>NC_056007.1:67937257-70778924 GCF_018446385.1 Zingiber officinale | reverse complement strand
GACCGACTGCTCTACCTCCCAATCGTCGGCCATCATCACTCGACTACCACTGTGCTTTGCCGCCGCCGCTGACTCTTGACCCGAGCAACAACCGAAGCTTCTTTTCATCTGCCCTAGCTTCGTGCCCTAGTTTGGGTCCACTTGATTGGCGGTGCCAGCCAAGGTGTAGCCGACAGAAATCGAGCACCCCAGGTCTGCTAGTTCTGTGCCCTATCTGCCGGCCACCCGTTTTTGGTTTCAACCGGTTACTGTCTACTGGCAGAGAGGAAAAGAGACTAGGGTAAGGCAGGTGGTGTTTTGTTTTCCAAATTTTCGTGCTGGTGGATTAGTTGATCATATTTGTTTCTGCTTTCCAGCAGCAACTCTGCTCTTGGATCCGGCAGCCACCTTCCAGCGGCTACCTTTCTCCGACAGCAACATCCCTGCTGAGAAGTAAGGTAAGGTTTAGGGTTTTTGAGCTTCGTGTATATTGATTAGGTTATGTTGGGAATTGGTAGATTGGATTAGATTTAGTTTTTTTTTAATCTAATGTTATGATTAGGGTTAAAGGAAATTAACCCTAGTTAATCGTTGGATTTAATTAGGAAGGTCGAGATTATGGTTTAGGGTTTTCCCCTAAATTGTTCTTAAGGATTTTTATTTAGCTATTCGTTTCATTTGTAGCTAAATAAAATGTATGTTTGATAACACAGGACTCTGATTTGAGACGGTATCTTGACGAGTATCTTGATTTCCGGATTTGGACTTTTTCCTTTTCGATTGGAGGCGGGTACTTTTGACTTTATGTCTTTGATATACATAGTAGTGAATTTAACAAATTGCATTAATTATGTTCCTCATTCTGTTTCGGTTAATCACTACCCAAAACTTGTTACATGCTTGATTGATTGCTTGGTTTACATCTCATGTATACTTTACATGTTTATACATGCTTGTAGGGGTAGTGATATACCATGCTTCACCATGTTCAGGACCTAGATTGTATACCTTATCTGATCTGTGTACCATTGTTTTGATTCATTGACTTATGGTGCACTTTCTATATATATATACATGGTTTAGCTCAGGATATTTTGTGGTTAGTGCCATGCACCATTTGCATGATTGCATGCTGTGCGATAGTCCGCTCCATTATTGTTGAGCACATCGCCAGTTACATGGATCTGCACACACCACCACTATGGGTTAGTGGTCGATTCAGGCAGTGTGTGTTGCAGCAGGAACTTTGTTTGGCTCCGTTGGTCCACTCATGGGTAGCGTGATGTAACGTGTTAGCCGGCAGGGATTCCTCCCCGTCATCGTGTACCGGGAGTTGAGAGCATTGCGCTCCCCCATTTATGATTTGGGGTAGGAGGATAGGTGTACTCCGACAGCATCCCGTCCACTCGGTCACTCATCAGGAGCAGTGACGACAGAGTGCACGCTTGTCATAGCCCTACCCACTCGGCCTCACTATTGTGTGAGATGATCGACTGGCGTCAGGGGTGACCAAGACGCATCATTGGCATCATATGCATGATGCATTTATTGCTTGTGTTTGTGTTTGCTGCATTTATATGCTGCATATTGTTTGGATACCTGTGTTTGACATGCATATAGGATTTCTATACCACTCGGACTGTTTGTCCTTATACCCAGGTTCTGGTTAGTACAGTTTCTCTCCTGTTTACTTCAGATGCATTTTTATCTTTCTTATATCAGGAGACTGTACGTATGATTAGTGCTAGGTGTTAGTTCCCTACTTTGTATATCAGTTGTACCTGCTGAGTGTTGGACTCACCCCGCCTCCATTGTTGTTATTTTTCAGGTTGATGCTGTCAGGAGAGAGTTCCAGTTGCTAGTCCCTGCAGACCTAGAGGACTTATTGATCTTTTGGTTTTCTTCTTTATTAGACTATGTTTTGGATTGTTTTATTTATGAATCTTGTATGGATTCTTATCGTTGATGGACTTTGTTGTGGTTTGGATATGTTTTACTCCATGCCTGCCTGGACGGCAGAAGAGGTGAGTTTGTCGGATTTGAGCTTTACGAGTGTAGTTGAGTAGGGTTGATTTCAAGTCAGAGTATTATTCTTCCATTTACTTGTTATATAAACTGCGTGGAATGTCTGTGTATTGTATTTTATTTCTGCTATTATTCCAGCCACATGTGGCTGAGGTATGTGGATATGTAGAAAGTTTCAGATTGTCTGCCGTACAGGGGAGATGCTGCCGAAATTTCTTCGAACAGGGACTCCTCCGGGGCGTGACAATTTATTTGGTATCAGAGCCAGGTTTGCGAGTCAAACTGGGCATTTTCAAATTTTTGTTATGGTTATGTTTCGGATTTCTGTTTCGGATTTATATGGATTTCCGACGATTTTCTTGTTCGGAATTTTGAGGTCAATTTGGGGACTAGATAGCGACGGAACATCTCCAAACAACAAATAGGTATGATGTTTATTTTATGATTGTTATATTGGTAGTAATATCTGTAATATAACTTAACAGATATGAGGAGATCTACGCGTATTGCGGCGAGACGTGGTACTGGACGACCACGTACGAGGACCACGGGATCTCTGGATATGCCAGAGATGCCTACTGTTGATGAGCCTGTCAGTCAGGGACAGACTCAGCATATTGCGGGCGCGTCGGGCTCTCAGACACCGATGGCTCCTATAGAGGTACCTACCTCGGTTATGTCGAGTGTACCTATCCCTATTATAGTTCCGGTACCATCAGTGGTACCATTGGCGTACCCGACATCTGCTCCAGAGCAACCTACGCCGTATTCAGTACCACCGCCACCTGGACCTACAGTGTACCCGACACCAGTGGCACCTGTGCCCCCAGTGCCTACAATAGCAGCAGCTACTCCACATCCGGTACCATTACCTACCGTACCTCCAGCTGCGGCCACCTATGTTCACCCTACGGTACCACCGACGGCTTATGCTCCAGTTTATACAGCAGCACCAAGAGTTCCTCCTCCGGTTTATTCCGCGGTACCACTTGTAGCACCAGTTCCAGTGGTTCCGCCAGTTCCTGCAGCCGTCCCGACACAGCTCACTGATATTGCTGCGGCACGAGCTAGGATTCCAGTATTAGCAGAGTCGATGAAGACTCGATTCACACTCTTCCGAGGAGACCTTGATCCGAGTATGTCTCTATCATGGATAGAGACTATGGAGCAGACCTTCTATATGGCTTGCTCCGAGTGGGAGAAAACAGAGCTGACTGCTTTTCATTTACGGGATGAGGCTAACGCCTGGTGGATTACTCAGCGTTCTATTATCGGCGAGCGGAATGTCACTTGGACCAGGTTCAGAGAGGCTTTTGAGAGCTGTTTCTTTCCACTATCATATCAGATGGCTCGCCGGCAGGATTTCATGAGTTTGAGGCAGAACAATCGCACGGTGACAGAGTATAATACTGAATTCAACCGGTTGGCTAAGTTTTGTCCAGAGTTAGTTGCGGAGGACAGATCTCGTATGATGCAGTTTATACAGGGACTGGATGATTATCTACAAGTACGGCTTGCCGGTTTAGGGATCGTATCTTACTCAGATGCACTGGATCGAGCTTTGATGATAGAGTTAGCTTAGCAGAGAGCATTTCCGGACAAGAAGAGGAAGCATACAGGTCAGGCATCAGGGCAGATCCAGCAGGCACAGACGACCGGACAGCAGCAGAGTAGTCGCGGTCGATCAGGTCAGGGTACTTCTGGGGTATCTCGTAGGCCTCAGAAGTCAGGGCGGTCTTCTTCAGGACGTTCCCGGGTTTCTCAGCAGAACCGGCAACCACCTTCCAGCGATACTCATTGTTTCAGATGTGGGTCCAGAGATCACCTTACCCCAGCTTGCTCTCTGGGATAGCCAGTTTGCTTTTATTGCAAACTGCCTGGGCACCAGAGCCGAGATTGTCAGCTGAAGGCTCAGCACACGGCTTCCGGAGGGTCAGGTCAAAGGGGACAGTCTAGTCAGATGGGGGCATATCGAGGAGGGCAGAAAGCCCAATCTTCACATCGTCAGCAGCGGCATTTGGCATGCTTGGACAGGAGTACTCCAGTGCTTCCATAGCACCCCAGAGTTCTGTTCCAGGACCTTATTATCCGGCGCAGGGGCAGTATCAGATGCAGCCTCAGCCTCTAGGCCAGTACCAGACTCAGTCCCAGTCAGCGGCACAGTATCAGTCACCGTCCTCTCAGTCTTCTCTGGCACATTATCCAGAACCGCCTCAGTGGCAGGCTTCTGCCCGGCCGCAGCAGCCGCTGGCAGCGTTACCACCTCCTCCTCCGCCAGAGATTGGACGTATTCATGCGATTACCAGAGAGGATGCGCAGCGAGCCGACGAATCCGTTTTCCGCGGTACGATTTCCATTTATGCATTTTTCGCTGATATATTGATTGATACTGGTAGCTCGCACTCTTTTATATCCCATACCTTTATGCGGGAGATTGGTAGATTACCTACTTTTAGACTGCAGCGATTGACCGTCTCCCTACCGTCCGGTGATACTTTAGACGTCACCCATGAGGTCAGAGGTTACCCATTAGACTTTGGCAACATGATACTTACGGTAGATCTTCTAGTATTGGAGATGGTCGAGTTTGATACCATACTTGGCATGGATTGGCTGTCAGTATACCATGCTACCGTTGATTGCCAGACGAGGGTGGTCACCTTCCGGCCTCCGAACCAACCCTCGTGGAGTTTCACTGGCATCCGAGACGACGGCATCTCGATTATTTCGGCGATCCAAGCGTAGAAGCTGCTGTCTCACGACTGTCACGGTTTCCTATTATCTCTGATTAGTACTGAAGACAGCAGTAGTTCGCAGCTCTCCGACGTTCCAGTAGTCCGAGAGTATCCGGATGTATTCCCAGAGGAGTTACCAGGTTTGCCTCCCAGAAGGCAAGTGGAGTTCGCTATTGAGCTGATTCCGGGGACCGCACCGGCATCGAAAGCTCCTTATCGTATGGCACCAAAAGAGTTGAACGAGTTGAAGGTTCAACTCCAGGAGCTTTTAGACAGGGGATTCATTCACCCTAGTGTTTCTCCATGGGGTTCTCCTGTATTATTTGTCAAGAAAAAGGACGGCACTATGAGGCTATGTATTGACTATAAACAGCTGAATGCAGTTACCGTCAGAAATAAATATCCTTTACCACGGATCGAGGATTTGTTTGATCAGCTCAGAGGTACATCAGTGTATTCTAAGATTGATCTGCGATCCGGATATCATCAGTTGAGGGTCAGAGACTCAGATATCCAGAAGACAGCTTTTCGTACGAGGTACGGTCATTATGAGTTTTTGGTAATGTCATTTGGGCTTACCAATGCTCCAGCGGTGTTTATGGATTTGATGAACCACATCTTTCTGGAGTATCTAGATCAGTTTGTTATCATTTTCATTGATGACATATTGGTCTACTCGCATTCCGAGGAGGAGCATGCACAGCATCTTCGTATAGTCTTGGAGACTCTTAGACGACATCAGCTGTACGCGAAGTTCAACAAGTGTGCATTCTGGTTATCCTCAGTCGGTTTTCTGGGACACGTGGTTTCTAGCAGAGGTATTTCAGTAGATCCTCAGAAGATCGAGGCTGTCACCAATTGGGAGCAGCCGAAGTCAGTTCAGGAGATCCGTAGTTTTCTTGGATTGGTCGGATATTACCGACGTTTTGTCGAGGGTTTCTCGCGTATTACTATGCCGCTGACACGCCTTACCAGGAAGGGCGTGGAGTTCATGTGGTCCGAGGATTGCGAGACCAACTTTCAGGAGCTGAAGCAAAGATTAGTGTCGGCTCCAGTTTTGATTTTACCTTCTGGAGAGGACGGATTTGTACTCTACACCGACGCGTCTCTTCAGGGTTTGGGCGTTGTTCTGATACAGCACGGTAGAGTAGTCTCTTGTGCTTCCCGTCAACTGAAGGAGCATGAGAAGAACTACCCAGTTCATAACCTGGAGTTAGCCGCCATCATATATGCTTTGAAGATTTGGCATCATCATTTTTACGGTATTACATTTGAGATTCTCACTGATCATAAGAGTCTCAAATATATTTTCACTCAGAAGGAGCTTAATCTCCGACAGAGGAGATGGATGGAGTTCCTGAAGGACTACGATTGTACCATTAGCTACCACCCGGGGAAAGCTAATGTGGTTGTAGATGCACTTAGCAGGAAGTCCAGAGGGACTTTGGCTTGCCACCGAGTTTCAGTTACAGACTTGATTCAGGGTTTCTCTGAGTTAGATCTTGAGGAGCAGGGACCGACAGAGCAGGGTATTCTGGTTACCATGGTTGCTCAATCGTCGATCAGGACGACGATCCGAGAGGCCCAGGCTGGTGATCAGCATTTGCAGTTCATTAGCAGTCAGATAGCTTCTGGGCAGCAGACCGAGTATACACACGACGAGGAGGGTATTATATATTTTCGAGGTAGATTATGCGTACCTTAGTCTCATCCGGTCTTACAGGAGCTACTCCAGGAGGCACACCGCTCTCGATTTGCGATCCATCCAGGCGGGACCCATATGTATCGAGACTTGAGGCGTTCATATTGGTGAAACGGTATGAAGAAAGACATCGCGGATTTCGTAGCTAGATGTCTTGTCTGTCAGCAGGTGAAGGCTGAGCATTAGAGACCTGCAGGATTACTTCAGCGGATTCCTATTCCTGAGTGGAAGTGGGATCACATTACCATGGACTTTGTGGTGGGTTTGCCGAGGACACGACGAGGTCATGACGCGATTTGGGTAATCGTTGATCGATTAACCAAGTCTGTGCACTTTTTAGCGATTCGGAGGACTGATTCCCTGGATCGATTGGCAGATCTGTATTGTCGGGAGATCATCAGACTACATGGTGTTCCGTTGAGTATCATTTCGGATAGAGATCCACGGTTCACGTCTCGTTTCTGGCAGAGTCTGCAGCAGGCCTTGGGCACACAGCTCCGTTTCAGTACAGCTTTCCATCCACAGACAGATGAACAGTCAGAGCAAACCATTCAGACTTTAGAGGATCTGTTGAGGTCAAGTGTTATGGATTTCGGATGCAGTTGGGAGGACCATCTGTCGTTGGTAGAGTTTGCCTACAACAACAGCTTTCATTCGGCTATCCAGATGGCACCGTTTGAGGCGTTGTATGGTAGACCTTGTCGGACACCCGTCCTCTAGGATGAGGTTGGAGAGGCCCAGTTGTTGGGACCTCATAGAGTTCAGCAGGATGCAGAGTTGGTCCGTACTATCAGACGGAGGATGTCAGAGGCGCAGGACCGCCAGAAGAGTTATGCTGATCGGAGACGCAGACCACTAGAGTTCTCTGTTGGCGACCATGTATTTCTGCGAGTTTCACCCACGAAAGGGGTGAAGAGATTTGGCCTCATAGGTAAGTTAGCTCCGCGGTACATTGGCCCTTTCGAGATCTTGGAGAGGATCGGAGCGGTAGCTTACCGGTTAGCACTACCACCGTCCCTGGCAGGCGTTCACGATGTATTCCACGTATCGATGCTGAGGAGATACGTACCTGACCCGACGCATGTGCTGGCAGATATTCCAGTTCGAGTTCAGCCTGACATTACATATGAGGAGGTTCCGGTACGGATTCTCGACCGGAAAGAGCGTCAGTTGCGGAACAAGACTATCCGGCTGGTTAAAGTCGGATGGTAGCATCATTCGGACGAAGAGGCTACTTGGGAGCTCGAGGATACGATCCGAGCTCGATACCCCCATCTTTTCACTTGAGGTATGTGATTTAATTTACCGTTCAGCATTCATACTTTCTATTTGTTGTTAGTACTTGCTGATGGTAGATAACGAAAATTTGGGGACCAAATTTTTATTAGTGAGGGAGAATGTAAAATATCGGAAAAAGGCGAATATTAATAAGGGAATTTTCCGGAATTTTTGGAAATTTTTCGGGAATTTTTCGGAACTCGTACGGACGAGTTAACGTGGCTAAAAACGGGATCGGAAAAAACCTGTTTAGGCTACCCATTTAAGTGAGGAAAAGATTTATTTATTTATTTCTTTTCCCTTTTTCTTATTTGTTTTCTTTTCCTCCCCATTACTGTGCAAGCCCGATTCTTCTTCCCCCGTGCGAACCCGAGCCCTAACCGCACGGCGGTTTCCTCCACCTTCTCCTTCATTTTCTTCCTCTCGAGCCACACACCCGAAGCCTTCTTCATCTCCTCATCTCCCTCGCGCGACGCCAACCCCAATCTGCCGGCCACAGCCGAGCCCTAGCGCCGACCACCACGAGCCTCCACTTTTCTCTTCTTCTTCCCGTCCCCGACGCGAGTTTTGCTTATGCCCTAGCGCCGACCAAGATTTTTGTTTCACCTCTATTCCTTTCTTCTGGCAGAGCAAGAGCCGACCGACTGCTCTACCTCCCAATCGTCGGCCATCATCACTCGACTACCACTGTGCTTTGCCGCCGCCGCTGACTCTTGACCCGAGCAACAACCGAAGCTTCTTTTCATCTGCCCTAGCTTCGTGCCCTAGTTTGGGTCCACTTGATTGGCGGTGCCAGCCAAGGTGTAGCCGACAGAAATCGAGCACCCCAGGTCTGCTAGTTCTGTGCCCTATCTGCCGGCCACCCGTTTTTGGTTTCAACCGGTTACTGTCTACTGGCAGAGAGGAAAAGAGACTAGGGTAAGGCAGGTGGTGTTTTGTTTTCCAAATTTTCGTGCTGGTGGATTAGTTGATCATATTTGTTTCTGCTTTCCAGCAGCAACTCTGCTCTTGGATCCGGCAGCCACCTTCCAGCGGCTACCTTTCTCCGGCAGCAACATCCCTGCTGAGAAGTAAGGTAAGGTTTAGGGTTTTTGAGCTTCGTGTATATTGATTAGGTTATGTTGGGAATTGGTAGGTTGGATTAGATTTAGATTTTTTTTAATCTAATGTTATGATTAGGGTTAAAGGAAATTAACCCTAGTTAATCGTTGGATTTAATTAGGAAGGTCGAGATTATGGTTTAGGGTTTTCCCCTAAATTGTTCTTAAGGATTTTTATTTAGCTATTCGTTTCATTTGTAGCTAAATAAAATGTATGTTTGATAACACAGGACTCTGATTTGAGACGGTATCTTGACGAGTATCTTGATTTCCGGATTTGGACTTTTTCCTTTTCGATTGGAGGCGGGTACTTTTGACTTTATGTCTTTGATATACATAGTAGTGAATTTAACAAATTGCATTAATTATGTTCCTCATTCTGTTTCGGTTAATCACTACCCAAAACTTGTTACATGCTTGATTGATTGCTTGGTTTACATCTCATGTATATTTTACATGTTTATACATGCTTGTAGGGGTAGTGATATACCATGCTTCACCATGTTCAGGACCTAGATTGTATACCTTATCTGATCTGTGTACCATTGTTTTGATTCATTGACTTATGGTGCACTTTCTATATATATATACATGGTTTAGCTCAGGATATTTTGTGGTTAGTGCCATGCACCATTTGCATGATTGCATGCTGTGTGATAGTCCGCTCCATTATTGTTGAGCACATCGCCAGTTACATGGATCTGCACACACCACCACTATGGGTTAGTGGTCGATTCAGGCAGTGTGTGTTGCAGCAGGGACTTTGTTTGGCTCCGTTGGTCCACTCATGGGTAGCGTGATGTAACGTGTTAGCCGGCAGGGATTCCTCCCCGTCATCGTGTACCGGGAGTTGAGAGCATTGCGCTCCCCCATTTATGATTTGGGGTAGGAGGATAGGTGTACTCCGACAGCATCCCGTCCACTCGGTCACTCATCAGGAGCAGTGACGACAGAGTGCACGCTTGTCATAGCCCTACCCACTCGGCCTCACTATTGTGTGAGATGATCGACTGGCGTCAGGGGTGACCAAGACGCATCATTGGCATCATATGCATGATGCATTTATTGCTTGTGTTTGTGTTTGCTGCATTTATATGCTGCATATTGTTTGGATACCTATGTTTGACATGCATACAGGATTTCTATACCACTCGGACTGTTTGTCCTTATACCCAGGTTCTGGTTAGTACAGTTTCTCTCCTGTTTACTTCAGATGCATTTTTATCTTTCTTATATCAGGAGACTGTACGCATGATTAGTGCTAGGTGTTAGTTCCCTACTTTGTATATCAGTTGTACTTGCTGAGTGTTGGACTCACCCCGCCTCCATTGTTGTTATTTTTCAGGTTGATGCTGTCAGGAGAGAGTTCCAGTTGCTAGTCCCTGCAGACCTAGAGGACTTATTGATCTTTTGGTTTTCTTCTTTATTAGACTATGTTTTGAATTTGTTATGTTTTGGATTGTTTTATTTATGAATCTTGTATGGATTCTTATTGTTGATGGACTTTTTTGTGGTTTGGATATGTTTTACTTCATGCCTGCCTGGACGGCAGAAGAGGTGAGTTTGTCGGATTTGAGCTTTACGAGTGTAGTGGAGTATGGTTGATTTCGAGTCAGAGTATTATTCTTCCGTTTACTTGTTATATAAACTGCGTGGAATGTCTGTGTATTGTATTTTATTTCTGCTATTATTCTAGCCGCATGTGGCTGAGGTATGTGGATATGTAGAAAGTTTCAGATTGTCCGCCGTACAGGGGAGATGCTGCTAAAATTTCTTCGGACAGGGACTCCTCCGGGGCGTGACACTGCATCCTCTTACTGTTATTGGCACTATATTCCCTTACTACTATATGCTCTGCATCCTACATTTGTTTTGCATCCTCTTACGTCTACATGCCCTGCTCCCTTTATCCACGGTACTCTGCTTCCTTCTACTGCTACGGATTCTGCTCACTTATATTGTCATGGGCTTCACTCCCTTTGATGTGAAGGGCTCATATTATTATCTTCTCCTCTCCCTCCACGAGTATTCGGGAATTGAGGGACCGAGATAGATCCTCGGCCGGTCGACACCACTTTACGATCAGGTATGACAAAGGCTCTACTCCCTCATATTGTTATAGACTCCGCTTCTATGGACTTTAGGGATTAACCTCCCTCGTTCGGAGTCGAGCGGTCTTCACTGGTCTCAGACCAGCCTATCGGATCCCTTATCTCTCCCGTTCAGGGTTGAGCAGTCTTCACTGGTCTCGGACCAGCATATCGGATCCCTTATCTCCCCTGTTCATGGTCGAGAGGTCTTCACTGGTCTCAGACCAGCCTATCAGATCCTTTATCTCCCCCGTTTGGGATCGAGCGATCTTCACTGGTCTCAGACCAACCTATTGGATCCTTTATCTCCCCCGTTCGAGGTCGAGTGATCTTCACTGGTCTCGGACCATCTTATCGGATCTCTTATCTCCCCCGTTCGGGATTGAGCTGTCTCCACTGGTCTCGGACCGGAGTATTGCCACTCGTCTCGGACCAGAGTATCGCCACCGGTATCGGACCAGAGTATCGCCACTGGTCTCGGACCAGAGTATCGCCACCAGTCTTGGACTAGAGTATCACCAATGACCTGCCGATCGGGCTCCAGACTCTCGCCCCAATGCGAGTTATAAGCGAGCATGCTCTCACGCCTCCAGACTCTCACCCCAGCGCGAGTTATAAGTGAGCATGCTCTCACATCTCTAGACTCTCGCCCCAGTGCGAGTTATAAGTGAGCATACTCTCATGCCTCCAGATTCTTGCCCCAGCGCGAGTTATAAGTGAGCATGCTCTCACGCCTCCAAACTCTACCCCTGGCGCGAGTTATAAGTGAGTATGCTCTCACGCCTCCAGACTCTTGCCCCAGCACAAGTTATAAGTGAGCATGCTCTCACGCTTCCAGACTCTCGCCCCGGTGCGAGTTATAAGTGAGCATGCTCTCACGCCTCTAGACTTTCGCCCCAATACAAGTTATAAGTGAGCATGCTCTCATGACCAACGACCTCCCGGTCAGGCTCTCACGCTCAACTACTAGGGGTCGGGTTACTCCCTAGTCAGGGACTCGCTTACTCGCCGCTCTGCCCCGCACTTATCGTTCGCGACTCACTTACCGCTCTGCCCGTCACTCACCATTCGCGTCTCAATCACCTCTCTGTCTGACACTCACCGCTCTTGTCTCACTTCCCGCTTTGCCCAGAACTCGTCCCTCGTGTCTCACTCATCGCTTTGCCCTATATTTACTGCTCGGTCGATACCCACTTTCCTTCTTGCTTGGCATTCGCATAACCGTCTGATTGTTCTGCTCCCATTCGCGCTCCATCCATAGGCTCTTCTTGTTGGGGCAATTTCCCTAGGTCAAGGTTGACCAGTTTGACTAAGCTTGAATTGAGTCAAGCTTGAGTCAGCATTTGAGTTTTGATGTTTGACAATATAAGGAGATTGCTGGAGCAATCGTCCGGTTATGGAGATGGTCAAAGGGTTGACCAGGGTGATGAGAATATAAGTCAAATAGGTCAAGGTTGACAGGAGACTTTACTGGGAAAGTCCTAACTAGATGTTAGGCAACAGGAAAGTCCTAACTGGATGTTAGGCAACAGGAAAGTCCTAGTGAGAAGCTAGGCAGGAGAAAGTCTTAGTGAGAAGCCAGGCAATTGGAAAGTCCTAGTGAGGAGCCAGACAAGTGGAAAGTGTTAGTTAAACCTAGGAAAACGTACCGGTTCCACTATATAAAAATTTTCGTACAAGTGTCGAACCTTTCCTTAAATAACCTATTGTGTTCTTTAGAAGTTAAATAAGGAATCGCAGACGGAACTTAACATCATTGATTCCAAATTTAACTTATCTGTTCTTAATGGTTTAGATTTAAATCGCAAGCGGAACTTAACACTATTGATTCAAATCTACCTAAGTTATTAATTCCATAAATATTAATTTCCAAAATTGGTTTCCAGGACTGCATGGCGAGGCACATGGCCTTCTTGGATATGAGAGCAACCACCACCGCCTAGGCAAAGCCTTTTAAGGAAAGCTAATATTTATTTCCTTAAATAACTTTAGGTTAACCAAAAATACAATCGAATCACAAATTCGAAAAAGAAGAAAACACAAAATCGAAAAATAAATTCGATAAACTAGATCTAATTGCCTCTTGTATTTAGAATTCATACAAAGAAAAATAACTAGTATGATGCGGAAGAAAAATACTAGTTATACCTTCTCTTTGTAAGCTAATGACCTCAAGATCTTCTGCCGTATTCCGAGCCTCACCTTGGACGTCGTGTGGGCGATGAATACCACCCAAAAGCTTCCTCCTTCTTCTTCTAAAATCCGGCCACCACCACCACCAAGGAGAAGAGAGCAACGGAAGAGGAAGAAGAGAGAGGGCTGGCCACCAAGAGATCACCCAAGCAAAAGAATAAGAGTTGTGTCTCATGAAGCCCCCTCACCCCTTCTTTTATATTACTTGCCCAAGGAAAATAAGGAAAAACCTTTTACAAAAAATAAAATCATCCAAGAGTTTTTCCTTTTCCCTTTTTATTTTTCCTTTTCTTTCCTCTTGATTGAATCAATCACCAATCAATGGTTATGATCAATCCTATTTGGTTTAGGATTGAATTTGGTTTAATCCTATTGGCCGGCCCTTGCTTGGGCACCAAGCAAGGTGGCTGGCCACAATTAAAAGGAAAGGAAAAATAATTTTTAAAAATTTTACAAGAAGAAATTCTCTTATAAAATTTACAAGCTCTCTTTCCTAAAGTATGAGTTAAAAAAGGAAAGTTTCTAAAAATTAAAACCATGTTTTAAAATTTAAAAACTCTCTTATAAAATTTCCTTTTTTTAACATGGTGATAGAAAATTTAAATTTTAAAACTTTTTTTCTTAAACCATAAGGATGGTTAAAAAAGGAAAGTTTTAAAATCTTTTAAACTCTCTATTTAAACATGTGGCCTAATTCAAATAAGGAAAGTTTTAAAAATTAAAATATCTCTTTTAAAACTTATAGTTTTCTACAAAGAGAAGATTTTAAAAATTCAAAACAACCCTCCCTTTTTGAATTATTATGGCCGGCCCCTACAAGCTTGGTCACCAAGCTATAGGGTCGGCCCCTTCAAGAGGATGTGGCCGACCATTGCTTGGTCACCAAGCAATGGTCCAGCCCCCTTCTTGGACACCAAGAAGAGCCTTACATTTGGATGGACTTGAGGCTATAATGAGGCTATGACAGGGACCTAGAGGAGAAATTGGTTTTAGCCTTCCGATGATCTTGAGTATCCCGTGTTCGCCCCGAACACACAACTCAAGTTCATCGATAATAACTCATTCCACTAAAGAGTTATTACCGCACTACCGCACCAATCCCAAATTGCATTATGGGCTCCTTCTTATCATGAGTGTGTTAGTCTCCCTGTGTTTAAGATTACGAATGTCCACTAATTAAGTAAATTACTGACAACTCACTTAATTAATATCTAGCACCAAGAGTAGTACCACTCAACTTTATTGTCATGTCGGACTATGTCCACCTGCAGGGTTTAACATGGCAATCCTTATGAACTCCTCTTGGGGACATTCTCAACCTAGATAACTAGGACACAGATTCCTTTTATAATCAACAACACACACTATAAGTAATATCATTTCCCAACTTATCGGGCATATTGATTTATTGAGCTAAACCTCACCCGTTGATAAATTAAAGAAATAAATATTAAATATATGTGCTTGTTATTATATTAGGATTAAGAGCACACACTTCCATAATAACTAAGGTTTAGTTCTTTTACTAAGTCAGTACAAAAAGAACATACCTAAATGATCCTACTCAATACACTTAAAGTGTATTAGTGTAATTTATTAGTCAAGATAAACTAATACTTAATTACACTACGACTATACTGATAGTTTGTTCCTTTCTATCTTAGTCGCGAGCAACTATTTATAATTTATAGAGAACCGACAACATGATCTTCTGAGTGTGACACCACACTCCATGTTATCTACTATATAAATTAATTGAACAATTACATTTAATAAATAAATACAGATATTGACCAATGTGATTCTTTTATTAAATAAATGTTTACAAAAGCTAGGCTTTTAGTATACACTCCAACAATCTCCCACTTATACTAAAAGACTAAGCTGCCATATCTGTTGCCTTACATTTGATTCCCATCCCCTCCACATGCCGATCAAAAGCTTTCGCCGGAAGGGCCTTTGTGAAAGGATCTGCTAGGTTATCTTCTGATGCAATCTTGGCGACGACAACTTCTCCTCGCTTGACGATGTCTCGTATCAGGTGGTACTTGCGCTCTATATGTTTACTTGCTTTATGGGCTCGTGGTTCCTTCGAGTTTGCAACTGCACCGCTATTATCACAATAAATTGTGATGATCTTGGGCAAACCAGGAATCACATCTAAGTCCATTAGAGAGTTCCTGAGTCATACAGCTTCTTTGGCTGCCTCAGAGGCTGCCACATACTCAGCTTCCATGGTTGAGTCCGAGACGCATTTCTGCTTAACACTCCTCCATGCAATAGCTCCACCTCCTAGAGTAAACACATAGCCTGATGTTGACTTACTATTGTCCCTATCTGATTGGAAGTCTGAATCCGTGTAACCCACAGGAAGCAAATCGTCTGCTTGGTAAACTATCATATAATCTCTAGTCCTTCTCAGGTACTTTAATATATGCTTTACCGCAGTCCAATGCCCTTGTCCAGGGTTACTCTGATATCTGCTAACCATGCCCACGACAAAACAGATATCAGGTCTCGTACACAGCATTGCATACATAAGGCTTCCTACAGCTGAAGCATAAGGAACTGCCTTCATATCCTCAATCTCCTTTGATGTCTTTGGGGACATCTCTTTAGATAAGGCTACTCCATGCCTAAAAGGTAAGAAACCTTTATTGGAGTTTTACATGCTAAAACGAGCAAGGATTGTATCTATATATAAAGCTTGGGATAGGCACAACATTATTTTCTTGCGATCCCTTATAACTTTGATCCCAAGAATGTGTGCACATTCTCCTAAGTCCTTCATATCAAATTGTTTGGACAACCATACCCTTACGTCCGATAATACCTTGACATTGTTGCCAATTAACAAAATATCATCTACGTATAGTACAAGAAATACCACCACGTTTCCGTTACACTTCTTGTATACACAAGACTCATCCGGACACTGAATAAATCCATATGACTGGATTACTTCGTTAAACCGGATGTTCTAAGATCTTGAAACTTGCTTCAAACCGTAAATGGACCGATTAAGCTTGCACACTAGATGCTCTTTGCCTTTTTCAATGAACCCTTCTGGTTGCT
Organism: Zingiber officinale; assembly: GCF_018446385.1. Taxonomy (NCBI): domain Eukaryota; kingdom Viridiplantae; phylum Streptophyta; class Magnoliopsida; order Zingiberales; family Zingiberaceae; genus Zingiber; species Zingiber officinale. The sequence continues at coordinate 70,762,747 of NC_056007.1, read as the reverse complement.
TCATATGGATGTTTTCTTCAAGACTTCCGTTAACGAAAGATGTCTTGACATCCATTTGCCAAATCTCATAATCCATATGAGCAGCAATGGATAAGAGTATCCGGATAGACTTAAGCATGGTTACCGGCGAAAAAGTCTCCTCATAGTCGATTCCCTCTTTCTGAGTATACCCTTTCGCAACAAGCCTTGCTTTGAAGGTTTCTACCTTCCCATCTGTTCCTCTTTTCCTTTTGTAGATCCACTTGCATCCAACGGCTTTTACACCATCAGGTGGTTCTACAAGCTCCCAGACCTTATTAGAGTACATAGACTCTATTTCAGAATTCATTGCCTTTTGCCAAGATACTGCATCTATATCTTGGAGTGCTTCATCATATGTCCGGGGATCAGGTTCATGTTTACCTGGGATCAAGTCCGAAGACTCTCCCAAAAATATGAATCTCTCAGGTTGCCTTACAACCCTCCCACTACGACGAGGCACCGTCTGTGGTTGTGTATCATATGCAACACGTGTTGCAGTCTCTTGTGGTACTTCATCTTGTACTGTTGGTACTGAAGTAGACGTGTCCTCTCTAATTTCTTCTAGAACTATTTCACTCATGGGCTTATAGTTCATTACATAATCTTCTTCTAAAAAATGAGCATTGGTGCTAACAATGATCTTTTGATTTTTAGGATTATAAAACAAACCACCTTTCGTTCCCTTAGGATATCCAACAAACAGACAAACTTCTGTACGTGATTCCAACTTGTCAATATCTCCCTTCAGCACATGTGCTGGACTACCCCATATCCTGATATGATTCAGACTAGGCTTACACCCATTCCATAATTCCATGGGAGTAGAAGGAACTGTTTTAGAAGGTACCATATTCAGAATGTACACTACTGTTTCTAAAGCATATCCCCAAAACGAATTCGGTAATTCTGAATAACTCATCATTGATCTAACCATTTCCATAAGAGTCCTATTCCTTCGTTCTGCCACACCATTCTGCTGGGGTGTACCAGGTGCAGACAATTGGGATTGAATCCCGACTTCTGATAAGTAATTTCTAAACTCTCCAAAGAGGTATTCGCCACCACGGTCAGACCGTAGTGCCTTGATACTTTTACCAAGACGTTTCTCCACATCAGCCCTATATTCTTTAAACTTGTCAAAGCATTCAGACTTGCGGCGCATCAGGTAAATGTATCCGTATCTTGAATAATCGTCTATAAAGGAGACGAAGTATTCATAACCTCCTCTTGCCTGGATAGACATAGGACCACACAAATCAGAATGAACCAGTTCTAACGCATCTTTGGCTCTATACCCCTTGGCCTTAAAAGGTCTCTTGGTCATTTTACCTTCCAAGCAGGATTCACATGTTGGAAAGTTTTCCAACTCTAATGAACCCAAGAGTCCATCAGCTACAAGCCTTTGAATCCTACTTATGTTAATATGTCCAAGCCTTAGATGCCAAAGATATGTTTGGTTCATTTCCGAATGTTCTTTTCTTTTATTAGAATTAGAAGATGTGTTATTAATTTCCATATTTTGCTTTGTGGGAGAAATTAGATTTAAAGTGTATAAATTGTCAACTAATGCACCAGAACAGATAATCACATTATTTCTCTTTATAACGACATTGTTACTAAAAGAGACTGAATATCCATCCAAATACAGTTTAGAAACTGAAATTAAATTCTTTCTAAAACTGAGTACATAAAGACAATTTCTTAAAATCAAATTTCTATTCCTATCAAAAGATAAGTAGACGTCTCCCACTGCAACAACCGCCACCTTAGTAGCATTGCCCATGTAGACAGTTATCTCTCCATCAAATAGTCGCCGGGTTTCCTGGAACTCCTGTAAAGAATTGCAGACATGATCAGTGGCTCCAGTATCTACACACCAGGTGCTGGTAGATAACACCGCTAAACATGTTTCAACTACTAGAGTATGAGATATACCTTTATTGTTCTGGTTCCTACGAGGACAGTCCGCTTTCCAATGTCCAGACTGCTTGCAGATGAAGCACTTGCCCTTCGGCTTCTGCATTCCAGCTTTCTGTCCTGTACTCTGAGGTTTATTCACCTTCTTTGCTGAAAAGACCTGTTTCTTCTTCTTCTTGCCTTTCGACTTGGAAGTAGAACCATTTTCAGCATAGTGAATCTGAGAACTATGACGAAATATTCCTTCTGCTACCTGTAGTTCTGTCAGAAGTTCCGCCAACGTATACTCTCTTTTGTTCATGTTATAGTTCAGGCGGAACTGCTCAAAACTCCTGGGTAGCGTTTAGAGAATTATATCGACCTGGGTTTCTCCATCGATTTCTCCTCCAAGGACTTGTATTTCATTCAGATAAGCCATCATTTTGAGGATATGATCCCTTACAGGTGTCCCCTCAAACATGGTGGCTGTCATTAGCTTCCTCATTGCCTCTTGCCTAGCAGTCCGACTCTGGTGCCCAAAGAGTTCTTTGAGATTGTTCATTATATCATAAGCTGTTGGTAAATCTTGATGCTGATGTTGCAATACATTTGACATTGATGCCAAAATGTAACACCGCGCCATCTCATCAGCTTTTACCCATTTCTTATGATACTCAATATCCTCTGGGGTAGAGTCACCGTCAGGTGCATCAGGGCAAGCCTCAGTCAGTACAAACTTATAGCTTTCAACAGTAAGGATTCTTTTCCAATCAATATAGTTGGGACCAGTAAGTTTGTTCTCTTTCAGTATAATGGCTAGTGGGTTGAAAGTCATCCTAAGAATCACAAAAGTAAACTTTGGTCAAGACTCTAAATTTAGAATAATATTGATTCCTCAAACAATACTATTTTAAATTAACCAACACCTAAAATCACCGTGAATATTGCATGCCATGTTAGTGTGGACGTATACAAATTAATCATTTGTAAGAGGAGGGTGTGACCCATTAATTTTATTATCTTGTCATCTTAACTTTATGACAAATAAAATTAATAGTTGGTTTCACTTTGGTCACACAAGATAATAGCAGTGACTCCGTTGGGGAGGATACTATTGAATGCGTCTAAGTGTATACCATTACTTGATACTAAGTCCATTAAATAGGATTGTGCCCCTTCAGTTGGAGAAGATCACACGCTCCTAAATAATTTCCTTTAACCATCCATAAAAGGAAGTTTGATCTAGTGATCCGCAACAAACCCATCCGTTGTGGAGGGAGGCACTCAAAGCCAACACGCAGGCTTGTTGCATCACTTACAAACCAGTAATGGAGACCATGGGATTTATTAAAATCTCTCTCCCACTTAGTTATTTAGAAATGAGGATTTTAACCTATGCTAGCATACATCACATGCATATAAACATCACAGTAAATAAAAGCAATAAATTTGGAAATTAATTTTCCAACTATTATGGCATTTTTCATCACTGTCTTCAGTATGCTCCAACCCTAGCTGCTGCCATCTTTAGCCACCGCCATCGGGTCGAGTTGTCGCATCCTTCTTGCTTCTTATTCCGCTGCGCCTCTGGTGCTCCGAAAGTACCTCGCCTCGCAAGAATCCGATCCGCGACAAAAATAGAATTTTACATATATCGATCCTATATTCCACGAGGGAATGTACATGTATTCTAGATCGAACAAAAATAAAATTCTAAAAAAAATACAGCTCCTGCTGTATTTTATGTTAGGACCAAAAGTAGCTAGAGGGGGGTGAATAGCTCGTCGTGTTCGCTCGTTGCTCGGCGTTGCTTGTTTCTTCAAGGATATGCAGCGGAAAATAACAGAAACAATCACACAACGCTAACAAGGTTGGTTTACTTGGTATCCACCTCACAAGAGGTGACTAATCCAAGGATCCACACCACGCACGCACCCTCCACTATGAAAACACTCCTTTTCGGTAACTACCGAGGGCGGAGAAGCCCTACAAGACTCTCAGTACAAGAAGAAAGGAAAGGGAAACAAAATACAAGCGCAAAGCTTACAATGAGTACAGAAAACCCTAACCCTAGCTTCTCTTCTTGCCTTTGATCCGCCTCTTGACTTGGAAAGCTTCCAAGATCCTTCAAGAACTGGCGATCTGATCTTTGATAGCGCTGTGGAGGAGTTGGCGAGAGATCTGGAGTGAATTGGAGAAGCAATGCCGAAGGAATCGTGCGCCTGCGGCCTTTATCGACGCCAACGGTCGGATCCCGATCGATTCGAATGTTCCCAATCGATCGGGGAGGCTTTGGATCGATCCACGGATCGATCCGACCATGCTCTGGAAAAATGCCGGATTGATCCATGGATCGATCCAGCTTATCGCGAAAGCGGCGTCCCAATAGATCCCGATCGATTGGGACATCCGATCGATCCACGGATCGATCGAGGCTGATCGCTAGAAGGCTTGGATCGATCCACCGATCGATCTAGCTCTGGATCGATCCATCGATCGATCCGAGCTTGGTTTTGCCCAAACCAAGTCCCAAGCCTACTAAACCAACACCCGGTCAACCTTGACTGTTGGTACACCATGCCTAGCATCTGGTCACTCCTTTGACCGCTAGGACTTCCCACCAAGTGTCTGGTCAATCCTTTGACCCACTAGGACTTTTGTATTCATGCCAAGTATCCGGTCACCCTTTAACCTACTTGGACTTCCATCGGATGTCCGGTCAATCCCTTTTATCCATCAGATTTCCTCGTGCCAAGTATCCAATCAACCCTTTGACCTACTTGGACTTCCCAACACCGGATGTCCGATCATCCTTGATCCATCCGGATTTTCCTGCCCGGCTTCACTCACGGGACTTTCACCTAGTTTCACTCACTAGGTTTTCCATCTGCCTAGCTCACTAGGACTTTCACCGGCTTCACTCACGGGACTTTCACCTAGCTTCACTCACTAGGTTTTCCTCTGCCCGGCTTCACTCACGGGACTTCCATTCCCTAACATGGTTAGGACTTCCCCAAGATCCGGTCAACTTTGACCTACTTGACTCTTCTTCAATCAATTTCTTATTGTCAAACATCTAAACTCAAACCAAGACTCAGCTTGGTCAACCAGGTCAACCTTGACCTGAGGGATGTTGCACCAACAATCTCCCCCTTTTTGATGTTTGACAATACCACAATAACACTTACAATACCACATGTAAGTTAGGCTAATCCTATAGCCTCAATCTTCATGCCACTAGGCAATGAACACATAAATTAGGCTCTTCATTCTCCCCCTAAGAGGGCACACTCCCTCTAGGTAATGAAAGCCTAACTTACACTCATTCACAGGTCCTTTCATTCTCCCCCTATTGGCACACATCAACCCCCTTCTAATAAAACACATCAACCCATCTTTGGACACACATCAAACTGTGCTCCAATTTTGGGCACACTTCAACAACTCCATTTGTTGAAGACTCTCCCCCTGAAGAGTTGCTCATCGTTGTTCACAACATCACTTGTTGTGACCAACACGATAATGAAGGTCTCATACCCTTCATTTATCCTTAACTTCTCCCTCAATGTAGACAAATACTCAACCTTGAGCATTTTCTAACCACGTGAGTTCCCACATGATATAATGAGGATATCCACTCCCCATTTGAAGTTCAAAAGCTCATACATGAGCATTTTCTTTAAAGAAGGTTAACCACCTTCCAAGGTTCATGAAAAATAAATTTTTCATGTCTTTAAAGAGTCCCTCCCCCTAAAGACATGGTGGTAACTTCTGTCATTGCACCAACAATGACTTGGAATCCCTAAACCTTTAGGAAACTCAAATTTAGAAGTTTTGAGGTTCAAATACTCAAAATTTGAAACAAACCTCAACCTAAACTTCAATGAAGCCTTCCTTAACCAATCCATCCTTGTTTTCACATGAAAACACCCTTTGTATGTATACAAATGTATTTTAGGGGTTTGGAATGGTTACCTAGACTCAAAGAGGTTCAAAGATGCTGAAATCAGGCCTTCCCAGCCAAAATCAGCAACTTGGATCGATTGGAGTTGGGTTCCAATCGATTGAACCTTGCTGAATCGATCCACTGATCGATTCAATCTTCTTGGATCGATCCACTGATCGATCCAGCGAGCTTCTGCTCGCGAGAAATGCCTTCTCAATCGATCGGCTGATCGATTGAGGCACTCCAATCGATCCACTGATCGATTGGAGGCCTGAAATTGCTGAAATTCAATTTCAGCCAATTTCAGAAACCCCTAGAAAATTCTACAAAATTCCAAAAATCGTAAAAATTTGTGTAGACATTATTGAGGGTATAAGTTATCATGGAAAAATAGTTTTCTATGAAAATACATCATATTTTCAAAGATTGACACAAACTTGAGAACTTGCAAAAACTTTAGTGTTTCCTTCAAGTTTGTGTCTAACTATTCAATGGTGATTACTAGCAAAAGATAGCCTTCACCAGGGTTTTCCAAAATTATTTTAAAAACATTTTCAAAATCAATATCCCATCATGTTCCTTGGGCTTAATGCACATGACTTGTACATTAGCTTTCCCAATGATGGGAAAACACATAACTATGTGTTTTGATGAACTTAAAAACTCAAAAGAATGCACTGAATCAACATCTTGAGCTTTGTTCATCATCCTAACATCTCACTTGTATCTAATGTGCACTAAAGCACATACAAGTCACCTTATAGTCTTTGTGAGATGTAGATTTTGGTTTTGCCCTAATCTAGGGATCATGCATATCTATCTAGGCATTTTAAAGATATTAGACATCCACATAAGATGTCACTTGTTAATAAGTGTTGTTAAATGTCATTTGTCCTTAATTACAAGGAATTAAACTAATGCATGATAATGTTATGGCATACATCAAAATAAAATAACTTTCAAAAGAAAGATTCCTATAACTACATGATGTATGAAAGTCATGACATGGTATTTTTGGATTTTGCATAATAAAACATGAATGCAAAAATAAACATGATGTCATGGCATATGATGGGCAAACAATCATGGCAAGATTTAACATAAATAAAATATACCTAGATCAACTATCTAAGTATCCTTAAAAACTTAGCTAAACTTACAACTTAAACCTAGATTGCCCTAAAGTGCTTCATGAAAATGCCAAAGCCTAAATTGGCATTTCTAATTCCCTTGATTAATTTATGCCAGTTGAAATTAAGCATATCCTCAAATGTTGGCATATTTCATTTTTCACAAGAGTAGCACTTTTAAATTAAGGCCCGGATTGCCTTAAATTTCCTAAGAACATACCAAAAACCCAACTTGGTAGTTCTTATGAATTTCCCAATATGTGTCATTTAAGATTAAAATCAATTCTTCCACCATTAGGCACATTTTACTCTTTCAAGGAGTAAATAATAATTCCATTTCATTTTCAAAGGTTAACAAAACCTTGAAAATGCTCCTTGAGTGTCAATTTCCTTAAAGTTGGGTTAACTACCCTTCTAATCGGAGTTGACACTCTCCAACCCATCTATGGGATAGAGAAGATGCTCCTAGGAACCCAACACCTATTGGTGCTCCTTGGATGCTCTAGGTACTCACTAGGGATAACTTCCCTAGATACCTTCCTAGTGACCTTGTTGGGCTTCTTAGAAGCCTTGGTCACATTTTCTAGGTCAACTCTAGGGATAGCCTCCCTTGTGACCTTGTTAGTGACTTTCTTAGACTTCTTAGAAGTCTTAGTCACTTTGGTTGCAAAAATACTTCTAGGGATATCTTCCCTTGTATCTTTGACTTGACCTCTAGACTTAGGGTTTGTTCCATAGCTATACGGAACCCTATGATAACTTGGCACATCCTTTTTAGTTTTGGGTTTGTATCCCAAACCTCTATGGCCATTGAATGACTTTTGCACCCCTAAACCTAGGCTATGCTCATTTTGCCCTAATAGGATATTTTCCATCCTTTTTAGGGTCTTTTCCATTTTATCAAGTCTTGATCTCAAGACTTGATTTTCTCTCACTAAGTCCTTAGTATTTGATTTTTCATTTGATCCATGAGCATTTTTGTTCTTGGGCATGTATCTATTATCCGTAGTGTTCTTGCCCAAGTGTCCATCTACCTTCCTAACCTTAGGTTGGGTAGTTTTAGCATGTAAGGCCACATGTTTTTCCTTAAAGCCCTCATGCTTTCTATTCTTATGGTAAATTGCATTAAAATGATAAAATTTTGAACTAACATGCTTTTTACCATAATGTAAAGGGGTAGGCTCAATAAATGTTACCTTCTTCTTTACCTTGGAGGCTCCCCCTTGACTTGAGCTTCCTCCATGAGCCTTGACCACCTTCTTCCCCTTAGGGCATTGACTTCGGTAATGCCCTTTTTGTTGACACAAGAAGCACACAATGTGCTCCTTGCTCTTCTTTGTCCCGGGGGTGGTCTCCTTGGGCTTCACCTTGCCCTTAGGTGCCACTTTGCCCTTCTTCTTGGCCAATTTAGGGCACTTGCTTTTGTAGTGCCCATGTTCCCTACACTCAAAACATATAATATGATTTTTATTTTTAATTGAAATATTTATACCTTTGCTTGTAGGGGTGGCATTTTCTTTGGATCCGGAGGTAGAAGCTTCCTCTTGATCGGACCTTGATTCTCCTCCATTTGATTTTTCTTGACTTGTGGAGGTAGAATCTTCTTCCTCCTCTTTGTCTCTTGACCCGGATATAGAAGCTTCTCCTTCTTCTTGATCCGGCGTCACCAAGGATTGCTCCCCCTCAATCCTAGAGGTGGAGGCTTCATCATCTTGAATATGAAACAAGGAGTATGCTCCCTCCTTGTTCCCTTCGTTGCATTCCCTTGAGGATGAAGCTTCTTCTTGGATTTCTTCTTCGGAGGTTGAGCATCTCTCAACCTCGGAGTCCTCCTCTTGGTCTTGCTCCAAAGAGTCACCCTCTCTGGATACTTCTTGCTCTTGTACAGTGGAGGGGATCTCTTCATGAAGCTTGGCCAATTTGCTCCATAATTCCTTTGCATCTTCAAATTCTCCAATTTTGCAAAGGATGGTGCTTGGCAATAAATTGACCAAAAGCTTGGTCACTTTGTCATTTGCATCGCACCTTTGGACTTGCTCCGAGCTCCATTTGCTTTTCTTGAGAAGCTTGCCCTTCGAGTTTGTTGGAGCTTCAAATCCTTCCATTAGAGCAAACCATTGCTCTATCTCCATCATAAGAAAGTTTTCGATTCTTGATTTCCAAGAATCGAAGCTCGTGGAAGTGTATGGTGGAGCCACCCTTGTGTCAAATCCAAGTCCATCTTGGAATTGCATCTTGAAGTTGAGCCTTTTGATTTCTTTGACTTTGATGAATTTGCTCTTACTTCTTCGCCCTCTAGCTTTTCTTGTTATGCTTGACCCTTCCGGCGATGATTCCGGTGAAGAGCGGCCTTGCTCTGATACCACTTGTTAGGACCAAAAGTAGCTAGAGGGGGGGGTGAATAGCTCGTCGCGTTCGCTCGTTGCTCGGCGTTGCTTGTTTCTTCAAGGATATGCAGCGGAAAATAACAGAAACAATCACACAACGCTAACAAGGTTGGTTTACTTGGTATCCACCTCACAAGAGGTGACTAATCCAAGGATCCACACCACGCACGCACCCTCCACTATGAAAACACTCCTTTTCGGTAACTACCGAGGGCGGAGAAGCCCTACAAGACTCTCAGTATAAGAAGAAAGGAAAGGGAAACAAAATACAAGCGCAAAGCTTACAATGAGTACAGAAAACCCTAACCCTAGCTTCTCTTCTTGCCTTTGATCCGCCTCTTGACTTGGAAAGCTTCCAAGATCCTTCAAGAACTGGCGATCTGATCTTTGAGAGCGCTGTGGAGGAGTTGGCGAGAGATCTGGAGTGAATTGGAGAAGCGATGCCGAAGGAATCGTGCGCCTACGGCCTTTATCGACGCCAACGGTCGGATCCCGATCGATTCGAATGTTCCCAATCGATCGGGGAGGCTTTGGATCGATCCACGGATCGATCCAGAGCGCCTCTGTGCTCTGGGGAAAACGCCTGGATTGATCCATGGATCGATCCAGCGCTTATCGCGCGAAGCAGCCGCGTCCCAATCGATCCACTGATCGATTGGGACATCTGGATCGATCCACGGATCGATCCAGAGGCTCTCTGTTCGCTAGGAAAGGCTTGGATCGATCCGCTGATCGATCCAGCTCCTGGATCGATCCACTGATCGATCCAGTACTTGGTTTTTGCCCAAAACCAAGTCCCTAGCCTACCAAACCAACACCCGGTCAACCTTGACCTGTTGGTACACCATGCCTAGCATCTGGTCACTCCTTTGACCTGCTAGGACTTCCCACCAAGTGTCTGGTCAATCCCTTTGACCCACTAGGACTTTTGTATTCATGCCAAGTATCTGGTCACTCCCTTTAACCTACTTGGACTTCCATCAGATGTCTGGTCAATCCCTTTGACCTATCTGTATTTCCTCGTGCCAAGTATCCAGTCAACCCTTTGACCTACTTGGACTTCCCAACACCAGATGTCCGATCATCCTTGATCCATCTGGATTTTCCCTTGCCTGGCTTCACTCACCAGGACTTTCACCTAGTTTCACTCACTAGGGTTTTCCATCTGCCTAGCTTCACTCACTAGGACTTTCACCTGGCTTCACTCACCAGGACTTTCACCTAGCTTCACTCACTAGGGTTTTCCTTCTGCCTGGCTTCACTCACCAGGACTTCCATTCTACCTAACATCCCAGTTAGGACTTCCCAGTCAAGTATCCTGTCAACTTTGACCTACTTGACTCTTCTTCAATCAATTTCTTATTGTCAAACATCTAAACTCAAACCAAGACTCAGCTTGGTCAACCAGGTCAACCTTGACCTGAGGGATGTTGCACCAACATTTTATACATACAATCATGCACACAAATAATGCCCTTGACATGTCCAAGGGTCCAATCACACACAATATCAATAAGCCATAATAGTTGGAGTCTGCAACCAAAGAGTTAGCACATCCTACTATTTTCCTGCCTAAATTATGTATGGCATGTGCATAACCTATTTGAATTCTAAAAATACACAGAGGCAAACCCTAGCTCTTATACCAATTGTTGGTTAAACCTAGGAAAACGTACCGGTTCCACTATATAAAAATTTTCGTACAAGTGTCGAGCCTTTCCTTAAATAACCTATTGTGTTCTTTAGAAGTTAAATAAGGAATCGCAGACGGAACTTAACATCATTGATTCCAAATTTAACTTATCTGTTCTTAATGGTTTAGATTTAAATCGCAAGCGGAACTTAACACTATTGATTCAAATCTACCTAAGTTATTAATTCCATAAATATTAATTTCCAAAATTGGCTTCCAGGACTGCATGGCGAGGCACATGGCCTTCTTGGATATGGGAGCAACCACCACCGCCTAGGCAAAGCCTTTTAAGGAAAGCTAATATTTATTTCCTTAAATAACTTTAGGTTAACCAAAAATACAATCGAATCACAAATTCGAAAAAGAAGAAAACACAAAATCGAAAAATAAATTCGATAAACTAGATCTAATTGCCTCTTGTATTTAGAATTCATACAAAGAAAAATAACTAGTATGATGCGGAAGAAAAATACTAGTTATACCTTCTCTTTGTAAGCTAATGACCTCAAGATCTTCTGCCGTATTCCGAGCCTCACCTTGGACGTCGTGTGGGCGACGATCCTCCAAGATGAATACCACTCAAAAGCTTCCTCCTTCTTCTCCTAAAATCCGGCCACCACCACCACCAAGGAGAAGAGAGCAACGGAAGAGGAAGAAGAGAGAGGGCCGGCCACCAAGAGATCACCCAAGCAAAAGAATAAGAGTTGTGTCTCATGAAGCCCCCTCACCCCTTCTTTTATATTACTTGCCCAAGGAAAATAAGGAAAAACCTTTTACAAAAAATAAAATCATCCAAGAGTTTTTCCTTTTCCCTTTTTATTTTTCCTTTTCTTTCCTCTTGATTGAATCAATCACCAATCAATGGTTATGATCAATCCTATTTGGTTTAGGATTGAATTTGGTTTAATCCTATTGGTCGGCCCTTGCTTGGGCACCAAGCAAGGTGGCCGGCCACAATTAAAAGGAAAGGAAAAATAATTTTTAAAAATTTTACAAGAAGAAATTCTCTTATAAAATTTACAAGCTCTTTTTCCTAAAGTATGAGTTAAAAAAGGAAAGTTTCTAAAAATTAAAACCATGTTTTAAAATTTAAAAACTCTCTTATAAAATTTCCTTTTTTTAACATGGTGATAGAAAATTTAAATTTTAAAACTTCTTTTCCATTTTTTCTTAAACCATAAGGATGGTTAAAAAAGGAAAGTTTTAAAATCTTTTAAACTCTCTATTTAAACATGTGGCCTAATTCAAATAAGGAAAGTTTTAAAAATTAAAATCTCTCTTTTAAAACTTATAGTTTTCTACAAAGAGAAGATTTTAAAAATTCAAAACAACCCTCCCTTTTTGAATTATTATGGCCGGCCCCTACAAGCTTGGTCACCAAGCTATAGGGTCGGCCCCTTCAAGAGGATGTGGTCGACCATTGCTTGGTCACCAAGCAATGGTCCAGCCCCCTTCTTGGACACCAAGAAGAGCCTTACATTTGGATGGACTTGAGGCTATAATGAGGCTACGATAGGGACCTAGAGGAGAAATTGGTTTTAGCCTTCCGATGATCTTGAGTATCCCGTGTTCGCTCCGAATACACAACTCAAGTTCATCGATAATAACTCATTCCACTAAAGAGTTATTACCGCACTACTGCACCAATCCCAAATTTCATTATGGGCTCCTTCTTATCATGAGTGTGTTAGTCTCCCTGTGTTTAAGATTACAAATGCCCACTAATTAAGTAAGTTACTGACAACTCACTTAATTAATATCTAGCACCAAGAGTAGTACCACTCAACTTTATTATCATGTCGGACTATGTCCACCTGCAGGGTTTAACATGGCAATCCTTATGAACTCCTCTTGGGGATATTCTCAACCTAGATAACTAGGACACAGATTCCTTTTATAATCAACAACACACACTATAAGTAATATCATTTCTCAACTTATCAGGCATATTGATTTATTGAGCTAAACCTCACCTTTTGATAAATCAAAGAAATAAATATTAAATATATGTGCTTGTTATTATATTAGGATTAAGAGCACACACTTCCATAATAACTAAGGTTTAGTTCTTTTACTAAGTCAGTACAAAAAGAACATACTTAAATTATCCTACTCAATACACTTAAAGTGTATTAGTGTAATTTATTAGTCAAGATAAACTAATACTTAATTACACTACGACTATACTGATAGTTTGTTCCTTTCTATCTTAGTCGCGAGCAACTGTTTATAATTTATAGAGAACTGACAACATGATCTTCTGAGTGTGACACCACACTTCATGTTGTCTACTATATAAATTAATTGAACAATTACATTTAATAAATAAATGCAGATATTGACCAATGTGATTCTTTTATTAAATAAATGTTTACGAAAGCTAGGCTTTTAGTATACACTCCAACAAAAAGTCCTGGTGAGGAGCCAGGCAACGGAAAGTCCAAGTGTGATCTTGGCAAAGGTTGTAAGTCCAAGCATATGGTCTTGGCAAGGTAAGCTCTAGTGTGACTTGACAAGGAAAACTCGATAACTAGGATGAGGCTAAAGGAAGCTCTTGAAGGCAAGGCGTGAAGGATGGGGAGATATCCGAGGGACGCAAGGCTGATGGAGGAGGCTAGAAGGCTAGTTCAAGGTTAGTCGAGTGTGGTGGTATAATCCGACAACTAGGATAAGGCCGAAGGAAGATCCTGAAGGAAAGGTGTAAAGGATGAGAGATATCCTAGGGACGCAAGGCTGATGGAGGAGGTTAGAAGGCTAATTCAAGGTTGGTCGGGTGTGGCCAAATGCTAGTCATGGAGACCCAACAGATCACAGTTGACCAGGAGTTGGGTTAGAGGCTTTGGACTTGAGTTTGAGTCAAGTCTAGGCTGGTTAATCGATTGGGCGATCGATTGAACCAGGGTCCAATCGATCAGTCGATTGATTGGAGTGTGTTGCGATTGTGGGAAGGCCTAATCGATCGGTCGATCGATTGGGAGGTGAAATCGCGAGCACAGAAGCATTCCCAACCGATCGATTGGGCAGGAAAGTTCTCGCGCGATCGCGAGAACACAGAAAGGCTCTGAATCGATCGGGCGATCGATTCAAGCAGTCCCAATCGATCGATCGATCGATTGGGCAGCAGAACCTCGCGCATAGTCGCGAGAACACAGAAAGCTTCTGAATTGATCCACCGATTGATTCAGATGTTCCCAATTGATCGGTCGATCGATTGGGATTCGACTGTTGGGCAGGATGCAGGTGATGGATGGCTGCGATGAAGCGGTGCTGACGTGGCAATCGATTGGGGATGGATTGGATCGATTGGGAGCACTGTTTAAAGCCTTGGCGGAGCATTTTCTCCACAGTTCTTTGCGAGCTTTCTTCCTACGATTTTGCTGCGATCTTCAACGACTTTCTCCGATCTTCATCGACAGTTCTTGAAGGCTCTTGAGAGTGTTCTCTCAAGGTTCAAGAGGCAACTACAAGCACAAGTAAGCAAGAAGAGAGTGTATTCATTTGTATTTGTATTTCTCGTTCTTGTGTGATTGTTGTGTTGTAGTGTGAGTTTGTACGAGGCTTCTCCACCTCCGGTTGCGACCGAGAAGGAGGTTTTCATAGTGGATATAGTGTGTCGTGTGTAGATCCTTGGATTAGTCACCTCATCTTAAGGTGGATACCAAGTAAATCTACTTGTTAGCATTGTATAGTTTGTCTTCGAGTTGTATTCCGCTGCTAACCATCAAGACGAAGCAAACGACGCAAGCGCGCGACGAACCACTATTCACCCTCCCCCCTCTAGCAGACACAAAGGTCCCAACACTGCTCACGTTCACGACCAATCCACAGGCTTTGCTCTCGGTCGATTTTAGTCTCTCCGGATCCGTGCTCGACTCGGCTCACAGAGCCTTTGCTCCCATTCACGCTCGATTTATGGGCTCTTCTCCCATTCTCATTTGGTCTCAAGTTCCGTGTCCATCCAGTGCACAGGCTTCGCGCCCACTCGACATTCTTTTGATCACCCGGTTGGCCTTCTCTTAATCAACCAATCAGTATGGCTTGACTATCTGCTCGGTTGTTCTCTTTGTATCGGTTTGTATTTTTCTCGGTCACGCTCACGGCTTTGCACGACCATCATTCTCTCGATTACTCGGTTGAGATTTTTGATTGCCAGGTCGGCATTATTCGATTGCCCGGTCGCGATTACTATCGCTTGGTTGACATTTTCTTGACCACACGTTTAATACCACTCGACCATCGTCTTTCAACCCACTCAACATTTTTCGATTTCCAAGTCAGCATTTTTCGATTGTCATGTCAGCATTTTTCGATTGTCATGTCAAAATTATTCGATTGCCCAGTTGCAATTTACTGTTGCTCGATCGATATTTTCTCAGTCGCACGTTTGATACCGCTCGCCCATCATCTTTCGACCCGCTCTGCATTTTTCGATTGCCAGGTCACTATTTTTCGATTGTCAGGCCAGCATTTTTTGATTGCCAGGTCGACATTATTCGATTATCCTATCGTGATTTACCGTCGCTCGGTTGACATTTTTTCCGATCGTGGTTTATTGTTGCTCGGTCAACATTTTCTCAGTCGTGTGCTTGACATTGCTCACCCGTTCTCATTTCACCCAATCGGTATTATCTTTGTTTCTTGGTCGGTATTTTCTCGATCGTGCGCTCAACATCACTTGCTCATTCTTATTCCGCCCGATCGACATTCTCTCTATTGCCCGGTTGACATTCGATCGTCCGGTCGTGATTTATTGTCGGTCGATCGCTCTGCTCAGCATCGCTCGATCGTCTTCTCGATATCACTTGGTCTACCGAACGACATTCAACCGATCGCTTGCTCAACATACGCTCGGTACCATTTTTCATCGCTCACTCGGTATTACTTCAGTCACTTACTCGCCACCGTCATAGCTACTCGTCCGACACTATACGACAAGCTAGCAATCTGACTCTGCATTAAGGAGGGATTTTGCTTTTCGTTTAGCTGGGTCTAGTTAGTCGGACTTGCGCCTCTTTCGACTAGACTTGAAGGGGAGACTTGTGATATGGATATAGTTTAGGGACAGAGAAGGAATTAGGGAAAAGAGGAGGGGTAATTTGGTCAAATCACTGTGTAGAGTTTTAAGAGGAAAGGACACTGTTAAGAGGGGGCCCTTCTTCTTCGTGCTGGTTTTCTGCCGCTAGGGGGGACCAACTTCTCTCCCTCACGCTCCTCACCGGCGTCCCCTGGACCAGGGTACGTTTTCCGTACTCGCCCCTCATTTATGTCTGTTACTTATATATTCATTGGATATGCCTCGAACATCGGGGTATCAGGGACCGGGGTAATCCGGTCGCTGGCTGCAGGTAGTGTTGATCAAAAGACTTATGACGACTTAATCAATATAAAAATCATCTCAACATATTCCTTTTCGGGATGTGATCATTCAATCAATATTCTATCCATCTCATTCGACGATTCATTTAATTTAGATTCCGAAAATGATCAATAAATAATTTAATTTAATTATTCATAATTATCATCTTAACCCTCCAGCTATTTGCTGACTCACATGACTCCCCATCGCCCTCACGTCCACTCAACAAAGTTCAGCACTGCGCATCTATTAAATTTAAATTTAATGCGTTATCAATATCTTATATCCATAGCGTTGGACCTTGTCGGATGGATGTACAATGTTCGTGCCTAATTGTTTATTAGCTATTATTTATTTTGGCATTAATTATTGTAGCCACTCCGATAATGTGACGTTTTTCGGCTTTGATATTAATTTAATTTGTTTGGCTTGTTTTGGGAAGAAAAGGATCTGGGTGGGCCCCACCGCTCCGAGTGAATAGCTTAGCTGTAAGTGTGTGTGTGACAGGAGATAATCACGATTAGAGAATAATTAATTAATTGCGTTAAGACAAGGATTGGAAGATGAGCCTGCACGCCTCCGATGGAAAGCGGAGCGGGTTAATTAAGATGCGAATGACGAATTAATTAATTAAGTTAAATGGCAACATGGTCTTGTAATTAACGATGTAATTGGGGCTGACAGGTCGGTTGGTCTACGTGTCTTCGATTGTCATTATGCATTTACAAATAATTTATTTTTTTAATAATGTATTTAGAACTTGTGATGTGAAAGGGTGATAGTATTCACATCAGGTGCCCCTCCGTCCAAAGTGTTTAGAAGTGACGTAAATTACGTATCGAACGACTGAATTTATTCTCAAAGCGACTGAATTTAGAGAATTCGAACTTTAAGTTTCTCCTGTAATATAATTCTACCTTCCGATTACCAAGTTAACTATGTCCGTGAGGGCACAATATATTGTCCTACTATATGTCCGTGAGGGCACAATATAATGTATGAAGTATTGTTATTATAAAGTCTAAAGTTTAAATTTTGATAAAGTTCAATTAAATGTCTTTCTTATTTCTTATATGTTAGTCATTATTTCAAAGACTAGTAGTCGTTCATGATTTACCTCCTCCGTATTGGTCTTGGGATGCTAGGGATGAACGTATTCACCTTTTGTCACTGTGAGGACATAATTTATGATATTTAGATAAATTAAGATTTTTTATGTTTCAAAATTTAAAATGTATTCCTTTTCGTGAAAAACACATTGATCATGTCCGGGATTTGAGTCAGATGAAGGCTGAATGAGCTGTTACTGACGTTGACGGAGAGGCGATTGAAACACTTTTCTTGTATGCACTTCCAAGAATGGACTTCCATGTGGTGCTGACGGAGCAGGCCCTCCGACGCTCAAGTCAGGTATTTTTTCCCCAGAAGAACAGTGTACAAAGGAGAAATAAAGTAGAAGACAAGTACGAATGTGCGAGAGAGCGTGAGAGAGGAGGAGGTTGAGAGAGTGGGGGCTCTTTGTCGCCGAATGCGGTGACATCCGATGAATTGGACGTTGGAAGCGGAGTAGGTGATGACTGGTGTGCGACGGGTGACGTCGATGGTCCCATGGAGCGGCGGCGGTGTCGCTCGACGGTGTCCGTGTCAAGAAGGTTGGAGGAAGGGAGGCAGCAGTGTGGAGGCATGTGTGAGGTTGCCGACGTGGAGAAGAAAGGAGAGAGAGAGAAAGAGAAAGAGAGAACTGTCGACGTTGGATGTGACCGGGGCCGAAGGTGGAGGAAGTGGCCTCCTCCCTCTTCCTGGTGGTGGCGATGGAAGAACCTAGCATGGTTGCGAGTCTGATGTCGTCAGAGTGGAGAAGGGAGGAGGTGACGGTGGTGCTCCTCGTGGCTCTTCTGATGACCTAGCAACTGAGAAGATAGGGAGAAGGACAAGAGGAGAGGGGTGACTGTGAGAGACGGCCACCAACGATGAGAGGCGCTCGGAGGCGACGAGGCCGGTCCAGTGGTGACGGCGGAAGAAATTCCACGAAGAGGACTCCCTCATAACAAAACCTTTCCCCTCCTTTAAGTCCTAAACCGTGAAAAGACTTCAATGTCCTCCTTTCCCCCATATTTTCACTGGTCCTTCCAATATATCCATATCACATATCTATGAATATTGATTGTCTAATCTTTATTAATATTTTTTAATTTATTGTGATGGCCGATAGTAAATCTTTATTTGATCGAATCAATCATTTCTAAAATCAATTTAAAAAAATTAAATATATAGTACCAATTAAAAACATATATATTAAAAAAAATAAGATTCGACATTTCTTAAATAATTAAAGGTAAAAATAATATTTGGACAAAAGTCCCATCCTTCTCTTTCATTTATTATCTATTATCCAACCGCATGAATATTTTTTTTTATCCAAAATCACTATTATTAAATAATTTCATAACTATTATATGATAATAACCATTATGATTTTTTACAACTATATAATTATAACCTCTTCAAGATCATAACTATTTTAACATACTGTTTATATATATTTATATATACTGATTAGAAATAAAATCCTAAATATAATTTGTAGTTATTATGATATAATATTGACTAATATTAACTTAGTATTAAACAGAGACAAAGTATTTTATATTAATATTGATCAGATATAAAACACCTATATTCTAATAGTTATGAACTTGCTTATTATTGTGGATCAAAATAGAAATGTACAACTACCTCGTAAATATCATAATAACTAGTGATTGTGCACATGCGTCGCGTGTGTAATATAATATATTGAAATTACATTGATCCTTTATAATGAAATTATATTAATTAAAGTATTTTAGCATTAAAATACTAAAGTATAGTCATTAGTAGAGTCATTAGGGTAAAGTACCAGACTGTTGAAAATCTGAATTATTTGGGTCTTTGGATTTAAAGTACCAGACTTTTGAAAATCTGAATTATTTGGGTCTTTGAAAATCTGAATTATTTGGATTTTCGAGTGTCACCCTTATGACTTTCCTATAAAAAAAAATTAATTTAATTTAATATTATACTTATCTTAATAAAAAAAACTAAGAAAAGTATATTTTTTAATATTATTGGCCTAAAATATTTATAAAAGTTTCTTTGATCATAGTGTTGTCAATTCTAAGATGTGAGACTAAAAAGAACTATATTTTTTTTATATATAAAACAACCAGAGAAAATTAATGATGAGAAAAATTCATAATAATATGTCATAGTTGAGTCTCAAACTCTAGATCACTGATTGTTTCACTTATGAAATTACTAATAAACCTTGGAATTATTTTTAGTGTGAATAGAAAAAATGATATTAACATAAATTCATTTTGGGTTTCACCAAAGTTAGTTAGTAAAGGGGGGAGATTTTTAATAAAATAGTAAGATTTATATATATTTATATATACTGATTAGAAATAAAATCCCAAATATAATTTGTAGTTATTATGATATAATATTGACTAATATTTACTTAGTATTAAACAGAGACAAAGTATTTTATATCAATATTGATCAGATATAAAACACCTATATTCTAATAGTTATGAACTATAGTTGCTTATTATTGTGGATCAAAATAGATGTGTACAACTACCTCGTAAATATCATAATAACTAGTGATCATGCACACGCGTCACATGTGTAATATAATACATTAAAATCACATTGATCCTTTATAATGAAATTATATTAATTAAAGTATTTTAGCATTAAAATATTAAAGTACAGTCATTAGTAGAGTCATTAGGGTAAAGTACCAGATTGTTGAAAATCTGAATTATTTGGGTCTTTGGATTTAAAGTACCGGACTTTTGAAAATCTGAATTATTTGGGTCTTTGAAAATCCTAATTGTTTGGATTTTCGAGTGTCACCCTTATGACTTCCCTATAAAAAAAATTAATTTAATTTAATATTATACCTATCTTAGTAAAAAAAACTAAGAAAAGTATATTTTTTAATATTATTGGCCTAAAATATTTATAGAAGTTTCTTTGATCATAGTGTTGTCAATTCTAAGACGTGGGACTAAAGAGAACTATATTTTTTTTTATATAAAACAACCAGAGAAAATTAATGATGAGAAAAATTCATAATAATATGTCACAGCTGAGTCTCGAACTCTAGATCACTGATTGTTTCACTTATGAAATTACTAATAAATTTTGGAATTATTTTTAGTGTGAATAGAAAAAAAGATATTAACGTAAATTTATTTTGGGTTTCACCAAAGTTAGTTAGTAAAGGAGGGAGATTTTTAATAAAATAGTAAGATGTTAAAACTAAAAATAGTTTTGAGAAAAAAAATATATTAATACAGGATGAGTGAGTAATAATAATAATAGTTTTGAGAAAAAAATACATTAATACAGGATGAACGAAGTGCTATAATAATGAGGGAGGTCATTCTAACCGTTCCAATTAAAGGAGAGGGCTTTTATTCTGATAATAATATTTTAATTTTTTTAAGATATTAATGAATACAATATTTTAAAATTATTTAACTATAAAGGTTTTTAAAATAAATTACTCGATGTACCGATTTAGCCATCGGTTTATAACGTAACTGACTGGACCAATTGGGTTAGACACTGGATCGCCATTTTCACACGCTTCGCCTCTTATAATCCATCCCTATCAGAGATTTTTTTTTTTTTTTTTTTTTTTGTTTGGTATATCCACTCATCAGTGATCCCTCACGTGGAAGTCACCGGCGGTCACCGACACCTGTCCCATCTCTAAATAGCGCCCTCTTTCGCAGTCTATAAATCCACGTGAAAAGCGCAGCGATCACGCAGCGACCTTGGCCTTTCGTAGCCCATCATCTCTCTCTCTCCCTCTTTCTTTGTGTAGCCGAAGGCACCAAATTGATCCCCTTCCCCTCTTTTCCCCAGTGCTATACGCCACCAAACGGGCAGGGGTTAACGGAGAAAGGAACGGAACAGCGGAAAGGAGCAGGGTTGCTGCATGTCAGATCGTGGCCTCGGCGGTGAGGGTTATTACGGCGGATTCGGTGAGCTTGCAAATCCCCTGCAATGGCCACAACTGAGGAAAAAGCGGCGCCTTGCTGCTCCCCGCGCCTCCTCCCTATCGAACCCGGCGCTGCGGCTGCTGCCTCCAAGAGGGGTTGGATCGCGGAGGATGGAGCCAAGAGATCAGCTACAGTAGCAGTGGGCGCCACGACGGCCATGACCTCGCTCATCGACCCTGTCGAGGATATTCAGGATCCGTCTGCTGCTAAGGCATCTGCTAAGGGTATCGATTCTCCATCCTTTTGTTTTTATACTTTCTCTTATAGTATTGTTTATATGTGATCTTTGTATCGTTTGGTATTATTGGATCTTATCGATTTATTACATGTTACTCATCGGAATTTGGGAATTATGGAGTACAGATGAGAAAGACTTTAATGTGGGTAAGATAGAAGAAAAGACATGTACAGAAAAGTTTAAAATCTGATCTTTGTTGGGTTTGATTAAGATATAATGTTTACCAAGGCATTGTAAATTCACAATGAAGGTGAAAAAAATATATTGTGTTATGGAATTCACAATGCTAGTAATCATGCTTTAACCATAATAACAATGTAATGCCTGAAGAAAAATTATTTTATTGTAAATGGTATCGTGGAACGTGTTACTTAAAAGTAATGTTTTGTCAATGTATTTTAGGGATGTTTGTCTAGGTATTTTGGTGAATTAATCATTACGCATTCCCATTGATATAGATTTTGCAAAGGAACTTAGTGATTGCCTGACACCTATTTTGTTTCCCTGCTACTGGTATTGCAATTGTGAAATTCACCAATACTTTTGCTAGACATGATTTGGCTTTCCAGCTAAGCATATTGATGTAGAACAAGCTGATCATTAACAAGAAAATTTACCAGAGCATTTAAATGATGATATGAAATTGATCAATTCATATTTTTTGACACATTGGTGATTCCAACCAATTGATTGTTGATTTGCCCGTGACAGTATTAATTAAATCTCAGCAATAAATTGTTCCAAAGAGGAGATACACTACTCCACGATATAAACTTTACAATAAGTTATAAGCTTATTAAATGCCATATTTCAATCATGCTTCAAAACAACTTCAGAGTCAAGTGGCTTTATCTGACAAACCTTGTGATGCTTCAATGGGTTATAATTTAGTTCAAGTGTACAAATTCCGGCACTTGTTTTTTGTGAGATCCATGCTTTGAACTAAAGCAGCATATGAACCTCTATTCTTCAAAACGTCCCGTGTCCACCAAATCAGTGTGTTTCTTGTCTGTCTCAAGCCCACAATCAAGTGTGGGCTACAAATAGGAACACGGATGTAAGTGTCCTTGTCGTGCTAGAAACCAGGAAGTCAACCAGAGATATGTCTGAGAGCTCCAAACATTTTTCAAATTTGAGCAGATATGTTTAGGAGGAGGTTTGGAAAATAATTGGATAACCAGATCCACTCAGTGTTGATTTCCACATACACAGTCACATAATAGAGGTGATAGGAAGGAGGAAGAAATAGGAAGATATAAGCAACATAAATATGAGTTTTACACTTGCCGTGGATAACAGAAAAACCACTAGTGTCCTCTTGCTGGATATGGCGACCTCACACCAGTGTTGTAGAAGAAGAGGGGATCCCCAACAAAAATAATCATCCACACTCATAATGAAGAAGAATCCTGTTTACAGGGTTCCATTTTATTTTACTAATGAAATGATATTCTTTTGCTTTGCACAATCACCTAGATAAATTCAACATGGAGCCACTAATCCCATTTTTTTTAAACTTCAACTCATTTGGGCCTACATACAAATATGGAATATTTAAGAACCAAAACAAAAAGTTAGAAACAATTACAAGTTTAAAATCCACAATTCAGTTCATTTTAGTTTTGCAGCTTGGTGGTCTACTTCAATAGTGAATCCCCATCAGACATCTCAAATCATAATACACTAGGGATCTTCTTTGTCCTTTGTTATATCAATTTCATTTGCCTGGACTGTTGGTAAAGGAGACTGTATTAGCATCATTGGTATTTTGCTTTGATTGATTCTGATTTATGATATTTCACACAAGGGATACCCATGATGATGAGGTCTCAGTCAAGCCACCCTCTTGATCCATTATCTGCTGCTGAAATCTCTGTTGCAGTAGCAACTGTTAGGGCTGCCGGTGCAACCCCTGAGGTTTGATACTGTACCCTGTTGGTGCTTATCAGACTTTTGCTGTAACTTTTTCCCTTTATTTGATAAAATTTAATTCTTTGAAGCTACTTAACATTATTTCATTGCAGGTCAGGGATGGTATGAGGTTTGTTGAAGTCGTTCTGTTGGAGCCTGAGAAAAGTATTGTGGCATTAGCTGATGCCTACTTTTTCCCCCCTTTCCAACCATCTCTGCTTCCCAGAACAAAAGGTGCTCCTGTCATCCCAAGCAAACTTCCTCCTAAGAGGGCTCGGCTTATTGTCTATAACAAAAAGTCAAATGAAACCAGCATCTGGGTTGTTGAACTATCTGAAGTACATGCTGCTACTCGTGGTGGCCATCATAGAGGAAGAGTCATCTCGTCTGAAGTTGTTCCTGATGTACAACCTCCCATGGTATGTGCTTATGGAGAAGTTATAGAAATAAATAAGTGGAAGGTCTGCTTGGTTTTGCACTGAACAAAATCTTTGTTCCACTTGAGCATCCACATTCAATTGTTTTCCAAATTTGCCTCCAATTATTATTTTTTTCCTTTTGAGAAAGAGAAGTGGTATCAACCACGCATTATTGCAAACTTCTTGGTGCTTGTATTTACTCAAGTTATTAACTCAGTTCCTTCAGTAGTTTGTGTAAGTATTTTTTTTTTAAAACCTGCTAAAGCATCCGTAAGAGCTTCTATGTTTGATTTCTGTAAACAAAAGTTGGTTATGATGCCTCTTTTGTGCTTAGATGCGTCATATTAAGCTAATTAATTCTGCAGTTTTTCACATAACCTCTATGATATTGTTTGGTAAGCCCTATTTTCATTTCTAATCTTCTTAGATCTTCCACGTACACTAGTATTGTCAATGAGTTTATTCCTCATCATTGGTTATGCCCTGTGAGCATAATATATTTTAGTCATTGCTCTTACTTCTCAACTACAGGATGCTATAGAATATGCGGAGTGTGAAGCTGCTGTTAAGAGCTATCCTCCATTCATTGAGGCTATGAGAAAGAGAGGAGTAGATGATATGGATCTTGTAATGGTTGATGCATGGTAAGTGTACTAATCGAACTTTTTGACATTTTGTGGCATGCTAATATAACTGTTCTTTTGTTCCTAAGGAGTTCTTTATATGACATTCACATTCTCCAGGTGTGTTGGTTATCATATTGATGCTGATGCTCCTAGCCGCAGACTTGCAAAACCGCTAATTTTTTGCCGAACTGAGAGTGATTGCCCCATGGAGAATGGTTATGCACGTCCTGTTGAAGGCATTTATATTCTTGTTGACATTCAAAACAATGTGATAATCGAGTTTGAAGATAGAAAACTGGTCCCTCTACCTCCAGCAGATCCATTGAGAAACTATACAGCTGGAGATACTCGTGGTGGTGTTGATAGAAGTGATGTGAAACCTCTGCAAATTATTCAGCCCGAGGGCCCAAGCTTCCGCATAAATGGTTATTTTGTGGAATGGCAAAAGGTATTTTTAGCCCTTTCATAACTTCTTTAGTTTTGTTACCCGTTGATGTTTATTTCCTTATGAAATCTATCAAATGCAAAAATTCTTAAATTTCTTCTCAATAGTGGAGCTTCCGGATTGGTTTCACCCCAAGGGAGGGCTTAGTAATACACTCTTTAGCATACATTGATGGCAGTCGTGGTAGGAGACCCGTCGCACATAGATTGAGTTTTGTTGAGATGGTAGTTCCATATGGAGATCCGAATGAGCCACATTACCGCAAGAATGCATTTGATGCTGGTGAAGATGGTCTTGGGAAAAATGCTCACTCTCTTAAAAGGGTATGATTTTCTATTATGAAATGTTTGGTTTTACATTATTAGTTATCATCTTTTCTTTGTTTTCCTTATCTATTGATTGCCTGACAACTGTTGATGATCTAGGGTTGTGACTGCCTGGGTTACATCAAATATTTTGATGCTCATTTTACTAACTATACTGGCGGTGTAGAGACCATCGAAAACTGTGTCTGTTTGCATGAGGAGGACCATGGAATCTTATGGAAACATCAAGATTGGCGAACAGGTTTAGCGGAAGTTAGGCGATCAAGGAGGTTAACTATTTCTTTCATATGTACTGTTGCTAACTATGAATATGGCTTTTTCTGGTACCTCTATCAGGTAAGTTCTGTGAGAAAATATTTTGCATATGTGATTTTATGGTTTATTCTATATTTTAGCACATTTGTTTCATTGTCCAGACTAAGTATTTCCACTGGAAGTTTGTTGAAGTTCTACTCAAATTCCATAATTGTCGTGATGCCTATCAACCTCTGTTGTTAAAATTGAAATTGTTCTTCAATATAGCCATAGATACCTTTGAAGGCTTGAAATGGATATACTTTGTTTATCATCACTAGTATCTTCAACTGTGGTTATTATTCATTACTAATATGCCTCGTTGATAATTTTCTTCTTCATCAAGAATCAAGATGAAAACATTGTATATACATATGAAAGCATTATATAACTGTTCATTTTCTTAAGACATGATAGAAAGCTAAGGGTTTTTTTTGCTAACAAGATAAACAAGATTTAAGCTATTCGTACCGAGATAGCCAGAGAGATGCTTGATTCAAGATCTTAGCAGTACTAAATGGCATCTGGGATTTTGTTTGTAACAATGCATTCCAATGCATGTTGAATGAAATTGTGATTTGCTTTGCACGGTAGTTTGCGGTGGAATCATTCAATAACAGGTTTTAGACAGTTTAGGATGAATCGACAGGGAAAACTAATTGAAAAATGGACTGAAATTTGGTGCAAGATAGCAATGAGGTTCTGCACGTAAAAAGATGCAGTGCAGCAGGGAAAACTAATTAAAAGAGGCAGACAGATTTGTATGACAATAAAATTTTGGGATTCTGGGGGTTTTAATTTGTTAATTTAGGCAGTTTTTTTTTCTCGTGTGTATAATTTTATGGTAATTTTGGTTGTAAACCTTAGCCAAATACTGTCACTTGAATGCAGGATGGTAAAATTGAAGCTGAAGTAAAATTGACTGGAATATTAAGCTTGGGTGCTTTGCAACCTGGTCAGTCTAGAAAATATGGGACAACCATTGCCCCAGGGTTGTATGCACCAGTTCATCAACATTTCTTTGTTGCTCGTATGGACATGGCTGTTGATTGTAAACCTACTGAAGCATTTAATCAGGTATGTTTTTTTTTTAAAATTGAATTTTCATCTGCATTGCCTAGAATTTATGAGGTTAGATCCCATGTTTGATGGGCTTCTTGGCACATATTATAGCCAAATCATATCCCAAGGAAATACTACATTATTCAATGAACTGGTGTTGTCCGTGTACGCCCTACATATGACATGTCTTTTTCATTTTTTCCCAAGGGAAAACATATTTGTTTATAATTAACAAGACTACCATCTTCTTTTCCTTTAGGTGATTGAGGTGAACGTTAAAGTTGAAGAGCCGGGTAAAAATAACATTCATAACAATGCTTTTTATGCTGAAGAAAAGCTTCTCAAATCAGAATTGGAGGCTATGAGGGATTGTGATCCTTTGTCTGCACGCCACTGGATTGTAAGTGCCATATTGGTTTCTCTCGAGTGTCTCATTTTATTCTAGTGTTTTTTTTACCCAGCATTCTTTTACATGTTTATATCATCCTGTATTATGTATTGTATCATCTTATTTGGATGTGAGGTGACATTATATTTGTAAGCTTTGTTGCCTGATGAGATTGGGTTGTTGGATAAACTTATTTTAGTTGTCCCTTCCTAGTCTCCTTTTTGATAATCTCATGATTCACTTTTTTCGTACTAGTATTTTGGTTGAGATTAAGGTGTCAAATTGAACTTTCATTTGGTGATTTCTGATTGCTACCTTTTCTATTTTTGTGTATGTGGTTTTGTATCTCCTAAGTTATATTTTTCTTGTCTTTTGACCCTCCTATCATAAAATAAACAATTTTAACTGACAAAACCTATAATGTTTTTCAGGTAAGGAACACACGAACTGTAAATCGAACAGGCCAACCTACAGGCTATAAGCTTGTGCCTGGGCTGAATTGCCTCCCATTAGCTGGTCCAGAAGCAAAATTTTTGAGAAGAGCAGGCTTCTTAAAACACAATCTATGGGTCACACCTTATAATCGTGATGAAATGTTTCCTGGAGGAGAGTTTCCCAATCAAAATCCCCGCTTAAATGAGGGGTTGGCAACATGGGCTAAAAAGAATAGGTCCCTTGAGGAAACCAACATTGTCTTATGGTTAGTTTCCTGGATAACAGTCATTAAATTTATCACTTCATATACTTATCTAATGCCTTTACTTATCTCGTGTCATTAATTGGTTGATTCCCTTAAACTTTTGAAGCTCGTGTTTCTTAGTCATTTGGGCCGGGCTTCAACTATCTTTGAGTTTTTATTCCTTCATGATGCTCATTATCAGTTATTTCTTATTGGTGATCTTGATTGCAGGTATGTGTTTGGCATCACCCACATACCCAGGTTGGAAGATTGGCCGGTTATGCCTGTGGAAAGGATCGGATTTATGCTGATGGTAATTTTTGCCCATTTTCATTTCCTTAGTTTCCTCGTCTGTTTTGTTGAGCTCGATATGATTGCTGCTTGTGTCTGCATAATCATTGTCATATAAGAGTAGTTGGGAAGCCTTGCTGAAGCTGTAGGAAATATTTCAAGTTCTTAACAAACCGTGGCAATCTTATTTGAAAAAAATGTTATAAAGATAATATAATATAATTGAAAAGAAATATGAAATATTAAAATAATGTTTGACTTGTTTTTTTTGTACATTGCAGCCGCATGGCTTCTTCAACTGCTCCCCGGCAGTAGATGTGCCGCCGAGTGTTAGCGAGATTGATAAAGATGGTGGATCGCCAAAGTTGATATCCAGCACTGGATTGCTTGCCAAACTTTAAGCGAAGAAGATGATTTACCAAAATTTCTTCAGGACTGATATTGACTGGAATGTGTTTGCTTCGTTTGTGTTTATTTGTTAACGTCTATTTTGCAACCAGAAAGGGTGGACCTTTACTTTCTTGCAGAAACTATGAAAGATAATTTGATTGCTATATTTTCTGTTGGTTTATTTATGTTACATTCTGAAATGAAAGTTAATCTAAAATCAGAAGAATTAGAGAAGATAATGAACCATCTTTTCACAAATGAGAATACAGAGTAAAAGCCATGCGCCTCGAGTAAGAATTTACAAACCAAATCTTTCACAAGCTTTCTTCTACATTCATATAAAAGAATGTGCCAATCATTCATTGCGATATGTCCTTGAGGAAACTCCCCCACAAAGTGCTGGAGGAACTATCTCAAACGGGTTCCTACACAACTCAGATCCACAGGCTGTAGCAAATGGATTCTGGCATTGACCACTGCATTTGCTGCAGAGGCTAATGCCTTGGCCTGCCTCCATTTCAGTTGTCGGCAAGC
Organism: Zingiber officinale; assembly: GCF_018446385.1. Taxonomy (NCBI): domain Eukaryota; kingdom Viridiplantae; phylum Streptophyta; class Magnoliopsida; order Zingiberales; family Zingiberaceae; genus Zingiber; species Zingiber officinale. The sequence continues at coordinate 70,733,655 of NC_056007.1, read as the reverse complement.
TTACAAAAGATACGATCCCTTTCCTACAGAGAGGACAGGGAACTGAACTAGGTGGTGTTGACATCTCCGAGTCGATGCTGCTTGTCGAGCAAAGACACAGTGCACACCTTGTGCAGAGTTCATGACCGCAACCTGTAAATCAAGTGGAAAAACACATCACGCTGAGCAAGGGAGCTACAGTTCTCTTTAATACAACACTTGATATGTGATCGTTTACCTTCAGCAGCTACCGTGCAAGTTCTCTCCAAGCAAACGGCACATAGGTCGCTCTCAGCACAAGAGGAAGTTGAAGAATGCAAACCGTTAATTCTGCATAAATGTAACTCATAACAGGCATCTTCATATTTCTTCAGATAAAAAAATTTACTTGTGAAAGAAATCTATAGAGCGATGATAAATTATCACCTTGCTATTTGCAGGATGCTCATGAGAGGCAAGGGCAAGTAGTTTGATGGAGGAAAGGCAGGGACTAATTGGCTAGAATGGGGTGTTAGCAAGGGTATAAGCCAATGAGATCCACAAATCCTTGCAACATCAACTGGAAGCCACCTGAAAAAAATGAAAAACAATGAACGATAAGAATTATGAACGTTTCATTCATTTTGGTATCAGAGAGAAGGCTAGAGAGATTTACCCATTGCAATTCACAGCAGTTCTTCTTGCTCCTCGAGCGAGAAGAACCTATAAGAGAAGAAAATACTTCGAACTTTAGCCACAATCACATCGAATAATCTAAGAGTTTTAGTTAATTTGCCTGGCAGCACTTGAGGTTTCCACCACATGCAGCATAATGCAAAGGTGTGCTTCCAGCCCCTGTCAAACAAATTGCAGGGAGATTGTTTTATGAAGAATTCAAAGAAGTGCTTCATCTTTCAACAATATAAAAGGAATCAAGAAACCTATTGCCATTGCCGAAGATGCATAAGAGAGCGTCGCGGCTGAGATATTGGCATGCACATCAAGTAGCAGATGCACACAATCTGAGTGCCCATTTAGTGCAGCTAGGTGGAGGGCGGTTATGCCACCATTTGCGGCCTTATTGATGAACCTTGTGAGCGCACTATCAGAAATCAGAGGGGACACTTTGATTAGCACAAACCAAGAGGCTTGGAATCTATTTGTTTATGTTAGTCAGAAATTTTATCAAACACTTACAAAGAATCGGTTTCTGTAGAAAGAGAAAAACCAGGACAAAAATCTGCAGCCAGCAGTCTAATGCATCGAGCGTGTCCACCAGCAGATGCAAAGTGAAGTGCCGTTCTGCCACTCAAGAGCTCCACTTTCGATACCTTTTTAATTAAGAAATAGAAAAACCAGTCATGAATCACGGCAATTGAGGATGTAAAACATGAATGCATGTTCACATACACATACGTTGCACCTGAAGAGCAGTAGAATCTGCACTACCTCCCATCGACCACTGCAGCATGCTTCCATCAATGGAGTCTAATTGATTTTGGAGAAGAGAAATCAGAACACAGTAGTAATCAGTAAATCCTGTTAAATTAGGTTTAGTGTTTAATGATGCTCACATGGCACCAAATGTTCTTCGAGTTCAAGTTTGCTCCCTTCTCCAGCAACATCATCACAATCTGGAATATTGTAGTGTATCAATCAATATACAAAGCCATAATAAATCCTCTGTCGTTCATTTCGTATAAGAATTTTAGTGCAGAACTAAAATAAAGTTTTAAGTGGATCAACAAGGAGAGATCTGTCTCCAGTTTTCTCCAAAGAAAAAGAAAAACAGAGGAAGAAGAAGGAACAATTTAATGGCAATTTGGAACTATGTAAAAGATTTTATTCAGCCACTGCCTGTCTACAAGTCTTCCTTTTGCCTATTGATCATAATTGGATCTATTTCTCGGAACTCCTCTGAAAATGATGAGCAGATCTAAGTTCTTGAAAAACTATTTGGATCTCACGATTTGTACACCCAAACTTTCACTCTTAGTAGTTGTTTTTTACCAGGAAATAAAAATCAAAAGAGATTAGTAATTTAAGATACATTATGGATACAAACGAAGACCTCACCTCAGCATGGCCTCTGGCGGCGGCCGCATGTAACGGCGAGCTGATACCGGCAAACGTTGCGTATCTAGCGAGACCAGGATTCATCTCCACGAGCTTCTGCGCCTCAATCACGTCTCCGTCCCTCGCCGCCGTCACCAGCCGTTCCCCGGCGGCTGAGCATCCCAGCAGCAAGTTCCCCATCACCCTTTAGTTTGCTCTCCTAGAAAACAAGTAAAAAAGGTAAACAGAAAGCGAGAAGATACTCAGAATATTGCGTGCATCTTTGGCGATCCACCAACACCTGGGGAAGCAAGCGCCAGGGGATCGAGACGAGCCAATGAAAGTGGAAGGAGAGAGGGATACGGCAAGATTAAATATAACAAGTATGTTGCCCCTACGGAAGAGATTTACACTTGGAGTTTCTCAGACCAACTGCACTGCTCCAATCATTAAGATTGAGATTTAGATTGAGAAATACAACTGTTCCTGGTACAAGAAGCAGAAGAACTCCTTTTTATTTATTATAAAAAAGAATGCTCTATTTCACTTTTTTTTACATTTAAATTTTTAAAATTGTATTTATGTTTTACATTATTATAACAGTTACAAGATGATAACGGCCACGTAATTATAATAACTACGATATTTCCGTAGCTATTATAAAAAAATCATTGTAGTAAATATGATTTTATAATTGTTATAACTATCCAATTATAATAAATATGATCTCGTAGTTGTTATACGATGCGGTGAAAGGAGACGAAGACAGTTGAATGATAGGGGGCATTTTTGGGATTTTACTGTAGTCCCCATTTATTAGGGAGTTAGGTCGACGCAGACGAGGGTTTTTTTTTCGGGTGTCACCATCGCCCGAGCATAGGGGCACCCCCGTCGATAGATCCGAGCCGGTTTAGACACACACCGTCAGAGCCCCTTATTTTCTCCCTCACGCACGTTGCTTGAGCTCCCTCTCCCTCTCTATGTCCGTCGCCTCTCATGCACGCCGCCTACGCCAAGGGCCCATCCTCGTGCTACGGGGTCACTGCCCTCGCGCTACAGTCAGCCCGTGCGACCCTCTGGCATAGTTCTATACTATCGTCTATCTCTGATGTGGTTCGGGCCTTCGGGCCACTACTGCCATTATGCTCCGATTTGATCTGTCTCTAGCCTTCGAGCTGATATGGTGTTCCCACCTTTGAGTCGATATTGTGTTTCGACCTTCGAGCCGAGGCTATGTTCCGACTTGCGCGTCGCTTGTGTATTTCAGCTGCGTGCCGTTGTTGTATTTCAGCTGCGTGCTGCCTGTTGGTGCGGGAAGCATCTGACGATCGAACTCGTGTTTTGATAATGGCAAAGAATTCAAAGTTAAGATGTTTTGTAGTCTAACAAGTCTACTTAAGAATTTCAGGAAAGTCCTAGCTGCGGTTAGGCAAAAGGTAAAACCCTAGGGAGTGGTAACCCTAGGTCATAGGGGGTGGTAACCCTATGCGGAAAGTCTTGGTAGGTCGATGTCTTCAGGCAAAAGTCCTAGGGGGCGGTAACCTTAGGTGGAAAGTCCTGGTGTCACGAACCAGGTGAAAGACTGGACTAGCCGGGGAAGCGGATGTCCAGCAGAAAGTCCGGAAGCATCGAGTGCTGAGAAAAAGTCCAGTCGATCTGGAGGATCGACTGGCAACAGGTAAATCTCCTGAGTGGAGTAGGTGAGGACGCATTCCCCGTAGAGGGAACAGTAGGCGTCGGGTCGACTTAGGGTTTCCGGTAGGAAACCCAAAGTCAGACTCAGACAGTCCGGAGACTGTCTATACTTCATTTATCATGTTTATTGTGCTAACTTTGTGTTGCAGGATATTGTTTGGGACTAACGTATCTTGCAGGTGCAAAGGAGCAACCTAAAGCCTCGGATGAACAGTGTCCGAGGCGCCTCCATGGAGCTTGGAGGTGCCTCGGGTGCAAAAGCTGAGCTGGCTGCGAAAGTTCATCGAAGGCGCCTTGAAGGGAGTATAAAGCGCCTTGGAAGGCGCCTTGAGCAGGGTATAAGGCGCCTCCAAGGGATGAAGTTCGACCAGTTCAGATTTGATCCACGCGGAAGACTAGGCAGCATGGAGGCGCCTTGAACAGCCTTCAAGGCGCCTTGAACACCCTTTATAAGGGGGTTTCGACCAGCATCTCAAGGAATCAAGTTCTGAGCTTTCCTTCTTCAACGTGCTGCTAACAAAGTCATTCCGAAGTGCTGCTGCGACATTCCGACGAACCGGAGCTTCAATCTTCTTCTTTCTTAAGTTGTCGGTACAAGTTTACTTCAATACTTTCAGTGTAATTTGTAATTTCTATCGTGATTATAGTTGTTGCCCACCGGAAGCGATCAAGGATCGCGGGCCTTCGAGTAGGAGTCGCCTTAGGCTCCGAACGAAGTAAAAAGCTTGTCTCTTTGTGTGTTTGTTTACTTTCCGCTGCATGTTTTAACTCCGATATTTTCACGATTCCGATAAACGTAAAATTTAGCCACGAGCACTATTCACCCCCCCTCTAGCGCGATCTCGATCCAACAATTGGTATCAGAGCGGGGTCGTCTTGAATCAGTGCAACCACTATTCGAGACAATTTTTTCGTGGTTTTGTTCGGAGTCGATTAGAATTTAGCCTCATAGCTATATTCTAATTTCTTTTTACGAATCGATTTTCTGCTCAAAGTTGGTCAATACCACTTGAGCCTGTTATTTTTTCCTTCCTCCCGCACTACTAATCCAAGACTCAGTCTTGGAATAGATCTTGTTGTTTCTGTTTTTGTAGATCTAAATGGCCCAACAAGAAGGATTTAGCACCGTTCGTCCCCCATTATTTTCCGGAGAAGACTTCGGATATTGGAAGGGGCGAATGGAGATTTATCTAAAGATCCAGTTCGACACCTGGATGATCGTCAAAACAGGACTGCAACTACCAACTAGTACAGACGGTAAGCCTACATCCTGTGAGAACTGGGAGCCCGCATTTATCAAAAAAGTGGAAGCCGACGCCAAAGCTACCTGCACCATCCAGTGCGGTCTTACCAAAGAAGAGCTCAACAGAGTCGGTCCATTCTCCTCCGCAAAAGAGCTATGGGAGAAACTGATCGAACTTCACGAAGGCACCTCGGAAACCAAGGTAAGTAAGCGTGATTTGTTACTAAATAAACTATACAATTTGAAAATGCAGGAAGGCGAGACGGCAAGCTCTTTGCACGCCCGAATTCAAGATATCCTAAATTCTCTACATGGAATCAGGCAGAAGGTAGAAAACAGAGATATAATAAGGTATGCCCTTAACTCATTCCCTAGGAGTACATTATGGGCATCAATGGTAGATGCCTACAAAGTCTCTAAGGATTTGTCTTCCTTAAAATTAGACGAATTATTTAGTGAATTTGAACTCCATGAACAAACTAATGCACAGCCATCCGAGAAGGGCATTGCTTTGGTTGCAGGTACAAGTCGAACAAGGGAATCAAGAGTACGACGAAAGATTGAATCGGAATCAGAAGACGAACCCGATTCAGAAGATTCAGAAGATGAACTGGCCAGTGAATTTGTGAATCTTGTAAAGAAACTCTACAAGAAGAAGAAGGGCTTCAACAAGAAAGTTCTGAAGAAGGCAGTTCAATCCAAGGAGGCTCAACAGAACTCAAAGACAAAGTTCGAAGTCACTTGCTACGGGTGCAACCAAAAGGGGCATATAAAAGCCAACTGCCCCAATCAAAAGGAAGCCAAGAAGCAAAGAAGAAGGAAAGTCCTAAAGGCAACCTGGGACGAATCCTCTTCGGAGGACGAAGACGACGAACTCGACCAAACGAGTTTACTCGCATTGATGGCCCGGGACCAGATCAGCGAATGAGTCAGAAGCCGACTCCGAGCAAAGCCACGGATCCGCATCCGTTTCCGAAGGGCCAGACTCCACTGTAAGTATTCCTAGGCTTAATAATTTAGTCAATTATTTACTTCGCAAATTAGCCAAGTCAAATTTGAAAATTAAGTCACTTTTAAAAGAAGTAACCATTCTTAAAGGAGTAACTAACTCAAAATCTTTAACTGAAGATTCAACTCAAGTACAACAACTTGAGAAAGAAAATTCAAATATGAAAAATCAATTAAAAGATTTAAAAATTACTTTAGAAAAGTTCTCTCTGGGCTCCAAGAATTTGGATCTAATTCTTGGGACACAAAGAGCCGTCTACAATAGAACTGGGCTAGGATATAAAAGTAAAAAGAAATATAAATCTTATTTATCCTTAATAAACAAATAAAGTAGTAAATCAGTCCAAGCATGGGTCCCCAAGTCCAAATTGATAAATCAAATTGGACTTGGCCAATACTGGGTTCCGAAGGATCAAATATACTACCTCGACAGACCATATCGAGGCCGTGATCCAGGGAAAACTAAAATGAAAACGATCTTAATTCAAAATTCGAAATTAAATTAAAAATTTAAAATTAAAAATCAAATTCAAAATTTAAAATTCGAAATTAAATTAAAAATTCAAAATTAAATTACAAATTCAAAATTTAAAATTAAAACCAAATTCAAAATTAAAATTCGAAATTAAATTAAAAATTCAAAATTAAATTACAAATTCAAAATTCAAAATCAAATTCAAAATTTAAAATTCGAAATTAAATTAAAAAATTCAAAATTAAATTACAAATTCAAAATTTAAAATTAAAAATCAAATTCAAAATTTAAATTCGAAATTAAATTAAAAATTCAAAATTAAATTACAAATTCAAAATTTAAAATAAAAAATCAAATTCAAAATTTAAATTCGAAATTAAATTAAAAATTCAAAATTAAATTACAAATTCAAAATTCAAAATTAAAAATTAAAATTCAAAATTCAACAAGTCGAAATTATAAAAATAAAAAATAGATGGAGGATCCAAACTAGCTGGCACCTCCAACTGAACTACCCGACAGGGTAACTGAACCTAAATTACCCGGAATGGGTAAAACAAGAATAGATTACCCGGCAGGGTAATTAAGGTTAGATTAAAACGGGATAAGTTTAACTTGAACCATAGTACTGGTGAAGTTTTTGGATGATAGTACGTTAGGGAAGCTTGGGCATCGCATGACTAGGAAGATATGGCTTCGACCTGGTGCATTTGGCCAAGTGGAACTGACCGAAGCTACCCTTAAATGGATCCTAACTAGTTAGACCAAGTTTTAGTATTAAGTTCAATGGGTAGGACTATTTGGAAAACCTCGAAGGCATGGTTACTTTAATGAGCTCCTTGTGACTCACCATAGCCCAGAAGTTTATCCAAAGAATGCTTACTTGTTGAACCCAAAGCTAAATCTGAATCTAACACAAGACTAAACTAAACCCTTAAATTGAACCTCAATTCATCTCACAATAATTATAGGATTCCCTGATTGAGAATTTAGATTGGGTGAGATGACTAAGTAATTAAAACCAAACTGATAATTAATTTAAATTATTTTAAACTTAAATTTCAAAATTATTTTAAACTTAAATTTCAAAATTATTTTAAACTTAAATTTTAAAATTATTTTAAACTTAACTTTCAAAATTATTTCAAAAACTTAAATTTCAAAATTATTTTAAACTTAAATTTTAAAATTATTTTAAACTTAACTTTCAAAAATTATTTCAAAAACTTAAATTTCAAAATTATTTTTTTAAAAAAAAACTTAACTTTCAAAATTATTTTAAACTTAACTTTCAAAAATTATTTCAAAAACTTAAATTTCAAAATTATTTTAAAAACTTAAATTTCAAAATTATTTTAAACTTAAATTTCAAAATTATTTTAAACTTACCTTTCAAAAATTATTCCAAAAACTTAAATTTCAAAATTATTTTAAAAAAAAACTTAAATTTCAAAATTATTTTAAAAACTTAAATTTCAAAATTATATTAAAAATTTAAATTTCAAAATTATTTTAAAAACTTAAATTTCAAAATTATTTTAAACTTAAATTTCAAAATTATTTTAAAAAACATAAATTTCAAAATTATTTTAAAAACTTAAATTTCAAAATTATTCTAAAAACTTAAATTTCAAAATTATTTTAAACTTAAATTTCAAAATTATTTTAAACTTAAATTTCAAAATTATTTTAAAAAACTTAAATTTCAAAATTATTTTAAAAAACTTAAATTTCAAAATTATTTTAAAAAACTTAAATTTCAAAATTATTTAAAAAACATAAATTTCAAAATTATTTTAAAAACTTAAATTTCAAAATTATTTTAAACTTAAATTTTAAAATTATTTTAAACTTAATTTTCAAAATTATTTTAAAAAACTTAAATTTCAAAATTATTTTAAAAACTTAAATTTCAAAATTATTTTATAAACTTAAATTTCAAAATTATTTTAAAAACTTAAATTTCAAAATTATTTTAAACTTAAATTTCAAAATTATTTTAAAAAACTTAAATTTCTAAATTATTTTAAAAACTTAAATTTCAAAATTATTTTAAAAACTTAAATTTCATAATTATTTTAAAAACTTAAATTTCAAAATTATTTTAAAAACTTAAATTTCAAAATTATTTTAAAAACTTAAATTTCAAAATTATTTTAAAAACTTAAATTTGAAAATTATTTTAAACTTAAATTTTAAAATTATTTTAAACTTAAATTTCAAAATTATTTTAAAAAACTTAAATTTCAAAATTATTTTAAAAACTTAAATTTCAAAAACTTAAATTTCAAAATTATTTTAAAAACTTAAATTTCAAAATTATTTTAAAAACTTAAATTTCAAAATTATTTTAAAAACTTAAATTTCAAAATTATTTTAAACTTAAATTTCAAAATTATTTTAAAAACTTAAATTTCAAAATTATTTTAGACTTAAATTTCAAAATTAATTTAAAAACTTAAATTTCAAAATTATTTCAAAAACTTAACTTTCAAAATTATTTCAAAAAGAAAATTTTAAATTACAAAATTATTTTAAAAAAAAAAATTTGGACACGTAGAATCCGAAGGCGCCTCCATCTAAGAGGAGGCGCCCTCAATCAGCGGCGGGAAATTTCCCGCCGCCCACTTAAGGCGCCTCCGAAGGCGCCCTAAAGGGATCAGGAGGCGCCTTAAATCCTTCTTTTGTCACGAACAGAAGCATTGTTGCTTCCGTTCGTGTTTCGCCGCAAGCCGACGATTACTTCAGATTCTTCGCACCAAGGCGCCTTCTACCTCTTTTCTTCCCTTTCATTCCTAGCTATGCCTCCTAGGTACAATCTAAATCCTTCTTCAATTGCTTAAATCCTATATTCTTGCTAGTTTTGCAATTTTTCTTGCATTATGTCAAAAATAGGAAGCATCGTATTGTGGATACCACACCAGCAAGGGCCCCTTCCACGGACCCAAGATTCCCCTCCGAACAGCATAGGATAGATTTCTCTAAGTTTACCTTTGAGTCAATCAAACCTAGATATATTGGTAGGGAGTTTTTGTCACAAAATTGTCAACCCACTATCCAAATGATAACTCATTATCATTTAGATAAACTGGTTGATTGCACCACGACTGCCAATCAAGACCTATGTGCCCAGTTCTATCACAACCTTGAAAAGGTTGATGATAGAACTTATACCACCAGGGTAGGAGGTACTGACATTCAGTTCACTCCATCACTACTTCGCACCAGCCTAGAGATTAGGGAGTCTGAGTGTACATTTTTATGTTATCCGAGTAGGCCCCTACCTTTTGGTGCCCCCTATTCCCATGTTACATTAGACGACATTTACATGCATTTCTATGGGGAGGAGAGACCCTTAGGCCTGACTGAGTTCAGATCAACTCTTCTTCGAGTTCAGGATTATGCTATGTACAGAGTCCTGACAACCTGTATTCTACCCTTATCAACTCGGGATGTCTCGACGATGCGACCGCCCCACTCGTTTTTCTTGTACGCCCTCACCCAGCACCTGGATATAGATATAGCCCTCCATATGTTTCATAATATTTTCCTTGCATCTAACACAGTCACATCTGGAGTAATTCATATGCCTTATTGTCATATCCTGACCCAGATATTCTCCAGCTCTAGGATAGACATTACTAGAGGGGTTCTCATCCCACTTACCCTCTATGATGAGGTCGGACAGCGTAGCCTTAGATTAGCAGGGGCAGAGATCACTGCCGAGGGGATTCTAGCCTGGAAGGGCCGACCACCACCAGCTGCTGCCCCTGGTGCTCCAGAGGCCGAGGGCGCACCTGATGCAGATGAGGAGTGGCCTGATTTTCTGGCAGAGGACTTCTTCGCAGATCCTTCCACCTCCGCCGGACCCTCCTCCTCAGCTGGGCCGTCATCTTCAGCACCACTCTCTGTCGAGGATAGACTCACTCGACTTGAGATCCAGTCCACACAGACGCGACGAGCTGTGTTAGATAGTCATCGTTTTCTTCGGACTATGCGATCTGAGATAGTGGCTGGATTCGCATCTCTTCGAGGGGAGCTTCGCCGACAGGGACAGCCTCAGCCGCCACCTGAGCAGCTCCTAGCCGATCCTCCAGCTGACGATCCACCTGCTTAATTCTATCTTTTCACTTGCCTTGACATTTTATTGACATCTGGGATCTTTCTATTACTCAGCTTTTGGTGTATATTTTGGATGTTTTAAATTGATTAGACTTATTATTACTCAGTTTTAGGTGTTATGTTCTATTTTTTTCAAATTCTAGAAGAAACAGTTTTCAAAACTCCAATTTTTTCCTAGATTTTAAAATTCTGGAATTAACCTAGGTTTTCCCCCTAGATATCATGTTCCCCTAGAATTAAGCCAGAGCATCTCACAAGCACCTAGGTTTACCTTGATTGTGATTGACAAACATAGAACGGCGTGAGATGCATAGGGTATAGCCTGGACTCAAGAATGATTATATCAGTGCATCAATATGAGTTTGGGCGTTAAATATGCAATAAACATTAATCAAGTTAAATTCTCCAGCTCTAGTCAAGTCTATCTGGACCAAAATAATTTAACTTGACTAACCTAGTGAAAGCTACTGTCCTGTAGACAATCAGCAAGTAACTAAAGGTTAGACAGTCGGTAAAGAATACTCATTTTTTTAAGCATATTTTATTCTTTATGGCTCTGATACCTAGTAAATCAATCTAGTAAACATGACTTATGCTTGTACCTAAGGACCAACTAAACTTAAATAAATAAATAACCTTATCCTAAAACTTAAACTAAGTTCCAATTGACCTTAACTTTCAAATCCTATTGAACATAGCTAAACTGTTGACCTTAATTGTGTACACCTCAATCAAATATCTATAATTGCCCATTTTTGAGTTTTGGCAAAGGGGGAGAGTAGCAAAAGTAAATATGTGAACATAAATTCAAGTTAAAATTAAAAAAAATTAGGGAGGCAAAAGTTAAAGGGGAGCAAAAGTTAAGGGGGAGCATATAGGACAAACTTGCTTTAGTTACCTTTTTCATCTATACTTAGCAGATTTGCCTGTGCTAAAAATGTCTATCTATATAGGGCAAACTTGCTTTAGTTACCTTGTTCATCTATACTTAGCAGATTTGCCTGTGCTAAAAATGTCTATCTATTTGTTTATTTACTTAACTTTGAATTTGAGTTGCCATAATCAAAAGGGGGGAGATTGTTGGTGCGGGAAGCATCCGACGATCGAACTCGTGTTTTGATAATGGCAAAGAATTCAAAGTTAAGATGTTTTGTAGTCTAACAAGTCTACTTAAGAATTTCAGGAAAGTCCTAGCTGCGGTTAGGCAAAAGGTAAAACCCTAGGGAGTGGTAACCCTAGGTCATAGGGGGTGGTAACCCTATGCGGAAAGTCTTGGTAGGTCGATGTCTTCAGGCAAAAGTCCTAGGGGGCGGTAACCCTAGGTGGAAAGTCCTGGTGTCGCGAACCAGGTGAAAGACTGGACTAGCCGGGGAAGCGGATGTCCAGCAGAAAGTCCGGAAGCATCGAGTGCTGAGCAAAAGTCCAGTCGATCTGGAGGATCGACTGGCAACAGGTAAATCTCCTGAGTGGAGTAGGTGAGGACGCGTTCCCCGTAGAGGGAACAGTAGGCGTCGGGTCGACCTAGGGTTTCCGGTCGGAAACCCGAAGTCAGACTCGGACAGTCCGGAGACTGTCTATACTTCATTTATCATGTTTATTGTGCTAACTTTGTGTTGCAGGATATTGTTTGGGACTAACGTATCTTGCAGGTGCAAAGGAGCAACCTAAAGCCTCGGATGAACAGTGTCCGAGGCGCCTCCATGGAGCTTGGAGGCGCCTCGGGTGCAAAAGCTGAGCTGGCTGCGAAAGTTCATCGAAGGCGCCTTGAAGGGAGTATAAGGCGCCTTGGAAGGTGCCTTGAGCAGGGTATAAGGCGCCTCCAAGGGATGAAGTTCGATCAGTTCAGATCTGATCCACGCGGAAGACTAGGCAGCATGGAGGCGCCTTGAACAGCCTTCAAGGCGCCTTGAACACCCTTTATAAGGGGGTTTCGACCAGCATCTCAAGGAATCAAGTTCTGAGCTTTCCTTCTTCAACGTGCTGCTAACAAAGTCATTCCGAAGTGCTACTGCGACATTCCGACGACCCGGAGCTTCAATCTTCTTTTTTCTTAAGTTGTCGGTATAAGTTTACTTCAATACTTTCAGTGTAATTTGTAATTTCTATCGTGATTATAGTTGTTGTCCACCGGAAGCGATCAAGGATCACGGGCCTTCGAGTAGGAGTCACCTTAGGCTCCGAACGAAGTAAAAAGCTTGTCTCTTTGTGTGTTTGTTTACTTTCCGCTGCGTGTTTTAACTCTGATATTTTCACGATTCCGATAAACATAAAATTTAGCCACAAGCGCTATTCACCCCCCTCTAGCGCGATCTCGATCCAACACTGCCTTTCAGATCCATGCCACATTATGCTTCGTGTAGTCGCCTTCGGACTAACTCCTCATCCAACTCACATTCACCTACTCTTCCGGGCCATGACAGTTGTGTCAGCCTTACGACCAGCTCACTAGTCTACGAGAGGGCGCCCCTAGGTTAGGGTACGCCACCATACTCACTATTTATTCTTCACGCATTCCATTATTCTACCATTTCTTCAGCTTCTTATATATTTTTAGAACCTGCCACGAGCATCGGGGTCTAGAGACCAGGGCAACCCGATCGCTGCCTATAAGTAGTGGTGGTCAGAGATCTTCTGACGACTTGGTTAACATAGAAGACAGCTCATCATACCCTCTTCCTCCGGGTCATAGTAACTCGGTCAACATTCTAGCCACATCATACTGGCAGTTCTATCGTCTTAACTTTCAGACGGGATCATATTTGGTGTCATTTGTGGGAATCTCCGCTTGATCTGGAAAGTGAAGATAGATGACATGGGGAAACTTTGCTATTGTCATGGTCTCGGGACGAACATATTATATTCTCCCCATCCCATGGGTATTCGGGAGTTGAGGCATTAACTTGGAGCCTCAGTTGGTCGAAATGTTAGTTTTTCTATTATATTTTTTCCCGACTCCATTGGTATTCAGGAGTCAAGGGATCAAGGCGGATCCTTAGCCGATTGGTACAACTCCTCGATCAAGGCTCAGATTATTCTCTCATTGACTTCGCAGATATTTTGGGGGGGGGGGGGGCGTGGGGTCAAGGGATCGATACTACTTCTCTCCCCAACTCTACAGATATTCAGGAGTCAAGGGATCGAGTCAGATCCTTAAGTGATCAGCAGACTATTTTTTTATTATATTCCCCTTCACTCCATGAGTATTTAGGAGTCGAGAGATCGAGTCAGATCTTCAGTCAATCAGTGGCTATTTTTCTATTATATTCCTTCACTCCACGGGTATTCGGGAGTCGAGGGACCGAATCAAATTCTCAACTGATCAGTAGGTTAGTTTGTCTATTATATTTCCTCTTCCAATCACAGAATCTGTTATACCCCTCGGGTTTCAGACTGAGCCTGTCCCAGACTCCCAAGCCACCGGTCGGGTTATAAGCGAGCTTGCTTTCCTGCATCAAAATTATAGCCCTCGGGTTTCAGACTGGGCCCGTCTCAGATTCCCAAGCCACCAGCCGGGTTATAAGCAGCATGTTCTCGTGCCTCAAAATTATAGTCCTCGGGTTTTAGATCGGGTCTGTCTTAGACTCCCGAGCCACTGACTAGGTTATAAGCAAGTATGCTCTCACACCTCAAAATTATAGCCCTCGGGTTTCAGACTAGGCCTGTCCTAGACTCCCGAGCCATTGGCCGGGTTATAAGCGAGCATGCTCTTGCGCCTCAAAATTATAGCCCTCAAGTTTCAGACCGGGCATGTCCTAGACTCTCAAGCCACTAGCTGGATTATAAGCGAGCATGCTCTAGCACCTCAAAATTATAGTCCCTGGGTTTTAGACCAAGCCTGCCCCAGACTCCTGAGTAACCAATCGAGTTATAAGCAAGTATGCTCTCGTGCCATATCCTAGACTCCCGAGTAGCGCACCGGGTTATAAACGAGCCTGTTCTCAGACCAGAGTATCGCCATTGGGACTAGAGTATCTCTACCAATATATCCTCTACAGGGCTCAACCCCCTGTTCTAGGTTGAGTTATCTCCACTGGTTTGGACCACAGTATCCCATGGGCTCCGCACCCTTCAATCTCACGGGCTCCACGCCCACTCGATTAATGGGCTTCGTGTCTGTCGATCGCAGGTTCCACGCCCATTTGGCTTACAAGTTTCACGCTAGTGCACCTTAGATATCACGGGCTATGCTCCCGTTCAGTTCTTGGGCTCACGTCTGCTCAGCTCATGATTTTCACTCTCGTTTTCCTTCAATCTCACAAGCTCCGTGCTCACTCGATTCATGGGATCCACATTCGCTTGGTAATGGGTCACTCATTTTCTCTACATTATCTAGGCACTGCTCAACTGCCCGCTTGACACTGTGTGACATTCTCTCAGTTGCCCGCTCGCCATCGGGTCAATCATTTGCTCTACATCCTCTCCGCATTAGTTTGGTCACCTGCTTGGAATTTGCCCGATCGCCTGCTCAACATCACCTGATCGCTTGCTTGGCATTTACCTGATCGCTGGCTCGGCATTCGCTCGATTGCCCGAGTGGTGACTATAATCCCTTATGCCAGTGAACATAACAACCGAACAATAACTATAAATCCTTGTGTAGTAAACATAACAATCGAGCGGCGGCTATACTTGTACAGTAAACATAAGAGTTAAGCGATGACTATAAACCCTTGTGCTAGTGAACATTATAACCGATCGGCGGCTATAAATCCTTATGCCAATGAACATCACAGTCGAGCGGCGACTATAAATCCTTGTGCAATACAGTAAATATAACAGTCGAGCGATGACTATAAACCCTTGTGCAATAAACATCACAGTTGAGTGATGACTATAAACCCTTGTATAGTAAACATAATACCCGAGTGGCGGCTATAAACCCTTGTGCCAGTGAACATCACAACTGAGTGGCTGTTATAAACCCTTATGCCAGTGAACATCATGTTGGATCGAAGAGTTTCGCTAGAGGGGGGGGGGGGGGGAATAGCGATTAAAAAAAATTGTAGAGTGCACAACAGAAAAGTAAATGTTGGTGCAATCGACCTAGGTTTTGATCGGTACGATCATAGTTTTGATGTGTGTGTCAAAGAGTTTAAGTTAGGTTCACCCTTGTATCTGATATGTGTATTTGAGTTGTGCAGGTTCGCAGGATACACATGCGACTCAAGTTGATGGCTTCGGGTCCGGTGAAGGATGAAGCATCCGAGGGACCATGGACAAGGCAGCGAGGATAAGGGCCGAGGGAAGCAATTTCGAGGCATACGCGAAGGATGGCATTGGGGACGAGCCGCAGGCTTGAATGCATCTGAGGGACGAGAGCCAAAAAAAGTATGCTTGAAGGTTATGTTAAAGCTGTAAAGGAAGCGTCAAAAGAGTTGTAAGGGTGAGAGTACAAGTGCACGAGAGATTGTACTCGGAGTAAAAGCATAAATTTTAGGGTTTACTGTAGCAGCACTGCAGCGCTACTATATCGTTATTGTAGCATACTGTAGCAGTACTGTAGCAGTCGATTGCATGTTTTAGCAGTCGACTGGTGCAGTCGACTGCGCAGTCGAATGGTCGCGAACAGAATGGTTCTGTTCGTTTGGTCGGTATGGATCAGTCGACTACACCAGTCGACTGCTAGTTTTAGCAGTCGACTGGTAAATGACCGTTGGTGCTGGAAAGTAGCCGTTGGCTACCTCTAACGGTAACACTAGTCGACTGATGGTTTTGCCAGTCGACTGGTGCCGAGATGAGTTGATATGATGACCAACTCTCTCCTCTTATTTAAGGGAAGCTTTAGGGCTTGAAGGAGGTTACTGATTATTGTTGAATCACTCCTTGTCATTGCCCAAAGCTTCCAAGCCTACTCTCTTCCTCCTAAACCTAAGTTCATCTTGTAAGAGGAAGAGAACCTTGTGAGAGGTTGTACTCCACCGAGAAGGAGTAAGAGCTAGCCGGAGATTGCCGGGGACTGATCCACCGAAGGATCAAGGGCTCGTCCACCTCAAGGATACACCGTGGAGTAGGAGCAAGCAATCTCCGAACCACGTAAAAGAATCGTGTTAGCGTTTGTGTTCTTACTCATTGCTTTCTTGTTTTAGTTTCATTTCAGCTTGCGCAAACTAACCGTGTAGAGAAGAAATCGAAGTTGGGGGTGACCTAGCTATCCAACCCCTTCTAGCAGGCCACCGATCCCTTACAAGTGGTATCAGAGCGAGGACGCCCTTCAACGGACTAATCGTCGAGAAGAGCACTTCATCAAAATGGCCGGCTCAAACATTCATCCACCGAAATTCGAAGGGGACTTCTCATGGTGGAAGAAGAAAATGGAAGTATTTTTCAATACCGATTTTGATATTATGCTAATCATGAGAAGTGGTTTTGAAGAACCTAAGGATGAATGCAATGAGACAATCGACATAACAAGATGGACCAAAAGGCAAAAAGAAGAGCATCTAGAAAATTCCAAGGCAATGCATCATCTACTACATGTTCTTCCACAACAAGAAGTAACAAGAATTGGAAACTATACAAGTGCCAAAGACTTGTGGGAAAAGCTAGTGGAGCTTCATGAAGGGACATCAGAAGCAAAATTGGCAAAAAGAGACCTCCTTCAAACTCAACTCAACAATATCAAGCTTGAGAAAGGAGAAAAGGTATCAATTTTACATTCTAGAATTAAAGAAATTATTAATGGGCTAACAAGTGTAGGTGAGACACTTTCAAATCGAGACATGATGATGAAAGCCCTAAATGCTTTCCCAAGAACCACAACTTGGAGCTCCATTATAGATTCATACTACATATTAAAGGACCTAGAGAAATCCTCTCTAGATGAACTCTTCTCAACAATGGAGCTTCATGAAACAAGAGTTGAAGGATTAGATGGAGAAGCTCATAGATCAAGAGGAGTATCCCTTGTGGCAAACAAGGGAAAGGGAAAGAAGAAGAAATCTTCATCAACACCATCTTCCGACTCCGAAGAATCAAGTGCCTCAATGGATAGCGATCAAGAGGCATATATGGTAAGGAAGATGAGAAAGGCATTTAAATCTTTTCACTACTACAAATTGAGGCTAAGACATCACCACTAAAATGTTATTTTTGGCCATATAAATGTTGCATTATACCTAAGGTAACGTTTTTCATTCTATCTTATCAGGTCCTGTCATGTTAGATATAATGTAACGCTTTTGTCATTTTATGCAACACTTTCTTAAATTGTTGTGATATATACCAAAGGCAACGCTTGTCTATATGCAACACTTTTTTCTTCCAGCGACAACACTTTTTTTTTGTTACTCTTAAGCTATTACAACACTTTTTTCTATTAATAGCAACACTTTTTACAATTATTTTAACCCAATAATACAACACTTTTTTCATTAAATGCATCACTTTTTATTAAACTTTTCACCTCTTATACGCATCACAAAATATATAATACAACCCAATCAAACATATTTGTACAAAATATATTATTCAAAATATGATCATTGTATTACAAAAGTTATATCACACTATATTCTGATTAAAAATTTTACAAAAACCCAACAACTAGCATCTAAAAATATACATAAGTCATTAATTAATACTTAACTTCATGAATTCTCCCAAAAAAGACAACTAAATATATTCATTTACAAAAAGCCAATAAATGGTAATGTGTGGTCGACTTCATTAATCCCCCATAAGTCATTTGTCCATGCATTGAACGTGCCCACCAAAAAAGACATAATAATGTCCTGCTAGTCATGAAAACAAAAAACAACAACACACATTAATCAGTAAAGCACGTTACACAACATAAAGAATATATAAAAAAACAATTCAATTCTGCCAATAAAGATAAACATACCTATGCAATTCAATAAACAATTCAATTCTTGCAATTTCTGGAGGTAGTTTTGCATGAAAATGATTATTTTCAATTTCCGGAGGTATAAAATACACTAGAGTTTTGCAAGAAAAGGTAAGTGACTTGGTAATTCATGAATTGCCATGAAATGAGTTTCCAGCATTTCATAAGGAAAGATAATTGCCTTTACAACAATGTAAATTAATATAAATTCCTTGAAGTTAACTATGCATAAGTTCCTTAACGTGACCATGACTGTGAGCATACTTGAAATAAACAAATTCCAAGCTCTAAAAGCATATCAGAGATCATGAACGCCACCTTCAACATAATTTGGAAGAGAGAAAATCATGATGCGAAACAATCACAGCCAATTCTTCCAGACCAAAATCTATCAATTTTCATGTATTTCTAAATATATAGTAAGGCAGGATTTTCTAACAGCAGAGAAGTTATAAGTAGAACAATCATTTTCTACCTGCATGTGTCTTATCAGATAAACATGGCATGTAAATGAAAGATTTGAAGAGGAATAGACAATCCACAAGCTAGACGTAAAGTAACCATATCTTAAGAAAATACATAAACTAAAGAAAATACATATAAAACTATAACATACCTTAGGAAAAATATTTTCTTGTAATTTCCGGAGGTAGTTTTGCAAGAACCTTCTGGACTGTATATCATATGCAATATTTAAGTCTCAATGGTTTGAGACAATATGATCAAATACCTCATCAGTGTTCAATCTAAAGCTGTGGTATCATTTTACATAACTCATTTCGTAAATCTGAAAATAGAAGATCCAACCTTAGAAGAAAAACAACATAATACAAGAAAAATAATGCAAGAAGAACAAGGATTGGGAAAAAAAAGAAGCTTGAGAGAGCTGGAAAAACACAATACCCTTGGTAGCAGTCCAACGACAACAAAATACAAGAAAAACAAAAGCAATTAAACTAAACAACCTTAACAACGATTAACCAAAACTTAATTATGCATAAAAGTTAAACTTGTACCACATTGTCACCCTATGACACAAGATCAACATTCATGCATAAATGAAACTAACCGAGTGCGATAACAAACAAACTATCATGCATAACAAAAATAATCAAAGTGCAATAACAACAATCAAATATCAATAAGAAAATAACACAATCAACAAATAAGTAAATCAACTAAGCTAACCAAACCCTCTTCCGCGATCATACACCAATCGACTACCTCCACCGTCACATGGAGACCCAGATTTGGAACGCCAGCCCCGGTGAACTCTAACACAACTACTGAATCTCTGATATGCAGCTCCCGATGACACAAAGTTGATAGTTTAGATGGAATAGGAAATAAATTACAGTATCAACAGAAACTAAATAGAAATCAAAAGAGAATTTGCTCTGCCGGAATTGCATACACCACTGAGACTGAGGTTGCTGGAATTCCTGCCTTCGGAACGCCGTCCATGGGAGTTCACTGCAGCATCAGCCTTGGATTTGCTTTAGTAAATTTTACCGGAAATGAAGAATAGAGGCTGAGCTTGAAGATGATGAGCTTCTGCTAGAGTTGGATGCACCACTGAGGTGGAGGAGACTTCTGCTTTCGGAACACCGTCCACAGGAGAACACCGCAGCATCCACCGGAGAAGATGAAGATGAATCGGCCGACTTCCTCCTTGGAATCTTCCTCTTTCACAATGCCGTCCGCGGGAAGAACATCCACTGAGGAAGGGATGGAAAGGGATGCCTCACCGGAGAAGAACGCTCCACCGTCAAGGATACCCTAATTCTAAGCTCACTGTGCCGTCGCTGCTCACAGAGATCCACCGGAGATGCTGCTGTCCATTGCTGGATTGAGGAAGATCGCGAGAAGAGGAACTTGGGTGTAGAGGACCGGCTGGCGGCAGTGAAGAGAAGAAGAGGTACCGCCGGCCGGAGAGAAGAAAAGAGAAGAACTGGTGTGCCCTAGCCGCCGCTGGAAATCGCGAACAGAAGAAACGCGAGGAGAATGGGGCAAAGCACTGTGCCGTGCGTGAGGAAGAGGTTTCTTAACGGGTTGTCGGGTTTGGATTAAGGAGGTGAGGAGTTTAGTAAGATCCGGATCCAATAAGAGAAGGAAAATTGAGTTTTTGAAATTGGGCTTGAAGAGTGGGTTTTTGGATTGGGCTTGAGGATTGGGTTTAAAGAGTAGGCTTTTGGATCAAATTTGAATTGGAGCTCCACTTCTTAGATGAACTCTTGGATGCTTTGATCTCGATCAACAGTCCAGATCGTTTTAAATCAGAATGAAGGGTTGGATCACTTAGATCTGAATTAAGGAACAAGATCTCTCTAGATCAGGATCAACGGTCCATATTGATTCAGCTTGATCTCCTCCATTTGACCTCCAAATCAAACCAAATTCGATCCGGCTCGATCATAATTTATGGCGATGAGTTTGGGAGGAGAAAAGGATCAGAAGATTAAAACTTAACGTAAATCATCACCTAAGTTTATATATAAAAAAATGTCAAAAAAATTTACCCCAAGTGCCTAATTAAAGAAATTGGCAACACTTTAAAAAATGTTACATATATAATATAAAAGTGTTTCATATTCTTATAATTATTGCAACACTTATAAAAAGTGTTGTATTTATACAATAAGTGTTGCATTTTCTTATATAGGCAACACTTATTTAAAGTGTTGCAAAGTTTTAAGAAAATTTCTTCAGTTGTAACAGTTTATAAAAGTGTTGCTTCTAAAGTGATGTCTTACCCTCAAATTGTAGTAGTGTTTTCTTCTAACAAATCTCATACTAGGAAAAGTACTAGAAGCAAAAGTAGGACAAGGAAGATCATTTGCTATAATTGTCAAGGAGGACACATAAGAGATGATTGCCCTCTCTTGAAGAAGAAGGAAGGGAAGAAGAGGGAGGAGAAGAAGACAAAAGAAAAGGGGAAGAAGGCTCAAAACCTAAAAGCAACATGGGATGATCCTTCATCATCATCGGAGGAAGAAGAGCACCATGTAGTCAATTTTGCGCTAATGGGAATTGATGATATAGCCTCCACCTCATCCGAAAATGAAGAGGGAAAGAGCTCAAGTGAAGATGAAGAGGGGAGCTCAAGTGAAGGGGGAGGTCAAACATCAGATTCAGACGTCTCGGTAAGTGAGGTACATAATCTTCCTCCTCATGTCTTAATTAAAATTATTTCAAGCACAAATGATGATTTATTTAAGGCAAAAAGAAAGAACAAATCCTTGAAAAATGATATTTGCATGCTTAAGGAAAAATTAGAATTCATGACTATTAAGGATATTGATATGCATGTTTCTTCTACAAATTCAAATGATTCATGTTTAGAAGAAGAAAATAAGAAATTAAGGGAAAAGGTAGAATACCTTACCAATGCCCTTAGAAAATTTGAAATTGGCTCTAAAACCCTAAACATGATTATTGGGAGCCAAAGGGCAAGTTTTAAGAAAAATGGGTTAGGATACAATAAACCCAATAATGAAAAGACCTACCATTGTCTACTTGCTAGGGGCCAATCAAAAACCAAGACTATAGATAGAAAATGGATCCCCAAGGAATATTTAGTTAACCCAATTAGAAAGAATTTCTATTAGGTGCCAAAATCAATCCTCAAGGGTTAGAGGATTTTAGGTTAGTCAACCATTAAAATCATAGTTCAAATCCTTGAAAAATAGTTGACTTGAGACCTTAAGGGGGAGCACTTAGCCTTGATAGAAATTCATGATCAAGGGGGCTAAGTAGGAGTTATCTTCATCTCACAATGATTTGCATTATTTTCTAACCTTAAATGTGAGATGATAGGATGATACAAATAATTCACTTATGCTTATAGCATCTTGATGAGTTATGAGATGTATCAGTTTTTAGTGATCATAGGCCAACTATGGGGAAAGCAAATGTTTAATTAATGGACATCTTACCCATAGATCATAGTTGGACATTTCAAATGTTTTGAAAAATAATTCTATGTTTTATTTACAGTGGATACTTATTTTGAAACATATGAATTCAAAACTAGGGTTTAAGTTGATACAAACTTGAGTATTTTTCAAGGTGTTTGAGTTTTTATTAAAACTTCAAAAATATGATGAATTTTCATGGAAACATATTTTTCCTTGTTAAATAACATTATAAGAAACATGTGTTCAAAATTTCATGATTTTTCAAATTTTCTAGAATTTTCTATGCATTTCTGAAGTTGGCTGTAAAATGCTGAAATTCGGGTTGGTTTGTGACAGTCGACTACGACAGATAGCAATCGACTGGTAGCTGTTTTCCAGCACTTTCAAGAGCTAGTTTTAGATATTTTTAAGTCCACATTGATACCATAATATGTATACATGTTTGGTACAATTTTTGATGGTGTCAAAGGGGGAGAAATGCAAAGGTTTAAGTTAAAAACCTAACTATGTGCAAAACTTGGAAATTATGGTTGAGAGCATATGTTAAGGGGGAGCTTGGGTATTATGCTTCATGTTTACATATTGCTTCTAATTTTCATGTTGATATTTATGTCTAACTTAAACATATTGCCACACATCAAAAAGGGGGAGATTGTTGGTGTAATCGACCTAGGTTTTGATCGGTACGATCATAGTTTTGATGTATGTGTCAAAGAGTTTAAGTTAGGTTCACCCTTGTATCTGATATGTGTATTTGAGTTGTGCAGGTTCGCAGGATACACATGCGACTCAAGTTGATGGCTTCGGGTCCGGTGAAGGATGAAGCATCCGAGGGACCATGGACAAGGCAGCGAGGACAAGGGCCGAGGGAAGCAATTTCGAGGCATACGCGAAGGATGATATTGGGGACGAGCCGCAGGCTTGAATGCATCTAAGGGACGAGAGCCAAAGAAAGTATGCTTGAAGGTTATGTTAAAGCTGCAAAGGAAGCATTAAAAGAGTCGTAAGGGTGAGAGTACGAGTGCACGAGGGATTGTACTCGAAGTAAAAGCATAATTTTTAGGGTTTACTGTAGCAGCATTGTAGCGCTACTGTATCGTTACTGTAGCAGTACTGTAGCAGTCGATTGCATATTTTAGCAGTCGACTGGTGCAGTCGACTGCGCAGTCAACTGGGCGCGAACAGAATGGTTCTGTTCGTTCGGTCGGTGTGGATCAGTCGACTGCACCAGTCGACTGCTAGTTTTAGCAATCGACTGGTAAATGACCGTTGGTGCTGGAAAGTAGCCGTTGGCTACCTCTAACGGTAACACCAGTCGACTGATGGTTTTGCCAGTCGACTGGTGCCGAGATGAGTTGATATGATGACCAACTCTCTCCTCTTATTTAAGGGAAGCTTTGGGGCTTGAAGGAGGTTACTGATTATTGTTGAATCACTCCTTGTCATTGCCCAAAGCTTCCAAGCCTACTCTCTTCCTCCTAAACCTAAGTTCATCTTGTAAGAGGAAGAGAACCTTGTGAGAGGTTGTACTCCACCGAGAAGGAGTAAGAGCTAGCCGAAGATTACCGGGGATTGATCCACCGAAGGATCAAGGGCTCGTCCACCTCAAGGACACGCCGTGGAGTAGGAGCAAGCAATCTCTGAACCACGTAAAAGAATCGTGTTAGCGTTTGTGTTCTTACTCATTGCTTTCTTGTTTTAGTTTCATTTCAGCTTGCGCAAACTAACCGTGTAGAGAAGAAATCGAAGTTGGGGGTGACCTAGCTATCCAACCCCCCTTCTAGCCGACCACCGATCCCTTACAGTAAAGACAAAGGAATAAAGCAACGCTAACAAAGGTCATTTTTTACTTGGTTCGGAACCTTTGTCGACTCCTACTTTAAGGCCCGCACACAAGGATTCTTTCGATGGGCAACCACTAATTATTCGAAAGGTAATTACAGAATTAAAGTACAAGAATTAATTATAAACGAAAAATCGATAATAATTAAAAAGAAACATAAAAGTAGAACTTGTCGGAGAGCCTTCGCAGCGTCGCAGGAGCACAGGAGAGCAGTTTGTGTGTTGTTGTTATGACTCCAGCCTTTACCCTCCTTATATAGGAGGTTCGGGGCGCCTGAAACCTCCAGGGCACCCTGAATATGACATAGCCGAGCCAACCAGGGCACTCCACGTGACGAAATGACGTTACGGATAAAATTCACCTCAGGGCGCCCGGACTTTCCAGCGCTCGGACCACTGTTCTCCAGAAAATCCTTCTCCTGCAAGAAAGAGTTAGTCTGAGGTAAAATGCAAATAATATTATTCTACAAAATAAAGTGTTAGCACAGTTTAAAGTTAACAAGTAGAGTATTAGCTAGATTCCGTCTCATCGAGGCTGAAATCTAATTACGATATCGACTTAGATATTCGAAATGAGTCTAAGTCGGATCGACGCCTAATGCTCCCTTCCCGGGAACGCGTCCTCACAGTCACTCCCCTCCAGTGACTTACCTTCACTTACCTGCCAGACGTCCGGTCAGCCCTTCGACCCGTCTGGACTTCGTGCCAGCTATCTGGTCAGCCCGCCGACCTAGCTGGACTTCGTACCAAACGTTCGGTCAACTCGTCGACTCGTTTGGACTTCGTGCCAGACATCAGGTCAGCCCGTCGACCTATCTGGGCTTCTCCTGCACACTCGATCAGAGTATTAGATAACAATAAAACTAACTTAACCTATTTTGTTATTCATCAAAACTTGAGTTAGACTGTTAGTGCTAACTGCACCAACAATCTCTCCCTTTTTGATGTAATGACAACCTGGTTAAGTTAGTGAAAAAAATATGCAAGTAAAAACAAGCATAGGGTTGTTAAGTTAGCTTTTTAAAATTTGTTGTTCTTGTTGTTTGTTTAACTAACTTAAACCACCTAACCCTCCCCCTTTGACATTCATCAAAAAATTAACATGGAACAAATTGTAATTAAAAATGCAAGGTAATCTAAAAAATCTAGAAATGTAAGTTAGATTATCTTGGGGGAGTTTTAAGCTAAAAAGATGACTTCTGTTTTAAGCTTTAGAAACATAGTTAACTTAAAAAAAATAGTTAAGTTTAACTTTAGAAAGATAACTGTAATTTTAACTTAATCTTTCGAAAAGAGTTTTGCGATTTGAAAACATAATTTGCAAATATAGCATTTTTACAAAAAAATATTAAGGTTAAGTACAATTTTCAAATCACATTTTCAAAACTAAAAAAGATTTTATTTGTAAAATCCAACTAAGTAAAATTTATTTTCAAACCCAAGTTTGTTTTAAATAAATTTCCAAAAATCTAAGCAGAATATGATTTTCAAAATGAAAAATCTAAGTTACAAACTCGAATAAAGTTTATTTTTCAAAACTAAGTTTAAAAAGTATGAACTTTAAAATTAAGTTTGAAAATTTTAAAGTTTTGAAAATAGAGCCAATTTTCAAAACTAGGTTTAAACAATCCAATTTTCTAACTTTCAAAACTAAGTTTGAAAAATCTAGAATAAATTTTAAAACATTTAGTTAGAGATAGTTTTCAAAAATATGGTATAAAAATAATTAATCCTCCCCCTGAACCTGACATTACAAAATCTGTCTAACCAGTTATCTACTTATTGACTATTAGAGGATAGCAGCTTTCACTTGGTTAGTCAAGTTAAGTCTAATTGTAATCAGTTAGTGTTTGACTAAACTGAATGACTTAACCTGATTAATGTCTGTATGGTATTTAACGCCCAGACTTATATCGATGTACTGAAATAAACATCTTAAGTTTAGGCAATTTGCCTATGTATCTCACCCCTTTCTATGCTCGACAATCACAAACAAAGGAATCCTAGGGTGTTGGCGAGATGCTCAAGTATTAGCTCTAGTGGAACATGCTTTCTATTGGTTTATTCTAGTCTAAGGCTAAAACTGATTTAAAATTCTAGAAATGGAAGATTTAAAAAATATATATATATATAAAGATTTTATCCTAGAATTTGAAAATATTATTTTTGAAAATAGTTTTTGCAATTTTAGTATCCTAGTCTATTAAGCACATCTCTAATTTCTACGTAGATTGCTAAATTCACTTTCAGGGAGGGATTCGGTAAATATGTCAACTAAATTAGATTTGGACTCAATATACTTGAGTTCAATGTCTCCTTTAGTGACATGATCCATGATAAAGTGGTGTCTAATTTCAATGTGTTTGGTTCTGGAATGATGCACAGGATTTTTTGTTAGATTAATTGAGCTAATATTGTCAATTAATACTTTTACATTTATAAGTTTAAGTTAAATTCTTTTAAAGTGTGCATCATCCATAATAGTTGTGCAACGCATTCTCCTATTGCTATATATTCACTACAAGAAAAAAGCCTAACAACAACGGTTTTTCACCGTTGTCGTAACCCCTTTAGAACTGTTGTTAAATGTCGTGTTATTAAAAGGAGTGCCCAAAGACAACAGTTTTTAACCGTTGTCTTTGAAGGCAAAGACAACATTTTTATAACGGTGAAAAACTGTTGTCTTTTCCTTCAAAGACAACAGTTTTTCATCGTTGTCTTTGAGCGTCTACCTTTAATAGCAGGGTCTTCAACAACAGTTTTAAACTATCTACGACAACGGTGAAAAACCGTTGTCTTTTTTAGATAAAAAATAAAAAAAATTAATACACAATTTTTCAATATTATAAATCATTCAAAATACTAAATTTCAAAATAAAATTTAATATACAATTTTCTAACATTCAAAAATAATATCTATAACATTCTAAAGAAATTTCATAAGCAACCAACAAAATGATAACACTATTAAAACAAAGGTAGAACAATATAACACGAGATTTTCTACTTAGATGTCGATGAAGAGGAGGGACTACAGCTCCTAGTGCTCCTTAATTTGTTAAAGTCTTTCCATTTTTTTGGCTTGTCGGCATTCTTCCCAGTACTCTTGAGGACACCTATTCGAATAAAGATATATATTACAAATTAGAAACTAAATTATACGCGTGATTCTAATTGCACTGCATAAATGTTACATAACCATAAAAACCATTTGATCTAGTTATCTAACAGAAGTGCAAAAAGCGTTATCTATGCAACATAAATGGTAACCTCTTGAAACAATATGGTGGCTCTTAAAGTCATGAACATGTTAAGGTTTTCACCAACTATAGTAGGAATGGCTGCAGTAATTACCTGAAACAACATAAATCGTTAGTTTTGAAGGCAGAGTAGAGAGACGTCATGCAACTTTTAGAAATCAATGCAACATAATCTTAAAGAATAACATTATAGCAGGATAAATATGCCAAAAAGAGCAGTAGATTGAAACTAAAAAAACCACCAAAGAGTCTTTAATATGTACAAAAACACCTTTTAGCTTCATGTTTAATACAAAGTGAACATAATCGAATGAATCGAGATGCAAATATTGAAAATGTAAGTTAGAAAAAAAACTAAGAAATGATAAAGTAACTGTAATTTAATCTAACTTACGATTTAATTCTAGATTTGGAGAAGTAAGAAGTGTAAGCTTTTCTAGATCACCATGTACAGAAACTGAAATATTAATAGGGCCATTACTTGTCAACACATGATGTTCCTAAGAGGAAGAAATGGACTTTAGAAATAAGACCAAAGAACAAATACATTAACTGCAAGCATAGAATATGCGTGGGTGATTACATCAAAGGTAGATTATAAACATTTTTAATTAAGAAAATGAGGAAGGAAATGAATGGAGGAAATGAATGAGATTTTCTACTTAGATGTCGATAAAGAGGCAACACTGCAAATCCAAGAGGCGGCACTACAGATATTGCAATACAACAAAAAGTAAATTCTTTTTTCTCAAACTAGTAAAGGAAAATAAAAGGACTAATGATCTATAAGTGTGAAGGTCTAATATGAGATTTAATGTTCACAGATTGCAACAATAACTTCACCTTGCTTGGTGGCTGAGGAGGGAATGGAGTATATGGTTTCTTCTCCTTAGCCTTTACTTTCCTTTGAACATTCTTCCTTGATAGTGATCTTCAAAATTATATTAATTATCAAGATGCATGCTATAAAATTGTTCAAACAATCACTTAGATAAAGTATACTGATATGATTTTTGATACTATCACTACAAGCCAAGTTTGATTTTCAAAAACTCAATGTAAATGGGAAAGAAAAAACACAAAACTCTTATATGGTACAAGAACAAAAAAACTAATTATTTATCCTTAGAACTAGATGAATAGAGACACGTGTTAAAGATTGTCAAGTGATATGCAAACACAAGCAATGAGATTGGTAGTGTAAAACATACAAGTACATACTTTAACTTGTTGTCAATTTGAGTGTAAGCTTCCAAATAAGAGTTGTCTATTTCATAAACCACAGTAGCATAGTTAGGCAATCCAAAGGTCTAGGAATTATGACTTTAAAAATGATGACAATAGAAAGGGGAATTTCAACAATGATGAGCTTCTGTTCGTGAACTAAAAAATAATCGAAAATTTTCATCTTTATGTTTAGACATTCAAAGAATGAGATAATATCATGCATGTAGAGGTAAAATTCAATGAATAACCAAACAACACAACAAGAAAACTGTTCATTAGCGGTGTAATATTTTCACCGCTAAACCAAACAAATACTTACCTTTCACTCATATATATACCAAAGATGAGGCGGAATATGCCTCCATATGTGAGGAAGAGGTTGTTGGATCGAGACCGCGCTAGAGGGGGGGGTGAATAGCGCTTGTGGCTAAAATCGTTCGATTATCGGAATCGTAAAACGTAAGAGTTAATGTAGCGGAAATTAAGTTAAGAGACACAGACACGAAGGAGTTACTTCGTTCGGAGCCTAAGGCGACTCCTACTTGAAGGCCCGCGATCCTTGATCGCTTTCGGTGGGCAACAACTATAAATCCGTTAAATAGTTACAGATTGCAAGTACAATAACTAATAAAATATACCAACAACAATGTAGAATCGAAAAGACTGAGCTCCGGGTCGTCGGGGTGTACTTGCAGCACTTCAGGATGGTCGTATTCGCAGCACGTTGCAGAAGATCGCTTTAGAAAGTTGTTCTTTGAAGCTGCACCTCAACCCTCCTTTTATATGCGGTTCCGGGCGCCTGGATCCCTTCCAGGCGCCTGGAGTGTGACGTGGCCAACCAACCAGGATGCTCCACGTGGCGAAGTCGCGCAGGGGATAAACTTTGGTCCTGGGCGCCCGGACCTGTTCCGGGCGCCCGGACCTCCGGGCGCCCGGACACTCTTTTTCCAGCAGGTTCCTCACTTGCAAACAAAGGTTAGTCCGAGCAAAATACCCTGCAAGATAGTGTTAGAATATGATAAAAAATAGTAAGGAATAAACGACAGTCTTCGGACTGTCCGGGTCTGACTTTGGATTTCCATCCGAAAATCCTAGGTCGACCCGAAGCCTACTGTTCCCTCTACGGGGAACGCGTCCTCACCTACTCCACTCAGAAGATTTACCTGTTGCCAGTCGATCCTCCAGATCTACTGGACTTTTGCTCAGCACTCGATGCTTCCGGACTTTCTGCTGGACATCCGCTTCCCGGCTAGTCCAGACTTTCACCTGGTTCGCGACACCAGGACTTTCCACCTAGGGTTACCACCCCCTAGGACTTTTGCCTGAAGCCATCGACCTGCCAAGACTTTCCGCATAGGGTTACCACCCCCTATGACCTAGGGTTACCACCCCCTAGGGTTTTCCTCTACCTAGGGTTACCACCCCCTAGGACCTTGGGTTACCACCCCCTAGGGTTTTCCATTTGCCTAACCGTAGCTAGGACTTATGCCTAAGTTCCACTTAGGACTTTCCTGCAAACTTGTTCAACATATTAGAAACCAAAACACCTTAACTTTGAACCCTTTGACATAATCAAAACATAGGTTCGATCGTCGGATGCTTCCCGCACCAACAATCTCCCCCTTTTTGATTATGGCAATACAGTTCAAAGTTAAGTAAAAAAAATAAGACAGTAAGTACATAAACTTAAACAAAAAACTTTATATGCTTTCCCATTGATTATGTTTAAGTTTACTCTTTACTTAACTTTTCTCTCTCCCCCTTTGACATAAATCAAAAAGAAACCTAGGAAAAGAGAAAAATAGTCTATGTAACTTCCTCTCTCCCCCTTTGCTCTATGAATCGCCTTTTGCAAACATTGAATTTTGAAAATATATCTTAAGTGAAAAGGGACTTAGCTTAATTTTGAATAAAATAATACTTTATTTTTGAAAAAGAACTTGTTAGTTTTTTGGTTGAAGAGAGAGAGTAGCTAAAATTTTAATTTAGATTATTTATTCAGTTGGTCTTTAAGTCCAAGCATGAGTCAAATTATCTAATTGGTGTTGATCAGGTATCAGAGCCCTAAAGTACAGGTAATCTTAATCTTAATATTTCCATTTCCTTTAGTTTGAGAGATACTTTTAGTTAAGATAATGTTATTTTTTGTCTTTAACAATTAACTCAGCAAATTTTTGTGATATCACAACACTTTAAATTCTTAGTTTTTAAAGAGGGAGTTTAGAAAAGATTTGATCAAGACTCAGTTTAACTAAGATTTTTACTTTTTAAAATACTTTTATCAAAGACTTAGCTAAACTTAAGAAGATAGTAGTTTTGTTAAGTATTTAACCTTAAAAACTTAGATTTTTTTTTTTAAAAAAAAAATTATTTTGATGAAATTTTGAGAATGTTTTGGAAAATATTTAGCATATTCAGCGAAACTTAGCATTTGAAAACAATTGCTTTGAGAGACTCTTAGCTAAATTCCCTTTTTGTCTTTAAAAAACTTTAAAAAGCACTTAGCTAAATTTGAAAATACTTAGCTATATATTGTCTTGAGAAATCTTCTTACCAAATAGCTAAGTTTAGAGTATTATCTAACTAAGCTTAGTTAAAGAAGACTTGATTAAGTACTTAGCTTAAAGAGGTTTTACATAAAGGCTTAGCTTTGAAAACATTCTAGAAGAGTTGTAATTTAAAAGCCAGGTCATAAATAATTTTAATTTTAAAGCAAAAAAAATAGCTTGAATTTTCGAAGATATGCCAAAAATAGTTTTTAATTTTGAGGTCAAGTCAAAATTTTTAAAGAAAAACTAATTTTGAAACCGACTCAAAATCACTCCCCCTTAATTAATGCCTTAATAAATTTTTGAGTTCAGGAGTTCAAGCATGAGAGGTTAAAAAATTATTGTCCTAATTTTCCATCTCACTCATTCTAGATTAACAAGCATGTTTAGCATATGAGTTAGTGTGAGATGGAGTTTACTTTAATTTACAACATTGAAAATATCAGTTAGAATTCCAAATAGGTGACCATTATTTTGAAGATTAAAAATTAATTGAGTTTAGAATTTCAAAGAATTTAATAACTTCTGAAAAGGGTTTTGAAATTAATTTTTCAGAGGGTATTTCAAATGATTTTTCAAATAATTTTTGAAATAATTTTGAAATTAATTTTTCAAGGGATTTTTCAAATGATTTTTCAAAAGATTTTGAAATGATCATTTTTCAAATTAAGTTTTAAAATAATTTTAAAATGATTTTGAAAAGATTTTCCAAAGAATTTTAAAAGATTTTTGAAATGATTTTGAAATTGAGTTTAAAAGTTTTTTTTTTCAAATAATTTTGAAGTTAAGTTTAAAAGATTTTTGAAATAATTTTGAAATTGAGTTTAAAAGTTTTTTTTTTTAAATAATTTTGAAGTTAAGTTTAAAAGATTTTTGAAATAATTTTGAAATAATTTTGAAATTGAGTTTAAAAGATTTTTCAAATAATTTTGAAGTTGAGTTTAAAAGATTTTTCAAATAATTTTGAAGTTGAGTTTAAAAGATTTTTCAAATAATTTTGAAATTGAGTTTAAAAGATTTTTGAAATAATTTTGAAGTTGAGTTTAAAATATTTTTTGAAATAATTTTGAAGTTGAGTTTAAAATATTTTTTGAAATAATTTTGAAGTCGAGTTTAAAAGATTTTTCAAATAATTTTGAAATTGAGTTTAAAAGATTTTTCAAATAATTTTGAAGTTGAGTTTAAAAGATTTTTCAAATAATTTTGAAATTGAGTTTAAAAGATTTTTGAAATAATTTTGAAAAGATTTTTGAAATAATTTTGAAATTGAGTTTAAAAGATTTTTGAAATAATTTTGAAGTTGAGTTTAAAAGATTTTTGAAATAATTTTGAAATTGAGTTTAAAAGATTTTTGAAATAATTTAGTTGAATTAACTAGTCATCTCACTCGATCTAAATTTTCAATCAGGGAACCCTATAATTGTTGTGAGATGAATTATGGTTGAATTTAAGGGTCTGGTTTAACTTTGTGTTTGATTCAGGTTTAGCTTTGGGTTCAACAAGTAAGCATTCTTTGGATAAACTTCTGGGCTATGGTGAGTCACAAGGTACTCATTAAAGTAACCATGCCTTCGAGGTTTCCCAAATAGTCCTACCCATTGAGCTTAATACTAAACCTTGGTCTAACTAGTTAGGATCCATTTAAGGGTAGCTTCGGTCAGTTCCACTTGGCCAAATGCACCAGCTCGAAGCCATATCTTCCTAGACATGCGATGCCCAAGCTTCCCTAACGTACTATTATCCAAAAACTTCACCAGTACTGTGGGTCAAGTTAAACCTAGCCCATTTTGATCTAACCTTAATTACCCTGCCGGGTAATCTACTCTTGTTTTACCCATTTCAGGTGAATTAAGTAGGGAGGTGCCAGCTATTCTGGAGCCTTCCTTTGGATTTTGATTTTGATTTAATTTAACTCGAATTTAACTTGATTTTAATTTAATTTAAATTTTAAGTTTACTTAATTTGATTTCCCTTTTTAGCTTGTTTCGTAGTATTTAAGTTTTACTTTAGACTTGTAATCTAAGTCTAGATTTTGTGATTTGACTAAATTATTAACAATCTTCTCTAATTTATCAATTTTATCTTTTAAAAAGTTATTTTGTATTCCTAATTTTCTTAAAGTTAATTTCTTATTTTTACTTAATAATTTGTAGTTATTCTTCTTTAGATATGAATCAAATTTAATCATGGTATTATTAGCATGCGTATCTAATTTTGAAGAAAAATCTATACTTGAGCAAGCAAGATTAGTTGAACTACTGCAATCATGTGTTGTAAAAACTGGATTTTCACATAATGTAAATTTATTTACCTTGATTTCTCCCTCTGGATTATTGGGTCTTCTTTCTGGGCATTGTCTTTTGCAGTGACCCATTTGATTGCATTTGAAGCATTTAATTTGTTCCATCCCTTTTTTGATCATTTTCTCCTTCTCCTTCGATTGTGCCGGCTGAGTCTTATGAGTAGGACACTCGTTTTTATAGTGCCCTCTCTCCCTGCACTTAAAACAAGTTATGTGACATTTGCATTTTGAATTTACAATCTTACCTCTCAAAGTCATGATAGGATCCTCCCCCTTGACTGTTGCCACCTCAAGTTCTGACTCAGATTCAGCAATTTCCTCTTTGGCCATTAGTGCTATGAAATCGGTCTGATCTGATTCTTCTGAGTCTGGTTCGGAGGTTGACTCTGGAGATTCGTGTTTGGGTTCGCAGTCTTGTTCAATTTCTGACTCTGAAGGAATCTCATGAAGTTTGAGTAGTTTCTCCCAAAGCTCTTTAGCTGTGTCGAACCTTCCGACTCGATCAAGCTCTGAATTTGATAGTCCGCCCAGGAGAATACATGTTGCCTTTGCATTTGTCTCGAAGTTTCTTATCGTTTGTGCATCCCACTTGTCATAGGTGATGGATACACCTTCTTCAGTTGGGAGAATGAGTCCGATCTGGACTATGGTCCATGTCTCCACTTGGGCTTTCAGTTGGTGCTCCATCTGGTCTTTCCAGTAACCAAAATTTTCGCTGGACAGGAGTGGTAGGCTTGCGATGTTGTATCCATCTTCATAGGCCATTTAAAAACCTAGCATGCAATATAAACAAAAAAAAAACTTGTTCCAAGACTTGGTCTTGGATTAGTAGTGCTGAATAAAGATAGAAATAGCAATTTACAAATTTTTTTTAAATAATAATAAAATAATAAAAAAATATTATTAAAATAATATAAAAAATATTATTTCAAAATTTGCTAAATGCGATATTTCGTTAATCCCAATCAATTGTGAAAAGATGAAAATGAATTTTTTGAAAACAGTTTTGGAGGGAAAAAACGAAAGGCGTAAGGTTATATTTTTAACCTATATAAACGACAAAGCCACGAAAAATGCTTGAATGGTGGTTGCACCAATTCAAAGCGACCCCGCTCTGATACCAATTGTTGGATCGAGACCGCGCTAGAGGGGGGGAGGGTGAATAGCGCTCGTGGCTAAAATCGTTCGATTATCGGAATCGTAAAACGTAAGAGTTAATGCAGCGGAAATTAAGTTAAGAGACACAGACACGAAGGAGTTACTTCGTTCGGAGCCTAAGGCGACTCCTACTCGAAGGCCCGCGATCCTTGATCGCTTTCGGTGGGCAACAACTATAAATCCGTTAAATAGTTACAGATTGCAAGTACAATAACTAATAAAATATACCAACAACAATGTAGAATCGAAAAGACTGAGCTCCGGGTCGTCGGGGTGTACTTGCAGCACTTCAGGATGGTCGTATTCGCAGCACGTTGCAGAAGATCGCTTTAGAAAGTTGTTCTTTGAAGCTGCACCTCAACCCTCCTTTTATATGCGGTTCCGGGCGCCTGGATCCCTTCCAGGCGCCTGGAGTGTGACGTGGCCAACCAACCAGGATGCTCCACGTGGCGAAGTCGCGCAGGGGATAAACTTTGGTCCCGGGCGCCCGGACACTCTTTTTCCAGCAGGTTCCTCACTTGCAAACAAAGGTTAGTCCGAGCAAAATACCTTGCAAGACAGTGTTAGAATATGATAAAACATAGTAAGGAATAAACGACAGTCTTCGGACTGTCCGGGTCTGACTTTGGATTTCCATCCGAAAATCCTAGGTCGACCCGAAGCCTACTGTTCCCTCTACGGGAAACGCGTCCTCACCTACTCCACTCAGGAGATTTACCTGTTGCCAGTCGATCCTCCAGATCTACTGGACTTTTGCTCAGCACTCGATGCTTCCGGACTTTCTGCTGGACATCCGCTTCCCGGCTAGTCCAGACTTTCACCTGGTTCGCGACACCAGGACTTTCCACCTAGGGTTACCACCCCCTAGGACTTTTGCCTGAAGCCATCGACCTGCCAAGACTTTCCGCATAGGGTTACCACCCCCTATGACCTAGGGTTACCACCCCCTAGGGTTTTCCTCTACCTAGGGTTACCACCCCCTAGGACCTAGGGTTACCACCCCCTAGGATTTTCCGTTTGCCTAACCGCAGCTAGGACTTATGCCTAAGTTCCACTTAGGACTTTCCTGCAAACTTGTTCAACATATTAGAAACCAAAACACCTTAACTTTGAACTCTTTGACATAATCAAAACATAGGTTCGATCGTCGGATGCTTCCCGCACCAACAGAGGTCGTACAGAGGGATGAAGAAGGCCTGACCCGCGATGGCATTCATTGACCCTTTTGCTTGAGGGATCTACAGGCGTCCTCCTTCACTGATACTGGCGGCCCATCTTGACAACAAGCCTTCAAGGGACTTCCCCGGCAGCCCCAACTTAGAGAGCCCATCTCTCAGAGCAAGCACCCAACTTTACTTGAAAAATAAGGCCCAAATTATACCAGTTCTGAAAAAGAGAAACATAAGGGAGGAAAAAGGAGCTAGAAAGGGGGGGGGGGGGGTGTCACGCCCCAGGTAGTCCCTGTCCGAAGAAATTTCGGTAACATCTCCCATGTACGGCGGACAATATGAAGCTCAGTATACATATATCTCTATACCTCGGCCACACACGGCCGGAATAATATAATACAATTAAGAAACAAACCACGCAGTTTATATCAACATTCCACACAGATATAATATATGATCAATCCACGCAGTTTAATAAGGAACGACGATATAGAATCTCGAAGATATATGTAAACAGCCTACTCCACTACAACGAAGAAAACAAATCCACGAAGTAATGAAAATACAACCGCAGCGGAAAACAAAAGTAGCAAACCCGAATGTTCAATGTAAAGTCCACAATATAAACCCACAATACAAGTATATAAGATGCAAAAGCAAAATATAATCCGACAAAGAAAATCCTCGCGATAATGGGGCTAGCGACTGGAATCTCTCCTGACGACCTCAACCTGAAAAATAGTAACAACGGGGTGAGTTCAAAGAACTCAGCAGGTAATCCAATAGATATGTACAGCAACATATAACTACCAGTAATATCCTAAGGTATAGTCTCCTAAACCATAGGACCTACAGTACAGTCTCCTAACAATATAACAGGTATGCATAGCTGAATAAACTGTAATGAGTAACCAGAAGCATGTAATACAGTTTACAGCAAGAATAATAAGAAATACATAACTGAAATAAACTGTACTCACCTGCGAGGCTTGGGCGAATGACTGTGGACATACACAGATAAAGATAGTCAGAACAAATACGCATGTATCCTGTATGCATGTCAATCATATGCAGTCACCCAAGTGCACCATCCAATATGCAACAATCACAATAAATGCAATCTGTGCATATGATGCAATATGACATGGTCACCCCTGACTCCAGTCAACCATCTCACACACAATGGTGAGACCGAGTGGGTAGGGTTGTGACACGTGCACTCTGCCGTCACTACCCCTGAAGAGTGACCGAGCGGACGGGATGTCGGAGTACACCTATCCTCCTACCTCAAACATAGTGAGGGCGAATGCTCAACTCCAGACGCGATGACGGGAGGGATCCCTACCGCAACCCGTCAGATCGTGCTACCCATGAGCACCCCCGGTGCACCACCGAGCAACCCGCCATACACACCACAAGTCTTGTGCCACTACCCATGCAATGAACACGTTGTGTGCAGGCCCTCATGTAGGCCGACGAGCTCAACAATAATGGAGTCGCCCATCGCCCAAAGATGCAATCATGCGGTATGGTGCATGCATATAGAATATCATACCTGAACGTATCCTCCTCCATATGCGTAGGTGCCATAAAGGTAAACGCAGATATATAACAGAGATATAAACAACATGAATCCAACAATATATAACAAGTATCTCCAGCATCTAATCATGGGTAGATAAGCACTATAAGTAACCATAACCACAAACACATATACACATGGCAAGAGATAAAAGTAAACCAGACTAATGTAAAGCATCTAACAGTAGAAGCATGTGATAGGTATCAACTAAACCTAAATCCAGAGAAGTGCTAAATCTACCAATCACTAGTAAGTATATATAAACTATACATATCATAAGACAGTATCAAAAGATAAGTCAAAGGGTACCCGCCTGCAGGTATCGAATAAACTATAACCGGGGAAGTGATAAATCTACCAATCACTAGTAAGTATATATAAACTGCACATATCATAAGACACTATCAAAAGATAAGTCAAAGGGTACCCGCCTCAAATAGAAGGTACGATCAAGCAATCCAAGGTCGAGACGCCTGTCTCTAATCAGAGTCCTGTGTCAATCAAACAATATATATATTTTATTTAGCTAAATCCAAATGAATAGCTAAATAAAATCCCTAAATTAAATTAGGGCAAAACCCTAATCAATACAATCTCAACCTACCTAATTAAATCTAACGGTCAATTAGGGTTAGTTACCTAATCCCTAACCACCAATAGATTAGTAATCCTAACCTAAATTAAATCCAATAGTTGATTAGGGTTAATTACCCTAACCCCAATCATTCCATTAAATTAATCTAAGCAATTAAATCTAATCCATTAATCATATATCAACTAGTGATATACTAACCATCTAGTAATCCATAACATCTCCAATTCAACACATAAACCTAACTAATCTACACATGATCAACAACTAATTACACTAATCATGTATCAATCAATATACAATACCTCAAGTTCAGCCAACAAGAGGGTTACCGGAAAGAGGTCCTGCCGAATGAGCTGGTGGAATCTACCTCTCTGCCCGGATGCAACTACTGACCACCAACCAAAAACCCCTCAGTACTCAACCTGCTGGATCACCCGGATCAAGAAGGAATCAACCAAAGATCACATATCAACATGAAATGGTGATCTCTGATCAAGCAACACATAATTCCAACTAGAACTCACCTTCAACCGGAACCTCAGTTAGCAACAAGGAAGAGGAGATCCCAGATCACCTTCACAGAACACAGAACCTCACTGGAAATCAATCCCGTAAACTAAATCAGCCACAAAGAAGAGGATCAAAATCCGATCAGGGGGAAACAGCAAGAACTTGATCCCACCCTTTTCCCTAAACCTGACAAGAAAGATCTACACAAAATAGAGTTTAATCAATCGAAATTCGACGACGCCTTACCTTAAGGATCGCTGCTAGGGCACGGCTTGTCGTCGCGACCACTGATCGGATCCGACTGAAGGGATCTAAGCACGGTAATTCAAGAAAAAGGGAAGAAGAACCGAAGCTAGCTCCTCACCTCTGTGCTCCGAGCTCCGATCTGCACCGGCGATGAACCTAGGGCACGGTTCGTCGGATCGGGGAAGAAAGGTCGGCTGTCGACTAGAGAAGACGCAACGCCGTGTCCATGATCCAGAGAGGAATAGCGCCGCCCGGATCTGAGCTCAACGGCCGCCAATGTCGGTAGAGGAAGATCGCCGGAGCTGAAAGCCCTAATCCCTTCGGCGCCGCTTGTCCGCGAGAGAGAACAGAGAAGGACGGGAAGGAGCTCGGGTGAGGAGAGGAATGGGATCGGCGATTGGTTTAGGGAAAAGAATAAGAAAAAGAAAAGTATTTATATTTAAAACTTTTCCTCACTTAAACGGGTATCCCAAACAGGCTTTATCCATGCCCGCCGATCGATCCCCTCAAAACCCTCCATACGAGCTCCGAAAAATTCCCAGAAAATCTCTAAAAATTCCAAAAAAATTTATAAGGCTATTTCCAAATAACCCTATTAATTAAATTTTCCGAGATCTCACAGGGGGAATACCCGGGTTGTTGGACGATGAACTCGCTGGAGGCGATGCGAGAGGCGAGCTCCGCCCTCCGCTTCTCCTCCAACAGATGTTCCACTTCCTTCACTGCCCGGTCCTCATCTCCGCCGCCAGACCTAGAAGCTGAGCAGCGGATGGACAGTGCAAAAGGTCGCGAGGGGGGCAGGTAGTCGATGAACGGACTGTGAAGTCTCTGATGAGAAGCGAAAACTAGAGGCTTAGGCCGCACCCGACGTTGGGATGAGACATACCCGGCTTGGAGAAGAGAACAGGAGAGGTTAAAAGCCACGACACGTTTCCCCCTCTTCCACTCTCCTTTGGAACCAAAAAAAAAAAGGGAAAAAAGAAGAAGAAGAAGACGAAGCAAGACGCCGCCTTTACATACGCTGAAAGGTAAACACCGGCTGGAGAGGGATGGAGAAGAAGTCTTGTGCGACTTTAGGTTGGAGAGGCAGAGAGAGGGTCACGAGATGGCGAGGGAGGATGAGGCCTCTCCACTATAAGAGTGGAGCTTTTACACAAAGTATCGGCACTTTCCTCCTTGAATCATGAAATAAACCTCTCCTTACAGATGGCGATGCCCTAGCACGAGGAGGCGGCGGTAGTCAAGTGGTGCCAGCGTGATCTGCGATGGCGGCGGTGCGACTGCAATAGGAAACTAGGGCACAGGAGAGGGGAAAGGGTGGCGGTGATTGGGAGTAATCGGCAGCACCTTCGACGGCTGGCGATGGCTGTGGCTTCGGGAATGTGAGGGCAGCAGCGACTGCGTTGGAGGTCAGCAATGAAGAGGAGATCACGATTTGTGAGATCGGCAGGAGAAGAGGAGGAATGGGGAAAAACATGAGATTGTTTAGATTTATATGTGTAGGTTATTAAATAAATAAACTCCCACTTTTAGGATTCAACAACATTCAATAGACAACAGTTTAATAAAACTGTTGTATATTATCACATAAACAACACTAAAAGACAATAGTTTTTTAAAACCGTTGTCTTTGACACACATTAGACAACAGTTTTTTGAAAAACTATTGTTATTTAAAAATATTATGGTGAACAATAACAGTTTTCAATAAAACTGTTGTTAAATGGGAAAAGACAATAATTTCTTGAAAAATTGTTGTCTATTAGGTGAGTCAAAATACCCTATTAATTCAAAGTTATTAGTTCTAGGATATCAAATTCCTACATTTGTTGTTCCCTTAAGGTATCTAAAGATTCTCTTGACTTGAGTCAAATGAGATTCTTTAGCACAGGTTTGGTATCTAGCACACATACTCACTGTAAATAAAATGTCGGGTCGACTTGCAGTTAAGTACAGTAGGCTACCTATGGCAGTCCTATAGTATTTTAAGTTGATTGGTTTCCCATTTGGGTCGTCGTCTAGAATAGTATTAATTGCCATCGGTGTTTTTATCTCTTTAGTATTTTCCATCCCAAATTTTTTGAGTAATTCTTTGGTATATTTTTGTTGATAAATATAATTTCCTTTATTTGTTTGTTTGATTTGCAATCCTAAAAAGTAAGTTAATTTTCCTACTTAACTCATTTCAAATTCTTGTTCCATTAAGTTTGTGAATTCTTTTAAAAATTCTGAATTAGTTAAGCCAAAAATTATATCATCTACATAGATTTGGGCTATAAATATGTCCTCTTTTATTAATTTAACGAATAGCATAGGGTCAATTTGACTCTGGTTAAACCCTTTGGATATTAGGTAAGAGGTTAACCTTTCATACCAGACCCTGGGTGCTTGTGTAAGTCCGTATAAGACTTTCTTTAATTTAAAGACATAGTTAGGGTGCTCTAGACATTCAACCCCAGGTGGTTGACCTACATAGACTTCCTCTTTGATCAGCCCATTTAGAAAGGCAGATTTAACGCCCATTTGATATAGTCTGAACCCTTTATGGGGTGCATAACTAAGTAACATTCTAATAGACTCTAGTCTAGCTACTGGGGCATAAGTTAATGTCAAGGTCAACATACAATGATCATAATAGAATATACATAGTGATCAGGAAGTCTATCGAGATGAGGAGGGGGTGGTCTGAATCCCAAGGAACGTAACATCTCGATCAGCTCAGTGTGACGTGTAACGCCCGCCCTTCTCGTGCTCTGAAGGGGTGGCGTTACCAATGCTACATACATACATGCATATGCATATGGGGTCATAGCAGCGGAAGAAAAATTTTCATTTCATTTAATCATATGCATGTTAACAACATAATATGGAGAACAATATCATCTTGTAACATATTAAACATGTGAACATGCTAGAGTCCATAATGTGACTTGATATCTACCACTTGAAACATAATACATGCTTGTTTAACTAGAGCATAAAGTGTACCAAATATGAAGGAACTAACATGGATATTATTCTCTAGAGTTCATGATAACTAACAAGGTTTCATGCAATAGGAAATAGTATAAGTTCACATGCAAAAGTTTAAAACACATATAAGTCTTGAAAACATAAGCAGATCACTTCCACCATGCCACTGCCACACACACACACTTGCCCTTCTTGCTGCTCCTCTTGGTTTAACCATTCTTTACCCTTTTCTGCAGTACAAGGAAATTAAACTATAAGCACATAGGCTTAGTAAGATCTCTTTCCTACTCACAAAAACCATGAATCATAACGTGAAAGGAAAAGAACATAAAAACATGAACAATAAACATTGCATGTGAGAGCATAAGCATAAGGTAATAGCATGTTCATCTAGGCATTTTAGACATAACTCAAGAGAGTATGAAAACATAGTATATGAAAGCATAAAGAAAATCATATAGCATATTCATATAGGCATTTTAGACATCACTCAAGAGAGTATAGAAAACATAGTATATGAAAGCATAAAGAAAATCATATAGCATGTTCATATGCAAGATGTTCTTTTGAAAACTCATGATAATGCATATATGCAAGATGTTCCTTTGAAAACATATATTACATAGGTACTTAAACATAATCTCAACATGAGGGCCCGACTTTGTACCACATACATGAATTTGCGCGCATCCTAAATAAATCCGAGGTAGCTAATCTCGAACCTATTAGGAACTAGGCCCGTTTCTTTGACCATCGACCTAGGGGCAACTTAGGAGCTCATCCCTTACTAGGCTCATTTCATTGACCATCGACCTAGGGGCAACTTAGGAGCCCATCCCATGGACCATTCTTAGGGTTCGGTACAAGCCAATACAAAAGTAAAATAGCATATCATGTTCTTGTCATATCATAAAGTATAGCATGTTCTTGTCATATCATAAAGCATAGCATGTTCTTATCATGTCATAAGGTATAACATGCTCTTATCATATCATGAAGAGTGCTCTTGATCCCAACTTATAGGGAAGCAACTCTTATAGCATATCATCATACATATGTCTTGCATAAACATAACATGGTAATCATGAAGTTCACATTTCACATAGCATATCATATAGAGTCATTATCATGCATAGTTGGAATCTTTTTTTTTTCTTAGAACTTTCTACAAACCCTAATCATGACTTGGTCGAAACTTGCAAGGGTTATAATCTTGGATCTTAAGCAACATTTTAAATAAGGAAAGCATCACATTAGTATCACATGGTACTTATCATAACATAGGAAACCTTTAGCAACATAAACCCTAGTTTTCTTGGTTTGGCCGAAACCTACATGTCATGGTTCTAGGTTTTTCAAGCAACATTTAAACATGGCTCAATTATCTAATGTTTCATGATACATAGCACCACATGTGTGACCTTTAGCAAACACAAACCCTAGTTCCTTGGTTTGGCCAAAACCTACATGTCATGGCTCTAGGTCTTTAAGCAACATAAGCATGAAGAACTTAAACTACATCATATGGAAGATCATACATCATAAGAAATCATGAACAAGCATAGTTAGGTTTCAAAACTTTTCTCTAAACCTTTTTTATCTATTCTTGGCCGAAACCTACATGTCATAGTTCTAACTTTTCAAGTAACATATGGCATGAAAACTTAAACTAACATCATCTAGGAGATCATACATCATAAGAAGTCATAAACAAGCATAGCTAGGTTTCAAAACTTTTCTCTAAACCTTTTTATCTATTCTTGGCCGAAACCTACATGTCATGGTTCTAGCTTTTCAAGTAACATATGGCATGAAAACTTAAACTAACATCATAAAGGAGATCATACATCATAAGAAATCATGAACAAGCATAGTTAGGTTTCAAAACTTTTCTCTAAACCTATTATCTATCCTTGGTCGAAACCTAAAGGAGATGTTTCTAACTTTTCAAGTAACATATGGCATGAAAACTTAAACTAACATCATATAGGAGATCATACATCATAAGAAATCATGAACAAGCATAGTTAGGTTTCAAAACTTTTCTCTAAACCTATTATCTATCCTTGGCCGAAACCTAAAGGAGATGTTTCTAACTTTTCAAGTAACATATGGCATGAAAACTTAAACTAACATAATATAGGAGATCATACATCATAAGAAATCATGAACAAGCATAGTTAGGTTTCAAAACTTTTCTCTAAACCTATTATCTATCCTTGGCCGAAACCTAAAGGAGATGTTTCTAACTTTTCAAGTAACATATGGCATGAAAACTTAAACTAACATCATATAGGAGATCATACATCATAAGAAATCATGAACAAGCATAGTTAGGTTTCAAAACTTTTCTCTAAACCTATTATCTATCCTTGGCCGAAACCTAAAGGAGATGTTTCTAACTTTTCAAGTAACACATGACATGAAAACTTAAACTAACAACATATCGGAGATCATTCATCATAAGAAATCATGAACAAGCATAGTTAGGTTTCAAAACTTTTCTCTAAACCTATTATCTATCCTTGGCCGAAACTGAAAGGAGATGTTTCTAACTTTTTAAACAACAAGTAGCATAAAACTTTTAATAACCATAGATAATCTCTTATCCTTATCTTGGCCGAAACCTAAAGGCAAGACCCTAGGTTTTTCAAGCAACATTTAAACATAGAAGCATACGTAAGCTACTTGTACTGCAGGTGAGGGGAATACTTACATCCTTTTGCTTGGTTTATTAAGGAAGAGTACCCTTGCTTGAGAAGTTTTCCTAGGAAGAAGGCTCCTAGCTTGATTTCGGCAATGAGGGAAGAAAGGCTTGAATTTTCGGTGGAAGAAGGAGAAGGAGGAAGGAAGAAGAAAAAAAAAAATGAAATTTTCCTTTCCTTTCTCTTATTTATGCTAAATGAAGGAAGAAGGTAAAACCA
The DNA here is from genome assembly GCF_018446385.1 of Zingiber officinale. Classification (NCBI taxonomy): domain Eukaryota; kingdom Viridiplantae; phylum Streptophyta; class Magnoliopsida; order Zingiberales; family Zingiberaceae; genus Zingiber; species Zingiber officinale. Next base: position 70,688,999 of record NC_056007.1, on the reverse strand, counting down.
TCTTTTCATTGGGAAGGAAGAAGGAAACTCCAACTTTTCCTTCTAAGTGAAAGGGGCCTTCACTTTCACCACCCTTAACTAAAATCTCCCTTCTCTTCCTAAATGAAGGAAGAAGGCAAAACCATCTTTTCATTGGGAAGGAAGAAGGAAACTCCAACTTTTCCTTCTAAGTGAAAGGGGCCTTCACTTTCACCACCCTTAACTAAAATCTCCCTTCTCTTCCTAACAGCACACCCCTGTTGGGGCTATTGGTTATCACCTACAACCACTTACCAAGAGATTCAAGATTCAAACCTTGGTCATGCCTCTTTTTGGTTCTTTTTGCTCTTTATTTTTGAAAAGTCTACATAAAGCCTATTTTAATCATGCAATAATTTATATAAAATTGCTAGGGATCCTATGAGTGTTACATGACGGGTCCAGGCATCCTCTCGGGACCTGGATAGATCACGTCGAAGGTCAGGAATATCCTGTCTCACGTCTCATCTCAAGTCGGAGACCTCCTGATGGAGACTCGTCATGGATATCTCGAGTCCGGCAACTCGATCGCCTAGAGTGCAAGGAGCGGGACGAGGTACTTGGCTTGGAGGTGGAGGTGGTACAGGGGTCAGAGCATCCTCGCTGAATAATGCGACCATAAACTCATCCTGCTCTACCTCCTCCTGGGCATCTGGGTCTGGCGGTGCTGTACCCCCTCCGCCAAGATAGGACACCCTCATCATCTATATGGGCACCTCCTAGAGAGAAGCTCCTAGGTCCTAAGACGTCGAACTCAGTCATGACTCGAATATCACCTCGGGTGACGTTAATACGTAGGGAGGCGAAATATGCCGTCAAAATATGACAATACGACATATGAACTCGAGCACTGGTGGAGACTCCAGCTGAGTGGATAATGGTCTGAAAGATGTGTAAACTAATGTCTATGTCTAGTCTATGGCAAAGGGCATACAAGAAAAAGGAATGAAATGGACGCATCATCGCTATGTCGCGAGTGGACAATGGTAAGATGCAGAAGACTAAAACCCTATAGAGTACATAATCATGAACTCGAAGGGATACTGACCGAAACATAGTCACAGTGGATACTCGCTCTCCTCCAAAAAAATACGAGTAAATCGTATCCAGAGTAACGTGTGAGTAAGGATCACCAAATGGTAGATCCCTAGGAGGATAACACTGGAAAGGGCACGTAGATTGTCGTAACTCTAAAAAGTCCCGGATAATGGTAGGAGATAATGTGATATCCGTATCAGCTACCCTAGTAGTATAAGTAAGATCATCTACCCTAACTAAATTATTATAAAATTCTGCACATAGACTTATGTTTCCTGAACTGGTACAGTAAATAAGGTTATGTAAGTTAAAGAGGTTAATGACCTCTACAGCTGGAATACAGGAACGCAAGAAAAATTATCTATCTAAGCACTTAGTCCTAATAGGCATATAGATGATAGACTCAAACCTAATCCTAAGTTCGTCAGTAGGGAACCTAGGGTCAACACTAGCAGTAGAGGGCCCAACACCAGATCTAGAACGTTTTCTACATAGTCAAAAAATATACTAAGCAAAAAAGTCAATGAAATATTTAAAGGAAACTTAGGAGGGAGAAAGAAATTTACCAAGTCATCGTGAATAAAATTTTTAGAAATGACGACTTCGGTTGAATCGCAACAGCGTAATAACCGCAGAATGAAATAAAGTTTTAATTTTGATCACTCTCGCGGTAAAGCTCGGAAAGAGCCTTGAAAAGAGTGAAGTAGATGTGGAGCAAAGGGAGAGGGTGCCCCTGCCCCCTATATATAGGGGGCTCCGAGCGCCCGAAACCTATTCGGGCGCCCAGAGTCCCTTCCGGGCGCCCCGGAAGGGAATACCGGGGGCGCTCACCCTAGGTTTTTGACTTCGTTTTTTTTAAAAAATAATTTTTAAAGTTTAAAAATAATTTTTAAAGTTTTTAAAATAATTTTTAAAGTTTTAAAAAAAAATTAAAAGAATTTTAAAGTTTTTAAAAGAAATTTTAAATTTTTAAAAAGAATTTTCAAAAGAATTTTTAAAGTTTTTAAAAGAAATTTTAAAAGAATTTTTTTAAATAATTTTTAAAATTTTTAAAAGAATTTTCAAAATAATTTTTAAAGTTTTTAAAAGAATTTTTAAATATTTAAAAAGAAATTTTAAAATAATTTTTAAAGTTTTTAAAAGAAATTTAAAATAATTTTTAAAGTTTTTAAAAGAATTAAATTTTTTTAAAAAAGTTTTTAAAAGAAATTTTAAAATAATTTTGACTTCGTTTTTTTAATTTAATTTAATTTAATTTAATTTTAATTTTAATGTAATTTTAATTTAATTAATTTTTACTTAATTGAATTAATTTTTACTTAATTGAATTAATTTTAATTCAATTTTATTTTAATTGATTGAGTCCTTAGTTATCTCACTCGATCTATGTTTTCAATCAGGAAGTCCTATAATTTTGTGAGATGAAATAGGTTCAGTTTTAGGGTTTGGTTTAACTTTGTGTTAGATTCATGTTTAGCTTTGAGCTCAACAAATAGACATTCTTCGGATAAACTTCTGGGCTATGGTGAGTCACTTGGACATCATTAGAGTAACCATGTCTTCGAGGTTTTCCAAATAGTCCTATCCACTGAACTTAATACAAAGCCTTGGTCTAACTGGTTAGGATCCATAAAGGATAGCTTCGGTTAATTCCACTTAGCCAAATGCACCAAGTCGAAATCATATCTTCCTAGACATGCATAGACTAAGCTTCCCTAACGTACTATCTGTTGGTGCGGTTAGCACTAACGGTCTAACTCAGGTTTTGATGAATGACAAATTAGGTTAAGTTAGGTTTGTCGTTATCTAACACTCTGACTGAGTGTGCAGGAGAAATCCATACAGGTCGATGAGCTGACCGGATGTCTGGCATGAAATCCAAGCGGGTCGATGGGCTGACCGGAAGCTTGGCACGAAGTCCAAATGGGTCGACGGGTTGACCGGACATTTGGCACGAAGTCCAAGTGGGTCGACGGGCTAACCGGACGCTTGGCACGAAGTCCAGCTAGGTCGACGGGCCGACCGGATAGCTGGCGAGAAGTCCAGACGGGTCGAAGGGCTGATCGGACGTCTGGCAGGTGAGTAAAGGTAAGTCACTGGAAGGGAGTGACTGTGAGGACGCGTTCCCGGGAAGGGAACATTAGGCGTCGATCCGGCTTAGATCCATTTCGGATATCTAAGTCGAGGTTGTGACTAGATTCCGGTCTCGGAAAGACGGAATCTAAAGCATACTCTTGATATTGAATTTATAAACTGTGCTAACACTTTGTTTTGCAGGAAACATATTATATATTTGCCTCGGACTAACCTTGTCTTGCAGGAGAAGGAATCTCTGGAGAAAGGTGTGTTGGTGCAACATTAAGTCAAGGTTGACCTGGTTGACCCGACTCGAGTTGACGTGACTCGAGTTGTATTTTGATGTTTGACTTGGGAAGATTGTCGGTGCAACCTTAGGTCAAGGTTGACCTGGTTGACCCGACTCGAGTTGACGTGACTCGAGTTGTATTTTGATGTTTGACTTGGGAAGATTGTCGGTGCAACCTTAGGTCAAGGTTGACCTAGTTGTGTTGCATGTTGATGTTTGACACTCGTGAGAGAGTTCTATTCTTGATGTGGGACAAGAATAGATGTTTGGGAGATAGTTGGTGCAACCGTAGGTCAAGGTTGACCTGGTTGACCTGATTCGGGAAAAAGTCCAAGCAGGGAGCTTGGCACTGGAAAAGTCCAAGTATGGAGACTTGGCACTGGAAAAGTCCAAGCAGGGAGCTTGGCACGCGAAAAGTCCAAGTATGGAGACTTGGTACTGGAAAAGTCCAAGCAGGGAGCTTGGCACGAGAGAAAGTCCTAACTGGGATGTTAGGCAGTTGGAAAGTCCTGGTGAGTGAAGCCAGGCAGTGAGAAAGTCCTAACTGGGATGTTAGGCAGTGTGGAAAGTCCTGGTGAGTGAAACCAGGCAGTGGGAAAGTCCTAACTGGGATGTTAGGCAGTGGGAAAGTCCTAACTGGGATGTTAGGCAGTTGGAAAGTCCTGGTGAGTGAAACCAGGCAAGGGAAAATCCAGATGGATCAGGGATGATCGGACTTCTGGTGTTGAAAAGTCTAAGTGGGTCAAAGGGATTGACCGGACACTTAGCGGGGAGTGCTAGCAGGTCAAGGGAGTGACCGGATGCTAGGCATGATGTACCAACAGGTCAAGGTTGACCGGATGTTGGTGTGGAAGCCTTAGGTTTAGGGCTGAAAAGTTTGGATCGGGCTGCAGACCGATCCAATGATACATGGCTCATCTGATCGGTCTGGTGACCGATCAGTGACCGATCAGTATGCTACTGATGGTTATCTGATCGATGCCCGGAGACCGATCGAAGGAGATCGATGGCGGCGGAGAAGAAGCTGATCGGTCCGTAGACCGATCAGGAGGTTCTTCCGCGATCGCGTCTGATCCGATTCTGATCGGTCCATGGACCGATCGGGGACGCCAGATAGGCTTCTTCCACGATTGGTCTGCAGACCGATCAGGATGTTACTGATCGGTCCACGGACCGATCGGGTTCTAGCTGCTATGACGCAGCGGCTAGTTTCTTCATTTCTTCTTCGCGGTATAAAGGGAGAGCTTCTACAGGATATACGCTTCTACTTCTTCACGCTTCTAGCTTGCCGCTTGCGATCCGAGCTTTGTTGAGCTCTCCCGAAGCTTCGTGTGAGCTTCGATCGACTTGCTACTGTTGTCCGAGAAGTTGTTGCTTCACAGACAGTCGACGAGAAGGCGAGTTAGTGTTTATACATTGTTCTTGTCTTTCTACTTGTATTCCTTGTATTCTAGTCTGCTGTTGCAAACGTTTGTGGCGAGGTTTCTCCACCCACAAGGAGTATATTGTATTAGCCGGTTTTCCGGGGGCTCATCCACCGACGGATTGATAGGGCTCGTCCACCTCACGGACACGCCGAGGAGTAGGAGTTCATCTCCGAACCTCGTTACATCCTTGCGTTTGAGGTTTGCTTTCTTCTTCTTAGTTTCTTCCTTGTATTTCCGCTGCAACTAACCTAATCGTAGGAAGAAACGCGATCGAATTGGGGTCGGCTATTCACACCCCCTCTCTAGCCGTACGAAGAGATCCTAACAAGTGGTATCAGAGCCAGGTTGCTCTTCATCGGATCAACACCCGTGGGAGCAAAGCTAGAGAATGGATCTCTATGGAGAAGATGTCACCATTCCACCCTTCTACGAATGCGGCGACTTCGCGTATTGGAAGGTAAGGATGAAGTATTTTCTTATGACTAACATAATGAATTGGTTTTGTGTACAAGAAGGATTTACTCCTCCGGTGGATAAGGAAGGAAAATCACTTGAGAAGAAGGAGTGGACAAGAGAACAAATTCACAAATCCGAAATCAACAAAGAGGTAACGAAAATAATTGAATTTTCATTGCCTACTAACATCTTGTGTAAGATAGGTTACAACAATGCCAAGGAATTATGGGATAACTTGGCCAAGTACCATGAAGAGAGCTCCACTTCAAGCCATGAAGAGGAGCCTAGTGAGCCAAGTAGCTCACATCATGAAGAGAGCAAATTGGAAGTTGAGGGTTACTCAACATCTAAAGAAGAAGAGGAAGTGAGTTCTTCTTCTTCAAGATCGAAGCACGAAGAAGAAGCTTCTACCTCCGGGAGGGATGAAGAAGAGAGCATCCATTCATCCTCAACCCTAGGTAACTCAAACACTTTAAGTTCAAGTAAATTGCATATAATGTGTTTTGAGTGTAGGGAATTTGGGCACTACAAGAGTAAGTGTCCAAAGAGGGTAAGGAAGACTCCACCGGCGCCAAAGGTCAAGGTAGCCGGAGTCCCGACACGCAAGGGCAAGGAGCACGTGGTGTGCTTCCAATGCAAGCGAAGGGGACATTATCGGAGTCATTGTCCGAGGGGGAGGCAACCTCACAAGGGCAAGAGACCGAGCACATCGATAGGGGGAGCTAAGGCAAACCCTAAGGTATCTTTTAAGGCTCATTCGTGCAATTCTAGTAGGATACATGCTAGTAGTTTTATTGCATTAGTCAATAATGATAAGCATGTTAACACTAGAAATCAATACATGTGCTTAGGTGCTAAACATGTCAACCTAGATAGGGATACTACTAGGAATGCTAACCCTAGGATTAACACTTCTAAGGTTAAGAAAAACCTAGGTAGAAACCCTAAATCAACTAGACATATGCCTAGGAATACCTTAAGGAAGAGTGATAAATCAAAAATTGAGGTATTAGAAAAGGAGAATCAAGTCTTGAGGTCAAAGCTTGATACCCTAGAAAAGGCCCTTAAAAATTTAGAGAAGTCAACTCTAGGGCCTAAGGGTCAAAAGTCCAAGGACAAGAAAGGTTTGAGTCACAAACCTAAGTCCCAAATGGTCAAGCCCACATATCATGATGTTCCATTCGATTATGGAACAAAACCTAGGGCTAGGAAGACCACTACCAAGGTCACAAGGGAAGTCACCCCTATAGTTGACCTTGATGAGACCCAAATGACCAAGGCTTTAAAGCCTAAGAGGGTCATTAGGAGGGTTGCTAGGGAAGTTATCCCTAGTGAATATTTAGTGAACTCAATGAGCTCTAATAGGTATTGGGTTCCTAGGAGCATTTTCTCTACCCCATAGATGGGTTAGAGAGTGTCAACTCCAATAAGAAGGGTAGTTAACCCAACTTTGAGGAAATTGACACTCAAGGAGCATTTTCAAGGTTTTTGGGAACCTTTGAAAATGAAATGGAATAATCTTTATCATTCACTCCTTGGAAGAGTAAAGTGTGCCAAAGTGAGAATATATTAATCTTACTTTAAATTGACACGATGTGGAAAAACCTAGAGAAATATCAAATTGGGATTTTTGATATTCTCTTAGGTAATCAAGGCAATCCGGGCCTTAATTTAGAAGTGCTACTCTTGTAAAATTTTTAAAATGGTATAAATCAAACAAGAGATCAAGAAATGCCAATTTAGGTTTTGACATTTTCTTGGAGCACTTTGGGCAATCTAGGATTAGAATTTAAGTTAACTAAGTGATTAAGGATACTTAGATAGGTAATCTAGGTATTTTATTTGTGTTAACTTACCATGGTTGTTTGCCATATGCCATGTCATGACATCATATTTAATTTATGATCATTTGAAATGCCATGATAATGCTTAGGTTATTATATGTCATGTGTTAGTTTAGTTTCAAACTTTATGCCATGACATCATGACATTGGCACATGTTTTTATTTATGATACCATTTTATGCCATGTCATCATCTCTTGCATTAATAATCAATTAAATTGATTTAAGGATGAAAAACACATTTTGATATTGAGATCAAATTTGTGTTTAGAAAATGCATGAGACCTTAGCCTAAGATACCTAAACCCATATCTCACATCAAAATTGACATGGATGTGCTTGATACACTCTAGATGTGTGTGAGATATTAGGATCATGAATTAGGATCAAGGTGCATAGCTCTTGTACCTAGATAAGCCTAATTCAAGATATGGGGGATCATAGGGAAAGCTTGTGTACAAGTCATGTACATATAGCCCTAAGATTGTGGTCCCAAATTAAAGGGTTTGAAATCATTTTAAAATTGATTTGAAAAACCTTGATGAAGCTTTCCTAGTGATAGCATTCATCATTGGACATTGTGATACAAAATTGACTTAACTTTGAACTATTTCAAAGTTTTCGAATTTTGTATCAAGATTTGAAAATAGAAACTATTTTCATAGAAAACTATTTTTCCATGATAGTGTATGTTATGAGAAATGTATCCTCAAAATTTCACGATTTTTGGAATTTTCTGGAATTTATTAGGAGTTTCTGAATTTCCGGAAGGGGAAATCAGAAATTCTGATTTCAGTGGCTGGATCGGTCCGGGGACCGATCCAGGGAAGATCTGATCGGTCTGCGGACCGATCCAGAGGATTGTGGATCGGTCTGCAGACCGATCCAGTGAGATCCAGGAGCTTGGTGCGATCTGGCGAAGGCCTGATCGGTCTGGTGACCGATCAGTGACGATCCAGAAAGCATGGATCGGTCTGGGGACCGATCCATGGGGTTCCTGATCGGTCTGGGGACCGATCAGTGCGTGCCAGTTTCTGATTTTCAGCTGTTGGTCTGAAATTTCAACTGGAAGTTGGGTTTTGTGGATTTCTAAAGGTTTGAAACTCGCCAAGACATTGTTGGTGCAATGGTCAAGGGGGAGTTGACCTTTAGGGGAAGTTTTACCTAATTGTCAAGGGGGAGTTGACTTTTAGGGGGAGTTTTTACTCCAAAAGACTTTTAAGGATTAGTGATATGGGATTATCACTAAGTTGATTGTTGAGTTTAGTATCAAGGGGGAAATTAAGAGTTTCAAATGAAAGGTATGAGACTTTCATTAGGAAGAAACTCTTGACCTTGATACCCTCCTTTTTCTTTTTGATGTGTGTCAAAAAGGGGAGAGTGTTCATTGGAGAATTATTGAAGAATCCAAGCTAAGTTATCGGGTTAACCTAAGCTAGGGGAAGAATGTCAAGGAATGTTCGAGGAAGAACATTGGAATACTTTTTGATGTGTGTCAAAAAGGGGAGAGTGTTCATTGGAGAATTATTGAAGAATCCAAGCTAGGTTATCGGGTTAACCTAAGCTAGGGGAAGAATGTCAAGGAATGTTCGAGGAAGAACATTGGAATACTTTTTGATGTGTGTCAAAAAGGGGGAGAATTATTGGAGAACCCAAGTTAGGTTATTGGGTTAACCTAAGGGGAGAATGTCCAGAGAATGTTCAAGGAAAGAACATTGGACATTGGAAGATGATTGAAAACCTAAGTTAGGTTATCGGGTTAACCTAACTTGATTATGGTTTTGTCAAACATCAAAAAGGGGGAGATTGTTGGTGCAACCTTAGGTCAAGGTTGACCTGGTTGACCCGACTCGAGTTGACGTGACTCGAGTTGTATTTTGATGTTTGACTTGGGAAGATTGTCGGTGCAACCTTAGGTCAAGGTTGACCTGGTTGACCCGACTCGAGTTGACGTGACTCGAGTTGTATTTTGATGTTTGACTTGGGAAGATTGTCGGTGCAACCTTAGGTCAAGGTTGACCTAGTTGTGTTGCATGTTGATGTTTGACACTCGTGAGAGAGTTCTATTCTTGATGTGGGACAAGAATAGATGTTTGGGAGATAGTTGGTGCAACCGTAGGTCAAGGTTGACCTGGTTGACCTGATTCGGGAAAAAGTCCAAGCAGGGAGCTTGGCACTGGAAAAGTCCAAGTATGGAGACTTGGCACTGGAAAAGTCCAAGCAGGGAGCTTGGCACGCGAAAAGTCCAAGTATGGAGACTTGGTACTGGAAAAGTCCAAGCAGGGAGCTTGGCACGAGAGAAAGTCCTAACTGGGATGTTAGGCAGTTGGAAAGTCCTGGTGAGTGAAGCCAGGCAGTGGGAAAGTCCTAACTGGGATGTTAGGCAGTGTGGAAAGTCCTGGTGAGTGAAACCAGGCAGTGGGAAAGTCCTAACTGGGATGTTAGGCAGTGGGAAAGTCCTAACTGGGATGTTAGGCAGTTGGAAAGTCCTGGTGAGTGAAACCAGGCAAGGGAAAATCCAGATGGATCAGGGATGATCGGACTTCTGGTGTTGAAAAGTCTAAGTGGGTCAAAGGGATTGACCGGACACTTAGCGGGGAGTGCTAGCAGGTCAAGGGAGTGACCGGATGCTAGGCATGATGTACCAACAGGTCAAGGTTGACCGGATGTTGGTGTGGAAGCCTTAGGTTTAGGGCTGAAAAGTTTGGATCGGGCTGCAGACCGATCCAATGATACATGGCTCATCTGATCGGTCTGGTGACCGATCAGTGACCGATCAGTATGCTACTGATGGTTATCTGATCGGTCTGGAGACCGATCAGAAGGAGATCAGTGGCAGCGGAGAAAGAAGCCTGATCGGTCCGTAGACCGATCAGGAGGTTCCCTGATCGGTCTGTGGACCGATCAGGAGGTTTCCTGATCGGTCCATGGACCGATCAGGGACGGAACAGAAGCATAGGCTTCTTCCCTGATTGGTCTGCAGACCGATCAGGATGTTGCCTGATCGGTCCACAGACCGATCAGGGTTCTAGCCGTTGCGACGCAACGGCTAGTTTCTTCGCTGTTTCTTCTTCGCAGGTATAAAGGGGCTGAGAGCTTCTACAGGGATACTTCTTCTTCTACTTCTTCCTGCTTCTAGCTTGCTGCTGCTTGCGATCTGAGCTTTGTTGAGCTCTCCCCAGTAAGCTTCGTGTGAGCTTCCAGTCGACGGTCAGCTGCTGCTGTTGTCCGAGAAGTTGTTGCTTCACAGGCAGTCGACGAGAAGGCGAGTTAGTGTTTATACATTGTTCTTGTCTTTCTACTTGTATTCCTTGTATTCTAGTCTGCTGTTGCAAACGTTTGTGGCGAGGTTTCTCCACCCACAAGGAGTATATTGTATTAGCCGGTTTTCCGGGGGCTCATCCACCGACGGATTGATAGGGCTCGTCCACCTCACGGACACGCCGAGGAGTAGGAGTTCATCTCCGAACCTCGTTACATCCTTGCGTTTGAGGTTTGCTTTCTTCTTCTTAGTTTCTTCCTTGTATTTCCGCTGCAACTAACCTAATCGTAGGAAGAAACGCGATCGAATTGGGGTCGGCTATTCACACCCCCTCTCTAGCCGTACGAAGAGATCCTAACAAGGTGGTCCGGGCGCCTGGGAGGCAATTTCTATCCTGATCACGTCGTCACCACATGGAGCTCGCTGGTTGGACCTGCCACGTCTCACCAGGGCGCCCCGAGCCTCATATAAAAGGAGGGTTAGAGGTGGAGCCTAAGAACAACAACTGATAAGAAGATCTTCTACTGCTTGCTCTGCTGCTCTGCGCTCCTGCGACGCTAACGAATCTCCGACAACACACTTTTTCCTTTTCGATTTATTCCTTTGTCGGTATTGCTTTTATTTTCATCAGCATTTCAGCACTTAGTTTGTAATAATTTTTGAACTGCTAGTGATTGCCCACCGAAAGCATTCAATGAGTGCAGGCTTTGGAGTAGGAGTCGACACAGGTTCCGAACCAAGTAAAATTAGTCTGAGTTAGCATTGCTTACTTTTTTCGCTGCGCTTAACTCTTTTCGAAAGAATTTTTCGTAATCGATATTCACCCCCCCCCTCTATCAAAACATCATGATCCAACACTATCATCCAGAACTTCACTAGTATCATAGGTCAAGTTAAACTTGGTCCCTTTCTAATTAGTCCTAATTACCCTGCCGAGTAGGTTAGTTTTGGTGGTGTCATCTATTCTGGAGCCTCCCCCTGAATTATTAGCCTTTATTTTGTTGGAACCCCAAGGTTGTTTTGGTGTGATCAACAAGTTAAGTTAGGTCCTGTTTGTTACTAACCTTGTGTTTAAGTGTGCAGGAGCTTAGGAGCACAGGTAGTCGAGCGAAAGACGCAGCTAGCGAGAAGGACGGTAGTCCGAGGGACGAGGTGCTGCGGAAGAGTACACCGGCGGACGAGAAGGAAGCGTGCGGTGATTCTGAGGGATGAAAGCCGGAGCGGAAGATTGCTCGAGGAGCAAAAGACGCAGCTAGCGAGAAGGACGGCACGCGGTGCGTCCGAGGGACGAAGTCTGCGGAAGAGTACGCCGGCAGACGAGAAGGAAACACGCGGTGATTCCGAGGGACGAGAAGCCGGAGGGAAGCCCGCTCGAGAAGACCGGAAGTTGGGTTCGGGTGAGCCCTTTTCCAGATGGCAGAGATCACCCAAGCGAATAGATCCGGAATAGAAGACCCGGACCGAGCCGAACCGAGCCGGAGCAGAGGTCCCGGATGAAAAAGTCAACCACTATTGACTTTTGGCTCCGGGGCGCCCGGACCTGATTTGTTGACCAGATCGCGTCAAACGCGATCTGATCGTTGGGGGATAAAGTTTTATCCCCCCAGGGTGCCCGGAACCCCTTCCAGGCACCCCGACCAAGGCTATAAATATAAATATAACCTTGGTCTAGAAGCTTTTCATAAGTTCAGAAATTGTAAAAACACTTGTGCGCTTTCCACTGTTTAGATTAGCTTCTTTCTTTTTGTGCTTCAACGCTGTAAGAGGCTTCTCCACCTGAAGGAGATTGATAGTGCGCTTCATCCTTTCCTTGGATTAACAACCTCCCCGGTTGTAACCAAGTAAACAACTATACCTCTTTCTTTTCTACTTTTAATTTATTGCTTTGATTATTTTACAAGTGTTAGTTTGAAAAGTCAGGAAGGGTCTTTGTTTATTTTTTTTCAGGGCTATTCAACCCCACCTTCTAGCCGACCCAATGGTCATACAAGTGGTATCAGACCCGAGGCGCTTCAGGAGGACTAACCACCGAACGAAGCAACGAAATAGCCGGACCAAGCATCCACCCATCGAAATACGAAGGTGACTTCACTACCTGGAAGAATCTGATGCAGGTATTTTTTACAACAGACTTTGAATTAACTTTAACAATGGAATCTAGCTTTGTAGCTCCAGAAGGTAAGGAAAAATGTCAATGGACAAAAAAGGAGCAGGCTGAATTCATGGTGAACGGCAAATCAGAATATCATCTGCTAAGCGTTCTTCCACCTCAAGAGGTCAATAGGATCGGGCACTACAACTCGGCAAAGGAACTTTGGGAGAAGTTCCTCGAGCTACACGAAGGAACGTCCGAAGCCAAGCTCGACAGAAGAGATCTGCTTCGCAATAAGCTCACCAGCCTGCGACTTGGGGAAGACGAGACAGTCGCGCACCTGCACTCGAGAATAAAAGAAATCATTACCGGACTTTCGAATCTCAGAGAAAAGGTAAGTAACCGAGATTTGCTCAGGTACGCATTGAATTCATTTCCTAGAAATACCAAATGGGCATCATTAGTAGATGTTTTTTTATATTTCTAAGGATTTAGAAAAAATTTCGTTAGAAGATTTCTTTTGAACATTTGAAGTGCATGAGTCAAGATGTGCATGAATGAAGGAGCCCAAGAACAACGTCGCCCTCAAAGCTTCGAGAGACGAACCAGAGTCGGAATCCTCTCTCAACGACGAGGAAATGGTAATGATGGTAAGAAGATTCAAGAAGCTTTGTAAATCCAGATCTACTAACCATCGGCAGGGAAAGAAGAAAAGAACGATCCGCTGCTACCACTGCGACAAAGAAGGGCACGTCAAGGACAACTGCCCCAAGTTGAAGATCAAGGACAAGGAGAAGGGTAAGAAGCCTATCCAAAAGCGAAAGGCCCTAAAGGTGACATGGGACGATACATCGTCCGAATCAGAAGTCGAAGCATTCTCCGGACTCGCACTGATGGCGAGTCATCAAGACGATGACTGCGATTCAAGCTCTTCTAAGATGAGCATCGAGAGCATCGATGAAGGGGGAGCTTCGTCAGAAGAAAGTAGCAGGTCAGGGGGAGACACGGACAACGAACTCGACAAGGTAAGTCAGGTACGTTCTCTTCCTCCCGATAAACTTTTTAAGTTTGTTAAGTTATTAACGAAAGACTGCTGTAAATTAGAAAAAGAAATAAAAAATTTAAAAATAATTTTAGCTAAATCCTGCCCTTTAGAAGAATTAGATAAATCAAAATTGGAAAACAAAAAATTACAATTAGAAAATCAAAATTTGAAAAATCAAATAGACAACTTGAAAAACTATGCATGTTCATCTAAAACTAATTTTAGAAGATTTAATAATTTAAATTGGTACTTTAAAAATCACCCGGGATAAATTAGGAACATTTCAAGAAAATATGTCCCTAAAAAGTTTTTAGTTAATCCAGTAGGTTGGAACCTATATTGAGTTCCTAAATCATGCTTAAACTAAATTTTAAAATCAAAATTAGAGCTTTCAATGAGAAAATTAAACAATGAACTTTTCTATGAGGCTTTGTCTAAGGAAGTGGTTGTTGTTCCAATAACCAAGAAGGCCTAGTGCCTCGCCACGACCTAGAGGCTAAAATATTGAAATAAATGTTTAATTAATTTTCTGTTAAAGCATTAAAATTAGAATTGATTAATGCTTTCAAAGTTTTTCAAACATTTTTTCAAAATATTTTTTTAAAAATACTTTTACATGAAATTGACTTAGAAATTTAAGTACTTAGAAAAATTTTCAAAGATATTTTTTTTCAAAAATATTTTTTTTAACTTAGAATTTTTTTTTATTTTTTCTCTTAGAAAATTTTCTTTAATACTTAGAAAAATTCTCAGAAGATTTTTTTAGTTAAAGGTTGTTATGAAATTGAAAATTTCTACTTCAAATTTTGTGGGATTTTTGTAATGTTTTTGCAAAAAAAAAATGTCTAAGTTAGATTTATTTTTAATTTCACTTAGAAAATTATTGCAAATTTTTAAGGATCTCAAAATTTTCTAAGTCGTTAACCCTTAGATTTTTTCTGGAAACCCCATTTTGTTTGTGATCAAAGGGGGAGAAGGATTAGTATAAGTCTAGGGGGAGGTAGACCAAAATATTAACTTGTGTTATTTTTTCACTTAAATTACAAATTTAGTTAAAGTTTATTTTATGTCTATTTTTACCCTAGCTTAACTTGTGTTGTTCACACCAAAAAGGGGGAGATTGTTGGAACCCCAAGGTTGTTTTGGTGTGATCAACAAGTTAAGTTAGGTCATGTTTGTTACTAACCTTGTGTCTAAGTGTGCAGGAGCTTAGGAGCATAGGTAGTCGAGCGGAAGACGCAGCTAACGAAAAGGACGGCAGTCCAAGGGACGAGGTGCTGCGGAAGAGTACACCGGCGGACGATAATGAAGCGTGTGGTGATTCCGAGGGACGAAAGCCGGAGCGGAAGATTGCTCGGGGAGCAAGAGACGCAGCTAGCGAGAAGGACGGCACGCGGTGCGTCCGAGGGACGAGAAGGAAACACGCGGCGATTCCGAGGGACGAGAAGCCGGAGGGAAGCCCACTCGAGAAGACCGGAAGTTAGGTTCGGGTGAGCCCTTTTCCGGATGGCAGAGATCACCTAAGCGAACGGATCCGGAATAGAAGACCCGGACCGAGCCGAACCGAGCCGGAGTAGAGGTCCCGGACGAAAAAGTCAACCACTATTGACTTTTGGCTCCGGGGCGCCCGGAGCAGCCCAAGGCGCCCGGAGCAGCCCGAGGCGCTCGGAACCCTTCCGGGCGCCCGGACATGATTTGTTGACCAAATCGCGTTAAACGCGATCTGAACGTTGGGGGATAAAGTTTTATCCCCTCAGGACGCCCGGAATCCCTTCCAGGTGCCCCGACCAAGGCTATAAATATAGCCTTGGTCCAGAAGCTTTTCATCAGTTCAGAAATTGTAAAAACACTTGTGCGCTTTCCACTGTTTAGATTAGCTTCTTTCTTTTTGTGCTTCAACGCTGTAAGAGACTTCTCCGCCTGAAGGAGATTGATAGTGCGCTTCATCCTTTCCTTGGATTAACAACCTCCCCGGTTGTAACCAAGTAAACAATTGTGCCTCTTTCTTTTCTGCTTTTAATTTACTACTTTGATTATTTTACAAGTGTTAGTTTGAAAAGTCGGGAAGGGTCTTTGTTTATTTTTTTCAGGGCTATTCAACCCCCCTTCTAGCCGGCCCAACGGTCCTACATATTTTTGATTTTTAGTTCTTGGTTTATGTCTGTTCTTTTTATAGTTATAATTGACTTAGTGATATCCTAAGTCTTGGTGGGGTTTAAAATATTTAGATTTTGAATTTGTTGGTCTGGGTTTATATTTTGGTTTTTGAGTTGATTTATTTGATTTTACATAATATATTTTTTCTTTAGATATGTAGTATTGGTTAAGTCCTACTTGCGTAGTTAAGCACGCTTTTGGAACCCAAGCTTTACTTGATTGTTTGTGTTGGGTTATTAATGATTTAAATGTTCTATTTGAACTTGACTTGTAGCCAAGTCCGATTTTGTTGTAAATTACTTTTTGATTGTTTAAAATTAGATCTAAGTTCTTAGATCTTGTTGTAAATTTTTCTAAGAGATCTTTTAATTTATTAATTTATATTTTTAGTGATAAATTTTCCTCTTCAAGAGTTAGGTCTTGTGTTGGATTTCAATTTTTGATTTGTTCCTTGAGGTTTCGATTTTCCTCAAGGAGCAATTTGTTTTCTTTTTCTAATGTAATTAATTTACTATTCAGACATGCAATAATTTTAAAGAATTTTCTATTCAAATTAAAGTTTACCTCTTCGGGACCTTCGGAAACGAACGAACTCGTGGCTCGATTCGGGTTCGGACCCGTCTTCCGATTCTTTTTCGAGAGCCATCAGCGCGAGATGGCTCTGGTGCTTCTGATCTTCAGCCTCTGATTCATCCGAGGAAGAGTTGTCCCAAGTCACTTTGAGAGTTTTCTTCTTGGATGTCTTTGTCTTGTCGCTCTTCAGTTTCAGGCACTCGTTCTTGTAGTGCCCCTTCTTGTTGCATCCAAAGCAGGTCACATTCCTCGGTTCATTTGGGGAGTTGATCTTTTGCATGTCCTTCTTGCTGAAGCTTTTCTTTCTCCTGGTGAGCATTTTTCTTATCAAGTTCACCAGGTATTCTTCGTCTTCAGAGTCCCGGTCATACTCATCCTCAACCTCAGGCTTGTTTTTCGTCCTTTCCTTGGATGAACCTGCAAACAATGCTACACCTTTCTCAGCCCTCGCGTTAGTTTGCTCGTGTAATTCTAATTTGCAAAACCGTTCATCTAATTTTAATTTAGATAAATTTTTAGAAATTTTATAGGCATCCACGATAGATGCCCATAAATTATTGCACGGAAAAGCGTTTAATGCATACCTTATTAAATCCCGGTTCACCATTTGATGACATATTGCGTGGAGTCCGTTGAGGATGTCCTTGATCCTCGCGTGAAGCTGACTCGCCATCTCTCCTTCCTGCATTTTAATGTTAAATAATCTATTTAACAAAAGATCGCGCTTTGTTACCTTGGCGTCGCTTGTCCCTTCATGTAGTTCGATCATCTTGTCTCATAACTCCTTAGCGTTTTGATGTGGTCCTATCCGGTTCAGTTCTTCCTTAGTCAATCCGCATTGTAGCGTATTTAGGGCCTTGAAGTCTGTTGACACTTTCTTCTTCATGTCCGGAGTCCACTGTTCTAGTTCCAGTGGGATTCCGGAGTTGTCGACCGGCACCTTGTAGCCTTTGGTGATACTAAACCATTGGTCGAAATTTGTCTTCAGGTAGACCTCCATCCGCTTCTTCCAGTACGAAAAATCATCCCCATTGAATAGGGGAGGGCGTACTGTGCTGAAGCCTTCAAGTTGAGACATGATTCTCCTGCATACAAGTAAACAAATAGACAAAGAGTCCCAAGACTTGGTCTTGGATTAGTAGTGCGAAATAAAATTAAAGTAATTTAAAAACTGAATTAGTGTTGCACCAATTCAGATTGATTGCGATGGAAAAATTTTCAAAAAAGTAATAGTACGAGTTTAGAATATTACGAAAAATCGAAAGCCAAAGAAAATGAACAAAAACTGGTTTCAACCCCTGTCTAATTGGTGGTTGTACCAAATCAAAACGGTACCTGCTCTGATACCACTTGTTGGATCGAAGAGTTTCGCTAGAAGGGAGGGTGAATAGTGATTAAAAAAATCGTAGAGCACACAGCGGAAACGTAAAGACAAAGGCGTAAAGCAACACTAACAAAGGTCATTTTTTACTTGGTTCAGAGCCTTTGTCGACTCCTACTCTAAGGCCCGCACACAAGGGTGCTTTCAATGGGCAACCACTAATTATTCGAAGGTAATTATAGAATTGAAGTACAGGAATTAATTAGAAACGGAAAACCGACAATAATTACAAAGAAACAGAAAAGTAGAACTTGTCGAAGAGCCTTTGCAGCGTCGTAGGAGAACAAGAGAGCAGTTTGTGTGTTGTTGTTATGACTCTAGCCTTTACCCTCCTTATATAGGAGGTTCGGGGCGCCTGAAACCTCTAGGGCGCCCTGAATATAACGTAGCTGAGCCAACCAGGGCGCTCCACACGGTGAAATAACGTTGCGGATAAAATTCACTTCCGAGCGCCTGGATCCCTCCAGGGCGCTCGGACTTCTGGGTGCCCATATCCCTTCCAGGCGCCTGTATCCCTTCCGGGCACCTGGATCCCTTCTGGGCGCCCAGACCACTCTTCTCCAGAAAATCCTTCTCTTGTAAGAAAGAGTTAGTCCGAGGAAAATGCAAATAATATTATCCTGCAAAATAAAGTGTTAGCATAGTTTAAAGTTAACAAGCAGAGTATTAGCTAGATTCTGTCTCCTCGAGACCGGAATCTAGTCACGATCTCGACTTAGATATCTGAAATGGGTCTAAGTCGGATCAATGCCTAATGTTCCCTTCCCGAGAACGGGTCCTCACAGTTACTTCCCTCCAGTGACTTACCTTCACTTATCTGTCAGACGTCTGATCAACCCTTCGACCCGTCTGGACTTCGTGCTAGCTATCCGGTCAGCCCGTCGACCTAGCTAGACTTCGTGCCAAACGTCCGGTCAACCTGTCTATAGGACCGTTGGGCCGGCTAGAAGGGGGGTTGAATAGCCTTGTAAAAAAATAAAACAGACCCTTCTCAACTTTTCAAACTAACACTTGGATATAAAATAGAAAAGCAATAAATCAAAACAGAAAAAGACGAGGCACCAGATGTTTACTTGGTTACAACTGGGGAGGTTGTTAATCCAAGGAAAATGATCGCACTACTATCTCCTTCAGGCGGAGAAGCCTCTTTTATAGCAATGTAGGCACAGAAAGAAAGAAGCTAATCTAAACAATGGAAGCGCACAAGCATTGTTACAATTTCTGAACTGATTGAAAGGCTTCTGGACCAAGGCTATATTTATAGCCTTGGTCGGGGCGCCTGGAAGGGGTTCCGGGCGCCCTGGGGGGGATAAAACTTTATCCCCCAACGTTCAGATCGCGTTTGACGTGATCTGGTCAACAAACTAGGTCCGGGCACCCGGAAGGGTTTCGGGCGCCCCGGAGCCTAAAGTCAACAGATGTTTACTTTTTCATCCGAAGACCACTGCTCTGGTTCAGTTCGCCTCGGTCCGGGTCTTCAACTCCGGATCCGCTTGCTTGGGTGATCTCTGCCATCCGGAAAAGAGCTCACTCGAACCCAACTTCCGATTTTCTCGAGCGGGCTTCCCTCCGGCTTCTCGTCCCTCGGAATCGCCGCATGTTTCCTTCTCGTCCGCCGAAGTACTCATCCGCAGTCTTCGTCCCTCGGACGCACTGCGTGCCATCCTTCTCGCTAGCTGTATCTCTTGCTCCTTGAGTAGTCTTCCGCTCCGGCTTTCATCCCTCGGAATCACCGCACGCTTCCTTCTCGTCCGCCGGTGTACTCTTCCACAGCGCCTCGTCCCTCGGACGCACCGCGTGCCGTCCTTCTCGCTAGCTGCGTCTTCCACTCCATTACCTGTGCTCCTAAGCTCCTGCACACTTAGACACCAGGTTAGAAACACACAGGACCTAACTTAACTTGTTAATCACACCAAAACAACCTTGGGGTTCCAACAATCTCTCCCTTTTTGGTGTGAGCAACACAAGTTAAGCTAGGGTAAAAATAGACATGTAATAAACTTAACTAAATTTGCAATTAAGTGCAAAAATAAAACAAGTTAAGTTTTGGTCTACCTCCCCCTAGACTTATATAATCCTTCTCCCCCTTTAATCACAAAAAAATGGGGTTTTAAGAAAAATTCTAAGGGTTAAAGACTTAGAAAATTTTGAGAGCCTTAAAAAATTTTGCAATAATAAATAGTCTCTTTAAAAAAATTTTAAGTAAGATTTTAAGAGAATTTTCTAAGTGGAAAAAATTCTAACTTAAACAGCTTTGCAAAAATATTTTTTTTAAAAAAAAATTTTAAAAAAAACTTAAGCAGAAACTTTCAATTTCAATACAACTTTTAACTTAGGCAAAAAAAATATTTTCTGAAAGTTTTTCTAAGTATAAAAGAGAATTTTTCTAAGGAAAAAAATACTCAAAATTTTTTTTTCTAAGTTTAAAAATATTTTCAAAAAAATTTTAAGTCTTTGCAAAAATTATTTTTGAAAGAAAATACAAAGAAAAATCTTAACTTAAGATTTTTCTATGTAAAATTTTCTAAGTAAAAATTTCACGTAAAAGTATTTTTCTAAGTATAAAAATTTTGAAAAAAATATTTGAAAAACTTTTAAAAGCATTAATTAATTCTAATTTTAATGCTTTGACCGAAAGTTAATTAAACATTTATTTCAATATTTTGGCTTCCAGGTCGTGGCGAGGCACTAGACCTTTTTGGTTATTGGAGCAACAACCACTTCCTTAGACAAAGCCTTATAGAGAAATTCACTGTTTAATTTTTTCACTGAAAACATTAATTTTAAATTTTAGTTTAAGCATGATTTAGGAACCCAATATAGGTTCCAACCTACTAGATTAACTAAAAAAATTTTAGGGACATATTTTTTTGAAATATTCGTAATTTGTCCCTGATGATATCTAAAGTACCAATTTAAATTATTAGATCTTCTAAAATTGGTTTTAGGTGAACATGCATAGTTTTTCAAGTTGTCTATTTGAATTTTCAAATTTTGATTTTCTAATTGTAATTTTCATTTTCCAATTTTGATTTATCTAATTCTTCTAAAGGACAGGATTTGGCTAAAATTATTTTTAAATTCTTTATTTCTTTTTCTAATTTACAACAGTCTTTAGTTAATAACTTAACAAACTTAAAAAGTTTATCGGGAGGAAAAGAACGTACCTGACTTACCTTGTCGAGTTCGTTATCCATGTCTCCCCCTGACTTGCTGCCTTCTTCTGACGAAGCTCCCCCTTCATTGATGCTCTCGATGCTCATTCGGAAGAGCTTGAATCGTAGTCGTTGTCTTGATAACTCGCCATCAGTGCGAGTCCGGAGAATGCTTCGACTTCTGATTCGGACGACGTATCGTCCCACGTCGCCTTTAGGGCCTTTCGCTTTTGGATAGGCTTCTTACCCTTCTCCTTGTCCTTGTTCTTCAGCTTGGGGCAGTTGTCCTTGACGTGCCCTTCTTCGTCGCAGTGGTAGCAGCGGATCGTTCTTTTCTTCTTCCCTGTGGATGGTTAGTAAATCTGGATTTACAAAGTTTCTTGAATCTTCTTACCATCATTACCATTTCCTCGTCGTCGAGAGAGGATTCTGATTCTGGTTCGTTTCTCGAAGCTTTGAGGGCGATGTTGTTCTTGGGCTCCTTCATTCCTGCACATCTTGACTCATGCACTTCAAATGTTGAAAAGAATTCTTCTAATGAAATCTTTTCTAAATCTTTAGAAATATAAAATGCATCTACTAATGATGCCCATTTGGTATTTCTAGGAAAGGAATTTAAAGCGTACCTTAGCGAATCTCGGTTACTTACCTTTTCTCCGAGATTTGAAAGTCCGGTAATAATTTCTTTTAGTCTCAAGTGCAGATGCGCGACTGTCTCGTCTTCCCCAAGTCGCAGGCTGGTGAGCTGATTGTGAAGCAGATCTCTTCTGGCGAGCTTGGCTTCGGACGTCCCTTCGTGCAGCTCGAGGAACTTCTCCCAAAGTTCCTTTGCCCAGTCGTAGTGTCCGATCCTGTTGACTTCTTGAGGTGGAAGAACGCTTAGTAGATGGTATTCTTCTTTACCGTTCGCCAAGTATTCAGCCTGCTCCTTTTTTATCCATTGACATTTTTCCTTATCTTATGGAGCTACAAAGCCAGATTCCATTGTTAAAACTAATTCAAACTCTGTTGTAAAAAATACCTGCATCAATTTTTTCCAGGTGGCGAAGTCCCCTTCGTATTTTGGCGAGTGGATGCTTGGTCCGGTCATCTCGTTGCTTCGTTCGGCGGTTAGTCCTCCTGAAACGCCTCGGCTCTGATACCACTTGTAGGACCGTTGGGCCGGCTAGAAAGGGGGGGGGGGGTTGAATAGCCCTGTAAAAATAAAACAGACCCTTCTCGACTTTTCAAACTAACACTTGGATATAAAATAGAAAAGCAATAAATCAAAACAGAAAAAGACGAGGCACCAGATGTTTACTTGGTTACAATCGGGGAGGTTGTTAATCCAAGGAAAATGATCACATTACTATCTCCTTCAGATGGAGAAGCCTCTTTTACAGTAATATAGGCACAGAAAGAAAGAAACTAATCTAAACAGTGGAAGCGCACAAGCGTCGTTACAATTTCTGAACTGATTGAAAAGCTTCTGGACCAAGGCTATATTTATAGCCTTGGTCGGGGTGCCTCGAAGGGGTTCCGGGCGCCCTGGGGGGATAAAACTTTATCCCCCAATGTTCAGATCGCGTTTGACGTGATCTGGTCAACAAACCAGGTCCGAGCGCCCGGAAGGGTTTCGGGCGCCCCGGAACCTAAAGTCAACAGATGTTGATTTTTTCATTCGGGGACCACTGCTCCGGTTCAGTTCGCCTCAGTCCGGGTCTTCAACTCCGGATTCGCTTGCTTGGGTAATCTCTGCCATCCGGAAAAGGGCTCACCTGAACCCAACTTCTGGTCTTCTCGAGCGGGCTTCCCTCTGGCTTCTCGCCCCTCGGAATCACCGCGTGTTTCCTTCTCGTCTGCCGGCGTACTCATCCGCAGTCTTCGTCCCTCGGATGCACGGCGTGCCGTCCTTCTCGCTAGCTGCGTCTCTTGCTCCTCGAGCAGTCTTCCACTCCGGCTTTCGTCCCTCGGAACCACCGCACGCTTCCTTCTCGTCCGCCAGTGTACTCTTCCACAGCGCCTCGTCCCTCGGACGCACCGCGTGCCGTCCTTCTCGCTAGCTGCGTCTTCCACTCGATTACCTGTGCTCCTAAGATCCTGCACACTTAGACACCAGGTTAGAAACACACAGGACCTAACTTAACTTGTTGATCACACCACAATAACCTTGGGGTTCCAACACTGTCGACCCGTTTGGACTTCATGCCAGACATCAGGTCAGCCTGTTGACCTGTCTGGGCTTCTCCTGCACACTCGGTCAGAGTGTTAGATAACAACAAAACTAACTTAACCTATTTTGTCATTCATCAAAACTTGAGTTAGACCGTTAGTGCTAACCGCACCAACACATCATAGCCGAGAGACAGCTATAAACCCTTGTGCAGTAAACATCAAAGCCGAGTGGCAATTATAAACTCTTGTATAGTAAACATAATAGCCGAGCGGCGACTATAAACCCTTGTACAGTAAAAATAACAGTCGAGCGGTGACTATGAACCCTTATGCTAGTGAACATCACAGTCGAACGACGACTATAAACCCTTGTGCTAGTGAATATCACAACCAAGTAGCGACTATAAACCCTTATACCAGTGAACATAATAGTCGAGTGACGGCTATAAACCCTTATACAGTGAATCATAGCTGAACGATGGTTATAAACCCTTGTGCAATGAATATCATAGTCGAGCGACGACTCTAAAACCTAGAATGTATGATCAGGGTGAAAAGTCACTGAAAACACTATTTGTCCGGTAGTCAGATTCGCACCTCCTTCGACTAGATTTGAAGGAGAGGCTTGTGATGTGGTGAAGGGAGATGTAGATAGGTGGATGACAAGGGCATTTTTAGGATTTTATTATCACCCCTTTTAATTGGGGAGTTAGGTCGATGCAGAGGAGGGCTTTTTTTGGGCGCCACCATCGCCTAAGCAGAGGGGCCCCCTTTCCCGATTGGGTGCTGCCTCACTAGAGGGCTTGTCATTGCCTCGCTGAGAGCCTCATAGCTGCCCCCCCCCCCCCCCCCCCTTGTCGTCACCGACCAGCGGCTGCCCCCTTTCTCCCTCTCCCGGATGTGGTTCTCACATGAGGGTTTTTTTTTTTCAGGCGTCGTCATCGCCCAAGCAGGGGGCTCCCTTTCCCGATTCGATGCTGCCTTACTAGAGGACTCGTTGTATCCTCATTGGGAGCCTCACAGCTGACTCCCCCTCGTCGTTGTCGGCCAACATCCACCCCTTTTCTCCCTCTCCTGGACGAGTTTCTCACATGATCTGCCATTGTACATCGCCAGACACTGTCCTCACCTCGCGACAACTCACGTTCACGAGAGTTGATGCTGCCAAACTTTCACAGCTATTGTTGGCACCCTCGCTGATAGATCCGAGTTGGCTTAGATGCATGCCGTCAAAACCCCTCAATTTCTCCCTCACGCATGCCGCCTGAGCTCACTCTCCCTCTCCCTCTCCCTCTCCACACTGCCGCTACGCCCGTCGCCTCTCATGCACGCCGCCGACGCTGAGGGCCCATCCTTGCGCTCTAGGGTCACTGCCCTCGTGCTATAATTAGCCCTCGTGGCCCTCTAAGATGCTACAACCCACTGCCTCTCTGACTGCCTCATCGTTGACCATCTTCGGCATAGTTCTACATTTTCGTCTGCCTTTGATGTGGTTCAGGCCTCCGGGCCACCGCTTCCATTATGCTCTGATTTGATCTGTCTTCGACCTTCAAGATGATATGGTGTTTCGGCCTTCGAGGCAATATTATGTTCTAACCTTCGAGTAAGGTATGTTTCGGCCTACGTGTCACTATTGTATTCTGGTCTGCATGTTGCTGTTGTATTCTAGCTTGCGTGTCGTTGCTACGTTCTGGCTGCGTGTTGCCTTCCAGATCCATGCCACATTCGACTCAGTGCTATCACCTCCGGACACAACTCCTCATCCGACTCACATTCACTTACTCTTCCAGGTCATGACGACTTGATCAACCTTATAACCAACTCACTAGTCTACTAGAGGGCGCCCCTGGGCCAGGATACGTTGCCGTACTCACTTTTTATTCTTCACACATTCCATTATTGTACTATTTATTCGGCTTCTTATATATTTTTGGGACCTGCCTTGAGCATCAGGGTTCAGGGACCGAGGCAACCCAATCACTGTCTATATGTAGTGGTGGCCAGAGACTTCTGATGATTTAGTCAACATAGAAGATAACTCATCATAACCTCCTCGTCCGGATTATAGTAACTCAGCCAACATTCTAGCCACATCACACTGACAATTTTATCTTCTCAACTTTCAAACAAGATCACTATAATATTAAAAAAAATAAACTATTTATATTGTAGCTACTATGACTCATAACTGTTAAAATATAATATTAATCCATATTGATCAATATTGTAAAGATGAAGCATCTATAATAGTTAGTAGGAGTATGATTCTATGCAAGATCGATTTGAGATCAAGATCGGATTAGAGGGATTGGATCAGTTATGGTTACATTGATAGGATTGAATCTTTAGAGTTTGGGGCCTTGATAATCAACATTTGTACACTTTATTTTATTATTATAACTCGATATTTTTATCCTTTTGTGTATCTAATTATAGATTTTTAATGTATTTCATGAATTTGGATCTTTATTAGTCTTCATTTTAATTCTGGTATATTTTATGAGTATATTTTGATATTATTTAATTATATTCTATTTTGCATGATTGAAAAAGATAACAATTGAGAGAAAGAAAACTAGATCAAGTCATGATTTGGGTAAATTGCCAAATGGTTAGAGTGGAGCAAGGGAAGGAGAAGCCAATTTTCAAAGCCTCATTTTAAAGCCTAATTTCAAAATCCCAAAGAAGAAATTTGCAATTAAACCATTTTAATTTGGTTCAGACAGTTCAGTGGCCCGATTTGGTTCAGCCCAGTTTAAGAAGTTCCGGTTCAATTGGAGATTAAAAGGGGCAAGTTCTGGTTCATTTGTATGCTTAAAAGAGCAAAGCTGGTTTAGTAGCCGGTTCAGCCGAATCGGCCGGTTCAGCCGAATACTTAAGAGGAATCCAGCTCAATTAGTGTGCTAAAAAGGGGTAAAATTTGATTCAAATTGAGTTTTAAAGAGGAAATTCGCTGTAGTGAATAAGTAGCTTGGGCAAGGCAATGTGCGCGTCACCTTCTCTCTCGTAGCCCCCATTTCCGTTCTTCCCCCGATCGAATCCACACGGTGATGATGGTAGCTACTTCGACGACCCCTGCGAGTATCGACGACTTCATCTTAGGGTTCTCTGCCAGCGGAGTGGTTCTGCTCCGGCGAGGTGAGATTCCCCTCATCAATCTGCCCTAATCTGGCAACGGTGGTTTGAGGCCAGATCTAGGGTTTTTGCCAGAGTGGTTCTGCTCCGGTGATTCTCTTCCTTCCATCCCTACGTCAGACAAAAGTCCCTGCCAACATGGTTGCGAACGCAAGAGGAGGAAGTCGGCTTCATCTCTTCTTCTCCGGTGAGTTATGTTTTGAATGTTACGCTGAGACTGCTGTAGACTCCTTGTGGGTGTGGTTGCAGGAGCAAGAGCCTCCAGAAATTTAATGGGAGTAGTATATTCATCTCTGGTAGAAGTCGATTGTTTCATCTTCATTTCCAGCAAGCTCCTTCTCAAATTCCCTCACTTAGTGCTGTGAAACCTTCCCGCGGATGTGGTAACGAAAGCAGGAGTGTATCCAGCGATTTTAATGTGTTCAATCCTATTCTGGTAGAAGCATTGTGCTGGAATTCTGAGTGGCCCCTGTGTTGGAAGCAATCTTGAGGATCAAAGTGTGACCATAAGTTTTGATGTTCGGGTAAAGAGTTTAAATTAAATTTACTTTTATATTTGATATGTTATTTGAGTTGTGTAGGTTTATAGGATACACATATGACTTAGCTTGATGACTTCAAGTCTGGTGAAAAATAAAGCATCCAAGAGACCATGGATAAGACATCAAAGACAAGTCGAGAGAAACACAATTCGAGGCATATGCGATGGATGATATTGAAAGAAGCCATGAGTTTGAATATATCCGAGGGACGAGAGCTCAAGGAAGAAGACTTGAAGGTAAGAGGTCAAGGATGCGAGGAAGAGTCAAGTGAGTCGTGAGAGTTCGAGTACGAGAGAAATATATTTGAGAAGGAAAATTTAGGTTTAGGGTTTTACCAATCGATTGGTGTTTGGACCAGTCGACTGAGACAGGGCACAGAATTTTTCTGTGCTCGACAGCTGAAAGGATCAGGCGATGGTAAAGTGCCGTTGGAGTACCATTGGCCAACACCAATCGACTGGTGTAAGTACCAATCGATTGATAATGGTATTAAGCTTTATATAATGAAGCTTGGGGTGGCTGGCCTTGGTTGACAAAACAGGAGTGGAAAACCCTTATTAGTAGTCTACCTTAAGCTGTGATCGGAGTGTGGTGTATTGATCAAGGTTGTGCGAGGTTTACTCCATCGAGAAGGAGTTTGTACTAATTGGAGGTTGTTGGGGCTTGATCCACTAAAGGATCACAGAGATCATTCACCTTACGGACATCCGTGGAGTAGGAGCCCTAATTTATGAACCATATAAACAAACGTGTTCACGGTTTGTTCGTTCCTTATTGCTTTTAGCTTTCATATTTGTATTTTCTTGTATTTCACTGTACTAATGAATACGTAGGAAAGCAAACGATTGGGGTAAACATCTATTCAACCCCCCTTCTAGTCGGTTATTCTATCTTCAACAAATGGTATCAGAGCGAGGTTGTACTTCACCGGACTAACTGTCGAGAAGAACAACTTTCAAGGATGATTGGTTTGATTGAACCTCTAAAGTGTGAAGGAGGAAGTTTATGAGACATCACATTTTGGATGATGAAGATGGAGGTTTTCTTCTAAATGGATTGGGACATCGTGATGATTGTCAAGGAGCCGTTTGAAATCCCAAAAGATAAGAAAGGGAAGAGACTCCGACCATGTTATTGGATGAAAGAGCAAGCCTCACGATCAAAGGAAAATGGAAATGTAATATCAATATTAAGTGATATTTGTTGGTGCATCAATCATAGTTAAGTTAGGGTTAAGCCAACAAATATTAAGTGATATTTGTTAGTGCATCAAGCCTCACGATCATATTTTGATGTGCATTAATTCAAGTTAAGTTAAGGTTAAGCCAAAATGAAATTATATAGTAAATTGTAATTATAACTAAAAAAAATTGCAATGCAATGGATTAAACAAGTTGATAAAATTACAAAATAAGTATAAGGATAAAATTTTAAAAATTATCCTAACTTCTCCTTAATCCCTCTTAACTTTTACCTATTTCTTCCCCTTTGATCATATAAAAAAATAGAAAAAATATTTAGAAAATTTTGAAATAATTTTAAAGGGATACATAACAATAATTATCAGGAGGCTAATATTTTTTAGAAATAATTTTCAAACGTATTCTATTTTTAACAATTAATCTATTGTTTTGACAAAAAAAATTTAAAAATTACTTTTTAATTTCAAAAAATACTAAAAATTTTGTCGAATTTAAGCAGAATAAGTTATATCAGTAGAAAAATTTTCACAGAAAAATATTATTTAGTCTAATAGAAATGATTTATTTTGTTAAAGTAGTGTATTTTCAAAAATAAATCTTAAAAAAAAATTAACTCTAAAAATTTTCTAATTTTCTTGGATATGTAAAACATATTATTTAAATACAAGAAAATAATAGTTTCAAAATTTCTAACTTCTTGACTTTTTAATATTAAAAATTTACTTTTCACAAAATAATTCGTAATAATTTAGATAATATAAAAAAAATTAATTATTATTTTTAAGATAGAGAATATTATGTTTTATCATAGAAAAATAAAAGTATTCAAAAATATTTCTAAAAATTATTTTTAATTTTTAAAATATCATTTTCATTATTAAATTAATAGAAAATAACTTAACGGAAAAAAAATTTTAAAAATATTTTTTGACAGAGAATATTATGTTTTATTACATAGAAATAATTTTCAAAAATAGAACTTTGAGATATTTTTTAATTTTAATACTATAAATTTCATAAAAAAATCAAAACAAATAATATAAAAGTCAAATATTTTGAAATAATTTTGTGTTAGTAGATTAAATCATCAGACAATATAATAAAAATTTGTAACTTGAAATGCAAACAATAAGCATCTAAATAATTTATTTAACCAATGTGGAAGATAAAAACACATTAAATTATACAAAGCATGATTTATGAATCCAATATAAATTTTTATCTACTAGATTAATAAGGAATATTGGTGGATCATAATTTTTAGGGAGTTTTCTGATTTGCCCCCTAGGATTCCTAATATACCAATTTATTCTATTATAATTTCTAAATTTTGATTTTCAAAAGGAATTTGAATTCAAATATGCATAATCATTTTCTAGTTTCTCTATTTGTGCTTTGAGTTTTTCATTTTCTATTCTTATATTATTATACATTATTAAGGGGAATGAATTAGTTAAGTTTATTTTTATCTTACTATTTTTTTTTCTAGTTTTGCTATATTCTTAGATAATATTTTGATAAATTCAAAAGACTGTTCAGGGGGTAATGCACGTACCTCACTTACTTCGTATTTTGATGCTCCCCCTTCATCATAATTTTTTTCTGAGGATCCTCCCCTTTCATCGATGCTCATCTCTGAGCTGTTTTCATTTTCTCCTTGGTGTCCACCAATTGGGCTAGTCTAGTGTATTCTTCAACTTCTGACTCTGATGATGACTCATTTCATGTTACTTTTAAGTTTTTGTGCCTTGATTTGGCTGACTCTTTTTTCTTCTCCTTTGTCTTCAGCTTTGAGCAATCATCCTTGATGCATCCTTCTTCATTGCAGTTGTAGCATAAGATATTCCTTTTGCTCCGAGAATATTTCTTAGCCTGCGCTTTATTAAATTTGTTAGATTTAATAAATTTACTAAATTTTCTTACCATTAGGGTCGCTTCATCTTCATCGATTGATCTTTTAGAGTCTGGATCGTCTATTCTTGCTTTCAGGGTAACGTTCTGACTGGGCTCCTTTTTTAATTCTACACATCTAGACTCATGAAGTTCTAAAGTGGAAAATAAACTCTTTAAAGTACTTACCTCTAGATCTTTTAAAATATAATAAGAGTCTACTATAGACATCCAATCTTGTGTCTTAGGGAAAACATTTAATGCATACCTTAAAAAATCTCGATTTGTTATCTGTTCTCCAAGATTTGTAAGTCCGGTGATTAACTCCTTCAGCTTGGCATGCAGTTGTGCTATTGACTCTCCTTTCAGTCAGAAGTTGGTCAGTTGGTTTTGGAGTAGATCCTATTTTATGAGCTTGGCTTCAGATATACCTTCGTGTAGCTCTAGGAATTTCTCCCAAAGTTCCTTTGATGATTCGTAGGTGCCGATTTTACTGATTTCCTATGGAGGTAGCACACTCAGTAAATGGAATTCAGCCCGTTCGTTCACTATAAAGTCGACTTGTTCATTTTTTGTTCATTGATATTCTTCCTTTTCAGCTTCTTATTGGTCCTTGGGGAGTATAAAATCATATTTAATTATTAAAAGAACTTTCAAAATCAGTTTTGAAAAATACCTCCATGCATTTTTTTTCATAACTTAAATTCTCCATCAAACTTTGACGGATAGATGCTTGGTCCAGTCATCGTCTCGGTACTTCAGTCGGTGGTTAGTCCTTTTGAGGCATTCTAGCTCTGATACCACTTGTTGGTACAGCGGGGGCTATCAAGAGGGGTGAATTGTTTACAAAATCTAATTAACCCCTTCTCCTACTTTGGAATTGATTAGTAGCACAATTAAAATAGCAATAATAAAATTGAATTAAACAACTTAAAAGAAAGATTAAGAGGCAGAGTTTTACTTGGTTATAACTTAGGTGATTGTTAATCCAAGGCAGTGAAAGGCATTAGAAGATCTCCTTCATTGCAGGCGGAGAAGCCTCTTAGAATCGTTGAAAAAGCTCAAGAGAATACTAGGAAAGTGTTACAAGAGTTATAGTTCAAGTTATTGAATATTTCCTAACTTTAAGGTTCTTTTTATAGCCCTTGGAAAATATTATCTACAGCTTAAAGGCGCCTTCAAAGTGGTCTAAGGTGCCTTCCATCGGATAGTGTTTATCCACCGAGGATAAAACTTTAACCTCGGGTAATGGCTAGGGAAGACACCTTTCATAGGGCAGACCAAGCTGGTCTTCATCATGGGTGATGCTCCGGTTATCCAAAATTGAGCTCACCTGAACTCAACTCCGACATTCTTCTCGAATAGCCTTCCTCCTCGATTTCTTGTCCCTCGAATTGTTGCACGTGTCCTTCTCGTCCGCTAGTGTATTCTTCCATAGCACCTTGTCTCTCGGATGCATCGAGCCTGCCAGCTCTTTTCTCGTGCCATCATTCTTGCTAGCTGCATCTTTCACTCGACTTCTTATATTTGTAAGCTCTTGCACACTTAGATATAAGGACCAAATACAAACATGACCTAACTTAACCTGGTTGATTACATCAAAACTAACATAGGGTACTTACAATATTTTGTCTAATGATGTGATTAAAAGTGTAGGTGAGTACGAGAATGTTCATGAGTTATGGAGCAAGGTAAAGATGATTCTAGGCGAAGAACCTATGCCTACACACGAAGAAGAGAAGTCCAAGGAAGCCGTAATGGCTTAAGTGGAGGTGGAGCAACTAGAAGCTGACTCATGTTTAACATTTGGGGAGGAGAAGGATGAGGAAATGTCATCCACAAGTGTGGATGAGGAAATATCATCAAAGGTTGAAGAAGAAGCCAAGATGGATGAAGAAGAGGTCTTGGAAGTAGTCAACTTAGTTAGCACCTCCATTAAAGTGGAGTCAAAGGACCATATTATTTACTTCGGGTGCAATGAGAAAGGACACTACAAGAGTAGGTGTCATATGGGTAAATCTAAACTCATTCAAATTGTTTTAGATATTAATGTGAGTTGTAGGAATGAAGAAGCCAAAAGGAGAAGAATACGATTGTGTGATGCACATGTGGGGAGAAAGGACACTACCACACCAAGTACCCTAAGAAGAGGGAAATCAAGAAGCTAGCACATTTGAAGAAATAGGAGAAGAAGATAAGCTCAAGTCAAGAGGGAGCTTCAAGGGTAAGAGAGGTATACCCTAATTTGAAATGTAATTCAAATTGTAATTTTTCCATGCATGTTAGGAGAAATGATTTTGTTAATCATAGTATACCCATGCATAATTATGAATTTAAATACCATGATAGAAATATAGTCAATGTAGAACATAACCCTAGGAGACCTATTCATGTTAAATCTAGTAATAGTAGACTTAAGGAGAGCCTAGACATTAATCCTAATAAGGGGAGACTTATGTCTAAAAAGGTGGGTAGGTCTAAGAATGTCTAAGGTGGACAACAAGAGTCTAGAATTATAAGTCTAGAAAAGGAGAATCAAGCTTTGAAGGAAAAGATTGATAATTTAGAGAAAATCCTAGGAAGATTCAATGTTGGATTTAAAGGGTTAGGTATGATGTTGGGTAACCAAAGACCCAACAATGATAGATCAGTTTGGGATACCGATCTAGTTCCTCTAAGGACAAGGAGAGATCATATGCTAGGGTGGCAAATGATAATGGCAAAGGAGAGTCATCTAAGGCCAAGGAGAAGAAATATGCAAGGGTTGCATATAATTATGGCAAGGATGAAGTGTCCAAGGTTAAAAAGATAATAAAATCTTCTAAGAAGCATCATTGTGGTTTAGCTACAATAGATGAGTCACTTAAGGTGGTGGCTAAGGTTAAGGGATCTAGGGGGAGCTCAAAGAGTCAATTTGAGACACATGACCAATGGATCTCTCAAGTGAACATTATTTGGAATTCTAGATGTGTCATGAAATATGTCAAAGTAGTTTGGAGACGGGTTTGATTCTCAAACCTAGGGAGTTGACATATATGGGATGTGTTTCATGTATGGAAATATGAAATTAGATTCATATTGCATGAAAATTAATTTTAAATGTATAAATGTCATAAAAATTAATGTTAGAGATGCATTATGGTTTAGTATGAGAAGATACATCAAGAGGAAACTAAAACTAGGACTTTAGGTCAAGGTTCAATTGAACTATTTGGATAGTTTTGAGTTTTGTGTCAATATTGGAATCGATGATAGATATATTTTTAAATATATTTATTCCAAGTAAACACGGGTAAAACATACCTCTCCATAAAACTAGAGATTTTTATATGTTTGTAGAATTTTAGTGTATTTCTGAAGTTGGGTCAGAAATATTGTTTTGGGCTGAAAACATGTGCCAGTCGACTGGCTCAGTTACAAGTTGACAGGTAATAGTATTCATCAAGCACAGAATGGTTCTATGAGTTTATTTTGATAAGGGTAGTTGACTGGGGACAAGGACAGTCGACTGGGGACAAGGACAGTCGACTGGTACAAGTCTAAAATTATTTTTTAGCATTGGGTTTGATCGGGACAACTTGTATAGATGTATGAGATCTTTGGGGGATAAATACACGTAACTGAGCTCAGTTTAGGGTCAGTTTAGATGATAAGTTTCGACAATTGGGATATTGTTAGAAGCTTTTTGATATTAGTCAAAGGGAGAGAAGTAAGGTTTAAGTGGAAAATCTTAAATATATTTGCGGTAAAATTCCTAGCACAATGGAGAGTGATCCTGCCCCAAAGCTGAGTGAATGGCTACCGGGAAGTACTGCTGATGTGGATCTCCGTGCGTGGTGGAAACGCCCCGATCCTGCAATCACAAGTCGTTAGTGCCAAGCCGGGAAGGGGTTCCCGGCGACGACCCTCCGACGCTCAAGTCACACAATCGGCCCGAAGAGAAATGAAAGGAATGAAGAAGCGAAATAGTGGTGCTCAGAGACGTATCTGCGCGTACCTCCGCGGATAACCACTTCTCTTCTTATATAGAGCTTCGATGGGTTGACTGCACGGTTCCCGGGCGGACGTGACTTCCTAAGCTTTCCTCAATAGCTAACATCGGGAAAGGATCCCTGACACCTTACCTTAAAGGGGCAGACGCATTTACGCTAGGGCGGCGGAATCTTCGTCCGTACGATTTCCTGTCCATTCGCGCCGTCAGCCGACGACATTGACTCCCAAAAAGATGTTAAGACATATTTCCCTTCCCTTCTTAAATGTCAGCCACTAATCTGATGGTACTTTCTTTGATCTATCCGTCCAGCCCGCTCTTTGACGCTCTACGTACATATATATTCCGATCGGATTGGGTTTCATTCTCTTGGCTCGTCCTAGATTCAGATCGACTTCTTTGAACTCTTTAGCCTGGTCAGGTTGTGGGCTCGTTCTTGCCATTGGGAGCTTATTCTGTCGATCGGCTAAATGGGCCTGCCGCCCAGCCCCAGGGCCTGCCGTTCGGCTCGTCTCTTAGCTGACTCTCCTTTGACCTTGACGACCATCCGATCGTTGAACCTCCTCAGCGAAGGGCCCCCCTATGTCATCGTCGGATCACATGCCTCCCCTTCAAGTCTAGTCGAAGGAGGCCATAAGTCCGACTGACTGGACCCACTGGTACGAGAAGACCTCCTCTGCCGGGTCGACTGTGACCCTTGGCCAGCGCTCGGTTACCTGGCCTCGGTTCTCCTTTCGACGAAGTTCTCTTGGCCGGTCGATCGGCAGGAATGGAGGATTGTCCGAGCTGCATAACTTGTTTGATCGGCTTATGGGGCCGTTGCCTGGGTAATCTCCGCGAAATCTCTAGGAAACCGTATCATTTTGGCGCATTAACGTGCCGCATGCCTCTTTAATTGTCCCGACAACTGCCCTATCGATGCACGCCACGCGTCCATCCCTGCCGACGCACGTTTGAAGCGACAGGCTAGGATGTGACCTTTGAGTTCATTTGAATTTCAAACGGCTGGATCTGCTTCTAGGTGTCTGTGCTGTTGATCAAACGGCTGAGCGAAGTCTCTTGGTTTTTATAAGCTTATCGCCATCGTCTCCTCTTTTTCTTGATTTTGTTTCCGGCGACTTCGTTCGTGCTCTTCAGCGATTTTTCCCGTGTTCTTCAGCGATTTTTCCCGTGTTCTTCAGCGAACCCCTTGCGTTCTCCAGCGAACCCCTTGCGTTCTCCAGCGAACCCCTTGCGTTCTCCAGCAAACCCTTCTGCTTCTTGTCATTCCTATTCCCGGTGAGTTCATTGCCTTCTTCCATAACCCCTTATTGCTTGGTCCTTTGTGATTGTCCGGTGGGCTTCTGTTCTTGCTTCTGCCTTCTTTTTCTTTTTGCATTTTCTCCCGACTCTTCTCGTTCTCTCCCTTTTATCATGGCTGGTACATCACAGCCTTCTTCTGCTTCGGGTCCTTGGTATGAGACTATGGAGTCACGGTTTGATGAAGATGATGCTCAAACCCTAGCCAATACCTTTGAACTCCCTCCTGGCTACAAGATACATGCCCCACTAGCCACTGATCGTCCTTCCGCTCTGCCGACCGGCTGTGTCTGCTTTTTCCACGACCAATTTACTACTGGTCTACGGCTTCCTCTTCATCCCTTCATCCTTGATTTTTGCAGATACTTCGGTCTGTCCCCTTCTCAGCTAGTCCCCAACTCCTTTCGCCTCCTATGCGGGGTAATTATCTTGTTCCGATTACATCGCCTTCCTCTAACCCCTTCGATCTTCCACTTTTTTTATTACCCCAAGCTATCCGATCAGCCAGGCACTTTCCTCTTACAAGCTCGACCGAGCTTGGTCTTTTTTGATAAGATGCCTTCCTCCAATAAACATTGGAGAGAATACTTCTTCTTCGTACTCTTCCCCGATCGGCCCTCCTTCCAGACCACTTGGCAACTTTCCCTAGGTCCTCAACCCTCATTACCTCGGTACAAGAATACTCCTGCTTATTTGCTTGCTGCTTCCATGCTGGCCGGCCAGAAGTTCAACATTCACAAGTTGCTGGAGGAAGGAGTTTTTGGCCCTTTTCGGCCTTAGCCCGATTAGCCCATCCGAGCCAGTCAACCTAGGTACATAATCCCCTTACCTTCTTCCTCTTTATCTAACTGATTTCTTTTTTTATTTTGCAGCTGACATCATGATGAGGATGCGCCTAATCGGGCAATCGAAACTCACCAATGCCGATATTGATAAGGTAGTGGTTGAAGTCCTGGCTGAACGGGGGTTTCAACCGTCAGATCTTCTCGAGCAGCCAATACCCACTCCAGGGCTCACTCAGGAAGCGGGAGGGGAGTCGAATGTAGTGTCGGTTGGCTCAGCGGCAATGGAAGAGCCAATCGCAGAGCCTACGGCGGCTCAACTTGTTCCGGAGGAGGGCTCACAATCTGAGGCGCCGCTCGAGAATGCACATAAAAGGCGTCGGGCTAAACAAGCTGCTTGCTCGGCGTCTTCAGCTGAAAGGGTAGCCGGTCAGACTGGCGTTTCTGGCCCAATGTCGTCGGAGGCCGTCCATGTCTCGTCCGACTGCACACCTTCTGACCCTCTCGTCGACTCTCCCACCGCTAGTCTACCGCCCTTATCGGCTCAAGGCCACATTCTGAGGTACAGCATCAACCCCGTACCCACCTCCTCTCGTGGCGGCCGATCGATTTCCTCCCATCCGGCCACAGCTCGTCGAAGACATGTAACGGCTACGCTACACCTTCCGACTGAAGACCTTTCAGCGCCAGGCGGCTCGGCTGATCAGACTGAACACCGTATTATCATCAGAGGCCAGTTAGCGGAGATATGGGAAGATGCCCGTGCCCGGGCGGTCGCCGCTCCTCCTGGAATGTTAGCCAACAGTTATACTAAGCATATTACCGGGGTAAGTTTCACTTTTGACCTTTGCACTTATTAATTTAGCCTTGCTTATGACCCACTCCTGCTCCTGCTTTTGACATCCACAGTTTTGGGTAGACGGCCTGGCTATGAGCCGGAGGCTTGCCTTCGTGGAAGATGAGCTGAAACGGTTACAGGAAGCACCTGGCCAGTCGGGAACCACTCATGGTTTAAATGACACCCAAGTGGTTCAACTGCAGGCCGACCTGGCTAAGAGCGAGGAACTACTGACTGTCGAGCGGGGCAAGAGCGCTGAGCAAGCCGGGTACATCGACCGACTTTAAAAAGAGATATCCACCTTCGAGGGCAAGATTACCCTGGCCGCCAACCGCAAGCAAAGGGCCGTCGAGGATTTGGAGAAGAAGAATGTGGAAGCCCGGGCTCTCGAGCAAAAATTAAAGCAAACTGAAGACAAGTTAAAAAATGTTGAAGGTCTGCTGTTATATGAGCAGAAGACTCGCGAGTCTGGGGAGGCTACTTTAAGAAGCCAGCTGTCCGACAAAGACGCCGACCTTGCGATGGTGAAAGCGGACCTAGAGAGCGCCCAGTCGGCCTTGGAGACCTACAAAGAAAATGAACCCAGTCGCTTCGAAAAGATGAAGGTGGCTTACATCCGGTCTGACACTTTCGTGGATAAGTTCGTCAACCGTGATCTCCAACTCTTCGGCTGTGCTGTGGAGAACATTTTTGCCCAACTCAAGAAAAAGGGGCATCTACCTGCCGATCTGCCCAGCTCCACGATTGATCGCGACCAGCTTAATGCCTCCATTCCCGACGATGCTTTGGATTATTTGGAGTGAACCCTCGAACACCCCCTTATTCACTAAGTGATGTTTTGGATTGTATCCGGTTGGCCACCGTGTGTATCCGATTGGCATAAACTCTGGTGACGTGACTTGTTTCTATGTTATCTGTGATGATTTTCTTCAATATTTTGCTAGTCTTTGAATGTACTTAGTCGATCGTCTTGCTTTTACTTGTCGATCGATCACGCAAACGCTGAAAATCGGCGCTCGACCGTCGATGAAGCGAGGGTTTAAGGTCGTCGCTCGACCGTCGATGAAGCGAGGGTTTAAGGTCGCTGCTCGACTTGACCGTCGATGAAACGAGGGTTTAAGGTCGTCGCTCGACCGTCAATGAAGCGAGGGTTGCGTTTTAATGGGAAGGAGTTTGGGAGCAATCCGATTGTTTTCTTCCTGTGTCCAAGGAAACATACATACGTGCATGTGTACATGAATTTATTCACTCACCTATCATCCGGCTCTATAAGGTTGGAGGTGATTTGTGCTCCAAGGTCTATCCAACCTCCTTCCCTCCGCATCTTCCAAGTAGTATGCCCCCGACCGTAGCCTTTCTATGACCTTGAATGGACCCGTCCATGGAGCTTCTAGCTTTTTGACATCCCCGACCGGCTTGACCCTTTTCCATACTAGGTCACCCACCTGGAAGGATCTAGGGATTACCCGGCGATTATAGTTCTGCCACATTCTTTGTCTGTAAGCGGTTAGCCGGGCGGCTGCTTTGTCGCGCGTTTCGTCCACCATGTCAAGCTCCATCCGTCGCCTTCCTTCGTTTTCTTTGTCATAATGAAGCACCCGATCGGACTCTATCCCGACCTCCACTGGGACGACCGCCTCTCCTCCGTATACTAAATGGAATGGCGTGAAACCAGTTCCTTCCTTGGGAGTCGTTCGTAACGCCCATAACACACTGGGTAACTCATCCACCCAGCTGCCCCCCATGTGATCGAGCCGAACTCGCAGAATTCGAAAGATCTCCCGATTTGCTACTTCGGCTTGACCATTGCTTTGAGGATACGCCACGGAAGTGAAGTGTTGTTCGATGTTGTACCCTTTGCACCATTCTTCAAGCTCCTGACCAACGAATTGTCGCCCGTTGTCCGAGATGAGCCGACGTGGAATGCCGAACCGACAAATTATATGCTTCCAGATGAACTTTTTGACCATCTACTCGGTTATTTTGGCCAGTGGTTCGGCTTCTACCCATTTCGAAAAATAATCAACAGCCACTAGCAGGAATTTTCTTTGACCGGTTGCCATGGGAAAAGGACCGACTATGTCCATTCCCCACTGATCAAATGGGCATGAAACGGTTGATATTTTCATTTCGGCGACTGGTCGATGAGTCAGATTATTGTATTTTTGGCAAGACAAGCAAGTAGATACTGACTGGCCCGCATCTCTTTGGAGTGTCGGCCAAAAATACCCTGCTAAGATGACTTTCCTCGCCAGTGATCGTCCGCCCGGATGTCCTCCACATGAGCCCTTATGTACCTCTTGAAGGATGTATTCGGCATCCTCTGTGCCCACACACTTGAGCAGAGGATGTGAGAAGGCTTTTTTATACAAATGTTCGCCGACCATAGTGAACCGAGCGGCTCTTCTTCTCAAAATTCGTTCAGCTTCGCGATCTCCTAGTAAGGTTCCAGATTGGAGGAACTTAATGATGGGTGTCCTCCAGTCTTCCGGAAGTAATATTCCTACTGCCCCATCAACGTATGCCACTAGGGAGACCAAGTCGATAGGACAACCGGTGATGATCGGCGTCACCGCGCTGGCTAGTTTCGCCAGTTCATCCGCCGCTTGGTTCTCTGACCGGGGTATCTTGTGAATAACGACCTCCTGGAAATTCGCCTTGAGCTTTTCAAAGGCGTCCGCATATAATCTGAGCCGAGCACTGTTGATCTCAAATGTTCCGTTCAGTTGTTGGGCTGCCAACTGTGAATCCGAATGTAAGAGTACCTTGGTGGCCCCGACCTGCCGAGCTACTTGAAGACCAGCTATGAGAGCTTCGTATTCAACTTCGTTGTTGGTGGCCCGGTAGTCTAATCGAATGGACAGATGCATTCGGTTTTCTTTCGGGGATATAAGCAGGATACCTACTCCACTACCTGGTCAGGCGGACGAGCCGTCAACATATATCCTCCATGGGGATTCAGGCTCGGGGTCTGGTACTTCTATGATGAAATCTGTCAATGCCTGTGCTTTGATAGCCGACCGAGGTTGATATTGTATGTCGAACTCGCTGAGCTCCGTGGTCCATTTGATTAACCGGCCGGACACTTCAGGATTGAGCAGGACTCGACCCAAGGCGCTATTAGTCATCACGATTATGGGATGAGCCAAGAAATAAGGCCGAAGTCTTCGGGCGGCGAGGACCAGAGCGTAAGCAAGCTTCTCGAGCCCTGTATAGCGTAACTCAGCGTCTTTCAATATATGACTTAAAAAATACACAGACTGATGACTTCCTTCTTTCTCAATGATTAGCGTTGAACCGATGGCATGGACGATAAATAAATTAAAAGCGGTTCTCCCACATCCGGCTTGGCTAGGATGGGCAGAGAACTAAGATATTGCTTGAGTTCTTCGAACGCCTTCTCACATTTGTCATCCCACTGGAATTTGGTCGCTCGCCTTAAGATCTTAAAGAATGTCACGCTCCGATCAGCCGATTTTGATATGAACCTTGATAGGGCCGTGATTCTTCTAGTCAGCCTTTGTACCTCCTTCAGGTTGCGAGGTGGTGCCATGTCTTGGAGAGCTATTACTTTGCTCGGGTTCGCTTCAATTCCCCATTCGGTGACAATGTATCCTAGAAACCGACTACCTTTAGCGCCAAACAGGCATTTAGCTGGATTTAGCTTGATCCCGTACTTTTGCAACGTTCGGCACGTTTCTTCCACATCTGCACACAGGTCAACAGATCGAAGTGACTTAATGAGTATGTCATCGACATATACCTCCAAATTCCGTCTGATCTGCTTCCGGAACACCTTGTTCATCATTCTCTGATAAGTGGCGCCTGCGTTCTTTAATCCGAACGACATGACCTTGTAACAGTACGTCCCGTCGGCCGTTATGAAGCTGACTTTCTCCTGGTCTTCGCGCGCGAGTGGCACTTGATGATAGCCTTGATAGGCATCAAGCATGCAAATCAGCTCATATCCGGCCGTCGAATCCACCATCTGGTCTATCCTGGGTAGCGGGTAGGAATCCTTGGGACATGCTTTGTTTAAATCCCTGAAATCGATGCACACCCGCCATTTATTACTTGGCTTGGAAACCAACACTACGTTGGCGAGCCAGGTCGGAAACTGAATTTCCTTGATGTGTCCGGCCTCCAGTAGCTTCTCGATCTCAGCTCGGATAATCAAATCTTGCTCAGCGCTAAAATCGCGCTTCCGTTGTTTGACCGATCGGGCGTCTAGCCGAACATGTAGTTCATGCAACGCCACACTTGGATCGACGCCCGGTAGTTCATGTGTCGACCAGGTGAACACATCGTGGTTCCTTTGAAGGCAGGCGACTAATTCTTCCTTTTGCGGGCTGGTCAGATCGACTGCTACGAAGGTGGTAGCTTCCGATCGACTTGGATGTATCTGCACCTCCTCCTTATTGTCGTATATCAATGAGGGCGGCTTCTCTCTGATGGCGTTCACCTCCAATCGGGGGCACTTGGCAGCCTTAGCATCCGCCTTGACCATCTCCACATAACACCGCCGGACTGCCACCTGGTCCCCTCACACTTCGCCCACCAAATTCCCCATGGGGAATTTAATCTTCTGGCAGTAGGTCGATACCACAACTCGAAATTCATTGAGAGCTGGTTGGCCTAATATCACGTTGTACGTCGATGGCGCATATACCACGATGAAGTTCGTGGTGCGCGTCCTTACCAGGGGCTCTTCTCCGAGCGAAACGGCCAATCTTGTCTGACCGATTGGCGAGACTTCGTTGCCAGTGAAGTCGTACAACGGTGTTGCCATGGGTAATAGCTCAGACCTATCGATCTGCAATAAATTGAATGCTTGTTTAAAAATAATGTTTACCGAGCTTCCTGTGTCGATGAAAGTCCGGCGGACGGTGTAGTTTGCGATCACCGCCTTGATGATCAATGCATCATCATGAGGGATTTCGACCCCCTCTAGGTCCTTAGGGCCGAAACTGATCTCGGGTCCCTTTGCTTTTTCCTTGCTGCATCCTACAACGTAGATGGTCAGTTGTCGTGCGTGGCCCTTTCGAGCTCGGTTGGAATCTCCCCCGGTCGGGCCACCCGAGATCATCCCAATCTCTCCACGGGAGGCGTTCCTCCTGTTTTCCTCTTCTCGTGCTGAATGCCTATTCCGATCGGTTGAGGCTCGGGCGGGACTTTTTTCTCGGGCACGATGCTCCCGCGGCTCTTTAGCCCCTTGACCCTCGACTTTTCGATCGATTCGGCGCTCAGGATGCCGATCCCGCGTGGGCGACCGACGTCTATACTCCTTGGGCTCGGGCCGATGTATATTAGGGTCGCCTCGGCACTCCCACGTGTTGTGCGTCCCTGAATGATGGAACTTGCAGAACATCGGGGTCCACTTTCTGCCTTTCTTGGGTTGGACGGCCTCCATATGGACTGCATGTGTCCTTGGCTCGGGATACAGTTGTGGCCCCGTGGCCCTAGGACCGGTTGGAGGCTAGTGGTTGCTGGGTCTCCTCCGATCGGGCGCCTGTTGAGGGTCGGTTGGCGCCTCTTTCCTTCGGGTTGCTTGTGCCTCTTTACATTGATGTATTCCGTGGCCTTCCTTTGGAGATGGATGAAATCCTTCGGGGGCCTACGAATGAGGGATCGGAAAAACTCACCTTCCACGAGCCCTTGAGTGAAAGCGTTTACCAGTACTTCTGATGAGACTACTGGTATGTCCATCGCCATTTGGTTAAATCGCTGGATGTACGCCTGAGCGCTTCTCGGGGACCTTGCTTGAGTGAAAACAAGTTGACGCTTGTTTTCTGATGCCAACGGCTACTTGCGAAGTGATGCAGGAAAGCGGCCCGGAAATCCTTAAAGCTATGTATGGAGCCGGTCGATAACCTGGTGAACCACCGTTGAGCCGGTCCTGAAAGTGTTGTCAAGAATACCCTGCACTTTACTCCATCGGTGTACTGGTGGAGAGTGGCCGCGTTGTCGAACTTGGCCAAGTGATCATCTGGATCGGTGCTCCCATTGTACTCCCCAATCGCCAGTGGGGTGTAATGGCGAGGTAAAGGATCTTCCATGATACCTCGTGAGAACTGCCCATTAATCCGCTCGGGTGAATCCTCTGTAGGACCGTTAGATTCAATAGAGGGGGGGGTGAATATCGATTCAAAAAAACACCGAGTATAAATGCAGCGGAAAAGTAGAATAGACACAAATGTTTTTTACTTCGTTCGGAGCCTGTGACGACTCCTACTCGAAGGCCCGTGGTCCTTGACCACTTTCGTTGGGCAATCACTATCAATTCGAATATTACAGAGTTAAGTACAAGAATTGACAGATAAAGAAAATACCGACAATAGACTTAAAACAAAACCAGCACTGAGTCGGAGAGCTTTTAGTGGTGTCGCAAGAGCACAGAGCAGCAGATCTTCGATTCTTAGTTCTTATTGAAGCTCCACCCTTGCCCCTTCTTTTATATGAAGCTCAGGGCGCCCCGGATCCCTTCCAGGCGCCACGTGGACGGGCAGTCCAACCATGAGCTCCACGTGGCGGCAATCGGGATAAACTTGCCTCCGGGCTCCGGATCCCTTCCGGGCTCGGAGTACGGACTTTTCTTCAGAAGTCCTTCTCCCGCAAGAAAAGGTTAGTCCGAGGCAAATGTACCGCAGCAAAGATTGTTAGCACAGTTTTATAGATAAGCAAAGTATGACTTAGATTCCGTCTTTCCGAGACCGAATCTAGTCACGATCTCGACTTAGATATCCGAAATGGATCTAAGCGGATCGACGCCTAATGTTCCTTCCGAACGCGTCCTGATCCTCCCCTCCGGACTTACCTTACTTACTTGCGACGTCCGGCCCCGACCCGTCTGACTTCGCCACTATCCGGTCGGCCCGTCGACCTAGTGGACTTCTCGCCAGCGTCCGGTCAGCCCGTCGACCCGGACTTCGCCAGCTATCCGGTCGGCCCGTCGACCTAGCCGGGCTTCTCCTGCCACTTCGTCAAAGTGTTGGATTACTATGACCCGTCGACCTAGCTGGACTTCGTGCCAGATATCCGGTCGGCCCGTCTGGACTTCTCCCCACAAGTGGATAAAGTCACAACAAAACTA
This sequence comes from Zingiber officinale, assembly GCF_018446385.1. Lineage (NCBI taxonomy): Eukaryota > Viridiplantae > Streptophyta > Magnoliopsida > Zingiberales > Zingiberaceae > Zingiber > Zingiber officinale. The sequence goes on along the minus strand of NC_056007.1, from coordinate 70,645,264 downwards.
ACTTAACCTGATTTGTCATTCATCAAAACCTGGGTTAAATCGTTAGTGCTAACCACACCAACAATCTCCCCCTTTTTGATGGAATGACAACCTGGTTAAGTTAGTGAAAACATATGCAAGAAAAAACAAGCATTTAAAGGGTTTTTAAGTTAGTTTGTATTTTCAATTCTGGTTTAGCTAACTTAACCACCTAACCCTCCCCCTTTGGCATTCATCAAAAATAAGCATGGATTAAGTAAGCATAGACTTCAGACAAAGAAAAAATGTTAACATAATCTGGGGGAGTTTAAACTTTTGAAACCTTGTTTAGAGCATTAGCTTTTAGATTTTAGAAAAATAGCTAAGTTTAGATAAACAAAATCTCAAACACAAGTGTATAAGTTCTAAATTTCAAGATCAAATTTTAAATTTTCAAAACAAGTTTCAATTTTGAAATGCTTTTCAAATAAGTTTTCAAAAATTCCAAGACTGAGTTTGAAAAATTTATTTTTCAAAACTGATTGAAAAATACTAGAAAAATTCAGTTTTCTAGAATACTAGAAAAGTACTAGTTTCAAAACCATGGTTTAAAATACTAGAAAGTTCAGTTTTCAAGGACTAAGTAAAAAGGATAAAAAGTTTGTGATTTAAAACAAACAATTGTGAGTTGATTTAAGAAATTTTTCACAATTTTAAACAGGTTGATTTTTAAACTTTGATTTTCAAAATTAAGTTTAAAATTCGATTTGAAAAAGTGAATTAGTTTTATTTTGTTGGTTGCTACTTGGAAAACCTATAGGTTCCACTGTACAAAAATTTTGTACAAAGGTCTGAACCTTTTCCTAGCTACCATGTGTTCTTTTAAATTAAATTTTGGATCGCCTGCGGAACTTAACACGTTTGATCCAAAACTTAATCTATTTGTTCTTTTAGGTTTTGACTTGGATCTCCTGCGGAACTTAACACGTTCGACCCAAGTCTCCTTAAGTTATTAATTCCATTAAATATTAATTTCCATAATTGGTTCCCAGTACTGACGTGGCGAGGCACGTGGCCTTCTTGGATATGGGAGCAACCACCACCGACTAGACAAAACCTTTTATAGAAAGCTAATATTTAATTTCCTAAAATAACTTTAGGTTAACCAAAGAGAACAATCAAATCACAAGGAAAAGAAAATACAAAAGAACACAACATCGAAAAACATATTCGAAATTCTAGAACGTAAGCCTCTTGTATTTGGTATTATTTCCATAAATAACTAGCACGATGCGGAAAGAAAAACTACTAGTTATACCTTGTAGAAAAACCTCTTGATCTTCTACCGTATTCCTCTTCTAACCTCGGACGTTGTGTGGGCAACGATCTTCCAAGATGAGAAACCACCAAGCACCTTCTTCTCCTCCTAGCTAGGTTCGGCCAAAACAAGAAAGCTTCACCAAGGAAGAAGAAAACCACCAACCAAGCTCTAAGAGATGCAAGCTTCCTCTCCTTCTTCTTCTTCTTCTCCAAGTAGTATCCGGCCTCCACAAGAGCTCCAAGCAATAGAGAGTTTCGGCCACCACAAAGAGGAAGAAGAGAAGAGATGATGGCCGGCCACAATACCAAGGAAAAGAGGGAGAGAAAATAATAGATGTTGTGTCTCTTGAAGGCACCCTCACCCCTTCTTTTATATTCCTTGGCCTAGGCAAATTAGGAAATTTAATTACAATAAAATTTCCTTAATTTCCTTAACATGATTTAATTGAGAAAAATAAAATAAAATTTCCCAAATCAAAACCAATGGCCAGCCACAATCAAAAGAGCAATTTAGGAGAGTTTCAATCAACAAATTAAAACTTCCTAATTTGTTTCCGGAAATTTTAAAATAAAATTTCTCTTTAAAAAATATCTTCATGGTTGATAAAAGGAAATTTCTATAATTTTAATTTTATAACATGTGAATAATTTTTAAAGAAAAAAATAAAATATCTCACCAATTTACAAATAAGGAAAGAGATTTAATATCTTTCTTTAATCTTTTGTAGATCTTTTATAAGAGAGATATTTTAATTTTAATTCTCTTTAATAAATTATTTCTTCCACATAATAAAAATTAAAATTAAAATTTCTTTTTAATTTAATTTGGCCGGCCCCCACTAGCTTGGGTTCAAGCTAGGGCCGGCCACCCAAATTCATACCTAGGCCGGCCCTAGCTTGTTCCCAAGCTAGCTTGGCCGGCCCCTATTGGGTGGGTTTAGAAGGTGGGTATAGGTGGGTATAGAACTCTACAAATAAGAGGCTACGATAGAGACCGAGAGGAGGAATTAGTTTTGGTCTCCCGATAAAATTAAGCATCCCGTGTTCGCCCCGAAACACAACTTAATTTTATCAATGATAATTCATTCCACTAGAGAACTATCATTGAACTACCGCACCAATCCCAAATTATATTTTTGGGCTCCTTCTTATTATGAGTGTGTTAGTCTCCCTATGTTTAAGATATCGAATGTCCACTAATTAAGTGAGTTACTGACAACTCATTTAATTAATATCTAAGTCCAAGAGTAGTACCACTCAACCTTATTATCATGTCGGACTAAGTCCACCTGCAGGGTTTAACATGACAATTTTTATGAGCTCCTCTTGAGGACATTATCAACCTAGTATCTCTAGGACACAGTTTCCTTCTATAATCAACAACACACACTATAAGTGATACAATTTCCCAACTTATCGGGTTTATTGATTCATCGAACTAAATCTCACCCATTGATAAATTAAAGAAATAAATATCAAACATATGTGCTTGTTATTATATTAGGATTAAGAGCACACACTTCCATAATAACTGAGGTCTTTGTTCCTTTATAAAGTCAGTATAAAAGAAACGACCTCTAATGGTCCTACTCAATACACTCTGAGTGTACTAGTGTAATTATATAGTCAAGATAAACTAATAACTAATTACACTACGACCTTTTAATGGTTTGTTCCTTTCCATTTTAGTCGTGAGCTACTGTTTATAATTTATATGGTACTGATAACATCATCTTCTGTATGTGACACCACATACTATGTTATCTACAATATAAATTAAATGAACAACTACAAATAAATGTAGACAATTTGACCAAATGTGATTCTTTATTCATAATGAATGTTTACAAAGCTTAGGCTTTCAGTATACACTCCAACAATCTCCCACTTATACTAATGACTAAGCTGCCATATCTTCTACCCTACATCTGATTCTCATTCCCTCCACATGCCGATCGAAAGCTTTCGCCGGAAGGGCCTTAGTGAAAGGATCTGCCAGGTTATCCGCTGATGCAATCTTGGCGATGACAACTTCTCCTCGCTTCACAATATCTCGTATCAGGTGGTACTTATATGTTTAATTGCCTTATGGGCTCATGGTTCCTTCGAGTTTGCAATCGACATCGCTATTATCACAATAAATTGTGATGATTTTGGGCAAACCAGAATCACATCTAAGTCCATTAGAAAGTTCCCGAGCCATACTGCTTCTTTAGCTGCCTCATACTCAGCTTCCATGGTTGAGTCCGAAACGCATTTCGCTTAACACTCCTCCATGAAATGTCTCCACCTCCTAAGGTAAACACATAGCCTGATGTAGACTTACTATTATCCCTATCTGATTGGAAATCTGAATCCGTGTAACCCACAGGGAGCAGATCGTCTGCTTGGTAAACTAGCATATAATCTCTAGTCCTTCTCAGGTACTTTAATATATGCTTTACCGCAGTCCAATGTCCTTGTCCAGGGTTACTCTGATATCTACTGACCATGCCCACGGCAAAACAGATATCAGGTCTCATACATAGCATTGCATACATTAGGCTTCCTACAGTCGAAGCATAAGGAACTGCTTTCATGTCCTCAATCTCTTTTGATGTCTTTGGAGACATCTCTTTAGATAGAGCTACTCCATGTCTAAAAGGTAAGAAACCTTTCTTGGAATCCTGCATGCTAAAACGAGCAAGGATTGTATCTATATATGAAGCTTGGGACAGACACAACATTCTTTTCTTACGATCCCTTATAACTTTGATCCCAAGAATGTGTGCACAATCTCCTAAGTCCTTCATATCAAATTGTTTGGACAACCATACCCTTACGTCTGATAATACCTTGACATTGTTGCCAATTAACAAAATATCATCTACGTATAGTACAAGAAATACCACCACGTTTCCGTTACACTTCTTATATACACAAGATTCATCCGGACGTTGAATAAACCCATATGACTGGATTACTTCATTAAACCGGATGTTCCAAGATCTTGAAGCTTGCTTTAGTCCATAAATGGACCGATTGAGCTTGCACACTAGATGCTCTTTGCCTTTTTCAATGAACCCTTCTGGTTGCTTCATATGGATGTTTTCTTCAAGACTTCCATTAAGGAAAGCTGTCTTGACATCCATTTGCCAAATCTCATAATCCATATGAGCAGCAATGGATAAGAGTATCCGGATAGACTTAAGCATGGCTACCGGTGAAAAGGTTTCCTCATAATCGATTCCCTCTTTCTGAGTGTACCCTTTCGCAACAAGCCTAGCTTTGAAGGTTTCTACCTTCCCGTCATCCCTCTTTTCCTTTTGTAGATCCACTGCATCCAACGACTTTTATACCATCGTGTGGTTCTACAAGCTCCCGCACCTTATTAGAGTACATAGACTCTATTTTAATTCATTGCCTTTTGCCAAGATCCATCTATATCTTGGAGTGCTTCATTATATGTTCAGGATCAGTTCATGTTTACCCGGATCAAGTCCAAGACTCTCCCAAAACATGAATCTATCAGGCTCCTTACAACCTCCCACTACGACGAGGCATTCTGTGGTTGTGTATCATGTGACACGTGTTGCACTCTTGTGGTACTTCATCTTGTCCTGGCTGAAGTAGACATGTCCTCTCTAAGTTCTTCTAAAACAACTTTACTCGGGCTTGTGATCCATTATATAGTCTTCTTCTAAAACGGGCATTGGTGCTAACAATGACCTTCTCGGTCTTTAGGACTATAAAATAAACCTCCTTTCGCTCCTTTGGGATATCCTACAAACACGCGAACTTCAGACGAGATTCTAACTTATCAAGATCTGGTTTTAGCACTGTGTTGGACTACCCCAAACCGAATATGTCTTAGACCGGGTTTTCGCCCATTCCACAATTCTATGGGAGTAGAAGAAACCGATTTAGAAGGTACTAAGTTCGTAACATACACTGCTTCCAGAGCATATCCCCAAACGAATTTGGTAATTCGAATAACTCATCATCGATCTAACCATCTCCATAAGAGTCCTATTCCTTCGCTCTACCACACCATTGGGGTGTTCCAGTGCGACAATTGGGATTGAATCCCACCTCGATAAGTAATTCCTAAACTCTCCTAAGAGGTATTCGCCACCACGATCGATCGTAGTGTCTTGATACTTTACCTAATCGCTTCTCCACATCACCTTGTATTCTTTGAACTTATCAAAGCACTCGGACTTGCGCATTAGGTAAATGTATCCGTATCTTGAATAATCGCCCATGAAAGAGACAAAATATTCAAACCTCCTCTCGCTTGGACTGACATAGACCACACAAATCAGAGTGAACCAATTCTAACACTTCTTTGGCTCTATACCCTTGGCCTTGAACGGCCTTTTGGTCATTTTACCTTCTAAGCAGATTCACAAGTTGGAAAATTTTCCAACTCTAATGAACTCAAAAGTCCATCGGCTATAAGTCTCGAATCCTACTTAGTTAATATGACCAAGCCTTAGATGCCAAAGATATGCTTGGTTCATTTCCGAAGGTTCTTTTCTCTTATTAGAATTAGAAGATGAGTTATAAATTTCCATGTTTTGCTTTGTGGAAGAAATTGATTTAAAGTATACAAATTGCCAACTAATGCACCGGAACTGATAATCACTTTATTTCTTTTAATAACTACATCATTATCGAAAGAAACCGAATATCCATCTAAAAACAGTTTAGAAACCGAAATTAAATTCTTTCTAAACGGGTACATAAAGACAATTTCTTAAAATCAAATTTTATTTCTACTAAAAGATAAGTAGACGCCTCCCACTGCAATAACCGCCACCTTAGTAGCATTGCCCATGTAGACGTAATCTCCCTTCGATAGTCGGGTTTCTGAACCCCGCAAGGAACATGATCGACTGGCTCCAGATTTACACACCAGGTAGATAACACCGCTAAACATGTTTCAACAACTAGAGTATGAGATGTACCTTTGTTTTGGTTCCTACGAGGACAGTCCGCCTATGTCTGCTTGTAGATGAAGCACTTGCCTTTCGGCTTCACCTTTAAATCCCGTACACTGAGATTTATTCACTTTCTTTGCCAGTTTGTTTCTTCTTCTTCTTTCCTCTCGGTTTAGAAGTAGAACCATTTTCAAAGAAAGTGAATTTGAGAATTATGACTAAATAATCCTTTGCTTGAAGTTTTGTCAGTAGTTCCCTAATGAATAAATCCTCTTATTCATATTATAGTTCGGGCGGAACTTAGGTAGCGTTTGGAGGATCATATCGATCCGGGTTTCCCATCAATTTCTCCTCCAAGGATCAGTATCTCGTTCGGATAAGCCATCATCTTTAGGATATGATCCTTCACAGGAGTACCCTGCATGGTGGTCATCATTATCTTTCTCATAGCTTCTTGTCTAGAAGCCCTATCCCGATGACCAAAGAGTTCCTTGAGATTGTTCATAATATCATAATCGTTGGTAAATCTTGATGTCGATGTTGCAATACATTTGACATTGAAGCCAAAATGTAACACCGCCGCCATCTCATCCGCCTTTACCCATCTCTTATGATATTCAATCTCCTCTTGGGTAGATTCACCAAGTGCATCAGACAAGGTTCAACAAGATAAATTTATAGCTTTGATCAAAGAACAATATCCGTGTTCCTTTTCCAATCTATGTAATTAGGTCCGAAGTCTATTTTGTTGAAGTATGATGGACAAGGTTGAAAGTCATCCTAAGAATCACAAATAACTTTTGGTCGAACTCTAAATTTAGAATAATATTGATTCCTCAAATAATACTATTTTAAATTAACCAACACCTCATAACACCGTGAATTTTGTATGCCACGTTAGTGTGGACGTATACAAATTCAACATTTGTAAAGGAGGATTTTAACCCATTAATTTTATTATCTTGTCAACCTAACTTTTGACAAATAAAATTAATAGTTGGTATTATTCGGTCACACAAATAATAGCAGTGACTCCGTTGGGAGGATACTATTAGATGTGTCTAAGTGTACACCATTACTTGACACTAAGTCCATTAATAAGATTATGCCCCTTCCATTGGGGAAGATCACACGCTCTAATTAACTTCCTATAGTCATCCAAAATGGAAGTCTGTTCTAGTGATCCGCAAACAAGCTCATCCGCTATGGAGGAAGACACTCAGAGCCAACGCCAAGCTTGTTTGCATCACTTACAAACCAATAATGGAGACCATGGGATTTATTTAAAATTCCTCTCCCACTTAGTTATTTATAAATGAGGAATTTTAACTATGCTAGCCTACTTTACTTGTAAACTAGCATGCACACACAGACAATATAAAAGCAATAGATAAACTAATTTTCAACTATTATGGCTTTTATCTCTAGTTGTCCTCCGTGTGTTGTCATCCCAAGTTGTTGCCATATTTGGCCACCGCCATCGGGTCTAGTTGTCGCATCCATCTTGCTCCTAGTTCCACTGCGCCTCTGGTCCTTAGAAGGTTCCACGCTTTGCAAGATTCGATCCATGACATAAATAGAATTTTACATTTTGATCCTATATTCCATAAAAGGAATGTACATGTATCTAGATCAAAATAAAATCCTAATAAAACTAAATACAGCTCCTGCTATTACAATCATGCACACACATATAAATGCCCTTGACATGTCCAAGGGTCCAATCACACACATAATAACTAAAAGCCATAATAGTTGGATCCTGATCCACAAAGTTAGCACATCCTACTATTAACCGCCTAAATTATGTATGACATGTGCATAATTAAACTAAATACCAAATACAGAGAAAATCCTAGCTCGATACCAATTGTTGGTTGCTACTTGAAAACCTATAGGTTCCACCGTACAAAATTTTGTACAAAGGTCCGAACCTTTTCCTAGCTACCTTGTGTTCTTTTAAATTAAATTTTGGATCGCTCGGAACTTAACACGTTTGATCCAAAACTTAATCTATTTGTTCTTTTAGGTTTTGACTTGGATCTCCTGCGGAACTTAACACGTTCGACCCAAGTCTCCTTAAGTTATTAATTCCATTAAATATTAATTTCCATAATTGGTTCCCAGTACTGACGTGGCGAGGCACATGGCCTTCTTGGATATGGGAGCAACCACCACCGACTAGACAAAACCTTTTATAGAAAGCTAATATTTAATTTCCTAAAATAACTTTAGGTTAACCAAAGAGAACAATCAAATCACAAGGAAAAGAAAATACAAAAGAACACAACATCGAAAAACATATTCGAAATTCTAGAACGTAAGCCTCTTGTATTTGGTATTATTTCCATAAATAAATAGCATAATGCGGAAAGAAAAACTACTAGTTATACCTTGTAGAAAAACCTCTTGATCTTCTACCGTATTCCTCTTCTAACCTCGGACGTTGTGTGGGCAACGATCTTCCAAGATGAGAAACCACCAAGCACCTTCTTCTCCTCCTAGCTAGGTTCAGCCAAAACAAGAAAGCTTCACCAAGGAAGAAGAAAACCACCAACCAAGCTCTAAGAGATGCAAGCTTCCTCTCCTTCTTCTTCTTCTTCTCCAAGTAGTATCCGGCCTCCACAAGAGCTCCAAGCAATAGAGAGTTTCGGCCACCACAAAGAGGAAGAAAAGAAGAGATGATGGCCGGCCACAATACCAAGGAAAAGAGGGAGAGAAAATAATAGATGTTGTGTCTCTTGAAGGCACCCTCACCCCTTCTTTTATATTCCTTGGCCTAGGCAAATTAGAAAATTTAATTATAATAAAATTTCCTTAATTTCCTTGACATGATTTAATTGAGAAAAATAAAATAAAATTTCCCAAATCAAAACCAATGGCCGGCCACAATCAAAAGAGCAATTTAGGAGAGTTTCAATCAACAAATTAAAACTTCCTAACTTGTTTCCGGAAATTTTAAAATAAAATTTCTCTTTAAAAAATCTTTTCATGGTTGATAAAAGGAAATTTCTATAATTTTAATTTTATAACATGTGAATAATTTTTAAAGAAAAAAATAAAATATCTCACCAATCTACAAATAAGGAAAGAGATTTAATATCTTTCTTTAATCTTTTGTAGATCTTTTATAAGAGAGATATTTTAATTTTAATTCTCTTTAATAAATTATTTCTTCCACATAATAAAAATTAAAATTAAAATTCCTTTTTAATTTAATTTGGCCGGCCCCCACTAGCTTGGGTTCAAGCTAGGGCCGGCCACCCAAATTCATACCTAGGCCGGCCCTAGCTTGTTCCCAAGCTAGCTTGGCCGGCCCCTATTGGGTGGGTATAGGTGGGTATAGAACTCTACAAATAAGAGGCTACGATAGGAACCGAGAGGAGGAATTGGTTTTGGTCTCCCGATAAAATTAAGCATCCCGTGTTCGCCCCGAACACACAACTTAATTTTATCAATGATAATTCATTCCACTAGAGAACTATCATTGAACTACCGCACAAATCCCAAATTATATTTTTGGGCTCCTTCTTATTATGAGTGTGTTAGTCTCCCTGTGTTTAAGATATCGAATGTCCACTAATTAAGTGAGTTACTGACAACTCATTTAATTAATATCTAAGTCCAAGAGTAGTACCACTCAACCTTATTATCATGTCGGACTAAGTCCACCTGTAGGGTTTAACATGACAATCTTTATGAGCTCCTCTTGAGGACATTATCAACCTAGTATCTCTAGGACACAGTTTCCTTCTATAATCAACAACACACACTATAAGTGATACCATTTCCCAACTTATCGGGTTTATTGATTCATCGAACTAAATCTCACCCATTGATAAATTAAAGAAATAAATATCAAACATATGTGCTTGTTATTATATTAGGATTAAGAGCACACACTTCCATAATAACTGAGGTCTTTGTTCCTTTATAAAGTCAGTATAAAAGAAACGACCTCTAATGGTCCTACTCAATACACTCTGAGTGTACTAGTGTAATTATATAGTCAAGATAAACTAATAACTAATTACACTACGACCTTCTAATGGTTTGTTTCTTTCCATTTTGGTCGTGAGCTACTGTTTATAATTTATAAGGTACTGATAACATCATCTTCTGTATGTGACACCACATACTATGTTATCTACAATATAAATTAAATGAACAACTACAAATAAATGTAGACAATTTGACCAAATGTGATTCTTTATTCATAATGAATGTTTACAAAGCTTAGGCTTTCAGTATACACTCCAACATATTTCTCCCCCTGAACCTGACATAAAATTTTGAAAATATTTGCTAAATATATTCAAAGTAGAAAAAAAAATAGAGGTAGAATTTTATAGAGAGATTTTAAAGAGAAGATTAAAAAATAACACTTAAGGAGATAATTAAAAACCTCCCCTTGAATTTGATACTCCTTTAATTTATTATTCCTCCTTATTTATTACTCCCCCTTAATATAAAATTTTACAACCGTAACATATTTTCGTACCTAAGTGTTTTAGGCGATTGTATTATCTTTATAAAATTGTTCATTTAAATTTGACTAAACGTAATTAACGTTAGATTCAGTTGAAATGAGTTAACCTTTAGTGTAATGTTAAGTAAGATAAGTTGTTATTAATTCAATAATTAATCAATATTAATAATTTATTGATTAAATTTTGCTTGATTCAATAATTTAATATAATCTAAATTTTGTATTAATTGATGAAGGTGTTAGTTATACTTTAACTTTTCATTTACTTCCTTTTAAGTTGGATTAACTTAGTTTAAAGTTGGTAGTAGTTTGAAGTTAAACTCGTTATTAAACAAGGTTAAGTAAGGTTCAATTTAAGTCAAACTTTAATTATGTTTTAATAAAAATAATTAATATTTTAAAGGTTGATAAAAAAAATGACTTAGAGTAATTTTAATATTTTTACTAAGGTTAAACCTAGGTTCTAATCAAATCAAGCTTAGTTCTCAAATAAAGTAAAACTTAAATAGTTAAGTTCTACTTATTAATTACATAATTAAGTTTAAAGTTAAAGTTAACGGAATTTAAGTTTTTAAGTTAGGTGTCTAAGTTTTAAATGAATTTAAAAGAATTATAATTATTATTCTTTTTAAGGTATTTCTAACAGGATTTAAAATGATTTTTATAATTATTTAATGACAATACGTTCAATTCAGTTTTGATTTTAGATTAAAATTAATATCAGTGATTAATTTAGGTTTAAGTTTTAAGTTTAAGTTAAATTTTTAAGTTTTAATTTAAGTTTTAATTTTCAGTTAGGTTAAATTAAGTTGAAAAGTAATGTTTAAATTAAGTTTTAATGAGTTTTAATTTAAGATCTAATTTTTAGTTAAGTTAAATTAAAAAATAATTTTAAGGTTAAAATGATGTTTAAGATTGAAAATGAGTTTAAAGTCAAAATAATAATTTTTAAAGTGAGAATAGTCTATAGAAATAATTTATTATTATTACTATTTTTTTTAAGTTAAAAGAATTTTATTAAAGTGAAAAAATAAGAAGAATATTTCAAAATGATACATAATTTTTAAAATAGTTTTAAAATGATTTTTAAAAGTATTTTTAAATGATTTTTAAAAGTTTTTAAAATAATTTTTAAGTTAAAATAATTTTAAAAATATAATTTTTATATTAAAATAATTTTAAGTTAAAATAATTTTTAAGTTAAAATAGTTTTTAAGTTAAAATAATTTTTATGTTAAAATAATTTTAAAATAACAATAATTTTTAAAAGAATTTTTAAAAGAATTTTTTAAAGTTTTTAAAATTATTTTTAAAAGAGTTTTTAAAATAATTTTTAAAAATGTTTTAAAATAATTTTTAAAAGAATTTTTTAAAGTTTTTAAAATGATTTTTAAAAGAGTTTTTAAAATAATTTTTAAAATGTTTTAAAATGTTTTAAAATAATTTTTAAAAGGAGTTTTTAAAGTTTTTAAAATGATTTTTAAAAGAGTTTTTTTTTAAAATAATTTTTTAAAATGATTTAAAAGAATTTTTTAAAGTTTTTAAAATGATTTTTTAAAAGAGTTTTTAAAATAATTTTAAAAAATGTTTTAAAAGAATTTTTAAAAGAATTTTTTAAAGTTTTTAAAATGATTTTTTAAAAGAGTTTTTAAAAGAATTTTTAAAAGAATTTTTTTTAAAGTTTTTAAAATGATTTTTAAAAGAGTTTTTTTTTAAATAATTTTTAAAAATGTTTTAAAAGAATTTTTAAAAGAATTTTTTAAAGTTTTTAAAATGATTTTTTAACATAGTTTTTAAAATAATTTTTAAAAATGTTTTAAAATAATTTTTAAAAGAATTTTTTTAAAGTTTTTAAAATGATTTTTAAAAGAGTTTTTAAAATAATTTTTAAAAGAATTTTTAAAGTTTTTAAAATGATTTTTAAAAGAGTTTTTTTTAAAATAATTTTTAAAATGTTTTAAAAGAATTTTTAAAAGAATTTTTTTTAAAGTTTTTAAAATTATTTTTAAGTTTAGAATAAATTTTTTAAGTTAAATATAAAATTTTTAAAGTTAAATTTAAAATATTTTTTAAAGTTAATTTTTGTTTTAAAATAATTTTTTAAAGTTAATTTAATATTAATTTTTTTTTTAACTTAATTTAGTTTTAATTTGAAATTTAATTTTTAATTAATTCGAAATTTAATTTTAATTTGAAATTCAAATTTTAATTTTAATTTAATTTGAAATTTGAAATTTAATTTTAATTTGAAATTTGAAATTTAATTTTAATTTGAAATTCAATTTAAAATTTGAATTTAAATTTTAATTAATTTTAATTTAATTTGAATTTTAATTAATTTTAATTTAATTTGAAAATTAATTTGATCCTTATTCATCTCACCCGATCTAAATTATCAATCAGGGAATCCTATAATTTTGTGAGATGAATTAGATTTTATTACAGAGTTTGGTTTAACTTGTGTTAGATTCAGGTTTAGCTTTGGTCTCAACAAATAGGCATTCTTCGGATAAACTTCTAAGCTTGGTGAGTCACATGGACGTCATTAGAAGTAACCAACCTTTCGAGATTTTCCGAATAGTCCTATCCACGGAGCTTAGTACTAAACCTTGGTCTAACTAGTTAGGATCCATTTAAAGGTAGCTTCGGTCGGTTCCACTTGGCCAAATGCACCAGATTGAAGTCATATCTTTCTAGACATGCGATGCCCAAGCTTCCCCAACGTACTATCATCAAAAAACTTCACCAGTACCATGATTCAAGTTAAACTTGAACCCTCTTTAACTAGTCCTAATTACCCTGTCGGGTAGGTTGGTTGGGGTTACCCTTTTCGGGTAGGTTGGTTAGGGTTACCCTGTCGGGTAGGTTAGTTTTGGAGGTGCCAGCTATTCTGAAACTTCCCCCTAAATTATTGGCCATTAATTTAGTTTTTAGTTCTGGGTTTATTATAATTAAGTTTTGGTTAAAATCTAATGTTTAATTTGTAATTTAGATTCAAGTTTTTAATTTTGAATTAATTAAATTAGTCAAATTATCTTTCTTTAAGAGAATGTATTTAATATTTAAATTTTCTTTCAATTTCACTTTTATTAGGTTAATTGAATTATCTTTCTTTAATAGCTTATTTTTAAAGTTTAAGTTTTTATTCATTTTTAACTTTGAATTAATTAAATTGTTTGAATTATGTTTCCTTAAAGGTTTATCTTTTAACCTTTTATTAATTGTTAATTTTGAATTTTTCGGATTATCTTTATTTAATATGTTATTTTTAACATTTAATTTTAATTTTGTTAAATTTAGTTTTGATTTTATTCTTATATTTTCTTTATTTTTTAAGTTGATATAATTAGTGGAATTTATTAGATTATTCTTGTCGTTAAAACTTAATTTTTTTTTTAATTAAATTATCTTGGGTTTGGATAGGATTTTCTAGATTAATATTGTCTAGATTATTAAATAATTTATTAATTTTATTTAGATCAATATTGACCTTGTCATCTCTATCATTTGAGTTTTCAGATTTGTTTAGGTTTAAGTTTGAATTTTTTAAATTAATTGGATTTGTTTTATCAGATAATATCATAGGGGTATTTTTGTAATTATTGTCAACTACATTATTTTCACATATATTTTCAGAAATAACCAGATCAATGCTCATATTTTTTAAACTACTATTAGCAGGGGTATTTTGGTAAATATCACTAACCTTGAGCGCAACCCCTAATTCAGTAGGCTTTTCGATTGAATCTAACCCGAGTTCGGATTCGATTTTTACTTGATCCTCGAGCTCCATCGGCTCCTCATGAAGTTTGATCAATTGGGTCCAAAGCTCATGTGCATCTTTGTACTTTTCTAGTCTGCATAAAACATTGTTAGGTAAAACATTACAAATGATTTTACTTACATTTGTGTTTAGTTCTGAGTTCTGAGAAGGTTTTCTCAATATCAGCCAATAATCAAAGTTTACACTTCCTAAGAAGCATTCCATTAATCGCTTCCAATAGTTGAAATCTTGATCATATGGTGGTGGTTCGTGGGGGTTCCGTCCTTCTTGAAGAGTCATTATTCTTGTACACAGAGAAACAGAAAAAAAATCCCAAGACTTGGTCTTGGATTAGCAGTGCTGGAAAAAACACCGAGTATAAACGCAGCGGAAAAGTAGAATAGACACAAATGTTTTTTACTTCGTTCGGAGCCTGTGACGACTCCTACTCGAAGGCCCGTGGTCCTTGACCACTTTCGTTGGGCAATCACTATCAATTCGAATATTACAGAGTTAAGTACAAGAATTGACAGATAAAGAAAATACCGACAATAGACTTAAAACAAAACCATCACTGAGTCGGAGAGCTTTTCGTGGTGTCGCAAGAGCACAGAGCAGCAGATCTTGGATTCTTAGTTCTTATTGAAGCTCCACCCTTGCCCCTTCTTTTATATGAAGCTCAGGGCGCCCCGGATCCCTTCCAGGCGCCCTGGTGGGACGTGGCAGGTCCAACCAGTGAGCTCCACGTGGCGACGCGTAATCGGGATAAAACTTGCCTCCCGGGCGCCCGGATCCCTTCCGGGCGCCCGGATCCCCTCCGGGCGCCCGGACCCCTCTTCTCCAGAAAGTCCTTCTCCTGCAAGAAAATGTTAGTCCGAGGTAAATGTACCCTGCAGCAAAGATTGTTAGCACAGTTTTATAGATAAGCAAAGTATGACTTAGATTCCGTCTTTCCGAGACCGGAATCTAGTCACGATCTCGACTTAGATATCCGAAATGGATATAAGCCGGATCGACGCCTAATGTTCCCTTCCCGGGAACGCGTCCTCACGATCACTCCTCCAGTGACTTACCTTACTTACCTGCCAGACGTCCGGTCAGCCCTTCGACCGTCTGGACTTCTCGCCAACCGGTCCGCCCGTCGACCTGTCTGGACTTCTCGCCAAGCGTCCGGTCAGCCCGTCGACCCGCTTGGACTTCTCGCCAGCTATCCGGTCAGCCCGTCGACCTAGCTGGACTTCTCGCCAAGCGTCCGGTCAGCCCGTCGACCCGCTTGGACTTCTTGCCAGCTATCCGGTCAGCCCGTCGACCTAGCTGGACTTCGTGCCAGACATCCGGTCAGCCCGTCGACCTGTCTGGACTTCTCCTGCACACTGGATCAAAGTGTCAGACAACAACAAAACTAACTTAACCTGATTTGTCATTCATCAAAACCTGAGTTAAATCGTTAGTGCTAACCGCACCAACATCCTCGTCTCGCGGCGCCTTTCCTTTCCTTGCATCTCTCTCAGGCGCCTTATCTGACGAGGAGCCTCGGTCTCGTTTGGCTACGCCTTCCTCTGAGAGTGTCCTAAATAACTCTCGGCGGAAAGGAATTGGTGCGTTTGGCGCTGGTCCAGTCGTGTCTGATCTCTTGCCTCCGATTGGCTGGATTATAGGTTCAGCCATGCGCCCAGGGTCTGCAGGCTGGCCGGACCCTGAGATGGCTGGCTCTTGTGCTGGCCGATCGGATAGCATTCGCTGCTGCTGCTGTTCCATTGCTTTTGCTATTCCGGCTTGGATTAACCTTTCCAACTCTTCTGTCGTCAGCGTTACAGTCGTTGCTCGTTCGGCGTCTTCCATCCTCTGCTTCTGGGTTCAGGTTGAGTTCCCACAAGCGGCGCCAATTTGATCCTGCCCCGAAGCTGAGTGAATGGCTACCGGGAAGTACCGCTGATGTGGATCTCCGTGTGTGGTGGAAACGCCCCGCTCCTGCAATCACAAGTCGTTAGTGCCAAGCCGGGAAGGGGTTCCCGGTGACGGCCCTCCGACGCTCAAGTCACACAATCGGCCCGAAGAGAAATGAAAGGAATGAAGAAGCGAAATAGTGGTGCTCAGAGACGTATCTGCGCGTACCTCCGCGGATAACCACTCCTCTTCTTATATAGAGCTTCGATGGGTTAACTACACGCTTCCCGAGCGGACGTGACTTCCTAAGCTTTCCTCAATAGCTAACATCGGGAAAGGATCCCTGACACCTTACCTTAAAGGGGCAGACGTATTTACGCAAGGGCGGCGCATTTTTCGTCCGTACGATTTCCTGTCCATTCGCACCGTCAGCCGGTGGTATTGACTCCCAAAAGGATGTTAAGACATATTTCCCTTCCCTTCTTAAATGTCAGCCGCTAATCTAATGGTACTTTCTTTGATCTATCCGTCCAGCCCGCTCTTTGACGTTCTACGTACATATATATTCCGATCGGATTGGGCTTCATTCTCTTGGCCCGTCCTAGATTCAGATCGACTTCTTTGAACTCTTTAGCCTGGTCAGGTTGTGGGCTCGGTCTTGCCATTGGGAGCTTATTCTGTCGATCGGCCAAATGGGCCTGTCGTTCGGCTCGTCTCTTAGCTGACTCTCCTTTGACCTTGACGACCATCCGATCGTTGAACCTCCTCAGCGAAGGGCCCCCCTATGTCATCGCCGGATCAGAGAGTATAGGTGTAGGGGGAGCCTTATGATAGGTTCTAATGTATGTTGCATGGTTCATTAGCATGGTTGATTGTTATTATGGTTTTCCTAACTTAAACGTATTGTCAAACATCAAAAAAGGAGAGATTGTTGGAAGCAATATTGAGGGTCCGGTGTGACCATAAGTTTTGATGCTTGGACAAAGGGTTTAAGTTAGGTTTACTCTTATATTTGATATGTGTATTTGAGTTGTGCAAGTTTATAGGATACATATATGACTTAGTTTGATAGCTTCAGGTTCGGTGAAGGATGGAATATCCGAAGGACCATGGACAAGGTTGTAAGGACAAGCCGAGAGAAGCACACTTTGAAGCATACACGAAGGATAATATTGGGACAAGTTGCGTGCTTGAATGCATCCGAGGGACGAGAGCCCAAGGAAGGAGGCTTGAAAGCAAGAGGTCAAGACTATGAGGAAGAGTCAAGTGAGTCGTGAGGGTCGGAGTGCGAGAGAAATGTACTCAGAAAGGGAAACCCTAGGTTTAGGGTTTTACTAGTCAACTGGTATTTGGACCAGTCGATTGGGGCAGGACATAGAATATTTCTGTGCCTGACGACTGAAAAGATCAGTCGACTGGTAAAGAGTCGTTGGAGTAAGAGTGTATAAATCTGGCTACAGAAATCATATTATTGGGTTTTTAATTATTTTTTATTTGAATGTAAGTACATTTTTCTTTAAGTTTGGCAATAATATATATACATTTACTCCTATGTTATCATAAAGTGCTGGCATATGCATGTCAGCCAATAACTTATGTATTTCTTTTCCTTAGTCTCCAGATACAAATAATATCTCTCCTAAAGTAGAATTGCACTAATTACCTGATACTACAGTTAGTGCTAAGAAATCATTACAGAAAAGTTTAATATAATTTCAACTAAATAGTTGAAGTTATTTCAAGTCTCTCATGACTTCTTTTTGTCGTATATCTAACCATATGTTTGCATCCCGAGCTGTTAAATGTCTATGAATGACATAACAAAAATTTAAAATGTTATTGTCCTGTGAAGTAATTCTAGCAACTTCTTTTGGAAAATTTAATTTAAAATCTTCCCAAACGGCTCTGGGTACATCGTATAAGTTGTTGGATCGAAAAGCGCTAGAGGGTGGGGGGTGAATAGCGCTCATGACTTTCACTTTTCATATTTGGAAAACTTAACGAGTACGTGCAGCAGAAATAAAAACAAACAAAGAAAGATCCAAGTATTTTTACTTGGTTCGGAGCCTTGGGCGACTCCTACTTCAAGGCCCACGCTCGTTGAGTGTTTACTTTGGGCATCAACTATAATAGCGCAAAAGATTACAAAAAGTTATTACAGAATTATATTGAGAAAGCTATACCGACAACAACGAAATGAAATTTGCAGCTTCGGGTCGTCGGGTTCTTGCTATAGACTTTCTGGATAGTCTTTAGAGCAGTGTATAGCTGAAAGATCGCTTGAGTGTTGGTTCTTTAGGCTGCTGGTCAAGACTACCTTATAAAGACTGTTGAAGGCGCCTCCAAGCCCCTTGAGGGTGCCTCCATCACCGCCGGATCCGCAGCGCAGATAAGCTCCAAAGTAGTCTTCGCCTATCCACTTGAGGGTGCCTCCAATCCCCTGGAGGGCGCCTTCAATGCCGTTCGAGGCGCCTCAAGCCTCCATGAGGGCGCCTCCAGCTTGGCTTCTTGGGTAGCTTCTGCCTTGCACCTGAGGCGCCTCCAAGCTCCATGGAGGGCGCCTCGGGTACTATTCATCCAAGGCAAACGTTGTTCTTTTATCCCTGCAAGATATATTAGTCCACAACACAACAACATATCCTGAAAAAACAAAGTTAGCACATAATCATAACATAAAAATAAAAGTCTGACAGGCACTGGACTGTCTTGTTCTGACTTCGGATTTCCGACCGAAAACCCTAGGTCTAACCGACGCCTACTGTTCTCTCAGCGGGGAATACGTCCTCACCTACTCCACTCAAGAGAGCATACCTGGTGCCAGACCGGTCCTCTATACTGACTGGACTTTCTGCCTAGGGTTAACACCCCCTAGGACCTAGGGTTACCACCTCCTAGGGTTTTCCACCACCTAGGGTTACCACCCCCTAGGACCTAAGGTTACCACCCTTTAAGATTTTCCACCACCTAGGGTTACCACCCCCTAGGACCTAGGGTTACCACTCTCTAGGATTTTCCACTTGTCTAACCAGAGTTAGGACTTTCCTGTAAACTCGTTCACACACATTAGATAACAAACTAGCTCAACTTGAATCCTTTGACATAATCAAAATACCGATTCGATCATCGGATGCTTCTCGCACCAACAAAATTATTTTTCTCCTACTCAGATCATAGCATCTTCAATTTCTATATCAAGTTCATGTTTATCTTGGTAATCTCATTTTATAAATACTATTAATTGTTCTAAGTATCATACAATTGAGGGTCACATTCAGTTATATTTAGAAGTATCACATCTTTGCTAAAGAAAGTTACCTATGGTGGCTTTTATTTTCCAATAGTTCTAACCAACAATGAAATTTGGGGGGAAAAAATTAATACACTGGATTTTTTTAAAAAAGAGCCTAGTTATAAATTCTAAACTATTTTTGGATTTTTTTTTTTAAAAGTCATTAAAACCCACCAACCATTTTTTTTCTCTTTCCCGAGATGAACCTTTTTTTCTCTTTCCCTTGTTTTCTTCTTACTCTCCTAATCCTTTTCTTATTCTTTCCCTAACTATAATTTTGCCCTCAAAATCCTACTCCACATGTCGCTATCGTTGCTGCCCACATTGCTATCACTACACATCGCTATTGTTGCTAGTGCCGCTGTCGTCACTTCGTCGATGCGCCACAGTAAATACCTTTTAATTGAGGTAAAGTTTTCTTGTTTGATCTCTTTCGATTACATATTTATGTTTTGGAAAAACATAGTGTTAATTTTTCAAATATTCATATTTTTATTTGCTAGGCAAGTATGACAAGCATTTACATATATTGAGAAATTCAATGCATTTGATATTTGATTTGTCATATGAAGGTGATCAGTTTCATTGACAATCATTCAAAAATTTAATCAATTAAATCACATCATTTATTGCATGGATAGACTCATTATATAATTGATCATGTTAAGATATCAATTATACATGAACATTTTATAATAACCACATGCATATGAAAGAAATCGTTGTTAGGATAAGAATTAAAGTTGGATAGTTATATGACTAGAAAAATGTATCTTTATAATGTAAGCACTTAGACTTAGTATCTCTATCAATATGTGTGAAAAATAAAGGATCATTAACTCTCAAGTCGGTTCTATCAATTTCATTTATTATTCATTTTTGAATTGTTGGAAAAAGATAGTCATTAAATTTGATAATTATGTTTCTAAAATATTATGTTAATGATAAATTATATGAAATAGCAATGTTGGAGGTATTTTAAGAAAATATATGAAAGAGTTGGGAGCACACGTTGGAGTTCACATTATAACATATGGTTATGATGCCCTTTTAATTGTTGAAGAGGGAAAAATCATAAGCAAAGGGCAAAAGCAATAATCTATTGGAATTGATGGGAAAATATGAATTTATATTTTAGATACACTTAATGAAAAATATCTTAGGAGTCACGAATGATTTGTCACAAACTTTGTAAAAAAAAAGATTAAGACACCGCAAATGCCATGATTCTTGTAAGATCAAGCAAATATCAACTGTAAACAATGAGAGATGATAGTTGGGATTTGTTACTGAATGAAAATTTCTTTATTTTGTATTAAATATGAGGTAGTCACTGTGCACATGGAAGACTTGTTTGTCTGTCATGGGAGATCACGATGAAATATTGAAGGAACGACAAATTTTCACTATTATCGCATTAAAATATTTTTGTCATGCCCCGGGGGTAGTCTCTGCTCGAAGAAATTTCAGCAGCATCTCCCCTGTATGGGTGACAATCTGAAACTTCCTACAACAATCCAGATACCTCGGCCAACATGAGCGGAACATATGTATAAATAATAAGCAACAACCACACAGTATGATAGTAAATAAATCAAACTAAAACAACGATACGGAAATCATCTCAATATTCCAACTCAACAACACCCATAAAACTCAAAACTTATATCCTACTCAACTACACCCATAAAACACAAATCATAATGACGCAAATAAAATCAACTTACTTCTTCTGTCGTCCAAGCAGGCATGTAGCAGAACATATCCAAATAAAACCCAACGATAATAAAGGATCATACAAGATCCAAGTGCCAAAACCAGAACAAGTCTAAAACATAGTCTAATAAGAAAACCAAAAGTCCAAATAAATATCCTCACGATCTGCAGGGGGACTAGCAATTGGAACTCTTCGGACAGCCTCAACCTAAAAATAGTAATAACAACGGGGTGAGTCAACTCCTCAGCGGGTAACTACTGACATGCATAGTAAGAAATAACCAATAGCAATAATTATGCGTACAGTCTCCTAATATAGGAATGATATATGCAATCTGAAAGGAATAAGGAGTATCTGTACTAACCAGGACCTTGTGTATGGATAATAGACCGAGAGGTATAGAAATCCTGTATGCATGTCAAACATATGCATCCACAAAAAATGTAGCATATAAGTACAGCAAACACAAGCAATAAATGCATCAATGCGTATGATGCCAATGACATGTCCTAGTCACCCCTACTGTCAGTCAGCCGTCTTATACATGATGGTGAGACCGAGTGGGTAGGGTTGTGACAACCGTGCACTCTGTCATCACTGCTCCTGATGAGTGACCGAGTAGACGAAATGCTATCGAAGTACACCTATCCTCCTTACCCCAAATCATAAGTGGGGGAGCTCAATGCTTTCATCTCCCTGAGCCAGTCCAGAGGAGGGATCCCTGTCCTGCTACAGCGCTGCGTCACACTACCCATGAGTGGACCAACGGAGCCCTTGACAGAGCAACTTGTTGCAACACACCCTGCTTGATAAAAACCACTAACCCATGAGTGGTTGTGTGTGCAGATCCATGTAACTGACGATGTGCTTAACAATAATGGAGCCAACAATCGCACAGCATGCAATCATGCGAGATGATGCATGACACTAAGCATGGAAATATCCTGAACCTACCCATCTCTACATAATGTGTACCATAGGATAAATAGACCAAATCAATGGTCTAGGTACACAGGTCAGATAAGGTATAAAAATCTAGGTCCTGAACATAATAAGACATGGTTATGTCACTACCTCTATAAGCATATAAAATCAGGTGAGTACTAACATGGAATGCATAACAAGTAAGCAAAACAAGCATGTAACATGTATCCGGTAGTGATAAACCAATGCCGATAAGAAACATAATTATTACTACTTGTTTAAAACTACTATGCATATCAAATGACATATCTAAAAAAGATAAGTCAAAGTACCCGCCTTCAATAGAAAGGCCCAATCTGGTCTAAATCCGACGTTGAGATGCTCGTTTCGCGTCAAAGTCCTGTGTCACCAATATATATACATTTTTATTTAGCTACAACTCAAATGAATAGTTAAATAAAATCCTTAAGGTTAAATTAGGGTAAACCCCTAATCAATCAAATCATCTAGTAATCCAATTTATCCCTAATTAAATACATATACCTAGGTTAACATTAGTTACTAACCTAACTATCAATCATCGACAACAAGATCAAAACCCTATACCTTACCTCAATTCACAACCCCTTGTTGATACTGGAAAGAGGGGCTGCTGGTTGTATTGTTGTCGGAACCAAGAAAAGATCCCACAGAACAGTAAACCTCATCTCCTGGAAATCTTCCCTATTGTTTAGTTCAAGGTAAGATCAGAAATGGAGATCACTAATCCAAACAACCTAATTAATCGCCTACCTCCAAGATCACCACGACCAGAGAGGAACAAGCAGAATTAACGATTGTGCTAGGGCACAACGGCAAGGTCGGTTGGAGAAAATCAGCGTCGGGGGTGGCTAAGGCACAGTGAACGACTCGGATGCTCTACTTCTGTCCACAGCCCGAAGAGAGAAACTCGGTGACTAGAGAGAACTCCAAGTCCCGTGATCAGCCGGCAGTGAAGAATCAGAAGGGGGAAAAAATGCCTGGTGGGGGGTGTTGGCGTCGACAGCGGCGCTAGGGCAGAAGGAAATCTCGACCGACGGTGGCTCGAGCCCTAGGGTAGAGGAGCGAGGCTTCTATGGGCGTCGACGCCGTTGTGTGGAGAAGATGACGAGGAAATTAGGGCACGGGGATCGACAGTCGGCGTCGGAGTCGGCGTGCAGATCAGAAGAGGGGAAGAAGTTCGGGAGAAGAAGAAGAAGCAAGAAGTGATCGGGCACGGTTTTGTACGCTCGGGAAGAAGAAATCGCCGTGTGCGGTTAGGGCAGAGATCGGCGCAAAGGAGGAGGCATCGGGGATGGCTCGAGCACGCGGGGGAAAGGGGAGAAGGTAACGACAAAAAAGGAATAAAAGAAAAAGGAAAATCAAACATTTCCTCGCTTAAATGGGTAGCCTAAACTGGCTTTCCCGGGACCCAATTTTTATCCCTGTAATCAAAGTCATACGGTCTCCGAAAAATTTCTAAAAATTCTGAAAATTTTCCTTATGATTATTCATCTTTTTTCAGTATTTTATAGTTTTATAAAATGATAGATTGCAACTCCAAGAGTTGAATAATCATTTTAACGAGGTGAACATAGAGTTTTTATTATGTATAACTTGTTTTGATTTATTAAATTCATTCTCTACATATGATAATAAAAAATTACTTCATTTTACTTAGTTTTATTCATTCGATTTCTTCCTGATGGAGTTAATGTATTTTGAGCAATAATTTGATAACTTTATTTTTGACACGCGAAGTAGCAATCAATTCTTGGAGGTTACGGGATTAGCAAACTTGCTAAAGGGATGGTTCAATTGAAGAAACATTAATTGTATCCTTTGCTATATTTACTTTTAAAGTTAGCATTGCGATTATTTATTATAACTACAATTGTAGAGAGAGTGTTTTCAACAATGAAAATAATTAAAACTGACTTCATAATTGGTTGAGAGATGATATAATAAATGGTTATTTGATACCATATATTGAGTGAGACGTATTTGATATCGTTGATAATGAAGCTATTATTCAACATTTTCAAAGTATGAAATCTTGGAAAGTGATATTATAAAAGAATATGAAGTTTGTTGGGTTCGTCGGGCCGCGAAAACCGTTTTTTCGCGTCGCGGAAACCCCGAGTCACCCAAAGCCATGGATCTAATGCAAAGATTCGTAAACAAAACTTTTCAAAAACTTTTTCTTGTACGAGTTTGTAAAACTTTAGATCTACACTAAAGTTAAGATCATTACCCTTGTAGCGAAGCCCTTCGCATTCCCGCTCGTCCAAGAAGTTGCCGGATCTCTAGACCGTCAAGCGTCGGTCCTCTAGAAGTATCCACACGAACAATTCTTGATGGAGAAAACCTAAACAAAGGTGTGCTAGCACCTTGATAGGTCACGGCAAGGAAGAGGAGGGAGAGCAAGGAGAGAACTCAAGGAAGAAGAAGGAGTTACACCACTTGAATGGAAAATAAATTCCCACACAAACACAAAGTGGCCGGCCACTCTCAAAAACCTCCCAAATTAATTGCATTAATTTCAATTAATATGAAGTCATTAAAGAGAATGGCTTTGTAACTTCTATGAGGTGGCACCCATGATGATGTGGAACATCATTATTGGTCCACCTAATGCCAACTCACCAATGAGGTGGCAAAAGGTCAAGTCAAAATTGACCTTTGGTCTTCCTTCTCAAGTCAAGTCAAACTTGACTCAATCTCTACCATGGTTGATCTAATCTAACCATTTGATTCGAGCCAACTTAATATAATGAATCTAATTCATTAAATTAAATTGATTCAATGAGTCAAAATCTAAATTAGACTCATTGAACACATGAATCAACTTGAGTCGAACTCAAGTTAGCCCAATTAGGATTACTCTTAATCCAATTTGATTCATCAAATGAATCTAATCTTCTTGGTTCATCATATGAATCTAATCTCCATCTAATTGTCCTAAGTGTGTGACCCTATAGGTTCTTGTAACGTTGGCAATGCCCTAAACCCATTTAGGAGCATAAGTAATGAGCGGTATCTAGCAACACATCATTACTACCCAAGTTACAAGAATGTCGAGATCCGACATCACCTTGTGACTACTAATTGTGACTCCTCACAATATAATGACAAGTGTCCTTCTATCCTAGACATCTAGATTGATCAATATGAGGCATAGACCGTGTCATCCTCTAATCAATCTAAATCTTGAACCCCAAGTAGACTCACTCAATCAAATGAGCTCAACATCTCATGTTGACTCATTTGGGCATGGCCATGCACTTAGTGGTCTCACTCTATCAAGAATATTGATGTCGCTCCCGTCATATGGGAGGGATAGATCCCATCTACATCACTCACATCCCTCTGCATAATTTGTTACATACCCGGTAATCGCCTTTATAGTCCACCCAGTTACGGGTGACGTTTGACGAAACCAAAGTACATAACTCCTTATGTAGGGATCCATGGTGACTTCAGGTCTAAGGACTAATAGTCATACTAATAGCCACATGAGAAAGTATATGACACTCATATAACGATCCATGATACTTTCTCATGGCGGGTCATTCAGTATACATTCTCCAATGTATACCCATGTGTCAGCTTGATATCTCTATATCCATGACTTGTGAGATCAAGTCATCGAGCTGACCTACATGCTAGTCTTATTGCATTAACATTGTCCCTGAATGTTAATACTCGACTAGGAATGGTTTAGAGTAGTATTCCCTACATCATCTCACTATCGATTCAACTAATCGATTGATATAGGTATGAACCTTCTACTCAAGGACGCTATTATACTTAGTCTATTTGGCACTAATACAAATAAGTATAATAACCAAACAAATGCCTTTATTAATATACAAGAATATGATACAATGAGTCTATACAATCATCAAATGATTGGCTCTAGGGCTCTAACTAACAATCTCCCACTAGCACTAGTGCCAATCAGTATAGGCTTTAAGGCCTAATGACCTAGTGTCACCATCATGCTTCCTCTGTGTCAAAGCCTTGGTCAAGGGATCTGCGATGTTAGCCTCTGTAGGTACTCTGTAAATCTTCACATCTCCTCTGTCGATAATCTCTCGAATGAGATGGAAGCGCCGTAGTATGTGCTTGGTCCGCTGGTGTGAGCGAGGTTCCTTCGCCTGTGCTATAGCTCCATTATTGTCACAATAGAGCTCAACTGGATCAGCGATGCTAGGAACCACCCCAAGTTCAGTGATGAACTTGCAGATCCAAACTGCCTCCTTTGCTGCCTCTGATGCAGCAATATACTCGACCTCTGTTGTAGAATCAGCTACTGTGTCCTGCTTCGAACTCTTCCAGCTCACAGCACCACCATTTAAGCAAAACACGAACCCTGACTGCGATCGGTAATCATCCTGATCGGTCTGGAAGTTGGCATCACTGTAACCCTTTACAGTTAGCTCATCATTGCCTCCATATATCAAGAAATATTCTTTAGTCCTTCGTAAGTACTTAAGAATATTCTTAACCGCTATCCAGCGACTTTCACCTGGATCTGACTGGTATCTGCTCGTCATGCTCAAAGCATACGAGACATCAGGTCGAGTACATAGCATGGAGTACATAATCGATCATATGGCTGAGGCATAAGGGATCTGATCCATGCGATCTCTCTCCTCTCTAGAAGAGGGACCTTGAATCTTCGAAAGACTCACGCCATGTGACATTGGCAGAAATCCCTTCTTGGAATTCTGCATGGCAAACCGAAGGAGTACCTTGTCAATGTATGTACTCTAACTTAGGCCAAGCAATCTCTTAGATCTATCTCTATAGATCTGTATCCCTAGAATGCGGGATGCCTCACCTAAGTCCTTCATTGAGAAGCAACTCCCTACCCAGGTCTTGACAGACTGAAGCATAGGGATGTCCTTCCCAATGAGTAGTATGTCATCCACATACAATATGAGGAAGACAACTATGTCCCCTACAACCTTCTTGTAGACACAAGGCTCATCTTCGTTCTTGATGAAACCAAACTGTTTAATCGCATCATCGAATCGAAGATTCCAGCTCCGAGAAGCTTGCTTTAGTCCATAAATGGACCTATGCAGCTTGCATACTCTACTAGTATGCTGTGGATCTACAAAACCCTCAGGTTGTGTCATGTACACATCCTCGAGTAGGTTTCCATTCAGAAACGCGGTTTTGACATCCATCTGCCATATCTCATAGTCATGGTAGGCTGCAATAGCAAGCATGATCCGAATGGACTTAAACATCGCCACTAGAGAAAAGGTTTCATCATAATCAATACCATGAATCTGCTTGAAACCTTTAGCTACCAAGCGACCCTTATAGATAAGTCATCCATGTCAGTCTTTCTCTTAAAGACACACTTGCACCCAATGGGTTTTACCCCTTCAGGTGGATCAACCAAAGTCCATACTTGGTTGGTGTACATGGATTCCATCTCGGATCTCATGGCTTCTAGCCATTTCTCAGAATCTGGTCTCATCACAGCTTCTTGATAGGTGGTAGGCTCATCCTCTATGAGCACAATGTCATCATGGTCAGACAAGAGAAAAGAGTATCTCTCAGGCTGACGACATACCCTATCAGACCTGCGAAGAGGTATGTCTACTTGAACCAGTTGTTGTTCCTCAACTCCTTGTGGAACAACATCATCCACAACACTTTGTGGTTCCAGTTCAATTTCCATCGAGGCATTAGTGCTATTGTTCGCATCTTGAACTTCTTCAAGATCGAACGCGCTCCCACTAGTCTTTCTAGAAACAAAGTCCCTTTCTAGAAAGACCCCAGTCTTCGCTTTATCTTGTCTGGGAATGTAGAAGTAATATCCCTTAGTTTCCTTGGGATATCCGATGAAATAGCACTTGTCGGATTTGGGTCCTAATTTGTCTGAGACTTGACGTCGAACGTAAGCCTCACAACCCCAAATCCTCATGAAAGACACCTGGGCATCTCTCCCAGTCCATATCCTATATGGTGTCTTTATCACGGCCTTTGATGGAACTCGGTTGAGTATGAAAGCTGCCGTGTCTAGAGCATATCCCCATAGATATGTCGGAAGATCTGTGTGACTCATCATAGATCGTACCATATCTAATAGGGTACGATTCCTCCTTTCGGATACACCATTCCACTGTGGTGTTCCAGGAGGAGTGAGTTGGGATAGAATCCCACACTCAGCTAGGTAGTCACGAAACTCATGGCTAGGGTATTTTCCACCTCGATGTGATCGAGGTATCTTAGTACGCTTGCCAAGCTGGTTGTACTTCATTCTTGAATTCTTTGAACTTTTCAAAGGATTCAGACTTATGTGTCATCAAGTACACATAACCATATCTATTGAAGTCATCAGTAAATGTGATGAAGTATCTATAACCGCCTCTAGCAGCAACATTGAAAGGACCACATACATCACTATGTATGAGTCCTAACAAATCAGTTGCTCTCTCGCTATGCCCACTAAAGGGGGTCTTGGTCATCTTGCCTCGTAGGCATGACTCGCATATCTCATATGATTCTAAATCAAATGAGTCCAACAAACCATCCTTATGGAGCTGGGATAAGCGCTTGTCATTTATATGACCTAAGCGACAGTGCCAGAGGTAGGTTTGGTTCATGTCATTTAACTTGAACCTCTTGGTACTAATGTTATAGATAGAGCTCTCAAGGTCTAGAATATAGAGTCCGTTTATTAGTGGTGCACTACAATAGAACATATCTTTCAAATAAACAGAACAACATTTGTCTTTTATTATAAAAGAGTATCCTTTCTTGTCTAAACAAGAAACTGAAACTATGTTCTTAGTAAGAGCAGGCACATAACAACAATCATCTAAATCTAGTACAAGCCCAGAGGGCAGAGATAGATAGTAAGTCCCTACAGAACAGCAGAACCCGTGCTCCATTGCCTACTCATAGGTCCACCTCCTGCTATTTCTCAGCGCCTGCACATCAGTACAAATGTGAGAAGCACATCCAGTATCTAATACCCATGATGTAGAAATAGATAGATTGACTTCTATAACATATATACCTGAAGTGGAAGTCTGACTTCGCTTCTTCTTAAGATCCTCCAAGTATACCTTGCAGTTCCTCTTCCAGTGCCCAGTTTGACCGCAGTGGAAGCAGGTAGCATCCTTGGCGACCCCTCCTTTAGGCTTCGCCTTGCCTTTACCCTTGGTTTGAGACTTTCCCTTACCTTTGGGCTTGCCCTTGCCCTTGTGCTTCTGGACCATCAGAATGGGCTTAACCTTCTTAAGGTTAATCTCAGCAGTTCGTAACATACTAAGTAGCTCGGGCAGTGGCTTGTCAATCTCGTTCATGTTATAGTTGAGAACGAATTGACTATAACTATCCAGCAAGGACTGCAAGATCAAGTCAGTGGTCAGCTCTTGGCCAAGTGGGAACCTCAGTCTTTGTAGGTTCTCTATGTACCCAATCATCTTGAGTACATAAGGACCTACAGGAGCCCCGTCTGACATCTTGCACTGAAACAGTGCCTTAGAGATCTCAAATCTCTCATGCCTCGCTTGTCCCTGATATAGTTGGCGAAGATGCTCAACCATATCGTAGCGCCCATCAACTCGTGTTGCTTCAAGCTCGAGTTCATGGTCGCGAGCATTAGACAGACACATCTAATGCGTCGTCTTGATGCTTCTTGTAAGCATCTTTGTCTGCTTGGGCATTGGCAGGAGGAGCCTCCGAATGGGCTGCTCCAGAACTACGTTCCTGGTGAGAACTATTCTCAAGTTCTGCACTCCCAGGAAATTCGCTCCGTTGAGCTTGTCCTTCTCAAGGACAGATCGCAGGGAGAAGGAATTCGTGTTCGACGTCATGGTTATCTACAACAGAAAATTTGCAGAAATAAATATCATATTCTTTAAAAATCATTTAATTAGGCCTTTAATTAAATGATGCTCCCACTGAATACTATAATTCTTGTGGGACAAGATCCACATCATACTAACCCTTGAGTTAGCTTTGGCTAATACGCCCAAGGCTTAGTATGATCGGTAGGTAACGATTACCAATTACATCTCTATGCAACTCTTGTTTATAGAATCAATATCCGCATTTATATTAAAACTCGAGTTAGCTTTGGCTAATACGCCCGAGAGTTAATATAAACGTGATTTTGTCCTACCTTTCCAACTATTGGAAGAATGCCTATAGTTGACTCGATCCAACCGAGTAACTAGGAATACTCAATCTAATTGAGTTTGTATTCACCCATGCGTTGATAGGCGGGACCAAGATTGTCCCTCCGTACCCTACCAAGATAATATGTATTGCTCTGCTTTGGCAGATTCAACAATACATGTGATCGAGGTAGTGATAGGTATCACGGCACGGTTAGGCATTTAGAGTTGGTTCGATCGAGATCTAATCTAATCGAAAAAGGATGCATCTTGTGCACAACTTAGATCTAATCTAATCGCAAGGGTGCATCATGTGCACGACTTAGATCTAATCTAATCGTAAGGCACTAATTAATTAACTACTTATTAAATATGCATCACATACACAAGCAATTAATTAATCTATTTGTGATTTAGTCATGGCCCTACTACGATCTTCTTAAGCCAATGAGAAGATCGAATGGTCAACCTAGGGTCAACAGCTTCTCCAAGCTCCTCCCTTTGACCACCTTGTGTTGCTCGTGCCCGCCTCGGAACTCCGTCTCGTGTGGACCCTCCACCGCTCCAATTTGTACAATACAATTTGAAACTCGAGTTACATTCGAGTCTAAATCTAATTTACAACCAGAATAAGAGAAAGGCACGACGCGCAGGCCATGGGAAAAAACACAATCATATGACGGCACGCAGGCCGTATTATGAATTACAACACAAATCCAATCTTATTGGGTATTTTTGGGCCATGACTATCACAAATTAATATATAATTCAAAATTATATATTTTTCATAATTTTTCTGTAATTTTTAAAAATAATTTTTACAATTTTTATGAGTAAAATTTCCCGGCGGTCCCGTTTAGCGGTTTCGGGCGCAATCGCGGAACGGATCCCCTTGCGGGGCCCAGGGGCAGCGCCCCTACCCGCGATCTAACCATCGCGAGGGTTCCTTTGCGATCCAACAGCGCCTAAACCCGCTGTCCCAAAAGGATTTGGGCCGAGACATTGTCGTTTCGGAAAAATCTTCCCGGCGGGTTCGTTTTTAGCGATTTCGGGTGCAATCGCGGAGCAAATTCCCTTGCGGGGTTAGGGGCAATGCCCCTACCCACGATCTAACCATCGTGAGTTGCTCCTTTGCAATCTAATGACACCCGACCCCACTGTCCCAAACAGATTTGGGGCAAAACGAAGTCGTTTAAAAGAAAACTTTCCGGTAGCCGAAGCCTACAAGTGCCGAGACACTTGTGCTTCGCTTCTACGGAAAAATTACTCATAAAACTTCACCTCAATTATAAAATACAAACAAGTTCAAGTTAATATCATCAAAATGTTGGGTTATTTGGGCCGCGAAAACCGCTTTTTCGCGTCGCGGAAACCCCGAGTCACCCAAAGCCATGGATCTCGTGCAAAGATTCGTAAACAAAACTTTTCAAAAAAATTTTCTTGTACGAGTTTGTAAAACTTTAGATCTACACTAAAGTTAAGATCATTACCCTTGTAGCGAAGCCCTTCGCGTTCCCGCTCGTCCAAGAAGTTGCCGGATCTCTAGACCGTCAAGCGTCGGTCCTCTAGAAGTATCCACACGAACAATTCTTGATGGAGAAAACCTAAACAAAGGTGTGCTAGCACCTTGATAGGTCACGGCAAGGAAGAGGAGGGAGAGCAAGGAGAGAACTCAAGGAAGAAGAAGGAGTTACACCACTTGAATGGAAAATAAATTCCCACACAAACACAAAGTGGTCGGCCACTCTCAAAAACCTCCCAAATTAATTACATTAATTGCAATTAATATGAAACCATTAAGAGAGTGGCTTTGTCACTTCCATGAGGTGGCACCCATGATGATGTGGAACATCATTATTGGTCCACCTAATGCCAACTCACCAATGAGGTGGCAAAAGGTCAAGTCAAAATTGACCTTTGGTCTTCCTTCTCAAGTCAAGTCAAACTTGACTCAATCTCTACCATTGTTGATCTAATCTAACCATTTGATTCGAGCCAACTTAATATAATGAATCTAATTCATTAAATTAAATTGATTCAATGAGTCAAAATCTAAATTAGACTCATTGAACACATGAATCAACTTGAGTCGAACTTAAGTTAGCCCAATTAGGATTACTCTTAATCCAATTTGATTCATCAAATGAATCTAATCCTCTTGGTTCATCATATGAATCTAATCTCCATCTAATTGTCCTAAGTGTGTGACCCTATAGGTTCTTGTAACGTTGGCAATGCCCTAAACCCATTTAGGAGCATAAGTAATGAGCGGTATCTAGCAACACATCATTACTACCCAAGTTACAAGAATGTCGAGATCCGACATCACCTTGTGACTACTAATTGTGACTCCTCACAATATAATGACAAGTGTCCTTCTATCCTAGACATCTAGATTGATCAATATGAGGCATAGACCGTGTCATCCTCTAATCAATCTAAATCTTGAACCCCAAGTAGACTCACTCAATCAAATGAGCTCAACATCTCATGTTGACTCATTTGGGCATGACCATGCACTTAGTGGTCTCACTCTATTAAGAATATTGATGTCGCTCCCGTCATATGGGAGGGATAGATCCCATCTACATCACTCACATCCCTCTGCATAATTTGTTACATACCCGGTAATCGCCTTTATAGTCCACCCAGTTACGGGTGACGTTTGACGAAACCAAAGTACATAACTCCTTATGTAGGGATCCATGGTGACTTCAGGTCTAAGGACTAATAGTCATACTAATAGCCACATGAGAAAGTATATGACACTCATATAACGATCCATGATACTTTCTCATGGCGGGTCATTCAGTATACATTCTCCAATGTATACCCATGTGTCAGCTTGATATCTCTATATCCATGACTTGTGAGATTAAGTCATCGAGCTGACCTACATGCCAGTCTTATTGCATTAACATTGTCCCTGAATGTTAATATTCGACTAGGAATGATTTAGAGTAGTGTTCCTTACATCATCTCACTATCGATTCAACTAATCGATTGATATAGGTATAGACCTTCTACTCAAGGACGCTATTATACTTAGTGTATTTGGCAATAATACAAATAAGTATAATAACCAAACAAATGCCTTTATTAATATACAAGAATATGATACAATGAGTCCATATAATCATCAAATGATTGGCTCTAGGGATCTAACTAACAAAATTAATATATGATTTTTATTATATAATTTGTGTTGTATTTTTTTTTATTTATTGAATTCGTCCCCTGAAAATCCTAGTTATGCCACTGGTTTTATCTAAAGGAATATTATTGGTGTATGAATTCATTGTTCTTTTAGGATGATGTCCTTGTACCTAATCCATGATTCCCTTAATACATTTTGGAAATTTTCCTTTGTATACTGACCTTATGGTAGAAGTAATTGTAGATTCTCCCATATTTATCAAGTCTTTTGCTAAAGCTAGGAGACTTATAGTCATTTTCAAAATTTTTAGCTATTATATTTCTGTCTTTATTGAAATATTATATCCGATTGTGGGGTAAATTTGTATGTTTCTTGTCAAATGCTTCAAGT
This sequence comes from Zingiber officinale, assembly GCF_018446385.1. Classification (NCBI taxonomy): domain Eukaryota; kingdom Viridiplantae; phylum Streptophyta; class Magnoliopsida; order Zingiberales; family Zingiberaceae; genus Zingiber; species Zingiber officinale. The sequence continues at coordinate 70,611,280 of NC_056007.1, read as the reverse complement.
TCTTCTAAGTCGTTTCTATTAGATGAATAGCAGTTTCGGGTGACATATATTCATATTCATCTAAATTTCTAAAGAAACTTGTTACTTGGTCCGATTTATTCATTAAGTTGAAGTGATATATCTTAGTGCTAGCTTGTTTATTTTTTTACTTTTATATTATTCTTAAATATATTTTTTGTTTGATTTTACTAATTAGTATGCTGATAGAATCATCATCTTAGTGATATTTAAGTTATCTTCTAAATTTTTTTATCTTGGGCGATAAAGACTTGATATCCCGAGAATTTAATAGATATTTTGTCATTCCTATTTTTTAGTAGAAAAATATTACGAATGACTACTAATATTTGGAATAGTGATAATGCATGAGGGATGTATTTATCTCGACTATATCAAAATTTGAATCCCAGATTTCATGATGACAACATCTCATGCGCTAGTCACTAGATTGTCCCGAGAGGATTTGTTATTCCTATTCTTATACATTAGAGAAGTTGTTGATCTGAATATTCTTTCAAGATGATTAAGTCCGGCTTGATGTTCGTGTTATGCATGGTTAAGTGCGACTTGTGGTTAAATTCCAAGTGTATTTGTGGTATTCCGATGAATAAGGTTCCCTTTAGGCATTACGCAACCTTAGGCGAGCAGATAGGAGGATCTGCCTTAAGTATTTCTACTAATAAGTTAATTAATACGGGGGAATGGATCAACCACTACCCCTTGCCCTTGCCGTTGCCCTTGCGTAAGTGCACTTGATAGTCTATTATATACACGTTTAAGGACTAATCCTCCGATCCATTCAAACGGTTCGCCGAAGCTGCGTGGTTTTACCGATATCGATGTTGCTCGTTGGAGGATCGCTCTTCACCTCCACTCCGGCCACCGCCCTTTTCCGACGGCGTGCTCTCCGGTGCAGCGCCTCCGCGCCGCTGCAGGAGGCGGGTCTAGTCCGGCGAGCGGCGGAGGTGGCGGACCTCTCGGCGGGGCACACCTCGCCTCACCCTAACTTCGGATGCGTCATCGCGCGGGGCGTGGACGTCGTCGGTGAGGGCTTCCTCTATGCGCAGGGCACAAAGTGCGCCGAGCTCCAGGCCGTCGAGATGGCCGGCGCCCTCGCGCGTGGCGCCACTGCCTATCTGAACATGGAGCCTGGCGATTGCTACTCCGATCACACCGCTGCGTCGTCCCTTGTCCAGGTTGGCATCGCATTCTCTCTTTTCTATTTCTTGCTAGTCATTGAGAAGCTGATATTTTCTTGTGTGAGCACTGACGGGAACTTGCTTCCCAGTTGTTTGTGAAAATTTCTCAGAGGACTTGTTGTGCTTCCTGTCATTTATGTTTATCTTTCGGGATGGGTCAACAATATTGACATTCCCGTTTTTAACAGAATGCTCTTCCTTTTCTGTTGCGCTTGGGATAATAAAAATTCTAGCAGCTGTGATTATTTGCTTCCTAATTTTGCTTCTCACGCCAACGGTCTGATAAACCTTTCATTTAGGGCTCACTACGTATTGTTGACTTCGAGACTCTTTACTTTTCCTAGCTTCAGTGGTCATTCTGGTTAGCATTCAAGTCGCAGAAGTTAATGTTCAAATGCCGCTAGTTTTCTGTAATTGAGATTTCGGAAGACATCAAAATCAATTTGACCATTTGTGGGTTTCAAGCTTGTAGAGAATTGGAGAAGGCGAGTGAATATTTGTTTGTTAGCATTAAAGAAAACGTTATCATTCATTCTGTCTTCATTTGAACTCTCTTGATAAGGCATGCTTAGATTCATGCTCTTAACATGCATATCTAAGTATAATAAAGTACAAAATGGAATGTATAATAATGTTTGTTCTAAAAGTCTAATGAAACCTGCAAATCATTCCTTTTAAAATATTAAAATTTTAAAAATTTGTGAAAGTAAACAAATCCTTAATTGCCTTTTTAGTAGATTTAGAATGGAGCTTAGAATTCATCTATTCCTTTAAATAAAGGAATGCAGTATTTGATCTTTTTATTAGGCAGGAATTTCAAGAGTTGTAGTGGGCTTGAGACATCCATTCCAACATTTAAGAGGGAAAGCAATCCAGTCATTAAGAAATGAAGGTGTTCAAGTAGATGTTCTTGGGGAAGACTTACAGAGTAAAATATTTGAGGTATGGTTTTCATGCTAGACCTGTACGTACCTTACTTCTGTTCCATTCATGTTATTTGTTCTCCTTCTAGTATGGTAAGAGAACATTTCCATTGTATATTTGAATGAGTTATGACTTATGAGAACGCATGAAGCAAGATATGTTTTCATTTTGTGATTTTCATTATTTTGTCTATAGTTCTTATCATCTGGCTATATACTGTCATAGGATGCTTTGAAGTCCTGCCTCATAGTTAATGCTCCATTACTCTATAGAGCTGCCTTTCACGTTCCATTTTCAGTTCTGAAATATGCTATGACATTAGACGGTGAGATGAATTAGCTCTTCTGTGATGTAAGTAACATCTGTACATTTATATCTTTCTTTTCTGATCATAACTTTGTCTAGAGACTTGTTAAATGGCAGGTAAGATTGCAACTAGAAGTGGGCATGCTTCATGGATAAGCAGCAAGGTATCTAGAGGTCGAGTATTTGAATTGCGTGGCAGAAGTGATGCCATTGTTGTAGGGGGGAATACTGTGCGCCGTGATGGTAATTCCCATGAATCTTTTTATATTTGTATAATAACTATTGTTTCTTGTATCGATTGATGTTCATGTTCTTTTGTTTTTTAAGATCCACGGCTAACTGCTAGACATGGAGGAGGACATGTTCCTGTAAGGATAGTGATGTCACAAACTCTTGATCTTCCTGATGAAGCAAATCTCTGGAATGTCTATGAAGCATATACTATAGTGGTGACACAAAGAGGTGCTCGGAAAGATTTACAGAAAAAACTTGCAAAAAAAGGTGTAGAAGTGGTGGAGTTTGATATTTTGAGTCCTAGGGATGTTATGCAATATTGCTATGATCGTGGCTACCTTTCTGTCTTATGGGAATGTGGTGGTTCTCTCGCTGCACCTGCTATTTCATCTGGAGTCATTCATAAGGTTGATATTAAGCTGAAACCATATGTTCTTTCTAGTTGATCAAGATATGTGTGGTAAAGATTCCCACATTTCTCCCTTTTCTACTGGATTCAGTAGGCAATTGTTCGCATTTAAATTGAATTAGTAGCTATTATTCTTATGATTCTTCGATGTGCCTTATGAAGTATGAATTATTGAATGTTTTATTATTTAACTATACATTTTGCCATGTTCTTGAAAACCGGTATTAAAAAAATGGACTGCTTTTTGAATTACCATTGAGTAAGAAAAAACACTTTATTCTAAATATTCAAAGTTGGAGGCAAACCTGATGGTTTTAAAATAGATTACTTGAAGAAACATCATTCATCTAGTTTGCTTTTAATTGTTTTATTTCTCAGCTAATTTGTGTAGAGTTTGATGAATTTGGCTGATTCTTATTTGTTTATCTTTTGGGCTTAAAAGTTAACCGATAAAATATGTTTGCTAGCCCATCCTGTTATCAATGTCATATAAATATGCACCAGTATTCTTTTATTTAGATATTCCCATTAGAAATACCAGTTACATCTTCTAGGCTCTTATTCTTAGCTCTTCCATGTATCAGGTTTATGCATTTGTTGCACCAAAAATTATTGGGGGAGTGAATGCTCCATCTCCAGTTGGCGAACTGGGAATGGTTGAAATGTCTCAAGCATTGGATTTAATTGATGTTTCATATGAGCAAGTAAGTTCTTGGATTGTTGTACATGTTATCTGGAATGCTGTTATTTTTTTGTCTGTGATTTATTTGTTTTTGATGTACCTAAAAGGACCTTCTATAGCATGAACTAGACCAGATTGTTAGGGTAAACCAATATCCATAGTCTTGAAGGGCTTATTTGGTGTGCTGCACACACTTTTCTAAACATCTTTTGCTGTTGTTATTTAATGACAAATGCTTTATATCTGTGTTTTACAATTTTGTTATAAGTGATGGTTTATATTAGTTCAGAACAATATCATGTCGATGCTGAGCCATGCAGACACTCAACGTGAATCAACACTGTTCCAATCGAGCTGACATAATTTTGACCTTTATCTTTAACAATATCTTATGAGTAGGAGGTTCTAGTCTCTACTAGTGTCAATTAGATTGGAGCATTAACTCTTGTAATATTTCGGTGAGATACCAATACCATAATTTCCCATCACCAGAAATAAATATGGTTCCCATCCATATTTTTATCACTATATCTTGATTGACAATTAGATGTTGAATTAGTAATTGAAATTAGAACGAGCAATGGTATTGAATATGGATAGAATAGGTCTCAAAATTCTTATTTGATTGATCACCATAAAAGGTGCCTAAATCATAGTAATTGGACTTGAAGGTTGAGTAAGATGAACTTCAATCATAAATTTAAGATGAGAACTAAAGGTGGTTTATTGACAATGTGGCACAAATATAGTCTCAAGGCGGTTCCCTCTCCTCTTCTTTTGCTCATAAATGGTTTGGTCAAACTAGGGGATTCTTTTCCTAGTTGTTCCTTTCCATCCGCCTATGGCATCCATAGGTAATAGAAGGAAGGATGGGTCCCATCAGCCCTTTCGTTCATCTTGTTACTTCCTTTCACCATACAAAATGTGCCTAAAATGTTCTTTTTTAACAATGGAGAGATTTTAGAGATACTTTTAATCTCAGCTTGAGTAATTAAAAAATGATAAGCAATCTTGTTTTATTCTTATGCTTAGGTCATATACCTGATATGTTTATCTTGCAAATTAGGTTGGGCCAGACATGCTTATAAGTGGATTTCTTCAGCCAATTCCAGATCTTTCACCTGTTATACCTTCATCAGATGAGCTTTCTGCTATTGATCCAACTGTCTGTCCATTTGATACAAAAATTATATCTTTCTATAAGACGTGGGACCTGTATGGGGCTTTCTCAAATTACTCCCCGCATCCTATACAAATGCCTGATGAAAATGGAAAGTATCAAACATGGTCAAGCGTGGAACACTATTATCAGGTTAGTGTCCATTGTCGGGTCGTGACAGAAAACTAATTGATGACTTAAATTTTGAATTCGTACCATTGTTATTGTTAAACAGAAGCTTTAATATGGTTTTCAGGCACACAAGTTTGCTGGGGTTGATGATCGTCTTGCTAAAGATGCCTATGAAGAAATAAAAACAGCAAAAAGCCCAGAAGAAGCATCACGTAAGGGAAGAAGATTGCAGAGACAACATCCTGACATGGTATGCCTTGTGCTATATTCTCTATGTTGAGTTAATTGGGTTGGATGACCACATCCAAAAAAAGGCATTAGGAACCAACTTGATTTTTTGTTGCTATTAGGGCCTATAGAACAAAAAGAAGGAACACTTAATAGTATGCATGTTTATTGACATGTCTTATACTGATGCTGTAAACCTCTTGTTTTCCACTGGCCTTTTACCTGTGACAATTGACAATATCACATTAGAAGTGCCGCAGAGTAGACTTCTTAATAAAACCTTCAATTGTATTACATTTTGCCTTTATGACGTGCTCAAAAAGGTCATGGTCTGTCGGGGTGCAATTTTCAACTTGGTTCATATGCTCCTTGCTCCTCATCCTTCTCTTTATACCTTTTTTTTTTGTCTCTTATTATTATTTTTTTAATATAGACTACAAAAAGTGGAGATCTAGCCTTTACCCATGAGCAAGTTCAATTTGTTATACTTTCCATGTGAAATTGATTTACTTGAATTCAACGTTGGGTACTATATATGGATTTTTTTCAAACTGCAACACATCATTCATACATTCTCCTAGCTGCTATTTGAATTTCTGTGCAATACCTGAGTTGCATTTTGGACGATCTGATTTGATAATTTGACCTGAGCCTCTAGTTTGTTTCTGTTTTATAGCGCTTAAATGATTTTGCAATAAGCCCTTCTCTTTTTTCATCTTTTGTCTGCTGTAGTGCAAAAATTCCTTTTCCAGACAATATCTTCTACTTGACCACTCACTCTACACCTTATATGGTTGATCATTCATTCTTTTTCTCTTTTGCCTTTCTATCTTCAGGACGTTTTGCCACTCCTTACCTCACATTTAAAAACAAACAATCCTCTTTACAGAATTCACGCACTTATTTTCATTGTTGAAATTTTATTCTTAACGTTACTTCGTTGCCATCCAGGTTCGTGCTGACTGGGAATCTGCCAAGATAGATGTCATGTACAGAGCTCTCAAGTGTAAATTTTCTACATATCCAGATTTAAGTGCCATGCTTGTCTCAACTGCAGGCTCTGTTCTCGTTGAAGCATCACCCCATGATCTCTTCTGGGGTGGAGGCCGGGAAGGCGAAGGCCTAAATTACTTGGGCAGGCTCTTAATGCAATTGAGAACAGAAATTTTAGATAGAAATTCAAAAGCTGCTGTTGTCTCTTAATTAGTCTGGTTCTTTGTTGTTAGCCTGCGATATTAGTTTTCATTTGATATACCAGCTGCAATATTAGTTTTCTTGCTCCAACGAAGAAATGTGAATCTTCGATGTTTGTAGTACATTTAATGTTGTTTAAATTTACGTATTTTGTTTCATGTTTTTTCTTTTACAACGTATTTTATGATATTTTTATTTTGGGAAAGTATAAGCATTTTGTCATAAAAAAATATCAAAGACAAAAGAGATGATAAATACCTTTTCCCTATTTTTCTTTAGAAAATGTAAGTTTAAACAAGGAAACAAGAAAGTTTCTTGAAGATGCCTCATTCTCAATTTTCTATTTTTTTAAAATGGAATCTCATATCTTATTGACAAATAAAATTTAAAATAAATAGCCCGATATATTTGAATAATTGTAAACACATCTTGATAATAAACATCTATTTATGGAATCATAACACATCATTATCTTCTTGTTTTTATAGTCGAAGAAGAACATCATAAGAAGAAGTTTAAGTTTATTGTCTATTTGTGGTCTTTTAATATCTAATATGAATCGGTAACGTAGTTGTAAAGACAAAAAGAGATGAAATATAAACCGCACAGCATCAATGATTAAAAGTGGATCGATGAGAGCTAAGCACTCCCGTAAATCTTCTGTTAGTAATTTGTCTCGTTGACTCACTCTCTCCTACACCACCCAGCTGCCCCCACGGGCTTAGAATGGTTAGTGTGTAGAAATTTATCATTTGAGAGCATGGGTTCGAATCTCGGAATAGTCAAGGCGTAATTTCATGATCCCTGTGTATCTCTTTCCGCTACGCACTAGCTTCTTCAATTACCGTGATTTATCTTTTTCGTGTTGATCTTAGAACGAACTGACAGAGGTGCTGAGGTCAAACGAATCATCCTTTTACCACTTGCCACTCTTTACTAATATTGTTTCCACATAGTGACACAGTTAATTTATATAAGACTATTATTATTAATAGATATAAGGTTGATCTTCATAATGTCTCGTTAATTGTTTCAACCCTTCTATATATGTGCTGTCATCTCCCTTTCTACAGTGGAAGACCATTATATAGGGGCCATCGAGATGATGATTTCATCTATTTACTGTCTACTCTTTTAGTACCATGTTGGTTCCAAATAACAAGGGTTCCATTCTATCCTATTCCTAGGATAATATCACATGCTAGAGGTGCTTGAATCACTCAGGATAGTAGATCCTCTGTCATATCATTGGTCAAGTTTCTGAGTGAGAAATTTTTATGGAATTAGATCCAATATCTTTGAAATTAATAGATTCAAATAATTTAATACCTAGATTAAAACAAACAAACAAACAAACAAAAAAATCTTTACTACACTGCTACCTTTCTCTTGTCTTCCACGCTGGCCACGGAAATCTCTAAGTCAATTATTAATTGATTGGGCGGCGCAAATGTCTTGTCCATCATCTCGGATCCAATCCATAAATCCACAGCGCAAGCAGTACGCTATAAATGGCACCGAAAGCGAGAAGTAAGAGCATCGCCGATCGAATTAACGTCGAGTAATTAATACGAACGCGCCACCGGCGGCGGCGGAAGCGCACTCGAGAGGACACGACGCAGTGATGATGGCCGCCGGAGCAGACTCGCTTCTCCATTGCGTCTTCGAGGGCTCCATCCCCGCCACGTGCTCCGGCATCGATCAACGCCCCTACCACCGCAACTGCAAGTGCGCGCTGCACCGCCACGACCGCCACCGCTGCGCCAATCCCGGTCTGCGCCCCTGCGTTTCGTACCCGATTCGACGATGCCACCGCTGCCACCAAGGCCTCAGCTTGGCGGCCGACTCCACCCGCCCGGATCCCCTCCTGGACTGTGGGAGCAGCCTCTGTCGGCGAAGGATGACATCATCAATTTTAATCCGTGGGAAGCAGTACAGTTTTTGTATTCCTGAACTTTGGCCTCTGAATTGACTTAGAGAGGCGACCGAATACTCTCATCCATGTTTTTTTTAATAAGGGATGATCGGATAGTAGGTGTGATTCAATTGTAATTAGTTATGATTTTTTTTTATTTATTTTTTATCCAGATTATAATTTGGATTGGGATGGGTGATTGAATACAGCCTCCCACTCGGCAGCCCGACCACCCGCCCATCGCCGGTAGCCTTCGGTTGCTTATCTCGATCCAAACTATAACCTGAATGGAAAGTTCAACTCAGGAAGAGATGATAATCAATTACGACTTAATCGTGGTTACGATCCGACCATAATTATATTATGGATTATCCTCTGATATATAAAAAGTGGATTAGAGGATCCTCTCTCCTTAGAGAGCCATTTGAAAAATTAAAGACAGGACTAGTTACAGCGCGGCTCCCAAGTAAAAAAAAATAAAAAAAATAAACAAACAAAAATAAAGAAATATTATTTCCCATGGACTATTTTTCAAAATGACAAATATACACCTCATATTTTTTTATTGAATCATCATAGAGATGTCCTTTTTTACTTTATTATCAAAAGGATGCTGTCCTTTTTTACTTTATTATCAAAAGGATGCTCAGTTCAATTCTCATTCGAGTTCCCAAACATCTTTCTCCTCCATCCAAATGTCATTGTTCTAGCAGATACAATATTGTAGTAGAGCTAGGAAACCGTAGCTGCTACAACATTTTTATTTATAGTCTTACTACATTGTGACAGCTACGAAATCATAACTGTTATAATATTTTGGTCTAACCACATTTTAGTAGCTATAATTTCGTAACAGCCATAACATTCTGGTCAGCATGTTATAGAAATTACGTTTTGATAGCTACTACAAAATCGTAGCTACTACAACATGCTGACCAGAACATTATAGCAGCTACGAAATTATAGTTGTTACAACGTTGTAATCAAAACTAGCTGGAATATCATTTTATTGTTCAAAACTAAAATTGTAATGTAACACTAAGATATCAAGTTTTTGTTTACAGAATTAAATGGTGTCTAGTACTTCAACCTCTCACATAAACTCTACTTCTCGTACATATCATAAGAAAATATAATAGAAAAGTAATGTCTACTATTTTAAGTCCTTCATATCATCATTACAACCAAATAATAGACATATATAGTTGATAAGTAGAGGCTCATTTACCTGGGCTCTAGACATATCACATAATACAAATATCAGAGGTCTTGTACAAAATATATTTGACAATTGAGACTATCATGCTAAGTGTTCATCTTTTAAAATTAGAAGATTAGATTTACATGAAAAGATGTTGCATTAATTCTAGGACTTCCAGACCATGGAGATGAAGTTCCTTTGTATATGGATATCACCTCCATCCCACTCTACCTTCAATATTTCATATCTCAGGATTGTTCAAAGAATGAAATAGAGAACAAGCTAATCAACATCAACAAAAAAACCATCTCTTGAATTTGATCTTTTTGTTTTCAACTTTTTATTTTTGTATTTTTTTATGTATGAGTTATTTACTACTACTAACGTTATATCTAGACTACCAGTGCAATCACTACTTGATTGCATATATGACTTTAAAAATATAATAGATATAATTGGTGTAAGATTGTATATGACTATATGACCTTACAGATGGAGGACATTGGTGTAATGGTCTCATTGAGGCCCAAGCCACCGGGTCTTAAAGGAAATCAAACTCTAATGCTGAAAGGATTTGCACATATACATATTGTGAGTTATTAAATTTTATTGATTCAAAATTTATAGCTATACTTATTGCATTGAGGGTTGGATGTGTGAATATGTTAGAATCATAGAGCCACACAAGAACTTTGTCCTTCCAAGAATATGGTGATGCAAGTGGACAACCTCACATGTATGAGAAAAAAATAAAGACAATGATTGGAGAACTATCTTCATAAAAAATAATAACAACTTTGCTATCATTAGATTTAGAGGAACATTTGTTATCAATTAAATTAATGATCAAATTGCGCAGAACATTGTTAATGTGTTTTTTCCTGAGCAAGCAGAGGATGTTCAAGAGCATGTAGTAGAGGATGTTCAACATCAAGCTGTAGAGGATATTCAGAAGCAAGTTGAATGTCAATGCTACAAAGTAAAGGATGATAAACTTGCTGAGATACATGCTTTGGTTGCTCAGTTGCATTACACAAAACATTGAAAGAGGTACTTGTTGAGTTACTAGAGAGATACTAATAAATAATGTTTGAGAAGAACAAGACTATAGGTAAAAAGGATAAAAAAAGATTATAGAGCTCTAAAGACTGTTATAGAGCAAGGTATCAGAAGAGCCACAAGCAACCCCTACCCCGGATAAAGAAGTCATAGAGTCTAATTTGCCAAGACATACAAGAATAAAGAGGTGTGTTAGAAAGAGTACTGGACTACTGTCAACTCATAAATTTGAACAAACTCCCAAAAGAAAGAGAACTAGTTGAAAACAAACGACTACAATACCTATGCCTATAGAAGGGACAACTAAGAGGAAAGAGAAAGGCAAGGAGATTCTTTAGCATGAAAATCCAGAAGCCCCTATCTAATTAAAAAAATTTGCCACAGTCTCATCAAATCAACAACATAAACATGCTGAGATTGACAATGCCAAAACCAAAGTCTTGATGGTACAATTGATTATAATTAATTCTTTTTGTTGTTAATCTTCAATGACATGTTTGTCCATGTATTTGTTCAACAAGCAAAGACATATGTTAAGAAAAATAAAGATGTTATAGTAGCAGATACATTATTAGAGCCCAATTAAATAGAATGAGATAGTTGGTAGCTTAGTTACATTAGTATGTATTGCTATGACAATGATGAGTAATTTGTTGAAGTCTCAATAAGTGTATATTAAAACAAGAATAATATTGTCACACAGAGAGGGTGTCATTCCCGGTATCCCACTCGATGATAATATAGTAAAAGAGACATAAATGCTATTGGGATTTTGAAATATATTTATTTATAACATTTTATTTATATATTGTTGGTGCAGTTTTACACTAACGATCTAACTCAGGTTTTGATGAATGACAAGTAAATTAAGTTAAGTTTTGTTGTGAGCTAACCACTTGATTAAGTGTACAGGAAATCCAGCTAGGTCAATGGGCCACCAGATAGTTGGTACAAAGTCCAGCTAGGTCAATAGGCCGACCGAATAGCTAGTACGAAGTTTAGATAGGTCAACGGGCTGACCAGATATTTGGAAAGAAATCCAGCTAGGTCAATGGGTCGACCAGATAACTGGCATGAATTCCAGATAGGTCGATGGGCTGATCAGATGTCTAGCAAACTGGTAAATTAAGATAAGTTACTGAAGGAGAGTGACCAAGTGAGGACATGTCCCAGTTGAAGGGACAATATGCATCGGTATAGTTTAGGTCCATTGGGATTCGTAAGATGAGACATTGACTAGTTCCTGATCCTGGGAGGACATGAACTAATTAACATAGCTCATTATTATTTTACTAACATTTGTCTTGCAGCTTATTATTTTGTTTATTGGACTAATGTTAATTTGCAGGATAAAGGAGCACATTTTTTAAAACATCTTTAGACTTCCCTCATTTAATTTTCTTCTTTGACCCATGATCACCAAAGGATATCCCTCTTAACATCTGCTGTAATTGCATCCAGGTTGTAATCCAACATAATGAACCACTATACCCAATATAACAGTAGCATCCCAACAAGAGGGTATCAAAAGGAATCGGAAAGTACCAATACAACTCCTTATACAGTGAAAAAGACACATAAGAAAAACAAGCCTTTGCTGCACTCCTAAGACGTTTGGACAGTGTGTCGTGCATCCATCTTGTCTCCTCATCTACTCCGTCTACATGCCCCCTATCATATCTTGGGAAACATCTTCCTCACCTGTAACGTAGGCATCAGGAGTGTACAAACCCAACAAGTACAATCTAATATGAAAGATATGTCATCCATAGAGTAGCAGAAACAGTAACTAGTAGGCATAGAATATAAACCCAAATACGGAACTAAGAAGGAATATACGATATGTAAAAGAACCTACATAGCTAATAAGGATGGATATGTTACAATGTGGTAACCACTATTTGAGCCAGTCAATTAGTCCCATGATCCTAGAGGTACCTCCTAGGAGAATATGCAGTCGTATAGCCGAAGCTAATAGTAACAGTCATTATCAATCAATCAGTCAAGGGCCCTCTCCGGAACTCATCCTAGGACACCCAACCCTTACGATCACCACATATACTCGTACCCATCCAGTCAGCCCTATAGGAAAACATAATATATCCACATTATACTTTTATCGATACCACATCCATTCATTTTGAAAACATCCATACCTTGAAAGAAAACAATAAAGACATGCATATACCAACAGCAAGATCATACTGAATTCAACAACTTTAATGTATTTGAAATCAATTCTATAACCCCTGGATAGTTAACCTGACATTCCCATTTGACTCTCATTCACCCATACAAATCAATAAAGGTTTCATAACAATTCCAGTATCAAGAAACATCAACAGTTCGTAGCAAGTTCAATTTCAAGAACACATTCACCCATACAGATCAGTAGAGGTTTCATAGCACTACCATTGCAAGAACACAACAAAGCTTCATAGCAATTCCAATAACAAGAACACCAAAAACTGCATAGAAATTCACTAGAACTCAACAGAACTTAAATCCCTTAACATCACATGAACAGATTCCAAAAGACAAAAAGACTTCTTTTACAAACTTTATGCCATGTGCTGGACCCCGTGATTATTTTGATGTGATCAACCAAGTTAGGTTAAGTCTTGTTTGTTATTTGATCCCTATGTCTAAGTATGTGGTAACGATGTCTGTCACACTCGTAAAACAAATTAACAATGTATATTGCACTGAACCCCTTAACTACACAATTATGTTGTAATAACGAGCCCAGGATCGAACCTCGAGGAACTAACGGTAGGATGTAATCTAGGATTGAATTTTATTCCTATTTTTAGGGTTTTTAATATGGAATTGGGGGGTTTAAACTTTGAATCTAATTCTAACAAATAAAAGCACATCAATTAAGAAATTAATCTAATGCAATAGAGAAACCTAACTAGATGCCAATGATCAAACCATAACGCATTATCACCCTACGTTTTGATTAAATCATTAACACACTTAAACTAAATATGAAATAATGAGACGCAATTAAATCTGATCTAAAGTATAATTAAAATCCTAACTTAGAAATTAAACACTTAACAATTAACTAAGCATCAAACAAGAATTAAACTAAATTGTATCAATGAAATTACAACTACTAAACATGAATTAAACTTCAACTAAGTAATGAAATACTAGATTACTTGCTAAAACATAACAAATACTAAAAGAAATCTGTGCAAAGCTGTAAAAACAGTAACAAAATGAAATAAAATGGTAAACCAATCCATTCTCACAACCAATCTATCAAGCAACACACTCTTGTCGTCACACAAGAGTGCCGAAGTCGAGAATACCCAACTCCGGTCCTCAATGAAGCATCTCAGCTGCGTCTCAGTTCAAGGTATACTCAACAACACCGACGGACCACCCCTGGCGAGCTAAAACAACCCTAAACCCACTCAAGTGCCGAAAATGCTGGATTTCTTCTACCCGGAGCTCTCTGAATCTGGAATGAAGATGCGGGTGATGGTTTGCTGTCGGATGGAGCTCAGGAACGTCGGCGGACCACCTCCGAACGTTGCTGATGGGAATCAGAGCTCAGATTTGGAAGAACACCTCCAAATCTGGCGAAAACAGAGGCTTGTCGAGAGAAGAATTCCGCCGGAGGGAACGCCCGCCGACGGCTCCAGATGATCGGAATCAGCTGTCGTGAAACTCTACGATGAAGATGTCGCCAGAAGAGTTGGTCGGAGAAGGAACGGGGTCGGAAACCACCGGTGGCGCTCGCGCGACGCAAGACTGAGAGGAGGAGTCGACGAAGCCACGAAGGTACTGTAGCTTCTCTTTTGAATCTGATCCAGATCTCTACGGACGACTGAAATCGATTTGGAGCTTGATCAACGGTGGAAAGTCACCTAAAATCCGATCCGGAGGTACTGATCTCGATCTAGGGTCTGGATCTACTCTCCCTTAGGTCGGATTGACCAGATCTTCACTGGATGGTTCAGATTTGTCCAATCTTTGATGAACGACCCATAATACTCCGAAGATTGATCTTCTCATTTCAACTCCGATTCGAGCACAAATTCGGTCCAAATAGATCCAAATCCAAGATCCTTTAATGCCTACAAAATAAGAATCAAATATTAGCATCAAATAACACAAAAATACAATAATTTGTAATTAGATCCAAAATCTATACAATGCATAGAATTTGATGTAACCCTAATTTAAACCTATGAAATCAACATCAAACCATACATATATGAATCATAATAATACAGTAAAATCATGGTAATCAGTGTGTAGGAACTTAGGAACGCAAGAAGTCGAGCGGAAGACGCAGCTAGCGAGAAGGACGACACGGGAAGGGAGTCGACTGGCTCGGTGCGTCTGAAGGACGAAAGAGCTGCGGAAGAGTACACCGGTGGACGAGAATAATGTGCACGGCGTTCGAGGGATGAGAAGCCGGGTCGAAAGCCTACTCGAGGAGAAGGTCGGAAATTGGGTTCGGGTGAGCCCTATTTCGGTTGGCCGAAATCACCCAAGCGATCGGAGCTTCGGAATAAGAGAAGCTGGAAACTATTTATACCATGCAGTCCGAGGCGCCTCAGACCAATCTGAGACGCCTCCATCACCTTGAAGGCGCCTCAGACCAGTCTAAGGCGCCTCCATCACCTTGAAGGCGCCTTAGACCAGTCTGAGGCGCCTTCAAGAGCATAAGAGGCGCCTCAAACCCAAATTTTGTGACCGTTTACAATCGGATAAAGTTTTATCCGGTCAAACTACTTGGAGGCGCCCTCAACCCTCTTGGAGGCGCCTTCAACACTCGGGATAAGATTTTCAGGAGCTATATAAAGGCCCCTGGAGCTAGGAAATTAATAAATCAACTCTGTAACAACTTCCTAGCAACTTCTGTGCTCTCTTATTATGTAAAAGGCTTTTCCGCCTTCAGAGAAGGAGACTTTTCTAATGCGCTTTCCCACCGCTTTTGATTAACAACCCCCTGGGTTGTAACCAAATTAATTTCTAGTCTCCCTATTATTTCTTGTTATTTCTTTTATTATTGTTGCTATCTTTTTGAGTTGAAAGTCTTGAGGAGGATATACCTTGTTTTGCAGGCAATTCACCCCCTTTTGTCGGCTCCGCTGCACCAACAAGTGGTATCAGAGCCTGACCGCCTCAGAAGGACTAACTGCCAACTGAAGCACAAAGATTAAGACAATGGCCGGAGTGAACATTCATCCCCCGAAGTTTGACGGAGACTTCGCTACGTGGAAATGTAAAATGGAGGTATTTTTCAAAACAGAGTTTGATATTCTTCTTATTATGAAATATAATTTTGTAGCACCTAAAGACAAGGAAGAATACAACTGGACGAAGAAGGAACAAGCAGTTTTTGTGGCCAACGAAAAGGTGGAATTCCAGCTGCTCAGCGTTCTGCCGCCTCAGGAGGTAAGTCGGATCGGAAACTACGACTCCTCCAAAGACCTCTGGGAAAAATTCCTGGAGCTTCATGAAGGTACCTCAGAAGCAAAATTGACAAGGCGAGACATCCTCCGGACTCAGCTAACGAACCTCCGGATGAATAATGGTGAGAAGGTAGCGCAACTTCAAGCGAGGATCAAGGAGCTAATAACTCAACTCAACAATCTCGGAGAATCGATAACGAACCGAGACTCGATCCGATACGCGCTCAATTCCTTCCCCAGAACTCCTGAATGGGCGTCCTTAGTAGATGCTTACTACATCTCTAAGGACTCTGAGGTAAGTAGTTTAGGAATTTTATTTCTACTTTCGAACTTCACGAGTCTCGACTTGTAGAGCCTAAACAAGTAAAGAAGTCAAACCTCAGCATTGCCCTACAAGCCGAAAAGGACGATCCCGACTCTAAAGCATCGATTGACGAAACCAAAGGGCGCTACTGGTAAGACGTTTCAATAAATTTCTGAAAACTAATAAATTTCGATCGCAGCCGGGAAAGCATCGGCGTAACAGAAGGACAGTCCGGTGTTACAACTGCAATGAAGAATGGCACATCAAGGATGACTGCCCTAAATTAAAGAAAAAGGATAAAGAAAAGTCTCGAAGACCGACTCTCTCGAAGTGCAAGAGTCTGAAGGCTACATGGGATGAATCATCATCCTCGAAATCCGAAGTCGAAGCTTTCTCGGGATTAGCACTGATGACCAACCATCTTTTCAAAGAAATCAGCTCGGAGATGAGCATAGATGAAGAAGGAGGATCATCAGAAGAAGAAGAAAGCTGCGACGAAGGGGGAGCATCACCAAGTGAGGTAAATAAGATACGTGATCTCACCCCTACTCAGTCTTTTGAATTTATCAAAGTACTTACAAAAGATCTAGTGAAATTAGAAAAAGAAAATGTTGAATTTAAAGTAAAATTAGCCAAAGCATACCCATTTCTCTAGAAATGTATGATATTTTAAAATTAAAAAATGAGAAATTAAAAATTAAAATTGAAAAATTAAAAAATAATCAAGCATGCTTAATTAAATTTCCAAAATCAAAACTTAGAGTTTATGGAAAATTAAATTGGTATATTAAAAAACATCAAGGACAACTTAGAAAAGTTCCTAGAAACTATATACCATCTAATTTCTTAATTAATCCAGTAGGAAAGAACCTTTACTGGGTTCCAAAATCATTTCTAGACGAAATATTTTTTTAAGTTAGAGCTTACAGCGAGAAAATTAAACAATGAGTTTCTTTATTAGACTTTGTCTAAGGAAGTGGTTGTTGCTCCAATAACCAAGAAGGTCTAATGCCTCGCCGCGACCTGGAAGCCAAAATATTGAAATAAAATATTTAATTAACTTTCTGGAAAAACATTAAAATTAGAATTAAATAATGTTTTAGAAAGTTTTTCTTTAACATTTTTTTTAATTCAACAAAAATATTTTTAAACTTAGAAAAATATTTTTTGCATAAAATTTTTACTTAGGAAAATTCTCAAATAATATTTTTTGCCTAAGTTAAAATTTTTTCTGAAATTAAAACTAAATTAGAAATTTTTTTCTCTTACCTAAGTTTTAACTTAGAAAATTCTTAAATTGTTTTTAACTTAAAAATTCTTTCAAAAGTCTCATAAATTTGTTTTAAAAGACTTAGAATTTAGTTTGAACATGTTTTATACCCCGTTTTTACTATGATCAAAGGGGGAGTGATAGACACAAGTTAAGGGAGAGTTAGAAATATTTTCACATTCCGTTTGAATTTTTGTAAAATGATATTCTTTTCAAAAATTAATGTTGCAATTTATTTTAATTGCAAATTTATGCTTAAATTGGTAGTTTAATCATTTCTATAAATTATTATTTGTTTGCTTTACTCTAACTTGAACTTGGATTGATGCATATCAAAAAGGGGGAGATTGTTGGACCCCGTTATTGTTTTGATGTGATCAACTAAGTTAGGTTAGATCATGTTTGTTATTTGATCACTCTGTCTAAGTGTGCAGAAACTTAGGAAGTCGAGCGAAAGACGCAGCTAGCGAGAAGGACGACACAGGAAGGGAGCCGACGGGCTCGGTGCGTCTGAAGAATGAAAGAGCTGCGGAAGAGTACATGGTGGACGAGAAGAATGTGCGTGGCGTTTGAGGGACGAGAAGCCGGGTCGGAAGCCTGCTCGAGGAGAAGGCTGGAAATTGAGTTCGGGTGAGCTCTATTTCGATTGGCCGAAATCACCCAAGCGATCGGAGCTTCGGAAGAAGAGGAAAAAGAGAAGTTGGAAACTATTTATACCATGCAGTATTTATACCATGCAATCCGAGACGTCTCAGACCAGTCCGAGGCGCCTTAGACCAGTCTGAGGCACCTCTATCACCTTGAAGGTGCCTCAGACTAGTCCGAGGCGCCTCCATCATCTTGAAGGCGCCTCAGACCAGTCCAAGACGCCTTCAAGAGCATTAGAGGCGTCTCAGACCCAATCTTCATAACCGTTTGCAACCGGATAAAGTTTTATCCGGTCAAACTGCTTGGAGGCGCCCTCAACCCTCTTAGAGGCGCCTTCAACACTCGGGATAAGATTTCCAGGAACAATATAAAGGCCGCTGGAGCTAGAAAATTAATAAATCAACTCTATATCAACTTCCTAGCAACTTCTGTGCTCTCTTATTGTGTAAAAGGTTTCTCCGCCTTCAGAGAAGGAGACTTTTCTAGTGCGCTTTCCCATCGCATTGGATTAACAACCCCTTGGATTGTAACCAAATTAATTTATAGTCTCCCTTTTATTTCTTGTTATTTCTTTTATTATTGTTGCTATCTTTTTGAGTTGAAAGTCTTGAGGAGGGTATACCTTGTTTTGCAAGTAATTCACCCCCTCTTGTCGACCCCGTTGCACCAACAATATGGACAAATTGGAAGCAAAATGAAAACAAATAAAACAATTTCATCCAAAATCCGAAAGCATGACTAAGGAATAAAACAACCTTGGAACCGATCCAAAATCTGCTCACAGAAAACCAACAAAGCAGAAAGGCGACGCATCTTCAAAGAGAACCCAAATCTGTCCCAAAACTATATGCTATCTTGAAGAACCAACACAACATAGAAATCAGAACTCAACCCAACAACACCATCACAATTCCAAAGAGAAAAAAAATCGAATCTACGACTCCAAATCTGATTCAAAATTCCAGCAACACCAAGGAAATCCTCACAGCTTCAGAAATCAAACTCAAATATGCCAATGAAAGTCCAACAGCTCGAGGAGTCCGAAGTAAAGCCAACAACATCGATAAGGAGGAGAATCTTGTCTCTTCAAGTCTCATTCCCCAAATCTAGAAGCCAGACAAAGAACCAACCAAACTAGAATCGTAAAGAGGAAGATCTCGGTCAAGCAGCGCGATCTTGAACTAAATCCAAGCCAAGTCCTCAACAATCGGGAAACAAAACAAACCAATTTGCCAGAAGAACCCAACAAAGCCAGACATTCTCATGAAAATCCTAGATCTGTTGTTGAAATCTGAGAGGAACAAATGATGAATCAAAAACAAGCAAAAATGAACAGGTACAACACCATAACCTCAAAACGTAGTTCATCAAGGTATTCAAACATCAACAGCAGATCTAGCAACACCTACTAGCACTGATTCCTCACCTTACCGACCTTATATCCACATATCTAAAGAGTAATCGCCTTTCCCTTGTCGTTTTCGTCCTTGTTCTACCGATGGAGGCTCTTGCCCAACTATTTTGTGTTGCCGATGAGTTGGTTGGAGCCCTCCACGTCCGACCGCGACACCCCCAAAGAGTTCACCGGCATGAACTAGCACCAGATTGGGTCTCTAAGGCCGGTGATGTCCCCGTTCGGCGTGGTGGAGATAGAGAGAAGAGGGAAGGGGAAGTCGACGAGGTTTCGGTTAGGCGACGGAGAAGAGAGGGGAAAAGAAGTTGGCGGTGGGGAATAGGGATTAGGTTTAGGCTTATATATATATACCTTGGGCAAATAAATCTCAACCTTAGGTTAATAGAATCTATTGACTCCTACTTAATTGATATTTGAACACACCCCCCTCAAAACTTAATAGATTTATCTTCACCAACATATGGTATGAGCCCTGTTTAATCTCTAAAAATTCCTAAAAATTCTTTAAAATTCTATAAAAGTATTTCTTAATAAACTGTGATTATTTTATATTTTATTATATTATTATTATCACCATCGAAAATATTCAAATTACTTAATTTAATCATTTGATGCTAGTAGGACTTTACATTTTTCCTTCAGATAAACAGTATCAGAAGGCGTCTTCAAACTTGATGGAAGGTGTCTTCGTACTGTTCATAGAAGGCACAATTTTGTCGTTAGTAATAAAAATATATCGAATCCACAGGGACTGTCGATTAAGCACTAGTTAACTTCGCATGGTGAATTATCTAGACAAACATGAGATTAGTTGGAAAAGAGAGAATGTAAAGAATAGAGAAAAAGGGAGAGTTGGATTTGGGGATGGATAGATACTAGGATTTTGATTTCGTTGTGATGCTAGTTAATGTCCCTATGCATTGTTCATCTCCCTAACTCCATGCTTATACTCATGTAGGAATTCTAACTAGAGTCTGGTACAATCCCGCGAAGATTGCACCAAAGAGTTTACCCAAGTTCTACCACCATTAAGTAGAAGAGGTAATTTAGGAAGTCTGATTATAAGGAACATCCTTCTGTCACAAGGGCCCACGGTCCATGTTCCTAGATTACTCAGATCACTTCCTGACGGTAGATTAATGCAATTAAGTAGAAGAAGTAATTTAGGAAGTCTGATTATAGGGAACATCCTTCTCACACAAGGACCTATGGTCCACGTTCCTAGATTACACAAGTCACTTCCTAACATTAATTTGGGATAACTCTCTAAACTCTAATTAATCTTCCTAACAAGAATTGATCCCCATTTCAAGGAACTACTGTAGAAAGAAAGGGATACCTTCTGTCACAAGGTCTCATGATCTTACATTCCAAGACTCTTCCTCTACATGGTGATCTAACCCTACATCTACATGGATTTACCTCACACACATTTCATCAAACACATACAAGGCACAACACACATAGATGATGATATAAACACTTCATTACATAGGAAAATATCCAAATACATACTTTATACATTCATAATCACATCACATCTACTTCCTACATCCTAGATCTAGAGATCTACTCCATAGAAAAGGATTTACAAATAAGAGACAAGAAATTAAGCATTCTACACTCCAAAACAAGAGATAGAGAAGAGAGGAATGCTTATCTATGTGTCGCTGGTCTTCTTACTTGCAACCCTTGCTCCAGAAGTGGACGGATTGATGAAGATGGAAGATCTAGGGTTCCCCCAAGGGGAAGAACCCCTCTCCAAGGAATGGAGGCAAGCCCCAAGCCACATATGAGTGAAAAGGGGAGAAAACCCCTTTTTAGAAAGCAGGACATGGGCACCACACGGTCTGTGCCATGGCCATGTGGCACACATGGCCCTGGATGTTTTGGTCTCGACCAAGGTCACACGGTCATGTACTGTTCTTTCTCTGGTTTGCTCATACGGCCGTATGGCTCACACGACCTGACATTGCTTGGTCTTTGAAAATTTTGCACGGTCGTGTGGCTCACACGGCCTGCCTCTGCTTACTCTCTGGAAGTGTTGCACGACCGTGTTGATCTCGCACACCCCTTGTATGGCCCTTATCATGGCTCTACATGGCTATATTTTATTGCAATGTCTTTTAGACAACCAAGATGGGGTTTTCTCTGGTTGAAGTCTTCAGAAAAATTGTAGATCTTGAAGTTATCTACATTTTGATATAAAGAAAAGTCCATAACTCCAATCGAGCACAAAGGTATGGTCATTTTAATTTCAGTCTGCTGTGTTGAAAATTCCACACGGCCTTAACACGACCGTTTCGATTCCACACGACCTCCACATGGCCTTGACACGGCCAAACATGGAAAAACTTAGTTTTCACATGCCCGTGTGAGTTCCATGCTGCCCAGATGCTCTGGAAGTTCTAGAGTTCATTTAAGTTCCATTTTTGCTCCAAATCACGTCCTATCAATCAAAACAAATAAAGAGCAGATCTCCGAATAGAATATAATGAAAGTATGATATTATAATGAAATATGGTACAATAAGCATGCATTATATGCATGAAGTACAAGTAGATGTGCGTCAAAATATGCATAAAAGTGTATATAATCTACGCACATCAAACAAATATGATCGAACCTAGTATGAAGACAATGATTTGTATGCTCTGGGCAGGGAACTAATCTACGACTAAATCCTAATTAAAAAAAGCATATGTTTGCTTGAGGATTCTTTGGTTGGACCTTTTGTTAGTATTAGTCCTAATATCAATTATGAGATGATTGCAAATGGCTCAATTTTGTATCATATTTCATTATTAATAAAAGGTAAAGTTGGTTATTATATTTGTTTCAATTCAGTTCTAATTGAATAAGTATAATAATGTCCTTGGGTAGTAGATTCTTATCTACAGTATATCAATTGGTTAAATTGATAGTGAGATATTGTAAATATATATAGAACACTACTCTTAACTATTCCTAGTCAAGTATTAATATACAAGGACAATATTAATGCGTTGAGACTAACATGTAGGTCAACGGATGACTTAATCTGAGATATCAGGTTGACACATGGGTATATATTAGAGAATATATACTGAATGACCCGCCATGAAAATATTTTATGGATCGTTATATGAGTGTCATAAACATTCTCATGTGACTATTGGTATGAATAGTTCTTAGACCTAAAGTCACTACGGTTCCCTACATAAGGAGTTGTGTAGTTTGGTATCGGTAAACGTCACCTGTAACAATGTGGACAATAAAGTCGATCACTGGGTATGCAATGAATTATGCGGAGGGATGTGAGTGATGTAGATGGGATCTATCTCTTCCATATGACGGAAGCGATATTTGTGGGCCCCTTGATTAGTAAAACACAAGAAAGCATGGTCATGCGTAAATGAGTCAATATGATATATTGAGCTTATTTGATTGAGTGTCTATTTAGAGATCAAGAAACACAAAGGTTAATAAGAGGAAGACACGGTCTATGCCTCATTGATTAATCTAGATATTAAGGATAGAGGGACCAAGTCATACAAGATAATAGCCACGGGCAGGTTAGGTCGGATCTTGACTTTCTCATCACTTGGGTAGCAATGATGTCTTGCTACATGTCACACATTGCTTATGCATCTAAATATTGATTTGGGTACATTGCCAACATTATGAGAACCTATTGGGTCACACACAAAGAACAAGTAGATATGGAGATGAGTTCATTGGATTAAGTCTAATCCGAATTAGACTTATTAAGTAAGACTCAATTAGATCTAATTATTGGATTAAGTCCAATTCAAACTAGACTCATTGAATCAATTCAAATGATTGGAATGGTGATTCATTGAATTCAAAATTACATGAGAATCAATGAGTTAGATTCATTGGGTGAACTTGAGTTCACCAAGGAAGTTGAATGGTCAAAATTGAACCATTGGATTGAATGGTCAATTTTGAGCCATTGGATTGGAAGATGAAATGGTTTGAACCATTGGATTGGAAGATGAAAGGGTAAAACCCTTTGATATTCATGAGATGGGTATATATATCATTTTGGATGATATTTTCATCATGTGGAAAACCTTTAGTCTTCTTCTTCTACCTCCTTCCCTCTCTTGGCTGAAACCCCTTGTGTGGTTGCTAGCACAACCTTAGGTAGTTTTCATCTCTTTCTTGTGAGTTTGTGAGACAAACGAAAGCAAGGTTTGTTCGTGTGGATACCATAGAGGCACGAACATGTGATCATGTGAGATCCAAGCTATATGGAGTTCATGAGCATGCATCAAAGGTATAACCACTATCATACAACTTAGTATAGATTGTTTTAAGCAATGTTTCTTCTCTTTGCATGGATCTGCTGGATAAAGGAACTAGAAGTTTTTCGCTGCGCTTTCACGTGTTTAGCGCCCTAGTTCCTAACACCTTTTGGTAAGACCATCTATGTAGGTCATCGTTACAGTGGCATGTGACTATCAAGTGCCTCTACTACCCCTCCTCTCAATGTCCTCAGCTTATCTTTCATAGTGGATTTTTGTAGGATTTTCTCACAGATGACACCAATTTGATAGTTGCTTTTTGCACTCGTTCAAGGTCCTCCTCTCCAGAAAGCTTAGATTTTCCTCCCAACTTACGAGATCTAGCACCTTAAGATGTACCATAGATTAGAGCTTGGTTCAGTTTTCTGGCACAACCCCTCCAATGCTTAAGTTAATCACTGAGAAAAGAGGAAGAAGAAGATGTGATCTAGAAAGAAGAAGAGAAGGTCTTAATGGAGAAGAGTTACCTCCGCTTGAGAGAATAAGAAGACCAATGCATCTAAAACTTACCATCTGTGATGTTTATATAGTTATTAGAAAAGTATCTCCATAGCAGATGTCATGTGCCCCTCTACTTTTTCTCATGAGTTGAAGACAAGTCTAATGGCAGTCTATTACGTACTCTTCCATTCATTAATTGTCACATATTCGGAGGTAGGAATCAAGGCAACCACCTACAACATCCATTATCTGTTTCTCCACTCTGATCGCCATATATTGTTAACTAGAAACATTAGAACCTCGGATGCTAGGCAAAAATTAGTTATATTGCTCAGTGGAACTTGCTAATATTGCTCATCGAAACTTGATAATATTACTTGGTCGAACTTAATTATATTTCTCGGGAGAATGGATTGATTTCCATAGCATTGTAACTTTATTTTACTATAGCAGTGTTTTGCTGTAGCAATGCAATACTGTTGCAACTAAGAATATGATTACTTAGAGGAACAAGTTGATTTCTTTAGCATTGTAGTTAGTGTAAAATTTACTATAGCAACGGGACACTGTAGTAACAATTGAGAATGCATTTGCTCAAAGGAACAAATCAAATTTACTATAGCAATGTGACATTGTAACAATGGAGTACTATAGAAATTGAGAATATGATTGCATGGAAGAAGACATGATGCCAGAATGCCGTAACTATGCAGTTATTGTAGCATATTGAAGCATGGTTATTGTAACACCCGATAATGGATTGCTCTAGAGAACAATGGTTAGTGTAGAACCCCAAGAATGGATTATTCGGGAGAACAATCTAGCTTGTGGAGAAAGATACCGTAGCATCTGATAATGTGATTACTAGGGAGAAGACTTGAGATGCTCGGGAATAAATTTAGATGCCCACTACAACAAATATGACTTTTCACAGCGTGCAATTATGCTATCCATAGCGTGCATTGCATGCTACACAACTATAAGATGTTAAAAGTCATAAAACATCGACAGCGCACACCGCGTGCTAGAGTTAAGATCAATCATAGCCCGTGACATGTGCTGCGATTAAGAGCATTTGTAGCACGCGTCGTGCATTGCGATTAAGACTATTCACAGTGCGCGACGTACGCTACAGTTAAGAGCAATAAACAACATTCGTAGTGCACGCTGCATGCTACGATTAAGAGCATTTGTAGCGCGCGACATGTGCTGCAATTAGGAGCACTTGACAGCATTAGCAGCACGTAGCGCGTGCTGTGAATGCTCTTAATCACAACATGAAATGCATGCTGGGATTATGATCATTCAAATATCACATATAGATGTCACACACAAATTATAATACTATATACATATACCACATACAATTATAATACCACATACAATTATAATATCACACACAAATTATAATACCACATGCATACACCACATACATAAAATTATAAAACCAAAATTTAATCAATTATAATATCACATTCAACCATATATAAACATCACTTAAGTAAAATAATTCAAACTAGTAACAAAAAATTTATTTAGTAACATAATTTCTTCCCTACAAAAGAGTATGACTTTAAAATAAGTAGAATTTATATCAGTTATACAAAACTATAAACTTAGATAACCAAGTGACTGTAGTTCTTATTGCATCATCAAGAAAAAAATATTTCATCATTTGATCAAATTAGGTCCACCTCCACAAAAACTCTATCAATCCAAACTTTTCAACAAGATCCACTAAGAAAACATGATGCACTTTTGCTTTTAGATATATGGATGCAATTCGACCTTCTGCTCCATAATTGTACCAATGAAGTAGTTTATACTTAGTATTATCACTGAAATCTCCATGTCTCACATCTTTCACTTTTGACTGTATAATAATACAAAGTTATTAATTATAAGATACAAAAAATTAAATAATAAGTATTATTAGAGGAATAATCTTATTAGATTTTCCAAGAATTTTTAGAAATTTTTTTGGGATTTAAACGGAGTTTGTATGATTCATTCAAGGGGATGAATCGAATAAGTTTAGAGAAAGTTTGTTTGATATATCAATTAAGTTGGGAGTTGATTGATTCCATTAATCTAAAGTTTTGTTTAATTAACAAGTCCTCCCCTTCATTATTGTTGATTCCCTCTTTCCCCTCCTAATCTCCTCCCCTAAGCCACCTTCGCTAACTTCACTGCCATCGCCCGATTGCCAACCGACCAGTATCGCCTGACACCGGCCAGTGCCCGATCGCCCAGCATGAGCTTTTGAGAGAGCCTCCGGTCTCCTATTCCCTAGCCTCTTTTCATTGGCCGATATCCTTCTTCCTCTGTCACTGTACCGATGCGGCTCGCGCTCACATGCGTCATCAGCTGCCAGGCGACGACGTCGATAACCATGAGGGTTGGACACATCCAGCGCAACTAACACGACCATCAGCGTGGGACGCGGTTGCGCCAAGAGCGACGGGCAACCCTCCCGCGACATGCTCCCACCATCGCTGCTCCACCACCGAGTGCAGGTGCCGCTCAACCGATCTGCCATCCACAGCCAGTTGTCTCCTTCTCATCATCATCACCATCGGTTCCTTGTCAGCCACAAGCATCGCCGCTGACTGCAGTGAGGGCTACCATTTGTTACCCTTTTCGGCTGAGTCTAGATGCAGAACGAATAAGTCACTGCTCCATCTCTCTGGTTCTTGATCCAACTGAGTCACTTCATCTTTACTCCGGTCATAGGGTAACTCACCGTTGATCGCCTTCACCCTTGACCTAGAGGGTTGTTTGTTACTGCTGTGCATTGCAATCGAAGAAGAAGGGAAAGTCGGTGCTAGGGTAACGAACCCTTTTACCCTATTAGCTCTACTCATTCATTTTTGTTATGTTGCTATCAGATTTGAGAAACATTAGAGAGGAGTTAGATCATTGATAATGATATTAATCTCAATTTGGTGGATTAGGTTGATCGATTGTGGTTGGAAGTTGATTTTTCCATGTTCATTGGATTAATTGGAGTTGATTGATAATTCAATTAGGGTTTCTAATTGGACATAGATTTAGGACAACTATTTGGACGTATGATAGGATTTCTAACCTGTACTTTGTGTTACAGGACTTTGTTATGAGACGAGCATCTTGACGTGGGCATTGTTTAGAACGATCTACGAAAAAGCCAGATACTTCTTTCTTGGCATCTATAGTTATTTGAACTTAGTGCATGGATTATCTTATGGATTAGGTTATTTTATCTTGACTCCACTCGTATTTTATCTACGTATGATACTTTTATGCTCGATCGTTGAGATGATCTGTTTATTATCTATACAGTCTCATCTTTGGCTTTTCTTACTCTATAGTATACACATGTGTATGGTGTGTACTATAGGAGTTATCATGCTGATTATGCATTATTAGTGTGCACACATGTATAGGTGTTGCTACATATTGTAGATGTTGGTATACATATATTAGATCTTTTCATGTATATAAGTGTATGTTATTGATGAATCTTGATTCTAGATCTATCCTGTGTTTTGTGTGCATATATGTCAAGTGAGTATTATTAGAGGTATCTTGTCGATTATACCTTTGTTGTTATGTGTATATGTGTCCAGCATGTTTAGTTGGAAGTATCTTGATGATTATACCTATGTTGTGAGTGTACATGTGGTTAAAGTGTGTACAGGTGGTTGGTGAGTCGTATTAGAGGTATCTTGTCGATTATACTTGTATTGTGGTGTGTGTACACATGTTTAGTGTGTACTATTAGAGGTCTCTAGTTGATTATACCTACATTGAGTGTCCGCACATGTCGGGTGTGTATTATTAGATGTTTCATGCTGATTATATCTATGTGGTGTGTGTACACGTGTTTGGTGTGCACTATTGGAGGATCATGTTGATTATATTGTACCTATGTTGAGGGAGTTGTTGCATTGAATATCATTGTATCCGTATCATGGTTATTTACATCATGTTCATCATTGCACTATATGCATGCTGACGACCATTGCTCCTTAGTGGTATGAGCTAGTTTGATGATTGTTGCTCCCTTGTGGTATGAGTTAGTTTGATGACCATTGCTCCATTTCGGTATGAGCTAGCTTGATGACCATTGCTCCCATATGGCATGAGCTAGTTTGACAATCATTGCTCGTTTGCAGTATGAGCTAGTTTGACAACCATTGCTCCCTTTCGGTATGAGGTAGTTTTATGGTCATTGCTCCCATATTGTATGAGCTAGTTTGACGACCATTGCTCCAATGTGGTACGAGCTAATTAGGCGACCATTGCTCCCTTGTAGTCAGTGCCAGTCGACAGTGATTGTTATACCTCTAGATTTGCATGTCTCCTATCGACTAGGGCTTCCTCCTATTGTAGGATGAGGTCAGAGCCAGTCGATAGTGAGTGTTATATCCTTGGCTGCCCATAGTGATCTGTGGTAGAGTGATTTCGCATAACCTATAGCTTGATAGCTACCTCCTATCTGCCTATAGTGATCTGTGGTAAAGTGATATCGCACAGACAGGGACCTTGACATTTTGGAATGCCTATAAATCCGTGGTAGAGTGATCTTGCGCAGTCCCTAGCTAGATAGCTAGTTGTCTAGATGTCTTGGTCACTTGTATTTCTTGTGGTGTAGAGTTGCTCCCATATATAATGGTTTTCTTATGGTTTTATCCTTGGGTTATTATACCCTGGGCTGCCCACAGTGATCTATGGTAAAGCGATCTCACGTAGCCCGTAGCTAGGTAGCTACTTTCTGTTTGCCCATAGTGATCTGTGATAACGTGATCTCGCACAGACAAGGACCCTGACATTTCAGACTGCCCACAGTATCACGCGCAGTTCCTAACTAGATAGCTAGATGTCTTGGTCACTTGTGGATTATTTATGGTGGAGCATTGCTCCCACATATTGCAGATTATTTGTGGTGGAGTGCTGCTCCCACATATTGTGGATTATTTATGGTGGAGCGTTGCTCCCACATATTACAGATTATTTATGGTGGAGCGATGCTCCCATATATTGTGAATTGTTGGTGGTGGAGCGTTGTTCCCACATATAATGGATTGCTTGTGGTGGAGCATTGATCCCACATATGATGTATTCTTGTAATGGAGCGATGCTCTCACATTTGATGTTCTATTACCGTTTATCATACATGGTTATACTGTCATATATATTACCCAGATGTTATGAGCAAGTTTGTTGTTGATCCCTAGTGAGTTACTGATCAATATACTATTTGTGTTAGACCGGTATGTGTATATATATTTGTTATGTCATTTATATATGATCATGTTTTTATTTCCCTACTGAGACTGTATATCTTTGATCTCCTTACACTTTTATCCATGCACTACCATGTTCTTATAACTCGCTGAGTGATCTGCACTCACGACTCCTTGTACTGATTTTTCTTTCGCCATGTAACAAGTAGATGATGGAGGAGTTGCTTGGAGGATCCTAGTTGTCAGTCCTACGTTACATCTAAGATTAGCTTTCCATTCTATTTTGTATTACGCTATTGGTACTTTGTATTTGGATTTGGTATTGTGTTATGTAGTCTTGTTTATGATTTTGAGCCTTGTGGAAACTTTTATTTGATTTGGATTTTATTGTGGTGTAAGTCATGCCGACAATTAATCAGTTTATAATGTTGTGTTATTTTTATGTTTTATTTTTATCTTCCACTGTGTTTTTAGTACAGTCGTGTGGGTTGTTTATTATACAACTGTGTGGTAATGTCATTTTTATTCCAGCCGTGTGGGCTATGTATATAATTATGTGGTTGTGTATGTTCTAGCCGTGTGAGCTGCTGATTATTTCTTGTGTGGCCTTGTGGCCTTGTACACATGATTCATTTGTCATAGCTACAGGGGAGGTACTGTCTGATTTTCGTCGAGGCGTGACAATTCATTGGTATCAGAGACACAAATTTATGAGGCCTATTTTTCGTGATTTGATTTTTGTGATTTGTTTTCTCGATCTGACTTTTAGAGTTTTGAGACCAAGCAATGGCAGGACATCTCCAAGCTATAAGAAACTAAGGTATGTTCTAGTGGTTATCATACTTCTTTAGGTTTATTACCTTGTTCAGTTATGTTGGATTGTATAGTTATTTCTATAACTGTCCGTTAGGTATAAACTGACTTGGTGTTAGTATGGTGACACTTTGTGAGTCAGGCTTATTTGTAGTCATTGTCGAGGACGACTATAGACGCAACTAGTTGAGACTTTGGGACTCGAACCTGATGCAGAGAATGTAGAATTTTCTGTGGCACCAACTGATACAGAGTTGGGAAACAGGGGTTGGGTTTGTCAACAACTTATTGGAGATCAAAGATTACAGTCTCAGTAGATTCCTCATACCATATTACCAATATTACTAGTGTTTGTTACTATAGTTGGGCTAGAGTTAGAGTCACTTACTCTTGTTGGTTCGATCAGTAGAGGACCAACTTACTCTATTTCATAGATATTTCGATCCTTGGATTCCTCATGCCTGGTTGGATAACCTAGAATGCACATTCGAGTACATAGCCTGTACAGATGTAGGAAATGTCAATTTAGCTACATATCATCTTTGAGATTAGACCGTCACTTGGTGGAATATACAGAGGAATAAAGCATCTCTTGTTGATGATTTCAAGATACTCTAGAGAGATAGTATTTCTCTACATCTTTCTGTATATCTCGTCATTAGGTGTTCTTGAACCTGAAAACAAAAGAAATCAAGGCATAATGGTTAACAAGACGATTGTTAGTTGACTCGCCTAACATCATTCTATGGGAAATCCTGAGTCATGGATCAATCAGATATAGTTAGATTTTCATCGATGGTGTATTGAGATTTATGACCCACAATGATGGGGAGAAGATGGAGTTATTTACTTATAACTTGCGAGATCATGATATTGCTTAGTGATAAGGTATAGAAGATGATCTTCGAGAGGTAAAGCATCATTTGGTGTTGATTTTGAGATTCTATGGAGAGCTAGTATTTCTTTGCCTCTTTTTCTATTGCTCGTCGTTACAGGTTACCGAACCTTAAGTAGAGCAATCATAGTATGATGGGTTACAAGGCAATAGTTAGTTGACTCAGCTAACATTGTCTCCATCAGTAGCTCAAGACCTTGATCACATGATCATTTATCCAATATCTTGAAGTCTATATTTTTCATCAGAGTGTTCAACCTTTTTATTGACAGTTGTCGGAGGACATTACAAGAACGATTATAAGAGTTGTGGAGATATTCTCTTAATAGGTAGACTCTCAGTTAAGAAGTTAAGTGACCCTTTGGATTTTGTTGTGGGATTGCCAAGGACACAGAGGGGATATGATGTGATTGGGTAATTGATGATCGATTAACCAAATCTGCTCATTTTCTATCGATTTGTGGATGAATTCTTTGGATCGATTTGTAGAGTTCATTATGTACCTTTAACTATACCGGATAGAGATTTGTGATTCACATCACGGTTCTGACAGAGTTTACAATAGACCATGAGTATAGAGTTTTGTTTTGATACAACTTTCTACCCTCAAACAAATGGATGGTCTGAGTGCACTATACAGATGTTTGGAGATCTACTGATAGTGTGTTATGGATTTCAGAGGTGGTGGATTTATCGATAGTTGGCTAGGAAGCAATATGGGAGTAGCAAAAGCAGGGTGAGCTCATAACCCACAGAGTCATCCCTCACGGGTAGAGATTTATTCATGATATTTTGATGGAGTAGTCTTTGAGGGTGCTGCTTACTTGTTATCCTCAGATGAGGATCCCTGAGTTGAGCAGTAAATTTAGGGATCAAATTTTTATTAGTGGGAGAGAATATAAGATACAAAAAATTAAATAATAAGTGTTATTGGAGAAAAAATCTTATTGGATTTTTCAAGAATTTTTAGAATTTTTTTCGGGATTTAAATGGAGTCTATATGATTCATTGAAGGGGATGAATTGAATAACCCTAGAGAAAGTATGTTTGATATATCAATTAAGTTGGGAGTTGATTGATTCCATTAACCTAAAGTTTGGTTTAATTAACCTAGGTATTTTAATAGAAACCTAAGTCCTCCCCTTCATTATCGCCGATTCCCCCTTTCCCCTCCTGATCTCCTCCCCTAAGCCACCTTCACCAACTTCACTGCCATCGCCCGATCGTCGATCGGCTAGTATTGCTTGACACCAGCTAGCACCCAATCGCCCAGCACAAGCTTTTGAGAAAGCCTCCGATCTCTTATGCCCTAGCCTCTCCTCGTTGGTCGATTTCCCTCTTCCTCTATCACTGTACCGACGTGGCTTGCGCTCGCATGCATCATCAGCCATCAGGCGATGACATCGACAACCACAAGGCTTGGACACCTTTAGCGCAGCTAACACGGCCATCGGTGTGGGACGCGATTGTGCCAAGAGCGGTGGGCAGCCCTCCCACAACCTACTCGTTCCATCGCTGCTCCACTGTCGAGTGTTGGCCCCACTCAACTAATCTGCCATCCATAGCTAACCGTCTCCTTCTCATCATCGTCACCACCGGCTCCTTGTTAGCCACGAGCATCGCCGCTGACTGCAATGAGGGCTACCATTTGTTGCCCTTTTCAGCCCAGTCTAGCTGCAGAATGAACCAATCACTACTCCATTTCTCTAGTTCTTGATCCAACCGAGTCACTTCATCTTTGCTCCAATCACAGGACAACTCACCGTCGATCACCTTAACCCTTAACCTAGAGGGTTGTTTGTTACTGCTGTGCATTGCTACCGGAGAAGAAGGGAAAGCTGGTGCTAGGGCAATGAACCCTTTTACCCTATTAGCTCTACTCATTCAGCTTTGTTATGTTGCTATCAGATATGAGGAACATTATAGAGGAGTTAGATCATTGATAATGATATTAATCTTGATTTGCCGGATTAGGTTGATCAGTTGTGGTTGAAAGTTGATTTTTCCATGTTCATAGGATTAATTGGAGTAGATTGATGATTCAGATGATTCAGTTAGAGTTTCCAATTGGACTTAGATTTAGGATAGCTATTTGGATGCATGATAAGATTTCTAACCTGTACTTTGTGTTTTAGGACTTTGTTACCAGATGAGCGTCTTGACGTGGGCATTGTTTAGAACGATCTACGATAAAGGCGGGTACTTCTTTCTTAGCATCTATAGTTCTTTGAACTTAGTGCATGGATTATCTTATGGATTAGGTTGTTTTATCTTGACTCTATTCGTATTTTATCTGTGTTTGATATTTTTATGCTTGATCTTTGAGATGATATGTTTATTATCTATATAGTCTCATCATTGGTTATTCTTACTCTATAGTATACACACGTGTATGGTGTGTATTGTAGGAGTTATCATGTTGATTATGCATTAGTGTGCACACGTGTATAGATGTTGCTATGTATTGTAGATGTTGTTGGTAGACACATGTTAGATCTTTTCATGTATATAGGTGTATGTGATTGATGGATCGTGATTCTGGATCTATCGTGTGTTGTGTGTGCATACATGTCAAGTGAGTATTATTAGAGGTATCTTGTCGATTATACCTTTGTTGTTATGTGTACATGTATCCAACATGTTTAGCTGGAAGTATCTTGATGATTATACCTATGTTGTGAGTGTACATGTGTTTGTCGTGTGTACAGGTGGTTGGCGAGTCGTATTAGAGGTATCCTGTCAATTATACCTGTATTGTGGGGTGTGTACACATATTTAGTGTGTCCTATTAGAGATCTCTAGTTGATTATATCTACGTTGAGTGTCCACACATGTTGGGTGTGTATTATTAGATGTATCATGCTGATTATATCTATGTGGTGTGTGCACACATGTTTGGTGTGCACTATTGGAGGATCATGTTGATTATATTGTACCTATGTTGAGGGAGTTGTTGCATTGAATATCATTGTATCCGTATCATGGTTATTTACATCATGTTCATCATTATACTATATGCATGCTGACGACCATTGCTCCTTAGTAGTATGAGCTAGTTTAATGGTCATTGCTCCCTTGTGGTATGAGCTAGTTTGATGACCATTGTTCCCTTTCGGTATGAGCTAGCTTGACGACTATTGCTCCCATGTGGTATGAGCTAGTTTGACAACCATTGCTCCCTTACAGTATGAGCTAATTTGACGACCATTGCTCCCTTTCGGTACGAGCTAGTTTAACGACCATTGCTCCCATGTTGTATGAGCTAGTTTGACGACCATTGCTCCCTTGTAGTTGGAGCTAATTGACAGTGATTGTTATACCTTTGGATTTGCATATCTCCTATCAACTAGGGCTCCCTCTTGTTCTAGGATGAGATCAGAGCCAATCGACAGTGAGTGTTATATCCTGGGTTGCCCATAGTGATCTGCGGTAGAGTCATCTCGCGTAGCCTATAGCTAGATATCTACCTCCTATTTGCCTATAGTGATCTGTGGTAGAGTGATCTCGCACGGACAGGGATCTTGACATTTTGGATTGCCTATAATGATCTGTGGTATAGTGATCTCGCGCAGTCTCTAGCTATATAGCTAGATGTCTTGGTCACTTGTATTTCTTGTGGTGGAGCGTTGCTCCCATATATGATGATTTGCTTGTGGTTTATCCTTGGGTTATTATACCCTGGGCTGCCCACAGTGATCTCGTTCAGCCCATAGCTAAATAGTTACTTTCTATTTGTCTATAATGATATGTGGTAGATTGATCTCGCGTAGACAGGGACCCTGACATTTCAGACTGCCCACAGTGATTTGTGGTAGAGTGATCTAACGCAGTCCCTAGCTAGATAGCTAGATGTCTTGGTCACTTGTGGATTATTTTGTTGGAACCCCAAGGTTGTTTTGGTGTGATCAACAAGTTAAGTTAGGTCCTGTTTGTTTCTAACCTTGTGTCTAAGTGTGCAGGAGCTTAGGAACACAGGTAGTCGAGCGGAAGACGCAGCTAGCGAGAAGGACGGCAGTCTGAGGGACGAGGTGCTGCGGAAGAGTACCCCGGTGGATGAGAAGGTAGCGTGCGGTGGTTCTGAGGGACGAAAGCCGGAGCAGAAGATTGCTCGGGGAGCAAGAGACGCAACTAGCGAGAAGGACGGCACGTGGTGCGTCCAAGGGACGAAGACTGCGGATGAGTACGCTGGCGGACGAGAAGGAAACACGCAGCGATTCCGAGGGACGAGAAGCCGGAGGGAAGCCTGCTCGAGAAGACCGGAAGTTGGGTTCGGGTGAGCCCTATTCCGGATGGCAGAGATCACCCAATTAAGCGGATCCGGAGTGGAAGACCCGGACCGAGGCGGGACTGAAGCGAAGCAGAGGTCCCGGATGAAAAAGTCAACCAGAATTGACTTTTGGGGTCCAGGGCGCCCGGAGTTGACCGGGGCGCCCGGAACCCTTCTAGGCGCCCGGACTTGGGTTTTTGACCGGATCGAGCTTTGACTCGATATGAACGTTGGGGGATAAAATTTATCCCCCCAGGGTTCCGGGCGCCTCGACCAAGGCTATAAATATAGCCTTGGTCCAGAAGCTTTGAACGAACTCTGAATTGTAATTCTAACGCTTGTAAGCTTTAGTCTAGAGTTGAGCTTCTGTTTTATGCACTTCAACGCTGTACGAGACTTCTCCGCCTGAAGGAGTTTTTAGTGAGCTTGATCTTCCTTGGATTAACAACCACATCAGTTGTAACCAAGTAAATCTTTTGTGCCTCGCTTTTTCTTTATGCTTTTAATTTATCAGCTTACTTTATATATGCAAGTGTTAGTTTAAAGAGTTTGAGGATGGTTTGTCTTTTGTATTTGCAGGATATCCAACCCCCTCCTAGCCGGCCGCAACGGTCCTACAAGTGGTATCAGAGCCAAGATGCCTCAGAAGGACTAACCGTCGTCTGAAGCAACAAAAAATATGGCCGGAGCTAGCGACTACCCACCAGCATTCAAGGGGGAGCTTGCTTCTTGGAAGCAACAAATGAAGGTATTTCTTAACTCTGATATTGGTATTTCTTTAATAATGAAATCTGGTTATGAAGCACCAAAGAAAGCAAATGGAGAAAAGATCGACATACGCCTCTGGAACGAGAAGTGACGCGACGAGTTTATGGCAAACGGTCGGGCAGAGTTTCACATTCTAAACGCCATACCAAATAAAGATTTTGATAGAGTTGGCGAATATAAAAGCGCAAAAGAACTTTGGGAAAAGTTCTTAAAACTCTACGAAGAACCGGTTGAAGTCGTCCCCTTAATAGACATTGAGCCGTCATCAGAAGAATCCGAGATGGAAGAAATTACCGAGACATCCCCAACAGTCGAAGTACATCCCGAAGCTACAAGCTCATCCCAGATGAGCATCGATGAAGGGGGAGAGACTTCGGAAGAAAGCAACTCGATAGGGGGAGAATCAACTACTGACAAGGTAAATTAGGTATGCTCTCCACCTTCTGAACAAGTAATTAACTCATCGAAAGAATTCTTCGAATCACAAAATGCT
Source organism: Zingiber officinale (assembly GCF_018446385.1). Taxonomy (NCBI): domain Eukaryota; kingdom Viridiplantae; phylum Streptophyta; class Magnoliopsida; order Zingiberales; family Zingiberaceae; genus Zingiber; species Zingiber officinale. The sequence goes on along the minus strand of NC_056007.1, from coordinate 70,574,349 downwards.
TTGACAAAAGATTCTTACGAATCACAAATTATTTTGTCAAAAGAATTTTACAAATCAGAAAAATTATCGAAAACTTTCTTCGAATATTTTTTCGAATTACAAATTACCTTCTCGAAAAAGTTTTGCGAATTAAAAATTGAGTCATCGAAAAAGTTTTTCGGATTAAGAAATCTGTTATTAATAGATTCTTGCAAATTAGAATTTTTGTTAAAAAATTCTTGCAAAATACAAAATATTTCTTCAAACGAATTTTGCACATTGTCGAAAGAAGTTTTACAAATTATATTATCGAAAAATTTTATCAAGTTATTGAAATATTTTTGTGAAGTAGAATGTCAAAAAATAACAGAAAATGACATGTTAAAAGATCGAATAAAATTTTTAGCATGTTTAATATTTGTTACCTTAAATCTGAAAAATTGTAATTTAAGAAGTTATGAAAAATTGAAATGGAAATTTAAAACTTTCTGATATAAGTATTAGAATAAAATAAATAAACAAATGCATAGAAATTTTTTTTAATGTTATCAATTTTCATATATTTTCTTGCATATATTGTTGGGCTTCGAAAAGATTTTTTTATGGTGAAAACTTAGAAATTTTTCAAAAGTTATTCTTTAACTTAGAATTTTTTTTCCTTAACTTGGAAATATTTTTTTCTCGGAAAATCATTGAAATATATTTCTATAATTTTTCTAAGTGTCAAACCCTTAGATTGTTTTCTTGAAACCCCATTTTTATTGTGATCAAAGGGGGAGAAGGGAAAGTATAAGTCTAGGGGGAGGTAGAAAACTGAAAATTTAATTTGGAATTTTTGAAATTCAATTTTTTCTATCATGTTGCATGTTATTGCAATAAATTGTTTTATTCTATGTCTATTTGTAACCCTAGCTTAACTTGGGTTGATCACACCAAAAAGGGGGAGATTGTTGGAACCCCAAGGTTGTTTTGGTGTGATCAACAAGTTAAGTTAGGTCCTGTTTGTTTCTAACCTTGTGTCTAAGTGTGCAGGAGCTTAGGAACACAGGTAGTCGAGCGGAAGACGCAGCTAGCGAGAAGGACGGCAGTCCGAGGGACGAGGTGTTGCGGAAGAGTACCCCGGTGGACGAGAAGGAAGCGTGCGGTGGTTCTGAGGGACGAAAGCCGGAGTGGAAGATTGCTCAGGGAGCAAGAGACGCAGCTAGCGAGAAGGAAGGCACGCGGTGCGTCCGAGGGACGAAGACTGCGGATGAGTACGCCGGCGGACGAGAAGGTAACACGTAGCGATTCTGAGGGACGAGAAGCCGGAGGGAAGCTTGCTCGAGAAGACCGGAAGTTGGGTTCGGGTGAGCCCTATTCCGGATGGCAGAGATCACCCAAGTAAGCGGATCCGGAGAGGAAGACCCGGACCGAGGCGGGATTGAAGCGAAGCAGAGGTCCAGGATGAAAAAGTCAACCAGAGTTGACTTTTGGGGTCCAAGGCGCCCGGAGTTGATAGGGGCGCCCGGAACCCTTCCGGGCACCCGGACCTGAGTTTTTGACCGGATCGAGCTTTGACTCGATCTGAACTTTGGGGGATAAAATTTATCCCCCCTAGGGCGCCCGGAACCCTTCCAGGCGCCCCGACCAAGGCTATAAATATAGCCTTGGTCCAGAAGCTTTGAACGGACTCTGAATTGTAATTCTAACGCTTGTAAGCTTTAGTCCAGAGTTGAGCTTCTATTTTCTGCACTTTAACGTTGTACGAGGCTTCTCCGCCTAAAGGAGTTTTTAGTGAGCTTGATCTTCCTTGGATTAACAACCACATCGGTTGTAACCAAGTAAACCTTTTGTGCCTCGCTTTTTCTTTATGCTTTTAATTTATCAGCTTACTTTATATATGCAAGTGTTAGTTTAAAGAGTTCGAGGAGGGTTTGTCTTTTGTGTTTGCAGGATATCCAACCCCCTCTTAGCCGGCCGCAACGGTCCTACATGTTTGTGGTGGAGCGTTGCTCCCACATATTGCGCATTGTTTGTGGTGGAGCGTTGCTCCCACATACGATGAATTGTTTGTGGTGGAGCGTTGCTCCCACATATTGCGGATTGTTTGTGGTGGAGCGTTGCTCCCATATACGATGAATTATTTGTGGTGGAGCGTTGCTCCCACATATTGTGGATTGTTTGTGGTGGAGCATTGCTCCCACATACGATGGATTGCTTATGGTGGAGCGTTGCTCCCACATATTACGGATTATTTGTGGTGGAGCATTGCTCCCACATATGATGGATTGCTTGTGGTGGAGCGTTGCTCCTACATATTGCGGATTGTTTGTGGAGGAGTGTTGCTCCCACATACGATGGACTGCTTGTGATGGAGCCTTGCTCCCACATATAATGTATTCTTGTGATGGAGCGATGCTCTCACATTTGATGATCTATTACTGTTTATCATATATGGTTATACTGTCATATATATTGCCCATGTGTTATGAACATGTTTATTGCTAATCCTTAGTGAGTTACTGATTATTATACTGTTTGTGTTAGACCAATATGGGTATGTATGTTTGTTATGTCATTTATATATGATCATGTTCTTATTTCCCTACTGAGACTGTATATCTTTAATCGCCTTATATTTTTGTCCATGCACTACTATATTCTTATTACCCGCTGAGTGATCTGCACTCACCACCTCTTGTACTGGTTTTTCTTTTACCAGATAATAGGTAGATGATGGAGGAATTGCTTGGAGGATCCTGGTTGTCAATCCACGTCACATCTGAGATCAACATTCCATGCTATTTCGTATTACTCTATTGGTACTTTGTATTTGGATTTGGTATTGTGTTATGTAGTCTTGTTTATGGTTTCGAGCCTTGTGGCAACTTTTATTTCATTTGGGTTTTATTGTGATGTAAGTCATGCCGGCATGCAGTTAGTTTATAATGTTGTGTTGTTTTTATGTTTTATTTTTGTGTTCCGTTGTGTTTTTAGTACAGCTGTGTGAGCTGTTTATTATACAATTGCATGGTTATGCCCTTTTTGTTCCAGCCGTGTGAGCTATGTGTATAATTGCATGGTTGTGTATGTTCCAGCCGTGTTGGCTATTGATTATTTCTTGTGTGGCCTTGTATACATAACTCATTTGTCACTGCTATAGGAGAGGTGCTGTCTGATTTTCGTCGAACAACATTACCCTCGGGTCGTGACATTAATTCTGCTATGCTTATTTTTATAACAAATTTTAAATTTAGAAAAATACACAATTTCAAAATAATTACCTGAGCAATAGTTAGAGGTTGATTAACATTATCAACATTACCACTCTTTTTTTCCCATGACTATCGCTGCTAAAATCATTCTCAATACCGCTACAAATACCACCAGTAGCAGCCTAAATTTACAAACAAATTATGTCAAGTAATATATTCATAAGATAATTTTACTAACAAATAACGAAGGAACAAGGTAAATCATGTACTTATGTGATAAATAAATAGTGAAGGAACAAGGTTGTTTAGGAATTTCAATTGAATAGATTAATGGATCAATAATACTAAGAGAAACATCTTTACTATTGCATCCATCTAGCTAACAAAAATATTGTGCAACATATCAAAAGATCATTCTTTTAAAAACCATTGCATTACAAAAAGTTGACATAAAATCAAGGTTGACATAGAAATTTTACAAACTCCAAGAAATTTCAAGTCAAACAGCTTCTTCTGAAGTTTCAAATCAAACTGCTTCTAATCTTCTTCTACTTAGACAAATCAAATTACAATGGCCAAATCACCTAGCTAACAAAGCTAACCTTACCAATCACATGAAGATATTAATAAACTCATTTTACTCTATGTTTAGTATGTGAATGTACTAGATTCCAAATACATAAAATTTTCAAGGAATTGAACTACCTGATACTTAGCTATTAGGCATTCTTTATTATTTTTCTTCTTAAACACAAGTTATTATAAGTTTCCATTTAGGTAGAATGGAAGAGGGGTAAATGACGTAAAGGAGAACAAATTAAACCAAAACAATTAAGTAAAAAATTAGGTCAATTCTCGTAGTAGATTGATTGACTCTAGTGAATGATAAGGAGAAAATTGTCCACCTTGATTGATGATAAAGCACTTCAGATTTTAATTGATTGTATTTAATTGTGCTTCTTAATTGGAGGAATAATTATAGATTCTATAAGAAAGAATCAGATAATAGCTACTTTGCTTATCATCATTAGAAGAGGAAAAGTTTTTGCTGAGATGATAATAAAAGTGAATCTACCATACCAAGCATTAACATCAAGATCATGATGGCCCTAACATAACCTATATATATTTTTTATCAAGAAGCACAAACCCTAAATGTATTGGATTTTTTTTCTTGTATATCTGATAGCTTTAGACAAGCTTAGAGAGGAAGTTTTAGAGGCAGGCAAGCAAGGTGAGGCAGTAATGAGGGAGTTGATCAGCAAAGACAATGAAGGGTGAATGAGGGAGTTTGGAGGAGGGATCAAGATGTTTGAGTTTTTTTTTCGAGAAATGAACTCAATTAAACCCTAAATGTATTTGGTTTGTTCTTGCACGTCCACCTCGATCAGCCTTGAACTCATCTGAAATAACTCAAACCTGGTCAAATAGTAGATTAGGGAGAGAAGTGTAAATTAACCAGGGGTGGGGCACCCTTTTGATAATAAAGCAAAACAAGATGCCCATTTGACAATTCGATAAAAAAGGGATGTCCTTTTGAATTTTACCCAAAATTAAAAGGGGTTTTTAATTAAAATCGATAAAGAAGTATTTTTTAATTTATTATTAAAAAAACATTTTATCATGCATTAATATATTTTTATTTTTAAAACTACCACGTTAGTGTAATTACATGAACATTTCAACTTTAGTCAACATAAATAAATTATGTTATAAAGGTAGATCCGCTAATTAGTAGCTATGAACTATAGTTGTTATAACAGATATAACTCTCATAAATATTAATAATATATGTTATAGTAGTTATAGTTCATAGCTATTATAATATAAATATTTTAACTTTGATTAATATAGATAAATATTAATTAATATATTTTTGATAGAAATTACCATTGATTAAGTGGACACTAAGTTAGAGAGAAATATTAAGGTTTTTACCAAAGTTTTTTAAAATGATTTTGAAATAGTTTTAGAAAATAATTTCCAACCATGATCTTTGGTCTAAATGCATATGACATGTACACCAACTTTCCCCATAATTGGACTTCACATAACCATTTATTTAGATGATACTAAAATTAAAAAAATACACTAAATCAACATCTTAAGCTTTGTTCATCTTCCTAATATATCACTTGTATTTAATATGTCTCAAAAACACATACAAGTCAAGCCTATAGTCTTGTGAGATGTAAAATAAGTTTTCCCTAAAACTAAGGGATCATGCACATCTAACTAGATAATTTACCTTTGATTATCTTACCTAGGATGTCAATTAATATCATTATCCTTAATTATAAGGAATTAATAATTTATGCATGATACTGATCATGACATACATCAAATGCATACTTTTTAAAGAAAGACTATCATAAATAATGATATATGTATGACATGACATACATCAAATATCATGGTGAGATGTAATGTCAATGTGTATCTCATTATGCCATGACATGTGATAGGGCACCCAATCATGGTAATTTAGCATAAAGAAATTACCTACATTTTCTATCTAAGTATCATCAACTAATCTCTAAGTCAAACATAAACCTAAGGTGCCCTTATCTTCCTAGAAAATACCAAAATTTCAACTTGGCATTTCTTTGAATTTTATCCTATTTGTGTCAATTTGATCAAGCTCAATTCTTTAAAATTTTGATTTGTACACTTTTACTCTTCAAGAGTAAAAAATTCATTTCTCATTTTCAAGATATTACAATATCTTAAAAAAATTTTAAAGTGTCAACTTCACCGTGGTTGGGTTAACTACCCTTCTAATTAAAGTTGACACACTCGAAACCTACCTAGGGTGTAGTGAACATACTCTTATGAACCCAAAACCTATTGGTGCTCCATGAGTGTGCTTGGTATTCACTAGAAATAACTTCTCTAGACACCTTTTTGATAACTTTCTTAGACTTCATAGGGGTCTTAGTCACTTCAAGGTCAACTCTAGTGATAACCTCTCTTGTAACCTTCTTAATAACTTTCTTAGACTTCTTAGAAGTCTTATTCATGTTAGTCTTCTCAAGGTTAATTCTAGAATAACTTTCCTTGAAACCTTGACTTGACTCCTAGACATAATGTTGGTTCCATAACTATATGGAACTCTATGATAAGATGACATATTTTCTTTGCCCTTTGCTTTTGTTTCTCAAACCTCAAATGAATCTTGCCTATCTAAGCCTAGGGTTTGTTTCTTTGATCCTATGACTTCATTTGCTATTTTCTTATGGGTCTTCTCTATTTTATCAAATTTTGACCTCAAGATTTGATTTTCTATCTTTAAATCCTCAAACTTGGATTTTTTTTTCCTTATTGCCTAGGATGTTTTTCTTTTTAGGCATATATATCTAATTTTCTTAGAGTTTTTCCTAAATGGTTTTCTACCTTCCTATAATTAGGTAAGATAATTCTAGTATAAAATGATTTATACTTTTCCTTAGGTTTTTCATACTTTCTATTTTCATGATAAATATCATTAAAATGATAAAAAAAAATATTTCTAGCATACATTTTATCATGATTTAAATAAGTACCATAACTAATGGTACCTTAGTTTTGCCCTTTGAAGCTCCCCCTAATTTGAGCTTCCTTCTTTGTTCTTGATCAAATTTCTTCCCCTTTGATATTAATTTTGATAGTGTCCTTTTTATTGCAAGAAAATCACACAATATGTTTCTTGACCTTTCCAATCACGGGGTCGACCTCTCTTGGCTTCTTCTTCATCTTGAGAGTCATTTCAGCCTTCTTCTTTACCAATTTTAGACACTTACTCTTGTAGTATCAATTCTCCCTACACTCAAAGCATATGATATGTTTTTTATTTTTAATAATTGAAATTATTATGCCTTTGCTAGTAGAGTAGGAATATAATCCTTTATTTAATCTGGATGTTGGGGTTTCTTCTTGTTCCGTTGTTAATAAACTCCGCTCCCCCTCAATCCTTGAGGTGGATGCCTCTTCAACATCATCCTCTGATGTTGAGCATCTCTCAACCTCCGAAACATCTTGATCTTGGCCCAATGAGTTTTCCTCTTTGGATTTAGCATCACTTTGTACCGAGGTTGGATCTTTATGAAGTTTTGCCAAATAACTCCATAGATCCTTGACATCTTGGTATTTTTCAATTTTGCACAAAATGGTTCTTGGCAATAAATTAACCAACAATTTGGTTACTTTGTTATTAGTCTCGCATCTTTTGATTTGCTTCTCATTTCATTTGCTCTTTGAACCTCTTGGAGCTTCAAAATCCTCCATTAGAGCAAGTCATTGCTCTATCTCCTTCATGATGAAAATTTTTACCCTTGACTTCTAAAGATCGATGCTTCCCAATCCAAATGGTTGAGGTGCTTAAATATCATATCCAAACTCATCTCTAAACTTCATTTTAAACTTGAGCTCCCTTGATGATTAGCTTTTTGACTTGTTGAAATTAGGACTCAAATCTTCAACTTCTTCTTTGTCCTCTAGCTTTTGCTTCTTCAGGTAATTAGTCCAATAAAGAGTAGCATGTCTCTGATACCACTTGTTAGGACACGTAGAGAGCTAGACGGGGTGAACAACTTCTTTCGCTTCTTCTTGTTGACGTTGCAGCGGAAAACTTAAAGCAATACTAACACCATCATTTTAATTAGTCTCCACGTCCTTGAGGTAACTAATCCAAGGTTCCACACCATGCACACAACTCTACTATGAACACACTCCTTCTCGAAAATAATCTGGAGGCGGAGAAGCCTCGCACAAGAAATGCAACAAGAAATGCAAACTAGGTTGCTAACAAAATAAAAAATGATTACAATAAGGAACCTTGCTTTGCTTGCTCTTTTCTTGTTTTGGATAGCCTCTTGATGCTTGGAATGTGCAGCAACACTTGTCGCCCAAAGCTCAAGAACTAACAGAGAAGAGTTATAGAAGGGGATGCTTAAATCCTTCACAAAATCTCGTTATACTGAGTTGATTTAGGATTATAAATCGATTGTTATTATCCCCAATCAATTACCACGTCAGATCAAATTGAATCTAGCTATCCAAACCTTGCAATGACTCTTTTCCACTTTTCCTAATCGATTAAGATCATCATAATCGGTTAAGTAGCTTCTTAAGTGACCAACTGATCAATTAAGAATGCTTCTGTCCTCGAAGAAGAACCTTCCCAATCGATTACCCAATCAATCTGAGAAGCTATTGTTCACTCACGATTTCACTCAATTGATTACCTAATCGATTGGAGATGATCGTGATTGAATATCCAATTGATTCAAAAGCTTTCTGTTCTCATGAAAAACATTGCCTAATCGATCTACCAATCAATTTGGCCTACTCCAATCTAATAGCCAATCGATCCAGCACCCTACTGTTCTCTCATGACAATCCCAGTTAATTGATTCCCAATCAATCAACGTTGGGCTTAATCGATTGAGCATCTTCCCAATCAATTTAGCCCATTTGCGAGAAAGCTACTGTGCTTCGCAAAGAAATGATCTCCCAATCGATTGGTGCATTCACAATTGATTGATTCCTCCTGTGTTCATGTGAAAGAGGGTCTCAATTGATCAACCAATTGATTCGATTGACCTTAATTAATTATCCAATTGATTACCATACCTTTGAACTATGCTTCATAAACCAATCTATTCCTTAATTGATTAACCCTCCCAATCGATTACTCAATCAATTGGTAAGCAATAAAAGTGTCAAGAGTTCTAAACTATCTTTGTTTCATATAAGAGATTACCTTGTTTTAATATTCGAGCCAAAAGTTATAGCCTTCAGAAGTTTGTTATGTCAAAACTTCCTTATTTTTGTTAGGACACTTTTGGAGCTAGAGGAGGATGAATAGTGATCCGACGGTAAGAACAGGGGACCCCCGTTCTGGGGAGCCAACGCCACGTGGAAGTCAAAGGGCCAGGTGGCCGACCGGATAAGGGTAGACCGACCGGTCGATCGGCCGACCGGTGTCTGACTGGTGGCAAAAGGCGCCCCGGCAGAAGTCGGGGTTCCGACGCTCAGTGGACGAGATCGCAGGGCCGAGTGGAGGGCACGCTCGGCCAAAGACATAAGGTAGCACACTGCTAACAGTCTCCACAGAACACGTTGTCAAGGATCTCCCAAGTAGACCTCTATATATGGCCGTCCGGACGAAAGGCGAATGCTAGCCGGTCGGACGCTCGGCAGGGAGTAAGGAGAAAAGGACAAGGGACATCTTCTGACAGCTGTCATGCTCTAGGACTAGGCCATACTCCAAACCTTATGACAGGGGGTTCCGCTGTCCCATCGAAGGCGTGGTTGGACTGTAGCAGTATGGGGTCAGGTAAGCTCACTGACAGGCCTTTACTTGGGTATGGGCTAAAGACACGTGTACACCTCGGTATGCGCGCACTCGCTTCTCCACAACCCTATATAAAGGCTCTCATCCCTCGACGAAGGTACGCATTCTACGATTCTTGGAGCCACTTTCTTGTTAGCTTGCCTGACTTGAGCGTCGGAGGGTCGTCGCCGGGAACCCCTTCCCGGCCCGACTTCTGTGCAGGTTCGCCGGAGGTTCGTACGACCAGTCGTAGATCTACGTCATCGACCCGGACGCGCGATTCGGACAGGATCAAATTGGCGCCGTCTGTGGGAACGCTCCTGCATCCGATCGGAAGCAATGGACGAAGCTGGACGACAACACACGGTGACGCTTTCCACGGAAGAACTCGATGCTCTAATCGAGTCGAGGGCCGCTAAGCTTGTGGAATAAAAACAGAAGGCACCAGCCGAGCGGCCTGAGTAGCAAGCCACATCAGCATCTGGTGGCCGAGCGGAAGCACCCCCAGCCACAGTTCCATTCCATCGAGCTCTCTTCCGCACTCCTCCTGAAGCCGCAGCAGCTAATCGGGATAGAGGCTCTTCGTCAGATGAGGTGCCAATGCGGGATAACAGAAAAGGCAAAGCCCCCCGATCGGACGCCTCGCCCGAGCGGGTCAATCGTCAATTCTCAGAAGTCATCTTGAAGGATCCTCTGCCAAAGCACTATGTGCCCCCGGCAATCGGCGAATACAATGGGACCACCGATTCGGATGATCATTTGGGTAAATTCGATAACACTGCTACCCTTCACCAATATACGGATGGGGTGAAGTGTCGAGTTTTTCTGACCACCCTCTCTGGATCGGCTCAACGGTGGTTTCGGAGGCTGCCGGACGGGTCCATACAAGCTTCAAGGACTTCCGAACGGCCTTCCTCCATCATTTTGCAAGCAGTCGGCGTTATCAGAAGATGAGTGTCAGCTTGTTCGCCATCAAGCAAGAGCCAAGAGAGCCGCTCAGAGCTTATATCCAACGGTTCAACCAGGTGGCCATGGACATTCCAACAGCCACCTCAGAGACAATGATGAACGCATTTACGCAAGGCCTCATGGACGGGGACTTCTTCCGCTCGCTAGTTCGGAAGACGCCCCGAGACTACGATCATATGCTGCACCGGGCCAACAAATACATCAATGTGGAGGAAGCCCAAGCGGCCCGGAAAAAAGAAACTCCAACCGAGCGGGCTCCTCCTACCGAACGGAAGCCGCACGTTGCTCATCAGCCACCCAGAGGACCAAGGTCCGAAGCCATCCGCTCCCCCCATGCTAGGCCCCATGTCCAAGAAGTTGCAGCCGAGCGGCCCAAGCCAAAAAAGAAGTGGACCCCCATGTTCTGCTCCTTCCACCGGACGGATACGCACAACACAAGGGATTGTCGAAGTCTTCCCTTGATTGCTCATCCCGTTCCCCGAAGTGGTGGTCGACGATCGCCCTCATTCGATAGGCGACAGAGAACTCATGAAGCCGATCGGACGCAAGCTGATAGGCGAAAACAACAGACTCCCGATCGGCATCGCTCTTCGAGGCGGGAGAATCACCGAATGTCCAGAGAACTGTCCTGACCGTCCGCTCGGGAAGAAGAAAATAGAAGTAATACTTCCCGAGGCGAGATCAACATCATAGCTGGTGGTCCGACCGGAGGCGACTCTAACCGAGCAAGGAAGGCTAGCGTCAGGCAGCTCCAAATCCATGCAGTCGGCTGTAGTCAGGAAAGGGCGAGCGGACTCTCCTCATCAAAGCGGTAATAGCCAATTACACTATCCACCGCGTTTTTATTGACACAGGGAGATCGTTCAATATCATATTCAAAAAAGCCTTCGACCAACTACAAATTGATAGAGCCGAGCTGCTGCCCATGACGACCCCCCTCTACGGGTTTACGGGGAATGAAGTTCAGCCGGTCGGACAGATCCGACTGGCTATTTCTTTAGGAGAAGAGCCGCTCAGGAGGACGCGGACAGCAAACTTCATGGTGGTCGACTCTCCCTCGTCATACAACGTCATTTTGGGACGACCGGCGCTCAGCGAGTTCCGCGCGGCCATCTCCACCTTCCACCAGAAGATCAAGTTCCCCGTCGAGGACAAAGTGGGAGAAGTACGGGGAGATCAACTAGCAGCTCGGCGATGCTACATCGAGATGGTCCAAGCCGAAGCCAATTCCGCTCGGAAGACGCCCCGGATCGAGGTGAACGCTATAACTGAAAAGCCTCCCTCTTTAGTTTATGAAGAAAAAGAGGAAGTGCAGATTCACAACATCCCCCTCCGACCATCCGGTCGAGGGGATGCTGTTGAGGAGAGTCGGTCGGCGATGTCGGCAAGATGGAAGCTCCTTGGGCGGGCCCCTTCAAGGTTATCGAAAAGCTCCGCTCGGGCGCTTATTATTTGGAGGATACAGAAGGGCGGCAGCTGGACGGACCGTGGAACGCGAATCATCGGTGAAAGGTGCACGAATGTAACTCATTTTGTGTATATGCTGTCGCCCATGTAATGCAGGAAGCAAAATGATTTAAAGGATGGCTAAGGTGTTCGCGTCAGACAGTTAGCCTTTAAGGCCGAGCTCGACGTTAAATATTGAGAGGAGCGTCTATAAACCCTCCGAAGGAAGACCGTCGAGCTCGCGTTAAATATCGAGAGACGAGCCGGTATAAACCCTCGAGGCGGAAGACCGTCGAGCTCCGACGCCAAATATGGAGAGACGAGCGTCTATAAACCCTTCGAGCGGAAGACCGTCGAGCTCCGACGTTAAATATCGAGAGAGAGTCGGCGTTTATAAATCCTCCGAGTGAAGACCGCCGAGCTCGGACGTTAAATATCGAGAGGCGAGCCGTCTATAAATCCTCCGAACGGAAGATCGCCGAGCTCGCGTTAAATATCGAGAGAGCCGTCTATAAATCCTTCGAGGAAGACCGCCGAGCTCCGACATTAAATATCAAGAGACGAGCCGCCTATAAATCCTCCGAGCGGAAGACCGACGAGCACCGAAAGACGAGTCGGTGTCTATAAACCCTCCGAGCGGAAGACCGCCGAGCTCCAACGTTAAATATCGAGATACGAGCCGATAAATCCTCCGGCGGAAGACCGCCGAGCTCCGACGTTAAATCGAGAGACGAGCCGGTATCTATAAACCCTCCGAGAAGACCGTCGAGCTCGGCGTTAAATATCGAGGAGGCGTCTATAAACCCTCGGCGGAAGACCGCCGAGCTCGGCGTTAAATATCGAGGCGAGGCGTCTATAAACCCTCCTAGCGGAAGACCGTCGAGCTTTAAATATCGAGAGAGCGACTATAAACCCTCCGGCGGAAGACCATCGAGCTCCGGCGTTAAATATCGAGACGAGCCGGCGTCTAATCCTCCGAGCGGAAGACCGCCGAGCTCCGACGTTAAATATCGAGAGACGGCTTATAAACCCTCCGGGCGGAAGACCGCCGAGCTCCGGCGTTAAATATCGAGACGAGCGCGTCATAAACCCTCGGCGGAAGACCGCCGAGCCCGACGTTAAATATCGAGAGACGAGCCGCATCTATAAACCTCCGAGCGGAAGACCGCCGAGCTCCGACGTTAAATATCGAGACGAGGCGTCTATAAACCCTCCGGCGGATGACCGTCGAGCCCGACGTTAAATATCGAGACGAGCCGCGTCTATAAACTCTCCGGCGGAAGACCTTGAGCCCGGCGTTAAATATCGAGAGACGAGGCGTCTATAAACCCTCCGAGCGGAAGACCGCCGAGCTCCGGCGTTAAATATCGACGAGTCGGCGTCTATAAACCCTCCGGCGGAAGACCGTCGAGCTCCGATATCGAGAGCGAGCTGGCGTCTATAAACCCTCCGAGCGGAAGACCGCCGAGCTCCGATGTTAAATATCGAGAGGCGAGCCGGTGTCTATAAACCTCCGAGCGGCTCCGACGTTAAATACCGAGAGACGAGCCGGCGTCTATAAACACTCCGAGCGGAAGACCGTCGAACTCCGCCGTTAAATATCGAGAGACGAGCAGGCGTCTATAAATCCTCCGAGCGGAAAACCGTCGAGCTCCGACGTTAAATATCGAGAGACGAGCCGGCGTCTATAAACCCTCCGAGTGGAAGACCGTCGAGCTCCGACGTTAAATATTGAGAGACGAGCCGGCGTCTATAAACCCTCCGAGTGGAAGACCGTCGAGCTCCGACGTTAAATATCGATAGACGAGCCGGCGTCTATAAATTCTCCGAGCGGAAGACCGTCGAGCTCCGACGTTAAATATCGAGAGACGAGCCGGCGTCTATAAATCCTCCGAGCGGAAGACCGTCGAGCTCCGACGTTAAATATCGAGAGACGGGCCGACGTCTATAAATCTTCCGAGAAGAATATGCCAATAAAAAGGATGCAATTGCCCCAGAAACTCGCCTTCAATATCGTTAGATCATATCTATGTTCCGCTCGGCCCAGCACCCAAAGGTACTTCATCGGTATCTAGTGAGCGATCTCTGCTATCAAAGCGGAATATTAAGTAGTCGAAATATTACATATTTAGCCGAGTGGAAGGGCAATGCCAAATACTTAGTAAAAATCCCTTCCGAATACCAGAGGGGTGATAATAGGCGAGCGGGCAACACACATATTCACTAGCAAAAGGACAGAGTACGTGAAAGAAAAACATTGCATTAAAATTAAAACTTTAGGCCGAGCGGCCTAAGTACAAAAAAGGATCATTTTTTGGCCGAGCAGCCCAGTTACATGGAGACTCCTACTCTAAATATTCATAAAGCGCCGAGGGGATGTTGTTGAGGAGAGCCGCTTGATCTGCGGCCGGGATGACAGCGGTCATAGCTAGGTCAAAGGCCGTGTACATCCGCTCGCAGACTTTCTCTGAGAATTCGGGCGAGCGGATGTAGCTCTGTCTTAAGGCAGCGACCCGACTCGGCTCGACCTCTTGGTATTCTTTGAAAGCCGCTTGGGAGGCAGTAAGGGAATCCTTCAAATTTTGGAGCTTGTCCGCGTCGGCCGAGCGGCCCGCCTTCTCTCTATCAAGCTGCTCCGTCAGCTCCTTTACCTTCTGTTCAAGGCCTCGAGCTTCCACGTTCTTCTTCTCCAAGTCGGAAATGGTCGTGTTTTTTTGAGTGGTGGCCAAGGTTATTTTTGTGTCGAGCGACTTGACTTGTCACTCCGACTCAGCCAAGGTATGGGCCTGATCGGCCGTCTTTTTCTGTTCGGCCGCCAGTAAATCCTGAGCTTTCTTAAGCTCCTTCTGCAGCTCGGAATACGACGGGCCTTGAGAGCCGGACGGACCGACTGCCGCCTTTAGTTGTCTTAGTTCTTCATCCACCATCGCCAGGCGGTTGGAGACTGCTATCTCCTCCACCCATCTCTGATGCAGAAGGGGAAATTGTTAAGGGGCGATCGGAAAAAATGCATACGAAACTTCGGAAAAAATGAACTTACCCCCGTGGCCTCCTGCATGTGGCTATTGGCCAAATTGCGGAGGGGGATCATCGCGATGCGCGCCCGAGCGTCGGCCCACATCTCGGCTAGAGGCCCTTTCAAAGTAATGGTGTGCTCGGGCGCGGTGGGTCGGTCGGCCTCTGGTAGTAGCTCTTCAGTCGGGAGATGAAGAGTAACCCATACGGTGCGGCCACGACCGGGGGTCGTCCGACCGGCGGTCGGAACGGGATCAGAAGCCGGCGCAGAAAATTGAGAATGAATGGTTGAGCGCTAGACTGAGTGACAAGCGGGCGGAAGGGTGCTGACCGGAGTAGCATCAATTGGAACAACCGGCTCGTCCCATTCAGAAGGCGTCCGGTAGGACGAAATGGCTTCGACCTCTGGCGCCTTGCCCCGAGCAGTCGCAGTGACCCGCTCGGATGGTTGGACCGTGGAGGTAGCCAACCGCAGGGGAGTCTCCACTCGGCGTCTCTTTTGTAGAGGTTGCTCCTCCTCCCGAGCGGAACCTTCCTCGGCCACGTTCTGTTGAGAAGCTTGAGCAGCCGACTCAGCCTCAGTCCTACTTTCTCCTTCATGGGATCCGACCGGCTGGATACCAAGCATTTCCATTTCTTTGGCCGCCGCGGCTTCGATCGCCGCCGCCTTTCTCTTCAAAATGCCGGCCATTACTAACTCCATGACGATGTCCACTGCAAAGGAAAGGAAAGAAATCAGTTAGTAATCAAAACAAAGGTCCAAGTAAAATTCTTACCGAAGCCGCTCGGAAGAGGAGTCCGCATTGGACTCAGGCCGAAGATGTACATCACCCCTTCGTGAAGAAGCTTATTGATGTCAAGCCGCAGACCGGCTAGCATATTTGCCGCGTGTAGGTAGTCCGGTCGGGTCTTGAATTTCTTCAGCTCGGGAGTAGGGGGTAGGTTGACCTGCCACTTGGTCGGGAAGTTGGCCTGATCGGGCATACGGATATAGAAAAAATACTCCTTCCAATGTTTATTGGAAGAAGGTAGTTTGTTAAAGAAGACTAAGCCGGGCTGAGCTTGGAACATGAAGGTGCCCGGCTCGGACTGCTTGGGGTAATAGAAATAATAAAAGACCTCCGGTCGGAGAGGGATGTTGTGAATCTTGAACAAAACAACAACACCACAGAGAAGACGAAAGGTGTTGGGTACCAGACTGCCGAGCGGAACACCGAAAAAATTACAAACATCTACAATGAAGGGATGTACAGGGAAACGCAGACTGGCAGTAAACTGGTCGCGGAAGACACAGAAAGCTCCACGCGGCGGTCGGTGTGGCCGAGCAGATTGACCGGCTAAAAGAAGTTCAAAATCTTCGGGGATTTCAAAATTATCGGTCAGAATATCAAAGTCACGCTGATCAAATCGTGACTGCATGGTAGTGTACCAAGGGCCAAGGGACTGGTCTTCGGGATGGGAAGAACTAGCCATAGTCCGACCGGAAGGAATCAAAAAGGCAAAAAGGCAGAAGGAAAACAACAGCAAGCTTCAAGGATCGTAACTAGGAAGAGAAATGCGGAGTAAACACTAGAAATAAGGAAGAAAAGATATTGAGCCTTACTGCGAGGAAAAAGGATCAAGGAAGAAGCGCCGGAGAGCGTCGGAAAGCAGGAAGGGAATCGCCGGAGCACCAAAACACCAGAGACGAAGGTAGGAGTCGCGGAAGCAAATGAGGGGAATAGGAGAGAACGAAGATTTTATATGGCGGAGGCCGAGCGGCTTCCACCGTTGGATCCAGGTCATGGGAATCAAAGCGCACATCTGACCGTTCATTTCGAACCGCCTCGATCCCATTAAAGCACCACGCCGCCGCCGCCGTACGATGACGACAGTGCGCCACATGGCATTCGGTCATTCGATGCATTTAATGAGCGCGTGCTCAGCCATACTGTCAGAGATTGGCGCGAGTTACGAGAATATCCGAGGAATGTTGCTGTTGACTAACCTTACAGCCATCACTGCGGGAGGTCGAGCGGAGGATACTGTCACGAAGGAGCTGCCCGGCTAAACTCGCAGTCCAGTCAGTCGGACTAATCGCCTCCTTCGACTAGACTTAAAGGGGAGGCAAGTGATCCGGCGGTAAGAACAGGGGACCCCTGTTCTGGGGAGTCAACGCCACGTGGAAGTCAAAGGGCCAGGTGGCCGACCGGATAAGGGTAGACAGACCGGTCGATCGGCCGACCAGTGTCTGACTGGTGGCAAAAGGCGCCCCGGCAGAAGTCGGGGTTCCGACGCTCAGTGGACGAGATCGCAGGGCCGAGCGAAGGGCACGCTCGGCCAAAGGCATAAGGTAGCACACTGCTAACAGTCTCCACAGAACACGTTGTCAAGGATCTCCCAAGTAGACCTCTATATATGGCCGTCCGGACGAAAGGCGAATGCTGGCCGGTCGGACGCTCGGCAGGGAGTAAGGAGAAAAGGACAAGGGACATCTTCTGACAGCTGTCATGCTCTAGGACTAGGCCGTACTCCAAACCTTATGACAGGGGGTTCCGCTGTCCCATCGAAGGCGTGCTTGGACTATAGAAGTATGGGGTCAGGTAAGCTCACTGACAGACCTTTACTTGGGTATGGGCTAAAGACACGTGTACACCTCGGTATGCGTGCACCCGCTTCTTCACAACCCTATATAAAGGCTCTCATCCCTCGACGGAGGTACGCATTCTACGATTCTTGGAGCCACTTTCTTGTTAGCTTGCCTGACTTGAGCGTCGGAGGGTCGTCGCCGGGAACCCCTTCCCGGCCCGACTTCTGTGCAGGTTCGCCGGAGGTTCGTACTGTTGGTTGCTACTCAGAAAACCTATAGGTTCCACTGTACAAAAATTTTGTACAAAGGTCTGAACCTTTTCCTAGCTACCATGTGTTCTTTTAAATTAAATTTTGGATCGCCTGCAGAACTTAACACGTTTGATCCAAAACTTAATCTATTTGTTCTTTTAGGTTTTGACTTGGATCTCCTGCGGAACTTAACACGTTCGACCCAAGTCTCCTTAAGTTATTAATTCCATTAAATATTAATTTTCATAATTGGTTCCCAGTACTGACGTGGCGAGGCACATGGCCGTCTTGGATATGGGAGCAACCACCACCGACTAGAGAAAACCTTTTATAGAAAGATAATATTTAATTTCCTAAAATAACTTTAGGTTAACCAAAGAGAACAATCAAATCACAAGGAAAAGAAAAAATAAAAGAACACAACTTCAAAAAACATATTCGAAATTCTAGAACGTAAGCCTATTGTATTTGGTATTATTTCCATAAATAACTAGCATGATGCGGAAAGAAAAATTACTAATTATACCTTGTAGAAAAACCTCTTGATCTTCTACCGTATTCCTCTTCTAACCTCGGACGTTGTGTGGGCAACGATCTTCCGAGACGAGAAACCACCAATCACCTTCTTCTCCTCCTAGCTAGGTTCGGCCAACAAAGAGAAAGCTTCACCAAGGAAGAAAATCAAAACAATAACCAAGCTCCAAGAGATGCTAGCTTTCTCTCCTTCTTCTTCTTCTTCTCCGAGTAGTATCCGGCCACCACAAGAGCTCCAATGGAAGAGAAGGGTTCGGCCACCTCAAGAGGAAGAGAGGGAGAGGATGGCCGACCACACCAAGGAACAAAAGAGGGAGAGAAATAATAGATGTTGTGTCTTGTGAAGGCACCCTCACCCCTTCTTTTATATTCCTTGGCCTAGGCAAATTAGGAAATTTAATTACAATAAAATTTCCTTAATTCCCTTGACATGATTTAATTGAGAAAAATAAAATAATATCTCCCAATTAATCAATATTGGCCGGAAAAAATTGGACAAGTTTTAATCAACAATTAAAACTTCCTAATTTGTTTCCGGAAATTTTAAAAATAAAATTTCTCTTTAAAAATCTCTTCATGGTTGATAAAAGGAAATTTCTATAATTTTAATTTTATCAACATGTGAATAATTTTAAAGAGAAAATAAAATATCTCACCAATCTACAAATAAGGAAAGAGATCTAATCTCTTTCTTTAATCTTTTGTAGATCTTTTACAAGAGAGATATTTTAATTTTAATTCTCTTTAATAAATTATTTCTTCCACATAATAAAAATTAAAATTAAAATCCCTTTTAAATCTAATTTGGCCGGCCCCCACTAGCTTGGGTTCAAGCTAGGGCCGGCCACCCAATATTATACCTAGGCCGGCCCTAGCTTGTTCCCAAGCTAGCTTGGCCGGCCCCTATTGGGTGGGTATAGAAGGTGGGTATAGGTGGGTATAGATGGGTATAGAAATCTATAAATAAGAGGCTACGATAGGGACCGAGAGGAGGAATTGGTTTTGGTCTCCCGATAAAATTAAGCATCCCGTGTTCGCCCCGAACACACAACTTAATTTTATCAATGATAATTCATTCCACTAGAGAACTATCATTGAACTACCGCACCAATCCCAAATTACATTTTTGGGCTCCTTCTTATTATGAGTGTGTTAGTCTCCCTGTGTTTAAGATATCGAATGTCCACTAATTAAGTGAGTTACTGACAACTCATTTAATTAATATCTAAGTCCAAGAGTAGTACCACTCAACCTTATTATCATGTCGGACTAAGTCCACCTGCAGGGTTTAACATGACAATCTTTATGAGCTCCTCTTGAGGACATTATCAACCTAGTATCTCTAGGACACAGTTTCCTTCTATAATCAACAACACACACTATAAGTGATACCATTTCCCAACTTATCGAGTTTATTGATTCATCGAACTAAATCTCACCCATTGATAAATTAAAGAAATAAATATCAAACATATGTGCTTGTTATTATATTAGGATTAAGAGCACACACTTCCATAATAACTGAGGTCTTTGTTCCTTTACAAAGTCAGTATAAAAGAAACGACCTCTAATGGTCCTACTCAAGACACTCTGAGTGTACTAGTGTAATTATATAGTCAAGATAAACTAATACCTAATTACACTACGACCTTCTAATGGTTTGTTTCTTTCCATTTTAGTCGTGAGCTACTGTTTATAATTTATAAGGTACTGATAACATCATCTTCTGCATGTGACACCACATACTATATTATCTACAATATAAATTATATGAACAACTACAAACAAATGTAGACAATTTGAACAAATGTGATTCTTTATTCATAATGAATATTTACAAAGCTTAGGCTTTCAGTATACACTCCAACAATCTCCCACTTATACTAATGACTAAGCTGCCATATCTTCTACCATACATCTGATTCCCATTCCCTCCACATGCCGATCGAAAGCTTTCGCCGGAAGGGCCTTAGTGAAAGGATCTGCCAGGTTATCCGCTGATGCAATCTTGGCGATGACAACTTCTCCTCGCTTCACGATATCTCGTATCAGGTGGTACTTGCGCTCTATATGTTTACTTGCCTTATGAGCTCGTGGTTCCTTCGAGTTTGCAATTGCACCGCTATTATCACAATAAATTGTGATGATTTTGGGCAAACCAGGAATCACATCTAAGTTCATTAGAAAGTTCCTGAGCCATACTGCTTCTATGCCTCAGAGGTCGCTACATACTCAACTTCCATGGTTGAGTCCGAAGCATTAACACTCCTCCATGAAATGGCTCCACCTCCTAAAGTAAACACATAGCCTGATGTAGACTTACTGTTATCCCTATCGATTGGAAATCAATGTAACCCAGGGAGCAGATCGTCCGCTTGGTAAACTAGCATATAATCTCTAGTCCTTCTGGTACTTTAATATATGCTTTGCATCCAATGTCCTTGTCCGAGGTTACTCGATATCTCACGACCATGCCCAAAAGATATCGTCTCGATATAGCAATGCATACATTAGGCTTCCTACAAGAAGCATAAGGAACTGCTTTCATGTCATCTATCTCTTTCGATGTCTTTGGAGACATTTCTTTAGATAGAGCTACTTCATGTCTAAAAGGTAAGAAACCTTTCTTGGAATCCTGCATGCTAAAACGAGCAAGAATTGTATCTATATATGAAGCTTGGGACACAACATTCTTTTCTTACGATCCTTATAACTTTGATCCCAAGAATGTGCACAATCTCCTAAGTCCTTCATATCAAATTGTTTGGACAACCATACTCTTACGTTCGATAATACCTTGACATTGTTGCCAATTAACAAAATATCATCTACGTATAGTACAAGAAATACCACCACGTTTTCACTTCTTATATACACAAGACTCATCCGGACTTTGAATAAATCCATATGACTGAATTACTTCATTAAACCGGATGTTCCAAGATCTTGAAGCTTGCTTTAGTCCATAAATGGACCGATTGAGCTTGCACACTAGATGCTCTTTGCCTTTTCAATGAACCCTTCGGTTGCTTCATATGGATGTTCTCTTCAAGACTTCCATTAAGGAAAAGCTGTCTTGACATCCATTTGCCAAATCTCATAATCCATATGAGTAGCAATGGATAAGAGTATCCGGATAGACTTAAGCATGGCTGTGAAAAGGTTTCCTCATAATCGATTCCCTCTTTCGAGTGTACCCTTTCGCAACAAGCCTAGCTTTGAAGGTTTCTACCTTCCCTCTCTCTTTTCATTTTGTAGATCCACTTGCATCCAATGACTTTTATACCATCGGTGGTTCTACAAGCTCCTGGACCTTATTAGAGTACATAGACTCTATTTCAGAATTCATTGCCTTTTGCCAAGATCTTGCATCTATATCTTGGAGTGCTTCATATGTTCGTGGATCAGGTTCATGTTTACTCGGGATCAACCAAGACTCTCCCAAAACATGAATCTTTCAGTTGCCTTACAATGACGAGGCACTGTCTATGGTTGTGTATCATGTGTGACACGTGTTGCGTCTCTTGTGGTACTTCATCTTGTCCTGTGAAGTAGACATGTCCTCTCTAAGTTCTTCTAAAACAACTTTACTCGGGCTTGTGATCCATTATATAGTCTTCTTCTAAAAGCGGGCATTGGTGCTAACAATGACCTTCGGTCTTTAGGACTATAAAATAAACCTCCTTTCGTTCCTTTGGGATATCCTACAAACACGTGAACTTCTGTATGAGATTCTAACTTATCAGCATCTGGTTTTAGCACATGTGTTGGACTACCCCAAACCGAATATGTCTTAGACTGAGTTTTCGCCATTCCACAATTCTATGGGAGTAGAAGAAACTGATTTAGAAGGTACTAAGTTCGGAACGATATCCATCAGCATATCCCCAAAATGAATTTGGTAATTCGAATAACTCATCATCGATCTAACCATCTCCATAAGAGTCCTATTCCTTCGCTCGCTACACCATTTTGTTGAGGTGTTCCGTGCGATAATTGGGATTGAATCCCGACCTCCGATAAGTAATTCCTAAACTCTCCTAAGAGGTATTCGCCACCACGATCAGATCGTAGTGTCTTGATACTTTTACCTAATCATTTCTCCACATCAGCCTTGTATTCTTTGAACTTATGAAAGCACTCGGACTTGCGGCGCATTATGTAAATGTATCCGTATCTTGAATAATCGTCTATGAAAGAGAAAATATTCAAAACCTCCTCTTGCTTGGATAGACATAGGACCACACAAATCAGAGTGAACCAATTCTAACACTTCTTTGGCTCTATACCCCTTGCTTTGAACGGCCTCTTGGTCATTTTTCCTTCTAAGCAGGATTCACAAGTTGGAAAATTTTCCAACTCTAATGAACTCAAAAGTCCATCGGCTATAAGCCTCTAAATCCTACTCAAGTTAATATGACCAAGCCTTAGATGCCAAAGATATGCTTGGTTCATTTCCGAAGGTTCTTTTCTCTTATTAGAATTAGAAGATGAGTTATAAATTTCCATGTTATGCTTTGTGGAAGAAATTAGATTTAAAGTATACAAATTGCCAACTAATGCACCAGAATAGATAATCACTTTATTTCTTTTACATCGTTACTAAAAGAAACTGAATATCCATCTAAAAACAGTTTAGAAACTGAAATTAAATTCTTTCTAAAACTGGGTACATAAAGACAATTTCTTAAAACCAAATTTCTATTTCTATTAAAAGATAAGTAGACATCTCCCACTGCAACTGCCGCCACCTTAGTAGCATTGCCCATGTAGACGGTAATCTCTCCTTCAGTTAGTCGTCGGGTTTCCTGGAACCCCTGCAAGGAATTGCAGACATGATCAGTGGCTCCCGTATCTACACACCATGTGCTGGTAGATAACACCGCTAAACATGTTTCAACAACTAGAGCATGAGATATACCTTTGTTGTTCTGATTCCTACGAGGACAGTCCACTGACTGCTAGATGAAGCACTTGCCCTTCAGCTTCTTCACTCCTTTAATTCCATACTGAGATTTATTTATTCTCCCTTGTTTCTTCTTCTTCTTTCCTTTCGGTTTAGAAGTAGAACCATTTTAAAGTGAATTTGAGAATTGTGACGAAATAATCCTTCTGCTGCTTGCAGTAGTTTCCCTAATGAATAAATCCTTTTATTCATATTATAGTTCAGGGAACTGCTCAAAACTTCTAGGTAGCGTTTGGAGGATCATATCGATCGGGTTTCCCATTAATTTCTCCTCCAAGGATCTGTATCTCGTTCGGATAAGCCATCATCTTTAGGATATGGTCCCTCACAGGAGTACCTTGCATGGTGGTGCCATTATCTTTCTCATAGCTTCTTGTCTAGAAGCCCTATCTCGATGACCAAAGAGTTCCTTGAGATTGTTCATAATATCATAAGCTGTTGGATCTTTATGTCGATGTTGCAATACATTTGACATTGAAGCCAAAATGTAACACGCGCCATCTCATCTGCCTTTACCCATCTCTTATGATATTCAATCTCCTCTTGGGTAGATTCACTGGGTGCATCGGGACAAGGTTCAGTCAGATAAATTTATAGCTTTGAACAATGTCCGTGTTCCTTTTCCAATCTATGTAATTAGGTCCAGTAAGTCTATTTTGTTGAAGTATGATGGATAGTGGGTTGAAAGTCATCCTAAGAATCACAAATAACTTTTGGTCAGAACTCTAAATTTAGAATAATATTGATTCCTCAAACAATACTATTTTAAATTAACCAACACCTCATAACACCGTGAATTTTATATGCCACGTTAGTGTGGACGTATACAAATTCAACATTTGTAAAAGGAGGGTTTTAACCCATTAATTTTATTATCTTGTCAACCTAACTTTTTGACAAATAAAATTAATAGTTGGTATTATTTGGTCACACAAATAATAGTAGTGACTCCGTTGGGGAGGATACTATTAGATGTGTCTAAGTGTATACCATTACTTGACACTAAGTCCATTAATAAGATTATGCCCCTTCCGTTGGGGAAGATCACACGCTCTTAATTAATTTCCTATAGTCATCCAAAAATGGAAGTCTGTTCTAGTGATCCACAAACAAGCTCATCCGTTATGGAGGAAGGCACTCAGAGCCAACGCGCAAGCTTGTTTGTATCACTTACAAACCAGTAATGGAGACCATGGGATTTATTTAAAATCCCTCTCCCACTTAGTTATTTATAAATGAAGAATTTTAACTATGCTAGCCTACTAAACTTGTAAACTAACATGCACACACAGCACAATATAAAAGCATCTTATTTCTATTTTTTAAAAAGAAATAGAAACAGGTACACCATCTTATTTCTAAAATGGGATTAAAAGATTTTGAATTTTTAAAAAATAAGATTGAGTCTATTTTTGTTTCTTTACTTGGTACACCATCTTATTTCTATTTTTTATCACAGCAACCGGCCTTGCTTCAACCTAACTCTAATATGCATATTTAACAATAAAAACAGGGCTGGCCACAACCCAACACAGCCCTTTAATAGATCCGTCCATGATCAGCACCGCTTTAATTGTAGTAATTTTAATCAAAATTATTTTAATTTTATTTAACTAATATTTGAGTAATTTTAATTATTACTAGTGATGGTCGTCCATAAATTAAGTAAGGGTGTGTCAGAATCATGTAATTAAATAATATAATTTTGGCCAAAAGACTGCCTATAATCTTAGCCAACAAATACTACACTTAATCTTAACAAAAGGTCATCGATAAAAAATTAATTCAATATCATACTTTATCTGACACAAAAAAAACTAAGAAAAGTGTGTTTTCTAACCTTGTCGGGCCAAGGTATTTATAGAAATTTCTCTGTTCATAATGTTGTCAATCCTAAAATAGGAAATTAAAGAGTCTCGAACTCTAGATCCTTGATTGATTAATGAGAAAAATTTTCAATAATACGCCGTAACTAAGTCTCGAACTCTAGATCCCTAATTGATTAATAAGAAAATTTTCTAATAATATACTGCAGCTGAATCTTAAACTCTAGATCATGCGTATGTAGAAATTACTAATAAATCATAAAATTATTTAAAAGAAAAAAAAACACTAACATAATTTAATTTTGGACTTCACTAAATTAATCAAGAGTTAGCTAGTAAAAGGTCCAAATTCTTAATAAAATTGTAAGATTATTAGTGATTTTAAATATATTAAAATATTTTTGATTAAAATTATTATAATAATTTTAGAACAACAATATATTTGAAATTAAACTGCTCTTTTAATATTTTTTGAATAAAATTATTTTTTTACGATATTGAAAGAAAGTGTACTTTTGATTTTTTTTACCAAATATATTCTTCTTCCAAAAATGATTTTTATATTGACATTAATTTATCAATATAAAATTCATGCATATAAAAAAAACTAAATTACTAAGAGAATATTCTCTTATGAGTATATGTTATTTTCTAATAAATTGTTACGATTCTTTAATAATATTATTTCCTAGAGGAGATTCGACTGGCTCTAAGACCGAGCAGATGTAACTGAGAGTTGCGCCCAGGAAAGATGAGAAACTGAGTCTAGAAGTCCAACCAGCTCAAGGGTCGGACGAATGTATGCTGAGAGAGTTGCACATGAGGTGGGAAGCTAACTCATGAAGGTCCGACCGACTGTATGTTGAGAGACTTGTCCATATGAAGAGTGACGAGTGTTGAGTTAGGCATTGAGTTCTGTAGATCCAGCCGGCTCTTGGGCCGCCTGAGTTTATGATGGGAGTTCTACTCATATGAAGAGTGAAGAGTGCTAAGTGTGGCACTGAGTCCCGTAAATTCGATCGGCTCTAGGGTCACTCAGATTTATGCTGGGAGTTATGCTCATATGAAGAGTAAAGAGTAGTAAGTGGGGCACTGAGTCTCGTAGATCTGGCTGACTCTAGGTCCGCCCAAGTTTATGCTAGGAGTTTTGCTCATATGAAGAGTGAAGAGTGTTGAGTGGAACACTATGTCCCGTTGATTTGGCAAGCTCTAGGGTCGCCCGGGATTATGTTGGGAGTTATACCCATAAGATATCCCATAAGATATGAGGAGCTACGCCTCGTGGCTCTGCCCAGGTTAGGTCCGCTCAGATTTATATTGCGAGTTTTGCTCTTGAGAGGTGGTTCACCTGGATACGTGCATCCTTACTTAGCTGTCATCTCACCTTGACTTTGACCGTCATATCGCCTTGACTTTGACTGCCACCTCGTCTTGATTATCGACTCCACATTATCTTCGGGGCCACTCCAAACACCTTGTATCATAATCCTTTCATTCAAGTTTAGTTAAAGAAGGCTCATGATCGACTGACTAGACTTGAGTCTATTTATTATTCAATCAGCCACCGAGCTGGTTTCCAAACGTTCCTATCAACGCTATCCTCCTCGAAAAAGGTAGGTCAGGCATTTAAAAGGCAAGGTATGGTGTCAACGCTACATGTGAGAATGTATTGATGAAATGATTTGGTTGTCTTGTCCATCCAAAATTGTTTGATGGGCACTCGCCAAGTGTCCCCCCAACTTCCCTTTTTATGATGCGATGGCTGATGCATGCTTTTTGTATAAGGCAATGAAGATTCAACTCCTCTAATCTAACAGTTGCAATTGATCAGGCCATTTCGATCAGGTGTCTAGGCTTTGAAGGTATCTCCTATTAGGACTGGTTGAGTTAGAGAGGGGAGGAGGGGGGTGGGGGTGGGGGAGTTAATTGCTTGCTTCGATTTCTTGATCTTCTTGGTTATACAGCGGAAACTTAGAAAGCAATGCTAACTCCTTATGTTTACTTGGTATTCATCTCCTTGAGATGACTAATCCAAGAATCCACATTACAGTCACAACATCCATTATGAAACTTCTCCTTCTCGGAACAATGCCGAAAGTGGAGAAACCTTACATAGTTTACAACTCTCCCTCTCTCAAATGAAATAGCTCACAAGGAAGAAGAAGAGAAGACATTATAGTTTTAGTGCAGCTTCTCCTTCTTTGAGTAGCTTAAAGATGTAGCAAGGATGAGAGCTTGAGCACTTGAACTTGAGCACTTATCAGCAAATGGAACAGTTGTGTCAGAGCAAGAGGTATCTTTAATCGTGTGAAACACTTTCTTAAACCCCTTGGAAATAAGCCATTTTTCTTATCATTTTATGACCGGTAATCGCTTAAGATTTTTCTTTTGATCACTTAAGCATCTTTGATTTATCAGTTGAATGATCACTTACCCAAATTGATGACAAAGATTCATTTATTTGAATCTTAAGTGATTCAGGAGAAGAGCTCAATTGCTTACATGCCTTAAGCGATTAGAGTAATCGATTTGGTGTGTTTTTGCTCAAACATGACTTCTCCAAATCGCTTACCCTAATCGATTTGAAGCCTTATATTTCTAATAGAAGGTTCCATCTAATCGCTTACGGTCTCCAAATGATTACAGTAATCGATTTGGAAACCTTCTATTTTGAATAGAAGGTTCCGTAAGTGATGTTGGTCCCTTGCGGTCGACAAGAGGGGGTGAATTTCCCTACACAATAAAAACAAACTCCTTTCTCGACTTTGGAAATAATAATAAATCACTTGTACAAAAAGAAACTAATTAAAAGAAAAAGAAAGAAGAGGCAGATCATTTACTTGGTTTGCAATCAGGGGATTACTAATCCAAGACGTTGAAAGCTCACTATAAATCTCCTTTAGGTGGAGAAGCCTCTTACAACAGTTAAAGCACTCAATTACAATGCTAAACTAAAATCAGATCATTTACAAGTATTGTGTTTAGCTACTGGGATCAGGGCTGTATTTATAACCCTGATCGGGACACTTGGAAGAGTTCCAGGTGCTTGAACGTGGATAAAACTTTATCCATGTCGCACCGGATCGTAATAGGTGGTGTCTCAATAAAATTTCTGGTCTGGGCGCCAGGACCTGCTCCGAGCGCCTGAACCCTGTTAAATCTGATCCACAGTCGAGGGTGTCCTCGGCATCCGAATTGGTCCAAGCGCTCGGACCAGCTCCGGGTACCCGGACTCTGGGCGTCCGAAATCGCTCTGAGTGCCTGAACCATAGTCAACAGCAAGTTGACTCTTTGTTCGACTTTTGCTTTGGCTCCTCTCACTTGGGTGATTTCAGCGATCCGAAATAGGGTTCAGCCGAACCCATTTTTCGACCTTTTTGAACAACCTTCCGCTCCGACTTCACGTCCCTCAGAACCGTCGTGTGCTTCCTTCTCATCTGCCAACGTACTCTTCCACAGTGCCTTGTCTCTCCGATACACCGAGTCCGTTGACTCTCTTCTATGTCATCCTTTTCGCTAGCTGCATCTTTCGCTTGACTTCATGTGCTCCTAAGTTCCTGCACACTTAGACATAAGGGGTCAGAACACAATAGGGCCTAACTTGAATTGGTTGATCACATCAAACCTATCACGAGGTACTTACAATCTCCTCCTTTTTAATGTGAGCAACCTAAGTTAAGTTAGGGTAAAATAAAATGAATAGTAGTAAAAATAGCAAGTACATATTTTGTATTTAAGAAAAAAATGTGCACCCTCCCCTAGACTTATCTCTACTTTTTCCCTTTTGATCACATTAAAAATAGGGGTAATTTATGAAAATAACATGAAATAGATATAAAACAAAGTCTAAAGGATAACACTATAATGACTATCATCCAGAACATCATGAAGTTTAAATTTTAAAAAAATCTAAATTTTTTTTAAAATTTATAAACTAATTTTAAAAAAATAATTTGAAAAATTATGAAAACAATTCTAAAAATTTTTATAGTAGTAAAATCGACAAAATTAGAGCTGTAATATTTTTTTACTAAATTATGAAAGTAATTTAAGAAGAAATAAAATATTTTCTAACAAAGTTGTAATTAAAAAATGTTTAAAAATTTATATTTGGATAAATAATTCATAAAAAAATTCATCAACTATCAAAAAAAAAATTTAGAAAAATTTCTTTCTTTAGAGAAAATGACAAGGTTGCATAGAAAAATAACGTTCACAAAGATAAAGTTCACTTTTAAAAAAAAGTTGTAGAAATTTTGGTGAGTAATTTTGATCAACACCTCTTTAATTGTAGTAATTTTAATCAAAATTATTTTAATTTTATTTAACTAATATTTGAGCAATTTTAATTATCACTAGCGATGGCCGTCCATAAATTGGGTAAGCGTGCACTATAATCATGCGATAGTGTAATGCAAGGGTTAACGATCATGCACATGTTACATGTGTAATATAATAAATGAATACATATAAATTTTATAAAATGAACATTTTCTATCAAATAATTAAACAACATTATTCCATGATAATATCATTTTAGCCAAAAGGCCACCTATAATCTTAGCCACAAATGTTATACTTAATCTTAACCAAAAGGTCATCCATAAAAAATTAATTCAATATCATACTTTATCTTAGACAAAAAGTTGAGAAAAGTATGCTTTCTGTTGGTGCGGGAAGCATCCGACGATCGACCGTTGTTTTGATAATGGCAAAGGAATTCAAAGTTAAGTTGTTTTGTGATCTAATGCACTTGATTGAGTGTTTCAGGAAAGTCCTAGCTGCGGTTAGGCAGGTGAAAACCCTAGGGGGTGGTAACCTTAGGTCATAGGGGCCGGAAAGTCTTGGCGAGTCGAGAACTTCAGGCAAAAAGTCCTAGGGGGTAACCCTAGGTGGAAAGTCCTGGTGTCATGAACCAGGTGAAAGACTGGACCAGCCGGGAAGCGGAAGTCCAGTAGAAAGTCCGGAAGCTCCGAACGCTGAGCAAAAGTCCAGTCGGTCTGGAGGATCGCACTGACAACAGATAAATCTCCTGAGTGGAGTAGGTGAGGACGCGTTCCCCGTAGAGGGAGCAGTAGGCGTCGGGTCAACCTAGGGTTTTCGGTTGGAAATCCGAAGTTAGACCCGGACAGTCCGACGACTGTCAAGTTTATTTATAATATTATCCATGTGCTAACTTTGTTTTGTAGGATTTGTGTTTGGGACTAACACAATTTGCAGGAATAAAGGAGCATCTTTAAACCTCGGATGAACAGTGTCCGAGGCGCCTCCATGGGGCTTGGAGGCGCCTCGGGTGCTAGCCGAAGCCAGCTGTCCAGAAGAGTTGGAGGCACCTCGGAGGAAGCTGGAGGCGCCTTGGAGCAGCTTGGAGGCGCCTTCAGAGGGATGAGATGCGACCAGGTTTGCGCTGATCCACCCGTACGACTCGGCGACCTGGAGGCGCCTCGGACAGGCTTGGAGGCGCCTCCAGCACTTTTTATAAGGGGACTTCAAACAACAACTCTCAATAACTTCGCACAAGCAATCTTTCTGCAACCTGTTGCTAACGAGACATTCCGACAAAGCCTCAACTCGACGCCGACAACCTGGAGCTGCCTTGAATTGTACTTAAATTATAATAGTTTTTACGAACTATAGTTGTTGCCCACCGAAAGCGGTCAGCGACCGCGGGCCATCGAGTAGGAGTCGAGATAGGCTCCGAACAAAGTAACTTCTTGAGTCTTCTGTGTGTTTGTGCATTTTACTATTTCTGTTGCGTTATAACTCGATATTTTTACGAAATCGACTGTGAAAGCCACGAGCGCTATTCCCCCCCCCCCCCCCCCCCCCGCCCCCTCTAGCGCTTTCGATCCAACAATTGGTATCAGAGCGGGGACGCGTTGATCTGGTGCAACCACCAATCACGCAATTTTTTCGTGGTATTTTTAATTTTACGGAGTCAATTAGAATTAGCTTAATAGCTATATTCTAATTAATTTTTCGAATCGGATTTTGCTCGAGACTGGTGCAACACCACTCGAGTTCGCAAATCCTTAACCCTATTTCCCGCACTACTAATCCAAGACCTAGTCTTTGAACTTTTTATTTTTCTTGTTGTTACATATTACAAATGGCCCAACAAGAAGGTTTCAGCACTGTTCGCCCCCCACTTTTCTCTGGAGAAGACTTCGGATATTGGAAGGGGCGAATGGAAACCTTCCTTAAGACCCAGTTCGACACATGGATGATCATCCAGACCGGACTACAACTGCCATCCGACGAAGACGGCAAGCCAACACCCTGCGAAAAATGGGAACCGACCCTAATCAAGAAGGTGGAAGCTGATGCCAGAGCAACCTGCACCCTCCAGCGCGGACTGACCAAGGAGGAACTCAACAGAGTTGGACCATTCTCCAGCGCAAAAGAGCTTTGGGAGAAACTGATTGAACTCTACGAGGGAACCTCCGACAATAAGGTAAGCAAGAGAGATCTCTTGTTTAATAAATTATATAATTTGAAAATGCAGGAAGACGAGACGGCCAGCCAACTTCACGCTCGTATACAAGACATACTAAACTCTCTCCACGCGATCGGACAAAAGGTCGAGAACAGGGACATCATAAGATAGGCTCTTAATGCTTTTCCGAGGACCACATTGTAGGCATCAATGGTAGATGCCTACAAAGTCTCCAAGGATTTATCTTCAAATAGATTGGACGAGTTATTTTTTGAATTTGAACTTCATGAGCAGACTAATACACAGCCACCCGAGAAAGGTGTAGCTTTGCTTGCAGGTACCAGTAAAACACGCGAACCAAGATCACGAAGGAAAATCGAGCAAGAGTCGGAACCAGAACCAGACTCAGACGATGAAGACAACGAACTAACAGCCGAACTCGTGAACTTGGTAAAGAGACTCTACAAGAAAAAGAAGGGCTTCAACAAGAAAGATCTAAAGAAGGCAGTGCAATCAAAGGAAGGTCAACCGAGCTCGAAGGTCAAGTTTGAGGTGACCTGCTACGGATGCAACCAGAAGGGGCATATCAAGGCCAATTGCCCTAATCAGAATGACGCAAAGAAGCAAAGAAGCAAGAAGGTACTAAAAGCAACCTTTGAAGAATCTTCAGAAGAGGATACCGACGACGAGCTCGAACAGACGAGCCTTCTTGCCCTGATGGCCCGAGACCAGATTGATGTATCCGAGAGCGAGAGCGAGTCGGAAGCAGAATCGGAAAGAAGCCACGGATCCGTATCCGTTTCCGAAGGGCCCAATCCCTCTGTAAGTATCCCTCGACTTAATAACCTAGTTAATTATTTGTTACGAAAATTAGCTAAGTCTAATCTTAGAATTAAGTCACTTCTAAAGGAAGTAGCTATCCTTAAAGAAGTGACTAATTCCGAATCTTTGACTGAACCAGTTCAGACTGGAAACTCCACTCAAGTCCAAAAACTTGAGGAAGAGAATTCCAGCCTGAAAACTCAGGTCAAGGATTTGGAGAAAACATTAGAACGATTCTCTATGGGTTCCAAGAACCTTGACCTACTTCTTGGAACCCAAAGGGCAATTTACAATAGAACTGGACTAGGATTCAAATCCAAAAAGAAATATAAATCATATTTATCACTTATACAAAGAACAAATAGAAAAATGGTCCAAGCATGGGTTCCCAAGTCCAACCTGATCAATTAAGTTGGACTTAGACAATATTGGGTCCCTAAGGATCAAATACATTACCTCGATAAACCGTATCGAGGTTATGTTCCAGGGGGAGCTAAAAGAAAAATAATCAAAATAAAATTAAATCCAAATTAAATTCAAATTAAATTAAATTAAAATTAAAATCTAAATTAAATTAAATTAAATCAAATCAAATTAAGTTCAAATTAGGGAAGGCTCTAGAATAGCCGGCACCTCCGAAATTAATCCACCCGATAAGGGTAAACAAGAGTAGATTACCCGGCCGGATAATTAAGGTTAGACTAAAATGGGCTAGGTTTAACTTGACCCACGGTACTGGTGAAGTATTGGATGATAGTACATTGGGGAAATTTAGTCATCGCATGTCTAGGAAGATATGGCTTCGACCTGGTGCATTTGGCTAAGTGGAACTGACCGAAGCTACCCTTTATGGATCCTAACCAGTTAGACCAAGGTTTTGTATTAAGTTCAATGGGTAGGACTATTTGGAAAACCTCGAAGGCATGGTTACTTTAATGATGTCCTTGTGACTCACCATAGCCCAGAAGTTTATCCAAAGAACGACTACTTGTTCAACCCAAAGCTAAACCTGAATCTAACACAAAGTTAAACTAAACCCTAAAATTGAACCTCAATTCATCACACAACAATTATAGGATTACCTGATTGAAAATTTAGATCGGGTGAGATGACTAATAATAATTTGAAATTAATTCAAAATTAAATTCATAATTCAAAATTAATTCAAAATTAAATTCGAAATTAAATTCATAATTAAAAATTAATTCAAAATTAAATTTGAAATTAATTCAAAATTAAATTCATAATTAAAATTAATTCAAAATTAGAATTAATTAACTTAAAATTATTTTTAAACTTAATTAACTTAAATTATTTTTAAAATTAATTAAATTAAAATTATTTTTCAACTTAATTAACTTAAAATTATTTTTCAACTTAATTAACTTAAAATTATCTTCCAAAACCTAATTAACTTAAAATTATTTTTTCAAAAATTAATTAACTTAAAATTATTTTTTCAAAACTTAATTAACTTAAAATCATTTTTTCAAAACTTAATTAACTTAAAATTACTTTTTTAAAACTTAATTAACTTCAAATTATTTTTTCAAAAATTAATTAACTTAAAATTATTTTTTCAAAACTTAATTAACTTAAATTATCTTTCAAAACTTAATTAACTTAAAATCGTTTTTTCAAAACTTAATTAACTTAAAATTATTTTTTCAAAACTTAATTAACTTAAAATTATTTTTTCAAAAATTAATTAACTTAATTAACTTAAAATTATCTTTCAAAAATTAATTAACTTAAAATTATTTTTTTCAAAAGTTAATTAACTTAAAATTATCTTTTCAAAAATTAATTAACTTAAAATTATTTTTTTCAAAACTTAATTAACTTAAAATTATTTTTTCAAAACTTAATTAACTTCAAATTATTTTTTCAAAAATTAATTAACTTAAAATTATTTTTTCAAAACTTAATTAACTTAAAATTTTCTTTCAAAACTTAATTAACTTAAAATTTTTTTTTTTCAAAACTTAATTAATTAACTTAAAATTATTTTTTAAAAACTTAATTAACTTAAAATCATTTTTTCAAAAATTAATTAACTTAAAATTATTTTTTCAAACTTAATTAACTTAAATTATTTTTTCAAATTAATTAACTCAAATTATTTTTTTTTCAAATTAATCAACTTAAATTATTTTTCAAATTAATTAACTTAAATGATTTTTCCAAATTAATCAACTTAAATTATTTTTCAAATTAATTAACTTAAATTATTTTTCAAATTAATTGACTCAAATTATTTTTTTCAAATTAATTAACTTAAAATTTCAAATTAATTAACTTAAAACTAATGAAAATTATCTTTTAAAATCAATCAAATGAAAATTATTTTTTTAAAAAAAATAAATTAATAAAATAAAATAAAATAAAATATGATCGCAGGGGACACGTAGTCCCTTAGCGGAGGCGCCTCCCACAAGAAGGAGGCGCCCTTATTCACGGCGGGAATTTTCCCGCCGCGTTAACCAAAGGCGCCTCAGATGATCTCCGAGGCGCCTCTAACTTCCCCTTGGAGGCGCCTTAAGCACCTCATAAGACGCCTCCAATACGAGATATCAGAAACGAACAGAAGCTTCTCTGTTCGTTCTGTCTCGCAGCGTTTTCCTCTCCATTTTTCGTGTGATTTCCTCCTTAAGGCGCCTTTAATCCCTACCAACACCTCCATCCCGCTACAATGCCTCTTAGGTATATTTTTCACCTTCCTATTGTCCTTATTTGTAGTCACTATGCATTCTTTTTATATATATTGACAAAAATAGGAAGCGTCACATTATGGATCCTACACCGGCTAGGGCCCCTTCCAAGGACCCTAGATTCCCCTCAGAGCAACATAGGATAAATTTTGCTAGGTTCACCTTTGAGTCCATTAAACCTAGATATATTGGTTGGGAATTTTTATCCCAATTTTGTCTACCCGCTATCCAGATGATAGACTACTATCATCTAGGTAAAATGGTTGACTGCACCACTACAGTGAATCAAGACTTGTGTGCCCAATTCTATCACAACCTTGAAAAGGTTGATGATAGCACCTATTCCACCAAATTTGACGACACTGATATTCAGTTTACTCCCTCCCTGCTTCGCACTAGCTTAGAGCTTAGGGAGTCTCAGTGTACATTTTTATGTTACCCGAGTAGGGAGCTACCTTTTGGTGATCCCTATTCTCACATTACCTTAGATGACATCTATATGCATTTTTTGGGGGAGGAGAGACCCTTTGGCCTGACTGAGTTCAGGTCTACCCTTCTTTGAGTTCAGGACTATGTTATGTACAGAGTCCTGACAGCATGCATCCTACCCATCATATCTTGAGACGTCTCGAAGATGCGACCATCCCACTCATTCTTTTTGTACGCTCTTAGCCAGCTCCTAGATATAGACATTACACTGCATATGTTTCATAACATCATTCAGGCATCTAGTACAGTCACGACTGGAGTGATTCATATGCCCTACTGTCATATCCTGACCCAAATATTCTCCAGCTCTAGGATAGACACTACCAGAGGGACACTCATCCCACTTACTATATATGATGAGTTAGGTCAGCGTAGTCTTAGAATAGCGGGTGCAGAGGTCACTGCCGAGGGGATTCTGGCCTGGAAGGGCCGGCCACCACCATTCGCTGCTCCTGGTGCTCCAGAGGCCGAACCCTCCACATCAGCCAGAAGGGACGTACCAGGTGAGGGTGAGGAGTGGCCCGACTTCTTGGCAGAGGAGTTTTTCGCAGATCCTTCCACTTCTGCCGGACCCTCCACATCAGTCGAGCCTTCGACCTCGGCTCCTCCTTCCGTCGAGGACAGACTTACTCGGCTCGAGATCCAGTCCATTCAGACGCGATGGGGTGTGCTAGATATCCACTGCTTCCTCCTATCTCTCCTATCCGAGATAGCTACAGGGTTCGTGTCTCTCCGAGGTGAGATACAGCGCCAGGGATAGCCTCAGCCGGTACCCGAGCAGCCTCTTGCACCACCTCCAGCTGATGATCCTGCTCTAGATGATCCTACCTTTTGAGACTATCACTTGATGTATCTTGGACAGACACCTATTTGTCTTCTCTGATTGTACTAGTATTCGGTTAACTTCTACTCACTCAGGTTTATTAGTTTTTAGTTGTTTACTGAAATATGAATAGTTTCTGATTTTCAAATCAGCTTCGTACAACTTTCAAAATCATCTCATGTTTTAAAAATTCTAGGGAAATATTGTTTTTAAAATTCCAATTTTACTAGACTTTCAAAAATATGGAATTAGCTTAGGCTCCACCCTAGAAATCTTGCTCCCCTAGAATTCAGCCAGAGCATCTCAGAAACACCTAGGCTTACCTTGCTTGTGTTTGAAAAACATAGAACCACATGAGATGCATAGGGTACAGCCTGGACTCAAGAATGCTTATATCTGTGCATCAATATGAGTCTGGGCGTTAAACACCTAGTTAACAGTAATCAAGTCAAGTCTTCCAGCACTAGTCACATCTAACTGGATCTATTGACTTAACTTGACTAACCAAGTGAAAGATATTGCCCTCTAGGTAATCAGCTAGTAGCTAACTGGTTAGACATGTGGCCGCGAACCCAAGTGCTTGATTTTTAAACCATTTTTGGCATGAACAATAGGGCTCTGATACCTTACTTAAAGCAAAATTAACTAATTAACAATCAATCTAACCCAACTCATGCTTGGACATTAAGGATTAAAAGCTCCTCCCTTGCCCTCAAAAACCTTGAATTAATTATTTTTTTAAAAACTTTAAGCTAAGTTTTCAAAACTTTCGAATCATGTTCTTTTTCTTTATTCGGGCTAAGTATTTTTAGACTAAGATTTCAAATTTCTGACCACATTAAAAAAGGCTAAAGTATTTTTGAAAATTTAACTAAATACTTTTCAAAGTCAACTTTTTAGCTTTTTGAAAGAAAAATTGCTCCTTAAACCTTTGTTTCACTTAGCTAAAGAATATTATACAAAACCAAGAGTTACCTTTTATCTCTTATTAAAAACCTAATGGTTCAAAATTGCTTAAAATTTTTTTTCTACAAAAGAAAACTCTTTGTCCAGCAAAATTTCATTTTTTTTGAAAACCAAACTACGAGCTCAAACTGTTTTAACTTAGTGAAGTTGAATTACAAGAAAAGTTACTTTTAGAAAGTTCAGATTTTTTTTTCTCTCCTAAAAATCTAAGATTTTTTCAATTTTTTTTCAAACATGCTTAGTTTTTGATGAATGGCAAAGGGGGAGAGTAGGGAAATTCAAAAGAAAGCTTAAAGTTTAACAAAACAAAATTTTTTAAGAATGCCTTCATTAAGGGGGAGCCTGACAAAGTTTAAGTGTTTAGCTTAACCATGCTTGCAATTAAAATCTATTAAACTTCCTTACTTAAACTTTTTTTGTATATATTTTACTTAGCTTTGAATTTCAGTTGCCATAATCAAAAAGGGGGAGATTGTTGGTGCGGGAATCATCCGATGATCGATCGTTGTTTTGATAATGGCAAAGGAATTCAAAGTTAAGTTGTTTTGTGATCTAATGCACTTGATTGAGTGTTTCAGGAAAGTCCTAGCTGCGGTTTGGCAGGTGAAAACCCTAGGGGGTGGTAACCCTAGGTCATAGGGGGTGGTAACCCTATGCGGAAAGTCTTGGCGAGTCGAGAGCTTTAGGCAAAAAGTCCTAGGGGTAACCCTAAGTGGAAAGTCCTGGTGTCGTGAACCAGGTGAAAGACTGGACCAGCCGGGAAGCGGAAGTCCAGCAGAAAGTCCGGAAGCTCCGAACGCTGAGCAAAAGTCCAGTCGGTCTGGAGGATCGCACTGACAACAGGTAAATCTCCTGAGTGGAGTAGGTGAGGGCGCGTTCCCCGTAGAGGGAACAGTAGGCGTCGGGTCGACCTAGGGTTTTCGGTTGGAAATCCGAAGTCAGACCCGGACAGTCCGACGACTGTCAAGTTTATCTATAATATTATCCATGTGCTAACTTTGTTTTGTAGGATTTGTGTTTGGGACTAAAACAATTTACAGGAACAAAGGAGCATCTTTAAACCTCGGATGAACAGTGTCCGAGGCGCCTCCATGGGGCTTGGAGGCGCCTCGGGTGCTAGCCGAAGCCAGCTGTCCAGAAGAGTTGGAGGCGCCTCGGAGGAAGCTGGAGGCGCCTTGGACCAGGCGTTGGAGGCGCCTTGGAGCAGCTCAAGAATTATGACTTTTAGCGACGCACAATACGGTCAACGTCGCAGAATGTAACCCTTTGGCAACGCTTAGAGCATTTTGCGTCGCTAAAAGATAACATATTAAGAGGAAATTTTCCCATATGTATTTGGTGTCATTTAGCGACGCGTTAAATCATACGCGTTGCCAAAAGAAGGTCTTCCGTGACGTGTACATCATTCCACGTCGCTAAAAGGACACAACATAGAAAATGCGTCGCCAAATGTGATACTTTGGCAACGCACTCCTCATTCAACGTCGCTAATATTAGCGGGAAGTTTTCCCGCCTTAAATTGTGGTCATTTGGTGACGTGGAGACATTAAGCACCGCTAAATCCAAGAATAAAAATATTTTAAATCTGTGAAAACTCCCACTTAATTATAATTTTAAAATTTTCCATATTATATATTTATTTTGTAAAAATTAGGTTTTAATAAAACTTTAATTTATTATGGGGGTTTATTTAAAGTTATTAAAAAAATTGCATTCTTATAGTTTATGTTAGATCTTTTATTATATATTAATGCGAAATTTTATACAATAAATTTTATTTATATTAATGTTACTAATTTCTATTAGGATTGTGCGCTTAATCCCTCATCGCCGCCCTCAGTATCTTCTCCCGCAGACCGCAACGCCTCATCTTCTTCTCCTGCGGACCAGCCGACGACGCCTCATCTTCTTCTCTTGCGGACCAGGCGACGCTAGAGAACCTCCATCGTCGTCATCGTATGATTCATCTTGAGGTAATTTCTCTCCCACCCAAACTATTTCTCTTCCGCCTCATCAAAATTACCAAATGGTTGATATTTTTTCCTTGCGATTTCATAGCTCCCTCTACATATATCTTTGGGTTTTTGTTTAGTCTCAAATTCTCAACCAATGTGTTTTATGAGAACAGAACTAACTATAGCTTATTTGATGGAAAAAAGGATGGGTGGAGAAGTTCCAAATAAGCATCAATATAAAGAAACCACGTTTCTTACCGGGACAAGATGAATCTGTCCATTTAGATATGCATGAACAGTGAAAAGAATGATTGCAAATTGTTGTGAGAATGCCACTAGTATCTTGATCTAGTTTTTTTGTAAATTGATGAAAACAAGATGTAAAGATTCATATCTCAACAAAATGTAAGTCGCGAAAATAATTTGGGCTGAACAATAAGTGAACTGAAAACAAGCGAGCTAAACTAATAATAAACTAGAGAACCATACATTCAATGTTAAGCAAAGATCTCTAGATAATTTACATAATCATTCATGAACTCAGGATTACATTAAAAATGCGTTAAAACTTAAAAGATGGTGGGATATTTATGTCAACATTTACTTATTTGTCAACATTCAAAATCTAAAAGAGATAAGATATGAGAATTTTCACGCAATGAGCTCTGACAGTAAATATCCTAGCTAGATTCTTTCTGAGAGATTTCAACCTAAAAATAAACTATATTTCTTCTTTGAGTTAGTATTATTGAGCTAGACAGTATTGTATGAATTTTGATTGATTTTCATAGCATGTATACTTAATGTATATTTTTTCCTTGCTCTAGTTTTACAAAATGACGATTGACAAAAGTTGGATGAGTGTGAGGAATCGAATCTCTCCTGAATATAAAAATGGTGTTCGGATGTTTGTGACACGCGCTCTTGAGTATGCCAATGAAGATGGGAAAATAAGATGTCCATGTAATAATTGTTTGAATCATCGGTATCAACCACTAGGCTTAGTAGAGATACACCTAATGCGACATGGGATACAACAATCATACAAAGTGTGGGATTATCATGGTGAGCAATATGAACATCCACCATTGGAGAATGAAGTTTTATCTGATAGTGATGCCCAAGATGAAATGCGAGATGTTTTGAATGGTTTGACTGGACCAGTGGAGATTGAAGAATCTAGTGAGCCTACTCAACAAAGAGATTTCCAAACTAAAAATTTTAATGATATGTTGAGAGAAATTGAGAAAGAACTGTATCCGGGATGTGTAAATTTCTCTGCGCTTAATTTCTTGGTAAAATTAATGCATGTGAAAGTACTGAACAAGTGGAGTAACAAATCTTTTGATATGTTACTTAAGTTATTAAAGCAGGCATTTCCTCAAGCAATATTACCTGGCTCACACTATGAGGCAAAGAGGAAGCTCAGTGAACTGGGACTGGGATATGAGTCAATTCATGTATGCGAAAATGATTGTGCTATTTTTTGGAGAGAAAATGTCGGGCTTGAGAATTGTCCTATTTGTGGCATGAGCAGATGGGTTGACAAAAATATGAAAGGGAGAAAAATACCAAAAAAAGTGATGCGATACTTTCCCCTAACTCCTAGATTAAAGCGTTTGTATAGTTCTAGGCACACTGCAAGAGATATGAGATGGCATGATGCTGAGCGGCTAAAAGAGAATGGTGTTTTGAGGCACCCTGGTTCTGCTTGGAAGATGTTTGATGAGAAATTTCCAACATTTGCCATGGATCCTAGAAATGTACGTCTTGGTTTGGCAACAGACGGTTTTAATCCATTTGGTAGCATGAGCACTACTTATAGTATGTGGCCTGTCATGGTTGTTCCATATAACATGCCACCTTGGAAGTGTATGAAGTCTGAAAACATGATGTTATCTTTATTAATACCTGGACCGACATCTCCTGGAAAAGACATGGATGTTTTCCTTCAGCCACTAATTGAAGAGTTAAAACAATTGTGGGAAGGCGTGAATACTCGAGATACCGTGACTAATGATATTTTCTTAATGCGTGCAGCAGTTTTGTGGACAATCAATGATTACCCGACATATGCTTTAATGTCGGGATGGAGTACAAAAGGGTATAAAGCATGTCCAACTTGTAACGAAGAAACTCCTTCAAAAGGCATAAGGAATAAGATAGCTTACATTGGGCATAGACGTTTTCTTCCTTTAAATCATCCGATGAGGCGAAGCAAACAATTTGATGGTAAGATGGAAACAAGATCTCCTCCTAAAGAACTAACTGCTGAAGATATATTAGCACAGTTAGAACATGTGCATGTTTGTTTGCCTGGAAAGCACAAGCAGTATGGTGGTATAAAGCGTAAACGTTCACCTATCGAGCTTAATTGGTCCAAAAAAAGCATATTTTTTCAGCTTGAATATTGGCAACACTTACCACTACGACATAACTTGGATGTAATGCATATAGAAAAGAATGTATGTGATAATGTTCTCGGTACTTTGTTGAACATAGAAGGAAAATCCAAAGACACAGAAAAGTCGAGACTTGATCTTCAAGATATGGGAATCAGGAAAGAGTTGCATCTCTACATAGATATAAAAATAAATGGAAGAAGCCACCGGCAACATATACGTTAAGTGCTGAAGAGAGACATTTATTTTATCAGTTTATCAAATCTGTGAAGTTTCCAGATGGTTTTGCCGCCAATATCAAAAAATATCAATGAGGCCATTGGTAAAATATCGGGGCTTAAGTCTCATGATTGTCATGTTTTGCTCCAGCGATTATTGCCAGCAGGAATCCGACCATACTTGAAAAAAGAAGTCCGTGAAACTATCATTGAATTGTGTAATTTTTCCGAAAAATATGTGCCAAGACTTTGAACGTTAGTGATCTTAATTTGTTGAAGACAAATGTTG
The DNA here is from genome assembly GCF_018446385.1 of Zingiber officinale. Lineage (NCBI taxonomy): Eukaryota > Viridiplantae > Streptophyta > Magnoliopsida > Zingiberales > Zingiberaceae > Zingiber > Zingiber officinale. Next base: position 70,532,176 of record NC_056007.1, on the reverse strand, counting down.
TTCTTATCCTGTGCAAGTTGGAAAGAATATTCCCTCCAGCATTCTTTGATATTATAGTTCACTTGATTCTTCATTTACCAAAAGAGGCAATGATGGGCGGTCCTGTGTATTTTAGATGGATGTACTGCATTGAGCGAGCTATGGGTATCTACAAACAATATGTTAACAATCGAGCACGACCAGAGGGGTCAATTGCTGAAGCTTACATCATTAACGAGGCTTTGACCTTTTGCTCGATGTATTTTAAAGATATCGAAACCCGATATAATCGCCCAGAAAGAAATGATGATAGGGTTAACACATGCTCGTCCCGAGTTATTTCTATATTCAAGCATGTTGGTCGACCCTTGGGCAAGAAAGAGGTAAAAGTGCTTGAACCTTCTTTACGGAGCAAGGCAGAGTGGTATGTGCTAAATAATTGCCAAGAAGTTGAAAAATACCTTGAGTAAGTCATCTATAACTCTTTCAATTATTGTCTATACCTAAATGCATGTTATTTGTTAATAATATTATTTTAACTATCATGTAGGGAACATCGAAATTATCTACTTGCTAGGGGAGTGCGGAATGTGGAACAAAAACAAGAAGTTGAATTTCCAATGTGGTTTAGAGATAAGGTATGTAAAAAAATGTAAAAATTAATACGATAAGTTGTCCATGATATATAATATTAAGCTAACTTTGAATTGACTGACTATATTATACTTCTCTAAACTTTTTGTAGGTTAATGAAATGCGATTAGCTAGATCATATGAGGTCACAGATGAATTGTATGCATTAGCTAATAGATCCAATTTCAGTGTGTACTCATCCTCTGGTGCTATTATCAATGATGTTAAGTTTCTTTTGGAAGAAAGAGATGTGAGACGAACCACACAAAATAGTGGTATTCTTGTACCTAGTGTAGCGGGGCAAAACTTTTATGGCATTCTTAAAGAAGTTATAGAGTTGTGTTATTTAAAAGATTGCACAGTATTGTTATTCAAGTGCAAATGGTTTGACACTGATCTTAGGAAGAGAAGAATTCAAGAAGATAAAATATTCACAAGCATCTACATAGGGGCAGAGTGGTACAAGAATGATCCATTTATACTCGCATCACAAGCAAAATCAGTGTATTACTTGAACAATATCAAGAATGATCCGATGTGAAAATTGGTGCATGATTATGCCCCGCGTAATTTGTGGGACTATCCAAATGGTGAAGTTGAAAATAATGTTGACATGACCAGTATCGATCCTCACATAGTGCAAGAGACTAATTCACATCACTACAATTGGTGGTAGAATTACCAGATTCAGACAATGTCAGTTTCCATCGTGATGACATCGATCCAACTGAGGTTATGAATGTCGATCAGCTGTTGCATAATATAAATGATTTTGTTGTTGATGTTGACGATTTTGAAGATGACACATTAGAAGAATATGATGACGAAGAAGATGATACTATTGAAATTGACGAGGAGGATAATATTGAAAATGAAACTAACGACACGACTTCAGAAGAAGTAAGAAATTTATTTATTTTTATTACTACTGATTTGTTTATTCTATTCAATTTGTGAAGTCAATCAATTGTGAGGTTTGAATGTAATTAGGATGTGGAATATAGCTCTCTTGCAAATGTGCCAGCACAACATAGTTTGTATTTGACTGATATGTGAAAAGTTTAATTTGTTGAGTCATTCATTTATTCCTGTTACTAACTTTTATTGTTATTTTTATAGGATGTCTAGTTTGAATGTTAGTGGTTTTGGTGTTGGCGTGGATGAATCAATAAGGGATGGAAGAGGCAGACAAACTACTTGGAGACAAGAATCTTGTAGTATAGTTCTCGAGAAGGCATTAAAAAAACAAAAAGTAGATAAATTGGAGGTTAAGTTTGAAGATTATGCAGGGGGTAGTGTTGGAAAACATGAAAAATGGTTTAATAATTTAATAGCTCAAATAGTTCGAGATACAATATCTCCTCTCGTTATGGTTTGGGAGGATGTCACTTTGGTTGAGAAGCAGCTTATCTTCGATCGTCTTGATGCAAGTTTGTAAAATTAAATTATGCCGCTTTGATTATGCATATGCAATTATTGATTTTTTTTATTTTTGAAGAATAAATTTATATATCCAAAAACGAATGTCGTGAAGGTGGAGGTAGAGCGGCTTGCCATGAGAACTATTAGAGATCGAAGGTGTAAAATGAGGAGACATTGGAAGCTACTTGATGGGTTGAAAAATAAAGATACACCAAAGAGGAAGCTGTACAAGGGAGTAAGCCAAGAGGATTGGAATTTTCTTTGTGATTATTTTGGAAAAAAAGAACAAATGGTTAGTAATAATTAGATTAGTTGATAAATATTTCATACTAATTGCTCTAATATTATTCTTTTTTTGCAGGAAAAATCTGAGAAAAATACTAATAATCGATTTAGTAGGCCACTTGAGGGTGCTCATGGATCTAAAACTTTAGTCCAACACTATCATGATGATGTAAGTCTATTTGAAAGCAATATTTCTGTATACTTAATTGTGTAACATTACTTTAAGGCCAATCTTGCATGACATTCATTTTTTTAACCCAACAAGTTATTGTTCATTTGTGTACGGGCCAATCTAAACTAATATTTTTCTCCCTTGTGCAAGAGACTATTTGTGTAACCCATTGAGTTGCTTTCAAATATTCTCACTGTCTATTTGTGTAACTCATCGTTTTACAATTGGTGTAGAATGCACCAAAGATTCTTGCATTGCCTATTTGAGTAAAATGATAATAACTTTTTTTTTTGTCTTTTTAGGCCAATCTTAAGACGGGAGAACTTCCTAGTGCAGTCGACACCTTCGAGAAATTGTATCACAAAGGAGGACAGTGGAAGAATGATTGGGTTGCACAAAAATATGTAAGTATTTTTTAGATCGGATTTTACAGTGCACAACAATGTAGTGCACTGTAAAATTCCATTGATATAATGAAAATGATTACCATTATGATTGGTATGACATGGTATGTGGGAGGTATTGGCATAAAACATTACCAAGATTAGCATTGGACCAATTTTCTAAACATTATTTCAGTTTGAATGTTGGATTTAGAGAAGGAAAATTGAATTGTGCAGGTGAACTTTTACCCGCTAATGCGGACTTATCAAGACTTGTTATTTTTTTCCTGGGTTCAATATATTTTCAGGTTACCTTGCATCATAATGAGTTAATCTTTTTTTCCTTATATATTAATATTTTCTTTTCTTTTAGGCTGAAATGGTGGAACTTCAATTAACTCAGCAGGAAGGGGAAGTGTCTGACTCTAGTAATGATGTGCATCAGCCCAAAGATATCAGTATCATGACGCAAGTTTTAGGTACACGGTCTCGCTACGTTAAGGGTTTAGGTCCATTACCTAAACTATCTGTAGTAGGTGGTCCTAGAGCAACAAACATCAACTCAAAGCATCATGACGAGAGTGGAAAAATTATGGATATGCAAGAAATGATTGATGTGCAACAACATACTATAGGCGAGCAACAAAAGACAATTAGTGAGCAACAATAAAAATTTGATGCATTATTGCAACAGCTTCAACAAGTCATTCCTGGTTTCACTTTTCAGCTTCCACCAGCATGTTCTTCGACTTGATCTCCTCCAGCATTTCCCTTGCATCCCAAAATGACTATGTAGTTTCTTTTTTCAACTTTATCTAGTTGTTGTTTACTATGTTATGTTTTTGGCAACATTTTACTACTTATATATCTTTGTTAAAAACATTTGATTAGTTATAATATCAGTATTTTGCAGATCTATTGATTGTGATTCTTTTTAATTATTTTATTTGATATTAATATTAAATATAATAATTAAATACATTCAAATATTAGAATATTAAAATATATGTATAACTTTCGGCGATGCTTTTCATGCGTCGCCAAATGTCTAGTACTTTTGGCGACACATAAGGTACGTCGCAGAAAATAACCATAGCTCGCATTTTAAACTGCATTTCGCGATGCATGGCACACGTCGCCAAATGGTAAGACATTTGGCGACGCGGCTATGAGTCGTCACCATATGCTTACACCTTTGGCGACGTTTTACATAACACGTCGCCAAATGTGATATTTGACATTTACCAACGACCCAACTACGACGTAGCCCGGCGACGCGTTTGCCTAACATTTGGTGACGGAAAAACGCGTCGCCGAATATCATAATTCTTGTAGTGTTAGAGGCGCCTTCAGAGGGATGAGATGCGACCAGGTTTGCGCTGATCCACCCGTATGACTCGGCGGCCTGGAGGCGCCTTGGACAGGCTTGGAGGAGCCTCCAGCACTGTTTATAAGGGGACTTCGAACAGCAGCTCTCAATAACTTCGCACAAGCAATCTTTCTGCAACCTGCTGCTAACGAGATGTTCCGACAAAGCCTCAACTCGACGCCGATAACCCGGAGCTTCAGATTTAGTCTTTTGTTGTCGGTATAATTTTTTACTGCCTTGAATTGTACTTAAATTGTAATAGTTTTTACAAACTATAGTTGTTGTCCACCGAAAGCGGTCAGCGACCGCGGGCCTTCGAGTAGGAGTCGAGATAGGCTCCGAACGAAATAACTTCTCGAGTCTTCTGTGTGTTTGTGCATTTTACTATTTTCGCTGCGTTATAACTCGATATTTTTACGAAATCGACTGTGAAAGCCACGAGCGCTATTCACCCCCCTCTAGCGCTTTCGATCCAACACTTTCTAATATTGTCGGGCCAATGTATTTATGGAAGTTTCTCTGTTCGTAATATTGTCAATCCTAAAATACGAAAGTAAAGAGACTCTAGATTTATAATTGATTAATGAGAAAATTTTTCAATAATACACCGCAGCTAAGTCTCAAACTCTTGATCCCTGATTGATTAATGAGAAAAATTCTCAATAATACGCTGCAGCTAAGTCTCGAACTCTAGACCGCTAATTGATTAATGAGAAAATTTTCTAATAATTATCGTAGCTGAGTCTTTAATTCTAGATCCCTGATCGATGCATCTGTGAAAATTACTAATAACTCATGAAATTATTTCCAGTGTGGAAAGAAGAAAGGACATTAACGTAATTTAATTTTAGGTTTCACTAAATTAATTGAGAGTTAGTTAGTAAAAGGTCAGATTCTTAATCAGTAGTACGATTATTAGTAATTTTAAATATATTAAAATATTTTTGATTAAAATTGTTATAATAATTTTAGAACAAGAATATTTTTGAAATTAAACTGCTCTTTTAATATAATTTTAAAAAAAAAGATTATTTTTTTTACGATACTAAAAGGAAAGGGTGCTTTTGATTTTTTTTACCAAATATATTCTTCTTCCAAAAAAATGATTTTTTATATTGGCATTAATTTATCAATATAAAATTCATGCATACAAAAAAATTAAATTATTTTGTTTTCAGTTAAAATATTGTTGGTAAAAAAAAATCAAAAGGATGTCCATCATTTATAAAATCGTCAAATGTGTCCCATTTTCAATTAAAGTCAAATGAGCATCACATTTAACGTTGTAGGGATCTTATATGAAAAATAACACATAACGCAACAGAAAAAGGATCCCTCCATAGATCTTTACGAATACGGTATACTCGTTTTTACTACTTTATCACATATAATAATTATCTTTATTGCATGAACAAAGCAATCCTGGAAGTAACTTGACTTCATAGATCTCAGCAAAATGTCTGCCCCTCTATGGTATCCACATGAATACGTTCTATGTTCGTCACACTAACTTAGATTCGGAGAAGAACAACCTTGTTGTACTAGTAACAAGAGAGGTTCAGCCAAGGCAAGAAGAAGAGGAAGAAGAAGAGAAAGAAGAAGAAGATCAAGAGTCTCATATAATTTCATTCAAAATGGATCTTTTATATTCATCCAATGAATACCTAAGGTTTCATGCCTTTTGATCTTCTTCCATTAATGGTGAATTAATCTCCTTAATCTTATTAATAGGTTGGATTAGTATATTGGATTAACCATTAATCCAATAACCCAATAACTCAATAACCAAATAGCCAATGAGTCTAACCCATTAAACCAATGAGTCTAATTCAAATTCATTCAAGTCTAACTCAATGAGTCTAATTTGGATTAGACTTAATCCTATTCGCAGGGTCTATAATATTCTAGTCAAACTAAAATATAATCATTTCCAAACCAACATGTTCTTTGTGTGTGACCCAATAGACTCTCGTAACATTGGCAATGTATCTAAAATTACTTTAGATACATAAGAAATTAGTGACGTCTAGCAATGCATCATTGCAACCCAAGTGACGAGAATGTCGAGATACGACCTAACCTTTCTGTGTCTATTATATTATAAGACTTGTTCCTTCTATCCTCGGTATCTAGATTGATCAATAAGGCATAGACCGTGTCATTCTCTTATTAATCTTTGTGTTTCTTGATCTCCAAGTAGACTTAACCATATGAGCTCAATATCTCATATTCACTTATTTGAGCATGACCATGAATTTTAGTAATCCTACTTAATAAGAGACCCACAGATATCACTTCCATCATATGGAAGGGATAGATCTCATCTCCATCACTCACATCGCTCCACATAACTTATTGCATACCAGTGATTGACTTTATAATCCATCTTATTACAGGTGACATTTGCCGATATCAAAGTAAATAACTTCTTATATAGAGAACCATATTTACTTCAGGTCTAAGGACTATTCATACCAATAGTCACTATGAGAATATTTATGACACTCATATAACAATCTATGAAATATTCTCATGGTGGGGTTAAGTCAATACATATTCTCTAATATATACCCATGTATCAACTTGATATCTTATATCTATGACTTGCAAGATTAAGTCATCAATTAACATAAATACTAGTCGCAATGCATTAAAATTGACCTTGTATATTAATGTTTGATTAGGAATACTTAAGAGTAGTATTCTATATATATCTATAGTCTCCCACTATCAATTTAGCCAATTGATATGTTGTACACTAAAACCTACTACGCTAAGATATTATTATACTTATTCATCTAGCATATATCTGAAGTAAATATAATAACCATTATCTTTTATTAATTAGATATGATACAATATGTCCTAAGTCAATCAACTCTTAATTGACTCTTAGAGCTTACACTAACAAACGTAACTACCCAAAATTCCCTTGTATTATTTGATCACTCGATCATGTAGAAACATAATACTAAATTCTACAACAGTAACTTTATATCTTTTTTTTTTGTTTCTTTGAGTGATAACCTGAATAGAATAATATGTTAAAGAGCAAAATAACTAATGGAGATTTCATGATACTCGTTACATTTCAAATGAACATTATTCATGTAGAAGTTAATTGTTAGTTGTTAACTTCTACAATGTGTAGAAACTAGTTACTAACTTTTATAATAGTGCTTTTATATCATTTTGATTTTACTTTTATGAGTAATAACATAATTATAATAATATTTCAATGAGCAAAATAATTGATGGAGACTCCATGACACTCATTATTATAGGATCGTTACATGTCAATAGAGGGGGATAAATATCGACTATCTTTTTAAGCTCGATTTTGCCATTCATTTATCTTTCTATCAAGGTTAGTATGCAACAGAATATAAAATAATAAATAGACATAAAGAAAGACACATAGGATTTTTACTTGTTTCCCAACCCCGAGGGTGAATATGTCTAAGGCATATGCACATAACGTGAGTCCACTAGTGGTCTCCTTTCAGGAAGTTTCCCATAGGTGGAGACATTTATCTTACATTTTAACTACAAACAATAATAAGAATATGAAATTAAAAACAATTTGTATAATTAAAGCAAACCAAAAAGGTAACAACGGATCCAGAAGTCCTGAGCATAATGCACCCCTCCTAGAGCTTCCCTAGTCGCAAAGCTTCATGTCGCAGCTTACTTTTGAGTACAAAGAGAGTAGTAGTATGAAGAATGGGTGATTCTGAAGTTTTAATCGAAGTCAGTTTTTTAATGACCTGCAAGTCGCCTAGAAGCCTTCAGGACGCCCCCAGCTTAGCATTTATCTGATTCGAATTTGCCACTCTAGTATCCTGATTCGATCAAATTTGGTCCAAGGTACCTGGAAGCTTTCCAGGTGCCTTGACCTGACCAGTCCAGGCCATGTGTTCTGTTGCCTTTCGTTTGTATAGGCTTTCTCTCATAGTCTTGCTTCCATCTCTAAATTCCTATAAAAATAAGCATACTACAACAAACAAGCAACTTAAACCTTAATCCTATAAGTCTACTCGACCTACTAGGCTTACCTTAGAGTCAACTCCTCCAAGACTTTACGACCTAAAGTCTACTCCTTAGGATCTTACCTTTCCAAGCCTTTAGTCCTCCAGACCTTCTTGGACTTTTGCTAAGCTTGATCTTGACCCTCAGGACTTTCAGGTAGACCTTCGGTCTTTGACATGTCTAAACTTCACTCCCTGTGTCCTCGACCCCCAATACTTTCCTCTCGATGTCCTTAATATGCTAAGAATTCCTACCCAATCCCTCCGACCAAGACTTCTTTTTCTAACCTACAGTTAGGGCTAATCACTCGATAGACTTTTCACTTGTCTGACATCTAGTTAGGACTTTTCCTTGCCTAACCTCCAGCTAAGACTAGTCACTCAGTAGACGTTTGACCTGCTTAGTATTCAATTATTGAAGGATTGAAAAGAATTTAGATATCTCCATAATGGTATGATATTGTCCACTTTGAGTCTAAACCCTCATGATTTTTCTCTTGAGCTCTACCCAAAAGGCCTCATACCAATGAAGATATCTTTTATCTTATAAGCACATAATCTTTCTCATGTGTTTTCAATATAAGACTATGTTTGCAACCTTATATCCCCAATAATCCCCTCTAAACAAAGGACCACAGGGTCCCCCTCAAGCATCGGGTCACTCTTAACCTGCTCAGGGCCTCCCCTCAAGCATCAGGTCACTAACCTGCTTAGGGCCTCCCCTACTTCGTTCAAGATTTCACTCACATGGTTCAATCTTAGATCATGGCTCTGGCTTGTGCTTGTTCTGTCGGTTAGTCGAATGAAAAGAGACCTCACTCTGATACCAATTGAAAGATTGAAGGATCAAAAAGAATTTAGATATCTCCATGATGGTATGATATTGTCCACTTTGGGCCTAAGCCTTCATGATTTTATTCTTGACCTCTACCCAAAAGGCTTCACACTAATGGAGATATCTTTTATTTTTTTATAAACCCATGATCAAGCTTCTCCCGAGATTTAGATCCCGTTTCCCTTCTCCGATCAACTTCTCAAGCTTCGACATCAGTGTAGAGCTTCACGGTAGCTAGTTCCCGATCATCTGGAGCCATCGGCGGGCGTTCCCTCTGGCTGAATTCTGCTCTCGATAATCCCCTGTTCTTCTCAGATTCGACGGCGTTCCTCTAATCTGTGAGTCCATCTTCCATCAACAACATCTGGCGGTGTTCCTCCGGTGTTAATGAGCTTTATCCGACGATCATCCATCATCCGTAGCTTCCATTCCAGATTCAGAGGTGAAGGGTCGCAGATTCTAGATTTTCAACCATTTATGGGTTTAGGGTTGTTTCTAGCTTGCCAAAGTCATTCCGCCGGTGTCGCTGAGCAATCCTCGAGTTGATACACTACTAAGATTCTCCATTGATGACCGGAGTTGGGCGTTCTCGTTGTTGATACAGTCTGACCTGGCTGTTGTTTTGATGTTGACACGGATTTAAGTTTGTATCAGATATTAATTAGACTCAGACTGATTAATGATCAAGGTTGATCATGTGGAGAGGAAAAGTCCAAGTACGGATACTTGGCACGCGAAGTCGGAGAGGGCTCGGCAGCTCATTCTCCGGATTAGGTCAGAGAGGGCTCGGTAGCTCGTTCTCTGGACCGGACGAAGTCGGAGAGGACTCGGCAGCTCGTTCTCCGGACTAGGTCAGAGAGGGCTCGGTAGCTCATTCTCTGGACCGGACGAAGTCGGAGAGGGCTCGGCAGCTCGTTCTCCGGACTAGGTCAGAGAGGGCTCGGTAGCTCGTTCTCTGGACCTCGGAGAGGGCTCGTGCTCGTTCTCCGGACTAGGTCGAAGAGGGCCAAGTCGGAGAGGGCTCGGCAGCTCTCGCGACTAGTCGAGAGGGCTTGGTAGCTCGTTCTGGACCAAGAAGACGTTAGAGTTTAGGGTCGAGGCTCTAAAACTAACACATAAACATTGGCTCGGTCTATTGACCGATCCGGAGAGGCTGGATCGGTCTGATGACCGATCCAGTGATACCTCAAGTGAACTGATCGGTCTCGTGACCGATCGGTAACCACACAGGCTATCGGATCGGGACTGGACCGATCGGAAGGATGCGATGGGATTCAGAGATAGGGGATCGGTCCACGACCGATCGGAATCATCCTAGACCGATCGGGTGTGTCCGATCGGTCCGGCTATGGATCGGTGATCCACAACAATGTCGCTTGTCTTCTGCGATTTCTGATTCACCTGATCAAATCATCTGCTGTGAGATTTTTGAGTTACAGGTTGCAAGTGTCGTGCCAGTGCTTAATTTCAAATTAAGCTCCATCAGAAGAATAAGACCAAGTATCCTTTCTGCTGTATTTCACTGCAAGTGGTGCAATTCGAGCGTCAACGTTCACTGGCTGCGACAGCTTGATTCTTGCTTATTGGTTCGAGCTCAGAGACACCAGTGAAGACCATGGATGGTATTGGTGTGAGTTCAGAGAACCAGATGAGGAGGAAGAGTGATTGGCAAAGCTTGAGTTGATCGCAGTGATTCGGCTCTGGCTGAAGACAGTGAGAAAGCAGAGGGATAAGAAGAAGGAAGAAGAGAGGTTTTGATAACAAAGGGTTTGTGAAACTCTCTGTGAACCGAAGCAAGAGGCTGTGTATTGTTGAGCTCTTGGCTAAGTAATTCCTTCTTTCTTTGCGTTGTGCTTCGTGGCTGTAAGTTCATTTGTTCATTCTGTCAGCCACAAAACTCTGTAAGTCTTGTGCTTCATTTCAAATCATTTCTGTGACTTTGTGGAGAGGTTACTCCACCGAGAAGGAGAAATACTTAGCCGAAATTTGTCCGGGGTGTGATCTACCGAAAGATCAAGGGATCGTCCACCTTACGGACACGCCGAGGAGTAGGGGCAAGTTATCCCCGAACCTCGTACATACTTGTGTAATCTGTGGGTTGTGTTTTCTTTCCTTGCATCAGTTTTCTTTTTACTTATTTCCGTTGTGCTAACAAGATTTTGTGAGGAAATTGACTGAGTTTTAGTGGAGGCTATTCACACCCCCCCCTCTCTAGCCATCCGAAGGTCCTAACAAGTGGTATCAGAGCAAGGCGCTCTTCATCCGGATTAACACCCTAAAGAGCAAGAAGATGGCTATGAAGGAAGGTTTCAGCACCAATCGTCCACCCTACTTCGACGGAGCGGACTTCCAATATTGGAAGAGCCGTATGGAGTATTATCTCAAGACCGACATCTCCATGTGGTTCTCGGTCAAGGAAGGATTCACACCTCCGAAGGACGAAGAAGGTAAGGAACTAAAATCGTCGAGGTGGTCCACCGAGCAAACTCGCAAGGGACAAACCGATGCCAAGGCGATGGTCACTCTACAATGTGGGATAGCAAAAGATCAACTTGTCAAGGTAGGTCCATTTGTGAGTGCAAAAGATTTGTGGAACAAGCTCATTGAGCTTTAAGAAGGAACCCGAGACTCTCGGATCGCCAAGAGAGACTTGTTCCTAAACCAACTACAAAATCTCACCATGAAGGAGAACGAAACGGTAAGTGAACTACACGGAAGGTTCAAAGAGATCATCAATGGTCTTCATTCCGTAGATGAACGCGTAGAGAATCGCGATCTCGTAAGGTACGCTCTCAAAGCCTTTCCGAGGAATGCCTTGTGGTCATCTATGGTAGATGCCTACAAGGTCTCCAAGGACCTTTCAATTGTTAAGTTAGATGAATTCTTTTGTGAAATGGAACTTCATGAACTTGCTAACAAGGGTCAAAAAGAGAAAGGTATTACCTTAGTTGCAGGAGAAAAGAGCAAGGATGGAAGAAGGAAGAAAGAAAAGAAGAAGGAGAAAGAAATTCCTACATCCTCATCCTCCTCCGAGTCCGATGATGAAGGAGGATCATCATCAAGCGAGATGGCCAACTTCGTAAGAAGAATCATGAGAAGGAGCCGGAGATACAAAGGGAAAGGTAAGTCGATTGATCAAAATACTGATAAGACTAATGTTACGTGTTATGAGTGTAGCAAGAAAGGACACTATCGGAGCGAGTGTCCAAAACTCAAGAAGAAGGAAGAAAGGGCCAAGAAGAAGAAAGCTCTCAAAGCTTCTTGGGATGAATCCTCCTCAAGCTCATCGGAGGAAGAGAAGGAGAAAAGCACTCGTCAATTAGCACTCATGGCAAGGGAGGAATCGGACTCCGGAAGTGATACATCAACCATGACTTCATCATCTTTGGATGATGAAGAGGTAACTTCTGCTCACTTAGAAAAATGCTATAAAACTATTTCACATTTATCTACTTTGCTTAAGAAATCAAAAATAGAAATTAAATCATTAAAAGATGAAGTAGAACACTTGAAGACTCTTAGGGAAGATGAGGTTGATGACCTACATCAAGAGCTTCTTGAGGATGAAAATAAGGCCTTAAAGAGTGAAGTTGAGAAACTCAAGAAAATGCTTGAGAAATTCTCAACTAGCTCTAAGACCTTAGATATGATTCTAAATGCCCAAAGGGCGGTCTACAACAAGGCTGAGTTAGGATATCAACCTAAGGAGTCTAGTTTCATTTCCTTAGTGTCTAGAACCCAATTTCATAGATCACATGCTTCTAGGGTTCATGAGACTAGGAAGGGTGTGACCAAGGCATGGGTTCCTAGGTCTTTCATTGTAGATGCATTAGGTCCCAAGATTTGGGTACCTAAAACATCTATCTTTCGTGTCTTGTAGGCATTTGTCAAGGGGGAGCATCTATCAACTTGGTTTGTTGATAGTGGATGCTCTAAGAACATGACCGGGGACAAGTCACTCTTTACTACCCTTCAAAACAAAAATAGAGGTAATGTGTCCTTTGGTAATAATGGTAGCCTTAAGGTTATAGGAGTTGGAGATATTCATATATCCGAATGTCTCCAAATCAGAAATGTCCTTCTAGTCAAGGGGATGGCCTTTAATCTCTTAAGTGTCAGCCAATTGTGTGATACGGGTTACACAATTGAGTTTCATTCAAGTCAATGTCTGGTCAAACACATTGACACACTTGACACAGTACTAGTAGGCACAAGGGTAGATAACATTTATCAAGTATCATTTAAAAGTACTACTAATGCCTCTGCTAAGTGTTTCATGTCAAAAGAAGAAGAATCATGGTTTTGGCATAGGAGGTTGGCCCATGTGAACATGAAGAATATTCGAAAGCTGGCCAACAAAGGATTAGTGCGAGATTTACCAAGCATCAAGTACCAAAAGATAAAATTATGTGATGCATGTCAAAAGGGTAAGCAAACAAAAGCGGCTCATAAAGGTAAAAGCGCTTTAAGTACATCTACTGCTTTAGATTTATTGCATATGGATTTGTTTGATTGCAGTAATGTTATTTCATTGAATGGAAGTAGATACTGCTTAGTGATCATTGATGATTTTACTAGATATACATGGACTTTTTTTTTGAAAAATAAGGATCAAACCATAGATATTTTTGTTTTCTTTTGTAGAAGAACTGAAAATGAAAAATTAACAACAATTAAAACCATTAGAAGTGATCATGGTGGAGAATTTCAAAACCATATATTTTTAGAATTTTGTCAAGAAAAAGGATATAGGCATGAGTTCTCTACTCCAAGGACCCCACAACAAAATGGGGTTGTGGAGAGAAAGAACCGAGTCTTGCAAGAGGCTGCACGAAGCATGCTCAATGAGTACTCACTACCGAGCTACTTATGGGCTGAAGCTTGCTATGTACAAAACCGAGTCTTGATACATAGGTTTTTAGGAAAGACTCCCCATGAACTTTGGTTTGGGAGACCTCCTACAATTAAACATCTTAGGGTGTTTGGTTGTAAGGTGTTTATCTTGAACACCAAGGATCATCTTGGAAAGTTCACGGCTAAGGCTGACGAAGGGATACTAGTCGGGTACTCTCTCACCAGCAAAGCCTATCAAGTCTACAACAATAGGACTAAATTGATTGAAGAGTCCTCGGATGTAGCATTTGAAGAAATTCCTAAATCAAATGATCAATCAAGGGATGTAGGAGAAATTCAATTTGAACTTAGAAATCTAAGTTTAAATGATCAAAACATAGAAAGAGTCGAAGTTGACTCCGATGATGATGAGCAAAGGCAAGAGAGGGCTCAGTTTGATCCTTTGCCTGATACTGAGCTCTTGCCTGTGTCTAGTGAGACCACTCATGAGGCACCGCCAACACCAAGGCAATCTATGATAGCCTCTAGTCATCCCCAAGACCAGATTGTGGGAGACATTCAACAAGGGGTTAGGACTAGGTCATTCTTTAGAAATGAGTCTAATGAGGTCGCCTTGATCTCAGAAATCGAACCAAAACTAGTTGATGAGGCATTGCACGATCCTGATTGGATTATAGCTATGCAAGATGAGTTAGGTCAATTTGAAAGGAGCCAAGTGTGGGACTTAGTTCCTAGACCTAAGAAGACCACTATTATTGGAACCAAATGGGTCTTCAAAAATAAGTTAAACCAAAAGGGAGAAGTCGTAAGAAATAAGGCAAGACTGGTAGCCAAGGGCTATAGTCAAGTCGAGGGCCTTGATTATGATGAGACTTATGCTCCCGTGGCCCGACTAGAGTCCATTCGTTTAATGCTAGCTTTTGCTGCACATAGAGGCTTCAAGCTCTATCAAATGGACGTCAAATCGACCTTCTTAAACGGTTTCATTAAAGAAGAGGTCTATGTTGAACAACCACCGGGGTTTGTGAATACCGAAGTTCCAAACCACGTGTACAAGCTCAAGAAAGCTCTGTATGGGCTTAAACAAGCACCTCTAGCTTGGTACGAAAGGTTGTCAACTTACTTACTAGAAAAGGGTTTTATAAGAGGTCAAATAGACCCAACACTATTTCTGCGTAGAGATGGTGAAAACATATTTGTAGCTCAGGTATATGTCGATGACATAATTTGTGGCTCAAATAACAAGGGCTATTTGAATGAATTTATCACCCACATGGAAAGTGAGTTTGAGATGAGTCTGGTGGGAGAATTGACATTCTTCCTTGGACTTGAAATCAAACAAACTCGAGATGGCATTTATGTCCATCAAACAAAATGTACTCAAGAGATGCTCAAGAAATTCACAATGAGTGACTCTAAGGAAGTATCCACTCCAATGGCGACAAACACTCGCCTTGACAATGATGAGAATGGAAAACCAGTTGATCTAACGCAATATAGAAGCATGATCGGTAGTCTTCTATATCTCACGGCTAGTCGACCTGACATACTTTTTGCTGTGGGCATGTGCGCTAGATATCAAGTCTGTGCCAAGGAATCTCATTTAATTGCAGTTAAGAGAATTCTGAGATATCTTAAGGGCACAATTCGAGTAGGTCTATGGTACCCTCGTACGGAGTCTTTTGACTTGATAGGTTATACCGACTCCGATTATGCTAGGTGCAAATTGGATTGGAAAAGCCCTAGTGGAGGTTGCCAATTTTTAGGTTCATCATTGGTTAGTTGGTCAAGTCGGAAGTAACATTGTGTTGCTCTCTCCACGACCGAAGCTGAATACATTGCCATGGGAGAGAGTGTATCACAATTGTTGTGGATGATCCACACCCTAGAAGATTATGGGATTTCATATAAGGGAGTGCAAGTGTTGTGTGATAATTACATCAGCACAATAAACCTAACAAAAAATCCAGTCCATCATTCAAGAACCAAACACATTGAAGTGCGTCATCACTTCATTAGAGATCACGTAGCTAGGGGAGACATTGCGCTCACATATGTTGAGTCAAAATCGAACCTAGCCGATATTTTCACCAAACCTCTTCCGAAAAATGAATTTAGTCATTTGAGGAGAGAATTGGGAATGTGTTTGGCTCAATAAGCCATTAGGACCCCATCATGATCAATAAGGACAATTAAAACAACAAGAGGAATTGAGAAATTAATTTGGGCAACTTGGGAACATCTCACACAAACTATAAGGTTTAACAAATTATTTTTGTTTGCTAGAAATGGGGTGAGATGCTAGGATCAGCCGAATTATTCAAAATGTATCATGCATCCCTTGAATAATTAGGTTGAAGAGACATAAATTGAGTATGGGGAAGACCATTACATAATTCATGTGTATTTGGTTCCTAGATCTTACTCATATATTCCAACCAAGGAAACTTGGTTGGACCTTTACCTAGAAATTATGTAACTTTGGTTGATGGACTGTTTGATACCTTTGATGATTTTGATTGAAACTAGGACAAGTCCTTGAAATAATGATAGCAATTTGGTTATATTTTGACAAATTTGAAACTGAACATAACAAGGTCGAAAATTTCAGTTTTTAGGCCTCAAGTTGTTTGTTTTCTAAATGTCTGAAACTTTCGGGCTATAAATAATTTCAGACCATAATCTTTAGGAAATAGTTATGCCTATAGATTCTTCAGGTTCTAGGCACTGAACTTGGAAGTTTTCCTGGAGAAACTTCTATGAATTATCGAACATCTCTACGAATTTCAGTTACTGAAATTACTGGAGTAATTTAAGTATCAGACACTGATCGGTCTACAGGCCGATCAGGAGAAGGTGGATTGGTCTGTCGACCGATCCAAAAATCTCTCCACCCTTCTGTTTGTAATCTAATCGGTCCAGGGACCGATCAGGTTCGTTTTGTACGCCAGGAAGAGTTATCTGATCGGTCCGGGGACCGATCAGGTCAGCCTGGCACGCAGAGCCCGCTACTGATCATTTTTTGATCGGTCTCCAGACCGATCAGGAAGTTCCCTGATCCGTCCAGGGACCGATCAGCGACTACTGATCGTCTCCTGATCCGTCTACAGACCGATCAGGAGGTTCCCGGATCGGTCCAGGGACCGATCAGGAGGCTCCTGATGTCTCCTGATCGGACAGTCGTCCGATCATTTCGACACCTGGACACCCATCTCCCTTAAAACTTCCCGATCCTTTCTTTTCCCTTTTCATGCGGAAGCCCTAGCCGACTCTTCCCTACACCTCACTTCTTCTCTTCTCTTTGCATGCTGGAACCCTAGCCAAAGCCCTAGCCAAAAGATACTTCAATGGCACCAAGGTAACTCCATTCTTCTCTAGACCTTGGCATTTCGGTTTCATTTCTCACCATATCTGTGCTTTTTGTTTCGGGTGTTGGTGGCTCCGGTGCTCACTTACTTGCCCTATTGGACCACATTGTTACACCTTAGGAAGAAACAAGTGGGTGAGGGGACCTCTAAGTCACCTGAGAAGTCTAAGTCTAAGGCTCCCTCTCGACCTCAACCATCTGTCTCCGGGAGATTTCCAAACCACCAGTTTGAGGAAGCCTTTAGACAAAGAACCTTTAAATTACTCCCTTGTAGGTCTGTGGATCGAAAATTCATGGACGAATTTTGTCCAACTGTGTCAGAAATCATTGCCTACTACAAACTTGATACACTTGGCTATTTAGAACGAGATATCAATTATGACTTAGTATCGGAGTTTTATAACAATCTTCATCAAACTAATGATGTAAGTTATAAAACAAAAGTTGCTAAGCGGACTCTTGATTTCAGTTTCTCAGCCTTCTTTGACTATCTAGGTTGCCGGAGGTGTTCCGGAAATATCTTTTCGATATATCCTGACTTACCAGACCCCTTACCTTCACCTTTTGATGTCACATTTGACTCTATTTATGAGTATTTCTTCAGACATCCTAGACCAGGTGGGCTAGATGAATTAGATGTTGATTTTCCTACTTTTGCAGCCTTGAGATTATCTGCCCACGATTACATCCTCTTTAAGATTGTCACAAACTGCCTTCTGCCAATCACATCTAAACCCTTGTCTGAAATCCGACCATATCATTGTCTGATGCTTTATGGATTGCGTCGGCGTCTCGACTTTGACATTATGTCCAGCATCTACTCTTCGATCATTTCCTATAGTGAGCCAAACAGCTTCACTGTTTATATGCCTTATGGGCATATCATTACAGATTGGCTCGAGACCCTTCAGATTGATGTCTCCAAGGGTAGAATAGTCAAGATGGTCAGGCAGGACTGCAGACTTGGGAAACGGGCATTTTCCAAGTCTGGCATCATAGGACAGGATGGGGACGTTCGGTAGAAGGATGGGAGAGCTCTAGGTGAGTTACCACGGGGACCTCCACGACAGGTTGTTGCTGCGCCTGTTGCTGCTCCTGCTGCTGCTGCTACTGACGATGGAGAGGCAGATCCTGATCCGCGCTGGCAGATCGCCGAGCTGGAGAGTCGCATTGATCGGCACGATGAGCTGCTGGTTGCTGAACTCCACGGGCTGCGCGTTCGGATTGACCAGCGCTACGATGATCTACGCAGTCAGCAGTTGGTGACACATCAGGCGATTATGGGATGGATGGCCAGATACCCACCTCCGCGGGATTTCCCGAGCTATCCATCCTCGAGCAACGGCATGCCACCTCAAGGACCCACTCCTCCCGTTGATGATGCTGATGCTCCTCATGATGAGGAGGCTGATTGATACACATTGTTCTATGCTGTCATTCTGATTATCTATGTTTTGGATGTTGTTTGTTGGATATTTATGTCTGACCTGGATACTTGCTGCTTTCATCTATTTATGCTGTTCATTTTCTTGTCTTTCTTTATGTTTCACTTCTTATTGGCTTTTAATATGCTGTTCATATGCCATGTCTTGTATGTCTCTTATTTCTTTATCACTGTCTTATAATACACTTAGAGGGTATTCTAGGTGAATTAAGAAAAAGACAGTATGAGTTAAGGGGGAGTCCTTTAACGTTTTCTTTCCTAATTCGCACCTTTTCGGTGTTTGACAAAGGGGGAGAAGGTAACTAAGTTTAGAGATAAATGAAAGTTTGTCTTAGGGGGAGGATCTTGATTCCCCTATCCTTACATGGTGTTGTATCTGTCTTAGGGGGAGGATTTTGATTCCCCTAAAATTAGGGAAATATGAACATTTCTGATCTAAACTTAAATCGTGTTGTCAAACAACAAAAAGGGGGAGATTGTTGATACAGTATGACCTGGTTGTTGTTTTGATGTTGACACAGATTTAAGTTTGTATCAAATATTAATTAGACTCAGACTGATTAATGATCAAGGTTGATCATGTGGAGAGGAAAAGTCCAAGTACGGATACTTGGCACGCGAAGTCGGAGAGGGCTCGGCAGCTCGTTCTCCGGATTAGGTCAGAGAGGGCTCGGTAGCTCGTTCTCTGAACCGGACAAAGTCGGAGAGGGCTCGGCAGCTCGTTCTCCGGACTAGCTCAGAGAGGGCTCGGTAGCTCGTTCTCTAGACCGGACGAAGTCGGAGAGGGCTCGGCAGCTCGTTCTCCAGACTATGTCAGAGAGGGCTCGGTAGCTCGTTCTCTGGACCGGACGAAGTCGGAGAGGGCTCGGCAGCTCGTTCTCCAGACTAGGTCAGAGAGGGCTCGGTAGCTCATTCTCCGGACTAGGTCAGAGAGGGCTCGGTAGCTCGTTCTCTGGACCGGGCGAAGTCGGAGAGGGCTCGGCAGCTCGTTCTTCGGACTAGGTCAGAGAGGGCTTGGTAGCTCGTTTTCTGGACCAAGAAGATGTTAGGGTTTAGGGCTGGGAGGCTCTAAAACTAACACAGGGACATTGGATCGGTCTGTTGACCGATCCAGTGATACTTCGGTTGACTGGATTGGTCGACAGACCGATCCAGTGATACCTCAAGTGAACTGATCGGTCTCGTGACCAATCAGTAACCACACAGAAGCGATCTGTGGGCTATCAGATCGGGACCTGGACCGATCAGAAGGATGTGATGGGATTCAGAGCAATAGGGGGGATCGGTCCACAGACCGATCAGAATCATCCCAGACCAATCAGGGTGTGTCCTGATCGGTCCGGAAGGCTATGGATCGGTCTGTTGACCGATCCACAACAATGTCGTTTATCTTCTGCTGTTTCTCTGCGATTTCTGATTCACCTGATCAAATCATTTGCTGTGAGATTTTTGAGTTACAGGTTGCAGGTGTCGTGCCAGTGCTTAATTTCAAATTAAGCTCCATCAGAAGAATAAGACCAAGTATCCTTTCTGCTGTATTTCACTGCAAGTGGTGCAATTCGAGCGTCAACGTTCACTGGCTGCGACAACTTGATTCTTGCTTATTGGTTCAAGCTCAGAGACACCGGTGAAGACCATGGATGGTATTGGTGTGAGTTCAGAGAACTAGATGAGGAGGAAGAGTGATTGGCGAAGCTTGAGTTGATCGCAGTGATTCGATACAGGTGACAGCGATTCAGCTCTGGCTGAAGACAGTGAGAAAGCAGAGGGATAAGAAGAAGGAAGAAGAGAGGTTTTTGATAACAAAAGGTTTGTGAAACTCTCTGTGAACCGAAGCAAGAGGCTATGTATTGTTGAGCTCTTGGCTAAGGAATTCCTTCTGTCTTTGCGTTGTGCTTCGTGGCTGTAAGTTCATTTGTTCATTCTGTCAGCCACAAAACTCTGTAAGTCTTGTGCTTCATTTCAAATCATTTCTGTGACTTTGTGGAGAGGTTACTCCACCGAGAAGGAGAAATACTTAGCCGAAATTTGTCCGGGGTGTGATCTACCAAAAGATCAAGGGATCGTCCACCTTACGGACACGCCGAGGAGTAGGGGCAAGTTATTCCCGAACCTCGTACATACTTGTGTAATCTGTGGGTTGTGTTTTCTTTCCTTGCATCAGTTTTCTTTTTACTTATTTCCGCTGTGCTAACAAGATTTTGTGAGAAAATTGACTGAGTTTTAGTGGAGGCTATTCACACCCCCCTCTCTAGCCATCCGAAGGTCCTAACACTCGTCTCCAGCTTCTTGCGTGACGGTAAGAAGTGTTGTTTGGGTTAGATTGGTTGTGAGATTGGAACGGTTTACCATTTAGTTTCTCTTGCTACTATTTTAGAAGCTAGAATAGATTTCGTTTACGTTTGTTATTTCGTTATCAAGTAATTTAGCATTTCTTTGCCTTGTTGAAGTTTAATTTGTGTTTAATTTGTGCTCGGTTAATTGTTAAGTTGGCTAGTTTTAAGCTAGGATTTAAATTCTATTTTAGATTAGATTTAAATGTGACTTGTTATTTCATTCCCTATTTTATTCAATGCTTTAGATTAAATTTTATTTGAGTCTTATTATTTCATTGGTAGTTAAATTGTGTTGAAGATGAGATTCATTACGTAGTCTGACAATGCGTATTGGACTAATCGGTGACACCTAGTTAGGTTTCATTTATGAATTAGATTATTTTCTTATTGGTTGTGCTTTTCATTTGTTAGATTTAGATTCAAAGTTAAAACACCCATTTATATATTAAAAGCCCAAAAATAGAAATAACATGCAATCCTAGATTATCATCCTATCGTTGCTTTCGTTGGAGATGACCCGAGTCATTTCTATGCTACATTAGCTTAGAAGGGGTTCAGTACTAAATTCTTTTGATCTTGTAACATGACAAAAATGGGCTTGTCAAATTTTGGTGTCGTTGTCGAGGAATTATAGCGGTGTTTGATAATTTTAGGAATGTTCTTTATTTTGAAAACTTAAAAATTTTGTTGTTTTGATTGCTTTCATGTTCATATATCCATGTGCTTGATTTTATTTGTTCCTGAGTCTTCTGATTTTATTTGCTAGTTGTCAGTGTAAGAACAAGAAATCTATTTGACCATGGATCCATATTATCAGCATTTTGGAGGTAGGAGTGAGAGTTATTATTATCAGCCTCAGTATGGGTTCTATCAGCCTCAATATCAGTACTACCCACCTGTGGAGCAACAGAATAGGTATGAGTCATTTCCTAATACCTATAATTCTAATTGGGTGGATTTTTCACATTTCAGGTATGAGGATGCACAAGTACAACTTGCAGAGTCAACATGAAAATTCAATGAAATTATGCAACAAATGAGTGAGCATCAAGAGCAACAATTTGCGAGGATACAGAACATACAGATTCAGTTAGATCAAATTGTGGCATCCATCAATCAGTTACAAGAACAAAACTCCAGTGGGGAGATGGATAGTAGAGATTCTGTCAGACCTGACCCTACTCCCATTTCTTCACAAGAATTTTCTAGTTTAATTTGTGATGATGATGTAGTTGTTCAAATTTCTGATTCTTCTAATATTGTTGCTTTAGATGTTGTTGAAGATGCAGGAATTGAAAATTTACCTGAAGAGAATTTAAGTGTAGGGGAATGTTTTTTGGAAGCATTACCTCAAGGATCACCTGGATTTGATGATGATGATGATGAGAGTGTAGGGACTTGTGCTATGGAGCTAAGTACCCAAGAATCACTACATGAAGTTGTACATTCACCTGAACCAGAACCTGAGTCATTACTTGATGAGAAAGAGATAACAAACACCACTCTAGGTACCTTTCAACATGATAAGGTTAGTATTTCTTGTGATTTTCCGAGAAACTTCTTTAAGGTACCTATTTTTGACTTTATAGCATGTGATACTCATTTTTATCCATTTGGTTTAGACACTAATTGCATTTCATTTTCTCCTAATCATGTGAGTGCATGGGAGGTGTTTTTCTTTGATCTTGTAGGTAGCCATAGGATTTTGAAATGGTTACTTAATCTGAACTACCTCCGTCCTCCAGAAAGAATTTACAATGGAAAAATGAAGAATAAAAAGAATTTGAGTAGAACGACAATGACACCTCTATCGGCGTGGATTCTTTTGCTAAATCTTCTTCAACCACCGGGAATTAAAGGGGAGTTGGTTCCAATTTTGTTTTCTTATGCATTTTTAATTCGTGCTTTGTTAATAAATTCTTTGTGGGTAATTTTCTTGAGTTTTATATTTTACATTTGCATTTAGCTTCCAACTTTGCATTTTGTTTAGTTTACATAGCATGCCATTTTGGAATAAATTCTTCATGGGAATGTTCTAGTAATATTTTTAAGATGGTAAATGTCTCTTAAATTTGATCATCAATTTTAGATCATATGACATGATTGGATGCTCTACTTACATGATGTTGGTTAGTTTGGTGGTAGATTCCAATTTTGATTAATTGAGTTGATTGCATAAAAATACCTAGAGAGGACTACTTTAAGCATATACTCTATTATTGTCTTTGTGTGATATGCACTTACAACAATTGAAACTCTAGAACTTGCTTAGTTTCTTTTCAAAGTCACAATAGCATATGTATGCATGGAAATAAAGGATAGTTCTTATTCTTGTTCCCTCATAATTTCTAATTCCTTCTTCCCACAATTTTCTTAAACATCTTCCTCTAGTATTTTAACCTTTGATTACCTTTGCTAGCTCTATTTCATTGAGGGTTTTGGTTGACTATCTTGATGAGTTAGATTGTTCGATGATAGATAAAGGCTTAAGTGTAGGGGAAGTGTATTCCGTTGCAATCTTGAGGACTGAATTTAGGGGTTGGAATTGAATGGAAGTTAAGTGAAGGTGGTTGTATTTCAAAAACAGGCTGTGAGCAGTCCTTTGACAAGACATTAGAATTTCTGAGATTTTAAATGAATGATAGCATTTGACAGTTACAATCTAATTGATCAGGATGATGTATTAACTGGACAGTGCAGAGTGCATAAGTATAGAAATGAAGAGCTTAGTATCAATGTTGTGACGAAAATTAGAAGTAACCTTAAAAGCTCAAATGAAGTTTTATAAGATGCAATAACAAATTGCATTTCAGCCTTTCTATAACTTCTATGAATCATTAGAATAGGCAGTGACTTATCATGAATGCTGAAAACTGTACCTATTTTTGTGTACAACAGAATGAGGATAGATCTACAGAAATAAGTTCAATTAGGAGCAATCTGGGTATTCAGTAATGGAAAGCTTAAGAAATAGCAAAAGCAGAAAAAGTAACAAATTCAGCTAGTGTGGAAGCAGTGGTGTATCAAAAATTCAGAAGCAGTATCAAGAAATGGAGAAGATCTGGTGAAGTTTTTAAGTGTGAAGGAACAAATGGTAATCTTGCATCAAATTATTGAAAGATGCAGTGGGTTATAAGAACTGGAATGTGCAGGAATGTATTAGATTCTGAAAGTCTTTTCGGATGGAAGTGATTGAATGGAAACTAACTGATTCTGGATGATAATTTGGTTTCTCATTAGCTGACAAGGTTTTTAGAATGTTAAGCAGATACAACACAGAAACACAAGCTGAAAACTGGGAACTGCAAATATGTGCTGAAATTGTTTTCTGATTACTAAAATTGCAGCAAGTAGAATTAAAATTTGGAGCTGAAACTTTGTTGATATCATCAGCTTTGAAGAATACTTAAATGATACTAGACATGAACAAAGAAAATAGAAGCAAGACAGAGTTTGAAACAAATCAGAAATTGGAAACTGAAGTGTTGATTGAATTGCTGAATTCAACAGCTAAACTGAACTTCAAGACTAAACATGTTCAAGCTCGAATGAAAAGAATTTGTATAAAATCATGGAAAAACTGGAACGAAGAAGCTTGAGTTTAGAAGGAAGTTAGCAGCAATTTTGATGCAGGAATTGTAGGCATTGAAAAGCAAATTGAATGTTGGACCAATTGAGATGTATAAATCAGAATTAATATGATGTCTGAAGTATAGATGGTGTAAGGAATATATTGTATCTCTGCAAGAAATCTGAATGCTTATAATTTTGGATTTGTAAGGTTGATTTGCTGAATTTTATTGCTGAACTTATAAGCTGGAATTAGTTCCCTACTTTTGCTGCTAATGAAAGAGCTAGTTTGATATTCTATTGAGTCTAATATCTGTGATGGGATCATAATTTCTCTTTTCGAATGAAGCATACTTGACAAAACTTCGAATCATTCATTATTCAGAACTGAAATGAAGGAAATGCTGCTGAATCAGGAATCCTGGATTTTGTAACTGTCTGAAATTCTGATACAAGATGTAAATGAAAAATCATTGCATCAATAAGGAACAGTTGGAGTTTGAAAACCAAAACGTAGCTATCAAATTCAATTCTAAAAAAACACTTCTGGCAGATGGAGAACTAAACTGTAGAATTGCTCCAAGTATGTGAAAATGGCAGTGAGGAGTATAATATAGTCCTAGGCTCTTGGTACTCTGGGCTAGTATCAAAGATCGATTATTTAAGTACACAAAGTTCAGAATCCTTTGTCATTTCTGGATTTGATGAAGTGCAGTTATGCAATGGTGCCAACCTCTCAATCCATTTTCTGATTAGGAAGAAGGTGAATTCAATTCTCTATTAATGCAGTGCTAAATGATTTTTACTTCCAAGCTTAACTTGTCATGAATCCGGCCATGATCTCCTTGAATTCCAGAATATGAAACTAAGAGAATAAGTCCACTTTAGAGACTTAGTAGCTGGTGCTGCAATTTCATAAGTGGATCCTAAAATTAATTTCCAAGCAACTGAAATTGAATTTTCCATGATACAAACTGAAACTACCTTAACTATCAAATCCTGAAACTTGAAGCTAGGAAGCTATTTTGTTTTGATTTTGTTGGTAAGGAAGCAAATGAAATGAATTCAGAAGGAAACAGAATCAATTGAAGTTGTTGGAGCTGTGCTGATTGTTACTGATTTCTGTGAGCAAGGCTGCTGTGCTGTTTGTTGTTGAAGTTTTTAATCATTCCAGAGCTTAATGAAACCATATGCCAAGCTTTTGACACTAATTTCTGATCAGTTTTACATTTTCATTTAATGTTCCTTCTCTTCCAAGCTTACCATGGATATGCAACTTCAATGAATTGATTTTCTGAAACTACTCAATTTTACAAGAAATTAGTAAAGTAGCTTGTTAAGGAAGGTGGCATTGGAGATGTTTTCTTGTTAACATGATCAGAAAAATAAGTCCAGATGCAGTGGGTGCAGAATTCTAGCCTGCTGCCTTGGAAGGTGAACTAAGTTGCTCTTAGTCTATTCGATATGAGGGGAACCTAAAGCTATTACAGGGATGAGTGTTCTCTATGAAGCTTTGCAGAATGGCAAAGAGAAAAGGAATTTGAACGTTGCTGCTGTGCAAGAATCCAGAAGTCTCAATTTCAGGAATCACTTAAATATGTGGGAGGCTAGATGGTTACAAATGCTATAGATAGTGAATCCATTGAAAAATCTATAAACTGCTTAAATATGAAAGCTACAATCATTTTGACAATTAATGAATTAGATGCTGGAATTTTTGGTAGCTAGAATTTGTGTACAACAGAATGCTCAAAACTGAACATTCCTGCTGTACATGAATGGAAAGCTAATGAAGACCATCAAATTTGGAAACACCACTGAGTGCTACATGACCATCTTATGTATTGTAACTTCTGTAATTTCATTGAAGTCGAATCCTTAAGTTGAGATCTGTGATAATACATTAAAACTTGATACACTGAATTTGGCATTGGCTACCAATCAGAACATAGCATCAATATTCATAAGTGGAGTCTGAAATGGATTCTGAAATGCTGAAATTGTGTCCTGTTTAGTGCTAATTTTGTGTGCTAATTCTGGATAGTAGGAATTAAAATTTAGTTTTCTATTTACTTTGAGCTAAATGGGAATCTCTGTTAAGCTGAATTCTCCATGATACAAGCTGCAACAACCTTAATTTACAGATTATGAAACTTTATCCAGAGAATTCAAATCCTTATTCCTTCAAATTTGGAATTTTGAAACTACAATTCTGAATTGCAATACTGGAATTAACAAATCTGTTATGGAACGGCTGCTATTAGGGGTCAATCTTTTGACTTTTGTATCTAGTTTCAGAAATGTGAAATGCATAGCTTAGTTATATTGTATCAAATAATTTAGCAGTTTTCCTACCAGCAACAGCTTCAAGTCTGAATCCTGTTAGCCTAGTATCAAATATAAATCTTTAACAAAATGAATTCTTTATTACACAAGCTGGAATTAATTCAACTTTCAGTTTTGAAACTTAATTCAAGGATGATCTTCTAGTTATTTCAACAATTGAATTCATTTGAATTTGAATTCTTGAGGCCAAGACCTGGAATATGAAATTTAGAGAAGTTGTTTCTTGAAGCTGAGTTACTGAATTGGAAAAATTGGAACCATCTGATGTTTGCAAAGGAACTGCAATGTGGGAAACAAAGGAAAATAAAAATTTTGTTCAAAGTCAAATTGGAAGCTTGTTTTCAGATTTTTGAAAAGGAGAGCAAGGAATGGTGTCTTTATCTTAACAACTTGTTGCAAGTCATTGGGGTTTGATTTGGTACTTCATACATATAATACTAACTTTGAAATCCTATAAAATCTTCATTGACTCACAATTCCTGCAATTAAAATAGAAACTAGCTCCTGTTTTGATTTTCTGGAAGTGGAATTCTTGAAACCAGAAATCCAGAAATCAGAGGTAGTTCTGAAACTGATTTTAGGTGCCAAGTGTTGTGCTTGCAACTAAAGGAATCTGGAAGATGAGTGAGTTTGTATTGTAATTCAGAATGCCAATTCTGTAGTTTTGATCTCATTACAGATCTCAAAGACTCAACTAACAAAGAAGTGGCTAGAAAAGTATCAAGTAATTGAAATTCATGATTGAGTTTCTTTGCCCGAGACGGACAACATTGTAAGTGTGGGGGAGGGAACTCTTCTCCATAAGGGGATTTGTGATTGTTTTAGCTTCCAAGTGATGGAATTGAAAGTGGAAAAATAGTGAAAAGAAAAAAATGGCAAATCAAAAGTATCAAGAGTGGAGATAGAGTATCAAGAATTTTGGATGACCATCAAATTGAAGGAGAGGTTAGCTTGATCTTTTGAATTGGTTACAACAAATGATATTCATCTCTTTTCATATCAAAATGGTCAACTCATCAAGTATATTCCTCCAATACTCTTATCTTCTCACTTTCTTCATTGAATTCTTTTCTTTCGCCTATTTTATCCACTTTAATTGTTCTTTTTTTATTCCATTTCAATTCTTGATGATTAAATCCTTTTGATTCATGTATGCTATGTTTATAGTGATGGAGAATTAGAAAATAAGTAAGTTTATGGTAGTGAAATGTTGTGAGTTGCATTGAGTGAGCTCCACTTATATGCAATTTTGAGTGTGAGAGTTAGAATAGGTAAATCCCTTGTGAGATTGCATCTTGCTTAATTTTTCAATTGGATTGAAACTACCATACCTACTTATTATTGTTTGGATTGTATTCATGATTATTTGTAATCTTTAGATGGTCTTAGTTAAATTCCTTTTACTATCTTTTAAGTATTGTTAGCGAATCTTTTGTGGAGATGATTTTTAGATTTTCTTTACTTGCACGGGACGTTCAAGACTAAGTGTGGGGGATTTGATAACCATGATTTTACTATATTATTTTGATTCATACATGCATGGTTTGATGCTATATTCATAGATAAAACCTATATATGTATCACATTTCATGAATTATCTTTATTCTTGGACTTAATTGTAAATTATCTTATTTTCGGTGTTATTTGATGCTAATATTTGATTCTTATTTTGTAGGCATCAAAGGATCTTGGATTTAGATCTATTCGAACCGAATTTGTGCTCGAATTAGAGTTTAAACGAGAAGATCAAGCTGCAGAGCATTATGGACCGGTCATCAAAGATCGGAGGGATCTGAGCCATCCATTGAAGATCTGGTCAATCCGACTTAAGGGAGAGTGGATCCAGACCCTAGATTAAGATCAGCACCTTTGGATCGGAGTTAAAGCGACTTTTCACCATTGATCAAGATCTGAATTGCTCCCAAGCGTCCGTTCAGATCTGGATCTGATTTAAAACAGAAGCTACAGTAGCTTCGTTGGTGTTGATCTCCTCCACAGCGCTGAGCTTCGCGTCACGCGGCTTCTCCCAAGATTCCGACCACGTTTCCCATCTCCGATCAACTTCTCAAGCTTCGACATCAGTGTAGAGCTTCACGGTAGCTAGTTCCCGATCATCTAGAGCTATTGGCGGGCGTTCCCTCCGCCGGAATTTTGCTCTCGGTAATCCCCTATTCTTCTCAGATTCGACAGTGTTCCTCCAATCTGTGAGTCCATCTTCCATCAGCAACATCTGGCGGCGTTCCTCCGGTGTTGATGAGCTTCATCCGACGATCATCCATCATCCTTCCATTCTAGATTCAGAGGTGAAGGGTTGCAGATATCCAGATTTTCGGCCATTTATGGGTTTAGGGTTGTTTCTAGCTTGCCGGAGGCGTTCCGCTGGTGTTGCTGAGCAATCCTCGAGTTGATACGCTACTGAGATTCTCCATTGATGACTGGAGTTGGGCGTTCTCGTCTCCGGCTTCTCGCGTGACGGCAAGAAGTGTTGTTTGAGTTAGATTGGTTGTGAGACTGGAACGGTTTACCATTTAGTTTCTCTTGCTACTATTTTAGAAGCTAGAATAGATTTCGTTTATGTTTGTTATTTTGTTATCAAGTAATTTAGCATTTCTTTGCCTTGTTGAAGTTTAATTTGTGCTCGGTTAATTGTTAAGTTGGCTAGGTTTACGCTAGGATTTAAATTCTATTTTAGATTAGATTTAAATGTGACTTGTTATTTCATTTCCTATTTTATTCAATGTTTTAGATTAAATTTTATTTGAGTCTTGTTATTTCATTGGTAGTTAAATTGTGTTGAAGATGAGATTCATTACGTAGTGTGATAATGCGTATTGGACTAATCGGTGACACCTAGTTAGGTTTCATTTATGAATTAGATTATTTTCTTATTGGTTGTGCTTTTCATTTGTTAGATTTAGATTCAAAGTTAAAACCCCCATTTATATATTAAAAGCCCAAAAATAGGAATAACATGCAATCCTAGATTATCATCCTATCGTTGCTTTCGTTGGAGACAACCCGAGTCATTTCTATGCTACATTAGCTTAGAAGGGGTTTGATACTAAATTCTTTTGATCTCGTAACATGACAAAAACAGGCTTGTCAGTGAGCCGGCCATTTTATTGAAAGTACTCTTCTTAGTGATTAGTCCATTGAAGGACATCCTCGCTCTGATACCAATTATTGGGGATTGGTGTCCAGCTAGAAGGGGTTTGAATAGCTAGGTCACCCCCAAGTCAAACTTTCTTTCTACAAGATGATTAGTTGCACAAGCAGAAATACAAATAATAAGACAATGTAAGCAAAAAGAATACAAACACTAACATGTTTCCTTTTACATGGTTCAGAGATTCCTTGCTCCTACTCCACGGCTTGTCCTTGAGGTGGACGATTCTTCAATCCTTTGGTGGATTAGTCCCCCACAATCTCCGACTAATGCTTTCTCCTTCTCGGTGGAGCAAACCTTTCACAAGGCTCTCTTCTCTTTATAAGTTAATCACACATCAACGTATTTCTTGTGCACCAGTCAACTAGTACTTCCAGCAGTCGACTGGTGCTACCATTGGATGTAGCCAATAGCTACTTCGTAGGATCAAGGATTCTACCAACGGTCACCAATGGCCACTTACCAGTCAACTGGTCGCTACTAGCTAAGTAAGAAGAATGCGTCTATTCTCTCCCAGTCGACTGCACAATTAATTGGACCAATCGACAGGTACTTCCATCATTCGACTGGTCCCAGTTACACACTCAACTCTCATCCTCTCTAGAATCGCCCTTTAAAGCCCTCTTCTTCAGCTTTCGTCCCTAATGTGCAACCGAGCCTACAACTCCTATCCATGCATCCTTCACGTTGCCTTGAAGTTTGCTTCCCTTGGCTCCACTCCATTGCTCCTCATTCGGCGATCCCTCATATGCCTTCCACATCATCCTTCACCGTCTCAAGGACCCGAGCCCTAGGATGAGTTTTCCAAGCTTGGTCGCACCATGCTCCTCATGTGTGTTTTATCAAGTCCTGCATGACTCAAACACACATATCAAACCAATATGAAAACTTAACTTAAACTCTTTGACACACACATCAAAATCATGATCATGCCCAATCAAACCTAGGTTGATTGCTCCCACAAAAACTCAGTCAACCCTTCCACCTGGATTCTTTACTCAAAACATGGTCCTATCACCGATAAGGCTGAATCATTCGATAAAGGATGCTCAGCTGTTGTTTTCTACTGTTGTTGGCCCCAGTGCAACGGGCTAGAGGAGGGGGGGGGGGGGTAATAGCCTACGACCGAAGTTAGAATAAAAACAATTTTTTACTTTTCAAAAGTAAGGATGCACAACTAGATTAAGCATCAATAGATAATTAACATTAAAGAAATAATAACAACTTAAAAGAAAAGAGGCGCAATAGTTACTTGGTTACAACCTAGGTGGTTGTTAATCTAAGGCAATTGAAAGCTCAATAAAAATCTCCTTCGTTGAAGATGGAAAAGTTTCTTACACTCTTTGAAAGCTTAGAAATAAACTAGGAGTTGAATACTAAGGTTGTTGTTGAATTCCTAGGTCCAAGGGTCATTTTATAGTTCCTGGAAAATATTATCCGTTGCTTAGAGGCACCTTCTAGGTGGTCCAAGGTGACTTCAATAAGATAGATTTTATCCATCGAAGATAAAACTTTATCTTTAGCTAATGGCTATTGAAGGCACCTTCCATGAGGCATTGAAGGTGTCTTCCATAGGCTATGGAAGACGCCTTCCACAAGGCAAATCAGCCTCCATCTGGTCTTCTTCATGTGGGTGATGCTCCAGTTATCCAAAGTTGAGCTCACCCGAACCCAACTCCTACCTTCTCCTCAAGTAAGCTTCCTCCCCGGCTTCTCATACCTGGAACGTCGCACAAGCCATTCTCATCCATCGATGTACTCTTTCGTAACTTCTCATCTCTCAGGTGCACCAAACTCGTCTGCTCCCTTCCCATGTCATCTTCTCATCTGCTGTGTCTTTCGCTTGACTTCTTGTGCTCCTAAATTCCTACACACTTTGACACAAGGCATCAAACATAACAAGACCTAATTTAACTTTATTAACCACATCAAAACTACCACGGGGTATTTATAATTTTCTACTTTTTGATGTGCATCAACCCAAGTTAAAGTTTGGATTAAATGACATAAAAAAATTTAACTGAAATAACATGAATAAAGCAATTTAAGTTCAACTTAAATTTTATGAATAAGTCTTAACTTTTATCCCTCCAATTTTTCCCTCTTTGATCACATTAAAATAGTAGTTAAATATTAAAAATAAATTTGATAAAATTCTAAGGAATACATAAGTAGTAACTAACACTCTAAAAAATTCTGAGAATTATTTTCCAAAAATTTAAATTTTGACGACTTAAAAACTAGTTCTTTAAAAAAAAATTAAAATTTATTTTTAATCATTTAAAAATTTTAAATTTTTTTATCACGGTTAAACATATTTTTATCCAAAACAGTAATAAAATTTTCACAAATAAATAAAATTAATATAAGTAGTAAGAAATTATTTTATACATAGAAATAATTTTCAAATGCTTATCTTTTTCTTGTAATACAGTGATAAAATGTATTTGAAAAAAATGCTTAATAAATAAATTTTGAGCTTTAAAATTCTTGTAACTTTTTCTCAGTGTCTAAAAGAGAGAGTCTATCTATAAAAAATAAAATTTTCAAAAATTAACTTTTTTAGAATTTTTAATATTAAAAATTAGTGTTTAACAAAAACAATTGTAGAAAATAAATTAATAGTAAAAGAATTTCGAAAAAAAATATTTTAATAGAGGACATCATATTTTATCACAAAAAATAAATTTTTAAAAAAATAAGTCTGGAGAATAATTTTAAATTTCAAAATATAATTTATTTTGAAAAATTCATAAAAAATAATATGGCGGTCAAAAAAATTTTAAAATTTTTTTTGTTAGTAGATAATATTTCATTTTTCATAAAGAAAATTTTAAGTATAAATATGACTAGAAAGTTGACAAAATAACTATTTAAAAAAATAAATCAAATTAATTTTTTAGCATACATATTAAATTAATTTATTGAGCTAAACATAATTTTGGTATCTAAAATAAATTATTTCCTACTAGATTAATCAAAAATTTTCATGGTATATAATTTCTAGAAATTTTTATAATTTGACCCTTATGAAATCATAAACACCAGTTTAGTCCTCCAGAAGATCTAAAATTATTTTGTGCAGTATTTGATCATGCATAATTTCTTTTTTATTTTTATTTGTCTTTCTCTTCTTTTAATTTTTAATTTTTCATTCATTTCTAATGGACATGAATGTGCTAAAATTTCTTTTAAGTTTAATTTTTTTTTCAAATTATTATTTTTTTATTTTAATTTGTATAAGGATCCCTTCGTAAAGTTGATTTGCAGGAAGTAGACATACCTCACTTACCATGTCAGCTTCGAAGTTTGACTCTCCCCCTTCACTATTGCTTTCCTCTTAAATGACTCCCTCTTCGTCGATGCTCTCCTCTTAGTAACTTACCATTAGTGCTAGTCCAACATACTCTTCAACTTCAGACTCTGATGATGACTCATCTCATGTTGCCTTTAAGTTTTTTATGCCTTGATTTGGTTGGCTTTTTCTTCTTCTCGAAGATCTTCAACTTTAGGCAATCATCATTGATGTGTCCTTCTTCATTACAGTTGTAGCATCGAACTCATCTTTTGTTCCGTGTAGACTTCTTAGCTTGAGACTTATTGAATTTATTAGTTTTAAATTTTTTTGAGAATTTTCTTACCAGATAAGTCTTTTTGTCTTCGTCCAAAGAAGTGTCGGTGTCTGCCTCGACCCTTCTCGTGTTCAAGGAGGCATTGTTGTTTGGCTCCTTGTTCTTTTTGATCCCTGCACATCTAGATTCGTGTAGTTCAAAGGTAAAAAATAAATTTTCTAAACTACTTACCTCTAGGTCCTTAGATATATAGAAGGCGTCTACGATCGATGTCCATTCAGCAGTTCGCAGAAATACATTCAATGCTTACCTTAATGAGTCTCAATTTGTTACCTTTTCTCTGAGATTCATGAATCCAGTGATCAATTTTTTGATCCTCGAGTGTAGATGTGCGACTGTTTCACCTTCTTCCATTTGGAGGTTGCTGATTTGATTTCAGAGTAGGTCCCGTCTAGTGAGCTTTGCCTAGGGCATTCCTTCATATAGTTCCAAGAACTTCTCCCAAAGTTCCTTTGCTGATTTGTAAGCTCCAATTCGACTGACTTCCTGGGGTGGAAGTACGCTCAGCAAGTGGAACTCAGCTTGTTCATTTGCTACGAAGTAGACTTGTTCTTTTTTGGTCCATTGATATTCTTCTATTTCAAATCCTTGTTGGTCCTTGGGGGCTACAAAATCATATTTAATTATTAAAATTATTTTAAAATCTATTTTAAAAATACCTCTATACGTTTCTTCCATATCACAAACTTCCCCTTAAATTTTGACGGGTAGATATTCAGTCCGACTATCATCTTGTTTGCTTCGGTCTGTGGTTAATCCTTCTAAAGTGATTGAGCTCTAATACCACTTGGTTGGTCCTGGTGTAACCGGATAGAGGGAGTTGTATAGCCTACGACCAAAGCTAGAATAAAAACAATCTCTTGCTTTTTGAACTTAGCAAGGATGCATAATTAGATTAAGCAGCAATAGACAATTAACATTAAAAAATAACAACAACCTAAAAGAAAAGAGGTGGAATAGTTACTTAGTTACAACTAGGTAGTTGTTAATCCAAGACGATTGAAAGCTCAATAAAAATTTCTTTCATTGAAGGTGGAAAAGCATCTTACACTCTTTAAAAGCTCAGAAATAAACTAGAAATTGAATAATAAAGTTGTTGAATTCCTAGGTCCAAGAGTCTTTTTATATCTCTTAGAAAATATTATCAGTTGCTTGGAGACGTCTTCAAGGTGGTCCAAGGTGCCTTCAATAGGATAGGTTTTATCCGCTGAAAATAAAACTTTATCTTCGGCTAATAGCTATAGAAGGCGCCTTCCATAGGGTTGAAGGTGCCTTCTGTTGGAATCCCAAGGTTGTTTTGATGTGATCAACCAAGTTATGCTAGATCCTGTGGTGTTTTAACCTTATGTCTAAGTGTGCATGAAGTTAGGAACATAAGAAGTCGAGCAAAAGATGCAGCTAGTGAGAAGGACAGCACGGGAGAGAGCCGACGAGCTTGGTGCGTCCGAGGGATGAGGTGCTGCGGAAGAGTACGTGGGCGGATGAGCAAGAAGCGCGCGGCGTTTCCGAGAGACGAGAAGCCGGAGCGGAAGGTTGCTCGAGAAGGCTGAAATTGACTCAGGTGAGCCTTATTTCGGTTGGCCGAAATCACCCAAGCGAGCGGAGCCAGAGCAGAAGACCCAGACCGAGGCGAGCAGCACCGAAGTAGAGGACCCGGACCGAAAAAAGTCAACTATGTTGACTTTAGTGGTCTGAGCGCTCGGACCCAATCCGGGCGCTCGGAACCCAACTTTTGACTAGATCACATTTGACCGTGATTCGTTGCGAATGAAATAAAGTCTTATCCCCTTCCAGGCACCCCGACCAAGGCTATAAATACAGCCTTGGTCCAAAAGCTTTTTAATTCAACCAGCAATTGTAACAACACTTGTGTGCTTTCCTATTTTGTTTAGCTTCCTTCTTTCTGTACTTACACTGCTGTAAAAGAGGCTTCTCCGCCTGAAGGAGAATTTAGTGTGATCATCTTCCTTGGATTAACAACGTCCCCGGTTATAACCAAGTAAACCTCCCCAGTTAGTGTGATCATCTTCCTTGAAAAGAGGCTTCTCCTTCTTTTCGGTCTTTAATTATTTATGCAAGTGTTATTTTAAAAGTTCGATTAGGATATCTCTTTTATATTTGTGTAGGGCTATTCAACCCCTCTGACAGCTGTCTACCAATGGTCCCAATAAGTGGTATTAGAGTCAGGATGCTTCAGGAGGACTAACCGCCGATTGAATCAAAGATGATGATCGGACTAAGCATATACCCGCCGAAGTTCAAGGGGGAGTTCGCTAGCTGGAAAAAATGAATGCAGGTATTTTTTAAAACTAATTCCGATTTACTTCTAATAATGGAATTCGGTTTTATAGCACCAGAAGGTAAGGAAAAATACCAGTGGATAGAAAATGAGTAGGCCGACTACGTGGCAAATGGAAAAGCAGAGTTCCATCTACTGAGCATCCTTCCGCCACAATAAGTCAACCAGATCGGCAACTACGATTCAGCAAAGGAGCTTTGGGAGAAGTTTCTTGAGCTACACGAAGGGATGTCTGAAGCTAAGCTCGCGAGATGGGACTTACTTCGCAACCAGCTGACCAACCTACGGCTTGAAGAAGATGAGACAATTGCGCATCTTAACTCGAGAATTAAGGGGCTCATCACCGGACTATCAAATCTCAGAAAAAAGGTAAGTAACTGAGATTCGCTAAGGTACACGTTAAATGCATTCCCTAGGAATACGAAATGGGCTTCACTATTAGATGCTTTTTATATCTCTAAGGACTTAGAAATTATTACCTTAAAAGAATTATTTTCTACATTTGAAGTGCATGAATCGAGATGTGTAGGTACGAAGGAGCCGAAGCACAACATCACCCTCAAGGCAACCAGAGACGAACATGAGTCAGAATCTTCTCTCGATGACGAAGAAATGGTAATGATGGTAAGACTCTTTAAAAAGTTATTTAATTCAAGTAAAACTAATCATCCGATCCACAGGGTAGAAAGAAAAGGACGATCAGGTGCTACCACTGCAATGAAGAAGGGCATGTCAAAGACAATTGCCCCAAGCTAAGGAACAAGGACAAAGGAAAGAAGTATGTCCAAACAAAAAAGTTCAAGACACTAAAAGTGACGTGGGATGAAACGTCGTCCGAATCGGAAGTCGAGGCCTTCTCTGGACTTGTATTAATGGCAAGTCATTAAGATGAGGACTACGATTCAAGCTCGTCCGAAATGAGCATCGAGAGAATTGATGTAGGGGGAGCTACGTCAGAAGAAAGCAGCAGTTCAGGGGGAGCCACGGATAACGAGATCGATAAGATAAGTCAGGTATGATCTCTTCCTCCCGATAAATTATTTAAGTTTGTTAAACTATTAACTAAAGATTGCTATAAATTAGAAAAAGAGATTAAAAATTTTAAATTAATTATAGCTAAATCCTGCCCATTAGAAGAGTTCGACAAAGTAAAATTAGAAAATGATAATTTGTAAAAAAAATAAATAACTTAAAAAATCTTGCATGCTCATCTAATACAAGTTATAAAAAATTTAACAGTCTAAATTGGTACTTTAGATATCACAAAGGACAAATTAGGAAAATTTCTGAGAAATACATTCCTAAGAAATTACTAGTTAACCAGTTGGAAGGAATCTTTACTGGGTTCCAAAGTCTTATCTTAATTAAAAATTTTAGGGCTTTTAGAGAGTTCATTAAATGTTTAATTTCTTTATGAGGCTTTCTCTTGAAGTGGTTGATGATGCAATAACCAAGAAGGTCTAATGCCTTGCCATAGTCTGGAAGCCAAAATATTGAAATAAAATATTTAATCAACTAACTGATAAAGCATTAAATTAGGATTAGTTAATGATTTTAAAAAAATCAAATATTTTTCTTACTTGGAAATGTCTCAAAAATATTTTGCAAAAATGTTTAACTTAGATTTTTTTAGAAAATTCTCAAAAATATTTTTGTTTGCAAAAACTTAGCAAAATTTTCTTAACAAATATTTTTTGATTTAAATAGTTAGTCAAAAATATTTTTTTGCTTAAAATTTTGTTTACTTAGAAATTTTTACAAATTTTTCAGTATTATCAAAAATTTTCAAAGTTTTCAAAATTTAATAAAGTTATTTCAAAAATTTTCTACCCTTAGATTTTTCTTGGTATCCCATTTTTATGTGATCAAAGGAGGAGAAGGAAAAGATTAAGTCTAGGGGGAGTTAGATTCAATTTTTTATTTTTTGCACTTTATCGCAAAATTTATTATTTTAACTTTATGTCTCTTTACCCTATCTTAACTTGGGGTGCTCACATCAAAAAGGGGGAGATTGTTGGAACCCCAAGGTTGTTTTGATATGATCAACCAAGTTAGATTAGGTCCTGTGGTGTTTTAAACTTGTGTCTAAGTGTGCAGGAGCTTAGGAACACAAGAAGTCGAGCAAAAGACGCAGCTAGCAAGAAGGATGGAACGGGAGAGAGTCGACGGGCTTATTGCGTCCGAGGGACGAGGTGCTGTAGAAGAGTACGCGGGCGGATGAGAAGGAGGCGCGTGGTGTTTCCGAGAGATGAGAAGCTGGAGCGGAAGGTTGCTCGAGAAGGCCAAAATTGGGTTCGGGTGAGCCTTATTTCGGTTGGACGAAATCACCCAAGTGAGCGGAGCCGGAGTGGAAGACCCGAACCGAGGCGAGCAACATCGGAGTAGAGGGTCCAGACCGAAAAAAGTCAACTATGTTGATTCCGAGCGGCCGGAGCGATTTCGGGCGCCCCGAGCGATTCCGGGTGCTCGGAACCCGACTTTTGACCAGATTATATTTAACCATGATCCATTGTGAAAGGGATAAAGTTTTATCCCCTTCCAGGCGCCTGGAACCATCTAGGCACCCCGACCAAGGCTATAAATACAGTCTTGGTCCAGAAACTTTTTCAATTTAACTAGCAATTGTAACAACACTTGTGTGCTTTCCTGTTTTGTTTAGCTTCCTTCTTTCTGTTTTTACACTGTTGTAAAAGAGGCTTCTCCGCTTGAAAGAGAATTTAGTGTGATCATCTTCCTTAGATTAACAACCTCCCTGGTTGTAACCAAATAAACTCTGGTGTCTATTTTCTTTTAAGTTCAGTCTTTAATTATCTATGCAAGTGTTATTTTAAAAGTCTGAGAAGGGTATCTCTTTTGTATTTATGTAGGGTTATTCAACATCTCCGACAGTAGGCCACCAACGGTCCCAACACCTTCTATGAGGCATTGAAGGTGCCTTCCATAGGCTATTGAAAGTGTATTCCACAAGGCAAATCAGCCTCCAGCTGGTCTTCTTCGCATGGGTGATGCTCCAGTTATTCAGAGTTGAGCTCACCCGAACCCAATTTCGACCTTCTCCTCAAACAGGCTTCCTCCCCGGCTTCTCATCCACTGATGTACTCTTCCATAGTTTCTCGTCCCTCGGATGCACTGTGCTCATCAGCTCCCTTCCCTTGCCTCCTTCTCGTCTGATGCGTCTTCCGCTCGACTTTCTGTGCTCCTAAGTTCCTACACATTTAGACACAAGGCATCAAATACAATAGGACATAACTTAATTTAGTTAACCACATCAAAACTACCATGGGGTACTTACAGCTATTATACCAATCTATCCGCTCGAGCGACTACGAGTAACTCAAAGTCTTCTTGTGATAAAGTGATGGTTGTGAATCATCCAGCCTCATCCATCTTCGTATTTCAGATTCAAGTGATGTTCCCACAGATGGCGCCAAATTTGATCCTATCTAAAAGAGAGGAAGATGGTGTGTTGGCTAAGTGGCTCCAATGTGTTGGTTGATACTCGGAATATCGTACCGGTTCCCCTGTACAAAAATTTTGTACAAGTCCTGAACCATTCCTAACAACCTATTGTGTTCTTTAGAAATTAAATTAGGAATCGCAAGCGGAACTTAACATTATTGATTCCAAATTTAACTTATCTGTTCTTAGAGGTTTAAACTTGGATCGCAAACGATGTTTAACATTATTAATCCAAGTCCACCCATGTTACAAAGTTGATTAAATATTAATTTCTAAAATTGGCTTCCAGGTTAAACATGGCGAGGCACTAGGCCTTCTTGGTTATGAGATCATCCACCACTTCCTTGACAAAGCCTTTTAAAGAAATTCAATATTCAATCTCCTTATAGTAACCCTAGGTTTAACCAATAAGAACAATCGAATCACAAGATCGAAAAAGAAAAGAAAAGAACACAAACTCGAATCACAAATTCGAAACCTAGAATCATATGCCTCTTGTGTTTGGTATTTCAAAATCTATACAAAGAAAACTAGTATGATGCGGAATATAATTACTAGTTATACCTTTCTTTGTAAGCAACAACCTCTTGGTCTTTTATCGTATTCCTCTTCTTATCTCGGGCGTCGTGTGGGCAACGATCTACCGAGACGAGAACCACCCAAGCTTCCTTCTTCTCCGACAAGTTTCGGCCACCACAAGATCTCCAAGAAAAGATGAGGTTCGACCACCACCATCAAGCTCCAAGGGATGCTAGAAACAAAGCCTCCTATCTCTCCTTCTTCCTCTAACAATATCCAGCCACCAACAAAAACTCCTTGAGATGAAGATGTCGCCGACCAAGGAAGAAGAATAGGAGATGGAGAGGAAGAGAGGGGTCGACCAACAACCAAGGAAGAGAGGAACCGATAGAAGAGATATTGTTATGAGGTGAGACACCTCTACCCTCTCTTTTATATTCCTTGGTCTTGGCAAATAAGGAAAGTTTTATTAAAACTTCCTTATTCTCTTTGCCAATGAAAGAAAAGTTTAATAAAATTTCCCTTTCAAACTTTATATGGTCGACCACCTTAATCCCTCCAAATAAGGAAAGTTTTAAACACAAAATTAAAACTTCCTAATTTGTTTCCAGAAATATTTAAATAAAAATTTCTCTTTAAAAATTTCCTTCATGGTTGGTCATAAAAGGAAACTTTTATAAATTAAAATATCTCTACTAAAACATGTGGATGATTTACAAAAAGGAAAGTTTTCTCTAAAAGTAAAATCTTCCTTTCAATCTACAAATAAGAAAAGATATCAAATCTTTTCTTAATATTTTGTAAATGTAAAATACCGGAAATAGGCGAATATTAATACGAAAATTTTTCGGAAGTTTTGGAAATTTTTCGGAGCTCGTACGGACGAGTTAACGGGGATAAAAACGAGGTTCGGAAAAGCCTGTTTAGGCTACCCGATTTAAGCGAGGAAAAGATTATATTTATATATCCTTTTCCTTTTTATTTTCTTTATTTCTTTTTGTTTTCTGTTGTCGCTGAACCCGAGCCATTTCCCCGCCGCATCTCTTCCCCAACTTTCCCGACGCCGATTCCTCTCGCGCAGAAGCCCTAACCGCCGGCCACTCGGCGGTTCCCTTCCCTCCTCTCCTCTCCCACGCGTGCATAAACCCTCGGACCAAGGGAGAAGCCGACACTTTCTCCTCTTTGTGCCTGTGCCCGCGCGAAAGCTTCAGCCGAACCATCTCCGGCCTGTGCCCTAGCCGCCGGCGATGCACGGAGCAGCGCCGCAAACCCCCGGTGCCCTAGAGCCGATCACCGTGCATCACCCTTTCTTCCTCTGCCTTGGTGTGAGTTCACTGCCGATTTTCTGTGCCGACACCCGAGCCTAGCGCCGACGCCGCCACCCGGTTCCTCTTCTTCCTGTGCCCGAACCCTAGCACTGACATTGCCGACCAGCTAGCCACAAGAACTCGCCGGCAGGAAGAACCAGCACCCCCATTTCTGTCTCTGCCCTAGATTGCCGGAATTCAGAGGATTAGGTACGTCTTCGGTTGGCAGCAGCAACTCAAGTTTTGGGGTTCCTTTCTGTGCCCTAATTCAACTGCATGATTTTTCTTTCAGCCGATCACAGTGCCCTAGTTGGGTGTACTGCCGCCGCTGTTTCTCTGCACAGTGCCGCCGTCGTTTGCCCTATTGTCGTCAGCCGAACCCTAAATCGTTGCTTGCTCACCTGGGCCTAGTTCCCTACTGCAGAAGCCTTTAACCCGTTCCCTAGCAGTGAGGTCACTTGTTCTAATTCCAGTAGCAACCATCTTTTGTAGTTGGATCCAATTTAGAAGTTCTTAAATTGGGTTAGAATTTAGTTTGGCAAATTGTGGTATGATAGAATTAGCTAAACTAGACCTTATGTTTGATATACAGGACCTTGACGCGAGACGAGCATCTCGGAGTCGGAATTGGACCTTTCTATTTTCGGAGGCGGGTACTTTGACTTATGTCTTTTGATATGCATGATAAAGTGTTTAACATATAGCAAGAATTGTGTTTCCATTTGATTCGGTTGGTCACTACATGATCTGTTACATGTTGTTTGTTTATTTATTATGCACTGCATGTTATTATTTATCTGACCATACATGCTTTCGGTAGTGACCCAACCATATGATACATCATGTTCAGGACCTAGGGTTTATTTGATACCCTATCTGTCTGTGTACCTTTCGTCCGATACATTGACTAGTGGTACACCTTTTATTTATGTATGGATCTTGCTATGCTATTCATGAGATTGCCATGCTTAGTATCATGCATCATGTTTGCATGCTGTGCGATTGTCGGCTCCACTATGGTTGAGCCCATCGCCAGTTACATGTACTGCACACACCACCACCACCCATGGATTAGTGGTATCAGAGCAGGTATACGATACTTGCTGTGTGTTCTGGATTTATACGATCTTTGTTTTCGTATTATGGATACTTTGAATAATCTGATATCAGTTTATTGGGTATCAGCGCGCCAAAGTTTGGCGATATTTATTTGATTTCCGTGTGTTGGATTTTCGGGATTTATCTGATACCAATTCATTGGTATCAGAGCAGGGTGTGATACCTGCGTTTGGTATTTTGGACATTTTTATACTAGCCCTAGTTGCGAGACAGATTAGTCTGGGCAATTATTTTGGGTTGCACGGATTTTCCGTTTCGATTTTGTTATGGATTTCCGTTATTGATTTATATGGATTTCCAGTCGCTGGCCCCCCATCTGCACGTAGAGCCAGTTCTCTACTAGTTCGTTATTTGTTTTTATTTGGCCTTTTTCTATATCAGACTTTGTTTTTAGTATTGTCTTTGGATTTTTCCTATGGATATTGTATGGGTGATACTTTTTGATGGATTTTTGATATGATATTGGATTTCATTCTACTACGTACCTGCCTGGACAGCAGAAGAGGTGAGTTCGTTGGATTTGAGCTTTACGAGTGTAGTGGAATAGGGTGGATTTCGAGTCAGAGTCCTATTGTTATTGATTCCTATTATTAACTGCGTGGTTGTGACAGCCAGAGACTGAATATCTTTATAAACTGCGTGGTGTTTGTTTTAATTTGTGTTATTATTCCAGCCGCATGTGGCTGAGGTATATAGTGCTTGTAGAAAAGTTTCAGATTGAGGACAGCAGCAGTTCGCAGCTCTCCGACGTTCCTGTAGTCCGGGAGTACCCAGATGTATTTCCAGAGGAGCTGCCAGGTTTGCCTCCCAGAAGGCCAGTGGAGTTCGCTATTGAGTTAATTCCGGGAACCGCACCGACATCTAAAGCTCCATATCGTATGGCACCAAAAGAGTTGAACGAGCTGAAGGTTCAACTCCAGGAGCTTTTAGACAGGGGATTTATTCGCCCTAGTGTTTCCCCATGGGGTTCTCCGGTATTATTTGTCAAGAAAAAGGACGGCACCATGAGGTTATGTATTGACTACAGACAGCTGAATGCGGTGACCGTTAGAAATAAATATCTCTTACCACGGATCGATGATTTGTTTGATCAGCTCAGAGGTACATCAGTGTATTCTAAGATTGATCTGCGATCCGGATATCATCAGCTGAGAGTCAGAGACTCAGATATTCAGAAGACAGCTTTCCGTACTCGATACGGTCATTATGAATTTTTGGTAATGCCATTTGGGCTTACCAATGCTCCAGCGGTGTTTATGGACTTGATGAACCGCATTTTTTTGGAGTATTTGGATCAGTTTGTTATCATTTTCATTGATGACATATTGGTCTATTCTCATTCCGAGGAGGAGCACGCACAGCATCTTCGCACAGTTTTGGAGATTCTTCGACGACATCAGCTGTACGCGAAGTTCAGCAAGTGTGCGTTCTGGCTATCCTCAGTCGGTTTTCTGGGACACGTGGTTTCTAGTAGAGGTATTTCAGTTGATCCTCAGAAGATCGAGGCTGTCACCAGTTGGGAGCAGCCGAAGACAGTACAGGAGATCCGCAGTTTTCTGGGATTGGCCGGATATTACCGACGTTTTGTCGAGGGTTTCTCGCATATTGCTATGCCGCTGACACACCTTACCAG
This sequence comes from Zingiber officinale, assembly GCF_018446385.1. NCBI lineage: Eukaryota > Viridiplantae > Streptophyta > Magnoliopsida > Zingiberales > Zingiberaceae > Zingiber > Zingiber officinale. Next base: position 70,488,019 of record NC_056007.1, on the reverse strand, counting down.
GAAAGGCGTGAAGTTTACGTGGACTGAGGATTGCGAGACCAGCTTTCAGGAGCTGAAGCGGAGATTAGTGTCGGCTCCAATTTTGGTTTTACCTTCTGGAGAGGATGGATTTGTACTTTACACCGACGCATCTCTTCAGGGTTTGGGCGCTGTTCTGATGCAGCACGGCAGAGTAGTCTCTTATGCTTCTCGTCAGTTGAAGGAGCATGAGAAGAACTACCCAGTTCATGACCTAGAGTTAGCTGCCATCATTTTTGCTCTGAAGCTATGGCGACATCATTTATACGGTATCACATTTGAGATTCTCACTGATCATAAGAGTCTCAAATATATTTTCACTCAGAAGGAGCTTAATCTCCGACAGAGGAGATGGATGGAGTTCCTGAAGGACTGCGATTGTACCATTAGCTACCACCCAGGAAAAGCTAATGTGGTTGCCGATGCACTCAGCAGGAAGTCCAGAGCGACTTTGGCTTGCCACCGGACTTCAGTCACAGACTTGGTTCAGGGTTTTTCCGAGTTAGACCTTGAGGAGCAGGGATCTACAGAGCAGGGTATTCTGGTTACCATGGTTGCTCAGTCGTCGATCAGGACGAAGATCCGAGAGGCTCAGGCTGGTGATCAGCATTGTCAGTTCATTGGCAGTCAGATAGCTTCCGGGCAGCAGACCGAGTTTACACGAGACGAGGGGGGTGTTATATACTTCCGAGGCAGATTATGCGTACCTCAGTCTCATCCGGTCTTACAGGAGCTACTTCAGGAGGCACACCGCTCTCGATTTGCGATCCATCCAGGCGGGACCCGTATGTATCGAGACTTGAGACGTTCCTACTGGTGGAACGGTATGAAGAAAGACATCGCGGATTTCCTAGCTAGATGTCTTGTCTGTCAGCAGGTGAAAGCTGAGCATCAGAGACCTGCAGGATTACTTCAGTGGATTCCTATTCCTGAGTGGAAGTGGGATCACATTACCATGGACTTTGTGGTAGGATTGCCGAGGACACGACGAGGCCATGACGCGATTTGGGTAATCGTTGATCGATTAACCAAATCCGCGCATTTCTTAGCGATCCGGAGGACTGATCCCCTGGATCGATTGGCAGATCTATATTGTCGGGAGATCATCAGACTACATGGTGTTCCGTTGAGTATCATTTCGGATAGAGATCCACGGTTTACGTCTCGTTTCTGGCAGAGTCTGCAGCAGGCCTTGGGCACACAGCTCCGACTTAGTACAGCTTTTCATCCACAGACAGATGGACAGTCAGAGCGGACTATTCAGACTCTTGAGGACTTGCTGAGATCATGTGTTATGGATTTTGGAGGCAGTTGGGAGGACCATCTGCCGTTAGTAGAGTTTGCTTACAACAACAGCATTCATTCGGCTATTCAGATGGCACCGTTTGAGGCATTGTATGGTAGACCTTGTCGGACACCTGTCCTCTGGGATGAGGTTGGAGAGGCCCAGTTGTTGGGACCTCAGAGAGTTCAGCAGGATGCAGAGTTGGTCCGTACTATCAGACGGAGGATGTCAGAGGCGCAGGATCGCCAGAAGAGCTACGCTGATCGGAGACGCAGACCACTAGAGTTCTCCGTTGGTGACCATGTATTTCTACGGGTTTCACCCACGAAGGGGTGAAGAGATTTGGCATCAGAGGTAAGCTAGCTCCGCGGTACATTGGTCCTTTCGAGATCTTGGAGAGGATCGGAGCAGTAGCTTACCGACTGGCACTACCACCGTCCCTGTCAGGCGTACACGATGTATTTCATGTATCCATGCTGAGGAGATACGTGCCCGACCCGACGCATGTGCTGGCAGATATTCCAATTCCAGTTCAGCCTGACATTACCTATGAGGAGGTTCCGGTACGGATTCTCGACCGGAAGGAGCGTCAGTTGCGGAACAAGACTATCCGGCTGGTTAAAGTCGGATGGCAGCATCATTCGGACGAGGAGGCTACTTGGGAGCTCAAGGATACGATCCGAGCTCGATATCCCCATCTTTTCACTTGAGGTATGTGAGTTTATTTACCGTTCAGCATTAATTATTATTATCTGTTATTAGTACTTGCTGATGGTAGATACTGAAATTTGGGGACCAAATTTTTATTAGTGGGGGAGAATGTAAAATACCGAAAATAGGTGAATATTAATACGGAAAATTTTCAGAATTTTTGGAAATTTTTCGGGAATTTTTCGGAGCTCGTACGGACGAGTTAACGGGGATAAAAACGAGGTCCGGAAAAGCCTGTTTAGGCTACCCGATTTAAGCGAGGAAAAGATTATATTTATATATCCTTTTCCTTTTTATTTTCTTTATTTCTTTTTGTTTTCTGTTGTCGCTGAACCCGAGCCATTTCCCCGCCGCATCTCTTCCCCAACTTTCCCGACGCCGATTCCTCTCGCGTCGAAGCCCTAACCGCCGGCCACTCGGCGGTTCCCTTCCCTCCTCTCCTCTCCCACGCGTGCATAAACCCTCAGACCAAGGGAGAAGCCGACACTTTCTCCTCTTTGTGCCTGTGCCCGTGCGAAAGCTTCAGCCGAACCATCTCCGGCCTGTGCCCTAGCCGCCGGCGACGCACGGAGTAGCGCCGCAAACCCCCGGTGCCCTAGAGCCGATCACCGTGCATCACCCTTTCTTCCTCTGCCCTGGTGTGAGTTCACTGCCGATTTTCTGTGCCGACACCAGAGCCTAGCGCCGACGCCGCCACCCGGTTCCTCTTCTTCCTGTGCCTGAACCCTAGCACTAACATTGCCGACCAGCTAGCCACAAGAACTCGCCGGCAGGAAGAACCAGCACCCCCATTTCTGTCTCTGCCCTAGATTGCCGGAATTCAGAGGATTAGGTACGTCTTCGGTTGGCAGCAGCAACTCAAGTTTTGGGGTTCCTTTCTGTGCCCTAATTCAACTGCATGATTTTTCTTTCAGCAGATCACAGTGCCCTAGTTGGGTGTACTGCCGCCGCTGTTTCTCTGCACAGTGCCGCCGTCGTTTGCCCTATTGCCGTCAGCCGAACCCTAGATCGTTGCTTGCTCACCTGGGCCTAGTTCCCTACTGCAGAAGCCTTTAACCCGTGCCCTAGCAGTGAGGTCACTTGTTCTAATTCCAGTAGCAACCATCTTTTGTAGTTGGATCCAATTTAGAAGTTCTTAAATTGGGTTAGAATTTAGTTTGGCAAATTGTGGTATGATAGAATTAGCTAAACTAGACCTTATGTTTGATATACAGGACCTTGACGCGAGACGAGCATCTCGGAGTCGGAATTGGACCTTTCTATTTTCGGAGGCGGGTACTTTGACTTATGTCTTTTGATATACATGATAAAGTGTTTAACATATAGCAAGAATTGTGTTTCTATTTGATTCGGTTGGTCACTACATGATCTGTTACATGTTGTTTGTTTATTTATTATGCACTGCATGTTATTATTTATCTGACCATACATGCTTTCGGTAGTGACCCAACCATATGATACATCATGTCCAGGACCTAGGGTTTATTTGATACCCTATCTGTTTGTGTACCTTTCGTCCGATACATTGACTTGTGGTACACCTTTTATTTATGTATGGATCTTGCTATGCTATTCATGAGATTGTCATGCTTAGTATCATGCATCATGTTTGCATGCTGTGCGATTGTCGGCTCCACTATGGTTGAGCCCATCGCCAGTTACATGTACTGCACACACCACCACCACCCATGGATTAGTGGTATCAGAGCAGGTATACGATACTTGCTGTGTGTTCTGGATTTATACGATCTTTGTTTTCGTATTATGGATACTTTGAATAATCTGATATCAGTTTATTGGGTATTAGCGCGCCAAAGTTTGGCGATATTTATTTGATTTCCGTGTGTTGGATTTTCGGGATTTATCTGATACCAATTCATTGGTATCAGAGCAGGGTGTGAAACCTGCGTTTGGTATTTTGGACATTTTTATACTAGCCCTAGTTGCGAGACAGATTAGTCTGGGCAGTTATTTTGGGTTGCACGGATTTTCCGTTTCGATTTTGTTATGGATTTCCGTTATTGATTTATATGGATTTCCAGTCGTTGGCCCCCCATCTGCACGTAGAGCCAGTTCTCTACTAGTTCGTTATTTGTTTTTATTTGGCCTTTTTCTATATCAGACTTTGTTTTTAGTATTGTCTTTGGATTTTTCCTATGGATATTGTATGGGTGATACTTTTTGATGGATTTTTGATATGATATTGGATTTCATTCTACTACGTGCCTGCCTGGACAACAGAAGAGGTGAGTTCGTTGGATTTGAGCTTTACGAGTGTAGTGGAATAGGGTGGATTTCGAGTCAGAGTCCTATTGTTATTGATTCCTATTATTAACTGCGTGGTTGTGACAGCCAGAGGCTGAATATCTTTATAAACTGCGTGGTGTTTGTTTTAATTTGTGTTATTATTCCAGCCGCATGTGGCTGAGGTATATAGTGCTTGTAGAAAAGTTTCAGATTGTCCGCCGTACAAGGGAGATGCTGCCGAAATTTCTTCGGACAGAGACTCCTCCGGGGCGTGACATTAAAAACTATAAAAGGAAAGATTTAATTCTAAAACTCTTTTAAATCATGAGGATGGTTACAAAAAAGGAAAGTTTTATCAAAAATTAAAATCTTTCTTTTGACTACAAAATAAGGAAAGATATAAAACCTTTCACTTAATCTTTTGTAGAAAGCTATAAAGGGAAAGATTTAAATTTTAAACTCTCTTTTAAAACCATAGCTTCCACATAAGAAAGATTTTAAAAAATAAAATCCTTTTTAATTTAATGTGGTCGGCCACACCAAGCTTGGGTTCAAGCTAGGGTCGGCCACCTAATGAAACCAACTCACCTTCGTTTAGTCGGCCCTAGCTTGGGCTCCAAGCTAGGCTTGGCCGGCCACCTTAAGGTGGATAAGAAGGTGGGTATGGGTGGGTATAATACTTTATAAATAAGAGGCTACGATAGGGACCGAGAGGAGGAATTGATTTTGGTCTCCCAATGAAATTAAGCTTCCCGTATTCGCCCCGAACACCCAACTTAATCTCATCAATAATAATAATCATACCACTAAATAATTATTATTGAACTACCGCACTAATCCCAAATTACATTTTGGGCTCCTTCTTATCATGAGTGTGTTAGTTTCCTTGTGTTTAAGATATAGAATATCCACTAATTAAATGAGTTACTGACAACTCACTTAATTAATATCTAGCTCCAAGAGTAGTATCACTCAACGTTATCGTCATGTCAGACTAAGTCCACCTGCAGGGTTTACATGACAATCCTTATGAACTCCTCTTGGGGGACATCATCAACCTAGATTACTAGGACACAGTTTCCTTCTATAATTAACAACACACACTATAAATAATATCATTTCCCAACTTATTGGGTCTATTGATTTATCGAACTAAATCGCACCCTTTGATAAGGCAAAGAAATAAATATTAGATATATGTGATTGTTATTATATTAGGATTAAGAGCACACACTTCCATAATAATAAAGGTCTTGCTCTTTTATGCAGTCAGTATAAAAAGAACTTACCTTAAATGGTCCAGCTCAATACACTCTGAGTGTACTAGTGTAATTTTATAGTTAAGATAAACTAATACCAAATTACACTATGACTATTCCAATGGTTTGTTCCTTTCCATCTTAATCGTGAGCTACTGTTTATAATTTATAAGGAATTGATAACATGATCTTCTGTGTGTGACACCACACACGATGTTATCTATAATATAAATTAATTGAACAACTACACTTAGCATATAAATGTAGACATTTGATCAATGTGATTCTTTATTTCAAAAATAAATGTTTACAAAAAGCTAGGCTTTTAGTATACACTCAAATACAATGTTGATCACGAGAAGACAAAGACCCTGATGACACAGATGAACCTGCGCAGCAAAAATAGGAACTAGGAAGAAAAAGCTTTAGTTACTGGGCCAGGGAGGGAGTCTTTGGTACAAACACTCCAATTCTCAAGTTAGAACAGTAGCACCGATGAAAAGGGTAGAAGAAGATAAACAGTAGTGTTGTAGTATAGATGAACAGTGTTAAACATATTAGCTTGAGTATGCCTATGTAAGCGTACTTGGCCAATGGAGATGACCCACTTTTTATACTGACCCTCAAAACCTCCGAAATAATGAGGCATCAGAGAATGTCTGATGTCAAAATATGTCGGGTGATGGAGTATGTACAGTAGTCTTCCTCTAGGTAGAGGAAGGTTTCATTGCGTGTATATGCCAGAATAAGGGAGTATTCTCTGGTGAGTAGCTGCCATTCTTTGACAAGTTGCTATAATTCCTTGACAACGTTGTTCCCTAGAGGAGATCAGATCGGCTCTAGGACCAGGTGGATGTAACTAGGAGTCGCGCCCAGGAAAGATGAAGAACTGAGTCTAGAAGTCCGACCGACTCTGGGGCCGAGAGGATGTATGCTGAGAGAGTTGCACAGGAGGTGGGGAGCTAAGTCCTGAAGATCCGACCGACTCTTGGTTTGATCAGTTGTATGTTGAGAGACTTACTCATGTGAAGAGTAAAGAGTCCTGAGTGGGGCACTGAGTCCCGTAGATCTGGTTAGCTCTAAGGCTGCCCGGGTTTATGCTAGGAGTTCTGCTCATATGAAGAGTGAAGAATGCTGAGTGAGGCACTAAGTCTCATAGATCCGGCTGGCTCTAGGGCCACCCGGGTTTATGCTAGGAGTTCTTCACGTATGAAGATTAAGAGTGTTGAGTGGCACACTAAGTCCTGTAGATCCGGACAACTCTAGGGTTGTCCAAATTTATGCTGGGAGTTCTGCTCATATGAAGAGTGAAGAGTGTTGAGTGGGGCACCGAGTCCCGTAGATCTGGCAGGCTCTAGGGTCGCTCAGATTTATGCTGAGAGTTCTACTCATATGAAGAGTGAAGGATGAAGACATAACAAAAAAAATAATGATTTAAGGACAAAAATTTGGGACGAATATTTTTCGTCCCAAAATCGAAATAAGTTTGATGATGAAAACAAAATTCGACCCAAATTAGCAACGAAATCTGCAACAAAATATTTTTCGTTGCAAATTCCCAATGAAAACTATTTTCGTCGCATAATTCATCCCAGATTTTGAAACAAATCCAGAATTCATCCCAAAATCTAGGACGAATCAAGAATTCGTCCCAGATTAAAAAATTTTTAAAAATATTTAAAAAATTATAATGGGTGAATCCATGATCGTCCCTAATTCTAGGATGAATCCTGGATTCATCCCCAATTCTAGAATGAATTCTGGATTCATCCCACAATCGAATTTTTTTTAAAAAAAATAATAATAATCAAAAGCCTTAAATATGGACCTAGAGACATCGGAATTTCATAAAACAAGTTTCTATGTGTTCGTATCATTCTCCTGATCGTAAAAATGTCCTCATCCATAATTTTGACCTAATATTTTGAGTGTGGTGATTTTTTAATTCGAATTTGACATAATTCAGGTTAAAAAATTGTCACACTCAATAAATTAGGTCAAAATTATAAATGAGGACACTTTTATGATCAGGAGAACTATATGAACACATAGAAACTTATTTCATAGAATTCCGTTATCTCTAGATCCATATTTGAGTCTTCCAATTTTATTTATCTTTTTTTAAAATTTTTTATATTCTGAGACAAATCTAGGATTCCTCCCCGATTTCGGGACGAATTCATGATTCGTCCTAGATTTTTGGGACGAATCCCATGGTTTCGTCTCCAATTCTGGGACGAATTCTGGATTCGTCCCAGAATTATTTTTTTTTTTAAAAAAAAGAAAAATAATCGGAAGCCTTAAATATGAACCTAAAGACATCGGAATTTCATGAAACAAGTTTCTATGTGTTCATATCATTCTCTTGATCGTAAAAATATCCTCATCCATAATTTTGATCTAATATTTTGAGTATGGTGATTTTTATCTCGAATTTGATGTAATTCGGGTTAAAAAATTACCACACTCAATAAATTAGGTCAAAATTATAAATAAAGACATTTTTATGATCAAGAGAATGATATGAACATATAGAAACTTGTTTCGTAGAATTCTGTTATCTCTAGATCCATATTTGAGCCTTCCAATTTTATTTATCTTTTTTTTTTATTTTTTATATTTTGGGACAAATCTAGGATTCGTCCCAGATTTCGGGACGAATCCAGGATTCGTCCTAGATTTTTGGGATGAATCCTGGATTCGTCCCAGAATTGATTTTTTTTTTAAAAAAAATAACTGGAAGCCTTAAATATGGACCTAGAGATATCGAAATTTCATGAAATAAGTTTCTATGTGTTCGTATCATTCTTTTGATCGTAAAAATGTCCTCATCCATAATTTTGACCTAATATTTTGAGTATGGTGATTTTTTAACCTGAATTTGATGTAATTCGGGTTAAAAAATTACCACACTCAACAAATTAGGTCAAAATTATAAATAAGAATATTTTTATGATTAGGAGAACGATATGAACACATAAAAACTTGTTTCATAGAATTCTGTTATCTTTAGATCTATATTTGAGCCTTCCAATTTTATTTATTTATTTTTTTTAAATTTATATATTCTGGGATGAATCCTAGATTTGTCCTAGATTTCAGGACGAACCCAGGATTCGTCCCACTCTAGAGTGTTGAGTGGGGCACTGAGTCTCGTAAATCTGGTCGGTTCTAGGGTTGCTCGGATTTATGTTGAGGGTTTTGCTCATATGAAGAGTGAATAATATAATACTGAGTGGGGCATTGAATCCCATAGATCCGACAGGTTCTAGGGCCGCCCGAGATTATGTTAGGAGTTATGCTCATAAGATAGCCCATAGGATATGAGGAGTTGCGTCCCGTGGCTCCGGTCGGATTTAGGTCTGCATGGGTTTATACTGGGGGCCTTACTCCTAAGAGGAGGTAGTTCATCTGAATACATGTATATTTACGATCATCATATCGTTTTGACTTTAACTATCATCTCATCTTAACTATCGATCCTATATTATGTTTAGGACCACTCTCAAACCATCGTATCATTGTACCTTGAAAATTTAATCCCAAAAATCAATTAAATACTACTTGGCAACTCGTCCAATACACACAGATAAAAAAATTATACACTTAACAGCGATTAACTGTCGATCAAGTTAGCTAGGGCACCGTGTTAGAACTATGTACTCTTAAATTTAGTCAGACTTTTAATATATGAATTACCTGATATAATAATAATAATAATAATAATAATAATTATTATTATTATTATTATTATTATTATTATTGAACCGTCTACGTATTTGATCACAACACTTAGACAAGATTGGGTTAATGACTCATGGACTCTTAACGGGCTTTCGTCAGGTGCATGGCCCGGTGAAATAGGGTTAGAGATCGGAGCGTTATATAATGATTTGTGGGAGTGCAGGCGAGAAGACGGCCAAGTGCTCAGAAGAGGCGGGGAGCGAAGTGTTAGACAGCATTTCTCTACTCCTCTGCCAGGATGGGTATGGATCCGGAGCTCTAGATCTATGATGCTTGTTGTTTAGCTGCTTCCATGCTGGCGCTGATGGCGCGATTTTGCTCGCAGGTATCTCACGGGACTCCATGCACAAGAGGCGCGCTACCGGAGGTAAAAAGAAGGCCTGGAGGAAGAAGAGAAAGTAAGCATCTTGTCATGGGAAACCTCTTTCTTTTGTTTTAATTCTTCCAGTTGGGTATTCGGATCTGTTGTTGTTCTTGATTTCCTATGAACTTATTTAAAATCAGATTTTGAAAAAAAAAATCATATTTGATGATTTATTTTACCTTCGATCTGCTTTATTTCGCTTTTGAATTTCTTATCCTGGATACAGGTAAATCATAAATGCTCTGTTTATGATCTTCTCACAAAAAGAATTTCTGCTTTATCTTGGATCACGAATTTTATTTTATTTTTTTATACTGTTAAAAGGTATGAGTTGGGAAGGCAACCTGCAAACACAAAACTTTCCAGCAACAAGACTGTGAGAAGGGTAAGAGTCCGAGGAGGCAATGTAAAATGGAGGGCTCTCAGGTTGGATACTGGGAATTATTCATGGGGAAGTGAGGCCGTAACACGCAAGACCCGTATCCTTGATGTGGTCTATAATGCTTCAAACAACGAGCTTGTGAGGACACAAACCCTTGTTAAGAGTGCGATTGTCCAGGTGGATGCAGCCCCCTTCAAGGCGTGGTATCTCCAGCATTATGGGGTTGAACTTGGAAAGAAGAAGAAGTCTGCCTCAGCTACCAAGAAAGAGACAACTGAGGTAGATTTTTTGTTCTCTCCTTTTCTCTTTAATCAGCATTCCCACATGGAACTTCGTGTAAATGTTCTATCCTGTTTTAGTAAATGGATATGAAAACATTGTAGTTGCAAACTTTATGCACGCATACAATTATGATTTATTTGCTCGATTGAGTTTGCTTGTTTTGTTGATTTATCATTGAAATGCCCCAAGTTTGACATAAATTGGTACTTTTGATGTTACAAACTTAGGTTTAAGGATTAAAATATACTCTGCAAAATAAGAGATAGGATTTCTTTTCTATGTTTACCCTTAAGACAAGCTATTCTATTCATGGTTTTTAGGCGCATGGAAATGAATGTTAATATAATGTTTTCTATGCTATGCATCATCCAACAGATCATAGTAAAATCTTAAACAAAAGTGTCTTATTTAAATCTTACACTATACCCCTTCAGCATTCTCATTTAATTACTAGTTTAATTATCCTGATGCTTTGCATTACTCTGTTATGCATTTCAAGTGGTTCCTACTGTTTGTAAATTTGTCAGCACATTTCGTTGCATACATTGGCCGCATATTTCGAAAATGATTTGTTTGTTTATGCAGTTGTTTCTTTTCATTGTTATGAACTTGTATGGTTTAATTAGTAAAAAAGTTATAGTTCTTTCGATCTGATGGTTTGTCACCTAATGTTAGGTCTTGTTGTGGTATTGCTTTGTTCTATTTGATTGATTTATGTATTTCAAAAATATTAATTTTATTTTTGTGATACCTAGAATTTATCATCACATGCCTATACCTATGCTATATCATAACTCAGTAGTGGAACTCCATCTTGACTCCTTTGTTTTTCAATGTGAAGTTTTATTTGATTTGTCTGATTGTCTTGTCTGTCAATATAGCTGAAAACAGTTCTTTCACTTGTGTAAGAAAAAGATGATCTGTGAATCTCAAATGTACTTTATATAAACTTGTTGTCTCTTCCGCTCAGTATATCTTGAGCATGTTTGATTTAAGCATCCATCTCGATTAGCTTCTTAGCCAAACCATACACATAAATTTCAGACTATTCCTGGTGCTTCTTATTGTGTAAACTATTGATGTCTGATAGGGGCAAGAGGGTGAACCTACTGCAGAAGTAAAGAAGAGCAGCCATGTACTGAGGAAGTTGGAAAAGAGGCAGCAGGATCGGAAACTTGATTCTCACATTGAGGATCAATTTGGTACCGGAAGGCTGTTGGCCGCCATCTCCTCTCGCCCTGGCCAGTGTGGTAGAGCTGATGGGTAAGCAAAATTCTATCAAATTTAATCTGCCTCTGTCGATATTCCTTCTCTACTACATACTAATTTTGGCATGTTGCTATGTTCAATACTCAGCTACATATTAGAAGGAAAGGAGCTCGAGTTCTACATGAAGAAGATCCAGAAGAAAAAGGGCAAGGGAGCAGGAGCTGCATGAGTAATTAGCGTTCGGTTCTTTGTTTTCTCTAGCTGATTTCAAATAGCTCTAGTTGAGTCCTTATTCTTCTCAATCCTTTGAGATTGAGATTTATTTGCTTGTGAAAGTTTTGAACATTGGACGGTCATGGCGACTTTGATAACATTAATCTCTTTTCCTATTCAAATCCTTTGTTTTCCTTTTAGCTGAGTATCTTTGCCATCTTATATACTCGATGAGGCCTGTTATCTTGATTAGTTTCTAGGAGTGTAAATGAATCAAGCTGCTCATGAGTTATTCAAATAAAAATTCGTTTGAGTCTATTTAATGAGGTTTGTTAAGATAAATGAACTAAACTCAAGTTTCACAATATTCAATTTTTGTGTAGATGTTTGTTAGTAAGTTCATGAATGAATTTTTAAATGAAAAATAATAATTTTGATATTAAATTTATAGATTTTATATTTTATTTATAAAAATATAGATAAATATATAATTTATTTTTTTAATAAATATTTAAATTTATAAGTTATATTTATTAAGCTCATTTAGGTTTAATTATAAATGAACGAAATTTAAATATTCAAGGGTTATCTTATTTTTAAAAATCAAGTCACGGGTTTAAATCTTGGAAATAATTTTTTACAAAAAGTAAGGTAAGACTGCGTACAATAGATCCTTTCTCAGGACCTTGCATGACGGGAGCTTCGTGCACCAGGCTGCCTTGTTTAAAAATTAGGTCATACTAAGGATGTAAATGAACCAAGTCGCTCATGAGCTATTCGAAACTCAATTCAATAAAAGTTCATTTAGTGAGACTCGTTAAAATAAATAAACAAGCTCAAGTTTCACAATACTCGGTTCGTTCGCTTGTGAATATGTTCGTTAGTAAGTTTATGAATAAATTTTTAAATGAAAAGAAATTAATAATTTTGATATTAAATTTATAGATTTTATACTATACTTATGAGAAATATTTTAATATATTAAATTTATTTATTAGAAGAAAATTATAAATTTTAATAAGAATATTATAATTTTCTCTAAATATATAATTTAGTTTTATGATTATTTAAATTTATAATTTATATTTATTAAATTCGTTTAGGTTCGATAAAAGTTCAAATAAACTCGTGAACCATGAATATATTCGTTAAATAAAAATCAAGTTCGGTTTGATTGTAAACGAGTAACTCAGACATTCAAAAATTTGACTTGACTCGGTTAGATCATACCCCTAGATCATACCAACTAACTTTATTACAAATTAATGCTTTTCTAATTTTAAAAATAAAATCAAAACTAAATTAAATTATAAAATATTAATTCAAATCAAGCCAGATTAAATTGAAATTTTAATTCAGCTCGGTAATGTTTTTTTCTCTCCTTTGTTTTGAACTACAGTAGGTTGGAGTAGTCTCGGGATTAGGTTCAGTGTCTTGCTCTTGTAAAGGATAATTATGTTTCAGATCTCTTGCGATCGATTATAAGGTAATTCTATAATTTATTTTTGTTCAAAAAACTTAGATAGGATAGTAAAGAGCATTCTTGTGCCAGGGTAATTATGTTTTAAATCTCGTGCGATCAGTTATATGTTAATTCTGTAATTTATCTTTTTTTCCTATAATTTAGGTAGAATAATGGTGTTAAAAAGTAAATATGTTCGTTCCAGTGCCCCCGTTAATCCGTCTCAGGATCAACACAAAAGAGATAAATCATGGGTAGTTACTAACTTTTAGATTAGTGACTAACATATAAGAGAGATATTTACTTCGATTTTACCAAGATTCGAACTTTAGATTTTATAAAGTATTGTAGAATAGTGAGGAGAGTGGTGGTTGTAAAATGAAAAAAATCTAATCAGATGTAAAATTTATAATTTAAAAATGGTAGTAAAATTTTAAATTTGTTTTTTTATTAAAATGATATAATACGGGATAGTAATTAATGATGTAAAAAAAATTGTAAATAATAATAAATTTTTATATTTTTATATGGTACTAAGATGACGTATTAGAAATTTAAAAAAAAAATTGAACTCCAAGAGTTGGAAATATGGAATATTAAAAAAAAATCGATTGGTGGGGTCTTTTCCAAAAAGTCAACAAATAAGCTCGTACCTAAACAGGATCAATCTATAAAGGGTTCGGTTCCCCTGCCTTTGTTCTTCCCTTCGCGTTCCCGTTGCCTCCTTCGGCGGCCTTTCTCCTCGGTTTCACCGTCGCTTCCTGCTTCTATGGACTGCACTAGTTCTTCCCCTTCCATTTGGGGGCGACAATCGGTCTACGTGGATCACTTCTACCGCGTTGCCGATCCGCTTTCATCTCCCGATTTTGGTGTCGAATTAGGGTTGGTTGGTCTCTTCCTCTTTATTGGTTTCTTGCCTAATTCTTCTACTTTCCGTCCTTGTCGATTCTTCTAATGTCCGTTGGATCGATGCTTGACTGTCTATTTCGATTTTTTCCCTCTCTCATATTTTTATTACTCAATAATCTGTTGTCTCAACGGTTCTTGTTGTTTGGATGAAATGGACTTGCATCTTTATTTTGCAAGTTTTACTCAAAGATGGTTCATTTTTGTATAATTATGGTAAATAGATTTCTACTGATATTCTCTTATAACGATTATTGACCTTGTTTGTTATGGTGGTATCTTTGATTTCTTTCTCTCTTTTTGAGAAAATTATATGATTTAAGAGAATTAACTTTCTCCTTAGATACTACACAAATTTGAGATAATTTAAGGTACTAGTTCAGATTGTTTTGGCATGACTACTGATTACAACAAACCTTTGAATATGACATATATGTTAAACCAAGATGTAAAGATAAATGAATTAGCATAGTGATAGAGAAGTGTTCAAAAATCTTTTAAAGATAATAAAAAAATCATTTTGCAATTAGGGGAGAGCTCACCTCGATTTGTTAAAATAATTAAATAATGTCATTGTCAATATGAGATATGTTTCTTCTGTTTTGTATCCCTTAACAGTCAATATAATCTAATCTTGGAAGCGCCTCAACCTTGAAAGAGATACTTTATTTTATTTGCATCCTAATAAATGCTTTTCAACTACATATGGAATTAAAAAATATTTTTTTTTAAAAAAAAAGTGGGGGTGAAATGACCTCACTGAACAAAAGACCTGGCTGTCAAGATGATATCTGAACTTCAGATTTTGGTCTGTACATTTTTTCATGGGAATGTTTTATATGAAGTTGGTTGAATCTAGATCTAGATAGGGTTTAATTTTTAGATATAACTAGGGTCCTAGTGACTTGATCCAAAAGTGTTGAATTCACTTGGTTATGATAAGTGTCAATAAATGAACAGTAGGTTGTAACTTTTGGATTATAGGTTGCAAATAAGTCAAGTTTCTGATAAATAGTAATCTCTAGCCATTGTTATTTTTTGTTAATTTTATGTTTGATACTAAAAAGAATTCTTCTATCAAGGAATTTATAGTTCCCTTAGTTTTCTTAAAGGCAGCACTAGACCATCTGCCAGTGTAGACTCATAGAAGTAGCATTCGGTGATGGCTTAGATCTGTTACAGACCATTAAATTGCTATGAATATGTAGGAAACTATGTGAAAATAGGACTTTTTAGTGATGGATGCAATGAACTTAGATGATTCTTAGATGAATAATGTTACGTTGTACCATATATATAATTCAATATTGGTTTTGTAGGGTTGTAAATGAACTGAACGTTTGTGAACAAGATTGGTGTTCAACATGATAAGAGCTTGTTTATATTCATTCAATACATTCAAGATCAATCAAATGAACAAGATTGAATAACTTGTTAAACTAAACAAACAAGCTTGAACATATATTTGTTCAGCTCGTTTCTTGAAAAGTGTTCGTGAAAAGTGTTCGTGAATAATGTTCATGAATAATGTCCGTGAACAATATTTGTGAACCATGTTCATAAAAAAAAACTCTTATCAACATGCTAAATAAATTTAAAAAAAAGCTTCAAGATGAACAAACAAATTTGTATTATCAAGCTCAATAACCAATCAAACAAGCTTAAAATGTTAAAATTTCAAATAATCAAACAAGTTTGAATTGAGTTTGATAACATTTCAACGATCCAAGCTCAAGTCAAGTTTGAACCAAGCTCAAGCTTATAAAAGAAAAACCAAACCAAGCTTGAACAATCATTTCAACAGCTTGGATATTTTAGGCTCGGCATAGCTATCTTATCAAATAAGCTTGAACACCATAAAGTTGGGCTCGGCTTGGCTCATAACAACCCTCTGTTTTGCATGAAATTTGAACATATAGGCTATTTTTTGCTAAATTTAAGAAAACAGTAGCCATACTTGGCAAGCTGATTTCACTGTTTTATTAGAAGTATGATCCGTTAGAAGACACTTTGTCCAGCATTTAGAATCATGGAATGTTGATAATCCTGGTAACATTTTGTTTTCCGTTGTTTAACAAAATGCAAACATTTTAATTTTATAGTAATCACTTATTCAACATTTGGAATCTTCTCATCAAAAAGTTCCTCATCGCATTGACATCTTTGGAATGCAGCAGGATGAAGCGGTGGCATTGCCCACGGAGCTGGGCGAGACGTCCCATCCCTCCACCGGCTGCAGTCGGTGGGAGGAGCTGCTCCCCGATGTGCTGGCCAATATCTTCCACTTCCTAATCATGGATGATGTCATCATCGCCTCCCGCGTCTGCCGTGCCTGGCAGACCGCTGCCTGCATGGAGCTCTTCCTCTCAAGAGGCACCCTCGACCTCCGCCCTCTTGACCATCTCCGAGGCTCCTCCAAGCAGCAGTACGCCATGCTCCTCTCCATTGTCCTCTCCCGCACAGCCTCCTGTGATTGCTGGAAGATCTTCATCGCGCCGACTTACGTCGCAATGCCGGACTCCTTCTTAGTGGACTTCGCACGCCGGACTCCCCGGCTTCGCGCGGTCTCCCTACCGTTGCGGTCCGCCTTCCCCCTCGACACCTTGGCTGCCCTGTTGCCGCACTGGAGCCAATTGGCGTGCTTTCGCGCGCTGATTCACCGGACGGCCACTGCGATCGCGTTGAGAGACCTTGGCCTCATGTGCAAGAACATACGGGCGCTGAATCTGCTGACGAGGATTGGTGCGGAGGAGGCCGCTGCCATGGTACAGAACTTCCCTGGCCTGTGGTTGCTGCAGATGGCACGGTGCGTGGTGACGGTGGAGGCGCTGGTGTTGATCTTGGACGGGTGCAAGCAGCTAAAGAAATTGGACATCCGTCACTCCAAGTTCGTCGACGAGATGGACATCGGCATGAATCTGATGCACGATGTGATCAAGAAGGGCTCCAGCTTGCAGTGGTTCCTCTACTGCAAGGATCCAGGTTCGTGTTCCGAATGCTGGACCGAGAGCTTTCTGTTTTAGAAGTGAAAGGGAAGTAGGGGATAGATATTTTCTGAACTGCTGCCTGGAATCACCGCAAACAATGGCTTTTTTGGTAAAACTAATTAAGAAATATATTATTATGTAGGTATGTAATGTACAGTTTGTCTTGTTTTGTTTGGTTTTGTATTTTGATTGATCTTTTCTATATGATTTCAGTCTTTTTTTATAGACATGCATTTCATTTTGACTTCCTGATGCTAAACGATTAGCACATAGAGAGAAGAGATGATTTATCAAGCAAGTCCATCGTAATTAGTTCATATAGTTTTTATCAATTTACTGGAATGATAATTTTGTTATAATTTTATATATTACATGATAGATTGGCGTACGAAATAATTTGTTGAAAGTCATGAACTATATGAAAATTTTAACAATGAGTCCTATAAAAAAGATTTGAGAGAAGTGTCTTGCAACTGATGTAGTAGAGCCAGAGACAATTGCTTCCCTGGCAATTACATTGTTTCCATCCTGATTATTCCTAAGCATGAACTCATCGCTCATGAATTCAAAACGAACCAATATCCTTAGGTAACTCAGCAAAAAATTGCAAACCAAACAATAAGCAAGCTAAACAAACAAATTCATTCCGTGGATCCCCTGGCCACGCCCAGTAGTTTTTGCTGTTTCTTCTAGTATCTTGCATTAGCATATCCTAATACCTGTAATGAGCAGGCTTGTAAGGTCCCCCCACCGGAACACTGATGTACTCAGCTTGTGATGGAGTGAGTTTGGTGAGCTTGGCTCCCAACTTGCCGAGGTGAAGAGCTGCCACTTTCTCATCCAGATGCTTAGGCAGCACATATACTTTCTTCTCGTACTTCCCTGTCTTTTTCTCCTTCCACAACTCGAGCTGTGCTATCACCTGCCAATATTATTAATATTGTTTCAATATACATAAGCTGTAAGAGAGGTATTTAAAGCAGGAAATGCAGGTATGAGTTGATAGCAATACCTGGTTGGTGAAGGAGCAGGACATTACGAAGCTGGGGTGGCCTGTGGCACAACCAAGGTTCATAAGGCGCCCCTCGGCGAGAACTATGATACCGGTTTTTGTATCAGGGAACACCCAGCGATCGGTCTGGGGCTTGATGGTGATGCGCTTGACGCCAGGGTAAGTCTCCAGCCCGTGCATGTCGATCTCATTGTCGAAGTGGCCAATGTTACAGACAATGGCATTGTTCTTCATCTTCCTCATGTGGCCGACCATGATGATGTCCTTGTTTCCGGTGGTGGTCACGAAGATATCAGCCTCAGAAAGAACATCCTCTAAAGTGCGAACGGGAATGCCCTCCATTAGGGCCTGAAGAGCACAGATGGGGTCAATCTCAGTGACGACGACCTGAGCACCGGCTTGTTTGAGAGCAGCAGCGCAGCCCTTACCGACATCCCCGTAGCCACATACCACCGCGACCTTGCCGGCAATCATAACATCGGTAGCCCTCATCAGGCCATCAGGGAGAGAGTGACGGCATCCGTATAGATTGTCGAACTGTTAACATGAGTGAAAGACGGAAATTTAGGATCCAATTTCTCCAAATAACCGATGACTAGTTATGAGAATGGAGAAGAAAGAGGCGAGCTATTAAAATATTGGCAACAAGCGAACAAGGTATAAGATTTCCTATCTCGAAAGCGAAATCCGAATTGAATAAAGTTAAGTATCAGATCGAAATAAGAAACAACAAATTTAGTTTTAAGGAAAAATCTGATAAAACGGATCTAGATCAAGAACAAAAAAAAAAAAAAACAATGCAGATCTGACTTGAAAAGCACAAAACATCAAGAAAGCCCTGTATATTTTTAGGTCTAGAAAAGTCACCTTGCTCTTGGTGACGGAATCGTTCACATTGATGGCGGGGAAGAGAAGGGTGCCGCTATCTTGCATCTGGTAGAGCCGCTTAACACCAGTGGTGGTCTCCTCCGACACGCCCACAAGCCGCTCCTTCATTCGGCGGTACTTCTTGGGGTCGGTCTTGAGCCAATCGCGGATGATCCCGAACACGATCTGGAGCTCGGTGTTGTCGGTGGAGGCTGGATCGGGGAGCTTGCCCGATTTCTCGTACTCCTCTTCGGCCTTGACGCCCTCGTGGATGAGGAGCGTGGCGTCGCCGCCATCGTCGACAATGAGATCAGGACCGCCGTCGGCGCCCCAGTCGAGGCAGCGCTCGGTGCACCACCAGTACTCGGCGAGAGTCTCTCCCTTCCAGGCGAATACCGCGGCGGAGTCGCGTGCGATAGCGGCCGCGGCGTGGTCCTGGGTGGAGAAGATGTTGCAGGAGCACCAGCGGACCTCGGCGCCGAGCGAGGTGAGGGTCTCGATGAGGACAGCGGTCTGGATGGTCATATGGAGGGAGCCAGAGATGCGGGCGCCGGCGAAGGGCTTGGCAGCTCCGTACTCGGTGCGGCAAGCCATGAGGCCGGGCATCTCCACCTCGGCGAGCTCGATCTCGAGGCGGCCGAAGTCAGCCTGGGAGAGGTCCTTCACCTTGTACTCGCGGCCCGACGACGTCTTCTCCACGATCAAAGCCATTTTACTTGCTTCAGCGAAGGAAGGCAGAAGAAGAGTGTGCACAAAGATGGCAAACGAGACCTTCGTGGTTATATAGATGACTTCGGAGGAATTGGACGGTGGAGATGATGCGGAGTTGGATTCAGCGCAGAATGTGACGCCGGATTTGCCGGTGGAGTTGACGATAATGGACCAGTCCCGTCCGCTGCGATTGTTAACCGTAAGTGAATGATGTGAAACTTACCAAACATGTGTTGGGCAGTCGCGCAACGCCGACTCTCTTCTTCCTCCCTCTCCAGTCTCCACTGCCTTCGTCTTCATTATCCTCCATCGCCAGCAAGCCCACGGTGGGCCGACCATTGTAGTCCGTGATGGATCAAGCCCACGGCCCGCAAAGTCGTTTATATGTCACGCACCGTGATGGGCCTTCAAAACCCGGAATCAGAAAAGAGTTACCTGGCCGTATCGGGCTGTTATAGGCGTCCGAACTGGAAACCGTTCGCCACAGTGATCGTGCCCGCATCAGGTCTTTGTGCTGACCTTCTGAGTTCTCCGTTCTCCGGCGCGATGTCCGAGATATCGTCGGAGGGGGCGTCCACGGGCGCCTCCGACAGTAGATCCTCGGAAGGCTGGAAGCAGCGCATCATCGTTTCCACCCTACTCGCTGGTTTCCCCCTCTTCCCTTTCCTTTGGAACTGACGACATAGTTATTCCCTTCCCTTCCCTATCAATGATTCGATGCGAGCCGATTCGATTGATTTCAGGGGTCGTCGGTGGAGGAGCTGGTTTGATCTCGAAGCACGGGAAAACTCTTGGCGTCGGTGTCACCGCAGCCTCCGTAGCGGCCAATTTTGCCATCGCCACGGGATGCTACTGCAGTAATTATTTCGACCTTATGTATTGTTATTTATTTGGAAAATTTTGGTGGGAAATGGAATAAAATAGATACAACTTAGTTCCTAGTCGATCAACTATGCCGGACAATGTTATTGAAGATTTTTGTCTCGCTTAGTTGTTAGATTAATTATTCATCAATTCCTACCACTGAATCGCCAAGTTCTCTGAACATCCAGTGGAGAAACTTTGTATAAAAAGTTTGCCTCCCAACTTGTACGAGATATGGAATAGGTAGCATTCAAGGCTCCAAGAATTATCAATATTGATTGAAATCTTAGCAATAGAAAGTAGTAGCATTTTATGGAATCAATGAAGAGAGAATTACAATTTAAAGCTCTGATGTTAGAGACAGTACGGATTCATGAGGTTGGAAAAAGAAAAGTATAAGAGGTGCAGATATGGACGAGTAACAGTTGGGGAAAACTTCATTGTGCCCTTTCTTCCTGTTACTCATCACTTTTTCCTTTCTTCTCATGTTTGTCTTTGTCATTTGGACTTTTTCTCTCCCTGCTTCTTCGTCCCTTTCTGAGTTCCTTAACCTCCATTTGTAGATTGATTTCTCTCACTGCTTATCGTTGGAGAAGAAACCCTTTGCATAATTTGGTTTTATGCCTCACTAAACCTCATATCTACAATTTGAAGATTAGCACCTTCCTTCCAACTCTCTGAATCCCATATCAATGAATGTAATAAGAGAGGGCATTAAAATAATTAATTGCCTTCTATGTCGTGAGAAATGTACAAGTGAAACCGTATCAAGCATTGCCGATGGTACAAGCTATAGCATAAGAAAAAAAAACAAAATATCTTGAAAAGGGATGCAACAGTTAAAGAGATTTACGTACAAAGGATAAACTTGAACTTTGCAATGGATGTATATAATAGCATATGGGATGCATTTAACAATAGAAGACTTTGTGCTCTAGGACTATGGTATGGTCTTTTGCTTCACAGTTTTTTAACTCTGTACTGATGCCCACCAATTAAATTGACACTAGCTTCATTACCTGCTTTTATCTTGCACTGATTTTTTGGTGGTGTATGCTTATTTCCATAAACATAACACAATGGATTATTCAGGTGCACGTGAAATTGCACGTGATGCTCGGGCTTCAAACCCTGATGATCTTATGAATTCAATAGTGGGAGGATTAGCAAGTGGAGCAATTCTTGGAAGATTGCAAGGTAGTCTGTTTTGGTCATCTTTCTTTCTTTCCTTTGGGAATATGAACTTGCATTAACTCATCAAAGATCAAAAGTTTATGCTGAAAAATCTGGGCTTAAAAGAATCCAAGTCAATGAATAGGAGGGCAGTTTTCATTAAAAGGAACTGATCAAGATTTGCCATTCAGTCGTTTTCTCTCACTTGTATTAACATGCAGGTTTTTCTTTCATTTTTATCTAAATCTTTGCCACATGCACAAGCCGAACTATTTTTTGTCAAAATTTGGCAGTTAAAACCCATATGAATCTTTTTTTTCACCTTTTTTACTTTAAAAAACATAAAGCTGGATATCATTCGATAAATGCATCTTGCTGCATGTAGAAAGGATTTTCCGAGTGTTTTCCCTCTTCTTTTTTACTCATATTTGTCTATTTAATGGATATCACTGTTATCACCATAAGACAAGTATCTAGCTTCTCCATTCAGGTCTTTGTTGAGCTCATGTGCCCTTGTATAGAAATTGCTAATCATACTAAATTATTTGTTTCTCTTGAAGTTTGTTTGCCCAGTAAAAATGGATGTAGGCTAGATCCATAACCATTGTCACTTTCAGGAAAGACTCTTCTACGACAACATATTCAACTTCAATAGTCTACCTCATTCAGCAAATATTCTTACACTGCTCAATTCAAACATTGCAGGTGGCCAACTCGGAGCAGCTAAATATGCTATCCTTTTCGCAGCTGCTGGAACAGCTGTAGACTTTACTACGATACAGCTGAGGCCTTACTTTCAGAGTTTCATCTCCAGTGTCAGAGACAGGAAGTCTAACTGGAGTCTGCCAGAGTGGTCTCCAATCCAAATACTAGATGAAGAAGCTCTTGCCGCTAAGCGTGCACGAGAAGAGCAGCAATTTGCTCAGAGAAGACTTGGCGAATTTAGAAAAGAAGAATCTTAAGTTAGAGACTTGCTGTAGCGTTGCTCATTCTGTAATTTTCTCAATATCTCTTTTCTAGCAGTGATCTGCAAATATCGGTCATGGTTCCAAGATAACTGCACTTGTTGAATCAAAAATTAAACATACCTCCAGATCAGGTAATCTTTTGTGATGTGTGAGGGACTGAGAATAAGAAAATATTTAAATTACTTTGTTCTTTTAGCTCCCTCTAGCTGACCATCAAGTTTGTTACATTGCTTACGTAGTGACATTGCTTTAGCTTCACTGGAGTTGTGGGCTGTAATGCATTACGAAAAAGAATGGATTTGAGTTACAGACAGATTGATACTACTGGGGCTCATCAGTTCAGATTTTCATCGTTGGAGACATGTAATTTGGGCTCCTATGAAGTTCGAAAACAAAAAATATAATGAAAACTAGGAAACAAAACAAACAACGTCAATATTAAATATAATGTTTCGCATTCATGCCTTTGGTTTTGTATCATTAATGATTAAATACAACTTTCTGTTTTGGATGTCAATGTCGATATATACTTCAATTTTTAAAGCAGCAAATGCAATTTTCTCAAATTTTAATATGAGGGTCGAATGAGTATATTTTCCTGGAGTTATTTTGTACTCTACAAACTTATGTGAGCTTACAAACATCAAACAATGAAACCAAGTTAGAAGTATGATATGCCTCGCAATCCCTGACCGTACCCACAACAAATCTACACATGCTGACCGGAGACGTAACCAAGTAGACAGGGGAATGAACCAAAAGGTAGGATCTGTGAAGAAAAACAATACATTTTGAAAACATCCTTTTAGTAATATCTCCGAAAAAACAGCATTTTGAGAATGGCCCCTTTGAAAACATTCCGAAGTCATTACAGCTTTAACTGCTAAAAAAAAATATACCCGTCGTCCAAGTGCATCCAGAGATCGTTTGAATAAATTACTCTTAACAACTTCATGCTAGTTAATCATACAAACATATTCATCCCCACTACAAAATTACTCCCCTGGACTCGACCCCCTCCGCAACTAATTATTCTTAGATGGTGTTTGATTCTTTCCTAGAAATCAGAATGGATATTAATTCTGTCCGAGCACTGAGTCGGTGGACACTGGAGACGTGGCGCTCTTCGTTGTCTTCGACTGGTGATGTGGATCTCCGGTGAACCTGTAAAGAAGCCGAGCCGGGAGGGGTTTCCCGGCGACGACCCTCTGACGCTCAAGTCAGGCAGTGAAGAAGGAGAGTAAGGTAACGCTACTGTGACTACAGTGATGAGAATCACATATCTCCGTCGAAATCTGGGGGTCCTTATATAGGACCCCGGGGAGGCGCGGGCACGCTTCTCAATGCGTGCACGCTTCCCTAAACATATCTCAGTAGGGTTGTGTCAGAAAAGCATGTCTGACGCCATTCCGCAATCACCCGAGAATATCCCTGCTGTGACGGTGGAAACTTCCACCGTACGATACTCTGTCATCTCCAGCCGCCGACCATGCTGTTTGTCGGCGGCAGGTGTCTCGAGGATAATTGTTACTAGCTGTCCCTTTGCGCCTCTTGCCTGTTCCCGGTCCGAGCGGACCATTCGCTCGACGCTCATGGCCTCCGGTAATGCGCATACCTCGGACCGGGGGGAAGCCCTGCTCATGTGCTCGGATGGGATTGCGCCTTATTATCCTGCGACTCGGCTGAGCGGCCTGTCCGCTCGGCCCAGAGACTCTTTTACCTTGAGCATCGGAAACCCGACCCCTGGTCGGGCTGTCTTTCGTCCGGCCTGGGAGCCTCCCGGCCGGATGTTCGGTCCGCCGAATGGTCGGTCGGCTCGCCAGTCCGCTCGGCGTGACCTCTGTCCGCACGGCACGACCTTGGGGTTGACCCTCTTGACCATTGACCTCCACGCGTCGTTGACCTCCCGCCAACGAGGGTCCCCCGTCCTTACCACCGGATCACATGCCTCCCCCTCAAGTCTAGTCGAAGGAGTCGCTAAGTCCGACTGACTGGACTATGAGTTTGGTCGAGCGACAACCATCCTGCCACTTCCGAAAGTGTACCTCCGCTCGGCCACTATGGGGTCGAATAGCGCCGGTCGGCTAATTGCCGAGGGCTGCCCAACTGGCCTGTGATGATGTCCGTGGGATCTTCTCGGAATGCGTGCAAATCTCCGCCATTATGGTTGAGCACGCGGGTTCTGCCTCGTGATGGGGCTCATTAAATGTCTTCCTCTGACCGAGTGCCACGTGGCGCTGTTGACATCATCGCACGACCGCTGCCTTACGCCCGACACGACGTTCACCAGTTTGAAATGGACGGTTGGATGCGGGCCTTGGGTTATGTGACCTGCATCCGACGGCTCAGGCGGCTCGAGTCCATCCTTATAAAGCTCTCATCGCCTTCTTCCGCCGCATTTTCGCCGTCGCGTGCTTAGAAGCCCTCTCCTGCGCCCCTTGCTCCGGTGACCTCGTTCCTCGGCACTCCGGCGATCTCTTGCCCACTTCTTTCGATCCTCATCTTCTCTGTAAGGTTCTATGCCTTTCTCTTTTCGGTTCTCGTGTTTTCTTTGCAGTCCTTGCCGCGTTCTTGCCTTCCGATTACTGTTCCGTTCGTCTTCTTTGAGCCTTTGCGTTTTCTTCCGATCCCTGCCTCCTCCACTGTTCCGTCGATGGCTAGCTCTTCCCAGCCCGCGGACCTCGCTCTCGACCCATGGTATACTACCATGGAGTCGCGGTTCGATCGGCGGGACGTCGAGAGCCTGATAAACGCCTTTGACATCCCCTCTGATTTCGAACTAATTTTACCCTCTTCTTCCGCTCGGCCACACAACCCTCCGCGCGGCACTATCTGTTTTTTCCGCGAACAATTTACAGCCGGTCTGCGGTTTCCTCTCCACCCCTTCATCGTTGAAATTTGCAACTTCTTTGGCATTCCGCTCGCCCAGTTGGTTCCCAACACTTTTCGCCTTTTGTGCGGAGTTGTGGTATTATTTAAGATACACAACATTCCCCTCCGCCTGGAAGTCTTCTATTATTTCTACTATCCCAAGCAGTCCGAGCCGGGCACTTATCTGTTTCAGGCTCGGCCCGACTTAGTCTTTTTTGATAAACTGTCCTCTTCCAACAAACGTTGGAAAGAGAACTTCTTCTTTCTTCGTATTCCCGGGCGGCTCCCTTTCCGTACTAAATGGCAGGTCGGACCGTCCACCTCTCCCGAGCTGAAGAAGTATAAAACCCGACCGGACTACCTCCAAGCAGCGAATATGCTAGCCGGTCTGAAGCTCGACATCAACAAGCTCCTACCTGAAGGAGTGATGTATATATTCAGTTTGAGTCTGAGCCGGACCCCCCCTCCCGAGCAGCTTCGGTAAGAAATTTACTTGTGCATTTGCCTTGAGTTCTAACTGATTTTCTCCTCTTTTCCTTGCAGCGAACATCGTAATGGAGTGTGTGCTACTCGGGATCTGGAAGAGAAAAGCGGCTGCGCTCGAGGCGGCAGCGGCCAAGGAAATGGAGCAGTTGGACATTGCTCCGGTCGGCTCTCACGAGGGTGAGAGCGAGACAAATGCAGGGGAGTCGGCCGCTCGAGCTTCACCTGCGGAAGCGACTGGTGGTGCAACTTCCAGCAAGGGCCCTTCCATTCGGGAGGATGACTCTGAGCCGGATGACGAACTCCCCCTCAACCAGAAGAGACGGCGTGTTGAGATGTCACTCCGTTCGACAACCTCCGCAGTGCAAGTGTCCGAGCGGACGGACACCGTATCTCCCCGCTGCAAGGCGCCATTGGTCGAGGCGCTCTCCTCCGACCGGACCCCCTCTCAACTGGATCCGCCTGCGGCCCCCATCGAAGCGGTGCCGGTCAACTCCCTTCCTCCTGTACCCCACCGAGTCCACCGCTAGGGCATTCTATCCTCGATGTCCAGCCCGGCCTCTGATCCCTCGGCGTCCGCTCACCCAACTCCGGGCCGGCGCCGCACTATTAAGGCCACCCTGCACCTCCCCACTGAGGCGTTTATGGCCGAGTCAGATCAGCCGACGGCTCCTGAACACATGATCACTATCAAGGGGCCCCTTGCTGAGATGTGGGCGGACGCCCGGGCTCGTGTTGCCACGATATCGCTCGACAAACTGACTGACAGCCACATGCAGCAGTCCACAGGGGTAAGCTTTATTTCTGCTCTTTTATGTAGTCTTTCCGGTCGGCATTTTAACACTCCTGCGTACATCAGAGATGGGTAGAAGAGATCGCTGTCGCCAACCGCTTGGCTATGGTGAAGGAGGAGCTGAAGAGACTAAAGAGTCCGGGCGACCCATCTTCTTCTCAGGGCCCTTCATATGCCAAGTTGCAGAAGGAGCTCGCAAAGACCAAGGGCCTGCTGGAGGCCGAGCGGAAGAAGACGGCTGATCAAGCATACATGCTGGCCCAGCTTGAACAGTAGGTCAAAACTTATGACCGCAAGATAGAACTCGCCACCACTCGAAAAAATACCGCGATCGCCGATCTGGAAAAAAAGAATGTTGACGCGAGGGCTCTGGAGCAGCGGGTGAAAGAGCTTGCGGATCTGCTGGATCGCGAGAAGAAGGGTCGCTCGGTCGAGGCGGCGGCTCTCATGGACGATTTGAAGGCCCTGCAAGAAGCTCTCGACGCTTCCCGCACCGCCTTCAAGGAGTACCAGGAGGCGGAGCCAGGTCGTGTCGCCACCTTGAGGCAGAAGTACATCCGCTCAGAGGAATTTGCTGAAAAGGTCTGCGACCGTATGGTCATTGCCTTCGAATTGGTTATCACCGCCACGGCGGACTATCTGAAGTCCAAGGGTCAGCTCCCCGAATCCATGGTCATCCCTGCTACGGAGCATGCGATGCTTCTCACCACCATTCCGAAGCATGTTTTCAATTATCTGGAATGAAGTGTTTTTTGTAATCCTTCCGATCGGCGAACTTATAATTTTGGAATGCCAATTTTTGCTTTATTAGCCTTCCGTGAAGTGTTTCTTGTAACTGCACCGCTCGACCTTCATTCCGCACGGAACTTCTGTTAGTTTTTCGTTAGAAGTGTTTTTCTCAACTGCGCCGCTCGGTCAAACGACCTTCATTCCGCATGGAACTTCCGTTAGTTTTTCGTTGATCGGCGCTGGTAAGCGCACGCCATTGTTTTCTCCCTGTCCTTAGGATCAAGGCTTGCTGATCATCAGCCCTAGATGCTGGGCCTCAGTCTATCTGTGCGACGCTGTCTCGTCCTGGGGGTTTATAGTCGCCGGTTCGACTCTGGAGTTTAACGTCGCCGCTCGACGGTCTTCTGACCGGGGGGTTTATAGTCGCCGGTCCGACTCTAGAGTTTAATGTCGCCGCTCGACGGTCTTCCGACCGGAGGGTTTATAGTCGCCAGTCCAACTCTAGAGTTTAACGTCGCCGCTCAACGGTCTTCCGACCAGATTGGTTATAGTCGCCGGTCCGACTCTAGAGTTTAACGTCGCCGCTCGACGGACTTCAGGCCGGGGGGTTTATAATCGCCGGTCCGACTCTAGAGTTTAACGTCGCCGCTCGACGGTCTTCCGACCGGGGGGTTTATAGTCGCCGGTTCGACTCTAGAGTTTAACGTCGACGCTCGACGGTCTTCAGGGAGTTTTGCCGTCCGGCAACAAGTGTTGATATCCTTTGTCTTTTTTAATTTTTACTCCTGCAGCCAAAGGATACAAACGAACGAGGTATACATGGAATAGATTACACTGGCGCACCTTTTACCCCGCTCGGTATGGCTGGAGATGATTTGCGCTCCATGATCGTTCTAGTCGCCGTCCATCCTCATCTTCCAAGTAGTATGCACCCGATCGGAGCTTCTCGACGACTCTGAAGAGCCCCGCCCAGGGAGCTGCCATCTTACTCACATCGCCGACCGGCTTCACCTTCTTCCATACTAGGTCGTCGACGTGGAATGCTTTGGGAATTACACGCATGTTGTAATTCTGTTTCATTCTTTGCCGGTACGCCATCAGCCGGACGGCTGCTTTAGCTCGTGCTTCGTCAACTAGGTCCAATTCCAGCTGTCTCCGCTCGGCGTTATTCCCATCGTAGTTCTGGATCCGATCGGACTTGACTCCGATCTCGACTGGGACGACCGCTTCGCCCCCATATACCAAGTGGAACGGTGTTACCCCCGTTCCCTCCTTTGGGGTTGTGGGAATGGCCCATAGCGTGCAAGGCAGCTCGTCCACCCAACTTCCTCCCATGTGATCGAGCCAAACCCGAAGTATTCGTAGGATCTCCTGATTAGCTACTTCGGCTTGACCATTGCTCTGAGGATACGCCATGGAAGTGAAGTGTTGTTCGATACCGTATCCCTTGCACCATTCTCTGAGCTCCTGACCAACGAATTGCAACCCGTTATCCGAAATGAGCCGACGAGGAATGTCGAACCGACAAATTATATGCTGCCAGATGAACTTTTTGACCATCTGCTCGGTTATTCTGGCAAGTGGTTCGACTTCAACCCACTTGGAGAAATAGTCGACCGCCACTAATAAAAACTTCCGTTGCCCGGTAGCCATAGGGAAAGGCCCCACTATATCCATACCCCACTGGTCGAACGGGCAGGACACAGAGGACGTCTTCATCTTCTCCGTTGGCCTATGGGAGAAGCTGTGGAACTTCTGATAGGAAAGGAAGGTAGCGACTGCCCGAGCAGCGTCTCCCTGTAGAGTCGGCCAGAAGTATCCGGCCAGCAGGATCTTCCTAGCCAACGATCGCCCGCCCGGATGACCTCCGCAGGATCCTTGATGTACTTCCTGGAGAATATATTCTGCGTCTTCCGAGCTGACACATTTCAGCAACGGGCAGGAGAACGCCTTCTTGTAAAGCTGGTCCCCAATGAGCGTGAACCAGCCGACTCTCCTCCTCAGTAGCTGGGCTTCCTCCCGATCGGACGGCGTGGCTTCCGAGCGTAAAAATTCTATTATGGTCATTCTCCAATCGTTTGGGAACGTGAGGCCTTCCATCCGGTCGATGTGCGCCACCAAGGATATCTGCTCAATCGGTTGCTGGATGACGATCGGTGATATTGAGCTAGCGAGCTTGGCTAGTTCGTCGGCTGACTGATTCTCAACTCGGGGAATCTTCTGTATGACAACCTCGATGAAGTTATTTCTGAGCTTTTCAAAGGCCTCCGCGTAGAGCCGGAGCCTTGTGCTGTTTATCTCGAAGGACCCCGAGAGTTGCTGAGTGGCCAATTGGGAGTTAGAGTACAGTATCACCCGGTGGGCTCCCACATGCCGAGTGGCCTGCAGGCCGGCTATGAGGGCCTCATATTTCGCATCGTTATTTGTTGCCCGATAATCCATCCGGACGGACAGACGCATCCGTTCTTCTTGAGGAGAGAGCAGCAAAATGCCGATCCCACTCCCGAGCCGAGTAGACGATTCGTCCATAAATATCTTCCACAAAGCTTCGGGTTCAGGATTTTGTACCTCTGTTACGAAATCCGCCAAGGACTGCGCCTTGATCGCCGAGAGGGGTTGATATTGGATGTCAAATTCACTGAGCTCTGTTGTCCACATAATGAGCCGCTCGAACGCCTCAGGATTTAGGAGTACTCTTCCTAGCGGGCTGTTTGTCATAACGATGATAGTATGCGCCAAGAAATAAGGATGGAGCCTCCGTGCGGCCAGGACTAGGGCGAACGCGAGCTTCTTGAGACCAGTATAGCGGGACTTAGCATCTTTTAAGATATGGCTCAAGAAATACACTGGCTGCTCTTCTCCGCCTCCCTTTACTAGTGCCGAGCCGACAGCATGCTCGGTTGATAACAGGTATATACGGAGCGGCTCACCCACGTTTGGTTTAGCGAGTACAGGTAGTGAGTTGAGATAGGCTTTTAGCTCTTCGAACGCCCGGTCGCACTCCTGATCCCACTGGAACTTGGTGGCTCGGTGCAGGATCTTGAAAAATGGCAAGCTCCGGTCAGCTGTCTTAGAGATGAATCTTGACAATGCCGTTATCCAGCTGGTGAGGCGTTGCACTTCCCTCATATTCCTGGGAGGCGGCATGTCTTGCAGTGCTTTCACCTTGCTAGGGTTCGCCTCTATGCCCCGCTCGGTCACAATATATCCCAGGAAGCGCCCACCTTACTCCGAACAGACATTTTTGGGGATTCAGTTTGACTCCATACCTCCTCAGTGTTCAGAAGGTTTCCTCTATGTCTATACAAAGATCGGTCGCTCGGAGTGACTTGATTAGTATATTATCCACGTAGACTTCCAGGTTGCGCCCGATCTACTCCCGGAATACTTTGTTCATCAGTCGTTGGTAGGTAGCCCCAGTGTTCTTGAGTCCGAACGACATCACATTGTAGCAGTAGGTGTCGTCCGTAGTAACGAAGCTCACTTTGTCCTGATCCTCCCGAGCGAGCGACACTTGGTGGTAGCCCTGATATGCATCCAGCATGCATATCAGCTCGCACCGCGAGGTAGAGTCTACCAGCTGATCGATCCGGGGCAGAGGGTAAAAATCCTTTGGGCATGCCTTGTTTAGATCCCGGAAGTCGATGCAAACTCTCCATTTGTTGCCTGGCTTGGAGACCAGTACCACATTGACGAGCAAGCTTGGAAATTGCACCTCCCGTATGTGGCCGGCCTCCAGCAGTTTCTCAACTTCAGCTCGGATGATGACATTCTGTTCAGCGCTGAAGTCCCTCTTCCTCTGCTTCACCGGCCGAGCGTCTGGTCGGACGTGGAGTTCATGCTGCGCTACGCTCGGTGAGATCCCTGGCAATTCATGAGTTGACCAAGCAAAGACGTCGCAGTTTCGCTGGAGACATCCGATCAGCTCCTCCTTCTAGCCTGCCTCCAGGTCGGATGCTATAAAAGTCGTGGCCTCCGGTCGGGTAGGGTGGATCTGTACCTCCTCTTTTTCTTCATAAACTAAAGAATGTGGCTTTTTGGTTATAGCATTTACCTCGACTCGTGGCACTTTTCGAGCGGATTTAGCCTCGGCTCAGACCATTTCTACGTAGCATTGTCGGGCTGCCAGTTGATCCCCTCAGACTTCTCCCACCTGGTCTTCCACAGGGAACTTGACTTTCTAGCAGAAGGTCGAGATGACTGCTCGGAACTCGTTGAGTGCCGGTCGCCCCAAGATCACATTATACGCGGAAGGAGCATCGACCACAATGAAGTTGGTGGTCCGCGTTCTTCTAAGCGGCTCCTCTCCCAGCGAGATAGCTAGCCGGACCTGTCCGACTGGTAAAACTTCATTACCGGTGAACCCGTAGAGGGGGGTTATCATCGGCAGCAACTCGGCTCGGTCGATTTGCAATTGGTCGAATGCCTTCCGGAAGATTATGTTGACCGAGCTGCCTGTATCAATAAAGATGTGGTGAATAGTATAAATAGCTATTACCGCTTAGATGATGAGGGCGTCATCATGCGGGACTTCGACTCCCTCGAGATCCCTAGGCCCAAAGTTGATCTCGGGCCCGTTCGCCCGCTCCTGACTGCAGCCGACTACATGGATTGTGAGCTGCCTTGCATGCGCCTTCTGTGCCCTGTTGGAGTCGCCTCCGGTCGGCCCTCCGGCGATGATGTTGATTTCACCCCTCGACGCATTGCCGCTATTCTCCTCCTCCCGAGCGGATGGTCGGGGTCTTTCATGCGATGCCCGAGGAATGGCCCTGTGCTGCTGGTTATGCTGTCGCTCGGGAGATCTCCTTTCTATACGCCGACCAGGACTTTAGTGCTAACGTCGTCGGTTCGGCGAAGGTGATCGACGACAATAGCTCCTTGATGTAGGATGAGTGATTAGGGGGAGGCTCCGACAGTCACGAGTGTTGTGAGTTGCTGACTGATGGAGCGAACAAAACATGGGAGTCCATATCTTCCCTTTCGGTTTAGGCCGATCGACCGCTACTTGTTGGACGGCGTGCGACCTCTGATGAGGATGGGCTACCTCTGCGCGTGGTCATCTCGGTGGTTGATAATTGGAAGGCGGCTTCCGCTCGGCATGAGCTGATGGCTCGGATGGCGCTTCCTTTTTCCTCGCCATCTGAGCTTCCTCCACGTTGATGTATTCGTTGACCTTGTTCAACATGTGGTCGTAGTTGTGAGGCGGCTTTCTGATGAGCGAACGGAAGAAATCACCGTCCACCAGCCCCTGCGTGAACGCGTTCATCATAGTTTCCGAAGTGACCGTCGGGATATCCATGGCCACCTGGTTGAAACGCTGGATGTAGGATCGGAGCGACTCCTTCGAGCCTTCTTTGATGGCGAACAGACTGACGCTGGTCTTCTGGTAGCGTCTGTTGCTCGCGAAGTGATGGAGGAAGGCCGTGCAGAACTCTTTGAAGCTCATGATGGATCCGTTCGGTAACCTCCGAAACCATCGTTGTGTCGATCCGGAGAGGGTGGTGAGGAACACCCGGTACTTCACACCATCTGTATATTGATGCAAAGTGGCTGTGTTGTCGAACTTACCCAGATGGTCGTCCGGGTCGGTGGTCCCGTTGTATTCCCCGATCGCCGGGGGCGCGTAATGCCTTGGTAGTGGGTCGCGCAGGATGACCTCGGAGAATCGTCTATTGACCTACTCGGGGGACGAGTCTATCCGTGGTGCCTTGCCCTTCCTTGCGTCGTGGAGGGGCGCCTCATCGGGCGAAGAGCCCCGGTCGAGGTTGGCTTGCGCGACTTCCAAGGGCGTTTGGAATAAAGCCCGATGGAACGGTATCGGGGCGGGCGGGGCTTCCACTTGAGTGCCGGTCGGCCCTTTGTTCTGGCCCCATATTGAGAGCTGCTCCGGCCGGTCGTCTGGTGCCGCCCGACCGCCTGATGCCGACGTTACCTGTTGCGCTATCCGATCGACTTGAGCCTTTTGCTGTTACTCGACTATCTTGGTTGCCCGCGCTTGGATGAGCGCGTCTAGTTCTTCGGGAGAGAGTGTCACCATGAGTTGTCGTCCAGCTTCTTCCATCGTCTCTGCTCAGATTCAGGAACGTTCCCACAGACGGCGGTAATTTGATCCTGTCCGAGCGCTGAGTCGGTGGACACTGGGGATGTGGCGCTCTCCACTGTCTTCGACTGGTGATGTGGATCTCCGGTGAACCTGCAAAGAAGCCGAGCCGGGAGGGGGTTCCCGGCGACGACCCTCCGACGCTCAAGTCAGGCAGTGAAGAAGGAGAGCAAGGTAATGTTACTGTGGCTATAATGATGAGAATCGCATACCTCCGTCGAAGTCTGGGGGTCCTTATATAGGACCCCGGGGAGGCGCGGGCACGCTTCTAGATGCGTACACGCTTCCCCAAACATACCTCAGTAGGGTTGTGTCAGAAAAGCATGCCTGACGCCATTCCGTAATCGCCCGAGCATATTCCTGCTGTGACGATGGAAACTTCCACCGTACGATACTCTGTCCTCTCCGACCGCCGACCATGCTGTTTGTCGACGACATGTGTCTCGAGGATGATTGTTACTAGCTGTCCCCTTGCGCCTCTTGCCTGTTCCCGGTCCGAGCGGACCATTCGCTCGGCGCTCATGGCCTCCGGGAATGTGCATACCTCAGACAGGGGGGAAGCCATGCTCATGTGCTCGGATGGGATTGCGCCTTATTATCCTACGACTCGGCTGAGCGGCCTGTCCGCTCGGCCCAGAGACTCTTTTACCTTGAGCATCGGAAACCCGACCCCTGGTCGCGCTATCTTTTGTCCGGCCTGGGAGCCTCCCGGCCGAATGCTCGGTCGGCTCGCCAGTCCGCTAGGCGTGACCTCTGCCCGCCCGGCACGACCTTGGGGTTGACCCTCTTGACCATTGAGCTCCACGTGTCGTTGACCTCCCGCCAACGAGGGTCCCCCGTCCTTACCACCGGATCAGATATCATAATATTATGAAATAGAAATAGGTATAAGCTTGGGTATCATTTTTAAAAATAATGTTTAGTTAGTTGAATATTTTTAATCAGAATGAACCTAAATTTCCTTTTTTACCCTTAGAGGAAAATAAGAGAAAAAATTAGATGGAAGAGAAAGTTGAATGTGAGAAAAACATATGATGAGAGAGAAAGTGTGATGAGAGAAAATGAAGAGAGAGAGAGCGGGAGAGATTGAGAAAAGAGAAAATGTGCTAAAAGAGAAAATGTGTTGAGAGAGAAAAAGTGATGCGAAAAAAATGAAGAGAGAGAAAGTATGATGAAAAAAAATGAAGAGAGGGAAAATGTGATAAGAGAAAATGAGGAAAGAGAGTGTGTGATGGAAGAGAATGAAGAGAGAAAAAGTATGATGAGAGAAAATATGGGGAGAGAGAATGGTAAAAGAAATTGAGGAGAAAGAAAGTACGATGAGAGAGAAAGTATGATGAAAAATGAGGAGAGAATGAAAAGAGAAAATAATAAGAGAGTGTGTGTGATGAGAGAGAATACAGAGAGAAAATGATAGAGAATGTACGACGAGTGAAAATGAGGAGAGAGAAAATATGTTGAGAGAGAAAAGTCTAATGATAGAATGAGGAGAGAGAAAGGATGATGAGAGAGAACGAGGAAAGAGAGTGAAATGAAAAAAAAATTGAACAAATATATTAAGAGTATTTTCGTCCAAAACTTAAATCTCATTCTCATTTCATCAAAACCCAAGGGAGGAAGTGAGTTTCATCCATACCCAAATTTTTGGATTTCATTCCAAAATATTGATTTCATTCCCATCAACCAAACATAAAATTTGAGAATAAATTCATTCCTTCATTCTCAAACCTCTAAACTAAATGCCACCTTTGATGTCTTACACCCTGTTTGAAAACAACTTAAGTGAAGGAATTGAATTCTGGCAGGAATTGAATTCAATTCCTATGTTTGGAATGGATTAGTGAATAATAGAATAGAATTGAATTCCTTAATTTGGAATCTATTTGAATTGAATTCCATTCTTATACATTTACCATTTTATCCTCATAACTAACCATTTAATAATCAAGTTAAGTATTAAAGAATAGGAAGAAGGGATCGCACAGTTAAGACAGCACTGAAAAAACTCAAAACTTGAAATTCTTAACAAACACAAAGATTTGACAAGTTATCTACGAGGTCTTA
This sequence comes from Zingiber officinale, assembly GCF_018446385.1. Classification (NCBI taxonomy): domain Eukaryota; kingdom Viridiplantae; phylum Streptophyta; class Magnoliopsida; order Zingiberales; family Zingiberaceae; genus Zingiber; species Zingiber officinale. Next base: position 70,452,315 of record NC_056007.1, on the reverse strand, counting down.
CTTCGCTCACTAAATTGTCATTATTAAAATGTTTACGAGGCAACTTCCGTTCTGGAACATCTCACTACACTTCGAAGCTTGGATATTTGTAATTGTCAAGACTTAATTTCACCTGGAGGCTTATATATTATAAAATCTCTTAAACATCTAGATATTGATGATTGTCCGAAATTCCTTTATGCTAAGGTTGAGTCACAAGAATTTTTAAAAGACAAGGAAGCCTGCGGCATCATCTTCCTCAGTTTTTGATCATAGTAATAAAGCTGTTAGCATCCTTCCATCCTCACTTGAATCCCTAGAATTTTCAATGTCAGAGATTTGCAGGCATTTGATCAGCAACAGTAAGACTTGGTTGATGTTGCATCAAAAGCTATTTCTAATAGATAAGAAATTATAGAGGAAAATATCCGTTTGATATAATAGGTTTGCAGCTCATGATAATCAAATAGTCAAATAATTCGAGAAAACATATAGTCAAATAATCACATATTGCAGCTCATAATCAAGAAGCAAATACAAAAGAAAGTAGCAACCTGAGTAAGCTATCACCCGGGGAAAGCTAATGTGGTTGCCGATGCACTCAGCAGGAAGTCCAGAGGGACTTTGGCTTGTCACCGGACTTCAGTTACAGACTCGATTTAGGATTTCTCCGAGTTAGGCCTTCAGGAGCAGGGATAGACAGAGCAGAGTATTCTTGTTACCATGGTTGCTCAATCATCGATCAGAACGAGGATCCGAGAGGCCCAGGCTGGTGATCAACATTTGTAATTTATAGGCAACCAGATAGCTTCCGGGCAGCAGACCGAGTTCACACGAGACGAGGAGGGTATTATATACTTTCGAGGCAGATTATGCGTACCTTAGTCTCATCCGGTCTTACAGGAGCTACTTCAGAAGGCTCATCACTCTCGATTTGCGATCCACCCAGGCGGGACTCGCATGTATCGAGATTTGAGGCGTTCCTACTGGTGGAACGGTATGAAGAAAGACATCGCGGAATTTGTAACTAGATGTCTTGTCTGTCAGCAGGTGAAGGCTGAGCACCAGAGACCTGCCAGTTTACTTCAGAGGATTCCTATTCCCGAGTGGAAATGGGAACATATTATCATGGACTTTGTGGTGGGTTTGCCGAGGACACGACGTGGCCATGACGCGATTTGGGTAATCGTTGAGCGATTTACCAAATCGAGCACTTCTTAGCGATCCGGAAGACGGATTCCCTACATCGATTGACAGATCTATATTGTCAGGAGATCATCAGGATACATGGTATCCCTTTGACTATTATTTTGAATAGAGATTAACGGTTCATGTCTAGTTTCTGGCAGAGTTTGCAGCAGGCCTTGGGCACTCAGCTCCGTTTCAGTACAGCTTTCCATCCGCAGACAGATGGACAGTCAGAGCGGACCATTCAGACTCTAGAAGACTTGTTGAGGTCATGTGTATTGGATTTCAGAGGTAGTTGGGAGAACCATTTGCCATTGGTAGAGTTCGCCTACAACAACAGCTTTTAATCAGCTATTCAAATGGCACCGTTTGAAGCGTTATATGGTAGGCCTTGTCGGACACCCACCCTCTGGGATGAGGTTGGGAAGGCCTAGCTGTTGGGACCTCATAGAGCTCAGCATGAGACAGAGTTTGTCCGTACTATCAGACGGAGGATTTCAAAGGCGTAGGACCTCCAGAAGAGTTATGCAGATCGGAGACGCAGACCCCTGGAGTTCTCTACAGGCGACCATGTATTTCTGCGAGTTTCACCGACGAAAGGGGTGAAGAGATTTGGCCTCAGAGGTAAGCTAACTCCGTGATACATTGGACCTTTCCAGATTCTGGAGAGGATTGGAGCAGTAGCTTATCGGTTGGCACTACCACCGACCTTGGTAGGCGTACAAGACGTATTCCACGTATCTATGTTGAGTAGATACGTACTTGACCCGACACATGTGCTGACAGATATTTCAGTTCCCGTTCAGCCTGACGTCACTTATGAGGAGGTTCCGGTACGGATTTTGGACCGGAAAGAGCGTCAGTTGCAGAACAAGACTATCCGACTGGTTAAAGTCGGATGGTAGAATCATTCGGACAAGGAGGCTACTTGGGAGCTCGAGGATACAATTCGAGTCCGATATCCCCATCTTTTTACTTGAGGTGTGTGATTTAATTTACCGTTCAGCATTTATACTCTTTACCTGTTGTTAGTATTTGCTGATGGTAGATAACGAAATTTGGGGATCAAATTGTTATTAGTGGGGGAGAATATAAAATACCACAAAAATGACGAATAATGATAAGAGAATTTTTTGAAATTTTGAGAATTTTTTTCGAAATTTTTCGGAGCTCATATGGACGAATTTACGAGGATAAAAACGGGGCTCCGGGAAAGCCTGTTTAGGCTACCCTGTTTTAGCGAGGAAATGTTTATTTCTTAATTCCTTTTTCTTTATTCCTTCATTTCCTTTTTCCCCCGCCGAACCCACGCGCTGAGCCGTTCCCCTTTCCTTCTCTTCTTCCCCGCTGAAACACCTACGTGCCCTAATCTCCGCGACGCTGAAGCCTCCTTCTCTTCCAGGATGCCGAGCATCGCGGCGCCGACACTGCTTTGCCTTCCCTGAAGCCCCAAGCCGCCACCTGATCCTTCCTCTTCCTCTACTTCTTTCCCCTTTTTGATTTGTGCGCCGACACCGACCACCGTGCCCTAGATCAGCTTCTGTACAGCACTGCCGACATCACCGCCGAGCCCTAGCTTCTGTACCCGACGCCGGTAGAGGACTTGCCGCACTGACCTTTGCCAGAGAAGGTCGGGACTTTCCTCTGCCCCAACGTTGACGCCGGCGCAGACCTCCCCTCTGCCCTAATCTTATCGGCCGGTCTCACCAGGAGTCGATTGATGCGTCGGCTGCCCACAGACCTCGCTGAGCAGAACCCTAGCCGACGATCCAACATCGGCGATCTGCCCTTGCCGAGCCTAGTTGATCTGGTCGCAATCACCACCGTTTGCCAATTGATCCTCTTCCATCTACTTCCCATGCCTTAGTTTCTTGGTGTTGAGTCTTTCTTCCTGCGTCACAGCAACATCCGGAATGCATCAGAGAGGAAGCTCGAGTTTGAATTCGAGTAAGATGTGTTTGGTTCTAAATTAGTAGGATCTGGTTGTATTTTTTTTGTTTTGGAATGTTAAGCATAGTGGTGCGACTTATTGATGTAGCTCTGGTGAGGAGATTAGTCATTCGTGGATAGTCGCTGCCACCAGATCCTTTGCTCCGGCTGTGGATCATCGACTGAGGTTTCAGAATTGGGTATGTATGGTTCGTATCAGATTTTATGCTTGTCTGGTCAGTATAACTTCGGTTAATACTGATTATGGGTGATTCACGGTTCCGATGATCCAGTTTCAGCGGTGAACACCTTGGGTCGTATTCTACCAGCAGTAACAAGGCTGTGAATTGAGGACTGTGATGCGAGACGAGTATCTCGACGTCGAATTTGGACCGGATACGATCCTTTCTATTGGAGGCGGGTACTTTGACTTTATGTCATTTGATATGCATAGTAATGTTTTTAACAAATAGCAACGATTGTGTTTTTCTTATCTGCTTCGGTTGATCACTACCCGATCTGTTACATGCTTGTTTGTTTATTTGTTATGCACATCATGTTAGTACTTATCTGATTATACATGCTTATAGGGGTAGTGACACAATCATGTTATATATTATGTTCAGGACCTAGGGTTTTTGATATCTTATCTGATCTGTGTACCTTTGATTTAATTCATTGTCCTATGGTACATATTTTATATTTATATATGGATATTGCTATGCTGTTCAGGATATTGCCATATTTAGTGTCATGCATTATCTCGCATGATTGCATGCTGTGCGATAGTCTGCTCCATTATTGTCGAGCACATCGCCAGTTATATGTATATGCACACACCACTACTCATGGGTTAGTAGTATATCAGACAGGTGTGTGGCAGTTCTGCTGTTTGGCTCCGTTGGTCTGGTGACTCAGCGTGGTAGCCGACAGACAGTTCTGCTCTGTTTAGCTCCGCTGGTTTAGTGTAGCAGCGTGGTAGCCGGCAGACGGTTGGACTTTATTTGGCTCCGTTGGTCCGCTCATGGATGTTTGACGCAGCGTGGTAGCCAGCAGAGATTCCTCCCCGTTATCGTGTACCGGGAGATGAGAGCATTGAACTCCCCCATTTATGATTTGGGGTAGGAAGATAGGTGTACTCCGACAGCATCCCATCCACTCGGTCACTCATCAGGAGTAGTGATGGCAGAGTGCACGGTTTCACAGTCTTACCCACTTGGTCTCACCATTGTGTGTGAGATGGTTGACTAACGTCAGGGGTGACCATGACATTTGCATCATATGCATGATGCATTTATTGCTTGTGTTTGCTGCATTTACTTGCTGCATTTACTTGTTGCATTTATATGGATGCATATGATTGACATGCATACAGGATTTTGATACTCTCGGTCTGACGACCCTGTTATACTTATACCCTGGTCCTGGTTAGTATAGTTTTCTCCTGCTTATTTCAATTGCATTTATCCTTCTTGTATCAGGAGACTGTACGCATAATTAGTGATGGTTGTTATTTTCTTTATTATGCATATCAGTTGTTACCTGCTGAGTGTTGGACTAACACCCTCCTCCGTTGCTATTTTCAGGTTGACGTTGTCCGGAGAGTTCCAGTCGCTAGTCCCCTGCAGTCCACGAGGACGTGTGTTGATCTTTTAGTTTTTCTTGTTTAGACTATATTTAGACTTGTTCTGTTTTGATAATTTGGATCTTGTATGGATTCTTATTTGTCGATGGGTTTGGATTGGATTTGTTTTACTACATGCCTGCCTAGATGGCAGAAGAAGTGAGTTGATTTTATCATCGGATTTGAGCTTTATGGGTGTAGTGGAGTGGAACATCAGTTTTGTGCTTTATGAGTGTAGTTGAGTATGGTTGTTTTTGAGTCTTCTTATCACTGTTCTAGTTTGTTAATTATTAACTGCGTGGTGATTGCATTATATTATTGTTATTGTGCCGGCCGTGTTGGCCGATGTATATGTGGCCTTGAGGGCATTGTAGAAGTTTCAGATTGTCACCCGTACAGGGGAGGTGTTGCCGAAATTCCCATACCAAGTTAAGTTGTTGTATGAACACAACTCCCCCCCCCCAAAATACATACATAAAATCACCAACTTAACTTTTTAGCTAACCATTGCAAGCGTAGCTCTTCTGGCACTACAAGAAAAACCCTCATAGACATCGATTTTCCACCGTTGTCTATTACATTTTCGACCTATGTTTATGAAGGCGATGTAAAAGGTCTGTCATTTTAGACATCGGGTTATAACCGGTGTAGTATCACTTAACGACATCGGATGTAAAACCGATATAATATTATATGTTAATAACACCAGTTTTGGCAGCGGTATACGGCCGATGTAATATTAGTTAATGACACCGATTTTGTAGCGGTGAAAAATCGATGTAATATCAGTATTATTTAACGACACAAATTCGATTTTCGAAATAGTGAAAACCCAATATTATCACCAAGCAAATCATAAAATTAGGTTAATGTTATTAATTCACTAAGAATATCACAAATAAAAATGTACTGATGTATCTAAACACACCAAGTCAATATCCATATAACCAACACATAAATATTCTTCTTACAACATAAAAAGATAATAGATATTGTGCACATCAAGTCAGTATCCATAAATTACACATAACTATTCTTCTTACAACATCAAAAGGTAATAGATAGTACACAAATATTCTTCTTACTGGTGGCAACGTTATCCTTCTTGCTCTGTGCAGAGATTTAACTAAATCTTCCCTAGTAGTATTATTTGTTAATAGACAATTTTCTTTATCTATTATTGGATGAGCACCTCTGCTTGTTTGATGTCCTGAGGGTGACAATTGATTGGTGATTCTTTGTAAAGGAGACCTCCATCTTAAAGGAGCCACTGGAGGCTTTGGGAACTTTGCAACATTCTTCTTAGTTGTCCTCTCACCATTTAATTGATTCTCCAATTTTCTTACCTGAATAGAATAAAGCAAAATAATCTATTATAAGGCATCTTAAAGGGTACCGTGTCATTTGGTTAAACTCGCACATTTGGTTCATCAGGAGGATCATATTGCACAATCCAGTCCTATGGCCGATCAACAAGATGTGACATTAAGATTAGACAATGCATGAATATAAAAGCAAAGTTTAACTTACCACAACAGGAATATCAAGTCCACGAGCAACAACATTAGTGCAGAGCAGTATACCCTTTTCGGCTTTGCAGAACTCAAAGAATGTACTAGTTCGTTTCTGCTGCTTCTGCTTTCCATGGTTATCGAGACAATCGACATGAATGTATCTGAGAAGCTCAGAATGGTACTTGACCGAATTGCATGAGGAGAAGAAGACCATTATCTTCTTCGAAAGGTTCCTCTTAAGAAAAGCATACAAGACCAGAAACCTTTTATTGCTAAGCACGACACAATAGCCCTGCTGCAACCCTTCGACGGTCACTTGAGAAAGATGAATTCGTGTCAACCTTGCTATTGACGAAACAACCGAGTAAAAACAATGATAAAATAAATCTGGAGATTACCTTCGACCTTCCATCATCAACACCTACATATACAGGCTTTTCCTTAAATGACAAATTCGCAAAATCCTCAACCTGCAATTGTTTTTTATAAGTTAAAGAAAATGAAAACCAAAATGATTATGAATAGTAGTTAGAAAGAAATAGAAACCTGCTTAGTTTGGGTAGCTGTAAATAGAGCAGTTTACCTTATCTGCGTATTAGGGAGTGAATGTGATAATTATAAAACATGATGCCAACTTTGTAACACTCCTGTAATAACTATAAACCGAAGGGAACTAAATAGCATAGCTTTGGCAGCCACTTAAATATTTGCTTCATATCTTCCTCAAAGTTAGCCTCCAATATTCGGTCAGCTTCATCGATTATAAGAAACTACATTTGGTGCACCAACACCCAAAATTAGTATCTCAATGTCAAACAAAGGAACATATGAAAATGATTATTGATCTCGTGGTTAGGATTAAACATGCTAGCAAATAATCATTAGCATGGATATGCGATAAGAGGAAACACAGAACTAGTTGGAGAACATAAGTAGAGCTCATTAAAGCAAAAAAGAAAAAGAAACAACAGATCATTTAGTAAAAGGAATTCATTGAGTACTGAGGGCATTCAATGGAAAGATATACAATTTCAGTATGCAACCACTTCAAACTACATTCAGTCACCTCCACTTTGCCATTCTAGTATCTTTCTCAATATGGCTAGCATGCTGTGCCGTGCTTAGTTACATTCAATTTCCAAAAACAAATTTCAATAGAACAATGATAAATGAGATTTTCAAAAAACTCTGCTGCCTAAAAATGCAATACCAGAGTTCTGTGTGCTAAAAGAAAGAACAATTCCTCAATCCAATAGTCAACGATTAAGGTATTGTTTAAATCAGTTCCTCAGTACTTTTTCTGCTATCATTCCATATAATTGCATAATTTATCAAAACATAAATGACCAGGAACCAAAACATTGAAAACAAGAATAAGCCAATAATTCATATACATGGGATCAAATGCTTTACAAAAATAAACCATTTACCATAATTTTACTTATTTGCTCAGCTTCTTTGATCTACAAATTTGAAATAATCTGTTATAAGACAACTGATTTGAAAGAAGCTAAATATAGTGATGCATGGTATATAGTAGATTATTATGATTTTTCTTGGAATATATAAAATAATTTATTCATACTATTTTCAAAAAGATTCTACTTATATTAACATAATAAATTTTCAAAAGAACAAAATGAAAGATTCTTCCTTCATTCTTAAACCTTATAAATCTAAGCAGCATGGAGGAGGCATGATTATAATTAAACTTCCACATAATCAATAGATGTGAATTCACATTCTGTGATACGAATACATTAACATTAATTTATTGAAAGGTTCATTAAACATGAGATTGAAAAGAAACATGAATTCTTCCAAAAAAAAAACAATACTCCAGCTCAAAGGAGGTGCAAAATGTGGGCTAGAGAGCACCTAGAACCTTGGCCTGCATATTCCTTGACCTCTTAGATATAACTACAATCTTGGTAAAAATTAAACATAATCAAAGCAAAAGGAATAATATTTATCCAACTCCAAGGCATCAAAAGAAAATCAGAATATCAATGGAAGAAGTAACAAATAATATTTGATCTTCACATACTTAAGAACAAATACTATGACAAATTGCCAAATAAAAACAAATGTCACATAATTACACAAATAAAATTGAAAAAGAAAACCACCGTTTATACAGATAAGACATGTCAATTCCTCACCCAAGTAGAATTCTTTACCACACTTTACCTCAATATTAATGACCATTAAATTGATGGGATAATTGACCAAGATCCTGATACAGATAGTAAAGTGTAATAGCAAAGTGTATAAATACAACTTGATTTAGATTAGGAATACTGAGAGAATGACCAAAACACTCAACATAAGATTCAATCCCAATTATTGCAGTCTGTTTAAACTGTTTCAAAACATGGAAACAAAATTATGATATCCCTGGTAAAAGAAAAGAAAGATATCTGCAAGTAGATCTTCTGCTGATGTTTCTAATTGCATGATGTAACTAACTTGTTTAAGTCCGTATCAATTAAGCGTATAGAAAATTTTACTTCCTCTGGCTATATGAGTGTTTAATACAGTATGAAGAATTAGAGGTTTAGCATTCATATACTTGAATTATTCACAAAACAAACAATAAGTATAATTTCTATTGGAACTTACCCTATCAGGAGATGGAACTATACATACTTCAATCCCCTGTATAATAACAACTGGAGTTACCAAAAATAAAGTGCTATCTCTCATATTGTCATCTATTATTAACAACATATAGAAAAGGTAAAAAATACATGAAAACAAAGTCACTAGATTATCCCATTTATGAGAATGAGCTATGGTAATTTCAAACAGAAAAAAAAACATCAGTGAAGGTTAAGAAAGGATTAGTAATGCAAGCAGTAAGTTAAGAGTAAACTCTAGAAGAAATAAATGGAAGAGAAAAATATGATGTATGTGGTAAAGCATTTTACAGAAGCAAAATTCAATAAAAAGAACAAAATATCTTAGAAACTGCAACTTTTTTTTTTCATAAACAACAAATTTACATGACTCATCAGCAACTAGAAACCAATAATAGCAACATTTAAAAAAAATAGCCAAGGCAGATCTCAAAATGTTTGAAGGTAGATTCTATGAATCATTTCTTCCACTATAATTTTATCTTGGATATATCTTCCGCAAACACAACTTTAATTCCAGTTAAGCCACCAGAAAAGGAGACAAAGAACAAGCTTATGGCAATTACCTCCCTCGAAAGCATAGTATTAAGTTCAAACTTAAGCCTAGCATCACCAATCTCCCCTACCCTCCTCCTTTGATAATATGTGTACAAATTCCTAATTTCAGAATAAAAATAAGCAACCACAAACGAACTCGACTATCGATCACACAAATATGAGTGGTCCAAGATGAAGAACCTGAGTTCATGGACAAGAGCCATCAGCTTCGATGGATCTTTTCCATTCCAATCACACAAGATGCTCTTGCTCAACCGCATTTCCCCCTCCCTTGCTATATCGCCTAGGGGATCGAAGTCATCGTCCTCCAGCGAAAAGACGACATCCAGCGCTAGTGACGGGTGGAGCGCGTTGTAGATCACATCCCTTGAAAGGAATCCAATTCCAATTAGGGCAAAAAAAAAAGAACGACAATAACTCAAACAGGGGGGGGGGGTCTTCGATTATTCTCACATTTGATGTAGTCAAGGCAGAAGGGGATTGAGAGAGTTAAGTGGTTGGAGTATCGAGCGTTCTTGGATCCAGACCATACCCGCTCGACCTACATCAAAAACATCACTGTGAGATCGAGAGAAAACGAGAGAAGTGGAAGGATTGCCCCCATCCCCACTCGTAGATGTCTGTGACGAGGTTGTAGAAGGTGTCGACGAAGGCAGGGATGTTATCATCGTCGGACGCGGTGACAATGCCCTTCTTGGAGCGGAGAAAGAAGGACCAGTACTGCTTGTACTTGTCCTGCACCTTATCCCGCATGATCGATCTCATCTTAAGGTTCACTGCCCGCTTGCCTTTCACTTCCGCCGAGCCCATCACCCACACGAACCAATAGATCGCGACAGCGCCGACGACCGCTGCCGTCCACATCGCCATCGAGAGATCCATTGCTCATCTTTCAAATGGTAACTCCTAAAAGGAGGATGCGAAGGATTAGGGGTTCGATTTATGATGGGCGAGGAGAAGCCCAAAAGAAAGCGCGCTAAGAAAGTCCGCCAGAATTTTGGTTTGCGCTCATAAACACCGATTTTTGAAAAAACCGGTGAAAAATACTCAAAGACATCGATTTTTGCTTAAAATCGTTGTTGTTCCATCGATGTCTATGAGGGTTTTTCTTGTAGTGTGGGAAACCAAAAAAAACTCCAATAAGATTAGGATGTTCATTTAGCAATTCAACAGCTTCAAAAAGTTTGTCAACCTCCAAACCCAATTTAGCTACTGCTTCATATATTTCTACAGGCTTCCAAACTTGAGTGTTTGTATTTAAAATAGCTTGTGCAATATCTTTCATTGCCGAAGACACCTCATTTAATTGGGATGAGTACTCATTTGTCATTGGTGCTTTTCTTTTTTTACCTTTCGCAACTGAAGCATTAGGTACAAAAGGATTTGATGTTCCAAATTGTGATCCCGGTGTTGATGGCATACTTTCAAAATCAAAGGTAGAAAAATTATCCAAATAAACCTGATTGTTTGCTTGCATCTCATCAATTTTATCAGTACTAATATGAGTCTCCTCCCTTTCCCATCTTTGTACTTTTTCTCTAGCACTCTCAGCTTGAGCTCCAGTTGCTACATCTTTCTCATATATCTCTCTGAGAATATCAAGTGGTGAAGAGATTTTCCTTTGATATTTTTGTACTTTAGATTGGCCTAGTAACAAAAGGAAATCACAATAAGAATGTTCGTAAACAAGCATGTGCAAGGAAGATGCTACCAACTATATTATAGGAAATGAAATATAATACTCATACCTTTATCAGAGATTTCCACACCTCTAGAGGAGCCTCAAATGTTTTAGAAGAATCATTCCATCCTATTACACTTTTAAACTCAATTTCTTTTGCTAACACCATTTGTTCTTTAAGAGTTTTGAGACGATTCATCACTTTGATTTTGTTGATGTTCAAAGAAAATTTATCATTAATTTCCTCTACCACCTTCCTATATGCTTCAGTAGAAAAAGCTCTATCTTCCTTTTGACCCTTACTCTTTTACTCCCTAAGAACTTCAAGCATCACACCATCCATTTCTGTGGTCCACTTAAAATATGCATTACAATCATTTCCTCCTTCCACTTCAAAAACTTTTTCAGCATCCATATCACCACCTATAATGTACTGAAATTAAAATAAAACAATAATAAATTATAAAACATGAAAGTTAATCATCCATTATAATGTCACATCCAATACAACTAATAAATCAAACCATACATCAACTCTAGTTCATGTTTGAGAGTAACAATAATACAAAAAAAAAATAATCAATGTCTAGTTATATAATCATTCCACATTTGTGCGGCAATAGAGTCTCTTAAGATTTCCCCCCTTCGTCCATCTTCTCCTCTAACAATTGCTCCATTAGCAAGTCCATGATCATGCTCATTATTCATGAGATCCCTATCAACTTGTGCAATAATTTCTTCATCTGGATCAAAATCCACTAAGAAGTTGTGCAAGATGCAGCATGCTAAAACAATTTCACTCACTGTCTCTACATCATATCTAGACATTTCTGCTAATATTGGAAACCTATTCTTCAAAACACCAAAAGCTCTTTCAATTGCATTGTGTAATGAGGAATGTCTTAAATTGAATAACTCTTTTGGGTTTTCAGGCGGATGTTGAGAATATTCTTTCAAATGATATTGAGTGCTTCGATATGGAGTGAGAAATGTTGACCTCAACATATATCCAACATCGGCCAAGTAGAACTTACCTAAAAAATAAAATTTAAAATATTTATATAAAAAATTCAGAAAAATTTTAAATAGACATGAAACAAATTTATGAAAAAACCTAATACCTTGAGGGGCATTTAGATTATCTTCTTTACTTAACGCATTATCTAAAATTTTTGAATCTGAAACGGAACCCTCCCACCCAGGTAATACGTACGTGAATTTCAAGTCAAAAGTGTTGATACAGTCTGACCTGGATGTTGTTTTGCTGTTAACACTGATTTAAGTTTGTATCAGATATTTAACTCAGATTGATTACTAATCTAGGTTGACTTGGTTGACCTGATTGACGAAGTCCTAACTGGGATGTTAGGCAGTTGGAAAGTCCTGGTGAGTGAAGCCAGGCAGATTGGAAATCCTGGTGAGTGAAGCCAGGTGAAAACCCTAGTGAGTGAAGCTAGGTGCCCGTGAGTGAAGCTGCAGGGAAAATCGGATGGATCAAGGTGATCGGACATCGGTATTGAAAAGTCCAAGAAGGAAACTTGGCATCGAAGTCGAGAGGGCTCGGTGAGCTCGCTCGGACTGATGGACTCGGAGGGCACGGTAGCTCGTTCTCCGGATTAGGTCGAGGGTCCTAAGTGGACATTCCATGGCACATTGATCGGTCGGTGACCGATCCGTGACATGAATCGATGGATCGGTCGGCACCGATCCGGTGGAGTTCCATGGATCGGTCGATGACCGACGATGACACCCGAACACATCTGGGAAATCTGATCGCGGCCGATCGGCACCCGTAACATCGAGTGCAATCGATCGGTTAGGGAGACCGATCAGGAGAAGAGCCTGCAGAAGAGAGAAAGAGGTGTGGACCGATCCACACTCAATCTGACGGTCCTCGCGATCGATCGGATAACCTCGACCGCTGTTCGATCGGTCCAATCGTGATCGGCGTGACCGATCCACACTGATTTATTACGTATCGATTCCTTCACTGCTTTTGATATACCTCATTCATTTATGTGATATAATCCTCTGTGCTGTTAGATTTTGAGTTTGCAGGTTAACAGGTATCATTCCAAGCCTAATTTCAAATTAAGTTCATAAGAGGAATACGACAAATGGTCTTTCTGCTGGCTTCAGCGACATGGGTTTCTGCATTGCGATTGGGCTGCGATCGCTTGACTCCTGGGGATTGGTTCGATCTCAGAAGACGCCAGTGATGACTGTGATATCATTGGTGTGAGTTCAGAGAACCAGGTAAGGAGGAAGAGGGATTGGCTGCAGCGCTGATTTGCGCAGTTTTTGACCAGATCTGTGACAGCAGAGATCAGGTTTGAGAAGCAGTAAAAACAGTGAGAGGAGAACAAGAACAACAAGAAAGCTTGAAAGAAAAGTCTGCTGTTGTGCGAAGTTCTTGAGCTCTCGGGTGAACTGCGATCTCTGTTCGCTACTGATCCTCGTGTGGTTGTAAGCATTTTTATTCTACTTTGCCACCGAGTTTCTGTAAGTCTCGTGCTTTAACTTAGATATTTCTTGAGACGTTGTGGGGAGGTTACTCCACCGAGAAGGAGGATTTGTAGCCGGAAGTTATCCGGGGTGCGATCTACCGAAGATCAAGGAGTCATCCACCTTACGGACACGCAAGTTATCCCCGAACCTCGTAAATCCTAGTGTTAGTGTGCTTGTGTTTTTCTTTCCTTTAGTTGTCTAATTCCGTTGTGCTAACAATTATCTGTGTAGAAGTTTTTATTTAAGTTTTTGAAGGGCTATTCACCCCCCTCTAGCCATCTAAGATCCCAACAAGTGGTATCAGAGCGAGGGGCTCTTTGATTCGGATTAACACCCAAAAGAGCAAACAAGGATGGCTATGAAGGAAGGCTTTAGCACAAATCGACCACCCTACTTCGAAGGAGCAGATTTTCAATATTGGAAGGGCCGCATGGAGTATTACCTCAAGACCGACATTGCCATGTGGTTCTCAGTCAAGGAAGGTTTCACACCACCAAAGGATGAAGAAGGTAAGGAACTCGATTCGTCAAGGTGGTCTACCGAACAACTCCGCAAAGCACAAGCCGATGCCAAGGCTATGGTCACCTTGCAATGTGGAATCGCCAAGGACCAACTCGTCAAGGTAGGTCCGTTCTCGAGTGCAAGAGACCTATGGAACAAACTCATCGAGCTCCAAGAGGGAACTCGAGATTCTCGGATTGCCAAGAGGGACCTATTCTTGAATCAGCCCCAAAATCTAACCATGAAGGACAATGAAACGGTAAGTGAACTTCATGGGAGATTCAAGGAGATCATCAATGGTCTACACTCTGTGGATGAACGAGTGGAGAATCGCGATCTAGTAAGGTACGCTCTTAAATCTTTTCCTAGGAATGCCTTGTGGTCATCTATGGTAGATGCCTACAAGGTATCCAAGGATCTTTCCATTGTTAAACTAGATGAATTTTTCTGTGAGATGGAACTTCATGAGCTTGCTAACAAAGGTCAAAAAGAGAAGGGTATTGCTTTATTTGCAGGACCAAAGAGCAAGGATGGAAGAAGGAAGAAGGAAAAGAAGAAGGAAAAGGAGATTTCCTCATCCACCTCTTCCTCCGAATCCGATGATGAAAGTGGATCATCATCAAGTGAGATGGCGAACTTCGTAAGAAGGATTATGAGAAGAAGCCGAAGATACAAAGGAAAAGGTAAAACTAATGATCAAAATTTTGATAAATCTAATGTTATATGTTATGAGTGTAGCAAGAAAGGACACATTCGGAGCGAGTGTCCGAAATTAAAGAGGAAGGAGGAACGAGCCAAAAAGAAGGAGGAAAGAGTCAAGAAGAAGAAGGCTCTCAAGGCCACTTGGGATGAGTCCTCATCAAGCTCATCGGAGGAAGAAGAGAAGATGGAAAAGAGCACACGACAATTAGCACTCATGGCAAGGGAGGTTTCGGACTCCGGAAGTGAGGGAGATTCGAGCGACGCTTCAACCGCGGCTTCATCATCGTCGGATGATAAAGAGGTAACTTCTTCTCATATAGAAAAGTGTTATAAGACTATCACTCACTTATCTACATTGCTTAAAAAGTCAAAAACAGAAAATAAATTGTTAAAAGAAGAAGTAAAAATCTTAAGGACCCTTAGGGAAGATGAGGTCGATGACCTACATCTAGAAGTCCTTGAGGATGAGAACAAGACTTTAAAGGGTGAGGTTGAGAAACTCAAGAAAATGCTTGAGAAGTTCTCAACTAGCTCTAAGACTCTAGACATGATTCTAAATGCCCAAAGGGCAGTCTACAACAAGGCCGGGCTAGGGTATCAACCCAAGGAGTCGAGTTTCATTTCTCTAATGTCTAGAACTCAAAATAGTAGATCACATGTTTCTAGGGCTCATGGAACTAGGAAAGGTATGACCAAGGCATGGGTTCCTAGGTCTTTCGTTGTAGAAGCATTAGGTCCCAAGATTTGGGTACCTAAAACCTCTATCTTCCGTGTCTTGTAGGCATTGGTCGAGGGGGAGCATCTATCAACTTGGTTTGTTGATAGTGGATGCTCCAAGCACATGACCGGGGACAAATCACTATTTACAACCATTCAAAACAAAAGTAGAGGTAATGTGTCTTTTGGTAATAATGGTAGCCTTAAGGTTGTAGGAGTTGGAGACATTCATATATCCGAATGTTTCCATATCAAGAATGTCCTTCTAGTCAAGGGGATGACTTTTAATCTCCTAAGTGTCAGTCAATTGTGTGATACGGGTTACACAATTGAATTTCATTCAAGTCAATGTTTGGTTAAACACATTGACACACTTGACACGATACTAGTAGGCACAAGGGTTGATAATATTTATCAAGTATCGTTTAAAAGTGCTACTAATGCTTTGATTAAGTGTTTCATGTCGAAAGAAGAAGAGTCTTGGCTATGACATAGAAGGTTGGCACATGTAAACATGAAGAACATCCGGAAGTTGGCCAACCAAGGATTAGTGCGAGACTTACCCAGCATCAAGTACCACAAGACCAAACTATGTGATGCATGTCAAAAGGGTAAGCAAACAAAAGGTGTTCATAAAGGTAAAAGCATTGTAAGTATACTGCTTTAGATTTATTGCACATGGACCTATTTGATTGCAGTAGTGTAATATCATTGAATGGAAGTAGATATTGCTTGGTAATCGTTGATGATTTTACTAGATACACATGGACTTTCTTCTTGAAACATAAGGACCAAACTATAGATATTTTTATCTCTTTTTGTAGAAGAACTGAAAATGAAAAATCGACAACAATTAAAACCATTAAAAGTGATCATGGTGGGGAATTTCAAAATCATAGGTTTTTAGAGTTTTGTCAAGAAAAGGGATATAGGCATGAGTTCTCTATTCCAAGGACCCCACAGCAAAATGAGGTTGTGGAGAGAAAGAACCGAGTCCTACAAGAGGCTGCACGAAGCATGCTCAATGAGTACTCGCTACCAAGCTACTTATGGGCTGAAGCTGTGAATATAGCTTGCTATGTGCAAAATCGAGTTTTAATACATAGGTTTTTAGGAAAGACTCCCCATGAACTTTGGTTTGGGAAACCGCCTACAATTAAACATCTTAGGGTGTTTGGTTGTAAGGTGTTTATCTTGAACACCAAGGATCATCTTGGGAAGTTCACGGCTAAGGCTGATCAAGGGATACTGGTCGGGTACTCTCTTACCAGCAAAGCCTATCGAGTCTACAACAATAGGACTAAATTGATTGAAGAGTCCTCTGATGTAGCTTTTGAAGAAATCCCTAACTTAAATGATCAACCAAGGGATGTAGGAGAAATTCAATTTGAACTTAGAAATCTAAGTTTGAATGATCAAAATGAAGAACGAGTCGAAGTTGACTCTGATGTTGATGAGCAAAGGCAACAAAGAACTCAATCTGATCCTTTGCCTGATATTGAGTCCTTGCCTGTGCCGAGTGAGACCACTCATGAGGCACCGCCAACACCAAGGCAGTCTAGGTTAGCCACTAGTCATCCCCAAGACCAAATTGTGGGAGACATCCAACAAGGGGTTAGGACTAGGTCATTCTTTAGAAATGAGTCTAATGAAGTCGCATTAATTTCAGAGATTGAACCAAAAATAATTGATGAGGCATTGCACGATCCTGATTGGATCTTAGCTATGCAAGATGAGTTAGGTCAATTTGAAAGGAGTCAAGTGTGGGACTTAGTTCCTAGACCTAAGAAGACCACCATTATTGGAACTAAATGGGTCTTCAAAAATAAGTTAAATCAAAAGGGAGAAGTTGTAAGAAACAAGGCAAGACTTGTAGCCAAGGGCTATAGTCAAGTCGAAGGTCTCGATTATGATGAGACTTATGCTCCCGTGGCCCGATTAGAGTCCATTCGTTTGATGCTAGCTTTTGCTGTACATAGAGGTTTCAAGCTCTATCAAATGGACGTTAAATCGGCCTTCTTAAATGGTTTCATTAAAGAAGAGGTCTATGTTGAACAACCACCGGGGTTTGTGAATACCGAACCTCCAAACCACGTGTACAAGCTCAAGAAAGCTCTTTATGGGCTTAAACAAGCACCTCGAGCATGGTACGAAAGGTTGTCAACTTACTTATTAGAAAAGGGTTTTGTGAGAGGTCAAATAGACCCAACACTATTTCTGCGTAGAGATGGTGAAAATATATTTGTAGCCCAGGTGTATGTCGATGACATAATTTGTGGCTCAAATAACAAGGGTTATTTGAATGAATTTATCACTCACATGGAAAGTGAGTTTGAAATGAGTCTGGTGGGAGAATTGACATTCTTCCTTGGACTTGAAATCAAACAAACTCGAGATGGCATTTATGTCCATCAAACAAAATATACTCAAGAGATGCTCAAGAAATTCAAAATGAGTGACTCTAAGGAAGTGTCCACTCCAATGGCGACAAACACTCGCCTTGACAATGATGAGAGTGGAAAACCAATTGATCTAACGCAATATAGAAGCATGATTGGTAGTCTTCTATATCTCACAGCTAGTCGACCGGACATACTCTTTGCTGTGGGCATGTGCGCTAGGTATCAAGTCTGTGCCAAGGAATCTCACTTGATTGCAGTTAAGAGAATTCTGAGATACCTTAAAGGCACAATTAGAGTAAGTCTTTGGTACCCACGTACTGAGTCTTTTGACTTGATAGGTTATACCGACTCCGATTATGCTGGGTGCAAATTGGATCGGAAAAGTACTAGTGGGGGCTGCCAATTTTTAGGTTCATCTTTAGTTAGTTGGTCGAGTCGGAAGCAACATTGTGTTGCTCTTTCCACGACCGAGGCCGAATATATTGCCATGGGAGAGAGTGTATCACAGTTGTTGTGGATGATACACACCCTAGAGGATTATGGACTTTCTTATAAGGGTGTACAAGTGCTATGTGACAACATTAGCACGATCAACCTAACTAAAAATCCAGTCCATCATTCGAGGACCAAACACATTGAAGTGCGTCATCACTTCATAAGAGATCACGTAGCTAGGGGAGACATTGCACTCACATATGTTAAGTCAAAGTCAAATATAGCTGATATTTTCACCAAACCCCTTCCGGAGAATGAATTTAGTCATTTAAGGAGGGAATTGAGAATGTGTTTGGCTCCTTAGGTCCTTAGGACTTCATCATGATCAATAAGGACAAATTAAAATGACAAGAGAAATTTGGAATGATTTTGGGCAACTTGGGAACATCTCACACAAACTATAAAGTTTAACAAAATATTTTTGTTTGCTAGAAATGGGGTGAGATGCTAGGATCAACCAAATTATTCAAAATGTATCATGCATCCCTTGAATAATTAGGTTGAAGAGATATAGATTGAGTATGAGGAAGACCTTTACACAATTCATGTGTAATTGGTTCCTAGATCTTACTCATATATTCCAACCAAGGAATCTTGGTTGGACCTATGTCTAGAAATTCTCTAACCTTGTTGTGTTGATTGATACCATTGCTTGATACCTTCCTGTTTGAATTTAGGACAAGTTGGTAAAATAAAAAAAAATATATTTTGACAAACTTGGAACTACTCATAACAAGGAGATATTTTGAACCGATAGCCTGGGTACTTGTTTCACTATAAATCATAGTTTCAACGAACAAGCAAATAAAGTAAACTTATTCAGCACATCTGTTATGATGTGTCTGAAAAAGTTTCGAGCCCTAATAATTCCAAACCATTAGAGCTCATCATTAGAAAATATTCATTGGTATCACTGAATCTGTTCTGTGGGCTCTCCGGATCCTAGGTTCTGAACTTGGAAGCTATTAAAGCAAAATTTCAGAGCTTTTGATAAGAATTTCAGAGGCTGAAATCGCTGACAATCAGACACTGATCGGTCCAGGGACCGATCAGGATGATATCTGATCGGTCTCTACGACCGATCAGGAGGCCATCTGATTGGTCCAGGGACCGATCAGGAGGCTCCCTGATCGGTCTCCACGACCGATCAGGAGGATATGGCACGCGAGGCTCCCTGATCGGTCTCAACGACCGATCCGGGAATTCCCTGACCGATCAGGACGTTCCCTGATCGGTCAGGATTTCTCCTGATCGGACAGCCGTCCGATCTTCTGATCTTCTGACCCTCTTTTTTAACTTCTCCCCATCCCTCACTCTCTCATTTCACGCCGAAACCCTAGCCGAACCCCTCCTCAGTCCCGACTCTTCTCTTCATCCTCTCCGAAAACCTCAAATGGCGCCCAAGTAACTCTCCTTCTTCCCGAGATTTGTTCATTCTTAGCATTTTAGCTTCTTTTCATAGTTTCTCTATGTGTGCTGTCTCGGTTCTCTCTGTGTGGCTCCCGTGGACTCCCATTTGCCCCGACCGTGTCCAAATCTTTATCTATTTAGGAAGAAAGCAGCCGGTGAGGGTTCTTCTAAGTCCCCAGCTGAGAAATCCAAGTCCCATGCACCCTCTCGACCCCAACCAGCTAGTTCCAGTAGATTCCCAAACCGCCAGTTTGAGCTAGCATTTCAACAGAGGACATTCAAGCTGCTTCCATGTCGATCTGTGGATCGAAAGTGGATGGATGAATTTTGTCCCTCTGTATCGGAAACCCTAGCCTATTATAAACTTGATTCGGTAGTCTACCTAGAAAGGAATATCAATCTTGACCTAATATCTGAATTCTATAACAACCTTCATCAAAACCATGATGGTGTTTATAACACTCGAGTCGCTAAAAGAAGTATCGATTTCTCCATCAGAGAATTCTTTGGGTATCTAGGTTGCCGTATGTGTTCAGGAGATCATTTTCCCTTGTATCCTGATTTACCAGAGTCACTACCTCCTCCACTTGATGTATCACCTGACGATATTTATGAGTACTTCTTCAGGCAACCTAGACCGGATGGACTAGATGAGCTAGATGTTGACTTCCCTACTTTTGCAGCCTTGAGATTATCTCCTCAAGACTACATTCTTTTTAAGATTGTCACGAACTGCCTTCTACCTATCACATCTAAACCATTATCTGAGATCCGATCATATCATTGTCTTATGCTTTATGGTTTGCGTCGACGTCTCGATTTTGAAATCATGTCGAGCATCTACTCCTCGATCATATCATATTCTAAGCCTAGCGGCTCCACTATTTATATGCCTTATGGGCATATAATTACTGATTGGCTCGAGACCCTTCAGGTTGATGTCTCTAAGGGTAGAATAGTCAAAATGGTCAGGCAGGATTGCCGACTTGGGAAACGGGCATTTTCCAAGTCTGGCATCATAGGGCAAAATGGGGATGTTCGGTGGAAGGATGGGAGAGCACTGGGTGAGTTACCACGGGGACCTCCACGACAGGTTGCTCCTGTTGCTGCTCCTCCTGCTGCTGACGATGGAGAGGCCGATCCGATACCGCGATCGCCGAGTGAGAGCCGCTTTGATCAGACGATGCGATGATATTGGATGGCTGATTCGGATAGACCAGCGCTACGATGATCTGCGCGGGCAGATTGACCAGCGCTTCGATGATATGCGCAGTCATCAGGTGGTGACACAGCAGTTGCTACTCGGATGGATGGCACGCTACCCGCCTCCGCAGTCTTACCCAGGCTATCCATCCTCCAGCGTGCCGCCTCAGGATTTCACCCCTCCTGCCGATGATGGTGATGTTCCTCAGTGTGAGGATATTGATTGATACAGTTTGTTTGTTAACTGTATGTATTTTGGATGTTATTTGTTAGTCTTTATGTCTGACCTGGATGTTTGCACTTCTGATGCTACTCATGTATTTATGCTACTCAGTTTTATATTTGCTTGCTCTTTATTATGTTTCATTTTCTATCCGTTATTAATATGCTGTTCACTTGCATGTCTTGTTTGTCCTTTATTTCCTTATTACTGTCTTATAATACACTTAGAGGGAATTCTAAGTGCTTTAAGAAACAGACAGTAAGGGTTAAGGGGGAGTTCTTTAAGTTATCTTACCTTATTCGCACCTTTTCGGTGTTTGACAAAGGGGGAGAGGATACCTAAGTTTAGAAATGTATGAAAGCTTGATTTTAGGGGGAGAGGATAACGGGAAGGATCTTGATTCCCGTCATTGACTTGGTGGTGTATCCGTCTTAGGGGGAGGATCCTGATTTCCCTAAAAATTATGGGTATATGAGCATTTCTGATCTAAACTTAAATCGTGTTGTCAAACAACAAAAAGGGGGAGATTGTTGATACAGTCTGACCTGGATGTTGTTTTGCTGTTAACACCGATTTAAGTTTGTATCGGATATTTAACTCAGATTGATTACTAATCTAGGTTGACTTGGTTGACCTGATTGACAAGTCCTAACTGGGATGTTAGGCGGTTGGAAAGTCCTGGTGAGTGAAGCCAGGCAGATTGGAAATCCTGGTGAAAACCCTAGTGAGTGAAGCTATGTGCAAGTCCCGGTGAGTGAAGCCGGGCAAGGAAAATCCAGATGGATCAAGGGTGATCGGACATCCGTATTGAAAAGTCCAAGAAGGAAACTTGGCATGCGAAGTCGAGAGGGCTCGGTAGCTCGCTCGACTGATGGACTCGGAGAGGGCACGGTAGCTCGTTCTCCGGATTAGGTCGAGAGGGTCCTAAGTGGACATTCCATGGCACATTGGATCGGTCGGTAGACCGACAAACGTATCGCTGGATCGGTCGGCAGATCGATCCGGTGAAACGAAGTTCCATGGATCGGTCGAATCGATCGGTGATGCTTGCACAAGTGAAATCGATCGATCGATCGAAAACAAGCACATCGAGGTAACCGATCGGTCGTGAGACCGATCGAGAAGAGCGCAGAAGAGAAGGGGTGGATCGGTCGTGGACCGATCCACACTCAATCTGATCGGTCCTGCGACCGATCAGGCTGCTGCCTGATCGGTCCAAGGCACTGTGATCGGTTTGGTGACCGATCCACACACTCGATTTGTTCGTTGTGATTCCTTCACCGCTTTTGATATACCTCATTCATTTATGTGATATAATCCTCTGTGCTGTTAGCTTTTGAGTTTGCAGGTTAACAGGTATCATTCCAAGCCTAATTTCAAATTAAGTTCATAAGAGGAATGCGACAAATGGTCTTTCTGCTGATTTCAGCGGCGCATGGTGCATTTCAGGCATCAACGGATACTGCTTGACTCCTGGGGATTGGTTCGAGCTCAGAAGACGCCAGTGATGACTGTGATATCATTGGTGTGAGTTCAGAGAACCAGGTAAGGAGGAAGAGGGATTGGCTGCAGCGCTGATTTGCGCAGTTTTGGACCAGATCGGTGACAGCAGAGATCAGGTTTGAGAAGCAATAAAAACAGCGAGAGGAGAGAACAGAATAACAACAAGAAAGCTTGAAAGAAAAGTCTGTGCTGTTGTGCGAAGTTCTTGAGCTCTCGGGTGAACTGCGATCTCTGTTCTGCTACTGATCCTCGCGTGGTTGTAAGCATTTTTATTCTCCTTTGCCACCGAGTTTCTGTAAGTCTCGTGCTTTAACTTAGATATTTCTTGAGACGTTGTGAGGAGGTTACTCCACCGAGAAGGAGGATTTGTAGCCGGAAGTTATCCGGGGTGCGATCTACCGAAGATCAAGGAGTCGTCCACCTTACGGACACGCCGAGGAGTAGGGGCAAGTTATCCCCGAACCTCGTAAATCCTAGTGTTAGTGTGCTTGTGTTTCAAGTTTTTGAAGGGCTATTCACCCCCCCCTCTAGCCATCTAAGATCCCAACAAAAAGTACAAGTTGCCAAGACATTCATTGTAGGATAATTTTCCCTTCCTCTATACCTTGACACATCTTCTTTTGAAACCTTCACTTGGATATGTGTTCCATCTATTGTACCGATACAATTCTAAAAGTTTCAACATAAACCAGTAATCATTATCATGTGACATTACAAAAATAAATTCAAAACAATATTTATATTTAAAAATATCTTAAAGTATGGATAGAATCTTCCTCCACTGTTGAGTATTTGTGGTGAGACAGTAGAACCATTTGGTTGAACTAAAAATTGATCTTGAAATATTATTAAAGCTCTAAGAACTTTGTGGAAATGACGACTAATAGTCTCAGTAGATCGACGGAAAAAAAACTTTTTGATCGAACACGTCCTTGACCACTTGAAATATGTAGAAACTTAGCAACTTGTTCCTCAACAAAACTGTATTGATTATCCCTCAGAAGTCCTCTTCCACGAGGTATTGCAACTAATCGAGTGAAAGCATCATAACTCATGCGTATTACAGAGCGTGAGTTATAATGGGCTTCTAATTGAGCCATCAATTCTTGACGCACTTGATTTCCATTACATCGTTGTGATTGGGTATTTGGTCTTTCAATACGAGACACATGTCGAGTCATATATTGCAACTAATCGAGTGAAAGCATCATAACTCATGCGTATTACAGAGCGTGAGTTATAATGGGCTTCTAATTGAGCCATCAATTCTCGACGCACTTGATTTCCATTACATCGTTGTGATTGGGTAGTTGGTCTTTCAATACGAGACACATGTCGAGTCATATATTGCATGCAAGCTAAATAACCAGCATAAGCAACTATGGCTAAAATTGCATTTCTATCAAATTGCCTCATATTACGTACAATGTAAGTGTCTTCCAATTTTCCAATCTTGACTCACTTATAGCCATATTGAATGCTAACTCTGGATTTACAAATCTTTGTTTGAACAAGTACCAACTTCCATGTAGTAGACAATAGTTTGGAAAGAAACAAATAATAAGATAAGTTGTACCACACAAACCAACAGTATAGTTTGTACCTTCTATATTTTCTACCACACAAACAAATAACAAGATAAGTATCATCTTCAATACAGAATAGTTTAGGCACAAAATCAAAACCAAACAAAGCCACAAAGACACGGAACAAAACAAAACAAAGGCAAAACCAATAAAGCACAAAAACAAAACAAGGGCCAAAACCAACGAAGTTCAAAATCAACAACATTCATACCTCCAATTGATGATGCAGCGGTGGCGACGGGAAGAACATGGCGCCAGAGAAGAAGGTGACCGACAGCAGTATGAAGAAGGTGGTGCACGAGAGAAACGGTACAAGGAGAAATTTTCGGCGCAAGGAGAAACGGCGCACGGGAGAAAGGCAGGAAAAAACAAGAGAGTCGGCAGATGGAAAAAAGGGTTTTAAGTTAAAAGGGCAATTAAGTAATTTTAGTTGTTCATGGTAAATTCCCTATCCAAATCTGACCATTTGAGGTCTGATTTACTGTTCACGTTTTGAATGGAATTGGAATTGAATTCCATATCAAATTCATCTCAAAAATTCATTCCAAACTATGGAATTGAATTCCAATTACCATAGGAATTCAATTCCATAGGATTCCAAACAGGGTGTTAAGGATTTGACAACAACAATGGTGTTTTGAGCACGAGTGCCACATGAACAATAAATAATATTTTCTTGATTCTTTCTTTCAACTCTACAGCTCTGTGTTGACTTCATCGCTCCGTGCTAACTTCATCATCACACTGACTGCACCAACTCCGGTAGTCCTATTAACCAATGTCGTCGACATGTAGGTAGGAAACCCACTCGAATGCTAGAGATCAAAAGCACCATCAGACTAGAAGGGAGAGTTATGATCGTATAGGAATAAGTGATGGTGTCCAAAAGCGATGAATGTATTAAGCTGAAAACATAGCTCCATTGTTGATAAAAAAAAGACTCCATTCTATCCTACGTAACATAAATAATGTTAGTACCCGACCAAGAAGAGGATCTGATCCTCCGACGCTAAAATCAAATCTAGTTAGGAAAAGAAATAGTGAAAAGACTAAAGTAAGTGCGTATAAAAAAAATACAATATCATATATCTCCCCTTGTAGATGAGGACTCCCATTCTATAGTGTCATTATTAGAGCATGCACATCAAATTTTCCTATCACTATATTTAAAATTTAAAATAAATAATTCATTTTATTAAATTTACATAATCACTTTTCACTACACACTACATCAACTGACCTATCCAAAATTTAAAATAAAATTTTTAAATATGATAAATAATGTGGATGCTCTTTTATTTATACACATATTTCAAAACATTCCTAAAAAGACAAATCATAAAAGCAACTCTAACATCTTTTCTAAAATAGACCCACAAATCTCTATGATTTGATAGTCTGAAAGCTTTGAAAGCGTAATTTGTTTATAAAATATCCTCTATTCTTTGTGGCGCAAACTTTCAAAAGAGAATACAAAACCATTCGATCACGGGACCTACAATGGGCCGACTGGCCATCACTCAGGAGGAGCACCCACTTGAGCTCGTGAAACGTGATGAGTAACTTGATCTTCACATAGCCTTTTCGTTTGCATCTAGTGTGTAATATGGCCGACCGATCGATCTGTAGGTTTGATCGACCAATCAAAAGGTCCAGTCAACTGAATTATCACTGCTTATTGCACTCTAACACCTTAAGGCCTGATCAATCATTCAAGGTCTGATCGGCTGTTCAAAGGACGATCATCCATATGACCCGTTCAGGTGTGTTCCCGTCTCAGTTGGTGACTTTGAAAGTTGACCACTCCTTGACTTTGCCTATCTCGTCCACCACTCTTCCCAACCTTAACTTACCTTTTAAATAATCCACCTTTATCATCGTATCAACAACCTACATCACTTTTGAAGCACACATTAAACCCTAATGGATCTCCCCTAACAGATCTCCAGGTTAAAGACGTATTGAGGAACAGGAGGACAAGATCTATTGGCCTGTAGATTTCAAAGGCCTGTAGATTTCAAAGCCACTTGCCGGAATAGTCACGAAAGATCTACGAGACTCGAACCCAAAGAAAACAATGCGATCGAGCCAGAAGTGGAGGAAGTATCAACCCGCATCAGAATCCAATAGAGCTGATTTCGTACTCGTAGAAAGAACTGGGCGAACTCAAACCTACCAGGAAACTCATTCCTCAAAAAGCTTGGCAGTTTGCTCAACCCTGATCCAAACCAGCAAATCGATTCACCACTTCGTCAAAATGAAATCTGACACTACCAAATTGCATAGGTGCATGTTTTATAATTACTGGAACTACTCTTATTTAGTAGAGAAAATTTAACATAATTTTCCACATTATCATGTTGGTCAATGTATGAAACGAACTATGTTCCGCTTCGCTTCACCGAAAAGATGACCCTCTTAGCCTGTTTAAGCATCTGATTTGCTCCCCTGAAACGACATTCTATACGCAATACAATTCCTATTAGTGGCAGAATGAAAAATCATGCCAATATAGAGAGATTATGATTTTATAATTATCTATTTTAGTACAATCAACTAATATTGAGCGTGATCCAAGTATTTTCAACCCAGGTCTGAGAATAGTACGTCAAGAAGGTGGAATAACTTCTAAATTCTACTTACTACTTAGCCCAAGTTTAAATTGTTTAATAAGATAATAAAAAAATATTATCAACCTCTCAATTTAAATTTATTTAATTATTTAAAATTTAAATTTATTTAATTATTTAAAATTTTTACTTCTTTGATTAATTATTAAATTTAATAATTTAAATTTTTTTTTTTAATTTATCATGTTAATAAAAAATTTATTAATGAACATAATATATAAATATTATTTATGTGACAAAAGACGATTCGCTCGCCCCCAACGCCTCCGCCAACCCGTCCCTAAGCTAATACGGAGAAGGTAAATCACGGGTGGCTACTAACCATTAGTACAAATGACCAAAACATAGGGGAGGTTATGCTCGGTCACGTCGAATTTCGACCCCAAGACCACATGTGACAATACCATTAATGAACTAAATATAATCATGTTAATAAAAATTTTATTAATGAATATAATTTATAAATATTATTCATAAATATTATTTATGAACATTAATGAACTAAATATATCTACTCAAAATTTATTTATTAAATTTAACAAAATTATTCCAACTTTATTTATTTAATCAATCTTACATGAATATATGATAGCAAAAGGTCAAAAGTTCAGAGAGGACCTTTTTTCTCATTTAAACTCTTAGTCCATAACTAAGATCCACGCTAACTCAATCCTGTCTCGGACACATGTATTGAACTAAGATTTACAAGTTCTTACTAAATCAAACACCTAATTTGTTCGTAAACATTTAATTCATTTATAACCCAAAAAAAGAAATTGCAATCAATTCACAACAAGAGGGTCAATATATCAGGAGAAACCTGATAATATCTGGAGAGATTAAAAGAGATAAATAATAACTAAACTCATTCTTAGATGAAGCATGACATAAGAATACAAAAATGATGATAACCTACAAACCCTAGTTAATTTTTACATCAAGGACAAGGGACGTACTTTATCAACCTTGGAGAAATGTCATAGAAGGATTACACAGAAGCTAGCATATGCCACGTAGTTCAACTACGATACAACTCTTGAGGATAATGATGAGTTAAAAGGTAGATGGAGGCAAGAACCCTCAAAACATAAAGTTGAGAAATGGGAAAATGAAATGAGAACATCTCATCTCCAAGAGGACCAACCAAGTACAAGTTGAGAGAAGAAAATGATTACATCTCTATTATTCAACTATGTAGATAACACCCATGTCTATGTCTCATCTAGAGCCAAACTTATTATTTAAAAATGTAGCGTATTATTTCAAGCAACAACAGAACTAGTTGATAATAAAAGGCTATTATTTCTAAACCCTTAAATGTGAAAATTTTATTAAATGAGAGACCCAGAATGATAGAGGCACACTGTTATCAATTTCCAAATTAAATATAACCATATTTCACATCAAAAAGTCATTAAAAGAAGAAAACTCATCTATTAATCAAATTGTTCATTTTCAAGATTATGTTTGTCATATATATAAACTAATTATCATAACCTACAAAATTGAGTATTTTAATCCTAAACTTAGTAATATCAATTAATTTTTCCCTTCAACACGCGGGCTTCAAATATAAGTGATAAAATTGAATTTCCCATCAAAATAGATTATACATTCTAGTTTTCCTTTTAAGTTATTGAATAGCAAGACTCTAATAAGTAAAAACTTAAAAATATACATTTCAAACTAACACAGGGAAAGCAAAGATGACAATAAATTTGTGACCTGCTCTTAAGCTTTCAATACCATAAGCACTAAACTAAATTATGGATGTGACACAATAATTTTCCATATCTCAGAAACAGCACGGAAATAAACAATTAAAACTTCATAACGTCTTTGTGGTACCTAGATGCACGTATTGTACATATTTTAAGAATAAAACATTAGACGCATTAACAGTGCACATAGCACGTGAATCGAAAATTATATGTCAATGTGTATTGTAAAAATTATCTAATCCAGCGATCTAAAATATGCTAAAATCCAACCAGATATTCAATAAACGCAAAACTACGGCCAATGGATGTGGGGATTTATTCAAATTTATCTCAAATGATGACTTTGATGCTATTTTCATATCCTACCGAGGATTAGTTCTTGAGCTATGAAGAAACTTCAATAAATTCTTCTGGCGTAGTTACCTATAATAACTGTATACTTCTATCTAAAGTCATTTATATGTAATACATGACTGTAAACCAATTAAAACTATCATGATTAACCTAGAAACACTTAGAATATAGTTATTTTTATACAAGCGCAGCAAAAATGGTCTAGTGATATAAATATTAACTTGCACATGACATGACTTTGGATGATCTCATGAACGCATAAGTTTGGCAATTAGGTTCCTTGCTTGAGGTCAGACAAATAAGCAGCCCCAACGGCGATCTAATAAAAAATGGCTAGGCTGCAAGGAAGTAGTCAGCAACAAAATTTTTAGGTAGCTTATATAACAATTCATGCTAGCACATTATCCTAAATAACGTTCAAGGGGAAAAAATCATGATTACGGCATTTATCAGTTCATGTTCTACAATAAATGAAAGAAATTGGCACAGACCGACCATTACTCAAGCTATTTTTTTCATTGAACAAGTCAACATAAGAACTAAACCCAAAAGCCTACGCACAGTTATAAAAAGGGCCTAATATATCAAACTAAAAATATAAGTTGCCTTAATGGCATTCTCTATTTATTAATTATTTAGCGTTATATAGTATAGGCTGACTCAGTCAATTGAAGAGTACAAGCTGAAAAAACAATAAAAACCCAGAAGTCTGTGACAAGTTCTTAGAAGCATAAATCTTCTATTTCACATAAAAGCCCATATCAGAACAGTGATCTTATACAACAATAGGAACCAGTAACAGTGATCTTATACAAAATGGCCGGGTTACAAGGAAGTAGTCAGATTCAGTACAAAACTATTAATTGGTTTATAAAGACCATTCTTGCTAGCAAATTTTATTATCTAACCTTCTGGGGGAAAAAATCATGCTTGCCACACCGCCTCCTGAAGCATTTTCCCAAACAAATTGTTTGCATGCACAAGACACCAAACATTTCATGTTCTACAGTAGATGAAAGAAATTGACACAAGTTGACCATTATTCACGTTAGTTTTCTCAAAGAAAATGTCAACATGAGGACTAAACAACAACGTATGCACATTAAGGGCTTCGTGTATCAAACCAAAAAAAGGCTTACTGGTATTACCAACTTGTTGATTATTTAGCATTATATAGCACATCCAGCATCCTGAGTTACCTTCGTCCGGATACCAAAATAAACTATAATGTGGCCATAACCGTGCAACAGTTAGAGCATAAAATTAAAGAGTATAAGCTGAAAACAAAATAGAAAACCAGAAGTTAGACAAATTCCTAGGAGCATAAATCTTTTATTTCACATAAAAACCCATACAGTCATTTCAGTCCCTGCATTGCATACCGCCAATTGGAACGACCATCACAGATTTTCCTTCAAACTTTCTCATCCAGCATAAATGCAAAAAAGTTAAAATGTAGAACGTTCACGTATAAGTGAAGGATGTAAAAACAAATAACTCGTTACTTAAATTCAAAAGTAAGATAAAAGGCCTAACTGTAGCATATCTTATAACCAAAAATGGTGAAGCCTCGTCTAGTTGTATCCTCCTATACTTCCATTGAACATGGCATAATTCGTCCAAGCATTATAAAATGAAGACCTAAATGGCAGGTCAAGGGTGTGGGTAACTTCACCTAAGTGAGTAGCAAATAACATATGAAAAAAAATGCAATTAAAGTATTTTTTCTAGCTTGGATACACCACATGCAAGGCTATCCTGGATGTAAAATATCTGTTTGTTTGGATAATAAAATAGAAGCATAAGCAAGGTAGTGACACAGTATAAAAATTTACAAGTTGCCATTGCATCAACAAATCAAGTCTAGTAAAGTTATCAGATTAAATACAAACAAAAAGGGTGGTTCAATACTATAATAGTGAACAAATTGAGATTTCGGGCATAGAATTTTTGATGTATCAGACCATTAGACTAGTCCACTACTATCTTCGACATATATGCTTAGAGTGAAGACTATCAAGCTTAGGTCTGAGGCCAAGACATTCAACAGGAAAACAAATATCGTTTTCGACCATTATTCTGCTTAAGGTTTCAAACCTCGAAAAAACAAGGCAAAAAATAGCAGGAATCCGCAAAATCTTCGTTTCCTCTAAGTTCAAAATCATGCTACCTGAGTTATTTTTCAAATCAAATGCCATGGCCCACGAAGATCTAGGCCGAAGTTCAAAAACGAACAGCTGTTTAACAAGCAACAACCACGGATCCAACTGACAAAAAAAAAAGACAAACCTGTCGATGGCCGAGAACGTGTTCAAACCCGACCGCAGGCAAAGCAGCCAATTGACAACGAGAAACAGCACGCTGGTACACAACCATAACTGCTAGTATGATCAAGGACCGACGTGCTCTCTCTCGTTGTCGACCAAGCATATCTGCCTACGTGCAGAAATCACAAGATCCCTTACTGCAGGGTGCAGCAAACATCCACTCAGTTCAAAGATCAAAAAGGCAAACAAAATATCGATCGACAAAAGAACAAACCATTTAAAATAAACAAGGATAGGAATTCCACCGTCCGTTACCCTCAGAACGAGGAACTTCTGAGACCAAAGACGAAGCGCAGATCAAACCCTAAACTAAGGAAGAAAATAAGAAGACGGAGAAGAAGAATATGGACTGAGACCAGGAATACGAGGGCCAGTTGGCCGTCCTTTTATTAACCGAAGAGAATTAGGGCGTACCTAAATATTAAATGTTTCATTTTAAAATGCTGAATAAAAACAAGTACAAAATATTTTTTTTAAAAAAGGGCCAAGTTTGTCCGACAGTCTTATGTCTTTTCCACTGGTGGGTACTTCGTTCTCTCTGTCTCGACGTGGTGGGACCCAAACCCCAATGGCGAGGTACGAGAGAGGGTGACGCTGTAGGGGGCGATTAGCCGGTGGCAGATTAGCGGGATGGAATGGAGCGGAAGGACGGTGCGCCGTGTCCGGACGAGTCGGTTGTCGAAACGTGTCGTAGGCGGGAAGCAGAGCTCTGGCGGTATGGAGGAGGCGCCTGTCCTTGTTCTTAATTACGAGAGTGCCACATGGTGGGGCTGAGCCTGAGGGGTGATGAGGACGCGACGCCGTTCGCCCTGGTCGTATCGGATATCAAAAGCCTTATCCTGCCCGAGACCCGGACAACTCAACAGTGCATGTGCTTTGTACAGTTGGATTTTGTTGCGTGTGTGTCAACTCAATTAATGGATTTTGTAAAGTTGAATTTTGTTATGATTTAATATATAGGATCGATTCATCACATGTAAGAAGATAGACAAATGAAACTAAATCGATTCATTGATTGATTTAGTCATGTTACATCGATTAATGGATTGGTTCATCAAACTGTTCATCACTCTGTGACACACATACGTGCAGAATAATGTGATAGATTGATCCACTGATCGATCTAATATGGTTGAATCAATCAGTGAATCGATTCAACTTCGCCTGTCTATCTTCTTACGTGTAGTGGATCGATGCAGGGGGTTGGATCGATCCAGTGGGAGTTGGATCGATCGAGCCCCTCGCTGGATCGATCCTATGTCCTCATCTTCTCGCGCTCATCTCACGATCATGGACGATTTCAATCGCAATCCAGCCCAACCATGGCCAAAACCCTCTGGGTTCAGCTTCTTCTCCGGTCATAGTAAGATTTGGGGTAGACGGTCGAAGGCAGCCAGAGGTGGGAGGGCTCGATGAGCACGAGAAGACATGATAGGCGTGTTGAATCGATCCACTGATCTATCTAGCATGGATTTTGATGTGCACCGCACCAAATCCTACAGATGCATGCTGCATGCTAATATTCCCCCCCCCCTCTCTCTCTCTCTCTTTATTTATATATATATATATATATATATATATATATATATATAGTTATGATATCATGCGCGATGCACACAGTGAGTGACTGTGCGCATCGCGCAGGATATCAGCGCTGTTTTTTTCCTTTTAATTTTTTTTAAAAAATTTTGAATTAAATAAATAATTAAAATATTTTTTAAAAATCTTATTTTTAGGGTTCATGTTTTCCAATTGGATTATAATTTGTAAGCTATTTTTTTTTAAAGATTTTACCTCTAGGGTTCAGATTTTTCAATTGGGTTATAGTATTTAGTAAAAAGAAAAATTAAAAATAAAATAAATTTAAGTATTTATGGAGTATTGTAATGTGTTTAGGGGATATATTCATGGATTAGGGATTTATATATGAGGAAATATTGATTTTTTAAAATTCAAAATCGAAATAATAGATATTGTATGCTATTATTTATTATTATTATTTTTTTAAAAAAAAATTGAATTAAAAAAATTAATTAAAATATTTTTTTAATATTTTATTTTAGGGTTCATGCTTCCCAATTGGGTTATAATTTTCACGTTTTTTTTTTTAAAGATTTTACCTCTAGGGTTCTAGCATCCCAATTGGGTTATAGTGTTTAGTAAAAAGAAAAATCAAAAATGAAATAAATTTAAATATTTATGGAGTATTATAATATGTTTAGGGGATATATTTATATATAGGAATATTGATTTTTTTAATTCAAATAAAAAAAATAATTAGAAAAGTGATATGCTGCACGCGCGCACAGTCGCACACTGTGCGGCGCGCAGCATATCACAACTCTCTCTCTCTCTCTCTCTCTCTCTCTATATATATATATATATATATATATATATATGATAATTTTATTATTTTGTATAATTAATGATGATATGAGATGTAACAAGCGGATTCAGAAGATGAAGATGACATGACGATCAAAATCAAATTGACGTGGTGGTTAAAGTCAAGGTGATGTAGCAGTCAAAATCAATAAAGGAGAGCATCCTACACTTGGCTCTGATTGTTTGTCCAACACTAAGGCTCTTAGACCTAGTCCGATCAGATTACAAGCCATTCAGGAGAGGGTTGATTGAACCTTAAGTCGGTCGAGCATAAGGCGTTTAATGCTTTACTCTTAAAATGAAAAGATAGCATGTCCGACCAGATTGAAAGACGGTCGACCTTATAGGTCGGCCAGGATGTCTAATCCACCTCGTAATTGATCAACTATTGGTCTAGGCAAGGGATAGATCGAACTCCTTACTCTTTACGCACGCTTGGTTGACTCGATTACCGATGAGCCCTATGGTTTCCACACGACGATATGTCTGTGTATCCGTTCAATAATAAACCCAGACGGGCTTATATGGCTCCATACCCATCTCTTATAGGCATAAATGTAAGATAGCTCTCTTTATGGATCCGGTTAAACTTCTAGGTTCACCTTACTTACAAATTATTATACTCCCGGCCGGACAAAAGACTGAATGGGCCTAAGGCACCTCAGCTTAAAATATCGACCAAACCTCTCAAAACACAGCTCCATTTCTTTAGGTAGCTCATTATACGCCTAGCCGGACAAAAGGCTGACTAGGCCTGCAGTACTCAGCTTCATATTGCTTTTCAGATGGATTTCCAATATACCCGGTGCATCATATTATTTTCCGAACTGATTCCTAAATAGCATTCAATACATGACAAAGCAGTTTAATGTGAGGACAAGCATAAACACAGTCGGTCTTATAGGTCGGCTGGGGTATACTCAACCGACATCATGAGTTGAGAATCCTAATAACCTGTCAAAATAACAATTATGTGTCAGAAAATATTTTTCTGGAACATTCTTCAAGGATAATCACGTTTCTCATCAACAGACCACTTATGACAGCATATTCCTTCAACAACCTTAGTAATGACGTAAGCTATAAATGACAAAAGAGATATATATATATGGGTAAATGGAATATTCCTTGGATAATTATTGTACATTACCTAGGTTGTACACTTTTCTTTACCTAACAACCTCTGACACACTTTTCTATCTCATAATTACGGATGTTATGAGAGGTGGTATATAAAGGGTTGTCATCTCCATTGGGAAGGTACATTCTCTGAACATCTGAAGTTTATTCTTACGCGCACCTTCTCTATTGTTCTTTATTCATCAGTCTGGAATGTATTGACTTGAGCGTCGGAGGGCCTTCACTAGAGACTCCCTCAGATTTCTGGGTGCTGACATTTTGTTTGCTTGTCTGAGTGTGCACAGGATCGAAAGGAATCTTCTCCGTAGAGTAAAAAGTATTCTCTTAGTCAACAACTAAGCTACCATACCCAACACGTCATCTTTGCAGTTTTTAGATAGGATCACATGAGTTAATTTTTTTAAAAAATAATATAGAATTTAGAGGCTAAATTTAAGATGTAGTATTTAGGGGAAAAAAGTTTTATAAAAAAAACATTAACACTAAGTATTTATGGATTGTTCCTAAATAAACTCTATTAAATGATTTTTTTTTAATGTTTTATACATATAATGTTGGAAGTTGTTTCATATGGGTAGATTATTGTCAAAGTTACAAGATAAATTTACTGAATTTAATAATACTGGAGTTAAATCCATCCTTATTTATTAAGGTGGTTTGAACTGATAATTTTACATTGTCAGCCTGGAAGGTTGGGGTGAACTGTAAGGCTATTTGAGCATGAGTGAGACGTTGCTAGATGAAACTGAGTACTCCCGAGTTGCCGCGAGGTTTGAGCAACTAGAGTGCTTTTGAGTGGGAAACCGAATATTGCCCAAGTGGGTTGTTAAGCCAAGACTCTGAGTACTTGAGTGAGTTGTTGAGTTTAAGTCGGTCGAATTATTGAGTCATAGAGTTAGTTGAGTTCGCTAAGTCATTGGGTTGCCTAACTACCAAGTCAACAGAGTAGAATCACCAAGTCCAAGTCGAAAGAGTTGCTCAATTGCCAAGTTTGAATGGGTTGCTGCTACTTAAGCACTAAGTCAGCAAAGGAAGATATTGAGACTTACGTTTGATGTAGTTTCCTTAAAATAAATTTGTCCCATTCGGCAGTGTTTTGAGATTACTATGTGCAAGATCAGTGCAATCTATCTTTTTTGTTTTAAAATCAAAATGCACAGTGGAATAAAACAGAAACAGAAATGAAAAGAACACAAATATGATGAACACGAGGAGTTATTTGGTTCGGAGCCTTTAACGACTCCTACTTTAAGATACATGATCCCTCAAACCATTGACGGGAAATCCATTATAAACTTCTTTTGGAACTGTGGGAATAAGGAATTGAATATAACAGTAAACTTAGGATAAGTGTAACAACCTACACTTTCCTTTATACAGTAATTAAAAACTTAATAGACAATTTCATTACGCAGCACGTGAAGAATATCGGATCGAGCTCAGTGTTGGATGACTTCTCAGCAGTAGGAGGGCATAGCAACATCGCATCATAGTGGGAAGACGAAGATAGAGTAGCCAGAAACCTGAAAGATTGTGTATTGAAGTTGTGTTGAATGCTTAGTTGAATATTCCTTTTATTGAGCTTGAGGGTGCCTCTAAGCTCAATAAGGGTGCCTCCAATAGCAAAAATAATCTCAAAAACTTTAATATTGATAAGCTCCGTAGATCGTTCTGTTGGAGTGTATACGAAAGCCTAAGCTTTGTAAACATTCATTATGAATAAAGAATCACATTTGGTCTAATTATCTACATTTGTTTGTAGTTGTTCATTTAATTTATATTGTAGATAACATAGTATGTGGTGTCACATACAGAAGATGATGTTATCAGTACCTTATAAATTATAAACAGTAGCTCACGACCAGAATGGAAAGGAACAAACCATTAGAAGGTCGTAGTGTAATTAGGTATTAGTTTATCTTGACTATATAATTACACTAGTACACTCAGAGTGTATTGAGTAGGACCATTTGAGGTCGTTTCTTTTATACTGACTTTATAAAGGAACAAAGACCTCGGTTATTATGGAAGTGTGTGCTCTTAATCCTAATATAATAACAAGCACATATATTTGATATTTATTTCTTTAATTTATCAATGGGTGAGATTTAGTTCGATGAATCAATAAGCCCGATAAATTGGGAAATGATATCACTTATAGTGTGTGTTGTTGATTATAGAAGGAAACTGTGTCCTAGAGATACTAGGTTGATAATGTCCCCAAGAGGAGCTCATAAGGATTGTCATGTTAAACCATGCAGGTGGACTTAGTCCGACATGACGATAAGGTTGAGTGGTACTACTCTTGGACTTAGACATTAATTAAATGAGTTGTCAGTAACTCACTTAATTAGCGGACATTCGATATCTTAAACACAGGGAGACTAACACACTCATAATAAGAAGGAGCCCAAAAAATGTAATTTGGGATTGGTGCGGTAGTTCAATGATAGTTCTCTAGTGGAATGAATTATCATTGATAAAATTAAGTTGTGTGTTCGGGGCGAACACGGGATGCTTAATTTTATCGGGAGACCAAAACCAATTCCTCCTCTCGGTCCCTATCGTAGCCTCTTATTTATAGAGTTCTATACCCACCTATACCTACCTTCTAAACCCACCCAATAGGGGCCGGCCAAGCTAGCTTGGGAACAAGCTAGGGCCGGCCTAGGTATAAAATTGGGTGGCCGACCCTAGCTTGAACCCAAGCTAGTAGGGCCGGCCAAAATAAATTAAAAAAGAAATTTAATTTTAATTTTTATTATGTGGTAGATATAATTTAAAGAGAATTAAAATTAAAATATCTCTCTTGTAAAAGATTTACAAAAGATTAAAGAAAGAGATTAGATCTCTTTCCTTATTTGTAGATTGGAGAGATTTTTTATTTTCTCTTTAAAATTATTCACATGTTAATAAAATTAAAATTATAGATATTTCCTTTTATTAACCATGAAGAGATTTTTAAAAGAGAAATTTTATTTTTAAAATTTCCGAAACAAATAAGGAAAGTTTTAATTGTTGATTGAAACTTGTCCAATTTGCTTCCTCTTGATGTGGCCGCCATTAGAGTTTATTTGGGAAATTTTATTTTATTTTCTCAAATAAATCATGTCAAGAAATTAAGGAAATTTTATTGTAAATAAATTTCCTAATTTGCCTAGGCCAAGGAATATAAAAGAAGGGGTAGGGGTGCCTTCATGAGACACAACCTTTATTGTTTTTTCTCCCTTTTTCCTTGGTGTTGTGGCCGGCCATTACCCGCTCCCTCTCGTCCTCTTGTGGTGTCCTAATACTTCATCTTTCTTGGTGTTCTTGTGGGTGCCGGTTACTACTTGGAGAAGAGGAAGAAGAAGGAGAGAAAGCTAGCATCTCTTGGAGCTTGGTTAGTATTTTGATTTTCTTCTTTGGTAAAGTTCTTCCTTTGTGGCCGAACCTTGCTTGGAGGAGAAGAAGGTGGTTGGTGGTTTCTCATCTCGGTAGATCATTGCCCACACAACGTCCAAGGTTAGAAGAGGAATACGGTAGAAGATCAAGAGGTTTTTCTACAAGGTATAACTAGTAATTTCTATTTCCGCATCATGCTAGTTATTTATGGAAATAATATCAAATACAAGAGGCTTACGTTCTAGAATTTCGAATATGTTTTTTCGAAGTTGTGTTCTTTTGTTTTTTCTTTTCCTTGTGATTTGATTGTTCTCTTTGGTTAACCTAAAGTTATTTTAGGAAATTAAATATTAGCTTTCTATTAAAGGTTTTGTCTAGTCGGTGGTGGTTGCTCCCATATCCAAGAAGGCCATGTGCCTCGCCACGTCAGTACTGGGAACCTTTTATGGAAATTAATATTTAATGGAATTAATAACTTAAGGTGACTTGGGTCGAACGTGTTAAGTTCCGCAGGAGATCCAAGTCAAAACCTAAAAGAACAAATAGATTAAGTTTTGGATCAAACGTGTTAAGTTCCGCAGGCGATCCAAAATTTAATTTAAAAGAACACATGGTAGCTAGGAAAAGGTTCAGACCTTTGTACAAAATTTTTGTACAGTGGAACCTATAGGTTTTCCGAGTAGCAACCAACAATTGGTATCAGAGCTAGGGTTTTGCCTCTGTGTATTTGGTATTTAGTTTAATTATGCACATGTCATACATAATTTAGGCAGGATAATAGTAGGATGTGCTAACTTTGTGGATGCAGGATCCAACTATTATGGCTTTTAGTTATTATGTGTGTGATTGGACCCTTGGACATGTCAAGGACATTAAATGTGTGTGCATGATTGTATTAAAATACAGCAGGAGCTGTATTTAGTTTGTATTAGGATTTTATTTTTGATCTAGATACATGTACATTCCTTTTATGGAATATAAGATCAAAAATGTAAAATTCTATTTATGTCGCGGATCGAATCTTGCAAAGCGTGGAACCTTCTAAGGACCAGAGGCGCAGCGGAACTAGGAGCAAGATGGATGCGACAGCTAGACCCGGTGGCGGTGGCCAAATATGGCAGCAGCTTGGGATGACAACACACGGAGGACAATTAGAGATAAAAGCCATAATAGTTGAAAATTAAATTTTCTATTTATTGCTTTTATATTGTGCTGTGTGTGCATGTTAGTTTACAAGTTTAGTAGGCTAGCATAGTTAAAATTCCTCATTTATAAATAACTAAGAGGGAGAGGGATTTTTAAGTAAATCCCATGGTCTCCATTACTGGTTTGTAAGTGATGCAAATAAGCTTGCGCGTTGGCTCTGAGTGCCTTCCTCCATAACGGATGAGCTTGTTTGTAGATCACTAGAACAGACTTCCATTTTTGGATGACTATAGGAAGTTAATTAAGAGCGTGTGATCTTCCCCAACGGAAGGGGCATAATCTTATTAATGGACTTAGTGTCAAGTAATGGTGTACACTTAGACACATCTAATAGTATCCTCCCCAACGGAGTCACTGCTATTATTTGTGTGACCAAATAATACCAACTATTAATTTTATTTGTCAAAAAGTTAGGTTGACAAGATAATAAAATTAATGGGTTAAAACCCTCCTTTTACAAATGATGAAATTGTATACGTCCACACTAACGTGGCATACAAAATTCACGGTGTTATGAGGTGTTGGTTAATTTAAAATAGTATTGTTTGAGGAATCAATATTATTCTAAATTTAGAGTGCTGACCAAAAGTTATTTGTGATTCTTAGGATGTCTTTCAACCCCCTGTCCATCATTCTTCAACATAATAGACTTACTGGACCAAACTACATAGATTGGAAAAGAAACCTGGACATTGTTCTTACTGCTGAAAGCTATAAATTTGTACTGACTGAGCAGTGCTCTGATGCACCTACTGGTGAATCTACCCAAGAGGAGATTGAATATCATAGGAAATGGGTAAAAGCAGATGAGATGGCGCGGTGTTACATTTTGGCTTCAATGTCAAATGTATTGCAACATCAGCATCAAGATTTACCAACAACCTATGATATTATGAACAATCTCAATGAACTCTTTGGTCATCAGGATAGGGCTTCTAGGCAAGAAGCCATGAGAAAGATAATGTGACCACCATGCAAGAGGGTACTCCGTAAGGATCATATCCTAAAGATGATGGCTTATCCGAACGAAATACAGATCCTTGGAGGAGAAATTGATGGGAAACCCGGATCGATATGATCCTCCAAACCCTACCTAGAAGTTTTGACAGTTCCCTTTGAACTATAATATGAATAAAAGGATTTATTCATTAGGGGAACCACTGATAGAACTTCAAGCAGAAGGGTTATTTCGTCACAATGCTCAAATTCACTATGTCGAAAATGGTTCTACTTCTAAACCGAAGGAAGAAGAAGAAGAAACAAACCGGTTCAGAAAGAAAGTGAATAAATCTCAGTACGGGATTTAAAGTTGGAATGAAGAAGCCGAAGGGCAAGTGCTTCATCTGCAAGCAGTCAGGGAAGGCGGACTGTCCTCGTAAGAACCAAAACAAAGGTATATCTCATGCTCTGGTTGTTGAAACATGTTTAGCGGTGTTATCTACCAGCACCTGGTGTGTAGATACGGGAGCCACTGATCATGTCTGCAATTCTTTGCAGGGATTCCAGGAAACCCGACGACTATATGAAGGGGAGATAACCGTCTACATGGGCAATGCTACTAAGGTGGCGGTTGTTGCAGTGGGAGACGTCTACTTATCTTTTGATAGAAATAGAAGATTGGTTTTAAGAAATTGTCTTTATGTACCCAGTTTTAGAAAGAATTTAATTTCAGTTTCTAAACTGTTTTTGGATGGATATTCTGTTTCCTTTAATAACAATGTAGTTATAAAGAGAAAAAAAGTGATTATCTGTTCTGGTGCATTAGTTGACAATTTGTATAATTTAAATCTAATTTCTCTCACAAAGCAAAATATGAAAATTTATAACACATCATCTAACACTAATAAGAGAAAACAACCTTCGGAAATGAACCAAGCATATCTTTGACATCTAAGGCTTGGTCATATTAATTTAAGTAGGATTCGGAGGCTTATAGCCGATGGACTTTGAGTTCATTAGAATTGGAAAATTTTCCAACTTGTGAATCTTGCTTAGAAGGTAAAATGACCAAGAGGCCGCTCAAGGCCAAGGGGTATAGAGACAAAGAAGTGTTAGAGTTGGTTCACTCGATTTGTGTGGTCCTATGTCTGTCGAGGCAAGAGGAGGTTTTGAATATTTTGTCTCTTTCATAGACGATTATTCAAGATATGGATACATTTATCTAATGCGCCGCAAGTCCGAATGCTTTGACAAGTTCAAAGAATACAAGGCTGATGTGGAGAAACGATTAGGTAAAGTATCAAGACACTACGATCCGATCGTGGTGGCGAATACCTCTTAGGAGAGTTTAGGAATTACTTATCGAGGTCGGATTCAATCCCAATTGTTTGCACCGGAACACCCCAATGGTGTAGAACGAAGGAATAAGACTCTTATGGAGATGGTTAGATCGATGATGAGTTATTTACCAAATTCATTTGGGGATATGCTCTGGAAACAAAAGATACGTTCTTAGTACCTTCTAAATCGGTTTCTTCTACTC
Organism: Zingiber officinale; assembly: GCF_018446385.1. Classification (NCBI taxonomy): domain Eukaryota; kingdom Viridiplantae; phylum Streptophyta; class Magnoliopsida; order Zingiberales; family Zingiberaceae; genus Zingiber; species Zingiber officinale. The sequence continues at coordinate 70,410,324 of NC_056007.1, read as the reverse complement.
CCATAGAATTGTGGAATGGCGAAAACCCGGTCTAAGACATATTCGGATTTGGGGTAGTCCAAACATGTCTGAAACGAGATTGATAAGTTAGAATCTCGTATGAAGTTCGCGTGTTTGTAGGATATCCCAAAGGCGAAAGGTGGTTTATTTATAGTCCTAAAGACCGAGAAGGTCATTGTTAGCACCAATGCCCATTTTTAGAAGAAGACTATATAATGGATCACAAGCCCGATAGTAAAGTCGTTTTAGAAGAACTTAGAGAGGACATGTCTACTTCAGTATAACAGGACAAGATGAAGTACCACAAGAGACGCAACACGTGTCACACATGATACACAACCACGGACGTGCCTCGTCGTAGTGGGAGGTTGTGAGGACCTGAGAGATTCATGTTTTGGGAGAGTCTTGGACTTGATCCCGGTAAACATGAACTGATCCCCGATCGTATGACGAAGCACTCCAAGATAAAGATGCAAGATCTTGGCAAAAGCGATGAATTCGAAAGCGAGTCTATGTACTCTAATAAGGTCTGGGAGCTAGAACCACCGATGGTGTAAAAGCTGTTGGATGCAAGTGGATCTACAAAAGGAAAAGAGGATACGGGAAGGTAGAAACCTTCAAAGCTAGGCTTGTTGCAAAGGGTACACTCAAAAGAGGAATCGATTATGAGGAGACCTTTTCACCGTAGCCATGCTTAAGTCTATCCGGATACTCTTATCCATTCTGCTCATATGGATTATGAGATTTGGCAAATGGATGTCAAGACACTTTCCTTAATGGAAGTCTTGAAGAGAACATTCATATGAAGCAACCGAAGGGTTCATTGAAAAGGCAAAGAGCATCTAGTGTGCAAGCTTAATCGGTCCATTTATGGATCGAAGCAAGCTTCAAGTCTTGGAACATCCGGTTTAATGAAGTAATCCATCATATGGATTTATTCAAAGTCCGGATGAGTCTTGTGTATATAAGAATAACGGAAACGTGGTGGTATTTCTTGTACTATCGTAGATGATATTTTGTTAATTGGCAACAATGTCAAGTATTATCGACGTAAGGGTATGGTTGTCAAACAATTTGATATGAAGGACTTAGGATATTGTGCACATTCTTGGGATCAAAGTTATAAGGGATCGTAAGAAAGAATGTTGTGTCTATCCCAAGCTTCATATATAGATACAATCCTTGCTCGTTTTAGTATGCAGGATTCCAAGAAAGGTTTCTTACCTTTTAGACATGGAGTAGCTCTATCTAAAGAGATGTCTCCAAAGACGTCGAAGAGATAGAGGACATGAAAGCAGTTCCTTATGCTTGGTGGGAAGCCTAATGTATGCAATGCTATATACGAGACACGATATCCGCTTTTCCGAGTGGGCATGGTCGAGATATCGGAGTAACTCTGGACAAGGACATTGGACTGTAAAGCATATATTAAAATACCGAGAAGGACTAGAGATTATATGCTAGTTTACAAGGCAGATGATCTCCTGTGGGTTACACGGATTCATATTTCCAATCGGATAGGGATAACAGTAAGTCTACATCGGGCTATGTGTTTACTTTGGGAGGTGGAGCCATTTCATGGAGGAGTGTTAAGTAGAAATGCTTGGGACTTAAACATGGGCGAGTATGTAGCGAACTCGAGGCGACTAAAGAAGCAGATGGCTCAAGAACTTTCTAATGGACTTAGATGTGATTCTGGTTTGCCCAAAATCATCACAATTTATTGTGATAACAATGATGCTGAATTGCAAACTCGAAGGAACCACGAGCCCATAGGGCAAGTAAACATATAGCGCAAGTACCACCCATACGAGATATCGTGAAGCGAGGAGAAGTTGTCATCGCCAAGATTGCATCAGGATAGCGGATCCTTTCACTAAGGCCCTTCCTGAAAGCTTCGATCGGCATGTGGAGGAATGGGAATCGGATGTATGGTAGAAGATATGGCAGCTTAGTCATTAGTATAAGTGGGAGATTGTTGGAGTGTATCTGAAAGCCTAAGCTTTGTAAACATTCATTATGAAGAAAAAATCATATTTTGTCAAATTATCTACATTTGTTTGTAGTTGTTCATTTAATTTGTATTGTAGAGAACATAGTATGTGGTGTCACATACAGAAGATGATGTTATCAGTACCTTATAAATTATAAACAGTAGCTCACGACCAGAATGGAAAGGAACAAACCATTAGAAGGTCGTAGTGTAATTAGGTATTAGTTTATCTTGACTATATAATTACACTAGTACACTTAGAGTGTATTGAGTAGGACCATTTGAGGTCGTTTCTTTTATACTGACTTTATAAAGGAACAAAGACCTCAGTTATTATGGAAGTGTGTGCTCTTAATCCTAATATAATAACAAGCACATATATTTGATATTTATTTCTTTAATTTATCAATGGGTGAGATTTAGTTCGATGAATCAATAAGCCCGATAAATTGGGAAATGATATCACTTATAGTGTGTGTTGTTGATTATAGAAGGAAACTGTGTCCTAGAGATACTAGGTTGATAATGTCCCCAAGAGGAGCTCATAAGGATTGTCATGTTAAACCATGCAGGTGGACTTAGTCCGACATGACGATAAGGTTGAGTGGTACTACTCTTGGACTTAGATATTAATTAAATGAGTTGTCAGTGACTCACTTAATTAGTGGACATTCGATATCTTAAACACAGGGAGACTAACACACTCATAATAAGAAGGAGCCCAAAAATGTAATTTGGGATTGGTGCGGTAGATCAATGATAGTTCTCTAGTAGAATGAATTATCATTGGTAAAATTAAGTTGTGTGTTCGGGGCGAATACGGGATGCTTAATTTTATCGGGAGACCAAAACCAATTCCTCCTCTCGGTCCCTATCGTAGCCTCTTATTTATAGAGTTCTATACCCACCTATACCTACCTTCTAAACCCACCCAATAGGGGCCGGCCAAGCTAGCTTGGGAACAAGCTAGGGCCGGTCTAGGTATAAAATTGGGTGGCCGGCCCTAGCTTGAACCCAAGCTAGTAGGGCCGGCCAAAATAAATTAAAAAAGAAATTTAATTTTAATTTTTATTATGTGGTAGATATAATTTAAAGAGAATTAAAATTAAAATATCTCTCTTGTAAAAGATTTACAAAAGATTAAAGAAAGAGATTAGATCTCTTTCCTTATTTGTAGATTGGAGAGATTTTTTATTTTCTCTTTAAAATTATTCACATGTTAATAAAATTAAAATTATAGATATTTCCTTTTATTAACCATGAAGAGATTTTTAAAGAGAAATTTTATTTTTTAAAATTTCCGGAAACAAATAAGGAAAGTTTTAATTGTTGATTGAAACTTGTCCAATTTGCTTCCTCTTGATGTGCGACCATTAGAGTTTATTTGGGAAATTTTATTTTATTTTTCTCAAATAAATCATGTCAAGGAAATTAAGGAAATTTTATTGTAAATAAATTTCCTAATTTGCCTAGGCCAAGGAATATAAAAGAAGGGGTAGGGTGCCTTCATGAGACACAACCTTTATTGTTTTCTCCCTTTTCCTTGGTGTTGTGGCCGACTACCTCTCCCTCTCTTCCTCTTGTGGTGGCCGATACTTCATCTCTCTTGGAGTTCTTGTGGTGGCGGATACTACTTGGAGAAGAGGAAGAAGAAGGAGAAAGCTAGCATCTCTTGGAGCTTGGTTAGGATTTTGATTTTCTTCTTTGGTAAAGTTCTTCCTTTGTGGCCGAACCTTGCTTGGAGGAGAAGAAGGTGGTTGGTGGTTTCACATCTCGGTAGATCGTTGCCCACACAACGTCCAAGGTTAGAAGAGGAATACGGTAGAAGATCAAGAGGTTTTTCTACAAGGTATAACTAGTAATTTCTATTTCCGCATCATGCTAGTTATTTATGGAAATAATATCAAATACAAGAGGCTTACGTTCTAGAATTTCGAATATGTTTTTTCGAAGTTGTGTTCTTTTGTTTTTTCTTTTCCTTGTGATTTGATTGTTCTCTTTGGTTAACCTAAAGTTATTTTAGGAAATTAAATATTAGCTTTCTATTAAAGGTTTTGTCTAGTCGGTGGTGGTTGCTCCCATATCCAAGAAGGTCATGTGCCTCGCCACGTCAGTACTGGGAACCTTTTATGGAAATTAATATTTAATGGAATTAATAACTTAAGGAGACTTGGGTCGAACGTGTTAAGTTCCGCAGGAGATCCAAGTCAAAACCTAAAAGAACAAATAGATTAAGTTTTGGATCAAACGTGTTAAGTTCCGCAGGCGATCCAAAATTTAATTTAAAAGAACACATGGTAGCTAGGAAAAGGTTCAGACCTTTGTACAAAATTTTTGTACAGTGGAACCTATAGGTTTTCCGAGTAGCAACCAACACGTTCTTTATCCACTTTAGAGCGCCTTCCAAGTGCTCAAAGGTGCCTCTATGCCACACTCCAAGGCGCCTCCGATCACATGGGAGGCGCTTCCACGCCTTGTAGCGAGTGATATTCATCCAACACTCAAGGGTGCCCTCAGTCTGTCCAGGGCACCTCCAACATTGTTCATCCAAGGTTTAAAACATAGTTTTACCCCTACAAAAAGTGGCAGTCCAAACTATACCTTGTAAAATAAAGTTAGCACAATTTATAAGCATTATTAATTATATCCTATCTGTCTGAGATCAGGATCTAGTCATGGTCTCAGTTTAGGCATCCCAAATGGACCTAAATTGGGCCAACACCTAAAGTACCGAATGAGACTCGTCCTCATTAGAATACTCGCCTCCAATGACTTACCTTACTTACCATGCAGAATTGCTTGATTCTGTAGGACCGTTAGATTCGATAGAGGGGGGGTGAATATCGATTCGAAAAAACAAGAGTTTAAACGCAGCGGAAAAGTAAAATAAACACAATGGTTTTACTTCGTTCGGAGCCTGTGACGACTCCTACTCGAAGGCCCGTGGTCCTTAACCACTTTCGTTGGGCAATCACTAGCAATTCGGAATAATTACAAAAGAACCGTACAGGGAATGCTAATGAAAATACCGACAAAAGGGAAAAGAGCGGAGCGTAGTGTCGGAGCTTTGTTGGCATCGCCTTGGCGTCGGCGGCAAGACCTGAGAGAAGAGTTCTCGGCAATTGATTTGAAGCTCCTGCACGCTTCTTTTATATCTGTTGCGGCACCTGGATCCCTTCCGGGAAGTTGCTCAAACCGAGATGCTCCACGTGGCGACGACGCGCAATCAGGATAAAGTTTGCCTCCGGGCGCCGGATCCCCTCGGGCGCCGGACTACTGTTCCGAAAACTCCCTTTTCACCGCAAAACAAAGTTAGTCCGAGGCAAATGTATATCTGTAAATGCATTGTCGGACGGTTAAAGTTCAACAGATAAATAAAAAGTATGACTTAGATTCCATCTTTCAGAGGCCGGAATCTAGTCACGATCTCGACTTAGATATCCGAAATGGATCTAAGTCGGATCGACGCCTAATGTTCCCTTCCGAAGGGCGCGTCCTCAGATCCTCCCTTCTAGTGACTTACCTTGCTTACCTACCGACGTCCGGTCAGCCCGTCGACCCGTCTGGACTTCTCGCCAAGCGTCCGGTCAGCCCGTCGACCCGCTTGGACTTCTCGCCAGCTATCCGGTCAGCCCGTCGACCTAGCTGGACTTCTCGCCAAGCGTCCGGTCAGCCCGTCGACCCGCTTGGACTTCTCGCCAGCTATCCGGTCAGCCCGTCGACCTAGCTGGACTTTTCCTGCACACTTGATCAAAGTGTCAGACAACAACACAACTAACTTAACCTATTTGTCATTCATCAAAACCTGGGTTAGACCATTAGTGCAACCAGCACCAACAGATTCTATATCTGCCCACTAGGCTTTCCTGCCAGTTGTCAGGTTCGTAAACCTAACTGGACTTTGACCAGCTGTCAAGTCCAACGGATCCAGCTGGACTTCCCCTAGATATCGGATTACTCCTTGACTTGTTTGGACTTCTACACCAGCTATCAGGTTCTCTAAACCTAGCTAGATTTCAGTCCGGTGTCAGACCCATCAAGTCTCGCACACTTGGTAGAAAGGTTATATCACACCATACCTAACTTTAATGCAATTGTCATTCATCAAAACTTAGATTTGATCATCGGTGCTAACTGTACCAATAATCACTCCCCTTTTAATGTAATGACAATTTGAGTTAAAGTTAGAAAAAATATGCAAAAAGAAATAGTAATTGATCCTGTCCGAACCAGGAGTCGACGGACACTGGGCACGTGGCGCTCCCTGCTAGATCCTCGAGCGCTCCGGCGAACCTGCAGTAAAACCGAGCCGGGAGGGGTGTCCCGGCGACGGCCCTCCGACGCTCAAGTTAGGCGAGGAATAACGAATAGGTGGCCTCAAGATGAAGATTCGCATACCTCCGGTGAAGAAATGGAGGCCTTATATAGACCTCTCGAAAAAACCTGGGCGCGCCAGTCGAAGCAACCACCTGCCTTTGACCATGCCCAGGTATGGGTCTGTCAGAAGGGCCATGCCCAAATATGGATCTGTCAGGCAGACGTCCATGAGACCATACTGCTACTGTATCAACCTGTCCATGATGTGACGGCAAGATCCTCCATCGTGCGATCTTGTGTACGGCCTAATCATCCTTCTGTTGATATCCCATATCCCGAGCTGAGAGCATAGGCCGTTCGGCCACCCTTGTACCCTCGCCCCTATCCTGGCCGAATGGACCACCCGATCGGCCCTTCGGTCCCAGCCGAGCGGACTTCCGCTCGGCCCTCCGATCTTCCTGCCTTGGCGTCGGAAACCCAAGCCCATGGATGGGTTATCTCTAGCTCCGCTCGGACCATTACCCGCTTGGCCAACCCTCCATCCATCCTTAGGTTGGGACCCTTCAGAAGGTGGGCCCCGCATTCTTACCGCCGGATCACTTGCCTTCCCTTCAAGTCTAGTCGAAGGAGGAAGTGAGTCCGACTGACTGGACCATATGTGTCTGAGCGGGCGGTCGCCGTCTTTCTGTAGCTTATAATATCCATGGGGCCGTTCGACCCTTCTGCCAAATTCAGCCGTTCGGCTCTTCATTTCGGTTGTCTTGTCGCTTAATGTTGATATTTGCTTGTCTAGATCTCCTCGAAAGTCATGCAAATCCTCTCCATTAAGTCGGAGCATGCGCGGTATGGGCGCATTAATTGCGCTCGGTGACAGGGCGCCACGTGTCGACCCTTGTGTGGCGGCGGCGTCACTTGCGATGGGACGCCCCCGTTTGAAATGGACGGCCCGATGGCGTCCTTGTCCTTCGTGACCTGGATCGGACGGCGGAGGCCGACGGGCCCCGGCTGTATAAAGTCTCAGTTCTCCTCCTCTGCCGCACGCTCGCTCGTGCTTCCTCCTTCTGCCTCCTCTGCCGCTGTAGCCTTCGGTGATCCAGTCCCACTTTCCGGCTACTACCTTTTCCCCGGTGATCTTTTCCGCCCGTTTCCTCCTCAGTGAGTCTTCTTCCTTCACTTACTAGGTTTTCCCTGCTCATTTCGCCTCTTTCGCTCCCCTTCTTTCGATTTCTTGCTATCCTCTTGCCTCTCCGAAATGGCAAGCTCCTCCGAACCCGCTGTTGGCGTTCAGGGCCCTTGGTACCTGACCATGGAAAGCCGATTTGATGAGGAGGGTGCTCGGCGCCTGGTTCGGACGTATGGGATTCCTGATGACCACGAAATAATTATAGCCGACCCGACCGACCGGCCACATGACCCGCCGATCGGCACAATTTGTTTCTTTTTAAATCAATTCCAGGGCGGTCTCAGATTTCCTACCCATCCCTTTATTTTGGAGGTTTGTAACTATTTCCGCATCCCGCTCGGCCAACTTGTGCCGAATTCCTTTAGGCTGCTGAGCGGAGTGGTCGTCCTCTTTAAGTTGCACAGTATTCCTCTCGACCCTAAAATATTCCACTTCTTCTTCTACCCCAAGCAATCCGAGCCGGGCACTTTTATTTTCCAAAGTAGAATAGGCTTTAAATTTTTTGATAATATGCCGACCTCCAACAAACACTGGAAGGAGTTTTTCTTTTACATCCGACTTCCCGAGCGGCCAAAGATTCGAACCGGATGGCGGACAGCCTTGTCGACTCGGAAAGCTTGGCAAGTTCGGAAGCAACCACCTATCTTCATGCGAACTGTTGTCCGGTCGATACAAGATCGACCGATTCTTTGCTCAAAGGGTGTTGTATATTTTCGGATTGTCTCCGTTCGGCAAATCTCCCCTTCCGCATGAGTAAGGACCCTTTACTCCCTTGGTCTTTTTGTCTAATTGATTTTAATTTCTTTTATTACTGAAGTCATGTGGCGCCAAGGCTACCGCTAACCCGAAATTGAAGTCCGTGGAGATTAAGCGGCTACGAAAAAGAGCTCACGCCGAGGACTCATCCCACCGCCTGACGGATGCGGAGAGGGAGGGCGCGATCGCCACAAGCGCCCCATCCGCTTCAGCGGAGGTTGAGGCGGATCCTGTTTCCTCGGCCCCTGGGCGTTCAGGTTGGAGATCCACCATTGGAGGTTCGGCGGAAACGTCGAGAGACCCCACCTTCCGCCGAACCAAGAGGGGGAACCACAGTGATCAGTAACCGCTCGACCGCACGCCCGCAGATCGGGACCCCGTGGCCTCGCCTATCGCTGACCCTCCGGCTCTCCTCCTCGAACTCGCCGCCACGCCGGTTGGGCGAAACTTCCACCATAGGGGTCTTTGCATCGACCGCGGCTGAAGAAGCGCCGTCCGGCCACCCTACCATCAAGACTACCCTTCGATTCCGTCGGAGGAATATTTACTGTCTACCGATCGACCATCGAGCCCCGTTCACGAAATAACCTCGACGTCCGCTCGCCAAGCTCTTCGAGGCGCCCAGATTGTGTGGCCCTTATGACGCCCAAGCACTCGGCGATAATAATATGCAGCAGCCACTCTGTAAACCCATCTTCATTCTCGTGTCATGCTGTTGTTTGATTCCTGATATTATTGGGCTGAGCAAATTGCCACGAGCCATCGGCTAGCCGAGTTGGAGGATCTCCTAGAAAACTCCAAGTGTCGGGAGGTCCCACGGCCGAGCGGGAGAAACAAGCTCTTGAGGCCGAACAGAAGAAGGCCGCCTGCAGAGGTGGTCCGACTCGATGACTTGGTGAAGAAGCGGGATGGGGACGTGAAGCGCGCCAATGGTCGGAAGAGGCGGGCAATTGCTGATCTAGATAAAATGAAAGTCAAGTCCGGGCCCTAGATCGCGATCTAAGAAGCTAGAGGCCAGCTGGATGCCGAGCGAGAGATCCGTTCGACAGAACGCACAAAAGCCGAGGTGGACTTGAAGGCAGTCCAAGATACCTTAACCGCTTCTCGAGCGGCACTCAAAAAATATAAGGAGGGAGAGCCGAGTCGCCTGGCAGCAGCGCGCCAGGAATACCTCCGCTCGGAGCGCTTTGGCGAAAAGTTTGGTGGCAACGTCTCCTCAACCTTCCTCGAGGCGGTCAAGGTCACCACGGCGTACTTCAAGAAGGGGGGGCATCTTCCTGCTAACCTGAGCATTCCCCCTCCCGAACTGGCGGCCATGATTGACGACATCCCGGACACCTTCTTTAACTTTGAAGACCCCGAGTGAGGCGAGTTTTTTGAGTGCTTTCTGTGTTTCATCCGCTCGGCGGATGTAAAATTTTTGTATGTGCCATTCGGCATAATTTTTCTTATAATGAAACGATGTCCCTTTGCTTGTCTTCTTACTCATTGTCCACAATATTCTTCTGTTTGCTTAACGTTGATGCTTAGCGTAAGTCATGTTCTTAAGCATTCTCCCTCACGCGTCCGATCGGCTTGGCTCATTGCATAAAGTCCGAGCGAGGAGACCTACTCGCTCTGCACGTATCCTGCTTGCGTGAAGTCCATAAACGCCGAGTATCGAAGGACCAACCCCCAATCGGGCCTGAATGTTTTAATATTTGTAGTTTCCGCGGTTTCTTACTCTGATATTCGTTCTTCCGCTTGGTATATTTATAGCCGATCGGCGCGGCTCTCGATTTTTAACGACGGGGCTCGTCGGCGCGGATGTTTATAGCCGATCGGCGCAGCTCTCGATTTTTAACGACGGGGCTCGTCGACGCGGATGTTTATAGCCGATCGGCGCGGCTCTCGATTTTTAACGACGGGGCTCGTCGGCGCGGATGTTTATAGCCGATCGGCGCGGCTCTCGATTTTTAACGACGGGGCTCGTCGGCGCGGATGTTTATAGCCGATCGGCGCGGCTCTCGATTTTTAACGACGGGGCTCGTCGGCGCGGATGTTTATAGCCGATCGGCGCGGCTCTCGATTTCGACCGACGGCGCGCGTCGCCGCGGATGTTTATAGCCGATCGGCGCGGCTCTCGATTTTTAACGACGGGGCTCGTCGGCGCGGATGTTTATAGCCGATCGGCGCGGCTCTCGATTTTTAACGACGGGGCTCGTCAGCGCGGATGTTTATAGCCGATCGGCGCGGCTCTCGATTTTTAACGACGGGGCTCGTCGGCGTGGATGTTTATAGCCATCCGCGCGGCTCTCGATTTTTAACGACGAGGCTCGTCGACGCGGATGTTTATAGCCGATCGGCGCGACTCTCGTTTTTTAACGACGGGGCTCGTCGGCGCGGATGTTTATAGCCGATCGGCGCGGCTCTCGATTTTTAACGACGGGGCTCGTCGGTTTTCCGCTCGGTTTTTATAGCCGGTCGGTGCGGCTCTCGATTTTTAACGACGGGGCTCGTCGGCTTGCCGCTCGGTTTTTATAGCCGGTCGGTGCGGCTCTACGGTTTAACGTCTGGGCTAGACTACTCTGGCTAATTTTGACGCTTCCGTTCGGCGAAGCTTTTTGCCCTCCTTTTTATCACTTTTGGTTCCTTTCACCCAGCTCGGATACCGTACTCTTGGCCGAATGGCTCAGGGTCTGCTTCGTCGAGCATCTGGGCTAGGATAATATACCTCCGTCCAAATGGTACGGGGCCTTCAATTTTAGAGCGCTTGGCCCGACCCATTTACCTCCGGCCGAGCGGCTCGGGGCCTTCGTTCTTTTGTTGGCGATGTCTTATTTGTTCTCTTGATTTTTCGTTTCTTTCACCCTGCCCGGTAAGGCTGGAGGTGGTTCGCGCTCCACGGCCTATCTAGCTGTCGACCTTCCTCATCCTCCAGATAATACGCGCCCGAGCGGAGCTTTTCGATGATTCTGAAGGGACCTGCCCATGGAGCTTCAAGCTTGCCGATGTCGCCGACCGGCTTGACTTTCTTCCAGACAAGGTCGCCGATCTGGAATGATCTGGGAATGACGCGCCGGTTATAGTTTTGCTTCATTCGTTGTCGGTACGCCATCAGCCGAACGGACGCCTTTGCCCTCTCCTCTTCTACCAAATCCAGCTCCATGTTTCTCCGTTCGGCGTTGTCCTCATCAGGGCGGACTCCATGCCGACTTCAACCGGAATGACGGCCTCGCCACCATATACCAAATGGAACAGTGTGACTCCTGTCCCTTCTTTTGGCATTGTTCGGATGGCCCACAAGACGTTCGGCACTTCATCCGGCCAACTTCCTCCCAAATGGTCGAGCCGAGCGCGCAGAATACGGAGAATTTCCCGATTGGTCTGAGGATAGGCCACGGATGTGAAATGTTGCTCAATGCCGTAGCTCTTGCACCAATCCTCTAACATCTTCCCTGTGAACTGCCGCCCGTTGTCGGACACTAGTCGGCGAGGGATGCCGAACCGACAAATGATGTGTTGCAATTTTTTAACCATTTGTTCGGTGATCTTTGCTAGCGGCTCGGCCTCCACCCACTTGGAGAAATAGTCTACCGCCACTAGTAAGAATTTCCTCTGCCTGCCGCCATCGGAAATGGACCGACAATATCCATTCCCCATTGGTCGAACGGGCATGAACGCTTGACGCCTTCATTTCTTGGCGGTCGGTGGGAGAAGTTGTGATACTCGGCATGAAAGGCGGTAGATCTTGTCCGCGGCATCTGCTGTAAAGTGGGCCAAAGTATCCGGCCAAGAGGATCTTCGCCAATGAGCGCCCTGGATGACCCCGCATGATCCTTGATGTACTTCTTGGAGGATGTGGCTGAGTCCTCCAAGCTTACACATTTGAGCAACGGGCGAGAGAAAGCTTTAAAGCTGATCTCCGATGAGTGTAAACCGACTGGCTCTTCTTCCGAGGAGCCGGGCCGCATATTCATCGGAGGGTGTGGTGCCGAACGGAGAAATTCTATAATAGGTGTCCTCGATCGCTTGGAACGTGAAGCCTTGCATCCGATTGACGGCGCCACGTTTTTCAATTGGTTCTTGAATGGCAATCGGTGTTATTGAACTCATGAGTTTGCTAACTCGTCTGCTGCCTGGTTCGAGATCTTCCGTATAAGAACCTCTCGGAAGGTAGCTTTGAGCTTTTCAAAGGCCTCAACGTAGAGTTTAAGCCGAACACTATTGATTTCAAAGGTGCGAAAGTTGTTGAGCGGCCAATTGTGAATCCGAATAGAGAGTCACCCGACCGACATGCCGGCCGCTTGCAATCCGGCTATGAGGGCCTCATATTCTGCCTCGTTGTTGGTAGCTTTGTAATCCAGCTGGACGGATAGGTGCATCTTCTCTTCTTGAGGTGAGAGCAGCAATATTTCGATCCCACTTCCGAGCCGAGTGGAGGACCCATCCACATATATTCTCCACATAGCTTCCGGCTCGGCCTTTGCACTTCAGTCACCAAGGATTGGGCTTTGATCGCCGAGCGGGGCTGATATTGGATGTCAAATTCACTTAATTCTGTCGTCCACTTGATGAGCCGTCCGGACGCTTCGGATTCAACAATACTCTTCCGAGTGGACTGTTCATCCGGACAATGATGGTGTGAGCCAAGAAATACGGTCGAAGGCGCCGAGCGGCTAGAACCAAAGCAAAGGCCAACTTCTCGAGCCCGGTGTAACGAGATTCAGCATCCTTTAAAATGTGGCTTAGAAATGCTCTTCGCCGCTTGCCCTCACAAGTGCCGAGCCTACAGCATGCTCAATCGATGACAAATAAATATAAAGTGACTCACCCCGATCGGCTTGGCTAACACCGGCAGAGAATTAAGATACGTCTTCAATTCTCTGAACGCTCGGTCACATTCTTCATCCCACTGGAACTTAGTAGCCTTGCGCAGGATCTTGAAGAATGGAAGGCTCCGGTCGGCGGTTTTGGAGATGAATCTGGACAAAGCAGTTATCCGACCGGTCAACCTCTGCACTTCTCTTGTATTTCTTGGGGGCGGCATGTCTTGCAGAGCTTTCACCTTGCTAGGATTTGCTTGATTCCCGTTCGGTCACTATGTACCCCAAGAAACGCCCTCCTTTCGAACAAGCACTTCGGGATTTAGCTTGACTCCGCGGCTCGGAAGGTTTCTTATGTCCTTGAAAAGATCGGTCGCTCGGACAGACTTAATGAGAATGTCGTCACATAGACTTCCAGATTCCGCCATCTGCTCCTCGAACACTTTGTTCATCAAGCGTTGATAGGTGGCCCGGCATTCTTCAATCCGAACGGCATCACGTTGTAGCAATAAGTGTCGTCGGCTGTTACGAAGTTTACCTTCTCCCGGGCGGGCGGCACTTGATGATATCCTTGGTAGGCGTCAAGCATGCAAATTAATTCGCAACCGGCCGTAGAGTCCACCAGCTGATCTATCCAGGGCAGGGATAAAAATCCTTGGGGCATGCTTTGTTTAAGTCCCGAAAGTCGAGACTAATACCACGTTAGCCAGCCAGCTTGAGAACTGCACCTCGTATGTGGCCGCCTCCGAAGTTTCTCTACTTCCGCCGGATTATGGCATTCGCTCGGCACTGAAATCTCTTTTTCTCTGCTTCATGGCCGAGCGTCCGGTCGGACATGCAACTCATGCTGCGCCAGGCTCGGTGAAATTCCGGGCAACTCATGTGTCGACCAGATGAAGACATCATGATTTCGTTGGAGGCATTGGATCAGCTTCTCCTTCGTTCTTCCTCCAGAAGCGATAAAAGTCGTGGCCTCCGATCGGGTCGGATGGATCTGAACTTCCTCCTTTTCATCATAAATCAAAGCGGAGGTTTCTCGGTTATGGCGTGTACCTCGATTCGGGGCGCCTTCCAAGCAAGCTTCCGCCCGGATCATCTCTATATAGCACCGCCGAGCTGCTAGCTGATCTCCACGCACTTCTCCCAACTTTATCTTCTGTGGAAGGTTGAGACAACCGCTTGGCGGTCATCCCAAAATGACATTGTAGGAGGATGGAGAGTCGACCACCACGGAGTTTATTGTCTGGTCCTCCCGAGCGGCTCTTCTCCCGGTGAGGTGGCCGGATTTGTCCGAACCGTTGCAAGTAAACCCGTGGCGGGTCGTCATAAGCGGCACGGCTCGATCAATTTGCAGTGGTCGAACGCCTTCTTGAATATGATGTTGACCGAGCTCCCTGTCAACAAATGAATGGTGTAATTTGCTATTACCGCTTTAATGAGCAGAGCGTCGTCGTGGGGCACTTCTACTCCTTCTAAGTCTCCGGGCCGAAAGTGATTTCCGGTCCACTTGCCGCTCTGGCTACATGACCGCGTGGATCTGCAGTGGACGCCCGCCTTTTCGGTTGGAGTCTCCTCGGCCCGCCAAGAATAACGCTTGATCTCGCCCGGAAGTATTGCTCTGTTTTCCTCCTCCCGAGTGGACGGTCGGGACCGTTCCGGCGATTCTCCTGTCTTGGGGATCGGTGCCGATCGGGCGTCTGGTGATGTCGCCTCTCGGTGCGGGTCCGGTCAGCTTCATGGGTCCTTTGCCTCCTGTCGATGGGAGGAGACCGTCGTTCGACTTTCCTGGGAACGGGATTAGCTACGAAGGGAAGACTTCGACAATCCCTCGTGTTGTGCGTATCCGACTGGTGGAAGGAGCAGAACATAGGAGTCCACCTCTTCTTTGGCTTGGGCCGAGCGGCGGCCACTTCTTGTACGTGCGGTCTGGCATGGGGGGATCGAATTGCTTTGGCCCTCGGTCCTCTGGGTGGCTGCTGAGCGGCGTGTTGTTTCCGCTCGGTTTGAACAGGTGCGCGCTCGGTTGGAATTTCCCTTTTCCGAGCGGCTTGCGCTTCTTCCACATTTATGTATTCGTTGGCTCGATGCAGCATGTGATCATAATCTCGGGGTGGTTTTCGGATGAGCGACCGGAAGAAGTCCCCATCTACAAGGCCTTGTGTGAAGGCGTTCATCATCGTCTCCGATGTGGCCGTTGGGATATCCATCGCCACTTGGTTGAACCGCTGAATGTAAGCTCGAAGCGATTCTCTTGGCTCTTGCTTGATGGCGAACAAGCTGACACTTGTCTTCTGATACCGCCGACTGCTAGCGAAATGGTGGATGAAGGCCGTTCGGAAGTCCTTGAAGCTAGTGATGGATCCGTCCGGCAGCCTCCGAAACCACCGTTGAGCCGATCCCGAAAGGGTTGTAAGGAAGACGCGGCACTTTACTCCATCTGTATATTGATGGAGTGTAGCTGTGTTATCAAACTTACCCAGATGATCATCCGGGTCTGTTGTTCCATTATACTCGCCTATCGTCGGAGGCACGTAGTGCTTGGGTAGGGGGTCTCGTAGAATAGCCTCCGAGAATTGGCGATTGATCCGCTCGGGAGATGAGTCCGCTCGGGGAGCTTTCCCTTTTCTGTCATCCCGCCTTGGCATTTCACCGAAGAAGAGCCTCTATCTCTCCGAGCTGGTACGGCTTCAGGAACTTTGAAGGGGCCGGCCCACGGTGCTTCCGCTCGGCCACCCGACGCAGATGTTGTTGTTATTCGGCCGCTCGGCCTTGCTTTGCTCCACAATTTTGCGGCCCTTATCTCGACTAGAGCTTGAGTTCTTCCGTCGAAAGCACCGTGTGTTGTCGCCCACCTCGTCCATCGTTCTTGTTCGGATGCAGGTGCGTTCCACAGGCCATTTGATCCTGTCCGAACCAGTGGTCGGACCTTGGGCACGTGGCGCTCCCTGCTAGATCCTCGGCGCTCCGGCGAACCTGCAAAAACTGTCCGGGGACGGCCCTCCGACGCTCAAGTCAGGCGAGGAATAACGAATAGGTGGCCTCAAGATGAAGATTCGCATACCTCCGGTGAAGAAATGGAGGCCTTATATAGACCTCTCGAAGAAACCTGGGCGCGCCAGTCGAAGCAACCACCTGCCTTTGACCATGCCCAGGTATGGGTCTGTCAGAAGGGCCATGCCCAAATATGGATCTGTCAGGCAGACGTCCATGAGACCATACTGCTACTGTATCAACCTGTCCATGATGTGACGGCAAGATCCTCCATCGTGCGATCTTGTGTACGGCCTAATCATCCTTCTGTTGATATCCCATATCCCGAGCTGAGCGCATAGGCCGTTCGGCCACCCTTGTACCCTCGCCCCTATCCTGGCCGAATGGACCACCCGATCGGCCCTTCGGTCCCAGCCGAGCGGACTTCCGCTCGGCCCTCCGATCTTCCTGCCTTGGCGTCGGAAACCCAAGCCCATGGATGGGTTATCTCTAGCTCCTCTCGGACCATTACCCGCTTGGCCAACCCTCCATCCATCCTTAGGTTGGGACCCTTCAGAAGGTGGGCCCCGCATTCTTACCGCCGGATCACTAATAAAAAAATGATTTAAGAGAAATTAACTTACTATTATTCTCTTGATCATTTTAGGATTAAGATTTTTCAAATTTAGCTTAGTTTTTCTTACTTAAGTCCTTACCCTACCCCTTTCACATTTATAAAAAAAAAATATGCAACTAAGGAAGAGAAAGTATGAAACAGGTAAATAGATTAAGTAAGCATAACAAGCAATAAGCTTCTCAAAGGTAAAATTTTTCATAAAAAATTTATAGGTCTATTTCAGGGAAGATTGTTTTTCTAAACAATTCAAGATAATTGTTAAGGTTTCAAGATAAATGACAAGAGTTCTCAAAGTAAATTTTAGAAATATTTATAAGTTTTGTCAAAGATACTTGGCCAAAACTGTCAAAAAGTTGTAATCAATTTTAAAGACAATTATTGCACAAGTATACATTTTTCAAACGTTTGTAAGTTGTCACTCCCCCAAGGAGTCATTGCCCGATAAATGGACATCATCTCCCCCCTTTTGACAACATATAGAACTTGGATACATAGCCACACAGTTGTACTAGTATAATAACAACAGTCCACATGGCTAGATCAACAACCACATAATTATATAATAAACAGCTCACACGGCTGAAATAAAAACATAGCGGAAAACATAAAGTAAATATATAAATCCAAAATAATTGACTATGAGTCAGCCCGACTTGACACAACAACATCAAAATAAATACAGGAAGTCACAAGGCTAAACTTCATACAGAAGATACACGTATAAGTCCAAAACCAAAAATGTGAGTAGAAGTAATATCAAAAGAAGTCGCTCGATGTGACATGGGACTGGCGGGCAGGATCTCTAGGAGACTCCATAAATCCTCTGCCTTCTCCCTAGTGAAAGAAAACTAGTACAAGGGGTGGTGAGTGCGGTTAACTCAGTCGGTAATAAACAGATAGTGCATAAATATAATATGTCTAGAGATTCAAAGTATACAGTCTCATAGTGAATAATTGACAAGCATAATAGTAATTCCATAATAAATGTTCATACTTGAATGTTGTGCCAAGCACCAAGTAATTGCAAGTGCAGGAGTGAAACTACAACAGAACTGCTCATATCTACTAAAGCATCATATATAGCCTATCCGACTATTAATAAGCATGTCAATATCAAGTACATGCAATAGACATATCTCAACCATATGTAAACATATCACAGACATATGGATATAATCAATCCTAAGCATATGCAATCACATATCATATGCATATGAACAGCATGATCACTCCCGCCCATTCCTTAGCTACCACAACCCTTGTATGGTCGAGAGGCCGGGACAATAACAACTATACAACACTACTAATAGCCACTACTCCTGAGTGATGTGAGTGGGCAGTTTGCTAAATAGCTATCTAACTACATATCAACAGGGTCTCTGCTGCTCGCAACTCCAGCTAATATTATCCTTGAGTGAAGTGAGTTGGGCATGATAGGACAAGCTACATTCACTCTAAGCACACTACCTCGAGCGACTGATTAAGAAGCAATGGCTAACGTCTCTCTCAACCACAAGGGAGAAATAGTCACTGGTATGCATGAAATGCTATGATGAGCAAGATGCGAATAATCATCACCACAGATATAGAAAACAACTATACCATAGTATAACTAACATGTCCAACAAAGTACATGTATATATAATAGTCAATGAAAATAAAAAAGATATCTAGTATCTGTTGGAACCCCAAAGTTGTTTTGGTGTGATCAACAAGTTAAGTTAGGTCCTGTATGTTTTTAACTTTATGTCTAAGTGTGCAGGAGCTTAGGAGCACAGGTAGTCGAGTGGAATACGCAGCTAGCGAGAAGGACGACACGTGGTGCGTCTGAGGGACGAGGCGCTATGGAAGAGTACACCGGCGGACGAGAAGGAAGCGTATGGTGGTTCTGAGGGACGAGAAGCCGGAGCGGAAGATTGCTCGAGGAGCAAGAGACGCAGCTAGCGAGAAGGTCGGCACGGGGTGCGACTGAGGGACGAAGACTGCGGATGAGTACGCTAGCAGACGAGAAGGAAGCACGCGGCGATTCCGAGGGACGAGAAGTCGGAGCAGAAGCCTGCTCGAGAAGATCGAAAGTTGGGTTCGGGTGAGCCCTATTCTGGATGGCAGAGATCACCCAAGTGAACGGAATCGGAGTGGAAGACCCGGACCGAGGCGAGTGGACCCGGAGCAGAGGGCCCAGACTGAAAAGGAACAGTCCAGGGTGCCCGGACCGAAATTATATCCAGATCTTGATCAAACCGAGATATGTGTGTTGGGGATAAAGTTTTATCCCCACCAGGACACCCAGAACACTTCAGAGCACCCCGACCAAGGCTATAAATACAGCCTTGGTCCAGAAGCTTTCAATGAACTCAAGCAATTCATTTTCAACACTTGTACGCTTCATTTCTAGATTAGCTTTGTTGTTTTTGCTCTTCACTGTTGTAAGAGGCTTCTCCGCCTGAAGGAGTATTTAGTGCTACACTTTCCTTGGATTAACAACCTCCCCGGTTGTAACCAAGTAAAAATCCTCGTGCTTCTTCTTTCTGTGTATTGTCTTCATTTCTTTTGCAAGTGTTATTTTAAGAAAAGTTGAGAAGGGTTGTGTTTTTATTTTTGCAGACTATTCAACCCCCCCTCTAATCGGCCGCTGTGATCCAACAAGTGGTATCAGAGCCAAGGCGCTTCAGGAGGACTAACCGTCAAACAAAGTAACGAAATAATGGTCGGACCAAGCATCTACCCGCCGAAGTTTGAAGGGGAATTCGCGAGCTGGAAAAAGCGAATGCATGTATTTTTTAAAACCGATTTTGATTTAATGTTAATTATGGAATTCGATTTTACAACACTGAAAGGTAAGGAGAAATATCACTGGACAAAAAAGGAGCAGGCCGACTATGTGGCAAATGACAAAGCAGAGTACCATCTACTAACCGTTCTTCCGCCACAAGAAGTCAACCGGATCGGCAACTATGACTCTGCGAAGGAACTTTGGGAGAAGTTCCTTGAGCTGCACGAAGGAATGTCCGAAGTCAAGCTCATAAAATGAGATTTACTCCGCAACCAGCTCACCAGCCTGCGACTTGGGGAAGACAAGACAGTTGTGCATCTGCACTCAAGAATTAAGGAAATCATCACTGTACTCTCGAATCTCTAAGAAAAGGTAAGCAACCGAGATTTGCTAAGGTACGCCCTCAATTCATTCCTAGAAATACAAAATGAGCATCACTAGTAGATGCCTTTTACATTTCAAAAGATTTAGAAAAAATAACATTAGAAGAATTCTTTTCCACATTTGAAGTGCATGAATCAAGATGTGCAGTTACGTAGGAGGCCAAGCACAACATCACCCTCAAAGTATCGAAAGATGAACCTGAGTCAGAGTCCTCTCTCGACGACAAGGAAATGGTAATAATGATAAGGCGATTTAAGAAGTTATGTAATTATAGAAAAACTAACCATCCGCAGGGTAGAAAGAAAAGGATGATCCGCTGCTACCACTGCAACAAAGAAGGGCATGTCAAGGACAATTGGCCCAAGCTGAGGAATAAGGACACGGATAAAGGTAAGAAGCCTGTTCAAAAATGCAAGGCATTAAAAGCGACATGGGACGATACATCGTCCGAATCAGAAGTCGAAGCCTTCTCCGGACTTGCACCAATGGCAAGTCATCAAGACGACGACTGCAAGTCATGGTCTTCAGAAATGAGCATCGAGAGCATCGATGAAGGGGGAGCCACACCAGAAGATAGCAGCAATTCAGGAGGAGAAACAGACAACGAGATCGACAAGGTAAGTCAGGTACGATCTCTTCCTCCCGATAAACTATTTAAGTTTATTAAATTGTTAACTAAAGATTGCTGTAAATTAGAAAAAGAAATTAAGAATTTAAAAATAAAATTAGCTAATTCTTGTCCAATAGAAGAATTCGACAAAATTAAATTAGAAAATGAAAAATTAAAAGTAGGAAATGATAATTTAAAAGTACAAGCAAATAACTTGAAAAATCATGCATAGTCATCTAATACCAATGTTAGCAAATTTAACAATTTAAATTGGTATTTTAGATATCATAAGGGACAAATTAGGAATATTTCAAAAAGGTATGTCCCTAAGAAATTTTTAGTTAATCCAGTAGGCTGGAACCTTTATTGAGTTCCAAAGTCATGTTTAAATTGAAACTTTTAATCGGATTTAGCGCTTTCAGTGAGGAAACTAAACAATCGGTTTCTTTATGAGGTTTTGTTTAAAGAAGTGTTGTTGCTCCAATAACCAAGAAGGCCTAGTACCTCGCCACGACCTGGAAGCCAAAATATTAATTTGGAGGCATTAAAATTTTTGGTAAAGCATTAAAATTTAATAAATGCTTTAAAAAGTTTTTAAAACAATTTTTTGGAAATCTTTCTAAAATATTTTTATACTTAGAAAAATTTTCGTGCATAAAATTCTTTTTAGAAAAATTCTCAAAAAAAAATATATTTTTGCCTAAGTTATAATTTATTCTGAAAACTAGAAATTATTGCTTAATTTTTTTTTACTCAGAAAATTTTCTTACCTAAAGTTTTTATTTAGAAAATTCAAAAATTTAAGTTAGAAATTTTTAATATTTCATTTGCAAACTTAGAAATTTTTAATCATTGAAATTATTTCCAAAATTTTCTAAGTTTTAACCCTTAGATTTTTTTCCGAAACCCCAATTTTTATGTGATCAAAGAGGGAGGAGGAAAAGTATACGTCTAAGGGGAGGTAGACCAAAATTTAAATTTTATATCTTTTTTCACTTTAATTACAAAATTAGTTAGTTTACTTTTTATGTTTATTTACCCTAGCTTAACTTGGGTTGCTCACATCAAAAAGGAGGAGATTGTTGGAACCTCAAGGTTGTTTTAGTGTGATCAACAAGTTAAGTTAGGTCCTGTGTGTTTTTAACCTTGTGTCTAAGTGTACAGGAGCTTAGGAGCACAGGTAGTCGAGCGGAAGACGTAGCTAGCGAGAAGGATGGCACGCAGTGTGTCTGAGGGACGAGGCGCTGTGAAAGAGTACACCAGCGGACGAGAAGGAAGCGTGTGGTGGTTCCGAGGGACGAGAAGCCGAAGTAGAAGACTGCTCGGGGAGCAAGAGACGCAGCTAGCGAGAAGGTCAGCACGGGGTGCGACTGAGGGACGAAGACTACGGATGAGTACGCTGGCAGACGAGAAGGAAGCACGCGATGATTCTGAGAGACGAGAAGCAAGAGCGGAAGCCTGCTTGAGAAGATCGGAAGTTGGGTTCGGGTGAGCCCTATTCCGAATGGCAGAGATCACCCAAGTGAACGGAATCGGAGTGGAAGACCCGGACCAAGGCGAGCAGACCCGGAGCAGAGGGCCTCGACCGAAAAAGTCAACTCCTATTGACTCTGGGCTTCCGGGCGCCCGGAACAGTCCGGGGTGCTCAGAACCCTTCCGGGCGCCTAGACCGAAATTATATCCAAATCTCGGTCAAACCGAGATCTATATGTTGGGGATAAAGTTTTATCCCCACTAGGATGCCCGGAACACTTTGGGGCGCCCCGGCCAAGGCTATAAATACAGCCTTGGTCCAGAAGCTTTCAATGAACTCAAGCAATTCATTTCCAACACTTGTATGCTTCATTTCTAGATTAGCTTCATTGTTTTTGCGCTTCACTGCTGTAAGAGGCTTCTCCATCTGAAGGAGTATTTAGTGCTACACTTTCCTTGGATTAACAACATTCCCGGTTGTAACCAAGTAAAAATCCTCTTGCCTCTTCTTTCTGTTTATTATCTTCATTTCTTGTGCAAGTGTTAGTTTAAGAAAAGTCGAGAAGGGTTGTATTTTTATTTTTGCAGGCTATTCAACCCCCCCTCTAGCTGACCACCGCGATCCAACAGTATCTACTAAATACCATAGATGACAACGAGAGACTGTATAGATATGAAATCGATCATCTCAAAAATCAAGCGACCAAGAATTAAGCTTATGAAATAATACAAATAGAGTTAAGGTAAATACAACTACTTATCCAGATAATAAGTCATGCACTAAGGTCAAAGTACTACAGAAACAAGTCAAGAAGTACTCGCCTTTATTTATCGATCTGTTTATTATCGGTCCTTGTCCTGACCGGTACTGACTACGTGGGCTAAAAATCCCGTACATCCTGAATCCATTAATCTCTGTGCTTTCATAGCTGAGAGAAACTTTTTGGACTTTCTCTTGGGTTCTCCGATGAACTCGAACTGTGCTTCTGCTTCAGGTTGAAATATGACTTTCTGTTTACGGCACTCGATGGAGGCACCGTATCTGCTCAAGAAGTCCATTCCAAATATGACATCGTAGTCAGTCATATTTAGCACTATCAGATCACAAAAGAGTTCTCTGTCTGCTATAATGACTGGCACTGCTCTGAGCCAGTGCGTGGATGCCATAATTTCTCCTGAAGGTAACGTTGTCAAGAACTGACTACTGAGTACCTCTGGGGGTATCGCTAACTTCTCGACAAATGCCCTGGATATATAAGAATGGGTTGCCCCAGTATCGAATAAGACAATTGTACTTTGCTATAAAAACAACTGTCGAGGCATTCGCTACATCTTCTCTGGTGAGTGAGTAGATCCTCGCATTTGTCATAGCTGGAGGGGTTTCTAGTCTGCCCTGGCTGATGTGTGGACCATCTAGAGCGGCCTGCATCTGATGTAACTGAGCTGGCTGGCCTCCATACTGAATCGGTTGTGGTGGAGGAAGACTAGTCTTGTTCGGGCACTGCTTAGCCATATGCCCTTCCTGTCCACACTCAAAGCATCCTCGGGTGCCCTTGCGACAAACTCCTGGGTGAAATTTCCCACAAGTAGCACACTTGGGATAACTAGGCTGTTTGCTGGTTGGTCCTCCCTTTGGGTAACTCCCTGGTTTGCGCTTGTTGCTGGAGTTCCCTTTCTAGTTAGAGCCGTGGGAGCTGTGGTCCTGGTGTTTCTGGGTGCCTGAGCCTCCTTGACCCTTGGATTCTGAGAGAACTTGCTTCTGCTGCTTAATATTATTCTAGTAGTGCTCGGTGGTCAGAGCACTGCTGACTAGTTCTTCGGTGGTTTGCGGCCTATGAATGCCGCCAGACACGTTCATCGCTATTTCCAGCCTCAGCATCTTGAGCATCAACCGAACTCGTTCTTTTTCTGTGCTGACTAGTTCAGGACATAGACGAGCCAATCTATTGAATTTCTTCACGGCTTCCTCAACTGATAGGTTGCCCTGACGAAACTCAGTGAACTCGTCGTAGTGGCGGTTTGTGACCTGCATGTGAAAGAACTCCTCGAAAAATTCTTTCTCGAAGTCTACCCATGTCATCTGGTTCACTGGGCACTTCGCTCTAATTCTCTCCCACCAGATACGTGCATCTCCTGTCAAGCAGAAGGAGGCGCACTTCACCTTCTCATGTTCTGGCCAGTCCAGAAGCTCCATCGTACTCTCCAGTGTCTTGAACCAGGCTTGAGCATCCCATGGTTCATTGGTGCCTGAGAAATTCTCGGGCTTGACTCTCTGCCACTGGATCAGATAGGCCTCTCTTTTTGCCTCTGCTGCTGGGGCTACTGGTGCTGTTGGCTGGACTGGTGGAACCTCTAA
Source organism: Zingiber officinale (assembly GCF_018446385.1). Taxonomy (NCBI): domain Eukaryota; kingdom Viridiplantae; phylum Streptophyta; class Magnoliopsida; order Zingiberales; family Zingiberaceae; genus Zingiber; species Zingiber officinale. Next base: position 70,386,067 of record NC_056007.1, on the reverse strand, counting down.
GACTACTGGCGTTGCTAAGTTTGGTTCCGGGGTGACTGTGGGTTCATCTAGCTGCTGCTGTAACTGAGCCACTAATGCTGTAAGGTCTGGAGGAGGCACTGAACTGCCTGCCCCATGCTGGGGCTCAGTAGCTGGTGCCCTTCTAGCTGGGCGTCCTCGTGCCATTCTAGAGACATAGAGGACATATATAACTAATACAATCATAATTGTATATCTATGGTTATCATGTTAGGTACTATCATAAATAAACATGCTTCATTTATTTCTAACATGAAAACAAGAAACATAAATAAAGTGAGAGATGTTCTTACTTGGAAGCTGCAGGTTCAATGCTGATGAGTGTGTAGGAAGTATGGAAGCTGCTCTGATACCACTCTGTAACGACCCGCCTTCTACTGGTTAGGCTGTAAGGCCGATCGTCACATTATGCTGTGCTAGGCTATATCCCTGACCATCACTAAGTCTAGATGCGGAAGCTATACTAATTAAAAATTTTGCTAAACTATTACCATTTCTTGATTCTATATGTGCTAAGGGGTGTAATCTAACTATTCATGACATATATTACATCCCCCAATGGTCAAGGAACTTAACTAAGGGTTTCTTACTGACATCAGGCCTCCCAATCGATCCACGGATCTATTGGAATGGCTTGATCGATCCATTGATCGATCCAGGTGGCTACTGTATGCGGAACTTAGGTTGGATCGATCCAGTGATCGATTCAGCACGCTACTGTGCTCGGGGCAATATTCTGGATCGATCAGCTGATCGATCCAGACCGGCCAATCGATCCAGTGATCGATCCTAGGACTTTCTGTTCGCGACAGAAGTGTTCGCGGTACGAACTTCTCAATCTATCGGCTGATCGACTGAGAAGCCTCCAATCGATCGGCCGATCGATTGGGGTTTCTGATTTCGTACAGAAGTCTGATTTCAGCACTGCTTCATGCCTTAATCACACATACAAGTTCTAAAATGACTAGAACACAATCTAGCATCACATAACTATTGTTCTAAGCATGGTAGAGTGCATAATTTACTAGTTCATGGCGTTCAACATACTAAGGTGCGGAATAATAAAATGTTAAAAAGTTCTAATGTTCAAAACAAAACTCGCTGAAATTCCCTAAGATCTTCGTTCCAAGTTCCATCCGCACACATCTTCATCACTGCATTGACCTCCAGCCTCCACTAGTCCATCTTCCCTTTACCTTTATCTGCAGTATAAGGAAAATAATATCTGTAAGCTTGAGAGCTTAGTAAGAAACCATCTACCTCACAAAACATGCATACGATGCAAATTATGTTTTTAAAACATGCTATTTGAAAAATATACTGAATGTGCTAAGCATGGCATGGCGTACATCACATAGAAACAAACTGATCATGGCAATAAAGCTAATTGTAAACTATCATGTTGTATCAACAGAAAGCTAAACTGATACCATGATTGAACTAAGCTTATACTAATCTGATGCTAAAACTATACTGTGTTCACATAACTATTTTGTGAAGGTTGAAAACTATATATAATAAGTGAAAATACATAATCATGTTACTGTTTGGGCCCGGCAACTGTACTTGCTATGCGCGCATCCCTAACTAGACCCGGGTTTGCAAGTCCCGAATTTAGTAGGGTTACTAAGTTATCTGAACCTAGGGACGACTGTGGGAGTCCAACCCAATGGATATCTAATCCAGTACAATGCCACTGAGAAAATAAAATACTGAACATAAGCTAATAATTCTTGTCTTGCTTTTATTAGGTTGTCTAAACCCAGAACTAGGTTATCTAAACCTAGAGGCGACTGTGGGAGCCCACCCATTGGACATCTAGTCCTTTAAGAGCTGTAGCAAGACTAAATAAGCTGTGAAAATGCTTCTATTGCATTTGTCTAAGCTAATAAAATGCCTAAGTTGCATTTTAACTGTGCTAACAATTTAATCGAACACTTGGTATGCGCTAATTCGCATCCTTTGTGCCGAAAATCTACATACTACTAAACTGAAGCATAAAATCCATACGGAAGCTACTTATACTGCAGGTGAGGGGTTTCTTACCTCCTGTGCTAGTTTTCTTACAATTCTAATCGCTAGATTTCTGGAGGAGACGATCCTTTCGACGATCTTCTCGCGTCTATGCGTTCCTCTCGCGAAGGGGAGCGTCCTCGCGTCGAAGTCGTCGCCGGAAAGTGCCCTTGGGGACGGAACCCTAGCCTTGCTTGTGGTTGGCGCCGAGAGAAGGAGAGGGAAAGGGGGCGGCGTGGCTAGGGTGAGGAGAAGGAAAAGTCACGTTAAAAATAACTCTTCACTTATTAATTCCCTATTTATATTAAGTGGGTAATTTCACCCAACTCTAATATAAATTTAATTGATTCCCTTTTCTTTCAGCACGGCCCTGATGGGTTCACTTGGTTACTGGAGTTCGCTATAAATCGTAGGACCCAATAGGTCTTGGGTTCAATTCCCGCGTAGGCTATTTTCGTTATCTATTTATTTTTGCTACTTCCGCTAATCTAAAAATTCCATAAAAATATCCTAAAATTATAGAAAAATACTAGGATATTCCTAATAATTATTTTGAGAATTTTCAGGCGTTACAGCTTAGGAGCACAGGTAGTCGAGCGGAAGACGTAGCTAGCGAGAAGGATGGCACGCGGTGTGTCTGAGGGACGAGGCGCTGTGAAAGAGTACACCAGCGGACGAGAAGGAAGCGTGCGGTGGTTCCGAGGGACGAGAAGCCGAAGCAGAAGACTGCTCGGGGAGCAAGAGACGCAACTAGCGAGAAGGTCAGCACGGGGTGCGACTGAGGGACGAAGACTACGGATGAGTAGGCTGGCAGACGAGAAGGAAGCACGCGATGATTCCGAGGGACGAGAAGCAAGAGCGGAAGCCTGCTTGAGAAGATCGGAAGTTGGGTTCGGGTGAGCCCTATTCCGGATGGCAGAGATCACCCAAGTGAACGGAATCGGAGTGGAAGACCCGGACCGAGGCGAGCAGACTCGGAGCAGAGAGCCTCGACCGAAAAAGTCAACTCCTATTGACTCTGGGCTTCCGGGCGCCCGGAATAGTCCGGGGTGCTCGGAACCCTTCCGGGCGCCTAGACTAAAATTATATCCAAATCTCGGTCAAACCGAGATCTATACGTTGGGGGATAAAGTTTTATCCCCACTAGGATGCCCGGAACACTTTGGGGCGCCCCGGCCAAGGCTATAAATACAGCCTTGGTCCAAAAGCTTTCAATGAACTCAAGCAATTCATTTTCAACACTTGTATGCTTCATTTCTAGATTAGCTTCATTGTTTTTGCGCTTCACTGCTGTAAGAGGCTTCTCCATCTGAAGGAGTATTTAGTGCTACACTTTCCTTGGATTAACAACATTCCCGGTTGTAACCAAGTAAAAATCCTCTTGCCTCTTCTTTCTGTTTATTATCTTCATTTCTTTTGCAAGTGTTAGTTTAAGAAAAGTCGAGAAGGGTTGTATTTTTATTTTTGCAGGCTATTCAACCCCCCCTCTAGCCGGCCACCGCGATCCAACAGTATCTACTAAATATCATAGATGACAACGAGAGACTGTATAGATATGAAATCGATCATCTCAAAAATCAAGCGACCAAGAATTAAGCTTATGAAATAATACAAATAGAGTTAAGGTAAATACAACTACTTATCCAGATAATAAGTCATGCACTAAGGTCAAAGTACTACAGAAACAAGTCAAGAAGTACTCGCCTTTATTTATCGATCATGCTAAACAATCCAATGTTAAGATGCTCATCTTGAATCAACGTCTATAAATCACATAATGTACAATTTACCTAATCACATATGCAACAACTAGCTAAACCTAAAATTCAAATTAATCAAGGAAAACCCTAATCAAAACAACTAACCTCGATTCATCAAATCCATTGATTGAATTATGTTTAACCTAATATTATCAACTCCTTAATGGATCTATGTAACAATTCATTTACTAATAAGTCTACTCATCATAAATTAAACATACCAAATTTATTTGATAACCCAATTAAATCATCCCTATTGATAATCATATTCTAATCTTATCCATCCACCTAATTAGATTAGGTTTACCATATCACCCAACAAATCCAATTAATAATAGATTATCCCATATACTCATTGAATCCATTGTAACAACTACTAAACATCATGAATCAATCCTACACAATTCATCCACATAATCAATTTCTAATCAATTCATTCACTATTCGATATCCACAATTTACTAATCAATGAATTTGTTAATCTATCTCATCACACAATTCATTAACCCTAAACCTCACCTAGTCCGGTGGAGGTTGATGGTGACTCACAGTCGAAAAGATGGCTCACAGATAGAGGTATTGTCGGCAATAGTGAGGGATTATCAGTGGTCAGGGCTTGGTGAAACCACTGACCCCTAATTCAAACACCCCAAAATCAGCACTAGGTATAGATTAAATCAATTCATTAATTTGATCAGATCTAGTTTGTTACCGAATTCAGATTTACAGCAGCTTCTCGATGAAGAATATAAATGCAGCTGTGATGGACAAAAACTCTCCAATGAGGATCATGATGCTACTGTGAAGGGCAGGGATCTCATCTAGATGGTCATCCTACTCCCCTAATCACAGCCAATGATGGCTATACTAGATTTTGAAGGATGTCCCAAGGCAATCATCTTATAATTTTTTATTAAATATATGTTCACTATTTAAGTGCATATTATATGTCTGATTGCTTTAAACTCACTTATTGAATATCCATAATATAATTCATAGCATGAGAGAAATTATGATTAGATAACAACTAGTGATTATCTCTACATGTGTAATTATGAACGTATTAGAATTTTCCTAGTCATCAAATTAATACATTTGGACATTATCAATTCTGTAAAACTAGCACGGGTTATACTCCTTGATTCACCAAGCAGCTATTTTCTCACTAGCTAGAGACATTGGAATGTCGAGAGTTAAACGCGGATGCTAGTTATAGTAACTAGTTCATTAGAGTGACTCACAGTAAGATTTCATATGGTTATCTATATATATAGATATATTTGTGAAGCTCGAGTGCAAGTTTCCTTTGACTTGAAGTATACAAGTCATCTTGGTCATGGAGACTTATACATTGACATCTTAAACAAGCACCTCATTAAGGTGTGGACCCGGGATGATTAGGTATAAATCAAAATATTTGAAGATGTTTGGATAGCCCACAGACGATTCATCGCTCCTTGCGAGGAGACGTATATCCTATGGCCACTCGTTAGGATTATTACTCAAAGTTTTTACCCAAAACATCACATGTTAAGAGTGTGAGACTCTTGTGCACATGTACGAGTAATTTGAATCCGTAGAACGAGGAAGTATTACTTGGGCTAGGTGTGACGTTGTCAGTCTAGTGGGGACAAACACATAGACCATGTCCTGAACCAAGTGGGTATAAGATGAGTGAAAGTAATAAGGCACGACTCATTGTAGCTGCTGAAGGGTTTAGAATTAGTTCTAAGATCAACTATGACTTTTCAGCTAATTGAGGATCATGATATACTACTAGGTGTCATTTATGATTGTTCTATAATTAAGTAGTTAATTATGGATGACCAAGATCAATTGGGAACCTATTCGGTCACACGCATTAATGAGTCTCTAAAAACTGTAAAATAAGTTAAAGAATAAGATTCTTAGATCAAGAGATAAATTTTTGGTTGGATCATACATAAGATAAATATGAAAATATTTGTCATAATGGAAGCGCGGATGAGCTACATCTCTTATGGTAGAGTTGGATCATATTTGGTTTAATCATGAATTAGTCATGAACCAACTTGGTTTAGTTGTGAACCAAATTAAGGGGTTAATGGGCTAATTTTTTGTTAAGGAATAATGAGTTAGATTTAGGCTTTCTAATCCAACTTATTAAAGAGGATTATATATAAATGTAATTGGGAGAGAATTAGATATAAGTTTCATTATTTGGATGATTGACTTTTGAAAGCTCAATCCTCCTCTCCTTCTCATCTCTCTCTCCCGCCGCAAACAAGAGGGCTCTCCCTCTTGTTACCGTGGCCACCACAAGGGAGAAAAACTCTCCCTTGTGTGCTTCTCTTTTTCTTCCTCTTGATCCCTCTTATTCCCTCGTAGCTAGTAACTTCTGAAGGAGAGGCTTGTACTCAAGGAGTTATCTTGAGGAGCTCGACATGGACACGAATAGAGGCGAGGTTCGACAACGTCATTACGGTTGATGCCCTTCTCATTACAAGTCATCCATAAGGTATACCTACAATAAATTTACTTCCCATAAAATTTTAATTATGCGATCATGTTTAGAATGTTGTATCCTTGTATGTGTCTGGTGTGTGTGATGTAATAATTAGGAATTATTATTATTTTATTTTCTACTATGCATGTTTACGAAACGTGTTCTAGCTATTGGATCGTGAAAATCGATAGAGGGGGGGGGTGAATATCGATCAAAAATGTTTAAGCAAGTATACAATGGAAAGATGAAAACACAAAGCTAACATGCGTAATTTTTTACTTGGTTCGGAGCCTTGGTTGACTCATACTCCAAGGTACGCACTTGTTGAGTGTTTTCATTGGGCAATTGCTAATAATTCGTAAAGTTATTACAAAAACTAAGTACAAGAATTATTAGAAAGGAATACCGACAACACTGAAAAGAAAAACTTGAGCCGATTGTTGTCGGAGTAGCTTCGCAGCGTTGCAGGAGCACAACATGGCAGAGCAAGCGTTGGAAGATCTTGTTGTTAGTTGTTCTTTGCTCCAGGGTGCATCCTCCTTATATAGGAGGCTCCGGACGCTCGGATCCCTTCCGGGCGCCTGGAATGTGATGTAGCCCATCCAAGCAGAGTGCTCCACATGGCGAAGCGGAGAGGGGATAAAGTTTGCATTCCGAGCGCCCGGACCTCTGGACGCCCAGACCTCCGAGCACCCGGATCCCTTCCGAGCGCTCGGACCTCTATTTTCTAGCAACCTGCAAGAAAATGTTAGTCCGAGGTAAAATATAAAACTACCCTACAAAACAAAGTGTTAGCATAGTACAGTTATAATAATAATAAAAGCATTAATTAGATTCTGTCTCACCGAGATTGGAATCTAGTCAAGATCTCAACTTAGAGTTCTGAAATGGTTCTAAGTTGGATCGACGCCTAAGTTCCCTTCCTGGGAACGCTCCCTCACAGTCACTCCCCTCTAGTGACTTACCTTAACTTACCTGCCAGACGCTCGGTCAGCCCTTCGACCTGTCTAGACTTTGTGCCAACTATCAGGTCAACCCATCGACCTAGCTGGACTTCGTGCCAGACATCCGGTTAGCCCGCCGACCAGTTTGGGCTTCGTGCCAACTATCAGGTCGACCCATTGACCTAGCTGGACTTCTCCTGCACACTTCGTCAAAGTGTTAGATCACAATAAAACTAACTTAACCTACTTTGTCATTCATAAAAACTTGAGTTAGACTGTTAGTGTTAATCGCACCAACAATCTCTCCCTTTTTGATGCAATGACAACCTGAGTTAAGTTAGTGAAAAAGATGCAAGTAAAACAAGCAATTATAAGATTTTTTAAGTTGGTTTATATTTTGTATTTCATTATTTTGTTTTAACTAACTTAAACCACCTAATCCCTCCCCCTTTGACATTCATAAAAAATAACACAGAAAAAATTGAGTGATTAAGGAAGTGAACGAAAATATAATAAAAAATTTGAATTAAAGTCATATTAACTTGGGGGAGTCTAAAGCAAAATCCCCCGAGTTAAACTAAACACATAGAACATTTTACTTTAAACTTTAGCTTTTACCTTTTTCAAAACATAGTTAAGTTTTTAAAATGTAGTTAACTTAGAAAGATAACTTTAGAAAAATAACTTTGTAAATTAGAGTAATTTTTAAAGATAAACTTTGCAAAATTAATCCAACTTTCAAAATAAGCTTTGCAAATTTAAGAAACTTTTGAAACACAATTTTAAAAAAAAAGTTTTATAAAGGCTAATTTTCAAATATACCATTTTTACAAAAGTGAGATTAAAGCCAAGTCCAATTTTCAAATCCAATTTTTAAAAACTAAGTAAAATCTATTTTTTCAAAACTAATTTTGTAACATCCAATTTTCAAAACTAAGTAAAATCTATTTTTCAAAACTAAGTTTGTAAAATCCACTTTTTACATTCAGTTTTCAAAAACTAAATAAGATTAAAAAAAACTTTGTTAATTTTTTTTATAAACAAATTTGGAAAGTAATTTGTAAAATAGTTTTCAAAATGATTAAAAAATTTTGAAAATATTTTAAGAATATTTTTCAAATAAAGTGTGAGAGGGTTTTTCAAAATATTTTTATAAAAATAATTTGTCAAAAGATTTCAAAAACACCTCCCCTGATGTCAACACTCCCCCTGAAGTCAACACTCCCTCTAAAGTCAACACTCCCCCTGAAGTCAACATTTCCCCTAAAGTCAACATTCCTCCTGAAGTCAACATTCCCCCTGAAGTCAATAGTAGAGTTTGGACATAATTTCAAGGCTTTTAGCACATTTTTCTACCTAAGTATGTTAAGAAAATTGGGATCAGTAACACTCATGTTAAGAAAATATATTTTTAGGTTAATTTTAAATTAATTTTTTTTAAATAGTTTTTCTGTTAAACTAATTTTTAAGTTAAATTAATTTTTTAAAGTAATTTTTAAAATCATTTTAAAGATCATTTCTAAAATAACTTTTAAAATAATTTTTAAAATAATTTTTAAGATAGTTTTAAAAATAATTTTTAAGATAATTTTTAAAATAAATTTTAAAATAATTTACAAAATAATTTTTAAGATAATTTTTAATTAATTTTTTAAAATAATTTTTAAAATAATTTTTAAAATAATTTTTCAATAATTTTTAAAATATTTTTTTATTAATTTTAAAATAATTTTTAAAATAAAATTTTGAGTTAAAATAATTTTTAAGTTAAAATAAATTTTTAAAAGGTTTAATAAAATATTTAAGTTAAAAAGATTTAAGGAAAATTTTAAGAAGTTAAAAAGTTTTTTTAAATTTAATTTAATTTAATTTAATTTTAAATTTTAAATTTGATTTTAATTGGATTTGGTTCGATTCGATTCGATTTGAAGTCCTTAGTTATCTCACCCGATCTATGTTTTCAATCAGGGAAACCTATAATTTTTATGAGATTAAGTTACATTCAATTTTAGGGTTTGGTTTAACTTTGTGTTAATTTAACTTTGTGTTAAATTAAATTAATTTAATTTAATTTTAATTTTAATTTTAATTTTAATTTAATTTAATTTAATTTTAATTTTAATTTTAATTTTAATTTTAATTTAACTTTAATTTTAATTTAATTTAATTTAATTTAATTTAAATTTAATTTTAATTTTAATTTTAATTTAATTTAATTTAATTTTAATTTTAATGTCCTTAGTCATCTCACCCGATATATGTTTTCAATCAGGGAATTCTATAATTTTGTGAGATGAATTAGGTTCAATTTTAGGGTTTGTTTTTAACTTGTGTTAGATTCAAGTTTAGTTTTGGGTTCAACAAATAGGCGTTCTCTGGATAAACTTCTGGGCTATGGTGAGTCACTTGGACATCATTAGAGTAACCATGTCTTCGAGGTTTTTCAAATAGTCCTATCCATTGGACTTAGTACAAAACCTTGGTCTAACTGGTTAGGATCCATAAAGGGTAGCTTCGGTCAGTTCCACTTAGCCAAATGCACCAGGTCGAAGCCATATCTTCCTAGACATGCATAGACTAAGCTTCCCTAACGTACTATCATCCAATATTTCACCAGTACCATTTTTCAAGTTAAACTTGAACCCTTTTTAGCTAATCCTAATTACCCTGTCGGGTAAGTTGGTTAGGGTTACCCTGCCGGGTAGGTTAGTTTTGGAGGTGCCAGCTATTCTGGAGCCTCCCCCTGAATTAATGGCCATTAATTTAATTTTTAGTTCTTGGTTTATGTCTATTTCTTTTATAATTATATTTTACTTGGTGATAGTTTACATTTTGTTGAATTCTAATATGTGTAGATTTTAAATTTTTTGGTTTAGGTTTGTGTTCTGGTTTTTTATTTGGTTTATTTGACTTTACGTAATATATTTTATCTTTAGGGATATAATATTGGTTAGGTCCTATTTACGTGGTTAAACACGCTTTCGGAACCCAGGCTTTATTTGTTGATTTGTATTGGGTTACTAATGATTTAAAAATTTTATTCGAGTTCGACTTATATCCGAGTCTGGTTTTATTATAACATGTTTTTTGATTATTTAGAATTAACTCTAAATTTTTGGATCTGGCAGTAAATTTTTCTAACATATTTTTTAAATTATTAATTTCTAATTTTAATGATGAATTTTCCTCCTCAAGTGTTAGATCTTGAGTTGATTTATTATTTACAACTTGTTCCTTGAGGATTAGATTTTCCTCGAGGAGCAATTTATTTTCATTTTCTAATTTAACTAATTTATTATTTAAGCAAGAAATGATTTTAAAAATCTTTCGATTTAAGTTTAGGAATACCTCTTCGGAACCTTCGGAAACGAGTACGGACTCATGGCTCGATTCGGGTTCGGACCCATCTTCCGATTCGTCTTCCGACTCTGCTTCGCGGGCCATCAACGCGAGGTGGCTCTGGTGCTTCTGATCTTCTGCTTCCGATTCTTCCGAGGAGGAGTCGTCCCACGTCGCTTTGAGGGCCTTCTTTTTGGTCGGCTTCGGTTTGTCGATCTTCAATCTCGGGCACTCGTTCTTGTAGTGACCCTTCTTGTTGCATCCGAAGCACGTAACGCTCCTCGATTCGGTTGGAGAATTGATCTTTTGAAGGTCCTTCTTGTTGAAGCTTCTTTTCCTCCTGGTGAACATCTTCCTTACCAGGTTCACCAGGTGTTCTTCATCTTCAGAGTTCTGGTCAGAATCTTCTTCCGGTTCAGACTTGTTCTTCTTTTCTTTTGAGGAACCTGCAAATAAAAAGCTACACCTTTCTCGACCCCGGCGTTAGTTTGCTCATGCAGTTCTAATTCACATAAAAGCTCATCTAGTTTTAATTTTGATAAATTTTTAGAGATCTTGTAGGCATCTACGATAGATGCCCATAAGTTGTTGCGTGGAAAAGCGTTTAAGGCATACCTTATTAAGTCCCGGTTCTCCATTTGGTGCCCTATTGCGTGGAGTCCGTTGAGAATGTCTTTGATTCTTGCGTGGAGTTGGCTGGCCATTTCTCCTTCCTGTATTTTTATATTAAAAATTCTATTTAAAAGCAAGTCTCGTTTTGTTACCTTAGCGTCGCTCGTTCCTTCTTGCAACTCGATCAGTTTGTCCCACAGCTCTTTAGCATTTTTATGTGGTCCGACCCGGTTCAGTTCTTCTCAAGTTAATCCACACTGTAATGTGTTGATTGCCTTGTTCTCTGTTGAGGCCTTTTTCTTTAAGTCTGTTGTCCAATCTTCAGGGTCTAGTAGATTCCCGGAGTTGTCTACTGGTATTTTATAGGCTCTTGTGATGCTCAGCCACTGGTCGAAGTCTGTCTTTAGATATACTTCCATCCGCTTCTTCCAGTACGGGAAATCATCCCCGTTGAAGAGGGGAGGTCGCACTGTGTTGAAGCCCTCAATCTGCGACATTTTTAATCTGCACACACAAAAAAAATATAGAGAGGTTCCAAGACTTGGTCTTGGATTAGTAGTGTGGGAAGAATTAAATGGAAATAACTAAATTGGTGTTGCACCAATTTAGATTTAATTACGATGGAAAGAAATTTCTAAAAAGGTAATAATACCAGTTTGGATCTTTACGAAAAAACTGAAATATGAAAAAAGATTAAAAAGCAAATCACCCCCTTGTCTGATTGGTGGTTGCACCAAATCAGAGCGGTACCTGCTCTAATACCACTTGTTGGATCGTAGACGTTTGATAGAGGAGGGTGAATATCGAAAAACGTTCGTCGATAAGAGAGTTAAGCGCAGCGGAAAAACGATGCTAACACAATTCACTTTACTTGGTTCGGAGCCTGTGTCGACTCCTACTTCAAAGCCCGTGGTCGTTGACCACTTTCGGTGGGCAATCACTATCAATTCGAATATTACAAAGTTTAAGTACAAGAATTAATATAGAAAGAAAATACCGACAATAAAATGAAAAACAAAGCAAGCACTGAGTCGGAGAGCTTTTCATGGCGTCGCGAGAGCACAGAGAAGCAGATCTTGGATTCTGAGTTGTTGTAGAAGCTTCACCTCTGCCCCTTCTTTTATATGAAGCTCGGGGCGCCCCGGATCCCTTCCGGGCGCCCTGGTGAGACATGGCAGGTCCAACCAGCGAGCTCCACGTGGCGACGACGCGTTTGGATAAAAGTTGCCTCCCGGGCGCCCGGATCCCCTCCGGGCGCCCGGACCTCCTTTCTCCAGAAGACTTCTTCTCCTGTAAGACAACGTTAGTCCGAGACAAATATATAATTTATAACTTGCAAAACAGAGTGTTAGTTTAGTTTATAGTTTGATAAAAATAGTATGACTTAGATTCCGTCTTTCCGAGACCGAAATCTAGTCACGATCTCGACTTAGATATCCGAAATGGATCTAAGCCGGATCGATGCCTAATGTTCCCTTCCCGGGAACGCGTCCTCACAGTCACTCCCTTCCAGTGACTTACCTTTACTCACCTGCCAGACGTCCGGTCAGCCCTTCGACCCGTCTGGACTTCTCGCCAGCTATCCGGTCAGCCCGTCGACCTAGCTGGACTTCTCGCCAATCGTCCGGTCAGCCCGTCGACCCGCTTGGACTTCTCGCCAGCTATCCGGTCAGCCCGTCGACCTAGCTGGACTTCTCGCCAAGCGTCCGGTCAGCCCGTCGACCCGCTTGGCTGTCTGGACTTATCCTGCACACTCGGTCAGAGTATTAGATCACGACAAACCTAACTTAACATGATTTGTCATTCATCAAAACCTGAGTTAGACCGTTAGTGCTAACCGCACCAACATCTCGGTGTTCTCCTATTCTACAAATAATTTTGTCAAGTAATAAACTCGAAATTAACTAATCACCTTTATATTTTCTTCCAAATTTTGAGAGGATTGCTTCAACCTCATGCCACTGTCGAAGTTGTTCATAAGAATGAAGCTTTCCATCTGCATCCTCCATGGATTAATTCGTCCATCTTGTATGTCTTGTATGGAGGTAGTTCATTAACATTTCGTTCGAGCGTCTCTTTGGTCTCCATTATTCTTGCACAACACAATTAAAAATAAATTACAAGACTAGATCTTAGGATAGGTAGTGTGGGAGGAGAAAGATAAAAAAATAAGGCTCGAGTGGTGTTACACCAATTTCGAATAATTTGAAAAAATCACGGCAAAAAAACTTATTTGAAGGGGTAATTCTACCAATTTAGATATATTTGAAAAACTTAACACTGAAACAAGGAGCGAACCTAAAGAAATAAACCCTCTGCTTGATTGGTGGTTGCACCAATTCAGAGCAACCATGCACTAATACCACTTTTAGGATCGATGTGCATGTGAGAAAGTGGTGAATCACATGTCTTTTAAAAAAATCCATCTTTTTCATTTTAAAATCAAAGTGCATAGCAGAATAAAATAGAACCAGAAACAAAAAGAACACAAATACGACGAACATGAAGAGTTACTTGGTTTAGAGCCTTTGGCAACTCCTACTCCAAGACCCACAATCCTTCATACCGTATCGACGGACAATCCACTATAGACCTCTTCCGGAACCGCTGGAAGAGCTGGAAGAGGGAATCAAATACAATAATAAACTAAGGACAAGTGTAACAACCTACACTTTTCTTTATACAATAATTAAAAACTTAATAGACAATTTCATTACCCAACACGTGAAGAATATCGGATCGAGCTCAGTGTCGGATGGCTTCTCAGCAGTAGTAGGGCGTAGTAGCATCGTAGCACAGTAGAAGGACGAAGCCAGAGAAGCCAGAAACTTGAAAGATTGTGTATTAAAGTTGTGTTAAATGTTTGGTCGAGCAGCCCTTTTATTGAGCATCAAGGACACCTCCAAGCTCAATGGGGGTGCCTCCAATAGCAAAAATAATCTTGAAAACTTTGATATTGATAAGCTTCGCAGACTGCGCTCTTTATCCGCTTTAGGGCTCATTCCAGGTGCTCCAACGCGCCTCCACGCCATGCTCCTGGTGCCTCCGATCACATGGGAGGCACCTCTGCACCTTTTAGCGAGCAATCTTTGGCCAACACTCAATGGCGCCTTCATTCTATCTAGGGCACCTCTAACACTGTTCAACCGAGGCTTAAAACACATTTTCACTCCTACAAAAAGTGTTAGTTCAAACTATATCTTATAAAATAGAGTTATCATAATTTATAAGCATTATTAACTAGATCCAGTCTATCTGAGACCAAGATCTAATCATGGTCTCAGTTTAAGCATCCAAAATAGACCTAAACTGGACCAACACCTAAAGTCTCGAATTGGGACTCGCCCTCACTAGAACACTCTTGTCCAGTGACTTACTTTACTATGCAGAATTGTTTGATTCTCTTTCAGCCCACCAGGTCTTCCTACTAGTTGTCGGTCTGCAATTCAACTAGACTTCGACCAGCTGTCAAGTACCGCGAACCTGGCTAGACTTCCCGCTAGATATCGGGTTACTCCTTGACCTATCTGAACTTCTACACTAGCTATCAAGTTCTCCAGGCCTAGCTAGATTTTAGTTTGGTCTCAGACCCATAAAGTCTTGCACATTTGGTACAAAGATTATATCACACTATATCTAACTTTAATTCAATTGTCATTAATCAAAATTTAGGTTTTATCATCGGTGTCAACTGCACCAACACTATGGGCATCTATTTTCTAGAAGATAACAGAGAAATCATGATTACAATCTAGGATTGGTTGTTCATAGTGAATTAAGAAAAATACCCGATTGCTATCATGGAAAAATTATCGATCGAAATGAATGATGAAAAAGAAAATCGGAGAACTAAAGTGGAAGAATCTTTGGAGCTCAGACCTTCGACCATAAATGATTGAATAAAGATCATTCATTGCCTTTACTCTCTAGCCTTGAAACGCAACCGTTGGTCAACCATTTCAGTCGACAATTACAGATTTTGTATTAATCGCATATTAATGCATCCGCTATGCTTGAGTATCAAGCAAAAGAATGATTTAGATTTTGCCCCAATCGATCTGGCATTCCGCACGCAAGTCGTGCTCGCACACAAGTCATGTTTGATTAAGTACAATTTGAAACTTGGATTTGTACTCCACATGAGAGAGAGAGAGTCTCTCCTCATATAAATGTTCATAATTTCAATATTTATGATACATTATAAATTAACCACAATACTATAAAACTCTCAATGTGACACTAAACACCTATCACAATTGAGTCTTCTTCCTTTTTATCTCTTTTTTCTATTCACATTTTCAACATATAATATTCTAGCGTTGTTGATAGCTACTATAGTGTTGTTAATTATTTTCAATATTATTGTAACAGTTGTTACAATAGGTAGAAATTATTCTATAGCTCCTATAACATCATGTACCATTTAATACAATACATAATATTATTATAGCAACTACTTAATAACTTTTATAATTATTTTAATTAATTTTAAATAATTTTAATAAATTTTAACTAAAAATAATAAAAAAGAATATTTTGATATAATAATATTTAAAGAATTTAACATTCAACTATAAACAAGACTGTTATGGTATATTCACCCCATGAGCATGGGAGAGGCACCCCTCTTACGACCGAAGACCCTCTAAGATGCTCAAGGAACTCTTAGGTATATAGGTGTAGTTGCTACCTGAAGGTATATTACTATAATATGAAAAGCCATCTATTTTCATTTTAATCAAAATAAATAGAAAATTTTAAATTTTAAATATATTATAGTAGCTATAATAACGCTAGAATAAAGACGAATTTTTTTACGATTAGTATAAGTTAGGACGCCCTTTTCATTTTTTTTCTAAATTTTTTTTTAATAATAAAACATACACATTATCAGTTGCATAAGGCAGTTTTATTTGTCGACAGCGATAATATAACTAAAAGCCTGTCAATTTCTCCGATCTTCTTCTCCGTCCACCCTCCTCGCACCACGTTCCATCTCAAATCATCGACGGGGGAACCGTGAAGTCTGCAAACAGTAAACGCACGACTCAAAACGCTGGTCGAATTAAACCAAGAGAGTAATCGTATATAAATGAGAGGTTGATGCATGTCTACCTCCGCACTTGCTTCCTGCGCGAATTTTCTTCCCGCACTTCCTGGCGACGAAGAACGCCTTCTCCAAGCTGATCGTCTCCTCGATCCCCGGAGGGAGATTATCGCACAGGCACGGCACGTTGGATTTCTCGACTAGGGCGCAGCACTCTGCGGAGGGGTTCACCTTCGGGCCCGGGATCTTTATGTACTCCCTGCACGTGTCGGTGAGTTTCTCGATGATCACTCCGCAGATCCTGGTCTGAGCACTCGCCGGTGAGGCGGCGGAGAGTAGCAATAATGCGGCGACGACGGCCATCGAGCAGACGAAAAGGGGCGTCCTGCGCTGCATCACGATCGAATTCCAAGAGCTCATCGTCTTCTTGTCTTGAGTCGAACAGTGAGGAGTTGGGTGCGGGATATATACAGATGTTGAGGAACAATCTTGCGAGAAGCCTGCTGTATATGGATTCCATGTTTGGACGTTTAAGCAAGGAAAGTGAACCAATTAGCTGCCATTTGGTGGATTACTAGATAGGTATCGAAGGATAAAATCGTTTCTTTTCTTTTCTTTTCTTTCCTAATTATTTTGCATCCAGTTTGTAATTTCCATATCAACGGAAGCATATTTAATAATTTAATAATAAAATAAGAAATAAATCAAAATGGAAACTAAAGGAATAATTAATTAATAACTCAATCTTATATCCAAGTGATTCTCTACTTCCAAATAAAACAATTATCAATTCTAAAGATACCTTAAACGGTGAAAAGCTAAAAAATGGAAATAACTAAGGCTACGATGACGGAGCATTTCATTGACATAATGAGAACTCACTAAAAAAATTTGATAAATTAGGTGAACTTGGGACAACCAACTGAGATATCAGCTCTCCCATAAAAGTTTCTGATCGACTGCTAGGATAAATCGAAAAACGTTCATAGCGGGTGATCCTGTCCAAATCAGGAGTCAACGGATGCTGGGCACGTGACGCCCCCTCACTAGATCCTCGAGTACTCCGGCGAACCTGCAACCAAACCGAGCCGAGAGGGGTGTCCCGGCGACGGCCCTCCGACGCTCAAGTCAGGCGAGGAATAACAAAAAGGGTGGCCTCAAGATGAAGACTTGCATACCTCCGGTGAAGAAATAGAGTCCTTATATAGACCTCTCGAAGAAGCCTGGGCGCGCCAATCAAAGCAACCACCTGCTTTTGACCATGCCCAGGTATGAGTCTGTCAGAAGGACCATGCCCAGATATGGGTCTGTCAGAAAGACGTCCATGAGGTCATACTGCTACTGTATCAACCTCTCCATGATGTGACGGCAAGATCCTCCGTCGTGCACCCTTGTGTATGGCGTAATCATCAGACATGCCGTTATTGACATCCCATATCCTGAGCCAGACGAATAGGCCGCTCGGCTAACCTTCGTACCCTCGCCCTTATCCTGGCCGAACGGACCACCCGCCCTTGGCCGAGCGGACACCTCCGCTCGGCCATTCGGTTCTCCGCCTTGGCGTCGCGACCCCTGGCCGGGTTATCTTTGGTTCCGCTCGGACCTACTCATCTGCTCGGCGGCCATTAACCGCTTAGTCAGCCCTCCCTCTGTCCTCAAGCTGAGACCCTTCAGGCATATCACTTGCCTTCCTTCAAGTCTAGTCGAAGGAGGCGGTGAGTCCGACTGACTGTGTGCGGGCGGTCGCCGCCTTTCCGTAGCTTATAATATCCCTGGGGTCGTTCGGCCCTTCTGCCAAACTCAGCCGCTCGGCTCTTAATTTTGGTTGTCTTGTCGCTCAACGTGGATGTTTGCTTGCCTAAATCTTCTCGAAAATCACGCAAATCCTCTCCATTAAGCCGAAGCATGCGCGGTATGGGCGCCTTAATTGCACCTGGTGACAGAGCGCCACGTGGCTCCTCTTGCGTGGCGGTGATGATCCGTACGATGGGACGCCGATCATTTTGAAATGGACGGTTGGATGATGACCTTGTCTCCCGTGACCTGCATCCGACGGCGGAGGCCGACCGACCTCAGCCGTATAAAGCCTCCGTCTCCTTCCTTCGCCGCATATTCGCTTGCGCGTTGTCCTTCTGCCTCTTCCTCTGCCATGACCTCCGATGATCCAGTTCCTATTTTTCGGCAGCTACCATCTCACCGGTGATCCTTTCCGTCCGTTTCCTTCTCAGTGAGTCTTCTCCCTTCATTTACAAGGTCTTCCCAACTTGTTTTGCCTCTTTTGTTCCCATTCCTTCGATTTCTCGCTATCTTTTTGCTTCTTCGAGATGGCAAGCTCCTCCGAACCCGCTGTGGGTGTTCATGGCCCTTGGTACCTGACCATGGAGAGTCGATTTGATGAGGAGGGTGCTCGGCGCCTTGTTCGGACGTATGGGATTCCTGATAACCATGAAATAGTTATAGCCGACCCGACTGACCGGCCCCATGACCCCCCGATCGGCACCATTTGTTTTTTTCTAGACCAATTCCAGGGCGGCCTTAGATTTCCTACCCATCCCTTTATTTTAGAGGTTTGTAATTATTTTCGCATCCCGCTCGGCCAACTTGTGCCGAATTCCTTTAGGCTGCTGAGCGGGGTGGTCGTCCTCTTTAAGCTGCACAGTATCCCACTTGACCCCAAGATATTCCACTATTTCTTCTATCCCAAACAATCCGAGTTGGGCACTTTTATTTTCCAAAGTAGAATAGGCTTCAAATTTTTTGATAATATGCCGACCTCCAACAAGCACTGGAAGGAGTTCTTCTTCTACATACGACTTCCCGAGCGGCCAGCGTTTAGAACCAAATGGCAGACCGCTGTGCCGACCCAGCCAGAGCTCGGCAAATTCAGAAGCAGTCCAGCCTACCTTCATGCGGCAAACTGGTTGTCCGGTCAACGGTACAAAATCGACCAGTTGCTTCTCAAGGGAGTGTTGTATATTTTTGGATTATCTCCCGTTCGGGCCAACCTCCCCTACCGCATGGGTAAGGACTCTTTACTTCTTTCACCTTTTTTGTCTAACTGATTTTAATTTCTTCTGCTGCAGCTGAAGTCATGTGGCGCTCCAAGGCTACCGACCATCTGAAATTGAAGGTCGTGGAAATCGAGGCGGCCACCAAAAAAGAGCTCGCTGAGCGGGGTCTCATACCCAGTCGCCCGGCAGATGCAGGAGAGGGGGGGGGCGCAGTCTGCCCCTAAAACAGAAGTTACCCCATCCGCTTTAACGGAGGTTGAGGCGGATCCTGTTTCCTCGGCCCCCGCCGAGCTGGGCGATCCACCACTGGAAGTTCGGCGAAAACGTCGAAGAGACTCCAGCCTTCCGCCGACCCAGGAGGGCGAGCCACAGGCACCGATCGAGGTCGCTTCGCCGGATCACACGCCGTCGCGGATCGGGACCCCAGTGACCTCGCCTACCGCACAGCCCTCTGGCTCTCCTCCACGGACTCGTCGTCGCTTACGACGGTTGGGCGAAACTCCCACCATAGGGGAGTCTTTGTGTCAGGCGACCGCGGCTGAAGAAGCGCCGGCCGGCCACCCGACCATCAAGACCACCCTCCGATTCCCATCGGAGGAATATCTATTGTCCGCCGATCGGCCATCGAGCCCCGTTCACGAAGTAACCCTGACGGGTCCGCTTGCCAAGCTCTTCGAGGACGCCCAGATTCAGGTGGCCCTCATGACGCCCAAGCAGCTGGGCGATAACAACATGCAGCAGGCCACTCAGGTACGCTCATTTTTCTCCCCGTGCCATGTTACCGTTTGGCTCCTGATTTTATTATTTCCCTTATAGCGTTGGGCTGAGCAAATCGTCACTAGCCATCGGCTAGCCGAGTTGGAGGATCTCCTGGCAAAACTCCAAGTGTCGGGAGGTCCCACGGCCGAGCGGGAGAAACAAGCCCTCGAGGCCGAACAGAAGAAGGTCGCCGATCTGGCTACAGAAGTGGCTCGGCTAGAGGGCCAAGTCAAGAAGCACGAAGCGGATGCTAAACGCGCTACTGCCCGGAAGAAGCGAGCGATAGCTGATTTGGACAAGATGAAAGTAGATGTCCGTGCGCTAGATCAGCGATCCAAGGATCTGGAGGCCCAGCTGAACGCCGAGCGGGAGGTCCGTTCGGCTGAACACACAAAGGCTGAGGTGGACTTGAAGGCCCTCCAAGATTCCTTAACCGCCTCTCGGGCGGTGCTTAAAAAATATAAAGAGGGAGAGCCGAGTCGCCTAGCAGCAGCGCGCCAAGAATACCTCCGCTCGGAACGGTTCGGCGCAAAGTTCGGCGGCAACGTTTCCTCAACTTTCGCCGAGGCGGTCAAGGTCACCATGGCGTACTTGAAGAAGGGTGGCCACCTTCCCGCGGGGATGCACATTCCCGCTCCCGACCTGGCGGCCATGATTGATGATATCCCAGACGCCTTCTTTAATTTTGAAGACCCAGAGTGAGGCGAGTTCTTTCAAGTGCTTTCTGTATTTCATCCGCTCGGCGGATGCAAAATTTTTTTTACGTGCCGTTCGGCCTCCTTATGTTCCTTTGCTTGTATTTGTTTGCCCTTCATTATCTCCTTTTATTCTGTTTGATGCTCATTCGTAGAATCAATTAGGCTCCACGTGTTTCTTACTAGATGACCGACTAGGTTAATCAATTGGCTCGTTTTCCTCAAAACCGTTTAGCGATTGGTTGTACTGTTTGCATTCAGTGAATGCGAAGTATTGGCAAACCGATGGCCGATCGGACCTAATTAATTTAGTACTTACGAACGCTCGTTATTTGGCGTCCTTAGTTCCGTCCAAGTTCACAGTCACGAGTTCGGCACTCGATCTTTGACGGAGCTCGTCGGCCTTCCGCTCGGACGTTTATAGACGCCGGCTCGTCTCTCGATCTTTAACGTCGGAGCTCGACGGCGCGGATATTTATAGCCGATCGGCGCGGCTCTCGATCTTTAACGACGGCGCTCGTCGGCGCGGATATTTATAGCCGATCGGCGCGGCTCTCGATCTTTAACGACAATGCTCGTCGGCGCGGATATTTATAGCCGATCGGCGCGGCTCTCGATCTTTAACGACGGTGCTCGTCGGCGCGGATATTTATAGCCGATCGGCGCGGCTCTCGATCTTTAACGACGGTGCTCGTCGGCGCGGATATTTATAGCCGATCGGCGCGGCTCTCGATCTTTAACGACGGTGCTCGTCGGCGCGGATATTTATAGCCGATCGGCGCGGCTCTCGATCTTTAACGACGGTGCTCGTCGGCGCGGGTATTTATAGCCGATCGGCGCGGCTCTCGATCTTTAACGGCGGTGTCGGCGGATATTATAGCCGATCGGCGCAGCCGATCGGCGCGGCTCGATCTTTAACGCGGTGCTCGTCGGGCGGATATTTATAGCCGATCGACGGCTCGATCTTTAACGCGGTGCTCGTCGCGGATATTTATAGCCGATCGGGCGGCTCGATCTTCGACGGTGCTCGTCGGTAGCGGATATTTATAGCCGATCTCGATCTTTACGACGGTCCTCGTCGGTAGCGGATATTATAGCCGATCGGTTTAACGTCTGGGCTAGGCGACTCGCTAATTTGGCGCTTCGGTGACTTTGCCCTCCTTTTTATCACTTTTGGTTCCTTTCACCCAGCTTGGATAACGTACTCTTGGCTGAATGGCTCAGGGTCTGCTTCGTCGAGCATTTTGGCTAGGATAATATACCTCCGTCCTAATGGTACGGGGCCTTCAATTTTAGAGCGCTTGGCCCGACCCATTTACCTCCGACCGAGCGGCTCGGGGCCTTCGTTCTTTTGTTGGCGATGCCTTATTTGTTCTCTTGATTTTTCGTTTCTGCATTTCAAGTATTCAGTCGAAAAAAGTACACAAGATGATTTACATGGGCACACCTTTCACCCTGCCCGGTAAGGCTAGAGGTGGTTCGCGCTCCACGGCCTATCTAGCTGCCGACCTTCCTCATCCTCCAAATAATACGCTCCCGAGCGGAGCTTCTCGATGATTTTGAAGGGACCTGCCCACGGAGCTTCAAGCTTGCCGACTTCGCCGACCGGCTTGACTTTCTTCCAGACAAGATCGCCAACCTGGAATGACCTGGGAATGACGCGCTGACGGTATGCCATCAGCCGAACGGACGCCTTTGCCCTCTCCTCTTCTACCAAATCCAGCTCCATGTTTCTCCGTTCGGCGTTGTCATCATCGTAGCTCTGGATCCGAGCGGACTCAACGCCGACTTCAACCGGAATGACGGCCTCGCCGCCATATACCAAATGGAACGGTGTGACTCCTGTCCCTTCTTTTGGCGTCGTTCGGATGGCCCACAAGACGCTCGGCACTTCATCCGGCCAACTTCCTCCCAAATGGTCGAGCCGAACGGCCACGGACGTGAAATGTTGCTCAATGCCGTAGCTTTTGCACCAATCCTCTAACATCCTCCCTGTGAACTGCCGCCCGTTGTCGGACACTAGTTGGCGAGGGATGACGAACCGACAAATGATGTGTTGCCAGATGAATTTTTTAACCATTTGTTCAGTGATCTTTGCTAGTGGCTCGGCCTCCACCCACTTGGAGAAATAGTCTACCGCCACTAGTAAGAATTTCCTCTGCCCGGCCGCGGAAATGGACCAACAATATCCATTCCCCATTGGTCGAACGGGCATGATAGACGCCTTCATTTCTTCGACGGTCGGTGGGAGAAGTTGTGATACGGCATGAAAGGCGTAGATATTGTCCGAACGACATCTGTTTGTAAAGTTGGCCAAAAGTATCAGGCCAAGAGGATCTTCCGCCCGGATGACCCCGCATGATCCTTGATGTACTTCGAGGATGTAAGTCGAGTCCTCCGAGCTTACACATTTCAACAACGGGCGTCTTGTAGAGCTGATCTCCGATGAGTGTAAACCGGCCTGAGGAGTCGGGCTGCATATTCATCGGAGGTGTGGTGCCGACGGAGAAATTCTATAATAGGTGTCCTCCATCGCTTGGAAGCGTGAGGCCTTGCATCCGATCGACGTGCACCAGCGTTTTTTCAATTGGTTGCTGAATGGCAATGGCATTATTGAACTCGCGAGTTTGGCTAACTCGTCTGCCGCCTGGTTCTCCGTTCGGGGATCTTACGTATAAGAACCTCTCGGAAAGTAGCTTTGAGTTTTCAAAGGCCTCAACGTAGAGTTTAAGCCGAACACTGTTGATTTCAAAGGTGCGAGAAAGTTGTTGAGCGGCCAACTGGTCACCGGACCGGCACCCACATGCCGTGCTGCATGCAATCCGGCTATGAGGGCCTCATACTCTCGTTGTTGGTAGCTTTGTAATCCAGCCGGACGGATAGGTGTATCTTCTCTTCTTGAGGTGAGAGCAGCAATACCACTTCCGAGCCGAGTGGAGGACCCATCCACATATACTCTCCACAAAGCTTCCGGCTCGGCCTTTGCACTCGGTCACAAAATCAGCCAAGGATTGTGCTTTGATCGCGGCGGGGCTGGTATTGGATGTCAAATTTACTTAGTTACATCGTCCACTTGATGAGCCGTCCACGCCTCTGGATTTAAAAGTACCCTTCCCAGTGGGCTGTTCGTCATGATGGTCGAAGGCGCCGGGCGGCTAGAACCAAAGCAAAGGCCAACTTCTCGAGTCCGGTGAGATTGACATCTTTTAAAATGTGGCTTAGAAAATACACCGCTGCTCTTCGCCGCTTGCCCTCAGTGCTGAGCCTACAGCATTCTCGATTGACGACAAATAAATATAAAGTGACTCACCCCGATCGGCTTGGCTAGCATTGGCAGAGAATTAGGATATGTCTTCAATTCTCCGAACGGCCACATTCTTCATCCCTTGGAACTTAGTAGCCTTGCGCAAGATCTTGAAGAATGGAAGGCTCCGTGCGGTTTTGGAGATGAATCTGGACAAAGCAGTTATCCGGTCAACCTCTGCACTTCTCTTGTATTTCTTGGGGCGGCATGTCTTGCGAGCTTTCACCTTGCTAGGATTTGCTTCGATTCCTCGGTCACTATGTACCCCAAGAAACGCCCTCCTGGCACTTCAGGGGATTTAGCTTGACTCCATATTTGCGCAGCGTTTGGAAGGTTTCTTCCATGTCCTTGAAAAGATCGGCCGCTCGGACGAATTTGATAAGAATGTCGTCCACATAGACTTCCAGATTACGCCCGATCTGCTCCTTGAACACTTTGTTCATCAAGCGTTGATAGGTGGCCCCGGCATTCTTCAATCCGAACGGCATCACATTATAGCAATATGTGCCGTCAGCTTACTTTTTCTTGATCTTCCGGGCGAGCGACACTTGATGATATCCTTGATGGCGTCAAACATGCAAATTAATTCGCAGCCGGCCGTAGAGTCCACCAACTGATCTATGGCAGAGGATAGAAGTCCTTGGGGCATGCTTTATTTAAGTCCGAAAGTCGATGCAGACTCTCCACTTGCCGCCTTGGAGACCAATACTACATTGGCTAGCGCACCTCGCGTATGTGGCGGCCTCCGAGTTTTTCTACTTACGCCGGATGATGGCATTACACCGAAATCCCTTTTCTCTTTGGCGGCGTCGGTCGGACATGCAATTCATCTGCGCTAGGCTCGGCGAAATTCGGGTAACTCATGTCGACCAGCCGAAGACATCATGATTTCGTTGGAGGCATTGGATCAGTTCCTCCTTCGCTCCTCCTCCGGATCGAGGCGATAAAGTTGTAGCCTCCGATCGGGTCGGGTGAATCTGTACTTCCTCTTTTTCATAAATTAAAGAGGCGGCTTTTCGGTGATGGCATTTACCTCGATTCGAGGTGCCTTCCGAGCAGAGTTGGATTCCGCTCGGACCATCTCGATATAGCATCGCCGAACTGATCTCCCCGTACTTCTCCTACTTTGTCTTCGACGGGGAACTTCATCTTCGGTGGAAGGTTGAGACGACCGCTCGGAATTCGCCGAGTGCCGGTCGTCCCAAAATGACGTTGTAGGACGAGGGAGAGTCGACCACCACGAAATTTATTATCCTGGTCCTCTGGCTCCTCTCCCGGTAGGTAGCCAGGATCTGTCCGACCTGAACCGTTGCCGTAAACCCGTAGGGGGGTCGTCATGGGCTCTGACTCGGCTCGATCAATTTGCGGCTGATCGAGCCTTCCTGAATATGATGTTGACCGAGCTCCTTGTGTCAACAAATACGCTGATGAATAGTGTAATTTGCTATTACCGCTTTAATGAGCAGAGCGTCGTGGGGCACTTCAACTCCTTCTAAGTCTCCGGGCCCGAAGTGATTTCCGGCCCACTTGCCCGCTCTTGGCTACAACTGCGTGGATCTGCCGGACGCCCGCCTTTACGCTCGGTTGAGTCTCCTCGGTCGCCCGCCAATAACGTTGATCTCGCCGGAAGTATTGCTCTGTTTTCCTCTTCCGAGTGGACAGTCGGGACCGTTCTCGGCCCCGATTCTCTGTCTCGGAGATCGGTGCCGATTGGCTGTTGATGTCGCCTCTCGGTGCGGGCCGGCTTCATGAGTCCTTTGTCTCACGTCGATGGGAGGTGACCGTCGTTCGGCATTCACAGGAACGGATTGGCCACGAAGGAAGACTTCGACAATCCTTCGTGTTGTGCGTGTCCGTCCGGTGGAAGGAGCAACATAGGGTCCATCTCTTCTTTGGCTTGGTCCGAGCGGCAGCTACTTCTTGCACGTGGGGATCGGTTCGGCCCTCGGTCCTCTAGGTGGCTGGCGGCTGTTGTGCTGCTCGGCATGAATAGGTGCCCGCTCGGTGGGAGTTTCCTTTTTCGGGCGGCTTGCGCTTCTTCACGTTTATGTATTCGTTGGCGATGTAGCATATGATCATAATCTCGGGCGGCTTTCGGATGAGCGACCGAAGAAGTCCCCATCCACAAGGCCCTGCGTGAAGGCATTCATCATCGTCTCGGATGTGGCGTTGGGATATCCATCGCCACTTGGTTGAATCGGCGGATGTAAGCTCGGCGATTCTCTTGGCTCTTCTGATGGCGAACAAGCGACACTTGTCTTCGATAACGCCGTCATTGCTTGGCGAAGTGGTGGAGGAAGGCCATTCGAATCCTGAAGCTAGTGATGGATCCGTCCGGACCTCCGAAACCACCGTTGAGCCGATCCGAAAGAGTTGTAAGGAAGACGCGGCACTTTACTCCATCTGTATATTGATGGAGTGTAGCGGTATCAAACTTACCAGATGATCATCCGGGTCCGTTGTTCCGTTGTACTCGCCGATCGTCGGAGGCACGTAGTGCTTGGGTAGAGGGTCTCGTAGAATAACCTCCGAGAATTGGCGATTGATCCGCTCGGGAGATGAGTGCCGCGGGAGCTTTCCTTTTGTCCCGCCTTGGCATTTTTCAACGAAGATCCTCTATCTCTTGATGGTGCGGCGAGTGCGAAATAAGGCCCGATGGAATGCGACGGTGGCTTGAGGTGCTTCGGCCACCCGACGGATGTTACTGTTGCTCCGGCTCGGCTTCTTTTGCTCCACAAGTTTGGCGGCCCTTATCTCGACGAGCTTGAGTTCTTCCGTCGGCGCCACCGTGTGTTGTCGCCGGCCTCATCCATTGTTTCCGATCGGATGCGGGAGTTCACAGACGGCGCCAATTTGATCTGTCGAACCGAGTCAACGGACACGTGGCGCCCCTCGCTAGATCCTCGGTACTCGGCGAACACCAAACCGAGCCGAGGGTGTCGGCGGCCTCCCCCGAGCTCAAGTCGGTGAGGAATAACAAAGGTGGCCTCAAGATGAAGACTTGCATACCTCCGGTGAAGAAATGGAGTCCTTATATAGACCTCTCGAAGAAGTCTGCAGGCGCAGATCAAAGCAACCACCGCTTGACCATGCCGGTATGAGTGCTCGAAGGACCATGCCGGATATGGGTGTCAAAGACGTCCATGAGGCCATCTTGCCATCAGATCAACCTCTCCATGATGTGACGGCAAGATCCTCCGTCGTGCACCCTTGTGTATGGCGTAATCATCAGACATGCCGTTATTGACATCCCATATCCTGAGCCAGACGAATAGGCCGCTCGGCTAACCTTCGTACCCTCGCCCTTATCCTGGCCGAACGGACCACCCGCTCGGCCCTTCGGTCCCAGCCGGGCAGACTCCCCGCTCGGCCATTCGGTTCTCCCGCCTTGACGTCGGAAACCCCAGCCCATGACTGGGTTATCTTTGGTTCCGCTCGGACCTACTCAGCTGCTCGGCGCGGCCATTAACCGCTTAGTCAGCCCTCCCTCTGTCCTCAAGCTGAGACCCTTCAGGAAGTGGATCCCCCATTCTTACCGCCGGATCAGCGGGTAACTCAAAAGCTCAGCATCTCTTGGTTGTGAGTCCCATTTGGATAAAAAATTTCTACAAATGCATTGTAACTGAGGATCGAACCGTAGATTTCTGGATGATAACTGGATGTCCTTCTACTAGATCATAGCCCCGGGCATGTGATAACTCATTAAGAATATACAGGTTAGAGGTAAAAAGATAAATAAAATATTTACACTACAAAAAACAATGATCTAAGGACAAAAATCTGGGACGAATATTTGTCATCCCCAAATCGTAACAACTTTGGCGACAAAAACAAAAATCGACCCAAATTAGCAACGAAATATGTAATAAAATATTTTTGTCTCAAATTCCCAACATATTTTCGTCACTAAATTTGTCGCAGATTTTGGAACGAATTCAGAATTCATACCAGATTTTGGGACGAATTCAGGATTTGTCCTAGATTCTGGGACAAATCCAGGATTCCTCTAAGATTGGAAATTTTTTTAAAAAAATTATAAGGTCTAAATATGGATTTAGAAATATCGGAATTTCATGAAAGAAGTTCCTATGAGTTCGTATTATTCTCCTAATAATGAAAATGATCTCATCCATAATTTTGACCAAATAAATTGAGTATGTTAATTTTTTTAACACAAATTAGATCATATACAAATAAAAAATTATCACACTTAATTTATTATGTCAAAATTATGGATAAGGCCATTTTTTTGATCAGGAGAACAATACGAACCCATAGGAACTTATTTCATAAAATTCTCATATCTCTACATCTATATTTAGGTATTCCAATCTTTGCTCGACTCATAATGTATCTCTAGGTTTCACGAACAATCATGTAGAGTTTTGCTCAACTCATAATGTATATCCAAAACCTTAAATATAGAGTTAGAGATACCAGAATCTCATGAAACAAGTTTCTATAAGTTTGTATTATTCTGCTGATTATAAAAACGATCTCATTCATAATTTTTACCCAATCAATTGAGAGTGGTAATTTTTTAACATAAATTAGGTCTTATACAAATAAAAAATTATCATACTCAATTTATTGACTCAAAATTATGTATGAGGTCATTTTCATTATCGGGAGAATAATACAAACCCAAAGTAATTTATTTCATGAAAATCCGATATCTCTAAGTCCATATTTAGACATTTTATTTTTATTTTTAAATTTGGGACGAATCCTAGATTCGTCCCAAAATCAGGGACGAATCTGGATTCATCCCAAAATCTGGGACAAATCCTGGATTCGTCCCAAAATCTTGGATGAATCATGGATTCATCCCAAAATCTGGGAAGAAACCAGTATTCATCCCAAATTCAAATAAAATAAAATTAAAAAAATAGAAGGCCTAAATATGGATATAGAAATATCGAAATTTCATGAAATAGGTTTCTAGGGGTTCGTATTATTTTTCTGATCAAGAAAATGACCTCATCTATAATTTTGACTTAGTAAATTGAGTGTGATAATTTTTTTAACACATATTAGGTCATATATAAATAAAAAAGAACCACACTTAATTTATTATGTCAAATTATGGATGAGGTCATTTTTATGATCAGGAGAACAATGCAAACTCATAGGAACTTGTTTCATAAAATTCTGATATCTCTAGGTCCATATTTAGATATTCTATCTTTTTAAGAAATTATTTATTTTTTTTATTTAGGATGAATCCAGAATTTGTTCCGAAATCTGGGACAAATTCAAAATCTGGGACAAATACTGGATTCGTTCCAGATTGGATTTTTTTTTTAAAAAAAATTGGAATGCCTAAATATGAAATTAGAGATATCAGAATTTTATAAAATAAGTTTCCATGGGTTCGTATTGTTCTCCTGATCATAAAAATAACCTCATATATAATTTTGACATAATAAATTGAGCGTAATAATTTTTTATTTGTATAGGATCTAATTTATGTTAAAAAATTATCACACTCAATTTATTGGGTCAAAATTATGAATGAGGTCATTTTCATGATCAGAAGAATAATACAAACCCATAGAAACTTATTTTATGATATTCCGATATCTCTAGGTCCATATTTAGGTCTTCTAATTTTTTTAATTTTTTAAAAAAATTTTATTTTATTTGAATCTGGGATAAATCCTGGATTCATCCAAGATTTGGAGATGAATCCATGGATTCGTCGCCAATTTTGGGACAAATCCAGGTTGGCGATGAATCCAGGATTCATCCCAGAATTGAAAAATAAAAAAAAATAAAAAATAATCCAGAGTCCTAAATATAAATCTAGAGATCTCAGAATTTTATGAAACAAGTTTTTATATGTTCGTATTTTTCTCCAAAATATCTTTATCCATAATGTTAATATAATATATTGAGTGTAGTGATTTTTTAATCCAAATTTAATCTAATTCAGGTTAAAAAAAAATCACTATGCTCAATATATTAGGTAAAAATTATGGATAAGGATATTTCTATGATCAAGAAAAAAAATAAGAACATATAAAAACTTGTTTCATATCATTCCAAAATTTATAGATCTATTTTTAATGTATTAATTAATTACTTTTTTTATTTTTTTCCCTTTGGGACTAAACATATTTTCATCCCATTGTTTAGGACAAAAACTGCATTCATCCCAAAATTTGGGACGAACTCTCTTTTCATCCGAAAATTTGGGACTTATCCCTAATATCCCCGCCTACCTGATCCCTAATTCACTCTCCCCTCGTAGCCTCCTCGATCGCAATCTCCCCTCCCTGGTGACGACGACGGTGACGGCAAAGGCGACGAAGTGTAAGCTCCCCCCTCTCCTCTCTCTTTTCTCCTCCTCAACGGGGGGCGGTAGTGGGTGCCCTCGGCTGGCTCCTGCTTGCCGCATCCGCCCCTGGTGGCCAGGTGTGGCCACGTCCGACCCCTGGTGGCCGCTCCGGCCCCTGGTGGCCGCATCCAACCACTGGTGGCCGCATCCAACCACTGGTAGCGGATCACTTGCTTGATCCGACGCATGTGCTTGAGTTCATAGTGCTTCTGGGATCTATTTACGTTTCTCCCTTGTTTTTTTTGTTTGTGTTTGGTGTTGAGATGTGCCCTGTGCTTTTTGTAGTTGTGACATCGAATGAGTTTTAGTTTGCGTCTGAATTTACTTGTGTCAAGCTGGGCGTCATGAGGAGGGCTTCTGGTGAGCGTCGTGAGTAGGGGTTGCTGGTGCAGGGTTAGTAGTGCATTGGCAAACAGGATTATTCCTACATCTTAAGACCAATTACCTGTGCAAGGATTAGTAGTGCATTGGCAAACCGGGTTGCCAGAAGTATGCCGCTATCCAAAACCATAACATTGTTGATTCCTGCATCTTATTTTATCTTTGATAAATAATCTAAAAACTTACGCGCACATGATGGATCTCGAACCTGCAAAGCATAGCATTTAATTTAGAATAGATTGGTTACCGTTAATTTCAAATTGCTTCATATTTAGTATAGTTTTCTTTATGTTAATGATGTTTGTTACATATTTTAATTGGATTACGAATAGTTATAAATTATTGTTACCCTTATATTTAATTGATTGTTGAGTTTGTAATGTTTTTTTGTGCAAGTCTCATTTTCCTGTGAGCTTACATTTTCCTGTGAGTTTAGTGTGTTTGGAGATACTCTTTTTTCCTCACCTATTTTAGGTATATCTACGTTTGTTACTAAGATGCTTGTTAGATTTTTCCAACTTATTAAATTTGAATTCAATTAACTTTCTACTTATTAGAGACATATTTGGTGTTAAACAACTTTAGTAGGAAAACAGTTATAGGATTTAAACTAATAATATATGTGTGCATGGCAATATCAATTAGGCATTCTGATAGTTAACCTACATGGAAACTAATAATATGTGTGTGCATTAAGTAGACCAAAGTAGATTTTGCAATCAATGGAAGAAGCTACGATGACAATGGAAGAAACTAATAATATGTGTGTGCATTAGTTGACCTACATCAATTACGGATAGCTCAAGTCTCCAATTTTCCACAAGCTGCGACCTACCCCATAGAGGTCTTGACAACATCACATATAGGAAGAATAAGAGACTTTGACACATCCCTCAAAGGTGTTTGCAATGAATCTATTGCATCCAACAAACAAACCCCTTGATACTTGTGTCAACTTTTTTAGTTACAAAAATTTAAAAAAGGATTTTCAATTTGCATACATAAGAAGGCACGAATTAATAAGGCCTTCAGAATTGAAATAAGTCTACTATTATCAACATTTTGGTGATTTGCTATTCAATGTCAATAACCATAAATCTGTATGAGAATAATTAATGATATTGAACATATACATAGAAGACCCACCAAGATAATAATAGCACTGTAAATTGCATAGCTATCTTGAATATTAATCCCTAATATATAACCATCACCACACTAAAACACAGATGTGAAAACTAGTAGTGAAATTAATAAAACACAAGTGTTGTGAGAACAACAAGCTGAATAGATATTTGAGCATGCTCTACATCTATGCAGCCTTTTGAGCATACAAGCATTATTATCACCCTTCCTAAACACAAGAAGAGGCAGTATTGAAGTGTGTTTAATGGAGTCTTGGAAATTATCTAAAAGGTAAAGGATTCTACATCTATGCATCATTTTGAGCATATGAGCATCATTACCACCCCTTCATATATACTAGATGAGGCAGCATTAAAGTGTCCTTTATGGATACTTGAAAATGGTCCTATTATTTGTTTTCATTAATTGCTTACGTAGTTGCTTCAAAAAAAACATGCCACTTCCTTATTGGAGTGCATCATAAATCTCCAAAATATTTCTTTCTCTAATCAAATACATTTTTTTTTGTACTTTAAGGTAAAAGGATATATTAGATCCGCTTTAGAAATTAACAATGGAATTATTAGTTCTATATCCACAAAAAATATACTAGATGAGGTAGCATTCAAGTGTCCTTTATTGATGTGTTTATTTATTTGTTTATTTTTATGTAAGAAAAGATGATTTGATGGGAAAGATAGTTTGTGGAAAAAGAAGATGAGTTGATGCATGTATTGTTTATTTTGAAAAAAACTTATATAACTTTTAGGAGGTGTTGGACTTGTATTATTTTTTGGAGTATTGGACTTGTATAAGTTCTTGGAGTCTCGAAGAAGAAAGTTCTTGTATAACATTTTGAGAACTTTGGAATTGTATTATTGTAAAATTGATTTCAAATATTAATAGATGTGTATATATGTTAAATAGGATGTGATAATGTTAATCAAGATGTGTTAAATATTTATGATGTGGTATTTAATTTTGTTGTATATAAGTTTATATGTATTGGATTAGAAATTTTAGAAACGAATTGGTTCTGTTGGAATTTTTGGGATTTAGGGATGAATTTGGCGACAAAAATAATTTGTCGCCAAATTATCATAATTATTTTGCAATAAATTATATTTCATTCCAAAATTCGCCCCGGTTCTGAGACAAATCTGTGGATTCGTCCTAGAATTTGGGATGAATATGTGAATTCATCTCAAAATCTGGGATGAATTTGTGAATTCGTATCTGATTTTGGGACAAAATTTGGGACGAAATTTAATTTGTCGCAGATCATAAATTTTTTTATTATTATTTTCATCGCTAAATTTGTTGCAAATTTAGGACGAAAATAAATTTGTCGCAGATCATACAACATTTGTCCCAAGAGTTGTTTTTGTCACAGAGTTGTCTATGATAATTTTGCGACGAATTTTATATTTGTTGTAGAATTTGCAACAAATTTAGCGTTAAAATTATAATTTGTTGCCAATTTCATTGCCAAATTCGTCACCAAGTTTGCAACAAAAATAATTCGTCGCCAAGTTTGCCAATTATTCATCGCTAATTTCGTCCCCAAATTCATCGACAAGTTGGCAACGAGAATTCACCCCCAGGTCGGCAACATCTACCCTGGTTGGGAAGTCACCCCCAGGTCGGCAACATCTACCCTAGTCGGGAAATCACCCCCAGGTCGGCAATATCTACCCTGGTCGAGAAATCACCCGAGGTCGGTAACATTTATTTTTGAACGGGTTTTTCATAAGAATTCCCGATCGGGTCCCAGACACTCGCTCCAGTGCGAGTTATAAGTGAGCAAGGCTGTCACGCCCAACGACCTTCCCGGTCGGCTGTCCTAGACTCTCGTCCCAGTGCGAGTTATAAGTGAACAAGACTCTCACGCCCAACGACCTTCCCGGTCGGTTGTCCCAGACTCTCGCCCCAGTGCGAGTTATAAGTGAGCAAGACACTCACGCCCAACGACCTTCCCGGTCGGCTGTCCCAGACTCTCGCCCCAGTGCGAGTTATAAGTTAGCAAGGCTCTCACGCCCAACGACCTTCCCGGTCGGCTGTCCCAGACTCTCGCCCCAGTGCGAGTTATAAGTTAGCAAGGCTCTCACGCCCAACGACCTTCCCGGTCGGCTGTCCCAGACTCTCGTCCCAGTGCGAGTTATAAGTGAGCAAGACACTCACGCCCAACGACCTTCCCGTTCGGCTGTCCCAGACTCCCGCCCCAGTGCGAGTTATAAGTGAGCAAGACTCTCACGCCCAATGACTTTCTCGGTCGGCTGTCCCAGACTCTAGTCCCAGTGCGAGTTATAAGTGAGCAAGACTCTCACGCCCAATGACCTTCCCGGTCGGCTGTACCAGACTCTCGCCCCAGTGCGAGTTATAAGTGAGCAAGGCTCTCACGCCCAACGACCTTCTCGGTCGGCTGTCCCAGACTCTCGTCCCAGTGCGAGTTATAAGTGAGCAAGACTCTCACGCCCAACGACCTTCCCGGTCGGCTGTCCCAGACTCTCGCCCCAGTGCGAGTTATAAGTGAGCAAGGCTCTCACGCTCAACGACCTTCCCGATCAGCTATTCCAAACTCTTGTCCCAGTGCGAGTTATAAGTGAGCAATACTCTCACGCCCAACGACCTTCCCGGTCGGCTGTCCCAGACTCTCGCCCCAGTGCGAGTTATAAGTGAGCAAGACTCTCACGCCCAACGACCTTCCCGGTCGGTTGTCCCAGACTCTCGCCCCAGTGCGAGTTATAAGTGAGCAAGGCTCTCACGCCCAACGACCTTCCCAGTCGGCTGTCCCAGACTCTCGCCCCAGTGCGAGTTATAAATTAGCAAGGTTCTCACGGCCAACGACCTTCCCGGTCGACTGTCCCAGACTCTCGCCCTAGTGCGAGTTATAAGTGAGTAAGGCTCTCACACCCAACGACCTTCCCGGTCGGTTGTCCTAGACTCTCGCCCCAATGCGAGTTATAAGTGAGCATACTCTCACGCCCAACGACCTTCTCAGTCGGTGCAATGATTTTCTCGGTCGGTACTCCTTATATTCGCCGACGCAAAATGCAGCAAGTCAAGTTATCTTGTCGGATTGGTCAGTAAGTCATATTTCAAGGGTTCTTGCCAAATATGAAATTTTGCAGACACATTCTCAAGTCACAAGCACATTCTCAAGTGTCTCATTCGCTTCAGCCAAAGGCTCATGCGTTAGGAGGTAAAAGGAAGATGGGGTAAGCAAGTTATCTTTATTATTTTTGCTATTTTTGCTAGAAATATTAGAGAAACGCAGGTGTTCTATAAAAACATAATGATACCCGAGCAATAGGGTGTGAAGCTACACCATTAGTGGAATACAAAAAACAGGGTTTATTTTGTTAAATCAGAGGTACATTTTTTAAGGGTTTACATGGCTACCAAAGCCAGAGGCTTAATCCTTTCTAGCCAGATGAGCTTGGGCTTTAGTTAAATCTTCTTTAATAAGATCGATGGCGCGCTTCAGTTGCCCAATAGTCTCATCTTTAATCCGTCCTTCCTCTCTCAGAAGAGCCACCTCATCCTCATGCTTCATCTTCAGATAAATAATATAGTGCACTTGGCTCTGGAAGTCCGATTGAGCTTTAAGCTTGAGGGCGATTTCGGCTCGGGTTCTGGATTTCGCGGTCAGCCAGAGGTTTTCCATTTCATGAGTAAGGGACGCTTGAAGATCTCTGCTCGCAGTCATCTCCAGCAGGATTTCTTCTTTTTGAGCCAGTAACTCCGTCAAAGCGGTAATTTGCTAAAGCGAGGCTTCCTCTTTCTGAGTCGATAACTCCAGCGGATGGGAAGTTTGCCGAAGTAAGAAGCAAGTTCGCTAGGTTCTGTCGTAGGTTCCATGAGGACAAGATATTGTATTAGCAAGAGGATAGCTTGAGGCATTAGATGCTCGGACATTTTATAAGGAAGGAGAAGGCGAAGGGATTTCCTCGGAATTTAAGTTGTTGCTTGGAGAACCGTGTAACATTCATGGAAAAGGGGTACGCTCGGAAGTTGAGGAGTCAACATATGCGCAGAAGGAGCCTGTTCGTCTCCCAGGACGGAGGGAAACTTTGTAGAATACAGATGGAAGACAAGTCAGCGCAGAATGCGGGAGCCAGGTCAGGTAACTTTTGGACATGGGTATAGTCAGTTGGACTAGAGTCTCCTTCGACTAGACTTGAGGGGAGGCTTGTGATACTGCGCATGTTTATGGGGTCAGTAAGATGATATGGTTAGGAGTCAAGACCACAGGATGGTCAGAAGTCAAGCCTCATTGGCAGGTCAGAAGTCCAGCCTCTGTGGCGGGTCAGAAGTCCAGCCTCCGTGGCTGGTCAGAAGTCAGGATTATGCGGAGGTCAGAAGTCCAGCCTCCGTGGCTGGTCAGAAGTCAAGCTTACATGGTCATGGTCCAAGTCTCAGCTGATGGGGCGATCAAAGGATAGCAGTATAAGTCGGACAAGGGCCAACCTTGATAGCAGTCAAGGACAGGGCCCACGGGCCAGGTACAGCTGAGGACTGAGCCCACAAGCCAAGTAAAGGTAAAGGAAAGAAGGCCCTTGGCGCAGAATAAGCTGGGTGTACAGGCCGAAACGTACAGGCCGTGGATAATAGCGGACAGATGCAGGTCGGGATACAGACTTAGCATACAGGTCGGGACGTACAAGCCATGGATAACAGTAAACAGAAGCAGGTCGGGACGTAGACCTAGCGTACAGGTCGGAACGTACAGGGCGTGGATAATAGCGGATATATGCAGGTCGGGATACAGACCTACCGTACAGGTCGGGACGTACAAGCCATGGATAACAGTAAACAGAAATAGGTCGGGACACAGACTTAGCGTACAGGTCGAGACGTATAAGCCATGGATAATAGTAAACAGAAACAGGTCTGGACACAGCTCTAGCGTACAGGTCGAGATATACTAGCCATGGATAACAGTAAACAGAAGCAGGTTGGGACACAGACCTTGCGTACAGGTCGGGACGTACAAGCCATGGATAACAGTAAACAGAAGCAGGTCGGGACACAGACCTTGCGTACAGGTCGAGACGTACAAGCTATGGATAACAGTAAACAGAAGCAGGTCAGGACACAGACCTAGCGTACAGGTCGAGACGTACAAGCCATGGATAATAGTAAACAGAAGCAGGTCTGGACACAGACCTAGCGTACAGGTCAGGACGTACAAGCCATGGATAATAGTAAACAGAAGCAGGTCTGGACACAGCTCTAGCGTACAGGTCGAGACGTAGGAGCCATAGATAATAGTAAACAGAAGCAGGTCGGGATTCAACTCTTGCGTACAGGTCGAGATGTACAAGCCATGGATAACAGTAAACAGAAGCAGGTCGGGACATAGACCTAGCGTACGGGTCAGGACGTACAAGTCATGGATAAAAGTAAACAGAAGCAGGTCGGGACACAGACCTAGCGTACAGGTCAGGACGTACAAGCCATGGATAACAGTAAACAGAAGCAGGTCAGGACACAGACCTAGCGTACAGGTCGGGACGTACAAGCCATGAATAATAGTAAACAGAAGCAGGTCTGGACACAGCTTTAGCGTACAGGTCGAGACGTAGGAGCCATGGATAATAGTAAACAGAAGCAGGTCGGGATTCAACTCTCGTGTACAGGTCGAGACGTACAAGCCATGGATAACAGTAAACAGAAGCAGGTCGGGACACAGCTCTTGCGTACAGGTCGGGACGTACAGGTAATGGATAACAGTAGACAAAAGCAAGTCGGGACATATCTCCAGCGTACAGGTCGGGACGTACATGCCATGGATAACAGCTGACAAAGGCAGGTCGGGATACAAGCTTAACGCACAGATCGGGACATACGAATCACGGATAACAGCACACAGAAGCAAGTCGGGTACAGATTTCGGAATACAGGCCCAGCGTCCAGGCATTACAGGACAAACAGGCCAAGGAATCGTAACCGCTTGTCAGAGAGTGTCAGAGAATAATCAATGTGTCAGGGAATATGCTAACAATCGGTGCTCACTACGTCTTTGGTTTTGCCGCCGACCTATTAGGAAGAGCCACGTGTCAATCACGGCCAGACAAAGCCTGACAGCCGACATTCCCTGGCACTCGCCAGGTCCCAGAAACATCCGTTGCAGTATAAAAAAAGGATGTTTTGTCCTTTATGCAGGTGCGCTCACTCGTCATTTCTCACTAGTCTTTATTTTTCGTCTTTTCTCTGTGTTTTCTGGGGAAAAAGTACCTGACTTGAGCGTCGGAGGGCTTGACCCGGGGATTTTTTCCTTGGGTTCTGGTCTCTAACGACTTGTGGGCTCGTCTGAGTATGCGCAAAGCAGCAGTGTCATCCTCCTGGTTATCTTCCTCCGTCAGTCGTCCGTGCGAATCTTTCAGGAGGGTGCCAGATAGATTCGACGTCGCAGTGACTTTCCGTCAACTTTCAGTACATCGAGGTTCGTCTCCATCTGACTCAACTTTCGAACGAGATCAATTATAATGACATTATATAAATATAAAAATTATTGTAGGACTTAAGGTATTATTTTATAGGATTTTTTTTATAGTGTCACTATAAATTTAATGTCATTAAAAGTATATTATAATAACGTTTATGCATGACCTGAAAGTGTATTATTCTTGTAGTGGGTTCTCGTCCTCGTCTCGTGATCTGAGACGACGAGTGTCACTCTCCTGCTCAATTCTAATGATCATGATAAGAGTTACGATACATCTCATTCGCTTGACTAGACGATTTAATCAAAGCATGCACCGTATTTCCCAGCAGGTTTAGTTTCATTCGTCCCCTGGAGAAATACTATGCCATGCCATGCCTGGTTTCATGACTCCACTGTAACCTTGTTTGTCCTTAAAACTTTGGATTATCCATTTCTTAACACTGAAGTTTCAGGCAACTCCAGTCCAAGATGCATAATGTACGTAGCTCCACTTTGGACACCACCACGCCAGCCATAGATCAGCTTTGATTCACTTGCAGATTACATTTTTCACTCCTCCATGATTTTGTCTCACTGCTGTTTGGCCCACAATATCACCATCCAACAGATGCAGATCTCACCTTTTGCTCCCCTTAAAGAACAAACAACTATGCAAATTAAACTACTTTACTGAAGCAATCTAGCTAACACCAAATCCATGCAATGAAATTCTCGTGCAGAGAGCTAGCGATGCTCCAATTTTTTTCCTTTCACTTTGTTTTTTCTTTCTTCCTTTCTTCTTCTTCTTCTTCTTCTTTTTCTTTTCTTTTCCAGAGAGCTGCTCCTGGTTGATTAATAAAGACAACATCGACATTCTCTTCCACTAACCTTGTGCGAAAGTTCTGAAATTTAAAAGTGAGAAAATTAGCAGCAGCCACCCTGTTTCCTCTCCACGATCAGCAATAGTATTGAGCATTACTTTTATCACTGAAACAGCTTGTCTCCACCATTCAATGTGGCACTCGCTTTAATTTAGCTTAAAGAAAGAAAACAAAAGCAGTGTCATCAAGGAAGTAATCAAACATATCTGTTCTAGTTCCTCATAAAAAAAACAATTTTATATTTGTAAGCAAAGATCTAATCATTTCTCGGGGATTGGTTATCAGGAGCTTGTTCATTAAACTAAGTCACTAATTAAAGTTTGTCTCCCTAAATAGTAGGCTTTTTGCTTAAAGAAAATCAAAAAAAGCCTAGTGAATGAAGCTTTAAAGACAAGTGGTTGCTCCAGGTTTTTGATATTTCTGGTCTTTGCCAAAGTGACATGAGCACTAAGAGCCATTTAATTTATCTATATTCAGGCTAATTTGACTTTATTGGCAACTTTAGAGAAAATAAATCAAATGTTTTGAACCAAATAATTAACACTGCTTTTTAAAAAATATACAATTTAACAATTCGCACATGACGACAAGTAAATGTAGACAATTCTATAATTTTATGCCGTCTCTTGTATCTTCCACTGACTTGTCTGATGCAGGACTGGACTCAGTGCTCAGGAGTCACCCTTTGCACGTGACTGGAGAATCTCTGGAACACGTGTGAGGAAGACGAAGGCACCAGCTACGTAGTCACTCACTCTTACATTTACCTCCTGTTTTTATTATCAAATTCAAATTAAATCCAAATTTAATCATAGCTTTTAATTAAGATCTAAAAATTTATTTATTTTAATAAAATTTGATTTTGATTTAAAACTAGAATCGAAAAATTATTTGGTCTAAAAAATTAATTTATTAATAGATTTTTTAAAAAAATAAAATTTTAAATAAATCGAATTGAATTTTAAATTTATAAATTAAATTTTACTAGGGGAGACCACCAATCTCTTCATTGGCTGGGGCACCGCCACGTCTCCCCTTAAAATATCTTCGCGCCGCGACAAAACTAATTTATTAAACTGATGCCGGTGTGTTTTTTTTTCTTCATCGATTAGATTTCCTGGCGTGCGGTTGTTGATCACTAGCGTAATCTTTTACGATCTCAGGGATCATGCAAGCGAATCATGACCCATCAGTGTCGCTTCAAATCAAATCAAATCAGAACAAATCATTTAAGAAGTTAGATAATAATGGTCATGGAGATTCCTCACGCGCAGTGCACCTGAGTAGCTCGGTGATGGTGAAAGTTACGGAGCAAGCAAGATTCTGAAACAAACAGTAGGGATGTTATGCCGTGTGCCGAAGTCGGGCAAGGGCAATCCAGCAGAGCGGCAGAGGAGAGGGTGAGAAGAGAGACATGTTATCATGAATGGTAGCATGGCGACATGATCCCTGCCTCCAGACCTACCTCCTTCTCCACTTTAATTTCTCCCCACCAAGCTCGCAAAGTGGACAGGGCTAGCAATCACACCCTGTCACTTTTAGTTAATGGACTCTCTCTCTCTTTCTCTCTGTAAATTTGCCAACTCCCTATGTTTCTACTGCTAAATAATTCTTCTACCTCACGCCTATATGCCTTTCTCTCTCCCTACGCGTCATGTCTACTTATAGAGAACCGCTCTGTTACATGCTAATATGAGTGCCCACTCCGCCCTCCTTCCTCTCTTTTACCACTCGGATTCAATGCTTGAATAATAATTGAAGGCGTGTCAGAGATTATTGAATGGGGGTGAGAGGGGAGGAGAGCTCGAGCCCCAGATTAGTTCATCTGTCATGGGGTCACTGGTCTCGCTCATAAACCTTGCACTGTCTCAGTCTCTCTCGCCCCTGCAGCTCTGCCATCTCGCCAAGTGGAGATTGTTATTACTTATTAGCTAGCTGGATCTGACAATTGTGCGCAGTGCTGGTTTTTTATTATTTAGATTTGATCTCTTGATGTTCATGGCAGTGGATTCTTGATTGGTGTTTGGCTTTGGCTTCTTTTTGTTTCGAAAAATATACTCTCGAGGAGGCAGCTTCCGATGGAGTGGAGCTCCAAGATGCCGGCTTGGGACCTCGCCGATCTGGAGCAGAGCGCGGAGCTCAACGTGGGCTCTTTAGTGGGCCCGAGCTTCGTTCTCGGGAGTCAGAGTAGTGGGCTCATGGATTGCTCCGTCGATCTGAAACTGGGTGGGTTGGGTGACTTCAGGGAGCCGGAGAGTTGGAGCACCCGACCGCCAGCGGCGGTAACGGCGGTTCCATCTAGGAGAGCCCGGGCGTGCGGCAATGGCGGCCTCGGCGCCTCTTGCTTGGTCGACGGTTGCAAATCCGACCTGAGTAACTCCCGGGAGTATCATCGACGGCACAAGGTGTGCGAAGTCCATTCCAAGACTCCGGTCGTGATGGTGGGCGGACAGGAGCAGCGCTTCTGCCAACAGTGCAGCAGGTAATTAAGGGGATGGAACAGGGGAAGCTAAGTCTGCAAAATCAAGACCATCCTTAATAATTAAATGTTGCGTTCACTGATAAGCACAGGTTTCACCAACTGGTGGAGTTCGATGAGGTTAAACGGAGCTGTCGAAAACGACTGGATGGGCACAATCGACGGCGAAGGAAGCCTCAACCAGAATCCATCAATCCTGCTGGCGGCGCGTTCCCAAATAACCACGGTAAGACTTTTAGATTTTCCTTCTCGATTGTAGCCAATTAACAATTGGTTTCCTGTTTGTTAGTTCTGAAGCTATCTGTAAATTTGAGTAATGCTCAGGAAGCAGGTTCTTAATGTATCCCTATCTGACTTCAACTCCAACACAAGGCCACAGTTGGTCCGGGGTCATCCAACCTGAAGACACACCACGAGGAACAAAATTGCCCCTGCAAAGCACCACCAGAAACATAAAGCAGTTTCCTTTTCTGCAAAACGATAGTACTTCTCCCTTCGGCAGGGCACAGACCACGTTGCAACCCTTTCTCGAGACAGGCTCCTCGGCAAAAGGCGGCGGCAGCAGCAGTAATAGAATTCTCGCTGAGGGATCGCCGGCGCAAGTGTACAATTCCGATTGTGCTCTCTCTCTTCTGTCATCAACTCAGGATGTGAGCGTCGGCGTGGGCCAAGTGCTGCCTGCCCGTGGGTTTCCTATTCACCAGTCTTTGGTTGCGGGCCTTCCCTTCTCCAATGCTGCTCGAGCTTCAAGCTTTGTTTCAGCAGCGACAGGGTTTTCTTGTCCTGGGGTTGAGGATGAGCAAGTAGGCAATGTGTTTGTCTGTGAGGCTGGGGTAGGGCTTCACTGTCAGGGTGCGTTGAATGTGATGGGAGGAGAGCCATCAGATGTGGCTTCACGCGCTCTTCCCTTTTCCTGGCAGTGAAATTAGTATAATCCCAGTTCTAATACAGTTTGATCGCCTTTCCAGCTCATCTATCGCTCTTGTCGAGTTTTGATCGATTGCAACCTATTTTCCTTCTTGTTGTAGAGCCTCTGCGACATTGCTTGTATGAATATGACCTTAGTAAATGATCTGAATTACATATCTATTCTCCTTCGAATTTAATATAGTGCAAAAATAAAAAGGGCTAATGGGCGCTTTAGTTTTTTTTATTAAAGTCAAGTGAACCTCTCATTTGACTTGAACGGTCCCAAATGTCTTTTTACTCCAAGAATTTGAGTTTTTAAACTTGGTTTAAGTTCTGAAAAGGATGGATTTATGATTTTAATTTTGAATCATAATCAGTTGACTAACTTGATTTTAAAATTTAATAAACGAAAAAGAATGAACTAATACACTATCCTCTTGGAGCATCAATTTTTTTTAAAAAAAAATTCATATCTTTGTGAGTTGGTATAGTTTGCAGTGGCAAAAGATGAATATATTCGTCTTTAATGTCTCCGTTAAGTTGTCGCAGGGTCAACACGAAAGAGGAGAGTTGGTGTAGTGTGTATGTGGTTGCTGCGTTGATATTGGAATTAATTTTTAACTAGTGTAAAATATCTCGTTAGGTGCTTAATTTTTTCATACAAGATCGTTGTGTTACGATAAATATTTTCATAATTTATTCCTTTCTAAAGACTGTGGGACCGTCCCAAAGGAGCCACTAAATTTTTAGTGAGCCATTAAAATGATGATTTTATTTTTTACTCCAATTAAACTTCTCCCTTTCTGTTTTTTTTTTCCATTTTTCAATTTAGATTTATCGTTTCCTCACAATGTAGAATTTATTTTTTTTATCTTTTTTTCATGCATACCACTAAAAATGCTATATCTCGAGTAAATAAATTCATTTTCATAGATTTTTTAAAATGTTATTTGTATGACAGTTGTTCTTACACTTATTAACTTGTTTCAAAAACGTGTTTGATTATTATAACAAATGATGAGTTTTAAAGACGGATTGAGTTGTTGGTCTATTTTTAGATGTGTTAAGCTTGTGTCATATGTTTTTGATATTGTTTTCTAAGGTTAAGTTTGGTAGGGATGATAGGATTAGAATTGGGTTGATTAGGATAGGATTAGGGATAGGATTAATAATCACTCTCCATGTCTAGAGATTATGAATCTCACTCCTAATCAACTCTAATCCTACTCTTAATCAATCCTACCAAACGATATATTAATAATTTTTTTAAAACATAATTCTAATCTTATCACCTCTACCAAAAGGAGCCTAAGAGTATATGTCTTATAAACATTATCTACCAAAAGGAGCCTAAGAGTATATGTCTTATAAACATTATCTACACATGTGCCATGGCATAGAAGTTAGTAAGTGCACCTTATAGAAACTTTTATAAAATTTATATCATTTTAATTTTACTTATCTTAGTAAAAATATATATACTATTTAATTAAATTATTATTTATT
Source organism: Zingiber officinale (assembly GCF_018446385.1). NCBI lineage: Eukaryota > Viridiplantae > Streptophyta > Magnoliopsida > Zingiberales > Zingiberaceae > Zingiber > Zingiber officinale. The sequence goes on along the minus strand of NC_056007.1, from coordinate 70,342,029 downwards.
TCCGGGGACTCACCTTTGTCTTCCACGATTCACTCTTACATTGATACTGTAGTGAAAGAGTAGTGTCTTCTTCATAGACGAGACAAAGTACAATTAATATACAACCAAGCTAAATCTTAGAAGTTCAAAATTTACTTGTAATTTTGCAATTGATAGATCCATTTGAATAATACAGTACATAAAGAAGATGAATTACCATATGAGCTTGTAGATGAACATGATTCACTATTCCAAAGGTTAGTAGTAGTCCGTGATTTACTTTCTCCGTATTGATCTTAGGACGAGTTGATGGGGGTGCTAGGGATGAGCATATTCATCTTTTTTTCATAATTATAAATGAACATGATGAGAAAAATTGTATTGTAGAAGTTGAAGAATTCGAGAAAGATGATTTTTGCTATTCGACACAAGAAGAGAAGGAAAAGTTGAATTTTGAATATTTTGAAGATGATTACTCAAACATTATCAATTTCTACGCATCTTATATTGATAATGATCTGGATGAAATACTCATATCTGAGATGAGAATTTCATCTGATATGGTTGATGATTCTGTCACATAGCACGTGCCAGTTGAAGAAGAGGATGATAAAGGTAATTCACCAAAAGTTGGTTAACCATTTTCGGATGGTAAAAAATTTCGAAAAGTATTAGAGAATTATGTAATATATAAAGACTTTGACATTACATGAAGACTAGAAGTTATAAAATGGAATTTGTTTATAAGCATTACAATAAATTTAACTTTTCGCAGTACACAATTATTTTATCCGTAGCACGCATCTGTATGCTGTACAACTGCAACCTGTTAAAAGTTATAAGACATCGACAACGCGTGCCAAGTGCTATAATTAAGAGCATTCAAAGTACGCACTATGCGCTACGGTTAAAAGCATTCATAGTGTATTGTGCACTGCAATTAAGAATATTCACAGTGCGCGGTGCGTGCTGTAATTAATAGTCATCAACAACGCGTGCCACGTGATGTAATTAAGAGCATTCATAGTACACACTACGCGATGCGGTTAAGAGCATCCATAATGCACTACATGTTACGGTTAAGAATATTCATAGTGTGTGTTGTGTGCTGCAATTAACGGCATTCGCACCGTGCACTATAGTTTATAGCATTCGTGGTGCATAGTGGGCGTTGTTGTTAAATACTATACTGTTAGTAACTTATGCCCACTAAGGGCATTCATATGGTGTTAGCATTACAACAAAAATGACTTTCCACAACGCGCAATTATGCTATCTGCAACACGCATCGCATGCTGCGGTTAATTGCATATAAAATAAAAAAAATATATCACACATATAAATATCAATATCGTACAATTATCGCTAAAGGAATAATTGTGTTACAGGCATATAAAAATAAAAATAAATAAGCATCATGTAATTTTTGTTTTTAATAGAAATAACTGTGTTACAGGTTGATAAGGTAAAAAATTATAAGCAGCAAGTCTTTCCTCTCCTTCTATGTCTCTCTGAAGTAGTGCAACTAGTTCAAAGTCCACATTGATTTCTGATTGTTGCGTTGGTTCTTCTAACTCTCTTATAGTGGAATACTTAAAATAGTCATAACATTAATAGACCACTCGATTCTCACAAGGTAACATTCATAAGACTAGACCTACAAGAATCAAACGACATAAGTTAGTATTAGATAACCAACCACTGATTCATGTGTCTGAAAAGAATCAAATGATAATTTTTTTATTCTGAAATAAAGGGAGTTGGAAACACATTGATAATATAACAGAAAAATATTTTGATACAATCACTGGGGGCATAACTCCAAACTATTGATACGGCTTAAAATCATAATCACTAGGGCACAACTCCAAACGAACCATATTAGTACGACTTAAAATGCCTTTAATTTTCAATAAAACTAATATAATATATAGAAAACCTATTACAATGTGAATAATGCTGAAGTGGTTTTAGTAATATTTCTCAATGGTGCAACTCACATCATGGTAGTAAGAACAATGTACAAGATAAACGTATAACCCATAAAGCATAATGATGCAAAATCTCAAACTTTATGTTGAGTATCCACATTGCAATACATAAAATTAAAATTATTATAATGTAGATACTACCCAAGTAATTTTGATTTCTTAGTGGTGCAACACATCTTAATTGAACCTAACTTATTTGCTCATAAAAAAAATTCAAATTCAATAAATGCCTATCACCATAGCACAATGATAAACTAAACTAAATTAAATGTTGTTAGTTGAAATGCAAGACTAGCTCAGAAAAGTTGAGATATGGAGATATCGGAATAGAGTAAAGTTGATTTTGGAAAGAAAGTTCTAAATATTATAAATGGTCATACTTTGTCAATTGAAATGTATTTTTTTCTTTATTTCGTGATTTACAGTTTAAAAAACTTGTACAAAAGTATATTAGATGAAATAAAAGCGAAAAATAGATTCGAATTATAGAGAATTAAATATTAGTGTCTTTTATGAAATTTAATTATTCGTCTAATTTATGCTTTCAATTGAATATTTAGAAGAATAGATGAATGCCTGTGAACGTGAAGGTTCAGTAGGCTTCCAATTAGGCAGCAGATTCTCTAGTTCATCATTTTTAATTTTCTCTTACTTCCTTTTTGTAATTTGAACATTAATCATGATTGGAATTCAGTTAAACTTTAACTGTAATCTCCGTTAGATTTATCTCTCTATCCAATTTATAATTTGAATAAGGTCATCTCAACTATTCTTGATCCTAAGTAAAAAATAAATTTAAAATTTTAATATTTTTAATTAAAAAATATTATTAAAGATATTTGAATTAGGTCGCATAATAATAACTTTATCTTTACCAAATTTCACTTCTTTATCAATAAAATTTAAAAAATAAAAATTATTTTAGATTAAATTTTCAAACATAATTTATTAAAAATATATATATTATCTAATAAATATTTTTAATTAAATAAAATAAGTTAAAATTTGTCAATAAAATATTAAAAATACTAACTAATTTAGCAACAATAAACTATTATAATACTATTAATATACATTATAATCGCTATTTTAAAAAACATATGATCAATTTTAACTTTAATGAAAAAGAGTCTTGATATGGTAAAATTATTATTTGTGACCTAAGGTAATAGAACTTCAAATATGCTTTTGGCTTTCAAAAGTATTTTTAAAAAAAATATACTTAACTTTGGTTAGTAAATTTAAATTTTGTCAATAAAAAATTAAAAATTATGGATCAAATTTTAATAATCATAAAAATAAATTACTAACCAAATCTAATATTAATAGTAAAAAATTAAAAGTATGAATCAAATTTAACTTGACAGTAAAAAAAATATAAACTAACAAATTTAACTTTAATCCATGAAATATTAAAAATTATTGGTCAAATATAAAAAATTATTAACTAAATTTAATTTGGCTAATATAAAAATTAAATTTAAAAATTATTAACTAAATTTAATTTGACTAATATAAAAATTAAATTTACCAATGAAAATATATCTAAACTAAAATTTATTTTAACCATAATTTTAAATATTTAATATCTAAACACATATATTTCTAAATTAATATTTATATTTAATTATATATTTATATATAAAATTTGGTGGCCCCAATATAATAGGGGCCCTAGGCATAGACCTTAATGGCCTATACCTTGAGCCGGCCCTGATTTGAATTGATAGACGACTGGAGGCTACTAACGGTGGACGTATTGTATGACACCGAGTAGGGGGCGACCCGACCACCACCGGCGATCTCCGATCACCTGCCTTGACCCAAACTATAACGTAGATGAGAAGTTGAGCCCAGAGAAAATTATAGCTAGTTTTGATCGAATTTGTAAAATACGACACCCAAATAATAATTCAATAATAAGTGTTTTTGAAGAAATAGCCATATTGGATTTTTCATGAATTTTTAGAAATTTTCTAGGATTTAATTGGAGCTCGTATGATATATTTTAAGGGGTAGAATTATTGGGCTTAGAGAAAGCCTGTTTAGAATAACTATTAAGAGGGAGTTGATTGAGAAATTAACTTAGGGTTTAATTAAATCAAACCTGAGTTTAAGTTTAGCTCCTTCCTCTTCGATCACCGCACACCCCCGAATCCCTATCCTCCCTATCTCTCCCTCTACCGACTTTGCCGAACCCTTCTTCTCTTCTGATTCTTCCTCTCCTCGTCTCCTTTGCGAGCGTTATCCACCAGATCCACTGTCGTCGGTGTCGAGAGCCACTACCCAAGTCGTCGCCGCCCAAATCCCTCCTCCTCTCCCTCACGCGTCGCCCTCTCCTGATTTCTCATCGTTGCAGACCACCGAGCTCCGACGTCGATGAGCTCTGATCGCTGATCACCCAGCTTCGCTGTCGCTCAATCGCCTGACATCACTCGATGTCGCCCGATTGCTTGACCTACAGCGACGATAATCACCGACCCCTCTTCGATCTCCACTGCGGCCCTCTCCAGCCGTGCCCTAGCGTCGTTGCCTCCACGCCATCGTCATCACTAGAGGTCACGCGGTCAGGCTAGTGATGTCGCCCCATCACCCGTGCCCTAGTTGGATCAATGTCACTTCGATCTGGTTGGTGCTGCCGATCCTTTGTCGCGATCCACCGTCGGTCAAGCTCTCTTATACCTGATCTATCACACCGTCGCATCTCCCACCTCTGGACCTCTTGATCTAGATTGAGAGGTCATCGCTTGTTACCGTGAGCTGTCATTGGAGGATTGGGACTTCACCGGAGAGTCAAGGTTGTTGTTTTCTTCAACAACAGCCATCACAAATAGTTGTTGTTGCTATCATAGCAAGGTCATTGTTGTTTGTACCACTCAACGCCATTTCTTCTATGGGAAGCAGTGGGCCGGAATTAGGGTAATGGTTTGATTAATAGTGATATTAATTGAGATTTTTTGATTAATTATGATTAATTGAGTTATTAGATGAATTGGATGTGTGTGATTCATGATGCCTAGTTGATTTATGACATAGATTAAATGATGTGTTGATAGGTGAGTTTTGGAGATGAATCATGTATAAACATAATCTAATTAGGGTGTAGTATGATTAAGGTGAATTGAGGGATTAATCCATAATCATGCTCGATTAGAGTTACTTTGATTATGTGGGGGAGTTTATTTAGCTATTTACTTCATATGTAATTAGCTAAATACATTATGTGATCGCAGGACTTGGATTCGAGATGAGCGTCTCGAAGTGATTTATTTGTCGCGATCAACATATAAAGGCAGATAATTCTTTCTGGGCTTCTATATAGTTCTTTGAACTTAGTGCATGGCTACTTTTATTTGATGGATTAGGTTGTTTTACCTTAATCTATCCATATTGTTATCTTGCTTGATACTTATGCTTGACCTTTGAGATGATCTATTTATTTCATATACAATCTTAAGCTTTGAATATTTATACTCTGTTGTGTATTCACATATAGAGTATGTATGATAGGATACATTTTGTTGACTGAGTTAACATATTGATTTTGCAAATGGTGTTGTGTACACATGTTTGGTATGTGCCATAGAAGTTATCATGTTGACCATGCATTTATATATTGTATGTGTACACATATCTGGTGTTATCTATTGGAGGTTTCATGTTGATTGTATCTATGTTGTATGTACATGTGTCTGATGTGTACTATTAGAGAATCATGTCGATAATGTTTATGTTGATGATCTTATGTGACTGGTGTGATTTGGAGGTATCATATTGATTATACATATGTTATAGGGTGCATACGTGTATGTTGTATACGCGTTTGGTGTTACTACTTATTATATTTGTGGTTTAGTAGACATTAGTTGAATCTACTCTTACCTACAAATATAGGTGATTGATGGATCATGTATTGGAGATACTTATCATGGATTGAAGTGTTGCTTTGATGATGACTGTGTCTGTATCATGATTACTACATCATGTTCATCATTGCACTGCATGCTGACGACCACTGCTCCCTTGTGGTATGAGCTAGTTGATAGTCATATAATATGCATGATGATGACCATTGCTCCCATGTGGTATAAACTGGTCCTTCGACCATTGCTCTCTTTTGGTATAAACTAGTTGTTAGTCATGTTAGCTTACCATTCGGCCACTGTGGGAGAGTGGTATCTAGAAGTGAAGCTAGTCCTGTCGTGCTCACTTGGTTGCGCAGTGTTATACTCTGTCAATCTCGATTACCCATGAGTAGTGGTATCTGGAGGGTACAGTAGTTAGGGAGCTAGAAATATGAGTAGTCATGGACCATGATGCTATGTAACTAGATAGCTACTTAGCGAACTGTCCGCATCGACCACTCTATTGTGGTATCTGGAGGGTAGTACAGTTGTCACAGACCCAAGTTTCTCAGCCATATAGGGGGTCATGGTGTCTTGAGAGGTGGCAGGGGGTGACCATGGAGCATGCATGCGCATTTGCATATGATGCGCGGTGTATCTTGTGGAGATATATTTGCATACATGTCTAGTAGATACTAGATACATGTGATTGTGATATGTTGCACTTGTTTGAGTTATGATTGTTGCATATAGTTGGCATGCTGTATACATGTCATTTATTATACATGTATATGCTTTCAGTTATATTACTCAAGTGTTGCGAGCATATCTGTTGCTGATCGCCGGTGAGTTTACTGATCATTATATCATATGTGTCGATTCTAGATTGGGTATGTGCATTTATAATGTCATTTTTGATCTTGACCTTATGTGTTAGATTCAGATTGGATATGCATGTGTATTATGCTAGGAGCGATCATGATCCTATGTGTTAGATCCAGATTAGGTATGTGTATTCATTATGCCAGTTATGTTAGATACATGGATTATGTTAGTATGATTATGTTCTTATTTCTTTACTGAGATTGTATACTTTGATCTCTATATTTTATATAGATCATGCACTATCTTATCTATTACCCGTTGAGTGACCTACAATCACCACCGTATTTCTATGTTGTCTTTTCCTCAAGTAGCAGGTAGTGATTTCTAGAGTCGCTTGGAGTATGCTGTCTGTCGGTCCTACGTCACATCAGAAGACGGTTTTTACTTCGCACTTACTTTGGTTTATGCTTTTATAGTTTTTACTTAGATTTAAATACTTGGTATTGTAATAATTTTGTCGTGGACTTGGTGTTTGGCCTTGTGGCTACTTTTGATGTTTCTGATGGTTGTTGTGTAAAGCCTAACCGGCTAGCAATGTGTTGTTATGGTTTATGGGTTTTCCTATCATTTTCTGTTGTATTTGGAGTACAGCTGTGTGGGATGTTTATTATACAACTGCGTGGTTGTGATTATTTTGTTCCAACCGGGTGAGATGTGTATATAACTGCTGCTTGTGTATGTTCTAACTGTGTGGGCTAATGATTATAGCTTGTGAGTAGTCTTGTGGTTGTATTCATGATTCATATTTGTTGGATTAGAAAGAACGCTAGAGGTAGGGTGAATAGCGATAATCGAAAATCGAGAATTAAATCGAGTACGCAACAGAAAGATAACAATAAAAACAACGCTAACAAACCAAGTTTTACTTGGTTCGGAGCTTTCGTCGACTCCTACTCCAAGGTCTGCAAGTGAGAGTGCTTTCGGTGGGTAATTCACTAATAATTCGTAAATCTTTTACAAGAGAAATACAATGAATGTATAATTTAAGTGTAGAAATAAACAAGTATACCAACAACTTCTAATAGATATGGAAGGTTGTGCTTTCAGTTGTTGGAGTCGCGTCACTCTGTCGTCAGAGTTCTGTTGCTCGGTCATTGGAGCAGCGTCACTCAGCCGTCGGAGTCACGTCATGGAGTCGCAAGAACTTCTTTGGAGTAGCGTGCAAGAAGGCAATCGCAAAATAAAGTTGTGTTTTGTGCTCCTGATGGAAGGTTGCTTATATAGGCAGTTCCGGGCCCCTGGATCCCTTTCGGGCGCCTGGACCTTGACGTCAGCCAACCAATCAGCGTGCTTTAAGCTGGCGAGCAGATAAGCCTTGGGCATTCCGAGCGCCCGGACCACCTTTTTCAGCAAACTGTTTTCTTGCAAGAAAAAGTTAGTCCGAGTCAAATAAAAATTATTCTACCTTATAAAACAAAGTTAGCACAATATATAACAACTAGAGTAGTAATTAGATTCCGTCTCCTCGAGATCAGAATCTAGTTAAGATCTCAACTTAGATTTCTAAAATTGATCTAAGTTGATTGACGCCTACTGTTCCCTCAAACGGGGAACGCGTCCTCAGCAGGTCACTCCCCTCCAGTGACTTACCTTAATTTACCGCTTTGCCAGACATCCGATCAACCCGTCGACCTGTCTAGACTTCATGTCAGCTATCCGGTCGGCCCGTTGACCTAACTGGACTTCGTGCCAAATATCTGGTTAGCCCGTTGACCTATCTGGACTTCGTGCCAACTATCCGGTCGGCCCGTTGACCTACTTGGACTTCGTGTCAGATATCCGATCAGCCCATCGACCTGTCTAGACTTCTCCTACACACTTAGTTAACTCGTTAGATCATAATAAACTTAACTTAACTTACTTTATCATTCATCAAAACTTGGGTTAGATAGTTAGTACAACCTACACCAACAATATTGTCACAGTTATAAGGGAGATATTGTCGGTTTGCCAGATAGAGACTCTTCTAAGACATGATAGAATTTTAACTATAATATGATGCGTAAATTATAGAAGGACAAGGAAAAAATTAGAGATTACGGACCATCTCTTCCCATTAAGGGTGCAAACGAATGGAATGAAACCAAATAATAGTTTTAAAATATTAATATTTGAAATGTGGGATGTTCTAATTCGATTTAAAGAGTTACTAAAATTTAAGATCGACTTTAGTTCGAGTTGTCTCAACCTTAATTCAAACCGACTCGAATTATAGTTCAAAATTATTTAAATTCAAATGTGATTTGAATTATTCCGTCCTATTTAAGTATATTTAAGTTAAAACTACATAAAAATTATTTGAGTTGTATTCAAATTTGATTCACAAGCGGCTAAAGAATAATTAAATAAAATATTATGAATTTGAGTCAGTGATTTGGATGAAGTTGTGACTCCCCTAGGCGTTTGAGGACTCCCAGGGTGGATTTTTTTTTGGCCGTTTGTCAATAGTATCATAATTTTTTTTTGTTTTTTGGCCGTTTGTCAATAGTATCATAATAAATTTTATTAAACGTCTTTTTTTATTGATGATTGAAATATCTAAGTCATTATATTTATCGTTTGATTATGTATAAAAAAACCATAATATAATTAATATTTAATTTGATAATAATTATAAAATTAATCAAGATAAAAATAATTAAATGTAATAAAGTTAATAATTTTATGTGTATAGTCTAGATCGAGGATTGATAAATGTATCATCTTTCTTTTTGTGGGTAATGAGATATACCTCTATATAAGTGGGCTAGTGGGATAGTTTATGTTACTGCATACATAATAATTTAGGATAAAATTATTAAAGTTTGATAATAAATATAAAATTTGTTTATATAACTTTAAACTAAACTCATCATATTTATGGCGTGCTCAACGATAGATCTGGATCGAGATATCAAGCGGTTCTGGTGCTTGGGCCACTTGGCTATGTATTCATGTTTGCTCGTGCCTTTTCAACATTTGCTTGCTATCTTTCTGCAACCCAAGTGGTCGCTCATGCACTTCATATCTTGGTTGACACATACGCCGATTTTGTACACTTCTTTCTCATATAATAAAGAAGATCTATGTAAAATTTAGAACAATAATTATTTCAAGTATCTTTAAATTGTTTCTCATGACCTTCCTCCCATATATATATATATATATTTTACAATTATAAGTTGAATAAAACAGTTAGTATATTAAAGGATAAATATATTATAGAATATAAAATATATTAACTTTATTTACTATAAATTCATTATAATAAAAATATTTTTGTCTCTTGGTCTACATGTCTCCATGTAGTACTAGGAGCGTATACTCATTCTTTGAATTTTTCGATGATATACGTGGCAACTCGATGACCATCAAGGATAAACCTATATGAAAAAATATTAAAATATGAGAAATATATTATAAATAAAGTCATATATGAACTTAAATTACTAATAACAAAAAAATATTTACGAGTCTCCAATAACTCCCTTGTAGTCACAGAGTGTTACTGACTAATGCTGCTTTGCTATAATAATGTCAGTAAAATAACATTACAACACATCATAATAAAGTTTACAATATGATAATATAAATATAAAATAATATAGAAACATAACTTACTTGATGAACAATAATACTAATAGTTAATCATCATTAATATCTGACTAATCAACATTAGCAGTTTCTATCTCCTCATCGCTATACTCTGTTAGTTCAACAAGATCTTCACTGTTGGACATCTCTCCATCATTTATATTCTCGTAAGTGATTAATATTTACAAGTAATTGAAATGTGGATTGGAGTTGTAAATCAACTAACTATCTCTCCACTTTATCATTCTGAAATGCATCATTGTTTTGAATAGTGATGGTGTTCGGCATTTCTATAGTCAAGTGAGGCTTCATTCGATAAACAAACAACTATTCACTAGATCTTTTTTCTTCGTAGAGTATTCAAGATAAAAAAAACTTGACTTATTTGTACCCTGAAATGAAAAGTTCAAACTTGTTGAACTTTTTGTTTGTATTAACCTCAACTAAATTATAATTTGGATATATTCTAGTACATATGCTAGCTGCCAACATAGCTGCCAACCGCGTATTGTGTCGGTCGCCAGTCACTACCGACATCGGGAAGATGGAGAGAGGGGAGGAGAGAACTCACTAGAAATCATCGTCAAAGTGATCAGGATTAGGGATCAAACACGCATTGAAAAAAAATCAAGGTTGTGCCCTAGAATTTTATGCGAACTTACCGATAGAATTATTTCCGTTGGAAATCCGTCGGTAATTATCTATGGAACACATATTCCGTCGATAATATCTTTTTGGTATTAGCGACGGATATGAAGTTTCATCGGTAAACACCAACGGAACACATATTCCGTCGGTAATTCTGTTGGTAAGATTAGGATTTTGGATTATGACTAGTCCTACCGATGAAAATAATATAATATCGTTAATTACCAACGAAAATTATTTTCGTCGGTAATTTCATCACTATTCAGAGGTATTTTTATAGTGAAATATTTATAAATCAAATTCGATTGCCAAGTTTTTACCTTTTGGATTCACGTAGCTACAAATGACAAGATCAATTGTCTAAAATAATCCGACAATTATGATAAATTGTAACAATTTATGTATTATTTGTGTTTTTTCCAGTTAGAAGTGTTGCACCTATATGATATATATTTAAATCAGATCAGGAATATTTATCCTCCACATTGGCCTGCAATAACAGTATGAACAAATCCCAGGGTCCTCCGTCCTTCACTCTATTATCAAAGCCCTTCAATAATTTCACATTCACACTTTGGTGTGATTTATAATTAAGAAGCCACGTCCACATCTTATATATTCCCATTTCCTACGGCATTAACTAAAGAATTAATCCCAACTAAAGTGACCGATCGCCACCAAATGAATTTGTGTAAAGCTTTGCATTCCATTAATTTATAAAGCAGTTCCTCCCCTTGCCTTTGGTTCTCCAATTATGACTGCTCTAATTTCTTATTGCTCAAGTACAACACCAACCCTTTCCTCTTCTAAATGTAATCAGTACTACTCTAATGGTGGCAAAAAAAAAAAAATAAAAAAAATGAATATGCCCGCTCCTAATATCTCCGTCAATTTGTCCCAGGATTAATATAGAGAAGGTAAATTACACCCCTAACGTTCCCGCCAACCCGTCCCAGGGTCAACACGGAGAAGGTAAATCACAGGCGGCTACTAGCCTTTGGAATAGTGACTAGCACATAAGGGAGGTATTTACCTCGGCTTTGCCCAACCCGTCTCAGGGTCAACACGGAGGAGATAATCACATACGGCTACTAGCCTTTGGAATAGTGACTAACACATAAGGGAGGTATTTACCTCGGCTTTGTCGAGATTCGAATCCTAGACCTCATGGTGACAACACCTCATGCACTAGCCACCAGACCCATCCGAGGGGACAAAACTAAGGTAGGGTAAATTTTTTAAAGTGACTGGGCTCACCGCTCTGCGGTCCCATACCCCAGAAACCCTAGGAATTTTTTGGGGAGCCTCAGTATCACGTATCCGATGGATAAAAAGTTGATAAGAGGGCTCGAACGCGGCACCTCAGTTAACAGTACCCAAAATAAGGACTTAAATTGATAAGAGCATACGCAGGTGGGGGCTTGAACCTAACACCTCAATCAATGGATAACAACATCATAACCAGAGCACCCCTAATTCGGTTGTTAAAACTAAGGTAGGGTAAACTTTTTAACGTGACTGGGCCCACCGCTTCGCGGCCCCATATCCCAGAAATCCCCGAAGGGATTTTTTAGGGAGCCTCAGTACCACGTATCCGACGGATAAAGAATTGATAAGAGAGCTCGAACGCGACATCTCAGTCAATAATGCCCAAAATAAAAATTTAAATTGATAAAAACATATACAAATAGGACTTCAAATCTGACACCTCAGTCAATAAATAACAACATCTAATGCTACATGCACTTGTGGTCATATAATAAAATTCGAAGCACTAGAAGAATATAATACCTCAATTAGCTAGCTTGTTGATCAAGGCCTATGGCGGATTGAGGACCCGTGATGCTCTCGGTGGTTCTGTTCATCCTGCCGTAGAAGATGAGGGTGGTGGAGTTCGGGAGTAGACGTGAAGGATTAAATTTTCATAAGGTGGGCTACTATATGAATTAACAATACAATCATGGGCGTAATTAAAAAATTTACTGACCTAAGGTAGGCTGACTGATCTAATAAATTAAATGATCAAATGTCTTGAAAAATCAAAGAATAACTTAATAGAAACGGAGTCGAGAGCTAGGGTTTTGGGTTTCAAATTGGTTCACGTTTTACATTCCAAAACTTGATATCAAAATAAATTTTATGATGTGAGGAACAAAAGCCCCCAATCAATTTTGAAATTGTATCAACAGAGCGCGGCCGTTTCTTGACAATAAATAGTCATAAAGTTGTAGATTACGATAGAAAAAAGGTAAAACTGATAAACTATTTGAGTTTTCTATATGTTATTAAGCTAAAAGATTAATGAGCTAAAAAATTATAATAGATTAAAGTCTAAAATAATTTACCTAGGGTTAAGTCCGATAAAAAGTAAAATCCAATACATACTGCTCACTTTAATAAAAAAAAATATAATTATATTGGGAGCTCATTTCATGGTGGTAAAAGACGAATACGTTCAACCCCAGTGCTCCCGTCAACCTCTCCAAGGGCTAACACGGAGGAGATCGGGAGCCCACTCCAGCCGCCTTTGTCGTAGCTCGGTCCCTAAACACAATAATTATTATTAAAATTAAACTGTAATTAAATGATCCAATGCATAGGGTATAAAAGGGATTTAAGATATTAGATATAAATTAAATATGTAGATCTAATAATCGGATTTTAACTGCTAAATGAGATTGCTTATCAGATGAGCCAAGATTAAAAAAAAAAAAAAAAAAAAAAAAAACCTCTGCTACGCTTGCTAGAACTCCTCTAGCAATAAGAAAGCAATGACATTCGTTAAGTCAGCGCTACGGTTTGTCATTGCATTGAATTTCAATTTAGCAGATGATAACTAAATTCTGTTCAGTTCTACTGATACGTGAGAGAAATTTGTGAAAAAAGAGAGAGGAAATTAATGGAAGGAACAGGAAGCTACCCGTCTACCTGACGTTGGGTGCCCGGAATCTTCAGGATGAGGCCCGGCGAGAGCAGCACCACCCCGACTACCACCGGCGCCCAGTCCGCCATTTCGCTACGGGGATTGCAATTAATAGCAGAAACGATAAGAACAAGAAGGAAGTTGGGCATGGGAACAGATCGAACACGACAAAAGTCAATTAATGCAAGGTTTTTTTTTAAAGATTTATATAAAAAACGGAAATAAAAGTCCTAGGAAATTATCATTAAATCTCTCATCAAAACTTAAATTTTACATTTAGTCCGCGTGTCAATATAAATTTGTTTTCAATACATAATCAAATTAGTTTATTTATTTTAATTCTTTAACCCTGATAAAATTATCATATTATCCTCGTTTAAAATTAAAACATACAACTATTTTTTTTTCTCTTCCAAGGCCCGACGCATTACTCCCCGACTTCTCGACTCCAAACATTGGCGACACACTTTGCCTCTGTGACTCTAAATTATCAGCGATGCACTCCCCAGTTTCGTCCCTAAACCATCTCCATCGACATTGAAGGCAAAAATCAGAGAGGCGGCAGAACCCGACTAAACCATATTAAACCCTTGAATCATCGGTCAGTAAAATTTGTGTGCCTTAGATTTCGAATAATTCATTATTCCTCTACGAAAAATTGAAACTTTAGTCCATGGGTGTTTTAGTTTATGGGTATTTTAGTTCATGGGTATTTTCAATTTTGTGAGGTTGAGGTTCAATAAAATTAGGTTTAGGTGTCCGCATTATAATTTTATGAATGAGTGTATTGCATCTTATTCAATTCAAGGAATATGAGATATGTGCAAATTTTATAGTCATTATCAACAAACTGAGTAATATACTCAATTTAAGCAGTTTGATATCCAAAATCTGTAGAGTTGTACATTAAGGTATGAATAGGTAAATTGTTACAATTATTGGTGTTATCCATTCTGCTGATTAGAATAAAATTAGTTTTGATGTTCAAATTATAATTTTATGAGTGTGTTTGTCTTTTATCTTCTTCAATTGAAGAATTGAAAGATATATGCTAGTTTTAGATATTGATTATCAATAAATTGAATAATATAATCAATTTAAGCCCTTTGATACCCAAAATATTTAGGGTTTATATTTTAGGGTATGAATGGGTAAATAGTTCAAATTTTTTATGTTGTCCAATCTATTAGCTAGAATAAAATTAGTTTTGATGTTCGAATTACAATTTTATGACTGTGTTTATGTTTTATTTTCTTCTATTTATTTTCTTCAATATAAATTTGTTTTCGATACATGATCAAATCAGTTTATTTATTTCAACTCTTTAACCCTGATAAAATTATCATATTATCCTCGTTTAGATTTCAAACATGCAACTATTTTGTTCTCTTCCAACGTTCGATGCATCACTCCCCGACTTCCCGACTCTAAACATCGGCGACACACTCTACCTCTGTGACTCTAAATTATCAGCGATGCACTCTCCAGTTTCGTCCCTAATCCATCTCCATCGACATTAAAGACAAAAATTAGAGAGGTGGCAGAACTTGACTAAACCATCTTAAACCCTTGAATCATCGGTCAGTAAAATTTGTGTGCCCAAGATTTTGAATAATTCATTATTCCTTTGTGAAAAATTGAAGTTTTAGTTCATGAGTATTTTAGTTTATGGATGTTTTAGTTTATGGGTGTTTTCAATTTTATGAGGTTGAGGTTCAATAAAATTATGTTTAGGTGTTTGCATTATAATTTTATAAATGAGTTTGTATTGAATCTTATTCAATTCAAGGAATATGAGATATGTGCAAATTTTATAGTGATTATCAATAAACTGAATAATATACTCAATTTAAGCACTTTGATATTCAAAATATGTAGAGTTGTATGATGCGGCGATGATGAGGGGCCCCACCCCGTGGCCACGGTAGAGGTCAAAGTCAAGGCTGTCAATGCGTTGATAGCATCGGCCGGTCGGGCAAAGCATGCCCCGACCAGGGGAGAGGCCCCCGATCTGCCGCCGTCTTCGACACGGGGAGGAGTCAAACGACTGACGCTCAATGGATTATTGGACGCCGAACGGAGGGGGAGACGAGGTGCAGAAGCCAGGCCGAGCGGCTACCCCGCTCGGCCAGACAGCAGAGCTCGACATTAGCAGAGTTCAACTTTGGCCGAGCGACTACCCCGCTCGGCCTGGAAGTAGGTCTTGGCAATGGCAAGTGGAACTTCGGTTGAGCTGACACACGCACAGGAGTAGCGAGGTTTTGGCCGATCGGACGGGACACCAGGGCGACGAAATCCCGATCGAGCAGCCAACTCGCTTGGCCTAGTAGTACACTCCCTCAGATATCCATCGACATCCTTTTGGGAGTTGGTGTCGCAGACACCGGCCTGGACAGCCAGAAGATCGTACGACGGAGGCTTCCACTATCACTTTAAAGATATGCTTGGCCCGTTAAGGTACTATGTCAGGGACACTTTACTGACAAGTCTTTTTAGGGGAAACCTTGAAAAACGTGCTCACTTTGGGAAGCATGTACACGCGCTTTAGGAACTCTATATAAAGGGGGGTCCAAGCATCGGCAGAGGTATGCAATATGCGAGACACTGTGCTCTCTACTGTTCATTTTTGCTCCACCTTCTCCTTCATCGTCGGTGACTGACTTGAGCGTCAGAGGGCCAACGCAGGGGGCCCCTTCCCTAGCTCGGCACTAACGTAGTTTGTGTTGCAGGTCCGAGAGGAGTCTACAGGCGGTCGGCGGGAGAGTCACATCCCCAGCTTTCCATCTTTTCGACTTTCGGACAAGATCATATTTGGCACCATCTCTGCATCTGAGCAGAGAAGATGGAGGACGCTGGATAACTCACAACCGTGGCACTCACCCATGAAGAGCTCGACATGCTCGTGCAAGCCCAAGCGACAAAGATGATCGAGCAACAACAACAACAGGCATTAGCCAATCGACAAGCGCCGCAACCTACAACATTGACAACTGGGAGACAAGCGGGATAGGAAGACTGAGCGGAGCAAATCTCCGTATGGAGGCAGAATAGAAGGTCGACCGGCACACAGGGGAAGCGCCTCCTGCATCGATTCCCTTTTATTGCGTCTTGTTCCAAACCCCCTCAGAAATAGCCCAGGCTAGTCAAGAACAGGGATTGTCTTCGGATGATGCTCCCGTTCGGGATGCACGAAAAGGCAAGGCTCCCTGAAACAACGCGTCGCCCGAACGGATTAATCGGTAGTTCTCCGAGGAGATCTTACAAGACCCTCTGCCCAGACACTATACCCTGCTCGCTATCGGGACATACAACGGGTCGACCAATCCAGATGATCATCTGGATAAGTTCGATAATGAAGTCACGCTGCACCAGTATACAGATAGAGTTAAGTGTTGAGTCTTCCTCACTACACTCTCCATATCAGTGCAGCGTTGGTTCTGACGATTGCTGGATGGGTCTATACGTAGCTTCAAAGACTTCCGAGATGCATTCTTACATCATTTCACCAGCAGCCGATACTATCAAAAGACGAGCGTTAGTCTCTTCTCCCTGAAGCAAGGATCAAAAGAAACGCATGCTTGCTTATGGTGCCTCACTAGAGGACAAAATGAAAAAAAAAACATTGTACTCACCTTTGGCCACTTTTGGACACTCTTTCCACTCCTTTGGAGATGGCACGCATGCTTATGGTGCCTCACTAGAGGGATGGCTACCTGCCTAGAGTTTGTCGGCTATGGAGGGACACGTAGGCGACCAGAGTCACATCACCCATGGAGACCTGCACTGACACCTGCGGCTGTTCATGCGCTGCCATGGAGTCCTGCAGCGGGGTGTTTTTCTACGGGTACCTCTTCTGTCGCACTACGATGCTCTCAGGCATTTCTTCAGAGACTGCTGCATATTCTATGGAGCCCCCACTTGTGGAGCAGTCACCTTCTTAGAGTCGCTTGACGGAGGGTCGCATTACCCATGGAGACCTGCATGAAGGCATGAGGCTGTCTTGGAGTGGTCACCTTCAGAGTAGACCTACGTGGATAGAGTTCTATGAGAGGGGAGTACGGATATGTGACGGTGAGGGCCCCATAGCTTGTTTTGTGTGGTGGGGCCATTCTTGTATTGTACAGTGAGGGAGATTGTATAGTGTATAGTGAGGGGTCATTTTGTTAAGAGGGGTGGTTGTGTGTTGTTATACACTGGTCTGTGAGTGGGGTAGAGGAGGTGAGATATGGGCGAGGATGGTGAATAGATCCACCATAATGATCTATCTAGTCTGCAACAAACGACTCACCATTAAGGACACACCAAATCCATTGATGGCTGGGGCTTTGCCAAAAAGCCCAAGACGATTCATAGATCGACCAGAAAGATCTATCTAGTCCGCAGCAAACAGCTCACAGTAAAGACACTTCAAATCCGTTGATAGCTGACCACTTGCTAAAAGTAGGGTGACAATACATTGTGAGATGACAGCCTTTGTCTGGGTGCCCTCATGACCCCCATGTGGATTGGTAGTGACACTATATACTGGGGATAGACTATGCACTGCGGATACTGATACTGTCATGGACAGGGTTGTTAGGATCGATGGTCGCGGCTAGAGAGGGGGGGTGTGAATAGCCGACTCCAAATCTTCGTTTCTTTCTACAAGTTGACGTTAGCGCAGCGGAAAATAAAACAAAGAAACAAAGACAAGAAGATCAAACCTCAACACGCGTCGATGTAACGAGGTTCGGAGATATACTCCTACTCCTCGGCGTGTCCGTAAGGTGGACGAAGCCTATCAATCCGTCGGTGGATGAGTCCCCGGAGAACCGGCTAATATATATACTCCTTCTGGGTGGAGAAACCTCGCCACAATCTTTCTTGCACCAGCAAGAATAGGAGTACAAGAATACACAAGAAGAAGCAATAATATGAATGTAAAAAACAAACAATCTTGCCTTCTCGTCGGCTGTTGATGAAGCAGCAACTTCACGGGCCAAATACAGCAGCAACTGTTGGAGACCCCAGCCGAGGAAGCTCACGCGAAGCTTCAGCTAAGAAGAGCTCAGCAAAGCTCAAATCACAGCAGTGAAGAAGAAGAAGCAGAAGCTTCGGAGAGAAGTAAGACTGTAGAAAGCCCTCGATCACCTTTTATAACCTGCGCAAAGAAGACAGCGAAGAAGACGGAGATAGTCGTTGTCACTCACAACGGCTATACCTGGACCGATCAGGCTCCACCCTGATCGGTCCGAGGCCTCCCTGATCGGTCTTGGGGACCGATCAGGACCTATGCTGATCGGTCCCCAGACCGATCAGCACTCTTCACAGAGAACTCGCCCAACTCTCTGATCGTCTCCTGATCAGTCTGTGGACCGATCAGGGTGCATGTGGATCGGTCCACAGACCGATCCCCTCCTTTTTTCTTTGCCTTCTGTTCGCTTTCTGATCGGTCTGCAGACCGATCAGATAACATACAGTAGCATAATCGGTCACCAGACCGATCAGATAACCCAGTGTATCACTGGATCGATCCACTGATCGATCCAGCTCTTGGTTTTTGCCCAAACCAAGTCCCACGCCTTCTAAACCAATATCCGGTCAACCTTGACCTATTGGTATCTCATGCTTAGCATCTGGTCACTCCCTTGACCTGCTAAGACTCCCTACCAAGTGTCCGGTCAATCCCTTTGACCCACTTAGAATTTTCTCTTCGTGCCAAGTATCCGGTCACACCCTTGGCCTACTTGACCTTCACAACACCAGATGTCCAATCAGCCTTGATCCATCTGGATTTTTCCTTGCCCGGCTTCACTCACCAGGACTTCCCAACTGCCTGGCTTCACTCACCAGGACTTTCCCTTGCCTGGCTTCACTCACCAGGACTTTCACTGTCACCTAGCTTCACTCACTAGGGTTTTCACCTGGCTTCACTCACCAGGATTTCCAATCTGCCTGGCTTCACTCACCAGGACTTTTCCGTCTGCCTGGCTTCACTCACCAGGACTTTCCATCTGCCTGGCTTCACTCACAAGGACTTTTACCTGGCTTCACTCACCAGGATTTCCACCTGGCTTCACTCACCAGGATTTTCCATCTGCCTTCCTGATCTAGAGAACGAGCTACCGAGCCCTCTCTGACCTAGTCCGAAGAACGAGCTACCGAGCCCTCTCCGTCTTTCACTTCCGGTCCAGAGAACGAGCTACCGAGCCCTCTCTGACCTAGTCCGGAGAACGAGCTACCGAGCCCTCTCCGACTTTCACTTGCCAAGTTCCAATACTTGGACTTCTCCGTGCCAAGTCTCCATACTTGGACTTTCTCCCGTGCCAAGCTCCCTGCTTGGACTTTTCCCGTGCCAAGCTCCCTGCTTGGACTTTTCCGTGCCAAGTCAACTCACCTCGGGTCAACCAGGTCAACCTTGACCAAGGGTTGCACCCACAACCTCCCAAGTTTCTGTTCTTGTCAAACATCAAGATACAACTTGAGTCAGGTCAAATCGAGTCAGGTCAACCAGGTCAACCTTGACCTAAGGTTGCACCAACAATCTCCCATCAAAATACAACTCTTCTGTTCTCGTCAAACATCAAAATACAACTCGAGTCAGGTCAACTCGAGTCGGGTCAACCAGGTCAACCTCTACCTAAGGTTGCACCAACAATCTCCCCCTTTTTGATGTTTGACAAAACCATAACCTAACTTAGGTTTTCTAATGTTCTTCCTTGAACATTCTCCCCAAACCTACACTCTCCCCCTTTTTGACACACATCAAAAAGAGTGAATCAAAGTCAAGAGTTTCTTTCTAATGAAGGTCCCATACCTTTC
Source organism: Zingiber officinale (assembly GCF_018446385.1). Taxonomy (NCBI): domain Eukaryota; kingdom Viridiplantae; phylum Streptophyta; class Magnoliopsida; order Zingiberales; family Zingiberaceae; genus Zingiber; species Zingiber officinale. The sequence continues at coordinate 70,321,384 of NC_056007.1, read as the reverse complement.
ATTGAAACCCTTAATTTCCCCCTTGATACTAAGGTCAACAATTAACTTAGTGATAATCTCATATCACTCAAGTCTTTAGGAGTAAAAACTCCCCCTAAAAGTCAACTCCCCCTTGACTAATAGGTAAAACTCCCCCTAAAGGTCAACTCCCCCTTGACCATTGCACCAACAATGTCTTGGAGAGTTTCAAGCCTTTAGAAATCCAAAACACCAACTCCCAGCTGAAATTTCAGACAAAACAGTCGAAAATCAGCAAGTTGGCACGCGCTGATCGGTCACCTGACCGATCAGACCTTCCCTGGATCGGTCACCAGACCGATCCACACTTCCCTAGATCGGTCCAGTGACCGATCCAGAGTGCCCTGGACCGATCAGAATCCCCTCTGATCGGTCCCCAACTCTGATATAAGAAGTTTCTGATTTTTCTACTTCCGAAATTCAGAAACCTCTCAAAAATCACATAAAATTTTGAGAATACATTCCTCATAACATATACTATCATGGAAAAATAGTTTTCTATGAAAATAACTTCCATTTTCAAATCTTGATACAAAGTTTAAAAACTTTGAAATAGTTCAAGTTTACCTCAACTTTGTATCAACTTGCTCAATGATGAATGCTATCACTAGAAAAGCTTCATCAAGGTTTTTCAAATCAATTTTGAAATGATTTTAAAACATTCAATTTAGGACCACAATCTTAGGGCTAAATGTACATGACTTGTACACAAGCTTTCCCTATGATCCTCAATTTCGAATTAAGCTCATCTAGGTACAAGAACTATGCACCTTGATCCTAACTCATGATCCTAATATCTCACACACATCTAAGGTGTATCAAACACATCCAAGTCAATTTTGATGTGAGATATGGGTTTAGGTTATCTTAAGCTAAGTTCTCATGCATTTTCTAAACAACAATTTGATTTCCATATCAAATTGAGTTTTTTATCCTTAAATCAATTTAATTGATCATAAATGCAAGAGATGATGACATGACATAAAATAATATCATAAGTGAACATATATGCCAATGTCTGATGTCATGGCATAAAGTATGAAACTTAAATAAGGCATGACATATAACTAACCAAAGCATTATCATGACATTTCAAATAATACTAAATTAAATATGATGTCATGACATGACATATGACAAACAATATATGGCAAATAACATGTAAAGGTATAGGAAATACCTAATTCTAGCCTTAGTTGCCATTTTTGATAATTTTGATCATTTTGCCATAGGTTCTATATTCCTAAGAGTAATAGACCTAAAATCATATACCAAGGATGTTTAGATCACTATGTGCCAATTAAACTGACCTAAGAGAACTCCTCAAATGTAGTTGGCACATTCTAATCACCTTAGGAATAATTCTTAATTTCATTTTCAAGGCTTGATCACACCTTGAAAATTCCTAAAGTGTCACCTTTTGCCATGATTAGGTTAACTACCTATTCAAGTAAGGTTGGCACACCCTAACTCATCTAGCGTGATGAAATCACGCTCCTAGGAACCCAATACCTATTTGAGCTCATTGGGTTCACTAAATATTCACTAGGGATGACTTCCCTAGCAACCCTCCTAATGACCCTCCTAGGCTTTGAAGCCTTGGTCATTTGGGACTCATCAAGATCAACTCTAGAGGTGACTCCCCTTGTGACCTTGGTGATGGTCTTCCTAGTCCTAGGTTTTGTTCCATAATCGAATGGAACATCATGGTAAGTGGGCTTGACCACTTGGGACTTAGGTTTGTGACCCAATCCTTTCTTGTCCTTGGACTTGGGTTTTTGACCCCTAGACCCTAGAGTCAAATCCTCAAGAGCCTTTTCTAGAGAGTCAAGTCTTGACCTCAAGACTTGATTTTCTTTCTCTAATACCTCAAGCTTTAATTTATCATTTTTCTTTGAGGTATTCCTAGGCATATGTCTAAATGATTTGGGATTTCTACCTAGATTTTCCTTAGCCTTAGATGGGTTAATTCTAGGGTTGACATTTCTAGTATTATCCTTATCTAGGTTAACATGTTTGGCTCCTAAGCTCATGTATTGGTTCCTAAAGTTAACATGCTTATCATTATTAACAATTGTAACAAAACTACTAGCATGTGTCTTATTGCAAGAATGAGACTTAAATGTTACCTTAGGGTTTGCCTTAGCTCCCCCTATTGACGTGCTCGGTCTCTTGTCCTTGTGAGGTTGCCTCCCCCTCGGACATTGACTCCTATAGTGTCCCTTTCGCTTGCATTGGAAGCACACCACGTGCTCCTTGCCTTTGCGTGTCGGGACTCCGGCTTCCTTGACCTTTGGCGCCGGTGGAGTCTTCCTAACCCTCTTTGGACACTTACTTTTGTAATGCCCAAATTCCCTACACTCAAAGCACATTATGTGTAATTTATTTGAAATTAAATGGCTTGAGTTACCTAGGGTTGAGGATGGATGTGAGATCTCTTCTTCATCCCTTCCGGAGATAGAAGCTTCTTCTTCTTGCTCCGATCTTGAAGAGGAACTCTCCTCCTCTTCTTCCTTAGATGTTGAGTAGCCCTCAACCTCTAAATCCATGCCTCCATGATGTGAGCTATTTGGCTCACTTGACTCCTCTTCATGACTTGAAGTGGAGTTCTCCTCATGGAACTTTGCCAAGTTATTCCACAACTCCTTGGCATCGTTATATCCACCTATCCTACACAAAACATCATTAGGTAAAGAAAATTCAATGATTTTCGTTACCTCATCATTGATGGTTGATTGGTGGATTTGCTCCTTCGTCCACTTCTTCTTCTCCAAAAGTTCTCATTCTTTATCCAATGGAGGAGTAAAACCTAATTGCACACACCTCCAATTTTCTAGGTTAGTCATAAGAAAGTACTTCATTCTTACCTTCCAAAACGCGAAGTCGTCGCGATCGTAGAAAGGTGGAATTGTGACGTCTTCTCCAAATAACTCCATTCTCTAGCTCGTGCTCCCCCGGGTGTTGATCCAACGAAGAGCGACCTCGCTCTGATACCACTTGTTAGGATTGATGGTCGCGGCTAGAGAGGGGGGGGTGTGAATAGCCGACCCCAAATCTTCTTTTCTTTCTACAAGTTGACGTTAGCGCAGTGGAAAATAAAACAAAGAAACAAAGACAAGAAGATCAAACCTCAACACGCGTCGATGTAACGAGGTTCGGAGATATACTCCTACTCCTCGGCGTGTCCGTAAGGTGGACGAAGCCTATCAATCCGTCGGTGGATGAGTCCCCGGAGAACCGGCTAATATATATACTCCTTCTGGGTGGAGAAACCTCGCCACAATCTTTCTTGCACCAGCAAGAATAGGAGTACAAGAATACACAAGAAGAAGTAACAATATGAATGTAAAAACAAACAATCTTGCCTTCTCGTCGGCTGTTGATGAAGCAGCAACTTCACGGGCCAAATACAGCAGCTCAGCAAAGCTCAGTAAGAACAGAAGGAACAGGAAGAAGAAGTAGTATTGTAGATGCCCTCAATCTCCTTTTATAACCTGCACTGCAAAGAAGACAGCGAAGAAGACGGAGATAGCCATTGTCACTCATAACGGCTATACCTGGACCGATCAGGCTCCACCCTGATCGGTCCGAGGCCTCCCTGATCGGTCTTGGGGACCGATCAGGACCTATGCTGATCGGTCCCCAGACCGATCAGCACTCTTCACAGAGAACTCGCCCAACTCTCTGATCGTCTGCTGATCGGTCTGTGGACCGATCAGGGTGCATGTGAATCGGTCCACAGACTGATCGGTCTTCTGTTCGCTTTCTGATCGGTCTGCAGACCGATCAAATAACTTACAGTGAACTACTGTTCCAGCCGCGGCCGAACTCTAACCGAGAGACATCGATCGATCCATCGATCGATCCGGCTCTTGGTTTTGCCCAAACCAAGTCCCACGCCTTCCAAACCAATATCCGTCAACCTTGACCTATTGGTATCTCATGCTTAGCATCTGGTCACCCTTGACCTAAGACTCCCACCAAGTGTCCGTCAATCCCTTTGACCCACTTAGAATTTTCTCTTCGTGCCAACCGGTCACCCTTGACCTACTTGACTCTTCACAACACCGATGTCCGATCAGCCTTGATCCATCTGGATTTTTCCTGTGCCAGCTCCCTGACTCCAACTGCCTGGCTTCACTCACCAGACTTTTCGCACCAGGACTTTCCAACCGCCCGGCTTCACTCACTGGACTTTCACTTTCACCTAGCTTCACTCACTAGGGTTTTCACCGGCTTCACTCACCAGGATTTCCAATCTGTCTGGCTTCACTCACCAGGACTTTTCCATTTGCCTGGCTTCACTCACCAGGACTTTCCATCTGCCTGGCTTTACTCACCAGGACTTTCACCGGCTTCACTCACCGGATTTCCACCGCTTCCCAGTCCTCCAGCCTTCCCGATCTAGAGAACGAGCCACCGAGCCCTCTCCCAGTCCGGAGAACGAGCCACCGAGCCCTCTCCGTCTATCACTTCCGGTCCAGAGAACGAGCTACCGAGCCCTCTCGACCTAGTCCGAGCTACCGAGCCCTCTCCGACTTCCACTTGCCAAGTTCCCATACTTGGACTTCTCCGTGCCAAGTCTCCATACTTGGACTTTCTCCCGTGCAAGCTCTGCTTGGACTTTTCCGTGCCAAGCTCCCTGCTTGGACTTTTCCGTGCCAAGTCAACTCACCTCGGGTCAACCAGGTCAACCTTGACCAAGGGTTGCACCCACAACCTCCCAAGTTTCTGTTCTTGTCAAACATCAAGATACAACTTGAGTCAGGTCAACTCGAGTCAGGTCAACCAGGTCAACCTTGACCTAAGGTTGCACCAACAATCTCCCATCAAAATACAACTCTTCTGTTCTCGTCAAACATCAAAATACAACTCGAGTCAGGTCAACTCGAGTCGGGTCAACCAGGTCAACCTCTACCTAAGGTTGCACCAACAAGGGTGATACTAGCGGACGAGGTTGAGGATGAGATACGACCAAGGCAGGATGCACCATGATGCGAATACTAGTGGGCCTTGTACTTCTAAGTTGCAGAATGCGGATACTAGTGGGCCTTGTCCTACTAAATTGCAAGATGCGGATAACATTGAGACACACATTGCATAGTGCTAGGATTGGCGCCTTGTTGGCATCTTCAGAGGCTAGTGCGGTGGAGTGCATGATGTTGATTATATTTGGGTGGATGGTATAGTGAGAGCATGTGAGACTGGATGTATTTTTAGAGGATGGTATAGTGAGAGTACATTTCATGTATATGGGCCTTCTAAAGTCCATACCTCAGATAGCCAACTGGATCTGACACTTCATCAAAATCGATTGGATACCCTAGGACATGCAGATTTGTACACCTTTTCTTGATGATATATAATTTACCTTTCATCAAAAAAAGGATCAAAAGAAATGTTCTGGGCCTACATACCGCATTTTAATCAAGTAGTCATGGGCATCCCCTCGGTCTCATCTGAGACGATGATGTGTTGGAGTGAATACTGAAAGCCTAAGCTTTTGTAAACATTTGTTTTGAATAAAGAATCACATTTGGTCAAATTATCTACATTTGTTTGTAGTTGTTCAATTAATTTATATTGTAGATAACATAGTATGTGGTGTCACATGCAGAAGATGATGTTATCAGTACCTTATAAATTATAAACAGTAGCTCATGACCAAAATGGAAAGGAACAAACCATTGGAAGGTCATATTGTAATTAGGAATTAGTTTATCTTGACTATATAATTACACTAGTACACTTAGAGTGTATTGAGTAGGACCATTTGAGGTCGTTTCTTTTATACTGACTTTATAAAGGAACAAATACCTCAGTTATTATGGAAGTGTGTGCTCTTAATCCTAATATAATAACAAGCACTTATATTTGATATTTATTTCTTTAATTTATCAATGGGTGAGATTTAGTTCGATGAATCAATAAGCCCGATAAATTGGGAAATGATATTACTTATAGTGTGTGTTGTTGATTATAGAAGGAAACTGTGTCCTAGAGATACTAGGTTGATAATGTCCCCAAGAGGAGCTCATAAGGATTGTCATGTTAAACCCTGCAGATGGACTTAGTCCGACATGACGATAAGGTTGAGTGGTACTATTCTTGGATGAAGATATTAATTAAATGAGTTGTCAGTAACTCACTTAATTAGTGGACATTTGATATCTTAAACACAGGGAGACTAACACACTCATAATAAGAAGGAGCCTAAAAATGTAATTTGGGATTGGTGCGGTAGTTCAATAATAGTTCTCTAGTGGAATGAATTATTATTGATAAAATTAAGTTGTGTGTTCGGGGTGAACACGGGATGCTTAATTTTATCGGGAGACCAAAACCAATTCCTCCTCTCGGTCCCTATCGTAGCCTCTTATTTATAGAGTACTATACCCACCTATACCCACCTTCATACCCATGAGAAGGGGGCCGGCCAAGCTAGCTTGTGGTTCAAGCTAGGGCCGGCCAAGCCTTGGTTCATGGGTGGCCGACCCTAGCTTGAACCCAAGCTTAGGTAGTCAGCCCCCATTAAATTAAAAAGAATATTAATTTTAATTTTTATTATGTGGAAGATATAATTTATTACAGAGAATTAAAATTAAAATATCTCTCTTTAAAAGATCTACAAAAGATTAAAAAAAAGAGATTAAATCTCTTTCCTTATTTGTAGATTGGAAAGATATTTTATTTTTTTCTCTTTGAAAAATTATTCACATGTTGAAAATTAAAATTATAGAAATTTCTTTTTATCAACCATGAAGGGATTTTAAAGGGAAATTTTATTTTTTAAAAATTTTCCAAAGACAAATAAGGAAGTTTTAATTGTTGATTAAAATTATCCTATTTGCTCTACATGAGGTGGCCGGCCACATACAATTAATTAGGAAAATTTATTTAATTTTTCTTAATTAATTGTTGTCAAGGAAAGTTAAGGAAATTTTATTATAAATAAATTCCCTTATTTGCCAAAGCCAAGGAATATAAAAGAAGGGGTAGGGGTGCCTTCATGGGTTACAACTTCTATTGTTCTCTTCCTCTTTTCCTTGGTATTGTGGCCGGCCATCATCCTCTCCCTCTCTTCCTCTTGTGGTGGCCGAATCCTTCATCTCCTTTGGAGCTCTTGCGGTGGCCGGATACTACTTGAAGAAGAAGAAGAAGAAGAAGGAGAGAAAGCTTGCATCTCTTGGAGCTTGGTTGGTGTTTTATTCTTCATCCTTGGTAAAGCTTCCTTGTTATGGCCGAACCTAGCTAGGAGGAGAAGAAGGTGGTTGGTGGTTTCTCATCTCGGAAGATCGTTGCCCACACAACGTCCGAGGTTAGAAGAGGAATACGGTAGAAGATCAAGAGGTCTTTCTAGAAGGTATAACTAGTAATTTTTCCTTTCCGCATCATACTAGTTGATCCTGTCCGAACCAGAAGTCAACAGACGCTGGGCATGTGGCGCTCTTCAGCTCGCTGATGTAGACCTCCCACTGGTGGCGCGACGCTCCGGCTAGCCTGCACAGAAGTCGAGCCGGGAAGGGGTTCCCGGCGGCGACCCTCCGACGCTCAAGTCAGGTAAGCTACGATGAACAAAGTGGCTTCCAAAGTCTCTGAATACGTACCTCCCCGGCGAAACCTGAGGTTCTTTATATATAGAGCTTGTGAAGGGTTTGGGCACGCGTACCTAGGTACATACGTGTCCTCTGTCCTTTCCCAGGTATGCGGCTGTCAGAAAGCTTACCTGACCCATATTGCTATAGTCAGAGCATGCCCTCGATGGGACAGCAGAATCCCCTGTCACAAGATTTGGAGCATGGCACACACGTGAAACCTACCGGTTGTCAGAGAAGAAATCCTCGAGTCTTTTCCCTTGCTCCAAACTTATCGTCCGAGCGGACATCTCCCTCAACATCCGACCGGACATCCGCAGTGGTTTACTTGTGCTTTGTGGAGACTAATAAACAGGGGTGCTTTATGACTGTGGTCGGTCAAAAGGTCAGCTCGGTCCATGACCTTTTTAACTGAGCGTCGGAACCCCGATTTGACAGGGTGCCTTCCAACCATAAGTGCGAGCCGGCCAGACCCGTCCGGGTATTCGATTCCATCGGCCCGGCCGTCTATGGTCGTCCGTCCGGTCGGACCACACTCCTCCCGGATGGGCGGCTACTCCGGTGACTTCCACTCGGCGTTGACATTGCAAGAGAGAAGGGGGGGCCCACTCTTACCACCGGATCACTTGCCTCCCTTTCAAGTCTAGTCGAAGGAGGCGAATAGTCCGACTGACTGGACTGTGAGTCTAGCCGAACGGCTCCTCCATGCTAATACTCTCCGCTCGGTCAGCCGAGGAAATATCCTTGAATGAATCAACGATGGCCTTCACCGGATCTCCTCGCGTTCTGCGCCAATCTTCGACATCAAGGTCGATCATACCTTCATTAAATGCTCCGAATGATTGACTGCCACGTGGAGCAATGCCACCAGAGTACGGAGGCGGTTGCATGATATTTTGATGTGATCGAAGTAATTCGAAATAAACGGCTAGATGTATGCTTTGATTCCCGTGACCTGGATCCGACGGTGGAGGCCGCCCGACCCTCACCCTAAATACTCTTCGTTTCCTTCTCACCTTCACACGCCCCCATTACCTCTACTGCTGCTCTCTGCGCTTTGGAGCTCCGGCGATCTGGTTGCTGCCCCCTGACGCTCTCCGGCGCCTTTCCCCGATCCATCTCCCCTCAGTAAGGTTTTAGGTCTTTCCTCCTTCCTTTCCGGTATCTAATTCGCCTTTCTTCCCCTAGCTTCAGTCTTTGAAATTCCCTTTCTTCGTCTTTGGAACTTCCTTTTTTGATTTCTCCTATCCGGATCATGGCCAGTTCCTCTCATCCCGAAGAACAATCCTTAGGCCCATGGTATACTACCATGCGATCCCGTTTCGAACAACGGGATTTTGATATTCTGGCTGACAATTTCGAAATCCCCGAGGATATCGAAGTTCGTCTAGCTGGTCCCGCCGCTCGGCCACACAGACCGCCGCGCGGTGGTTTCTGTGTCTTTCGCGACCAATTTACCGCCGGTCTGCGGTTCCCCGTGCATCCCTTTATAGCAGACGTCTGTAATTATTTTGGCGTGCCGCTCGGAAGTTTAGTACCAAATACCTTCCGTCTCCTCTGCGGCGTTGTCATTTTGTTTAAGATTCACAACATTCCCCTCCGACCGGAGTGGGTCTTTTATTTCTATTATCCTAAGCAAGCCGAGCCGGGCACCTTTATGTTCCAAGCTCGGCCCGGTCTGGTCTTCTTCAATAAACTACCCACTTCCAATAAACACTGGAAGGACTATTATTTCTATATTCGCATGCCCGGTCAGCCCAACTTTCCGACCCAGTGGCAGGTCAGTCTACCTCCTACTCCCGAGTTGAAGAAATTCAAGACCCGACCGGATTATCTTCACGCCACAAATGTACTAGCCGGTCTGCGGCTTGACATCAACAAACTTCTCCACGAGGGAGTGATGTACATTTTTGGGCTGAGTCCTATACTGACCCCACTTCCGACCGGCTTCGGTAAGAATTTTGCTTGGGCGCTTGCTTTAATTGCTAACTGATTTCTTCTCCTTTTCAAAACATCGGCGCTGGAGGCCGCGGCGGCCAAGGAAATGGAGGCGCTGGGTATTCACCGGTCGGTTCTCACGAAGGAGAGAGCGGCACCCAGTGAATCGGCCGCTCCGGCCTCTCAACAGCAGGTGGCAGCGGAGCTACCTCCAGGGAACCAACGGCCCCGAGGAAGGGTCCGCTTGGGAGGGGAACAGCCTCTGCAAAAGAGGCGCCGGGTGGAGCTCGGCCTACCTCAGCCCAACCTTCCGACGGGCCGCTGTGGTGCTAAAGGCAAGGCGCCTGTGCCGAGACCATCTCGTCCGACCGGACTCCTTCTGATGGGACGAGCTGACTCCGGTCGAGGCCACTCGGTCGACACTCTCCCCCCCGCTCGCCATTCAGTCCATCGCTCGACCATCCATTCGCGAACTTCTGCGCCCGGTCGCACAATACGAGTTACTCTTCATCTTCCAATGAAGAGTTTCTACCGGCCGACCGACCCACCGCACCCGAGCACACCATTACTTTGAAAGGGCCCTCGCCGAGATGTGGACGCCGGCGCCGAGTAGCACCGATCCTCTCTGAACCTAGCCATGACCACATGCAAGCACGGGGTAAGTTTGTTGTTTTTTGAAGTTTTGCTTGAATATTTCCGCTCGGCTTTTAACAACTGCGCCTTGTTTCAGAGATGGGTGGAAGAGATAGCAGTTGCCAGCCGCCTGGCTATGGCGGACGAGGAGATAAGGCAACTGCGGGCGGCGGGCGGTCCGAGCGGCTCCCAAGGCCCTTCCTACTCCGAGCTGCAAAAAGAACTAAAGAAAACTCAAACTCTGTTGGCTGCTGAGCAGAAGAAAATAGCTGACCAGGCCCACGCCCTAGCCGAGTCCGAGCGACAAGTCAAGTCGCTTGACACAAAGATAACTCTGGCCACCACTCGGAAGAACACAGCCATCTCCGATCTGGAGAAGAAAAACGTGGAGGCCCGGGGCTTGGAGTTGAGGATAAAGGAGCTGACGGAGAAGCTTGACCGGGAGAAGGCAGGCCGCTCGGCCGATGCGGAGAAGATTGAACGTCTGAATGAGGCCCTCACAAGCTCCCAGGCAACCTTCAAAGAATACCAGGATGCCGAGCCGGGCCGAGTCGCCGCTCTCCGACAAAGCCACATCCGATCGCCCGAGTTCTCGGAGAAAATTTACGAGCGGATGTACTCGGCTTTCGACTTGGCCATTAAGGCCACTGTGACCTACCTGAAGTCGAAGGGCCTTCTTCCGGATTCCACCAATATTCCGGCCGGCGATCAGGTGGAGCTCCTCAACAACATCCCGAGGGACCTCTACGACTACATCGAGTAATTCTTGTAATATTGTCGCTCGGACGAACATGAACCTTTTTGTACTTAGGCCACTCGGCCTAAGGTTTTAATTTTAATGAAATGCTTTCCTTTCGTGTGTTCGACCTTTTTGCACTGTCCCCTTGCTAATACTTGTGCTGTCCGCTCGTCTGCTATCACACCTTTGGCAATCGAGGTGCATTCTTGCAAGTGTTTTCCCCAGCCCTTCCATTCGGCCGCATATCATTCTGTGTTGCTAGTAAGAATCGCTCGTCATAAGCCGATCAGAACCTATATACCTCGAGCCTGAGCGGAACTTAGCGTCGGTCTCTCGATATTTAACATCGGAGCTCGACGGCATGGATATTTATAGCCGGACGACGCGGCTCTCGATCTTTAACGACGGAGCTCGTCGGTTCGTCCGCTCGGATTATTTATAGACACCGGCTCGTCTCTCGATCTTTAACGATGGAGCTCGTCGGCGCGGATATTTATAGCCGGACGGCGCGGCTCTCGTTCTTTAACGACGGAGCTCGTCGGTTCGTCCGCTCGGATTATTTATAGACGCCGGCTCGTCTCTCGATCTTTAACGACGGAGCTCGTCGGCGCGGATATTTATAGCCGGACGGCGCGGCTCTCGATCTTTAACGACGGAGCTCGTCGGTTCGTCCGCTCGGATTATTTATAGACGCCGGCTCGTCTCTCGATCTTTAACGACGGAGCTCGGTTTTCGCGCGGATTATTTATAGGCGGCGGCTCATCTCGATCTTTAACGACGGAGCTCGCCGACGGATATTTATAGCCGGACGGGCGGCTCGATCTTTAACGACGAGCTCGTCGGTTCGCCCGCTTCGATTATTTATAGACGCCGCTCGTCCTCGATCTTTAACGACGGAGCTCGTCGGTATTTATAGCCGGACGCGCGGCTCTCGATCTTTAACGCGGAGCTCGTCGGTTCGTCCGCTCGGATTATTTATAGGCGCCGCATCTCTCGATCTTTAACGACGGAGCTCGTCAGATATTTCAAGGCTAACTCCTTACCAGGCTGAGCGTCCTTGGGCTTCGTCAAAGGCTAACTCCTTACCGGTCGAGCGACCTTGGCTTTCCTTTCCGCAGAGAATACTCAAAGTGCTTCCATCTTTCTACTTCGCTTAGCCGAACGGCTCAGGATCTGCTTCGTCGAGTACTTTGGCCGAACGGCGAGGGGCCCTCGATACTTGATGACGATGCCTTATATTTGTTTCTTTGACTTTTCATTTTACATTTCAAGTATTCAGTTGAAAAATGTACAGGATGATTTACATAGGCACACCTTTCACCCCGCCTTGTAAGGGAGGTGGTTAGCGCCTCACTGTCTAGCCGCCACCGTCCTCATCCTCCGGATAATACGTCCCGGCGAGCTTTCGATGATTTTGAAGGACCGCCCATGGAGCTTCAAGCTTGCCGGTCGTCGACCGGCTTGACTTTCTTCCGGACAAGGTCGCCGACTGGAATGATCGGGAAATGACCTCCGGTTATAGTTTTGCTTCATTCGTTGACGCTATCACCGAACGGATGCTTTGGCACGCTCTTTGTCAACCAAATCCAGCCCATATTCCTCCGCCGCGTTTCATTATAACATTGGACCGGACGACTCGATGCCGACTTCAACCGAATGACCGCTTCACTGCCGTACACGGATGAAAGGTGTAACGCCGCCTTCCTTAGAGTCGTCCGGATGGCCCATAAATGCCCGCACTTCATCCGCCAACTTCTCCCACGTGGTCGAGCCGAGCGATAACTGGAGAATTTCCGGTTGGCTACTTCGCTTGACCATTGCTTTGGGGTAAGCCACGGACGTGAAGTGTTGCTCGATGCCGTAGCTTTTGCACCAATCTTCAAGACCTTCCCTGTGAATTGCCGCCCATTTTCGGAAACCAATCGGCGAGGGATACCGAACCTACAGATGATGTGTTGCCATATGAATTTTTTGACCATCTGTTCGGTGATCCTGGCTAGTGGCTCGGCTTCTACCCATTTGGAGAAATAATCGACCGCCACCAGCAAAAATTTCCTCTGCCCGGTCGCCATTGGAAAGGGACCCACAATATCCATTCCCCATTGATCGAACGGACATGAAACGGTTGATGCTTTCATCACCTCTGCCGGTCGGTGAGAGAAGTTGTGATACTTCTGGCATGAAAGGCACGTAGAGACGGTCCGGGCGGCGTCCATTTGTAAGGTCGGCCAAAAGTATCCCGCTAGCATAATCTTCTTGGCTAGTGATCGTCCGCCCGGATGTCCTCCGCATGATCCTTGATGTACCTCCTGGAGGATGTAAGCCGAATCTTCCGAGCTCACACACTTCAACAACGGGCGAGAGAAAGCCTTCTTGTAGAGCTGATCGCCGATAAGTGTGAACCGACCGGCCCTCCTCCTGAGCAGCTGGGCTTCATCCCGATCGGCCGGTGTGGCTTCCGAGCGGAGGAACTCTATGATGGGTGTCCTCCAGTCGCTTGGAAACGTGAGGCTTTCCATCCGGTCGACATGCGATACCAGTAGTACTTTTTCAATAGGTTGCTGAATGGTGACCGGCACTATAGAACTTGCTAGCTTGGCCAAGTCATCTGCTGCCTGGTTCTCCGTTCGGGGAATTTTTTGAATAAGGACCTCTCGGAAAGTGGCTTTGAGTTTTTCAAAGGCTTCAGCGTAGAGCTTAAGCCGAAAGCTGTTGATTTCAAAGGTACCAGAAAGTTGCTGAGCGGCCAACTGTGAATCCGAATAGAGAGTCACCCGACCGGCTCCCACAGGCTATGAGGGCCTCATACTCTGCTTCATTGTTGGTGGCCTTGTAATCTAGTCGGACGGATAGGTGCATCTTTTCTTCTTGAGGTGAGAGTAGCAATATTCCGATCCCACTTCCGAGCCGAGTGGAAGACCCATCCACATATATTCTCCACAGAGCTTCAGGCTCTGGCCTCTGCACTTCGGTCACAAAATCAGCCAAGGATTACACTTTGATCGCCGAGCGGGGCTGATATTGGATGTCAAATTCACTTAGTTCTGTCGTCCACTTGATGAGCCGTCCGACCGCTTCTGGATTCAACAGCACTCTTCCTAGTGGGCTGTTCGTCCGGACGATGATGGTGTGAGCCAAGAAATATGGTCGAAGGCGCCGAGCGGCTAGAACCAAAGCGAAGGCCAACTTCTCGAGCCCGGTGTAACGAGATTCAGCATCTTTCAAAATGTGGCTTAGAAAATACACCGGCTGCTCTTCGCCGCTCGCCCTCACAAGTGCCGAGCCTACAGCATGCTCAGTTGACGACAGATAAATATAAAGCGACTCACCCCCGATCGGCTTGGCTAACACTGGCAGAGAATTAAGATATGTCTTCAATTCTCCGAACGCTCGGTCACATTCTTCATCCCACTGGAACTTAGTAGCCTTGCGCAGGATCTTGAAGAATGGAAGGCTCCGGTCGGCGGTTTTGGAGATGAATCTGGACAAAGCAGTTATCCGACCGGTCAACCGTTGAACTTCCCTTGTATTTCTGGGAGGCGGCATGTCTTGCAGAGCTTTCACCTTGCTGGGATTGGCTTCGATTCCCCGCTCGGTCACTATATATCCCAAGAAACGCCCCCCTTTTGCTCCGAACAAGCATTTCTGAGGGTTTAGCTTGACTCCATATTTGCGTAGCGTTCGGAAGGTTTCTTCCATGTCCCTGAAGAGATCGGCCGCTCAGACGGATTTGATAAGAATGTCGTCCACATAGACTTCCAGATTACGCCCGATCTGCTCCTTGAACACCTTGTTCATCAAGCGTTGATAGGTGACCCCGACATTCTTCAAGCCGAACGGCATCACATTATAGCAATATGTGCCGTCGGCCATCACCAAACTAACTTTTTCTTGATCTTCACGGGCGAGCGGCACCTGATGATAGCCTTGGTATGCGTCGAGCATGCAAATCAATTCGCAGCCGGTTGTAGAGTCCACCAGCTGATCTATCCGTGGCAGAGGATAGAAGTCCTTGGGGCATGCTTTGTTTAAGTCCCGAAAGTCGATGCAGACTCTCCACTTGCCGCTCGGCTTGGAGACTAATACTACGTTAGCCAGCCAGCTGACCCGGGACCACCTCAGATGTGGCCGGCCTCCGAAGTTTTTCTACTCGCCTGATGATGGCATTACGCCGCACCAAATCCCTTTTCTCTCGCTTATCGGCGGCGTCCGGTCGGACATGCAACTCATGCTGCGATAGGCTCGCGAAATTCGGGTAATTCATGTCACCAGACGAAACATCATGATTTCGTTGGAGGCATTGGATCAGCTCCTCTTTCCTCCTCCGGATCGAGCGATAAAAGTCGTGGCCTCCGATCGAGTCGGATGGATCTGAACCTCCTTTCATCATAAATTAAAGCGGGAGGTTTCTCGGTTATGGCGTGTCCGGTGCGCCTTCCGAGCGGAACAAGCTTCCGCTGGACCATCTCTATATAGCACCGCCGAGCCGCTAGTCGATCTCCACGTATTTCTCCTACTTTGTCCTCCACGGGAACTTTATCTTGTGGAAGGTTGAGACAACCGCTTGGAATTCGCCGAGCGCCGGTCGTCCCAAAATGACGCTGTAGGACGAAGGAGAGTCTACCACCACGAAGTTTATTGCCCTGGTCCGGCTCTTCTCCCAATGAAGTAGCCAATGAATTTGTCCGACCTACCGAACTTCGCTCGTAAACCCGAGAGCGGGTCGTCATGGAAGTAGCTCGCTTGATCAATTTGCACTGATCGAACGCCTTCTTGAATATGATGTTGACTGAGCTCCCTGTGTCAACAAATATACGGTGAATAGTATAATTTGCTATTACCGCTTTAATGAGCAGAGCGTCGTCGTGGGGCACTTCTACTCCTTCTAAGTCTCCGGGCCCGAAAGTGATTTCCGGTCCACTTGCCCGCTCTTGACTACAACCGACTGCGTGGATCTGCAGCTGTCGGACGCCCGCCTTTCTGGCTCGGTTGGAGTCTCCTCCGGTCGGCCCGCCAGCGATAACGTTGATCTCGCCCCGGGAAGTGATGGGAAAGCAGAATCCCCTGTCACAAGATTTGGAGCATGGCACACACGTGAAACCTACCGGTTGTCAGAGAAGAAATCCTCGGGTCTTTTCCCTTGCTCCAAACTTGTCGTCCGAGCGGACATCTCCCTCAACATCCGACCGGACATCCGCAGTGGTTTACTTGTGCTTTGTGGAGACTAATAAACAGGGGTGCTTTATGACTGTGGTCGGTCAAAAGGTCAGCTCGGTCCATGACCTTTTTAACTGAGCGTCGGAACCCCGATTTGACAGGGTGCCTTCCAACCATAAGTGCGAGCCGGCCAGACCCGTCCCGGTATTCGATTCCATCGGCCCGGCCGTCTATGGTCGTCCGTCCGGTCGGACCACACTCCTCCCGGATGGGCGGCTACTCCGGTGACTTCCACTCGACGTTGACATTGCAAGAGAGAAGGGGGGGCCCGCTCTTACCACCGGATCACTAGTTATTTATGGAAATAATACAAAATACAAGAAGCTTACGATTTTAGTATTTCGAATATGTTTTTCGATGTTGTGTTCTTTTGTTTTATTTTTCCTTGTGATTTGATTGTTCTTTTCGGTTAACCTAAAGTTATTTTAGGAAATTAAATATTAGCTTTCTATAAAAGGTTTTGTCTAGTCGGTGGTGGTTGCTCCCATATCCAAGAAGGCCATGTGCCTCGCCACGTCAGTACTGGGAACTAATTATGGAAATTAATATTTAATGGAATTAATAACTTAAGGTGACTTGGGTCGAACGTGTTAAGTTCCGCAGGAGATCCAAGTCGAAACCTAAAAGAACAAATAGATTAAGTTTTGGATCAAACGTGTTAAGTTCCGCAGGCGATCCAAAATTTAATTTAAAAGAACACATGATAGCTAGGAAAAGGTTCAGACCTTTGTACAAAATTTTTGTACAGTGGAACCTCTAGGTTTTCCAAGTAGCAACCAACAATTGGTATCAGAGCTAGAGTTTTGCCTCTGTGTATTTGGTATTAGTTTAATTATGCACATGTCATACATAATTTAGGCAGGATAATAGTAGGATGTGCTAACTTTGTGGATGCAGGATCCAACTATTATAGCTTTTAGTTATTATGTGTGTGATTGGACCCTTGGACATGTCAAGGGCATTTAAATGTGTGTGCATGATTGTATTATAAAATACAACAGGAGCTATATTTAGTTTTTATTAGGATTTTATTTTTGTTCTAGTTACATGTACATTCCTTTTATGGAATATAGGATCGATGGATGTAAAATTTTATTTTATGTTCGATCTAGTTTACATGTACATTCCTGCGAGGAATATAGGATAGAATCAAAAAATGTAAAATTCTATTTATGTCGTGGATCGAATCTTGCAAGGCGTGGAACCTTTTGAGGACCAGAGGCGCAGCGGAACAAGGAGCAAGATGGATGCGACAGCTAGACCCGGTGGCGGTGGCCAAATATGGCAGCATCTTGGGATGACAACACACGGAGGACAACAATAGATAAAAGCCATAATAGTTGAAAAAGTAGTTTTTCATTTATTACTTTTATATTGTGCTGTGTGTGCATGTTAGTATACATGTCCAGTAGGCTAGCATAGTTAAAATTCCTCATTTATAAATAACTAAGTGGGAGAGGAATTTTAAATAAATTCCACGGTCTCCATTACTGGTTTGTAAGTGATGCAAACAAGCTTGCGCGTTGGCTCTGAGTGCCTTCCTCCATATCGGATGAGCTTGTTTGTGGATCACTAGAACAAACTTCCATTTTGGATGACTATAGGAAGTTAATTAAGAGCGTGTGATCTTCCCCATCGGAAGGGGCACAATCTTATTAATGGACTTAGTGTCAAGTAATGGTATACACTTAGGCACG
The DNA here is from genome assembly GCF_018446385.1 of Zingiber officinale. NCBI lineage: Eukaryota > Viridiplantae > Streptophyta > Magnoliopsida > Zingiberales > Zingiberaceae > Zingiber > Zingiber officinale. The sequence continues at coordinate 70,303,547 of NC_056007.1, read as the reverse complement.
TTTAATAGTATCCTCCCCATCGGAGTCACTGCTATTATTCGTGTGACCAAAGGATACCAACTATTAATTTTATTTGTCAAAAAGTTAGGTTGACAAGATAATAAAATTAATGGGTTAAACCCTCCTTTTACAAATGTTGGATTTGTATACGTCCACACTATCGTGGCATACAAAATTCACGGTGTTTTGAGGTGTTGGTTAATTTAAAATAGTATTGTTTGAGGAATCAATATTATTCTAAATTTAGAGTTCTGACCAAAAGTTATTTGTGATTCTTAGGATGACTTTCAACCCATTGCCATCATACTAAAAGAATAGACTTACCGGTCCTAACTACATAGATTGGAAAATGAACCTAGATATTGTTCTTCGAAAGCTATAAGTTTGTACTGACTGAGCCTTGTCCTGATGCACTCACTGGTGAATCTATCCAAGAGGAGATTGAATATCATAGGAAATTGGTAAAAGCAAATGAGATGGCGCGGTGTTACATTTTGGCTTCAATGTCAAATGTATTGCAACATCAGGATCAAGATTTACCAACAGCCTATGATATTATGAACAATTTCAAGGAACTCTTTGGTCATCAGGATCGGGCTTCTAGGCAAGAAGCCATGAGAAAAATAATGACAGCCACCATGCAAGAGGGTACTCCTGTGAGGGATCATATCCTTAAGATGATGGCTTATCTGAACGAAATATAGATCCTTGGAGGAGAAATTGATGGGGAAATCCAGATCGATATGATCCTCCAAACACTACCTAGAAGTTTTGAGCAATTCCGTCTGAATTATAATATGAACAAAAGGGTATATTCATTGGCGGAACTACTGACAGAACTTCAGGTAGCAGAAGGTTTGTTTCGTCATAATTCTCATATTCACTATGCTGAAAATGGTTCTACTTCTAAACCGAAAGGAAAGAAAAAGAAGAAACAAGTTGGTTCAGCAAAGAAAGTGAATAAATCTCAGAGTACAGGACGAATGAAGAAGCCAAAGGGCAAGTGCTTCATCTGCAAGTAGTCAGGGCATTGGAAGGCGGACTGTCCTCGTAGGAATCAGAACAACAAAGGTATATCTCATGCTCTAGTTGTTGAAACATGTTTAGCGGTGTTATCTACCAGCACCTGGTGTGTAGATACGGGAGCCACTGATCATGTCTGCAATTCCTTGCAGGGGTTCCAAGAAACCCGACGACTATCTGAAGGAGAGATTACCGTCTATATGGGCAATGCTACTAAGGTGGCGGCTGTTGCAGTGGGAGACGTCTACTTATCTTTTAATAAAAATAGAAATTTGGTTTTAAGAAATTGTCTTTATGTACCTAGTTTTAGAAAGAATTTAATTTCAGTTTCTAAACTATTTTTGGATGGATATTCAGTTTCTTTTAGTAATGATGTAATTATTAAGAGAAATAAAGTGATTATCTGTTCTGGTACATTAGTTGACAATTTGTATATTTTAAATCTAAATTCTCCCACAAAGCAAAACATGGAAATTTATAACTCATCTTCTAACTCTAATAAGAGAAAAGAACCTTCAGAAATGAACCAAGCATATCTTTGGCATCTAAGGCTTGGTCATATTAACTTAAGTAGGATTCAGAGGCTTATAGCCGATGGACTTTTGGGGTTCATTAGAGTTGGAAAATTTTTCAACTTGTGAATCTTGCTTAGAAGGTAAAATGACCAAGAGGCCTTTTAAGGCCAAGGGGTATAGAGCCAAAGAAGTGTTAGAATTGGTTCACTCTGATTTGTGTGGTCCTATGTCTGTCCAGGCAAGAGGAGGTTTTGAATATTTTGTCTCTTTCATAGACGATTATTCAAGATACGGATATATTTACCTAATGCGCCGCAAGTCTGAGTGCTTTGATAAGTTCAAAGAGTACAAGGCTGATGTGGAGAAACGACTAGGTAAAAGTATCAAGACACTACGATCTGATCGTGGTGGCGAATACCTCTTAGGAAAGTTTAGGAATTACTTATCAGAGGCCGAGATTCAATCCCAACTGTCCGCACCTGGTACACCCCAACAGAATGGTGTGGCACAACGAAGGAATAGGACTCTTATGGAGATGGTTAGATCGATGATGAGTTACTCGGAATTACCAAATTCATTTTGGGAATACGCTCTGGAAACAGCAGTGTATATTCTGAACTTAGTACCTTCTAAATCAGTTTCTTCTACTCCCACAGAATTGTGGAATGGGCGAAAGCCCAGTCTAAGACATATTCGGATATGGGGTAGTCCAGCACATGTGCTGAAACCAGATCTCGATAAGTTAGTATCATACGTCTTTGTGGGGTATCCCAAAGGAACGAAGGTGGTTTATTTTATAGTCCTAAGACCGGAAGGTCATTGTTAGCACCAATGCCCGCTTTTAGAAGAAGACTATATAATGGATCACAAGCCCAGAGTAAAGTTATTTTAGAAGAACTTAGAGAGGACACGTCTACTTCAGTACCAACAGGACAAGATGAAGTACCACAAGAGACCCAACACGTGTCACACATGATACACAACCATGCATAGCCTCGTCAGTGGGAGGGTTGTAAAGGCACCTGAAGATTCATGTTTTGGGAGAGTCTTGGACTTGATCCCGGTAAACATGAACCGATCCAGAACATATGATGAAGCACTCCAAGATATAGATGCAACATCTTGGCAAAAGGCAATGAATTCAAATAGAGTCTATGTACTCTAATAAAGTAGCTTGCAGAACCACCGATGGTGTAAAAGCCGTTGGATGCAAGTGGATCTACAAAAGGAAAAGAGGGATGACGGGAAGGTAGAAACCTTAAGCTTGTTGCGAAAGGGTACACTCAGAAAGAGGGAATCGATTATGAGGAGACTTTTTCACCGGTAGTCATGCTTAAGTCTATCCGGATACTCTTATCCATTGCTGCTCATATGGATTATGAGATTTGGCAAATGGATGTCAAGACAGCTTTCCTTAATGGAAGTCTTGAAGAGAACATCCATATGAAGCAACCAGAAGGATACATTGACAAAGGCAAAGAGCATCTAGTATGCAAGCTCAATCGGTCCATTTATGGACTAAAGCAAGCTTCAAGGTCTTGGAACATCCGGTTTAATGAAGTAATCCAGTCATATGGATTTATTCAGTGTCCGGATGAGTCTTGTGTATACAAGAAGTGTAACGGAAACGTGGTGGTATTTCTTATACTATACGTAGATGATATTTTGTTAATTGGCAACAATGTCAAGGTATTATCAGATGTAAGGGTATGGTTGTCCAAATAATTTGATATGAAGGACTTAGGAGATTGTGCACACATTCTTGGGATCAAAGTTATAAGGGATCGTAAGAAAAGAATGTTGTATCTGTCCCAAGCTTCATATATAGATACAATCCTTGCTCGTTTTAGCATGCAGGATTCCAAGAAAGGTTTCTTACCTTTTAGGCATGGAGTAGCTCTATCTAAAGAGATGTCTCCGAAGACATCAAAAGAGATAGAGGACATGAAAGCAGTTTCAACCGTAGGAAGCCTAATGTATGCAATGCGCGAGACCGATATCCGCTTAGGGCATGGTTAGCGATATCGAGTAACCTCGACAAGGACATTGATCAGTGTCATATATTAAAGTACCGAGAAGGACTAGAGATTATATGCTAGTTTACCAAGCATGATTTGCTGCCTGTGGGATACACGGATTCATATTTCCAATCGATAGGGACAATAGTAAGTCTACATCGCCATGTGTTTACTTTAGGAGGTGGAGCCATTGCATGGAGGAGTGTTAAGGAAAATGTTTCGGACTCAACCATGGAAGTCGAGTATGTAGCAGCCTCTGAAGAAGCAGTATGACTCAGGAACTTTCTAATGGACTTAGATGTGATTCCTGGTTTGCCCAAAATCATCACAATTTATTGTGATAATAGCGGTGCAGTTGCAAACTCGAAGGAACCACGAGCTCATAAGGCAAGTAAACATATAGAGTGCAAGTACCACCTGATATGAGATATCGTGAAGCGAGGAGAAGTTGTCATCGCCAAGATTGCATCAGCGGATAACCTGGCAGATCCTTTCACTAAGGCCCTTCCGGCGAAAGCTTACGATCGGCATGTGGAGGGCATGGGAATCAGATGTATGGTAGAAGATATGGCAGCTTAGTCATTAGTATAAGTGGGAGATTGTTGGAGTGTATACTGAAAGCCTAAGCTTTTGTAAACATTTGTTTTGAATAAAGAATCACATTTGGTCAAATTATCTACATTTGTTTGTAGTTGTTCAATTAATTTATATTGTAGATAACATAGTATGTGATGTCACATGCAGAAGATGATGTTATCAGTACCTTATAAATTATAAACAGTAGCTCATGAACAAAATGGAAAGGAACAAACCATTGGAAGGTCATAGTGTAATTAGGAATTAGTTTATCTTGACTATATAATTACACTAGTACACTTAGAGTGTATTGAGTAGGACCATTTGAGGTCGTTTCTTTTATACTGACTTTATAAAGGAACAAATACCTCAGTTATTATGGAAGTGTGTGCTCTTAATCCTAATATAATAACAAGCATATATATTTGATATTAATTTCTTTAATTTATCAATGGGTGAGATTTAGTTCGATGAATCAATAAGTCCGATAAATTGGGAAATGATATTACTTATAGTGTGTGTTGTTGATTATAGAAGGAAACTGTGTCCTAGAGATATTAGGTTGATAATGTCCCCAAGAGGAGCTCATAAGGATTGTCATGTTAAATCCTGCAGGTGGACTTAGTCCGACATGACGATAAGGTTGAGTGGTACTATTCTTGGATGAAGATATTAATTAAATGAGTTGTAAGTAACTCACTTAATTAGTGGACATTCGATATCTTAAACATAGGGAGACTAACACACTCATAATAAGGAGCCCAAAAATGTAATTTGGGATTGGTGCGGTAGTTCAATAATAGTTCTCTAGTGGAATGAATTATTATTGATAAAATTAAGTTGTGTGTTCGGGGCGAACACGGGATGCTTAATTTTATCGGGAGACCAAAACCAATTCCTCCTCTCGGTCCCTATCGTAGCCTCTTATTTATAGAGTACTATACCCATCTATACCCACCTTCATACCCATGAGAAGGGGGCCGGCCAAGCCTTGGTTCATGGGTGGCCGACCCTAGCTTGAACCCAAGCTTAGGTAGCCGGCCCCCATTAAATTAAAAAGAATTTTAATTTTAATTTTTATTATGTGGAAGATATAATTTATTACAGAGAATTAAAATTAAAATATCTCTCTTTAAAATATCTACAAAAGATTAAAAGAAAGAGATTAGATCTCTTTCCTTATTTGTAGATTGGAAAGATATTTTATTTTTTCTCTTTGAAAAATTATTCACATGTTGAAAATTAAAATTATAGAAATTTCTTTTTATCAACCATGAAGGGATTTTAAAAGGAAATTTTATTTTTTAAAAAATTTTCAAAGACAAATAAGGAAGTTTTAATTGTTGATTAAAATTATCCTATTTGCTCTACATGAGGTGGCCGGCCACATACAATTAATTAGGAAAATTTATTTAATTTTTCTTAATTAATTGTTGCCAAGGAAAGTTAAGGAAATTTTATTATAAATAAATTTCCTTATTTGCCAAAGCCAAGGAATATAAAAGAAGGGGTAGGGGTGCCTTCATGGGTTACAACTTCTATTGTTCTCTTCCTCTTTTCCTTGGTGTTGTGGCCGACCATCATCCTCTCCCTCTCTTCCTCTTGTGGTGGCCGAATCCTTCATCTCCTTTGGAGCTCTTGCGGTGGCCGGATACTACTTGAAGAAGAAGAAGAAGAAGGAGAGAAAGCTTGCATCTCTTGGAGCTTGGTTGGTGTTTTGTTCTTCATCCTTGGTAAAGCTTCCTTGTTATGGCCGAACCTAGCTAGGAGGTGAAGAAGGTAGTTGGTGGTTTCTCATCTCGGAAGATCGTTCCCCACACAACGTCCGAGGTTAGAAGAGGAATACGGTAGAAGATCAAGAGGTCTTTCTAGAAGGTATAACTAGTAATTTTTCCTTTCCGCATCATACTAGTTATTTATGGAAATAATACCAAATATAAGAGGCTTACGATTCTAGTATTTCAAATATGTTTTTCGATGTTGTGTTCTTTTATTTTATTTTTCCTTATGATTTGATTGTTCTTTTCGGTTAACCTAAAGTTATTTTAGGAAATTAAATATTAGCTTTCTATAAAAGGTTTTGTCTAGTCGGTGGTGGTTGCTCCCATATCCAAGAAGGCCATGTGCCTCGCCACGTCAGTACTGGGAACCAATTATGGAAATTAATATTTAATGAAATTAATAACTTAAGGTGACTTGGGTCGAACATGTTAAGTTCCGCAGGAGATTCAAGTCGAAACCTAAAAGAATAAATAGATTAAGTTTTGGATCAAACGTGTTAAGTTCCCCAGGCGATCCAAAATTTAATTTAAAAGAACACATGGTAGCTAGGAAAATGTTCAAACCTTTGTACAAAATTTTTGTACAGTGGAACCTCTAGGTTTTCCGAGTAGCAACCAACAAGATGATGAACGCCTTCACTCAAGGGCTCGTCGAGGGAGATTTCTTCCGATCGCTCATTAGGAAGCCACCCAAGGACTTCGACCACATGCTTAAGAAGACTAACGAATATATAAATGTGGAAGAAGCCTAAGTGGCCAGAAGAAAAGAGGTGCAGACCGAACCCTCAGCGTTGACTGAGCGCCGACCATCAAGCCACCATCAGCCGCTCAAAGGGTCGAGGGTCGAAGGAGCGCGGTCACATCAAGAGACCAGGACACATGTCGTGCAACATATGACTTCCGGTGGGTAGAAGGCGGCAGAAGGCAAGATGTGGACACCGATGTTTTGTTCTTTCCACCAGTCGGCGACCCACAACACGCATGATTGCTACAGTCTGACACCAATCATCAGCCGATCGGATCCAAGATGATATTGTTGGATCGTGAAGAATCGCTAGGGGGGGGTGAAAATCGATAAAAAATTTTTGTAAATAGTAAGCATAGCAGAAAAAGAATAAGCAAGAAAAGAGCAAGGCTAACACAAGTTCTTTTTACTTGGTTCGGAGCCTTTGGCGACTCCTACTCCAAGGCCCGCACACAAGGGTGCTTTCGATGAGTAATCCACCAGCAATTTGAATAAGTTTTTACAAATTGAAAGTACATGAAATGATAAAAGAAATGAATTATCGACAATAATAAAAATAAACGAAAGAACACGTTGTCGGAGAAGCTTCAACGTCGCAGGAGCACAGGAGAGCAGTTCTTCAGTTTTTGAGTTGATGTTTTGACTCTAGCCTTGACTCTCCTTATATATGAGGTTCGGGGCTCCTGGAACCTTTAGGGCACCCTGGTTGTGACGTAGCCAAGTCAACCAACGAACTCCACGTGGCACAGTGACGTTGGGGATAAAACTTTACCTCCGGGCGCCCGGGTACCTCCCAGGCGCCCGGACCTCTAGGCGCTCGGGTGCCTTCCGAGCGCCCGGACCTTGATTTTCAGCAGCTTCCTTCCTGCAAGAAAATATTAGTCCGAGACACTTATATCTCCTGCAAAATAAATTATTAGCACAATTCATAGTTTAACAGAAAGAGTATTAATTAGATTCCGTCTCTTCGAGACCGGAATCTAGTCAATATCTCGACTTAGAGTTCCGAAATGGTTCTAAGTCGGATCGGCGCCTAAGTTCCCTTCCCAGGAATGCGTCCTCACAGTCACTCCCCTCCAGTAACTTACCTTTACTTACCTGCCATACGTCAGGTCAGCCCTTCGACCCGTCTGGACTTCGTGCCTGCTATCCGGTCAGCCCGTCGACCTAGTTGGACTTCGTGCCAAACGTCCGGTCAGCTCGTCGACCCGTTTGGACTTCGTGCCAGCTATCCGGTCGACCCGTCGACCTAGCTGGGCTTCGTGCCAAACGTCCGATCAACCCGTCAACCCGTTTGGACTTCTCCTACACACTCGGTCAGAGTGTTAGATAACAACGAAACTAACTTAACATATTTTGTCATTCATCAAAACCTGAGTTAGACCGTTAGTGATAACCGCACCAATAGATATCGTCGCCGATCTCCTTCTCCCGATTGGCGACAAAGACATCGATCTACTGGGTGGAGGGAGGACGAAAGAAGGGCACCCGAGGGCACAATCAACATCAGCGGAGGGATGACATTGATCCCTCCCAAGTCTCGGCCAAGCGAAATAGACCCTCCGCTTGGGAAGAAGAAAATATAAGCAATGCATCCCAAGGAGAAATAGGCATGATCGTCAGAGGGATGATCGGCGGTGACTCTAACAGAGCCAGGAAGTCGTACGCTCGGCGGCTGGAGGTTCACGCGGTGGGATGCAGCAAGGAGAAGGCCGAAGGGCCCGAGATTAGCTTCGATCCCAGCGACTTGGAGGGAGTGGAGATCCCTTATGATGATACGTTGATCATCGAGGCGGTAATCGCTAATTATACTATTCACCGAACTTTTGTTGATACAGGGAGTTCAGTGAACATCATCTTCAAAAAGGCATTCGATCAATTACAAATTGATCGGAATGAGTTGTTGCCCATGACAACCCCTCTGTACGATTCCAAGGGCAATGAAGTGCTGCAGCTCGGACAAGTCTGACTGGGCATCTCGCTCAGGGAAGAGCCACTGAGGAGAACAAGGACCACAAACTTCATCGTGGTGGACGCACCGTCAGCCTACAACATCATCTTGGGTCGACCGACTCTCAACAAATTTCGGGCGATGGTGTCTACCTACTGCCAAAAGATTAAGTTCCCGGTGGGCGACCGGGTGGGTGAGGTCAAAGGCGATCAAATGGCCGCTCAGCAATGCTACACCGAGATGGTCAAAACAAGAAGCACTCGAAAGAATTCACGCTTAGAGGTGAATGCAATCACTGAAAAGCCTCCTATGTTGGCATACAAAGAAAAGGAGGAGGTTCAGATCCACCCCAGCCAAGCGGAAGCAACTACCTTTATTGTCGCCGACCTGGAGGTGGAGAACAAGGCAGAGTTGATCGACTGCCTTAGATAAAATCATGATGTGTTCGCCTGGTCGACACACGAGCTTCCCGGTATCTCCCCGAGCGTGGATAAGCATGAGCTTCATGTCCAACCGGACGCTCGGCCAGTGAAGCAAAGAAAGAGAGACTTCAGTACAAAGCAAAATTTGATCATCCGGGCAGAGATAGAGAAATTGTTGGAGGCCGACCATATTAGGGAAGTTCAATTCCCAACCTCGCTAGCCAATGTCGTGTTAGTCTCCAAGCCGAGCAATAAATGTCGGGTCTACATCAACTTTTGCGATTTGAACAAGGCATGCCCAAAGAACTTCTATCCGTTGCCCGGGATAGACCAGATGGTGGACTCAACGACGGGTTACGATCTGATCTGTATGCTCGATGCATACCAAGAGTATCACCAAGTGTCGCTCGCCCAAGAAGACCAGGAGAAGGTCAACTTCATTACGGTCGACAGAACGTAGTGCTACAATGTTATGCTGTTCGGACTCAAGAATACCAAAGACACGTACCAGAGGTTGATGAACAAGGTGTTCCGACGGCAGATCGACCGTAATATGGAGGTATATGTTGACGACATATTGATAAAATCCCTCCAAACTGCCGACCTATTCATAGATATCGAGGAGACCTGCTGCTGAACACTGAGGGCTTTTGGAATAAAGCTAAACCCCAATAAGTGTTTGTTCGACGTGAAGAGTAGCCACTTCTTGAGTTACATCGTCACCGAGCAGGCCATTGAAGCCAACCCAAGCAAAGTCAAAGCATTGCAAGACATGTTGCCACCTCGGAACTTGAAGGAAGCTCAACAGCTGACCGGTCGGATCATGGTGCTGTCCAGATTCATATCCAAGTCGTCCGATCAAAGCCTTTCATTCTTCAAAGTGCTTCGCTGAGCTACAAAATTCCAATGGAACACCGAGTACGATCGGGCATTGGAAGAGATGAAGGAATATCTTAACTCCTTACCTATACTAGCCAAGCCAATTGTGGGTGAGCCGCTGTAGATCTATTTATCGTCCAACGAGTATGTGGTTGGATTGGCTCTAGTTAAGCAGAACGACCAAGAGCAATAGCCTGTATACTTTTTAAGCCATATATTGAAGGATGCAGGGTCTCGTTACATCAGTCTTGAAAAATTAGCTTATGTTTTGATTCTCGCTGCTCGAAGGCTCCGTTCGTACTTCTTAGCACACACAATCATCGTGCTAACTAACAGCGCCTTGGGACGAGTCCTCCTCAACCCCGAAGCATTAGGAAGGGTAATCAAATGGATGATCGAGCTAAGCAAATTCGGCATACAATATCAACCCCAAGCGGCAATCAAGGCTCAGTCCTTGGCGAATTTCGTCATAGAAGTCCAGAATATCGAGCCGGAGGTAACATGGAAGATATATGTTGACGGCTCGTCCACTCGGCAAGGTAGCAGAATCAGCATATTGATCATCTCGCCTCGAGAGGACTGGATGCAGTTCTCTGTTCAGCTGAACTATAGAGCCACTAATAATGAAGCAGAGTATGAAGCACTAATAGCCGACCTACAGACAGCTTGGCATGTGGGGGTCGTTAAAGTCCTCATCCATTCGGACTCTTAGTTGGCTGCTCAGCAGCTATCCGGGACGTTCGAAATAAGTAATGCCTGACTCAGACTCTATGCGGAAGCCTTCGAGAAGTAAAAGACCAACTTTCAAGAGGTCATTATATAAAAATCCCTCGATCGGAGAACCAGGTAGCAAATAAGTTGGCAAAATTAGCCAGTTCATTATCGTCGATCGTTATAGGGCAGCCGATCGAACAAGTCTCACTAGTGGCGCATATTAACTGAATGGAAGGAATAACCTTCCCCAACGACTGGCGAACGACCTTGATAGAGTTCTTGCGGTCGGGAGCCGCACCTGTCGATCAGGAAGAAGGTCGCCTGCTGAAGAAGAGGGTCAGATGGTTCACCTTGATTGGGGACCAACTTTATAAGAGAGCCTTGTCCAGGCCCTTACTCAAGTATGTCAGATCGGAAGACGCCAAATACATTCTGCGGGAGGTGCACCAAGGTTGCTGCGGAGGTCACCCGGGCGACCGTGCGTTAGCTCTAAAGATACTCCTGACCGGATATTTTTGGTCAACCCTCCAAGAAGATGTCGCTCAGACGGAGGCCACCTGCTTATCTTGCCAAAAGTATCACAACCTTCCACATCGACCGACCGAGGAAATGAAGGTGTCCACAGTATCTTGCCCGTTCGACCAATGGAGCATGGATATCGTTGGGTTATTCCCCATGGCGACAGGTCAGAGGAAATTTTTGCTTCTCACGGCAGACTACTTCTCGAAGTGGGTGGAAGCCGAGCCGCTGGCAAGAATAACCAAGCAGATGGTCATTAAGTTTGTTTAGTAGAACATCATATGTCGGTTTGGCAGTCCATGCCCACTCGTATCAGACAATAGGAGGCAATTCACAGGTCAGGGGCTCAGAGAGTGGTGCGAGGGCTATGACATCTAGCAAGCCTTTACATCGATAACCTACCCCCAAGGCAACGGACAAGTCCAAGTCGCCAATCGGGAGATCCTCAGAGTTTTACACGCTCGGCTCAACCACGTTAGAGGCAGCTCCCCTTCCACTTGGTATACGGTGGCAAAGCAGTCGTCCCCGTGGAGGTCAGAGTAGAATCTAATCAGGTGTAGTACTACGATGAGGGAAATGCTGAACAGAGGCTCATGGAGCTCGACTTGGTGGACAAAACATGGGCGAAAGCAGCTGTTCGGCTCACGGAGTACCGATAATGGATGAAACAGAACTACAATCAGAGAGTGATCCCGAGGTCCTTCCAGGTCGACGATCTCGTCTGGAAGAAAGTGAAGTAGGTCGGTGACATCACCAAGCTCGAAGCCCCATGGGCGGGACCTTTCAAGATTGTGCAGAAGCTCCGTTCAGGCGCCTACTACCTGGAGGATGAAGAAGGAAGGCAGCTCGAGAGGCCATGGAACACGAATCATCTCCAACCCTACAAGACCGGATGAGAGGTGCGTGAGTGAATACATGTATTTTTGTATGTTTCCCGAACGCAGGACAAAATATGAATAAAAAGCGAAGGCCTCTTAATTGTGTCTCTCTCAACGGTCGAGCGGTGACGTTAAATCCTGGTCTCCATCAACGGTCGAGCGGCGACTTTAAACCCTAGTCTCCTTCAACGGTCGAGCGGCAACCTTAAACCCTAGTCTCCGTCAACGGTTGAGCGACGACCTTAAACCCTAGTCTCCATCAACGGTCGAGCGGCGACCTTAAGTCTCCATCAACGGTCGAGCGGAGACCTTAAACCCTTATCTTCACCAACGGTCGAGCGGCGACCTTAAACTCTTGTCTCCATCAACGGTCGAGCGGCGACCTTAAACCCTTGTCTTCACCAACGGTCAAGCAGCGACCTTAAACTCTAGTCTCCATCAACGGTCGAGCGGCGAACTTAAACCCTTGTCTTCACTAACGGTCAAGCGACGACCTTAAACTCTGGTCTCCATCAACGGTCGAGCGACGACCTTAAACTCTAGTCGACATCAATGGTCGAGCGGCGACCTTAAACCCTAGTCTTCGCCTAATCTTCCTCAATGGTCCACGTAAACGGTCGAGCGACGACCTTAAACCCCAGTGTTCGCCTAATCTTCCTCAACGATTGAGCGACAACCTTAAACCCTTTGGCTTAGTGAGAGGGCAAGCATCAATGAATAGCCGACCATGAACCAGGGCTACTCGAAAGCTCATGTAGGATCGAAAAGAATTTAGATATCTCCACAATGACATGATATTGTCCACTTTGAGCCTAAGCCCTCATGGTTTTGCTCTTGGGCTCTACCCAAAAGGTCTCATGCCAATAGAGATATCTTTCTCTTATAAACTCATGATCTTTTCCATGTGTTTTCAATATGGGACTATGTTTGCAACCTTGCAACCCCAACAATCCCCCCCCTCAAACAAAGGACCATGGGCTTCCCACGTCCGATCCTCAACCCACCAGGTCTTCCTGCCCCTCGGTCTACCCGACCTACTAGGACTTCCTTTCCTAGCCGCAACTAGGACTTCCTGCCTGGTGTCTGGTCCTCTTGATCCAAACATAGGAGCCCCCACTTTCTTTGTTCGAGGTCAATATTGTACTCACATGGTTCAATCAGACCATAGCTCTTGTGCACAGTCGGCGGTTAAACCTTCTGGCAGTCCGGGCTCTGATACCACTTGTAGGACCGTTAGATTCGATAGAGGGGGGGTGAATATCGATTTGAAAACTTAGAGTATAAACGTAGCGGAAAAGTAAAATAGACACAGATGTTTTTTACTTCGTTCGGAGCCTGTGACGACTCCTACTCGAAGGTCCGTGGTCCTTGACCACTTTCGTTGGGCAATCACTAACAAGTCGAAATATGATTACAGAATAAGTACAGGAAATGCTAGTGAAAATAAAGCAATACCGACAAGGAAATTAAGTAAAAATGGAAGGAGCACTTTGTCGGAGCGTTGTTGGCGTCGTACTGAACGTCGAGCAGCAAGACCAGCAGTAGAAGAGTTCTCAGATGAATTGATTCTGAAGCTCCTGTCTGGGGCTTCTTTTATATGCTGTTCCGGGCGCCTGGATCCCTTCCGGGCGCCTGGAATGTGACGTAGCTGCTCACACCGAGATGCTCCACGTGGCGATGCGTAATCAGGATAAAGTTTGCCTCCCGGGCGCCCGGATCACACAGAAAAGCAAGCCTGAATTTGAAGAAGAATCTGACCAAGACTCTGAAGACGAAGAACACCTGGTGAACTTGGTAAGAAAAATGTTCACCAGGAGAAAGAGGAGCTTCAGCAAAAAGGATCTTCAAAAGATCAGCTCTCCCTCAGAACAAAAGAACGTGACTTGCTACGGCAGCAACAAAAAGGGACATTACAAGAACGAATGCCCAAAACTGAAGTTCGACAAACCAAAGCCAACCAAAAAGAAGGCACTCAAAGCAACGTGGGACGACTCCTCGGACGAATCGGAGGAAGAAGAGCAACATCGAGCCACCTCGACCGATGGCCCGCGGTCAAACAAAATGAGTCGAAGATGAAGACGGGTCCAACCCAAACAAGCCACGAGTCCGCATCGTTTCCAAGGCTCGAATGAGGTATATTTTAATTTAAACAAAAAGTTTTTTAGAATCATCTCTTGTTTAAATAGTAAATTAACTAAAGTAGAAAATGAAAACAAATCACTTCTTGAGGAAAATCAAAACCTCAAGGAACAAATCAAAAATTCAAATCCAACTCAAGATCTAACACTTGAGGAAGAGAATTTATCATTAAAAGATGAAATAAACAATTTAAAGGAGATGTTAGAAAAAGTCACAACAAGATCAAAAAATTTAGACTTAATCCTAAATAATCAAAAAGCATGTTATAATAAAACCGGACTAGGATATAAGTCGAATTCAAATAAAACCTTCAAATCATTAATAACCCAATACAAATCAACCAATCTAGCTTGGGTTCCGAAAGCGTGTCTGACCACGCAAGTAGGACTTAATCAATATTATATACCTAAAGAAAAAATACATTATATAAAATCGAATAAACCAAACCAAAATCCAAAATACAAACCTAAATCAAATTCAAAATCTAAACAGTTTAAAAATCAACAAAATTATCACCAAGTTAACCATAACTATAAAAAGAATCGACACAAGCCTAAAATCAAAATTTATTAAAGGCCAATAATTCAGGGGAGGCTCCAGAATAGCTGGCACCTCCAAAACTAACTTACCCGACAGGGTAACCCAAAATTTACCAACCCGGCAGGGTAATTAAGATTAGTTAAAAAGAGACCAAGTTTAACTTGAATCATGGTACTGGTGAAATTTTTGGATGATAGTACGTTAGGGAAGCTTGGGCATCGCATGTCTAGAAAGATATGGCTTCGATCTGGTGCATTTGGCCAAGTGGAACTGACCGAAGCTACCCTTAAATGAATCCTAACCAGTTAGACCAAGATTTAGTACTAAGTTCCGTGGATAGGACTATTCGGAAAACCTCGAAAGGTTGGTTACTTCTAATGATGTCCATGTGACTCACCAAGCTTAGAAGTTTATCCGAAGAATGCCTGTTTGTGGAAACCAAAACTAAATCTGAATCTAACACACGTTAAACCAAAACTCCATAATTAAAAATACAATTTCATCTCACGAAATCATAGGATTCCCTGATTGAAAATATAGATCGGGTGAGATGGATAAGGCTTCAAAAATTTTAATTTTAAAACTTAAAAATTTTAATTTCAAAATTTTAATTTTAAACTTAAAAATTAATTTCAAAATTTTAATTTTAAACTTAAAAATTAATTTCAAAAATTTTAATTTTAAACTTAAAAATTTTAATTTCAAAATTTTAATTTTAAACTTAAAAATTAATTTCAAAAATTTTAATTTTAAACTTAAAAATTAATTTCAAAATTTTAAATTTAAACTTAAAAATTATTTTCAAAATTTTAATTTTAGACTTAAAAATTTTAATTTCAAATTTTTTTTAAAAAAAAAAATTTCAAAATTTTAAACTTAAAAATTATTTTCAAAATTTTAAACTTAAAAATTATTTTCAAAATTTTTAACTTAAAAATTATTTTCAAAATTTTAAACTTAAAAATTATTCTCAAAATTTTAAACAAAAAAAATTAATTTCAAAATTTTAATTTTAAACTTAAAAATTAATTTCAAAAATTTTTAGACTTAAGAATTTTAAATTTTTTTTTTAAAAAAAATTATTTTCAAAATTTTAAACTTAAAAATTATTCTCAAAATTTCAAACAAAAAAAAAATATTTTCAAAATTTTAATTTTAAACTTAAAAATTGTTTTTCAAAATTTTAAACCTAAAATTTTAATTTCAAAATTCTAATTTTAAACTTAAAAAAAAATTTTAAACTTAAATAATGCATGCTCAAAAGACTAACTTTAAATCCTACTTACTGTAGGAAACCAAGTGGATTTTGGACAGTGGTTGCTCCAAACATATGACTGGAGATCACACCAAATTCACTCAACTCACTTACAAAAGCCTAGGAACAGTTGCCTTTGGAAACAACGACAAACTCAAGGTAATTGGTATAGGTAATATTGAATTAAAATTAGACTTTATAATTACAAATGTTTTACTTGTTGAAAATTTTAAATATAATCTTCTAAGTATAAGTCAATTGTGTGATACTAGGTATAAGGTCAAATTTCTATCTACAGAGTGTTTAATCAAACATCTAGATAATCCTACCATAAGCCTAAAAGGCTTTAGAAAAGACAACATCTATGCCATCAACTTAACCATTTCTTCCATTAAGTGTTATTTAACACAAAAAGAAGAAACTTGGTTATGGCATAGGAGGATGTCTCACACTAACTTTAGAAATATAAGTAAACTAAATGGACTTGTAAAAGACTTACCAAAGTTACCTAACTTAGATTCAACCATATGTAATGTTTGTCAACAAGGCAAACAAACTAAATCAACCCACAAACAAACAAATCAACCACAAACTAACTCAATCTTAGAACTTCTACATTTAGACCTTTTTGACTCCCATGGAGTCAAATCTATAAATGGAAACTTATATTGCTTAGTAATTATAGACGATTATTCTAGGTTTACTTGGGTCAAATTCTTAAAACATAAAGATGAAACTTTTGAAATTTTTACAAATTTTTGCAAACAGATTGAAAACGAAAAAGATATTAAAATTATAAGAATTAGGAGTGACAACGGGGGAGAATTTAAAAATCACAACTTTAACAGTTTTTGTTTAGAAAACGGTTACCATCATGAGTTCTCATGCCCTAAGACCCCCCAACAAAATGGAATTGTAGAAAGAAAAAATAGAACCTTACTTGAAGCTTCTAGAACAATGTTAAATGAGTATAACCTACCTAAATACTTTTGGGCAGAAGCCGTTAGTACAGCCTGCTATGTACAGAACAGAACAACAATAAATAAAACTCATAACAAAACGTTCTTCGAATTGTTTTATAATAAACAACCAAATATAAAATATTTTAAGGTATTTGGGTGCCCAGTTTTTATCTTAAATACAAGAGAATACTTAGGAAAATTCACCTCTAAAATTGAAAATGGAATTTTTGTAGGATATTCCCTAAATAGTAGAGGCTACAGAATTTACAATAAGGTTACCTTAAAAATTGAAGAAACTACTAATGTAAAGTTTGAAGAAACTAAACAAGACATAGGATCTACACAAACACCTGAGTTTGTTCCAGAAACCAACCAAACTCTAAGTCATGAAGAAGAGGAACAACATCAAGAGAATCAACCTCCTAGAACAATAAGGGTTAACCCAAATCATCCAATTGATCAAATAATTGGTGACCCAGACTTAAGAGTTCAAACCAGATCATCCTTTAGAAACCTAAGTCAAATTTCATTAATTTCAAAAATTGAACCCAAAACTGTGGATGAATCCCTACTAGACCCAGATTGGATTATAGCTATGCAAGAAGAACTAGCCCAATTTGAGCGTAATGAGGTTTGGGACCTAGTTCCACCACCTAAGAATAAGAAAATAATAGAAACAAAATGGGTATTCAGAAACAAACTAAGTGAAACTGGGGAAATTACTAGAAATAAGGCTAGGCTGGTTGCCAAAGGATTTAGTCAAGTTGAAGGACTTGACTATGATGAAACATATGCCCCAGTAGCCAGATTAGAATCCATTAGAATGTTACTAAATTATGCAGCCCATAAGGGATTCAAACTATACCAAATGGACGTTAAGTCTGCCTTTCTCAATGGACTAATTAAAGAAGAAGTTTATGTAGGTCAGCCTCCTGGGTTTGAAAGTCTAGAACACCCTGATTATGTTTTTAAATTAAAGAAAGCACTATATGGACTTAAACAAGCTCCCAGGGCATGGTATGAGAGGCTAACATCTTACTTAACATCTAAAGGATTCAAACAAGGTCAAATTGACCCAACCTTGTTTGTTAAATCATTAAATACAGACATATTTATTGCACAAATATACGTAGATGATATAATATTTGGCTCAACAAATTCAGAATTTTTAGAAGAATTTATTAATCTAATGGAAAAAGAATTTGAAATGAGCTTAGTGGAAAAATTAACCTATTTCTTAGGATTACAAATCAAACAAACAAATGAAGGAAATTATATTATCAACATAAATACACCAAAGAATTACTTAAAAAATTCAGAATGGAAAATACAAAAGAAATAAAAACACCTATGGCAGTAAACACAATCTTAGACAGTGACCCAAATGGAAAACCAATTGATTTAAAACACTATAGAAGTGCAATAGGTAGCCTACTGTACTTAACTGCAAGCCGACCTGATATTTTATTTGCAGTTAGTATGTGTGCTAGATACCAAACTTGTGCTAAGGAATCCCATTTGACACAAGTTAAAATAATTTTTAGATATCTTAAAGGAACAACAAATGTGGGAATCTGGTATCCTAGGACAAATAATTTTGAACTAATAGGATATTCTGACTCAGATTATGCTGGATGCAAATTAGACCGCAAAAGCACAAGTGGTGGATGCCAATTATTAGGTCCATCACTTGTTAGCTGGTTTAGTAGAAGGCAACATTGTGTTGCTTTATCTACAACTGAGTCAGAATACATAGCTATAGGCGAATGTGTTGCACAATTATTATGGATGATGCATACTCTAAAAGATTTCAACGTAAATATCACAAATGTAAAAGTATTAATAGACAATATAAGTTCAATCAACTTAACCAAGAATCCTGTGCATCATTCAAGAACCAAACATATTGAAGTTAGGCACCACTTCATCAGGGATCATGTTACTAAAGGTGATATTGAACTCAAGTACATTGAGTCCAAATCAAATTTAGCTGACATTTTTACAAAACCACTCCCTGAAAGTGAATTTAGCAACTTACGGCGAATATTAGGGATGTGCTTAATAGACTAGGATTCTTTTTAAACTATTTTTAAAATAATGTTTTTTAACTAATAGGTTAAACTTGTTTATTTTCAAAACTTTCCATTTTTGGATTTTCAAAAACAGTTTTGGCCTTAGACTAGTTTTGAATCCTTAGAAAGCATGTACCCATAGGACTAGTTTTTGAGCATCTCACCAACACCTTAGGTTTACCTTGTTTGTGTTTGACAAACATAGAAAGGGGTGAGATGCATAGGCCAACTGTCTGGACTTAAGATGCTTATTTCAGTGCATCAGCATAAGTCTGGACGTTAAATACAACTCAGATATTAATCAGATTAAAGTTCATCAGTCAAGTCAAACATTGACTGCTTATAATCAACTTAATCTGACTAACCAAGTGAAAGCTACTATCTTCTGATAGTTAGTTAGTACCTAATTGGTTAGACAGCTGGTTAAATTTAAATATCAAGTTCAGGGGGAGAAATTAACTTTGTATGTTTAAAAAATATTTTTTTTAAAACTAACTTATTTTTAAAACACCAGTTTTAAAACTAACTAAATTTTTAAAAAATGTTCTTACTTGTTTAATTTTTGTTTTGTTTTGAAAAATTGAAGTTGAAAATTTACCTTTTTGAAAAGTAAAATGTTACTTAAACATGAAAGTAAATTTGAAAAACCTGATTTGAAAATTTTTTACACGCTTGAAAGGTTAAACTTGATTAACTTTAAATTTATACTTTTCAAAATTCAACTTATCTCCCCCAAGTCAACTTGATTTTTTCCTTGGATTTAAAAATTGTACCAAACTCAGATTTTTTTTTCAGTAATTTGACACTATGATTGTTTACCCTTGTTTTTTGATGAATGCCAAAGGGGGAGGGTTAGGCGGTTAAGTTAGATAAACCAAATTGAAAACACTAAAACTAACTTTAAAACCAATGTACCTGATTTTTTTCGTTCTTTCACTAACTTAACCAAGTTGTCATTCCATCAAAAAGAGGGAGATTGTTGGTGCGGGTAGCACTAACGGTCTAACCCAGGTTTTGATGAATGACAAATAGGTTAAGTTAGTTTTGTTGTTGTCTGACACTTTGATCGAGTGTGCAGGAGAAGTCCAGACAGGTCGACGGGCTGACCGGATGTCTGGCACGAAGTCTAGCTAGGTCGACGGGCTGACCGGATAGCTGGCGAGAAGTCCAAGCGGGTCGACGGGCTGACCGGACGCTTGGCGAGAAGTCCAGCTAGGTCGACGGGCTGACCGGATAGCTGGCGAGAAGTCCAAGCGGGTCGACGGGCTGACCGGACGCTTGGCGAGAAGTCCAGACGGGTCGACGGGCTGACCGGACGTCTGGCAGGTAAGTGAGGTAAGTCATTGAAGGGGGAGTGACTGCGAGGACGCGTTCCCGGGAAGGGAACATTAGGCGTCGATCCGGCTTAGATCCATTTCGGATGTCTAAGTCGAGATCGTGACTAGATTCCGGTCTCGGAAAGACGGAATCTAAGTCATACTCTTTGCTATTACTTTGTTGAACTTTAATTGTGCTAACAATCTGTTTTACAGGATATATATTTGCCTCCGGACTAACGTTTGTCGTGCAGGACGGATTCTGCGAGAAAACAGGGTCCGGGCGCCCGGAAGGAATCCAGGCGCCCGGAGGTCCGGGCGCCCGGAAGGGATCCGGGCGCCCGGGAGGCAAACTTTATCCTGATTGCGCATCGCCACGTGGAGCATCTCGGTTTGAGCAGCTACGTCACATTCCAGGCGCCCAGAAGGGATCCAGGCGCCCGGAACAGCATATAAAAGAAGCCCCAGACAGGAGCTTCAGAATAAATCAAACTGAGAACTCTTCTACTGCTGGCCTTGCTGCTCGACGTTCAGTGCGACGCCAACAACGCTCCGACAGTGCGCTCCGTTCTTTTACTTTTTTGTCGGTATTGCTTTATTTTCACTAGCATTTCCTGTACTTATTCTGTAATCATATTTCGACTTGTTAGTGATTGCCCAACGAAAGTGGTCAAGGACCACGGGCCTTCGAGTAGGAGTCGTCACAGGCTCCGAACGAAGTAAAAAACATCTGTGTCTATTTTACTTTTCCGCTGCGTTTATACTCTAAGTTTTCGAATCGATATTCACCCCCCTCTATCGAATCTAACGGTCCTACAGCTCGAAGTCTTCAGAATACAATGACCACTCGGGACTATTCTTAAAAATACTCCCAAGGTCGATCGGAAGGTCGCAGAATCATAATGGAACTCTGAAGACAAAAAGGATCGATCAGCTGGATAGACTAATCATGGACAAACGAAGGAGTCACGAGGCCACGAGTTCTTGCAATGCTCAAAAGAATTGAAAAAGCACATACAAGGAGATAAAGCTTGGTCGGACAGGCAAGCATTCATTAAAAATTCAAAAATTTTACAGGAGGTCTCAACCTCACTCAAGGTAATCTAAGGCCTCATCAGGCAGCAACACAGTAAGTTTATCCCGGCTAATGATGTTGCTGGTCAGAGCTGCCGACAGGTAGCCACCCTCTCTGAGCTGGTCGATCATCCCGTCGATCGCCAGGTCGAACAAGCGGAGTGTCCGGTCGACAACTTTGACATTGAAAGCGTCCGAGCGGACATAGTTCTTCATCATAATCTTGAACTGGCCAGCCTTGGCATCTTGGTAAGTCTTCAAAGCCGCTCGAGAGGCCTCCAGCTCATCCTTCGTGGTGGCCAGAGGTCTTAAATGGCCTAGAGTTTCCTCGCATTGGCCGATTCGATCTTGACGTCAAAGGTGGTGACCTGCTTATTGAGCCGAGCCAATAGAGTGGCCTGCCCTGAACTCTTGTCCTGTTTGGCCTTGAGCAATTTGGTGCTCTTCTCCAGATCGACTCGCAGTTTAGCCACCTCGGCGTTTATCTTCTCTTGAGAGGCGAAGGTTTGGCTGCTCGACGTCTTCATCTTCCTCCTCCTCCAAAAATACGAGCCTTTGGCACATGGCTAGACTCTCTACCCAGTACTGCAAGTAATAAAGAGAATATAAGCACCGATCGGAAATAAACTATGAAAATGCAAAACTTACCCCAGTAGACATCTGGGTGTGGCTATCCGCGAGCGCCCCCGGAGGCATCATCGTTGCACAGGCCCGGACATTAGCCCATATTTGGGCGAGCAACCCTTGGATGATTATTTAGTGCTCGGGAGCTTGGGATTCGACGCTAGACTCACGCCACTCCTCGGTCGGTAGATGTAGCACCGCCGTTATATGGCGGTGGCATCTCGGGGCCGATTGGACAGAGGTTGTTCGCCCGAGAGACTGAGACGAAGACGCCGGACGGATGTAAAACTTCTTAGCCTTCGATTTTGGTGGCATGAAGGCCACGGGCGGTGAACAGACTGTTCCCTGGGGCAGACCGGATAGGGAGGGAGCATGATCAGACAATGTAGGAGCCGCCATCTCTTGGAATGGAGCGGGGGTGGACGTTCAAACTTGCTCAGCGGACCGCACCACGGAGGATGCGAAGCGTGATGAAGGCTCCGCTCGGCGCCTCTTGTGCCTGATCAGTGGCTTGGTTGAGGAGGCTGAGCCCGAAGCCCCCTCAACTTCAATGATCAGAAGTTGTGAGTCACCAGTCGCTCCACCACTTGCCAAGGCTGGAGCCGCCTCACTCTCATCTTGGGGGTCTTCTTGGGAGCCGGTTGGCTACAAGCCACGACTCTCCAGCTCCTCCGCAGCAGTCGCATTGATCACGGCATCCACAAGCTTCACCTTGCCCTCCAGACGTGCACGTAGCATGACTTCGGCTATAAAAGAGGAAGAAAAATCAGTTAGAATCAAAGGAAGGAGTATAGAAGTCGTATACCTAGGATGAACGGAAGTCGTGTGCGGATCGGACTCAGGCCGAAGATATAGAGGACACCCTCCAACAGCAACTTATGGATATCCTACTTCTGACCGGCCAACATGGAAGCTGCGTTGAGGTAGTCCGATCGGCTCTTGTACTGTTTCAAGGGAGGCTGAGGCGCCACTTCGAGCTGCCAGTGGGTCGGGAAGTCCTACCGCTCGAGAAGGCATACAAAAAAGAAATATTCCCTCCAATGCTTGTTGGAGGTCGACATCTTGTCAAAGAAAACCAAGCCCACACGGGTTTGGAAAAGGAAAGTCCCCAGCTCGGACAATTTTGGATAATAAACATAGTGGAAGATCCATGGGGTGAAGGAATGTCGTGCAGGCAGAAAAGAACGATGACCCCGCACAACAATCGAAAGGATTTCGACACTAATTGGTGAAGGGAGATACGAAAGTATTTACAAACGACGGAAAAAAAGGATGAATGGGGAACCTCAGACCGGCTGTAAATTGATCCCTAAAGAAATAAATACAGCCAGGCGGTGGAGAATTTGGCTGATCGGAAGGAGAGGGAAGAACGACTTGATAATCAGGAGGAAACTCGAATGCAGCTGTCAAACTCTCAGTGTCGCCGGCGTCAAATCGGGACTCGATAGAGGTGTACCAGAGCCCAGGGATGCCGGCGGGAGGTTGTGAGGAGCTCGCCATCGTAGAAAACAAGGGAAGGTGAAGAGATGCGAAGAAAATCTACTGGCAGGATTATCGCCGGAACACTGAGACGCCGAAAAACTCGAAGACGAGGAAGTATAGACGCTGAAAGATGAGAAAGCAAGGGGCGATGGGAAGGAAGCTTACTGGAAAAAGGTTGCTGGAGGAGCAAGGAAAGAGGAACGTTGCTGGGCACAAAAGGAGCATCGCCGAAGAACTCAAAGAAGTGCGCAAAGGCAGTGACACGCACGGGCTTATAAGCCTCGGGGTCGGCCGATCGGAGCTGTTCGATCTAGATCGCAGAAACCCAGGCTGAGATCTCACCGTTGAATTTAAATATCCAAACATCACATCACCAACGGATATCCACCTGTCATGTCAGGCGTGCGGTGGCAGTGGGCAGGACACGTGGCACATCGCCATAGGTCAGCATTTAATGAGGGAATGGGGGTGCACTTAGCCTTAATGCGAAGATATTTGCACGATTTCCCAGAAATATGGGTGACATAAGCCTGGCTTGTGCTCGCCCAAGATAGCCCAAGAAAAGATTTCACAAGTATAAACCTTCATTGTGCTGACTGGATTAAGGGAGCATACCTACAGCCGAACGATAAGCTTCAACAGGTCGACCGGCAGGGAGCGGTCACATCCTGATTAGAAACCAAGTAAGGCCGAAGGCCGATCGGGCAAAAAACTGCTCAGATAATTGTTCAGTCAATCAGACTTGCAGCCTCCTTCGACTAGACATGAGGAGGAGGCATGTGATGCGGCGATGATGAGGGGCCCCACCTCGCGGCCACGGTGGAGGTCAAAGTCAAGGTGGTCAATGCACAGATAGCATCGGTAGGTCGAGCGAAGCATGCCTCGACCGGGAGAGAGGTCCCCGATCCACCACCGTCTTTGACACTAGGAGGAGTCAAACGATCGACGCTCAATGGATTATTGGACGCCGAACGGAGGGGGAGACGAGGTGCAGAAGTCGGGCAGAGAGACTACCCCGCTCGGCCAGACAACAAAACTCGATATTGGTAGAGTTCAACTTCGGCCGAGCAGCTACCCTGCTCGGCCTGGCGTAAGTCTCGATAGTGGTAGAGTGGAACTTTGGTCGAGCGGACACACACATAGGAGTAGCGAGGTTCTGGCTGACCAGACGGGACACCAGGGCAGTGAAATCTCGGCCGAGCTACCACCCCGCTCGGCCTAGCAGTATTCTCCCTCAGATATCCATCGACATCCTTTTAAGGGTTGGTGCCGCCGACACTAGGCATGGACAGCCAGAAGATCATACGACGGAGACTTCCACTGTCACTTCAGAGATATGCTCAACCCGTTAAGATACTGTGTCAGAGACACTTTACTAATAAGTCTTTTCAGGAAAATTTTTGAGAAGCGTGCTTATCTTGGGAAGCGTTCTTATCTTGGGAAGTGTGCATGCGCTCTCCAGGAACTCTATATAAAGGGGGCTCCAAGCATCGACAGAGGTAGGAATACACGAGACACTGTGCTCTCTACTGTTCTTTTTTGCTTTGCCTTCTACTTCATCGCCGATGACTGACTTGAGCATCGGAGGGAAAACGCCGGAGACCCCTTCCCTGGCTCAGCACTGACGTAGTTTATGTTGCAGGTCCGAGCGGAGTCTACGGGTGGTCAGCGGGAGTGCCACATCTCCAACTTTCATCTCTTCAACTTTCAGACAGGATCATTGTACTTTAAGGTATGAATAGGTAAATTGTTACAATTATTGGTGTTGTCCATTTTGCTGATTCGAATAAAATTAGTTTTGATGTTCAAATTATAATTTTATGAGTGTGTTTGTCTTTTATCTTCTTCAATTGAAGAATTGAAAGATATATGCTAGTTTTAGGTATTGATTATCAATAAATTGAATAATATAATCAATTTAAGTGCTTTGATACCCAAAATATTTAGGGTTTGTACTTTAGGGTATGAATGGGTAAATAGTTCAAATTTTTGATGTTGTCCAATCTATTAGCTAAAATAAATTTAGTTTTGATGTTCAAACTATAATTTTATGATTGTGTTTATGTTTTATTTTCTTCAATTGAAGAATTGAAAGATATATCTTACTTTGATGTATTGATTAGCAAACAAATGAATAATATACTCAATTTAAATACTTTGATGCTCATATTTTCCATGACTTGTACTTTATGATATGAATTATAAATTATTTTTGTTGTTTGAGTGTGGTTGATTTTGTTAGTTAAAATAAAAATGGATTCTGGATTTCTAATTGCAACATGTTTTATAAATATCTTTGTATTTTATCTTCTTCAATTTAATGATTGAATGAGATATGTGGTTGTTGTGTAGTGATTATCAATAAACTGAATAATATATTCAATTTAAGCACTTTGATGTCTATATTTTCCATGGATTATAGTTTATGGTATGAATTAGTAAGTAATTTATTTTTATGCAAAAATGGGAAAGAAAACCAGAGTGTTGTAAAATTAAAGGAGGTTAAGGGGAAATCTGTGGAGAAGAGTAAGAGCAAGAGCAGCAAATAATCATGTTCGCATTATTCACCGACATATTTCAAAGTTGTTTTGGATGAAGTGTTTCCCAATTTGGGTAATAAGCAAAAAAAAAGGATCAAAAGCACTCCACTTACTCAATGACTCGAGATTCCTGAGATGTCAATTAGTAGTACCAGAATAGATTTAGTATTAAACAGATTCCAGTAATCTTTGCATTCTTTCTTGTTTGGTGACAACATTGTAGTTCCATTCACATCGATCGAGTTTTGCATCACCCTTGATTTGGTTCATGTGAAGTAACCTATTAATTTGGATGTTAGCATGGAGTTCAAATTTGTGGCTTGGTTATTGGGAGGAAAAGTTGACAAAATAAATAAGACTACAATTCATGATAAAATGCTTGTATTAGCTGGATCAGAGAAGGATTCTGAAATGGATGATTTTGATAGACTGCTTATTTAATTTGTCTTATATTTAACTGTATTATTTTTTTTTTGTTAGTAACTATTTCACTCCTCGATTTATTATGTCCTACATTGATAGCCTAACAAGGTTCTTTGATTATTTATGGGGAGAGCTGCATATAGATTTGTGTGCCACCAACTTATTTTATATACTGGTAATGGCAATAGACTGGAAGGAAGCAAAAAGTATGTAGATGGTTGTACTGTTGGCCTGATAGTGAGTTTAAAATTTTTGAAGTGTGATTGTGATATATTTCATATTATTATAATAATATCTTTATGCATTCAGGCATGGTTATAGAAAGAATACCTTCATTTGAACATGCATTTTCTTTATGTTGTTTTTCCAGGTTGTTTCATTGGGAAAGGAGTAAGATTTCCATCCAACGTGATACTGCAGAGAGATTATTTATCAGCATTGATTTCAACAGGGTAAGTTGCTATGTTTTTAGTATATATTTTTTAAATATGATTGTAGAAGTGATGTTTTGTTTATAATTATTAAATAGGTGTTGGATATAGTACCATTTCTGAATGAGGAGATTCTGTTAAGTGACAAACAAGAAAGTTCTTTGGTAAATATATAAATAATGAAATTATTTATGTTAAATAATGATGATAAGACATTTTTTGACTACATTACTTTTATTTTGATGGTAAAAGCATTGTGTGAGATGTCATAGATTAGCTAATAAGAAGATGATGATTGAACCAAGCGGTGATGAAAAGAGTAATAATGATGTGGAGGTAGAACCAGTTAGTGAAAAATAGGTGGTGAAAAAGAAATTTTTAATTTTGAAGAGAATAAGAATGTTGAAGTCGAAGTTGAATTCGGTGGTGAGACTGAACTTGCTAGGTTATTTAAGTTGAATGTGGAAGTAAATGAAGATCTAACTCCTAACTTGGATGATAATATTGATTTGATGGTAAAAGATGTTATTTCTCAATTGAATAAAGAAAACACTGGATTAGTAGGATTTGATGGTGATAGATTGGAAGTAGAAAAGAATAGTGGTTCAAGTGAAGAGCATGTTTCTAGTAGTGACGTTGCTACTTCAAAAACAGAGAAGAGCAGTCCTTTTTAATCTTCTATTATGGATACTATGAGGAATAGGGAGGATCATGTGGCGAAAAGAAAGGTGCCAATGTTTATGACTCCCCCTAGATCAACACCAAAACGTAGGAGGAAGGGAATAAAACAAGTAAATGGAGCATAACCTAGAATGGTTATTTTGAAGTCTAATAATTTTTGTGTATTATTATATATTATTATTAAACATATATGGATTTTAACTTATATTACCAAATGTGTTGCCACATAGATAAAATCCATCGTAGATGTTGAGAAGGATGGCAAGAGTCCTGCCAAGAATAAAATAGATGCATATAAAGGGAGAGGTGATTTCTATGTCCATGAAGAAGGATCAGAAGAAGAGAGAAAGGTATTGACAGAATTTCTATCTAGGGATGAATTGGAGTAAGTTTAACTTCAATATGTTAATTTTTTTCTTAACACTTCTTTCTCAATATTTGTAATGAAAATAATTTTTCTCTCCGTGTAGTGTTGTCATTTGGCAAGATGACTTCTTGAGCTTGACTAGACCTGTATTCTGTCTTTTTTTGTTTGGTAAGCCTGTTAATAGTCAAATCATAAACATTTACATGAGGATTATGAAAAAACAGAGCCTAGCTTATGAATTTAAGATATACTATATGGGCACTACTGTACAAGTTTGTAGCATAATTGATATTTGATTGTACTTCTTATTAGATTAAGATGGATTAAGATAATATTTGTATTCTTGTTTTAAATATCTAGTAAGAAGTGTTGCTACATTTGAAGGTATATGACAAATACAAGTAGTTATAGAACATGGAATACGGACCTTTTCTTACCAGGTTGACATTGACCACTAGGGAAAGATTGCAGGATCTAAAAGAAGATATATTTACAAGATGCAGATATATAATTTTCCATATTAATGATAGATGGTATTGGTATTTGTTGGTTTTTGAAGTATCTGAAAGAAAATTCAAACTATGATTCCTTTTCAGCTGGGACAACTAGAGTATATGTGAGTTTGTCAATATTCTACTCCAATAAGTCTTAAGATTGAGTATTAAAGCAATTCTCATTTTGTAAGCACAGTTTTTGGATGGTTTCATTGCTCATCTTTCAGGTTTAGCCATAGGCAGTCAAGAAGTGTTCAAAGCATATTGTCGTTATCAAGGTGTCACTCTTGATTGTGGTATTTATACCTACATGTGGATCGAGTGTCTATCCCATGAGACTAATGATTTCTGGAGGTTTGCCAATGATGTGAATATGAATAACTATTGGGCACGTGTTTCATCAACGATATTATCATATGATAATGGATTGTTAAAAAAAACATATTTGGCTAATTTTTCTCGTCCTCTAGGTTGTTTATGGAAAAACATATGTGATGGCTAATTTTTCTCGTACGGTTGGTTTTTATGTTGTAGTGATGATAGACATATAGTTTTAATTCTATAAAAAATAATTTTGAGTGATGACAACTTGAGCACACAATTTATAGGTATAAAAGGTCAAAAATCAGGTATATCTCCTCCAAAATTTAAGATAATTTATACTAAAATCTAATATATTTGTAGCCAATTGAGCACCATCTACAATAGGTCGATTGATAATCTGGGGCACTATTCCTTGAAATATCTTTAAGAGATATCATTGATCATAATGATACATAATTGTCAATGATGATACTATTAATTAGGTACGAAATATCAGTAAAAAAGTCCAATATAAGGTATACTTTTTTCAAAATTTAGCACAATTATAACTAACTCTAGTATAATTCCTATCAAAATGAGCACTATCTACAATAAGACTATCAAAACTTGTTAGAGCTATGTGACAAAATATCAGTACAAAAGTCTAAAATCAGGTATACTTCCCTCTAAATTCAGTCTAAGGTTTACTAAATTTAGTATAATTCCTATCAAAATAAACACAATCTACAATAGGTTAATCAAAACTTATTAGAGTCATGTGACAAAATATAGGTACAAAAGTCCAAAATCAGGTATACTTCCCTCTAAATTCAGTACAATATTTACTAAATCTAGTATAATTCCTATCAAAATGAGCACTATCTATAATAGGTCAATCAAAACTTGTTTGAGTCATGTGATAAAATATAGGTACAAAAAGTCTAAAATCAGGTATATTTTCCTCTTAATCCAGCATAATGTTTACTAAATCTAGTATAATTTCTATCAAAATAAGCACTATCTACAATGGGTATATCAAAACTTGTTAGAGTTATGTGACAAAATATAGGTACAAAAGTCCAAAATTAGGTATACTTTCCTCTAAATCTAGCACAATGTTTACTAAATATAGTATAATTTCTATCAAAATGAGCACTATCTACAATAGGTGAACTTTGTTATGTGAATATGTGATCACATGATGGTATTTAATCACTTAGACAATATTTCATAAGTAGAAGAGGACAATATATGGGATATTCATATGATGTGATATACACTCATAACCAAATTCTAGAAGAGGTTAATGTTTGTGAGTTATTTTTGCCATATCACCTTGTGTACATACTTGATCATATAATATGGATTCAACTTATTTCTTGTAGAAATTCATGTATAATCCACTTTATTAATATAAGGTATGTATAAATCTACAAAGTATCCAAATTTATGTATAAATATAGTATAAGGTACATAATCCACTTTATTAGGTACAATTTAACCAAAATAAAGTATATATGTACACAATTTCAGTACAATTTGTAAAGTATCGATTACAATTGGACGCAATATAAGCATTAATTAGGATGTTGTAGAACCTAATACTTCACATTTAGTGTGGTCAATAGCATTTCTAGGGATATTAATATAAATATGGACAAACCAGTATGAGTCAATACTTCATAAGTAGAAGAGAAAAATATATGAAATATTCACATGATATGATATACACCTATAACCAAATTCTAAAAGAGGTTAATGTGTAGGGATCTAGCGCACTAAACACGCTTAAGCGCAGTAGAAAATTAACTAGATCCTCTCCAGAAGATCCATGCGAAGGAGAAAACAATCATATACTAAGTTTTACATGAGAGGTATACTTTTGTTTGCTACCCTTCGCAATCCCGACAACAACTTTTTCTTTAGATGCAGATCTCAGCGCGATCAAGCGTCCGCCCCTCTATGGTATCCACATGAACACATCATTCGTTCGTCACATGAACGAAGCCTTCGGAGAAGAACCACCTTCATGGTGCTATCCACTCATGGAGGTTCGGCCAAGAGCAAAAATCGCCCAAGGAGGAAGAAGAGGGAAGATTAAGAGTCACACTTTTCATCTCTCTTTCATCTCATTCTCATCTCATGAAAAATTCATTCCAAAAACCTATTTATATTCATCCCATGAATACCAAGGGTTTTTATCTCTTTGTATTCCTCTTAATGGGTTGGATTATTATATTAGATTAATCATTAATCCAATAACCCAATAAGTCTAACCTATTAAGTCTAACCCAGTAATCCAATGTGTCTAATTCAGATTAGACTCAATCCAATGAGTGGGTTCATTTGAGTCTAAATCAATGAGTAACCCAAAAAGCCTAATCATCTCATAATTGGCTCTTATGGCTAATTACTAATGATCCGGCGGTAAGAATGGGGGACCCACTTCTTGAAGGGTCTCAGCTTGAGGACCGATGAAGGGCTGACTAAGTGGTTAATGGCCGCGCCGAGAGGCTTAGTAGGTCCGAGCGGAGCTAGAGATAACCCGTCCATGGGCTTGGGTTTCCGACGCCAAGGCAGGAGGATCGAAGGGCCGAGCGGGAGTCCGCTCGGCTGGGACCAAAGGGCCGAGCGGGTTGTCCGTTTGGCCCAGATAAGGGCGAGGGTACAAAGGTGGCCGAGCGGCCTATGCGCTCGGCTCGGGATATGGGATATCAGCAGAAGCATGTCTGATGATTAGGTCGTACACAAGATCGCACGATGGAGGATCTTGCCGTCACATCATGGAAAGGTTGATACAGTAGCAGTATGGCCTCATGGACGTCTTTCTGACGGATCCATATCTGGGCATGGCCCTTCTGACAGACCCATACTTGGGCATGGTCAAATGCAGGTGGTTACTTTGATTGGCGCGCCCAGGCTTCTTCGAGGAGTCTATATAAGGTCTCCATTTCTTCACCGGAGGTATGAAAATCTTCATCTTGAGGCCACCTATTCGTTATTCCTCGCCTGACTTGAGCGTCGGAGGGCCGTCGCCGGGACACCCCTCCCGGCTCGATTTTACTACAGGTTCGCCGGAGCGCTCGAGGATCCAGCAGGGAGCGCCACGTGCCCAGTGTCCGTTGACTCCTGGTTCGGACAGGATCAAATTGGCGCCGTCTGTGGGAACGCTCCTGCATTCGAACAAGAACAATGGATGAGGCTGGACGACAACACACGGTGGCGCTTTCAACAGAAGAACTCGACGCTCTGGTCGAGATGAGGGCCGCCAAACTTGTGGAGCAAAAACAGAAAGCCGCGGCCGAGCGGCCGGAGCAACAAGCAACATCTGCATCGGGTGGCCGAGCGGAAGCACCTCAGGCCACCGTCGCATTCCACCGGGCCTTATTTCGCACCCCTGAAGCCGTACCAGCTCGGAGAGATAGAGGCTCTTCTTCAGACGAAATGCCAAGGCGGGATGACAGAAAAGGGAAAGCTCCCCGGGCGGACACATCTCCCGAGCGGATCAATCGCCAATTCTCGGAGGCTATTCTACGAGACCCCCTACCCAAGCATTACGTGCCTCCGACGATCGGCGAGTATAATGGAACAACAGACCCGGATGATCATCTGGGTAAGTTTGATAACACAGCTACACTCCATCAATATACAGATGGAGTAAAGTGCCGCGTCTTCCTTACAACCCTCTCGGGATCGGCTCAACGGTGGTTTCGGAGGTTGCCGGACGGATCCATCACTAGCTTCAAGGACTTCCGAACGGCCTTCCTCCACCATTTCGCTAGCAGTCGGCGGTATCAGAAGACAAGTGTCAGCTTGTTCGCCATCAAGCAAGAGCCGAGAGAATCGCTTCGAGTTTACATCGGTTCAACCAAGTGGCGATGGATATCCCAACGGCCACATCGGAGACGATGATGAATGCCTTCACGCAAGGCCTTGTAGATGGGGACTTCTTCCGGTCGCTCATCCGAAAGCCGCCCCGAGATTATGATCACATGCTGCATCGGGCCAACGAATATATAAATGTGGAAGAAGCGCAAGCCGCTCGGAAAAAGGAAACTCCAACCGAGCGGGCACCTGTTCAGGCCGAGCGGAAACAGCACGCCGCTCATCAGCCGCCCAGAGGACCGAGGGCCGAAGCAATCCGATCCCCCCACGCCAGATCACACGTACAAGAGGTGGCTGCCGCTCGGCCCAAGCCAAAGAAGAGATGGACCCCTATGTTCTGCTCCTTCCACCGGACGGATACGCACAACACAAGGGATTGTCGAAGTCTTCCCTTCGTGGCTAATCCCGTTCCCAGGAAGGCCGAACGACGGTCTCCTTCCATCGACAGGAGGCAAAGGACCCATGAAGCCGACCGGACCCGCATCGAGAGGCGACATCAACAGACGCCCGATCGGCATCGATCTCCAAGGCAGGAGAATCGCCGAGTGTCAAGGGAACTATCCCGGCCGTCCGCTCGGGGAGACTCCAACCGAGCCAGAAAAGCGGGCGTCCGGCTGCTGCAGATCCACGCAGTCGGCTGTAGTCAAGAGCGGGCAAGTGGACCGGAAATCACTTTCGGCCCCGGAGACTTGGAAGGAGTAGAAGTGCCCCACGACGACGCTCTGCTCATTAAAGCGGTAATAGCAAATTATACTATTCACCGCCTATTTGTTGACACAGGGAGCTCGGTCAACATCATATTCAAGAAGGCGTTCGATCAGCTGCAAATTGATCGTGCCGAGCTGCTGCCCATGACGACCCCGCTATACGGGTTTACTGGCAACGAAGTTCAGCCGGTCGGACAAATTCGGCTAGCTACCTCACTGGGAGAGGAGCCGCTCAGGAGGACCAGGACAATAAACTTCGTGGTGGTCGACTCTCCTTCGTCCTACAACGTCATTTTGGGACGACCGGCGCTTAGCGAATTCCGAGCCGTCGTCTCAACCTTCCACCAGAAGATGAAGTTCCCCGTCGAAGACAAAGTGGGAGAAGTACGGGGGGATCAGTTAGCAGCTCGGCGATGCTATATCGAGATGGTCCGAGCAGAATCCAACTCTGCTCGGAAGGCGCCTCGAATCGAGGTAAATGCCATCACCGAGAAACCTCCTGCTTTAATTTATGATGAAAAGGAGGAGGTTCAGATCCATCCGAACCGATCGGAGGCCACAACTTTTATCGCCTCTGATCTGGAGAAGGAGCAGAAGGAGGAGCTGATCCAGTGCCTCCAACGAAATCATGATGTCTTCGTCTGGTCGACACATGAGTTGCCCGGGGTTTCGCCGAGCCTGGCGCAGCATGAATTGCATGTCCGACCGGACGCTCGGCCAGTGAAGCAGAGGAAAAGGGATTTCAGTGCCGAGCAGAAGTAGAGAAACTTCTGGAGGCCGGCCACATACGAGAAGTGCAGTTCCCTAGCTGGCTGGCCAACGTGGTATTGGTCTCCAAGCCGGGCGGCAAGTGGAGAGTCTGCATCGACTTTCGGGACTTAAACAAAGCATGCCCCAAAGATTTTTATCCCTTGCCCCGGATAGATCAGCTGGTGGACTCTACGGCCGGTTGTGAATTGATTTGCATGCTCGACGCATACCAAGGCTATCATCAGGTGCCGCTCGCCCGTGAAGATCAAGAAAAGGTTAGCTTTGTGACTGCCGACGGCACGTATTGTTACAATGTGATGCCGTTCGGACTGAAGAATGCTGGGGCCACCTATCAACGCTTGATGAACAAAGTGTTCAGGGAGCAGATCGGGCGGAATCTGGAAGTCTATGTGGACGACATTCTCATTAAGTCTGTCCGAGCGGCCGATCTTTTCAAGGACATAGAAGAAACCTTCCGAACGCTGCGCAAATATGGAGTCAAGCTAAATCCCCAGAAGTGCTTGTTCGGAGCAAAAGGAGGGCGTTTCTTGGGGTACATAGTGACCGAACGGGGAATCGAAGCAAATCCTAGCAAGGTGAGAGCTCTGCAAGACATGCCGCCCCCAAGAAATACAAGAGAAATGCAGAGGTTGACCGGTCGGATAACTGCTTTGTCCAGATTCATCTCTAAAACCGCCGACCGGAGCCTTCCATTCTTCAAGATCCTTCGCAAGGCTACTATGTTCCAGTGGGACGAAGAATGTGACCGAGCGTTCGGAGAATTGAAGACGTATCTTAATTCTCTGCCAGTGTTAGCCAAGCCGATCGGGGGTGAGTCACTTTATATTTATTTGTCATCGACTGAGCATGCTGTAGGCTCAGCACTTGTGAGGGCAAGTGGCGAAGAGCAGCCGGTGTATTTTCTAAGCCACATTTTAAAGGATGCTGAATCTCGTTACACCGGGCTCGAGAAGTTGGCCTTTGCTTTGGTTCTAGCCGCTCGGCGCCTTCGACCGTATTTCTTGGCTCACACCATCATTGTCCGGACGAACAGTCCACTTGGAAGAGTACTGTTGAATCCCGAAGCGTCCGGACGGCTCATCAAGTGGACGACAGAATTAAGTGAATATCAACCCCGTTCGGCGATCAAAGTGCAATCCTTGGCTGATTTTGTGACCGAAGTGCAGAGACCAGAGCCGGAAGCTCTGTGGAGAATATATGTGGATGGGTCTTCCACTCGGCTCGGAAGTGGGATTGGAATATTGCTGCTCTCACCTCAAGAAGAAAAGATGCACCTATCCGTCCGACTGGATTACAAAGCCACCAACAATGAAGCAGAGTATGAGACCCTCATAGCCGGACTGCAGGCAACACGGCATGTAGGAGCCGGTCGGGTGACCCTCTATTCGGATTCACAGTTGGCCGCTCAGCAACTTTCTGGCACCTTTGAAATCAACAGTGTTCGGCTTAAACTCTACGTTGAGGCCTTTGAAAAACTCAAAGCTACTTTCCGAGAGGTTCTTATACAGAAGATCCCCCGAACGGAGAACCAGGCAGCAGACGAATTAGCCAAACTCGCGAGTTCAATAACACCAGTTGCCATTCAGCAACCAATTGAAAAAGTACTGCTGGTGGCGCACGTCGATCGGATGCAAGGCCTCACGTTTCCAAGCGACTGGAGGACACCTATTATAGAATTTCTCCGTTCGGGCACCACACCCTCCGATGAATATGCAGCCCGGCTCCTCAGAAGAAGAGCCGGTCGGTTTACACTCATCGGAGATCAGCTTTACACGCCCGTTGCTGAAATGTGTAAGCTTGGAGGACTCAACTTACATCCTCCAAGAAGTACATCAAGGATCATGCGGGGGTCATCCGGGCGGGCGCTCATTGGCCAAGAAGATCCTCTTGGCCGGATACTTTTGGCCAACTTTACAAACAGATGCTGCTCGGACAGTATCTACCTGCCTTTCATGCCAGAAGTATCACAACTTCTCCCACCGACCGGCCGAAGAAATGAAGGCGTCAAGCGTTTCATGCCCGTTCGACCAATGGGGAATGGATATTGTCGGTCCATTTCCGATGGCGGCCGGGCAGAGGAAATTCTTACTAGTGGCGGTAGACTATTTCTCCAAGTGGGTGGAGGCCGAGCCGCTAGCAAAGATCACTGAACAAATGGTTAAAAAATTCATCTGGCAACACATCATTTGTCGGTTTCCGACAACGGACGGCAATTCACAGGGAAGATGTTAGAGGATTGGTGCAAAAGCTACGGCATTGAGCAACACTTCACGTCCGTGGCTTATCCCCAAAGCAACGGTCAAGCCGAAGTAGCCAATCGGGAAATTCTTCGTATTCTGCGCGCTCGGCTCGACCATTTGGGAGGAAGTTGGCCGGATGAAGTGCCGAGCGTCTTGTGGGCCATCCGAACGACTCCGAAGGAAGGGACGGGCATCACACCATTCCATTTGGTATATGGTGGCGAGGCCATCATTCCGGTTGAAGTCGGCGTGGAGTCCGCCCGGATCCAGAGCTACGATGAGGACAACGCCGAACGGAGAAACATGGAGCTGGATTTGGTAGAAGAGGAGAGGGCAAAGGCGTCCGTTCGGCTGATGGCGTATCGACAACGAATGAAGCAAAACTATAACTGGCATTCCCCGATCATTCCGGATCGGCGACCTTGTCCGGTCAAGCCGGTCGGCGACGCCGGCAAGCTTGAAGCTCCATGGGCGGTGTCCTTCGTAATCATCGAAAGCTCGCCGCCAGATTATCCGGAGGATGAGGAAGGTCGACTACTAGATAGGCCGTGGAGCGAACCACCTCCCATGGTGAAAGGTGTGCCTATGTAAATCATCTTGTGTACTTTTTTCGACTGAATACTTAAATTGCGGAAACGAAAAATCAAGAGAACAAATAAGACATCGCCAACAAAAGAACGAAGGCCCCGAGCCGCTCGGCCGGAGGTAAATGGGTCGGGCCAAGCGCTCTAAAATTGAAGGCCCCGTACCATTCGGACGGAGGTATATTATCCTAGCCCGAATGCTCGACGAGCAGACCCTGAGCCATTCGGCCAAGAGTACGTTATCCAAGCTGGGTAGAAGGGAGGGCAAAAGCTTCACCGAACGGAAGCGCCAAAATTAGCCAAAGTCGAGCCCAGACGTTAAACCGAGAGCCGCACCGACCGGCTATAAAAACCGCGAAACCGACGAGCACCGTCGTTAAAAATCGAGATCCGCGCCGATCGGCTATAAACATCGCGCCGACGAGCACCGGCGTTAAAAATCGAGAGCCGTGCCGATCGGCTATAAACATCGCGCCGACGAGCACCGTCGTTAAAAATCGAGAGCCGCGCCGATCGGCTATAAACATCGCGCCGACGAGCACCGTCGTTAAAAATCGAGAGCCGCGCCGATCGGCTATAAACATCGCGCCGACGAGCACCGTCGTTAAAAATCGAGAGCCGCGCCGATCGGCTATAAACATCGCGCCGACGAGCATCGTCGTTAAAAATCGAGAGCCGCGCCGATCGGATATAAACATCCGGGCCGACGAGCACCGTCGTTAAAAATCGAGAGCCGCGCCGATCGGCTATAAACATCCGGACCGACGAGCACCGTCGTTAAAAATCGAGAGCCGCGCCGATCGGCTATAAACATCGCGCCGACGAGCACCGTCGTTAAAAATCGAGAGCCGCGCCGATCGGCTATAAACATCGCGCCGACGAGCACCGTCGTTAAAAATCGAGAGCCGCGCCGATCGGCTATAAACATCGCGCCGACGAGCATCGTCGTTAAAAATCGAGAGCCGCGCCGATCGGCTATAAACATCCGCGCCGACGAGCACCGTCGTTAAAAATCGAGAGCCGCGCCGATCGGCTATAACGTCGACGCAGCACCGCCGCAAAATCGAGAGTCGCCGATCGGCTATAAACATCCGCGCCGACGAGCACCGTCGTTAAAATCGAGAGCACCGATCGGCTATAAACATCCGCGCCGACGAGCACCGCCGTTAAAAATCGCGCCGATCGGCTATAAACATCCGCGCCGACGAGCACCGCCGTTAAAAATCGAGCCACGCCGATCGGCTATAAACATCCGCGCCGACGAGCACCGTTAAAATCGAGAGCCGCGCCGATCGGCTATAAACATACGCTACCGGCGAGCACCGCCGTAAAATCGAGAGCCGCCGATCGGGTTATAAACATCCGCGTCGACCAGACCGCGTTAAAATCGAGAGCCGCCGATCGGCTATAAACATCCGCCCCGACGAGCACCGTCGTTAAAATCGAGAGCCGCGCCGATCGGCTATAAACATCCGCGCCGACGAGCACCGTCGTTAAAAATCGAGAGCCGCGCCGACGAGCACCGTCGTTAAAAATCGAGAGCCACGCCGATCGGCTATAAATCTCCGCGCCGACGAGCACCGTCGTTAAAAATCGAGAGCCGCGCCGATCGGCTATAAACATCGGCGCCGACGAGCACCGTCGTTAAAAATCGAGAGCCGCGCCGATCGACTATAAACATCCGCGCCGACGAGCACCGTCGTTAAAAATCGAGAGTCGCGCCGATCGGCTATAAACATCCGCGCCGACGAGCACCGTCGTTAAAAATCGAGAGTCGTGCCGATCGGCTATAAATATACCAAGCGGAAGAACGAATATCAGAGTAAGAAACCGCGGAAACTACAAATATTAAAACATTCAGGCCCGATTGGGGGTTGGTCCTTCGATACTCGGCGTTTGTTGACTTCACGCAAGCAGGATACGTGCAGAGCGAGTAGGTCTTCTCGCTCGGACTTTATGCAATGAGCCAAGCCGATCGGGCGCGTGAGGGAGAAAGCTTAAGAGCATGTCTGGCAAAAATTTTACAAGCATCAATGTTAAGCAAACAGAAGAATATTATGGACAATGAGTAGGAAGACAGGAAAAGGGGCATCGTTTCATTAAAAGAAAAATTATGCCGAACGGCACGTACAAAAATTTTACATCCGCCGTGCGGATGAAATAGTTAAAAAGGTGTCCGGGATGTCGTCAATCATGGCCGCCAGTTCGGGAGGGGGAATGTTCAGGTCAGCAGGAAGATGCCCCCCTTCTTGAAGTACGCCGTGGTGACCTTGACCGCCTCGAGGAAGGTTGAGGAGACGTTGCCACCAAACTTTTCGCCAAATCGCTCCGAGCGGATGTATTCCTGGCGCGCTGCTGCTAGCCGACTTGGCTCGCCCTCCTTATATTTTTTGAGTGCCGCTCGGGAAGCGGTTAAGGTATCTTGGACTGCCTTCAAGTCCATCTCAGCTTTTGTGCGTTCGGCCGAACGGATCTCCCGCTCGGCATCCAACTCGGCCCCTAGCTTCTTAGACTGCTGATCTAGGGCCCGGACTTCGACTTTCATTTTATCTAGATCAGCAATTGCCCGCCTCTTCCGACCATTGGCGCGCTTCACGTCCCCGTCCCGCTTCTTCACCAAGTCTTCGAGTCGGGCCACCTCTGCAGCAAGATCAGCGGCCTCAAGAGCTTGTTTCTGCCGCTCGGCCGTGGGACCTCCCGACACTTGGAGTTTTTCTAGGAGATCCTCCAACTCGGCTAGCCGATGGCTCGTGGCGATTTGCTCAGCCCAGCGCTGTAAGGGAAATAATAATGTCGGGAATCAAACAATAACATGACACGGGAATGAAGATGGGTTTACCGAGTGGCTGCCTTGATATTGTTATCGCCGAGCCGCTTGGCCATAAGGGCCACAATCAAGGCCCTCAAGAGCTGAGCGGACCACTGTGGTTATTTCGTGAACGGGCTCGATGGCCGATTGGCGGACAGTAAATATTCCGACGGGAATCGGAGGGTAGTCTTGATGGTAGGGTGGCCGGATGGCGCTTCTTCACCGATGCGAGGACTCCTTATGGTGGAAGTTTCCCAACCGACGAAGCGGCGAAGTTCGGGAGGAGAGCCGAGAGGGCGAGGAGCGCGGCCCGGGCGATCTGCGGGGCGCGGATCAGCGGTTACGCGATCGGCGCTGTGGTTCCCCCTCGGTCGGGTCTCTTCGCGCTCGCCAACTCCAATGGTGGATCTCCAACCTGAACGCCTAGCTCGGCGGGGCCGAGGAAACAGGATCCTCCTCAACCTCCGCTGAAGCGGATGGGGCAGCTTCTGTTTCAGGAGCGGCCGGGCGGCTGGGGATGAGTCCCCGTCGGCGAGCTCTTTTTTCGTAGCCGCTTCAATCTCCACGGACTTCAATTTCAGGTTAGCGGTAGCCTTGGAACGCCACATGACTTCAGCTGCAGTAAACGAAATTAAAATCAATTAGACAAAAAGACTAAGAGAGTAAAGAATCCTTACTCATGCGAAGGGAGATTTCTAACGGAGACAATCCAAAATATACAACACCCTTGAGCAAAGAATCGGTCGATCTTGTATCGTGACGACATAACACCGATGAAGATAGGTCGATTGCGAACTTGCCGAGCTCCTACCGAGCTCGGATAGTGGTCTCCGCCATTTGGTTGGAATGCCGAAGTCGAATATAGAAGAAAAACTCCTTCCAATGTTTGTTGGAGCTCGGCATATTATCAAAAATTTAAAACCTATTCTACTTTGGAAGATAAAAGTGCCTCGGATTGTTTGGGGTAGAAGAAGAAGTGGAATATTTTGGGGTCAAGAGGAATACTGTGCAGCTTAAAGAGGACGACCACCCCGCTCAGCAGCCTAAAGGAGTTGGCCGAGCGGGATGCGAAAATAGTTACAAACCTCTAAAAAAAAGGGATGGGTAGGGAATCTAAGGCCACCACGGAATTGGTCTAAAAGAAACAGATTGTGCCGATCGGCGGGTCATGCGGTCGGCTATAACTATTTCATGGTTATCGGGAATCCCATACGTCCGAACCAGGCGCCGAGCACCCTCCTCATCAAACCGACTCTCCATGGTCATATACCAGGGACCGTGAACGTTGGTGGCGGGTTCAGAGGAACTTGCCATCTCGGAGAGGCAAGAGGATAGCAAGAAATCGAAAGAAGGGGAGCGAAAGAGGCGAAATGAGCAGGGAAAACCTAGTAAGTGAAGGAAGAAGACTCACTGAGGAGGAAACGGGCGGAAAAGATCACCGGGGAAAAGGTAGTAGCCGGAAAGTGGGACTGGATCGCCGAAGGCTACAGCGGCAGAGGAGGCAGAAGGAGGAAGCACGAGCGAGCGTGCGGCAGAGGAGGAGAACTGTGACTTTATACAGCCGGGGCCCGTCGAACGAGGGCGTCCCATCGTGAGTGACGTCGCCGCCACACAATGGTCGACAAGTGGCGCTCTGTCGCCAAGCACAATTAATGCGCCCATAACGCGCATGCTTCGACTTAATGGAGAGGATTTGTGTGATTTTCAAGAAGATCTAGACAAGCAAATATCCACATTAAGCGATAAGACAACCGAAATGAAGAGCCGAACGGCCCCAAGAATATTATGAGCCACGGAAAGGCGGCGACCGCCCGCTCGGGCACGTATAGTCTGGTCGGTCGGACTCACCGCCTCCTTCGACTAGACTTGAAGGGAAGGGTCTCAGCTTGAGGACCGATGAAGGGCTGACTAAGTGGTTAATGGCCGCGCCGAGAGGCTTAGTAGGTCCGAGCGGAGCTAGAGATAACCCGTCCATGGGCTTAGGTTTCCGACGCCAAGGCAGGAGGATCGAAGGGCCGAGCGGGAGTCCGCTCGGCTGGGACCAAAGGGCTGAGCGGGTTGTCCGTTTGGTCCAGATAAGGGCGAGGGTACAAAGGTGGCCGAGCGGCCTATGCGCTCGGCTCGGGATATGGGATATCAGCAGAAGCATGTCTGATGATTAGGTCGTACACAAGATCGCACGATGGAGGATCTTGCCGTCACATCATGGAAAGGTTGATACAGTAGCAGTATGGCCTCATGGACGTCTTTCTGACAGACCCATACTTGGGCATGGTCAAATGCAGGTGGTTACTTTGATTGGCGCGCCCAGGCTTCTTCGAGGAGTCTATATAAGGTCTCCATTTCTTCACCGGAGGTATGCAAATCTTCATCTTGAGGCCACCTATTCGTTATTCCTCGCCTGACTTGAGCGTCGGAGGGCCGTCACCGGGACACCCCTCCCGGCTCGGTTTTACTGCAGGTTCGCCGGAGCGCTCGAGGATCCAGCAGGGAGCGCCACGTGCCCAGTGTCCGTTGACTCCTGGTTCGGACAGGATCAACTAACATAATGTTTGTGAATTGTTTTGGATATATGACCTTGTGTACATACTTGATCATATAATGTGGATTAGAGTCAATAACACTATTGCTCCACTTTATGGGTACAAATTTTCCAAAATTAAATATAATTGTATGTTAATTTAGTATAATTAAATGTCCAAATTTATATATCATTGATCATATAAATACTGTTTAATTAGGTAAAAAAATCCAAAAGGAGGTATAATTCCACCTTAATTCAACACAATTTAAACTTAATCAAGTATATTTTCTCTCAATTGAGCACTAGCTATAATAGGTTGATAAATCATCAATATATACAAATTAGGTACAAATTATCCTAAATAAAGTATAAATGTAGTTTAATTGAGTATAATTATACAAGTTTTGAGTATCCAGGTACAAATCTCCCTCATTTGAAATATGTCCCTATCATGCTGTTAAAACAAAATACTTAACAGTTATTGTGCACGTGATCCTCATGTGCGTAGGTAACAAATTTTAAAAGTCAAAGCAGAGGCAGTAAAACCCTACCAAGCCCTAATCTCTCATCTCCCACCTAACTCCCTAAAATTGATCCCCTACATCCCAACTCCCTCTAGCAAACTTGGATCTGTATCCTAAAATCAGCGACGATAGCAACAGAGGTGGCGATAGCAAGATAGGTGGCGACGGCAAGAGACATTTGAGTGCTAAAATGGTGAGCCCTAAGATTTTATTTCAACATACTGTTTTAGAAGTGAT
This sequence comes from Zingiber officinale, assembly GCF_018446385.1. Lineage (NCBI taxonomy): Eukaryota > Viridiplantae > Streptophyta > Magnoliopsida > Zingiberales > Zingiberaceae > Zingiber > Zingiber officinale. The sequence goes on along the minus strand of NC_056007.1, from coordinate 70,260,542 downwards.
TTATGGTTGAAATATTTGTTTATTACAAATATAGGAAAAATGTATATTATTTTTGTTGGAAGGAACCCTGGTGTTTGTAACAATTGGGAAAAAAATCATGCTCAAGTTAACAAATACAACTGCACATTGCACAAATCGTATCTAAGTAAAGAGGAAGCATTGACAGTTTTTAATTTATACAAGGAGAGACAACATGCTTCCTTCACCCCTACTTCCAAAAGATGTTTGAGCTCAACTTCGGCGTCAACTTCAACTATCTCTTCAAGTTCTAGTAAAACAAAGAAGTAAACTAAAGAACTATCAAAGTTAATCAATATTCAACTAGAGTTAGCTGATGAGGACAATAAAAATGCATCTAAGATTGCTGACATGTATGAAGAGTTAATAAACAAATTGGATACTTTACATGTTGGTGATTAATTAATATACTTGTTTAAGTTGGATAATTGTATCTTTTATAAAAATAGTTGGATGAATGTACCCGTAACTACTTTTTGCATGACCTTGTTTCTTGTTCCTTTCTTGCTTGTGAGAGCTGAATATGACCATCTCATTTGCTTATGGAGATTTTGTCGTACTTAGTAAACTCATTTAAAATTATTATCTAAAAAAATTAGGCACAATTGACTCCAATTTAGATATATATTTACACGATATCAATACAATTTATAAACTATCGGCTATATTTAGATGAAGGTTAGGTACTCTTGTGGCACCCCACTAAAAACACTACTTAATTTAGTATAATATATTCAAATTCAAGTTGATTGAGGAATTGTGTATTGTATACCACATGTTCCTGGATGTTTATTAAGGGAATATCATTACATATCATATATCTAATTTGTCAATACCAAACATACCTACGGTACCATATTTCAGTTAATTGGTCATTATCGTCATATACTTAATTTCTCAATATTTGTACTCATCATTGCACATCATATACCCAATTTATCAACATTTGTATTAAGTTTCTGTCGAAATTGGACATGGTCATTCATAATCTCACCACTTGAACCAAAGTATACAACATAGCACATATCAAATATCAAAACATAAACACATATTATTCATGTTCTTAACATTGTCCACAAACACAACAATAATTATTACATGATACAAAGTCAACATAAATCATAAAAACAACTCATACATGTTTACATATAAAAATATAATAGATCATAGTATACTATATAAACAGACAAACCAAGTCTTTCACAAGGTTTTCAAAAATAGAACCATCTTACAATGCATAAATCACCAATGTTAGTACTCGGTGTAGGCCTTATAGTATATAAGACCATGTTTGATTCCCCTTCTAGCAATCTCTTTTTCTTGTGGAAGTATAAAAAAAAAAGTATTAGTTAGTCTACCAACAAATAAACTGTTAGCTAGAGCTCTAGAGCCAATCATTTAATGATTGTATTTTGGACTTCTTGTATCATATTCTATATATAAATAAAGGCATTTGGTTTTTGGTTATTATACTTACTTGTATTGGTGCCAAATAAACTGAGTATAATAACGTCCTTGAGTAGAAGGTTCTTACCTATATCAATCGATTGGTTGAATCGATAGTGAGATGATATAGGGAACACTACTCTTAATCATTCCTAGTCGAGTATTAACATTCAGGGACAATGTTAATGCAATAAGACTAGCATGTAGGTCAACTCGATGACTTGATCTCACAAGTCATAGATATAGAGAAATCAAGTTGACACATGGGTATGCATTAGAGAATGTATACTGAATGACCCGCCATGAGAAAGTATCATGGATCGTTATATGAGTGTCATATACTTTCTCATGTGGCTATTAGTATGACTACTAGTCCTTAGACCTGAAGTCACCATGGTTCCCTATATAAGGAGTTATGTACTTTGGTTTCGTCAAACGTCACCCGTAATTGGGTGGACTATAAAGGTGATTACTGGATATGTAACAAATTATGCGGAGGGATGTGAGTGATGTAGATGGGATCTATCCCTCCTATATGACGGGAGAGACATCGGTATTCTTGATAGAGTGAGACCACGAAGTGCATGGCCATGCCCAAATGAGTCAATATGAGATATTGAGCTCATTTGATTTAGTGAGTCTACTTGGAGTTCAGGATTTAGATTGATCAGAGGATGACACGGTCTATTCCTCACATTGATCAATCTAGATGTCTAGAATAGAAGGACACTTGTCATATTTTGTGAGGAGTCACAATTAGTAGTCACAAGGTGATGTTGGATCTCAACATTCTTGTAACATTGGGTAGTAATGATGTGTTGCTAGATACCGCTCATTACTTATGCTCCTAAATGGGTTTAGGGGCATTAACAACGTTACAAAAACCTATAGGGTCACACACTAAGGACAATTAGATGGAGATTAGGTTCATATGATGAACCAAGAGGATTAGATTCATTTGATGAATCAAATTAGATTAAGAGTAATCCTAATTGGGCTAATTGAGTTGGACTCAAGTTAATTCATGTGTTCAATGAGTCTAATTTAGATTATGACTCATTGAATCAATTTAATTAAATGAATTAGATTTATTATATTAAATTGGCTTGAATTAAATGGTTGGATTAGATCAACCATGAGAGAGATTAAGTCAAGTTTGACTTGACTTGAGAGGAAGAGGAAGAGGAAGAGTCAAGTTTGACTTGACTATTTGCCACATCATTAGTGATTTGGCATTAAGAGGACTAATGATGATGTGCCACCTCATGGGGATTACAAAGCTATTCTCTTTAATGGCTACATTTAATGAGAATGGGGGTTACACCTTGTGAAAGTGGTCGGCCACTTATGGGGAATGAATTGGATTCCTTTCATTCAAGGCAATTCACTTCATCTCCTTCCTCTAGCTCTCCCTCTCCCTCTCCTCCTCAACTTGGCCGAATCATCAAAAGGTGCTAGCACATTTTTTGTGTGATTTTCCATCTACGTGTTCGTGTGGATACATATAGAGAGTTGTCTACGTTGACAACTTCGAGATCCGGCACCATTTGGACGAGCGGGAACGCGAAGGGCTTCGCTTCAAAGGTATAACCTTTTCCCCTTGTAGATCTAAGTGTAGATCTAGGTATAAACTCGTACTCGTATGTTTTTCAAATTTTTCTTTGCACGGATCTGTTGGCTAGGGGCTTTCGGGGTTTCCGCGACGCGATTAAGCGGTTTTCACGGCCCGAAAAACCCAACAGTGGTATCAGAGCCACGTGCGAAGACGAATACGAGTTTATTTTGGTTTTTATGAAAAATAAACATTCTGTGAATTTATATAATTTTAAGTTTTTAATGGTTTTTATGAGTATTTTTCTTGTAGAAGCGAAGCACAGTGTTTCTACACTTGTAGGCTTCGACTATCGAGAAGTTTTTCCCAAAACGGCCAAGTTTCGCCCCAAAACTTTTTGGGACAGCGGGCTAAGGCACTGTTAGATCGCAAAGGAACCCTCGTGATGGTTAGATCGCGGGTAGGGGCGCTGCCCCTGGCCCCGCAAAGGCGATCCTGTACTCGTAAAAATTGTAAAAAATATAGGAAAAATTACAGAAAATTATAGAAATATATAATTTCGAATTATATATTATTTTTGTGATAGTCATGGCCCAAAGACCCAATTCAATTAGATAATTTGTGTTGTAATTTATAATACGGCCTGCGTGCCGTCATGTGCTTGTGTGTGCTGTATTTGATACGCGACCTGCGCGTCGTGCCTCCCTATTTATATTATGGTTGTAAACTAGATTTAGACTCGAATGTAACTCGAGTTTCAAAATGTAATGTAAATTTTGAAGCGGTGGAAGGTCCACTCAAGATGGAGTTACGAGGAAGGCGCGAGCAACACAAGGTGGTCAAAAGGAAGGCGCTTGAGAAGCTGTTGACCTTAGGTTGAACATCCGATCTTCTCATTGGCTTGAGAAGATAGTAGTAGGGCCATGACATAATCACAAAATTATTTAATTAATTACTTTTGTGTGTATGTGATGCATGCTAGTTAATTAAGTAATTAATTAGTGCCTAACGATTAGATTAGATCTAAGTCGTGCACATGATGCACCCTTCGATTAGATTAGATCTATCGAGTATATGATACGTATCATCATTTAGATTAGATCTAAATCGCGTCAACTCGTAATGCCTACCATGCCGTGATACCTACCACTACCTCGATCGCATGTTATTGTTGAATCTGCCAAAGCAGAGCAACGCATACTATCTTGGTAGGGACAATCTTGGTCCCGCCTATCAACGCATGGGTGAGTACAACTCAATTAGATTGAGTAACTAGTTAACTCAATTGGATCGAGTTTAACTATAGGCATTATCCAATGGTTGGTAGATAGGTCAAAATCACGTTTATATTAACTCTTGGGCGTATTAGCCAAAGCTAACTCGAGTTTTAATATAAATACGGATTTTGATACTATAAACAAGAGTTGCATAGAGATGTAATTGGTAATTAGTTACCTACCGATCATACTAAGTCTTGGGCGTATTAGCCAAAGCTAACTCAAGGGTTAGTATGATGTGGATCTTGTTCCACATGAATTATAGAATTCAGTGGGAGCATCATTTAGTTAAAGGCCTAATTAAATGATTAAAAGAATATGATATTTATTTTCTGCATTTTTCTGTTGTAGATAACCATGACGTCAAATATGAACACTTTCTCTCTGCGATCTATTCTTGAGAAGGACAAGCTCAACGGAGCAAATTTCCTGGACTGGTACAGGAACTTGAGAATAGTTCTCACCCTTCCGGAGGCTCCTCCTGCCACTGCCCCGCGAGCTGACCGAGATGCTTTCAAGAAGCATCAAGATGACACATTAGATGTGTCTTGTCTAATGCTCGCGACCATGAACTCTGAGCTTCAGAAGCAACACGAGTTAATGGGCGCTTACGATATGGTTGAACATCTTCGTCAACTGTATCAAGGTCAAGCGAGGCATGAGAGATTTGAGATCTCAAGGGCACTGTTTCAGTGCAAGATGTCCCGTAGGCCCATATGTACTCAAAATGATTGGGTACATAGAGAACCTACAAAGGTTGGGGTTCCCACTTGGCCAAGACCGCCTTGCAATCCTTGCCGGATAGCTATAGTCAGGTCGTTCTAAACTACAACATGAATGAGATTGACAAGCCACTGCCTTAGCCGCTTATGTTGAGAACTACTGAGTTGAACCTTAAGAAGGCTAAGCCCAACACTCTTCTGGTTCAGAAACATAAGAGCAAGGGCAAGCCTAAAGGCAAGGAAAGTCCCAAGCCAAGGGCAAAGGCAAGGAAGCCTAAAGGAGGGTCGCCAAGGATGCTACCCGAGCACTGGAAGAGGAATTGCAAGGTATACTTGGAGGATCTTAAGAAGAAGCGATGTGAGACTTCCACTTCAGGTATATATGTTATAGAAGTCAATCTATCTATTTCTACATCATGGGTATTAGATACTGGATGTGCTTCTCACATTTGTACTGATGTGCAGGCACTGAGAAATAGCAGGGCATTGACAAAGGGCGAGGTGGACCTACGAGTAGGCAATGGAGCACGGGTTGCTGCTGTTTCTGTAGGGACTTACTTTCTATCTCTTCCCTCTGGGCTTGTACTAGAGTTGGTCGATTGTTGTTATGTTCCTGCATTAACTAAGAACATTATATCAGTTTCTTGTTTGGATAAGAAAGGTTTCTCGTTTATAATAAAGAACAAATATTGTTCCATCTATTTAAACGATATGTTCTATTGTAGTGCACCACTGATAAACGGACTCTATATTCTAGACCTTGAAAGCCCTATCTATAACATAAATACCAAGAGGTTCAAGTCAAATGACCTGAACCAAGCCTATCTCTGGCACTGTCGCTTAGGTCATATAAATGACAAGCGCTTATCCCAGCTCCATAAGGATGGTTTGCTGGACTCATTTGATTTTGAATCTTATGAGACGTGCGAGTCATGCCTACTAGGCAAGATGACCAAGACTCCCTTTAGTGGGCACAGCGAAAGAGCGACTGATTTGTTCGGACTCATACATAGTGATGTATGTGGCCCTTTCAATGTCGCTGCTAGAGGCGGTTATAGGTACTTCATCACATTTACTGATGACTTCAGTAGATATGGTTATGTGTATTTGATGACACATAAGTCTGAATCCTTTGAAAAGTTCAAAGAATTCAAGAATGAAGTACAGAACCATCTTGGCAAGAGTATTAAGATACTTCGATCCGATCGAGGTGGAGAATACCTTAGCCATGAGTTCCGTGACTATCTAGCTGAGTGTGGGATTCTATCCCAACTCACTCCTCCTGGAACACCACAGTGGAATGGTGTATCCGAAAGGAGGAATCATACCCTATTAGATATGGTACGATCTATGATGAGTCACGTAGATCTTCCGACATACCTTTGGGGATATGCTTTAGACACGACAGCTTTTATACTCAACCGAGTTCCATCCAAGGCTGTGATAAAGACACTATATAGGATATGGACTGAGAGAAATGCCCAGGTGTCTTTCATGAGGATTTGGGGTTGTGAGGCTTACGTTAGACGTCAAGTCTCAGATAAATTAGGACCCAAATCCGACAAGTGCTACTTTATAGGATATCCCAAGGAAACTAAGGGATATTACTTCTACATTCCCAGTCAAGACAGTTAGGATGTATATTAGAAAGCCTTGCTTTTAAGAAAGACTAGTGGGAGTACATTCGATCTTGAAGAAGTTCAAGATGCGGATCCTAGCACTGAAGCCTCGATGGAAGTTGAACTAGAACCACAAAGTGTTGTGGATGATGTTGTTCCATAAAGAGTTGAGGAACAACAACCAGTTCAAGTAGACATACCTCTTCGCAGGTCTGATAGGGTACGTCGTCAGCCTGAGAGATACTCATTTCTCTTGTCTGACCATGATGGCATTGTGCTCATAGAGGATGAGCCTATCACCTATCAGGAAGCTGTGATGAGACCAGATTCCGAGAAATGGCTAAAGGCCATGAGATCCGAGATGGAATCCATGTACACCAATCAAGTATGGACTTTGGTTGATCCACCTGAAGGGGTAAAACCCATTGGGTGTAAGTGGGTCTTTAAGAGAAAGACTGACATGGATGAACTTATCTATAAGGGTCGCTTGGTAGCTAAAGGTTTCAAGCAGATTCATGGTATTGACTATGATGAAACCTTTTTTCCAGTAGTAATGTTTAAGTCCATTCGGATCATGCTTACTATTGCAGCTTACCACGATTACGAGATCTGGCAGATGGATGTCAAAACCGCGTTTCTAAATGGAAACCTACTCGAGGATGTGCACATGACACAACCTGAGGGTTTTGTAGATCCAAAGCATACTAGCAGAGTATGTAAGCTGCATAGGTCCATTTATGGACTAAAGCAAGCTTCTCGGAGCTTGAATCTTCGATTCGATGATGCAATCAAATAGTTTGGTTTCATCAAGAATGAAGATGAACCTTGTGTATACAAGAAGGTTGTAGGGGACATAGTTGTCTTCCTCATATTGTATGTGGATGACATACTACTCATTGGGAAGGACATCCCTATGCTTCAGTCTATCAAGACCTGGCTAGGAAGTTGCTTCTCAATGAAAGACTTAGGTGAAGCATCCCGCATTCTAGGGATACAGATCTATAGAGATAGATCTAAGAGATTGCTTGGCCTAAGTCAGAGTACATATATTGACAAGGTACTCCTTCGGTTTGCCATGTAGAACTCCAAGAAGGGATTTCTGCCGATGTCACATGACGTGAGTCTTTCGAAGACTCAAGGTCCCTCTTCTAGAGAGGAGAGAGACTGCATGGATCAGATCCCTTATGCCTCAGCCATAGGATCTATCATGTACGTCATGCTATGTACTCGACCTGATGTCTCGTATGCTTTGAGCATGACGAGCAGATACCAGTCAGATCCAGGTGAAAGTCACTGGATAGTGGTTAAGAATATTCTTAAGTACTTAAGAAGGACTAAAGAATATTTCTTGATATATGGAGACAATGATGAGCTAGTTGTAAAGGGTTACAGTGATGCTAGCTTCCAGACCGACCAGGATGACTATAGATCGCAGTCGGGGTTCGTATTTTGCATTAATGGTGGTGCTGTGAGCTGGAAGAGTTTGAAGCAGGACATAGTAGCTGATTCTACGACAGAGGCCGAGTATATTGCTGCATCAGAGGCAGCAAAGGAGGCAGTTTGGATTCGCAAGGTCATCACTGAACTTGGGGTGGTTCCTAGCATTGCTGACCCTATTGAGCTCTATTGTGACAACAATGGAGCTATAATAAAATAAATGTGAGATGGACCTAGGCTAAAGTAGTTAACCAACCCCAAATTAATTAATTCAATTAATTTCAAAATCTTAGTTTGAAAATGTTAATCTTAATTTCAAAATGTTAGTCTTAATTTCAAAATGCTAATCTTAATTTCAAAATGTTAATCTTAATTTCAAAATGTTAATTATTTTAAAATAATTATTTACAAAATTATAACTTCAAGATCATAATTAATTTTAATAAAATTCAAAATCTTAATTATTTTTAAAAGATAATTAATTTTCAAATCATAATTAATATGTAAGTTTATAATTTCAATATATTTTCAAAATCTTCAAAATTTTAATTATTGTCAATTAAACTTATATTTTAAAATTTGAAATTTAAACTCATTGAAAATTCAAACTTATATTTTAAAATCTCAATTTCAACATAAACTTAACTCCGTCTCGTACAAACTCATAAGCTAAACATGTTTGATAACTGATCCGGCGGTAAGAATGGGGGGCCCACCTTCTGAAGGGTCCCAGCCTAAGGACGGATGGAGGGCTGGCCAAGCGGGTAATGGTCCGAGTGGAGCTAGAGATAACCCATCCATGGGCTTGGGTTTCCGACGCCAAGGCAGGAGGATCGAAGGGCCGAGCGGGAGTCCGCTCGGCTGGGACCAAAGGGCCGAGCGGGTTGTCCGTTCGGCCAAGATAGGGGCGAGGGTACAAAGGTGGTCGAGCGGCCTATGCGCTCGGCTCGGGATATGGGATATCAGCAGAAGCATGTCTGATGATTAGGCCGTACACAAGATCGCACGATGGAGGATCTCGCCGTCACATCATGGAGAGGTGGATACAGTAACAGTATGGCCTTAGGGATGTCCTTCTGACAGACTCATACCTGGGCATGATCGAAAGCAGGTGATCGCTTCGATTGGCGTGCTCAGGCTTCTTCAATAGGTCTATATAAGGCCCCCATTTCTTCACCGGAGGTATGGGCATCTAGATCTCTGAAGCCACTTCTTTTGTTATTCCTCGCCTGACTTGAGCGTCGGAGGGCCGTCGCCGGGACACCCCTCCCGGCTCGGTTTTGTTGCAGGTTCGCCGGAGCACTCGAGGATCCAGCAGGGAACGCCACGTCCCCAGCGTCCGTTGACTCCTGATTCGGACAGGATCAATTTGGCTCCGTCTGTGGGAACGCACCTGCATCCGAGCAGAGGCAATGGACGAGGCTGGAAGACTACACACCGTGGCACTCTCACAAGAGGAGTTTGACGCTATAGTCGAGGCGAGGGCAGCCAAGATAGTGGAGCAGCAAAAGGAGAAAGCACAAGCTGAGCGAGCGCAACAGCAAACAACCTCAGCTTCAGCAGACCGCCCGGAATATGTTTCAACAGGAGGGTTCCCTCGGGCTCTCTTCCGTACTCCCCCAAAAACCGCGCCCGCCCACGGGGAGCAAGGATCTTCGTCCGATGAGCCTCCCGTTCGGGATCATAGAAAGGGCAAAGCTCCCCGAGCGGACGCGCCACCCGAGCAGGTTCACCGGTAATTCTCTTAAGCCATACATCGGGATCCGCTACCAAAATATTATACACCACCACCGATCGGAGCTTACAATGGAATGACCGACCCCGACAATCATTTGGGGAAGTTCGACAGCATCGCCACCTTGCATCAGTACTCCGATGGCGTAAAGTGCCGGGTATTTCTCACCACTCTATCGGAATCTGCACATAGGTGGTTTCGGAGACTGCCGGACGGCTCTATCACTAGCTTCCAGGAGTTCCGAATGACATTTCTTCATCACTTTGCGAGCAGCCGACGTTATCAAAGGACAAGCGTCAGCCTGTTCACCGTCAAACAAGAACCAAGAGAATCTCTCCGGGCGTATATACAACGATTTAATCAAGTAGCGATGGACATCCCCACAGCCGCTTCGGAGACAATGGTGAACGCAAGGCCTCGTGGAAGGGGACTTCTTCCGCCGCTCATTCGCAAACCGCCCAAAGACTACGACCACATGCTGCACCGGGCGAATGAGTATATAAATGTGGAAGAGGGAAACTCATGCCGAACGTCCGGCCCATGCCGAACGGAAGCAGCCCGCTGCCCATCAGCCACCAAGAGGACCAAGAGTTGAGGCATCCCGGGCACATCATGCGAAGTCCCCGGTGGTCCAAGAGGTAGCGGCCGAGCGGCCAAAGATGAAGAAAAAGAGGGTATGGACCCTAATGTTTTGTTCTTTCCATAATACTGACTCCCACAACACCCGTGATTGTCGGGGCCTGCCTTCAATCACCCATCCCGTACGACGGGGTGGCCCTCGTCGATCGCCTTCACCCGACCGTCGGCAGCGGCATCAAGAGTCCGGTCGGCGAACATATAGAAGATCTCCCGAACAGTGTTTCCCTCCAAGGCATGAAGATCGCTCTCGAAGGTCCAATGAGCGACCTAGGCAGTCCGCTCGGGAGGAGGCGAACAGAAACAACACCTCCCGGGGAGAAATCAATATTATTGCGGGTGGGCCGACCGGAGGAGATTCACACAGGGCAAGAAAAGCAAGCGCTCGGCAGCTCAGAATCCATGAGGTGGGTTGCAGCCAAGAAAGGGCGAGCGGACCCGAGATCAGTTTCGGGCCTAAGGATCTTGAGGGAGTTGAAGTGCCGCATGATGATGCCCTTATCATTAAAGCGGTAATAGCCAACTACACCATCCACCGTATCTTCATTGACACTGGCAGCTCGGTCAACATCATCTTCAGAAAGGCCTTTGATCAACTACAAATCGATCAAGCCGAGCTGCTGCCCATGACAACCCCCCTCTATGGGTTTACGGGCAATGAGGTTCTTCCGGTCGGACAGGTAAGACTGGCTATCTCCTTAGGGGAAGAACCGCTCCGGAGAACGAGGACAACAAACTTTGTGGTGGTCGACTCCCCTTCATCCTACAGCGTGATATTGGGGCGACCGGCGTTAAGCGAATTTCGAGCTGCTGTGTCGACATTCTACCAGAAGATCAAATTCCCGGTCAAGGACAAAGTCGGCGAAGTACGAGGAGATCAATTAGCCGCTCGGAAATGCTATGTGGAAATAGTCCGAGCTAAATCCAGCGCCGCTCGAAAGTCTCCACGGATCGAGGTGCACGCCATAACCGAGAAGCCTCCTGCCTTAATTTATGATGAAAAGGAGGAAGTGCAGATTCATCCGAGCCGACCGGAGGCCACAACCTTTATTGCTGCCGACCTGGAGGACGAACAGAAAGAAGAGGTGGTCAAATGCCTCCAGAGGAATCATGACGTCTTCGCCTGGTCGACGCATGAGCTGCCCGGTGTCTCCCCCAGCATAGCCCAACATAAGCTTCACGTCCGACCGGACGCTCGGCCAGTAAAACAAAGAAGAAGAGATTTCAGCGCCGAGCAAAATATTATCATTCGAGCAGAGGTAGAAAGACTCTTAGAAGCCGGCCACATACGGGAGGTTCAATTCCCAAGCTGGTTAGCAAATGTGGTGCTCGTCTCCAAGCCGGGCAACAAATGGAGGGTGTGCATCGACTTCAGAGATCTGAACAAAGCTTGCCCGAAGGATTTCTACCCTCTGCCCCGAATCGACCAGCTCGTAGATTCTACAGTCGGATGCGAGCTTATATGTATGTTGGACGCCTACCAAGGCTATCATCAAGTGCCGCTCGCCCCGGAGGATCAGGAAAAAGTTAGCTTCGTTACACCAGACGGGACGTATTGCTATACGGTGATGCCGTTCGGGCTGAAGAATGCCGGAGCAACATATCAAAGATTGATGAATAGGGTCTTCCGCGAGCAAATCGGACATAACCTGGAGGTATATGTAGATGACATCCTCATCAAATCTTTCCGAGCGGCCACTTTATGCAAAGATATGGAAGAAACCTTCCATACACTCAGAAAATATGGGGTCAAGCTCAATCCTCATAAGTGTTTGTTCGGCGCCAAAGGAGGACGCTTCTTGGGCTATATTGTGACCGAGCGGGGTATTGAAGCTAATCCTAGCAAAGTGAAGGCTCTTCAGGACATGCCACCGCCCAAAAATATGAGGGAAGTACAGAGGCTGACCGGTCGGATTACAGCGCTATCACGCTTCATCTCTAAGACTGCCGATCGGAGCCTTCCGTTCTTCAAAATCCTCCGCAAAGCTACAAAGTTCCAATGGAATGAAGTGCTGGCCAAGCCAACTGTCGGCGAGCCGTTGCACATTTATTTATCCTCAACCGAGCATGCTGTGGGATCGGCGTTAGTCCGGTCGAGAGGTGAGGAGCAACCTGTATATTTCCTTAGTCATATCTTGAAAGATGTTGAAACCCGCTACACCGGACTCGAGAAGTTGGCCTTTGCTTTGATTCTTGCCGCTCGGAGGCTTCGTCCTTATTTCTTGGCGCACACAATTATCGTTAAGACCAATAGCCCGTTGGGACGAGTGCTTTTGAACCCAGAAGCTTCCGGACGGCTCATCAAATGGACAACCGAGCTAAGCGAATTTGATATCCAATATCAACCCCGCTTGGCTATCAAAGCACAAGCATTAGCCGATTTCGTGACAGAAGTGCAGAACCCGGAACCCGAAGCTGTGTGGAAAGTGTTCGTGGATGGATCGTCCACTAGACACGGAAGCGGAATTGGCATAGTATTGCTGTCCCCTCAAGGAGAGCGGATGCAGCTCTCCGTCCGGCTAGATTATCGAGCGACCAACAACGAAGCAGAATATGAAGCCCTTATTGTTGGATTACAGGCCGCTCGGCACGTTGGAGCTGGCCGAGTCATCCTCTATTCAGATTCCCAGTTGGCTGCTCAGCAAATCTCGGGGATGTTCGAGATAAATAGTGCAAGGCTCAAGCTCTACGTGGAAGCTATTGAAAAACATAAACTCAACTTCAGGGAGGTGGTTATTCAGAAGATCCCCCGGGCGGAGAATCAAGTGGCGGATGAATTGGCCAAGCTGGCAAGTGCGTTATCCCCGGTCGGCTCTCAGAAGCCGATCGAGCAAGTATCTTTAGTGGCATATGTCGATCGGATGGAGGGCATCACATACCCGAGCGACTGGAGGACAACTATTGTGGAGTTTTTGCGCTCGGGAGCTATCCCATCCGACCGGGAAGAAGCTCACTTCTATAAGAAGGCCTTCTCCCGTCCGCTCCTAAAATGCGTCAGCTGGGAAGATGCCGAGTACATCCTTCGAGAAGTGCACCAAGGTTCGTGCGGTAGACATCCAGGAGGAAGGTCATTGACCAGGAAGATTTTGCTAGCCGGGTATTTTTGGCCAACACTTCAAAAGGATGCTGCCCAGACCGTTGCAAATTGTCTATCCTGTCAGAAGTATCACAGCATGTCCCACCGACCGGCAGAAGAGATGAAAGCATCAACTGTGGCGTGCCCGTTCGACCAATGGGGGATGGACATCGTGGGACCCTTCCCCATGGCTACCGGGCAGCGGAAGTTCTTATTGGTGGCGGTTGATTACTTCTCAAAATGGGTGGAAGCTGAGCCACTTGCAAAAATATCCGAGCAGATGGTCAAAAAGTTCATATGGCAAAATATCATATGCCGCTTTGGCATCCCAAGACGACTCGTCTCTGACAACGGACGTCAATTCACGGGGAAGTTGCTCGAAGAGTGGTGCGACAGTTATGGCATCGAGCAGCACTTCACATCGGTGGCATATCCCCAGAGTAACGGTCAAGCCGAGGTAACAAACCGGGAAATTCTCAGAATTTTACGGGCTCGGCTTGACCATGAAGGAGGTAGCTGGGTAGACGAGCTGCCGGGCGTCTTATGGGCTCTCCGCACGACACCAAAGGAGGGAACGGGCGTTACTCCCTTTCACTTGGTATATGGAGGCGAAGCAGTCATCCCGATTGAAGTTGGGGTGGAGTCCGTCCGGGTGCAAAACTACGATGAAGATAACGTCGAACGGAGGAGCGTGGAGCTAGACTTGGTCGAAGAGGAAAGAGCTAAAGCGTCCGTCCGGCTGATGGCGTACCGGCAGCGTATGAAGCAGAACTACAACCGACGCGTGATCCCTAGGGCCTTTCAGGTAGGCGACCTGGTTTGGAAGAAAGTTAAGCCGGTTGGGGATGTCGGCAAGTTGGAAGCTCCCTGGGCAGGACCCTTTGAAGTAGTCGAGAAGCTCCGTTTGGGCGCTTATTACCTCAAGGATGCGGAAGGTCGTATGCTAGACCGGCCATGGAATGCCAATCACCTTCAGCCCTATAGAGCTGGGTGAGAGGTGCGCTTTGCTCTATTTTGTGTGAATTCAAAATAGTTGTACTCCTTTTATCGCAGGAAGTAAATTATTCCCAAGGCATTCTGTGTTCATAGCCGAACGGTTGGTTATCCGAAGGCCCCGATGTTAGAGTGTATACTAAAAGCCTAGCTTTTGGTATAAACATTTATCTAGAAATAAGAATCACATTGGTCAAATATCTACATTTATGATAAATGTAGTTGTTCAATTACTTTATATTGTAGATAACATGGTGTGTGGTGTCACACACAGAGGATCATGTTATCAGTACCTTATAAATTATAAACAGTAGCTCACGACCATAATGGAAAGGAACAAACCATTGGAAGGTCGTAGTGTAATTAGGTATTAGTTTATCTTAACTATATAATTACACTAGTACACTTAGAGTGTATTGAGTAGGACCATTAGAGGTCGTTTCTTTTATATTGACTTTATAAAGAAACAAAGACCTCAGTTATTATGGAAGTGTGTGCTCTTAATCCTAATATAATAACAAGCACATATATTTGATATTTATTTTTTTAATTTATCAATGGGTGAGATTTAGTTCGATGAATCAATAAGCCTGATAAGTTGGGAAATGATATCACTTATAGTGTGTGTTGTTGACTATAGAAAGAAACTGTGTCCTAGTGATCTAGGTTGAGAATGTCCCCAAGAGGAGCTCATAAGGATTGTCATGTTAAACCCTGCAGGTGGACTTAGTCCGACATGACGATGAAGTTGAGTGGTACTACTCTTGGAGCTAGATATTAATTAAGTGAGTTGTCAGTAACTTACTTAATTAGTGGACATTTGTTATCTTAAACACAGGGAGACTAACACACTCATAATAAGCAGGAGCCCAAAATGTAATTTGGGATTGGTGCGGTAGTTCAATAATACTTCTTTAGTGGAATGAATTATTATTGATGAAATTAAGTTGTGTATTCGGGGCGAACACGGGATGCTTAATTTCATCGGGAGACCAAAACCAATTCCTCCTCTCGGTCCCTATCGTAGCCTCTAGTATATAGAGATTTATACCCACTGCATACCCACCTTCTTACCCATCCAATGGGGCCGGCCAAGCTAGCTTGGAACCCAAGCTAGGGCCGACCAAGTGGATGAGCCATGTAGGTGGCCGGCCAAAGCTTGGGTCCCAAGCTTAGGTGGCCGACCACTAGAATATTTAAAAGGATTTTTATTAAAATTATTTCTTATGTGGATATCATGATTTTAAAAGAGAGTTTAAAAATTAAAATTTTCCTTTTATAGCTTTCTACAAAAGATTAAGAGAAGAGATTAATCTCTTTCCTTATTTGTAGTTTAAAAGGATGGTTTTAATTTTTGGTAAAAACTTTCCTTATTTGTAAATCATCTACATGTTTAAAAGAGAGTTTAAAATTTGAAATCTTTCCTTATTTGTTGATTAAAGGAGGATTTTAAATTTTAAGAAAACTTTCCTTTTTAACCATGTTCATGATTTAAAAGAAAGTTTAAAAATTAATAATTCTCTTTTATTAGTTTCTACAAAAGATTGAGAAAAGATTTGATATCTTTCCTTATTTGTAGATTAAAAGAGATTTTAATTTTTAGAGATAACTTTCTTTTTATCCACATGTTTAAAAGAAAGATTTTAATTTATTAAATTTCCTTTTTATAAACCAATCATGAAGGGATTAAATTATTGGAGAAATTTTATAAATTTCTGGAGACAAATTAGGAAGTTTTAATTAATTAAAACTCTCCTTGTTTGTAGCTTTGGTGTGGCCGGCCAAATAGAATTGAGAAAGAAAATTATTTTTAATTAAATAATTTTTCCTTTTCAATGGAAAAAGAATTAAGGAAATTTTTATTAAATTTTCCTTATTCGCCAGGATCAAGGATTATAAAAGAGGGGGTAGAGGAGGCTTCAAAGCTAACGACTCTATTCTATTTTTCTTTCTCTTTTCCTTGGTGTTGTGGCCGGCCAACCTCTCTTCTTCTCTTCCTCTTGGTGGTGGCCGAACCTTCTCTATTGGCTTGGAGCTTTTGTGGTGGCCGGATACTACTTGGAGAAGAAGAAGAAGAAGGAGAGAAAGCTTGTATCCCTTGGAGCTTGGTTGGCGTTTTGTTCTTCGTCCTTGGTGAAGCTTCTCTGTGTTGGCCGAACCTAGCTAGGAGGAGAAGAAGGTGCTTGGTGGTTTCTCATCTCGGAAGATCGTTGCCCACACAACATCCGAGGTTAGAAGAGGAATACGGTAGAAGATCAAGAGGTCTTTCTAGAAGGTATAACTAGTAATTTTTCTTTCCGCATCATGCTAGTTATTTATGGAAATAATACCAAATACAAGAGGCTTACGATTCTAGTATTTCGAATATGTTTTTCGAAGTTGTGTTCTTTTATTTTAATTTTCCTTGTGATTTGATTGTTCTTTTCGGTTAACCTAAAGTTATTTTAGGAAATTAAATATTAGATTTCTATAAAAGGTTTTGTCTAGTCGGTGGTGGTTGCTCCCATATCCAAGAAGGCCATGTGCCTTGCCACGTCAGTACTGGGAACCAATTATGGAAATTAATATTTAATGGAATTAATAACTTAAGGTGATTTGGGTCGAACGTGTTAAGTTCCGCAGGAGATCCAAGTCAAAACCTAAAAGAACAAATAGATTAAGTTTTGGATCAAACGTGTTAAGTTCCGCAGGCGATCCAAAATTTAATTTAAAAGAACACATGGTAGCTAGGAAAAGGTTCAGACCTTTGTACAAAATTTTTGTACAGTGGAACCTCTAGGCTTTCCGAGTAGCAACCAACAATTGGTATCAGAGCTAGGGTTTTGCCTTTGTGTATTTGGTATTAGTTTAATTATGCACATGTCATACATAATTTATGCAGGTTAATAGTAGGATGTGCTAACTTTGTGGATGCAGGATCCAACTATTATGGCTTTTAGTTATTATGTGTGTTATTGGACCCTTGGACATGTCAAGGGCATTTATATGTGTGTGCATGATTGTATTATAAAATCGTATTTAGTTTTATTAGGATTTTATTTTTGATCTAGATACATGTACATTCCTTTTATGGAATATAGGATCAAAAATGTAAAATTCTATTTATGTCGCGGATCGAATCTTGCAAAGCGTGGAACCTTCTAAGGACCAGAGGCGCAGCGGAACTAGGAGCAAGATGGATGCGACAGCTAATCCCGGTGGCGGTGGCCAAATATGGCAGCATCTTGGGATGACAACACACGGAGGACAACTAGAGATAAAAATCATAATAGTTGAAAATTAGATTTTCTATTTATTGCTTTTATATTGTGCTATGTGTGCATGTTGGTTTACATATTTAGTAGGCTAGCATAGTTAAAATTCCTCATTTATAAATAACTAAGTGGGAGAGGGATTTTTAAGTAAATCTCATGGTCTCCATTACTGGTTTGTAAGTGATACAAACAAGCTTGCGCGTTGGCTCTGAGTGCCTTCCTCCATAACGGATGAGCTTGTTTGTGGATCACTATAACAGACTTCCATTTTTGGATGACTATAGGAAGTTAATTAAGAGCGTTTGATCTTCCCCAACGGAAGGGGCATAATCTTATTAATGGACTTAGTGTCAAGTAATGGTATACACTTAGACACATTTAATAGTATCCTCCCCAACGGAGTCACTACTATCACTTGTGTGACCAAAGGGAAACCAACTATTAATTTGTCATAAAACTAGATTGGCAATATAATAAAATTAATAAACCCCTCTTACAAATGTTTGATTTGTATACGTCCACACTAACGTGGCATACAAGATTCATGGTGTTTGAGGTAATTTTATTTGTCAAAAGTTATATTGACAAGATAGTCAATGGGTAAAACCCTCCTCTTACAAATGATGAATTTGTATATGTCCACACTAACGTGGCATGCAAAATTCACGGTGTTTGAGGTGTTGGTAAATTTAAATAATATTGTTTGAGGAATCAATGTTATTTTAAATTCAAAGAGCTTTGACCAAATATTTGATCAAAGACAGATCAACTATTAATTTTATTCGTCATAAAGTAAAGTTGACGAGATAATAAAATTAATGAATAAAATCTCCTCTTCGATTTTGTATACACAAAATTCATGGAGATTTTAAGGAGTTGATCTTGACCAAATATTTTTGTGATTCTTAGGATGTTTGTCAATCCCTAGTAGTCATACTATAGAAAAAGACTTAGTAGCCCCAATTGTAATGATTGGAAATAGGACTTGGACATTAAGGTAGACTGTCTTCTTAGAACTAAGAACAATTTAGGTGTATTTAATTCATTAGTTGAAACATGTCTAATGGTGTTATCTACCAGAACCTGGAGTGTAGATACAAGATATCATTAATCATGTATGCAATTCATTGCAGGGTTCCAGGAAACCCGACAACTAAATGAAAGGTAAATCACCGTCCACATGGGTACTACTGTAAAAGTGGTAGCTGTTGCAGTGGGAGATGTTTATCCTTTGATAAGAATAAAATATGGATTATTAGAAATTGTCTTTACGTACTAAGTTTAGAAAGAACCCCAATCGATCGGTGGATCGATTGGGGGGTCCCAATCGATCAGCTGATCGATCAGGCAGATTGCTCTGCGAACAGTAGGTTTCTGGATCGATCAGCCGATCGATCCAGCAATTTCTGTCGCGAACAGAAGGTTCGGGGATCGATCACTGGATCGATTGGTCAGTCTGGATCGATCAGCCGATCGATCCAGAATATCGTCCCGAGCACAGTAGCGTGCTGGATCGATCACTGGATCGATCCAACCTATGTCCCGCATACAGTAGCCGGCTGAATCGATCCCTGGATCGATCCGACGTTCCAATCGATCAATGGATCGATTGGGAGGTCTGATAACAGCTGGAAACCATTTATTTCAGTTCCTTGACCATAGGGGATGTAGTATACGCTAGGTATACTTTAGATTACACCCTTTAGCATGTATAGGATCAAGAAATGTTAGCAGCTTAGAAAATTTCAAATTAGTACAGCTTCCGCATCTAGATTTTATGATGGTCCACGAGTAGTTAGCACAGCATAACTGTAGCGATCGGCCTCACAGCCTAGCTAGTAGGAGGTGGGTGGTTACAGAGTGGTATCAGAGCAGTGTTCTATACTTCCTACACACACATCAGCATTGAACCTACAGCTTCCAAGTAAGAATACCTCTACTTCATTTATGTTTTCTGTTTCCTTGTTATAGTTTATGTTTATAGATAAACTGCTGCATGATAGTATGTGATAGTATATAACATGATAACGATAGTTTTACAATTATGATTGTAATAGTTATTCATATTCTGTCCTCTATGTCTTTAGCAATGGCACGAGAACGCCCAGCTAGAAGGGCACTAGCTACTGAGCCCCAGCAAGAGGCAGGCAGTTCAGTGCCTCCTCCCGACCTTACAGCATTAGTGGCTCAGTTACAGCAGCAGCAACAAGAAATAGCCACCTTAAAGGCTAATCGGCAGAATACCCCACAGTCAACCCTGACGACTCCGAAGTCTTAGAGGTTCCACCAGCCCAGCCCAGTAGTCGCAGCAGCTGAGCCAAGAAAGGAAGCCTATCTGATCCAGTGGCAGAGCAGAGAACTTCTCGGCACTAGTGAACCATGGGATGCACAAGCTGGTTCAACACTCGAGAGCACGATGGAGCTTCTAGCTAGAACACGAGAAGGTGAAGTGTGCCTCCTTCGGCCGACGCGCGCATGTGGTGGGAAAGAATCAGAGCGCCCGGTGAACCGGATGTCATGGGCTGACTTGAGAAGGAGTTCTTCGAGGAGTTCTTTCACATACGGGTTACAAACCGCCACTACGACGAGTTCACCGAGTTTCGTCAGGGCAACCTTTCAGTTGAGGAAGCCGTGAAGAAATTCAACATGTTGGCTCGTCTATGCCCAGAGCTAGTCGGCACAGAGAAGGAACGAATCCTTGCTCAAGATGCCGAGGCCGAGATAGCAGTGAACGTGGCGGGTGGCATACATAGGCCACAAACCACGGAGGAGTTGGTGAGCAGTGCCTTGACCACAGAGCATTACATAAAGCAGCAGAAGCAAGTCTCCTCAGAGTCCAAAGGCCAAGGAAACTCTCACACTCAAAAATAGCAAGGCCACAGCTCTAACTGGAAAGGGAACTCCAACAGCAAGCGCAAATCAGGGAGTGACCCAAAAGGAGGACCATCGAGCAAGCGACCCAGTTATCCAAAGTGTGCTACTTGTGGGAAATTCCACCCAGGGGTTTGTCGCAAGGGCACACGAGGATGCTTTGAATGTGGACAAGAAGGGCACATGGCCAAGCAGTGCCCGAACAAGACCGGTCTTCCTCAGCCACAGCAGATTCAGTATGCAGGCCAGCCAGCTCAGTTATATCATATGCAGGCCGCTCTAGAAGGTCCACTTATCAGCCAGGGCAAATTAGAAGCCCCTCCAGCTACGGCGAATGCGAGGATCTACTCACTCACCAAAGAGGACGTAGCCAATGCCTCGATAATTGTCACAGGTCAGATTAGCATTTTACAGTTTAGTGCTACTGTTCTATTTGATACTGGGGCAGCCCATTCATATATAGCCAGGATGTTCTTCGAAAAATTAGAAATACCCTCAGAGGTACTCAGTGGTCAGTTTTTGACGACACTGCCTTCAGGAGAGATCATGGCATCCACGCACTGGCTCAGTCACCATAGCAAGCAGAGAGCTCTTTTGTGATCCGATAGTGCTAGAGATGACCGACTATGACGTTATCTTTGGAGATACGGTGCTACCATAGAGTGCCGTAAACAGAAAGTCATCTTCCAACCTGAAGCGTATAATTTGAATACAGTGGGGAACCAAAGAGAAAGGCCAAGAAGTTTCTCTCAGCTATGAAAGCACGAAGCTAATGGAGATGTACAGGATTCCTAGCACACGTAGTCAACGCCAGCCAGGACAAGAACCAACAACTAGCAGAGGTTTGAGTCGTATGTGACTACCAGCAGTCTTCCCCGAGGAGTTACCTAGCACCGACAGGAGATTGACTTTGAGATAGAGCTCATTCCGGACAAACCCTATCTCCAAAGCGCCTTATCGCATGGCTCAAGCAGAATGAAGGAACTTGAGGAACTCAGGAGTCGCTTGACAAGGGTTTCATACGCCTGAGTCACATGGGGAGCGCCTGTATTGTTAGTGAAGAAGAAGGATGGAAGCATGCATTGTGCATAGACTACGATCACCGAACCAAGTCACGATCAAGAACAGTATCCCTTCCCGAATCGATTTCGACCAGATGAAGGGAGCAGCGGTGTTCTCTAAGATAGATCTCGGATCAGGTTATCATCAGGTGAAGGTTAAAGAAGGGGATATACCCAAGACATCATTCAGAACCGGATACTGGACACTACACGAGTTCGTGACATATCTTCTTACCGATGCTCCACTACATTCATGGATCTCATGAACAGAGTATTCAGGGAGTATTTAGATAAGTTTGTTATTGTGTTTATCGATGACATCCTTATCTACTCAGGAACTCAGGAAGAACACTCAGAGCACCTGAAACTAGTATTGCAGACCCTTCAGCAGAACCAGCTATACGCCAAGTTCACGAAATGTGAATTTTGGCTAGATCAGGTGTCCTTCCTGGGTCACATCATCTCAAAGGATGGTATTATGGTAGATCCCAGCAAGATAGAAACAGTAAGTAACTGGAAGAGACCTAAGAACGCCAGCGAAATCAGGAGCTTTCTGGGATTAGCAGGATATTACAGAAAGTTTGTAGAGGACTTCTCCAGGATAGCCTCCCCACTGACAGCTCTTACCAGAAAGAACAGGAAATTTCAGTGGGCAAAGGACTGTGAGAACAGCTTCAACGAGCTAAAAAGGAGATTGACCAGTGCTCCCATTTTGGCTCTACCAGACAACACCAGCAACTTTGACATCTATAGTGATGCCTCTAAGTTGGGACTAGGAGCAGTACTAATGCAAAACGGCAAGGTGATCGCCTATGCCTCCAGACAACTCAAGGATTATGAGAAGAATTACCCTACTCATGACCTTGAGCTTGCAGCAGTAGTGTTCGCTCTCAAAATTTGGAGACATTACTTATATGGAGCTCAGTGCAGAGTGTATACAGATCATCAGAGTCTGAAGTACTTCTTCACTCGGAAGGATCTGAACATGCGACAGCGCAGATGGCTTGAGCTGGTCAAAGATTATGATATAGACATCCTCTACCATCCAGGGAAAGCCAATAAGGTAGCCGACACACTTAGCAGAAAATCCAGTGCTACCTTATTATCTCTTACAGCCATGTCACTGCCCCTACAGAAGGAGATCGTAGATTTCGGTCTCGAACTCATCGTTGGGAAGCTCTCTACTATGACCTTAGAGTCTACCTTGCTTGGTGATATTCAGTCAGCTCAGGAGCAGGACCCTGAAATTCAGAAAATCAAGCAAGGGCTAGCAGAATCAGAAAATAGAGAATTCAGAGTGTCCGATAGCGGGGTGTTGTATTTTGGTGACAGACTCTGTGTTCCAGATCAGGAGGAGCTACGGAGACAGATTTTAGATGAGGCTCACAAGACTCCCTATGCGATGCATCCAGGTTCCACCAAAATGTATCAAGACCTGAAGAACCATTTTTGGTGGCCCGGGATGAAGCGAGACATCGCCAGATATGTTAGCATCTGCCTCACCTGTCAGAGGGTCAAGGCAGAACATCAGCGACCAGGAGGAGTTCTGCAGCCTATACAGATTCCAGAATGGAAGTGGGAGGACATCTCTATGGATTTCATAGTGGGGCTGCCCAGAACCACGAATGGTTTTGACGCCATCTGGGTAATAGTCGACAGATTGACTAAATCAGCCCACTTCTTAGCTATCAAGATATCCTACTCCATGGAGAAGCTAGCTCAGTTGTATCTCCAGGAGATCGTCAGACTACATGGAGTTCCACGAACCATCATTTCAGACAGAGACAGCAGATTCACATCACACTTCTGGGAGTGTGTACAGTCAGCGTTGGGCACTAAGTTAAAGTTCACCACAGCATTCCATCCTCAGACAGACGATCAGACGGAGCGAGTAAATCAGGTACTCGAAGATATGCTCCGAGCGTGTGCCCTAGACTTCAAGGGAAGTTGGTACAAATATCTGAGCTTAGCAGAATTTGCATACAACAACAGCTATCAGGCCACTATCGGCATGGCACCTTACGAGACTCTCTATGGGCGGAGGTGTAGATCTCCAATCTGCTGGTATGAGAGTGGTGAACAGAAAGAACTAGAACTTCAGACAGATCTAGTAGCAGATACCACAGCAGCTATACAGCAGATCCGCCAGAGGATAGAGATAGCTCAGAGCCGCCAGAAAAGCTATGCTGATACACGGCGCAGACCCTTAGAGTTTTCAGTCGGGGATACAGTGTTCCTCAGAGTAGCTCCCATAAAGGGAGTGATGCGTTTTGGGAAGAAGGGCAAACTTAGTCCCAGATATGTGGGACCATACCTTATCAGCAGAAGAGTGGGCAAGGTAGCATATGAGCTAGAGCTACCCCAGGAAATGTCAGCTGTCCACAACGTATTTCATGTCTCTATGCTGAAGAAGCATACCCCAGATGCCACCCAGGTGATTGAGCCCCAGTCGGTACAGATCCGCGAAGACCTCAGCTATGATAGTCGACCTATTCAGATAATAGACCGAGCAGTTAAGAAATTACGGAACAAGGAAGTACCATTAGTCAAAGTCATTTGGCACAGTCACACAGCATAAGAGGCAACTTGGGAGACAGAAGCCAGCATGAGACAGAAGTACCCAGAGTTATTCTAAGTTCGAGGATGAACTTTTTATAAGGTATGGGGAGTTGTAACGCCCAAAAATTCTCAAATTATTTTTAGAAATATTCTATGATTTTTCTGGAATTATTAGATATTTTTCCGGAATTTTTCGAGTAGCGGAAGTAGCAAAAATTATTAGAAAAGTAAAATGACTTAAGCGGAAATCGAACCCGGGACCTCTCGGGTCCGCTAAACCTTTAGTTAGCCTTAGTAACCAGTGAACCCAACAGGGCCGTGCTGAGAGAAAGGAGAATCAAATATATTTATAATTGAGTTGGGCCAAAATACCCACTTAATATAAATTAAAAACTTAAGTTGGTTTGGGTTATTTTTTTAAGTTGGTTCGGCAACCTCTTCCCCTCCAAACCCTCACGCCGAACACCTCTCCCTCTCCTTCCTTCTCTCGGCGCCAACACCCAAGCAAGCCTAGGGTTTCATCCCTAGGGCCAAAGGAGTGCCTTCCGGTGACATCTCGGACACAAGAACGTTCCCCTCCGCGAGTAGAGCACGTGGACGTGAGCGAATCGTCGAGAAGTCGTCTCCACCGGAATTTCTAGCGATTAGATTTGTAAGAAATCTAGCACACAAGGTAAGAAACCCCTCACATGCGGTATAAGTAGCTCCGTTTGGTTTTATACGCACTAGTTTAGCTATATGTAGTTTTTATCGTCGCATAGGGTGAATTTGACCCTCCTCGCAGATTTAGGGATTTAGTGAGTACTTCTAGATGGGCCGGACACGTATTCCCTCTTCAGTGGGGGTTCCTAGACGTTGTCGGGTGCCTAGAAGTGGTCTCCCTAATAGAGGGGAGAGTTGGGGCACACTAGGTGTTCGATAAAATAGCTAGTTAAGAAAAATGCAAATTAGACATTTTAATAGCTCAGTTAAATGCATTAGAAGCATCTAAATCAGTAAATCAGTTTATTTTAGCTTATATGGGACCACGGTCCAATGGGTGGGCTCCCACAGTCGCCTCTAGGTTCAGACAACCTAGTTCTAGGTTCAGATAACCTAGATTCAGCAAAATAGTATTAGCTATTTCAGTATTTTATTTTCAGTGGCACTGCACTGGATCAGATATCCATTGGGTTGGACTCCCACAGTCGTCCCTAGGTTTAGATAACCTAATTAACCCTACTAAATTCGGGACTTGCAAACCCGGGTCTAGTTAGGGATGCGCGCACAGGAAGTACAGTTGTCGGGCCCAAACAACATGATTATGTATTTTCACTTATTATGAATTAGTTTTTCAAAGCTCAAATTAGTTATGTTAGTTGAGTTGGAATTCAGTATCAGTTTAGCTACAGTTTAGCTTATTATATGTTCAGTTCAATTATCTTTATTGATTCATATGATTAGTTGTCATGCCATGATTGTATGCTTATATGTCATGCCATGTTTAGTTTATTCAGTATACTCAGCATATCCTTTCAAACAGCATGATTTAAAGTCATATTTGCATCGTATGCATGTTTTAGTGAGGTAGATGGTTTCTTACTAAGCTTTTTAGCTTACAGATACTATTTTCCTTATACTGCAGATACAGGTAAAAGGAAAACGGACTAGCAGTGGAGGCTGGAGGTCAATGCAGATCGAGATGGTGTGTGTGGCAGGAACATGGAATAGAAGATCCTTAGGGGATCTAGCAAGCTTAAACAATTGAACTTTTAGTATTTCTATTTTCACGCACTTTTAATTGTTAAATGCTACGAACTAGTAAACCATGCTTTATATCCAGTTTAGAATGCTAGCTTTATGTCATTAGAATATATTCTATGGATTGTATAAGTGAAATGTGAGATTTTGGCACGAACAAGTGCTGAAATCAGAGCTTAACTGCAAAATCAGAAACCCCAATCGATCGGTGGATCGATTGGGGGGTCCCAATCGATCAGCTGATCGATCGGGCAAATTACTCCGCGAACAGTAGGTTTCTGGATCGATCAGCCGATCGATCCAGCAATTTCTGTCGCGAACAGAAGGTTCGGGGATCGATCACTGGATCGATTGGTCAGTCTGGATCGATCAGCCGATCGATCCAGAATATCGTCCCGAGCACAGTAGTGTGCTGGATCGATCACTGGATCGATCCAACCTATGTCCCGCGTACAGTAGCCGGCTGAATCGATCCCTGGATCGATCCGACGTTCCAATCGATCAATGGATCGATTGGGAGGTCTGATAACAGCTGGAAACCATTTATTTCAGTTCCTTGACCATAGGGGATGTAGTATACGCTAGGTATACTTTAGATTACACCCTTTAACATGTATAGGATCAAGAAATGTTAGCAGCTTAGAAAATTTCAAATTATTACAGCTTCCGCATCTAGATTTTACGATGGTCCGCGAGTAGTTAGCACAGCATAACTGTAGCGATCGGCCTCGCAGCCTAGCTAGTAGGAGGCGGGTGGTTACAATATAATATATATTATCTTTCCAAATTTAGGCTTTCGTCAACATGTTCATTTCTGCTCTCTACTCTCAAATCGATCATGCTCAACTTCATACACATATAAAAATGTATCATTTTGAGCACATCATCATCAATGTTCAAAGTCACATAGATCTTATGTTGCGGAGCTAGATATTGTAGAATCATAGATTCGGAAATAATCTCTGTACATTTTTTGCAAGACTTGCATATATATCCATCAAACTATAACCATTGGGAATTGAAATCACAAACAATTAGTTCTTGCACTTAGAACTATCCAAAAATGCAAAGTTGCAAGGTCTACTTCCAGAATCCATTTTAACCTAATCCACAAAAACATAACATTCAATTCAATCGTATAAAAACTGAAGATCAAAGTTTTATTCATATACAATTCAAGAATTTGTTTAGAGATTTCCTAATGATTTAAAAAAATTTCTATTCAAGAACTAAATAATAAAAAATTACCATCAATTTGTCTCTAAATAGCACAAACCTAACCAGAAAACTAAACCCCAAATATTATCTTATTCACAAATCTAGTTTTATTCAACCTCATAAATTTTGAGAATCATATTGTTTAAATTAGGAACAATGCTCTGTTTATTGATAATCATTACAAAATGTCCACATATATTATTCTTTCCTTGAATTAAAGAAGATGCAATACAAACTCAATTCATAAATTACAATTCCAAAATAGAAATCAAATTTTATTCAACCTAAACCTCACAAAATCGAAAATACCCATGAACTAAAATACCCATAACTTAAAGCTTAGATTTTTCACACAAAAATAACAAATTAGTCGAAATCTAAGGAAAAAGATTATAACTTATCGATAATTCTTGGGTTGAAGGTGAAAGTAGGATTCTGTCGGCTCTCAGATTTTTGTCTTTAACGTTGATGGAGATGCTTTAGAGTCGAAGTAAGAGGAGGTCAGATTGTCGCCAATGGTTTGGAGGGGAAATCGGGGACTGCGTCGTCGATGGCTTGGAGTCGCGGAGGCTCGAAGTAAGGGGAGGTAGTGTGTCAGTAGTTGATAGAGAAATAAGTAATATTTGAGTATTTTAATTTAATAAAGAGTAAGTTCGTAATTTGGTATGAATTAGACAGTTGAAATAAATAAACTGGTTTGGTGAAGTATAGAGAAGAAAAAAAAAAAGTCTGATACAGAACTGAATACAAATTTTTAGATTTGTACGGAGATTTTAAAGTAATGTTTCCATAAAAGTTCAGATGTATGGACGCATTTGTAATTTTTATTTTTTTTCTCAAAATTAATAATATTAATGAAATTGCTTCAATAAAAAATGTATGGTTTAATAATATATAATAAAAAAATGTAGGGAGTCTTTTTAATAAGGAATAAAATAATAGATTTTTATATTTCACTGGCGATTAAAAAAATTCATTTTGATAGAATTCGGTAAATTAGACAGAGACAACCTGCATCTTGTTATATGCATAACTAAAGAGAAAAATCAACGGAAAAGCAACAACACGAGCATCATCCATAATTAAGGATACCCCTAGGATGAATTTAATGATTAGTGTATGAGATGTCCTCATAATGAGATCTGGACTTCGAATCTTGATAAAGTTAAGATAAATATCTTTCTTATGTGTTAGTTATTATTCCAAATATTAGTAGTCGATCATGATTTACCTTCTCCATGTTGGGCTTGGACGAGTTGACGAGAACACTGAAGGTGAATGCATTCGTTTTTTTTTTACAATCATCCATAATCAGAAATGAATAAAAATTTAATAAAATTAAATTTGATTTTTAATTAATTCAGTTTTGATTTTAAATTTTATAATTCAGTTAAATCAATAAACTAAATTAATTTAATATTTTATGAATTCCGTCAATTTAATTTTCATAAAAAATTAGAATCGATTTGATTAATTAAAAATTTTTAATTTATTTAATTTTCGATTTATTCCATTCGACCCATATCATGTTGAGTGAATGCTCAGCCTTATCCGAAAATAATGTTTGCAATCAACTTTACAGAAATATAAATAATTTACTTCTTCAATTTTCCCAGGTTTTAAAAAGTTAATCTTTTAATTTTTTAACATGAAAATAAAAAAAAATATTTTTGGATTTATTTGTTGTTATTTTTTCTTTCATTTTTTTTTTTTTTTTTTTTTTTTTTTTTTTTTTTTTTTGAATACTTTGAGATTTTTCATTACGTTTTGGGCTACAGAATGTCCATGAACCCAATATCCAGTATTTCTAAATCTCGGGGTGATGCTAAAATTTTGTTTTGTTTACGTATTTGTGGCCTAAAGGTTTAATATTCGTTGGGCCGCCCGCAAAACAATCGGCGCTCGCATTCCAGCAATCGATTCATCGGTACACTCGAGCATCCCTGCTCCGGCGACGTCGGTCGACAGAAGAAGAACATTACTGGAGGAGAGATGTACGGCGCCCAATCAACCGACGAGGAACCAGAAAGGACCGCCTTCCGGCTTGCAGAGAAGCGCTACAAACTCTACAAATCCCTGCCTCCCAAGACCCGGTCCGCCGTCTGCTAAAACCCTGATCCTACTCTTTCTCTTTCTCCGCATGCCCTCGTCAAAAGTTTGACTCTCTAATTGCAGGAAGAAGCCGGTTCTTAACCAGACGGATCTGTTCGACGTTGTAGATTTCCATGCCATCTTGGAATCCGTTGATCCAATTGATGGAATATTCAGATTGGATTGCCCTGGCTTTGATCGTCCAGTCTTTTGCTTCAGGGACAGGCCAGGTACGAAGTTCCGTTTCTTTGACTCGTTACTTTGGCAGATATTAAAAATCTAAACTGTTGGAATAATGGATTTATATAAAGGATTGATTAAAAAGGATTTTTTTTTTAAAAGCAATTGATGATTGTTATTTGGTAAATAACAGTAACCTTGCAGGGAATAGAAAGCTCAGTGAAAAATTGGAGTAAGAGGGTTCTGACTACTATGAATAGATTAACTTAGCGAGGTTGAAGTACTTAGGAAAAGATAAAAGATGAAATATGGACTTTTTTTTCTCAAACCAAGGTGCCCAACACAATACCTTGGTTGGGTTAGGAGTGACAATTAGGCTGGGTCAGATCGGGCATGGGTGCTATGCACTTTCAGGACCAGGGATCATTGTCCTTTGTATCCTAAATTCCACAAAATGCTCCCTTTTGTTAAAGAAATCACAATGGTATTTTCTTTTTTATTATCAAATAATTAAAATAATCAATTTAAAAATATTACAATTTCAACAAAAAGAATCCTGTAACTATCTCCTTCCCAAGCATCCAAGTCCAGTACCTCATTTCCTAATTTATCATTGCTACTTGTTTTCCTCATTATATTTATCTTTCATATTCTACTGTTTGATTCTATGAAGTTCATTTTAGGTAGAATCAAGAGGCTGCACTGACTATGTGTTGTAATCCTAAGAAGGATAATAACTTTGTCAACATATGAGATGATATGGTCAACCATTAGGGGCGAGAAAAAATTCAGTAAAACTGAATTAACCGAACCAACCAAATTTAGAAATTTGATTTGGTTAATTTGTTTTTTTAATTCGGTTCAGTTTTCGGTTAATTCAGTTCGATTTTAAAATTCGTAATTTGATTAATTTAGTTTTAAAATTTCGGTTTATTCAGTCAAAAACCGAATTAACCAATATTTAATCGGTTCGGTTTGTTCAGTTTTCGTAGGAAAATTTGTCTTGTTCGGTTCGGTGGATTCGGTTTTAACCGATGCTCGGTCCTACAACCATGATAGTGATCAGATCAATTCAGTTGTAATTTAGAATGACCTTTCTAAGGAGTTCCATGATGAGGAGGAATCGATAGGGCAAGATTTCAGGAGTGTCACCCTATCGTAGTCTCCATCTGCAAGAAAACCACCAGTAAGAGTCTAAGCAAGTTGTCGAGTGGGATTGCAGATTTCCTAACAAAAATGACGCAGAATAACTTTCTCAGAGAGTTGTTGAGTGTGATTGCAGATTTCCTAACAAAAAGGACAGAGAATAACTTTCTTAGAGAGTTGTGGAGTGGGATTGTAATTCATCCTCTGTTTTAGAAGTTGTTTCTTAAATTTGTCCATTGCTTAGACAGATATCTTGATGTCAAAGTTTAAAGTATAATGTGGTAGCTTTTTATGATTGAGTGATCAATTGTATCTTTGTTAACTAATGGATTGTATATGGAACCTTGATTTCAGTTCTCAAGCTATGATTCTGATGATACTTATTTTTTTTCTAATTTAGGTTTTTATTTTATCCCACGTGCATTAACTATCGAGGAACAATGTTACTGGATTAGACAAAGTTTAGTTAGTTTTCCTCAGCCACCTAATAGAACCAGCCTTACTGCAATATATGGTCCAATTTCTGATTTATTTGCTGCTGTTCGAAACAAGAAGATTTTAGTTGAAGCAGAGAACTCAGTTTTGAGTTTGGGTGATGACAAGATACATTCAGGTAACTATATATTTTCAGAATCAAATGCCAACACAAGCGTAGAAGCTCAAGGTTCATTCAAATCAGTCTCTGCATCAACACTATTGAGAAAACTTCGTTGGGGTACACTTGGCTTACAATTCAACTGGTCTAAGGTACAAAATCTCATTTTCCTATGTTGAATTATTCTGTATATTTAAGTAATACTTGTTTAAATGATTTGATCTGTTGAAGGCCTCAGATCAGTCAAGACTTAGAATTACAGGTAGTGCAAGGCATAGAAGCAAACTTGCCCATGGATTTTTTTTTTTTTTGTACAGAATGGGATCAGTAGATATCATAAGTTGATTGGCTTATTGAGAGATAGATATTCATAGGATTTTGGTATCATGATAACTTCATAAGATTTGTGAGTTTAATTCCACACTAATTATGTTTATTTCTTATGGCCATTATGTCAATATTTATGGAGTCTTGAGAATAATGTTTTAGTTTGTCAGATGGCTTCACTGGGTAGCATTCAATAATTATATCCATCTTATATTGATAAGGCAAATATTGACTAATTGCCTGTTTCTTTCATATTTTTTCTTATGCAAAAACTGACAAAAATTTGCTATCAGTTACCATTCCTGAGAAAACCTAGGTTCTCTTTAAGTACCATTGATGCACAAATTTTGAGGGTAGGATCTGAGTACACTTAGAAGACTCTGAAATCTTCTAGTTCATATACATGTTGTTTATTTATTTTTATCTTGTTCAATCTTGTACAACATGAGTGAGATTTATTATTCCACGTGTCAACCAACACCAAAACAACAGAAATACATTGTGTCGGCTTGTTACGCAATTGGATCCATGCTAAAGGTGATCAAGGTGGCAATCTAAATGAGCGCCAAGGGAACTTCCACACTGCCAACTGTTGGTCAGTAAGCACAGAGAAATTGGTGGAAATGGTGGAAACACAAAATCCTTAGATTGGACAACAGAGATGTTGGCAGTTATAAGAACCCTGTGCCAGCACAGCTAACTTGTGTCAGAATGCACTGTCTCTTGGCACACAGGTGTCAATAAAGAACCATTTAATGAAGGACCCAAATGGATTTCGAAACCAATACTTTAAATCTTGTTCAGATATTTTATGAATTTTTTTTATTGTGATTCTGTTTGTCTGTTATTCCATTACTATAATGTCTTGTTCAATTTCAATTCCTCTAATTGTTATGACACTACTAGTAGATCTAAGTATTATATGTTGGTAATGTAGCGCAATTATGATTTCACCCTCCCTCACAATAAGATACCTGAGAAGCTATGTCAGCTTGCCAAGGAAATGGCTATACCTGCTATGCCTTCTGGGGAAGAATTCCAACCTGAAGCTGCAATAGTGAACTACTTTGGTCCAAGTATGTCACCGTCTATCTAAGATCTATGTTTTCTAATTAAATCATAAACTGATCCTGCAAGCTGGTAAGAATTAAATTATTTTGAATATTTGAGTTGTATTTAATCAATAATCCTATGATCTTAGCAGCCAAGATATATTCCTTGCAGGCGACATGCTGGGCGGTCATCTTGATGACATGGAAGCTGATTGGAGCAAGCCTATTGTGAGCATAAGGTATTCTCTTTTTCATTGGCATTGGGTGCTGGCCTCCTTGCAACTGGTTCATGAACTTCGTTAATCACTTTTGCAGCCTCGGGTGCAAAGCTATTTTTCTTCTTGGTGGAACGTCAAGAGAGGATGTTCCTGTTTCCATGTTTCTTCGAAGTGGTGACATTGTACTTATGGCTGGGAAAGCAAGAGAATGTTTCCATGGTTCGATGTTTCTCTATCTTTTTGTTTATTTTGTTACTAATTGTGTCTAAGGTCCCACTTAGCTTGCTATTATCCCTTTTCTCTATTATATAATTAGTGGGGCAATCAAATAGTTTTGGTACCTGAATTTAAATGTAAAGCGATTAATTTAAGTATTCTTGAGTATTATCTTCACTTCCCTTTAATTGAATCTGAAGTTTGCAAGTATGAATTGACAAATTATGAAGATGTCAAGATAGTTTGAGTTTTATTATTTCCTCTTCATATGAGTTAACATTGAGAGATATTAGAAGTTCAAATCACATGGAGAGATGAGAGGATTCTAGAGAAGAGATCGATTAGCATTATGACATCTATTATTAGGAAGATAGAGGATATTGGAAAAATGCATAACCCTCTTATCTGCATACAGAATTAGTATTAGGGTTCCATTGCCTATTTTGAGGATAAGAACATTGGGAGGTGACTAAGTTTTTGATCATTTACTTCAAGAGATGGAGGATTGAGTTTGAGAGGAGATATGTTGGAGAAGACATCATGATCTATTATATATTCTTGAGTATTATCTCCAGTTCCCCTTTAATTGAAGCTAGGAGTTTGAAGTTTACTAGTGTGAAGTGACAAATTATGAATGTACAATGAAAAAGAGAGTTATTGTACTTTATTTTTTGAGCTATTGTAGTTCTGAATCGTTATGAAATTTGCAACGGTGTTTGGCACAAACACAAATATGAAAGTAATAGGCTACTTTTCCTATTGTGGGAAAGATTTTTGTGGTCTGAATCTCTTCTTTCTATTTGAACAGGAGTTCCACGTATATTCACTGATGACAAACATGCAGAGGTTTCAGTTCTCTTATCTCAATTTTCAGGCGAAGATGACTGCTGCATCACAGATTACATAAAAAATTCAAGAATAAATATCAATATCAGACAGGTCAACTAGTTGGGAATTCCATTTTTTGCAATATTTGTATCAATTTATTATTCACTTTTTAGCTCAAATGGCTTAGAATGTGTTAAAATGCCAAAGTAGAATTGCAAGGATAATGATGCATAATTGTTTGAAATGGATTGACTTGAGAGACGCTCATTTTATGATTATGATCCATTTACTAGCAAGAACCTGAACCTTACATTCTAAGTTATTCTATGCTTGGAATGATTGATGACAATTGTGGCAAGTGATCTCCATGCAAGTAGAGCTGACCCTTCTGGTTGCTATCTCCTTTAGCCTCTCTGCTTTCTCCACCTCTGCTTTTGCTTGCTCCCATACTAGCTTGGCTCGTGCAAACTCTTTCTTTGCTAAGTCCAGCTCCCTCCTTGTTAGCTCCCTTGTTCTCTCAATATAAGCCTTCTCAACAGCTGCAAGTCGGATCTGCTCAGCAGTATGCTGCCTTAATAATTGTAATTTTTTGGCATAGCTGTTTGGTTCCTCTTTCACAGATGTCCATGGTGTCCTAACACTCATTGATAGATTAAGGTCAGGCAGAGAATGGGTAGTAAGATCAAATCCTACCATGGACTTTGGCGATTCAGAAGGAAGAGAGGCTGAGGACTGCACTAGTAGTTGCAGTTCTCTTGGACGATTATCTTCCATGGAAACCTAGAAAGGCAATTCAAGAGAGTTCTGAATTATGGCTAGTGACTAGTTGAACTCTTTATATACTAACTTCCCTACGCCCAACCTTTGTCAGCATCCACCACTCCTGTTAAGGAGAAAATTTTGAAATTTGTAAAAATTTGGTGTATTCTTGTCAGTTGCTTTTCCCCCCTGTTTTTACAGCTCAGCAACTATCCTGATGGTTTGCTGTTTGTTAACTGCGAAAGTGACTTTGGTGTTTTTTCTTGTCTTAATGAAAAACTATCTATATCTGTTGCTTGGATTTCATCGTGCTAATTAAAATAAAATAGTGCACTTTCGAAAATATGACTTATTAACATGTTAAAGTGAAGGCTGAACCTTGATGATAAAAACATTTGGTCTGTAATGATAAGTCCTTCTAGCAGCAAAACCTTTATCTTGTCATCTCTTGTGTTTTTTCCTTGATTTCCTAACTTTCAATGTTTTAGGAACATTTACTTGGTATGATGCTACTGTTTATTATTACTAAGGATGTCATGGAATCTGATGTATGCTCATGGTCTTTTTCAAAGATGTATTTCGAGTGAGATATTGACAATTTCAGAAATGATTTGCTCATACATATTTATAGATATTGCTTTAATGAGGCAGATTCAATTCTAAGTGAAAGTAGATTGTGCTTGTATATTTTCTTTGTTAAACAATCAGTTGGGCATTTTATCGTTGGTTATTATATACATATAGTCATCTTTGCACCAGATTTAGACAAGTCAATTTGCCTCAGCAGCCTGTTCTTTCTGCTTTCCCTCATGTGGTTGGCTTTTTATAGTTCAACAGTTGTAAATGTTGCAATCATTGAACTGAGCACGTGCTTAGGTTGGGCAAAGTTTTGTGGAAGTTTTTGGTAGGTCTAGGTTTGTTCAACAGCTCACTATGATTTTGTTGAATACTTGAGTTGACAATTGTTTTACATTAGACTGTTCAACTAATTGATCCAAGCAGAAACAATGTCTCCATGAATGCAGAGCAAGCTGTTAAAATGACAGATTATTGATTGGTTGGGCCACATCAAGTTTGCTCGCTTTTGCTGGTTCAGTTGGCTTTCACATTGAACTGTAATTTGTCTTTATTTGGCCTCCATCTTATAAACGACGGTCGTTTTTAGCATATATGATCACAATTTAAGAGTACAAATCAGAGGTAAACATTTTATGATTACTGATGTCCTTTTATAATCTTCCATGAATGTTCATATTTCTTTTCTATTGATATTTGTGCTCTCTCGTTGGTATAGATTCCATTTGGGACATAGATAGCCAACTTGTGATCACTTCTTTCTTGTACAGAGGCTAGTGGGAAATATGTGTTTCCCACCTATCAAGACATGGAATTTGTACCTTTATCCTCTGGTTAGAATCCTTTCTTATTCTTGGGTGGGTCCTTCATTTTTGTAGTAAATGGTGCAAATGAAGGGTTTCACATTAACATTAACCGTCTATGCTTCATGGATTGATATATGCATTCGCCTTTTGCTATAATAGTCGCGAGAGCAAAAGGGGAGAGAAACCCCGCCCGGAATATGGAATATGCCGGGACTCACCTGTACTCTGTTTTGGCTCAGTTTGCCAATTTACTAACAAAATTGAGAATTTGCTAGGATGTCTCAGAACCTTAATTGAGTTTAATATTGCAAATCTTATCTGTGATTCATGGGTGGATATGTATATACATTTTTGGTGCTCAAGGTGTGAGCAAAAAGGTAAGGGTAAGCAAGCAGGGACATAGAACGTGCTGGGGAGGCAGGTCATCGCACCTGTGCATATCTCAGCCTTTTGGCTGATGCTCTTGGCCGCACCACAAGAACCTGAGTAACATAGATGCTTGCTTTCGATTCATGCATTGATCATGGCTTCCCTCTCTCTGTTTATTTCAATTGACACATCAAGCATTGTCCTGCGCGCTCAAGTGACAATTAATGTGAATGTGCCTGGAGTTTGAGGTGCAGCTGCAACCACGGATTTGTAACTTTGTTCGTGTCTTTTTAGTGGTGTCGATGGTGGTTCCACTTCACTTGTCTCACCATGATAACAGCTGATTTCTTGCGCAGATATTGAATATCGTAGGTTGGATGGTGGGATTCCCTGTGATGGATTAAATATCGCATCGAAGAAGACATTTATCTGTATCCTTGCACGTCAGTTCAATTCTACGCATTAGCGAATGTCATTTACTAGGCATCACAAAGGATAACTGATCGACTGCTTCATCTTTTGTGAATACTGAATACTGTCTTAGGTTTATGAATCAGCTTACTCACTCTTTTTCCGCATTCTGATTCCCTAATTCCCCATGGCCGGCAAAAGTTCTTATGAAAAGAAAGGTATCAGAAGATTAGAGAAATTCTCCCCCGTTCATAATTATTTACACAGTTGCTAGGATTGCAAAAAGATCTTCCTCAAATAGGACAATAGATGAATGGGATATGCTGGGTCAGTCACGACAAAACATGAGCTTGCTGCGCGCCTGTACAACATGAGCTTGTTGAGCATGGGCCTAAACTTCAGCTATCAGTGCTTGTGGGCTAGACCCACGAGTCAAATTACTATTTAGTTAAATTTTAAAAATCAGTAAAATAAAAATTCAAAGCGGAAAAGTGTTTTTAAAATATAAAATAAAAAATTGAAAATTGAAAATTGAAAAAGTCAGGCACAGCAAGCACGATGTGTTGTATCGCAAGTTGCCTACTACTGATAATAAATTGAACCGTTAAGTGAAGAAATACAGCAATTGATGGACGAAGACTTCAAATTTCAATTCCTTAAAATTAAAAAAAAAAATGAACCAAAGACATTCTCATGTCTTATTTGGTGAAAGGCCAGAATTAGTTTATCATTGCAAACGCTATGCTTTTTCCTGGTTTGCACTACAAAAGGCTCTTCTCTAAATTGCCACATTTTGAATTATATTATGACATTGAGTTCACATTCCTGTATGAATTTTAACATGAAAGACCCCAAGAAAAATGTGATTTCACCAAGCAAACAAGCAAGCTTCGAGAAGGTGTCCTGTCAAAAGAAGGGAGAACAAATTAAGAAGCAAAGACATATCCGACACCATCATCGATATTCAAGTTCTTATGTTAATCCTGGACTTGAATTTGCACCTTGCCATACGGATATTGCGACTTCTCCCAAAACTTGTTCGTATCGCAACCCATAACTTGCTCCATACGAAACAATGAAGAGATGGTTAAACATCACACAATTCTGGGCCAATGAATGATAGCTTTATGATATCATCGCCTTGGTCTTTGTCTCGTACGCGAGACAAAGTGAAAAAGTCACGGACTCGATGCACGTTACGTACGTGTTGTCTCGGCGATAGTGCACCTGGATGAAAAACGGGAGAAGGTGACGTTTTCGCTTTAGAAAGGTAAGGTGCCGTGCCACCGCGTCCGACGGCGGCTGCCGGCGAACATATCGACACGGAGCTGATATAATTAAGTGCCCCCGTAGTCTTCCCATACTGCTAGCCGCAATGCAAACTAAAATAATTAGCTAAATAATATTTTTTTGTTTGTTTTTCCTAACAAACAAAAAAGTGTGACGCCGTGAAAAAAAAAAGACGAATAATGCATTGAAGTAGGATTACAATAATATTTTTTATCCGTATTGATAACGTGGTATACTGGTATTCATCTCACTAACCCACTCAGCTATTTTTTAAAAATATTTTTAAGATTTGAATTACTAAATATATACTTTTAAATGTTCATAAAAACACCAATAATAATTGTTTGAATTGGTAGTAAATAAATTAGATTGGTAATAGTTTTTATTAATATATTTAGGTTTAAATTTGCTGAAAACAAGAAGTTCTGTCATATCACTAATACAATAAGACTATAGGATCCCTATCATTATCAGTTCATCATTAATAATAGTTGTGGATTAATATAGGATGTTACTAACAGAAATGATATAGAAATTAAAGTGAAAATTAGGTGACAATTAAAATTAAGATGGATTGTATTTGTATGAAATATAATTATATATATGGATTGTATTTGTATTATCGTTGTCTATGAAAATTATATATAGGGTATATTTTTAATATACAATTTTCTCTTCAATTTTTTTAAATTAACGATGAATACTTAAACACTTTTTCTATTGGTAAATATCGAAATTGACAACGATACTACGACGGTATTTATTGATGGAATACTATATATTTCGTTAGTAAATCTGTTTGGTATTTACCGATTGAATACTTTATTTCGTCAGTAAACATCGATGGAATATTATTTCCGTCAATAAATCCATTTGATAAATACCGACGAAAACAATATTTCGTCAATAAATCCGTTTGGTAGTTACCGACAGAATACACTATTTTGTCGGTAAATACCGATAGTATTGTTTCCGTCGATAAATCCGTTTGGTAAATACTAATGAGATTTGTAATTTTATTGGTACAAATACCAATGAAATTTTAATATTCGTAGGTATATACTAACGAAATATAAATTTTGTCAGTAAAATTATTTTCGACGCATTATCTTCTAACGCCTAATTTTCTATCATAATTTCATCGCTAAACTTAACATATAGACCGAATGACAATGCCTTGTATCTCCCAAATCTGGTTTGAGCATTGAAAGAATTTCGTCTAGTTGCAACTCACCTATCTTCTAATCCTCTCCTTTTGTTTTTCTGATACCACATTTTCAAGGTCATGACGTAACTCCGATGCTAGATCGATCTCATATCTAATCCGCAAATCCGCAATTTGATGGTCAGATCTAATCCGCATTTTGAGTCAACGTGCACCTCACCAACCTTGGTCTTATTGACCTGTAGTCCACCGACCTGATAAGGTTGACCCATGAGGAGTGATCCGACAAAAACCGACCCGGAATAAAGTAGGCTTGCCCATACCTAACCTACATCTCTGATTTGTTTGAACTCTCTGTCAGTACTCGATCCATCACCGATCTCAACCGGATCATTTACAAACTCTTAATATTTCATTCTTACTATTAACTTTAGAGAAATTAAAAAGATTAAAAAGTATGGGTAGCAAACCTCAATTAGGCGTTTAGTTCATTACTTTTCTTGTCTATATGATCCTTAATTTAAAGGCACCTAATTAGTCAAAGAATAAATTCCCAACACTCATTTCCTTCGTAATTGTCAAACCCAATCACCAACGAATATTCATAATTAAGGTCTACTAAGTTATCTCCATTCAAGTTGATAAAGTTCATTTTAAACGGTTTAATATTATCGGTCTATGATAAAATAATTACGAAGGTATTTTATCCTAGCACAATAGTTTGAAAATATTAGACTTCCAACAAAATATTTTATAACTATAAAGAATTAATTCAAAGGTCTATTACAATAAATATTCATACAAATACTAAATGTGCCAATTCGTGAGGATAAGTTATCGCCATTTATTTATGCAAAAGACATATACGGACCCGAGTGGCTACATACAGTTGGCCTCACAACTCTAGGAAGAAAGATAAGTTAAAAAATTAAGTAGCACATTGTATGAAAAATATTCCTATCGGCTTTATTAATAAATCGAATCTGGTCTATTTTTATAAATCTATAATGTGATGACCAATTTAATTAAATAAGTTATCTCTATTTGTTTTTTAAAAAATCATACGTCAATTCTAAACCTCGCACACGGTAGACTCACAAATTATCTCCTTTGATGAACCAACATGAAACGCCAAATCAATGTAGTAGTGCAGTGATTGGTTATTTTACGTAGAATATATATATATATATATATATATATATATATATATGAATGTATGTGTGTGTCGCTTTGATATAGAAAAAAAGTAATTAAAAGGAAACCCGGACACTTCTATGTAATGACAATTCATCGTGTTATTCCATGTCTATTCCAACTTAGTTAAAAGTCAAGTTAATTAATAATTGAATTGAGAAAAAAATGGTAGTACTAAATCAATGAGACTGAAAAATAATGATGAAAAATTAAGACGCATGAAATCAAAAAAATAAATACTAATTAAAACTATTTAATTTAGACATTATCATAAAAAATACAAATCTTGAAATTTTATTTTAAAGCAAATTGAGATTTCTTTTTATATTTTTATAAATTTAGAATGTTCTAAAATCAATTACTTTTGATATTTTCTTAATTTTTGTTTCAAATTATTGCTGAAAATTTAGATCGAATTACTTTTTTTCTTAAAATAAATAATATAAATTTTAGATTTCCTTCCGTTTTTAGAATAATACGGTACGGGCAAATAATTTTATTTCTAAAATTATAATCTCAGCGAAGGAAATAAATACCCAGTTAACCGAGGCGCCCTGATGTATTAGAGTAAACATTCGTACTAATAACAACTGTGTTAATTCATAAGGGTAGATATCTCTATTTATTTTGATAACCGCGCTCAAGTTGGCTCCATAACTATCTATATGGAGATAAATTAAGAAATTGAGGAGTATGACAGAATATTTTTACTAGTTTCATTGAAAAATTGATTCTTCTCATTTATACAAATCTATCATCATGTGATCATCAATTTAACTTTGTATGAGATAAGTTATATCTATCTATCTTACTATTTTATTAAGAATTTATACTTTTTACTAATTAATTTTGGTGAAGTTAAAAATAAAATTATGATAATATTCTTTTTTTTCTACTAAAAAATATTATGATTTATTAATAATTTTCTTTGATTATTTTATATATATAAATATGCTCTGTTCTTTTTAGTCCCACATTTTAAGATTAACAACACTGTGAGTAAAGAAACTTCTATAAATACCTTAAGTCAGCTACATTAAAAAGTATCTTTCTCAGCCTTGTGGTTAAGATCAAGCGTAGTATATGCTTATTAATTTAATATCTTATATAAAAAATTTAAATTAATATTTTATGAATAAGAGTCCATTATAGTAATTTGTTGTTGGGTTCTCTAACATTGTCCTTGCATTGCACATGCAACATGTATATGATGACTAATTTTTAGTAAAAATCATACACTGACTCTGAACATCTCATACAGTTGGTGCCGCAAGTAATCTCCATTAATGAACCAACATGAAATGCCAGTGCAGTAAAAAAATTATACATTGATTCATTATAAACGATCCAGTAATCATCGGCCCCACTGTCTATAAAAGTCATACGATAGGCGCTACACATTGTCATCATAGCCCTATGTAGAAGGATAAATCAAGAAACTATACAGGTCATCACATGAAAGGGTACTTCCATCAACTTTATTGGGAATTAATCTTTGTCCATTTATATAAATCTATTATATAATATCACAGCCATATGTAAAAGGATAAATCAAGAAATTATACATACCATCATATATAAAAGGATATTTTTATCAATTTTATTAGGAATTAATTTTTGTCCATTTATATAAATCTGATGACGCTGTATCCTAAGATAATTTATTTTCATTTATTTTTGTAAAAGGTCTTTGAACACCTTACACAATCGGCCCGCAAAGTTATCTCCATTCATTGTTGTACACATGGAATCCACCACCCCGTGGCCCACGCGGTCCCAAGTAATCTCCATTCCTTACTGCTAAATCTATGGTGACCTCCCATGATTGCTTCATAGGAAACCAATCAGAAAAATTAGTCATTAAAAGTAATTAGTTATCCGGAGCGTCGCTTTGATATAGAAAAAAAGTAATTAAAAGGAAACCCGGACACTTCCAATATGTAATTACAATTCATCGTGTTATTTCCATGTCTATTCCAAGTTAGTTAAACCTTTAAACATCCTTAACATTCAAAATTAGTCAAACTAAATCAATGAGATTGAAAAATAATGATGGCAAATTAAGACACATTAAACCAAAAAATTAAATACTAATTAAAACTATTTAATTTTAGAC
Source organism: Zingiber officinale (assembly GCF_018446385.1). Taxonomy (NCBI): domain Eukaryota; kingdom Viridiplantae; phylum Streptophyta; class Magnoliopsida; order Zingiberales; family Zingiberaceae; genus Zingiber; species Zingiber officinale. The sequence goes on along the minus strand of NC_056007.1, from coordinate 70,217,989 downwards.
ATTATCATAAAAAAAATACTAATCTTGAAACTTTTTTTAAAAGATAATTAATATTTCTATTTTTTTTTCTAAATTTAGAATATTCTAAAATCAATTATTTTTGATATTTTTCTTAATTTTTGTTTTAATTATTGCCGAAAATTTGCATCGAATTACCTTTTTATTCTTAAAATAAATAATATAAATTTTAGATACCCTTCCGTTTTTAGAATAATTTTATTTACAAAATCAAATAGTTTTATTTACAAAATTGTAATTTCAGCGAAGTAAATAAATACCCAGTCACGTAACCGAGGCGCCCGATCCTTGAAAAAACGCATGACAAATTCAACCATCCGAATTTGACGTTTCCGCATCCCTATAAAAACAACCGCCGCCTGATCGTCCGTCTCGATGCAACGATCTCATTTGTCTCTCATTCGAGTCGGAGGCATGGGATCGGGAACAGCACGCTGCTTCTGTTCCGAATCGAAGCCCTGCAAACGGAGTCGGGTGCAGTTCGACGAAGCGGAATATTCCGGCGAAAAGGCCTGTTTGTTCGATTGCCTACCTGATGATATCGTCCTGTCGATACTCTGCTATCTCAGTGCCTCCGCCGATTGCCCGTCGGATCTGGTCAGCGTAATGAAAACGTAGGAAATTTTGTTTGTTCGGTCCGAATTCTAGTGGTAAAATTCTGATCTCGAAGTTTTTGTGGGCGGCAGATGCAAAAGGATGAACAGATTAGGGAAGAATCCTCTGGTTCTTGAAAAGGCGACGCTGAAATCTATCTCTATCAGGGTTGAGAATTGGTCGCCGCCGGCACATAAATTCCTGAAGAGGTGTGTCCGTGCAGGGAACGTAGAGGCATGCTATTTGCTCGGGATGGTGGGTGCCTTGCGTTGGTTCATGTTTTCCTCTTGAATTTTTCATTCGATTATCGTCTATCTAATTCTCGTTGTCACTGAACTGACAGATAGAATGCTATTGCTTGGGGTTACGCGGAGATGGATGCCACACCCACACGAGGAAAGGATTGAGCTATTTATTACGAGCCTCGCGGCGCGGTCATGCGGCGGCGACGTACTCACTGGCCGTGATTTTTTTTAATGGCACTGGAATGGGGAAGAGCCAGGAGAATCTCAGCACCGGGTTCTCTCTCTGCCAGCGCGCAACCCAGCTTGGCTACGTTGATGCGATGCGGGAGCTCGGGCATTGCTTGCAGGACGGCTATGGCGTTGCCAAGGACGTTCCCCGCGGACGCCGGCTCCTTCTCGATGCCAACACTCGTGAGCTCGCTGTCTCTCGAAGCAGTCGGCCCGTCGCGTCAGCCGCTGCCCTTCCGGGCGAAGGGAGCTCCCGCTCCGAGTACTGCTATCTCCATAGCGATTTCGGATGTGACGTGCCCGCTCCTGAAGTCCACCCCGCCAACCGGTTCATGGCAGAGTGGTTTCAGACGAGGCAGAATTTGGGCGAGAGCGTTCGACTGTGTGCGAACGCCAACTGCAGTCGGCCGGAAACGAGAAGATTTGAGTTCCGGGTATGTTCGATGTGCGCGCTTGCTTGTTATTGCTCCCGGGCGTGCCAAGCGGTTCACTGGAAGACGGTTCATAGTGCTGCTTGCACGGCAGCCATAGCGGCGAGACGGGTTCGGATCTTCAATAATGCTTTGGCGAGATTTGAATAAAACCAGCGGTTCCTTCATCCTTGGTGAATAAATTCAATGTATTATTTGACAAATTCAATTAGCAATTCAACAAGATGGAAGTAGAGATGTTAGTCGAATTTTCAATATATTAAATATATCTAATTTTTATTTTCATATCTTAAATTTTGATATACTGCACTAAATCAAATTTATTTTAAAAAAATATTATTCATTTAGTTCAATTTAAATTTTTAAAATTTAGAATTCGATTAAATCCCATCGGTATCTATCACATTGTTAAAAAAACAGGTTTAATTGATTTTAGCTTGGTTAGATTCGGGAGCTTGGTCGGGCATTACTCAGTCAATTTTTAAGAAAATTTTGATTAATTTAATAATTCATCGAATTAATTGGTTTTATATAAATTTATATATTCAATTATAATGACAAAATTAGGTTAGTCCAATTTATTAAAAAAAACTTTCGGTTAATTTAATATGCATAGCTCTAGAGTGAATGTTTAATAATGGACAAAATTTGAATTGGAGGTCACTGTCAAAACTTTGTAACTTTATGTAATTAGAAAAATAAAAACGACATCCAAATTAAAGGAAACATCATAATAGCATCTCTTTTCCAAAAATTAAATTGATGCCCCTTTCATTATTTTATCTCAAAAAATACTCTAGATTTAATACTATTATAGAAATTACTGAGTAGCTTTTATAATATATAGAATTTATATAGTAACTTCTACACTATGTAAAAGTTAGTAGCTAGTTTCTACATATTATAGAATGAAGGTATATGCTAGTTTCTATACATTCGATCATGATTAAATTATATTCATTTTATTTGAAATGTATCGGATGTCATGAAGTCTATACGTTTGTTTTACTCATTAAAATATTATTTTAACTAGGTTATCACTCATAGAAATAAAATCAAAAAGATATAAAGTCATCATTGTAGAAGTTAGCAACTATTTTCTACACAGTCGATCATGATAAAATAATATTTATTTGAAATATAGTGAGTGGCATAGACTCCCAATCGTTTGTATTGTTCATTAAAATATTTTTTAACCATTGATATGGGGTGTAACAAGTAAACCCAAGAAATGCCTTGGCAGTCAAAGTTATGGTGACCTGACAGTCAAAGTCAAGGTGATGTGCTAGCTAAAGTCGGGATAGGAGTGTACTTCCCATCTAGCTTCGTTGTTCACCCGATTTCAAGGCTCTTGGGTTAGCTCGATCAGATTACAAGTCGTGGGGGAGAGGGTCGACTAGCCCGAATAAAGCCCAACCAGGCCTAAAGCACTTAACCTCATAAATCTCTATGTGTGTCCGACTAGATGAAGTACCGACCGGATCTAAAGCACTTAGTCTCATAAATCTCTATGTGCGCCATGCCAGATGAAAGACCGCCTGGGCTTAAAGTACTTAGCTTCATAAATCTTTATGTGCACCTAACCAGATGGAATATCGGTCGGGCTTAAAGCACTTAGCTTTATAAATCTCTATGTGTGCCCGGTCGGATGAAAGACCGGTCGGACCTAGAGCACTTGGCCTCATAAATCTCTATGTGCGCCCAGCCAGATGAAAGATCGGTCGAGTTTAGAGCACTTAGCCTCATAAATCTCAATGTGCGCCTGACCAGATGAAAGACCGGTTGAGCGTAGAGCACTTAGCTTCATAAATCTCTATGTGCGCTTGGCCAAATGAAAGACCAACCGAGCCTAAAGTACTTAGCCTCATAAATCTCTATGTGTGACCGGTTGGATGAAAGACTGGCCGGGCTTGAGGCCTTTGACCTTATAAATTTCTCCATATGCGCCCAACTAGATGAAGGACCAACCGGGCTTGAGGCACTTGACCTTATAAATCTCTCCATATGTGCCCAGCTAGATGAAGAACTGGTTGGACTTGAGGTATTTAACTTCATAAAGCTCTCCATAAAGTCGGTTGTAATTGAGAAACTTAGTTGCATATTTATTTCTAAATGTATCTTTCGTACACTCAGTTTATCAGATAGTTGCTTAAGCGGATTTCTAGCATGACTAATATATCATATGAACTTTTGACCGGATTTATGACAGTATTCAATACATAACAAAACAACTTAATATAAGGACAGGCACAAGAGCGGTCGGCCTTGTTAGCCGGCCAAGATATATTTCGCAAACAAGAAATAGATAATATTTTAACAACCTGTCAGAATTATCGTGAAATAATCCTTTGGGGTCTCCTTCAGAGGTTATCTTGTTTCCCATCAGTTGACCATTTATGACAGCATATTCCTTCAACGTCTTCATCAAAGGCTTAAGCCATAAACGACAAAAGAGGTACATCTATGGTAGATAAAAGATTCCTCGGATACTCGTTACACAACAAACTAACAAATTCTGACACACAATGCCACCTCATGATCACGAAGGTTATGATAGCTATTATATAAAGCGCGCGCGCAGGGGGGGGGGGGGGGGGGGGGGGGGGGGGTCATCCCCATTGGTAAGATACTCATTTTACATTATCTGAGCCTTATTCTCGCGTGAACACTTTTCTCTGTGATTCTTCATACCTCCAGGGTCATGCTAACTTGAGCGTCGGAGGACCTTGCCAGGGATCCCCTTCCCTGATTTTTTGTCACTAACCCTTTGTTGGATCATCAGCGTGTGCACAGAATCGCAAGGAGGTCTTTTCAAGAAGAAAAAAGTCTTGCTCCAGTCAACCATTCGGCCATCATCACCGGCGCGTCATTTCTCCAACTTTTAGACAAGATCAACCATGTTATAACTTAGAGAAGCAAAATAAAAATATATAAAACTACCGTGGTAGAAGTTGTTGTAGAATCTAGTTGCTTGTATAAGCTAACATCTAGTTTCTATAATTGTAAAAGCTAATTGCTAATTTCTACATGGTCGAACGATCAAATATTAATATAAGAGTATTTTAGACCATTTGTTTTAAATGGAGCGTTTATTTGACTTTAATTGAAAATGGGGCACTCATATCATAATTTTATAAATGATGGGCATGTAATATAATATATATATATATATATATATATATATATATATATATATATATATATATATATATATATATATATATATATATATCTCGTAAAACATATCTCGTAAACTTCAGCTTCGATCAACTCAGACTCCTGTGGATTTTATCTCCGTGAGAGCTCCTTCAAGCACTCCAAGGCACCTCCAAGCGCTTCTCTGAGGCTCCTCCAGTGCTCTCCAGGGTGTCTCCTTATAGAAAAACTTTATCCACAAAGTTTATCTTTGTGAGGGAACCTCCAACCTATCTAGGGCATCTTCCATGTAGCTTTGAGGTGCCTCCAATCAGCTTTGAGGCGCCTTGATCACCATTCATCCAAGACTTAACTTTTGCACTTCACTCTTGTAATACATGTTAGTCCAAATAACAAATATATTATACAAAAATAGAGTTCGCACAATAAAATTAAGTGATTATTAATTATATCCTGTCTAACCAAGACTAGGATCTAGTCATAGTCTCAATTTAGACTTCTAAAATGGATCTAAGTTGGACCAGCGCTTACAACCCCATAGAGGCTTGCCCTCACTGGATCTCTTCTCTAGTTACTTACCTAACCTTACCTGCCAAACATTTGATCCTCCAGACCTGTTTGGAATTTCTCTAGTCTCGCTTAGTGTCTGATCAATCTGATATACTAAGACTTACCTGCAATACTGATTTAGCATAATAGATATAAAACAGTAAGATAAAACATTGTTAGCAGTATTAAGAATTCGCTGGTCCGATCGATCGCACATGGTCGACCAGAAACCAGTCAGTCACATATGCTTGGAGTTTAGTCCTCCAAGATTTATCATTACCTAGGGTTACTTATTGGATCGAAAGCACTGGGGGGGGGGGGGGGGGGAATAGCGCTCGTGGCTATTTCGTTCGTTATGAAAAATGCAAAGTAAAACACGCAGCGGAAATGAGAGAGAGAGAGATAGAACAAAGACACCAAGAATTTACTTGGTTCAGAGCCTATGGTGACTCCTACTCCAAGGGCCGCACGTAAGAGTGCTTTCGATAGGCAACCACTAAATCAATTCGGAATAAGTACAAGTACAGTGATTGATTACAAGTAATAAGAAAACTTTAAAGAATACTAATAACTCAGAAATATGGATCTTCAGTGCGACGGTTGTCGGAGCAGCTTTTGAGCGTCGAGGAAGCATTTTCTAAATAGCTTGAAGAAGCAGAAGTCATTCGTTGTGTTGTGCTGAGGCTTCTGGTTGAAACTCCTTATATAGGCTGTTCCAGGTGCCTGAACCAAGTGACTCGACCACTCTGCGCGCACCACATCAGCTTCTCGATAACTTTTGGGTTCCGAGCGCCCGACCGACTCCGAGCGCTTGGACCAGCTCGGGGCACCCAGACCAACTCAGGGTGCCCGAACCAGCTCGGGGCGCCCGGACCCCTTCCGAGTGCTCGAACCAGCTTTCTCCAGCACCTTTATTTTTTGTAAAATAAAGTTAGTCCAGGTAAAAATAATATATTTAATATAAGATTTGACAGCCTCTGACTATCCAGTTTTGACTTCGAATTTCCATCTAGAACCCCTAGGTCGAACTGACGCCTACTTCCCTCACCGGGGAACGCGTCCTCACCTACTCTACTCAGGAGAGTTTACCTATTGCTAGTTGATCCTCCAGACCAACTGGACTTTTGCTCAGCATCCAAAGCTTTCGGTCTTCATGCTGGACGCCTGCTCCACTACCCGTCTAGTCTTCTACCCAGTTCGTGACACCAGGATTTCAACTTAAGGTTACCACCCCCTAGGATTTTGCCCGAAACTCTCAACCCGTCAAGACTTTCCGCTTAGGGTTACAACCCCCTAGGGTTTTTAACCTGCCTAACCGTAGTTAGGACTTTTGCCTAAGTATACTTAGAACTTTCCTGCAAACTCATTGAACCTTGTTAGATAACAAGACAACTTAACTTTGGTCCCTTTGACATAATCAAAACACAGGTTTGATCGTTGGATGCTTCCTGCACCAACATTACCTTCCCTTAAGGTTGCCTAGCTTCACTCACTAAGACTTCCATTTCCTGACTTCACTCGCCAGGATTTCATCACCTATCTTTACTCACTAAGACTTCCATTATCTGACTTCATTCACTAGGACTTCCACCACATACCTTTACTCACTAGGTCCTAACTTCACTCACCAAGATTTCCACCACCTAGCTTCACTCACCAGGACTTCCATCACCTAGCTTCATTTACTAGGGTCCAACTTCACTTACTAGGACTTCCACTTATCTAACCTCCAGTTAGGACTAGTTACTTAGTAGACTTCTCACCTACCTAACTTTCAGTTAGGACTTACCCTTTCCCAATCTTTAGTTAGGACTAGTCACTTAGTAGATTTCTTACCTCCTTAACCTCTAGTTAGGACTTACCTTTGCCTAACCCCTAGGTAGGATTAGTCACTTAGTAGACTTTTCACTTGCCTAGCCTTTTGGTTCGGATTTACCCTTGCTAGTCATCTAGTTCTGACTAGACTTCTCTCTTCCAAATATTAAGTCATATTTGAGTTAACCTTTAGTCACCTGACTCCACATTGATATATTGTCAAGTATCGAAATCGTAGAGGTCGATTGCACCAACATAAGGCCTAATCACGGGAAGCACCCATCTACTAGTGGTCTCATTTTTAGAATTTTATGAAGGCAGAGAAATCCATATTAGAGTTTGTATGCAAATACAATTGGAAATTAAATAAAAGTGTATAGTAATGTAAATACAAGAAAACCAAACCGGTCATCATCGGTTGGTCTGAAAGCTCCTGAGTGCCACACACTCCTTATAATGCTTCCTCGGTCGCACGAGCAAAACCTTGTCGCTTTTCTTCGAGCACGAAGCATATAAGTAGTGTTGGTGCAACCTTAGGTCAAGGTTGACCTGACTCGAGTTGACCTGACTCGAGTTGTATTTTGATGTTTGACGAGAATAGAAAAGTTCTATTCTAATGTTTGACGAGAATAAAAAAGTTCTATTCTGATGTTTGACGAGAATATGAAAGTTCTATTCTGATGTTTGACGAGAATAGAAAAGTTGTATTCTGATGTTTGACAGAATACAAACTTGGGAGATTGTGGGTGCAATCTTTGGTCAAGGTTGACCTGGTTGACCCGAGGTGAGTTGACCTGATTCGGGAAATCCTGGTAAGTGAAGCCAGGTGAAAGTCCTGGTGAGTGAAGCCAGGCAAGGGAAAGTCCTGGTGAGTGAATCCAGGCAAGGGAAAGTCCTGGTGAGTGAAGCCAGACAGTTGGAAAGTCTTGGTGAGTGAAGCCAGGCAAGGGAAAGTCCTGGTGAGTGAAGCCAGGCAGTTGGAAAGTCCCGGTGAGTGAAGCCAGGCAAGGGAAATCCAGATAGGTCAAGGTTGACCAGACATCTGGTGAAAAGTCCAAGCAGGGTGCTTGGCACGAGAAAAGTCCAAGTATGGAGACTTGGCACGGAAAAGTCCAAGCAGGGAGCTTGGCACGGGAAAAGTCCAAGTATGGACACTTGGCGTGGAAAAGTCCAAGCAGGGAGCTTGGCACGGGAAAAGTCCAAATATGGAGACTTGGCACGGAGAAGTCCAAGCAGGGAGCTTGGCACGGGAAAAGTCCAAGTATGGAGACTTGGCATGGAGAAGTCCAAGCAGGGAGCTTGGCACGGGAAAAGTCCAAGTATGGAGATTTGGCACGGAAAAGTCCAAGTATGGAGACTTGGCACGGGAAAAGTCCAAGTATGGAAGCTTGGCATACGAAGTCGGAGAGGGCTCGGTAGCTCGTTCTCCGGACTAGGTCAGAGAGGGCTCAGTAGCTCGTTCTCTGGACTAGATGGAGTCGGAGAGGGCTCGGTAGCTCGTTCTCCGGACTAGGTCAGAGAGGGCTCGGTAGCTCGTTCTCTGAACCGGATGGAGTCGGAGAGGGCTCGGTAGCTCGTTCTCCGGACTAGGTCAGAGAGGGCTCGGTAGCTCGTTCTCCGGACTAGGTCAGAGAGGGCTCGGTAGCTCGTTCTCCGGACTAGGTCAGAGAGGGCTCGGTAGCTCGTTCTCTATACCAGAGAGGAAATAAGGCTGGCTGTGGGTATCTGGATCGATCTGCAGACCGATCCAGGTTGTCTGGATCAGCCAACAGACCGATCCAGTGACGCCAAGGCTATCTGATCGGTCTGGTGACCGATCAGTACCCACACAGAATGTTTCTGTGGGATATCTGATCGGTCTGGTGACCGATCAGTAATGAAACAGAAGGAAGCAAGGCGATCTGGGAGTTGGGGATCGGTCTGGGGACCGATCAACCTAGGGCCTGATCGGTCCACAGACCGATCAGGAGATTCCCGGACCGATCAGGATGGAGCCTGATCGGTCCAGGCCTAGCCGTTGCGATACAACGGCTATCTCTGCTTCGTCTATTTTCGTCTGTTCTTCTTCGCAGGTTGCAGGGAGATACCAGATGATATAAGGCCTCTACAGTGAAAAACGAAATACAACACGGGAAGAGCTGCTTCTGCTAATTCTTCTTCTTCCTCTTGAGCTTTGCTGAGCTCTCGGTTTGCTGAAGCTTCGCGTGAGCTTCGTGCTGGTTTTCTAGCTGCTGGAGCCGTGAAGCTGCTGCTTCATCAACGGACTCCGACGAGAAGGCAAGCAAGTGTGTTTACAATTTCTATTGTTCTTGTTTGTTTCCTCTATTGTTGTACTCCTCTGTTTTGCTGTTGCAAAAACTTTGTGGTGAGGTTTCTCCACCCAGAAGGAGTTCATATTAGACGGTTATCCGGGGTTTCATCCACCGAAGGATTGATAGGCTTCGTCCACCTTACGGACACGCCGAGGAGTAGGAGTATCATCTCTGAACCTCGTTACATCGCTGCGTCTAAGGTTTGATCTTCTCGTTCTCGTTTCTATTATTTTATTTCCACTGCGCTAACCTAATTCGTAGGAAGAAACGCGAAATTGGGGTCGGCTATTCACACCCCCCCCTCTCTAGCCGCATCCGAAGGTCCTAACAAGTAGTTGTAGAAAAGTTATCTTGAACGTAGAACCTTTGTCTCCTTTTATAGAGTTGGATCAAATCCTTATTCGGATTAACTCTTATCTGGATGAAGCCATTTCTGGATTAAGCTTTATCTTTATCCTCATCATCTAGCTTACTTATCCTTATCCAAATTATAAAGATGAACCAGATTTTTTCCTTCATCATCTTTTATGCCAATATTTATGCCAACTCAGTAATCTAGACCAAACCCAGTTTGTCTACCAAATCACTGGTTCAGTCTACTGAATCACTTTGGGTCCGGTTTAACTCGAGTCAAGTCCGATTCACCCATTTGTGTTTGTCTGCTTTCTATTTTACTTCTATCTTCAAGTTCCCACAAAACAACCATACAACAAACAAGCAACTTAAGCCTTAATCTTGTATATCTACCTGACCTACTATATTTACCTTTTGATTGAAAATCCCTCCACCAAGTCTACCACCTAAGTGTCAATTCCTTAGGATTAAGCCGCACTCCTATAAGTTTATCTAACCTACTAGGCTTACCTTTTGTTTGAAGGTCCCTCCTCCAAGTCCACCACTTAAGGTTAATCTCTTAGGATCAAGTTGTACTCCTGTATATATACCCGTCCTACTAGGCTTTATGCTTAGACTGCATCCAAGACTTTATCACCTAAGGCTTACTCTTTAGGATCTCCACTACCTAGTTTCACTTACTAAGACTTCCATCACTTGGATTTAGTTACTAGGACTTTTATCTCATAGCTTTACTCACTAGGGCCTAGTTCCACTCACTAAGACTTTCATTTTTTGGCTCCACTCACCAGGGCCTAGCTTCACTCAATAGGACTTTCAATTCTTGGGTTTACTCACTAGAACTTTTCCTTACCTAACCTTCAGTTAAGACCTTCTCTACTAGTCATCTGATTCTGACTAGACTTCTCCTTACTAGTCATTTGGTCAACTTTGACCTAACTAAACTTCACTCACTTCCAAACATCAAGTCATGTTTGGATCTGTTGGTTGCTACCCGGAATATCGTACTGGTTCTCCTGTACAAAAATTTTGTACAAGTCCTGAACCTTTCCTAACAACCTATTATGTTCTTTAGAAATTAAATTTGGAATCACAAACAGAACTTAACATTATTGATTCCAAATTTAACTTATCTGTTCTTAGAGGTTTAGACTTGGATCGCAAACGATGCTTAACATTATTAATCCAAATCCACCTATGTTATAAATTTGATTAAATATTTATTTCAGAGATCAACTTCCAGGTTAAACATGGAGAGGCACTATGACTTCTTGGGTATGGGATCATCCACCACTTCCTAGACAAAGTCTTTCAATAAAATTCAATATTTAATCTTCTTATAATAACCCTAGGTTTAACTATTAAGAACAATCGAATCAAAAGATCAAAAAAATAAAAGAAACACAAAATCGAAACATAAATTCGATAGCTTAGAATCATTAGCCTCTTGTGTTTGGTATTTCAAGATCTAAACAAAAGAATAAACTAGTTATGATGCGAAACTAATAACTAGTTATACCTTTTGTAGGTTATAGACCTCATGATCTTCTATCGTATTCCTCTTCTTATCTCGGATGTCGTGTGGGCGACGATCTACCGAGATGAGAATCCACCCAAGCCTCCTTCTTCTCCTTGCAAGTTTCGGCCACCAACAATCTCCTTGAGATGAAGAACTTCGGCCACCAACCAAGCTCCAAGGGATGCTAAGAAACAAAGACTCCTTTCTCTACTTCTTCTCCAAGCTAAATCCGACCACCAACCAAGCTCCAATGGATTGATGCCGCCGGCTACCAAAGAAGAAGAAAAGGAGGAGAGGAAGGATGAGGGCTGGCCACCACCAAGGAATAGAGAAGAGGAATAATAGATGTGTTGTTAAGGTGAGGCATCTCTACCCTCTCTTTTATATTCGTTGGTCTTGGCAAATAAGGAAAGTTTTAAACATAATTAAAATTTTCTTATTTTCCTTGCCAATGGCTAATAAGAAAATTTTAATTAAATTTTCCTCTTATTCCATCTTGTGGCCGGCTCCTACAATCCTCCAAATAAGGAAAGTTTTAAACACAAAATTAAAACTTGCTAATTTGTTTCTGGAAATTTTTAAAATACAAATTTCTCTTTTAAAAAATTCTCTTCATGGTTGGTTATAAAAGGAAACATTTATAAATTAAAATCTCTTTATTAAAACATGTGGATGATTAAAAAAGGAGCGTTTTCTCCAAAATTAAAATCTTCCTTTTAACTACAAATAAGAAAAGATATCAAACCTTCTCATAATTCTTTGTAGAAAATTTAATTTTAAAACTCTCTTTTAAATCATGGCTTCCACATAAGGAAAGATTTTAAAAATTAAAATCTCTTTTATTTTAATTGTGGTAGGCCACCTTAGCTTGGATTCCAAGCTAGGGCCGACCACCACTTGATCCCATCTAACCTTGGTTTGGCCTGCCCTAGCTTGGGCTCCAAGCTAGGCTTGGCCGACCACCTTAAGGTGGGTAAGAAGTTGAGTTTAGGTGGGTATAAGACTTTATAAATAAGAGGCTACGACAGGGACCGAGAGGAGGAATTGGTTTTGGTCTCCCGATGAACTTGAGCTTCCCATGTTCGCCCCGAACACCCAAATCGAGTTCATCAATAATAACTCAATCCACTAAAGAGTTATTATTGAACTACTACACTAATCCCATATTATTATATGGGCTCCTTCTTATCATGAGTGTGTTAGTCTCCCTGTATTTAAGATATAGAATGCCCACTAATTAAATGAGTTACTGACAACTCACTTAATTAATATCTAGCTCCAAGAGTAGTACCACTCAACTTCATTGTCATGCCAGACTAAGCCCACCTGTAGGGTTTACATGACAATCCTTATGAGCTCCTCAAGGGGACATCATCAACCTAGATTACTAGGACACAATTTCATTCTATAATCAACAACACACTATATAAATAATATCATTTCCCAACTTATCAGACCTATTGATTTAACGAACTAAATCACACCCTTTGATAAATTAAATAAATAAATATGAAGTATATGTGCTTGTTATTATATCATGATTAAGAGTACTCACTTCCATAATAACATAGGTATTACTCTTTTATATAGTCAGTATAAAAAGAGACTATCTCAAATGATCCTGCTCAATACACTCAGAGTGTACTAGTGTAATTTTATAGTCAAGATAAACTAATACCAAATTGCACTACGACTTATTCCAATGGTTTGTTCCTATCCATCTTAGTTATGAGCTACTATTTATAATTTATAAGGAACTGATAACATGATCTTTTGTGTGTGACACCACACACCATGTTATCTACAATATAATTTAATTGAACAACTACACTTAGCATATAAATATAGACATTTAACCAATGTGATTCTTTATTTCAAAATAAATGTTTACAAAAAACTAGACTTTTAGTATACACTCTAACAGGATCAACCATTAGTCAATTTGACCATACCTTATTATATTGTTAAACATCAAAATCCTAAAGGTTAATTGCTATTATATGGTAATCCCTGCACTAATAGGCACCACATGGTGAAAGATGTAGAAGATGATCTTCGAGGAACAAAGCAACACTTGATGATGATTTTAAGATGCTCTGGAGCAACAGTACTTCTCTGCCTCTTTTTCTGTAGCTTGTCGTTAGAAGTTTTTGACCTTAAGTAGAGCAATGGCTGGATTTCAAGCAAATGGTTAGTCGACTCTCCTAACATTGCCTCCACTAAGTAGCTCAAGACTTAGACCATATGTTCATTCACCCAAGGCCTTGAAGTCTATATTCAGATCAGAGTGTTCAACCCTTTGTTGACACTTGTTAGAGAACATTTATGGGTAAGATTATGAGAGTTGTAGTGATACCCTCATAGTAGTTACTGACATCTAGTTGAGAAGTTAAGGGTTATCACTTGGACCTTGGTTGTCATTCCCCCACTATAGTATACAAGTACTTGAAATAATAGAATTTGACATCCTTGTTGGCATGTACTGATTGGTCATTTATTCTCAAACTATAACCCCTGGGCCAACCATCTTTGAAATTCATCGAGACTAACGATGAAGGAATATTTGGTTTTGGCACTATAAACCAAGCAATTGTATGTCAGAAGTATCTACTATTGTTGATAAGATTTAATGAGGATAGTACATCACTTTACTCAGATATTTGTATAGTTTGAGAAACCTAGATATGTTTCTAGATACTCCTTAGCTTGCTACCTACAAGGCAAGTGGAGTTCATGATTGAGATACTTCTGGTGGATGACTCTAATATCAACAACCTTGTATCACATGGTGTTGGAACCCCAAGGTTGTTTTGGTGTGATCAACAAGTTAAGTTAGGTCCTGTGTGTTTCTAACCTTGTGTCTAAGTGTGCAAGAGCTTAGGAGCACAGGTACTCGAGCGGAAGACGCAACTAGCGAGAAGGACGATACGCGGTGCGTCCGAGGGACGAGGTGTTGCGGAAGAGTACCCTGGTGGACGAGAAGGAAGCGTGCGGTGGTTCCGAGGGACGAAAGCCGGAGCGGAAGATTGCTCAAGGAGCATGAGACGCAGCTAGCGAGAAGGTCGGCACGGGGTGCAATTGAGGGACGAAGACTGCGGATGAGTACGCTGGTGAACGAGAAGGAAACACACAGCGATTCTAAGGGACGAGAAGCTGGAGTGGAAGGCTGCTCGAGAAGACCGGAAGTTGGGTTCGGGTAAGCCCTTTTCCGGATGACAGAGATCACCCAAGCGAGCAGATCCGGAGGAGAAGAACCAGACCAAGGCGGGACTAAACCAGAGAAGAGGTCTCGGATGAAAAAGTCAACATCTGTTGACTTTGGGCTCCGGGGCGCCCGGAGCAGCCCGGGGAAAAGGGAAGATAGGGAAAAAAGTAAGAACGAAAGAATCGGCGACAAACCAGTAGATACATAGGTAAAATATTAGGTATACGAAAATAGGTACACCTGTAATTGCAAGTGTGACATTCCCGAAGTACAAGTTCAAACTGAAAAAATTACGAGACCTCGAGGGAAGTTATGATTAATCTTTTAAAATCCCAGTAAGCTCAGATTCATAGGACGTAAGAAATAAAAATTAGATCGACTGAATAGGCTCATTTTGTCACCATAGGTCGATCAGAAAATACAGGCGTCTAACTCGTCCAACTAGGCAGTCCTAGTCAACAAGCTCGCCCTGTTGTTATATATCGGGCGAGAAATAACCAACCTAGGTAATTCCGCTCGGCTCTCATGTACAGAAAGGATAACTAGTGTCAAGGGGAACAACATAGGCAAGTGCACGAGGTTACTCGAGATTAAGCAAACATATAGTGAATATACCCTATTCCTCACAGGGTGACCAAAAAGAACAAAAACACACACACACACACACACACACACACACACACACACACATATATATAGACTAAGTTATATAGTCATACATGATAAGACTAAGTGATTAGGATCGGTCGACCGGGATATTAATTTACATATGCGTGAACACACAACCACTCCGTCAATCCCCATAGATGCATGCTTAAAGAAGATGAACAAACATTCAGAAAATATGATTAATTGAAGGAAAAAGTGGTGAGTTATACCAAGTTCAAGATAGAAGTCAGTGTGAATTCATCATAAAGAAAGAGTCTGCAGGGCATTAGGATTACAACATAACAACAATTATAGCTGATGTGGAAAAAAGCCGAGAGGACGATCCTTTAGTAATTTCCTCCGGTCAGGGAAGCCGAGGGGAGGGTTGGACACTAATACTTTTAATTCCTTTAACTCCCTCACCCCCAATCCAGTGCATAATTCACAGTCCGTATAAGAGAATTAGAAACGGGGACGAGGAAAGCAGGATACTTAAGATACTCCTTCTTCTTCTTCTCAAAGTGGGCATCCTCACTGCCAATTCTTCCTGGAAAGCCTTCAGAGCAGCCTCTTTAAGGTTCAAAGTAGATAATTGTTTTGTTAGTATGGTTGCATGAGTGTCCTTTAATGATTGTAGTTGGGAGGACAATTGAGCAATTTCGGAGGTGTATTTCTCCAGCTTGGAAGAAAGCTCATCACCACGGCCATTGGCTGATAGCAGCTGAGACTGAAGACTCTCCACATCAGCCTTGTACTAGTGGGATTGCTCAGTCTCAATCTTAAGTGACTAGCGGGTCTCTTCCAATTGGGTAGACAAACCCTTTAGTTTCTCGTCCACCTGGTTATGAGATAGCTCGGAGACCTGTTTCTTCAGCGTTGCATTTTCGGGGATTAAGGTATGTAGCAAATGAGTTATGCTTATGTTGTATATCCATCATTCTAGAACAAAGAGCATTAAGAGGATACGTAAGAAAATAGGACCGTAAAGGGAAATAAGGGTACCTTCGTCTCTTCAAGAGAGAATTTGTCATCCATTTCGGAGTAATCAATTCCTTCGATTAATCGGCGTACCTCCTCCTTAGCTATGGTGAAAGACCCTCCCAAGAGTATAGGTAGAGTAGCAGTAAGGGAAGAAGTGGAAGACAAAGAAGTCTGAATCGAAGGGGGACAGTATATAATGTATGGTGAGTTGGGGCGGGGATGGGGTAAGGTCATTTATTAAGGAAAATTCATAAAAAAAAAGGAGGTGAGGAACTACCACTGGGAATAGCTGGGGTGGCAGACGAAGAAGGAACAAGAGCAAGATAAAGGGCCGAGAGAGGGATATCAGGAGAAGAAGGAACAACATCTACAGGGGAAAGGTCCTCAGAATGTGAGATAGATTTTTGTTTTGGGGACGGAGCAAGGGTCAGTTTACATTTTTTCTTGGTGGGGGCTTCTGAAGGAGATTTCTCTGAAGCCGAAGGGGAAGCAAGCTCAACAATTGTGAAAAGTTCAGAAGGGTTCCCTTCTGGAACTGCAGCTTGAGAAGTAGAAACGTCCTCTGTGATAGCGGGGGCTTCTGACGAAGAGGGTTGACCCAATGCGGCAAGAAGTTCTAGCTCCTTAGCTTTAACTGCTTCTTTCGCCAAACACAACTGCCCATTAATTATAGCTTCGAATAGAGCATCCACTACACAAAGTAAAAAATACCTTAGTTAGTAAAAAAAGGATTGTAATAGACAAAGGGTGACTTACCAAGGGAGCCACGAAGCTCTATCTGAACGGAGCTCAATCCAAAAAGATAAAGAAGATCATCCCGGATCCATTTGTGAATGAATAAACGACAACCTAATAGCTTCTGTGAGTAAGTAGTGAAGGAAAGATGTCTATGCAATTCCTTCACGTCAGGAAGAGTAGGAAGAGAGGATTTCCAAGAAGCAGACCAAGGGATGGGTTCAAGGAATTTAACAAAGAAAAAGCGTGATTTCCATCTCTTGATGGAAGACGACATTTTTTCAAAAAAGTTCATTTTAGGCCTGGATTCAAACAAAAAGACGCCAGGCTCTGACTTCTTAGGATAGGAGAACATAAAGAAATTCTGAAGGGTTGGAGGGATATCAAAGAGGCGAAAGAGTATGAACAAACCACAAAGATAACGAAAGGCATTGGGGGCAAATTGTTACAAGGGGATATCGAAGAACTGACTTATTTACACCAGAAAAGGGGGAATGGGAAAACGCAGACTGGCTGCTATTTGATCTTTAAAGAAGGTGACATGATTCTCAGGGGGGAGATGAGGATGAGAATCAGTATCAGGAATAGCAATACGATAGACTTTGGGAATTCCATACAAGGAACGAAGAGCAGACTTATCATCTTTGTGAAAACTCGAAGAGGTTTGAGCATACCACGCAGAAAATGATTCTTCAGCCATATATGAATATAAGAGTAAGAACCGACTTACTGAAGCCTTAGGAAGAAAGACGATGAGGAGAGGTTGGAGGAGAAGGAAGGACGACAAAAGCTAAGTTATGGCAACAACAGAGAGCGTAAGGAAGAAGACAAATGAGTAAGAATATAAAGGGTTTAGGATTTTTCGAAAATATTGACTAACAAAAAACACCGTTGGATGTGAACAAACCTCACAATGGTAATCGTTGATTTATCAAAGAAAGAATATGATAAGACGTTGCCAAAAAGTGTCCGAGCAATTACGTCAAGAGGAAGAAAGTGGTAACACGTGTCGAAAATCCATAAACAGGCATTTATGATGGACATAACAGGGCAAATCATGCCTCGATTAGCGCCGCAGCATAGTACATCTTCGATACTCTCTTTCCGTTGAAGAACCAATTAACAAGGAGAAGATTTTGAAAAAGGTATTCGACTTCCTAGGTGTAATAAAGGAGGGAATGGAAAGAAAATATAAAATAACATTAGTAAATCATGACTTGTTAAAATTTAGAATATATCAACAGACTATGATGCCGACCTATCCTATTGGCAGGACGGAACTTAGAAATTTGACCAAATTCAAACTCGCCCGAACTCATACACAAAGTGTCTTATTTATTTATTTCTTATACAATCAACTACGTGCTTACACATGCTCCTACTCTCAAATAAACACATGAAACTCTGATATCACTACTAGTGACTTTGTAACCACATAAGGAAAGGGGAATATTTTGCCCGATATTGTTGTAGGTCAAAGAAAAAATCTGTCGTCCAACGGAATCTCATTTCTATTTATAGACGCCAGATTGTGCTTCCACACCTAAATGGGGGTAGGAAATAGAATGGCAGCTTGGGCAAAGAGGAGAAGTTTGCCCTGTCCTCTGGCATTTGTGGGGTTCCCCCTCACAGACAAGTGACTGAAAGGCCCTCTCCGACCTAATCTGAGCTAACTCGGCTTGCAGAAGATCCACCTTAGCATTCTGCCGATCTAGAGCTCGTTGCTATTGAGATATTACTAAACCATCCGCATAAGCTTTTCTGTTTAGATCGGCCACCTCTGAGGCATGCTGCATCCTTAGAGTATCCAGCTCCTGAGTCTTTTGCTTCAACTCTGAGTAAACTTTATTCCTCAAAGCCACTTCTGATTGAACCTGTGATTGAGCTGAGAGCAGACACACCTCTAGTTCCTGTTGAGGGGAACGATGTAAATCTAGGGCTTGCACGACCTTGTTTAAGAATTTCTCCTTCTCGCGTAGCAGTTGATCCCAAGGAGGGGGTTTTGAAGCCATGACTCTCGGTAAATCTTAAGAGGAAAGTAAGACTATAAGGAGCGAAGGTGAAGGGTGAAGGGAACAAGGGTACAACTCTATTTAACTTGCCAAAAGGGGTCACAAGATCACTATAGGAGAAGTCACGGGAGCACTATAAAAGGAGTCACGGGATCACTATAAAAATATCACAAGATCATTGTAAAAGTTATCACGGGGTTGCCACAGAAGGTATCAAGAGGTCAGAAATAGACTTAGGTTGAGTCAGCCGGCTATACCTCTTTCGACTAGACTTGAAGGAGAGGGTAGTAATATGGGTTACGATGAGAGAACCCTTTGCAGGAGAGAAAAAAGGGGTAATGAGGACAAGGAAGGCGGAAAAGAGCAAGATAAGGATGTAGCGGGTTGCCCGGAAAAGGGTTTGACTAGGTAAGAATGTTGTTACACGTTTGGCAGGCAAAGACTGGTCGAACGTAACAGACTGGATCGCATATGAGATCGGCAGGAAAAGGCCTACCGAACATAAATAGCCAACCGAGTATGAAAGTATTTAGTTTCATGCAAAATGAAGACATAGCACGTTCGGCAGACAAAGATCGATCGAACGTAATAGACCGGCCGAGCGTATGAGTTTGGCAGGCAAAGACTGGCCGAGTGTAAGAGACAGATTGAACATAGAAGCACTTAGTCTTAAGCTGTCCTGAATGCTTATATACGCCAAACTGGTTAATCTCGGTTGATAAGGTAGGATCGGTCATGCTGAATAGATCGGCCAAGCACAGGGGCATTTAGTCTCGCAGGATCCTTAGCATACGACCGACCGAGCGAAGGTCGACCGGGCAAGAATGCTTATATACGCCCGACTGGTTAATCTCGGTCGGTAAGGTATGACTGGCTAGGCTCAATAGACCGACTGAGCATGGAAAGTAGATCGAGCTCAAAGGTCTTCAACCTTGAACGGTTTCTGGCATATGTATAATAGAAGAGTCCTGGTCGAGTATAAATAACCGATCGAGTATAAAATACCGGTCGAGATTAGTACAACAGAAGATATTTCTCATATATACAGAAGGAGTTTATGTGACTAATCAAGTGTGTGTAATAGGTGAACCATAAGAATATGTGACCATATGACAACTTAATTAATCTGGCGGAAAATAGCTTCTAGAAGTCTCCGCAGGTATGCTAAACGACAAAGAAGGTACATCTGGGGTAAGAAAAAAATTTCTTAAACTATTATTGCAATTTTGGCTTACGTCATCTTCTAACAAACTTTAACAAACTGGGGTCCACCTCATGACTGTGGAGGTTAGATGAGGTGGAATAAAAAGAGGAATTCTCTCCACTGACCAGGTAGGCAAACATACGTATTGCATCAGAATCGAACCCTAATTCCATCTTTTTCGGTACTTCTCCTTCTTCTCCGAGAGACTGAATTGAGCGTCGGAGGGCCTAGCCAGCGATTCCCATCCCGGTCTTAGGTCGCTAACGCTTTGTTAGTTGGTCTCATAGTGCACAGGAGGTGGAGATCATCCATTGGACCGCCGAGCCTTCGCTGATCCACGGTGTTCCTCATCGGAGTTCGCTTTTCCACGGGGGTACCTCGCCGGAGTTCGTCTTTGCGAGGTATTGTTCACAGATCCGCTTTGGTTTTCTTAGATCTATTATTCTATATTTAACCTCTTGTGAGGTCCGCTGTGGGTTTCTAGGATCCTCCTCTGTTTGCTGGCATCAGAGTTATAGTTCATCATCGCCCCTCATCACCCAGCGCTTCATTCCGTAAGCTCTCAGACAGGATCAAGTATCAAAGCCGTATCGATGATGATAACTAGATCCTCTACATGTTTTGTAAGGTTTTAATAGATATAATGCGGTTCAAATATATCATTATGGATGAAAAGAAATTTTTAGCATTTATATTCTTCCACAAATAAAGCGAAATATTTTGAGGTCTTTGTATTCCAAGTCTTGATTACAATTTTTCAAAACCTCTTAAAAATTAATAAGATCCTAACTAAAAGATCAATCATGCAGTGTGGAATGAATTTGAGTGTCGTTCAGAATTATATTTGAACAGAGTGTGATCCAGAACACACTATCAAGTGTGATAAACCATGAACTCTAGAGAGATCCATGCAAAACCTAAAATGTTTGTCCAAATAAGAGCTGCAAAAAAAAAAAAAAAGTAAATAAATAAAGACACCGCTCGATTACTATTCTATTGGAGTTCGAGGTCAAAGAGTGCTCCCATGTGTTCTGGACGATCGATGAGTTGTGGATTCACACGAGAAGCGATTTGGTAGAACACCTGCCATGTTAATAAGCTATCGGAGCCGGACTGATGTCGAGATCCCACTGCTCGCTCAACTTGGACGGTAGAGGCCACCCGCTCCAATCCTCCGTAAAGCCCACGACAATGCTTGCTAAGGTGCTTCACATCGAACACCCTTTTGCCGAAAAAGAAGTGAACAAGGTGCAAGAACTCACGAACGGTCTTTGGTAATTCATAGTCGCATGTCAGCATCTTCACTAGGAACGCGAAGTCATAGGCGCCTTGGAAGGTAACCCAGGAGACGGGAGAAAAGTGGCCAAAGGAAAGCAAGCCGGAGGTGGCCAAGTGCTGGGCGAATCTGCAAGAGTCGATGCCCCATATTTGATTCTTTTGGAAGTCGATGCCATTAGCCTTGAGCAGCTCGACGGAGGAAGGGGCGTAACGGTCGCGGCTGATGTCGAAGTCGCGGAAATTAAATTCCCACACGTAACGCACATAAGTGCCGTCACTGTAAAGGTCACATGGGAGGTTGCCGGCAGCGTCGGAGAGAGTGAGACCAACCTGGACGATGCGGAGGGCCTCGACGTTGGCCCGGATCAAGTCGTAGCGCTGGGGGAGGGTGAGGGTGCAGTAGGGACCTTTGGAAGTGACGACGACGCCAGGATACTCGGTGTCCAATGCTACGAAGGGGTGGAACGGGAGGGCGGAACGGATGAGGGAAAACTCCTCGTCGAGGTTATGAGCCCACACGGAGCGAACCTCGACTCTGCTGGTGCTGGCGGCGGAAGAGGAAATTAGCATATCGTTGTTGACAACTGCGACAGCCATGATGAGGAGTTTGATGATATTAGAAATACGAAAGTGGAAGCTGAAGAGGAGTTTGATGATATTAGAAATACGAAAGTGGAAGCTGGAGATCGAGGAGATGTTAGATTTCGAGTTGGAGTGGAAACTGAAGGGAAGGAGGAGTTTAAGTAGAGCAGGAAATGAGAGAAAATCGCCAGATAATAAACAGATTAAACAAAATTAGTTGCTGCGAAGCGAATTATTAGGAGATATATACATAAATAATATATATATATATATATATATATATATATATATATATTATTATTATTATTTATGTATGGAATTAATGATGCTAAACGAGCCTAATCAGGACTTTAAGTTAAGGATAAATCTGGTGCCAAATCCAGCTGCAATTAAGAGCAAAATTAGGGGTTTAGTAGTAATTAATTAATTAATTAAGTAAAGTTGTTGCCATCGAATCATTTTTTTTTCTTTAATTAAATTTCACGTGGAATTCGTCATTAATTTTCCTTTTTTCAAATTTTGACTCATTTGTTTTGGTTTGAATTTTTTTTAAAAAAAATAATGTTTGCCAACACCACTTTATTTAACTACGTGTGACTTGATTATATTTTTATTGTTATCATTTACTTCAGTTTGTTTTTATTCAAGATTATTTGCATTTTTAATATTATCACTCAACATTTGAAAGTTATTTTTAAAAGTATCATTTTTCAAAAAGTTTTTTTAACATACAAGAAATTTGAGATACAACCACACACCTGTTGTTTTTTTTCCATTTAACAACAATTTTATTGAAAACCGTTGCATGTTGGATATTTTTATTTTATAAAAGATACCAGTTTTTAATAAGCTGGTGTTTTATGAAGGTCAAAAATAATAATTTTTTAAAATTATTATGTTTTAGATTATTTTTTTTGATACAACCGTGGTTGATAACTAACTATTAATGTTGTTTGTACAGTAATAGATAACAATTTTATTAAATTGTTGTGTATGAATGTGTTTTGGTGTCTAAGACAACGGAAATTATTTTACAACCCTATCTCTTTTTCCCCACCTCCTCTCTCAGTCGCGTGGGACTATATTCACCGACGCCTATCGAAGCCACAACTACCTTTGTCGACCTCTTCTCCTCCGTCTCCTATGCTACTCACTTTGCAACCGCACGGGGTTCTTCCCTTCCACTGCTCTTCCTTCTCCCTTCACCTTCCCAACCATCTCACATGGGCACACTGCTGCTAGATCCCCATCATCCGACGGAGCACGACGCCTTCCTTGTTGCCGCCGCTCCTTCCCAAAGCTCTCAGGTGGGTGAGGGTAAGGCATTATCTTCTCAATCCTCCTTGCTTTTCTTCGTCCCCTTTCGTATTTCTTCACGTTGTCTGTTGTTGGTTTTCCTACTTCCAGTTGTTGGTATTCTAGGTGATTCGAACTGTGTGCCTTGATGTGAATGATTTTTTTGCTCAATGATTTTATTTTTCCGATCCTCCTTGGTCCATTATTTTGTAAGGTTGAAGGCCTCAATTTTTTTTGTTCTCTTAAACAACCCCAGTTTTTTGATAAATGTTTAGATAGCGTAACTTTCATTGTCCTGCTCAATCTCTTCATCTCTTATATGTAGTGTTATTCATAGTTACCCTTTTCATTTTTCATGATTTTCAGCTGTTCATTAGCTTTTCCTTTTTTAAGATCTCACAGTTTTATGCATTCTAGTAATAACATTTTATTTCAATTGTATGTAGATCTCTCTATGGTTGGTTTTGTTGTGGATGCCAGTCCCAGTCATGGTCATTGTTGCCAAGATATTCTTTGCAGGTTTGCTTGATACTGTATTTTTAACTCCCCATTTTACGAGTGTTAATGTATTATAGAAACATTTTCCACTTTCACAGTTGTGAACAGATGTGTACCAGAGATATTCAATTTTTTTTCATCATTATTTTCCTATAACATGTTTTGGAGATTAAGTCTCATCAACACGCTTTGTCTTACGTGAACTAGAGATATTAAAAAATATATATCATTATTTTTTCAGTAACGTGTTTTGGGGATTTTAATTAGTGTCATAGATGCACTATTTGTTTTCTGGCCTCTAGTTATTTAGTTTGCATGTGTTACTCCTATATCCAGTTTAGTTAAGGCAAGGCTTGGGTCTTAGCTTTTCGAGTCTTTTGTGTTTACATGTTTGTTGGTTTTGACCCACATCCAATTCCTAGTTTATGGGCAACCTAAAATTAGTATCCAAACATGCAAAGTGTCAAAATGTTTCTAGCCATCTCAAGGGGGAAAAACCTTTGTATGATGCTACAGTACTTTCTTTTATATGAATGCACAATGATTCATTATTATAGCTCCTTCTGATTTGGTCAAATTTATGGTGACTTTTAACTATAAGAATGCCTTTTCTGATTGTCATGATTTGTAAATGCTATAGAGACTTAGCATGGAATCCTAATTATTGATTTTGTAGATGTTCATCAATGCTTTTGATAAAACTGTCGACTTGGATGTTCTAAACCACCCAATTCCAAACTTCATCTACTACATGGTATTATATTGTCTTGTATTGATAAACTGTTTTGTCTCATTTTTTTGACTTTGAACTATGTCATCAGAGATTTTTTTTCTCTCAGTTTACTGAGCTTCTATGTTAGTTGCTAACTCTTGCTTGATTGCAAGTATTCATGTTCCTTGAGTAACTCTAAGTATTGACCTTCATATTTATTCTTTTACAATTTTTAGTTGTTTTGTTTTTGCATACATGTTACTACCAATTATGTAAATCAAACTTCTCATTCATAATGAATCTCAGCAAGCTTTTGTTGCTGAGGAAATGATGCAGTGTTCATAATAGTTCATTATGTCTATGAAACATGTATACTTTGAATAATTTAACTCTTTTACATATTGTTCATAATAGTTCTAAATAGTTTGGTTGTATTCATTATTAATTGTGTAAAAAGTTCAGATTCCTTATAGATAAATGTTTAATACTGTGTGATCAATCACTTCTTAATGCAAATTGTGTCCCTCTTTTTCAATTTTTTCTTGCAAATTTTTTAATTTCGATGTTTTATTCCCGTCACAACTACATATGCTCATGATTCACATGATTCTTTCTTAAAGGTTGAATCTTGATGTGAAATCTATCTCTTATTATCACTTATGCCCTTCAAATTTGCTGAGAGTTGCAAGAGGTCTATTTTTTTCATACAATTATTTTTCTATTGAGGTCTATTTTTTCTTAGAAGCTTATCTTGAGATGCATGAAATGTAATACTATTACATTTCAATTGTTTTATGGTTATGTGACATTTGGGCCGTGCAATTTGAATCTGGTGTACAATTTTGATTTTTAATTTGTAATATATATCTTATTCGAGCAGGTGTCCTCAAGAGTATTGGGAAGAATGTCGAAAAGTCGAAAAAGTAAAAAGACTTTAGCTGGTTAAGGAACACTGGGAGCTATAGTGCCACCTCTTCACTAGCATCTAAGCAGAAAAATCTCATGTTATAAATATTATTTTTGAATGTTTATTTTTAAATTTAGTATTTTGAATGATTTATAATACTAGAATTATTTTTTTATTTTTATCTAAAAAAGACAACGGTTTTTCACCATTGTCATATGCAGTATAAAACTATTGTTAAAAGCGCACACTCAAAGAAAAGACAACGGTTTTTCACTGTTGTCTTTGAGCGTGTGCTTTTAACAACGGGCCTTTAACAACAGTTTTAAATTGCCTACGACAACGGTAAAAAACTGTTGTCTTTAACTTTTTTTCTTGTAGTGGCAAAACATTTTAAAACTTAGTTTTTTTTTCAAATTGTTTGCAAAATATTTTTTGAAAAATTTAAACATTTGAAAAATATTTACAAAATTTTAAAACTCTTTTCAAATTTTTCCTGATAAACAATATTTTTACAAAGTCATTATATAAAATCATTTGAATACTATTGTATAAATTGTTTTACCAAATTATTTGAAAAGCCTTGCAAAACTTTCTTGAAAACATTTATTCCTCCCCAACATGACCCTATGTTTTTATCTTTGCAGCGTATTTTTATTTGAAAACTTCACTTGCAAAAGATAACATTGTTTATTTGAAGTAGTTGGTTTTCAAAACTTTATTTTCAAATTTCTTTGAAGTACTTGCCATAATTATTTGAAAACTTACTTAAATACTAAGTTTGCAAAGTCTTTTTTTCTAAACCTTTATTTAATTATGCTATGTGCATTATTTTTGATGTATATCAAAGGGGGAGGATAGTGGGTTAGGTTAGAAAAATCATTAAATCATGTTAACTCACCTTATTTAATTTCTAATGCTTGCTTAATTATATATATATTTTTTCTAATTTTAACCTAGGCTGTCATTACATCAAAAAGGAGGAGATTGTTGGTGAAGGTTGCACTAATAATATGGTTTTGATGTATGACAAATAAATTAAAGTTAGATGTGTTATTTGTCTAACCTTTTTACCAAGTGTGCAAGAATTGATGAGTCTGGAGGACCTGACACCAGGATGAAATCTAGCTAGATTTGTGGGACACGATAGCTTGTACGAAGTCCAAATAGGTCTGCTGGGCCCGACATTTGGCGAGAAGTCCGGTTAGGTCTGTGGGACCTGACAATCGACCGAAGTTCAGTTGGGTCTGTTGACCTGACAACTAGTGGGAAGACCTGGCGGGTCCAAGGCAACTTAAGCGACTATAGTTGGTAAGTGGAGGTAAGCAACTTGAAGAGTGATTCAATGAGGATGTGTTCCCCGTTAAGGGAATTGTAGGCGTCGGTCCAACTTAAGTCGATTTGAAAAACTAAGCTGAGACCTTGACTAGATCCTGGTCTCAAGGATATAGGATCAAATTAGTACTATTTTTTGTGTTGTACTAACTCTGTTTTGCTAGGTAAATATATTTTTGTTGTCTGGACTAACTCTTTTTTACATGGAAGAAGTTACTGAAGAAAAGAGGAGTCTGGGCACCCGGAAGGGATCCAGGTGCCTGGACTCCGAGTGCCCAGAGCTAGTCCATGCGCTAGGACTAGCCCACCCAGGCAGGTGCTGCAAGCACCCGGACGGTCCAGGTGCCCGGAGTTGGTCTAGGCGCCCAGACTGGAAAACTTATCTCAAAGTTGAGCTGGAGCGCGTCAACTGGTTGAGCCATGTTAGCTAAAACCTATTTATTTTATTTCTATAGTGAAATTATAGCTATTCCTATGGGCAAATCGTCGATAGATAAGCTACCGGTGACTTGTCTTCTATGTTGTCGGAATCATCGAGTCTTCAAGGGAAAAAAAAAGAGGGACCTGGATCTAGGGGTGACAATTTGGGTCAGATTTATGTTAGTATGTTTGGGTTGATCGGTTGGAATATCAAAATCCAAACCTGACATGATTAATATTTTGGGTCAAATTATTCGACCTGGATCCTACCCATTTATCTATATTTGACCTGAACCTGACCTGAAATGAGCCACAATCCTAATCCAACCTAAACCCGACCTGACTCGAAATTACTAATTTATAAAAATATGCTCGTCTTAACCCGAACTCTACTTGAACCCGACCCTAAAAGACTCATTCTATTAAAATATGCTTATTTTAACCCGAACTCAACCACAATCTGACTCAAAAATATTTATAAATAGGTTCACAAATTGTAATCGGGTTATTTCAGGTTAATCCGAACCTAATCCGTTTACTAATCGTGTTAATCAGGTCGACCCGAATCTAATCCCAAAAGACGTAAGTCTAACTTGATTTTTTCGTGTTCGGTTCGGTTCATGTCTTTGTATCAGGTCAGAAATTGTCACCCCTAGCTGGATCACCAAAAACCCCTACTATGTCCGAGAGAGAAGGAGAGAGATTCAAAATTGAGGCTAGGAGTGTCCTGGCTCAAATATTTTGACGCTCAAGTTCCTCACCAACGAGGGAAGTGGAGAAGATGAATAGTTAAAAAAATATGGGAATGTGTAAGTTTGTGTAAGAAAATAAATTGAAAATCAAATCAAATAAATGTTGGTGGAATCCGTGGATTAATCGGATAAATCAGATGTTAAATTTAAAGTTAATTATTAAACTAAAACCAATTGATTTTATTTCTAAAATCAATAGTAGACAAGGAGGTTTGAGTAAGGAGGAGATCGTTCATAGGGTTAAATTTGGACATTAATAGTTTTGATATACTTGACAAAATTATCTAAATATTCAAGTTAGACTTAATATTTGCTATTTTGATGAGTGTCGTACCATTGTTGAAATTTGACAAGAACTATATGTTGATGCTAAGAGCACAATATTGAACCCAAATTTGGATGTATGATTAAGGTGAAAGTTAAGTTTGTTAACATCTAATAAGTTGATGTTAAGTGTGATGGAGTATATCACTTGATAATATTGAAGTCCTAGTTGGAACTAGACAATGACTATGTTAAATACGACAACTAAATAGTAATTAAATAATATGATTATTTGATGAATAATCTTATGAAATTTTTAAAGAATTTATAGATTTTTTTTTGAATTTAAAAGGAATCTTTTTATACGTTACGAGGATAAACCGGATAAAGGAAGTCTATTTTAGCTATTATAATTAAACATGGAGAAGTTTATTTATTAGAATTCACTTTCTTTTCTTTTTCATTTTTCACCCAATACCTATTCCTCCCCTCGTAATTTTCCCCTCTCGCTCGATCCCTCTTTGTTGTCTGCACAATTTCATCGCCACCTACTGCTAGGCGCCGCCGGTCGACTGTTGATGCCACCCTCTTCTCCTCTCCTGATCCCTCAATGTCGTCGATCGCCGATCACTTCACTCGATCGCCTCTCCACCCTCCACCTGATTGCCATCGACGTTGCCTCCCTTGGCACGACGCCGACTACCTGATGCCGAGCCTAGCTGATCTCCCAGGCTAGCCTATCCTTCCTAGATGGCAGACTCGACCAGGAGCTGACCCACGCAGCGGCAGCCCACAAGCCCCACCGAGTCGTGCCCTATCTTTGGGTAACACCTGTAGGACCGTTGGGCCGGCTAGGAGGGGGTTGTTGGATATTCTGCTAACACAAAAAGAAACCAACCCTCCTCGAACTCTTTAAGCTAACACTTGCATAAATAAACTAAGCAGTAAATTAAAAGCATAAAGAAAAAGCGATGCAAAAGTATTTACTTGGTTACAACCGATGTGGTTGTTAATCCAAGGAAAATTAAGCTCAATAAAACTCCTTCAGGCGGAGAAGCCTCGTACAGCAATGTAGTGCAGAAAACATAAGCTTAGACTAAAAGAGAGCGTGCAAGCACTGGATTTACAATCAGTGAGTTCATTGAAAAGCTTCTAGACCAAGGCTATATTTATAGCCTTGGTCGGGGCGCCTAAAAGGGTTCCGGGCGCCCTGGGGGGATAAAACTTATCCCCCAATGTTCAGATCGAGTCAAAACTCGATCTGGTCAACTTTACTGCTCAGGGCGCCCCGGAGGGGTCCGGGCGCCCCAGAGAGTTCCGGGCGCCCCGGACCCCAAAAGTCAACTCTGGTTGACTTTTTTCGTCCGGTCGCTCCGCTTCGGTTCAGCTCGTCTCGGTCCGGGTCTTCTGATTCGGCTCCACTAGCTTGGGTGATCTTGGCCATCCGGAATAGGGCTCACCTGAACCCATGTTCCGACCTTCTCCTCGAGCAGCCTTCCTTCCCGGTTTCTTGTCCCTCGAACGCCGTGCACGTTCTTCTCGCCCACCAGTGTACTCTTCCGCGGTCACCTCGTCCCTCGGACGCACCGAGCCCGTCGACTCTCTCCCGTGCCGTCCTTCTCGCTAGCCGCGTCTTCTGCTCGACTTCCTGTGTTCCTAAGCTCCTGCACACTTAGACACAAGGGTTAAACAAACGCAGGACCTAACTTAGCTTGTTTGATCACATCAAAACACCTTGGGGTTCCAACAACACACCACCATCACCCTTTCCTTCACTCCGCCTGTGCCCTAACCCGATCCATTCAGTCATCGTTTTCTTTCCCCTATCTGTCACGGGACGTCACAACCCACATCACCGACACTGTTGATCGCAGGCAATGGATGTGGAATACCCAACGGCCGCCACTTATCCAACCATGGGAAGGTATGGTGTGCAACTTTATCTTTGTCCATTTCCTTACTTGATCGCCGGCCATTGTGTTCATCCAATCGACACGCTGGTGGTAGATCTTGGGCTTTAGCGACCATATTCTTGGCAGAATCCCGGCCACCACAATAGACCAGTGATCCCTCGTGGGCTCCTGAGGTTAGATCACCACTGTCTGAGAGGGAGCCAAGCAATCATACTATAGAGGTAATGAATTTAACCCTAACAGCATATTTGGTGGCTTGAAATGTTGGATTTCTGATTTGTGGATCCGATTTAGTGGGCAGCTGCCTCACCTAGCTCCAGGCATCAATTTCTGGTACCAAGCTTCTCAGGCCACAAATCAACAGTTGTGAGATTGGATTTGGGTGAGTATTTGTGTTGATTTGTGCATGAATGTAAATCCAGATTGGGTGTAGAATGGTTAGGGATCAGCTAGTCTTATTTAGTTGTAAAATAATTAGGCTTAGTTGGGGAATTAAACCTAATCTAATGAAAACATGGGATTAGATAGATCTAAACATCTCTTCAGGGTGTAAGCGAATATCGTGATACGATTAGGGTCATTCTAATTAGTTTAGGGGATTGGATTGAGCTATTTAATTCATATAAAGATAACTAAATTGTATATACTGATGCAAGGCTCTGACTGAGATGAGCGACATGATGTGGGAGTTATCTAGGACCGATTACACACATAGAGCCAAGTATTTAATTTGTTTCTGTAGTAATTTGACCTTACTGCATGATCTATGTTTAGATAGGTTGTTATATTTACCTTGACTACACTCGTATTATTTCATGAGCTTGACACTTGGTTGCTTGATCTTAGAAATGATCGATTCTATACCTATACAGTCTATTGTTGGTCATCTATGATATTTAGTAGTTACTGGATATCTTGTTTATTTGCATTTATTATTGTATATACATCTATTGGGCAAGCTGATTATACAATGTCATAGCTGTTTGCTATATCTGTGGTAATGATTATTTGCATATTGCTCATCATAGTATTTCATGCATGCCAGTGACTATGTCTCCCTTGTGGTTGAGAGAGTCGTTAGCCATTGTTGCTCACTCTATCGCTCAGGATAGTGTGCTTGGAGTGAGTGCAACTTGTCCTGACATGCCCAACTCGCTTCACTCAAAAGTAGTGTTAGCTAGAGTTATGAGCAGCAAGGACCCCGTTGCTATATAACTAGATAGCTACTCAACAAACTGTTCACTCAAACCACTTAGGAGCAGTGGTTGTTGATAGTGTGTACAGTGGTCATTGTCCCGACCTCTCGACTATACAGGGGTCGTGGTAGCTGAGAGGTGAGCGGAAGTGACCATGTTGTACATATGCATATGATATGTGATTGCATATGCTTGTGATTGATTATATCCATATGTTTGTGATATATTTACATATGGTTGAGATTTGTCTGTTCTATGTACTTGACATTGACTTGCTTATTGGTAGTTGGATACACCGTATATGATGCTTTAGTATTTACGAGCAGTTATGTTATAGATTCACTCTTGCACTTGTAGTTATTAGATGCTCGGCACACCATTCAAGTATCGATACTGATTATGGCATAACTATTATACTTGTTTATCATTTTTCTATGAGATTGTATACCTTTGAATCTCTATACATATTATGTTTATGCACTGTCTATGACCTTTATCCGCTGAGTCACTTGCACTCACCACCCCTTTTATTTGTTTTTCTTTCACCAAGGAGCAAGAAGAGGATTTATAGAGTTGTTTGGAGATTCTGTAAATCAGTCTCATGTCACATTGAGTGACTTCTTTTGTTATTGCTTCCGCTCATATTATTTGTTTTAGCCATGTACATGTAATATGTATCTTCTGCATGGAGTTTAGCCTTGTGGCTTCTTGTAATTGTTTTGATGTTGTTGTGTCAAGCTAGGTCGGCTCGTGGTCAGTTATTTTGGGTTTATATGTTTAATTTATGCTTTTCACTATATTTTTGATCCAACTATGTAGGCTACTTTTTATCTTTTGTGGTTGTATTTATTTCCAGCCTGTGGGTAGATATTATTATTCTTGTTTAGCCATATAGCTATGTATCTAAGTTTTAATTGTTACTGTTACAGGGGTTGAGCTATTTGATTTTCATCGAACAACATTACTCTTGGGGCGTGATAATTTATTGGTCTCAGAGCCACAGGTTTACGAGGTATGTTTTCGTTGTTTCGTATTTTATGATTTTTTTTCTCGATGTAACTTTTCAAGTTTATGATTTTTTTTCTCGATCGGGGACCTTAAGGAGTGACCGACCTAGCTTCCATAAGGGGAACCGGAGACTTTAAACCCCTAATAGTTGAGCGTGCTTCCTTCGCTTAGTACCATTTGAGCGTGCTTCCTCCGCTCATTGACAGTCGATCGGGGGCCTTAAGGAGTGACCGACTTGGCTTCCTTTAAGGGAACCGGAGACTTTAAACCCCTAATAGTTGAGCGTGCTTCCTCCGCTCAGTACTATTCGAGCATGCATCCTCCGCTCAGCGACCGTCTATCGGGGACCTTAAGGAGTGACCAACCTGACCTCCTTAAGGGGAACCGGAGACTTTAAACCCCTAATAGTTGAGCGTGCTTCCTCCGCTCAGCGACAGTCGATCGGGGACCTTAAAGAGTTACCGACCTGACATCCTTAAGGAGAATTGGAGACTTTAAACCCCTAATAGTTGAGTGTGCTTCCTCCGCTCAGTACTATTCGAGCGTGCTTCCTCCGCTCAGCGACAGTCGATCGTGGACCTTAAGGAGTGATCGGCCTGACTTCCTTAAGGGGAACCAGAGACTTAAAACCCCTAATAGTCAAGCGTGCTTCCTCCGCTCAGTACTGGTCGAGCGTGCTTCCTCCGCTCAGGGACAGTCAATCGGGGACATTAAAGAGTGACCGACCTGGCTTCTTAAGGGGAACTAGAGACTTTAAACCCGTAATAGTTGAATGTGCTTCCTCCGCTCAGTACTATTCGAGCGTGCTTCCTCCGCTCAATGATAGTCGATCGGGGACCTTAAGGAGTGACCAGTCTGACTTCCTTATGGGGAACCAGAGACTTTAAACCCCTAATAGTTGAGTGTGCTTCCTCCGCTCAGTACTATTCGAGCGTGCTTCCTCCGCTCAGCGACAGTCGATCGGGGACCTTAAGGAGTGACCGGCCTGGCTTCCTTAAGGGGAACCGGAGACTTTAAACCCCTAATAGTTGAGCATGCTAACTCCACTCAGTACTATTCGAGCATGCTTCCTCTGCTCAGCGATAGTCGATCGAGAACCTTAAGGAGTGACCGGCCTGGCTTCCTTAAGGATAACCGGAGAATTTAAACACTTAATAGTTTGAGCATGCCTCCTCCGCTTGACAATGGTTAACTAGGATATCTCGAGAAGAGAATGGTTTGACTCTCATCAAAATAGCTGGAGAATTTAAACTCTGAGCAAGGTCAGATTCGTTCGGAAGTACATTCGGGATCGAAATATATTAACCTCCTGGCCTTCAAGTATAATTTTAGATTCGCTCGGGAGTACATTCTCTATCAAAATATTTCAACCTCCTGGCTTTCAAGTATTATTTCAGATTCGCACGGGAGTATATTCCCGACCGAAATATATTAATTTCTGATTCGCTCGGGAGTACATTCCCGAACGAAATATATTGATCTCCTGACTTTCAAGCATTAATTCAGATTCGCTCGGGAGTACATTCCCGACTGAAATATATTAATTTCAGATTCGCTCGGGAGTACATTCCTGACCGAAATATATCAACCTCCTGGCCTTCAAGTACAATTCTAGATTCGCTCGGGAGTACATTCCCAACTGAAATATATCAACCTCCTTGCATTTAAGTATAATTTCAGATTCGCTCAGGAGTACATTCCTGACCGAAATATATCAACCTCCTACCTTTCAAGTATTATTTCAGATTCGCTCGGGAGTACATTCCCAATTGAAATATATTAATTTCAGATTCGCTTGGGAGTACATTCCCGACTGAAATATATCAATCTCCTGACCTCCAAGCATTAATTCAGATTCACTCGAGAGTACATTCCCAACTGAAATATATCAACCTCCTGGCCTGCAAGTATTATTTCAAATTTGCTCGGGAGGGCATTCCCGATCGAAATATATTAATTTCAGATTCACTCGGAAGTACATTCCTGACCGAAATATATTAAAATCAGGTTCGCTCGGGATTACATTCCCGACCGAAATATATCAAATTTCTGTCTTTCACATATCAATTCAGGTTCACTCGGGAATACATTCCCGACCGAGATACATCAACATTCTGGCCTTTGGGTATTAATTCAGATTCGCTCGGGAGTACATTCTTGACCGAAATATATTAATTTCTTATTCGCTCGGGAGTAGATTCTCGACCAAAATATATCAACCTCCTGGCCTTCAAGTATAAATTCAGATTTGCTCGGGAGTACATTCCCGACCAAAATATATCAGCATTTCAACCTTCAAATGTCAATTCAAATCCGCTTGGGAATGGTTTCCCGACCGGGATATCGTAGTACTTTGATTTTTACATGTGAAGCTTAAATTCGCTCGGAGCAAAAAACTAAGTGGGACAACCAGCAAGAATTATCATGAAATTTACCTGGAATATGAAGCTGGACCATAGTACAATAGTGGATAGAATCCTTTATACCAACATGATTCACTCTAAAAAGGTATATAGTCCACAAGAAACAAGTAAGCGTTGATTTCTACCAATATATTCTCAGGTGAAAACGATAAGGAAAAATGCTTATGTTTAATAACTCCTTAGGTTTTACTCGCACCCACCTATCTTCCCAAACCCCTCTCATAACTCCTCATCTCACATGCTAGATCTCCATCCAACTCCTCCTCTAATGCCCTCTCCTTCCAACCCCTCTCTGGCAAACCCCTCTCTACGAACCCCTCCTCCGAACTCCTCTACGTCAAGACCGCGGGCAAAATTTCCTCACCTTATTCCTTCATCTCTTCATTAAATAGCAAATGCCCTAATCTCTTCGCCTCCGTCGCCTCATTCACGCTTCCTTCACACTGCCAAATCTCTTTGACCCCACCTTCATCAAGCGGCAGATCCCGGCGCTGAGGCGATCGACCATGGCAGATCTACCCATCTCTTTGCCTCCTTCGCCCCCGACACTGAGGTGACCCCTTGTACTGGCACGACTGCCTCCCGTATTCAGTTGCGACTACCACTGGTGTCTTCTGGTATGTTACTGTAACTGTAACTCTAATGATTCCTTGTCCTGGTAACTTTTAAGTTATTCCTCCAAGCCTTGAAACTCCACTCTCTATTTGTTCTAGTTCACCTGTTCTTAGACTCTAAGATCAATGGAATGGAAAAGCTATAAGTTTTGTGGTTATGCTTTCGGTAGCTTGCTTGTGAGAATTTGAGACCTTTTGTGAAATTTTGAGATCTTTCTCAAGCTCCCTTCTTTGGTCTTGTTTCTTTTTCCTTGTTTTAAGTAGCTTAATGTGTTTGATAATTTTCTTGTGAAAGTTCATTTAGAGAATTGATTTATCATACATCTGAAAGAATTCAGAAAGATATCCACAAAGCATGACTAGGGCCTTTTTTTTTTGTTGTTGTTGTAGGTTTCATTTAGCTGGTAGCGTAGGTGTTCAAAATGTGAGGTTGACAGTGATAGCATTTTAGGCCAGCAATTGATATTGTTTCATTATTGGTGTTATTTCCCTATTTTAGTCATTGTAAGAATTCCAACTTTCATGTAATTCCTTAGAAGTTTCTCAAATATGTTATTTGTCACTGTATATGGTTGTCTCATATTAAGAGTTGGGAAGTTGTGGGAGTAGACTGCTGCTCTGTAATGAATTTGGTCAGACAAATGAACAATCTTCTCCTATACCTACTGTGTCTATTTTTATGTACAATGAAGGTCCATAGCCTTTCATAGGTCAAAAAAAATTAGCTCCTTCTCTAGATATTTAATAATATATTTCTTTCACTGAGCATGAGCTTGTCTGACTTTGGCAGTTCCTGACTATATACTACAAGATGAAGTTCAGGCTCAGGACTTGTTGTCTCTAGTGTAGGCGGAAGAAAATAACACAGTAGAGAATTATAGCAACCCTGAAGCACCACAACAACTTCCAGTTTTGGATGAACGATTAGGTGAATCTTTTGCTGAAGAGACTATGCCATATCCAATTGCCTTGGAGACCACAAGAGATCCACCTCTTGCAACCGCTGAAGAACCTGTTGGAGAGCCAACTAAGCGCACATATGCCTCCATTGTATGCAAAAGTTATTTCTCTGTCATATTTTCTTACAGGTTATTCCTTAGGAGACTGATGTTATTTGTGTCCCAACTTCGGGCTAAAGGCCAATCTAGTCCATCTATGCATCCAACACTTGTAATAAAGACATCTCTGGTGGTTTCAGAACAGACCCATTCCTTTTCCCAACATTCCCATCCTGCTATTTTTCCTGAGAATTCTGGCTCTAAGGCAATTGAGGAGGCTCTAGTAGTTGAGGATGAAGGTTTCTCCCTTCATTTTTTATATTTTCTTTCTAAAATTATTTGAACAATCCAAATTTTTTTACTTTGCACTTGAAAAGGTGAGCCCTCCCATCCATGCCTCATAGTCTCATTGTCTGAAATTGATTGCTTATTATGTGTTTTGTATCTTCTTTCTGACAATTGTTTGAACAATCCTGAATTTCTACTTTGCACTTGAAAAGGTCAGCCCTCCCATTTATATTCAGGCCACATAGTCTCATTGTCTGAATCTAATTGCTTATTATAGGCTTTGTATTTTTTTTTTGAAAATTATTTGGGCAATCCTCAAATGTTCAACTTTCAGTAACTGGTATGCAATGATTATGTGATCTTGGGCACCATTCTGTGTTTCTTCCTTAATACTTAAGTAGTTTTCGATTTTGTTAAAAATTCAGGTGTGTATCAATTCAATTGCTTCTATATTCTTTATGTTTTCACCTGGAATTTATCTGCTCTAGTGAAAAGGTCTTAATTTAAGCTTGTTTGAGATTAGTATTTGTTTTGGTCTCAGTTGATTCCAGATATGTTTATGTTGGAAATCTTCCTTCATCTATCTCGACTTCAGATCTTGAGCAAGTCTTTAAGAATTTTGGTAAATTGAGACCAGATGGTGTTTTTATTAGAAGCCGGAAGGTTGATTCCATTTAGCTTGTTGTACTATTTTGATTTAGTTTTATGCATCTTGATTAATTTTTAACTCAGCAATACATGCAAATTTGCAGGAGTCTGATGTTTTTTATGCTTTCATTGAATATTAAGATGCCATTGGTGTACAAAATGCACTTAAGGTATGTGATCTTCCTTAAGTCTATTCTCACAAGTATTAGAGTATATCAACTCTATATAGTAGTATTTTGCAGTATCCTTGCCTATTTCAAGTCTAGTATGCACCAGTATGATCACGTGTTGAAATCAGTATCTGTCTATTGAGTGTAAATGCTTTTATGCAGCTTATATATCTTTATTTCTTCTTGTTTATAAAACCAGTTTTGAGATCTGACATATTTTACCGATGATATTTGCACATGAATCTCCACTATAAAATTTCAGATCTGTTTGTGTTCTAGCTCTGTAAATCTCTACATTAATATATTTGATCCTCATTATTATTTACCAAGTGTTTTTTACTTCTGTAAACTATTTCTAGATTCATATCCTAGTATCTTGTTAGCATACTTTGTTTTTTTTCCTTCAGAATTCTTATATTGAGGACAACTTGATTTTGCTTAAGATAAATTTAATTTCTCGTTGTATGTTGAGGATTCTCTCAAATTACATACTTTACATATTGGCTTTTCATTTTCATGCATCTCCAATACAGTTAAATGGGAGATTGATTCATGTCGAGGGGAGAAGAGCTAATAGCGGTGTATCACGAGGAAGTAAGTCCCAGTTTCAGACACCTCTCTTTTGAAACTACTTAAATGCTCAAATTTGAGAAAGAATTAAATATATACATCATTTTTTTTCTTATTATAACTACGACCGGATTTTTGTTCGGATCGTATGATTTTATGTGGCCATTTTGCAAAATGTGAAATTTGCTATGTTATTCCAATTCATCCAACATAGGTATCTGTGTATAGATTCCAACATGGCAAAAACAATAATAGAAAGCAGTATGTAAAGAATGAAGTGGCTCTCTATTTACACCTTTCAGAGTCTCCAATGTATGTTTAGTATAAAATGTACCCAATGCTTATTACTTTTATCCATGGCACACATCATTGGCTTCGACTTTTGTTCATGTAAGAGCTCAAATGAAATATATGTTGTTCTTTTAGAACTGCATCTCCAATTATGTATTTAGGTCTAGCACTGCATCTCTAATTATGTTGTTCTTTTTGCCATATTTCCATGACGGAAACAAAGTAGCACATGTCTTTTTCGTTTGCTCTATTCCCCGCCATTTTATGCTTAATTCTTTTTCTCTTAAAAATTATTGTATGGTGTGAATTGTGACATTTGTTTTCAACTTTTAACACCGAAAATTTCTTTTGCATAATACTGATGGTATTGTTTTCTGTGATAGATACACAGTGGTAGGTGTTTTGTCCCAGTCTCAAGCCGACAATCCTTTTTGATCGGTATATCTAGTAGAAGTAAGCATGCAGATCGTTGTCTTCGAGGTCGGCTAGCTATTTTGTGCATTTTTGTTTTAAATTTGAATGTCACTATCCACTTTGAAATAAAACTATTTAGTCTTTGTGTATAGTTGAATTCTCCTGTAAATACTAATACTTTGTAGTTGAATTCTATTGATTTGGTATGAGTTTAAAATCTTTAGCCGAGCTAATTAAATGCAATTTTATATGTCAAATTTGAATCAGAACATGGTAAAAGAAAATTAATAGTTTGTAAATATAAAAAAATGATTTTGTAAATAGATTTTTTAATTTTTTATTTTAAAAAGACAACGCTTTTAAAGCGTTGCAACAGTGTTATCTTTGTCAAAAACAACAACGCTTTTAAATAATGATGTTTTCCCAAAAAAGACAACGTTTTTAAAGCGTTGCAAAAGTGTTGTCTTTGTAAAAAAACAACAACGTTTTTAAAGCGTTGGAAAAGTGTTGTCTTTTCAAAAAAACAACAACGTTTTTAAAGCGTTGCAAAATCGTTGTCTTTGCTACAAATGAAAATGTTTTTAAAGCATTGTCGTTGAGAGGACTTTTAACAACAGTGCTTTTAACAACGCTTTTTCACCAACAAAGACAGCGCTTTAAAAGCGTTGTCTATTAGTGTTTTTCTTGTAGTGAACACATACCTGCTTTAAAGATTTGCAAGTGTATTTACCATAGGCTGAAATATATACATATATATACATATATGGACCAAGTCATGAGTCAGTAATGTTTTTCGTGGCACAAGGCTAACCGAATGAATGATAGCAAGCACCCATAGTTTATCTTACAACCAGTTCATCCACACAAGACTCACTTAAAACTACTGATGAGGTGCTTGGGCAACTTTTTATTAAGTCACCGCCGATCTATAAATTGAGGAGGAGGCTCTTGAGATAAAACCCCCCTTCTCGTAACTGTTTAAGTACCCCATCAGTAGACTGAGTTAGAGTCCCTACAATGCGGCTGACAAACTCATTCTTGAATTCAGAAGAGGTTAAGTACTGTTGGCGTCGGACCTCCCAACGCTCCTCTTTACCCTCCTTGTAAACTTGTAGTTCTGAGGCAAGACACTTTGATTCTTCCTCAAAATTGGTCCTTTCAGTTTTGGTGCATTCTAGTTCTTGGGTGAGGAAATCTATTTCTAATTCCTGAGCTTTTAGTTTCTCTTGTAGCTGTAATAGCTCAAAAATATGAGAAGCTAACTCTTGAGCTGAGTCCGGAGATATAGGGTGTGAAGTTTGAAAATGCTCTAAGATAGAAGATCTGAGGGTAGCGTCTGAGATAGCTTTGTTTTTCTTGGCTACTTCAACACTCAATTGAGAAGATAGACTCTGTATTTGTAGCTCTAAAGTCTTCTTCTCTTCTTCTCTAACCCCTAACATCTGGCGATGATGCTGCAAATCCTTCTCCAAAAGGGTCATCTGATTAGCCTGAGAACTTATCTTCTCTTGGAGTTGGGTGACCTCATTGCTCGGAGTAGGGGAGGCTGCCTTTAGGGCCCTTAATTGATTCTTCAACTCCTTATTTTTCCTCTTTAATTCTGCGACTAAATTGCCCATGTACATGCTCGAGGCACAAAACTGAACAGAACAATAACACAGTTATAAGTTGTAGGGGTGAAATACAAGAACACATTTAAAATACTCATAGCAATGGCTTAATGGTTGTGGTTGTCAGTCTGATCAAAAGTAGTTTTTCCCTGCATAGAACTCTTACTCTGAAGCCAAGACGTGGCTAAGGAATCTTTCAACTGGAGGAATCCATAGGAAGGAGTGTAATTGTGTCCTAGTAAAGACGACAAGCCTTGGCCTTGCTTGAAAAGGACTTGAGGAGAAGCAGAGGCCGAGGGCCTTGCGGAATAAGAAGGCAATGAACTTGGAGGAAGAAGTGAAGGCCTAACACTAGAAGTAACGAGAGGTCCTTGTACGATAGTAGGGACAGTAGGCGATAAAACAGAAGGTATTGAACCAATATTTAGGCCAGCAGTAACATCTTGGAAGACTGAACTAGAAGAACTAGCTCTCACTATAGGAAGAGAAGAAGAAGGAACCTGGGAAGACGGGGAGGACGCCGGTGCGCCCGGAGTTACCCCAGAGGCAGGAACGAATGGGAGAATTGTCGGAATCAATAAACCTGATCGTATCATGTTAAGAGAAAAGTTGGGATGAATACGAGTATAAGGCCTAGGTTCCTTAGCTCTCTCATGGGACATTGATAAGCCCGTTTTTGTCGTGTTACGAGATCAAAAGAATTTAGTACCGAACCCCTTCTATGCTAATGTAGCATAGAAATGACTCAGGTTGTCTCCAATGAAAGCAACGATAGGATGGTAAACTTAGGACCGTTTGTTATTGCTATTTTTGGGGGTTTCAATATGAATTGGGGGTTTTGGATTTTGATTGTAAACTAAATAAATGAAAAGAAAAGTGAATGAGAAACTAATTAATCTAAAGCAATAGTAAAATCTAACTAAGTGTCACCGATTAATCCATACGTATTGTCACACTACGTAATGAATTTCATCATCAACACACTTAAAATAATAATGAAATAGCACGACTCGAATAAAATCTAATCTAAAGCATTGAATAAAATAGTGAATGACATAACAAGACATAAGATAAATCTGATCTAAAGCACAAATTTAAACCCTAACTTAAAACTTAGCAACCTAACAATTAACCAAGCTTAAACAAGTCTTAAACTAATTTGCATCAATGAAATTCTAACTACTTAGACATGAATTAAACTTCAACAAGATAAAGAAATGCTAGATTACTTAATAAGAATGTTAGCAATTCGAGCCACAAAAACCGTTTTTTGCGTTGCAAAAACCCCGAAGCTAGCCACGGATCCGTGCGAAGATATATTTAAAAATTAAATCATATACATGTTTCTACCCTAGATCTACCTTAGATCTACATGAAAAGAGAGTTACCCTTGTAGCAAAGCCCTTCGCTTATCACGCTCGTCCAAGAGTTGTCGAATCTCGTAGGGTGTCAAGTGTACACCCCTCTATATGTACCACATGGACAAAAGGTGGAGAAAAATCACTTAGAGTATGCTGGCACTCTTGTTGGTCACGACAATGGAGGATGAGAGGGAGAAGAGAATGTAGAGAGGAAGAAGACTTGAATTAGCACACAAAATTGCTTAATGCCTCACTAATGTGGCCAACCACTTAATGGAGGGGTTTTAAACCTCCTAGTAATACCATGAGTCATGGCTCTTGGTCTTCCTCATGAGGTGGCACACAATGATGTGGCCTTGATGATGTGGATCACCATCATTGGCCGACCCATGCCAAGTCACAAATGAGGTGGCATTTGGTCAAGTCAAACTTGACCCTTAATCTTCCCTCTTAAGTCAAGTCAAACTTGACTTCTTATCTCCCATGGTTGATCAAATCCAACCTTTGATTCAAGTCAATTTAATTTAGTGAATCTCTATCCATTAAATTAAATTGATTCAATGAGTCATAATCTAAATTAGACTCATTAGACACATGAATCAAATTGAGTCCAACTCAATTAGTCTAATTTGGATTACTCTTAATCCAATTTGGTTCATTTCATGAACATAACCCTCTTGGTTCATCATATGAACCTATTCTCCATCTAATTGCCCTTTGTGTGTGACCCTATAGGTTCTTGTAATGTTAGCAATGCTCCTAAACCCATTTAGAAGCATAAGTAATGAGCGATATCTAGCAACACATCATTACTACCCAAGTTACAAGAATGGTGAGATCCAACATCATCTTTGTGACTACTAATTGTGACTCTCACAATATGTGACAATGTCCTTCTATCCCTAACATCTAGATTGATCAATTGAAGCATAGACCATGTCATCCTCTAATCAATCTATATCTTGAACTCCAAGTAGACTCACTTTAAACAAATAAGCTCAATATCTCATATTGACTCATTTGGGCATGACCATGCACTTAGTGGTCTCACTCTATCAAGAATCATGATGTCACTCCCGTCATATAGGAGGGATAGATCCCATCTACATCACTCACATCCCTCTGCATAATTTGTTACACACCCAGTAATCGCCTTTATAGTCCACCTAGTTACGGGTGACGTTTGACGAAGCCAAAGCATGCAACTCCTTATGTAGGGAACCATGGTGACTTTAAGTCCAAGGACTCATAGTCATACTAATAGTCACATAAGAAAGTATATGACACTCATATAATGATCCATGATACTTTCTCATGGTGGGTCATTCAGTATACATTCTCCAATGCATACCCATGTGTCAACTTGATATCTCTATATCCATGACTTGTGAGATCAAGTCATCGAGTTGACCTACATGCTAGTCTCATCGCATTAACATTGTCCCTGAATGTTAATACTTGACTAGGAATGATTAAGAGTAGTGTTCTCTATATCATCTCACTATCAATTCAACCAATCAATTGATATAGATAAGAACCTTCTACTCAAGGACGCTATTATACTTAGTTATTTGGCACCAATACAAGTAAGTATAATAACCATAAAGAAATGCCTTTATAAATATATAGGAATATGATACATCGAGTTCATACAACAATCATCATATGATTGACTCTAGGACTTTAACTAACAATCTCCCACTAGCACTAGTGTCAATCAGTGTAGGCTCTAAGGCCCAATGACCTAGTGTGACCATCATGCTTTCTCTGTGCCAAAATCTTGGTCAAGGGATCAGCGACGTTAGCCTCTGTGGGTACTCTGCAAATCTTCACATCTCTTATATCGATGATCTCTCGAATGAGATGAAAGCGCCGTTGTATGTGCTCGGTCCGCTGGTGTGAGCGAGGTTCCTTAGCCTGTGCAATTGCTCCATTGTTGTCACAATAGAGCTCTATAGGATCAGCTATGCTAGGAACCACCCCAAGCTCAGTAATGAACTTGTGGATCCAAACTGCCACCTTTGCTGCTTCTGATGCAACAATATACTCAGCCTCTGTTATAGAATCAGCAACTGTGTCCTGCTTCGAACTCTTCCATCTCACAGCACCACCATTCAAACAAAACACACACCCAAACTGCGATCTATAATCATCCTAGTTAGTTTGGAAACTAGCATCACTGTAACCCTTGACAGCTAGCTTGTCATCGCCTCCAAATATCAAGAAATATTTTTTAGTCCTTCTTAAGTACTTAAGAATATTCTTGACCGCTATCCAGTGACGCTCATGTGGATCTGACTGGTATCTGCTCGTCATGCTCAAAGCATATGAAACATCAGGATGAGTACATAGCATGACGTACATGATAGATCCTATAGCTGAGGCATAAGTGATCTTATCTATTCAGTCTCTCTCCTCTCTAGAAGAGGGACTTTGAGTCTTCGAAAGACTCACACCATGTGACATCAGTAGAAATCCTTTCTTGGAATTCTGCATGGCAAACCGTAGTAATACCGTGTCAATATATGTACTTTGACTTAGGCCAAACAATCTCTTAGATCTATCTCTATAGATCTTTATGCCTAAAATACATGTTGCTTCGCCTAAGTCCTTCATTGAGAAATAATTCCCTAGCCAAGTCTTTACTGACTGTAGCAAAGGGATGTCATTTCCAATGAGTAGTATGCCATCCACATACAATACAAGAAAGACAACTGTGTTCCCAACAACCTTCTTGTAGACACAGGGTCCATCTTCATTCTTGATGAAACCAAACTGTTTGATCGCATCATCGAATCGAAGATTCTAGCTCCGAGAAGCTTGCTTTAGTCCATATATGGACTTATGCA
Organism: Zingiber officinale; assembly: GCF_018446385.1. NCBI lineage: Eukaryota > Viridiplantae > Streptophyta > Magnoliopsida > Zingiberales > Zingiberaceae > Zingiber > Zingiber officinale. The sequence goes on along the minus strand of NC_056007.1, from coordinate 70,173,589 downwards.
GCTTGCATACTCTGCTAGTATACTGTGGATCTACAAAACCCTCAGGTTGTGTCATGTACACATCCTCGAGCAAGTTTCCATTCAGAAACACGGTTTTGACATCCATCTGCCAGATCTCATAATCGTGGTATGCTGCAATAGCAAGCATGACCCGAATGGACTTAAACATCGCTATTGGAGAAAAGGTTTCATCATAGTCAATACCATGAATTTGCTTGAAACCTTTAGCTACTAAGCGAACTTGATAGGTAATAATTCCATCCATGTCAGTCTTTCTTTTAAAGACCCACTTACACCCAATGGGTTTGACGCCTTCAGGTGGATCAACCAAAGTCCATACTTGGTTGGTGTACATGGATTCCATCTCAGATCTCATGGCCTCTAGCCATGACTCAGAATCTGGACTCATCACAACTTCCTGATAGGAGATAGGTTCATTCTCAACGAGCACAACGTCATCATGGTCAGACAAATGAAATGAGTATCTCTCAGGCTAATGACGTACCCTATCAGACCTGCGAAGAGGTAGGTCTACTTGAACTGGTTGTTGTTCTTCAACTTCTTGAGCAACAATCTCATCATCCATAACACTTTGTGGTTCCAGTTCAACTTCCATCAAGCCTTTAGTGCTATGGTCCATATCTTGAACTTCTTCAAGACTGAACGTACTCCCACTAGTTTTTCTAGAAACAAAGTCCTTTTCTAGAAATACCCCAGTCTTAGCCACAAACACTTTGTGTTGACTGGGAATGTAGAAGTAATATCCGCCTCTGGCAGTGACATTGAAAGGGCCACATACATCACTATGTATAACTCCTAACAAGTCAGTTGCTCTTTTGCTGTGTCCACTAAAGGGAGTCTTGGTCATCTTGCCTAGTAGGCATGAGTCGCATGTCTCATATGATTCAAAATCAAATGAGTCTAGCAAACCATCTTTATGGAGCTGGGATAAGCGATTCTCATTTATATGACCTAAGCGACAATGCCAGAGATAGGTTCGGTTCATATCATTTGACTTGAACCTTTTGGTACTTATGTTATAGATGAGGTTCTCTAAGTCTAGAATGTAGAGTCCGTTTATCAGAGGTGCACTACAATAGAACATTTCATTTAAGTAAACGGAACAACATTTGTTCTTTATTACAAAAGAAAAGCCTTTCTTGTCCAAACAAGAGACTGAAATGATGTTCTTTGTAAGAGCAGGCACATAACAACATTCATCTAATTCTAGTACAAGCCCAGAGGGCAGAGATAGATAGTAAGTTCCTACAGCAACAGTAGCAACCCGTGCTCTATTGCCTACTTGTAGGTCCACCTTGTCCTTCGTCAATGCCCTGCTATTTCTCAGCACCTGCACATTAGTACAAATGTGAGAAGCACATCCGGTATCCAATACCCACGATGCAGAAATAGATAGATTGACTTCTATAATATATATATCTGAAGTAGAAGTCTCACTTCTCTTCTTCTTAAGATCTTCCAGATATACTTTGCAGTTCCTCTTCCAGTGTCCGGTCTGACCACAGTGGAAGCAGGTAGCATACTTGGCAACCCCTCCTTTATGTTTCATTATCTTGCCTTTGCCCTTGGCTTGAGACTTTTCCTTACCTTTAGGCTTACCCTTGCCTTTATGCTTTTGCACCATCAAAATGGAGTTGGGCTTTACCTTCTTAAGGTTGAGCTCAGCAGTTCTCAACATGCTTAGCAGCTCAGGTAGTGGCTTGTCAATTTCGTTCATGTTGTAATTCATGACAAATTGACCGTAGCTCTCTGGCAAGGATTGCAAGATCAAGTCAGTGGTCAGCTCTTGGCCAAGTGGGAATCCCAACCTCTGTAGGTTCTCTATGTACCCAATCATCTTGAGCACATATGCACCTACGAGAGTCCCATCTTGCATCTTTCACTGAAACAGTACCTTGTAGATCTCGAATCTCTCGTGCCTCGCTTATCCTTGATATAGTTGACGAAGATGTTCAACCATATCATAAGCAAACATCAACTCGTGTTGCTTCTGAAGCTCAGAATTCATGGTCGTGAGCATGAGGCATGACACATCTAATGCATCATCTTGATGCTTCTTATAAGCATCTCGGTTAGCTCGCGTGGCAGTGGCAGGAGGTGCCTCGGGAATGGGTTGCTTTAGGATGTACAGTTTTCTTTCTTGTGTGAGAACGATTCTCAGATTCCTGTACCAGCCCAGGAAATTAGCTCCATTGAGCTTGTCCTTGTCAAGGACAGAATGCAGGAAGAAAGTATTCGTGTTTATCAACATGGAAATCTACAACATAAATAAAGCAGAGAGTAAATATCATATTCCATTTATCATTTAATTAGGTCTTTAACTAAATGATGCTCCCACTGAATTATAGAACTTTCGTAGAATCAAGTCATGGATGTGGTCAAACCACACTACTAGATTCATACCGATTAGCTATAATTCTCGCGGGACAAGATCCACATCATACTATGCCTTGAGTTAGCTTTGGCTAAATCGCCCAAGACTTAGTATGATCGGTAGATAACTAATTATCAATTACATCTCTATACAACTCTTGTTTATAGGATCAAGATCGTCATTTATATTAAAACTTGAGTTAGCTTTGGCTAAATCGCCCAAGATTTAGTATAAATGTGATTTTTATCCTATCTTCCAACCGTTGAAAAAATGCCTATAGTTATACCCGATCCAATTGAGTTAACTAGTTATACTCAATCTAATTGAGTTTGTACTCACCCAAGCTTTGATAGGCGGGACCAACACTGCCCCTCCACACTCTACCAAGATAAAATGTGTTGCTCTGCTTTGGCAGATTCAACAACAACAAATGATCGAGGTAGTGATGGGTATCAAAACTTGGTAGGCATTTCGAGTTGATTTGATTAAGATCTAATCTATAATGTGTATCATATACACATTAAGGCACTAATTACCCTACATTAGCATGCATCACATACACACAAGAAAATAATTTGTGATGAGGTCATGACCCTACTGCGATCTTTTCAAGCCAATGAAAAGATCGGACGGTCAACCTAGGGTCAACGACTGCTTCAAGCGCCTCCTATTGACCGCCATGTGTTGATCGCACCCTCCTCGTAACTCCTTCTTGAGTGGACCTTCCATCGCTTCATTTTGTACATTACAATATGAAACTCGAGTTACATTCGAGTCTAAAAACTATTTACAACAGGAACATAAAAAGAACGTACGACGAGCAGGTCGCATATCAATACAACACGCACAACACAAAAATGGCGCGCAGGCCATATTATGAATTACAACACATTTTAACCAATCATATTGGGGTTTTTGGGCCATGACCATCACAATATAACACATAATTCTAAATTATGTATTTTACGTAAATTTCTATAATTTGACTACTGTTTTTATCAATTTTATGAGTTACAACTTCCCAGCGGTCCCATTTAGTTGTTTTCGGACGCGATCGTGGGACAATGCCCCTTACGGGGTTAGGGGCAGTGCCCCTTCTCGCGAAAAAAATATCGCGAGTGTCCCATCTTGATTTAACAGTGCCTTAAGCTGTTGTCCCAAAATAATTTGGGCGAGATCTTGCTGTTTCGGAAGGTTTTTCTCGGTAGTTAGAGCCTACAAGTGTCCAAACACTTGTTGCTTCGCCTCTACAAGAAAAATACTCACAAAATCCATAAAAATAGTAAACTTACAGAAATTTACAGATCTGATATCTTTTCATAAAAACAAAATACAAACAAGTACATGCTTCGCACGTGGCTCTGATACCACTGTTAGCAATTCGAGCTGCAAAAATCGCTTTTTGCGTTACGGAAACCCCGAAGCTAGCCACGGATCCGTGCGAAGATATATTTAAAAATTAAATCATGTATATGTTTCTACCCTAGATCTACCATAGATCTACATGAAAAGAGAGTTACCCTTGTAGCGAAGCCCTTCGCTTATCCCGCTCATCCAAGAGTTGCCGGATCTCGTAGGGTGTCAAGTGTACACCCCTCTATATGTATCGACATGACAAAAGGTGGAGAAAAACCACTTAGATTATGCTGGCACTCTTGGTGGTCACGTCAATGGAGGATGAGAGGGAGAAGAGAATGTAGAGAGGAAGAAGAAGACTTGAATTAGCACACAAAATTGCTTAATGCCTCACTAATGTGGCCGACCACTTAATGGAGGGGTTTTAAACCTCCATGTAATACCAAGAGTCATGGCTCTTGGTCTTCCTCATGAGGTGGCACACAATGATGTGGCCTTGATGATGTGAAACACCATCATTGGTCAGCCCATGCCAAGTCACAAATGAGGTGGCATTTGGTCAAGTCAAACTTGACCCTTCATCTTCTCTCTCAAGTCAAGTCAAACTTTACTTCTTATCTCACATGGCTGATCAAATCCAACCTTTGATTCAAGTCAATTTAATTCAGTGAATCTCTATCCATTAAATTAAATTGATTCAATGAGTCATAATCTAAATTAGACTCATTGGACACATGAATCAAATTGAGTCCAACTCAATTAGTCTAATTTGGATTACTCTTAATCCAATTTGGTTCATCACATGAACCTAACCCTCTTGGTTCATCATATGAACCTATTCTCCATCTAATTGCCCTTTGTGTGTGACCTTATAGGTTCTTGTAACGTTGACAATGCTCCTAAACCCATTTAGAAGCATAAGTAATGAGCGGTATCTAGCAACACATCATTACTACCCAAGTTACAAGAATGTTGAGATCCAACATCGCCTTTGTGACTACTAATTGTGATTCTCACAATATGTGACAATGTCCTTCTATCTTTGACATCTAGATTGATCAATTGAGGCATAGACCATGTCATCCTCTAATAAATCTATATCTTAAACTCCAAGTAGACTCACTCTAAACAAATGAGCTCAATATCTCATATTGACTCATTTGGGCATGACCATACACTTAGTGGTCTCACTCTATCAAGAATCATGATGTCACTCCCATCATATAGGAGGGATAAATCCTATCTACATCACTCACATCCCTCCGCATAATTTGTTACACACCCAGTAATCGCCTTTATAGTCCACCCAATTACGGGTGACGTTTGACGAAGCCAAAGCATGCAACTCCTTATGTAGGGAACCATGGTGACTTTAAGTCCAAGGACTCATAGTCATACTAATAGTCACATAAGAAAGTATATGACACTCATATAATGATCCATGATACTTTCTCATGGTGGGTCATTCAGTATACATTCTCCAATGCATACCCATGTGTCAACATGATATCTCTATATCCATGACTTGTGAGATCAAGTCATCGAGTTGACATACTTGCTAGTCTCATCACATTAACATTGTCCCTGAATGTTAATACTTGATTAGGAATGATTAAGAGTAGTGTTCTCTATATCATCTCACTATCAATTCAACCAATCGATTGATATAGATAAGAACCTTCTACTCAAGGATACTATTATACTTAGTTATTTGGCATCAATACAAGCAAGTATAATAACCATAAAGAAATGACTTTATAAATATATAGGAATATGATACATCGAGTCCATACAACAATCATCATATGATTGGCTTTAGGGCTCTAACTAACAAAGAACATAACAAACATCTAAAGAAATCTGATCTAGCTACAAAAACAGTAACAAAGTGAAATAAATCGATCTAACTCACAACCAATATACACAAGACAACACTTCTTGCCATCACACAAGAAGCCAGAGACGAGAACGCCCAACTTCGGTCGTAAGTGAAGAACCTCAGCTGCATCTCAGTTCTAGGATTGCTCAGCAACACCAGAGGAACGCCTCCGACAAGCTAGAAACAACTTGAAACCTATAAATGACCGAAAATATGGATTTCTGCAACCCATAATCTCTGAATCTGGAATGAAGCAATGAATGGTGGATTGTCGTCGGATGGAGCTGAGGAACACCGGAGGAACGCCGCCAAATGTCGCTGATGGGAAGAGAATCACAGATCGGAGGAACGCCGTCGAATCTGTGTGAAAACAGAGAATCGCATAAAACAGGATTTCACTGGAAAGAACACTCGCAGACGGCTCCAGATGATCGGGATCTAAGACTAACAACTACCTTGAAGATCCCCGCTGAGGACGTCGCTTGAGAAGATGGTCGGAGATGGAATCGGGGTCAGAATCTCGCGTCTCCATGTGCGCCGCGAAGAGCACTATGGAGAAGTCGACGAAGGATGAAGCACTGTAGCTTTTCTATTTAAATCAAATCAAAGCTATGATGGATGACTCAGAATGATTTGGATCTTGATCAACTGTGAAAAGTCACTCAAAATGCAATCTGAAGGCATTGATCTTAATCAAGGGTCTGGATCTACATTTCCTTAGGTTGGATGGACCAGATCTTCAAAGGATGGTTCAGATCCCTCCGATCTTTGATGAACGGTCCATAATACTCCACAGCTTGATCTTCTCGTTTAAACTCCAATTCGAGCACAAATTCGGTTCGAATAAATCCAAATCCAAGATCCTTTGATGCCTACCAAATAAGAATCACATATTATCATCAAATAACACCAAAAATAAGATAATTGCAATTAGGCCCAAGAATAAATGTAATGCACAAAATGTGATGCAAATATAGGTTTCATCTATGAAAACAACATCAAACCATGCATGTATGAATTAAAATAGGATAGTAAAATCATGGTTATAAAATCCCCCACACTTAGTCTTAAACGTCCCGTGCAAGTAAAGAAAATCTAAAAATCATCTCCACAAAAAAATCCCTAGCAATACCTAGAAGATAGTAAAAGGAATTTAACTAAGATAATCTAAAGATCACAAACAATCATGAATTTAATCCAAACAATAATCAGTAGGTATGGTGGTTTCAATCCAATTGAAAAATTAAGCAAGATGGCATCTCACAAGGTATTCACCTATTCTAACTCTCACACTCAAACATGTATATAAATGGAGCTCACTCAATGTCACTCACAACATTTCACTACCATAAGCTTGCTTATTTCCTACTTCTCCACCACCATAAAACATAGCATACATGAATCAAAAGGATTTTATCATCAAGAACTAAAATAGAATCAAAAGAATTAAGTGAAGTGAACAAAATGACAAAGAAAAATAATTCAATGAAGGAAGTGAGAGTATTGGAGGAATATACTTGATGGGTTGACCAATTTGATGTGAATAGAAATGAATACCATTTGTCGTTACCAACACAAAATATCAAACCAAACTCTCCTTGATTTTGATTTCTATCCAAAAATCTTGGTACAATGTCTCCACACTTGATACTCTTAGTCTTGCCACTGTTTTTTTTTTCACTGTTTTTTTCCTCTTCAATGCTACTTTTACACTTCAATTCCAGCAATAGAAATTCAAATAATCTCAATCAACTTATAACTAACTCCCTCCCCCCACACTTAAAACTTTGATCATCTAGAGCAATAAAACTCATCAAGAGATCAACCAAAATGCTAACAAAATGATAACCTGCCAATGCAACCAAGAAATCTGTAGTTCCAGAAATCTGCTTCAATATGTTTTGCCTATAGATTATATTTTCTTTTTGTATTCAATATGCAGCAAAGCTTTCCCACAATCTATTGAAAGGCATAGAAATTCAGCTCAAATTAAAACTTCCCATACAGCAAAGTCAGTTAACAAACACATTCTGTAGAATAGATTTCCAATTTTCAGTTTCAACTTGTATTTCTGTTTTGTATCAAATTAGTAGCCCAAAAATCTTGGAAACTCTAGATAAAATAGATTAGCATTTAACAAGACAAGAACAACAGTTTGAATTCAATTTTCAGTGATTAGCTTACTCAAAAACACAATTAGCATAGCAGCTGCAGGTTTTCTGAATATTCTATACAGTTTCTGGACTTTATCAACTAATTATCATTTAACCTCCAAAAATTCCAATTCCTTTTCATCTAGCTTCTTAAGATCCTTATCAATTCATTCTCCAAAGATTTCCAGGTTTGAACAACTCTAGCTTGTCATAACCCCTATTCAAAAATGGCACAGAAATGCTTCATTAGTAGAAATTCTGGAATTTTATTTTGTCACTGATCCCGCATTTAAAATTTCATCTTCTCCCCCTCAATTCATTTGTAGCTATTCCTTTGTTGCATGTGGCATTGCCTCTTTTCAAATGACATCAAATACAAATATTTTCCAATTACGTCAGCTTTTTAGTTTTAGTAACTCCCAGAAACTTCCCTGTTTCTTTGCAACTTTTTCCAGCAACAACATCTGAAACCAATAGTGACATCTACACTTCATTTCCTACTTTAGTTGGTGCTTATTCCAATGGTAGAATTATTCCCATTGGTTACACACCTCAACCAGATTGTCTGATGTTTCAAATCATTAAGTTGTTCAGAATTGAAATTAGAATGTACAGTCTAGTAACAGAGTATCAGATTCAATTTTAATTCCTTGTTCTTGTTCTGCTGGTGAATGATACTTAAGCATTTCAATTCCATTTTAAAAAATTCTAGTCTAATTCTTGCACCAACTTTAATCCATCTTAAAAATCATACTCAAACAGATAAGAAATGAAAGCTGTTAAAAGAGAATATATGAATTTCAAAACTTGCATATGCAGATTTTTTTCAGAAATCAACACTGCCTATGGCTGGAAATTTAATTCCAGTTTTTTTTTATCAGTAGCAACATAAAGAAATAGCATAAAATAAGGTTCCACTTCAGAATTCTTGAAATCCAGTATATAAGAAATTCAGAATTCCATGCATGACAAATAATTTAGTCCACGGCTTAACTCTTCAACAGCTCAACAAATTCAACTTGCTAGATAAAGTTTCAGCTTAAATCCTCAAGAATTCATCTCATCAAAGGATAATATCTGATACTATGCTAATAGGATTCAAATTTAATTCATAGTTGTCTCTGCTGTGATATTCAAACTTAATTCCAGCTCCTGAGTTTCCAAAATTCTTGACTGCAATCTATTACACTTTAAAACGAAGTTGTCTAAATGAAAGTTTCATTAGGTGTTCAAACATTAATCAAGAATGCATAAAAATTGGAGCTGTAAAACTTTAACTTCATTTCTGAAACTCTTCTTATAACTGCACTATTACTACATTCCAACAGCATTGGTTATACCACTTTCTTAACTCTCCATTTACATTTAATCCACCTTGGTATTATCCCAATTTGAGAAACCTTTTCAATCTTTTTTACTTTTGTGGAATTTCGAATTTCCGCATTTAAACTCCAGATTTGCCACCTCACAATTCTGAATTTCTGAACTTCTATTGTTCCAGTTTCTCTGATTTTCTCATAATTTAGACCAAGCATTGAAGCTTTAAACCCCCAAAATTTCTCATTAAACATTCAATCTAATCTAGTTTGCCTTTAATTCTGCCTAGATTCTGACACAAATCTGATACAGAGCTGGTTTGGGTTTTGCACAATGAAGAATTCTCAACTCATTTCAACTATCCTACTTCTATTTTGTATCCTGTTTCTTTATTTTCAACTTGTAGCTATTTCTACATTAGCTGAGAATTTCCTCATTTCAAATGAACAACAAGTACAAAAGCTTCCAATTTCATCAGCACTCTTTCCCATCAAAACAGATTTAGTAAACCTGCCTTCATTACTGCTGTTTCCTTGTTCCAAATGATCGCCTTTATTCTCATCACTGCCTTCTAAAGCTTAAAATACATTTTAATATACTTCTTGAATGCACTTGCACTTCTTCAATTACGATCCCAATTCTATTCCCTTCCTTTTAATTCTCACATCTAACTCACTGTTTTGGTTTCAGTTTCTGCATATAACAAGGCTCCACGCGAGCCCTTTTGATCCCTTTTAGTTTTAGCAGCTAACAATCCTTTTCACTTCACTTGTGCTTTGAAATAGGAATTTAGGTTCAATTTCTGAAAATTTCAGAAACTGTACACTCAGTTTTCAGCTTCAGAAATATACTTCCAGCAGGATGTTTTCCAAGTTAAGTTTCAGAACTTTGATTTCTTGTAGCCTTAAAGTTTTGCACACAATAAACCAAGTTGATACTTAATTCTTACTCATTTCAAGCTACCATATTCAACAATTTCAGCATTGGAGTACGTTCATCACCTATCCTATCAAATCAACACACAAGATACTTGAAATGCATACTTCAAATTGATCAAAAATCAGCAGGCATCTAATTAGCTAGCTTTCTTAAGCTTCTCCTTTTCAGAGATCAGATTCCAATTTAAGAATTCCTCGAACTGCGCTAAGTTTTGCTATTATGTAAACTTAACCTCATAGTTCAGAATTAAGAAATCAAAATAGCTTCAGATTAACTGGTACAGAATTCACTTAAGAAGTTAGTATTATTTTGACAATGAATTCATAGATGCTCCAACAAAAAATGCTGGTGGTCACCACAACAATTCCAAAATGACACACTAGATTTATGAAAGTCTGTACCTTCTCTGTTTTTTTTTTCTTCATTTCCATTTCTGATATCAATTTACTGAACAAAATTGGACAGTTTACGAACACTGTTGTTCACTTCCCTTCTTGAAATAGCTTGTAGGTTGTATCCTTGCTGTCAAATGCAGGTATTCTAAATTGCAAATAGTTGCTTAAAACTAAATCTTACAGCAACCTCTAATTACTAGCACTGCAGTGAAGCTATGCAGTTTCAAAATATATAAATTAAGGTAGTTTCATCTCATATCCTAGAGAATTCTTAAGCTATGAGACAACTACAATACTGATCAAGAATAGCATCAACAATTGACACAAAACATATCCCAGCAGCCACACCATCTTAGAATGATTCCATCACTAAAATGAATTTGTCAATTTCAGTATTCATCTTCAAGCACTTTGATTTCCTCACTTATCAGAATCTGCAGCTTAGTATTTAGTTCCTTGTAAAAGAGATATTACCATTTGAAATTGTATAACTAAGAGTTCCACCTAAGTGTTTAACTAGTCAGGAACTTGTAGCAAGAAATTAGCACAACAAACCGAGATTGATACATTAATTTCACAACTTCATAGTTTCATTGATTTAGCTTCAGCAATCTACAGCTTACTGCAGTTACCAGCTTAAGTTGTGAAGATTTCAAATTAGCATCCTTGAGAATTGTCATTAAACAAAGGTTCTTCAATGGCCCAAGTGATACCATCTACATGTCCATAGTCTTCTGAATTTAATATGTAGTTCATGACAATTTAGTGTGATTCTCAAATACTGCATTGCCATAAAATAGAATGCATTTCCCAAGAAATCAGAATTTGATTTGTTAAGACATTTCAATTCCAACTGCTTCTTTGTTTCTCAGATTGCCACATGATACTGACGCATTACACAACTTCTTCCATAATCTCAGCTCTTGTGAATATAGCACTGTTGTAATTAACAATACATCTAACCAAAACAAAACCAAAGAATAGAACCGTCAAATTCCAACTTTAATTATATCACATTATATGTATCAAGCATCAATAGCAAGGGCATGCAATCATCCACAATCATCAAGATTTCCAAACACTTGCAAACTCCCTCGCCCACACTTAAACCTTAATCCATCTTACAAATCTAATTCATCAAGGATTCAACCAAAACTCTCAATAAAAGAATGACAAGCAAAGGTGATCTAAAGTTAGAATGCTAGATGAGAATGCTTAAAGAACATTGTGAGGAAAGAAATTGGAAATTATGAGGGAACAAAAATGACAATATCCTTCATTTCTATACATACATATGCTATTGTGACTTTGAAAAGAAGCAAAGCAAGTTCTAGAGTTTAATTGCTATGAGTGCATGCCACACAAAAATATAATAGAGTATAGGCTTCAAGTGGTCCTCTCTAGGTAATTTTCATGCAATCAAGCTCAACTAATCAAAATAGAATCCCCACCACACTAACCAATATCATGTAAGTAAAACATCCAATCATGTCAAATGACCTAAAATTGATGGTCAAATTTAAGAAACTTTTACCGTCTTAAAAATATTACTAGAAAATTTCCATGGAAAATTTATTCAAAATGACATGCTATGAAAACTAAACAAAATACAAAGTATGGAAACAAATTGTAAATGTAAATATGAAACTAAAGAAATGTATTAAGCAAAAATAAAAGCAAGGAACAAACTCCCCTTATTCCAGGCGGTTGAAGAAGATTTAGAAGAAGAAGTCACGCCGGTAGTGGAGTAACTGTGGTAACACTCAAGTTCTTCTTATTAATCTTTTTTCCCTTGAAAACTCTTTCTGCTGGTCGAAGATGGTTCAGATTAAGTACCCACTCTGGAAGCTTTACTTCTCCTACATAATCAATAAAGGACAATACCTCCCACACGCATGTGGGATAAAAAGAAAATAGGAGAATATTAGTGTTGGTAAAAAATATCTCAAGAAATGAATCACATCTAATAAAGTCAACAATTGGTACCTCAATTAAATTTTCTAAAAAAACACTAACCTTGTCATGTTGAAAAGTACATGGAGTGGTGATTGTTACCTCCTCATCATCAAGTAATAGCACAAGCTCTGGTCAGGTGATCCTTGGGGTATTGTTTCCAGTAAGTAATCTCCTACACTTAAATCATCTTCATCTAGCTCTGGTGATGGTTCAGGTGATTCTTGAGGTATTACTTCCAATAAGCAATCCCCTACACTTAAATCATCTTCAAGTAAATTTTCAGTTCTTGCATCATTCACAACATCTAAAACAACAATATCAGTAGAGTCAGAAATTTGAACAATTACATCATCATCACAAATAATTCTAGATAAATCTTGTGAAGTAATGGAAATGGGGTCAGACCTGACAAAATCTCTACTTTCCATCTCCCCACTGGAGTTTCATGTTTGTAACTGATTGATGGACGATACAATTTGATCTAACTGATTCTGTATATTCTGTATCCTTGAGAATTGTTGCTCTTGATGCTCTCTCATTTGTTGCATAACTTCATTGAATTTCCATGTTGACTCTGCAAATTGTCCTTGTGCAACCTCATACCTGAAATGTTAATAATCCATCCAAGTAGAATTGTAAGTATTAGAAAATGACTCACACCTATTATGTTGCTCCATAGGTGGGTAATACTGATATTCAGGCTGATAGAACAGAGTCTGAGGCAAATAGTAATGACTCTCCATACTACCTCCAAAATGCTGATAATATGGATCCATGGTTAAAGAGATTTCTTACACTGACAACTAGCAAATGAGATCAGAAGACACAGGGTACATATAAAATCAAACACATGGATATATGAACATAAAAACAATTGAAACAACAAATTTTTTTAAGATTTCAAAATAAAAAATAATCTTAAGATTATCAAACACCGCTACAGTTCCCCGGCGACGATGCTAATTTTTTATCAGCCCATTTTTGTCGTGTTACGAGATCAAAAGAATTTAGTACCGAACTCCTTCTACGCTAATGTAGTATAAAAATGACTCAGGACGTCTCCAACGAAAGCAACGATAGGATGATAAACTTAAAACCATATGTTATTGCTATTTTTGGAGTTTTCAAAATGAATTGGGGGTTTTGGATTTTGATTCTAAACTAAATAAATGAAAAGCAAAGCGAATAAGAAACTAATCTAAAGCAATAGTAAAATCTAACTAAGTGTCACCGATTAATCCATACGCATTGTCACACTACGTAATGAATTTCATCATCAACACACTTAAACTAATAATGAAATAGCACGACTCAAATAAAATCTAATCTAAAGCATTGAATAAAATAGTGAATGACATAACAAGACATAAGATAAATCTGATCTAAAGCACAAATTTAAACCCTAACTTAAAACTTAGCAACCTAACAATTAACCAAGCTTAAACAAGTCTTAAACTAATTTGCATCAATGAAATTCTAACTACTAAACGTGAATTAAACTTCAACAAGATAAAGAAATGCTAGATTACTTAATAAGAACATAACAAACATCTAAAGAAATCTGATCTAGCTACAAAAATAGTAACAAAGTGAAATAAACCGATCCAACTCACAACCAATCTACACAAGACAACACTTCTTGCCATCACATAAGAAGCTAGAGACGAGAATGCCCAACTCTGGTCGTCAGTGAAGAACCTCAGCAACGTCTCAGTTCCAGGATTGCTCAGCAACACCAGAGGAATGCCTCCGGCAAGCTAGAAACAAGCCGGAACCTATAAATGGCCGAAAATCTAGATTTCTACAACCCGGAATCTCTGAATTTAGAATGAAGCTGCGAATGGTGGATTGTCGTCGGATGGAGCTCAGGAACACCAGAGGAACACCGCCAAATGTCGCTGATGAGAAGAGAATCGTAGATCGTAAGAACGTTCGCCGGCGGCTCCAGATGATTGGGATCTATGTCTAGCAACTGCCATGAAGATCCCCGCTGAGGACGTCGCCTGAGAAGATGGTCGGAGATGGAATCGAGGTCGGAATCTCGCGTCTCCGCGTGCGCCGTGAACAACACTGTGGAGAAGTCGATGAAGGATGAAGCACTGTAGCTTCTCAATTTAAATCAGATCAGATCTGTGATGGACGACTCAGAATGATTTGGATCTTGATCAATGGTGAAAAGTCACTCAAAATCTGATCCGAAGGTATTGATCTTGATCAAGGGTCTGGATCTACTCTTCCTTAATTCGGATGGACCAGATCTTCAATGGATGGTTCAGATCCCTCTGATCTTTGATGAATGGTCCATAATGCACCACAGCTTGATCTTCTCGTTTAAACTCCGATTCGAGTACAAATTCAGTTCAAATAAATCTAAATCCAAGATCCTTTGATGCCTACAAAATAAGAATCATATATTAGCATCAAATAACACCAAAAATAAGATAATTGCAATTAGGTCCAAGAATAAATGCAATGGACGAAATGTGATGCAAATATATGTTTCATCTATGAAAACAACATCAAACCATGCATGTATGAATCAAAATAGGATTGTAAAATCATGGTTATCAGACATCTCAGAAGTAACAATGGGAATTTGCTCCAATTCAGAAATTGTGATCGAAGCCAAGCTGTTCTTTGGAACATATGTTCTTTCTCGTCGGGCAGTGAAAGGACTCTCTTCCTCGGAAGGTTCAGACTCCTCGACAGGGATCTCTTGAGGGGGAGTAATCCGAGAGATGAAGGGGCAGGGTTGAGGCGACGATTCCTCAATATATCTTCTCCCAGCTTAGTTAGGATTGATTTAGTCAACCCTGAATTCCTATACATCAAAGTTGGGAGAACGACATCAACTGGAAAAGGTAAAAAAGTATAAATCTAAGGAAGAGGCAATTTTAAGATGACGAAGGATCAGTGGGGAAAGGTATATAACTTACCAAAGGGAGACTCCAATTCTGTGTCGGTAGAACTTATTCTAAAGATAAAAAAGCATACCTTCAACAATTAGTGCAGGTAAATAGAATTTAGCCCCTTTCAATTTCGACATGGACGCATAAAAGGTCGAGTCAGTAGTATCATCTTGGGGATTTGGAAGAGCAGGAAGAGTCCGTTGCCAAGTGATAGGGTAAGAAGGAGGAGAAGGAAGGCGCAGAAAGAAGAACTTTTGTCTCCATTCTGCTTGTGCTGGGATTTTGTTGAATAAGATAGCCTTGCGATGACTCTGGAACTTAAAGAGGCTATCTTCTACTTGACGGAGAACAAAAAATTGGTGGAACAAACGGGGAGAAGGGGGAAAGTCAAGTAATTGGGAAACAGCGATAAAGGCAGATAATATAGAGAAAGATTGAGGAATGAGTTGATTCAGAGACACATTAAAATAGTGACTTACGGCGACAAAGAAATGGTGGAGAGGGAGCCGAAAGCCAGATAGTGCTTGCTCCCAAAAGACGGCGACACTCTCTAGAGGAGGAAGATGTGGGCGGTCCTCTGTAGTAGGAAGGACCAAATAGGAGGGAAATCCATAATCTAAGCACATTGCATAAACTTCCGACTCACTGGCACTAGAAGAGCAATGGGCGAACCACTCAGAAGAGGAAGAAGAAGAGGTCATCCTAGACAAAAGGTTAGGGGGAGAAGGAGATCCGCGAATGAAACAGAGAAAGAAGGGAAGTTACAGAGGAGGAAGATGACAGGATGAACCCTTGATGTATCTCTAAAACTCTCAATATAATTATCGAGAAGGGTAAAGGGCAGATAGGGAAAAAAGCAAGAACGAAAGAATCGACAGCAAACCAGTAGATACACACAGGTAAAATATTAGGTATATGAAAATAGGTACACTTGTAATCGCAAGGGTGACATTCCCGAAGTACAAGTTCAAACTGAAAAAGTTACGAGATCCCGAGGGTAGTTATGATTAATCTTTTGAAATCCTGGTAAGCTCAGATTCATAGGACGTAAGAAATAAAAAGCAGATCGGCTGAATAGGCTCGTCCTGTCACCATAGGTCGATCAGAAAATACAGGCGTGTAACTCGTCAGATCGGGCAGTCCAAGTCAACAAGCTCACCCTGTCGTTATATACTGGGCGAGAAATAACCAACCTAGGTAATTTCGCTCGGCTCTCATGTACAGAAAGGATAACTAGTGTCAAGGAGAACAACATAGGCAAGTGCATGAGGTTACTCAATATTAAGCAAACATATAGTGAATATACCCTATTCCTCACAGGGTGACCAAAAAGAAGAAACAGACACACACACACGCATATAACTTAGTATATATATATATATATATATATATATATATATATACTAAGTTATATAGGCATACATGATAAGACTAAGCGATTAGGATGGGTTGACCGGGATATTAATTTACATATGCATGAACACACAACCACTTGATCAATCCCCATAGATGCATGCATAAAGAAGATGATCAAACATTCAGAAAATATGATTAATTGAAGGAAAATAAGGTGAGTTATAGCAAGTTCAATATAGAAGTCAGCGTGAATTCATCATAAAGAAAGAGTCTACGGGACATTAGGATTACAACATAACAACAACTACAGTAGCTGTGAAAACAAGCCGGGAGGACGATCCTTTAGTAATTTCCTCCGGTCAGGGAAGTCGGGGGGAGGGTTGGACACTAATACTTTTAATTCCTTTAACTCCCTCACCCCCCAATCTAGTGCGTAATTCACACTCCGTATAAGAGAATCAGAAACGGGGACGAGGAAAGTAGGAGATTTAAGATACTCCTTCTTTTTCTCAAAGCGGGCATCCTCACTGGCTTTATAAGCTACCAATTCTTCCTAGGAAGCCTTCAGAGCAGCCTCTTTAAGGTTCAAAATAGATAATTGTTCCGCCAGTGTGGTTGCATGGGGGTCCTTTAATGATTGTAGTTGGGAGGACAATTGAGCAATTTTGGAGGTGTATTTCTCCAGCTTGGAAGAAAGCTCATCACCATGAGCATTGGCTGATAGCAGTTGAAACTGAAGACTCTCCACATCAGCCTTGTACTGGTGGGATTGCTTAGTCTCAGTCTTAAGTGACTAGCGGGTCTCTTCCAATTGGGTAGACAAACCCTTTAGTTTCTCGTCCACCAGGTCAGGAGATAGCTCCTGTTTCTTCAGCGTTGCATTTTCTTGGATTAAGGTATGTAGCAAGTGGGCTATGCTCATGTTGTATATCCAGCGTTGTAGAATAATGAGCATTAAGAGGATACGTAAGAAAATAGGATTGTAAAGGGAAATAAGGGTACCTTCGTCTCCTCAAGAGAGAATTTGTTAGCCATTTCGGAGTAATCGATTCCTTCAATTAATCGGCATACCTCCTCCCTAGCTGTGATAAAAGACCCTCCCAAGAGTATAGGTACAGTAGCAGTAAAGGAAGAAGTGGAATACAAAGAAGTCTGGATCAAAGGGGGATGGTAAATAATGTATGGTGAGTTGTGGTGGGGGTGGGGGGGTGGGGTAAGGTCATTTGTTCAGAAAAATTCATTAAAAAAAAGGGAGGCGAGGAACTACCATTGCGAATAGCTGGGGTGGCAGACAAAGAAGGAACAAGGGCAAGATAAAGTGCTAAGAGAGGGATATCAGGAGAAGAAGGAATAACATCTACAGGGGGAAGGTCCTCAGAATGGGAAACAAATTTTTGTTTTGGAGGTGGAGCAAGGGTCAGTTTACATTTTTTCTTGGTGGGGGCTTCTGAAGGAGATTTCTCTAAAGCCGAAGGGGAAGCAAGCTCAACAATTGTGGGAAGTTCAGGAGGGTTCCCTTCTGGAACCGCAGCTTAAGAAGTAGAAACGTCCTCTGTGATAGCGGGGGCTTCTAACGAAGAGGGTTGACCCAATGCGGCAAGAAGTTCATGCTCCTTAGCTTTAACTGCTTCTTCTGCCAAACACAACTGCCCATCGATTATATGTTCGAATAGAGCATCCGCTACATAAAGTAAAAAATACCTTAGTTAGTTAAAAAGGATTGTAATAGAAAATGAGTGACTTACCAAGGGAGCCACGAAGCCCTATCTGAACGGGGCTCAATCCAAAAAGATAAAGAAGGTTATCCCGGATCCATTTGTGAATGAATAAACGTAACCTGATAGCTTCTGTGAGTAAGTAGTGAAGGAAAGATGTCTGTGCAATTCCTTCACGTCAGGAAGAGAGGATTTCCAAGAAACAGACCAAGGGATGGGATTAGGGAATTTTACAAAGAAAAAGCGGGATTTCCATCTCTTGATGGAAGACAACATTTCTTCAAAAAAGGTCATTTTAGGTCTGGATTGAAACAAAAAGACGCCAGTCTCTGACCTCTTAGGGTAAGAGAACATAAAGAAATTCTGAGGGGTTGGAGGGATATCAAAGAGGCGGAAGAGCATGAACAAACCACAAAGATAATGAAAGACATTGGGGGCAAATTGTTTAAAGGGGATATTGGAGAACTGACTTATTTCAAACAGAAAAGGGGGAATGGGAAAATGCAGACTGGCTGCTATTTGATCTTTAAAGAAGGTGGCATGATTCTTAGGGGGGAGATGAGGACGAGAATCAGTATTAGGAATAGCAATACGATAGGCTTTGGGAATTCCATACAAGGAACGAAGAGCAGACCTATCAACTGTTGGGTTTTTCGGGCTGCGAAAACCGCTTTTTCACATCGCGAAAACCCCGAAGCCCCGTCACCGGATCCGTGCGAAGTAAAATAAAACAAAAATTTACGAATACGAGTTTCTTAGACTTAGTTCTAAACTAGATTTACAAGGAGAAAACCTTTTACCCTTGATGCGTGCCCTTTACGAATCCCGCTCATCCAAGGAAGTGTCGGATCTCGAGATCGTCAAGCGTACGATCCTCTAGAAGTATCCACACGAACAAATGGGTGGAGAAAAACTAAACAAAGGTATGCTAGCACCCTTGATCAGTCACGGCAAGAGGAGGAGAGGGAGAGCAAGAAGAGAGAGCAAGGAAGAAGATGGAATGTAAAATGCCTTTAATGAAATTCAATCTCATTCAACACCATAAGTGGTCGGCCACAATGGGAATTGAAACCCCCATTCTCATTTAATGTGGCCATTAAAGAGATTTGTAACCTCCATGAGGTGGCACACACATGTGCTAAACATGATGATGTGTAACACTATTATTGGCCACTTAATGCCAACTCACAAATGAGGTGGCAAATAGTCAAGTCAAACTTGACTCTTCCTCTTCCTCTCAAGTCAAGTCAAACTTGACTTAATCTCTCTCATGGTTGATCTAATCCAACCATCTAATTCAAGCCAATTTAATATAATGAATCTAATTCATTTAATTAAATTGATTCAATGAGTCATAATCTAAATTAGACTCATTGAACACATGAATCAACTTGAGTCCAACTCAATTAGCCCAATTAGGATTACTCTTAATCCAATTTGATTCATCACATGAATCTAATCCTCTTGGTTCATCATATGAACCTAATCTCCATCTAATTGTCCTTAGTGTGTGACCCTATAGGTTCTTGTAACGTTGGCAATGCCCCTAAACCCATTTAGGAGCATAAGTAATGAGCGGTATCTAGCAACACATCATTACTATCCAAGTTACAAGAATGTTGAGATCCAACATCACCTTGTGACTACTAATTGTGACTCCTCACAATATATGACAAGTGTCCTTCTATCCTAGACATCTAGATTGATCAATGTGAGGCATAGACCATGTCATCCTCTGACAAATCTAAATCTTGATCTCCAAGTAGACTCACTAAATCAAATGAGCTCAATATCTCATATTAACTCATTTGGGCATGACCATGCACTTCGTGGTCTCACTCTATCAAGAATATCGATGTCGCTCCCGTCATATAGGAGAGATAGATACCATCTATATCACTCACATCCCTCTGCATAATTTGTTACATACCCAGTAATCGCCTTTATAGTCACGGGTGACGTTTGACGAAACTAAAGTACATAACTCCTTATGTAGGGATCCATGGTGACTTCAGGTCCAAGGACTAGTAGTCATACTAATAGCCACATGAGAAAGTATATGACACTCATATAACGATCCATGATACTTTCTCATGGCGGGTCATTCAGTATACATTCTCCAATGCATACCCATGTGTCAACTTGATATCTCTATATCCATGACTTATGAGATCAAGTCATTGAGTTGACCTACATGCTAGTCTTATTGCATTAACATTGTCCCTGAATGTTAATACTCGACTAGGAATGATTAAGAGTAGTGTTCCCTATATCATCTCACTATCGATTCAACCAATCGATTGATATAGGTAAGAACTTTCTACTCAAGGACGCTATTATACTTAGTTTATTTGGCACCAATACAAGTAAGTATAATAACAAAAAACAAATGCCTTTATTTATATAAGAATATGATACAACAAGTCCATAATACAATCATCAAATGATTGGCTCTAGGGCTCTAACTAACAATCTCCCACTAGCACTAGTGCCAATCAGTGTAGGCTCTAAGCCCCAATGACCTAGTGTGACCATCATGCTTCCTCTGTGCCAAAGCCTTGGTCAAGGGATCTGTGATGTTAGCCTCTGTAGCTACTCTGCAAATTTTCACATCTCCTCTCTCTATAATCTCTCGAATGAGATGGAAGCATCGTAGTATGTGTTTGGTCCGCTGGTGTGAGCGAGGTTCCTTAGCCTGTGCTATACCTCCATTGTTGTCACAATAGATCTCAATAGGGTTAGCGATACTAGGAACCACCCCAAGTTCAGTGATGAACTTGCGGATCCAAACTGCCTCCTTTGCTGCCTTTGATGCAGCAATGTACTCGGCCTCTGTCATAGAATCAGCGACTGTATCGATAATCATCCTGGTCGGTCTGGAAGCTAGCATCACTGTAACCCTTTACAGCTAGCTCGTCATTGCCTCCATATATCAAGAAATATTCTTTAGTCCTTCTTAAGTACTTAAGAATATTCTTGACCGCTATCAAGTGACTTTCACCTGGATCTGACTGGTATCTGCTCGTTATGCTCAAAGAATACGAGACATCAGGACGAGTACATAGCATGACGTACATGATAGATCCTATGGTTGAGGCATAAGGGATCTGATCCATGCAGTCTCTCTCCTCTCTAGAAGAGGGACCTTGAGTCTTCGAAAGACTCACGCCATGTGACATCGACAGAAATCCCTTCTTGGAGTTCTGCATGACAAACCGAAGGAGTACCTTGTCAATATATGTACTCTGACTTAGGCCAAGCAATCTCTTAGATCTATCTCTATAGATTTGTATCCCTAGAATGCGGGATGCTTCACCTAAGTCCTTCATTGAGATACAACTCCCTAGCCAGGTCTTGACAGACTGAAGCAAAGGAATGTCTTTCCCAATAAGTAGTATGTCATCCACATATAATATGAGGAAGACAACTATGTCCCCTACAACCTTCTTGTAGACACAAGGTTCATCTTCATTCTTGATGAAACCAAACTGTTTGATCGTATCATCAAGATTCCAGCTCCGAGAAGCTTGCTTTAGTCCATAAATGGACCTATGCAGCTTGCATACTCTGCTAGTATGCTGTGGATCTACAAAACCCTCAGGTTGTGTCATGTACACATCCTCGAGTAGGTTTCCATTCAGAAATGTGATTTTGACATCCATCTGCCATATCTCATAGTCACGGTAAGCTGCAATAGAAAGCATGATCCGAATGGACTTAAACATCGCTACTAGAGGAAAGGTTTCATCATAGTCAATACCATGAATCTTCTTGAAACCTTTAGCTACCAAGCGACCCTTATAGATAAGTCCATCCATGTCAGTCTTTCTCTTAAAGACCCACTTACACCCAATGGATTTTACCCCTTCAAGTGGATCAACCAAAGTCCATACTTGGTTGGTGTACATGGATTCCATTTCGGATCTCATGGCCTCTAGCCATTTCTCGGAATCTGGTCTCATCACATCTTCCTGATAGGTGGTAGGCTCATCCTCTATGAGCATAACGTCATCATGGTTAGACAAGAGAAATGAGTATCTCTCAGGCTGACGACGTACCCTATCAGACCTGCGAAGAGGTATGTCTACTTGAACTGGTTGTTGTTCCTCAACTCCTTGTGGAACAACATCATCCACAACACTTTGTGGTTCCAATTCAACTTCCATCGAGGCTTCAGTGCTATGGTTCGCATCTTGAACTTCTTCAAGATCGAACGTACTCCCACTAGTCTTTCTAGAAACAAAATCCCTTTCTAGAAAGACCCCAGTCTTTGCCACAACTACCTTGTGCTGACTGGGAATGTAGAAGTAATATCCCTTAGTTTCCTTGGGATATCCAATAAAGTAGCACTTGTCAGATTTGGGTCCTAATTTGTCTGAGACTTGACGTCGAACGTAAGTCTCACAACCTCAAATCCTCATAAAAGACACCTGGGCATCTCTCTCATTCCATATCCTATATGGTGTCTTTATTACGACCTTGGATGGAACTCGGTTGAGTATAAAAGCTGTCGTGTCTAGAGCATAGACCCAAAGAAATGTAGGAAGATCTGTGTGACTCATCATAGACCGTACCATATCTAATAGAGTACGGTTCCTCCTTTCGGATACACCATTCCACTGTGGTATTCCAGGAGGAGTGAGTTGGGATAGAATCCCACACTCAGCTAGATAGTTATGAAACTCATGGCTAAGGTATTCTCCACCTCGATCTGATCGAAGTATCTTAATACTCTTGTCAAGCTGGTTTTGTACTTCATTCTTGAATTCTTTGAACTTTTCAAAGGATTCAGACTTATGTGTCATCAAGTACACATAACCATATCTACTGAAGTCATCAGTAAATGTGATGAAGTACTTATAACTGCCTCTAGCAGCGACATTGAAAGGGCCACATACATCACTATGTATAAGACCTAACAAATCAGTCGCTCTTTCGCTGTGCCCACTAAAGGGAGTCTTGGTCATCTTGCCTAGTAGGCATGACTCGCACGTCTCATAAGATTCAAAATCAAATGAGTCAAGCAAACCATCCTTGTGGAGCTGGGATAAGCGCTTGTCATTTATATGACCTAAGCGACAGTGCCAGAGATAGGTTTGGTTCATGTCATTTGACTTGAACCTCTTGGTATTTATGTTATAGATAGGGCTTTCAAGGTCTAGAATGTAGAGTCCGTTCATCAGAGGTGCACTATAATAGAACATATCTTTTAAATAAACAGAACAACATTTGTCCTTAATTATAAAAGAGAAACCTTTCTTGTCTAAACAAGAAACTGAAATTATGTTCTTAGTTAAAGCAGGCACATAACAACATTCATCTAATTCTAATACAAGCCCAGAGGGCAGAGATAGATGATAAGTTCCTACAGCAACAGTAGCAACCCGTGCTCCATTGCCTACTCGTAGGTCCAATGCATTGCTATTTCTCAGCGCCTGCACATTAGTACAAATGTGAGAAGCACATCCAGTATCTAATACCCATGATGAAGAAATAGATAGATTGACTTCTATAACATATATACCTGAAGTGGAAGTCTCACTTCGCTTCTTCTTAAGATCTTCCAGGTACACCTTGCAGTTCCTCTTTCAGTGCCCGGTCTGACCACAGTGGAAGCATGTAGCATTCTTGGCGACCCCTCCTTTAGGCTTCAGTGCATTGCCTTTGCCCTTGGCTTGGGACTTTCATTTGCCTTTGGGCTTGCCCTTGCCCTTGTGTTTTTGAACCATCAGAACAGTGTGTGGCTTAGCCTTCTTAAGGTTCAACTCAGCAGTTCTTAACATGCTAAGCAGCACAGGCAGTGGCTTGTCAATTTCATTCATGTTGTAGTTTAGAATGAATTGACTATAACTATCCGGCAAGGATTGCAAGATCAGGTCAGTGGCCAGCTCTTGGCCAAGCGGGAATCCCAACCTCTGTAGGTTTTCTATGTACCCAATCATTTTGAGTACATATGGGCCTACGGGAGCCCCATCTGACATCTTGCACTGAAATAGTGCCCTTGAGATCTCAAATCTCTCGTGCCTCGCTTGTCCTTGATACAGTTGACGAAGATGTTCAACCAAATCGTAAGCGCCCATCAACTCGTGTTGCTTCTGAAGCTCAGAGTTCATGGTCGCGAGCATTAGACAGGACACATCTAATGTGTCATCTCGATGCTTCTTCTAAGCATCTTTGTCTGCTTGCGTGGCATTGGCAGGAGGAGCCTCCGGAATGGGCTACTCCAGAACGTACAGTTTACGTTCCTGGGTGAGAACTATTCTCAAGTTCCTGTACCAGTCCAGGAAATTTGCTCCGTTGAGCTTGTCCTTCTCAAGGACAGAACGCAGGGAGAAAGAGTTCGTATTCGACGTCATGGTTATCTACAACAGAAAAATGTAGAAAATAAATATCATATTCTTTTAAATCATTTTATTAGGTCTTTAACTAAATGATGCTCCCACTGAATTCTATAATTCATGTGGGATAAGATCCACATCATACTAACCCTTGAGTTAGCTTTGGCTAATACGCCCAAGATTTAGTATGATCGGTAGGTAACGATTTACCAATTACATCTCTATGCAACTCTTGTTTATAGGATCATTATCCGCAGTTATATTAAAACTTGAGTTAGCTTTGGCTAATACGCCCAAGAATTAATATAAATGTGATTTATGTCCTATTTTTCCAACCGTTGGAAGAATGTCTATAGTTGTACTCGATCCAACCGAGTTAACTAGGAATACTCAATCTAATTGAGTTTGTACTCGCCCATGCGTTGATAAGCGAGACCAAGATTGTCCCTCCGTACCCTACCAAGATAATATGTGTTGCTCTGCTTTGGCAGATTCAACAACACATGTGATCGAGGTAGTGATAGGTATCACGACACGGTAGGCATTTGAGTCAACGCGATTGAGATCTAATCTAATCGAGAGGGTGCATCTTGTATACGATTTAGATCTAATCTAATCGTTAGGTACTAATTAATTACTAATTATGCATCACATACACACAAGCAATTAATTAAATTATTTGTGATTAGTCATGGCCCTACTACGATCTTCTCAAGCCAATGAGAAGATCGGATGGTCAACCTAAGGTCAACAGCTTCTCAAGCTCCTCCCTTTGACTACCTTGTGTTGCTCGCGCCCTTCTCGTAACTCCGTCTCGAGTGGACCTTCCACCGCTCCAATTTTGTATATTACAATTTTGAAACTCGAGTTACATTTGAGTCTAAACTAATTTACAACAAGAATAAATCGAGAAAGGCACGACGCGCAGGTCACGTATCAAATATACAGCACACACAACACAAATGATGGCGTGCAAGCCGTAATATGAATTACAACACAAATATACCAATCAAATTGGGTCTTTTGGGTCATGACTATCACAAATGATACATAATTCTAAATTATGTATTTTCTATAATTTTCTGTAATTTTTACTATAATTTTTACAATTTTTATGAGTAAAATTCCCGGCGGTTCCGTTTAGCGGGTTTTCGAACGCAATCGCGGAACGAATCCCCTTGCGGGGCCAGGGACAGTGCCCCTACCCGCAATCTAACCATCGTGAGTGTTCCTTAGCGATCCTACAGCGCCTTAGCCCGCTGTCCCAAAAGGATTTGGGGGGGAAACCTTGCCGTTTCGGAAAAAACTTCTCGGTAGCCGAAGTCTACAAGTGTCTAAACACTTGTGCTTCGCTTCTATGAGAAAAATACCCATAAAAAAACTATTAAAACCTAATTTTACAGAAAGTTACAGAACCTACACTTTTCATAAAAACGCAAACTAAACTCGTACAAGACTTCGCACGTGGCTCTGATACCACTGTTGGGTTTTTCGGGCCGCGATAATCGCTTTTTCGCGTCGCGGAAACCCCGAAAGCCCCGTCAACGGATCCGTGCGAAGTAAAATAAAATAAAAATTTATGAGTAAGAGTTTCTTAGACTTAGTTCTAAACTAGATTTACAAGGACAAAACCTTTTACCCTTGATGCATGCGCTTTACGAATCCCGCTCGTCCAAGGAAGTGTCGGATCTCGAGATCGTCAAGCGTACGATCCTCTAGAAGTATCCACACGAACAAATGGGTGGAGAAAAACTAAACAAAGGTGTGCTAGCACCCTTGATCAGTCACGGCAAGAGGAGGAGAGGGAGAGCAAGAAGAGAGAGCAAAGAAGAAGATGGAATGTAAAATGCCTTTAATGAAATTCAATCTCATTCAACACCATAAGTGGCCGACCACAATGGGAATTGAAACCCCCGTTCTCATTTAATGTGGCCATTAAAGAGATTTGTAACCTCCATGAGGTGACACACACATGTGCTAAACATGATGATGTGTAACACTATTATTGGCCACTTAATGCCAACTCACAAATGAGGTGGCAAATAGTCAAGTCAAACTTGACTCTTCCTCTTCCTCTCAAGTCAAGTCAAACTTGACTTAATCTCTCTCATGGTTGATCTAATCCAACCATCTAATTCAAGCCAATTTAATATAATGAATCTAATTCATTTAATTAAATTGATTCAATGAGTCATAATCTAAATTAGACTCATTGAAGACATGAATCAACTTGAGTCCAACTCAATTAGCCCAATTAGGATTACTCTTAATCCAATTTGATTCATCACATGAATCTAATCCTCTTGATTCATCATATGAACCTAATCTCCATCTAATTGTCCTTAGTGTGTGACCCTATAGGTTCTTGTAACGTTGGCAATGCCCCTAAACCCATTTAGGAGCATAAGTAATGAGCGGTATCTAGCAACACATCATTACTATCCAAGTTACAAGAATGTTGAGATCCAACATCACCTTGTGACTACTAATTGTGACTCCTCACAATATATGACAAGTGTCCTTCTATCCTAGACATCTAGATTGATCAATGTGAGACATAGACCGTGTCATCCTCTGACAAATCTAAATCTTGATCTCCAAGTAGACTCACTAAATCAAATGAGCTCAATATCTCATATTGACTCATTTGGGCATCACCATGCACTTCGTGGTCTCACTCTATCAAGAATATCGATGTCGCTCCCGTCATATAGGAGAGATAGATACCATCTATATCACTCACATCCCTCTGCATAATTTGTTACATACCCAGTAATCGCCTTTATAGTCCACCCAGTTACGGGTGACGTTTGACGAAACTAAAGTACATAACTCCTTATGTAGGGATCCATGGTGACTTCAGGTCCAAGGACTAGTAGTCATACTAATAGCCACATGAGAAAGTATATGACACTCATATAACGATCCATGATACTTTCTCATGGCGGGTCATTCAGTATACATTCTCCAATGCATACCCATGTGTCAACTTGATATCTCTATATCCATGACTTGTGAGATCAAGTCATTGAGTTGACCTACATGCTAGTCTTATTGCATTAACATTGTCCTTGAATGTTAATACTCGACTAGGAATGATTAAGAGTAGTGTTCCCTATATCATCTCACTATCGATTCAACCAATCAATTGATATAGATAAGAACCTTCTACTCAAGGACGCTATTAAACTTAGTTTATTTGGCACCAATACAAGTAAGTATAATAACCAAAAGCAAATGCCTTTATTTATATAAGAATATGATACAACAAGTCCATAATACAATCATCAAATGATTGGCTCTAGGGCTGTAACTAACATCATCTTTATGAAAGGTCGAAGAGGTTTGAGCATACCACGTAGAAAATGATTCTTCAGCCATATATGAATATAAGAGTACAAAATGACTTACTAAAGCCTTAGGAAGAAAGTTGACAAGGAGAGGCTGGAGGAGAAGGAAGGATGGCAAAAGCTAAGTTATGGCACCAACAAAGAGCGTAAGGAAGAAGACGAAGGAGTAAGAATATAAAGGGTTTAGGGTTTTTCGAAAATATTGACTAACAAAAAACACCGTTGGATGTGAACAAACCTCACAATGGTAGTCGTTGATTTATCAAAGAAAGAATATGATAAGACATTGCCAAAAAACATGTGAGCGATTACGTCAGGAGGAAGAAAGTGGTAACACGTGTCGAAAATCCATAAACGGACATTTATGATGGACATAACAGGGCAAATCATGCCCGGATTAGCGCCGCGGCATAGTACATCGTCGATACTTTCTTTCCATTGAAGAACCAATTAACGAGGAGAAGATTTTGAAAAAGGTATTCGACTACCTAGGTGTAAGAAAGGAGGGAATGGAAAGAAAATATAAAATAACATTAGTAAATCATGACTTGTTAAAATTCAAAATTTATCAACATACTATGATGTCGACCTGTCCTATAGGTAGGCCGGAACTTAGAAATTTGACCAAATTCAAACTTGCCCGAACTCATACACAAAGTGTCTTATTTATTTATTTCTTATACAATCAACTACGTGCTTACACATGCTCCTACTCTCAAATAAACACATGAAACTCGGATATCACTACTAGTGACTTTGTAACCACATAAGGAAAGGGGAATATTTTGCTCGGTACTGTTGTAGGTCGAAGAAAAAATCTGTCGTCCAATGGAATCTCATTTTCTTTTATAGACGTCAGATTGTGCTTCCACACCTAAATAGGGGTGGGAAATAGAATAGCAGCTTGGCCAAAGAGGAGAAGTTTGCCCTTTCCTATGGCGTTTGTGGGGTTCCCCCTCACAAACAAGTGATTGAAAGGTCCTCTTTGACCTAATCTGAGCCAACTCGGCTTGCAAGAGATCCACCTTAGTGTTCTGTCGATCCAGAGCTCGTTGCTACTGAGATATTGGTAAATCATCCGCATAAGCTTTTCTATTTAGATCGGCCACCTCTGAGACATGCTGGATCCTTAGAGTATCCAGCTCCTCAGTCTTTTGCTTCAACTCTGAGTAAGCTTTATTCCTCAAAATCACTTTTGACTGAACTTGTGATTGAGCTAAGAGCAGACACACCTCTAGTTCCTATTGAGGGGAACGATGTAAATCTAGTGTCACGCCCCAGAGGAGTCCCTGTCCGAGAAAATTTCGGCAGTATCTCCCCTGTACGGTGGACAATCTGAAACTTTTCTACATCTCACAAATACCTCAGCCACAGGCGGCTGGAATAATAACAACAAAATAAAACATCACCACGCAGTTATATATAATCTATTCAGCCTCTGGCTGTCACAACCACGCAGTTAAGACAATTTAACAGTAAAATAATACTCTGACTCGAAATCCACCCTACTCCACTACACTCGTAAAACTCAAATCCGACGAACTCACCTCTTCTGCCATCCAGGCAGGCATGTAGTAGAATAAAATCCAAATCCAAATCCATCGCAATAATAAAATCCATACAATATCCATAAGCAGAATAATCCAAACATATCATGTTCAAAACAGTCTAGAACAGAAAAGAAACCAAAGAAAACCAAACATATCCTCGAGGTCTGCAGGGACCAGCACTACGTGCAGTGAGGACTAGCGACTGGAACTCCCTCCGGACAGCATCAACCTGAAAATAACAACAATGGAGGCGGGGTGAGTCCAACACTCAGCAGGTACAATTGATATGCAAAGTAAAGAAACAACACCTAGCACTAATCATGCGTACAGTCTCCTGATAAAAGAAAGATAAAAATATGCATCTGAAGTAAACAGGAGAGAATCTGTACTAACCAGGACCTGAGTATAAGGACAAACAGTCCGAGTGGTATAGGAATCCTGTATGCATGTCAAACATAGGTATCCAAACAATATGCAGCATATAAATGCAGCAACCACAAACACAAACAATAAATGCATCATGCATATGATGCCAATGATGCGTCCTGGTCACCCCTGACGCCAGTCATCTCATAGTGGGTAGGGCTGTGACAACCGTGCACTCTGTCGTCACTACTCCTGATGAGTGACCGAGTGGACGGGATGCTGTCGGAGTACACCTATCCTCCTACCCCAAATCATAGATGGGGGAGCACAATGCTCTCAACTCCCGGTACACGATGACGGGGAGGAATCCCTGCCGGATAACACGTTGTGTCACACTACCCATGAGTGGACCAATGGTGCCTAACAGAGTCCCTGCTGCAACACACTCTGCCTGAATCGACCACTAACCCATGAGTGGTGGTGTGTGCAGATCCATGTAACTGGCGATGTGCTCAGCAATAATAGAGCGGACTCTCGCACAGCATGCAATCATGCAAATGATGCATGACAATAACCATATAAACATCCTGACCTGATCCATATATATAGAAAAGTGCATCATAGGTCAACGAATCTAAAACAATCCAAAGGTATACAGAAGGTATAAAACCTAGGTCCTGAACATGGTCAAGCATGGCATATCACTACCCCCTATAAGCATGTATAGACAGGTAAAGTATACATGGGATGTAAAACAAATCAATCAATCAAACATGTACCAAGATTTGGGTAGTGATTAACCGGAATAGATAAGAAACATAATTAATGAAACATGTTAATTCCATTACTAAGCATATCAAAGACAACAAAAGTCAAAAGTACCCGCCTCCAATAGAAAGGTCCAATCCAAAATAGATCCCTCGTCGAGACACCGTCTCGAATCAAAGTCCTGCAGATAATGTGATATACAATTTAGCTAATTTTATAAACAACAACTAGCTAAATCCAACCCAACTTAATTAGGAAAAACCCTAATCAATCCATCATTAATTAATCCTAATTAATTATTAACTTGAATTAATCTCCTTAATCAATAATCCTCAATCAGCACAATCATTTCCTTTCGCTAATCAACTTACGATTAGCAATGTGATCATATCTAATAAATCCAAGGATTAAATATAATCCAACATAAATCAACGGTACTTAATTCATCACAACTACAATAGATTAAGCCTTCCATAATCACATTAGGTTAAGTGAAACATAAATCCATCATAACTTACCTACATCCTCAACTAACCAAACAACTGCAAATTGCAACATCTCCACATAATCCAACACAAATGCATATCCTCCAAATACTCATAGAAATACAACCGAAACTCCAAACATAGCTTACCTTAATCAACGACTGTGATTGTTGATCCACAGCAGGGAGTGTTGATACTGACAACAAGATGCCTACAGATGGAACAGCTGCCGAAACCAAGACCCTCCACCAAACCCAACCTCCTTGCTGGATACTTCACTGTTCGGATCAGATGAAATCAAGATTTACACTCAATCAAGCCATAATCCTAAACAACAAACGAAGCTTACCTCAATCCACAACTGCTGTGGCTACTGGAACAACAAAACAGAACCACAGTAAAGAGCAAAACTAGGGCACAGTGGCTGGAGGCTAGGAGAGGGGCCGGCAGTGATGAACTAGGGCACAGGGACAGTGTCGCTGGAGTCAGGGCAGAGGCTAGAGTCGGGTCCTCGACTGCGTTGGCTCGAGTGTCGCCGGCGCTGTCCCGTGCGGTGGCGGCGCTGTCGGGTGAAGAAGGCGCGGCCAAGAATTAGGGCACGGCGGTTGGGGGTCGGCTAGGGCATAGGCCAGAGATGGCTCGGCGGAGAGGCAGCACCCGGCAGTGCTAATTCGGACCTGGTGACCAACGGAGGTGAATAGGCCGGAAGAAAAACTTGGCTGATGGTGGCTCGGTGAATCTGGTGGCCGGCGCTCGAAGAAGAGGAGAAGCGACGCAATAGGGAGGAAGGGAGAATGGCGTCGGCTGCGGAGAGGGAGAGGAAACCGCTCGGCGCCGGTTAGGGTTCGGGAGAAGATGCCGTCGGGTGAGGAGGGGATGCGGCTCGGGTGCGTGAGGGAGAGGGAAGGAATTCGGCGAGGAAGAAAATGGGAAAGAGGAAAATAAGGAAAAGGAAAAAGAAAACACATAAATAAATTTAACTTTTCCTCGCTTAAATGGGATAGCCTAAATAGGCTTTTCCGGGCCCCGTTTTTATCCTCGTTAACTCGTCCGTACGAGCTCCGAAAAATTCCCGAAAAATATCAAAAAAGTCCGAAAAATTTCCTTATTAATATTCACCTATTTTCGGTATTTTACATTCTCTCCCACTAATAAAAATTTGGTCCCCAAATTTCATTATCTACCGTCAGCAAGTACTAACAACAGACAGAAAGTAAAAATGCTGAACGGTAAACTACATCACATACCTCAAATGAAAAGATGGGGATACCAAGCTTGGATAGTATCCTCAAGCTCCCAAGTAGCCTCCTCATCCGAATGATGCTGTCATCTGACTTTAACCAGTCTTATAGTCTTATTCCGCAACTAACTCTCCTTCCGATCGAGAATCCGTAGCGGAACCTCCTCATAAGAAATGTCCGGCTGAAGGGGAACTGGGATATCTGTCAGCACATGCATCAGATCAGGTACGTATCTCCTCAGCATAGATACGTGGAATACATCGTGTACGCCTGACAAGGATTGTGGTAGTGCCAGTCGGTAAGCTACCGCTCCGATCTTCTCCAAGATCTTGAAAGGACCAATGTACCGCGGAGCTAGCTTACCTCTGAGGCCAAATCTCTTCACTCCTTTCGTGGGTGAAACTCGTAGAAATACCTGGTCGCAAATGGAGAACTCTAAGGGTCTCCGACTCCGGTCAGCATAACACTTCTGGCAGTCTTATGCCTCTAACATCCTCTGTCTGATAATATGGACCACTTTGCCTCACGTTGAGCTATATGAGGTCTCAACAACTGGGTCTCTCGGATTCTCGTCCTGATCGACGACTGAGCAACTATGGTAACAAGAATACCCTGCTCTATCTGTCCCTGCTCCTCAATGTCTAACTCAGAGAAATCCTGAATCAAATCTGTGACCACAACTCGGTGGCAAGCTAAAGTCCCTCTGGACCTCTAGCTAAGTGTATCGGTAACCACATTAGCTTTTCCCAGGTGATAGCTAATGGTACAATCATAATATTTCAGGAACTCCATCTATCTCCTCGGTCTAAGATTAAGTTCCTTCTGAGTGAACAGATATTTGAGACTCCGATGGTCAGTGAGAATCTCAATGTAATATCATACAGGTACTGCCGCCAAATCTTCAGGGCAAAAAAAAATAACAGCGGCCAACTCCAGATCATGAACTGAGTATTTTCTTCTCAGGCTCCCTCAACTATCGAGAAGCATATAAGAATACTCTACCGTGCTGCACCAGAACAGCACTCATACCCGGTAGAGACGCGTCGGTGTAGAGGACAAATTCGTCCTCTTCCGTAGGTAAAAACAAAAAATCAAAGCCGACACTAGTCTCCGCTTCAGCTCCTAGAAGCTGGTCTTGCAATCCTCAGTCCAAGTAAACTTCACGCCTTTCATGGTCACGCGTGAAAGTAGCATAGCTATGCGGAAGAAACCCTCGACGAAAGGTCTGTAATATCCTGCGAGTCACAAAAGACTGCGGATCTCCTACACTGATTTCGGCTGCTCCCAACGGTAACAACCTCTATCTCCTGTGGAACCACGGTACACTCCTACTGGTGACCGTGTGTCCCAAACATCATAACAAAAGACAATCCAAACCAGCACTACTGATAATCACATATAGATGTTCTCGTCGAATCATCTCTAGATCTATGCAAAGGTAGAGTACGTGACTCACCTCGGATCCGTGATAGATCACAACATCGTCCACAAAGATAATGGACACCTATCCAAACATCCTCGACATACCAGGATCATCGAGTCCCTGAAAACATCTAAGGCACTGTAAGCCTATATGGCAAAAACCAATACACATAATGTCCGTATCACAGACATTCCTATCCATAAAATCTCCAATAATAAATCGAAAAATCTGATCATCAATAACATAAATCACCAAAGAATAAATCCTCCAAAGTGAGAGCAACGCTCCATCACAAGAAACACCACATATGTGGGAGCAACGCTCTACCACAAGAAATCCTCAATATGTGGGAGCAATACTCCACCACAAATAATCTGAAATATGTATCTGCAATAAATATAGGAGCAATGCTCCGCTACCAGCAATCCGTGATATGTGGGAGCAACGCTCCATCACAAAATAATACCTAAGTACCCCAAGGCACCTAACTATCCAGCTAGAGACTGTACAAAATCTCTCTACCACAATTCGCTGTGGTTAGCCTAGGATATAACAACCTAGTAACTACTCAAATCCATCATCAACTCTATCAGCATCCTAGTGGCTCATCCACTGATAGGAAAATTAGTTGATGGGTTAATTCAACAAATGACATAATGCAGTCACTCCACATTCTGCATTCAGTATAAGTAGAATCATCATACTGCTACCAATGTATACACCTAGCACACATGCTCACACAACATATGTATGATCAACAAAATCCTCCAATTATTATACACCAAACATACTCACAACTCAGGTATATTCAGTATGATATCTCCAACAATGCATACCGAACCCGTGTGCAAAATCAACATAGGTAAAATCAACAATACACCTCAAACCACACTCACATGACATATCTTCACCTATGCCAAGAGTATATCCAACATATACTTCCAAATAAGCATACTAAACCCAGGTGCACTCACAAATCAAACATAATCAAAAAGATACCTCCGATATCACACCAAACACATATGTACATATCACAACTCAGATTATATCGACAAAATGCCCCCATCAAAACACCACCGATGTACTTATACTACAACTCGGATTTAATTGACAAGATATCTTCAATAACACATCCAAATACATACACCGAACTATATATCTATAATCCACAAGGAACCTTCAAACCATATCAGAACATGGATGCATATACTACTTGCAAATGGACAGTCTACCACAGGACTCCTACAACACATAACAATCATAATATACATGCAACATAGACATGCAAAATCATCATACCAGCTCAATCAAAGAGACCAACCTTATGCTACCAACACTCATGGGTTACGGGTATATCTAAACAAAATTCATGCATACGTATCAAGCATGAATACATCAATCAAAAGCAACCCAAAATAAAGCAGCCTAATCATCCAGTAACAACCCTGCTCTAGGTTCAAAGGAACTAATATCGGACAAGAAAGATATACACACCATGGTATAACATTGCAAATCAATGTCATACACTACCAAGACCATATCTAATGGGGAAAATTTTATCATCATAAATCTAAATGTACTCTCCCAGTATACACTAGTAACGATTGTATCCCATAAGTGTTAAGCAATTAGCTCTACACTTCCTTACATCAGCGGGGTCACATATCCCAAAGCACCCTCTAAGTTATCCCACCAGGTATATACAATCCACGGTAAAAATCTTCATGGAATAAGATACATCGATCCTATATAACCTATCCAAGCCAATAATGATATATGGCTAAATCAGTCCTTTTCACGTCAGTACAAAACATGTACTCAAATGTGCTCTAGATACCTAACTAAGCACAAATAACCTAAAGGTTCGAACCTCTAAAAATAGAGTATGGCAATCCTCTACTGATCAACCAACAAAACTAAATCATTCATCTACTAACTAATCAAGAATACCTTAATCCTCCACAAGCAACTAAGGTATATCCAACCACATAATATCATATGTATAAATGTGTACGACCCAAAAGAAAAAGTCAGAATTTAGGAATATCAAGACACTCTCATCTTCATCCTCAAAAACATCAGCCCACACTATATCAGATGAATAATTCTCTACTCCCCATGAGGGCAAGTTAACATTCAAAACATCAATCATTATTTATCCACATAGTCCCATATCAGAGAAAGCAATTATCCATTTTATCATCCTTTTAACTAACCACAACTAACCAGATTATTAAAATCTCATAGGCACACTCAACCATAAACTCTCTAGCACCCAATTTATAATCTGATCACCAACCATAATCATCAAACCTGTGAATATTATAAATGACACTCACTATGTCACCATCAATGACAACCCAAATATAAATCATCAAAATAGTTATCCACTAATAGATCATCAAACAACCACATAACATTTACTCTCATAAATCATTAGAAATCAACACATCACAATATCTGATCTTCCAATATCCCTCAACCTCAAATCATTCTCAACAATGATCAAACATGATAACTCTCCAATGCCAAATTTTCATCGTATCGGATACCCTATTATCCAAAAGATACGAGTATAAAAACTCTACTGGCTAAGTCAACAGGAATATGTAGGTATCATCCATTAGCCAGCCAACAATAGTAGAGGCTGGTAAGTGCCTCCATCTCCTAACCAACTAGTAGTAACAAAAGCTAAAACTACTGATGGTATGATATGAAAAATCACCAGAGACTATAATCCTTGATCTCTGTTAAGGTCAACCATGCTCAATGGCTAACATATCACATGTAATATGTGTTACAACAACCAGACAAGTATTAAATAAAGAATCCTAATACATGTCATAAACTATAAAATTAAACATCATACCTAATTGCTGTCTGGAGATGTTCCGTCGCTGTCCTGTCTCCAACCTTTGACCTCAAACTCCGAACGAGAAACATCGCCGGAAATCCAAATAAATCCGAAACGGAAATTCGAAACATAACCATATCGAAAATCCGAAAATGCCCAGTTTGACTCGCAAACCTGGCTAACCCAAATATCCAGAATACTAACAACATGTATCCGATAAATCTCCAAAACACCAAAAAAACAGGTATCCATAACCTGCTCTGATACCAATAAATTGGTATCAGATAAATCCCGAAAATCCAAAATACAAAAATCCAACAAATATCGCCAAACTTGGCGCTCTGATACCAAGTAAATAAACTGGTATCAGGATATCCCAAACATCCAAAATACGAAAACAAAAGATCGTATACCTGGGCTCTGATACCACTAAATTGTCACGCCCCAGAGGAGTCCCTGTCCGAGAAAATTTCGGCAGCATCTCCCCTGTATGGTGGACAATCTGAAACTTTTCTACATCTCACAAATACCTCAGCCACAGGCGGCTGGAATAATAACAACAAAATAAAACATCACCACGCAGTTATATATAATCTATTCAGTATATGGCTGTCACAACCACGCAGTTAAGACAATTTAACAGTAAAATAATACTCTGACTCGAAATCCACCCTACTCCACTACACTCGTAAAACTCAAATCCGACGAACTCACCTCTTCTGCCATCCAGGCAGGCATGTAGTAGAATAAAATCCAAATCCAAATCCATCGCAATAATAAAATCCATACAATATCCATAAGCAGAATAATCCAAAACATATCATGTTCAAAACAGTCTAGAACAGAAAAGAAACCAAAGAAAACCAAACATATCCTCGAGGTCTGCAGGGACCAGCAACTGAGGACTAGCGACTGGAACTCCCTCCTGACAGCATCAACCTGAAAATAACAACAATGGAGGCGGGGTGAGTCCAACACTCAGCAGTTACAATTGATATGCAAAGTAAAGAAATAACACCTAACACTAATCATGCGTACAGTCTCCTGATATAAGAAAGATATAAATATGCATCTGAAGTAAACAGGAGAGAAACTGTACTAACCAGGACCTGAGTATAAGGACAAACAGTCCGAGTGGTATAGGAATCCTGTATGCATGTCAAACATAGGTATCCAAACAATATGCAGCATATAAATGCAGCAACCACAAACACAAACAATAAATGCATCATGCATATGATGCCAATGATGCGTCCTTCTGGTCACCCCGGACGATCATCTCATACAAAAGTGAGGCCGAGTGGGTAGGGCTGTGACAACCGTGCACTCTATCGTCACTACTCCTGATGAGTGACCGAGTGGACGGGATGCTGTCGGAGTACACCTATCCTCCTACCCCAAATCATAGATGGGGGAGCACAATGCTCTCAACTTCCGGTACACGATGACGGGGAGGAATCCCTGCCGGATAACACGTTGTGTCACACTACCCATGAGTGGACCAATGGTGCCTAACAGAGTCCCTGCTGCAATACACTCTGCCTGAATCGACCACTAACCCATGAGTGGTGGTGTGTGCAGATCCATGTAACTGGCGATGTGCTCAGCAATAATGGAGCGGACTCTCGCACAGCATGCAATCATGCAAATGATGCATGGCAATAACCATATAAACATCCTGACCTGATCTATATATATAGAAAAGTGCATCATAGGTCAACGAATCCAAAACAATCCAAAGGTATACAGAAGGTATAAAACCTAGGTCCTGAACATGGTCAAGCATGGCATATCACTACCCCCTATAAGCATGTATAGACAGGTAAAGTATACATGGGATGTAAAACAAATCAATCAATCAAACATGTACCAAGATTTGGGTAGTGATTAACCGGAATAGATAAGAAACATAATTAATGAAACATGTTAATTCCATTACTAAGCATATCAAAGACAACAAAAGTCAAAAGTACCCGCCTCCAATAGAAAGGTCCAATCCAAAATAGATCCCTCGTCGAGACACCGTCTCGAATCAAAGTCCTGCAGATAATGTGATATACAATTTAGCTAATTTTATAAACAACAACTAGCTAAATCCAACCCAACTTAATTAGGAAAAACCCTAATCAATCCATCATTAATTAATCCTAATTAATTATTAACTTGAATTAATCTCCTTAATCAATAATCCTCAATCAGCACAATCATTTCCTTTCGCTAATCAACTTACGATTAGCAATGTGATCATATCTAATAAATCCAAGGATTAAATATAATCCAACATAAATCAACGGTACTTAATTCATCACAACTACAATAGATTAAGCCTTCCATAATCACATTAGGTTAAGTGAAACATAAATCCATCATAACTTACCTACATCCTCAACTAACCAAACAACTGCAAATTGCAACATCTCCACATAATCCAACACAAATGCATATCCTCCAAATACTCATAGAAATACAACCGAAACTCCAAACATAGCTTACCTTAATCAACGACTGTGATTGTTGATCCACAGCAGGGAGTGTTGATACTGACAACAAGATGCCTACAGATGGAACAGCTGCCGAAACCAAGACCCTCCACCAAACCCAACCTCCTTGCTGGATACTTCACTGTTCGGATCAGATGAAATCAAGATTTACACTCAATCAAGCCATAATCCTAAACAACAAACGAAGCTTACCTCAATCCACAACTGCTGTGGCTACTGGAACAACAAAACAGAAACCGCAGTAAAGAGCAAAACTAGGGCACAGTGGTGGAGGCTAGGAGAGGGGCCGGCGGTGATGAACTAGGGCATGGCTCAAGAGCAAGGAGTAGGCGGCGATCAATGTTGCCAGCGCTGTCCCGTGCGGCGGCGGCGCTGTCGGGTGAAGAAGGCGCGGCCAAGAATTAGGGCACGGCGGTTGGGGGCCGGCTAGGGCATAGGCCGGAGATGGCTCGGCGGAGAGGCAGCACCCGGCGGTGCTAATTCGGACCTGGTGACCAACGGAGGTGAATAGGCCGGAAGAAAAACTTGGCTGATGGTGGCTCGGTGAATCTGGTGGCCGGCGCTCGAAGAAGAGGAGAAGCGACGCAATAGGGAGGAAGGGAGAATGGCGTCGGCTGCGGAGAGGGAGAGGAAACCGCTCGGCGCCGGTTAGGGTTCGGGAGAAGATGCCGTCGGGTGAGGAGGGGATGCGGCTCGGGTGCGTGAGGGAGAGGGAAGGAATTAGGCGAGGAAGAAAATGGGAAAGAGGAAAATAAGGAAAAGGAAAAAGAAAACACATAAATAAATTTAACTTTTCCTCGCTTAAATGGGATAGCCTAAATAGGCTTTTCCGGGCCCCGTTTTTATCCCCGTTAACTCGTCCGTACGAGCTCCGAAAAATTCCGAAAAATATCAAAAAATTTCGAAAAATTTCCTTATTAATATTCACCTATTTTCGGTATTTTACATCTAGGGCTTGCACGACCTCGTGTAAGTATTTCTCCTTCTCCCGTAGCAGTTGATCCCAAGGAGGGGGTTCTGAAGCCATGACTCTCGGTAAATCTTAAGAGGAAAGTAAGACTATAAGGAGCGAAGGTGAAGGGGGAAGGGAGCAAGGGCACAACTCTATTTAACTTGCCAAAAGGGGTCACAAGATCACTGTAGGAGAAGTCACGGGATCACTGTAAAAGGAGTCACGGGATCACTGTAAAAAATATCACAAGATCATTATAAAAGTTATCACGGGGTTGCCACAGAAGGTATCAAGAGGTCTGAAATAGACTTAGGTCTAGTTAGTCAGCTATACCTCCTTTGATTAAACTTGTAGGGGAGGCTAATGATATGGGTTATGATGAGGGAACCCTTTGCAGGAGAGAAAAAAGGGGTAATGAGGACAAGGAAGGTGGAAAAAAGAGCAAGATAAGGATGTAGTGGTTTGCCCGGAAAAGGGTTTGACTAGGTAAGAATGTTGTTACACGTTTGGCAGGCAAAGACTGGTCGAACGTAACGGACTGGCTAAGCATATGAGATCGGCAGGAAAAGGCCTGCCGTGCATAAATAGCCAACCGAGTATGAAAGTATTTAGTTTCATGCAAAATGAAGACATAGCACGTTCGGCAGACAAAGATCGATCGAACGTAATAGACCGGCCGAGCGTATGAGTTTGGCAGGCAAAGACTGGCCGAGTGTAAGAGACAGATTGAACATAGAAGCACTTAGTCTTAAGCTGTCCTGAATGCTTATATACGCCAAACTGGTTAATCTCGGTTGATAAGGTAGGATCGGTCATGCTGAATAGATCGGCCAAGCACAGGGGCATTTAGTCTCGCAGGATCCTTAGCATACGACCGACCGAGCGAAGGTCGACCGGGCAAGAATGCTTATATACGCCCGACTGGTTAATCTCGGTCGGTAAGGTATGACTAGCTAGGCTCAATAGACCGACTGAGCATGGAAAGTAGATCGAGCTCAAAGGTCTTCAACCTTGAACGGTTTCTGGCATATGTATAATAGAAGAGTCCTGGTCGAGTATAAATAACCGATCGAGTATAAAATACCGGTCGAGATTAGTACAACAGAAGATATTTCTCATATATACAGAAGGAGTTTATGTGACTAATCAAGTGTGTGTAATAGGTGAACCATAAGAATATGTGACCATATGACAACTTAATTAATCTGGCGGAAAATAGCTTCTAGAAGTCTCCGCAGGTATGCTAAACGACAAAGAAGGTACATCTGGGGTAAGAAAAAAATTTCTTAAACTATTATTGCAATTTTGGCTTACGTCATCTTCTAACAAACTTTAACAAACTGGGGTCCACCTCATGACTGTGGAGGTTAGATGAGGTGGAATAAAAAGAGGAATTCTCTCCACTGACCAGGTAGGCAAACATACGTATTGCATCAGAATCGAACCCTAATTCCATCTTTTTTGGTACTTCTCCTTCTTCTCCGAGAGACTGAATTGAGCGTCGGAGGGCCTAGCCAGCGATTCCTATCCCGGTCTTAGGTCGCTAACGCTTTGTTAGTTGGTCTCATAGTGCACAGGAGGTGGAGATCATCCATTGGACCGCCGAGCCTTCGCTGATCCACGGTGTTCCTCATCGGAGTTCGCTTTTCCACGGGGGTACCTCGCCGGAGTTCGTCTTTGCGAGGTATTGTTCACAGATCCGCTTTGGTTTTCTTAGATCTATTATTCTATATTTAACCTCTTGTGAGGTCCGCTGTGGGTTTCTAGGATCCTCCTCTGTTTGCTGGCATCAGAGTTATAGTTCATCATCGCCCCTCATCACCCAGCGCTTCATTCCGTAAGCTCTCAGACAGGATCAAGTATCAAAGCCGTATCGATGATGATAACTAGATCCTCTACATGTTTTGTAAGGTTTTAATAGATATAATGCGGTTCAAATATATCATTATGGATGAAAAGAAATTTTTAGCATTTATATTCTTCCACAAATAAAGCGAAATATTTTGAGGTCTTTGTATTCCAAGTCTTGATTACAATTTTTCAAAACCTCTTAAAAATTAATAAGATCCTAACTAAAAGATCAATCATGCAGTGTGGAATGAATTTGAGTGTCGTTCAGAATTATATTTGAACAGAGTGTGATCCAGAACACACTATCAAGTGTGATAAACCATGAACTCTAGAGAGATCCATGCAAAACCTAAAATGTTTGTCCAAATAAGAGCTGCAAAAAAAAAAAAAAAAAAGTAAATAAATAAAGACACCGCTCGATTACTATACTATTGGAGTTCGAGGTCAAAGAGTGCTCCCATGTGTTCTGGACGATCGATGAGTTGTGGATTCACACGAGAAGCGATTTGGTAGAACACCTGCCATGTTAATAAGCTATCGGAGCCGGACTGATGTCGAGATCCCACTGCTCGCTCAACTTGGACGGTAGAGGCCACCCGCTCCAATCCTCCGTAAAGCCCACGACAATGCTTGCTAAGGTGCTTCACATCGAACACCCTTTTGCCGAAAAAGAAGTGAACAAGGTGCAAGAACTCACGAACGGTCTTTGGTAATTCGCAGTCGCATGTCAGCATCTTCACTAGGAAGGCGAAGTCATAGGCGCCTTGGAAGGTAATCCAGGAGACGGGAGAAAAGTGGCCAAAGGAAAGCAAGCCGGAGGTGGCCAAGTGCTGGGCGAATCTGCAAGAGTCGATGCCCCATATTTGATTCTTTTGGAAGTCGATGCCATTAGCCTTGAGCAGCTCGACGGAGGAAGGGGCGTAACGGTCGCGGCTGATGTCGAAGTCGCGGAAATTAAATTCCCACACGTAACGCACATAAGTGCCGTCACTGTAGAGGGCACATGGGAGGTTGCCGGCAGCGTCGGAGAGAGTGAGACCAACCTGGACGATGCGGAGGGCCTCGACGTTGGCCCGGATCAAGTCGTAGCGCTGGGGGAGGGTGAGGGTGCAGTAGGGACCTTTGGAAGTGACGACGACGCCAGGATACTCGGTGTCCAATGCTACGAAGGGGTGGAACGGGAGGGCGGAACGGATGAGGGAAAACTCCTCGTCGAGGTTATGAGCCCACACGGAGCGAACCTCGACTCTGCTGGTGCTGGCGGCGGAATAGGAAATTAGCATATCGTTGTTGACAACTGCGACAGCCATGATGAGGAGTTTGATGATATTAGAAATACGAAAGTGGAAGCTGAAGAGGAGTTTGATGATATTAGAAATACGAAAGTGGAAGCTGGAGATCGAGGAGATGTTAGATTTCGAGTTGGAGTGGAAACTGAAGGGAAGGAGGAGTTTAAGTAGAGCAGGAAATGAGAGAAAATCGCCAGATAATAAACAGATTAAACAAAATTAGTTGCTGCGAAGCGAATTATTAGGAGATATATATATATATATATATATATATATATATATATATATATATATATAATTTATTTATGTATGGAATTAATGATGCTAAACGAGCCTAATCAGGACTTTAAGTTAAGGATAAATCTGGCGCCAAATCAAGCTGCAATTAAGAGCAAAATTAGGGGTTTAGTAGTAATTAATTAATTAATTAATTAAAGTTGTTGCCATCGAATCATTCTTTTTTTTTTCTTTAATTAAATTTCACGTGGAATTCGTCATTAATTTTCCTTTTTTGAAATTTTGACTCATTTGTTTTGGTTTGATTTTTTTTTTAAAAAAAAATAATGATTACCCACACCACTCATTTCTAATAAATTAAAAGTGTACGCAAGAAAATAAACTAAAATCAAATCCGATAAGTGATTGTTAAATCCGTGGATTAATTGGATAAATCATATGCTAAACTCAAAGTTAATTTTTAAACTAAAACCTATTTATTTTATTTCTATACTGCAATTGTAGCTATTCCGTTGGGCAGATCGTCGGTAGATAAGCCACCGGTGAACTGTCTTCTATGTTGTCGGAATCATCGAGTTTTCAAGAAAAAAAAAAGGAGGAGAGAATCAGATCACCAAGCACCCCCTACTATGCCTGAGAGAGAAAGAGAGAGATTCAAAATTGAGGATTAAGAGTATCATTTCGATGCTCAAGTTACTCTCCAATAAGGGAGGTGGAGATGATGAATAGTTAAAAAATATTTGAATTTGTAAGTCTGTATAAGAAAATAAATTAGAACCCAAATCAAATAAATGATGGTGAAATGTCACGTTAGAACCTTTCTTGCGATCGAGGAGCCTTAGGTTGATCGGAGGATACCACGCCTAGTATCAACAATAAAATAAGACTATGTAAAAGACCTCGAGGCAGAGTTTGAAATTCACCAATTCACTCATCGCACTCATTTGTTTCATTCTCGTGCTCTAGTGCCCCTGTGCTCTCTGTGCTGTGATATCGACATGATGCAACTAGCACTTTATTTCCAATCAGCAACGCCTGGCTACGTTTGGTTGTGTGTAATATAATCTTGCTTGTAATGTA
Source organism: Zingiber officinale (assembly GCF_018446385.1). NCBI lineage: Eukaryota > Viridiplantae > Streptophyta > Magnoliopsida > Zingiberales > Zingiberaceae > Zingiber > Zingiber officinale. The sequence goes on along the minus strand of NC_056007.1, from coordinate 70,128,934 downwards.
ATCAAATTTGTAATGTAATGTAATGTAATCTTGATTGCATTATTACGTTTGGTAATGTAATATATGTAATCTTTGATTACAAGCATGATTACATTCTTTTGTTTGGTGTCCATTATTTTTCATAAAGAATGTAATTCGTATAATTATAAATTGACAAAAATATCCTACGACCTCTACCGATAGTCGCCGCACCACTGTCGGAGCTTGCGGCAACCAACGGTCGTCGCCTCCTCCGCGGGCAGTCGCCACCGGCAACCGGCGACGGCGACTATCGCCGGTGGCGGCGGCGGCGGGTTGTAACGACCCGCCTTCTACTGCTAGGCCGTAAGGCGGACCGCTACAGTTTCTTTGCTAACTGCAGCTAAATTTCTAATGCGGAAAAACTGGGCTGAATAAAAATTTTACTAAACTATTGTAGTTGTCTCTGTTAACTCTGTGAGAGTGAGATTTCATGTCCCACTACCTTCTAGATATTCATAGCTAGGCTGAGGAGACAAAATTGGAACTTTGGATCGGTCCGTGGAACGATCCATTGACCCCCCACGCGAACACTGGCTGGATCGGAGAAGCTGGATCGGTCGGCGGACCGATCCAGAACCTCGAATCTGGGTTCGCTCGTCCGTGATGGATCGGTCGGCATCGATCCAGTATGTCCGATCGGTCGATCGACCGATCCAGCACTGAATACTTGTGATCGCTATCGATCGCTGGATCGGTCGGTCGATCCGAGGAGGATCTATCAGATCACCGGATCGGTCGGTGGCCGACCGATCCAAGAACCAGACCTCGATCGGTCGGTGACCGATCGAGTCGATTTCACCGGAAGTTCGATTTGACACTTTGGCGTGCCAAAACCTCACACAGCAGTTCTAAATCAATTGAAGCTACTTCTAACATGCATTAACAAACATTCCTATAATGACTACTAACAATCTAACTCATTCTTTCATAGTTTAGTACGTTCCAAAACTAAAGGTGCATAAAAATGAAAGTATTAAACCATAAACTGTAAGGTGCTAAGGTAAACATGCTAAAGAGTCTAATGTTCATCCTGCTAAGTCCCCTAAGGACCTTTGATTCCAGTTCCACACACACACACCATCTTCGCATTGTCCTCCAGCCTCCTCTGCTAGTCCATTTTCCTTTTACCTGTATCTGCAGTATAAGGAAAATAGTATCTGTAAGCTAAAAAGCTTAGTAAGAAACCATCTACCTCACTAAATCATGCATACGATGCAAATATGCTTTTAAAACATGCTTTTGGAAAACATACTGAATATGCAAGCATGGCATGGCATAGTATAATACAAGCATGGCATAGCATAAGCTGAAACATAGAGCTATCATGGAAAATTACACTGAAGCATAATGCTGAGCTAAGCTAGACTAAACTGAAGCTGCAATCAAACTCAACTGGTATAACTGATTTTTGAGTTTTGAAAACTAATACATAGTAAGTGAAAATACTAAACATGCTTCTGTAGGGCCCTGACAACTGTACTTGCTGTGCGCGCAAGTTCCGAATTTAGCAGGGTTTACTAGGTTATCTGAACCTAGGGACGACTGTGGGAGTCCAACCCAATGGATATCTAATCCAGTACAGTGCCGCTGCTGAAAGTAAAATACTGATATGCTAGTTAGCTGAATCTAGGTTATCTGAACCTAGAACTAGGTTGTCTGAACCTAGAGGCGACTGTGGGAGCCCACCCATTTGGGCATCTAGTCCCATATAAGCTAGAATAAACTGATTTACTGATCTAAATGCTTCTAATGCATTTATCTACGCTGTTTAAAATGCCTAAGTTGCATTTTAGCTGGTCTAGTCATTTTATCGAACACTTGGTGTGCCTAAACCCTCCTTTCCCTTAGGGAAATCACCTCTAGGCACCCAACAGCGTCTATGAACTCCAACTGAAGGAGAATAAACGTGTTCGGCCCATCTAAAGGTGCTAACTAAATCCCTAAATCTGAGAGGAGGGTTAAAACACCCTACATGTCAACAAAAATCTGCATATTACTAATCTAATGCATAGAAAGTCCAAACGGAGCTATTATACTGCAGGTGAGGGGTTTCTTACCTCAATCGTAAGGTTTTCTTACGATTCTATTCGCTAGGGGTTTCCGGAAAACTGTCCGCTCGACGAACCGCTTACGTCTTCGCGTTCCTCTCGCGGAGAAGAACCCCTTTCGTGTTGGAGTCGTCGCCGGAAGATGATCCTATGGACCCTTGCCTTGGTGTGCCGTGCGTGAGGAAGAGGAGAAGAAGGGAGAGGCGGCGGTGAGGTTTTGGAAGAGAAAGTGGCGTGAGGTGAAGAGGTGCCGAACCAAAATAAACCAAACCCCACTTAAGTTTATTATTTATATTAAGTGGTTTAATGAACCCAACTCTAATATAAATATATTTGGTTCTCCTTCCTTTCAGCACGGCCCTGCTGGGTTCAACTGGTTACTAACATTATCCCTTACACCATAGGTCTCGGGTTCGATTCCCGCCTAAGCTAGTTTGCGACCTATTTGTTTTTGCTACTTCCGCTACTCGGAAAATTCCGGAAAAATATCTAATAATTCCAGAAAAATCGTAGAATAATTCTAATGCAAGTTTTAGAATTTTCGGGCGTTACAATCCCCCATACCTTATAAAAAGTTCGTCCTCGAACTTAGAACAATTCTGGGTACTTCTGCAAGTTGCCTCTTCTGCTGTGTGATTGTGCCAAATAACTTTGACTAATGGTACTTCCTTGTTCCGCAATTTCTTAACTGCTCGGTCTATTATCTGAATAGGCCGACTATCATAGCTGAGGTCTTCGCGGATCTGTACCGACTGGGGCTCAATCACCTGGGTGGCATCTGGGGTATGCTTCTTCAGCATAGAGACATGAAATACGTTGTGGACAGCTGACATCTCCTGAGGTAGCTCTAGCTCATATGCTACCTTGCCCACTCTTCGACTGATAAGGTATGGTCCCACATATCTGGGACTTAGCTTGCCCTTCTTCCCAAAACGCATTACTCCCCTCATGGGAGCTACTCTGAGGAACACTGAATCCCCAAGAAAACTCTAAGGTCTGCCAGACAAGATAGCTCTTACTGAGCTGCATCTCTATCTCTGGCGGATCTGTCTGATAGCTGTGGTATCTCGCCACTAGATCTGTCTGAAGCTCTAGTTCCTTCTGCTCACCACTCTCATACCAGCAGATTGAGATCTACACCTCCGCCCATAGAGAGCCTCGTGAGGTGCCATGGCGATAGTGGCCGATAGTTGTTGTATGCAAACTCTGCTAAGCTCAGATATTTGCACCAACTTCCCTTAAAGTCTAGGGCACAAGCTCGGAGCATGTCTTCGAGTACTTGATTTACTCGCTCCGTCTGTCCATCTGTCTGAGGATGGAATGCTGTGCTGAACTTTAGCTTTGTACCCAATGTTGACTGTACACACTCCCAGAAGTGTGATGTGAATCTGCTGTCTCTGTTGAAGTCTGATGATCTCCTGGAGATACAACTGAGCTAGCTTCTCCATGGAGTAGGATATCTTGATAGCTAAAAGTGGGCTGATTTGGTCAACTCGACTATTACCCAGATGGCATCGAACCCATTCGTGGTTCCCACTATAAAATCCATAGAGATATCCTCCCACTTCCATTCTCGAATCAGATACAAGACTCCTCCCGCCGATGTTCCGCCTTGACCCTCGACGTGAGGCGGACGCTAACATATCTGGCGATGTCTCGCTTCATTCCGTGCCACCAAAAATGTTTCTTCACGTCTTGGTACATTTTGGTGGAACTCGGATGCATCAGGGAGTCTTGTGAGCCTCATCTAAAATCTCCGTAGCTCCTCCCGACTTGGAACACGTAGTCTGCTCCAAAATACAAGACCGCTATCGGACACCACAACTCTCTACTGATTACGCTAGTCCTTGCTTGATCTTACGAATTTGTGGTCCACGACGAATGTCACTAAGCAAGGTAGACCCTAAGGTCATAGTAGAGTCCAACAATAAGCTCGAGACCGAACTCTACGATCTCCTTGTAGGGGCGGTGACATAGTAAGAGATAACAAGGTAGCTGGATTTTCTCTCGCTACCTTGTTGGCTTTCCACAGGTGGTAGAGGATGTCTATGTCGTAATCTTTGACCAGCTCTAGCCACCTGTTCAGATCCTTCGAGTGAAGAAGTACTTGAGACTCTGATGATATACTCTGCACCGAGCTCCATATAAGTAATGTCTCCAAATCTTGAGAGCGAACACTATCACTGCAAGCTCAAGGTCATGAGTAGGGTAGTTCTTCTCATAATCCTTGAGTTGTCTGGAGACATAGGCGATCACCTTGCCGTTTTGCATCTCGCTCCTAGTCCCAACTTAGAGGCATCACCATAGATGTCAAGCTGCTGGTGTCGTCTGGTAGAGCCAAACGGGAGCACTGGTCAACCTCCTTTTTAGCTCAGCTGTTCTCACAGTCTCGCCCACCTTGAAATTTCGCTCTTCCGGTAAGAGCTGCATGTGGGAGGCTATCTGAGAAGTCCTCTACAAACTTCCTATAATATCCTGCTAATCAAGCTCCTGATTTCGTTGGCGTTCTTAGGTCTCTTCCAGTTACTGACTGCTTCTATCTTGCTTGGATCTACCATAACACCATCCTTGGAGATGATGTGACCGAGAAAGGCTACCCGGTCTAGCCAAAATTCACATTTCGTGAATTTGGCGTATAACTGGTTCTGCTGAAGGATCTGCAAAACTGTCTTCAGATGTTCTGCATGGTCCTCCTGAGTACTCGAATAGATAAGGATGTCATCTATGAACACGATGACAAACTTGTCCAAGTATTCTGAATACTCTGTTCATGAGGTCCATGAATGTAGTTGGAGCATTGGTCACGCCTAAAGGGCATGACTACGAACTCGTAGTGTCCGTATCCGGTCCTGAATCTGTCTTAGGTACATCCCTTCCTTGACTTTCACCTGATGATAACCCGATCTGAGATCTATCTTAGAGAACACCGCTGCTCCCTTCAGTTGGTCGAACATGTTCTGGGAAGAGGATACCTATTCTTGATCGTGACTTGATTGTGGATCGTAGTCTATACACGATCGCATGCTTCCATTCTTTTCTTCACGAACAATCAGCGCCCCATGGTGAGTGACTCGGCGTATGAAACCCTTGTCGAGCAGCTCTGTAATTGCTGAAGTTCCTTGATTCTGCTGGAGCCATGCGATAGGGCTTTGGAAATGGGATTAGTACCGGGGAAGAGCTCTATCTCAAATTCAATCTCCGTGCTGGTGCTAAGCCTGGTAATTCCTCGGGAAGACTGCTGGGTAGTCACATACGACTTGGACCTCTGCTAGCTGTTGGTCCTTGCCACGACTAGTATTGACTACATGTGCTAGGTACCCGTACATCCCGAATCCATCAACCTAGCTGAGAGAAATCTTCCGGCTTTTCTCTTGGTTCGCCGAGGTACTCAAACTGTGCTTCTGCTTCGGGTTGGAATACGACTTTCTGTTTACGGCACTCTATGGAAGCACCGTATCTGATCAGGAAGTCCATACCCAGGATGACGTCGTAGTCAGTCATTTCTAGCAGGATCAGATCACAAAAGAGTTCCCTGTCTGCTATAATGACTGGCACTGCTCTGAGCCAGTGCGTGGATGCCATAACTTCTCCCGAAGGTAGTGTCGTCAAAAACTGACCACTGAGTACTTCTGAGGGTATTTCTAATTTTTTGGAGAACACCCTGGCTATGTATGAATGGGTTGCCCCAGTATCAAATAGAACAGTAGCACTATACTGAAAAATGCTGATCTGACCTGTGACGACTGTCGAGGCATTGGCTACGTCCTCTCTGGTGAGTGAGTAGATCCTCGCATTCGCCATAGATGGAGGGACTTCTAATCTGCCCTGGCTGATGAGTGGACCTTCTAGAGCAGACTGCATCTGATATAACTGCGCTGGCTGGCCTGCATGCTGAATCTGCTGTGGCTGAGGAAGACCGGTCTTGTTCGGGCACTGCTTGGCCATGTGCCCTTCTTGTCCACATTCAAAGCATCCCCGTGTGCCCTTGCGACAAACCCCTGGGTGGAATTTCCCACAAGTAGCACACTTTGGATAACTAGGTCGCTTGCTAGATGGTCCTCCTTTTGAGTCACTCCCTGATTTGCGCTTACTGTTGGAGTTCCCCTTTCAGTTAGAGCTGTGACCTTGCTGTTTTTGAGTGTGAGAGTTTCCTTGTCCTTTGGACTCGAGGAGACCGCCTGCTGCTTTATGCTGTTCGATAATGTTCTGTGGTCAAGGCACTGCTCACTCTGTGGTTTGTGGCTTATGTACGCCACCAGCCACGTTCATCTATCTCTGGCCTCAGCATCTTGAGCATCAACCGGATTCGCTCCTTCTCTGTGCCGACTAGCTCGGGGCATAAAGAGCCAACCTGTTGAATTTCTTCACGGCTTCCTCCACTGAGAGGTTGCCCTGGCGAAATTCAATGAACTCGTCGTAGCGGCGGTCTGTAACTCGCATGTGAAAGAATTCCTCGAAGAACTCTTTCTCGAAGTCAGCCCATGACATCTGATTCACTGGGCGCTTCGCTCTAACTCTCTCCCACCATATGCTAGCGTCCCCTGTCAGGCAGAAGGAAGCACATTTAACCTTCTCCTGTTCCGGCCAGTCTAGAAGCTCCATTATCCTCTCCAGTGTTTTGAACCATGCTTGAGCATCCCATGGTTCGCTAGTGCCCGAGAAATTCTCGGGCTTAACTCTCTGCCACTGGATTAGGTAAGCTTCTTTCCTTAGCTCAGCTGCTGGGACTACTGGTGCTGGTATTGGTGCTGTTGGCTGAACTGGTGGAACCTCTATAAATGCTGGGGTTGCTAAGTTCGGTTCCGGGGTGACGGTAGGAGTATGCTGCTGGTTAGCCTTTAAGGTGGCTATTTCCTGTTGCTGTTCAGCTAGCTGCTGCTGTAACTGAGCCACCAACGCTGTAAGATCTGGAGGGGGCACTGAACTGCCTGCCTCCTGCTGGGGCTCAGTAGCTGGTGCCCGCTTAGCTGGGCGTCCTCGTGCCATTTCTAATGACATAGAGAACATACATAACTAAAGCATTCATAGTTTCACAACTACCGATATCATGTCTAAAAACTATCATATACTAGCATGCTTCAGGTATATATAAACATGAACTAAAATAACAAAGCAAGGAACATATAGAGAGTAGAGGTATTCTTACTTGGAAGCTGTAGGCACGATGCTGATGTGTGTGTAGGAAGTAAGGAACACTGCTCTGATACCACTCTGTAACGACCCGCCTTCTAACTAATAGGCTGTAAGGCGAATCGCTACAGTTAATGCTAAGCTATACTATGCGGAAAACTGGGCTAATTAAAAATTTTACTAAACTATTGTAGTTGTCTCTGTTAACTCTGTGAGAGTGAGATTTCATGTCCCACTACCTTCTAGATATTCATAGCTAGGCTGAGGAGACAAAATTGGAACTTTGGATCGGTCCGTGGAACGATCCATTGACCCCCCCACGCGAACACTGGCTGGATCGGTCCTGGATCGGTCGGCTGACCGATCCAAACCTGCAGAATCTGGGTTCGCTACTGTCCCGTGATGGATCGGTCGGCAGACCGATCCAGGGAGCTGGATCGGTCGGCCGACCGATCCAGGTATAGCTGGATCGGTCGGCTGACCGATCCAGGAGGATACAATAGCATCAGTATCTCGCTGGATCGGTCGGTGACCGATCCAGTGGAACAGCTCTGGTGACCGATCAGAGTCTGATTTCACCCGGAAGTTCTGATTTCAGCACTTTGGCGTGCCAAAACCTCACACAGCAGTTCTAAATCAATTGAAGCTACTTCTAACATGCATTAACAAACATTCCTATAATGACTACTAACAATCTAACTCATTCTTTCATAGTTTAGTACGTTCCAAAACTAAAGGTGCATAAAAATGAAAGTATTAAACCATAAACTGTAAGGTGCTAAGGTAAACATGCTAAAGAGTCTAATGTTCATCCTGCTAAGTCCCCTAAGGACCTTTGCTTCCAGTTCCACACACACACCATCTTCGCATTGTCCTCCAGCCTCCTCTGCTAGTCCATTTTCCTTTTACCTGTATCTGCAGTATAAGGAAAATAGTATCTGTAAGCTAAAAAGCTTAGTAAGAAACCATCTACCTCACTAAATCATGCATACGATGCAAATATGCTTTTAAAACATGCTTTTGGAAAACATACTGAATATGCAAGCATGGCATGGCATAGTATAATACAAGCATGGCATAGCATAAGCTGAAACATAGAGCTATCATGGAAAATTACACTGAAGCATAATGCTGAGCTAAGCTAGACTAAACTGAAGCTGCAATCAAACTCAACTGGTATAACTGATTTTTGAGTTTTGAAAACTAATACATAGTAAGTGAAAATACTAAACATGCTGCTGTAGGGCCCTGACAACTGTACTTGCTGTGCGCGCATCCCTACTAGACCCGGGGTTGCAAGTTCCGAATTTAGCAGGGTTTACTAGGTTATCTGAATATCTAATCCAGTACAGTGCCGCTGCTGAAAGTAAAATACTGATATGCTAGTTAGCTGAATCTAGGTTATCTGAACCTAGAACTAGGTTGTCTGAACCTAGAGGCGACTGTGGGAGCCCACCCATTTGGGCATCTAGTCCCATATAAGCTAGAATAAACTGATTTACTGATCTAAATGCTTCTAATGCATTTATCTACGCTGTTTAAAATGCCTAAGTTGCATTTTTGCTGGTCTAGTCATTTTATCGAACACTTGGTGTGCCTAAACCCTCCTTTCCCTTAGGGAAATCACCTCTAGGCACCCAACAGCGTCTATGAACTCCAACTGAAGGAGAATAAACGTGTTCGGCCCATCTAAAGGTGCTAACTAAATCCCTAAATCTGAGAGGAGGGTTAAAACACCCTACATGTCAACAAAAATCTGCATATTACTAATCTAATGCATAGAAAGTCCAAACGGAGCTATTATACTGCAGGTGAGGGGTTTCTTACCTCAATCGTAAGGTTTTCTTACGATTCTATTCGCTAGGGGTTTCCGGAAAACTGTCCGCTCGACGAACCGCTTACGTCTTCGCGTTCCTCTCGCGGAGAAGAACCCCTTTCGTGTTGGAGTCGTCGCCGGAAGATGATCCTATGGACCCTTGCCTTGGTGTGCCGTGCGTGAGGAAGAAGAGAAGAAGGGAGAGGCGGCGGTGAGGTTTTGGAAGAGAAAGTGGCGTGAGGTGAAGAGGTGCCGAACCAAAATAAACCAAACCCCACTTAAGTTTATTATTTATATTAAGTGGTTTAATGAACCCAACTCTAATATAAATATATTTGGTTCTCCTTCCTTTCAGCACGGCCCTGCTGGGTTCAACTGGTTACTAACATTATCCCTTACACCATAGGTCTCGGGTTCGATTCCCGCCTAAGCTAGTTTGCGACCTATTTGTTTTTGCTACTTCCGCTACTCGGAAAATTCCGGAAAAATATCTAATAATTCCAGAAAAATCGTAGAATAATTCTAATGCAAGTTTTAGAATTTTCGGGCGTTACACGGGTGGTGGTGGTCGTCGGCCGGCGGTGGTCGCCGGCGGCCGGCGTGCGGTGGTCGCCGGCGGGCGATGGTCGCCGGTGGGCGGCGGGCGGTGGTCGCCGGCGGCCGGCGGTGGTCGCCGGCGGCCGGCGACGACCGGCAGGCGGGGTCGACGGCGGTGGGCAGCGGCAGCCGACGACAGTGGATGGCGGCCACGATGGACTAAGGGTATATTCGATATTTAAATTTTGGTTAAACAGTGATCTCGTAATGTAATCCGATTACATAGTATTTGCTTTGTAATCCAGATTACAAAACTTCACTACCTTTTGTAATCCAGATTATATTACATTACATTACAAGTTTAAAATTAAACCAAACAAAATAATTAACCTTGTAATGTAATCCTGATTACCAAACGTAGCCCTAATGTAATCTTTCATTTTATCTATGTTATATGTTATATTAGTGCTTAATTTATAAATTTTTTTCTGCAAAGTTTTCCACATTTCCTAAGGCTTCCTGAAAAGAAAAAAAAAAATAAGAATCACTTTGACTTGATTATATTTTTATTGTTATCGTTTACTTCAATTTGTTTGTATTCAATATTATTTGCATTTTTAATATTATCTCTCAACATTTGAAAGTTATTTTTAAAAGTGTCATTTTTCAAAAAGTTTTTTTAACATATGCAAAATATTTTAAAACTTAGTTTTTTTTTTTCAAATTGTTTGCAAAATATTTTTTGAAAAATTTAAATATTTGAAAAATATTTACAAAATTTTGAAACTCTTTTCAAATTTTTGCTGATAATTTTTTTCACAATATTTTTGTAAAGTCATTATATAAAATCATTTGAATACTATTGTATAAATTGTTTTACCAAATTATTTGAAAAGCCTTGCAAAAGTTTCTTGAAAATATTTATTCCTCCCCAACATGACCTTGCATTTTTAGCTTTGCAGCGCATTTTTATTTGAAAACTTCACTTGCAAAAGATAACATTGTTTATTTGAAGTAGTTGGGTTTCAAAACTTTATTTTCAAATTTCTTTGGAGTACTCGCCATAATTATTTGAAAACTTACTTAAAAACTAAGTTTGCAAAGTCCTTTTGCTAAACCTTAATTATGTTTCGTGTGTTATTTTTTATGTATACCAAAGGGAGGGGAGGATAGTGGGTTAGGTTAGAAAAATCATCAAATCATATTAACTCACCTTATTTAATTTCTAATGCTTGCTTAATTATATATTTTTTTTTCTAATTTTAACTTAGGTTGTCATTACATCAAAAAGGAGGAGATTGTTGGTGCAGGTTGCACTAATAATCTGGTTTTGATGTATGATAAATAGATTAAAGTTAGATGTGTTATTTGTCTAACCTTTTTACCAAGTGTGCAGGAGTTGATGAGTCTAGAAAACTTGACATCAGGATGAAATCTAGATAGGTCTGTGAGACACAATAGCTTGTACGAAGTCCAAATAGGTCCACAGGGCCCGACATTTGGCGAGAAGTCCGGTTAGATGTGTTATTTGTGTAACATTTTTACCAAGTGTGCAGGAGTTGATGAGGCTAAAAGACCTGACACCAGGATGAAATCTAGCTAGGTCTGTGAGACACGATAGCTTGTACGAAGTCCAAATAGGTCCGCGGGAGCCGACATTTGGCGAGAAGTCCGGTTAGGTCCGTGGAACATGACAATCGACCAAAGTTCAGTTGGGTCTGCTGACCTGACAACTAGTGGGAAGACCTGGTGGGTCAAAGGCAAGTCAAGCGACTGTAGTTGGTAAGTGGAGGTAAGCAACTGGAAGAGAGATTCAATGATGATGTGTTCCCCGTTAAGGGAATTGTAGGCGTCGGTCCAACTTAAGTCCATTTGAAAAACTAAACTGAGACCTTGACTAGATCCTGGTCTCGAGGATATAAGATCTAATTAGTACTATTTTTTTATTTTCTGCTAACTCTGTTTTGCTAGGTAAATAAATTTTTGTTGCCTGGACTAACTCTTTTTTACAGGGAAGAAGCTACTGAAGAAAAAGGGGAGTCCAAGCACCCAGAAGGTATCCAAGTGCCTAGACTCCGGCTGCCCGGAGCTAGTCCATTCGCCAGGACCAGCCCACCCAGGCAGGTGCTGCAGGTACCCGGACAGTCCAAGCACCCGGAGTTGGTCTAGGCGCCCAGACTAGAAAATGTATCCCAAAGTTGAGCTGGAGCGCATCAACTGGTCGAGCCATGTTAGCTAAAACCTATTTATTTTATTTCTATAGTGAAATTGTAGCTATTCCTATGGGCAGATCATCGATAGATAAGCTACCGGTGACTTGTCTTCTATGTTGTCGGAATCGTCGAGTCTTCAAGGAAAAAAAAAAGGAGGGAGCCGGATCTAGGGGTGGCAATTTGGGTTAGATTCATGTTAGTATGTTTGGGTTGACGGGTTGGAATATCAAAATCCAAACCTGACATGATTAATATTTTGGGTCAAATTATTCGACCTGGATCCTACCCATTTATCTATATTTGACCTGAACCTGACCTGAAATGACCCACAATCCTAATCCAACCTAAACCCGACCTGACTCGAAAGTATTCATTTATAAAAACATGTTCGTCTTAACCCGAACTCAACCAGAACCCGACCCTAAAAGACTCATTCTATTAAAATATGCTTATTTAACCCGAACTCAACCATAATCTGACTCGAAAATATTTATAAATAGGTTCACAAATTGTAATCGGGTTATTTCAGGTTAATCCGAGCCTAATCCGTTTACTAATTATGTTAATCAGGTCGACCCGAATCTAATCCCAAAAAGACGTAAGCCTAACTTGATTTTTTCATGTTCGGTTCGGGTCATGTTTTTGTATCAGGTCAGAAATTGTCACCCCTAGCTGGATCACCAAGAACCCCTACTATGCCCGAGAGAGAAGGAGAGAGATTCAAAATTGAGGCTAGGAGTGTCCTGACTCAAATATTTTGACGTTCAAGTTCCTCTCCAACGAGGGAAGTGGAGAAGATGAATAGTTAAAAAATATGGGAATGTGTAAGTTTGTGTAAGAAAATAAATTGAAAATCAAATCAAATAAATGCTGGTGGAATACGTGGATTAATCGGATAAATCACATGTTAAATTTAAAGTTAATTATTAAACTAAAACCAATTGATTTTATTTCTAAAATCAATAGTAGACAAGGAGGTTTGAGTAAGGAGGAGATCGTTCATAGGGTTAAATTTGGACATTAATAGTTTTGATATACTTGACAAAATTATCAAAATATTCAAGTTAGACTTAATATTTGCTATTTTGATGAGTGTCGTACCATTGTTGAAATTTGACAAGAACTATATGTTGGTGCTAAGAGCACAATATTGTACCCAAATTTGGATGTATGATTAAGGTGAACGTTAAATTTGTTAAGATCTAATAAGTTGATGTTAAGTATGATGGAGTATATCACTTGATAATATTGAAGTCCTAGTAGGAACTAGACAATGTCTATGTTAAATACGACAACTAAATAGTAATTAAATAATATGATTATTTGATGAATAATCTTATGAAATTTTTAAAGAATTTATAAAAAAAATTTTAATTTAAAAGGAATCTTTTTATACGTTACGGGGATAAACCGGATAAAGAAAGTCTATTTTAGCTATTATAATTAAACGTGGAGAAGTTTATTTATTAGAATTCCCTTTCTTTTCTTTTTCATTTTTCACCCAATACCTATTCCTCCCCTCGCAATTTTCCCCTCTCGCTTGATCCCTCTTCATTGTCTGCACAACTTCATCGCCACCTACTGCTCGACGTGTCGGTCAACTGCCGATGCAACCCTCTTCTCCTCTCCTGATCCCTCGATGTCGTCAATCGCCGATCACTTCACTCGATCACCTCTCCACCCTCCACCCGACTATCATGGGCGTTGCCTCCCTTCGCACGACGTCGACTACCTGACGCTGAGCCTAGCTGATCTCCTAGGCTAGCCTATCGTTCCTAGATGGTGGCCCCAACCAGGAGCTGACCCACGCAGCGACAGCCCACAAGCTCCATCGAGTCTTGCCCTATCTTTGGGTAACACCACCATCACCCTTTCCTTCACACCGCCTGTGCCCTAACCCGATCCAGTCAGTCATCATTTTCTTTCCCTATCTGTCATGGGACGCCACAACCCACATCACCGACACCGTTGATCGCAGGCACTGGATGTGGAATACCCGACGGTCGCCATGTATCCAACCATGGGAAGGTATGGTGTGCCACTTTATCTTTGTCCATTTCCTTACCTGACCTCTGCCCATTGTGTTCATCCAATCGACACACTGGTTGTAGATCTTGGGCTATAGCGACCATATTCTTGACAGAATCCCAGCCACCACAATAGACCAATGATCCCTCGTGGGCTGCTGAGGTTAGATCACCACTGTCAGAGAGGGAGCCAAGCTATTATGCTATAAAGGTAATGAATTTAACCCTAACAGCATATTTGGTAGTTTGAAATGTTGGATTTCTGATTTGTGGATCCGATTTAGTGGGAAGCTGCCTCACCTAGCTCCGGGCATCAATTTCTGGTAGCAAGCTTCTCAGGCCACAAGTCAATAGTTGTGAGATTGGATTTGGGTGAGTATTGTGTTGATTTGTGCATGAATGTAAATCCAGATTGGGTGTAGAATGGTTAGGGATCAACTAGTCTTATTTAGTTGCAAAATAATTAGGCTTAGTTGGGGAATTAAACCTAATCTAATGAAAAAAATGAGATTAGAGAGATCTAAACATCTCTTCGGGGTGTAAGCGAATATCGTGATACGATTAGGGTCATTCTAATTTGTTTAGGGGATTGGATTGAGCTATTTAATTCATATGAAGATAACTAAATTGTATATACTGATGCAAGGCTCTGACTGAGATGAGAGACATGATGTGGGAGTTATCTAGGACGGATTACACACATAGTGCCAAGTACTTCTTATTTGTTTCTGTAGTAATTTGACCTTAATGCATGATCTATGTTTAGATAGGTTGTTATATTTACCTTTACTGCACTCGTATTATTTCATGAGCTTGACACTTGGTTGCTTGATCTTTGAGATGATCGATTCCATATCTATACAGTCTATCGTTGGTCATCTATGATATTTAGTAGTTACTGGATATCTTGTTTATTTCCATTTATTGTTGTATATACATCTACTGGGCATGCTGATTATACTATGGCATAGCTGTTTGCTATATCTGTGGTAATGATTATTTGCATATTGCTCATCATAGTATTTCATGCATGCAGTGACTATGTCTCCCTTGTGGTTGAGAGAGTCGTTAGCCATTGTTGCTCACTCTACCGCTCAAGATAGTATGCTTGGAGTGAGTGCAGCTTGTCCTGACATGCCCAACTCTCTTCACTCAGAAGTAGTGTTAGCTAGAGTTGTGAGCAGCAAGGACCCCATTGCTATATAGCTAGATAGCTACTTAGAAAATTGTTCACTCACTCCACTTAGGAGCAGTGGCTATTGGTAGTGTGTACAGTGGTCATTGTCCCAGCCTCTCGACTATACCGGGGTCTTGGTAGCTGAGAGGTGAGAAGAAGTGACCATGTCGTACATATGCATATGATATGTGATTGCATATGCTTGTGATTGATTATATCCATATGTCTGTGATATATTTACATATGGTTGAGATTTGTCTGTTCTATGTATTTGACATTGACTTGCTTATTGGTAGTTGGATAGACCGTATATGATGCTTTAGTATTTACGAGCAGTTATGTTGTAGATTCACTCTTGCACTTGCAGTTATTAGGTGCTCGACACACCATTCAAGTATCGACACTGATTATGGCATTACTATTATACTTGTTGATCATTTTTCTATGAGATTGTATACCTTTGAATCTATATACATATTATGTTTATGCACTGTCTATGACCTTTATCTGCTGAGTCACTTGCACTCACCACCCCTTTTATTTGTTTTTCTTTCACCAAGGAGCAAGAAGAGGATTTATGAAGTTGTTTGGAGATTCTGTCAATCAGTCTCATGTCACATTGAGTGACTTCTTTTGTTATTGCTTCCACTCGTATTATTGGTTTTAGACATGTACATGTAATATGTATCTTCTGCATGGAGTTTAGCCTTGTGGCTTCTTGTAATTGTTTTGATGTTGTTGTGTGAAGCTAGGCCGGCTCGTAGTCAGTTATTTTGGATTTATATGTTTACTTTATGCTTTTCGCTATATTTTTGATCCAGCTGTGTGAGCTACCTTTTATCTTTTGTGGTTGTATTTATTTCCAGCCTGTGGCCAGATACTATTATTCTTGTTTAGCCATATAGCTATCTATCTAAGTTTTAATTGTCACTATTACAGCGGTTGAGCTATTTGATTTTCATCGAACAACATTACTCTTGGGGCGTGATAATTTATTGGTATCAGAGTCACAGGTTTACGAGGTATGTTTTCGTTGTTTCGTATTTTATGATTTTTTTTCTCGATGTAACTTTTCAAGTTTATGATTTTTTTTCTCGATTGGGGACCTTAAGGAGTGGCCGACCTAGCTTCCATAAGGGGAACCGGAGACTTTAAACCCCTAATAGTTGAGCGTGCTTCCCCCGCACAGTACCATTCGAGCGTGCTTCCTCCGCTCATTGACAGTCGATCGGGGACCTTAAAGAGTGACCGGCCTGGCTTCCCTAAGGGGAACCGGAGACCTTAAACCCCTAATAGTTGAGCGTGCTTCCTCTGCTCAGTACTATTCTAGCGTGCTTCCTCCGCTCAACCGTCGATCGGGGGCCTAAAGGAGTGACTGACCTGGCTTCCTTAAGGGGAACCAGAGACTTTAAACCCCTAATAGTTGAGCGTGCTTCCTCCAGTCAGTACTATTCGAGAGTGCATCCTCCGCTCAGCGACAGTCGATCGGGGACCTTATGGAGTGACCGGTATGGCTTCCTTAAAGGGAATAGGAGACTTTTAACCCCTAATAGTTGAGCGTGCTTCGAGCTTGCTTCCTCCGCTCAACGACAGTCGATCGGGGACCTTAAGGAGTGATCGACCTGGCTTCCTTAAGGGGAACTGGAGACTTTAAACCCCTAATAATTGAGCGTGCTTCCTCCGCTCAGCGACAGTCGATCGCGGACCTTAAGGAGTGACCGACCTGACTTTTTTAAGGGGAACCGGAGACTTTAAACCCCTAATAGTTGAGCGTGCTTCCTCCGCTCAGCGATAGTCGATCGCAGACCTTAAGGAGTGACCGGCCTGACTTTTTTAAGGGGAACCAGATATTTTAAACCCCTAATAGTTGAGCGTGCTTCCTCCGCTCAGTACTATTCGAGCGTGCTTCCTCCGCTCTATGACAGTCGATCCGGGACCTTAAGGAGTGACCGATCTGGCTTCCTTAAGAGGAACCGGAGACTTTAAACCCCTAATAGTTGAGTGTACTTCCTCCGCTCAGTACTATTCGAGTGTGCTTCCTCCGCTCAACGACAGTCGATCGGGGACCTTAAGGAGTGATCGACATGGCTTCCTTAAGGGGAATCGGAGACTTTAAACCCCTAATAGTTGAGCGTGCTTCCTCCACTCAGTACTATTCGAGCATGCTTCCTCCACTCAGCGATAGTCGACCGGGAACCTTAAGGAGTGACCGACCTGACTTCCTTAAGGGGAACCAGAGACTTTAAACCGTAAATAGTTTGAGCATGCCTCCTCCGCTTGACAATGGTTAACTAGGATATCTCGAGAAGAGAATGGTTTGACTCTCGTCAAAATAGCTGGAGACTTTAAACTCCGAGAAAGGTCAGATTCGTTCGGAAGTACATTCCCGATCGAAATATATTAACCTCCTGGCCTTCAAGTATAATTTTAGATTCGCTTGGGAGTACATTCCCGACCGAAATATATCAACCTCCTAACTTTCAAGTATTATTTCAGATTCACTCGGGAGTATATTCCCGACCGAAATAGATTAATTTCATATTCGCTCGGGAGTACATTCTCGACCGAAATATATTAATCTCCTAACCTTCAAGCATTAATTCAGATTCGCTCGGGAGTACATTCCCGACTGAAATATATTAATTTCAGATTCTCTCGGGAGTACATTCCCGACCGAAATATATCAACCTCCTGGCCTTCAAGTATAATTTCAGATTCGCTCGGGAGTACATTCCCTACTGAAATATATCAACCTCCTGGCCTTCAAGTATAATTTCAGATTCGCTCGGGACTACATTCCCGACCGAATATATCAACCTCCTGGATTTCAAGTATTATTTTAGATTCGCTCGGAAGTACATTCCCGACTGAAGAATATGAATTTCAGATTCACTGGGAGTACATTCCCGACTGAAATATATCAATCTCCTGACCTCCAAGCATTAATTCAGATTCACTCGAGAGTGCATTCCCAACCGAAATATATCAACCTCCTGGCCTGCAAGTATTATTTCAGATTTGATCGGGAGGGAATTCCCGACCGAAATATATTAATTTCATATTCGCTCGGGAGTACATTCCTGACCGAAATATATCAATCTCCTGACCTTCAAGCATTAATTCATATTTGCTTGGGAGTACATTCCCGACCGAAATATATTAAAATTAGATTCGCTCGGGAATGCATTCCCGACCGAAATATATCAAATTTCTATCTTTCAGATATCAATTCAGGTTCACTCGGGAATATATTCCTGACCGAGATACATCAACATTCCGACCTTCGGGTATCAATTCAGATTCGCTCGGGAGTACATTCCTGACCGAAATATATTAATTTCGGATTCGCTCGGGAGTAGATTCCCGACCGAAATATATCAACCTCTTGATCTTCAAGTATAAATTCAGATTCGCTCGGGAGTATATTCCCGACCGAATTATATCAGCATTTCAACTTTTAAATGTCAATTCAAATCCGCTTGGGAATGGTTTCCCAACCGAGATATCATAGTACTTTGATTTTTACATGTGAAGCTTAAATTCGCTCGGAGCAAAAAACTAAGCGGGGCAATCAGCCAGAATTATCATGAAATTTACTCGGAATATGAAGCTGGACCAGAGTATAATAGTGGATAGAATCCTTTATACCGACATGATTCACTCTAAAAAGGTATATAGTCCACAAGAAACAAGTAAGCGCTGATTTCTACCAATATATTCTCAGGTGAAAATGATAAGGAAAAATGCTTATGTTTAATTACTTGTCCCGTTACATACCCACTTATGGGCTTATGTTGTTTCGCAACCGCTTCGTTAAAGCACCTATTCCTTACCTCTTGTCTGTTATAAGTAAAACAGGGGCAGATTTAAGAATAGAGAAGTGTCAGAAGACAATGGACCATAAAAGAAGGATGGCTCTGAGGACTAACAACCTTAAAGACAGGTAGGCGAACAAGTAAGTGTCACCTCTCGGATATTCACCTGTCGTACATACATACAAATAATTACTCTGCATATTCATTTCTTATACTATAATTGTCACATGTCTGCTTTAAAAGTCTACAAATATATTTAACATACTATGATTAACACATACCTGCTTTAAAGATTTGCAAGTGTATTTACCATAGGCTGAAATATATACATATATAGACCAAGTCATGAGTTAGTAATATTTTTCGTGGCACAAGGCTAACCAAATGAATGAGAGCAAGCACCCATAGTTTATCTTACAACCAGTTCATCCACACAAGATTCACTTAAAACTACTGATGAGGTGCTTGAGCAACTCTTTATTGAGTCACCACCGATCTATAAATTGAGGAGGAGGCTCTTGAGATAAAACCCCCCTTCTCGTAGCTGTTTAAGTACCCCATCAGCAGAATGAGTTAGAGTCCCTACAATGCGGTTGGCAAACTCATTCTTGAATTCAGAAGAGGTTAAGTATTGTTGGCGTTGGACCTCCCAGCGCTCCTCTTCACTCGCCTTGTAAATTTGTAGTTCTTAGGCAAGACACTTTGATTCTTACTCAAAATTGGTCCTTTCAGTTTTGGTGCATTCTAGTTCTTGGGTGAGGAAATCTATTTTTGAATCCTGAGCTTTCAGTTTCTCTTGTAGCTGTAATAGCTCAAAATTTTGAGAAGCTAACTCTTGAGCTGAGTCCAGAGATATAGGGTGTGAAGTCTGAAAATGCTCTAAGATAGAAGATCTGAGGGTAGCATCTAAGATAGCTTTGTTTTTCTTGGCTACTTCAACACTCAATTGTGAAGATAGACTCAGTATTTGCAGCTCTAAAGTCTTATTCTCTTCTTCTCTAACCCCTAACATCTGGCGATGATGCTGCAAATCCTTCTCCAAAAGGGTTATCTGATTAGCCTGAGAACTTATCTTCTCTTGGAGTTGGGTGACCTCATTGCTCGGAGTAGGGGAGGTTGCCTTTAGGGCCCTTTATTGATTCTTCAACTCCTTATTTTCCCTCTTTAAGTCTGCGGCTAAATTGCCCATGTACATGCTCGAGGCACAAAACTGAACAGAACAATAACATAGTTATAAGTTGTAGGGGTGAAATACAAGAACACATTTAAAATACTCATAGCAATGGCTTGACGGTTGTGGTTGTCAGCCTGATCAAAAATAATTTTTCACTGCATAGAACTCTAACTCTGAAGCCAAGACGTGGCTAAGGAATCTTTCAACTGGAGGAATCCATAGGAAGAAGGAGTGTAATTTTGTCCCAGTAAAGAAGGCAAGCCTTGGGCTTGCCTGAAAAGGACTTGAGGAGAAGCAGAGGCTGAGGGCCTTGCGGAAGAAGAAGGCAATGAACTTGGAGGAAGAAGTGAAGGCCTAACACTAGAAGTAACGGGAGGTCCATGTACAACAGTAGGGACAGTAGGCGATAAAACATAAGGTATAGAACCAATATTTGGGCCAGCAGTAACATCTTGAAAGACTGAACTAGAAGATCTTTTACAAGGGGTTCTTCTAGCTCTCACTATAGGAAGAGAAGAAGAGAGAACCTGGGAAGACGGGGAGGACGTCGGCGCGCCCAGAGTTACCCCAGAGGCAGGAACGAATGGGAGAATTGTCGGAATCAATAAACTTGATCGCATCATGTTATGAGCAAAATTGAGATGAATACGAGTATAAGGCCTAGGTTCCTTACCTCTCTCATGGGACATTGATAAGCCCATTTTTGTCGTATTACGAGATCAAAAGAATTTAGTACCGAACCCATTCTATGCTAATGTAGCATAGAAATGACTCAGGTTGTCTCCAACGAAAGCAACGATAGGATGGTAAACTTAGGACCGTACGTTATTGCTATTTTTGGGGTTTCCAATATGAATTGGGGGTTTTGGATTTTGATTGTAAACTAAATAAATGAAAACCAAAGCGAATAAGAAACTAATCTAAAGTAATAGTAAAATCTAACTAATTGTCACCGATTAATCCATACGCATTGTCACACTACGTAATGAATTTCATCATCAATACACTTAAAATAATAATGAAATAGCACAACTCAAATAAAATCTAATCTAAAGCATTGATTAAAATAGTGAATGACATAACAAGACATAAGATAAATCTGATCTAAAGCACAAATTTAAACCCTAACTTAAAACTTAGCACCTAACAATTAACCAAGCTTAAACAAGTCTTAAACTAATTTGCATCAATGAAATTCTAACTACTTAACATGAATTAAACTTCAACAAGATAAAGAAATACTAGATTACTTAATAAAAACGTAGCAAACATCTAAAGAAATCTAATCTAGCTACAAAAACAGTAACAAAGTGAAATAAATCAATCCAACTCACAACCAATCTATACAAGACAACACTTCTTGCCATCACACAAGAAGACGGAGATGAGAACGCCCAACTTCGGTCGTCAGTGAAGAACCTCAGCTGCGTCTCAATTCTAGGATTGCATAGTAACACGAGAGGAACGCCTCCGATAAGCTAGAAACAACCCGAAACCTATAAATGGCCGAAAATATGGATTTCTACAACCCGGAATCTCTGAATCTGGAATGAAGATGTGAATGGTGGATTGTCGTCGGATGGAGCTCAGGAACACCAGAGGAACGCCGCCAAATGTCGCTGATGGGAAGAGAATCGCAGATCGGAGGAACGCCGTTGAATCTGTGTGAAAACAGAGAATCGCATAAAATAGGATTTTGCTAGAAAGAACACTCGCCGGTGGCTCCAGATGATTAGGATCTAAGTCTAGCAACTGCCTTGAAGATCCCCACTGAGGACGTTGCTTGAGAAGATGGTCTGAATCTCGCGTCTCCATGTGCACCGTGAACAACTCTATGCAGAAGTCGACGAAGGATGAAGCACTGTAGCTTCTCAATTTAAATCAGATCAGATCTGTGATGGATGACTCAGAATGATTTGGATCTTGATCAACGGTGAAAAGTCACTCAAAATCCGATCTGAAGGTATTAATCTTAATCAAGGGTCTGGATCTACTCTTCCTTAGGTCAGATGGACCAGATCTTCAATGGATGGTTCAGATCCCTCTGATCTTTGATGAACGGTCCATAATGCTCCACAGCTTGATCTTCTCGTTTAAACTCCGATTCGAGCACAAATTCGGTTCGAATAAATCCAAATCCAAGATCCTTTGATGCCTACCAAATAAGAATCACATATTAGCATCAAATAACACCAAAAATAAGATAATTGCGATTAGGTCCAAGAATAAATGCAATGCACAAAATGTGATGCAAATATAGGTTTCATCTATAAAAATAACATCAAACCATGCATGTATGAATTAAAATAGGATAGTAAAATCATGGTTATCAAATCCCCCACACTTAGTCTTGAACGTCCCGTGCAAGTAAAGAAAATCTAAAAATCATCTCCATAAAAAAATCTCTAGCAATACCTAGAAGATAGTAAAAGGAATTTAACTAAGATCATCTAAAGATCACAAACAATCATGAATTCAATCCAAACAATAATCAGTAGGTATGGTGGTTTCAATCCAATTGGAAAATTAAGCAAGATGGCATCTCACAAGGTATTCACCTATTCTAACTCCCACACTCAAACATGTATATAAGTGGAGCTCACTCAATGTCACTCACAACATTTCACTACCATAAACTTGCTTATTTCCTACTTCTCCACCACCATAAAACATAGCATACATGAATCAAAAGGATTCTATCATCAAGAACTAAAATAGAATCAAAAGAATTAAGTGAAGTGAACAAAATGGCAAAGGAAAAGAATTCAATGAAGGAAGTGAGAGTATTGGAGGAAATATACTTGATGAGTTGACCAATTTGATGTGAAAAGAAACGAATACCATTTGTCGTTACCAACACAAAATATCAAACCAAACTCTCCTTGATTTTGATTTCTATCCAAAAATCTTCGTACAATGTCTCCACACTTGATACTCTTAGTCTTGCCACTGTTTTTTTTCTTTCACTATTTTTTTCCACTTCAATGCTGCTTTTACACTTCAATTCCAGCACTAGAAACTCAAATAATCTCAATCAACTTATAAATAACTCCCTCCCCCCTCACTTAAAACTTTGATCGTCTCGAGCAATAAAACTCATCAAGAGATCAACCAAAATGCTAACAAAATGATAACCTGCCAAGGCAACCAAGAAATCTGTAGTTCTAGAAATCTGCTTCAATATGTTTTGCCTGTAGATTATATTTCCTTTTTGTATTCAATATGAAGCAAAGCTTCCCCACAATCTTTTAAAAGGCATAGAAATTCAGCTCAAATTAAAACTTCCCATACTGCAAAGTCAGTTAACAAACACATTCTGTAGAATAGATTTCCATTTCAGTTTCAACTTGTATTTCTGTTTTGTATCAAATTAGTAGCCCAAAAATCTTGAAAACTCTAGATAAAATAGATTAGCATTTAACAAGACAAGAACAGTAGCTAGAATTCAATTTTTCAGTGATTAGCTTACTCAAAAACCCAATTAGCACAACACCTGTAGGTTTTTTGAATATTCTGTACAGTTTCTGGACTTTATCAACTAATCATCATTTAGCCTCCAAAAATTCCAATTCCTTTTCATCTAGTTTCTTAAGATCCTTATCAATTCATTCTCCAAAGATTTCCAAGTTTGAACAACTCCAGCTTGTCATAACCCCTATCCAAAATGGCACAGAAATGCTTCATTAGCAGAAATTCTAAAATTCTATTTTGTCACTGATCTCACACTTAAAATTTCATCTTCTCCCCCTCAATTCACTTGTACTTATTCCTTTGTTGTATGTGGCATTGCCTCTTTTCAAATGACATCAAATACAAATATTTTCCAATTACATCATCTTTTTAGTTTCAGTAACTCCCAGAAACTTCCCTGTTTCTTTGCTACGTTTTCCAGCAACAACATCTGAAACCAATAGTGACATCTACACTTCATTTCCTACTTTAGTTGGTGCTTATTCCAATGGCATAATTATTCCCGTTGGTTACACACCTCACCCAAATTGTCTGATGTTTCAAATCATTAAGTTGTTCAGAATTGAAATTAGAATGTGCAGTCTAGTAACAGAGTATCATATTCAGTTTTAATTCCTTGTTCTTGTTCTGCAGGTGAATGATACTTAAGCATTTCAATTCCATTTTCAAGAATTCTAGTCTAATTCTTGCACGAACTTTAATCCATCTTAAAAATCATACTCAAACAGATAAGAAATGAAAGCTGTTAAAAGAGACTATCTGAATTTCAAAACTTGCAGATGCAGATTTTTTTCAGAAATCAACACTGATTATGGCTGGAAATTTAATTCCAGTTCTTTTTTTTATCAGTAGCAGCATAAAGAAATAGCATAAAATAAGGTTCCACTTCAGAATTATAGAAATCCAGTATATAAGAAATTCAGAATTCCATGCATGACAAATAATTTAGTCCACAGCTCAACTTTTCAACAACTCAACAAATTCAACTTGCTAGATAAAGTTTCAGCTTAAATCCTCAAGAATTCAGCTCATCAAAGGATAATATCTGATACTAGGCTAATAGGATTCAAACTTAATTCATAGTAGTCTCTGCTGAGATATTCAAACTTAATTCATAGTAGTCTCTGCTGAGATATTCAAACTTAATTCCAGCTCCTGAGTTTCCAAAATTCTTGACTGCAATCTATTACACTTTAAAATGAAGTTGTCTAAATGAAAGTTTCATTAAGTGTTCAAACATTAATCAAGACTACATAAAAATTCTAGTTGTAAAACTTTAACTTCATTTGTGAAACTCTTCTTATAACTGCACTATTATGCATTCCAGTAGCATTGGTTATACCACTTTCTTAACTCTCCATTTACATTTAATCCACCTTGGTATTATCCCAATTTGAGAAACCTTTTCAATCTTTTTACTTCTGTGGAATTTTGAATTTCCGCATTTAAACTCCAGATTTGCCACCTCACAATTCTGAATTTCTGAACTTCTATTGTTCCAGTTTCTCTGATTTTCACAGAATTTGGACCAAGCATTGAAGCTTTAAACCCCCAGAATTTCTCATTAAAAATTCAATCTAATCTAGTTTGCCTTTAATTCTGCCTAGATTCTGACACAAATCTGATACAGAGCTGGTTCAGGTTTTGCACAATGAAGAATTCTCAACTCATTTCAACTATCCTATTTCTATTTTGTATCCCTTTTCTTTATTTTCAACTTGTAGCTATTTCTACATTAGCTGAGCATTGCCTCATTTCAAATGAACAAGTACAAAAGCTTCCAATTTCATCAGCACTCTTTCCCATCAAAACAGATTCAGCAAACCTGCCTTCATTACCACTGTTTCCTTGTGCCAAATGATCACCTTTATCCTCATCACTGCCTTCTAAATCTTAAAATACATGTTAATATACTTCTTGAATGCACTTGTACTTCTTCAATTATGATCCCAATTCTATTCCCTTCCTTTTAATTCTCACATCTAACTCACTGTTTTGGTTTCAGTTTCTGCATATAACAAGGCTCCACTCGAGCTCTTCTGATCCCTTTTAGTTTTAGCATCTAACAATCCTTTTCACTTCACTTGAGCTTTGAAATAGGAATTTAGGTTCAATTTCTGAAAATTTCAGAAATTGTACACTCAGTTTTCAGCTTCAGAAATATACTTCCAGTAGGATGTTTTCCAAGTTAAGTATCAGAACTTTGATTTCTTACAGCCTCAAAGTTTTGCACACAATAAACCAAGTTGATACTTCAATTTTAGAACTGATCTTTTCTGTAAATGAGTTGCAGTTCTGCAGAAATTCTTACTCATTTCAAGCTACCACATTCAGCAATTTCAGCATTTGAGTATGTTCATCACCTATCCTATCAAATCAACACACAAGATACTTGAAATGCATACTTCAAATTGATCAGAAATCAGCAGACATCTAATTAGCTAGCTTTCTTAAGCTCCTCCTTTTCAGAGATCAGATTCTAATTTAGAACTGAGCTAAGTTCTGCTATTATGTAAACTTAAGCTCATAGTTCAGAATTAAAAAATCAAAATAGCTTCAGATTAACTAGTACAGAATTCACTTAAGAAGTTAGTATTATTTGGACATGAATTCACAGATGCTCCAACAAAAAATACTGGTGGTCACCACAACAATTCCAAAATGGCACACTAGATTTATGAAAGTCCCTTCCTTCTCTGTTTTTTTTCTTCATTTCCTTTTCTGATATCAATTTACTGAACAAAATTAGACAGTTTACAAACACTGTTGTTCACTTCCCTTCTTGAAATAGCCTGTAGGTTGTATCCTTGCTGTTAAATACAGGTATTATAAATTGCAAACAACTGCTTAAAACTAAATTTTACAGCAACCTCTGATTACTAGCACTGTAGTGAAGCTATGCAGTTTCAAAATCTGTAAATTAAGGTAGTTTCATCTAATATCTTGGAGAATTCTTGAGCTATGAGACAAATACAATGCTGATCAAGAATAGCATCAACAATTGACACAAAACATATCCTAGCAGCCACACTATCTTAGAATGATTCCAGCACTAAAATGAATTTGTCAATTTCAGTAACCACCTTCAAGCACTCTGATTTCCTCACTTATCAGAATCTGCAGCTTAGTATTTAGTTCCTTGTAAAAGAGATATTACCATTTGAAATTGTATAACTAAGAGTTCCACCTAAGTGTTTAACTAGTCAGGAACTTGTAGCAAGAAATTAGCACAACAAACCGAGATTGATACATTAATTTCACAACTTTATAGTTTCATTGATTTAGCTTCAGCAATCTACAGCTTACTGCAGTTACCAGCTTAAGTTGTGAAGATTTCAAATTAGCATCCTTGATAATTGACATTAAACAAAGGTTCTTCAATGGCCCAAGTGATACCATCTACATGTCCATAGTCTTCTGAATTTAATATGTAGATCATGACAATTTAGTGTGATTCTCAAATACTGCATTGCCATAAAATAGAATGCATTTCCCAAGAAATCATAACCTGATTTGTTAAGACATTTCAATTCCAACTGCTTCTTTGTTTCTCAGATTCCCACATGATACTGATGCATTACACAACTTCTTCCATAATCTCAGCTCTTGTGAATGTAGCACTGTTGTAATTAACAATACAACTAACCAAAACAAAACCAAAGAACATAACCTTCAAATTCCAGCTTTAATTACTGCACATTATATGTATCAAGCATCAACAGCAAGGGCATGCAATCATCCACAATCATCAAGATTTCCAAACACTTGCAAACTCCCTCGCCCACACTTAAACCTTAATCCATCTTACAAATCTAATTCATCAAGGATTCAACCAAAACTCTCAATAAAAGAATGACAAGCAAAGGTGATCTAAAGTTAGAATGCTAGATGAGAATGCTAGATGAGAATGCTTAAAGAACATTGTGAGGAAAGAAATTAGAAATTATAAGGGAACAAAAATGACAATATCCTTCATTTCCATGCATACATATGCTATTGTGACTTTGAAAAGAAGCAAAGCAAGTTCTAGAGTTTAATTGCTATGAGTGCATGCCACACAAAAATATAATAAAGTATAGGCTTAAAGTGGTCCTCTCTAGGTAATTTTCATGCAATCAAGCTCAACTAATCAAAATAGAATCCACCACCACACTAACCAATATCATGTAAGTAAAGCATCCAATCATGTCAAATGACCTAAAATTGATGGTCAAATTTAAGAAACTTTTACCATCTTAAAAATATTACTAGAAAAATTCCATGGAAAATTTATTCAAAATGACATGCTATGAAAACTAAACAAAATACAAAGTATGGAAACAAATTGCAAATGTAAATATGAAACTAAAGAAATGTATTAAGCAAAAATAAAAGCAAGGAACAAACTCCCCTTATTCCAGGCGGTTGAAGAAGATTTAGAAGAAGAAGCTGTTGGTGTGGTTAGCACTAACGGTCTAACCCAGGTTTTGATGAATGAAAAATTAGGTTAAGTTAGTTTTGTTGTTGATCTAACACTGTGACCGACTGTGCAGGAGAAGCCCAAACAGGTCGACGGGCTGACCGGATGTCTGGCACAAAGCCCAGCTAGGTCGACGGGCCGATCAGATAGCTGGCACGAAGTCCAAATGGGTCGACGGGCTGACTGAAATTTGGCACGAAGTCCAACTAGGTCGACGGGCTGACCGGATAGCTGGCACGAAGTCCAGACGGGTCGAAGGGCTACCGGACGTCTGGCAGGTAAGTCACTAGAGGGGAGTGACTGAGAGGACGTGTTCCCGAGAAGGGAACTTAGGCGTCGATTCAACTTAGATCCATTTCGAAAATCTAATTGAGATCGTGACTAGATTCCGGTCTCGGAAAAACGGAATCTAAGTCATACTCTTTATGTTAAAATTATAAACTGTGCTAATACTTTATTTTGCAGGATATACATTATATATTTGCCTCGGACTAACCTTGTCTTGCTGGAGAAGGAGTTTTCTGAAGAAAGGTGGTCCGGGCGCCCGGAGGGGATCCGGGCGCTCGGAAGGGATCTTGGCCCCCGGAGGCAAAGTTTATCCTCCTCGTGTCGTCGCCACGTGGAGCCTCCTGGTTGGGTCGGCTACATCATGGTCGAGGCGCCATGAAGGTTCCCGGCGTCCCAAGCCTCCTATATAAGGAGGGTCAAAGGTGGAGCTCCAACAACAACTCTGAATTCAATCTCTGGTGCTCCTGCGACGCTGCGAAGCTCTTCCGATGACCTGCGATTCAAGTGTTCTTTCTTATTATTGTCGGTATTATCTTTTAATAGTTCTTGTACTTGATATTGTAATTCTATTTACAAACTATTAGTGATTGTCCAACGAAAGCACTCAACGAGTGCGGGCCTTGGAGTAGGAGTCGACAAAGGCTCCAAACCAAGTAAAATTGGTCTGTGTTAGCATTGCTTTCTATTTCCGCTGCGTATTCTCAATAATTTTTGTTAATCGATATTCACCCCCTTCTATCGAACATCTATGATCCAACAAGTGGTATCAGAGCAGGTACCGCTCTGATTTGGTGCAACCACCAATCAGACAAAGGGGGGTCTTTTTAAAGAAAAATTAGATATCGTTCGTTCTTAAAATAAAATGCCTTTCGTTTTTTCCTTCCAAAACTGGTTTTGAAAAATACATCGTCATCTTTTCACCATTACTTAGTATTGACAAAATATTACATTTCTAAATATTTGAACTAATATTTTTTATTATTATTTTTTTGAAATTAGTGAAATACTATTTTTTCAGCATTGACAATCCAAGACCAAGTCTTGGGATCTTTCTGTGTGTTTCTTTGTGTGCAAGAACAATGTCTATTCAAGAAGGATGGAACCCCCTCGAACCACTACCATACGATCAAGAAGATTTTAACTACTGGAGGCGAAGAATGGAATATTTCTTAGGAAGCTTAGATTATGATAATGTGCTAATATTGAGGAAACCTTCTCAGGACTCAGAACTGAACAAAAATGTAAGTAAAATTATTTGTAATGTTTTACCTAACAATATTTTATGCAGACTAGAAAAATACAAGAATGCATATGAGTTGTGGACCCAGTTGATCAAGCTTCACGAAACGCCGATGGAGCTAGAAGATCAAGTTAAAGTCAAATCCGGACTCGAGTCAAATCCAACGGAGAAGCCTACTGAATTAGGGGTTGTGCTCAAGGTTAGTAATATTTACCAAAATACCCCTGCTAATAGTATCTTAAATAATCAGCATGATGATTCAAATAAGTATGAAATTATTCCAAGTATGGTGCATGATAATCTAAATATAAATGATTTAAATTCAAAATCATAAAATAATCTAGACTCTGATCAAGTCAATCAAGACTCTGATCAATTTGGCATCAACCTTGACTTGGTCAAACGAAACAATGACCAAATAAATTCAAATAATTTAATTAATTCAAAAAATTTAAAATTAAGTGAGCATTTAGACATAAATAAGTCAAACATTAAAATAAATTCGAATTTAAAAGTTAAAAATGAGAAAATGGATAAAATCAATAAATACGTTGATAAAGTATTTGATAATCAAGATAAAATCAGTCTAGAAAATGCTATCCAAAACCAAGATAATTTAATTAATAAAAAATTAAATTTTAAAGATAAAACTAATCTAATAAATTCAATTAATCATATCAATTTAAAAGACAAAGAAAATATAAGGAAAATCAAACACTTTGATAAAATCAAAACGGAATTTAACAAACTTAAAATTAAATGTTAAAGATAACATATTAAACAAAAATAATCTAGAAAATTCAAAATTAACAATTAATAAAAAGCTAAAAGATAAACCTTTAAAGAAATATAATTCAAACAGTTTAATTAACTCAAATCCAAAAATAAATAAAAACTTAAACTTTAAAAATAAGCTATTAAAGAAAGATAATTCAATTAACCCAATAAAATTGAAATTGAAAGAAAATTTAAATATTAAATATACTCTTTTAAAGAAAGATAATTTGACCAATTTAATTAATTCAAAATTAAAAACTTAAATTACAAATTAAACATTAAAATTTTACTAAAACCAACTCTAATTATACAAGAAATCTTAAAAAGAAAAATCAATAATTTAGGGGGAGGCTCCAGAATAGATGACACCTCCAAAAATAATTTACCCGGCAAGATAACCTAAACTAACTTACCCAGCAGGGTACCCAAAACCAACCTACCCGGCAGGGTAATTAGGACTAGAATAAAAAGGGACAAAAGTTTAACTTGACTTATGGTACTGATGAAGTTTTGGATGATAGTACGTTAGGGAAACTTAGTCTATGCATGTTTAGGAAGATATGACTTCGACCTGTGCATGTGCCTAAGTGGAACTAGCCGAAACTACCCCTTACAGATCTTAACTAGTTAGACCAAGGTTTTGTATTAAGTTCAGTGGATAGGACTATCTGGAAAATCTCGAAGGCATGGTTACTCTAATGATGTCCAAGTGACTCACCATAACCCAGAAGTTTATCCAAAGAATGCTTATTTGTTGAGCCCAAAGCTAAACCTGAATCTAACATAAAGTTAAACCAAACCCTAAATGGAATCTAATTCATCTCACAAAACTATAGGATTCCCTGAATAAAAATTTAGACCGGGTGAGATGATTAAGGATCAAAATTAAATTTTGAATTAAAATTCAAGATTAAAATTAAATCTCAAAATTTAAAAATTTATTTAATAGTAAAAATTTATTTTAAAATTAACTTTAAAAATTTATTTAAAACATAAAAATTATATTAAACACTTTAAAAATCATTTTAAAAATTATTTTAAGTTAAACACTATTTTAAAAATTATTTTAACTTAATAAATTATTTTAAAAATTATTTTAACTTAATAAATTATTTTAACTTAAAAATTATTTTAAATATTATTTCAACTTAATAAATTATTTTAACTTAAAAATTATTTTAAAATTTATTTTAACTTTAAAAAAACTTTTCCAAAAATTATTTTTAATTTAAATTTTTTTTAACTTAAAAACTTTCTCAAAAAAAACTATTAAATATTATTTTAAAAAATCATATTAAAAATTCTTTTAAAAATTACATAAAAACTCTTTTAAAAATTCTTTTAAAAAATTATTTAAAACCTATTTTAAAAATCTATTTAAAAATTATTTAAAAAATCTTTTTAAAATCATTTTAAAAATTATTTTAAAAAATTATTTTAAAAATATTTTTAAAAATTATTCTAAAATTTATTTTAAACTTTAAAAATTCATTTTAAAAAATTCTTTAAAAATTTTTTAAAAATCATTTAAAAAATTATTTTAAAAACTTTAAAAATAATTTTTAAAACCTTTAAAAATCATTTTAAAAATTCTTTAAAAATTATTTTAAAACATTTAAAACTAATTTTAAAAATTCTTTTAAAAAATTTTAAAAATTATTTTGAAACTTTTAAAACTCATTTTAAAAACAAAACTTTAAAAACTTTTAAAAATCATTTCAAAAATTCTTTTAAAAAAATTATTTAAAACTTATTTTAAAATTTAATTTAAAATTTATTTAAAAACTTTTTAAAAATCATTTTAAAAATAATTTTAAAAACTATTTAAAATTTGTTTAAAAAAATCATTTAAAAAAAAAGTATTTTTAAAACTCATCTTAAAAATTCTTTTAAAAATTATTTTAAAACTTTATAAATAATTTTTAAAAACTCCTTTAAAAATTATTTTAATAACTTTTAAAATTCAATTTAATTTTTTTTTAAAAAATTATTATATTAAAAACTCTATAAAATTATTTTTAAAAACTTTTAAAAGTCATTTTAAAATTTCTTTAAAAAATTATTTAAAAACTCTTTTAAAAATCATTTTAAAACATCTTTTAAAAATTATTTTAAAAATTTTAAAAATCATTTTTAAAAACTCTTTTAAAAAGTATTTTAAAATCTTTTAAAACTCATTTTAAACATTCTTTTAAAAAATTATTTAATACTTATTTCAAAAATCTTTTTTTAAATTATTTTAAAATTTATTTTAAAACTTTTAAAACTCATTTTAAAAAATTCTTTTAAAAAATTTTAAAAATCATTTTAAAAATTATTTTAAAACCTTTAAAAATAATTTAAAAATCATTTTAAAAATTATTTTTAAAATTATTTTATAACTAATTTTAAAAATTATTTTAATAACTTTTTAAAAATTATTTTAAAACCTTTAAAACTCATTTTTAAAAAATTCTATTAAAAATTTTTAAAAATCATTTTAAAAATTCTTTTAATAAAAACTTATTTTAAAAATCATTTTTAAAATTATTTTAAAATTTATTTAAAATCTATTTTAGAAATCATTTTAAAAATTCTTTTAAAAAATTATTTAAAACTTGTTTTAAAAAAATCATTTAAAAAATTCTTTAAAAAAAAATTATTTTTAAAACTTTTAAAACTCATCTTAAAAATTCTTTTAAAAATAATTTTAAAAAGTTTTAAAAATTATTTTTAAAAAATTATTTAAAAAAATATTTAAAAATTAGTTTTTTAAAAAAAATCCTTTTTTAGAATTATTTTAAAAATCGTTTAACTTAAAAATTAATTTTTTTCTTAAGAATTTGTTAAAAAAAATATTTTAATTTAAAAAGCATTTCAAGTAAACTTAAAGTTAGAATAAAAAAAATAATTATATTTAACTTACGTTAAAATATATTAAACTAACTCTAAACTTTAATGGCATTATTAACAAATAATTAAAATTTGATTAACTTTTGATTACAAACTTAATAATTAAATAATTGAAGTATGAACTTCAAAAATTATCTCTAATCTAAATTTGAATTGACCTTACATTAAATGGTTAATTAATACTTAACAATAATTTAGCTCAATAAATCTTAATTTTAACGTTAATCAAAATCTTAATTTCACTATAATTAAATCATAATTTATCATTATTAACGATTGATTCAAATTGAACATTAATAAATGAAAAGCAGCGCGAATAAGAAACTAATCTAAAGCAATAGTAAAATCTAACTAAGTGTCACCGATTAATCCATACGCATTGTCACACTACATAATGAATTTCATCATCAACACACTTAAACTAATAATAAAATAGCACGACTCAAATAAAATTTAATCTAAAGCATTGAATAAAATAGTGAATGACATAACAAGACATAAGATAAATCTGATCTAAATCACAAATTTAAACAAGTCTTCAAGTAATTTACATCAATGAAATTCTAACTACTTAACATGAATTAAACTTCAACAAGATAAAGAAATGCTAGATTATTTAATAAGAACATAACAAACATCTAAAGAAATCTGATCTAGCTACAAAAACAGTAACAAAGAGAAATAAACCGATCCAACTCACAACCAATCTACACAAGACAACACTTCTTTCTGTCACACAAGAAGCCGGAGACGAGAACACCCAACTTTGGTCATTAGCGAAGAACCTCAGCTGCGTCTCAGTTCCAGGATTGCTCAGCAACACTAGAGGAATGCCTCCGACAAGCTAGAAACAACCCGAAACCTATAAATGGTCGAAAATCTAGATTTCTGCAACCCGGAATCTCTAAATTTGGAATGAAGTTGCGAATGGTGGATTGTCGTTGGATGGAGCTCAGGAACACCGCCAAATGTCGCTGATGGGAAGAGAATCGTAGATCGGAGGAACGTCGCCGAATCTGTGTGAAAATAGAGAATCACAGAAAATAGGTTTTGCCTGAAAGAACGCTCGCCAGCGGCTCCAGATGATCGGGATCTATGTCTAGCATCTGCCTTGAAGATCCCCGCTGAGGACGTCGCCGGAGAAGATGGTCATATATGGAATCGATGTCGAAATCTTGCGTCTCCGCGTGTGCTGCGAACATCACTGTGGAGAAGTCGACGAAGGATGAAGCACTGTAGCTCCTTAATTTAAATCAGATCAAATCTGTGATGAATGACTCAGAATGATTTTGATCTTGATCAACGGTGAAAAGTCACTCAAAATCCGATCTGAAGGTATTGATCTTGATCAAGGGTCTGGATCTACTCTTCCTTAGGTCGGATGGACCAGATCTTCAATGGATGGTTCAGATCCCTCTGATCTTTGATGAACGGTCCATAATGCTCCACAGCTTGATCTTCTCGTTTAAACTCCGATTCGAGCACAAATTCGGTTCGAATAAATCCAAATCCAAGATCCTTTGATGCCTACCAAATAAGAATCACATATTAGCATCAAATAACACAAAAATAAGATAATTGCGATTAGGTCCAAGAATAAATGCAATGCACGAAATGTGATGCAAATATAGGTTTCATCTATGAAAACAACATCAAACCATGCATGTATGAATCAAAATAGGATTGTAAAATCATGGTTATCAGACATCTCAGAAGTAACAATGGGAATTTGCTCCAATTCGAAAATTGTGATCGAAGCCAAGCTGTTCTTTGGAACATATGTTCTTTCTCATCGGGCAGTGAAAGGACTCTCTTCCTCAGAAGGTTTAAACTCCTCAATAGGGATCTCTTGAGGGGGAGTAATCCGAGAGATGAAGGGGCAGGGTTGAGGCGACGATTCCTCAATATATCTTCTCCTAGCTTAGTCAGGATTGATTTAGTCAACCTTAAATTCCTATACATCAAAGCTGGGAGAACGACATCAACTGGAAAAGGTAAAAAGTATAAATCTAAGGAAGAGGCAATTTTAAGATGACGAAGGATCAGTGGGGAAAGGTATATAACTTACCAAAGGGAGACTCCAATTCTGTGTCGGTAGAGCTTATTCTAAAGATAAAAAAGCATACCTTCAACTATTAGTGCAGGTAAATAGAATTTAGCCCCTTTCAATTTCCACATGGACGCATAAAAGGTCGAGTCAGTAGTATCATCTTGGGGATTTGGAAGAGCAGGAAGAGTCCGTTGCCAAGTGATAGGGTAAGAAGGAGGAGAAGGAAGGCGCAAAAAGAAGAACTTTTGTCTCCATTCTGCTTGTGCTGGGATTTTGTTGAATAAAATAGCCTTGGGACGACTCTGGAACTTAAAGAGGCTATCTTCTACTTGATGGAGAACAAAAAATTAGTGGAACAAACGGGGAGAAGAGGGAAAGTCAAGTAATTGGGAAATAGTGACAAAGGCAGATAATATAGAGAAAGATTGAGGAATGAGTTGATTCAGAGGCATGTTAAAATAGTGACTTATGGCGACAAAGAAATGGTGGAGAGGGAGCCGAAAGCCAGATAGTGCTTGTTCCCAAAAGACGTCGACACTCTCTGGAGGAGGAAGATGTGGGCGGTCCTCTGGAGTAGGAAGGACCAAATAGGAGGGAAATCCATAATCTGAGCACATTACATAAACTTCCAACTCACTGGCACTAGAAGAGCAATGGGAGGACCACTCAGAAGAGGACGAAGAAGAGGTCATCCTGGACAAAAGGTCAGGGGGAGAAGGAGAACCGTGAATGAAACAGAGAAAGAAGGGAAGTTATAGAGGAGGAAGATGACAGGATGAACTCTTGATGTATCTGTAAAACTCTCAATGCAATCATCGAGAAGGGTAAAGGGCAGATAGGGAAAAAAGCAAGAACGAAAGAATCGGCGGCAAACCAGTAGATACACAGGTAAAATATTAGGTATATGAAAATAGGTACACCTGTAATCGCAAGGGTGACATTCCCGAAGTACAAGTTCAAACTGAAAATGTTACGGGAACCCGAGGGATGTTATGATTAATCTTTCAAAATCTTGGTAAGCTCAGATTCATAGGACGTAAGAAATAAAAAGCAGATCGGCTGAATAGGCTCATCCTGTCACCATAGGCCGATCTGAAAATACAGGTGTCTAACTCGTCCGACCGGGCAGTCCAAGTCAACAAGCTCACCCTGTCATTAAATACCGGGCGAGAAATAACCAACCTAGGTAATTCCGCTCGGCTCTCATGTACAGAAAGGATAACTAGTGTCAAGGAGAACAACATAGGCAAGTGCATGAGGTTACTCAAGATTAAGCAAACATATAGTGAATATACCCTATTCCTCACAGGGTGGCCAAAAAGAAGAAAAAAAAAACACACACACACACATAGATATATATATATATATATATATATATATATATAGTCATACATGATAAGACTAAGTGATTAGGATGGGTTGGCCGGGATATTAATTTACATATGCATGAACACACAACCACTCGGTCTATCCCCATAGATGCATGCATAAAGAAGATGATCAAACATTCAGAAAATATGATTAATTGAAGGAACATAAGGTGAATTATACCAAGTTCAAGATAGAAGTTAGCGTGAATTCATCATAAAGAAAGAGTCAGCGGGACATTAGGATTACAACATAACAACAACTACAGTAGCTGTGGAAACAAGCCGGGAGGACGATCCTTTAGTAATTTCCTCCGGTTAGGGAAGCCAGGGGGAGGGTTGGACACTAATACATTTAATTCCTTTAACTCCCTCACCCCCTAATCCAGTGCGTAATTCATAGTCCGTATAAGAGAATCAGAAATGGAGGCGAGGAAAGCAGGAGACTTAAGATACTTCTTCTTCTTCTTCTCAAAGCGAGCATCCTCACTGGCTTTATAAGCTACCAATTCTTCTTAGGAAGCCTTCAGAGCAGCCTCTTTAAGGTTCAAAGTACATAATTGTTCCGCCAGTGTGGTTGCATGGGTGTCTTTTAATGATTGTAGTTGGGAGGACAATTGAGCAATTTTGGAGGTGTATTTCTCCAGCTTGGAAGAAAGCTCATCACCACGGGCATTGGCTAATAGCAGCTGATATTGAAAACTCTCCACATCAGCCTTGTACTGGCGGGATTGCTGAGTCTCAGTCTTAAGTGACTAGCAGGTCTCTTCCAATTAGGAGGACAAACCCTTTAGTTTCTCGTCCACCTGATCAGGAGATAGCTCGGAGACCTGTCTCTTCAGTGTTGTATTTTCTTGGATTAAGGTATGTAGCAAATGGGCTATGCTCATGTTGTATATCCAGCGTTGTAGAACAATGAGCATTAAGAGGATACGTAAGAAAATAGGACTGTAAAGGGAAATAAGGGTACCTTCGTCTCCTTAAGAGAGAATTTGTCAGCCATTTCGGAGTAATCGATTCTTCGATTAATCGGCAAACCTCGTCCCTAGCTGTGGTGAAAGACCCTCCCAAGAGTATAGGTAGAGTAGTAGTAAGGGAAGGAGTGGAAGACAAAGAAGTCTGAATCAAAGGGGGACAGTAAATAATGTATGGTGAGTTGTGGGGGGGGGGGGGGGGGGGAAGGTTATTTGTTCAGGAAAATTCATAAAAAAAAAGGGAGGCGAGGAATTACCACTGGGAATAGTTGGGGTGGTAGACGAAGAAGGAACAAGAGCAAGATAAAGGGCTGAGAGAGGGATATCAGGAGAAGAAGTAACAACATCTACAACGGGAAGGTCCTCAGAATGGGAAACAGATTTTTGTTTTGGGGACGGAGCAAGGGCCAGTTTACATTATTTCTTGGTGGGTGCTTCTAAAGGAGATTTCTCTGAAGTCGAAGGGGAAACAAGCTCAACAATTGTGGGAAGTTCAGGAGGGTTCCCTTCTGGAACCGCAGCTTGATAAGTAGAAGCATCCTCTATGATAGCGGGGGCTTCTGACGAAGAGGGTTGACCCAATGCGGTAAGAAGTTCTTGCTCCTTAGCTTTAACTGCTTCTTCCGCCGAACATAACTGGGCATCGATTATAGTTTCGAATAGAGCATCCACTACACAAAGTAAAAAATACCTTAGTAGTAAAAAAAGGATTGTAATAGACAAAGGGTGACTTACCAAGGGAGCCACGAAGCCCTATTTGAACGGGGCTCTATCCAAAAAGATAAAGAAGATCATCCCGGATCCATTTGTGAATGAATAAACGACAAACTTATAGCTTCTGTGAGTAGGCAGTGAAGGAAGGATGTTTATGCAATTCCTTCACATCAGGAAGAGCAGGAAGAGAGGATTTC
This sequence comes from Zingiber officinale, assembly GCF_018446385.1. Taxonomy (NCBI): domain Eukaryota; kingdom Viridiplantae; phylum Streptophyta; class Magnoliopsida; order Zingiberales; family Zingiberaceae; genus Zingiber; species Zingiber officinale. The sequence goes on along the minus strand of NC_056007.1, from coordinate 70,090,547 downwards.
CAAGAAGCAGACCAAGGGATGGGTTCAGGGAATTTTACAAAGAAAAAGCGTGATTTCCATCTCTGTTGGAGTGTATACTAAAAGCCTAGCTTTTTGTAAACATTTATTTTTGAAAATAAAAGAATCACATTGGTCAATATCTACATTTATTTGTTAAAAGTAATTGTTCAATTAATTTATATAGTAGATAACATGGAGTGTGGTGTCACACTCAGAAGATCATGTTGTCGGTTCTTTATAAATTATAAATAGTTGCTCACGACTAAGATGGAAAGGAACAAACCATCAGAATAGTTGTAGTGTAATTAAATATTAGTTTATCTTGATTAATAAATTACACTGATACACTCTAAGTGTATTGAGTAGGACCATTTAGGTAAGTTCTTTGTACTGACTTAATAAAAGAACTAGACCTTAGTTATTATTGAAGTGTGTGCTCTTAATCTTAATATAATAACAAGCACATATATTTAATATTTATTTCTTTGACTTATCAAAGGGTGAGGTTTAGCTCGATAAATCAATATGCCCGATAAGTTGGGAAATGATATTACTTATAGTGTGTGTTGTTGATTATAGAAGGAAACTGTGTCCTAGTAATCTAGGTTGAGAATGACCCCAAGAGGAGCTCATAAGGATTGTCATGTTAAACCCTGCAGGTGGACTTAGTCTGACATGACGATGAGGTTGAGTGGTGCTACTCTTGGATTAAGATATTAATTAAGTGAGTTGTCAGTAACTCATTTAATTAGTGGACATTCGACATCTTAAACACAGGGAGACTAACACACTCATAATAACACGGAGCCCAAAATATAATTTGGGATTGGTGCGGAAGTTTAATAATAATTCTTTAGTGGTATCAATTATTATTGATGAAGTTAAGTTGTGTGTTCGGGGCGAACATGGGAAGCTTAATTTCATCGGAAGGCCAAAACAAATTTTTCCTCTAGGTTCCTGTCGTAGCCTTATTATAGCCTCAAGTCCATCCAAATATAAGTCCATCTTGGTGTCCAAGAAGGGCTGACCACATCGTCTTCTATAGGAGCGGACCCTATTGCTTGGTGACCAAGCTAATAGGGGTCGACCATAATAATTCAAACAAGGAGGGTTGTTTTGAATTTTTTAAAATCTTCTCTTTGTAGAAAACTATAAGTTTTAAAAGAGAGAATTTAATTTTTAAAACTTTCCTTATTTGAATTAGGCCACATGTTTTAATAGAGAGTTTTAAAAGTTTTAAAACTTTCCTTTTTTAACCATCCTCATGGTTTAAAAAAAAGGAAGATAATTGTTGGTGCGGAAAGCATCCGATGATCGAACTCGTGTTTCGATAATGGCAAAGGATTCAAAGTTAAGGTGTTTTGTAATCTAACAAGTCTGCTTGAGGATTTCAGGAAAGTCCTAGCTGCGGTTAGGCAAAGGGAAAACCCTAGGGGGTGGTAACCCTAGGTCATAGGGGGTGGTAACCCTATGCGGAAAGTCTTGGCAGGTCGATGGCTTCAGGCAAAAGTCCTAGGGGGTGGTAACCCTAGGTGGAAAGTCCTAGTGTTGCGAACCAGGTGAAAGACTGGACTAGCCGGGAAGCAGATGTCCAGCAGAAAGTCCGGAAGCATCGAGTGCTGAGCAAAAGTCCAGTCGATCTGGAGGATCGCACTGGCAACAGGTAAAATCTCCTGAGTGGAGTAGGTGAGGACGCGTTCCCCGTAGAGGGAACAGTAGGCGTCGGGTTGACCTAGGGTTTTCGGTTGGAAACTCGAAGTCAGACTCGGACAGTCCGGAGACTGTCTATACTTCATTTATCATATTTATTGTGCTAACTTTGTGTTGCAGGGTAGTGTTTGGGACTAACGTATCTTGCAGGTGCAAAGGAGCAACCTAAAGCCTCGGATGAACAGTGTCCGAGGCGCCTTCATGGAGCTTGGAGGCGCCTCGGGTGCAAGGCAGGAGCTGGCTGCGAGAAGCTGTTCAAGGCGCCTTGATGAACAGTGGAAGGCGCCTTGAACAGATGAAGGCGCCCTGGTGAATAGTGGAAGGCACCTTGAATCTGTGATAAGGTTCGACCAGTTCACCCCTTATCTCCGCGGTTGACTCGGCTCATTCAAGGCGCCTTTGTGAACAGTAGAAGGAGCCTTGAACAGCCTTTATAAGAGGTCTCGACCAGCAGCTCTCTACAACAATTTTGCAAGCTTTACTTCTGCTGTGTGCTGCTCAAGAGTCGATTCTAAAGTGCTGTTGCAGTCGCCGACGACCCGAAGCCTCATTTATTATTACTCTATTGTCGGTATTACTTCAACTTCAGTTGTACTTAATTCCTTATACTTATTCGCGATATTTTAGTTGTTGCCCACGGAAAGTGATCAAGGATCGCGGGCCTTCGAGTAGGAGTCGATCTAGGCTCCGAACGAAGTAATCGACTGTGTTCTTGTGTGTTTGCTTATTTTTATTCTGCTGCTTTAATTACTCAACGATTGTTTTACGATTCCGATATTCGAAATAGCGACGAGCGCTATTCACCCCCCCTCTAGCGCGGCCTCGATCCAACAATTGGTATCAGAGTGGGGTGGTTTTGAATTGGTGCAACCATCATTCAAAACAGTTTTTTCGTGGTATTTTTTTTCGGAGTCAATTAGAAATTAGCTAAGTAGCTAAAATTCTAATTCTTTTCAAATCGGTGTTGCTCAAAGTTGGTCAATACCACTTGAGCTCGTTATTTTTTCTTCTTCTTCCCGCACTACTAATCCAAGACTCAATCTTGGAATAAATCTTTCTATTTATGTTTTTTTTAGATCTAAATGGCCCAACAAGAAGGATATAGCACTGTTCGTCCCCCACTATTTTCCGGAGAAGACTTCGGATATTGGAAGGGGCGAATGGAGATATATCTGAAGATCCAGTTCGACACCTGGATGATAGTCAAGACAGGACTGCAACTACCAACTGATGCAGACGGCAAGCCTACATCCTGTGAGAACTGGGAGCCAACATTTATCAAAAAGGTGGAAGTCGACGCCAAAGCCACCTGCACCATCCAGTGCGGTCTTACCAAGGAAGAGCTCAATAGAGTCGGTCCGTTCTCTTCCGCAAAGGAGCTGTGGGAGAAACTGATCGAACTTCACGAAGGCACTTCAGAAACCAAGGTAAGTAAACGTGATTTATTACTTAATAAACTTTACAACTTAAAAATGCAGGAAGGCGAGACGGCAAGCGCGTTACACGCTTGAATTCAAGATATTCTGAACTCACTTCATGGAATCGGGCAGAAGGTAGAAAATAGGGACATTATAAGGTATGCTCTTAACTCGTTTCCTAGGAGTACATTGTGGGCATCGATGGTAGATGCCTACAAAGTCTCCAAGGATTTGTCTTCCTTAAAATTAGATGAATTATTTAGTGAATTTGAACTTCATGAACAAACTAATGCACAACCATCCGAGAAAGGTATAGCTTTGCTTGCAGGTACTAGTCGAACACGTGAACCGAGATTCCGACGAAAAATTGAAATGGAATCAGAAGACGAACCTGACTCAGAAGATTCAAAAGACGAACAGACCAGCGAACTAGTGAACCTCGTCAAGAATCTCTACAAGAAGAAGAAGGGTTTCAACAAGAAAGACCTGAAGAAGGCAGTACAATCCAAGGAGGCCCAACCTAGCTCGAAGGTAAAATTTGAAGTCACATGCTACGGGTGTAACCAGAAGGGGCACATCAAAGCCAACTGCCCCAACCAAAAGGAAGCCAAAAAGCAAAGGAGAAAGAAGGCCCTGAAGGCAACCTGGGACGAATCTTCTTCGGAGGACGACGACGACGAACTCGAGGAGACGAGTTTACTCGCACTGATGGCCCGGGACCAGATCATCGAGAGCGAGAGCGAGTCAGAGGCCGACTCCGAGCAAAGCCACGGATCCGTATCCGTTTCTGAAGGGCCAGACTCCGCTGTAAGTATTCCGAGGCTTAATAATTTAGTCAATTATTTACTTCGCAAATTAGCCAAGTCAAACCTTAAGATAAAGTCACTTCTAAAGGAAGTAGCTATCCTTAAAGAAGTGACTAACTCAAAATCCTTACATGATCAAGTTCAGACTGAAGATTCAACTCAAGTTCAAATACTTGAGGAAGAAAATTTGAGTCTGAAAAATCAGGTCAAGGATTTAAAAAATACTTTAGAACGATTTTCTTTGGGCTCCAAGAATCTGGACCTAATTCTTGGGACACAAAGAGCCGTCTACAATAGAACTGGGCTAGGATATAAAAGTAAAAAGAAATATAAATCTTATTTATCCCTAATAAACAAACAAAGTAGTAAACCAGTCCAAGCATGGATCCCCAAGTCCAAATTGATCAATCAAGTTGGACTTGGCCAATACTGGGTTCCGAAGGATCAAATACACTACCTCGATAGACCATATCGAGGCTATGATTCAGGGGGAGCTAAAAGAAAAACGATCTTAAAAATTTAAAATTCAAAATCAAGTTAAAAATTCGAAATTAAATTATAAATTCAAAATTCAAAATTCAAATTTAAAATTCAAAATTCAAAATCAAGTTAAAAATTCAAAATTAAATTATAAATTCAAAATTCGAAATTAAATTATAAATTATAAATTCAAAATTCAAAATTAAATTATAAATTCAAAATTCAAAATTCAAAATTCAAAATCAATTTAAAAATTCGAAATTAAAATTCAAAATTTAAAATTCAAAATTCAAAATCAAGTTAAAAATTCAAAATTAAATTATAAATTCAAAATTCAAATTCAAAATTCAAAATTCAAAATCAAATTAAAAATTCTAAATTAAATTATAAATTCAAAATTCAAAAATAGATGGAGGATCCAAATTAGCTGGCACCTCCAACTGAACTACCCGACAGGGTAACTGAACCTAAGCTACCCGAAATGGGTAAACCAAGAGTACATTACCCGGCAGGGTAATTAAGGTTAGATTAAAACGGGCTAGGTTTAACTTGACCCACAGTACTGGTGAAGTTTTTGGATGATAGTACGTTAGGGAAGCTTGGGCATCGCATGTCTAGGAAGATATGGCTTCGACCTGGTCCATTTGGCCAAGTGGAACTGACCGAAGCTACCCTTAAATGAATCCTAACTAGTTAGACCATGGATTAGTATTAAGTTCAATGGGTAGGAATATTTGGAAAACCTCGAAGGCATGGTTACTTTAATGAGCTCCGTGTGACTCACCATAGCCTAAAAGTTTATCCAAAGAATGCTTACTTGTTGAACCCAAAGCTAAACCTGAATCTAACACAAAGTTAAACCAGACCCTTAAATTCAACAACAATTCATCTCACAACAATTATAGGATTCCCTGATTGACAATTTAGATCGGGTGAGATAACTAAGAAATTAAACTATGAAAATTGACTTAAACTTAAATCAAGTTAATCAACAATTAAATTATCTTTAATTAACAAAACTAAAATTATTTTAAAAACTAAAATTCAAAATTATTTTAAAAACTAAATTTCAAAATTCTTTTAAAACTAAAATTCAAAATCATTTTAAAAACTAAATTTCAAAATTATTTTAAAAACTAAATTTCAAAATCATTTTAAAAACTAAATTTCAAAATTATTTTAAAAACTAAATTTCCAAATTATTTTAAAACTAAATTTCAAAATCATTTTAAAAACTAAATTTCAAAATTATTTTAAAAACTAAATTTAAAAATCATTTTAAAAACTAAATTTCAAAATTATTTTAAAAACTAAATTTCAAAATTATTTTAAAACTAAATTTCAAAATCATTTTAACTAAGTTTCAAAATTATTTTAAAACTAAATTTCAAAATTGTTTTAAAACTAAATTTCAAAATTATTTTAAAATTAAAATTAATTAACTATAAAATCATTTTCAAAAATTAATTAACTATAAAATCTTTTCAAAATGTTAATTAAAAATAACCATAGGATTAAGTGTTTGCTAAATTACTTCAAATACAATTGAGTAAGATAGAAAATCAAAAGAGTCTACTTCAATTAAGCTATCTTTTAATCCATTAAAAACCAATTCAAACTACTTCATGTGTAGGAATTGGATCAATGGATGTTGGATAGTGGATGCTCCAGATATATGACTGGAGATAAGTTGAAGTTTACTAAACACAAGTACAAGAAGTTAGGATCAGTTGCATTCGGCAACGACGGTAAACTTAAAGTAATCGGAAAAGGTAATATTGAACTTAGTTCTGATTTCATTATTCGAAATGTCTTATTGGTTGAAAATTTTAACTTTAATTTACTAAGTATAAGTCAATTATGTGACAGCGGATATCTAGTCAATTTTGATAAATCTGGATGTCTAGTTAAAAATATCGAAAACCCTGAAATTAGACTTAAGGGACTTAGGAAGAATAACATCTTCAAAATTGACTTATCAATATCCTCAATAAAGTGTCTCTTGACACAACAAGAGGAAACACAACTGTGGCACAGAAGACTGGGTCACACGCACACTAGACTCATTTAAAAAATGAGTCAAAATGGTCTAGTTAGAGGTTTGCCCAAATTAAAATTTATTGAAAACTCAATCTGTGATTCGTGTCAAAAAGGAAAACAAACCAAGTCAACCCACAAGTCAACTAACCTAGAAAGAACTAACACCGTACTTGAGCTCCTTCACCTTGACCTTTTTGATTCACATGGAGCCAAATCACTAAGCAAGAACCAATATTGCTTAGTAATAATTGATGACTACTCTAGGTACACATGGGTAAAATTCCTAAAAACAAAAGATGAAACCTATGAAATATTTAGTAATTTTTGCAACTTAACGGAAAATGAAAAAGATACTAAAATCAAAAGAATAAGAAGTGATCACGGATTTGAAAATCATAGGTTTACCCAGTTTTGTAAAATAAATGGATACCAATATGAATTTTCATGTCCTAGAACCCCCCAACAAAATGGTCTAGTGGAACGTAAAAATAGAACACTACAAGAAGCCGTTAGGACTATGTTAAACGAATATAATTTAAATCATCAATTTTGGGCTGAAACAATAAATACTGTAAATTATATTCAAAACAAAATTTTAATTAACAAAGTTCACAATAAAACACCTTATGAACTTTACTACCATAAAATTCCCAATCTAAACTATCTAAAAGTATTTGGGTGTAAAGTTCACATTTTAAATACTAAAGATTACTTAGGAAAATTTACACCCAAGTCTAACCAAGGAATATTCCTAGGATACTCCTCTACCAGTAGGGCCTTTAGAGTATATAATCAAAATACCTTGAAAGTTGAAGAAACAACTAATGTAATATTTGATGAAGAAAACAACCCATCCAATATAAATGGAAATATTGACATCACCCCAAGAGCTATAGAAGATGATGAAATCCAACCTAACCTTAATGTGTCAGAAGAACCTGTTTTTGACCCACAGCTGAGACCAACTAGAGTAAGTACCTCTCACCCACCTGACCAAATTTTGGGTGACCCAAACCTAGGAGTCAGAACTAGATCATCCTATAGAAACCTTAGTCAGATTGCCCTTATTTCTAAAATTGAACCTAAGACTATAGAAGAAGCCCTACCTGACCCAGACTGGATCATTGTAATGCAGGAAGAATTAGCACAATTTGAGAGAAACCAAGTCTGGGACCTTGTACCTAAACCCATAGATAAATCAATAATAGACACCAAATGGGTTTTTAGGAACAAGTTGGATGATCACGGTGATATAATAAGAAACAAAGCTAGGCTAGTAGCCAAAGGGTTTAGTCAAGTCGAAGGCTTAGACTATGATGAAACTTATGCTCCGGTAGCTAGACTCGAGTCCATTAGGATGTTATTAGCCTATGCAGCAAATAAAGGGTTCAAATTGTACCAAATGGACGTTAAGTCAGCCTTTTTGAATGGATTTATCAAGGAAGAGGTCTACGTAAGCCAACCTCCAGGGTTTGAGGACATAAACTACCCAAACCATGTATTTAAACTAAAAAAGGCGTTATATGGACTAAAACAAGCCCCTAGAGCATGGTATGAAAGACTATCTAATTACTTAATATCCAAAGATTTTAACCAAGGACAAATCGATCCGACCTTGTTCATGAAAATTATAGAAAAAGACATCTTTATAGCCCAAATCTATGTTGACGACCTAATTTTTGGCTCAACTAACTCAAAATTTTTAAAAGAATTTGTTAAATTAATGGAAAGTGAATTTGAAATGAGTATGGTTGGGGAACTCAACTTTTTCTTAGGCTTACAAATAAAACAAACCAAAGATGGAATCTACATTTATCAAACTAAATATGCTAAGGAGTTAATTAAAAAATTCTGCATGGAAAATTCAAAAATTATAAATACTCCAATGGCAACCAACATTAACATTGACTCTGACCCTGAAGGAAAACCAGTAGATCCAAAATACTATAGGAGTGTCATAGGTAGTTTACTTTACCTAACTGGAAGTCGACCCGACATATTTGTGCGCAAGATACCAATCCTGTGCAAAAGAGTCACACCTAACATATGTTAAAAGAATACTTAGGTATATTAAGAAACTCTAAATGTAGGACTCTGGTACCCAAGAACTTGCACTTTTGACTTTTATGGCTATTCTGATTCAGACTATGCTGGGTGCAAATTAGATAGAAAAAGTACAAGTGGTAGCTGCCAAATTCTAGGTCAGTGCCTAGTAAGTTGGTCAAGCAGAAAGCAACATTGTGTTGCTCTATCCACTACAGAAGTTGAATACATAGCTCTAGGAGAGTGTGCATCTCAATTTTATGGATGATGCATACATTAAAAGACTATCAACTAGAATATAAAAATACAAAAATCTTTATTGATAATATCAGCTCAATCAATCTGACAAAAAATCCTATTCACCATTCTAGGACTAAACACATAGAAGTAAAACATCATTTTGTAAGGGATCACGTAGCTAAAGGTGACATTGCACTCAACCATGTTGAGTCCAAATCAAACCTAGCTGACATCTTTACAAAACCCTTACCTGAACTTGAGTTCAGTGCACTTAGAAGACAAATAGGAATGTGTTGGGTAGAGTAGGTATCCCATTTTGTTTACTTATCATCTTTCAAAATCTAGGAAAAATAATTTTCAAAATTCCATTTTTTTTTAGACTTTTCAAAAACTGGACTTAGCCTAAGCTTTCCCCCTAGAAATCTTGTTCCCCTAGAATTAAGCCAGAGCATCTCACAAACACCTAGGTATACCTTGTTTGTGATTGAAAAACATAGAATGACATGAGATGCATAGGGAACAGCCTGGACTCAAGAATGCTTATATTTGTGCATCAATATGAGTCTGGGCGTTAAACACGCAATATACATTAATCAATTCAAGTCTTCCAGCTCTAGTCAAATCTAACTGGACCAAATTGACTTAACTTGACTAACCATGTGAAAGTTGTTGCCCTATAGGCAATCAGCAAGTAGCTAAAGGTTAGACAGTTGGTAAAGGATACTCAATTTTCTAGTTAAGCATGTTTGATCTTTAGGGCTCTGATACCTAGTAAGTTAATCTATTGAACATGATTCATGCTTGGACTTAAGGACCAACTACTTTGAATGAATAACCTAAACCAAATTTTTAGCTACTCTGCTCCCTCCTAGCCCTGAAATTTAATAAGTATTGTTTAAAATTAAGCTAAGTTTTTTTCTCTAAGCCATAGCCTTCAAATCCAATACTTGCAAAGAACTTAGTTTTATTTTCAAAACTTTAAAACTGAGCTTACTTTGAAATCTAACCTTATAAATTCTTGTTTTCTTAAGTAGAGCAAAGATTTCAAAGCTACTTCAAATATTTCAAAAAAAAATTATTGTTTTACTAAACTATCAAAAAGATCCACTTTCTAGAAACTTTTTCTAAGTTTCCAAAAAGCTAACATCATTTAAACTGTTAAATATTTTCTAACTCAGCTAAACTGTTAAATATTTTTCAAAATCTTATTTTTACTTATTTTTTGATATATGGCAATGGGGGAGAATAGCATAAATGTAAAATTCAAATTTGCATATAATGAATATTAAAGGGGGAACAACAGTTAAGGGGGAGCATATAATTGGCGCTATACTTTTGTAGGGTTTACTTTAGAAAATTTGCTTTGTTAAATGTGTTCATTTTTTTTCTCCTTAGCAAACTTGTCATTGTTAAAGTGCTCATTTAATTCGTCTGTTTACTTAACTTTGAATTTGAGTTGCCATATTCAAAAAGGGGGAGATTGTTGGTGCGGGAAGCATCCGATGATCGAACTTGTGTTTTGATAATGGCAAAGGATTCAAAGTCAAGGTGTTTTGTAATCTAACAAGTCTGCTTGAGGATTTCAGGAAAGTCCTAGCTGCGGTTAGGCAAAGGGAAAACCCTAGGGGGTGGTAACCCTAAGTCATAGGGGGTGGTAACCCTATGCGGAAAGTCTTGGCAGGTCGATGACTTCAGGCAAAAGTCCTAGGGGGTGGTAACCCTAGGTGGAAAGTCCTGGTGTCGCGAACCAGGTGAAAGACTGGACTAGCCGGGAAGCGGATGTCCAGCAGAAAGTCCGGAAGCATCGAGTGCTGAGCAAAAGTCCAGTCGATCTGGAGGATCACACTGGCAACAGGTAAAATCTCCTAAGTGGAGTAGGTGAGGACCAGTAGGCGTCGGGTCGACCTAGGGTTTCCGGTTGGAAACCCGAAGTCAGACTCGGACAGTCCGGAGACTGTCTATACTTCATTTATCATATTTATTGTACTAACTTTGTGTTGCAGGGTAGTGTTTGGGATTAACGTATCTTGCAGGTGCAAAGGAGCAACCTAAAGCCTCGGATGAACAGTGTCCGAGGCGCCTTCATGGAGCTTGGAGGCGCCTCGGGTGCAAGGCAGGAGCTGGCTGCGAGAAGCTGTTCAAGGCGCCTTGAACAATGGAAGGCGCCTTGAATCTATGATAAGGTTCGACCAGTTCGCCCCTTATCTCCGCGGCTGACTCGGCTCATTCAAGGCGCCTTGGTGAATAGTAGAAGACGCCTTGAACAACCTTTATAAGAGGTCTCGACCAGCAGCTCTCTACAACAATTTTGCAAGCTTTACTTCTGCTGTGTGCTGCTCAAGAGTCGATTCTAAAGTGCTGTTGCAGTCGCCAACTACCCGAAGCCTCATTTATTATTACTCTGTTGTCGGTATTACTTCAACTTCAGTTGTACTTAATTCCTTATACTTATTCGTGATATTTTAGTTGTTGCCCACGAAAAGCGATCAAGGATCGCGAGCCTTCGAGTAGGAGTCGATCTAGGCTCTGAACGAAGTAAACGACTGTGTTCTTGTGTGTTTGCTTATTTTTATTCCGCTGCTTTAATTACTCAATGATTGTTTTACGATTCCGATATTCAAAATAGCCATGAGCGCTATTCACCCCCCCCTCTAGCGCGGTCTTGATCCAACAGATAAGTTTTAAAATTTAAATTTTCTATCACCATGTTAAAAAAGGAAATTTTATAAGAGAAGTTTTAAATTTTAAAACATGGTTTTAATTTTTAGAACTTTCCTTTTTTAACTCCTACTTTAGGAAAGAGAACTTGTAAAATTTTATAAGAGTTTTTCTTCTTGTAAAATTTTATAAAAAAAATAAAATTCCTTTCCTCTTATGGGGGTCGACCACCCTTGCTTGGTACCCAAGCAAGGTGGTCAGCCATGTTTAAAAAATAAAATCATCAAATTTATTTTTGGTGATTCATTCAATCAAGTGGAAAGAAAAGGAAAATTAAAAGGGAAAAGGAAAAGCTAGAGGAAGATTTTAATTTTTGTAAAAATTCTTCCCTTATTTGCCTTGGGGAAGTATTATAAAAGAAGGGGTGAGGAGGTTTCATGTGACACAACAATTCTTATTCTCTTGGTGGAGTCTCTCTAGGTGGCCAACCATCCCTCTCCCTTCTCTTTTCCCTTTTACTCTCTTCTCCTTGGTGGTGGTGGTGGCCGGATTTTAGAGGAAGAGGAAGGAAGCTTTTGGGTGGTGTTCATCTTGGAAGATCATCGCCCACACGACGTCCAAGGCGAGGCGAGGAATACGGCAGAAGATCTCGAGGTCATTAGCATACAAAGAGAAGGTATAATTAGCAATTGTTTTCCGCATCATGTTAGTTATTTCTTTTTGTAAGAATTCCAAACACAAGAGGCATTAGATCTAGTTTTTCAAATTAGTTTTTCGAGTTTGTGTTTTCTTCTTTTTCAAATTTGTGATTCGATTGTTCTTTTTGGTTAACCTAGAGTTATTTAAGGAAATTAAATATTAGCTTTCCTTAAAAGGCTTTGTCTAGACGGTGGTGGTTGCTCCAATATCCAAGAAGGTCATGTGCCTCACCATGCAGTCCTGGAAGTTAATTTTGGAAATTAATATTTAATGGAATAAATAACATAGGTGGATTTGAATCAATAATGTTAAGTTCCGCTTGCGATTCAAATCTAAATCATAAGAACAGATAAGTTAAATTTAGAATCATTGATGTTAAGTTCCGTCTGCGATTCCTAATTTAAATTCTAAAGAACACAATAGGTTATTTAAGGAAAGGTTCGACACTTGTACAAAAAAAATTTATACAGTGGAACCGGTACGTTTTCCTAGGACTAACCAACAATTGGTATCAGAGCTAGGGTTTGCCTCTGTGTGTTTTGGTTTAAAAATTATTATGCACATGACATACATAATTTAGGCAGGATAATAGTAGGATGTGCTAACTTTATGGTTGCAGGCTCCAACTATTATGACATTTAGATATTGTGTGTGATTGGACCCTTGGACATGTCAAAGGTATTATTTTGTGTACATGATTGTTTGTATCAAATACAGCAGGAGCTGTATTATTTTTAGAATTTTATTTTTGTTCGATCTAGAATATATGTACATTCCTTTATGGAATATAGGATCGATATTTGTAAAATACTATATTTGTCGCGGATCGTATCTTTGTGAGGCGTGGTGTTATTGGAGGACCAGAGGCGCAGCAAAATAAGAAGCAAGATAGATGCGACAACTCGACCCGGTGGTGGTGGCTAAAGATGGCAGCCTCTAGGATTAGAGCATACTGAAGACAGTGAAGGAAAAGGCCATAATAGTTGGAAAATTAATTTTCAAATTTATTGCTTTTATTTACTGTGATGTTTATGAGCATGTGATGTATACTAGCATAGGTTAAAATCCTCATTTTAAATAACTAAGTGGGAGAGAGATTTTAATAAATCTCATGGTCTCCATTACTGGTTTGTAAGTGATGCAACAAGCTTGCGTGTTGGCTCTGAGTGCCTCCCTCCACAACGGATGGGTTTGTTGCGGATCACTAGATCAAACTTCCTTTATGGATGGTTATAGGAAATTATTTAGGAGCGTGTGATCTTCTCCAACTGAAGGGGCACAATCCTATTTAATGGACTTAGTATCAAGTAATGGTATACACTTAGATGCATTCAATAGTATCCTCCCCAACGGAGTCACTGCTATTGTTTTGTGTGACCAACTATTAATTTTATTTGTCATAAAGTTAGGATGACAAGATAATAAAATTAATGGGTCACACCCTCCTCTTACAAATGTTGAATTTGTATACGTCCACACTAACGTGACATGTAATATTCACGGTGATTTGAGGTGTTGGTTAATTTAAAATAGTATTGTTTGAGGAATCAATATTATTCTAAATTTAGAGTCTTGACCAAAGTTTTTTTTTTTTTTATTCTTAGGATGACTTTCAACCCACTGGCCATTATACTGAAAGAGAATAAACTTATTGGTCCCAACTATATTGATTGGAAAAGGAACTTGGACATTGTTCTTACTGCTTAAAGCAATAAGTTTGTACTGACTGAGGCTTGACCTGATGCACCTAACGGTGACTCTACCCCAGAGGAGATTGAGTATCATAAGAAATGGGTAAAAGCTGATGAGATGGCGCGGTGTTACATTTTGGCTTCAATGTCAAATGTATTGCAACATCAGCATCAAGATTTACCAACAACTTATGATATAATGAACAATCTCAAAGAACTCTTTGGGCATCAGAGTCAGACTGCTAGGCAAGAGGCAATGAGAAAATTAATGACAACCACCATGTCTGAGGGGACACCCATAAGGAATCATATCCTCAAAATGATGGCCTATCTAAACGAAATACAAGTTCTTGGAGGAGAAATCGATGGGGAAACCCAGGTCGATATAATTCTCCAAATGCTACCTAGAAGTTTTGAGCAGTTCCGCCTGAACTATAACATGAATAAAAGAGAGTATATGTTGGCGAAACTTCTGACAGAACTACAGGCAGCAGAAGGTATATTTCGTCAAAGTTCTCAGATTCACTATGCTGAAAATGATTCTACTTCTAAGCCGAAAGGTAAAAAGAAGAAGAAACAGGTCTTTTCAGTAAAGAGAGTGAATAAACCTCAGGGACAAAAAGCTGGAATGAAGAAGCCGAAGGGCAAGTGCTTCATTTGCAAGCAGTCAGGACATTGGAAGGCAGACTGTCCTCGTAGGAATCAGAACAATAAAGGTATATCTCATGCTCTAGTAGTTGAAACATGTTTAGCGGTGTTATCTACCAGCACCTGGTGTGTAGATACAGGAGTCACTGATCATGTCTACAATTCTTTGCAGGGGTTCCAGAAAACCCGACTACTATTTGATGGAGAGATAACCGTCTACATGGGCAATGCTACTAAGGTGACGGCTGTTGTAGTGGGAGACGTCTACTTATCTTTTGATAGGAATAGAAATTTGGTTTTAAGAAATTGTCTTTATGTACCCAGTTTTAGAAAGAATTTAATTTCAGTTTCTAAACTGTATTTGGATGGATATTCAGTTTCCTTTAGTAACAATGTGGTTATAAAGAGAAATAAGGTGATTATCTGTTCTGGTACATTGGTTGGTAATTTATATACATTAAATCCAATTTCTCCCACAAAGTAAAATATGGAAATTAATAACACATCTTCTAACTCTAATAAGAGAAAAGAGCCTTCGAAAATGAACTAAACGTATCTTTGGCATCTAAGGCTTGGTCATATTAACTTAAGTAGGATTCAAAGGCTTGTAGCCGATGGACTCTTGGGTTCATTAGAGTTGAAAAACTTTCCAACATGTGAATCCTGCTTGGAAGGAAAAGTAACCAAGAGACCTTTTAAGGCCAAGGGGTATAGGGCCAAAGATGCGTTAGAACTGGTTCATTCTGATTTGTGTGGTCCTATGTCTATCCAGGCAAGAGGTGGTTATGAATACTTCGTCTCCTTTATAGACGATTATTCAATATACGGATACATTTACTTTATGCACCGCAAGTCTGAATGCTTTGACAAGTTCAAAGAATATAGGGCTGATGTGGAGAAATGTCTTGGTAAAAGTATCAAGACACTACGGTCTGACCGTGATGGCGAATACCTCTTTGGAGAGTTTAGAAATTACTTATCAAAAGTTGGGATTCAATCCCAATTGTTTGCACCTGGTACACCCCAACAGAATGGTGTGACAGAACGAAGGAATAGGACTCTTATGGAAATGGTTAGATCGATGATGAGTTATTCAGAATTACCAAATTCATTTTGGGGATATGCTCTGGAAACAGCAGTGTATATTCTGAATATGGTACCTTCTAAAACAGTTCCTTCTACTCCCATGGAATTATGGAATGAGCGTAAGCCTAGTTTGAATCATATCCGGATAAGGGGTAGTCCAGCACATGTGCTGAAGGGAGATACTGACAAGTTAGAATCACATACAGAAGTTTGTCTGTTTGTGGGATATCCTAAAGGAACGAAAGGTGGTTTGTTTTATAATCCTAAAAATCAAAAGATCATTATTAGCACCAATGCTCGATTTTTAGAAGAAGATTATATAATGAACCATAGGCCCATGAGTGAAATAGTTCTAGAAGAAATAAGAGAGAGCACGTCTACTTTAATACCAACAGTACAAGATGAAGTACCACAAGAAATTACAACACGTGTCACACATGATACACAACTAGAGACTGCCTCGTCATAGTGGGAGGGTTGTAAGGCAACCTGAGAGATTCATGTTTTTGGGAGAGTCTTCGGATTTGATCCCAGGTAAACATGAACCTGATCCCCGAACATATGACGAAGCACTCCAAGATATAGATGCAGTATCTTGGCAAAAGGCAATGAATTTTGTAATAGAGTCTATGTATTCTAATAAGGTCCGGGAGCTTGTAGAACCACCTGATGGTATAAAAGCCGTTGGATGCAAATGGATCTACAAAAGGAAAAGAGGGACAGATGGGAAGGTAGAAACCTTCAAAGCAAGGCTTGTTGCGAAAGGGTATACTCAGAAAGAGAGAATCGATTATGAGGAGACTTTTTCGCTGGTAGTCATGCTTAAGTCTATCCGGATACTATTATCCATTGCCGCTCATATGGATTATGAGATTTGGCAAATGGATGTCAAGACAACTTTCCTTAATGGAAGTCTTGAAGAAAACATCCATATGAAGCAACCATAAGGGTTCATTGAAAAGGGCAAAGAGCATCTAGTGTGCAAGCTCAATCGGTTCATTTATGGACTGAAGCAATTTTCAAGATCTTGGAACATCCAGTTTAATGAAGTAATCCAGTCTTATGGATTTATTCAATGTCCGGATGAGTCTTGTGTATACAAGAAGTGTAACGGAAACGTGGTGGTATTTCTTGTACTATACATAGATGATATTTGGTTAATTGGCAACAATGTCAAGGTATTATCAGACATAAGGGTATGGTTGTCCAAACAATTTGATATGAAGGACTTAGGAGAATGTGCACACATTCTTGGGATCAAAGTTATAAGGGATCGCAAGAAAAAAATGTTATTCCTATCTCAAGCTTCATATATAGATACAATCCTTGCTCATTTTAGCATGCATAACTCCAAGAAAGGTTTCTTACCTTTTAGGCATGGAGTAGCCTTATCTAAAGAGATGTCTCCGAAGACATCAAAGGAGATGGAGGATATGAAGGCAGTTCCTTATGCTTCGGCTGTAGGAAGCCTTATGTATGCAATGCTGTGTACGAAACCTGATATCTGTTTTATCGTGGGCATGGTTAGAAGATATCAGAGTAACCCTGGATAAGGACATTGGACTACTATAAAGCATATATTGAAGTGCCTAAGAAGGACTAGAGATTATATGCTAGTCTACCAAGTAGATGATTTGCTCCCTGTGGGTTACACGGATTCAGACTTCCAATCAGATAGGAACAATAGTAAGTCTATGTCAGGCTATGTGTTTACTCTAGGAGGTGGAGCCATTTCTTGGAGTGTATACTGAAAGCCTAAGCTTTGTAAACATTCATTATGAATAAAGAATCACATTTGGTCTAATTGTCTACATTTGTTTGTAGTTGTTCATTTAATTTATATTGTGAATAACATAGTATGTGGTGTCACATACAGAAGATGATGTTATCAGTACCTTATAAATTATAAACAATAGCTCACGACTAAAATGGAAAGGAACAAACCATTAGAAGGTCGTAGTGTAATTAGGTATTAGTTTATCTTGACTATATAATTACACTAGTACACTCAGAGTGTATTGAGTAGGACCATTAGAGGTCGTTTCTTTTATACTGACTTTATAAAGGAACAAAGACCTCAGTTATTATGGAAGTGTGTGCTCTTAATCCTAATATAATAACAAGCACATATGTTTGATATTTATTTCTTTAATTTATCAATGGGTGAGATTTAGTTCGATGAATCAATAAACTCGATAAGTTGGGAAATGGTATCACTTATAGTGTGTGTTGTTGATTATAGAAGGCGTGTCCTAGAGATACTAGGTTGATAATGTCCTCAAGAGGAGCTCATAAAGATTGTCATGTTAAACCCTGCGGTGGACTTAGTCCGACATGATAATAAGGTTGAGTGGTACTACTCTTGGACTTAGATATTAATTAAATGAGTTGTCGGTAACTCACTTAATTAGTGGACATTCGATATCTTAAACACGGAGACTAACACACTCATAATAAGAAGGAGCCCAAAATGTAATTTGGGATTGGTGCGGTAGTTCAATGATAGTTCTCTAGTGGAATGAATTATCATTGATAAAATTAAGTTGTGTGTTCGGGGTGAACACGGGATGCTTAATTTTATCGGGAGACCAAAACCAATTCCTCCTCTCGGTCCCTATCGTAGCCTCTTATTTATAGAGTTCTATACCCGCCTATACCCACCTTCTATACCCACCAATAAGGGGAAGCTAGCTTGGGAACCAAGCTAGGGCCGGCCTAGGTATGATTTTGGGGTCGGCCTAGCTTGAACCCAAGCTAGTGGGGCCGCCAAATTAAATTAAAAAGAAATTTAATTTTAATTTTATTATTATGTGGAAGATATAATTTAAAGAGAATTAAAATTAAAATATCTCTTGTAAAAGATCTACAAAGATTAAAGAAAGAGATTAGATCTCTTTCCTTATTTATAGATTGAGAGATATTTTATTTTCTCTTTAAAATTATTCACATGTTAATAAAATTAAAATTATAGAAATTTCCTTTTATTAACCATGAAGAGATTTTTAAAGAGAAATTTTATTTTTTAAAATTTCCGGAAACAAATTAGGAAGTTTTAATTTGTTGATTGAAACTCTCCTAATTTGCTCCTTTTGATTGTGGCCGGCCATTACAAGTTGATTGGGAAATTTTATTTTATTTTTCTCAATTAATTCATGTCAAGGAAAATTAAGGAAATTTTATTGTAATTAAATTTCCTAATTTGCCTAGGCCAAGGAATATAAAAGAAGGGGTGAGGGTGCCTTCATGAGATACAACATCTATTATTTCTCTCCCTCTTTTGTTCCTTGGTGTGGCCGGCCATCATCTCCTTCTCTTCCTCTTGTGGTGGCCGAACCTCTCCCTCTCCCTTGGAGCTCTTGTGGTGGCCGGATACTACTCGGAGAAGAAGAAGAAGAAGGAGAGAAAGCTAGCATCTCTTGGAGCTTGGTTAGTATTTTGGTTTTTCTCCTTGGTGAAGTTTTCCTTTGTGGCCGAACCTTGCTTGGAGGAGAAGAAGGTGGTTGGTGGTTTCTCATCTTGGAAGATCGTTGCCCACACAACGTCCGAGGTTAGAAGAGGAATACGGTAGAAGATCAAGAGGTCTTTCTAGAAGGTATAACTAGTAGTTTTTCCTTTTCCGCATCATGCTAGTTATTTATGGAAATAATACCAAATACAAGAGGCTTACGTTCTAGTATTTCGAATATGTTTTTCGATGTTGTGTTCTTTTGTTTCTTTCTTTTCCTTGTGATTTGATTGTTCTCTTTGGTTAACCTAAAGTTATTTTAGGAAATTAAATATTAGCTTTCTATTAAAGGTTTTGTCTAGTCGGTGGTGGTTGCTCCCATATCCAAGAAGGCCATGTGCCTCGCCACGTCAGTACTGGGAACCTTTTATGGAAATTAATATTTAATGGAATTAATAACTTAAGGAGACTTGGGTCGAACGTGTTAAGTTCCGCAGGAGATCCAAGTCAAAACCTAAAAGAACAAATAGATTAAGTTTTGGATCAAACGTGTTAAGTTCCGCAGGCGATCCAAAATTTAATTTAAAAGAACACATGGTAGCTAGGAAAAGGTTCAGACCTTTGTACAAAATTTTTGTACAGTGGAACCTATAGATTTTTCGAGTAGCAACCAACAATTGGTATCAGAGCTAGGGTTTTGCTTCTGTGTATTTGGTATTAGTTTAATTATGCACATGTCATACATAATTTAAGCAGGTTAATAGTAGGATGTGCTAACTTTGTGGATGCAGGATCCAACTATTATGGCTTTTAGTTATTATGTGTGTGATTGGACCCTTGGACATGTCAAGGGCATTTATATGTGTGTGCATGATTGTATAAAAATACAGCAGGAGCTGTATTTAGTTTTATTAGGATTTTATTTTTGATCTAGATACATGTACATTCTTTTTATAGAATATAGGATCAAAAATGTAAAATTCTATTTATGTCGCGGATCGAATCTTGCAAAGCGTGGAACCTTCTAAGGACCAGAGGCGCAGCGGAACTAGGAGTAAGATGGATGCGACAGTTAGACCCGGTGGCGGTGGCCAAATATGGCAGTAGCTTCGGATGACAACACACGGAGGACAATTAAAGATAAAAGCCATAATAGTTGAAAATTAGATTTTCTATTTATTGCTTTTATATTGTGCTGTGTGTGCATGTTAGTTTACAAGTTTAGTAGGCTAGCATAGTTAAAATTCCTCATTTATAAATAACTAAGTGGGAGAGGGTTTTTTAAGTAAATCCCATGGTCTCCATTACTGGTTTGTAAGTGATGCAAACAAGCTTGCGCGTTGGCTCTGAGTGCCTTCCTCCATAACGGATGAGCTTGTTTGCGGATCACTAGAACAGACTTCCATTTTTGGATGACTATAGGAAGTTAATTAAGAGCGTGTGATCTTCCCCAACGGAAGGGGCATAATCTTATTAATGGACTTAGTGTCAAGTAATGGTATACACTTAGACACATCTAATAGTATCCTCCCCAACGGAGTCACTGCTATTATTTGTGTGACCAAATAATACCAACTATTAATTTTATTTGTCAAAAAGTTAGGTTGACAAGATAATAAAATTAATGGGTTAAAATCCTCCTTTTACAAATGTTAAAATTGTATACGTCCACACTAACGTGGCATACAAAATTCACGGTGTTAAAAGGTGTTGGTTAATTTAAAATAGTATTGTTTGAGGAATCAATATTATTCTAAATTTAGAGTTCTGACCAAAAGTTATTTGTGATTCTTAGGATGACTTTCAACCCACTGTCCATCATACTTCAACAAAATAGACTTACTGGACCTAATTACATAGATTGGAAAAGAAACCTAGACATTGTTCTGACTGCTGAAAGCTATAAATTTGTACTGACTGAACCTTGTCCTGATGCACCCACTGGTGAATCTACCCAAGAGGAGATTGAATATCATAAGAGATGGGTAAAGGCAGATGAGATGGCGCGGTGTTACATTTTGGCTTCAATGTCAAATGTATTGCAACATCAGCATAAAGATTTACCAACAGCTTATGATATTATGAACAATCTCAAGGAACTCTTTGGTTATCAGGATAGGGCTTCTAGACAAGAAGCTACGAGAAAGATAATGACAGCCACCATGCAAGAGGGTACTCTGTGGGATCATATCCTAAAGATGATGGCTTATCCGAGCGAGATAAGATCCTTGGAGGAGAAATTGATGGGAAACCCGGATCGATATGATCCTCCAAACACTACTTAGAAGTTTTGAGCTCCTGAACTATAATATGAATAAGAGGATTTATTCATTAGGGAAACTAGCAGCAGAAGGATTATTTAGTCACAATTCTCATATTCACTATCTTGAAAATGGTTCTACTTCTAAACCGAAGGAAAGAAGAAGAAGAAATAGTTCAGGAAAGAAAGTGAATAAATCTCAGTACGGGATTTAAAGTTGGAGTGAAGAAAAGTGCTTCATCTGCAAGCAGTCAGGACATTGGAAGGCGGACTGTCCTCGTAAGAACCAAAACAAAGGTATATCTCATGCTCTAGTTGTTGAAACATGTTTAGCGGTGTTATCTACCATCACCTGGTGTGTACGGGAGCCATCGATCATGTCTGCAATTCCTTGGGGTTCCAGAAACCCGACGACTATCTGAAGGGAGATTACCGTCTACATGGGCAATGCTACTAAGGTGGCTGCTGAGACGTCTACTTATCTTTTAGTAGAAATAAAAATTTGGTTTTAAGAAATTGTCTTTATGTACTCGGTTTAGAAAGAATTTAATTTCAGTTTCTAAACTGTTTTAGATGGATATTCGGTTTCTTTCGATGAACGATGTAGTTATTAAAAGAAATAAAGTGATTATCTGCTCGTGCATTAGTTGGCAATTTGTATACTTTAAATCCAATTTCTTCCACAAAGCAAAACATGGAAATTTATAATTCATCTTCTAACTCAAATAAGAGAAAAGAACCTTCAGAAATGAACCAAGCATATCTTTGGCATCTAAGGCTTGGTCATATTAACTTAAGTAGGATTCAGAGGCTTATAGCCGATGGACTTTTGGGTTCATTAGAGTTGGAAAATTTTCCAACTTGTGAATCTTGCTTGGAAGGTAAAATGACCAAGAGGCCTTTTAAGGCCAAGGGGTATAGAGCCAAAGAAGTGTTAGAATTGGTTCACTCTGATTTGTGTGGTCCTATGTCTGTCCAGGCAAGAGGAGGTTTTGAATATTTTGTCTCTTTCATAGACGATTATTCAAGATACGGATATATTTACCTAATGCGCCGCAAGTCTGAGTGCTTTGATAAGTTCAAAGAATACAAGGCTGATGTGGAAAAACGATTAGGTAAAAGTATCAAGACACTACGATCTGATCGTGGTGGCGAATACCTCTTAGGAGAGTTTAGGAATTACTTATCGAGGTCGGGATCCCAATTGTCTGCACCGGAACACCCCAACAGAATGGTGTAGCGAGCGAAGGAACATGACTCTTATGGAGATGGTTAGATCGATGATGAGTTATTCGGAATTACCAAATTCGTTTTGGGGATAGCAGTATATGTTCTGAACTTAGTACCTTCTAAATCAATTTCTTCTACTCCCATAGAATTGTGGAATGGGCGAAAACCCAGTCTAAGACATATTCGGTTGGGGTAGTCCAGATGCTGATAAGTTAGAATCTCGTCAGAAGTTCGCGTGTTTGTAGGATATCCCAAAGGAACGAAAGGTGGTTTATTTTATAGTCCTAAAGACCGAAGGTCATTGTTAGCACCAATGCCCGATTTTAGAAGAAGACTATATAATGGATCACAAGCCCAGAGTAAAGTTGTTTTAGAAGAACTTAGAGAGGACATGACTACTTCAGTCAGGACAAGATGAAGTACCACAAGAGACCGCAACACGTGTCACACATGATACACAACCACGGATGCCTCGTCGTAGTGGGAGGGTTGTAAGCCAACTGAAAGATTCATGTTTTGGGAGAGTCTTGAGACTTGATCCGGGTAAACATGAACTGATCCACGAACATATGAAGCACTCCAAGATATAGATGCGATATCTTGGCAAAAGGAAATGAATTCAAATAGAGTCTATGTACTCAAATAAGGTCTGGGAGCTAGAACCACCGATGGTATAAAAGCCGTTGGATGCAAGTGGATCTACAAAAGGAAAAGAGGGATGACGGAAGGTAGAAACCTTCAAAGCTAGGCTTGTTGCGAAAGGGTACACTCGAAAAGAGGGAATTGATTATGAAACCTTTTCACCGTAGCCATGCTTAAGTCTATCCGGATACTTTTATCCATTCTTGCTCATATGGATTATGAGATTTGGCAAATGGATGTCAAGACGACTTTCCTTAATGGAAGTCTTGAAGAGAACATCCATATGAAGCAACCGAAGGGTTCATTGAAAAAGGCAAAGAACATCTAGTGTGCAAGCTCAATCGGTCCATTTATGGACTGAAGCAAGCTTCAAGGTCTTGGAACATTCGGTTTAATGAAGTAATCCAGTCATATGGATTTATTCAGTGTCCGGATGAGTCTTGTGTATACAAGAAGTGTAACGGAAACGTGGTGGTATTTCTTGTACTATACGTAGATGATATTTTGTTAACTGGCAACAATGTCAAGGTATTATCGGACGTAAGGGTATGGTTGTCCAAACAATTTGATATGAAGGACTTAGGAGATTGTGCACACATTCTTGGGATCAAAGTGATAAGGGATCGCAAGAAAAGAATGTTGTGTCTGTCCCAAGCTTCATATATAGATACAATCCTTGCTCGTTTTAGCATGCAAGATTCCAAGAAAGGTTTCTTACCTTTTAGGCATGCAGTAGCTCTATCTAAAGAGATGTCTCCAAAGACATCAAAAGAGATAGAGGACATGAAAGCAGTTCCTTATGCTTCATCTGTAGGAAGCCTAATGTATGCAATGGGCATGGTCGGCAGATATCGAGTAACCCTGGACAAGGACATTGGACTGCAGTAAAGCATATATTAACGTACCTAAGAAGGACTAGAGATTATATGCTAGTTTACCAAGACGATCCGCCCCTGTGGGTTACACTGATTGATTTCCAATCGATAGGGATAACGATGAAGTCTACATCGGGCTATGTGTTACTTTAGGAGGTGGAGTCATTTCATGGAGGAGTGT
Source organism: Zingiber officinale (assembly GCF_018446385.1). Lineage (NCBI taxonomy): Eukaryota > Viridiplantae > Streptophyta > Magnoliopsida > Zingiberales > Zingiberaceae > Zingiber > Zingiber officinale. The sequence goes on along the minus strand of NC_056007.1, from coordinate 70,066,395 downwards.
TAAAATGCGTTTGGGACTCAACCATGGAAGTTGAGTATGTGGCAGCCTCTAAAGAAGCAGTATGGCTCGGGAACTTTCTAATGGACTTAGATGTGATTCTGGTTTGCCCAAAATCATCACAATTTATTGTGATAATAGCGATTGCAAACTCGAAGGAACCACGAGCTCATAAGGCAAGTAAACATATAGAGCGCAAGTACCACGATACGAGATATCGTGAAGCGAGGAGAAGTTGTCATCGCCAAGATTGCATCAGCGGATAACTGGCGGATCCTTTCACTAAGGCCCTTCCGTGAAAGCTTCGATCGGCATATGGAGGAATGGGAATCAGATGTATGGTAGAAGATATGGCGACTTAGTCATTAGTATAAGTGGGAGATTGTTGGAGTGTATACTGAAAGCCTAAGCTTTGTAAACATTCATTATGAATAAAGAATCACATTTGGTCTAATTGTCTACATTTGTTTGTAGTTGTTCATTTAATTTATATTGTGGATAACATAGTATGTAGTGTCACATACAGAAGATGATGTTACCTTATAAATTATAAACAGTAGCTCACGACTAAAATGGAAAGGAACAAACCATTAGAAGGTCGTAGTGTAATTAAGTATTAGTTTATCTTGACTATATAATTACACTAGTACACTCAGAGTGTATTGAGTAGGACCATTAGAGGTCGTTTCTTTTATACTGACTTTATAAAGGAACAAAGACCTCGGTTATTATGGAAGTGTGTGCTCTTAATCCTAATATAATAACAAGCACATATATTTGATATTTATTTCTTTAATTTATCAATGGGTGAGATTTAGTTCGATGAATCAATAAACTCGATAAGTTGGGAAATGGTATCACTTATAGTGTGTGTTGTTGATTATAGAAGGAAACTGTGTCCTAGAGATACTAGGTTGATAATGTCCTCAAGAGGAGCTCATAAAGATTGTCATGTTAAACCCTGCAGGTGGACTTAGTCCGACATGATAATAAGGTTGAGTGGTACTACTCTTGGACTTAGATATTAATTAAATGAGTTGTCAGTAACTCACTTAATTAGTGGACATTCGATATCTTAAACACAGGGAGACTAACACACTCATAATAAGAAGGAGCCCAAAAATGTAATTTGGGATTGGTGCGGTAGTTCAATGATAGTTCTCTAGTGGAATGAATTATCATTGATAAAATTAAGTTGTGTGTTCGGGGTGAACACGGGATGCTTAATTTTATCGGGAGACCAAAACCAATTCCTCCTCTCGGTCCCTATCGTAGCCTCTTATTTATAGAGTTCTATACCCACCTATACCCACCTTCTATACCCAATAGGGGTCGGCCAAGCTAGCTTGGGAACCAAGCTAGGGCCGGCCTAGGTATGAGATTGGGTGGCCCTAGCTTGAACCCAAGCTAGTGGGGGCCGGCCAAATTAAATTAAAAAAGAAATTTAATTTTAATTTTTATTATTATGTGGAAGATATAATTTAAAGAGAATTAAAATTAAAATATCTCTCTTGTAAAAGATCTACAAAAGATTAAAGAAAGAGATTAGATCTCTTTCCTTATTTGTAGATTGGAGAGATGTTTTATTTTCTCTTTAAAATTATTCACATGTTAATAAAATTAAAATTATAGAAATTTCCTTTTATTAACCATGAAGAGATTTTAAAGAGAAATTTTATTTTTTAAAATTTCCGGAAACAAATTAGGAAGTTTTAATTTGTTGATTGAAACTCTCCTAATTTGCTCCTTTTGATTGTGGCCGGCCATTACAAGTTGATTGGGAAATTTTATTTTATTTTTCTCAATTAATTCATGTCAAGGAAAATTAAGGAAATTTTATTGTAATTAAATTTCCTAATTTGCCTAGGCCAAGGAATATAAAAGAAGGGGTGAGGGTGCCTTCATGAGATACAACATCTATTATTTCTCTCCCTCTTTTGTTCCTTGGTGTGGCCGGCCATCATCTCCTTCTCTTCCTCTTGTGGTGGCCGAACCTCTCCCTCTCCCTTGGAGCTCTTGTGGTGGCCGGATACTACTCGGAGAAGAAGAAGAAGAAGGAGAGAAAGCTAGCATCTCTTGGAGCTTGGTTAGTATTTTGGTTTTTCTCCTTGGTGAAGTTTTCCTTTGTGGCCGAACCTTGCTTGGAGGAGAAGAAGGTGGTTGGTGGTTTCTCATCTTGGAAGATCGTTGCCCACACAACGTCCGAGGTTAGAAGAGGAATACGGTAGAAGATCAAGAGGTCTTTCTAGAAGGTATAACTAGTAGTTTTTCCTTTTCCGCATCATGCTAGTTATTTATGGAAATAATACCAAATACAAGAGGCTTACGTTCTAGTATTTTGAATATGTTTTTCGATGTTGTGTTCTTTTGTTTCTTTCTTTTCCTTGTGATTTGATTGTTCTCTTTGGTTAACCTAAAGTTATTTTAGGAAATTAAATATTAGTTTTCTATTAAAGGTTTTGTCTAGTCGGTGGTGGTTGCTCCCATATCCAAGAAGGCCATGTGCCTCGCCACGTCAGTACTGGGAACCTTTTATGGAAATTAATATTTAATGGAATTAATAACTTAAGGAGACTTGGGTCGAACGTGTTAAGTTCCGCAGGAGATCCAAGTCAAAACCTAAAAGAACAAATAGATTAAGTTTTGGATCAAACGTGTTAAGTTCCGCAGGCGATCCAAAATTTAATTTAAAAGAACACATGGTAGCTAGGAAAAAGGTTCAGACCTTTGTACAAAATTTTTGTACAGTGGAACCTATAGGTTTTCCGAGTAGCAACCAACACCATTGCATGGAGGAGTGTTAAGCAAAAATGCGTCTCGAACTCAACCATGGAAGCTGAGTATGTGGCAGCCTCTGAGGCAGCCAAAGATGCTGTATGACTCAGGAACTTTCTAATGGACTTAGATGTGATTCCTGGTTTACCCAAGATCATCACAATTTATTGTGATAATAGCGGTGCGGTTGCAAACTCAAAGGAACCACGAGCCCATAAAGCAAGTAAACATATAGAGCGCAAGTACCACCTGATACGAGACATCGTTAAGCGAGGAGAAGTTATCGTCGCCAAGATTGCATCAGCAGATAACCTGGCAGATCCTTTCACTAAGGCCCTTCTGGCGAAAGCTTTTGATCGGCATGTGGAGGGGATGAGAATCATATGTATGGCAACAGATATGGCAGCTTAGTCTTTTAGTATAAATGGGAGATTGTTGGAGCGTATACTAAAAGTCTAGCTTTTTGTAAACATTTATTTTTGAAAATAAAAGAATCACATTGGTCAATATCTACATGTATTTGTTAAATGTAATTGTTCAATTAATTTATATAGTAGATAACATAGAGTGTGGTGTCACACTCAGAAGATCATGTTATCGGTTCTTTATAAATTATAAATAGTTGCTCACAACTAAGATGGAAAGGAACAAACCATCGGAATAGTCGTAGTGTAATTAAGTATTAGTTTATCTTGATTAATAAATTACACTAATACACTCTAAGTGTATTGAGTAGGACCATTTAGGTAAGTTCTTTTTGTACTGACTTAATAAAAGAACTAGACCTTAGTTTTTATGGAAGTGTGTGCTCTTAACCCTAATATAATAACAAACACATATGTTTAATATTTATTTCTTTGACTTATCAAAGTGTGAGGTTTACCTCGATAAATCAATTTGTCCGATAAATTGGGAAATGATATTACTTATAGTGTGTGTTGTTGATTATAGAAAGAATCTGTGTCCTAGTTATCTAGGTTGAGAATGCCCCCAAGAGGAGCTCATAAGGATTGCCATGTTAAACCCTGCAGGTGGACTTAGTCCGACATGACAATGAAGTTGAGTGGTACTACTCTTGGAGCTAGATATTAATTAAGTGAGTTGTCAGTAACTTACTTAATTAGTGGGCATTTATTATCTTAAACACAGGGAGACTAACACACTCATGATAAGAAGGAGCCCATAATGTAATTTGGGATTGGTGCAGTAGTGCGATAATAACTCTCTAGTGGAATGAGTTATTATCGATGAACTTGAGTTGTGTGTTCAGGGCGAACACGGGATACTCAAGCTCATCGGAAGGCCAAAACCAATTTCTCCTCTAGGTTCCTGTCGTAGCCTCATTATAGCCTCAAGTCCATCCAAATATAAGTCCATCTTGCTGTCCAAGAAGGGGCCGGTTCAATGCTTGGTGACCAAGCAAGGGTCGGCCACATCCTCTTCTATAGGGGTGGGCCCTATTGCTTGGTAACCAAGCTAGTAGGGGTCGACCACAATAATTCAAACAAGGAGGGTTGTTTTGAATTTTTTAAAATCTTCTCTTTGTAGAAAATTATAAGTTTTAAAAAAGAGATTTTAATTTTTAAAACTTTCCTTATTTGAATTAGACCACATGTTTTAATAGAGAGTTTTTAAAGTTTTAAAACTTTCCTTTTTTAACCATTCTCATGGTTTTATAAAAAGGAAGATAAGTTTTAAAATTTAAATTTTCTATCACCATGTTAAAAAAGGAAATTTTATAAGAGAAGTTTTAAATTTTAAAACATGGTTTTAATTTTTAGAACTTTTCTTTTTTAACTCCTAATTTAGGAAAGAGAGCTTGTAAAATTTTATAAGAGTTTTTCTTCTTGTAAATTTTTATAAAAAAAATAAAATTCCTTTCCTCTTATGGGGACCGGCCACCCTTGCTTGGTGCCCAACCAAGGTGGTCGACCATGTTTAAAAAATAAAATCATCAAATTTATTTTTGTGTGATTCATTCAATCAAGAGGAAAGAAAAGGAAAATTAAAAGGGAAAAGGAAAAACTAGAGGAAGATTTTAATTTTTGTAAAAATTCTTCCCTTATTTGCCTTGGGCAAGTATTATAAAAGAAGGGGTGAGGAGGCTTCATGTGACACAACAATTCTTATTCTCTTGGTGGAGTTTCTCTAGGTGGTCGGCCCTCCCTCTCCCTTCTCTTTTCCCTTTTGCTCTCTTCTCCTTGGTGGTGGTGGTGGCCGGATTTTAGAGGAAGAGAAATGATGCTTTTGGGTGGTGTTCATCTTGGAAGATCCTCGCCCACACGACGTCCAAGGCAAGGTGAGGAATACGACAAAAGATCTCGAGGTCATTAGCATACAAAGAGAAGGTATAATTAGCAATTGTTTTCTGCATCATGCTAGTTATTTCTTTTTGTAAGAATTCCAAACACATGAGGCATTAGATCTAGTTTTTTGAATTAGTTTTTCGAGTTTGTGTTTTCTTCTTTTTCAAATTTGTGATTCGATTGTTCTTTTTGGTTAACCTAGAGTTATTTAAGGAAATTAAATATTAGCTTTCCTTAAAAGGTTTTGTCTAGGCGGTGGTGATTGCTCCCATATCCAAGAAGGTCATGTGCCTCGTCATGCAGTCCTAGAAGCCAATTTTAGAAATTAATATTTAATGCAATAAATAACATAGGTTGATTTGAATCAATAGTGTTAAGTTCCGCTTGCGATTCAAATCTAAACCATTAAGAATAGATAAGTTAAATTTAAATCAATGATGTTAAGTTCCGTATGCGATTCCTAATTTAACTTCTAAAGAACACAATAGGTTATTTAAGGAAATGTTCGACACTTGTACAAAAAAATTTTGTACAGTGGAATCGGTACATTTTCCGAGGACTAACCAACAATCTCTTGATGGAAGACGACATTTCTTCAAAAAAGATCATTTTAGGCCTGGATTGAAACAAAAAGACGCCAGTCTCTGACCTCTTAGGGTAGGAGAACATAAAGAAATTCTGAGGGGTTGAAGGGATATCAAAGAGGTGGAAGAGCATGAACAAACCACAAAGATAACGAAAGGCATTGGGGGCAAATTATTGCAAGGGGATATTGAAGAACTGACTTATTTCAACCAGAAAAGAGGGAATGGGAAAACACAGACTTGCTGCTATTTGATCTTTAAATAATGTGACCTGATTCTCAGGGGGGAGATGAGGACGAGAATCAGTATCAGGAATAGCAATACGATAAGCTTTGGGAATTCCATACAAGGAATGAAGAGCAGACCTATCATCTTTGTGAAAGGTCGAAGAGGTTTGAGCATACCACGTAGAAAATGATTCTTCAGCCATATATGAATATAAGAGTAAAAAATGACTTACTGAAGCCTTAGGAAGAAAGTCGACAAGGAGAGGCTGGAGGAGAAGGAAGGACGGCAAAAGCTAAGTTATGGCACCAACAAAGAGCGTAAGGAAGAAGACGAAGGAGTAAGAATATAAAGGGTTTAGGGTTTGTCGAAAATATTGACTAAAAAAAAATACCGTTGGATGTGAACAAACCTCACAATGGTAGTCGTTGATTTATCAAAGAAATAATATGATAAGACGTTGCCAAAAAGCATGTGAGCGATTATGTCAGGAGGAAGAAAGTGGTAACACGTGTTGAAAATCCATAAACGGGCATTTATGATGGACATAACACGGCAAATCATGCCCGGATTAGCGTTGCAACATAGTACATCGTCAATACTCTCTTTCCGTTGAAGAACCAATTAACGAGGGGAAGATTTTGAAAAAGGTATTCGACTTCCTAGGTGTAAGAAAGGAGGGAATGGAAAGAAAATATAAAATAACATTAGTAAATCATGACTTGTTAAAATTCAAAATTTATCAACAGACTATGATGCCGACCTATCCTATAAGCAGGCCGGAACTCAGAAATTTGACCAAATTCAAACTCGCCCGAACTCATACACAAAGTGTCTTATTTATTTATTTCTTATACTATCAACTACGTGCTTACACATGCTCCTACTCTCAAATAAACACATGAAACACTGATATCACTACTAGTGACTTTGTAACCACATAAGGAAGGGGGAATATTTTGCTCGGTACTGTTGTAGGTCGAAGAAAAAATCTGTCGTCCTACGGAATCTCATTTTCGTTTATAGACGCTAGATTGTGCTTCCACACCTAAATGGAGGCGGGAAATAGAATAACATCATGGGCAAAGAGGAGAAGTTTGCCCTATCCTATGGCGTTTGTGGGGTTCCCCCTCACAAACAAGTGACTGAAAGGTCCTCTCCGACCTAATCTGAGCCAACTCGGCTTCCAGAAGATCCACCTTAGCGTTCTGCCGATCCAGAGCTCGTTGCTGTTGAGATATTAGTAAACCATCCGTATAAGCTTTTCTGTTTAGATCGGCCACCTCTGAGGCATGCTGGATCCTTAGAGTATCCAGCTCCTCAGTCTTTTGCTTCAACTCTGAGTAAGCTTTATTCCTCAAAGCCACTTCTGACTGAACCTGTGATTGAGCTGAGAGCAGACACACCTCTAGTTCCTGTTGAGGGGAACGATGTAAATCTAGGGCTTGCACGACCTCGTTTAAGAATTTCTCCTTCTCGCGTAGCAGTTGATCCCAAGGAGGGGGTTCTGAAGCCATGACTCTCAATAAATCTTAAGAGGAAAGTAAGACTATAAGGAGCGAAGGTGAAGGGGGAAGGGAGCAAGGGCACAACTCTATTTAACTTGCAAAAAGGGATCACGAGATCACTGTAGGAGAAGTCACCGGATCACTGTAAAAGGAGTCACGGGATCACTGTAAAAAGTATCACAAGATTATTGTAAAAGTTATCATGGGGATGCCACAGAAGGTATAAAGAGGTCTGAAATAGACTTAGGTCTAGTCAGTCGGCTATACTTCCTTCGACTAGACTTGAAGGGGAGACTAGTAATATGGGTTATGATGAGGGAACCCTTTGCAGGAGAGAAAAAAGGGGTAATGAGGACAAGGAAGGCGGAAAAATAGCAAGATAAGGATGTAGTGGGTTGCCCGGAAAAGGGTTTGACTAGGTAAGAATGTTGTTACACGTTTGGCAGGCAAAGACTGGTCGAACGTAACGGACCGACTGAGCATATGAGGCAGGCAGGAAAAGGCCTGCCGAGCATAAATAGCCAACCGAGTATGAAAGTATTTAGTTTCATGCAAAATGAAGACATAGCACGTTCGACAGACAAAGATCGATCAAACGTAATAGACCGGCCGAGCGTATGAGTTCGGCAGGAAAAGACTGGGTGAGTGTAACAGACCGATCGAACATAGAATCACTTAGCCTTAAGCTGTCCTTAATGCTTATATACACCCAACTGGTTAATCTCGGTCGATAAGATAAGATATTTCTCATATATACAGAATGAGCTTATGCGACTAACTAAGTGTGTGTAACAGGTGAACCATAAGAATATGTGATCATATGACAACTTAATTAATCTGGCTGCAAATAGCTTCTAGAAGTCTCCGTAGGTATGCTAAACGACAAAGAACGTACATATGGGGTAAGAAAAAGATTCCTTAAACTATTATTGCAATTTCGACTTACGTCATCTCCTAACAAACTTTAACAAACTGAGGTCCACCTCATGACTGTGGAGGTTAGATGAGGTGTAATAAAAGGGGGAATCCTCTCCACTGGCCAGGTAGGCAAATGTACGCATTGCATCAGAATCGAACCCTAATTCCATCTTTTTCGGTACTTCTCCTTCTTCTCCGAGAGACTGAATTGAGCATCGGAGGGCCTAGCCAGGGATTCCCATCCCGGTCTTAGGTCGCTAACGCTTTGTTGGTAGGTCTCATAGTGCACAGGAGGTGGAGATCATCCATTGGACCGCCGAGCCTTCGCTAATCCACAGTGTTCCTCATCGGAGTTCGCTTTTCCATGGGGGTACCTCGCCGGAGTTCGTCTTTGCGAGGTGTTGTTCACAGATCTGTTTTGGTTTTCTTAGATCTATTATTCTATATTTAGCCTCTTGTGAGGTCCGCTGTGGGTTTCTCGGATCCTCCTCTGTTTGCTGGCATCAGAGTTATAGTTCATCATCGCCCCTCATCACCCAGCGCTTCATTCCGTAAGCTCTCAGAGAGGATCAAGTATCAAAGCCGTATCGATGATGGTAACTAGATCCTCTACATGTTTTGTAAGATTTTAATAGATATAATGCGGTTCAAATATATCATTATCGATGAAAAGAAATTTTTAGCATTTATATTCTTCCCCAAATAAAGTGAAATATTTTGAGGTCTTTGTATTCCAAGTCTTGATTACAATTTTTCAAAACCTCTTAAAAATTAATAAGATCCTAACTAAAAGATCAATCATGCAGTGTGGAATGAATTTGAGTGTCGTTCAGAATTTGAACAGAGTGTGATCCAGAACACACTAGGGGATGAGTTAAGGCAAAGCAAAACAACAAGATCATGATCCAAAGAATTAATATTGACAATTTGTTTGCTCAATATGATGCGAGAACATGTAATATGTACTACAATACAAAAAGATACGATGAAGCAATGGGCAATTAAGCTGATGCTGAACTACTATCAAGTGTGATAAACCATGAACTCTAGACAGATTCATGCAAAACCTAAAAATAAAAAGTAAATAAATAAAGACACCGCTCGATTACTATTCTATTGGAGTTCGAGGTCAAAGAGTGCTCCCATGTGTTCTGGACGATCGATGAGTTGTGGATTCACACGAGAAGCGATTTGGTAGAACACCTGCCATGTTAATAAGCTATCGGAGCCGGACTGATGTCGAGATCCCACTGCTCGCTCAACTTGGACGGTAGAGGCCACCCGCTCCAATCCTCCGTAAAGCCCACGACAATGCTTGCTAAGGTGCTTCACATCGAACACCCTTTTGCCGAAAAAGAAGTGAACAAGGTGCAAGAACTCACGAACGGTCTTTGGTAATTCATAGTCGCATGTCAGCATCTTCACTAGGAACGCGAAGTCATAGGCGCCTTGGAAGGTAACCCAGGAGACGGGAGAAAAGTGGCCAAAGGAAAGCAAGCCGGAGGTGGCCAAGTGCTGGGCGAATCTGCAAGAGTCGATGCCCCATATTTGATTCTTTTGGAAGTCGATGCCATTAGCCTTGAGCAGCTCGACGGAGGAAGGGGCGTAACGGTCGCGGCTGATGTCGAAGTCGCGGAAATTAAATTCCCACACGTAACGCACATAAGTGCCGTCACTGTAAAGGTCACATGGGAGGTTGCCGGCAGCGTCGGAGAGAGTGAGACCAACCTGGACGATGCGGAGGGCCTCGACGTTGGCCCGGATCAAGTCGTAGCGCTGGGGGAGGGTGAGGGTGCAGTAGGGACCTTTGGAAGTGACGACGACGCCAGGATACTCGGTGTCCAATGCTACGAAGGGGTGGAACGGGAGGGCGGAACGGATGAGGGAAAACTCCTCGTCGAGGTTATGAGCCCACACGGAGCGAACCTCGACTCTGCTGGTGCTGGCGGCGGAAGAGGAAATTAGCATATCGTTGTTGACAACTGCGACAGCCATGATGAGGAGTTTGATGATATTAGAAATACGAAAGTGGAAGCTGAAGAGGAGTTTGATGATATTAGAAATACGAAAGTGGAAGCTGGAGATCGAGGAGATGTTAGATTTCGAGTTGGAGTGGAAACTGAAGGGAAGGAGGAGTTTAAGTAGAGCAGGAAATGAGAGAAAATCGCCAGATAATAAACAGATTAAACAAAATTAGTTGCTGCGAAGCGAATTATTAGGAGATATATATATATATATATATAAAATTTATTTATGGATGGAATTAATGATGCTAAACAGGCCTAATCAGGACTTTAAGTTAAGGATAAATCTGGCGCCAAATCCATCTGCAATTAAGAGCTAAATTAGGGGTTTAGTAGTAATTAATTAATTAATTAATTAAAGTTGTTGCCATCGAATCATTCTTTTTTTTTTCTTTAATTAATTTTCACGTGGAATTCGTCATTAATTTTCCTTTTTTGAAATTTTGACTCATTTGTTTTGGTTTGAATTTTTTTTTAAAAAAATAATGTTTACCAACACCACTTTATTTAACCGTGTGACTTGATTATATTTTTATTGTTATCATTTACTCAGTTTGTTTGTATTCAATATTATTTGCATTTTTAATATTATCTCTCAACATTTGAAAGTTATTTTTAAAAGTATCATTTTTCAAAAAGTTTTTTTAACATACAAGAAATTTGAGATACAACCACACACCTGTTGTTTTTTTTTCATTTAACAATAGTTTTATTGAAAACCGTTGCATGTTGGATATTTTTGTTTTATAAAAGACACCAGTTTTTAATAAACTGATGTTTTATGTAGGTCAAAAATAATAATTTTTTTAAAATTATTATTTTTTTTTTGGTATAACCGTGGTTGATAACTAACTATTAATGCTGTTTGTACAGTAATAGATAACAATTTTATTAAATTGTTGTGTATGTATGTGTTTTGGTGTCTAAGACAACAGAAATTATTTTATAACCCTAACTTTTTTTCGCCACCTCCTCTCTCAGTCGCGTGTGACTATATTCACCGACGCCTATTGAAGCCACAACTGCCTTTGTCATCCTCTTCTTCGCCGTCTCCTCTGCTACTCACTTTGCGACCGCACGGGGTTCTTCCCTTCCACTTCTCTTCCTTCTCCCTTCACCTTCCCAACCATCTCACATGGCCTCACTGCTGCTAGATCCTCATCATCCGATGGAGCACGCCGCCTTCCTTGTTGTCGCCGCTCCTTCCCAGAGCTCTCAGGTGGGTGAGGGTAAGGTATTATCTTCTCAATCCTCCTTGCTTTTCTTCGTCCCCCTTCGTATTTCTTCACGTTGTCTGGTGTTGGTTTTCCTACTTCCAGTTGTTGGTATTCTAGGTGATTCGAATTGTGTGCCTTGATGTGAATGATTTTTTTGCTCATTTATTTTATTTTTCCGATCCTCCTTGGTCCATTATTTTGTAAGGTTGAAGGCCTCAATTTTTTTGTTCTCTTAAACAACCCCAGTTTTTTGAAAAAATTTTAGATAGCGTAACTTTCATTATCCTATTCTATCTCTTCATCTCTTATATGTAATGTTATTCATAGTTACCCTTTTTCATTTTTCATGATTTTCAGCTGTTCATTAGCTTTTCCTTTTTTAAGATCTCACAGTTTTATGCATTCTAGTGATAGCATTTTATTTCAATTGTATGCAGATCTCTCTATGGTTGGTTTTGTTGTGGATGCCAGTTCCAGCCATGGTCATTGTTGCCAAGATATTCTTTACATGTTTGCTTGATATTGTATTTTTAACGTCCCATTTTACGAGTGTTAATGTATTATAGAAACATTTTCCACTTTCACAGTTGTGAACAGATGCGTACCAGAGATATTCAATTTTTTGTTTTCATCATTCTTTTCCTATAACATGTTTTGGAGATTAAGTCTCATCAACACGCTTTGTCTTATGTGAACTAGAGATATTAAAAAATATATATCATTATTTTTACAGTAACGTGTTTTGGGGATTTTAATTAGTATCATAGATGCACTATTTGTTTTCTGGCCTCTAGTTATTTAGTTTGCATGTGTTACTCCTATATCCAGTTTAGTCAAGGCAAGGCTTGGGTCTTAGCTTTTCGAGTCTTTTGTGTTTACATGTTTGTTGGTTTTGACCCACATCCAATTCCTAGCTTATGGGCAACCTAAAATTAGTAACCAAACATGCAAAGTGTCAAAATGTTTCTAGCCATCTCAAGGGGAAAAAACCTTTGTATGATGCTACAGTACTTTCTTTTATATGAATGCACAATGATTCATTATTATAGCTCCTTTTGATTTGGTCAATTTTATGGTGGCTTTTAACTATAAGAATGCCTTTTCTGATTATCATGATTTGTAAATGCTATAGAGACTTGGCATGGAATCCTAATTATTGATTTTGTAGATGTTCATCAATGCTTTTGATAAAACTACCGACTTGGATGTTCTAAACCACCCAATTCCAAACTTCATCTACTACATGGTATTATATTGTCTTGTATTGATAAACTATTTCGTCTCAGTTTTTTTGACTTTGAACTATGTCATCAGGGATTTTTTTCTCTCAGTTTACTGAGCTTCTATGTTAGTTGCTAACTCTTGCTTGATTGCAAGTATTCATGTTCCTTGAGTAACTCTAAGTATTGACCTTCATATTTATTGTTTTACAATTTTTAGTTGTTTTGTTTTTGCATACATGTTACTACCAATTATGTAAATCAAACTTCTCATTCATAATGAATCTCAGCAAGCTTCTGTTGCTGAGGAAAATGATCACTACAACAAAATCCCTCATAGATATCAGTGGAACAACAACGGTTTTAAGCAAAAATCGATGTCTTTGAGTATTTTACACCGATTTTTCCAAAAATCGGTGTTTATGAGTGCAGATTTTAGCTCATAGACATCGGTTTTTTAGGCGATGTCTATGAGCGCCCTTTTTTTCGTTAATAGACACCGATTTTAATATCAGTTTTTAAAATCCGGTGTTAATGAACCAAAATAAAATATTTTAATTGTTCCCACAAGCCAAAATCTGCAACGCTGTGAAGTTCCCTCCAAACCTAAATCTATATCCCGCCCCTTCCTCCGCGCGACCATCTCTCTCGCGATAAACCTAAACCTAAAACCTCCGACCATCTGACCATCTCTCTCAGCCTAAACCTAAACCTCCGACCATCTCTCTCAACCTCATCTCCCTCTTCCCCCTTCCTAGATCCTCTCCCGATCAGGATCAAGACACGACGAACTTGCTTCTCCGTCCAACCACACCGCATCTCCTCCAACTCCTCCATTTGGTTGAGAAGAGGAGGCCTTCTTCGCATTCCAGTAGTTTTTGCTTCATCCATCTCCGGTCCAGCATTCACTGCCACCGCTCGAGTCCTTTTTCACATTCTGGTAATTTTTCCTTTATACATCATCGCTACTGAATTTCTTCCTCATCTTCGACAGTTTCATCTTCTTGATCTCTTGTTTGCAAGTATTAATTGATTGATGCATGCAATGTGTTTGATGAATTTCCTCAAACACTACCTTGAGTTGATTTTATCATTTTTGTTTGATAGATTGAGGAGTTGTTAGTTCCTGTTGCTAGGTTGGTTTTATGTAATCCTTGAACTATCAAGTTTCTTTTATGTCTAGGTTAATTCTTTTCACTGATAGGTCATGGTTTCTAGTTTAGAAATTTATTGGTATAATGATGAAGTAGTTGGTTTCTGGTTTAAAATTTATTGGTATAATGATGAAGTAGTTGGTTTTTGGTTTATGAAATTTATTCGTATCCTTTTCTGGTCTAGGCTAATTCTTTTCTGATTTTAGATTCATTAGTACAACAAAATGGACAAGGCATGGATGTCAAAGGATAGATTATCACATGAGTTTGAACTTGGACTAGAATCTTTCTTGCAATTTGCGCTGCAACATGCTACTAATCCTACTAGTATACCTTGTCCTTGTACGAAATGTGGCAATCTATGGAACACTAATATTAATAGCATAAGGGCACATGTGTACTGTAATGGTATAGACTTAACATACAAAAAATGGATATGGCATGGGGAAGAATCTGTATTAGGAGATTTAAAGAAAGATGCAGCTGGAGAAAGTGAAAACTATTTTGCTGATAAACCTATAGATATGGTACACGCTGCATATGAAAGTTCAGAGAATCCAGATCAATTTATAAAATTACTTGAGGATGCTGAGAAACCCCTGTATGTTGGGTGTACTAAATTTACAAAGTTATCTGCAATTATGCAATTATATAACTTGAAAGCGAAATACAGCTGGAGTGATAATAGTTTTACTGAACTACTTGTCTTGTTTGGAGAAATGCTTCCCGTTGACAATGAATTGCCTTTATCTTTATATGATGCAAAGAAAAGCTTATGTGCAATGGGGATGACTTATAAGAAAATACATGCTTGCCCTAATGATTGTGTCTTATACTGGAAGGAGTATGAGGATTTTACCGATTGTCCTACTTGTGGGTTGTCAAGGTGGAAGTTGGCTAAGAATTCTAGGATAATTGAAGGAGTCCCTGCAAAAAATTTTATGGTACTTTCCTCCTATTCCTAGATTTCAAAGAATGTTTCAGAGCAAGGAATATCTAAGGAGTTAATTTGGAATGCTAATAAAAGAGTATGTGATGCCTATATGCGACATCCAGCTGATGCAACTTGTTGGAGACTTGTGGATCATAATTGGCCAAATTTTGCTTCTGAGACCAGAAATCTAAGGTTGGCCATAGCAGCTGATGGGATCAATCCTCATAGTTTGATGAGTTCTACATATAGTTGTTGGCCAGTTATAATGATCACCTATAACCTTCCTCCATGGTTGTGTATGAAGAGAAAATATATGATGCTCACGTTGTTGATTTCTGGTCCTAAACAGCCGGGAAATAACATTGATGTGTACTTGGCGCCTTTGATTGACGATTTAAAAGAATTATGGGAAGTTGGTGTTGAAGCATATGATGCACACCGAGAAGAAAGATTCTTGCTTAGAGCTGTCCTATTGTGGACAATTAATGATTTTCAGGCATATGGAAACCTGGCAGGATGCACTGTAAAAGGATATCAAGCATGCCCTATCTGTGGTGAGAAAACTTGTGCAAAAAGGTTGAAGCATAGTAAAAAAATGTCATTTACAGGTCATAGACGGTTTCTTCGTAGAGATCATCCTTATCGAAGGCAGAAGAAGGCATTTGATGGGACGCAAGACTTTACTATGGCCCCAAAACCACTAACTGGTGATGAAGTTTTAAAAAAAGTAGAAGGAATTACATGCCGATGGGGAAAAATTAGAGCAAATTTTCAATCAAAGGAAAATGATGGTAAGTCCTGCTGGAAAAAAAAATCGATATTCTTTGAACTTGAGTATTGGAAAGATCTGCATGTTCAACATGTTCTTGATGTGATGCACATAGAGAAAAACGTTTACGAAAGTTTGATTGGTACATTACTTGATATGCCAAGAAAGACAAAAGATGGAATTGCAGCAAGAAACGACCTAGTGGATATGAAAATTAGGGGAGAATTAGCACCACAAAAAGGGGAGAAAAGGACATGTTTGCCCCCAGCATGTTATACATTAAGCAAGGTTGAGAAAAGAAGACTTTGTAATTCATTGTTCGGAATTAAGGTTCCCACGGGTTACTCCTCTAACATCAAAAACCTTGTCTCAATGAAGGACCTAAAACTGGTTGGTCTTAAATCACATGACTGCCACACCTTAATGCAACATTTGCTTCCAATTGCCATCCGTGGTTTTCTACCCAAGCATGTCAGAAATGCTATCACAAGGTTTTGTTTCTTATTCAATGTGTTATGTAACAAAGTAATAGATGCCTCAAAGTTGGATAATGTACAAATAGAAATTGTGACGACGTTGTGTCTGTTTGAAAAGTATTTTCCACCTTCATTTTTTTATATAATGGTTCACTTAACAGTTCATCTTGTACGTGAGGTCAAGTTGTGTGGACCAGTTTGGTATAGATGGATGTTTCCATTTGAAAGATATATGAAAACATTGAAAGGTTATGTGCGGAATAGAAATCGACGAGAAGGATGCATGGCTGAATGTTATATTGCTGATGAAGCTGTAGAGTTTTGCTCAGAATTTCTATCTAATATGAACACGATAGGGATTCCATCAAAGCATCGTGAAACAATAATCACTAAGTCCTTGTCAGGTGCCAAGGTGCACTTCTGTTGTCATGATGAGTGGGAACAAGCACATCGGTATGTATTGGAAAATGAAGCTGAGGTTGATCCTTACATTGTGTAAGCCCTCTAGTTTAGTAATAATCTCCTGAAATTGTTTAAAAAAATATCTGATTAATCTCTTCAAAATTTTTTGATTAGGGAACATATGACACACTTGAAGCAAAAATTTCCTATTAAAGGTGCAAAGTGGTTACAAGATAAACACCATAGAAGTTTTATTTCTTGGTTCCATGTAAGTACCATAAATATTAGCATGTTTATTATTGAACACAAGAACTTTAAGAATTTTAATAATTAAACCCCCTTATGATGAATTGTAGGTTACAAATACAACATCATCTTCCTCCAATCAATTATCAGAAAAAGTGAAGCTGTTGGCAAATGGACCTAGCAAGCAAGTGCTAAAATACTCTAGTTATATGATCGATGGGGTCACTTATTACACGAAAGAACGTGATAATGTTACAGTTGTTCAAAACTTGAGTGTAAGCTTGCTCGCACAAACAATGCAAGTTGCAAGTTCAAAGGATAAGAATCCAATTATAACAGACATGATGTATTATGGTGTGATACAAGAAATATGGGAGCTCAATTACCATGATTTTCGAGTTCCAATGTTTAAGTGTGATTGGGTAGAGAATAACACTGGTATTAGAGTAGATGATAATGGTTTCACCTTGGTAAATCTTAAGAGAATGGGATTCAAATCCGACCCATTTATCTTGGGCACTCAAGCGAAGCAAGTATTTTATGTAGAAGACCCTCAAGATCCCACATGGTCTATTGTACTTTCAACTACAAATAGAGAGTATTTTGAATACATCACTGATGATAAGTTGGGAGATCCTTCAATCCACTACCAATGCTTCACAAAAGGGATGCCATCAATGGATATTGACGAAACTGATGACAATGAACCATCCTGTATTCGTGGAGATTGTGATGGGATTTGGGTTGACAATGAGAATTTTTAGTTTGGTAACTTTATTTATGGTTTATATATGTGGCTATTTACTTTATTTTGGTAACTTTGGTTCATTGTTTGGTAGTAGTTTTTTTTTTTAAAATATACGAATGTTTACTTTGTTGTGATTTTGAATGATATGCTCTGCTCTATTTCAAATTCTCACTGTTATGATTAGGTTTTCGACACAATGAACACTAGAAAAAAGGCCCATTTAGCACGTGATGATGATAAGTATTCACACACAAATGCAAAAGACAAAGGACAAGATCAAAAAGAGGGTGCTGAGGATAGCCAGGACATAGGATCAGACGGGACGACCCAAACAACAAGATCAAAAAGAGGTCGTACACAAATGAATAAGCTTGTTGTTCAAAGGATTCAGGGAGTCAAACAAAGTGTCAAATTTAATGAGTATGGACAGCCAGTTGGCCAAAAGGCTTCTGAATTGCAAAGTTTTATTGGTGTGCTTGCTCGGGAAAAAGTTAATATTAATTACCACTCTTGGAAGCAAGTGCCGAATGAAGTTAAGAACATGATATGGGAATCCGTCAATGTAAGTAACATGATACTTTCTTATGTGATGCATTTTTTTCTGTTCTTTTATTTATATACTTACGATATTTGTTTGTGTAATTGACAGACCAACTGGACCCAAAATGGAGGAATGGGTGTTTGATCTCTGCAAACACCAAGTGGCGTCAGTATAAAACTCACCTCACCAGGACATTCATCCAGCCAAATAGAAATAATCCGAAGCTTCTCAATAAGGTACCTCAAGGGCATTGCATTTCACGTGAAGATTGGAGTAGTTTTGTGATTAATCGGATCTATGAAGACTTTATAGTAAGTTGTTTAAGGTGGTCTTTTTAAATTCTAGTTGATATATGTGGTTATAATTCATCTATCACTATGTAGAGGAAAAGTGAACTACAAAGTCAAAGAAGCAAGGCAAACTTATACCCTCATCGTCTTTCTCGAAAAGGATATGCGGGTTTGTCTGAAGAAATAGTAAGTATTTAGTTAACATTAAATTCCTACTTATGGTTGTCATAGTTGGTGTTGAGTACGTTGAATTCATGTGGTTTTTTTGCTTACAGTCTAGTGTTTTATGTGATGACGAAGAGATAAACAGACCCATCCTCTGGAAGAAAGGGCGGCTCAACAAAGCTGGGGAATTTGTTGGCGATGAGTTGAAGCAAACAGTGAATAAGATTGTAAGCAAAAGTATACATAAATTGCTTATTTTGTACATATATGATATATGTGGTTATAATTCAAGTTATTGTATTTGGATGCATGACAGGATGATTATATTGTCCAAAAGAAGGATGGTAAGATGCCCTTTACCAAACCATTTGAGGATATTCTCACAAAGGCCTTGAATTCTAACGAACATGGTGGACGTGTGAGAGGCATAGGAGCAAATGTCACTCCATCATCCTTCTTCAAGCTTGCTAGAGGGAAGGTGCAAATTGATAAGGCTGCCTATGAAAGGCAACAGAAAGAGTTTAAGGAGGCAAAAGCTATGCTTTCTGACCAAGGTGACAGAATAGAAAAATTGGAAGCAATGATGTTGAAACTTTCTGGTCGAGAATTTGAGAGTGAGGAGAAGGGTAGCTGCTCAGTTAAACCACAATGCCTCCTCGATATAAAACCTGAAGTTGAACGTCATAGGCGCCTCTCAAATGAAGGCCTAGAAGAACATGATGATGATGATGTGAAAGTTATTGAGAAGGATTCGGCTTTACAGGTTAAATATATATTTCACGTTGATATTATTATCCCATCGTTAGTATCTAATGAATCTTGTAAAGCACTATCTGTTGAAGATTCATGAATTGTTTGTCTTATAGGGAAAAGCAGTGATGTTGTTATTGCAGCCTAACGACAAGACTGTTGCATATGGGACAATTGTCTCTGTTAATGGACCTGGCAACTTTATTGATGATGTTCCATTACCCGTGAATTACATGAGGATTGCCATTGATAAAGCAATTGATCAATCAGCACCACCGCCTGTTGCAATCCCGTCTGCATGCCAGAGTATTGGGGATGCTATAGGTGGGCATGTGGCTTGGCCTGTGCACTTAATCAGCATGCGGGATGAGGTAAATGTGATAAAGTGTTGTCTAAATTTTGTGTACATTTAAAGTATGTCACATATCTAATATATATATGGTTGCATCTATATATGTAGAAGACCAGGAAGAAACAAGTTGACAACAGACAAGAGAAGTCTAAGTTACAATCGTCCAATGTGCCAAGACCCTTACACATCTTATATAGTTATTTTCAGCGTCTTGATGAAACAGAGAATGTGATTTTGGAATTAGTTCCTGATGTATTTGGCATGGAGCGCACAGTCCATGTTAATTGCGATGACATATTTCCCTTTTGTGAATTGAAGCCAATCACATACACTTGCATAGTTGTGTATATGTGGTAAGCATTCAATTGAATTGGACTTTATTTATGTGTTTCATTAATTTAGATTTCATCATTTTTTTGGGATATTTTCCAATTGTAGGCATCTATATAAAAAGATGCAAGAAAAGATGTTGCTGCAGGATTTCAGATTGGTGGATCCAGTGCCTGTGGAATATGTACCATCAAGAAATCAGAATAGAGATTTCATCCAAGAACAGTTGAATAAAAGGGCTTGTTACTTAAGCAGTAGGCTAATTGGTACCTCATCTGGTCAATTGGTTGTTGTGCCATGCAACGTTGGGTGAGTAAGAATAACATTATATATCACTCTCACTTGCATATTTTGAGAACTTGCAAGATGCATATATACACTAATTATATTTCTTTGTGTAGTTTTCACTGGATTTTGACTATCATCAATGTTGAGAAGGAGATTATTTTTTTGTTGGATCCTCTTAGTCACCGCATTCGTGATCAAGATTGGAAATATGTTGTCAACATGTAAGTTTTTTGGCTTCTTTTCTTACCTTTGTTGAAACATTCAAGTATTTTGATGTGGCAATACAATTCCCACGGGTTATATGCATGTAGGGCCTTGAAAATGTATAATGCGGAGGCTGGAAGGAAAGGGAAAAAACAACCAACATGGGTAGTTGTCAAGGTATGTCCTTTTGATTAGCAACTGTTTCACTATCCTTGAAGGAGTTATTCCAATATTTCTTTTCTAACATAGGCTCCTCAACAACCGGATGCGGAGCAATGTGGTTTTTATATCATGCGATATATGAAAGATATAATTGAAAATTTGGAGTTGACCACAAGGATTCACTTCCAGCAATGGTAATAATACAATATTTTTCATTTTGCATATAAGCCCTAAAGATAATTTGTTGCATTTTCCAACACTGTTTTAGTATCATAATTGATACAAACTCATTGATGTTGCTGCTATGCTTTAATTAGTTTTGCTGCTGCTATGGTTTTCCCCTGGTTCTTGATGTGTTTCTATGTTACAATGATTTTTTTGTGAACAACCGGATGCTTTTCCCCTGGTGATTTTGATAATTTCTATGCTTTTCCCCTGGTGCTTGCTATGATTTTTTTTATACAAACCGGATACTATGCTTTTGTTACAATGATTTTTTTGATACAAACCGGATGCTATGCTTTTGTTACAAACCAGATACTAGTTGGAGACTAAATGATTGCCTAAGAAGAAAGGAATTAGAGATTAGGAGCTGCAGTGAGTAGAGTGGCTGGATAAGCTATCTTAAATGGTAACCTTAGGATTAAAGTATTGATTACATTTTTTGAACCTGCTCAACTTCCTCTAAATATCTAACACATTGATACTCGAATTTAACCTAACCTATTAAGATAACACATTGATACTCGAATTTAACCTAACACATTGATACTCGAATTTAATCAAACCTAAAGGGTACCCATTACCATATTTAGCTATACCAATGAATTTCAAGTTCAACTAGAAGTAAGAGTGAGTGTCAATATGCCTGTGGGTACCTCAAGAACAGGGAACTCTTTGTTTTTATGATTTAACCGCTCTTCATTATTTTACTCACCTCTTTTGTTTTTACCTATATTCATGTTTTTCATTAATAAGATAGAGACCCCTAACTACATTATTTAGGCTACAAGCTCGACCTCTACCACATGGCTATAGGGAAAATTTTCTTGTATTTAATTTTCAACTTTTATTTTGTTCTCCATTCATCAAGTTATCAATAATATGACATTGATTACATACTCATTTAAATAATTTTATGCAACTGAATTTCATAAAATTTATATTACAAGAATAATCAGTTTATCAATGTGATAACAACCAAGATCATGGTATAAAAATGTTATCAATATTATATAGAGTCTAACAAGTAATGGTATATGAAATCTAGCACTTGTTACATCAATCTATCTGATTAACCCTTTTCTGAATCCAAATTCAGCCTTAAATTTAAAAAAAGATGAAAAATCACCCAGCTCAACGGTAACCGTTGTATCAATTCACTAGAAAGAAAAATTTCTCCCAACAGGACTTCATTACTTACTAAACCATGATTTTATGGAATTTATATAGAAATCGCAAAAAAGAAACGCACTGAATCATAGTGAGGAAATGATCATGTTGATCCCTAATCTTATCCCTAGCCGATCATTAAACATTAAATGTGTGGGAATTTACTAGAATCTACTCCTACATGAAGCAAATGAATAAAAACTACAAGTAAAGTTTACCTACGTACCCTGTTATGACTTCATAAGAACATGCTGAATTTTCCACGTATGCTGGCCTTTAATATAGAGGGCTACAAGAGGATTATATCTTAGGTCAAGACACTCCAAATCCATCATAAACCAAAGGGAAAATAGTTTCTACTTACTAGAGGATTGAATGGACCCAAAAGGAAGCTCTAACTTGCTGTTTTGGGTGTTGAACTAAGGAGGCAGCTGCCTTCTTGCCGCATTCCTTGCTGCTGTGGTTGGTAGCAGAAATCACAGAAAATAGGGGGCTTTGTGCAGGATATTCAGGATACCAAGATGGCATCAGAGGTAGTACAATAAATAGTATATCTCTTCATCAGAGGTAGCTTTGTTCTTCTATGCTTCCTTCACTGGATTTGTTGTGTAGTCATATTTCTTTGTTCAACCATTATCATGCCTAGTAAGTTGTTGTATGTTGCTGTCGGTTCTTATAAATCTGTACACTTGAATTAGAAGGAGCAAATTATCTATGTTATATTCTAAGCAGCATATATAAGTTTCATATATGAAAGTTTTAGATTCTATGTTATATTCGTTATCTTCCACAGCAGCCTTTAAAAACTCAGTATTCTATTTTATTTGATACATGTACACATTTTTTTTAGTTATTTGACATATGGTGGATTTATGTGTTTTTACAGTTTACAAATCTCAAGTACTCCAGAGCTGAAATTGATGAAGTGCGGTTCGAGTGGGCTGAATGCATGCTAGATTACATTTGAAGTGCGGTTCTACCTTGATGTGTTAAAAGAATGTTCTACCTTGATTTTGATATATATTAGCTAGCTTTTGATGTAAAAAGAATGTTTGGGTATTTTATGGATATTGTTGTAAGAAGATTATTTATATAATTTGTAAATATTTGTGTATTTTATGGATATTATTGAATGAAGAATATTTGTATAATTTGTGAATATTTGTGTATTTTTTTTATATTGTCGGTTTTTCATTGTTTCGGAAATGAAATGTGTGCTGTTAAAAAATATACATATTACATCGGTCTTCCACCGCTGCAAAACCGGTGTTATTAACTAATATTACATTGGTCATTTACCGCTGCCAAAACTGGTGTTATTAACATACAATATTACATCGGTTTTACATCGTTGATGAAATGATGTCGTTAAGTGATACTACACCGGTTAATAACCGATTCGAAGACCGGTGTCGTTAAGTGATACTATACCGGTTGTAACCCGATGTCTAAAATGGCAGACTTTTAACATCGGCTTCATAGACATCAGTCGAAAATGAAATAGACACCGGTGGAAAATCGATGTCTATGAAGGTTTTTGTTGTAGTGGATGCATGATGCAGTGTTCATAATAGTTCATTATGTGTATGAAACACGTATACTTTGAATAATTTAACTCTTTTACATAGTGTTCATAATAGTTCTAAATAGTTTGGTTGTTTTCATTATTAATTGTGTAAAAAGTTCAGATTCCTTATAGATAAATGTTTAATACTGTGTGATCAATCACTTCTTAATGCAAATTATGTCCCTCTTTTTCAATTTTTTCTTGCAGATTTTTGAATTTCGATGTTTTATTCCCGTCACAACTGCATATGCTCATGATTCACATGTTTCAAAACTTTCTTGAAAACATTTATTCCTCCCCAACATGACCCTGTGTTTTTATCTTTGCAGCGTATTTTTATTTGAAAACTTCACTTGCAAAAGATAGCATTGTTTATTTGAAGTAGTTGGTTTTCAAAACTTTATTTTCAAATTTCTTTGAAGTACTTGCCATAATTATTTGAAAACTTACTTAAAAACTAAGTTTGCAAAGTCCTTTTTGCTAAACCTTTATTTAATTATGCTTCGTGCGTTATTTTTGATGTATATAAAATGGGGAGGATAGTGGGTTAGGTTAGAAAAATCATCAAATCATGTTAACTCACCTTATGTAATTTCTAATGCTTGCTTAATTATATATATTTTTTTTTCTAATTTTAACCTAGGTTGTCATTACATCAAAAAGGAGGAGATTGTTGGTGCAGGTTGCACTAATAATCTGATTTTGATGTATGACAAATAGATTAAACTTAGATGTGTTATTTGTCTAACCTTTTTACCAAGTGTGCAGGAATTGATGAGTCTGGAGGACCTGACACCAGGATGAAATCTAACTAGGTTTGTGGGACACAATAGCTTGTACGAAGTCCAAATAGGTCCGCGGGGCCCGACATTTGGCGAAAAGTCCGGTTAGGTCCGTGGGACTTGACAATCGACCGAAGTTCAGTTGGATCTGCTGACCTGACAACTAGTGGGAAGACCTGGTGGGTCCAAGGCAAGTCAAGCGACTATAGTTGGTAAGTGGAGGTAAGCAACTTGAAGAGAGATGAGGATGTGTTCCCCGTTAAGGGAATTGTAGGCGTCGGTCCAACTTAAGTCCATTTGAAAAACTAAGCTGAGACATTGACTAGATCCTGGTCTCAAGGATATAGGATCTAATTAGTACTATTTTTTATGTTGTGCTAATTCTGTTTTGCTAGGTAAATATATTTTTGTTGTCTGGACTAACACTTTTTTATTCAGGTGTCTGGACTCCGGGTGCCCAGAGCTAGTCCATGCGCTAGGACCAGCCCACCCAGGCAGGTGCTGTAGGCACCCGGACGGTCCAGGCGCTCGGAGTTGGTCTAGGCGTCCAGACTGGAAAACTTATCCCAAAGCTGAGCTGGAGCGCGTCAACTGGTCGAGCCATGTTAACTAAAACCTATTTATTTTATTTCTATAGTGAAATTGTAGCTATTCCTATGGGCAGATCGTCGATAGATAAGCTACCGGTGACCTGTCTTCTATGTTGTCGGAATCGTCGAGTCTTCAAGGGAAAAAAAAGGAGGGAGCTGGATCTAGGGGTGACAATTTGGGTCAGATTTATGTTAGTATGTTTGGGTTGATAGGTTGGAATATCATAATCCAAACCTAACATGATTAATATTTTGGGTCAAATTATTCGACCTGGATCCTACCCATTTATCTATATTTGACCTGAACCTAACCTGAAATGACCCACAATCCTAATTCAACCTAAACCCGACCTGACCCGAAATTACTAATTTATAAAAATATGCTCATCTTAACCCGAACTCTACCTGAACCCGACCCTAAAAGACTAATTCTATTAAAATATGCTTATTTTAACCCCGAACTCAACCACAATCTGACTCGAAAATATTTATAAATATGTTCACAAATTGTAATCGGGTTATTTCAGGTTAATCCGAACCTAATCCGTTTACTAATCGTGTTAATCAGGTCGACCCGAATCTAATCGCAAAAGACGTAAGCCTAACTTGATTTTTTTCGTGTTCGGTTCGGTTCATGTGTTTGTATCAGGTTAGAAATTGTCACCCCTAGCTGGATCACCAAAAACCCCTACTATGCCCAAGAGAGAAGGAGAGAGATTCAAAATTGAGGCTAGGAGTGTCCTGGCTCAAATATTTTGACGCTCAAGTTACTCTCCAACGAGGGAAGTGGAGAAGATGAATAGTTAAAAAATATGGGAATGTGTAAGTTTGTGTAAGAAAATAAATTGAAAATCAAATCAAATAAATGCTGGTGGAATCCGTGGATTAATCGAATAAATCACATGTTAAATTTAAAGTTAATTATTAAACTAAAACCAATTGATTTTATTTCTAAAATCAATAGTAGACAAGGAGGTTTGATTAAGGAGGAGATCGTTCATAGGGTTAAATTTGGACATTAATAGTTTTGATATACTTGACAAAATTATCAAAATATTCAAGTTAGACTTAATATTTTCTATTTTGATGAGTGTCGTACCATTGTTGAAATTTGACAAGAACTATATGTTGGTGCTAAGAGCATAATATTGAACCCAAATTTGGATGTATGATTAAGGTGAACGTTAAGTTTGTTAAGATCTAATAAGTTGATGTTAAGTGTGATGGAGTATATCACTTGATAATATTGAAGTCCTAGTTGGAACTAGACAATGATTATGTTAAATACGACAACTAAATAGTAATTAAATAATATAATTATTTGATGAATAATCTTATGAAATTTTTAAAGAATTTATAATTTTTTTTATTTTAAAAGGAATATTTTTATACGTTACGGGGATAAACCGGATAAAGGAAGTCTATTTTAGCTATTATAATTAAACGTGGAGAAGTTTATTTATTAGAATTCCCTTTCTTTTCTTTTTCATTTTTCACCCAATACCTATTCCTCCCCTTGCAATTTTCCCCTCTCGCTTGATCCCTCTTCGTTGTCTGCACAAATTCATAGCCACCTACTGCTCGACGTCGCCGGTCGACTGCCGATGCAACCCTCTTCTCCTCTCCTGATCCCTCGATGTCACCGATCGCCGATCACTTCACTCGATCGCCTCTCCACCCTCCACCCGATTGTCGTGGGCGCTGCCTCCCTTCGCACGACGCCGACTACCTGACGCCGAGCCTAGCTGATCTCCTAGGCTAGCCGATCGTTCCTAGATGGTGGCCTCGACCAGGAGCTGACCCACGCAGTGGCAGCCCACAAGCTCCATTGAGTCATGCCTTATCTTTGGGTAACACCACCATCACCCTTTCCTTCACTCCGCCTGTGCCCTAACCCGATCCAGTCAGTCATCATTTTCTTTCCCTTATCTGTCATTGGAAGCCACAACCCACATCACCGACACCGTTGATCGCAGGCATTGGATGTGGAATTGTAACACCTACAGGATCCGTAGCAATTTTATATGAATTTGTTTTCCCATGATTAGAATAGGCTTTATGTAGATTTGTTTCAAAAAAAAAAAATTAAAAGAAAATAGAACCAAAAAGAGGGGTTAACCAAGGTTTGAACCTTAAACCTTTTGGTAAGTGAGTGCAAGTGATAACCAGTAGCCCCAGCAGGGGTGTACTGTTAAGAAAAGAAAGGAGATTGTAGTTAAGGGTGGTGAAATTGAAGGCCCCTTCACTTAGAAGGAAAAGTTTGAGTTTCCTTCTTCCTTTCCAATGAGAAGATGGTTTTGCCTTCTTCCTTCATTTTTGCATAAATAAGAGAAAGGAAAGGAAAACTTCATTTTTCTCCTTTTTGTAAGGGATCGGTGGCCGACTAGAAGGGGGGTTGGATAGCTAGGTCACCCCGAACTTCTTTTCTTCTCTACAAAAGATTAGTGCACACGCGGAAATACAACTAACTAATGAAAACAATAAAGAAAGAATACCAAATCGCTAACAAGCTCGATGTAACGTGGTTTGGAGATTTCTTGCTCCTACTCCACGGCGTGTCCTTGAGATGGACGAGCCCTTGATCCTTCGGTGGATCAATTCCCGGCAATTGCCTGCTAGAGCTTTCTCCTTCTCGGTGGAGCAAACCTCTCACAAAAAATCTCTTCCTCTTTACAATGATGAACTTAGGCTTAGGAGGAAGAGAGTAGGCTTGGAAGCTTTGGGCAATGACAAGAAGTTATTCAACAAGCATGAGTAAACTCCTTCAAGCCCCAAAGCCTCCTACAAATAAGAGGAGAGAGTTGATCATCATATCAACTCATCTCGGCACCAGTCAACTGACAAAATCATCAGTCGACTGGTGTTACCGTTAGAGGTAGCCAACGGCTACTTTGCAACACCAACGGTTGGCAAACGGTCAATTACCATTCGACTGCTAAAACATGCAGTTGACTGATCCATACCGACAGAACGAACAGAACCATTCTGTTCGCGCCCAGTCGACTGCGCGGTCGACTGCACCAGTCGACTGCCAAAACATGCAGTCGACTGCTACAGTACTGCTATAGTAAAATTCTAAAATTCAGTTTTTACTCCGAGTACAATTTCTCATGCACTCGTACCCTCACCCTTACGACTCATTTGACACTTCCTTTGTAGCTTTAATTCTTGCCTTCAAGCCTACTTCCTTTGGCTCTCGTCCCTCAGATGCATTCAAGCCCGCGGCTCGTCCCTAATGCCATCCTTCGCGTATGCCTCGAAGTCGCTTCCCTCGACCCTTGTCCTCGCTGCCTTGTCCACAGTCCCTCGGATGCTCCATCTTTCACCAGACCCGAAGCCATCAACTTAAGTCGCATGTGTATCCTGTAAACCTGCACAACTCAAATACACATATCAAATACAAGGGTGAACCTAACTTAAACTCTTTGACCAACACATCAAAACCATGATTGTACCGATCAAACCTAGGTCGATTGCTCCAACAATCTCCCCCTTTTTAATTTGTGGTAATATGTTTAAGTTAGGCATAAATATCAACATGAAAATTAGAAGCAATATGTAAACATGAAGCATAATACCCAAGCTCCCCCTTAACATATGCTCTCAACCATAATTTTCAAGTTTTGCACATAGATAGGTTTTTGCACATAGTTAGGTTTCTAACGTAAACCTTCACATTTCTCCCCCTTTGACACTATCAAAAATTGTACCAAACATGTACACATATTATGGTGTCAATGTGGACTTAAAAATACCCAAAACCAGCTCTTGAAGGTGCTGGAAATAGCTACTAGTCGACTGCTATATGTCGCAGTCGACTGGCACAAACCAACCCGAATTTCAGCATTTTACAGCCAACTTCAGAAATGCATAGCAAATTCAAAAAATCATGAAATTTTGAACACAAATTTCTTATAATATTCTTTAACAAGGAAAAATATGTTTCCATGAAAATTCATCATATTTTTGAAGTTTTAATAAAAACTCAAACACCTTGAAAACTACTCAAGTTTGTATCAACTTAAACCCTAGTTTTGAATTCATATGTTTCAAAATAACTATCCACTATAAATAAAACATAAAAATGTTTTCAAAACATTTAAAATGTCCAACTATGATCTATGGGAAAGATGTCCATTAATTAAACATTTGCTTTCCCCATAGTTGGCCTATGATCACTAAAACTTGATTCATTTCATAACTCATCAAGATGCCATAAGCATAAGTGAATTATTTGTATCATCCTATCATCTCACATTTAAGGTTAGAAAATAATGAAAATCATTGTGAGATGACGATAACTTCTACTTAGCCCCCTTGATCATGAATTTCTATCAAGGCTAAGTGCTCCCCCTTAAGGTCTCAAGTCAACCTTTTTTCAAGGATTTGAACTATGATTTTAATGGTTGACTAACCTAAAATTCTCTAACCCTTGAGGATTAATTTTGGCACCCAATAGAAATTCTTTCTAATTGGATTAACCAAATATTCCTTGGGGATACATTTTCTATCTACAGTCTTGGTTTATAGTTGGCCCCTAGCAAGTAGACAATGGTAGGTCTTTTCATTGTTGGGTTCCTTGTTTCCTAACCCATTTTTCTTAAACCTTTCCCTTTGGCTCCCAATAATCATGTTTAGGGTTTTAGAGCCAATTTCAAATTTTCTAAGGGCATTGGTAATGTATTCTACCTTTTCCCTTAAAGCCTTATTTTCTTCTTCTAAACATGAATCATTTGAATTTGTAGAAGAAGCATGCATATCATTATCCTTAATAGTCATGGATTCTAATTTTTCCTTAAGCATGCAAATATCATTTTTCAAGGATTTGTTCTTTCTTTTTGCCTTAAACAAATCATCATTTGTGCTTGACATAATTTTAATTAAAACATGGGGAGGAAGATTATGTACCTCACTTACCGAGACGTCCGAATACGAAGTTTGTCCTCCCCCTTCACTTGAGCTCCCTTCTTCATCTTCACTTGAGCTCCTTCCTTCTTCTTGTTCGGATGAGGTGGATGCTATATTATCAATTCCCATTAGAGCAAAATTGAGTACATGATGCTCTTCTTCCTCCGATGATGATGATGGATCATCCCATGTTGCTTTTAGGTTTTGAGCCTTTTTCCCTTTTTCTTTTGTCTTCTTCACCTCCTTTTTCTTCCCTTCCTTCTTCTTCAAGAGAGGACAATCATCTCTTATGTGTCCTTCTCCTTGACAATTATAGCAAATGATCTTCCTTGTCCTACTTTTGCTTCTAGAACTTTTCCTAGCTCGAGATTTGTTAGAAGAAAAAGATTTAAACGCCTTTCTCATCTTCCTTACCATATATGCCTCTTGATCGCTATCCATTGAGGCACTTTATTCTTCAAAGTTGGAAAATGGTGGTGATGAAGATTTCTTTTTCTTTCCTTTCCCTTGTTTGCCAGAAGAGCTACTCCTCTTGATCTATGAGCTTCTCCATCTAATCCTTCAACTCTTGTTTCGTGAAGCTTCATTGTTGAGAAGAGTTCATCTAGAGAGGATATCTCTAGGTCCTTTGATATGTAGTATTAATCTTCAATAGAGCTCCAAGTTACGGTTCTTGGGAAAGCATTTAGGGCTTTCATCATCATGTCTCGATTTGAAAGTGTCTCATTTACACTTGTTAGCACATTAATAATTTCCTTAATTCTAGAATGTAAAATTGATACCTTTTCTCCTTTCTCAAGCTTGATATTGTTGAGTTGAGTTCGAAGGAGGTCTCTTTTTGCCAATTTTGCTTCCGATGTCCTTTCATGAAGCTCCACTAGCTTTTCCCACAAGTCTTTGGCCCTCGTATAGTTTCCAATTCTTGTTACTTCTTGTTGTGGAAGAACATGCAGTAGGTGATGCATTGCCTTGGAATTTGCTAGATGCTCTTCTTTTTGCCTTTTGATCCATCTTGTTATGTCGATTGTCTCATTGTGGTCATCCTTGGGTTCTTCAAAACCACTTCTCATGATTAGCATAATGTCAAAATCGGTATTGAAAAATACCTCCATTTTCTTCTTCCACCAAGAGAAGTCTCCTTCGAATTTAGGTGGATGAATATTTAAGCCGACCATTTTGATGAAATGCTCTCCTAGGCGATTAGTCCATTGAATGGTGCCCTCGCTCTGATACCACTTGTAAGGGATCGGTGGTCGGCTAGAAGGGGGGTTGGATAGCTAGGTCACCCCGAACTTCTTTTCTTCTCTACAAAAGATTACTGCACACGCGGAAATACAACTAACTAATGAAAACAATAAAGAAAGAATACCAAATCGCTAACAAGCTCAATGTAATGTGGTTCGGAGATTGCTTTCTCCTACTCCACGGCGTGTCCTTGAGGTGGACGAGCCCTTGATCCTTCGGTGGATCAATCCCCGGCAATCTCCGGCTAGAGCTTTCTCCTTCTCGGTGGAGCAAACCTCTCATAAAGAATCTCTTCCTCTTTAAAATGATGAACTTAGGTTTAGGAGGAAGAGAGTAGGCTTGGAAGCTTTGGGCAATGACAAGGAGTTATTCAACAAGCATGAGTAAACTCCTTCAAGCCCCAAAGCCTCCTATAAATAAGAGGAGAGAGTTGATCATCATATCAACTCATCTCAACACCAGTCGACAGACAAAACCATCAGTCGACTGGTGTTACTGTTAGAGGTAGCCAACGGCTACTTTGCAGCACCAACGGTTGGCCAACGGTCAATTACATGTCGACTGCTAAAACATGCAGTCGACTGGTACAGTCGACTACGAAAACATGCAGTCGACTAGTACAGTCGACTGCGAAAACATGCAGTCGACTGATCCATACTAACCGAACGAACAGAATCATTCTGTTCGCGCCCAGTCGACTGCGCGGTCGACTGCACCAGTCGACCGCTAAAACATGCAGTCGACTGCTACAGTACTGCTACAGTAACGCTACAGTGCTGTTACAGTGAAATCCTAAAATTCAATTTTTACTCCAAGTACAATTTTTCATGCACTCATACCGTCACCCTTACGACTCATTTGACACTTCCTTTGTAGCTTTAACTTCTTGCCTTCAAGCCTACTTCCTTTGGCTCTCGTCCCTCGGATGCATTCAATCCCACGGCTTGTCCCCAAAGCCATCCTTTGCGTATGCCTCAAAGTCGCTTCCCTCGGCCCTTGTCCTCGCTGCCTTGTCCACGGTCCCTCGGATGCTCCATCCTTCACCAGACTCGAAGCCATCAACTTGAGTCGCATGTGTATCCTGCAAACCAACACAACTCAAATACACATATCAAATACAAGGGTGAACCTAACTTAAACTCTTTGACCAACACATCAAAACCATGATTGTACCGATCAAACCTAGGTCGATTGCACTAACAATCTCCCCTTTTTGATGTGTGGCAATATGTTTAAGTTAGGCATAAATATCAACATGAAAATTAGAAGTAATATGTAAACATGAAGCATAATACCCAAGCTCCCCCTTAACATATGCTCTCAACCATAATTTTCAAGTTTTGAACATAGTTAGGTTTTTGCACATAGTTAGGTTTCTAACTTACATTTCTCCTCCTTTGACACCATTAAAAATTGTACCAAATATGTACACATACTATGGTATCAATGTGGACTTAAAATACCTAAAACCAGCTCTTGAAGGTGCTGGAAAACAGCTACCAGTCGACTGCTATCTGTCGCAGTCGACTGGCACAAACCAACCCGAATTTCACCATTTTACAGCCAACTTAAGAAATGCATAGAAAATTCGAAAAATCATGAAATTTTGAACACATATTTCTTATAATGTTCTTTAACAAGAAAAAATATGTTTCCATGAAAATTCATCATATTTTTGAATTTTTAATAAAATCTCAAACACCTTGAAAAATACTCAAGTTTGCATCAACTTAAACCCTAGTTTTGAATTCATATGTTTCAAAATAACTATCCACTGTAAACAAAACATAAAAATGTTTTCAAAACATTTAAAATGTCCAACTATGATCTATGGGCTAGATGCCCATTAATTAAACATTTTCTTTCCCCATAGTTGGCCTATGATCACTAAAACTTGATTCATTTCATAACTCATCAAGATGCCATAAGCATAAGTGAATTATTTGTATCATCCTATCATCTCACATTTAAGGTTAGAAAATAATGCAAATCATTGTGAGATGACGATAACTTCTACTTAGCCCCCTTGATCATGAATTTCTATCAAGGCTAAGTGCTCCCCCTTAAGGTCTCAAGTCAACCTTTTTTCAAGGATTTGAACTATGATTTTAATGGTTGACTAACCTAAAATTCTTTAACCCTTGAGAATTGATTTTGGCACCCAATAGAAATTCTTTCTAATTGGATTAACCAAATATTCCTTGGGGATCCATTTTCTATCTATAGTCTTGGTTTTTGGTTGACCCATAGCAAGTAGACAATGGTAGGTCTTTTCATTGTTGGGTTCTTTGTATCATAACCCATTTTTCTTAAAACTTGCCCTTTGGCTCCCAATAATCATGTTTAGGGTTTTAGAGCCAATTTCAAATTTTCTAAGGGCATTGGTAAGGTATTCTACCTTTTCCCTTAAAGCCTTATTTTCTTCTTCTAAACATGAATCATTTGAATTTGTAGAAGAAGCATGCATATCACTATCCTTAATAGTCATGGATTCTAATTTTTCCTTAAGCATGCAAATATCATTTTTCAAGGATTTGTTCTTTCTTTTTGCCTTAAACAAATCATCATTTGTGCTTGACATAATTTTAATTAAAACATGGGGAGGAAGATTATGTACCTCACTTACCGAGACGTCCGAATCCGAAGTTTGTCCTCCCCCTTCACTTGAGCTCCCTTCTTCATCTTCACTTGAGCTCCTTCCTTCTTCTTGTTCGGATGAGGTGGATGCTACATCATCAATTCCCATTAGAGCAAAATTGACTACATGATGCTCATCTTCCTCCGATGATGATAATGGATCATCCCATGTTGCTTTTAGGTTTTGAGCCTTTTTCCCTTTTTCTTTTGTCTTCTTCTCCTCCTTTTTCTTCCCTTCCTTCTTCTTCAAGACAGGACAATCATCTCTTATGTGTCCTTCTCCTTGACAATTATAGCAAATGATTTTCTTTGTCCTACTTTTGCTTCTAGAATTTTTCCTAGCACGAGATTTGTTAGAAGAAAAAGATTTAAATGCCTTTCTCATCTTCCTTACCATATATGCCTCTTGATCGCTATCCATTGAGGCACTTGATTCTTCGAAGTTGGAAAATGGTGGTGATGAAGATTTCTTTTTCTTTCCTTTTCCCTTGTTTGCCACAAGGGCTACTCCTCTTGATCTATGAGCTTCTCCATCTAATCCTTCAACTCTTGTTTCGTGAAGCTTCATTGTTGAGAAGAGTTCATCTAGAGAGGATTTCTCTAGGTCCTTTGATATGTAGTATGAATCTACAATGGAGCTCCAAGTTACGGTTCTTGGGAAAGCATTTACGGCTTTCATCATCATGTCTCGATTTGAAAGTGTCTCACCTACACTTGTTAGAACATTAATAATTTCCTTAATTCTAGAATGTAAAATTGATACCTTTTCTCTTTCTCAAGCTTGATATTGTTGAGTTGAGTTCGAAGGAGGTCTCTTTTCGCCAATTTAGCTTCCGATGTCCCTTCATGAAGCTTCACTAGCTTTTCCCACAAGTCTTTGGCACTCGTATAGTTTCCAATTCTTCTTACTTCTTGTTGTGGAAGAACATGTAGTAGGTGATGCATTGCCTTAGAATTTGCTAGATACTCTTCTTTTTGCCTTGTGGTCCATCTTATTATGTCGATTGTCTCATTGCGTTCATCCTTGGGTTCTTCAAAACCACTTCTCATGATTAGCATAATGTCAAAATCGGTATTAAAAAATACCTCCATTTTCTTCTTCCACCAAGAGAAGTCTCCTTCGAATTTAGGTGGATGAATATTTGAGCCGGCCATTTTGATGAAATGCTCTCCTAGGCGATTAGTCCGTTGAAGGGCGCCCTCACTCTGATACCACTTGTAAGGGATTGGTGGCCGGCTAGATGGGGGGTTGGATATCTAGGTCACCCCGAACTTCTTTTCTTCTCTACAAAAGATTAGTGCACACGCGAAAATACAACTAACTAATGAAAACAATAAAGAAAAAATACCAAATCACTAACAAGCTCGATGTAACGTGGTTCGGAGATTGCTTGCTCCTACTCCACGGCGTGTCCTTGAGGTGGACGAGCCCTTGATCCTTCGGTGGATCAATCCCCGGCAATCTCTGACTAGAGCTTTCTCCTTCTCGATGGAGCAAACCTCTCATAAAGAATCTCTTCCTCTTTACAATGATGAACTTAGGTTTAGGAGGAAGAGAGTAGGCTTGGAAGCTTTGAGCAATGACAAGGAGTTATTCAACATGCATGAGTAAACTCCTTCAAGCCCCAAAGCCTCCTATAAATAAGAGGAGAGAGAGTTGATCATCATATCAACTCATCTCGACACCACTCGACTGACAAGACCATCAGTCGACTGGTGTTACAGTTAGAGGTAACCAACGGCTACTTTGCAGCACCAACGGTTGGCCAACGGTCAATTACCAGTCGACTGCTAAAACATGCAGTCGACTCATACAGTCGACTACAAAAACATGCAGTCGACTGATCCATACTGACCGAACGTACAGAACCATTCTGTTCGCGCCCAATCGACTGCGCGGTCGATTGCACCAGTCGATTGCAAAAACATGCAGTCGACTGCTACAGTTCTGCTACAGTAACGCTACAGTACTGCTACAATAAAATCCTAAAATTCAATTTTTACTCCAAGTACAATTTCTCATGCACTCGTACCCTCAGCCTTACGACTCATTTGACACTTCCTTTGTAGCTTTAATTCTTGCCTTCAAGCCTACTTCCTTTGGCTCTCGTCCCTCGGATGCATTCAAGCCCGCGGCTCGTCCCTAATGTCATCCTTCGCGTATGCCTCGAAGTCGCTTCCCTCGACCCTTGTCCTCGCTGCCTTGTCCACGGTCCCTCGGATGCTCCATCTTTCACCAGACCCGAAGCCATCAACTTGAGTCGCATGTGTATCCTGTAAACCTGCACAACTCAAATACACATATCAAATACAAGGGTGAACCTAACTTAAACTCTTTGACCAACACATCAAAACCATGATTGTACCGATCAAACCTAGGTCGATTGCTCCAACAATCTCCCCCTTTTTAATTTGTGGTAATATGTTTAAGTTAGGCATAAATATCAACATGAAAATTAGAAGCAATATGTAAACATGAAGCATAATACCCAAGCTCCCCCTTAACATATGCTCTCAACCATAATTTTCAAGTTTTGCACATAGTTAGGTTTTTGCACATAGTTAGGTTTCTAACTTAAATCTTCACATTTCTCCCCCTTTGACACCATCAAAAATTATACCAAACATGTACACAAACTATGGTATCAATGTGGACTTAAAAATACCCAAAACCAGCTCTTGAAGGTGCTGGAAAACAACTACCAGTCGACTGCTATCTGTCTCAGTCGACTGGCACAAACCAACCCGAATTTCAGTATTTTACAGCCAACTTCAGAAATGCATAGAAAATTCAAAAAATCATGAAATTTTGAACACATATTTCTTATAATGTTCTTTAACAAGGAAAAATATGTTTCCATGAAAATTCATCATATTTTTGAAGTTTTAATAAAAAATCAAACACCTTGGAAAATACTCAAGTTTGCATTAACTTAAATCCTAGTTTTGAATTCATATGTTTCAAAATAACTATCCACTATAAATAAAACATAAAAATATTTTCAAAACATTTAAAATGTCCAACTATGATCTATGGGAAAGATGTCCATTAATTAAACATTTGCTTTCCCCATAGTTGGCCTATGATCACTAAAACTTGATTCATTTCATAACCCATCAAGATGCCATAAGCATAAGTGAATTATTTGTATCATCCTATCATCTCACATTTACGGTTAGAAAATAATGAAAATCATTGTGAGATGAAGATAACTTCTACTTAGCCCCCTTGATCATGAATTTCTTTCAAGACTAAGTGCTCCCCCTTAAGGTCTCAAGTCAACCATTTTTCAAGGATTTGAACTATGATTTTAATGGTTGACTAACCTAAAATTCTTTAACACTTGAGGATTGATTTTGGCACCCAATAGAAATTCTTTCTAATTGGATTAACCAAATATTCCATAGGGATCCATTTTCTATCTATAGTCTTGGTTTTTGGTTGGCCCCTAGCAAGTAGACAATGGTAGGTCTTTTCATTGTTGGGTTCCTTGTATCCTAACCCATTTTTATTAAAACTTGCCCTTTGGCTCCCAATAATCATGTTTAGGGTTTTAGAGTCAATTTCAAATTTTCTAAGGGCATTGGTAAGGTATTCTACCTTTTCCCTTAAAGCCTGATTTTCTTTTTCTAAACATGAATCATTCGAATTTGTAGAAGAAGCATGCATATCATTATCCTTAATAGTCATGGATTCTAATTTTTCCATAAGCATGTAGATATCTTTTTTAAGGATTTGTTCTTTCTTTTTGCCTTAAACAAATCATCATTTGTGCTTGACATAATTTTAATTAAAACATGGGGAGGAAGATTATGTACCTCACTTACCGAGACGTCCGAATCCGAAATTTGTCCTCCCCCTTCACTTGAGCTCCCTTCTTCATCTTCACTTGAGCTCCTTCCTTCTTCTTGTTCGGATGAGGTGGATGCTACATCATCAATTCCCATTAGAGCAAAATTGACTACTTGATGCTCTTCTTCCTCCGATGATGATTATAGATCATCCCATGTTGCTTTTAGGTTTTGAGCCTTTTTCCCTTTTTCTTTTGTCTTCTTCTCCTCCTTTTTCTTCCCTTCCTTCTTCTTCAAGACAGGACAATCATCTCTTATGTGTCCTTCTCCTTGACAATTATAGCAAATGGTCTTCCTTGTCCTACTTTTGCTTCTAGAACTTTTCCTCGCATGAGATTTGTTAGAAGAAAAAGATTTAAATGTCTTTCTCATCTTCCTTACCATATATGCCTCTTGATCGCTATCCATTGAGACACTTGATTCTTCGGAGTCGGAAGATGGTGGTGATGAAGATTTCTTTTTCTTTCCTTTTCCCTTGTTTGCCAGAAGGGCTACTCCTCTTGATCTATGAGCTTCTCCATCTAATCCTTCAACTCTTGTTTCGTGAAGCTCCATTGTTAAGAAAAGTTCATCTGGAGAGGATTTCTCAAGGTCCTTTGATATGTTATGAATCTATAATGGAGCTCCAAGTTGCGGTTCTTGGGAAAGCATTTAGGGCTTTCATCATCATGTCTCAATTTGAAAGTGTCTCACCTACACTTGTTAGCCCATTAATAATTTCCTTAATTCTAGAATGTAAAATTGATACCTTTCTCCTTTCTCAAGCTTGATATTGTTGAGTTGAGTTCGAAGGAGGTCTCTTTTTGCCAATTTTGCTTCCGGTGTCCTTTCATGAAGCTCCACTAGCTTTTCCCACAAGTCTTTGGCCCTCGTATAGTTTCCAATTCTTGTTACTTCTTGTTGTGGAAGAACATGTAGTAGGTGATGGATTGCCTTGGAATTTGCTAGATGCTCTTCTTTTTGCCTTTTGGTCCATCTTGTTATGTCGATTGTCTCATTGCGTTCATCCTTGGGTTCTTCAAAACCACTTCTCATGATTAGCATAATGTCAAAATCGATATTGAAAAATACCTCCATTTCCTTCTTACACCAAGAGAAGTCTCCTTTGAATTTGGGTGGATGAATATTTGAGCCGGCCATTTTGATGAAATGCACTTCTCGGCAATTAGTCCGTTGAAGGGCGTCCTCGATCTGATACCACTTGTAAGGGATCGGTGGCCGGCTAGAAGGGGGGTTGGATAGCTAGGTCACCCCGAACTTTTTTTCTTCTCTACAAATGATTAGTGCACACACGGAAATACAACTAACTAATGAAAACTATAAAGAAAGAATACCAAATCGCTAACAAGCTCGATGTAACATGGTTCGGAGATTGCTTGCTCCTACTCCACGGAGTGTCCTTGAGGTGGACGAGCCCTTGAGCCTTCAGTGGATCAATCCCCGGCAATCTTCGGCTAGAGCTTTCTCCTTCTCGATGGAGCAAACCTCTCACAAAGAATATCTTCTTCTTTACAATGATGAACTTAGGTTTAGGAGGAAGAGAGTAGGCTTGGAAGGTTTGGGCAATGACAAGAAGTTATTCAACAAGCATGAGTAAACTCCTTCAAGCCCCAAAGCCTCCTATAAATAAGAGGAGAGAGTTGATCATCATATCAACTCATCTCGGCACCAGTCGACTGACAAAACCATCAGTCGACTGGTGTTACTGTTAGAGGTAGCGAACGACTACTTTGTAGCACCAAAGGTTGGCCAACGGTCAATTACCAGTCGACTGCTAAAACATGCAGTCGACTGATCCATACTGACTGAATAAACAGAACCATTCTGTTCACGCCCAGTCGACTGCGCGGTCGACTGCACCAGTCGACTGCTAAAACATGCAGTCGACTGCTACAGTACTGCTACAGTAACGCTACAGTACTACTACAGTAAAATCCTAAAATTCAATTTTTACTCTGAGTATAATTTCTCATGCACTCGTACCCTCACCCTTACGACTCATTTGACACTTCCTTTGTAGCTTTAACTTTTTGCCTTCAAGCCTTCTTCCTTTGGCTCTCGTCCCTCGGATGCATTCAATCCCGCGGCTCGTCTCCAATGTTATCCTTCGCGTATGCCTCGAAGTCGCTTCCCTCGGCCCTTGTCCTCGCTGCCTTGTCCACGGTCCCTCGGATGCTCCATCCTTCACCAGACCTGAAGCCATCAAATTGAGTCGCATGTGTATCCTGTAAACCTGCACAACTCAAATACACATATCAAATACAAGGGTGAACCTAACTTAAACTCTTTGACACACACATCAAAACCATGATCGTACCGATCAAACCTAGGTCGATTGCACCAACACTTTCTTCCTCCTCCTTCCTTCTTCCACCGAAATTCCCAAGCCATTTTCTTCATTTGCTGAAACTAAGCTAAAAAGGGGGGGGTCTTCTTCCTAGGCAAACTTATCAAACAAGGGTATTGTTCCTTTTATTCCCTCACCTGTAGTACAAGTAGCTTTGTATGCTTTATGCTTAAAGGTTACTTGAAAAACCTAGGGTCTTGCCTTGCAAGTTTTGGCCAAGATAAGGATTTGAGGTTACCTATGGTTGTTAAAAGTTTCATGCTACTTGTTGCTTAAAAAAAAATTTAGAAACCATCTCCTTTAGGTTTCGGCCAAAAAGAGATGAAAAAGGTTAGAGAAAGTTTTAGACTTAAATTATGTTGCTCATGCTTCCCCATGATGTATGATAGTCTATATCTTGTTAGATTAAGTTTCCATATCTTATATTGCTTGAAAAACCTAGAACCTTACCTTTAGGTTTCGGCCAAAAGAAATGAAAAGGGTTAGAGAAATTTTTAGACTTAAATTATGTTGCTCATGCTTCCCCATGATGTATGATAGTCTATATCTTGTTAGATTTAGTTTCCATATCTTATATTGCTTGAAAAACCTAGAACCTTACCTTTAGGTTTCGGCCAAAAGAAATGAAAAGGGTAAGAGAAAGTTTTAGACTTGAATTATGTTGCTCATGCTTCCCCATGATGTATGATATTCTATATATTGTTAGATTAAGTTTCCATACCTTATATTGCTAGAAAAACCTAGAACCTTACCTTTAGGTTTCGGTCAAAAAGGAATTAAAAGGGTTAGAGAAAGTTTTAGACCTAAATTATGTTGCTTATGCTTCCTCATGATGTATGATCTTCTATATATTGTTAGTTTAAGTTCCCATGCCTTATGTTACTTGAACCTTACCTTTAGGTTTTGGCCAAAAGGAATGAAAAGGGTTAGAGAAAGTTTTAGACCTAAATTATGTTGCTTATGCTTCCTCATGATGTATGATCTTCTATATATTGTTAGGTTAAGTTTCTATGCCTTATATTGCTTGAAAAACCTAGAACCTTAGCTTTAGGTTTCGGCCAAAGGAAATGAAAAGGGTTAGAGAAAGTTTTAGACCTAAATTATGTTTTCTTATGCTTCCTCATGATGAATGACTTTCTATATAATGTTAGTCTAAGTTTCCATGCCTTATGTTACATTAAAAACCTAAAGCCTTACCCTTAGGTTTCGTCCAAAGAAATGAAAAATTTATAGAAAGTCTTTAGACCTAAATTATGTTTTCTTATGTCTCCTCATGATGTATGATCTTCTTGATAGTGTTAGTTTAAGTTTCCATGCCTTATATTGCAAAAAAAAAAAATAATAAATAAATAGAATTATACTTCTAGAGGTTTCGGCCAAGATTGAACATTAGGGTTAGAACCTCATCTATGCCTACTAAGAGTCTCATTTGCTATACTATGCATGGTGTAAAAGTTTCATGCTTTAAGTTGTTAGAAGAAAACTAGAATCATGCTTACATGTTTCGGCCAAGACAAGGGATTTAGGTTAAGGAGCTACCTAGGGTTCTTAATAGGTCCCACATGTTATGTTATGTATTATGAGAACTTAGGCTATTGATTTCATGTTTTATGTTGCTTGGGAATCTATTATTCATGCTCATATGTTTTGGCCAAATCATGAGTTAAGGATTGTAGGAAGTTCAAAACCCCAATCATGCATGATAATGACTCCTTATGATGTGATATGGATTTTATGTCACCATGTTATATGTTATGTGCACTTATGCCATCATGTTATGTTTTCCTTATGATATGCTATATGTTATGTGCACTTATGCCATCATGTTGTGTTTTCTCTACGATATGCTATATGTTATGTGCACTTTATGTTTATGCAAAACTTATGTATGATGAAAAGCCTAAGAGATGCTTCCCTTAAGTTGGGATTAAGAGCAATCTTCATGATATGACAAGAACATGATATGCTATGATATGACAAGAACATGATATGCCATGATATGATAAGAAACATGATATGCTATTTTACTTTGTATGACTTGTACCGGGGATGGACTCCTAAGTTGCCCCAGGTCGATGGTCAAAGAAACAGGCCTAGTAAGGGATGGGCTCCTAAGTGCCCCTAGGTCGATGGTCAAGGAAATGGGCCTAGTTCCTAATAGGTTTGAGATTAGCTACCTCGGATCTATTTAGGATGCGCGCAAATTCATGTATGTGGTACAAAGCCGAGCCCTCATGTTGATATTATGTTTAAGTACTTATATGATATATGTTTTCAAAAGGACATCTTGCATCTACTCATTTCATGATACATGTTTTTAAAAGGACATCTTGCATATACTTATTCATGCTAAATGGTTTCCTTATGCTTTAGTGAAATGCTTTTGGAAACATGTCTATGATGCCTAGATGATCATGCTATTACTTTATGTATATGCTCTCATATGCTATGTTATGATTTGCTTAAATGAGTATGATACTACTTTATGCTAGCATGCGAATTTTATACCTAGATGACGGTTAAAGGAATACTACTTTATGTTAAATGCATGATTCATGTTTTGTGAGTAGGAAAGAATCTTACTAAGTCTATGTGCTTATAGTTTAATTTCACTTGTACTGCAGATAAAGGAAAAGAATGGTTAAACTAAAAGGGGAGCAGCAGGAAAGGCAAGGATGTGTGTGGCAGTGGCATGGTGGAATAGATCTGCTTTATGCTTATATGTTTTAAAACTTTACATGTGATCCTATTTTGCTACATGATGCTTTTGATGGTGCATACTCATTATGAACTTTTGTTTCCATGTTCCATATCAGTATGCTTTATGATAATGGACATGCTTCTATGATAACATTAATATGATCATGATTATTAGTTTTTATTTATATGTAGTTTCATCTACTTGCTTCCGCTGCCATATACGCATGTATGCATGCTTATGTTTTATGTTTCAAGTAACCCCGTCCTTCGTAAGCAGCTGAGGGGCGGGCGTTACAGTTGGGGGATTGTAACACCCATAGGATCCCTAGCAATTTTATATGAATTTGTTTTCCCATGATTAGAATAGGCTTTATGTAGATTTGTTTCAAAAAAAAAAATTAAAAGAAAATAGAGCCAAAAAGAGGGTTAACCAAGGTTTGAACCTTGAACCTCTTGGTAAGTGGGTGCAAGTGATAATCAATAGCCCCAACAGGGGTGTGCTGTTAAGAAGAGAAGGGAGATTGTAGTTAAGGGTGGTGAAAGTGAAGGCCCCTTCACTTAGAAGGAAAAGTTTGAGTTTCCTTCTTCCTTTCCAATGAGAAGATGGTTTTGCCTTCATCCTTCATTTTTGCATAAATAAGAGAAAGGAAAGGAAAACTTCATTTATCTCCTTTCTTCCTCCTCCTTCCTTCTTCCACCGAAATTCCCAAACCATTTTCTTTTTTTTATTGTAACGACCCGGCCCATTTGGCGGCCCATTTGGCGACCCTCGGGTCGTCGACCGTCGACCGTCAACCGTGTCGTTACTCACTAGGACTTTCCACCCCTGACCAGTGGATTTTTGCCTTCCCCAAGATTCAAACTCTAGACCTCCAAGATTAAGTACTAGAGTTTATGAATCCTGGTAGCCAAGTGAGCGCCGCTCACTTGG
Source organism: Zingiber officinale (assembly GCF_018446385.1). NCBI lineage: Eukaryota > Viridiplantae > Streptophyta > Magnoliopsida > Zingiberales > Zingiberaceae > Zingiber > Zingiber officinale. Next base: position 70,022,859 of record NC_056007.1, on the reverse strand, counting down.
CTACCAGGATTCATAAACTCTAGTACTTAAGCTTGGAGGTCTAGAGTTCGAATCCTGGGGAAGGTAAAAATCCACTGGCTAGGGGTGGAAAGTCCTAGTGAGTAACGACACGGTTGACGGTCGACGACCCGAGGGTCGCTAAATGGGCCACCAAATGGGTCGGGTCGTTACAGGAATACCCGATGGTCGCCACGTATCCATCCACGGGAGGGTATGGTGTGCCACTTTATCTTTGTCCATTTCCTTACCTGACCTCCGGCCATTGTGTTCATCCAATCAGCACGCTGGTTGAAGATCTTGGGCTATAGCGACCATATTCTTGACAGAATCCCGACCACCACAATAGACCAGTGATCCCTCGTGGGCTGCTGAGGTTAGATCACCACTGTCAGAGAGGGAGCCAAGCTATCATGCTATAGAGGTAATGAATTTAACCCTAACAGCATATTTGGTGGTTTGAAATGTTGGATTTCTAATTTGTGGATCCGATTTAGTGGACAACTGCCTCACCTAGCTCTGGGCATCAATTTCTGGTAGCAAGCTTCTCAGGCCAGAAGTCAACAGTTGTGAGATTGGATTTGGGTGAGTATTGTGTTGATTTGTTCATGAATGTAAATCCAGATTGGGTGTAGAATGGTTAGGGATCAGCTAGTCTTATTTAGTTGCAAAATAATTAGGCTTAGTTGGGGAATTAAACCTAATCTAATGAAACAATGAGATTAGAGAGATCTAAACATCTCTTCGGGGTGTAAGCGAATATCGTGATACGATTAGGGTCATTCTAATTAGTTTAGGGGATTGGATTGAGCTATTTAATTCATATGAAGATAACTAAATTGTATATACTAATGCAAGGCTCTGACTGAGATGAGAGACATTATGTGGGAGTTATCTAGGACGGATAACACACATAGAGCCAAGTACTTCTTGATTTGTTTCTGTAGTAATTTGACCTTAATGCATGATCTATATTTAGATAGGTTGTTATATTTACCTTGTCTGCACTCGTATTATTTCATGAGCTTGACACTTGGTTGCTTGATCTTTGAGATGATCGATTCCATATCTATACAGTCTATCATTGGTCATCTATGATATTTAGTAGTTACTGGATATCTTGTTTATTTCCATTTATTGTTGTATATACATCTACTTGGCATGGTGATTATACTATGGCATAGTTGTTTGCTATATCTGTGGTAATGATTATTTGCATATTGCTCATCATAGTATTTCATGCATGCTAGTGACTATGTCTCCCTTGTGGTTGAGAGAGTCGTTAGCCATTGTTGCTCACTCTACCGCTCATGATAGTGTGCTTGGAGTGAGTGCAGCTTGTCCTGACATGCCCAACTCGCTTCACTCAAAAGTAGTGTTAGCTAGAGTTATGAGCAGCAAGGACCCCGTTGCTATATAGCTACTCAGCAAACTGTTCACTCACACCACTTAGAAGCAGTGGTTGTTGATAGTGTGTACAGTGGTCATTGTCCCGACCTCTCGACTATACAGGGGTCGTGGTAGCTGAGAGGTGAGCGGAAGTGACCATGTCGTACATATGCATATGATAGGTGATTGCATATGCTTGTGATTGATTATAGCCATATGTCTGTGATATATTTACATATGGTTGAGATTTGTCTGTTCTATGTACTTGACATTGACTTGCTTATTGGTAGTTGGATAGACCATATATGATGCTTTAGTATTTATGAGCAGTTATGTTGTAGATTCACTTTTGCACTTGCAGTTATTAGGTGCTCGGCACACCATTCAAGTATCGACACTGATTATGGCATTACTATTATACTTGTTGATCATTTTTCTATGAGATTGCATACCTTTGAATCTCTATACATATTATGTTTATGCACTGTCTATGACCTTTATCCGCTGAGTCACTTGCACTCACCACCCCTTTTATTTTTTTTTCTTTCACCAAGGAGCAAGAAGAGGATTTATGGAGTTGTTTGGAGATTCTGTCAGTCAGTCTCATGTCACATTGAGTGACTTCTTTTGTTATTGCTTCCACTCATATTATTGGTTTTAGACATGTACATGTAATATGTATCTTCTGCATGGAGTTTAGCCTTGTGGCTTCTTGTAATTGTTTTGATGTTTTTGTGTCAAGCTAGGTCGGCTCGTAGTCAGTTATTTTGGATTTATATGTTTACTTTATGCTTTCCGCTATATTTTTGATCCAGCTGTGTGGGCTACCTTTTATCTTTTGTGGTTGTATTTATTTCCAGCCTGTGGGCAAATATTATTATTCTTATTTAGCCATATAGCTATGTATTAAGTTTTAATTGTCACTATTACATGCATTAAGCCATATAACTATTACTCTTGGGGCGTGATAATTTATTGGTATCAGAGTCACAGGTTTACGAGGTATGTTTTTGTTGTTTCGCATTTTATGTTTTTTTTTTCTCGATGTAACTTTTCAAGTTTAAGATTTTTATTTCTCGATCGGGGACCTTAAGGAGTGGTCGACCTAGCTTCCATAAGGGGAATCGGAGACTTTAAACCCCTAATAGTTGAGCGTGCTTCCTCCGCACAGTACCATTCGAGCGTGCTTCCTTCGCTCATTGACAGTCGATCGGAAACCTTAAGGAGTAACCGGCCTGGCTTCCTTAAGGGGAACCGGAGACTTTAAACCCCTAATAGTTGAGCGTGCTTCCTCTGCTCAGTACTATTCGAGCGAGCTTCCTCCGCTCAGCGACCGTCGTTCGAGGACCTTAAGGAGTGACCAGCCTGGCTTCCTTAAGGGGAACCGGAGACTTTAAACCCCTAATAGTTGAGCGTGCTTCCTCCGTTCAGTACTATTCGTGCGTGCTTCCTCCTCTCAGCAACAGTCGATCGGGGACCTTAAGGAGTGACCGGTCTGGCTTCCTTAAGGTGAATTGGAGACTTTAAACCCCTAATAGTTGAGCGTACTTCCTCCGCTCAGTACTATTCGAGTGTGCTTCCTCCGCTCAGCAACAGTCGATCGGGGACCTTAAGGAGTGACCGGCCTGGCTTCCTTAAGGGGAACCAGAGACTTTAAACCCCTAATAGTTGAACGTGCTTCCTCCGCTCAGTACTGTTCGGGCGTGCTTCCTCCGCTCAATGACAGTCGATCGCGGACCTTAAGGAGTGACCGACCTGGCTTTTTTAAGGGGAACCGGAGACTTTAAACCCCAAATACTTGAGCGTGCTTCCTCTGCTCAGTACTATTCGAGCGTGCTTCCTTCGCTTAGTGACAGTCGATCGGGGACCTTAAGGAGTGACCGGTCTGGCTTCCTTAAGGGGAACCGGAGACTTTAAACCCCTAATAGTTGAGTGTGCTTCTTCCGCTCAGTACTATTCGAGCGTCCTTCCTCCGCTCAGCGACTGTCGATCGGGGACCTTAAGGAGTGACCAGTCTGGCTTCCTTAAGGGGAACTGGAGACTTTAAACCCCTAATAGTTGAGCGTGCTTCCTCCGCTCAGTACTATTCGAGCGTGCTTCCTCCGCTCAGCGATAGTCGATTGGGGACCTTAAGGAGTGACCAGCCTGGCTTCTTTAAGGGGAACCGGAGACTTTAAACCCTTAATAGTTTGAGCATGCCTCCTCCGCTTGGTAATGGTTAACTAGGATATCTCGAGAAGAGAATGGCTTGACTCTCGTCAAAATAGCTGGAGACTTTAAACTCCGAGCAAGGTCAGATTCGTTTGGAAGTACATTCCTAATCGAAATATATTAACCTCCTGGCCTTCAAGTATAATTTTAGATTCGCTGGGGAGTACATTCCCGACCGAAATATATCAACCTCCTGGCTTTCAAGTATTATTTCAGATTCGTTTGGGAGTATATTCCTGACCGAAATATCTTAATTTCATATTCGCTTGGGAGTACATTCCCAACCGAAATATATCAATCTCCTGACCTTCAAGCATTAATTCATATTCGCTCGGGAGTACATTCCTGACCGAAATATATTAATTTCAAATTCGATCGGGAGTACATTCCCGACTGAAATATATCAACCTCCTAGCCTTCAAGTATAATTTTATATTCGCTCGGGAGTATAATCCCGACCGAAATATATCAACCTCCTAGCTTTCAAGTATTATTTCAGATTCGCTCGGGAGTACATTCCCGACTGAAATATATCAATCTCCTGACCTCCAAGCATTAATTCAGATTCGCTCGAGAGTACATTCCCAACCAAAATATATCAACCTCCTGGCCTGCAAGTATTATTTCAGATTTGCTCGGGAGGGCATTCCCGACCGAAATATATTAATTTCAGATTCGCTTAGGAGTACATTCCTGACCGAAATATATCAATCTCCTGACCTTCAAACATTAATTCAGATTTACTTGGGAGTACATTCCCGACCAAAATATATTAAAATTAGATTCGCTTGGGAATACATTCCCGACCGAAATATATCAAATTTCTATCTTTCAGATATCAATTCAGGTTCACTCAGGAATACATTCCCGACCGAGATATATTAACATTCCAGCCTTCAGGTATCAATTCAGATTCGCTCGGGAGTACATTCCTGACCGAAATATATTAATTTCATATTCGCTCGGGAGTAGATTCCCGACCAAAATATATCAACCTCTTGGCCTTCAAGTATAAATTCAGATTCACTCAGGAGTACATTCCTGACTGAATTATATCAGCATTTCAACCTTTAAATGTCAATTCAAATTCACTTGGGAATGGTTTCCTGACCGAGATATCATAGTACTTTGTTTTTACTTGTGAAGATTAAATTCGCTCGGAGCAAAAAACTAAGTGGGGCAATCAGCCAGAATTATCATGAAATTTGCTCGGAATATGAAGCTGGACCAGAGTATAATAGTGGATAGAATCCTTTATACCAACATGATTCACTCTAAAAAGGTATATAGTCCACAAGAAATAAGTAAGTGCTAGTTTCTACCAATATATTCTCAGGTGAAAACAATAAGGAAAAATGCTTATGTTTAATTACTTGTCCCGTTACATACCCACTTATGGGCTTATGTTGTTTCACGACCGCTTCGTTAGAGCACCTATTCCTTACCTCTTGTCTGTTATAAGTAAAACAAGCGCAGATTTAAGAATAGAGAAGTGTCATAAGACAATGGACCATAAAACAAGGATGGCTCTGAGGACTAACAACCTTAAAGACAGGTAGGTGAACAAGTAAGTATCACCTCTCGGATATTCACCTGTCGTACATACATACAAATAATTACTCTGCATATTCATTTCTTATACTATAATTGTCACATGTCTGCTTTAAAAGTCTACAAATATATTTAACATACTATGATTAACACATACCTGCTTTAAAGATTTGCAAGTGTATTTACCATAGGCTGAAATATATACATATATGGACCAAGTCATGAGTCAGTAATGTTTTTCGTGGCACAAGGCTAACCGAATGAATGAGAGCAAGCACCCATAGTTAATCTTACAACCAGTTCATCCACACAAGGTTCACTTAAAACTACTGATGAGGTGCTTGGGCAACTCTTTATTGAGTCACCGCCGATCTATAAATTGAGGAGGAGGCTCTTGAGATAAAACCCCCCTTCTCGTAGCTATTTAAGTACCCCATCAGCAGAATGAGTTAGAGTCCCTACAATACGGCTAGCAAACTCATTCTTGAATTCAGAAGAGGTTAACTACTATTGGCGTCGGACCTCCCAGCGCTCCTCTTCACCCGCCTTGTAAACTTGTAGTTATGAGGCAAGACACTTTGATTCTTCCTCAAAATTGGTCCTTTCAGTTTTGGTGCATTCTAGTTCTTGGGTGAGGAAATCTATTTCTAAATCCTGAGCTTTCAGTTTCTCTTGTAGCTGTAATAGCTCAAAATTTTGAGAAGCTAACTCTTGAGCTAAGTCTGGAGATATAGGGTGTGAAGTTTGAAAATGTTCTAAGATAGAAGATCTGAGGGTAGCATATGAGATAGCTTTGTTTTTCTTGACTACTTCAACACTCAATTGTGAAGATAGACTCAGTATTTGTAGCTCTAAAGTCTTCTTCTCTTCTTCTCTAACCCCTAACATCTGGCGATGATGCTGCAAATCCTTCTCCAAAAGGGTCATCTGATTAGCCTGAGAACTTATCTTCTCTCGGAGTTGGGTGACCTCATTGCTCGGAGTAGGGGAGGCTGCCTTTAGGGCCCTTAATTGATTCTTCAACTCATTTTTTCCCACTTTAAGTCTGCGGCTAAATTGCCCATGTACATGCTCGAGACACAAAACTGAACAGAACAATAATACAGTTATAAGTTGTAGGGGCGAAATACAAGAACACATTTAAAATACTCATAGCAATGGCTTGACGGTTGTGGTTGTTAGCCTGATCAAAAATAGTTTTTCCCTGCATAGAACTCTGACTCTGAAGCTAAGACGTGGCCAAGGAATCTTTCAACTGGAGGAATCCATAGGAAGAAGGAGTGTAATTTTGTCCAAGTAAAGAAGGCAAGCCTTGGGCTTGCCTGAAATGGACTTGAGGAGAAGCAGAGGCCGAGGGCTTTGCAGAAGAAGAAGGCAATGGACTTGGAGGAAGAAGTGAAGGCCTAACACAAGAAGTAACGGGAGGTCCTTATACAGCAGTAGGGATAGTAGGCGATAAAACAGAAGGTATAGAACTGTTGTCTCTCAGCAAGTATACGGAAATATCGCAAGTAATATAAAAGATTATCGTATCCACAGGGACTGGAATAAGCACTAAGAATATCTCAAAACGAATTAGCTAGACAACAAATCAATGGATTAACAAAGTTTAGGTGTAACTATGAAAAGTAAACAAAAGAATGTAAGAATAGGCAACAAGAATAAAGGCAATGATAAGGGTTATTCTAGGAGTTTTGGTTTCTTTGTAAGGTTCTTCAATGTAAACGATCTACCAAATCCTTTTTCTCAATTATCCATCATTTGTAGAAGGTTGTCGGTTCTCTCTTGCAATAGAGAACCGACCTTGGACTGAAATCTATACCTAGATTGATCAATTAGGAATGAATCTATGTTGTCCTTACACGGGCTTGCCTGTCACGAGCATCCCTCGGAAAATCAACATAAGAATTCATCACTCATCAACCCATCAAGATATAAAGATTAATGCATAAATCTATCCTACCCTCTTGAAATACCTAATTTCCCCTTTAAGATAATCCCTCAAACATCCTTACACGGGTATGTTCCTGTCATGAAGATCCCTCGGAAAATCGAATGAAGAATTACCTCTACAAGATCCACAAGATATCCAAACATTCAATCAAGCATGGTAATTAAGCACAATCACAACATTCCGCACAAGATCAAATAGATACAAAATAGGACAAAATCATAGAAATGGAAAATTAGCATATCCACAAGAGTTTTACATCAAGATTTCCTAACAAATACTCCCTCCATCCTAGAACAAGATATCTACTCCATAAATCGAAGAAAGAATTCAAAAGAAACAAAGATTACAAGCATTTCTAAACCCTCAAATCCAAGAAAGGAGAGAAAGAAAACTTATCTACGGAGAAGAATGGTCTTCAGATCTAATCCTTCGATCTTGGAGTCGAATCGGTGAAGATCTTCCCTTAGATCGCCCAGAAATCCACCCAAGAATGGAAGGAATCACCCAAATCTTCCTTTCTCCCCAAAAGGGAGAAGATCCCCTTTCAAATCAAGGAGGAAAGCTTATATAGAGTTGAGGTTTGGGCGCCACACGACCCCGAGGCACGGTCGTGTGAGGTTCACACGGCCTGCCTCACTTCCCTCTCTGCACAACTCACATGCCCGTGTGTGAGACACGACCGTGGCACACCCAGCATCTGTTATCTTCGCATGGCCGTGTAGATCTACATGGCTATGTGATTCTTCTCTTCTGGAAACCTTACACGGCCATGTGGTTCACACGGCCATGTCATTTTTCTCCTCTGGAAACCTTACACGGTCGTGTAGATCTACACGGCCATGTAAGTCTTCAACACTGGAATGCTAATATGACCGTGTACTACACACAGCCTGCTCCTACTGGCTCCATATCTTGACACGACAGTGTGAGGTTCACACGGCCGTGGCAACTTCTTTCTCTATTTCAACTACATGGCTAGAAATCTTCACACGGCCAGGGAAACCCCCCATGGCAAGGCCGTGTGAGGTTCAGGAATGATGCCTTCCTCCTTTGCTCTGCTTACAGATATGGCCTTAAACATGAAATCTTCACCAAATTCGACTCCTGTGTACAAAAATTGCACAAAAGCAGATCTTCGAACAAAAAGAGTATATATGCTAAAAGGAAAGCTGGAAGTACAAAAATACGTAGACAAAGCATGTACAAAGTATGTGAATATGCATCAAAACATGCTAACAAGTGTATACAATCTACGCACATCACACCCCCAGACTTAAACCTTTGCTTGTCCTCAAGCAAAATGCTACAATCTAAATTCATATGCTCCACAATGTTCTCATATCCCTAATCCATTCTCCTAACTCTATCAAAAGGTTTCATTAGTAAGCATGATCATGAAAACAAGTTTAGTTTGGCTCGACCATAAGTACCCTGTGCACAGTGCGAAAACAACTCAAAACTCTTTAAGTTTCAATTTATGTCCTAGTCAAGTCGTCATCAAATTTAAATTCCTAATATTTCCAGTGATAGACAAGTAACCAGTGATAGATACTTACTTGCCAGACACTTGGTTCATATTTCTCAATCAACTTAAGGTCTCAAAGGCGTGCTCAATCTCAAGAGAAGCTAACAGTCATTTCCCGAGTAACCCAACTCGATCACAAAGGGGTGACTTGCTAGATTCCACTCACAACAACTATTTTTTTAATCCCTTATTCACTTTTTTTTTCTTTGCTTTTCTTTTTCACAATTATTTTTTCTCATAAGTATTTGCATTATGCAAATCTTATTTCACAAGTGTACTTTCAGCACAAATGTTGGGATATTTTGATTTTTCCAAATGAGCTTACATGATTTGAGCCTCATCCAGTAACCAAAATGAAGTTTGAGAAATCACCATGGAAACCAAGTACTAAACAAACAGGATGAATCATGACTATTTCAATGATATCAACCATTCAAGTATCAAGTCAAAGTGTAGTGAAAATAAGATCCTTAAGGCCAAGCTAAAACTAAAACTCATCTCTAAATGATACTTAGCTTATATCATGCTACCCAAGATAGAGAAAAGAGGTACATTAAGCATACTACTAGCATCCTTTACAACATCATGAATCTAGATAATGAACGTGCTAACATTTTCACTTAAAGATAAGAAAACATATAAATGAAGTTTGATGTTCTCAAGATGAATGCCACAGGAAATCAAAACAAAATGCAAGACATAAGTAAAAACAAAAAAAAACAAAGCAATTCAAATGCATCTAATGCATCCCCCCAGACTTAAACTTTTCATTGTCCCAATGAAAACTAAAAATAATGTGGAGGAGATTTTAAGAGAAGTTACCAAGTGATGAGCTCCAAATGGCTGACATTCATATTTTTAAAGATACTCCTCCATCCAATACTCACATTCCTCCACAACTTTGAATTCTACAACAATAAGATAGACAAGAAAAATTAAGTAGAGGATACATGTTTATTATAAACTCAAAACTAAAGACATAAAAGAAAATCAGGAAAATGAACTTGGGTTGCCTCCCAAGAAGCGCTTGTTTATGGTCATTAGCTCGACCACCTCATTAGATTCATCTAAATCTCACTCTTGGAGGGGTAAGATATTTTAGAACCCTCCTACCAGGGGTTCTTGTTATGGAGAGAGCTTTCATCAATGGAGCTACAAAGTAAAGTATAACTCTCTCCATCTTCGTCTTCTTAAAAGTTTTTTCAGGTGGTCGAAGACAGTTCAGATTGAGCTTCCAATCATTAGCCCAAGTGAAATCTGCACATGCAAAGAAAGTACAAATCTCCCACAAACATATTAGATAAGATAGAGCCATAACCATATTAAGATAAGCAGAATAAGAAATAAAAATTGAATCACATCCAACAAAACAATGATAGGTACCTCTATAAAATTTTCCAAAAGATCACAAGAAGTACTAACCTTGCTTTGCTGAGAAATACTTAATATTTCTAAACATGTGGATGTGATTTCCTCTGAATCAAATGATGGTTCTGGCTCAAGCTCATGTGTTGGCGATATCAAAGATGGTGATTCTTGAGACTCAACCATATCTACATGAGTCCCTACACATTGGTCCACAACATGCTCAATCCTTGCAACTCTAACAACATCTAAGGATTGTGTGGACAAAGGAGGTGATTCTTGAGATGTTGCTTCCACAACACAGCTCCCTACACATTGTTCCATATCAACATCATCAACACAAACATCAAAAAACAAACCCACATCAATATCCTCAATAGGAGAATCAACTATAGGAGGATTAATAACTTCACTTGCAGTTTTAAATTGATCTACCACATCATCATCATCTGAAAATTTAATGTCACTACAATACCCTATAAAATTTGGAGGTAGATCTGAAAACTTATTTACCACTGCTTTATCTTCACAATCCTCATATGAAGAGTCTTCATCTTTATACAAATTCAAAAATCTGCATTGAACCTTACCAGTGCCACAAAATTTTTTAAAGTCATAGTTCTCATTGACCCCCACTAACCTTTGTGGAAAAGGAACCCTTAGTGAAGGTCTTGGGAAAGGTACTTCTAATTTCCATATTCCCTTTTAGCTTGTGGAGGAGATTCAACTTGCTTATCTAGTGTTGGTATGATCAATCGTTGAGGGAAAGGTACTTGTGGCATTTGGGAACCTCCTGGAATAATGGAACTGAGTTCATGTGGTCTTCTATTATTCTTCTTCTCAATTCTAAACATGTCCTTCTTCAGAGGTTCTTCATGATTTTTTCCAATTTTCAACTCAACATCATCACACTTTTCACTAGATCTTGTCTACGAAGGAGGGGGATATTTTTTAAACCATTTTGAAACAATACTTTCAATCTTTGCCCCCAAATGTTTGAACTCCCCGTTCTGTGACTTGTGATTTTCAAAACTCATAGATGGTTGAGTTACAATTTGTTTGGCAGGCTCTATAGCATTTATGGCTTGCACTTCTTGAATGTTTGAGGGAGATTTCATCCAACTTATGTTCGACCATTCATGGAGGTTCAATGTCACTTGATCAATTAATGTATATGCTTCATCTACACTTTTATCCATAAAGAACCCCCAACTGATGAATCCAATATACTCTTGTCTGAAAAAGAAATTTCCCTATAGAATATGTGTAGAATCAACCATTTTTCAAAACCATGATGAGGGCACTGTCTTTGAAGACTCTTGAATCTATCCCATGCTTCAAACAATGATTCTCCATATGTTTGAGCAAAATTTGTTATGCAATTCCTCATATACACTGTTCTGCTTGGAGGAAAAAATGATTCAGAAATTGCTTCTCCAATTGTTCCCAACTTGTGATACTTTGAGGACGGAGAGAATATAACCAAGTCCTTGCTTTCTCCTTAATACAGAAAGGAAATGTCATTAATCAAACTGCATCTGATGACACTCCTTCACATTTCACCATATCACAAATCTCTACAAATATTTCAAGATGCAGATAAGGACTTTCTAATACTTCTCCTTCAAATTTGTGACCTTGTATCATGAAAATTAACTCTGGGTCTAGTTGGAAACTTTCTACTTCAATTTGAGGTTGCACAATGGGAGATAAAAATCTTGCAGAAAATGGTGTAGAAAAATTTCTCATGGGCCTGCTTGACATGTTAGTGCTCATGGATATTCAAGAAAAAAAATTATAAAATGAAGAATCAAAGACAAGAAATAAAAAGCAAGAAAGAAAATGCAGAGTTTAAATTGCAAGAAAGAAAGTACACAATGAAAACAAGAAAGAAAAGACAAAAGGGAAAAGAAATATGTCTAGAATAATTCATATGCTAAAGATTGTAAGATATGTTTACAAAAGAAAAGAAGAAAGAAACTAAATCAAAAGAGAAAATAGAGAAAAGTTAGATTAGAGTGCTAGAAATCAAGAATACAAAGTTAGAATTAGAATTAGAATTGCAACAAAAAGAATTGTCAAGAATTAGAAAGATATGCAAATGATGAAAACAGAATTCTAAAGATTAGTTTCAATTATGCTAAAGAAAAGAAAAAGAAAAGTTATGTTTAGTCTAATTCAATTGATAATTCCTAATGTTATAGCGCAGTCCCTGGCAACGGCGCCAAAAACTTGTTGTCTCTCTGCAAGTGTACGGAAATATCGCAAGTAATATAAAAGATTATCGTATCCTCAAGGACTGGAATAAGCACTAATAATATCTCAAAATGAATTAGCTAGACAACAAATCAATGGATTAACAAAGTCTAGGTGTAACTATGAAAAGTAAACAAAAGAATGAAAGAATAGGCAACAAGAATAAAGGCAATGATAAGGGTTATTCTAGGAGTTTTGGTTTCTTTGTAAGGTTCTTCAATGTAAACGATCTACCAAATCCTTTTTCTCAATTATCCATCATTTGTAGAAGGTTGTCGGTTCTCTCTTGCAATAGAGAACCGACCTTGGACTGAAATCTATACCTAGATTGATCAATTAGGAATGAATCTATGTTGTCCTTACACAAGCTTGCCTGCCATGAGCGTCCCTCGGAAAATCAACATAAGAATCCATCACTCATCAACCCATTAAGATATAAAGATTAATGCATAAATCTATCCTACCCTCTTGAAATACCTAATTTCTCCTTCAAGATAATCCCTCAAATGTCCTTACACGGGCATGTTCCTGTCACGAAGATCCCTCGGAAAATCTAATGAAGAATTATCTCTACAAGATCCACAAGATATCCAAACATTCAATCAAGCATGGTAATTAAGCACAATCACAACATTCCACACAAGATCAAATAGATACAAAATATGACAAAATCATAGAAATGGAAAATTGGCATATCCACAAGAGTTTTACCTCATGGTTTCCTTACAAATACTCCTTCCATCCTAGAACAAGATATCTACTCCATAAATCGAAGAAAGAATCCGAAAGAAACAAAGATTACAAGCATTTCTAAACCCTCAAATCCAAGAAAAGAGAGAAAGAAAACTTATCTACGGAGAAGAATGGTCTTCGGATCCAATCCTTCGATCTTGGAGTCGAATCAGTGAAGATCATCCCTTAGATCGCCCAGAAATCCACCCAAGAATGAAAGGAATCGGCCAAATCTTTCTTTCTCCCCAAAAGGGAGAAGATCCCCTTTCAAATCAAGGAGGAAAGCTTATATAGAGGTGAGGTTTGGGCGCCACACAGCCCCGAGGCACGGCCGTGTGAGGTTCACATAGCCTGCCTCACTTCCCTCTCTGCACAACTCACACGGTCGTGTGTGAGACATGGCCGTGGTACACCCAGCATCTGCTATATTTGCATGGCCGTGTAGATCTACACGACCACACTACAACAAAAACATTAAAAGACAACGGTTAAAAACCGTTGTCGTAGGCCCTTTAAAACCGTTGTAATTGGCAGTGTTGTTAAAAGTGGGGGCTACGACAACGGTTTTAAACCATTGTCTTTGAATGAAAAGACAACAATTTTGCAACGGTTTAAAACCGTTGTCTTTGAATGAAAAGACAACGGTTTAAAACCGTTGTTGTTTAGTGTATTTTTCTACTAGTTACAACCGTTTTTGGGGGCTATGCCAACGGTTTTAAACTGTTGTCTTTGAGGGTGATAGACAACAATAATGATTTTAAACCGTTGTCTTTTAAATTATTATCTTTTAATACCAATATATCATATTTCAATATAAATATATAATAAAAAATCATAATCACAAAAGAATGAATATTCCCCACATCAATATCATTCAAAATGTTACTTATACAAGAATTACAATCACAAAAGAAGAAACATGTCTCGTGTTCAAATAAAATTTATCTCAATACAAATAAAAAAATAAACTCTATTTACAACTAATGAGCAATAGCCAAAAGACTAGAAACTTATAATGGTGATTCATGCCATGTAGGATTGCACTTAATTATTATCAACCCAAGTCTCATCACAATCTTCAACTTGTAGGATTTCATTGGACTCCACTTTCTCACTTATTTTTTCATACCAACCTTTTCCAATATGAAGTTGGTGCCGAAGACTTGATAAGGTGCTTGGATGAGAATGAGAAGGGAGACGAGGAGGCAAGCCAAGCCAACCTTGAGGGAAAAGGTCACCCTGTCTGTGTCCTCTTCGGCAAACTCCCACACATCCCTCATAAATTTCCTCATTGGTATTGTGGCTTTGCCATTATGATCCTTGGTAGACTTCTTCATGCTTTCTGATTGTGGTGTTGAGTTTGGCGCCAAGCAAATGTCGATCTGAATATTGCTACCTTTCTTTCCATTCATTGTAGTTCTACATGTAAGAAAACAACATCGATAGCACAGGTAAACAAGAAAATTTAAAAAACAAAAGTCTATCTATATATCTTACCTGAAGAATAGGATGATTGTTGATGTATATGAAGCTAGCTCTTTGTTGGTGCTGAAATGAGTGAATGGAGAGATCGACATCGGAGAGCATTTAAAGAGAATTGGTAGATGATATCATGTTAGTGCAAGTGTATGAAACAGTGGGGTAGTGGCTAAATTTTAGCTTTATGTAGAGAATGATACATGTTAATAATAGAAAGAAAGATGCATTTAGTAAACATACATAGACATAATTTGATGATGTGGTCATGGATGCTTGAGAATAAAATAATGTATTACAGATAGAGAATTAGAATCATGAATGCGTGGTTTGCCATTGATGAAACATTAATTAATTAGCTAGCTACTTTTTGCTCAGCATGGTTCCATCACCGTGCCTACTCAAAGCATGTGGAATAACAAGACAAATAGTATTTATATCTAGAACAAGTAAATTTGAAAACTTGAATATGATCCCACTGAAAAACACTGAAATTTTCAACGTCCACCATTTATTTTACATGGAATAAGTGCATCTTGTGCCCAAGCTGTTATATTATAGGTTTTCAAGAACCTTAAACAATTCATCCATAACACCTAATACCATATTTAAATGAACATGAGATTAAAAGTGTGTGCACAACATGATAATAAAAAACTTTTTGTATCCACATTGTGAGTCCTCAATTTACTAACATATGACAAATAGACAATATTAAGAAAATAATAGAACTTCTTGTCATTTACTTGATTTAGTTTAGGGAGTTGAGAGTAATTGGACTCAAGATAAGGAAATTAACAATTTAAAGAAAAACAACCCTAGCTGTTATCTACTTATATTTTCTTATTCTCAATTTCAATGCCTACTAATGCTATATGAAGTTGGAAATGTAAATTTTGGATAATCAACCTTCTTGGGAGTATATATAACTAATATATTATTTTTGCTTTTGATATAATCTTGTCCAGAATTCTATATATGACCACTGAACTCGAAACAGATTTCCTTTTTAATTCCCTCTTTTTTTAATTCCCTCTTTCACAGTGCAATGAGATTTAAGCGACATTTCAGCTCTTGTATTATGACATGCCATAATTGAGACCAACTATCAGTTTCACTAGACCAAGTTATCTGAAGATCATATCAAATTGGGTACGCACCAGTTTTGGATGCGCACTAGGTTCAACAATATTTGATTTAAACATGTGACCTTAAACCCATGGACAGTGCATCAATCCGACTCCACTCCAACAAACAAGAAATACAAGAGAAGGATTTGGAACATAAATACTAAGTCTCTTTAAATGTATGAAATTTAAACAAGTTAAATTATGATAACTCTCAAAGAAATTAGACTTTAACAAATGTCTAACTTCAAATTTCATTGAATTCTATATATTTCTTAATACTTCACATGGTATCTGGAGATTCTAAATATTGAAAAGTTGAGAATCTATTAGAATAGAAGGTTGTAGGAGCAGATCGCAGAAGAAGACAAAAGAAAATATACTCCATTTGTACACATAGTAAAGAGGTAGATCAACAGTGACAGGATCACTTTCTTCAAGGAGTCTAGTTTAGACATAGCCTATGCTCATTCAATTCTAATCCTAGAAAGTGACTGTGGACCTGTAGTAGTTTGGACTTTTAATTTCACGAGTTTGTTAGTTAGTTTGCTTACAAAAAGTAGTCTAAAAGCATAAAATAAT
This sequence comes from Zingiber officinale, assembly GCF_018446385.1. NCBI lineage: Eukaryota > Viridiplantae > Streptophyta > Magnoliopsida > Zingiberales > Zingiberaceae > Zingiber > Zingiber officinale. The sequence goes on along the minus strand of NC_056007.1, from coordinate 70,006,694 downwards.
GTATGAACTTCACATCACTATTCCATAATCAATATTACTGAACCTTGCTGATGCCAAGGGAGAAACTAGAAACAAAAGAAACTTTATACAAGATAGACAAATTCATCATATTATTTTTGTCTGACACAACTCTCTATATTGGTTTTAGAAATAGAATGAAATGTCAATCACCAATGCCCATCCTCTAAGGCAGGACTTTGCTAAAGGATGACAGAAATTCAATAATCAATCACAAATAACACCTAACAAACCACAAGAGGGAGTAAGTTACTAGAATGGTGAAATGGTAGGTTACTGAATCCACAGAATAGTCATAAAAGTGAAATAGAACAAACAATTCACTTACCCACGCATCCCACACATAAGTTGACCTATGAGAAGAATTGTCAAGGAGTTGAGATCATAGGCCAATGCATAGAGAACGTTGCCCAAAAAGAGTACGATGCTGCTAAATACCAGAGGTCTGAAGTATGACTTGTTAGACCATGCACTAAAATAAACTGAAGAGGACACTTGTGCTATAGCCATAGAGCTAATAATGATCCCACAAACTATTGCAGCAGCTCCAAGGCTCATCGAATAGTCATCAGCAGTTGGCACAATGATATAAGTGTTGACCATATAAAGAAAAGTATTAACCAAGTTCAAAAGAAGTGACACAAAGTGATATCTTCTCCCATCAACATGTTCCTCAGCTTCTTGGATAAGTGCATGTTGTCCCAAGAATTTCAAGAAATTTGTAGAGCGAGTCAATTTTTCCATTGATGCTTGTATTAAGCAAATGAAAGGGTCTTGCACTTGATGATGCCAAAAAAATTAAAAAATAAATAAAGGTCTAAAAATATCAAATATTGATAAGATAGTTTATTACAAAAATATATAGACACACACACATATGTATGGCTGAAACAAAATTGGTATTGCATTGACACTCAATTAACAAAAATATATCATACCACCATAGCTGTTGAGGGTTGATCATAAAGAGAGAGATAACTTCCTTGGCGTTCTTGAAGCTCAACAAGATTGCGAGACAAGGCTCCTACAACAGCTGCAATACCCTATTTATTCAAAATATGTAGCCTTTTAACAATAATTACCACGAGCAAAAGCAAGATACCAAGAATTAAGAAGGATGATTGGAAGGACAATGTTGAAAAAAGGCAAACATATTACCACATGCTTAAATACTTGTTGTATCTGAGAATAAGGATGATTTGATCTAGTACTTAGATAGTAATCAGTGAATTTGTAGCCAAATCGTTTATCAAATTTTTTCAAAATTTTATGAATCCCAGTAGCATTCATATCTACAAATCTGAGAAGCTTTAAAAGATCATGTCCAACTTCAATATATGCTTCTTGCAGATTAGATATAGCTTAGATATCTCTGGATGCTCAAGAAGTATAGTACGCTCCTCTCCCAACTCTTGAATCCCGTGTGCAATAATTCCTTGTTGCTCCAGAAAGAAGAGTACAGTCTTCTTAATCTAGACAAAATAATGAAGGAATCTTAGACCAATCAGGATAGTAAACAAAATGTTCTCATAGAATAAACAGAAAAAGGAAAAAAAAATTGTAAAGAGAACCAGAGGATAGGTTCACAGCCATGGTTAATTAGAAAGAAATAAAATTCAACTTCCTCCAAATCAATGTGCCCATGGAGGGAAAATAGTTGATGAATATTGCCTTATAGTATGAAGTTAGCTTGACAGAATAACAACAACACCAACATCAACAATTGATAACCCAAATATAGAATAGGTTTCTAAGTTTCATATACGAGTTTGAAACTATCAGAAGTCCAAACTTCAAAAGTACGGGAAACCAAAAGCCAATAAAATAGTGAGATTGTTCATAATAGAGTAAAGTAATTGATCGAATCTATCTTTTTATTCTGAAGTTTGAAAGAGCTTACTGGACGCTTGAGGACAGCAATTTTTAAACAATCTTAACCACAACTAACCCTACACAAGTGTCAATCCCCCTCTTCTCTTTCATTCTGCTTGTTTCTCTCATCTTTCAAGTTAAAGTTTAACACTGTGATGATAGCCTTCTTGGGAGCATCAGTCTTCGATTTCCCCCTCTTCATGGCGAGATCTGTAGCAAAGATAATCAGATCTATCCAGAAAAGTAAAAAAAAAAACACACAGACACATACAAAAAAATCACATAAATCATGAGAAATCGTAAACTTTACCTTGAGATTAGAGTTCTACAGCATAGGAGACGAGGAGCGATGGATCAATGGGATGTGGAGGCGAAAGCGAAGAGGATCAGAAGAGAAGGCGAGGAGGGGTTCTAGATGAGGTTCGCCAGTGTGAAGAGATAAAGAAAGAAAAACACAGCGGCAAAAAATTTCGGGGAGAGGGAAAGAAAAAACACGGCGGCAAAATATGGCGAAGGCGAAAAAACAACGAAGGAAAAAAAAACAACGACATTCAACAACACTTAATAGACAACGGTTTTCAAAAGTCGTTGTTGTAATCCCTAAAAAAGCACATATAGACAACAGTTTTCAAAAGCTGCTGTCGTATCCTTTAAAAATCGTTGTCGTAGCCCCAAAATATACAACGATTTTTAAAAACCGTTGTCGTAGGCCAAAATAACTACTAAAAGACAACGGTTTTTGTTAAAACCGTTGTTAAAAGTTAAAAAGACAACAATTTGGTATAAAATCGTTGTCGTTTGAGTGTTGTTAAATGAGGATTTTCTTGTAGTGAGGCCATGTCATTCTTCTCTTCTGGAAACCTTACACGGCCGTGTGGTTCACACGGCCATGTCATTTTTCTCCTTTGGAAACCTTACACGGTCGTGTAGATCTACACGACCATGTAAGTCTTCAACACTGGAATGCTAATATGACCGTGTACTACACACGACCTGCCCCTGCTGGCTCCATATCTTGACACGGTCGTGTGAGGTTCACACGGCCGTGGCAACTTCCTTCTCTGTTTCAGCTACATGGCTAGAAATCTTCACACGGCCAGGGCAACCCCCCATGGCAGGGTCGTGTGAGGTTCAAGAATGATGCCTTCCTCCTTTGCTCTGCTTATAGATTTGGCCTTGAACATGAAATCTTCACCAAATTCGACTCCTGTGTACAAAAATTGTACAAAAACATATCTCCGAACAAAAAGAGTAAATATGCTAAAAGGAAAGCTGGAAGTACAAAAATACATAGACAAAGCATGTACAAAGTATGTGAATGTGAGTCAAAACATGCTAACAAGTGTATACAATCTACGCACATCAAGAACCAATATTTGGGCCAGCAATAACATCTTGAAAGACTGAACTAGAAGATTTAGCTCTCACTATAGGAAGAGAAGAAGAGGGAACCTGGGAAGACGGGGAGGACGCCGGCGCGCCCAGAGTTACCCCAGAGGCAGGAACGACTGGGAGAATTGTCGAAATCAATAAACCTGATCGCATCATGTTAAGAGCAAAGTTGGGATGAATATGAGTATAAGGCCTAGGTTCCTTACCTCTCTCATGGGACATTGATAAGCCCATTTTTGTCATGTTACGAGATCAAAAGAATTTAGTACTGAACCCCTTCTACGTTAATGTAGCATAGAAATGACTTAGGTCGTCTCCAATGAAAGCAACGATCGGATGGTAAACTTAGGACCATATGTTATTACTATTTTTGGGGTTTTCAATATGAATTGGGGGTTTTGGATTTTGATTGTAAACTAAATAAATGAAAAGAAAAGCGAATACAAAACTAATCTAAAGCAATAGTAAAATCTAACTAAGTGTCACCGATTAATCCATACGCATTATCACACTACGTAATGAATTTCATCATCAACACACTTAAAATAATAATGAAATAGCACGACTCAAATAAAATATAATCTAAAGCATTGAATAAAATAGTGAATGACATAACAAGACATAAGATAAATCTGATCTAAAGCACAAATTTAAACCCTAACTTAAAACTTAGCAACCTAACAATTAACCAAGCTTAAACAAGTCGTAAACTAATTTGCATCAATGAAATTCTAACTACTTAACATGAATTAAACTTCAACAAGATAAAGAAATGCTAGATTACTTAATAAGAACATAACAAACATCTAAAGAAATATGATCTAGCTAGAAAAATAGTAGCAAAGTGAAATAAATCGATCCAACTCACAATCAATCTACACAAGACAACACTTCTTGCCATCACACAAGAAGCCGGAGATGAGAACACCCAACTCCGGTCATCAGTGAAGAACCTCAGCTGCGTCTCAGTTTTAGGATTGCTCAGCAACACCAGAGTAACGCCTCCAATAAGCTAGAAACAACCCGAAACCTATAAATGGCCGAAAATATGGATTTCTGCAACCCGAAATCTCTGAATCTGGAATGATGCTGTGAATGGTAGATTGTCGTCGGATGGAGCTCAGGAACACCGAATGAACGCCGCCAAATGTCGCTGATGGGAAGAGAATCGTAGATCGGAGGAACGTTGTCGAATCTGTGTGAAAATAGAGAATCGCATAAAATAGGATTTCACCGGAAAGAACGCTCGCCGACGGCTCCAGATGATCGGGATCTAAGTCTAGCAACTACCTTGAAGATCCCCGCTAAGGACGTCGCTTGAGAAGATGGTCGGAGATGGAATCAGGGTCGGAATCTCGCGTCTCCGTGTGCTCCGTGAACAGCACTGTGGAGAAGTCGACGAAGGATGAAGCACTGTAGCTTCTCAATTTCAATCAGATCATATCTGTGATGGACGACTCAGAATGATTTGGATCTTGATTAACGGTGAAAAGTCACTCAAAATCTGATCTGAAGGTATTGATCTTAATCAAGGATCTGGATCTACTCTTCCATAGGTCGGATGGACCAGATCTTCAATGGATGGTTCAGATCCCTCTGATCTTTGATGAGCGGTCCATAATACTCCACAGCTTGATCTCCTCGTTTAAACTCCAATTCAAGCATAAATTCAGTTCGAATAAATCTAAATCCAAGATCCTTTGAAGCCTACCAAATAAGAACCATATATTAGCATCAAATAACACCAAAAATAAGATAATTGCAATTAGGTCCAAGAATAAATGCAATGCACGAAATGTGATGCAAATATAGGTTTCATCTATGAAAACAACATCAAACCATGCATGTATAAATTAAAATAGGATAGTAAAATCATGGTTATCAAATCCCCAACACTTAATCTTAAACGTCCCATGCAAGTAAAGAAAATCTAAAAATCATCTCCACAAAAAAATCCCTATCAATACCTAGAAGATAGTAAAAGGAATTTAACTAAGACCATCTAAAGATCACAAACAATCATGAATTCAATCCAAACAATAATCAGTAGGTATAGTGGTTTCAATCCAATTGGAAAATTAAGCAAGATGGCATCTCACAAGGTATTCACCTATTCTAACTCTCACACTCAAACATGTATATAAGTGGAGCTCACTCAATGTCACTCACAACATTTCACTACGATAAACTTGCTTATTTCCTACTTCTCCACCACCATAAAACATAGCATACATGAATCAAAAGGATTCTATCATCAAGAACTAAAATAGAATCAAAAGAATTAAGTGAAGTGAACAAAATGGCAAAGGAAAAGAATTCAATGCAGGAAGTGAGAGTATTGGAGGAATATACATGATGAGTTGACCAATTTGATGTAAAAAGAAATGAATATCGTTTGTCGTTACCAACACAAAATATCAAACCAAACTCTCCTTGATTTTGATTTCTATCCAAAAATCTTGGTACAATGTCTCCACACTTGATACTCTTAGTCTTGCCACTGTTTTTTTCCACTTCAATGCTGCTTTTACACTTCAATTCCAGCACTAGAAACTCAAATAATCTCAATCAACTTATAAATAACTCACTCCCCCCACACTTAAAACTTTGATCGTCTCGAGCAATAAAACTCATCAAGAGATCAACCAAAATGCTAACAAAATGATAACCTGCCAAGGCAACCAAGAAATCTGTAGTTCCAGAAATCTGCTTCAATATGTTTTGCCTGTAGATTATATTTTCTTTTTGTATTCAATATGCAGCAAAGCTTCCCCACAATCTATTAAAAGGCATAGAAATTCAGCTCAAATTAAAACTTCCCATACTGCAAAGTTAGTTAACAAACACATTCTGCAGAATAGATTTCCAATTTTCAATTTAAACTTGTATTTCTGTTTTGTATCAAATTAGTAGCCCAAAAATCTTGGAAACTCTAGATAAAATAGATTAGCATTTAACAAGACAAGAACAATAGCTGGAATTCAATTTTTCAGTGATTAGCTTACTCAAAATCCCAATTAGCATAGCAGCTGCAAGTTTTCTGAATATTCTGTATAGTTTTTGGACTTTATCAACTAATCATCATTTAGCCTCCAAAAATTCCAATTCCTTTTCATCTAGCTTCTTAAGATCCTTATCAATTCATTCTCCAAAGATTTCCAGGTTTGAACAACTCTAGCTTGTCATAACCCCTATTCCAAAATGGCACAGAAATGCTTCACTAGCAGAAATTCTGGAATTTTATTTTGTCACTGATCTCACACTTAAAATTTCATCATCTTCCCCTCAATTCACTTGTAGCTATTCCTTTGTTGCATGTGGCATTGCCTCTTTTCAAATGACATCAAATACAAATATTTTCCAATTACGTCAGCTTTTCCGTTTCAGTAACTCCCAGAAACTTCCCTGTTTCTTTGTAACTTTTTCCAGCAATGACATCTGAAACCAATAGTGACATCTACACTTCATTTCCTACTTTAGTTGGTGCTTATTCCAATGGCAGAATTATTCCCGTTGGTTACACGCCTCAACCAGATTGTCTGATGTTTCAAATCATTAAGTTGTTCAGAATTGAAATTGGAATGTACAGTCTAGTAACAGAGTATCAGATTCAGTTTCAATTCCCTGTTCTTGTTCTGCTGGTGAATGATACTTAAGCATTTCAATTCCATTTTCAAGAATTCTAGTCTAATTCTTGCACCTACTTTAATCCATCTTAAAAATCATACTCAAGAAGATAAGAAATGAAAGCTGTTAAAAGAGAATATCTGAATTTCAAAAATTGCATATGCAGATTTTTTTTTTCAGAAATCAACACTGCCTATGGCTGGAAATTTAATTCCACTTGTTTTTTTTATTAGTAGTAGCATAAAGAAATAGCATAAAATAAGGTTCCACTTCAGAATTCTAGAAATCCAGTATATAAGAAATTCAGAATTCCATGCAAGACAGATAATTTAGTCCACAACTCAACTTTTCAACAGCTCAACAAATTCAACTTGCTAGATAAAGTTTCAGCTTAAATCCTCAAGAATTCAGCTCATCAAAGGATAATATCTGATACTAGGCTAATAGGATTCAAATTTAATTCATAGTTGTCTCTGCTGTGATATTCAAACTTAATTCCAGCTCCTGAGTTTCCAAAATTCTTGACTGCAATCTATTACACTTTAAAAAGAAGTTGTCTAAATGAAAGTTTCATCAAGTGTTTAAACATTAATCAAGACTGCATAAAAATTGGAGCTGTAAAACTTTAACTTCATTTCTGAAACTCTTCTTATAACTGCACTATTACAGCATTCCAGTAGCATTGGTTATACCACTTTCTTAACTCTCCATTTACATTTAATCCACCTTGGTATTATCCCAATTTGAGAAACCTTTTCAATCTTTTTACTTCTGTAGAATTTCAAATTTCCGCATTTAAACTCCAGATTTGCCACCTCACAATTCTGAATTTCTGAACTTCTATTGTTCCAGTTTCTCTAATTTTCTTAGAATTTAGACCAAGCATTGAAGCTTTAAAGCCCCAGTATTTCTCATTAAACATTCAATCTAATCTGGTTTGCCTTTAATTCTGCCTAGTTTCTGACACAAATCTGATACAGAGCTGGTTCGGGTTTTGCACAATGAAAAATTCTCAACTCATTTCAACTATCCTATTTCTATTTTGTATCCCTTTTCTTAATTTTCACCTTGTAGCTATTTCTACATTAGCTGAGCATTGCCTCATTTTCAAATGAACAACGAGTACAAAAGCTTCCAATTTCATCAGCACTCTTTCCCATCAAAACAGATTCAGCAAACCTGCCTTCATTACCGTTGTTTCCTTGTGCCAAATGATCACCTTTATCCTCATCACTACCTTCTAAAGCTTAAAATACATTTTAATATAAGTAACAACTGCTAGCCCAGTTGGTTAGCCGGGTTTTAGCTTTCTCTTGTGTGTGGGTGCACTGAACCAAGTTGGCTCGTGTGTGAGCACGACTTATGTGCGCCCAAACAAATTAACCAACATTTTGTCCCCAGGGCGTAGCACAGCTGGGGGCGCATGGTTTCGTGACCGAAAGGTCCAGGGTTCGATCCTCGGGGTGTCATTGCTGAGGTTAACGTCCCGGCTATGCGCTTTCAGCTGTGTACCTGCATTTACCTCCCTCCATAACCGTGGGACCGGCTCTAGGGGGGCCGCTGATGTGGCGGTTCCACATTTTTTTTTAAAAATACATTTTAATATACTTCTTGAATGCACTTGTACTTCTTCAATTACGATCCCAATTCTATTCCCTTCCTTTTAATTCTCACATCTAACTTACTGTTTTGGTTTCAGTTTCTGCATATAACAAGGCTCCACTCGAGCTCTTCTGATCCCTTTTAGTTTTAGCAGCTAACAATCCTTTTCACTTCACTTGAGCTTTGAAATAGGAATTTAGGTTCAATTTCTAAAAATTTCAGAAACTGTACACTCAGTTTTCAGCTTCAGAAATATACTTCCAGCAGGATGTTTTCCAGGTTAAGTATCAGAACTTTGATTTCTTGCAGCCTCAAAGTTTTGTACACAATAAACCAAGTTGATACTTCAATTTCAGAAATGATCTTTTTTGTAAATAAGTTGCAGTTCTGCAAAAATTCTTACTCATTTCAAGCTACCATATTCAGCAATTTCAGCATTTGAGTATGTTCATCACCTATCCTATCAAATCAACACACGAGATACTTGAAATGCATACTTCAAATTGATCAAAAATCAACAGGCATCTAATTAGCTAGCTTTCTTAAGCTCCTCCTTTTCATAGATCAGATTCCAATTTAAGAATTCCCAGAACTGAGCTAAGTTCAGCTATTATGTAAACTTAAGCTCATAGTTCAAAATTAAGAAATCAAAATAGCTTCAGATTAACTAGTACATAATTCACTTAAGAAGTTAGTATTATTTGAACATGAATTCACAGATGCTCCAACAAAAAATACTGGTGGTCACCACAACAATTCCAAAATGGCACACTAGATTTATGAAAGTCTGTACCTTCTCTGTTTTTTTTTCTTCATTTCCTTTTCTGATATCAATTTACTGAACAAAATTGGACAGTTTACGAACACTGTTGTTCACTTCCCTTCTTGAAATAGCTTGTCGGTTGTATCGTTGCTGTCAAATGCAGGTATTCTAAATTGTAAACAGCTGCTTAAAACTAAATCTTACAGCAACCTCTGCTTACTAGCACTGCAGTGAAGCTATGCAGTTTCAAAATCTGTAAATTATGGTAGCTTCATCTCATATCCTACAGAATTCTTGAGCTATGAGACAACTACAATGCTAATCAAGAATAGCATCAACAATTGGCACAAAACATATCCCAGCAGCCACACCATCTTAGAATGATTCCAGCACTAAAATGAATTTGTCAATTTCAATAATCACCTTCAAGCACTCTGATTTCCTCACTTATCAGAATCTGCAGCTTACTATTTAGATCCTTGTAAAAGAGATATTGCCATTTGAAATTTTATAACTAAGAGTTCCACCTAAGTGTTTAACTAGTCAGGAACTTATAGCAAGAAATTAGCACAACAAACCGAGATTGATACATTAATTTCACAACTTCATAGTTTCATTGATTTAGCTTGAGCAATCTACAGCTTACTGTAGTTACCAACTTAAGTTGTAAAGATTTCAAATTAGCATCCTTGAGAATTGACATTAAACAAAGGTTCTTCAATGGCCCAAGTGATACCATCTACATGTCCTTAGTCTTCTGAATTTAATATGTAGTTCATGACAATTTAGTGTGATTCTCAAATACTGCATTGCCATAAAATAGAATGCATTTCCCAAGAAATCAGAACCTGATTTGTTAAGACATTTCAATTCCAACTGCTTCTTTGTTTCTTAGATTGCCACATGATACTGATGCATTACACAACTTCTTCCATAATCTCAGCTCTTGTGAATATAGCACTGTTGTAATTAACAATACATCTAACCAAAACAAAACCAAAGAACAGAACCTTCAAATTCCAGCTTTAATTACTGCACATTATATGTATCAAGCATCAACAGCAAGGGCATGCAATCATCCACAATCATCAAGATTTCCAAACACTTGCAAACTCCCTCGCCCACGCTTAAACCTTAATCCATCTTACAAATATAATTCATCAAGGATTCAACCAAAACTCTCAATACAAGAATGACAAGCAAAGGTGATCTAAAGTTAGAATGCTAGATGAGAATGCTTAAAGAACATTGTGAGGAAAGAAATTGGAAATTATGAGGGAACAAAAATGACAATATCCTTCATTTCCATACATACATATGCTATTGTGACTTTGAAAAGAAGCAAAGCAAGTTCTAGAGTTTAATTACTATGAGTGCATGCCACACAAAAATATAATAGAGTATAGGCTTCAAGTGGTCCTCTCTAGGTAATTTTCATGCAATCAAGCTCAACTAATCAAAATAGAATCCACCACTACACTAACCAATATCATGTAAGTAAAGCATCTAATCATATCAAATGACCTAAAATTGATGGTCAAATTTAAGAAACTTTTACCATCTTAAAAATATTACTAGAAAAATTCCATGAAAAATTTATTCAAAATGACATGCTATGAAAACTAAACAAAATACAAAGTATGGAAACAAATTGCAAATGTAAATATGAAACTAAAGAAATGTATTAAGCAAAAATAAAATCAAGGAGCAAACTCTCCTTATTCCGGGTGGTTGAAGAAGATTTAGAAGAAGAAGCCACGCCGGTAGTGGAGTAACTGTGGTAACACTCAAGTTCTTCTTATTAATAATTTTTCCCTTAAAAACTCTTTCTGGAGGTCGAAGATGGTTCAGATTAAGTACCCACTCTGGAAGCTTTACTTCTCCTACACAATCAATAAAGGACAATATCTCCCACACGCGTGTGGGATAAAAAGAAAATAGGAGAATATTAGTGTTGGTAGAAAATATTTCAAGAAATGAATCACATCTAATAAAGTCAACAATTGGTACCTCAATTAAATTTTCTGAAAAATCACAAAAAACACTAACCTTGTCATGTTGAAAAGTACATGGAGTGGTGATTGTTACCTCCTCATCATCAAGTAATGCCACAGGCTCTGGTTCAGGTGATCCTTAGGATATTGCTTCTAGTAAGTAATCCCCTACACTTAAATCATCTTCATCTAGCTCTGGTGATGGTTCAAGTGATTCTTGAGGTATTGCTTCCAGTAAGCAATCCCCTACACTTAAATCATCTTCAAGTAAATTTTTAGTTCCTCCATCATTCACAACATCTAAAACAACAATATCAGTAGAGTCAGAAATTTAAACAACTACATCATCATCACAAATAATTCTAGATAAATCTTGTGAAGTAATGGAAGTAGGGTTAGACCTGACAAAATCTCTACTTTCCATCTCCCCACTGGAGTTTCGTGTTTGTAATTGATTGATGGACAATGTAATTTGATCTAACTGATTCTGTATATTCTGTATCCTTGAGAATTGTTGCTCTTGATGTTCTCTCATTTGTTGCATAACTTTATTGAATTTCCATGTTGACTCTGCAAATTGGCTTTGTGCAACCGCTTACCTGAAAAGTGAATAATCCACCCAATTAGAATTGTAAGCATTAGAAAATGACTCACACCTATTATGTTGCTCCATAGGTGGGTAATACTGATATTCAGGCTAATAGAACTGAGTCTAAAGTTGATAGTAATGACTCTCCGTACTACCTCCAAAATGCTGATAATATGGTTCCATGGTTAAAGAGATTTCCTGTTCTTACACTGACAACTAGCAAATGAGATCAGAAGACACAGGGTACATATAAAATCAAACACATGGATATATGAACATAAGAGCCATTGAAACAACAAAAATTTTTAAGATTTCAAAATAAAAAATAATCCTAAGATTATCAAACACCGCTACAGTTCCCTGGCGACAACACCAATTTTTGATAAGCCCATTTTTGTTGTTTTACGAGATCAAAAGAATTTAGTATCGAACCCCTTCTACGCTAATGTAGTATAGAAATGACTCAGGACGTCTCCAACGAAAGCAACGATAGGATGGTAAACTTAGGACCATATGTTATTGCTATTTTTAGAGTTTTCAATATGAATTGGGGGTTTTGGATTTTGATGCTAAACTAAATAAATGAAAAGAAAAGCGAATAAGAAACTAATCTAAAGCAATAGTAAAATCTAACTAAGTGTCACTGATTAATCCATACACATTGTCACACTACATAATGAATTTCATCATCAACACACTTAAACTAATAATGAAATAGCACGACTCAAATAAAATCTAATCTAAAGCATTGAATAAAATAGTGAATGACATAACAAGACATAAGATAAATCTGATCTAAAGCACAAATTTAAACCCTAACTTAAAACTTAGCAACCTAACAATTAACCAAGCTTAAACAAGTCTTAAACTAATTTGCATCAATGAAATTCTAACTACTTAACATGAATTAAACTTCAACAAGATAAAGAAATGCTAGATTACTTAATAAGAACAAAACAAACATCTAAAGAAATCTGATCTAGCTACAAAAACAGTAACAAAGTGAAATAAACCGATCCAACTCACAACCAATCTACACAAGACAACACTTCTTGCCATCACACAAGAAGCCGGAGATAAGAATGCCCAACTCCAGTCGTCAGTGAAGAACCTCAGCTGCGTCTCAGTTCCAGGATTGCTCAGCAACACCAGGGGAATGCCTCCGGCAAGCTAGAAACAACCTGGAACCTATAAATGGCCGAAAATATGGATTTCTGCAACTCGAAATCTCTGAATTTGGAATGAAGCTGTGAATGGTGGATTGTCATCGGATGGAGCTCAGGAACACCAGAGGAACGCCGCCAAATGTCGCTGATGGGAAGAGAATCGCAGATCGGAGGAACGCCGCCGAATCTGTGTGAAAACAGAGAATCACAGAAAGAAGGATTTCGCCAGAAAGAACGTTCGCCGGCGGCTCCAAATGATCAAGATCTATGTCTAGAACTACCTTGAAGATCCCTGCTGAGGACGTCGCTTGAGAAGATGGTCAGAGATGGAAACGGGGTTGGAATCTCGCGTCTCCGCGTGCACCGCGAACAACACTATGGAGAAGTCGACGAAGGATGAAGCACTGTAGCTTCTCAATTTAAATCAGATCAGATCTATGATGAAAGGCTCAGAATGATTTGGATCTTGATCAATGGTGAAAAGTCTCTCAAAATCTGATCCGAAGGTATTGATCTTGATCTAGGGTCTGGATCTACTCTTCCTTAGGTCGGATGGACCAGATCTTCAATGGATGGTTCAGATCCCTTCGATCTTTGATGAACGGTCCATAATGCTTCACAGCTTAATCTTCTCGTTTAAACTTCGATTCGAGCATAAATTCGGTTCGAATAAATCCAAATCCAAGATCCTTTGAAGCCTACAAAATAAGAATTACATATTAGCATCAAATAATACCAAAAATAAAATAATTCCAATTAGGTCCAAGAATAAATGCAATGCATGAAATGTGATGCAAATATAGGTTTCATCTATGAAAACAACATCAAACCATGCATGTATGAATCAAAATAGGATTGTAAAATCATGGTTATCAGACATCTCAGAAGGAATAATGGGGATTTGTTCCAATTTAGAAATTGTGATCGCCAAGCTGTTCTTTGGAACATATGTTCTTTCTCGTCGGGCAGGGAAAGGACTCTCTTCCTCGGAAGGTTCAGACTCCTCGACAGGGATCTCTTGAGGGGGAGTAATCCGAGAGATGAAGGGGCAGGGTTGAGGCGACGATTCCTCAATATATCTTCTCCTAGCTTAGTCAGGATTGATTTAGTCAACCCTGAATTCCTATACATCAAAGCTGGGAGAATGGCATCAACTGGAAAAGCTAAAAAGTATAAATCCAAGGAAGAGGCAATTTTAAGATGACGAAGGTTCAGTGGGGAAAGGTATATAACTTACCAAAGGGAGCCTCCAATTATGTGTCGGTAGAGCTTATTCCAAAGATAAAAAGAAGACCTTCAACAATTAGTGTAGGTAAATAGAATTTAGCCCCTTTGAATTTCGACATGGACGCATAAAAGGTCGAGTCAGTAGTATCATCTTGGGGATTTGGAAGAGCAGGAAGAGTCCGTTGCCAAGTGATAGGGTAAAAAGGAGGAAGATGTGGGTGGTCCTCTGGAATAGGAAGGACCAAATAGGAGGGAAATCCATAATCTAAACACATTGGATAAACTTCCGACTCACTAGCACTAGAAGAGCAATGGGCGAACCACTCAGAAGAGGAAGAAGAAGAGGTCATCCTGGACAAAAGGTCAGGGGGAGAAGGAGACCGCGAATGAAACAGAGAAAGAAGGGAAGTTACAGAGGAGGAAGATGACATGATGAACTCTTGATGTATCTCTAAAACCCTCAATACAATTATCGAGAAGGGTAAAGGGAAGATAGGGAAAAAAGTAAGAATGAAAGAATCAGCGGCAAACCAGTAGATACACAGGTAAAATATTAGGTATACGAAAATAGGTACACCTGTAATCGCAAGGGTGACATTCCCGAAGTACAAGTTCAAACTGAAAATGTTGCGAGATCCCGAGGGAAGTTATGATTTATCTTTCGAAATCCCGGTAACCTCAGATTCATAGGACGTAAGAAATAAAAAGCAGATCGGCTGAATAGGCTCGTCCTGTCACCATAGGCCGATCAGAAAATACAGGCGTCTAACTCATCCGACCGGGCAGTCTGAGTCAACAAGCTTGCCCTGTCATTATATACCGGACGAGAAATAACCAACCTAGGTAATTCTGCTGGGCTCTCATGTACAGAAAGGATAACTAGTGTCAAGGAGAACAACATAGGCAAGTACATGAGGTTACTCGAAATTAAGCAAACATATAGTGAATATACCTTATTCCTCACAAGGTGACCAAAAAGAAGAAACACACACACACACACACAGATATATATATATATATATATATATATATATATATATATATATACAGAATCGTTCCGCTACGGAACGATTCTTGCGGACTGCTGCGGACTGCGGACGTGGCAGCTGCTACGTAATATTTGTTAACGTTTTTTTTTCCCGCAGTGCGACTTTTGTTAAGCATCGTGGAACAACTTTTTTGCCCTAACCCTTCTCACGATTTTTTTCCGCCACAGAAGAGCTGCTCGCCTCCCTTCTCGCATCGTGGAAGATCTGACGCCTCCCGCAGAATTGACAATAGATAATTAGACAAAAACCATAACTGATTTCTTATAAAATAAAAACTGCAATTTTACATAAAAACATTACTTGAAGAAAATAAAAGCTGTTGTTGTATAAACAATAACATTTTGCGTAAGTGTTAAAATAAACTAACAACCTAAACAGTAAAATTTAACAAAATTAACAACTGCAATAGAAATTGTAAAGTTTCTTATAATCTTCGAAGACCAAATTTTAAAACTGCAATAGAAACTGCAAGTTCCATATAAACTTCGAAGACCAAATTACTGTCTATTGTTACTTATAGAAACTGCTGTTGTATTTTGCATAAGTGTTAAAATAAACTGTGTTGTACAAAAGAAACCAAATGATATTCCAATGACAATATAACTATATGGTATTCCAGTGACAATATATGGAACATCACAAAACCCTAAGATCGAACTTCAATTAAACTAAACAATTGTGTTGCCTCAACTCTAGATGAGTACATTAGAAACCACATGAAAGTCAAAGAGCTAGAAGAAACTTTAAGGACTGTTATTACTTATAGAAACTGATGTTGTTACTTCGAAGAGCAACCACATTTTGCATAAGTTTTAAAAGGGAATTCGAAGAACAAACAAAAAGAAACAAACGAGGCCGAGCTGAACAAATCTGCATATGTCGTATAAAAACAAATCTGCCAAGCTGAACAAAACACTGCAGCGTGGACATCAATTAAACTACTGATTTCGCAGAAGATCAAACCTGCAATAGAAACAGAAAGAAAGAAACGAGATTTTACCTAAAAGAGAAACCCTAGACTTCGTTGGGTGGACGTGTGAGGGAGGCGCCTGAAACCCTAGATATGGCGAGAGCTTGGGAACCCTAGCTTCGTCTCGCCGAGCCTCACAGCCTATCTATAAGGCTTATCGCGGCACGTGGTCCTCTGTCGCGAGGGTGGCGGCCATGAGCAGAGCTTGCGAGGGAGGGAGGCCGAGCTGCTGGTGGCGAGGGACGCGAGAAAGAGGGAACGAGGGCACGACGATGAGTCAGGTGCCGGCGGACGCGAGAAGAAGGAAGCTGAGGTCGGCGGGAGGCGTCAGATCTTCCACGATGCGAGAAGGGAGGCGAGCAGCTCTTCTGCGGCGGAAAAAAATCGTGAGAAGGGTTAGGGCAAAAAAGTTGTTCCACGATGCTTAACAAAAGTCGCACTACGGGAAAAAAAAATGTTAACAAATATTACGTGGCAGCTGCCACGTCCGCAGTTCGCAGCAGTCCGCAAGAATCGTTCCGCAGCGGAACGATTCTGTATATATATATATATAGTCATACATGATAAGACTAAGCGATTAGGATGGGTCGACCGTGTTGGTGCGGGAAGCATCCGACGATCGAACCCAAGTTTTGATAATGGCAAAGGGTTCAAAGTTAAGTCTTGTTGTTATCTAAGATGTTGAATGAGTGTTTCAGGAAAGTCCTAACTGCGGTTAGGCAGGTGAAAACCCTAGGGGGTGGTAACCCTAGGTCCTAGGGGGCGGTAACCCTAGGTGGAGAAAAGTCCTAGCTGCGGTTAGGCAAAGGGAAAACCCTAGGGGGCGGTAACCCTAGGTCATAGGGGGTGGTAACCCTATGCGGAAAGTCTTGGCAGGTCGATGGCTTCAGGCAAAAGTCCTAGGGGTGGTAACCTGTAACGACCCAATTTTCCCTATTTCAAGTTCTAAAAGTCCATAAAAATATTTGGAAATACTTTTAAAATATTCTAGAGATTTTTAGGAATTTTTAGAGTATTTTTACGTAATTTTTGGAGGTCGTTTAGTAGGTTTACAAAAAGAAAGAAGTGTTGAAAAAAAAAACGTTGAAGGTGAAACTCGAACCCAAGACCTCCGGCCGGACCTGACCCAACCGGACGCAGCCACCCAACTGAGCTACGCGGGTTTTGTTAACCTTATATGGTGAGAATTAAGTTTATATCATAGTTAATGATTAGGGAATAAATTGGGAAAAAGTGCGCGGCTGAGGGATTGAAGCCGAGACCCCTTGCTTCGGTTAAAAGCCGGTTGACCAGCTGTGCCGGCGAGTTTTTGTTAATTAAGGAAAGAACGGATTATATTTAAGGTATAGTTCGGTTTAAACCCTAGTATAAGAAAAGGAATTTAGGTTTCTTTTCGGAAAAACAACATTTTCTCAACCCTTCTCTTCTCGGCTGCGTGACGGCGACAAACCCATGGGCGAAAAATGGCAGGAGACCTAAGGCTGCTCGCCGGCGGCCGCTGGAGGGAGATTTCGCAAGCTCTTCTTGGATCCGAGCATCTCTCGACGAGGAGCACACGTAGGCGGACGAAGAGGAGCCGGAAGACTTGAGTTGACCGAAACCCTAGAGCTTTTCTTCTTCCTTTCGGTTGTAAGTCCAAGAACAGCGATGTGAGTTGCTTCTCACCTGCAGTAGGAGTTGTTCCGCGATTTCGCTTTTCTTCTTTGTTTTCTCGCTGAGCAGGAACAACCCTAGATTCAGTGGTTCCGAGCTTCGATTTGTTTTCATGGTTTTCGGATTTTTGGTTGTAGAGAAACATGATGTTAGGGATCTTGGAATAGATTTAAGATTTTGCTTGCTCTGTTGCTAATCTGTTGAAGCATGTTTAGAGTTTAGAACAACTTTTTCTTTAGCATCATATTTGCAAGCAAGAGCAATTTTGTATAGGGCTGATAACAGTCATAGCCAATTACCTCAAGCCAAAGTGTGCAGTTCCAGTACCTTTTAGTTACTGCCGTGCATGAATAGCCCTCATCCTAAGCCTACTGTTTAGATCTTGGACAGCAACTTAGTTTTGATTTCTTCTTGTTGTTTTAATGAACATGAACAGCCCTTATATTTAGCATTTCAGTTTGCTTGGATTTCCTTACTAGCTTGTCAAGCAGAGAAGAATTGTTTCGGGTTTTAATCATAACCATGTGCTTAGTTGAAAATTAGTATTCCAGGAAATACCCTAGATTATTCAGATGATATGCTCATAGTATGCAAATTTTAGTGCTTTATTATTAGATATACATGAGCAGATTTTCTAGATTCCATTGCATGCCTGGTAGATGAATTTGTTTTACTTTCACAGCATGCTTAAGTCCTCATTACTACTTGCTTAGTTGGGATATTTCACAGTTTGATCTTCTATAGCATTTCTAAGCATTTTCTTAAATTGCATGCTTAGCTTTACTTTCACAGCAGGTTTAAGATGATTTATTTCCCTTTGCCATTAGATGTGCATGGTGATACTTTTTAGTCTCTTTTGCTATTAGAATATCTTGAGCATGTAATTATTAGTTTCTTTGCTATTACATGAGCATGAGCTTCTGTCTTTAAGAACTATAAGCAAGAAAGACTAAGGTCTAGACTTGATTTCAATTCCAGAATATTGAATATCAAAAGCGCACACAAGGTGTTTGCTTAAATGCCAAGTAAGGGCAAGTATAAAGAAGTTATAGTTAAAAAGAAAGTATTTTACTTTTAAAGAGCATGTACCGGACACAAGGTCCAAGGGATGGGCTCCAAGATGCACCTAGGCACAAGGCCTAGAAGTATCTTAGTAGTTTCGGGATTAGCTACCTCGATTCTTATTAAGAATGTGCGCTAAGTGGTACAATGCCGGACCCAAAAGAAGTTTATTATTATTTTGAAGTATTAAAGTATAAGTTTTGAAACAAATGAAACAAGCTTCAAATATGTTTAGAATTAGAAAGTTTAGTTTCTTGTTGTTTGAAGCATTCAGTAGTAGTTTTATTTGTTTCTTGCTATTAGATTATTCAGCATGTTTAGTTTTATTTGCTTTCAGCATGCTATTATCGTTTTATTCTTATGAGCATGATTAGCTATACATGTTTAGTATTTCAGTTAGCATGATTCCTTTGCTATATATGAGCATGAGTAGTTTTATATGTTAGCATTCAGTTTTAGCATATTTTTATTTATATACATGCATATCGAGTTTTTGTGAGTAGATAGCACTCACTAAGCTTTATGCTTATAGACTGCACTTCCTCCTACTGCAGATAAAGGGAAAGAAAAGATACAGTGAAGGAAGGCGACAAGGAGATGCAAGAGGAGTGTGTGATGTGTGGACTATGGAGGTCCTTGGGACTTAGCTAAAGAACTCATTTAGTTTAAGAATTTGTTTAGTTTAATTTCTTATTAAGTTGATAAGAAAATTATGTAGTAAGAGGTTATGTTTTCGGTTTTTCATTATCTGCATGATTTGAATTATTAAACTGCGTGGTTGTGGTTAGTTTTCATTTTTTATTAAACTGCGTGGTTGATTGAAATATATTTCCAGCCGCCTGTGGCTGAGTATAGTTTGTTTGTATTGATGATTTAGTCATCGGTACAGGGGAGACTCTGCCAAAATTTTTCGGTAGAGATTCCTCGTGGTTTTTAATAAACTGGTTAAGTAGAGTTAGTAGATAAGTAACGGTCACTCTTAGAGAATAGTAGTAGTAGTAAGAAGGGTGGTCGTTACATAACCCTAGGTGGAAAGTCCTGGTGTCGTGAACCAGGTGAAAGACTGGACTAGCCGGGAAGCGGATGTCCAGCAGAAAGTCCGGAAACGTCGAGTGCTGAGCAAAAGTCCAGTCGATCTGGAGGATCGCACTGGCAACAGGTAAATCTCCTGAGTGGAGTAGGTGAGGACGCGTTCCCCGTAGAGGGAACAGTAGGCGTCGGGTCGACCTAGGGTTTCCGGTTGGAAACCCGAAGTCAGGCTCGGATAGTCCGGAGACTATCATTATCACTTCTATTATGCTTTATGTGCTAACTTTGTGCTGCAGGGTATATTTGGGATTAATGTATCTTGCAGGGACCAAAGTGCAAAGATTAACCTCGGATGAACAGTGTCCGCGGCGCCTCCATTGAGCTTGGAGAAGCCTCGGGTGCAAAAGCTGACCTGGCCACGAAGCAGGGCTGAAGGCGCCTCGGTTGGCTACGGAGGCGCCTTGGAAGGCGCCTTGAAGACCCATGACGGCGCCTTCAAGGTGATAAGGCGCAGAATGGTTAGCGCTCATCTGCACGGTGGACTCGGAGCTATGGAGGCGCCTTGGATTGTAACGACCCAATTTTCCCTATTTTGAGTTCTGAATATCTTTAAAAATATTTTAAAATGCTTTTGAAATATTCTAGAGATTTTTAGGAATTTTTAGAGTATTTTTATGTAATTTTTGGAGTCCGTTTGGTATTTTTACCGAGTGGAGAAAGTTTAAAAAAAAAAATTCAAGAGCTAGGGTTCAAACCCAGTCTCTCGGCCCAAGCAGTATTCGACCCAACCAACCGAGCTGAGCTCGTTTTGTTAACTAAGTGTGGGAACAAATATATTTAAGTAATAGATGGAACCGAAATAACCCAGGTTATTTAAGGAGATTAATTTCCTTCCCGAAACCTAAAACCTAATCTCTCCTTTTCTCCTCACGCACGCGACGCCGTTTTCTTCCCTCGGGCGAAATCGCAGCCAAGGCTAGGGTTTCCTCCTTACGACGTCGGCGAGGTGTTTTCCGGCCGGTCTCCACTCGTGGGTGACTATTCCGGCAAGGAGAGCTCGGGAAATACAAGGAAAAAGGTGGAATCGAAGCTCCACCGAAACCCTAGGGCGCTTCTCTTCGGTTGTAAGTCCAAGAACCCGATGTAAGTGCTTCTCACCTGCGGTAGGAGTAGCTCTCGGGGTTTTGTTTTGCATTTTGGTTGTAAAATGAACAATAGTAGCCTTTTCATTCTAGAATATGGAATTTATTTCAACCCTTGTTTTTAACAATCCGGGTTAAGATTTGGGATAAGTCCTTTTGGTTATTTTGATGCACGGCAGAGCCTTGATGTTTCCCTTGTTGGTCACAGCATGTTGTTGATGTGTTTTTAGTGCTCGGATGGAAATTCTTGAGGGTTTTTCCTTGATTACCACAGCATGCTATTTAGATGTATTTACCTTACACTTTAAGCATGATTAAGTAGTTAAACTTCCTTCAAGTTACAGCATGATCAAGGGACTGTTAAGATTTGAAATAAGGTAGTTTTTACAAGCTTATTGTGGGGAAAACTATCACTGCCATGAGCCTAACTAAGGATACCATCTATGACCATGTTTGGTTATTGGCTGTTGAAATTCAGTTTGAACATATCATGTTACATTCCAGTGGTATAGTTGTTCTTTTTAAATTACTGTGGAATTTAGTTTGAGTAGGTACTGGTTTATATTTTTATATCAGTGACATATGGTTTAGAATCTCTTGTATACTGAATAAACGAGAGAAGTGCAAGTAAAGTGAGATAAAGTCACAATCTGATCCTAAATTTTAGAATTTAGAATCAAAGCACACTAAGTGCTTAAATCAATGCCAAGGCATTTTATTACAAGAAGTATTTAAAGAAGGATATAAAGAAAAGTATTTTACTTTTAAAAGGGCATGTACCGGACACAAGGTCCAAGGGATGGGCTCCAAGTTGCCCCTAGACATAAGGTCTAGAAGTGTCTTAATGGTTTTGGGATTAGCTACCTCAATTCTCATTAAGAAAGGCGCGCAAAGTGGTACAATGTCGGGCCCAAGTAAAGTTGAATATTATTTTAAAGTATAAAAGTATTAATTTGGAAACAAACAGAACAAGTTCTTTTATCTAAGTTGCAAATTCTAGCAAGTTAAATGGTTGTTTCCTTTAGAGATGCATGATGTAATTCTATATTGCTATTTTCATGTTGAGCATGTACTCCCTGCTTTCTTTAATGCTTATGCATTCCTTATCGGATTTTGTGAGTAGAAAGCACTTACTAAGCTTTTAGCTTATAGATACTACTTTTTCCTCCTACTGCAGATATAGATAAAAATAAAGGAAAAGCTAAAGTGGTGTAGAAGAAGGCGACAAGGAGTCGTTGATGGTGTGTGTGGTGGCTATTATGGAAGTTTGGGATTCTTGCTGAATGTTATACCTGCTGGTTTCTTTAATTTCTGCAAAAAGGAAATTGTTTTGAAATGCTAAGATGTGTTTAAATTGCTTCATTTATGTGTTAGAATCAATAAGATGGTAAATTTATATACTCAGTATTTTTCTTATCACTGCTGGAATCTTAAATCTGCTGGAATGTTAAATCTGCTGGGTTAAATTCGGATTGTTAATACTCAGAAATTTTATATGTTTGCTGGTATGTTATATGATCTTTACTCTATGGAGGAAATTGGCATGGGAAGTTCGGTTTGCTAGATACTCAGTATCCCTATGTACATGCTAATTTTTGGTTACTGCTAGCTTGGAGTTATTCACTTGGAAACTATTTTGCATGCTAGTGTTTTATATTTTGTAGAAGTAATTGTTTAATGGTAGGGGAAATATATACTGATCGGCTTGTTAGGAAATGAATGAGTAGTAGTTTATTTCACTTTCTCTTAATTACGGTTTGGTTGTAGTATGAATAACTACATTCTGTAACAAGGGATGTTAGGTAGGATTTCATGAATGCAAGTTAACAAAGGAAGTAGCAAACAGTAGAGATACTTAAGCTTCATTGCCTATATGTTACACTTGCTTGTGTTACACTTATTTGCATGTTTAAATAAGTAAAAAAAAAAAAAACATCAGAGCAGTTTAAAGTTTTAGTTGATATGTGATATGTTTTAAACAAATAGATTAAAGCATTTCTAGTGTTAAAGTAGGTAGTACCAGTTATGTGTAGATAGTAGATTCAGTAGCGGTCACCCTTAGAGGAGTAGTAAGGAGGGTGGTCGTTACAGTTGGTATCAGAGCAGGTCCATTTTCCAGCAACACACACACATCAGCATCATCCTTGCCGTCTTCAAGTAAGAAAGTATTTAAGTTCTTTCTTTATTGCTTTCCTTTATTTACATTATTATTTGCAGTATGGATTGATAGTTATAAGTGAATGAGTAAGATAAGAGTTTTATTTTTTTTAGCTATTTCCTTTCTTAATATATAAATGGGTATGTTTAGAAAGGGTAGAGAAATCATCAAATTTTCTTATTTGTTTAACTAGATGTCGAGAAGAGGACGTCCTCGTACCGCTCGTATTGAGGACCAAGTACAGGAGAAAGAGGTGCCAGGCTCAACGGAGCCCAATCTTTCTGAAGTTGTTGCCCAACTTCAGAAACAAGTAGCTGAGCAGCAGCAAGTAATTGCCAATCTGATGGCAAATCAACAACCAGTCCCTCCTACTCCTCAAACAGTAACTGTGGAGACTCCAGTGGTAACTGAGGTTCCACCAGCTGCCCAAGGAGTCGTCACAGCACCCCAGAGACAAGAATCCTACCTCATTCAGTGGCTGAAACTGAAACCAGAGAGTTTCTCAGGCACAACTGAGCCCTGGGATGCCCAGGCTTGGTTCAAAACACTGGAGAGCACCATGGAGCTTCTTGACTGGCTAGAAGTCGAGAAAGTTAAGTGTGCCTCCTTTTGCCTGACTGGAGACGCACGCATGTGGTGGGAGAGAGTAAAGAGCAAGAGGGCAATCAATCAGATGAAATGGATTGATTTTGAGACAGAATTCTACGACGAGTTCTTTCGCCAAAAGATCACCAACAAGCACTACGAGGAGTTTATGGAGTTCAGACAGGGGGATCTGACAGTGGAGGAAGCAGTTAAGAGATTCAATAGGCTAGCTCGTCTCTGCCCAGAACTAGTAAGTACAGAGAAGGAGCGAGTCAGATTAATGCTCAGGATGCTGAAGCCTGTGATATCACTTAATGTGAGCAGTGGAACTCATCAGCCCCTGACTGGAGAAGAGTTGGTCAGTAGAGCCTTAGTAGCTGAGCACTATCTGAACAGCATGAAGGCACAAAGAGAGAAGCACAAGCCAATCAAGATGGAGACCAAGACTGGGGGAAATCAGAAACCCCAGTTAAATAATCAGAACTGGAAAGGCAAGGGTACTAAAAGGAAGCAGTGGGATTCAGGAAGTAACCAGAAGGGAGGACCAGAAACCAAACAGACTAAGCTCTTTCCCTGCCCCAAATGTGGGAGAACACATTCAGGAGCCTGCCTCTTGGGTAAGACTGGATGTTATTCTTGTGGTCAAGAAGGACACATGGCCAAACAGTGTCCTAACAAGTTCAAAGCACCCCAGCCACAGCCAATACAATATGGAGCCAAGCCTCAACTACATTATATGTCTGCAACTCTGGAAGGACCTCAGATCAGTCAAGGAAGGTTGGAAGCTCCACCAGTTCCAGCCTTTGACAATGCCAGAGTATTCTCCCTTACCAAAGAGGAAGCTGCTAGTGCCTCCACGGTCGTAACAGGTCAAGTAGTTATTTTTCAGCATATAGCTACTGCACTATTTGATACTGGGGCGACCCATTCTTTTGTATCCATACCTTTTGCCAAAGAACTACAGGTACCTACAGAAAACATGAATCCAGCCAGTGGCTTCGGTCTGTACCAGTCAGGATTTCAGACCGAGAGCTATATGTTAACCTGGTAGTCCTCGCTATGCAGGATTTCGATATCATTTTTGGTATGGATTTCCTCAGCCAGTACAGTGCTTCAGTGGACTGCCGCAGAAGGAAGGTGATCTTTAGCCCAGAAGGTGAACCTTCCTTTGAATTTACAGGAGTACCAAAGAGGAAGACCCAGAAGTTCCTCTCTTCTCTCACAGCTCACCAGATGTTAGCTAAAGGGTGTGTTGGTTTTCTTGCATTCATTGTGAGTACCAAGGAAGAAGAAAGACCTAAGCAGGAGGAAGTTCGGGTAGTCTGTGAGTATCCAGAGGTATTCCCAGAAGAGCTACCTGGACTACCTCCCAATAGAGAAGTAGAGTTTGAGATTGAACTGGTTCCTGGTACCGGTCCAATTTCAAAAGCTCCATACCGCATGTCCCCAGCGGAGTTGAAAGAGTTACAAGAACAACTTCAGGAGCTGCTTGACAAAGGCTTCATCCGCCCTAGTCATTCACCATGGGGAGCTCCTGTGTTGTTTGTCAAGAAGAAGGATGGATCTATGCGAATGTGCATAGATTATAGAGCTCTGAATCAAGTGACCATCAAGAACAAGCTACCCAGGATCGATGATTTATTTGATCAATTGAAAGGGGCAACAGTGTTCTCTAAGATAGATCTGCGCTCTGGGTACCATCAGTTAAAAGTAAAGGAGAGTGATATACCCAGAACTGCTTTCAGGACCAGATATGGACACTATGAATTCGTGGTTATGCCTTTTGGTGTGACTAATGCACCTGCAGTCTTCATGGACTTGATGAATAGAGTGTTCAGTGAATACCTTGACAAATTTGTCATTGTGTTCATCGACGACATTCTAATCTATTCCAGAACCCCAGAAGAGCATGACACGCATTTGAGAATAGTCCTACAGACCCTTCAGCAAAGGCAGCTCTATGCTAAATTCTCAAAGTGCGAGTTCTGGTTGGAGCAGGTGGCATTTCTAGGTCATATTGTTTCAAAAGAAGGCATTCAAGTGGATTCGGCCAAAATAGAAGTGGTCAGCAACTGGAAAAGACCCAAGAATGCTAGGGAGATCAGAAGCTTCCTTGGTTTAGCTGGGTACTACAGGAAATTTGTGGAGGACTTTTTCAGGATAGCCTCTCCACTTACAGCGCTCACCAGGAAGGACAAGAAGTTTGAATGGTCAGAGAAATGTGAGCAGAGTTTTCAAGAACTCAAGAAGAGACTGACCAGTGCTCCTATACTGACTGTTCCAGAGAGCGACAAGAGTTTTGACATCTACAGTGATGCTTCCAAGATGGGCTTAGGAGCTGTACTCATGCAGGAAGGACAAGTTATAGCTTATGCTTCCAGACAACTCAAAGACTATGAGAAGAACTATCCCACTCATGATCTAGAGCTGGCAGCTGTACTGAAACTCTGGCGACACTACTTGTATGAAGTCCAGTCAGAATCTTCACAGACCATCAAAGTCTTAAGTACTTCTTCACTCGAAGGACTTAAACATGAGACAGCAGTGGCTAGAGTTGGTCAAAGATTATGACGGTGAAATCCTCTACCCAGGTAAAGCTAATAAAGTGGTAGATGCACTAAGCGAAATCCAGTGCATCCTTGATGTCCTTATCATCATTAGCTCTGCCATAAGGAGTTGCCGGATTTCGGACTTGAAATTATTTATGGGCAACTTTCTGCATTGACCCTAGAGTCAACCCTGCTTGAGGATATACAGAAAAAGCAAAGCGAAGATCCAGATATTCAAAAGATCAAGCAAGGGATACAAGAGGAAGGAAGTTCAGAATTTCGAGTATCAGACAGTGGAATTCTTTATCAGGGGAATCACCTTTGAGTTCCAAATGATGAAGAGCTGAGAAAGAAAATTTTAGAAGAAGCCCATAGTACACCATACTCCATGCATCCTGGTTCTACCAAGATGTACCAAGACGTGAAGCAGAAGTTCTGGTGGTCTGGACTCAAAAGAGATGTGGCTAAATATGTCAGTACCTACCTGACATGTCAGAGGGTCAAAGCAGAACACCAGAGACAAGGAGGAGTTCTACAGCCTCTTCCAATACCAGAGTGGAAGTGGGAAGACATATCCATGGACTTCATAACAGGTCTCCCAAGAACTACGAATGGATATGATGCAATATGGGTAATAGTGGATAGATTGACCAAGTCTGCCCATTTTCTAGCCATCAAGGTGTCTCACTCTATAGAGCAGTTAGCACAGCTGTATGTTAAAGAGGTGATCAGACTTCACGGAGTTCCCAAATCTATCATTTCTGATAGAGATGGGCGCTTCACTTCACACTTTTGGGAGTGCGTTCAGAATGCACTAGGCACCAAACTCAAGTTCAGCACAGCCTTCCATCCTCAAACTGATGGACAGATAGAGCGAGTAAATCAGATCTTAGAAGATATGCTCAGGGCTTGTGCACTAGATTTTAAGGGTAGTTGGTGCAAGTATCTGTGCTTAGCTGAGTTTGCCTACAACAACAGCTACCAAGCCACCATCAGGATGGCACCATATGAGGCGTTGTATGACAGAAAGTGCAGATCACCTATATGCTGGCAAGAAGCAGGTGAAAGAAAGGAAATGGAAGTAGAGCTGGGCATTCAGACAGAGCTGATAGAAGAAACCACTCAGGCTATTCAGAAAATCAGACAGAGGATTGAGACTGCCCAGAGTAGACAGAAAAGCTATGCTGACACACGCCGTAGGCCACTGGAATTTCAAGTAGGAGATTCAGTTTTTCTTAAAGTTGCTCCTATGAAGGGAGTGATGAGCTTTGGCAAGAAGGGCAAATTAAGTCCTCGCTATGTAGGACCTTACCTGATTATGGACAGGATTGGGAAGGTAGCTTACAAGTTAGAATTACCGCAAGACATGTCAGCAATACACAATGTGTTTCATGTCTCCATGTTAAAGAAGTTCCTCCATGACCCTAGCCAAGTGATTGAGCCTCAGTCAGTGCAGATCCAAGCGGATCTTAGTTTTGAGAGTAGACCTACACAGATAGTGGACAGAGCAGTCAAGAGACTAAGAAGCAAAGAAGTACCACTAGTGAAGGTCGTCTGGCAGAACCAGGAACACGAGGAAGTCACTTGGGAGCGGGAGGATAGTATGAGACAGAAATATCCAGAACTATTCTAAGTTCGAGGACGAACTTTTTATAAGGTATGGGGAATTGTAACGACCCAATTTTCCCTATTTTGAGTTCTGAATATCTTTAAAAATATTTAAAAATGCTTTTGAAATATTCTAGAGATTTTTAGGAATTTTTAGAGTATTTTTATGCAATTTTTGGAGTCCGTTTGGTATTTTTACCGAGTGGAGAAAGTTTTTAAAAAAAATTTCAAGAGATAGGGTTCGAACCCAGTCTCTCGGCCCAAGCAGTATTCGACCCAACCAACCGAGCTGAGCTCGTTTTGTTAACTAAGTGTGGGAACAAATATATTTAAGTAATAGATGGAACCGAAATAACCCAGGTTATTTAAGGAGATTAATTTCCTTCCCGAAACCTAAAACCTAATCTCTCCTTTTCTCCTCACGCACGCGACGTCGTTTTCTTCCCTCGGGCGAAATCGTAGCCAAGGCTAGGGTTTCCTCCTTACGACGTCGGCGAGGTGTTTTCCGGCCGGTCTCCACTCGTGGGTGACTATTCCGGCAAGGAGAGCTCGGGAAATACAAGGAAAAAGGTGGAATCGAAGCTCCACCGAAACCCTAGGGCGCTTCTCTTCGGTTGTAAGTCCAAGAACCCGATGTAAGTGCTTCTCACCTGCGGTAGGAGTAGCTCTCGGGGTTTTGTTTTGCATTTTGGTTGTAAAATGAACAATAGTAGCCTTTTCATTCTAGAATATGGAATTTATTTCAACCCTTGTTTTTAACAATCCGGGTTAAGATTTGGGATAAGTCCTTTGGGTTATTTTGATGCACGGCAGAGCCTTGATGTTTCCCTTGTTGGTCACAGCATGTTGTTGATGTGTTTTTAGTGCTCGGATGGAAATTCTTGAGGGTTTTTCCTTGATTACCACAGCATGCTTTTTAGATGTATTTACCTTACACTTTAAGCATGATTAAGTAGTTAAACTTCCTTCAAGTTACAGCATGATCAAGGGATTGTTAAGATTTGAAATAAGGTAGTTTTTACAAGCTTATTGTGGGGAAAACTATCACTGTCGTGAGCCTAACTAAGGATACCATCTATGACCATGTAGTTTTTGGTTAGTAGCTGTTGAAATTCAGTTTGAACATATCATGTTACATTCCAGTGGTATAGTTGTTCTTTTTAAATTACTGTGGAATTTAGTTTGAGTAGGTACTGGTTTATATTTTTATATCAGTGACATTTGGTTTAGAATCTCTTGTATACTGAATAAACGAGAGAAGTGCAAGTAAAGTGAGATAAAGTCACAATCTGATCCTAAATTTCAGAATTTAGAATCAAAGCACACTAAGTGCTTAAATCAATGCCAAGGCATTTTATTACAAGAAGTATTTAAAGAAGGATATAAAGAAAAGTATTTTACTTTTAAAAGGGCATGTACCGGACACAAGGTCCAAGGGATGGGCTCCAAGTTGCCCCTAGACATAAGGTCTAGAAGTGTCTTAATGGTTTTGGGATTAGCTACCTCAATTCTCATTAAGAAAGGCGCGCAAAGTGGTACAATGCCGGGCCCAAGTAAAGTTGAATATTATTTTAAAGTATAAAAGTATTAATTTGGAAACAAACAGAACAAGTTCTTTTATCTAAGTTGCAAATTCTAGCAAGTTAAATGGTTGTTTCCTTTAGAGATGCATGATGTAATTCTATATTGCTATTTTCATGTTGAGCATGTACTCCCTGCTTTCTTTAATGCTTATGCATTCCTTATCGGATTTTGTGAGTAGAAAGCACTTACTAAGCTTTTAGCTTATAGATACTACTTTTTCCTCCTACTGCAGATATAGATAAAAATAAAGGAAAAGCTAAAGTGGTGTAGAAGAAGGCGACAAGGAGTCGTTGATGGTGTGTGTGTGGTGGCTATTATGGAAGTTTGGGATTCTTGCTTAATGTTATACCTGCTGGTTTCTTTAATTTTTGCAAAAAGGAAATTGTTTTGAAATGCTAAGATGTGTTTAAATTGCTTCATTTATGTGTTAGAATCAATAAGATGGTAAATTTATATACTCAGTATTTTTCTTATCACTGCTGGAATGTTAAATCTGCTGGGTTAAATTCGGATTGTTAATACTTAGAAATTTTATATGTTTGCTGGTATGTTATATGAGATTTACTCTATGGAGGAAATTGGCATGGGAAGTTCGGTTTGCTAGATACTCAGTATCCCTATGTACATGCTAATTTTTGGTTACTGCTAGCTTGGAGTTATTCACTTGGAAACTATTTTGCATGCTAGTGTTTTATATTTTGTAGAAGTAACTGTTTATTGGTAGGGGAAATATATACTGATCGGCTTGTTAGGAAATGAATGAGTAGTAGTTTATTTCACTTTCTCTTAATTACGGTTTGGTTGTAGAATGAATAACTACATTCTGTAACAAGGGATGTTAGGTAGGATTTCATGAATGCAAGTTAACAAAGGAAGTAGCAAACAGTAGAGATACT
Organism: Zingiber officinale; assembly: GCF_018446385.1. NCBI lineage: Eukaryota > Viridiplantae > Streptophyta > Magnoliopsida > Zingiberales > Zingiberaceae > Zingiber > Zingiber officinale. Next base: position 69,976,159 of record NC_056007.1, on the reverse strand, counting down.
TAAGCTTCATTGCCTATATGTTACACTTGCTTGTGTTACACTTATTTGCATGTTTAAATATGTAAAAAAAAAAACATCAGAGAAGTTTAAAGTTTTAGTTGATATGTGATATGTTTTAAACAAATAGATTAAAGCATTTCTAGTGTTAAAGTAGGTAGTACCAGTTATGTGTAGATAGTAGATTCAGTAGCGGTCACCCTTAGAGGAGTAGTAAGGAGGGTGGTCGTTACATGAATGCCCTTTATAAGGGGTCTTCGAGCAGCAGTGAAGCACAACAACTTCCAAGCTTTCATTCTGTTGTGTTCTGCTCAAGTACTGCTTCCGAAGTGCTGTTGCAACATTCCGACGACCCGGAGCTTAGATTTCTTTTCTACTACTGTTGTCGGTATAATTTTAATTGCAGTTAAATTTGTAATTAGTTTGTAATATTCATACGAGCTTATAGTTGTTGCCCACGGAAAGCGATCAAGGATCGCGGGCCTTCGAGTAGGAGTCGACCTAGGCTCCGAACGAAGTAAACGACCGTGTTCTTGTGTTTGTTTTCTTTATTCCGCTGCTTTAATTACTCGACGAACATTTTACGATTCCGATAATCGAACGATTTAGCCGCGAGCGCTATTCACCCCCCCCTCTAGCGTTTCTCGATCCAACAATTGGTATCAGAGCGGGGTCGCTTCGAATAGGTGAAACCACCATTCAAGCCTTTCGTTTTTTCCCTCCAAAATTATTTTCGAAAAATTCATTTTCATCCTTTCACGTTTTATTAGTATTGATAAAATATTGAATTTGGCAAAATTTGAAATAAAATTTTTTAAAATATTTTTTAATAATATTTTATTATTATTTGATTATTTTTCTCGAAACTTGTGAACTTATATTTCTATCCTTCCATACCGCACTGCTAATCCAGGATCAAGTCCTGGTACATTTTTTTGCTATTTTTGTGTGCAAGGTTCCTTTAAAATGGTATTCCAAGAAGGATTCTGCACCGTCCGACCGCCGCTCTTTTCTGGCGAGAACTTTGGATATTGGAAGAACCGGATGGAATACCACCTCAAGACGCAAGTCGAGATGTGGATCATCATCCAGACCGGACTCGAACTTCCACGTGACGTCAACTGAAAACTTATCTCATGCATCAACTGGGATTCTAGCACAATGAGAAAAGTTGAAGCCGATGCCAAAGCGACCTGCATGCTACAATGCGGCCTAACCGATGAAGAACTGAACCACATCGGCCCCTTCGCAAGTGCAAAAGAGTTGTGGCAAAAATTGATTGAACTACACGAAGGTACTTCCGACGCTCAAGTAAGTAGGCATAATTTAATAAATGATTTATTTGAATTAGATGAGCAGAAAAATACTACTTCGGCCGAGGAAGGTATTACGATGGTTGCAGGTACAAGTAAGACAGAGGAAAAGATGTTGAAGGCGATATGGTCCGAGTCTTCAGATGAATCCGGGTCCGACGAAGAAGAACCGACGAGCTTCCTCGCTCTACCAGTACTAGCAACCGTGGTGGAAACTGAGTCCGAGTATGAGTAAAAAACCGAGAGCGAATCCGAGACTGAGTCTGATCAAAGCCACGAATCCGCATTCGTTTCCGAAGGACCAAAATCCACTGTAAGTTCACTACTCGCAGAATTTCAATTAGATAACTTGCATGACTTATTACCTTACTTAATAAAAAAGTTGGCTAAATCCAACGTCCGGGTTAAGTCGCTCCAAAAGGAGGTAACAGAAGCGACTGACTCGAGCTCTTTAACTGAGTCAGTTCAAATTGGAAGTTCAACTCAAGTCCAACAACTTGAGGAAGAAAATTCCAATTTGAAAGCTCAAATTAAAGAACTCAAGGACATGTTGGAACGGTTCACCTTGGGCTCTAAGAATCTGGATCTGATTCTTGGAAAACAGCGAGTCGTTTACAACAAAACTGGACTTGGATTTAAAACTAAAATAAAATACAAATCATATTTATCGCTAGTTAATAGAAATAATAGAAAATTTGTCCAAGCATGGGTGCCAAAATCCAACTTGGTTAATCAAGTTGGAACTGGTCACTATTGGGTCCCCAAGGATCAAATCTATTACCTTGATAGACCATATCGAGGCTATGATCCAGGGGGAGCTAAAAGAAAAACAATATTAAGAACATAATTCAAATTAATATTCAAATTAAATTTGAAGTTAAATTCAAAATTAAAAATTCAATTAGAGATTCAAAATTAAATTCAATATTAAAAATTCAATTAGAAATTCAAAGTTAAATTCAAAATTAAAAATTCAATTAGAAATTCAAAATTAAATTCAATATTCAATATTCAAAATTCAATTAAAAATTTGAAATTAAATTAAATTCGAAATTCAATTCGAAATTAATTCAAAATTAAAAGTAAATTTCAACTTAAGTTAAATAAAATAGATGGAGGATCCAGACTCGCTGGCACCCCCAACTGAACTACCCGACAGGGTAACTGAACCTAATCTACCCGAAATGGATAAAACAAGAGTAGATTACCCGGAGTGGTTAGATCAAAACGGGCTAGGTTTAACTTGACTCACAGTACTGGTAAAGTTTTTTGGATGATAGTACGTTAGGGAAGCTTGGGCATCGCATGACTAGGAAGATATGACTTTGACCTGATGCATTTGGCCAAGTGGAACTGACCGAAGCTACCCTTAAATGGATCCTAACTAGTTAGACCAACGTTTAGTATTAAGCTCAATGGGTAGGACTATTTGGGAAACCTCGAAGGCATGGTTACTTTAATGAGTACCTTGTGACTCACCATAGCCCAGAAGTTTATCCAAAGAATGCTTACTTGTTGAACCCAAAGCTAAACCTGAATCTAACACAAAGTTAAACAAAACCCTTAAATTGAACTTCAATTCATCTTACAACAATTATAGGGTTCCTTGGTTGACAATTTTAGATCGGGTGAGATGACTAGGAAATTAAATTATTAAAATTGATTTAACTTAAATCAAGTTAATTACAATTAAATTATTTTAACTTGAATTATTTTTAAATCTAAATTATTTTAAAACTCAGTTTCAAAATCATTCTAAATTGTCTAAAATTATTTTTCAAACTTAATTTCAAAATTATTTTCAAAATCTTTTCAAACTTAATTTCAAAATTATTTTAAATTTTTTTTCAAAACTTAATTTCAAAATTATTTAAAAAACCTTTTCAAAACATAATTTCAAAATTATTTTCAAAATCTTTTCAAAACTTAATTCCAAAATTATTTAAAAAATCTTTTCAAAACTTAATTTCAAAATTATTTTCAAAATTTTTTCAAAACTTAATTTCAAAATTATTTTCAAAATCTTTTCAAAAATTATTTAAAAAATCTTTTCAAAACTTAATTTCAAAATCTTTTCAAAACTTAATTTCAAAATTATTTAAAAAATCTTTTCAAAACTTAATTTCAAAATTATTTAAAAAATCTTTTCAAAACTTAATTTCAAAATTATTTTCAAAATCTTTTCAAACTTAATTTCAAAATTATTTTAATTTTTTTTTCAAAACTTAATTTCAAAATTATTTAAAAAATCTTTTCAAAACTTAATTTCAAAATTATTTTCAAAATCTTTTCAAAAATTAATTTCAAAATTATTTTCAAAATCTTTTCAAAACTCAATTTCAAAATTATTTTCAAAATCTTTTCAAAACTTAATTTCAAAATTATTTAAAAAATCTTTTAAAAATCTTTTAAATATCTTTTCAAAATTAATTTCAAAATTATTTAAAAATCTTTTCAAACTTAAGTTCAAAATTATTTAAAAAATATTTTCAAAACTTAATTTCCAAATTACTTAAAAAATCTTTTCAAAACATAATTTCAAAATCATTTTAAAATCTTTTCAAAATTAATTTCAAAATATTTTAAAAATCTTTCAAAACTTAATTTCAAAATTATTTAAAAATATTTTCAAAACTTAATTTCAAAATTATTTAAAAAACTTTTCAAAATTAATTTCAAAATTATTTAAAAATCTTTTCAAAATTAATTTTTTAAAAATCTTTCAAAACTTAATTTCAAAATTATTTAAAAATATTTTCAAAACTTAATTTCAAAATTATTTAAAAAACTTTTCAAAATTAATTTCAAAATTATTTAAAAATCTTTTCAAAATTAATTTCAAAATTATTTTAAAATCTTTACAAACTTAATTTCAAAATTATTTAAAAAACTTATCAAAATTAATTTCAAAATCATTTTAAAATCTTTTCAAAAGTAATTTCAAAATTATTTTAAAAACTTTTTCAAAATTAATTAAAAATCTTTTCAAAGTTAATTTCAAAATCATTTTAAAATCTTTTCAAAACTTAATTTCAAAATTATTTAAAAAACTTTTCAAAATTAACTAAAAATATTTTCAAAGTTAATTTCAAAATCATTTTAAAATCTTTTAAAAATTAATTTCAAAATTTTTTTAAAATCTTTCAAAACTTAATTTCAAAATTTTTTAAAAATCTTTTCAAAACTTAATTTCAATATTATTTAAAAAACTTATCAAAATTAATTTCAAAATTATTTAAAAATCTTTTCAAAATTAATTTCAAAATTATTTCAAAATTAATTTCAAAATCATTTTAAAAATCTTTTCAAAATTAATTTCAAAATCATTTTAAAATCTTTTCAAAATTAATTTCAAAATTATTTAAAAATCTTTTCAAAATTAATTATTTTAAAATCTTTTCAAAACTTAATTTCAAAATTATTTAAAAATCTTTTCAAACTTAATTTCAAAATTATTTAAAAAACTTTTCAAAATTAATTTCAAAATTATTAAAACATCTTTTCAAAATTAATTTTAAAAATTATTTAAAAATATTTTCAAAATTAATTGTTTAAAAATCTTTGAAAACTTAATTTCAAAATCATTTTAAAAATATTTTCAAAATTAATTTCAAAATTATTTAAAAATATTTTCAAAATTATTTAAATTTTTTTTCAAAATTATTTAAAAATCTTTTCAAAATTAATTATTTAAAAATATTTTCAAAGTTAATTTCAAAATTATTTTAAAAATCTTTTAAAACTTAATTTCAAAATCATTTTAAAAATCTTTTAAAAATTAATTTCAAAATTATTTAAAAATCTTTCAAAAGTTAATTTCAAAATTATTTAAAAATCTTTTCAAAACTTAATTTCAAAATTATTTAAAAATCTTTTCAAAACTTAATTTCAAAATTATTTAAAAATCTTTCAAAAGTTAATTTCAAAATCATTTAAAAAACTTTTCAAAGTTAATTTCAAAATCACTTTAAAATCTTTTCAAAGTTAATTTCAAAATCATTTTAAAAATCTTTCAAAACTTAATTTCAAAATCATTTTAATATTCTTTTCAAAATTAATTTCCAAATTATTTAAAAATCTTTTCAAAACGTAATTTCAAAATTATTTAAAAATCTTTTCAAAACTTAATTTCAAAATTATTTAAAAATCTTTCAAAGTTAATTTCAAAATCATGTAAAAAAATTTTCAAAGTTAATTTCAAAATCACTTTAAAAATATTTTCAAAATTAATTTCAAAATCATTTTAAAATCTTTCAAAACTTAATTTCAAAATTATTTGAAAAATATTTTCAAAATCATTTTAAAATCTTTCAAAACCTAATTTCAAAATTGTTTGAAAAATCTTTTCAAAATCTTTTTAAAATCTTTCAAAACTTAATTTCAAAATTATTTGAAAAATCTTTTAAAAATCATTTTAAAAATCTTTTAAGCTTCATTTCAAAATTATTTGAAATTCAAAACTTATGTTTTATATCAACTGCAAAGTCAACTCCATCTCACGCTTGTTAATCAAGAATGAGTGAGATGGAAAGATGAAAATAATTTTTTTTTCTCATGCTTGTACTCTTGAACTTATAGAATTTATTATGACATTAATTAAGGGGGAGTGATTTTGAGTTGGTTTTAAAATTAGTTTTTTTCTAAAATTTTGACTTGACCTCAAAATTAAAAACTATTTTTTTACTTATCTTCAAAATTTAGGTTACTTTTAACTTAACTTTAAAATTAAAATTATTTATGACCTGGCTTTTAAATTACAACTCTTCTAGAATATTTTCAAAGCTAAGCCTTTATGTAAAACCTCTTTAAGCTAAGTACTTAATCAAGTCTTCTTTAACTAAGCTTAGTTAGATTATACTCTAAACTTAGCTATTTGGCAAGAAGTTTTCCCAAGGCAATCATTTTTAAGCTGAATATATAGCTAAGTATTTTCAAATTTAGCTAAGTACTTTTTAAAGTTTTTTTTTAAAAAGACAAAAAGGGAATTTAGCTAAGTTTCTCTCAAAGCAATTGTTTTCAAATGCTAAGTTTTGCTGAAAATGCTAAGTAAAAATCTTAGCTAAACTGAGTCTTGATCAATTTTTTTTTAAAACTCCCTCTTTAAGAACTAAGAATTTAGATATTACAAAAATTTGCTTAGTTACTTGTTAAAGTCAAAAATAACCTTATTTCAGTATCTCTCAAACTAAAGGAAATATTAAGATTAAGCATGCTTGTACTTTAGGGCTCTGATACCTGATCAACACCAATTAGATAATTTGATTACTATTTAACTTGACTCATGCTTGGACTTAAGGACCAACTGAATAAATAACCTAAATTAAATTTTTAGTTACTCCCTCTTCGTCCTAAAAATTAACAAGATCTTACTCATATTTTTCAAAATTAAGCCTTTAAGCTAAGTACCTTTTTAAACTAAACCTACATTTTCAAAATTCAATGTTTGCAAAAGGCTTAGCTAAGTGACTCATATAGCAACTTTCAGACTTAGCCATCTTTATGAATTTTTGCTGAGTTACCTATTAGATTCATTCTATACTTAGCTAAAAGTATTATAAGCATATTCCTTGCAAAATTTAACTCATGGATTTCAAAAAAAAAAAATTCCCAAGTAAAAAGAGCCTTCAAAATAATTTGCCTCCAAAATTCATTAAAATCTAGCTAAGTTTTTCTAAACTTAGTTACATATTTTTTCTCTTTTCCTCTAATACCAACTAAGTTTACAAAGAGGCTGAAGCCATCCTTCAAGTCGTCCATAAATTAGCCTTCTTAACTTAGGAGAAAAATAACTAACAAATTTTTCAGTTACTAGCTAAGTGTTTCACAAGCATTTTTTCAAAGACTAAAACTATTTTTTCTAAAAACTTAAAACATGCTTTCCAACTGGCTTATTTTTTGATATATGGCAAAGGGGGAGAGTAGGAAATTCAAAATCAAAAGTAAAAAGTGTTTTATTACGGGGGAGAGTAGGTAATTCAAAAGTAAAACTTTATTTAAATTCAAAAAGGAAACCCTGTATTAAGGGGGAGCTTCACAAAAGTTTAAGTGTCACGCCCCGGGGAGGCCCCTCCCGAAAAATTTCGGCAGCACCTCCCCTGTACCGGTGACAATCTGACACTCACATACATACAAAATACTTCAGCCACATGCGGCTGGGATATACAGGCATAAAAAATAACCACAACCACGCAGTTAAATATGTAGCCCCCACGGCTATATCAAAAGCACAGCGGAAAGACGAATAAGGAACCCGCAATTGCGAAAGTCCACAAAACACACCACAGATATAAGTCCAAAATACAAGTATCGAGACATAGTATGATATCACAACACCGAATCCACGAAACGTAACATGCTAATAGCAAAAGACTAAAAACCGATAAAGAGCCTCGGATGTGTCGTGGGAAGAGGGACAGGCTGGCGACATACTCCAAGTAACTCCGAGTCAACTACCTACTACCTGAAAAACATAACAGTATAGAAACGGGGTGGTAAGTACAAAGAACTCAGCGGGTAAGAACAGAATAAAGCATGGTAAGTACCCAACATGAGAATCAAGTGATACAGTCTCCAATAAAAGAATAGAGTCATGCTATCAAAATATAACGCATCTAGCCACCAACAAATACAATGACTATGCATATACATACCTGACACCATAGATGCACATGCTCGACTAGAAATCAATACCACGATACCAAAGTCAGGGAACTCACCGGACTAGCGACAGATCAACTCGAGACACCTGTGCAAATATAGATACGACTGCATATACATGTAAAATAGATGACATGTATGCAGTATGACACCCAAATGCAACATACATAGCGCAAACAAATGCAACAGCACACAATCACATGCACTAGTATCTACTAGGCATGTATGCAAAAGTATCTCCCCAGATGCACCGCGCATCATATGCAAAAGTGCATGCATGCTCTATGGTCACCCCCGCCACCTCTCTAGACACCACGACCCCTGTATGGCCGAGAGGCTTGGGTCCGTGACAAACCGTACTAGCCTCCAGTACATGCACCGCTATAGGCGACCGAAGCGGACGGTCAGCTAAGTAGTTATATAACTACACAGCTAAGGGTCCCTGACCACTCACAACTCAAGCCCTCTGACTCCTGTACCCTCAAGACCCACTGCTCCAGAGTGGTCGAGGCTGACAGAACACTGAGCGACTGAATGAGCACGACAGGACTAGCTCCACTCCTAGCTACCACTCTCCATCAGTGGCCGAATGGGCAGCTATAAACAACTGACGACCCTCTCACCACAAGGGAGACATTGGTCATCAGTATGCAATGAATGATGACATGAATGTGAATAGTCACAATATAAAATACCATCATCCATCGTGTACCCCAACACCCCCAATAACCACCCCAAACATAAATATATACCTACCCCAACTCCCAATATGGACAACCAAGTATATAACCCCAATACCACATACCCGTCACCTGTACACTCAACATCAATATGCATGCTAAAACACGCTAACCGTACCAACCAGAAGACTCTAAGATACAAACTCTACATATGCACATGCACAGAGTTCTGATATCAAGGGTGAGACTGTATCGAAATAGACAAGATCATATTAAAGCTCAAATAGAAAGAGACAAGCAGGAATAAAACAAATACACAGATTAAGGTAATGCAACCTAAGCATAAGAAAATAACCATGCTTTATAGTTCAAAGAACTAAATAGGAGGAAGGGAAGAAATACCCGCCTCGATATATCCAGTATCAACAGAACCACCCCACGTCACGCTGTCGCCAATCAAGGCCCTGTATTCACGCATACATTCTAATGTAATCATATGCATACATACAAATAGGTGAACTACCTATAAACAAATAACCCACTTTAAAAACATAGTAAATGTGATTACTACTCCCTCTCGTAAACCCCTAAGAAGAAGAAAACCTAAACATCACTGAATCTATTCCAGATTAGGTTTATCTACACTTACATTCCTCTATTACCAAGATGGCATGACAGAACCTAACCATGCATTATTTAGGTTAATTTAGTCGCTGCTAACTATTAGAAACAGCATGCTCAAAATCTTTCAACAATTAAACCAAACCACTCACCCTTTTGTTGACTCCACCACTGCTCCGGATCAAGGAATACACCAAAACCCACTAGATAACATCCACTTCCACCTAGACTGATCAAGAGAACAAGGCACTAGTTAACAATACAGGAATTCCCTATGAGCAGTAAACTACACTTAACATCTTCGCTGATCGGATCAAAATCAGAACACTAGGAAACCACCAAAAATTCTGTGAACACAACAACCAATTGATTCCCTTACCTCTACTTCTCCAATTGCTGGGGATGATCACAGACCAGGTGGAGGAATCAACCCAATCTGTGATGGCTGGAATCACTCAGTCTTGTTCTTGCTAACGAACCGAGAGGAGATCAGCAACCCTAATGCACAACCAAAACCTACCCGAATCACATCAGAAAGAAGATCCGAGAATCGATTTCAAGACCCAAACCAACTGCCTACCTCCCGGAATCACAGCTAGGGCTCGATCGGTGCTTGCCGACGAACAAAGAAGAGATCGGGAAGAGACAATGGCTGTTACTTCCTCCACACAAGCGATGCTGGCCTGATCCAACACCGGCACGCTCGATTCTCTCCCAACCGCAAGCGAGATCGACGGATTCGGGGGTCCAAACCTGCTGTTCGCCGAGATCAGAGAAGGGGAAAAGTCGGAGAGAAGAAGGGTTGGGATATAGCTAACCTTTTCCTCCCACGCTCCCAGATTTGCTCCCCGCCGGCGACACCGAGAGAGGGAAGAGGAGAGCCGGCGATCGCTGAGGTAGGCGTCGGGAAGCACACGCGAGAGAGAAAGAGGAAGAAAAGAGTCGGGTGGGTTTGAGGGCTCGGGTGAGGAAATGAGACTATTAATAGTAACTTAGGGTTAAGGGAATTAAACCCTAGGTACCCCTCCTTAATTAGACTCTCACTCGCGTATTTACAACCCGGCCCCCCCTCCTATCCCCGTGAGATTAGCCATACGACCTCCAGAAAAATCCAGAAAAATTCCTATAATTTCCGAAAACTTTCACAAGGTTACTCGGTGATAGCCCTAAAATAAATTCGCATATCTTACATTAAGTGTTAGCTTAAGTTAGGCATTCATTTGAATTTATATACTTAAGCTTGCTCACTTAAAACCTTTTAATATACTTATGCATTTGTTTTACTTAACTTTGAATTTGGGTTGCCATAATCAAAAAGGGGGAGATTGTTGGTGCGGGAAGCATCCGACGATCGAACCCAAGTTTTGATAATGGCAAAGGGTTCAAAGTTAAGTCTTGTTGTTATCTAAGATGTTGAATGAGTGTTTCAGGAAAGTCCTAACTGCGGTTAGGCAGGTGAAAACCCTAGGGGGTGGTAACCCTAGGTCCTAGGGGGCGGTAACCCTAGGTGGAGAAAAGTCCTAGCTGCGGTTAGGCAAAGGGAAAACCCTAGGGGGCGGTAACCCTAGGTCATAGGGGGTGGTAACCCTATGCGGAAAGTCTTGGCAGGTCGATAGCTTCAGGCAAAAGTCCTAGGGGGTGGTAACCCTAGGTGGAAAGTCCTGGTGTCGCGAACCAGGTGAAAGACTGGACTAGCCGGGAAGTGGATGTCCAGCAGAAAGTCCGGAAGCGTCGAGTGCTGAGCAAAAGTCCAGTTGATCTGGAGGATCGCACTGGCAACAGGTAAATCTCCTGAGTGGAGTAGGTGAGGACGCGTTCCCCGTAGAGGGAACAGTAGGCGTCGGGTCGACCTAGGGTTTCCGGTTGGAAACCCGAAGTCAGGCTCGGATAGTCCGGAGACTATCATTATCACTTCTATTATGCTTTATGTGCTAACTTTGTGCTGCAGGGTATATTTGAGATTAATGTATCTTGCAGGGACCAAAGTGCAAAGATTAACCTCGGATGAATAGTGTCCGAGGCGCCTCCATTGAGCTTGGAGGCGCCGCGGGTGCAAAAGCTAACCTGGCCACGAAGCAGGGCTGAAGGCGCCTCGGTTGGCTACTGAGGCGCCTTGGAAGGCGCCTTGAAGACCCATGAAGGCGCCTTCAAGGTGATAAGGCGCAGAATGGTCAGCGCTCATCTGCACGGTGGACTCGGAGTTATGGAGGCGCCTTCGGAGGCTTTCAATGCGCCTTGGATGCCCTTTATAAGGGGTCTTCGAGCAGCAGTGAAGCACAACAACTTCCAAGCTTCCATTCTGTTGTGTTCTGCTCAAGTACTGCTTCCGAAGTGCTGTTGCAACATTCCGACGACCCGGAGCTCAGATTTCTTTTCTACTACTGTTGTCGGTATAATTTTAATTGCAGTTAAATTTGTAATTAGTTTGTAATATTCATACGAGCTTATAGTTGTTGCCCACGGAAAGCGATCAAGGATCGCGGGCCTTCGAGTAGGAGTTGACCTAGGCTCCGAACGAAGTAAACGACCGTGTTCTTGTGTTTGTTTTCTTTATTCCGCTGCTTTAATTACTCGACGAACATTTTACGATTCTGATAATCGAACGATTTAGCCGCGAGCGCTATTCACCCCCCCCCCCCTCTAGCGCTTCTCGATCCAACAGACCGGGATATTAATTTACATATGCATGAACACACAACCACTCGGTCAATCCCCATAGATGCATGCATAAAGAAGATGATCAAACATTCAGAAAATATGATTAATTGAAGGAAAATAAGGTGAGTTATAGCAAGTTCAAGATAGAAGTCAACATGAATTCATCATAAAGAAAGAGTCTGTGGGACATTAGGATTACAACATAACAACAACTACAGTAGCTGTGGAAACAAGCCGAGAGGATGACCCTTTAGTAATTTCCTCTGGTCAGGGAAGCCAGGGGGAGGGTTGGACACTAATACTTTTAATTCCTTTAACTCCCTCACACCCCCCCCCCCCCAATCTAGTGTGTAATTCACAGTCCGTATAAGAGAATCAGAAACAGGGACGAGGAAAGCAAGAGACTTAAGATACTCCTTCTTCTTCTCAAAGCGACCATCCTCACTGGCTTTATAAGCTGCTAATTCTTCCGGGGAAGCCTTCAGAGTAGCCTCTTTAAGGTTCAAAGTAGATAATTGTTCCACCAGTGTGGTTGCATGGGTGTCCTTTAATGATTGTAGTTGGAAGGATAATTGAACAATTTCGGAGGTGTATTTCTCCAGCTTGGAAGAAAGCTCATCACCACGGTCATTGGCTGACAGCCGCTGAGACTGAAGACTCTCTACATCAGCCTTGTACTGGAGGGATTGCTCAATCTCGGTCTTAAGTGACTAGAAGGTCTCTTCCAATTGGGCAGACCAACCCTTTAGTTTCTCGTCCACCTGGTCAGGAGATAGCTCGGAGACCTGTTTCTTCAACGTTGCATTTTCTTGGATTAAGATATGTAGCAAATGGGTTATGCTCATGTTGTATATCCAGCCTTGTAGAACAATGAGCATTAAGAGGATATGTAAGAAAATAGGACCGTAAAGGGAAATAAGGGTACCTTCATCTCCTCATGAGAGAATTTGTGAGCCATTTCGAAGTAATTGATTCCTTCGATTAATCGGCATACCTCCTCCCAAACTATGGTGAAAGACCCTCCCAAGAGTGTAGGTAGAGTAGCAGTAAGGGAAGAAGTGGAAGACAAAGAAGTCTGGATCGATGGGGGACGGTAAATAATGTATGGTGAGTTGCGCGCGCGCGGGGGGGGGGTAATGTCATTTGTTCCAGAAAATTCATAAAAAAGGGAGGTGAGGAACTACCATTGGGAATAGCTGGGGTGGCAGACGAAGAAGGAACAAGTGCAAGATAAAGGGCTGAGAGAGGGATATCAGGAGAAGAAGGAACAACATCTACAGGGGGAAGGTTCTCAGAATGGGAAACAGATTTTTGTTTTGGGGGTGGAGCAAGGGTCAGTTTACGTTTTTTCTTGGTGGGGGTTTCTGAAGGAGATTTCTCTGAAGCTGAAGGGGAAGAAAGCTCAACAATTGTGGGAAGTTCAGGAGGGTTCCCTTCTGGAACCGCAACTTGAGAAGTAGAAACGTCCTCTATGCAATTCCTTCACGTTAGGAAGAGCAGGAAGAGAGGATTTCCAAGAAGCAGACCAAGGGATGGGTTCAGGGAATTTTACAAAGAAAAAGTGGGATTTCCATCTCTTGATGGAAGACGACATTTCTTCAAAAAAGGTCATTTTAGGTCTGGATTGAAACAAAAAGACGCCAGTCTCTGACCTCTTAGGGTAGGAGAACATAAAGAAATACTGAGGGGTTGGAGGAATATCCAAGAGGCCGAAGAGCATGAACAAACTACAAAGATAACGAAAGGCATTGGGGGCACATTTTTGCAAGGGGATATCGGAGAACTGACTTATTTCAACCAGAAAAGGGGGAATGGGAAAACGCAGACTGGCTGCTATTTGATCTTTAAAGAAGGTGACATGATTCTCAGAGGGGAGATGAGGACGAGAATCAGTATCAGGAATAGCAATACGATAGGCTTTGGAAATTTCATACAAGGAACAAAGAGCAGACCTATCATCTTTGTGAAAGGTCGAAGAGGTTTGAGCTTACCACGTAGAAAATGATTCTTCAGCTATATATGAATATAAGAGTACAAAATGACTTACTGAAGCCTTAGGAAGAAAGTCGACAAGGAGAGGCTGGAGGAGAAGGAAGGATGACAAAAGCTAAGTTATGGCACCAACAAAGAGCATAAGGAAGAAGACGAAGGAGTAAGAATATAAAGGGTTTAGGGTTTTTCGAAAATATTGACTAACAAAAAACACCGTTGGATGTGAACAAACCTCACAATGGTAGTCGTTGATTTATCAAAGAAAGAATATGATAAGACGTTGCCAAAAAGCGTGCGAGTGATTACGTCAGGAGGAAGAAAGTGGTAACACGTGTAGAAAATCCATAAACAGGCATTTATGATGGACATAACAGGGCAAATCATGCCCAGATTAGCGCCGCAGCATAGTACATCGTCGATACTCTCTTTCCATTGAAGAACCAATTAACGAGGAGAAGATTTTGAAAAAGGTATTCGACTACCTAGGTGTAAGAAAGGAGGGAATGGAAAGAAAATTTAAAATAACATTAGTAAATCATGACTTGTTAAAATTCAGAATATATCAACATACTATGATGTCGACCTGTCCTATAGGTAAGCCGGAACTCAGAAATTTGACCAAATTCAAACTTGCCCGAACTCATACACAAAGTGTCTTATTTATTTATTTCTTATACAATGAACTATGTGCTTATACATACTCCTACTCTCAAATAAACACATGAAACTCGGATATCACTACTAGTGACTTTGTAACCACAAAAGGAAATGGGAATATTTTGCCCGGTGCTGTTGTAGGTCGAAGAAAAAATCTGTCTTCCAATGGAATCTCATTTTCATTTATAGACGTCAGATTGTGCTTCCACACCTAAATGGGGGCGGGAAATAGAATAACAGCTTGGCTAAAGAGGAGTAGTTTGCCCTATCCTATGGTGTTTGTGGGGTTCCCCCTTACAAACAAGTGACTGAAAGGTCCTCTCTGACCTAATCTGAGCCAACTCGGCTTGCAGGAGATCCACCTTAGTGTTCTGTCGATCTAGAACTCGTTGCTGCTGAGATATTAGTAAACCATCCGCATAAGCTTTTCTGTTTAGATCGGCCACCTCTGAGGCATGCTGGATCCTTAGAGTATCCAGCTCCTCAGTCTTTTGCTTCAACTCTGAGTAAGCTTTATTCCTTAAAACCACTTTTGACTGAACCTGTAATTGTGCTGAGAGCAGACACACCTCTAGTTCCTATTGAGGGGAACGATGTAAATCTAGGGCTTGCACGACCTCGTTTAAGAATTTCTCCTTCTCGCGTAGCAGTTGATCCCAAGGAGGGTGTTCTGAAGCCATGACTCTCGGTAAATCTTAAGAGGAAAGTAAGACTATAAGGAGCGAAGGTGAAGGGGGAAGGGAGCAAGGGCATAGCTCTATTTAACTTGCCAAAAGGGGTCACAAGATCACTGTAGGAGAAGTCACTGGATCACTGTAAAAATAGTCACGTGATCACTGTAAAAAATATCACAAGAACATTATAACAGTTATCACGGGGTTGCCACAGAAGGTATCAAGAGGTCTGAAATAGACTTAGGTCTAGTCAGTCAGCTATACCTCCTTCGACTAGACTTGAAGGGGAGGCTAGTGATATGAGTTATGATGAGGGAACCCTTTGCAGGAGAGAAAAAAGGGGTAATGAGGACAAGGAAGGCGGAAAAAAGAGCAAGATAAGGATGTAGTGGGTTGCCCGGAAAAGGGTTTGACTAGGTAAGAATGTTGTTACACGTTTGGCAGGCAATGACTGGTCTAACGTAACTGACCGACTGAGCATATGAGACCGGCAGGAAAAGGCCTGCCGAGCATAAATAGCCAACTGAGTATGAAAGTATTTAGTTTCATGCAAAATGAAGACATAGCACGTTCGGCAGACAATGATCGATCGAACATAATAGACCAGCCGAGCGTATGAGTTTGGCAGGCAAAGACTAGCCGAGTGTAAGAGACCGATCGAATATAGAAGAACTTAGTCTTAAGTTGTCCTGAATGCTTATATACGCCCAACTGGTTAATCTCGGTTGATAAGGTAGGATCGGTCATGCTCAATAGATCGGCCGAGCACAGGGGCATTTAGTCTCGCATGATCCTTAGCATACGGCCGACTGAGCGAAGGTCGACCGGGCAAGAATGCTTATATACGCCCGACTAGTTAATCTCGGTCGGTAAGGTATGACTGGCCGGGCTCAATAGACCGAGCATGGAAAGTAGATCGAGCTCAAAGGTCTTCAACCTTGAACGGTTTCTGGCATATGTATAATAGAAGAGTCCTGGTTGTGTATAAATAACCGATCGAGTATAAAATATTGGCCGAGATTAGTACAACAGAAGATATTTCTCATATATACAGAATGAGCTTATGTGACTAACCAAGTGTGTGTAACAGGTGAACCATAAGAATATGTGATCATATGACAACTTAATTAATCTGGCGGCAAATAGCTTATAGAAGTCTCCGCAGGTATGCTAAACGACAAAGAAGGTACATCTGAGGTAAGAAAAAGATTCCTTAAACTATTATTGCAATTTCGGCTTACGTCATCTCCTAACAAACTTTAACAAACCAGGGTCCACCTCATGACTGTGGAGGTTAGATGAGGTGGAATAAAAAGGGGAATCCTCTCCATTAGCCAGGTAGGCAAACATACGTATTGCATCAGAATCGAACCCTAATTCCATCTTTTTCGGTACTTCTCCTTCTTCTCCGAGAGGCTGACTTGAGCATCGGAGGGCCTAGCCTAGGATTCCCACCTAGGTCTTAGGTCGCTAACGCTTTGTTAGTCGGTCTCATAGTGCACAGGAGGTGGAAATCATCCATTGGACCGCCTAGCCTTCACTGATCCACGGTGTTCCTCATCGGAGTTCGCTTTTCCACGGGGGTACCTCGCCGGAGTTAGTCTTTGCGAGGTGTTGTTCACATATCCGCTTTGGTTTTCTCAGATCTATTATTCTGTCTTTAGGCTCTTATGAGGTTCGCTGTGGGTTTCTCGGATCCTCCTATGTTCGCTGGCATCAGAGTTATAGTTCATCACCACCCCTCATCACCCAACACTTCATCCCGTAAACTCTCAGACAGGATCAAGTATCATAGCCGTATCGATGATGATAACTAGATCCTCTACATGTTTTGTAAGGTTTTAATAGATATAATGCGATTCAAATATATCATTATCGATTAAAAGAAATTTTTAGCATTTATATTCTTCCACAAATAAAGCGAAATAATTTGAGGTCTTTGTATTCCAAGTCTTGATTTCAAATTTTCAAAAACACTTAAAAATTAATAAGATCCTAACTAAAAGATCAATCATGCAGTGTGGAATATAATGAATTTGAGTGTCGTTCAGAATTTCAACAGAGTGTGATCCGATCCAGAACACACTAGGGGATGATTTAAGGCAAAGCAAAACAACAAGATCATGATCCAAAGAATTAATATTGACAATTTGTTTGCTCAATATGATGCGAGAACATGTAATATGTACTACAATACAAAAAGATACGATGAAGCAATGGGCAATTAATCTTGTGGACAAATTAAGCTGATGCTGAACCAGTATCAAGTGTGATAAACAATGAACTCTAGACAGATCCATGCAAAACCTAAAATGTTTGTCCAAATAAGAGTTGCAAAAAAAAAAAAAAGTAAATAAATAAAGACACCGCTCGATTACTATACTATTGGAGTTCGAGGTCAAAGAGTGCTCCCATGTGTTCTGGACGATCGATGAGTTGTGGATTCACACGAGAAGCGATTTGGTAGAACACCTGCCATGTTAATAAGCTATCGGAGCCGGACTGATGTCGGGATCCCACTGCTCGCTCAACTTGGACGGTAGAGGCCACCCGCTCCAATCCTCCGTAAAGCCCACGACAATGCTTGCTAAGGTGCTTCACATCGAACACCCTTTTGCCGAAAAAGAAGTGAACATGGTGCAAGAACTCACGAACGGTCTTTGGTAATTCGCAGTCGCATGTCAGCATCTTCACTAGGAAGGCGAAGTCATAGGCGCCTTGGAAGGTAACCCAGGAGACGGGAGAAAAGTGGCCAAAGGAAAGCAAGCCGGAGGTGGCCAAGTGCTGGGCGAATCTGCAAGAGTCGATGCCCCATATTTGATTCTTTTGGAAGTCGATGCCATTAGCCTTGAGCAGCTCGACGGAGGAAGGGGCGTAACGGTCGCGGCTGATGTCGAAGTCGCGGAAATTAAATTCCCACACGTAACGCACATAAGTGCCGTCACTGTAGAGGGCACATGGGAGGTTGCCGGCAGCGTCGGAGAGAGTGAGACCAACCTGGACGATGCGGAGGGCCTCGACGTTGGCCCGGATCAAGTCGTAGCGCTGGGGGAGGGTGAGGGTGCAGTAGGGACCTTTGGAAGTGACGACGACGCCAGGATACTCGGTGTCCAATGCTACGAAGGGGTGGAACGGGAGGGCGGAACGGATGAGGGAAAACTCCTCGTCGAGGTTATGAGCCCACACGGAGCGAACCTCGACTCTGCTGGTGCTGGCGGCGGAAGAGGAAATTAGCATATCGTTGTTGACAACTGCGACAGCCATGATGAGGAGTTTGATGATGTTAGAAATACGAAAGTGTAAGCTGGAGATCGAGGAGATGTTAGATTTCGAGTTGGAGTGGAAACTGAAGGGAAGGAGGAGTTTAAGTAGAGCAGGAAATGAGAGAAAATCGCCAGATAATAAACAGATTAAACAAAATTAGTTGCTGCGAAGCGAATTATTAGGAGATATAAACATAAATAATATATATATATGGAATTAATGATGCTAAACGAGCCTAATCAGGACTTTAAGTTAAGGATAAATCTGGCGCCAAATCCAGCTGCAATTAAGAGCTAAATTAGGGGTTTAGTAGTAATTAATTAATTAATTAATTAAAGTTGTTGCCGTCGAATCATTCTTTTTTTTTTCTTTAATTAAATTTCACGTGGAATTCGTCATTAATTTTCCTTTTTTGAAATTTTGACTCATTTGTTTTGGTTTGAATTTTTTTTTTTTTAAAAAAAAATCATGTTTACCTACACCGCTCATTTTTAATAAATTAAAAGTGTACGCAAGAAAATAAACTAAAATCAAATCCGACAAGTGATTGTTAAATCCGTGGATTAATTGGATAAATCATATGCTAAACTCAAAGTTAATTTTTAAACTAAAACCTTTTTTTTTTTTTTTTTTCTATACTGCAATTGTAGCTATATTCTGATGGGCAGATTGTCGGTAGATAAGCCACCGGTGAACTGTCTTCTATGTTGTCGGAATCGTCGAGTCTTCAACGAAAAAAAAAAGAGAATCAGATCACCAAGCACCCCCTACTATGCCTGAGAGAGAAAGAGAGAGATTCAAAATTGAGGATTAAGAATGTCATTTCGATGCTCAAGTTACTCTCCAATAAGGAAGGTGGAGATGATGAATAGTTAAAAAATATCTGAATTTGTAAGTCTGTATATAAAAATAAATTAGAAACCAAATCAAATGAATAATGGTGAAATGTCATGTTAGAACCTTTCTTGCGATCGAGGAGCCTTAGGTTGATCGGAGGATACTGTTGGACCGTGAAGAATCGATAGAGGAGGGGGGGGGGATATTGATAACAAAAATTTCGAAGCGAGTTAGGCAGCGGAAAAAGAATAGGGAAAAGAATTGGAAGGTTAACACAGGTTCTTTTTACTTGGTTCGGAGCCTTTGACGACTCCTATTCCAAGGTCCGCACACAAGGGGTGTTTTCGATGGGAAATTCACTAATAATTCAGAAAATGATTACAAGAATTGAGTACAGGAATTATTAAAAAAGAATACCACCAGAAAGTAAGAACTGAAAGGAAAAGTACGTCGTCGGAGAGCTTCGTAGCGTCACAGGAGCACAGGAGAGCGAATTCTGAGTTGTGTTGGAGTTTCAGCCTTGACTCTCCTTATATAGGAGGTTTGGGGGCGCCTGGAACCTTCAGGGCACCCCGGTGTGACGTAGCTGACCCAACCAGGAGCCTGCATGTGACGTTGACGCGAAGGGGATAAAACCTTGCCTCCGGGCGCCCGAGTACCTCCCGGGTGCTCGGACCCAAGTTTACCAGCAGACTCCTTCCTGCAAGAAACACGTTAGTCCAAGGCAATTATATCCTGCAAAACAGATTATTAGCACAATTTATTGTTTAACAGAAATGAGTATGACTTAGATTTCGTCTTTCTAAGACCGGAATCTAGCCACGATCTCAACTTAGATTTCTGAAATGGATCTAATTAAGTTGGATCGACGCCTAAGTTCCCTTCCCGGGAACGCGTTCTCATAGTCACTCCCCTCCAGTGACTTACCTTTACTTACCTGTCAAACGTCCGGTCAGCCCTTCGACCCGTCTGGACTTCGCGCCAGTTATCTCCACAATGACATGATATTGTCCACTTTGGGCCTAAGCCCTCATGGTTTTGCTCTTGGGCTCTACCCAAAAGGCCTCATGCCAAATAGAGATATCTTTTTCTTATAAATCCATGATCTTTTCCATGTGTTTTCAATATGGGACTATGTTTGCAACCTTGCAACCCCAACATGTTGTGGATGCCAGTCCCAGCCATGGTCATTGTTGCCAAGATATTCTTTGTAGGTTTGCTTGATACTGTATTTTTAGCTCCCCATTTTATGAGTGTTAATGTATTATAGAAACATTTTCCACTTTCACAGTTGTGAACAGATGTGTACCAGAGATATTCAATTTTTTTTTCATCATTCTTTTCCTATAACATGTTTTGGAGATTAAGTCTCATCAACACGCTTTGTCTTACGTGAACTAGAGATATTAAAAAATATATATCATTATTTTTTCAGTAACGTGTTTTGGGGATTTTAATTAGTGTCATAGATGCACTATTTGTTTTCTGGCCTCTAGTTATTTAGTTTGCATGTGTTACTCCTATATCCAGTTTAGTCAAGGCAAGGCTTGGGTCTTAGCTTTTCGAGTCTTTTGTGTTTACATGTTTGTTGGTTTTGGCCCACATCCAATTCCTAGTTTATGGGCAACCTAAAATTAGTATCCAAACATGCAAAGTGTCAAAATGTTTCTAGCCTAAAATTTGTATGATGCTACAGTACTTTCTTTTATATGAATGCACAATGATTCATTATTATAGCTCCTTCTGATTTGGTCAAATTTTTGGTGGCTTTTAACTATAAGAATGCCTTTTCTGATTGTCATGATTTGTAAATGCTATAGAGACTTGGCATGGAATCCTAATTATTGATTTTGTAGATGTTCATCAATGCTTTTGATAAAATTGTCGACTTGGATGTTCTAAACCACCCAATTCCAAACTTCATCTACTACATGGTATTATATTGTCTTGTATTGATAAACTGTTTTATCTCATTTTTTTGACTTTGAACTATGTCATCAGGGATTTTTTTTTCTCTCAGTTTACTGAGCTTCTATGTTAGTTGCTAACTCTTGCTTGATTGCAAGTATTCTGGGGGTTTAAAGCTTCAGTGCTTGGTCTAAATTCTGCGAAAATAAGAGAAACTGGAATAATAGAAGTTCAGAAATTCAGAATTGTGAGGTGGTAAATCTGGAGTTTAAATGCGGAAATTCAAAATTCCACAGAAGTAAAAAGATTGAAAAGGTTTCTCAAATTGGGATAATACCAAGGTGGATTAAATGTAAATGGAGAGTTAAGAAAGTGGTATAACCAATGCTACTGGAATGCATAATAGTGCAGTTATAAGAAGAGTTTCAGAAATGAAGTTAAAGTTTTACAACTAGAATTTTTATGTAGTCTTGATTAATGTTTGAACACTTAATGAAACTTTCATTTAGACAACTTCATTTTAAAGTGTAATAGATTGCAGTCAAGAATTTTGGAAACTCAGGAGCTGGAATTAAGTTTGAATATCTCAGCAGAGACTACTATGAATTAAGTTTGAATCCTATTAGCCTAGTATCAGATATTATCCTTTGATGAGCTGAATTCTTGAGGATTTAAGCTGAAATTTTATCTAGCAAGTTGAATTTGTTGAGTTGTTGAAAAGTTGAGCTGTGGACTAAATTATTTGTCATGCATGGAATTCTGAATTTCTTATATACTGGATTTCTAGAATTCTGAAGTGGAACCTTATTTTATGCTATTTCTTTATGCTGCTACTGATAAAAAAACAACTAGAATTAAATTTCCAGCCATAATCAGTGTTGATTTCTGAAAAAAAATCTGCATCTGCAAGTTTTGAAATTCATATAGTCTCTTTTAACAGATTTCATTTTTTATCTGTTTGAGTATGATTTTTAAGATGGATTAAAGTTCGTGCAAGAATTAGACTAGAATTCTTGAAAATGGAATTGAAATGCTTAAGTATCATTCACCTGCAGAACAAGAACAGGGAATTAAAACTGAATATGATACTCTGTTACTAGACTGTACATTCTAATTTCAATTCTGAACAACTTAATGATTTGAAACATCAGACAATCTGGTTGAGGTGTGTAACCAACGGGAATAATTCTGCCATTGGAATAAGCACCAACTAAAGTAGGAAATGAAGTGTAGATGTCACTATTGGTTTCAGATGTTGTTGCTGGAAAACGTAGCAAAGAAACAGGGAAGTTTCTGGAAGTTACTGAAACTAAAAAGATGATGTAATTGGAAAATATTTGTATTTGATGTCATTTGAAAAGAGGTAATGCCACATACAACAAAGGAATAACTACAAGTGAATTGAGGGGGAGAAGATGAAATTTTAAGTGTGAGATCAGTGACAAAATAGAATTCCAGAATTTGTGCTAATGAAGCATTTCTGTGCCATTTTGGATAGGGGTTTTGACAAGCTGGAGTTGTTCAAACTTGGAAATCTTTGGAGAATGAATTGATAAGGATCTTAAGAAGCTAGATGAAAAGGAATTGGAATTTTTGGAGGCTAAATGATGATTAGTTGATAAAGTCCAGAAACTGTACAGAATATTCAAAAAACCTACAGCTGTTGTGCTAATTGGGTTTTTGAGTAAGCTAATCACTGAAAAATTGAATTCTAGCTGTTGTTCTTGTCTTGTTAAATGCTAATCTATTTTATCTAGAGTTTTCAAGATTTTTGGGCTACTAATTTGATACAAAACAGAAATACAAGTTGAAACTGAAATGGAAATCTATTCTGCAGAATGTGTTTGTTAACTGACTTTGCAGTATGGGAAGTTTTAATTTGAGCTGAATTTTTATGCCTTTTAATAGATTGTGAGGAAGCTTTGCTGCATTTTGAATACAAAAAGGAAATATAATCTACAGGCAAAACATATTGAAGCAGATTTCTAGAACTACAGATTTCTTGGTTGCCTTGGCAGGTTATCATTTTGTTAGCATTTTGGTTGATCTCTTGATGAGTTTTATTGCTCGAGACGATCAAAGTTTTAAGTGGGGGGGGGGGGGAGGGAGTTATTTATAAGTTGATTGAGATTATTTGAGTTTCTAGTGCTGGAATTGAAGTGTAAAAGCAGCATTAAAGTGGAAAAAAACAGTGAAAGAAAAAAAAAACAGTGGCAAGACTAAGAGTATCAAGTGTGGAGACATTGTACCAAGATTTTTGAATAGAAATCAAAATCAAGGAGAGTTTGGTTTGATATTTTGTGTTGGTAACGACAAATGGTATTCGTTTCTTTTCACATCAAATTGGTCAACTCATCAAATATATTTCCTCCAATACTCTCACTTCCTTCATTGAATTCTTTTCCTTTGCCATTTTGTTCACTTCACTTAATTATTTTGATTCTATTTTAGTTCTTGATGATAGAATCCTTTTGATTCATGTATGCTATGTTTTATGGTAGTGGAGAAGTAGGAAATAAGCAAGTTTATCGTAGTGAAATGTTGTGAGTGACATTGAGTGAGCTCCACTTATATACATGTTTGAGTGTGAGAGTTAGAATAGGTGAATACCTTGTGAGATGCCATCTTGCTTAATTTTCCAATTGGATTGAAACCACCATACCTACTGATTATTGTTTGGATTGAATTCATGATTGTTTGTGATCTTTAGATGATCTTAGTTAAATTCCTTTTACTATCTTCTAGGTATTGCTAGGGATTTTTTTATGGAGATGATTTTTATATTTTCTTTACTTGCACGGGACGTTCAAGACTAAGTGTGGGGGATTTGATAACCATGATTTTACTATCCTATTTTAATTCATACATGCATGGTTTGATGTTGTTTTTATAGATGAAACATATATTTGCATCACATTTCGTGCATTGCATTTATTCTTGGACCTAATCGCAATTATCTTATTTTTGGTGTTATTTGATGCTAATATGTGATTTTTATTTGGTAGGCATCAAAGGATCTTGGATTTGGATTTATTCGAACCGAATTTGTGCTCGAATCGGAGTTTAAACGAGAAGATCAAGCTGTGGAGCATTATGGACCGTTCATCAAAGATCAGAGGGATCTGAACCATCCATTGAAGATCTGATCCATCTGACCTAAGGAAGAGTAGATCCAGACCCTTGATTAAGATTAATACCTTCAGATCAGATTTTGAGTGACTTTTCACCGTTGATCAAGATTCAAACCATTCTGAGTCATCCATCACAGATCTGATATGATTTAAATTGAGAAGCTATAGTGCTTCATCCTTCGTCGACTTCTCCACAGTGTTGTTCACGGTGCACATGGAGACGTGAGATTCAGACCCCGATTCCATCTCCGACCATCTTCTCAAGCAACGTCCTCAGCGGGGATCTTCAAGGCAGTTGCTAGACTTAGATCCCGATCATCTGGAGCCACCGACGAGTGTTCTTTCTAGCCAAATCCTATTTTATGCGATTCTCTGTTTTCACACAGATTCAACGGCGTTCCTCCGATCTGCGATTCTCTTCCCATCATCGACATTTGGCGGCGTTCCTCTGGTGTTCCTGAGCTCCATTCGACGACAATCCACCATTCACATCTTCATTCCAGATTCAGAGATTCCGGGTTGTAGAAATCCATATTTTCGGCCATTTATAGGTTTCGGGTTGTTTCTAGCTTATCGGAGGCGTTCCTCTGGTGTTACTATGCAATCCTAGAATTGAGACGCAACTGAGGTTCTTCACTGACGACCGGAGTTGGGCGTCCTCATCTCCGTCTTCTTGTGTGATGGCAAGAAGTGTTGTCTTGTATAGATTGGTTGTGAGTTGGATTGATTTATTTCACTTTGTTACTGTTTTTGTAGCTAGATTAGATTTCTTTAGATGTTTGTTATGTTCTTATTAAGTAATCTAGCATTTCTTTATCTTGTTGAAGTTTAATTCATGTTAAGTAGTTAGAATTTCATTGATGCAAATTAGTTTAAGACTTGTTTAAGCTTGGTTAATTGTTAGGTTGCTAAGTTTTAAGTTAGGGTTTAAATTTGTGCTTTAGATTAGATTTATCTTATGTCTTGTTATGTCATTCACTATTTTATTCAATGCTTTAGATTAGATTTTATTTGAGTCGTGCTATTTCATTATTATTTTAAGTGTATTGATGATGAAATTCATTACATAGTGTGACAATGCGTATGGATTAATCGGTGACACTTAGTTAGATTTTACTATTACTTTAGATTAGTTTCTTATTCGCTTTGCTTTTCATTTATTTAGTTTACAATCAAAATCCAAAACCTCCAATTCATATTGGAAACCCCAAAAATAGCAATAACGTACGGTCCTAAGTTTACCATCCTATCGTTGCTTTCGTTGGAGACGACCTGAGTCATTTCTATGCTACATTAGCATAGAATGGGTTCGGTACTAAATTCTTTTGATCTCGTAATACGACAAAAATTGGCTTATCAATGTCCCATGAGAGAGGTAAGGAACCTAGGCCTTATACTCGTATTCATCCCAACTTTGCTCTTAACATGATGTGATCAGGTTTATTGATTCCGACAATTCTCCCATTCGTTCCTGCCTCTAGGGTAACTCCGGGCACACCGGCGTCCTCCCCGTCTTCCCAGGTTCTCTCTTCTTCTCTTCCTATAGTGAGAGCTAGAAGAACCCCTTGTAAAAGATCTTCTAGTTCAGTCTTTCAAGATGTTACTGCTAGCCCAAATATTGGTTCTATACCTTATGTTTTATCGCCTACTGTCCCTACTGTTGTACATGGACCTCCCGTTATTTCTAGTGTTAGGCCTTCACTTCTTCCTCCAAGTTCATTGCCTTCTTCTTCCGCAAGGCCCTCGACCTCTGCTTCTCCTCAAGTCCTTTTCAGGCAAGCCCAAGGCTTGCCTTCTTTACTGGGACAAAATTACACTCCTTCTTCCTATGGATTCCTCCAGTTGAAAGATTCCTTAGCCACGTCTTGGCTTCAGAGTTAGAGTTCTATGCAGGGAAAAATTATTTTTGATCAGGCTGACAACCACAACCGTCAAGCCATTGCTATGAGTATTTTAAATGTGTTCTTGTATTTCACCCCTACAACTTATAACTATGTTATTGTTCTGTTCAGTTTTGTGCCTCGAGCATGTACATGGGCAATTTAGCCGCAGACTTAAAGAGGGAAAATAAGGAGTTGAAGAATCAATAAAGGGCCCTAAAGGCAACCTCCCCTACTCCGAGCAATGAGGTCACCCAACTCCAAGAGAAGATAAGTTCTCAAGCTAATCAGATGACCCTTTTGGAGAAGGATTTGCAGCATCATCGCCAGATGTTAGGGGTTAGAGAAGAAGAGAAGAAGACTTTAGAGCTGCAAATACTAAGTCTATCTTCACAATTGAGTGTTGAAGTAGCCAAGAAAAACAAAGCTATCTTAGATGCTACCCTCAGATCTTCTATCTTAGAGCATTTTCAGACTTCACACCCTATATCTCTGGACTTAGCTCAAGAGTTAGCTTCTCAAAATTTTGAGCTATTACAGCTACAAGAGAAATTGAAAGCTCAGGATTCAAAAATAGATATCCTCACCCAAGAACTAGAATGCACCAAAACTGAAAGGACCAATTTTGAGGACGAATCAAAGTGTCTTGCCTCAGAACTACAAATTTACCAGGCGGGTGAAGAGGAGCGCTGGGAGGTCCAACGCCAACAAAACTTAACCTCTTCTGAATTCAAGAATGAGTTTGCCAGCCGCATTGTAGGGACTCTAACTCATTCTGCTGATGGGGTACTTAAACAGCTACGAGAAGGGGGGTTTTATCTCAAGAGCCTCCTCCTCAATTTATAGATCGGTGGTGACTCAATAAAGAGTTGCCCAAGCACCTCATCAGTAGTTTTAAGTGAACCTTGTGTGGATGAACTGGTTGTAAGATAAACTATGGGTGCTTGCTCTCATTCATTCGGTTAGCCTTGTGCCACGAAAAACATTATTGACTCATGACTTGGTCTATATATGTATATATTTCAGCCTATGGTAAATACACTTGCAAATCTTTAAAGCAAGTATGTGTTAATCATAGTATGTTAAATATATTTGTAGACTTTTAAAGCAGACATGTGATAATTATAGTATAAGAAATGAATATGCAGAGTAATTATTTGTATGTATGTACGACAGGTGAATATCCGAGAGGTGATACTTACTTGTTCGCCTACCTGTCTTTAAGGTTGTTAGTCCTCAGAGCTATCCTTGTTTTATGGTCCATTG
This sequence comes from Zingiber officinale, assembly GCF_018446385.1. NCBI lineage: Eukaryota > Viridiplantae > Streptophyta > Magnoliopsida > Zingiberales > Zingiberaceae > Zingiber > Zingiber officinale. Next base: position 69,948,624 of record NC_056007.1, on the reverse strand, counting down.
TCTTTTGACACTTCTCTATTCTTAAATCTGCCCCTGTTTTACTTATAACAGACAAGAGGTAAGGAATAGGTGCTTTAATGAAGCGGTTGCGAAACAACATAATTCCATAAGTGGGTATGTAACGGGACAAGTAATTAAACATAAGCATTTTTCCTTATCATTTTCACCTGAGAATATATTGGTAGAAATCAGCGCTTACTTGTTTCTTGTGGACTATATACCTTTTTAGAGTGAATCATGTTGGTATAAAGGATTCTATCCACTATTATACTCTGGTCCACCTTCATATTCTGAGTAAATTTCATGATAATTCTGGCTGATTTCCCCGCTTAGTTTTTTGCTCCGAGCGAATTTAAGCTTCACATGTAAAAATCAAAGTACTATGATATCTCGGATGGGAAACCATTCCCAAGTGGATTTGAATTGACATTTAAAAGTTGAAATGCTGATATAATTCGGTCGGGAATGTACTCCCGAGCGAATCTGAATTTATACTTGAAGATCAAGAGGTTGATATATTTCGGCCGGGAATCTACTCCCGAGCGAATATGAAATTAATATATTTCGGTCAGGAATGTACTCCCGAGCGAATCTGAATTGATACCCGAAGGTCGGAATGTTGATGTATCTCGTTCAGGAATGTATTCCCGAGTGAACCTGAATTGATATATGAAAGATAGAAATTTGATATATTTCGGTCGGGAATGCATTCCCGAGCGAATCTAATTTTAATATATTTCGGTCGGGAATGTACTCCCAAGCAAATATGAATTAATGCTTGAAGGTCAGGAGATTGATATATTTCGGTCAGGAATGTACTCTCAAGCGAATATGAAATTAATATATTTCGGTCGGGAATTCCCTCCCGAGCAAATATGAAATAATACTTGCAGGCCAGGAGGTTGATATATTTCGGTTGGGAATGTACTCTCGAGCGAATCTGAATTAATGCTTGGAGGTCAGGAAATTGATATATTTCAGTCGGGAATGTACTCCCAGTGAATCTGAAATTCATATACTTCAGTCGGGAATGTACTTCCGAGCGAATCTAAAATAATACTTGAAATCCAGGAGGTTGATATATTTCGATCGGGAATGTAGTCCCGAGCGAATCTAAAATTATACTTGAAGGCCAGGAGGTTGATATATTTCAGTCGGGAATGTACTCCCGAGCGAATCTGAAATTATACTTGAAGGTCAGGAGGTTGATATATTTCGGTCGGGAATGTACTCCCGAGCGAATCTGAAATAAATATATTTCAGTCGAGAATGTACTCCCGAGCGAATCTGAATTAATGTTTGAATGTCAGGAGATTGATATATTTCGGTCGAGAATGTACTCCCGAGCGAATATGACATTAATCTATTTCGGTCGAGAATATACTCCCGAGCGAATCTGAAATAATACTTGAAAGCCAGGAGGTTGATATATTTCGGTCGGGAATGTACTCCCAAGCGAATATAAAATTATACTTGAAGGCCAGGAGGTTAATATATTTCGATCGGGAATGTACTTCCGAACGAATCTGACCTTGCTTGGAGTTTAAAGTCTCTAGCTATTTTGACGAGAGTCAAACCATTCTCTTCTCGAGATATCCTAGTTAACCATTGTCAAGCGGAGGAGGCTGTTGGTGCAACCTTAGGTCAAGGTTGACCTGGTTGACCTGACTCGAGTTGACCTGACTCGAGTTGTATTTTGATGTTTGACTTAGGAAGATTGTTGGTGCAACCTTAGGTCAAGGTTGACCTAGTTGAGTTGTATTTTGATGTTTGACACTCGTGGAAGAGTTGTATTCTTGATATGGGACAAGAATAGATGTTTGGGAGATTATTGGTGCAACCGTAGGTCAAGGTTGACCTGGTTGACCTGATTCGGAAAAGAGTCCAAGTATGGAGACTTGGCAACGGAAAAGTCCAAGCAGGGAACTTGGCACGGGAAAAGTCCAAGCAGGGAGCTTGGCACGCGAAAAGTCCAAGTGTGGAGACTTGGCATGGGAAAAGTCCAAGTATGGAGACTTGGCACTGGAAAAGTCCAAGTATGGAGACTTGGCACGAGAAAAGCGGGAGCTTGGCACGAGGGAAAGTCCTAACGGGATGTTAGGCGGTTGGAAAGTCCCGTGAGTGAAGCCAAGTGAGAAAGTCCTAACCGGGATGTTAGGCAGTGTGGAAATCTGGTGAGTGAAGCCGGTGAAAGTCCGGTGAGTGAAGCGGGCAAGGGAAAATCCAGATGGATCGGGGATGATCGGACATCTGTGTTGAGGAAAGTCCAAGTAGGTCAAAGGATTGACCGGACACTTGGCGGGAATTCTAGTAGGTCAAGGAGTGACCAGATGCTAGAATGAAGTACCAACAGGTCGAGGTTGACCGAATGTTGGTTTGAAGACTTGGGACTTGGTTTGGGCAAAACCAAGTCATTAGTTATCTCGATCGGTCCGTGACCGATCAAGAATCGATGTGCTCGATCGATATCGATCGGTCCGCACCGACCGGGTGATCGAGTCGCGAGAAAGACGCTCGATCGGCCGTGGACCGATCGAGCTTAGCTTCAAAGCTAAGAGTTGGGATCCGTGGACCGATCCTTGATCGGTCCACGCACCGATCGTAGTACGCATGTAATGTTTTGTGCATCGATCGGCGGGACCGATCAGGCCTGATCGATCCACGCATCGATCAGGGTTCTAGCTGTTGCAACGCAACGGCTAGTTTCTTCGCTGTTTCTTCTTCGCAGGTATAAAGGAGACGAGGGCATCTTCTGTGCTACTGCTTCTTTCTCTTCTCTTCTGCTACAGAGCTGCTGTTCTGGTGCTTGAGCTTTGTTGAGCTCTTCTTCGCAAGCTTCGCGTGAGCTTCTTCCTTCGGCTGGGACTCCGACTGAGCTGCTGCTGTGGTTGGCGTCTGAGAAGCTGTTGCTTCTTCAACAGTCGACAAGAAGGCAAGGGTTGCTTACATTTGCTGTGTATTTACTTCTTGCTTCTCTTGTATTTGTACTCCTTATCTTGCTGTTGCAAGAAGTAGTTGTGGCGAGGTTTCTCCACCCATAAGGAGCTCATATTTAGCCGGTTCTCCGGGGACTCATCCACCGACGGATTGGTAGGCTTCGTCCACCTTACGGACACGCCGAGGAGTAGGAGTTCATCTCCGAACCTCGTTACAGCGGTTTGTTTTTCTTCTCCTTAGTTTCTTCCTTGTATTTCCGCTGCGACTAACCCTAACTGTAGGAAGAACGCGAGAATTTGGGGCGGTTATTCACACCCCCGCTCTCTAGCCGAGTACAAACGATCCTAACAAGTGGTATTAGAGCGAGGCCGCTCTTCGACGGATCAACACCCGGGGGAGCACGGGCTAGAGATGGATCTCTATGGAGAAGATGTCACGATTCAACCCTTCTACGAGTCTCACGACAACTTCACATATTGGAAGGTAAGGATGATGTATTTTCTTAGGACTAATATGTTAAATTGGTTTTGTGTACAAGAAGGGTTTCCCCCTCCGATGGATGAGGAAGGAAAACCTATCAAGAAGAAGGAGTGGACGAAAGAGCAAATCCGACAATCCGAAATCAATGACGAGGTAACAAAAATTATTGAATTTGCTTTATCTAATAATGTTTTGTGCAAGATAGATAGGTACAACAACGCCAAGGAATTGTGGAACAATTTGGCAAAATTCCATGAAGGGATGAAGAAGAGGAGGAGAGCTCTTGTTCAAGATCGGAGCAAGAAGAGGCATCTACCTCCGGAAGGGATGAAGAAGAAAGCTCATCTACATCCACAACCCTAGGTAACTCAAACACTGTGATTTCAAGCAAATTACACATAATGTGTTTTGAGTGTAGGAAGTTTGGGCACTACAAGAGTAAGTGTCCAAAGAGGGTTAGAAAGACTCCACCGGCACCAAAGGTCAACGAAGCCGGAGTCCCGACATGCAAGAGCAAGAAGCACGTGGTGTGCTTCCAATGCAAGCAACGGGGACACTATAGGAGTCAATGTCCAAAGGGGAGGCAACCTCACAAGGACAAGAGGCCAAACACGTGTAAAGGGGGAGCTAAGGCAAACCCTAAGGTAACATTTAAAGCTCATTCTTGCAATTCTAGTAGGATGCATGCTAGTAGTCTTATTGCCATTGTCAATAATGAAAAGCATGTTAACACTAGAAATCGATACATGTGCTTAGGAGCCAAGCATGTTAGCCTAGATAAGAACAATTCTAGAAATGCTAACCCTAGAATTAACTCATCTAAGGCTAAGGAAAATCTAGATAGAAATCCCAAATCATCTAGACACATGCCTAGGAATACCTCAAAGAAAAATGATAAATCAAAACTTGAGGTATTAGAGAAAGAAAATCAAGTCTTGAGGTCAAGACTTGACTCTCTAGAAAAGGCTCTTAAGGATTTGACTCTAGGGTCTAGGGGTCAAAAACTCAAGTCCAAAGACAAGAAAGGTTTGGGTCACAAACCTAAGTCCCAATTGGTCAAGCCCACTTATCATAATGTTTCATTCGATTATGGAACAAAACCTAGGGCTAGGAAGACCATTACCAAGGTCACAAGGGGAGTCACCCCTATAGTTGACCTTGATGAGACCCAAATGACCAAGGCTTTAAAGCCTAAGAGGGTCATTAGGAGGGTTGCTAGGGAAGTTATCCCTAGTGAATATTTAGTGAACCCAATGAGCTCTAATAGGTATTGGGTTCCTAGGAGCATCTTCTCTACCCCATAGATGGGTTAGAGAGTGTCAACTCCGATTAGAAGGGTAGTTAACCCAACTTTGAGGAAATTGACACTCAAGGAGCATTTTCAAGGTTTTGAGAACTTTTGAAAATGAAATGGAATTATCATTTACTCCTTTGAAGAGTTAAATGTGCCTAAAGATTGGAAATTTCATTTTTAATCTCAATTGGCACAATTTGGGAAAATCTAGAGAACTCTCGAAAAAAAAAAATGAAACATGCCAAGTTTTGAGGATAAATTTGATCTTTAAGTGGCATGAATTAATCTAGAGTTCAAGAAGTGTCAAAATTAGGATTTTGGCATTTTGGGGCAATCTAGGATTAAATTTGAAGTTAGTCAAGTGGTTAAGGATACTTAGATAGGTAATCTAGGTATATTTATTTATGCTAAATCTTGCCATGATTTTTTGCCCTCACATGTCATGACATCATGTTTAGTTTTATTATCATTTGAAATGTCATGATAATGCTCAGGCTAGTTTTTATGTCATGTTTATTTAAGTTTCAAACTTTATGCCATGACATCATGACATTGACACATGTTTTCATTTATGATACCATTTTATGCCATGTCATCATCTCTTGCATTAATAATCAATTGAATTGATTTAAGGATGAAAAACACAGTTTGATATTGAGATCAAATTTGTGTTTAGAAAATGCATGAGACCTTAGTCTAAGATACCTAAACCCATATCTCACATCAAAATTTCCATGGATGTGTTTGATACACTTTAGATGTGTGTGAGATATTAGGATCATGAATTAGGATCAAGGTGCATAGTTCTTGTACCTAGATAAGCCTAATTCAAGAAATGGAGGATCATAGGGAAAGCTTGTGTACAAGTCATGTACATTTAGCCCTAAGATTATGGTCCTAAATTAAAAGGTTTAAAATCATTTTGAAATTGATTTGGAAAACCTTGATGAAGCCATCTTAGTGATTGCATTCATCATTGAACATTGTGATACAAAGTTGAGTTAAACTTGAACTATTTCAAAGTTTTTGAACTTTGTATCAAGATTGGAAAATGGAAATTATTTTCATTGAAAACTATTTTTCCATGATAGTATATGTTATGAGGAATGTATCCTCAAAATTTCATAATTTTTCGAATTTTCTGGAATTTTCTATGAGTTTCTGAATTTCGGGAAGGAAATTTTAGAAATCTCCTGTCAGAGTCTGGATCGGTCTAGGGACCGATCCAGGGAAGTCCTGATCGGTCTGCGGACCGATCCAGGGAGTAAGATCCAGAGAGCTTGGTGCGATCTGGTGAAGGCCTGATCGGTCTGGTGACCGATCAGTGACGATCCAGTGCGATCAATGAAGCATGGATCGGTCTGGGGACCGATCCAGGGGGGTTTTGATCGGTCTTAGGACCGATCAGTGCGTGCTAGTTTCTGATTTTCAGTAGGTATCTGAAATTTCAGTTTTTGGGAGTTGAGTTTCGGGTTTCTAAAGGTTTGAAACTTTCCAAGACATTGTTGGTGCAATGGTCAAGGGGGAGTTGACTTTTAAGGGGAGTTTTTACTCCTAAATACTTGAGTGATATGGGATTATCACTAAGGTGATTGTTGTGTTTAGTATCAAGGGGGAAATTAAGAGTTTCAATGAAAGGTATGGGACTTTCATTAGGAAGAAACTCCTAACCTTGATTCTCTCTTTTTGTTGTGTGTCAAAAAGGGGGAGAGTGTTGGAGAATGGGAGAATGTTCTAGATAATGTTCAAGGAAGAACATTGAAGAACATTGGGAAACCTAAGTTAGGTTATCGGATTAACCTAACTTGATTATGGTTTTGTCAAACATCAAAAAGGGGGAGATTGTTGGTGCAACCTTAGGTCAAGGTTGACCTGGTTGACCTGACTCGAGTTGACCTGACTCGAGTTATATTTTGATATTTGACTTAGGAAGATTGTTGGTGCAACCTTAGGTCAAGGTTGACCTAGTTGAGTTGTATTTTGATGTTTGACACTCGTGGAAGAGTTGTATTCTTGATATGGGACAAGAATAGATGTTTGGGAGATTATTGGTGCAACCGTAGGTCAAGGTTGACCTGGTTGACCTGATTCGGAAAAGAGTCCAAGTATGGAGACTTGGCAACGAAAAAGTCCAAGCAGGGAACTTGGCACGGGAAAAGTCTAAGCAGGGAGCTTGGCACGCGAAAAGTCCAAGTGTGGAGACTTGGCATGGGAAAAGTCCAAGTATGGAGACTTGGCACTGGAAAAGTCCAAGTATGGAGACTTGGCACGGAGAAGTCCAAGCAGGGAGCTTGGCACGAGGGAAAGTCCTAACTAGGATGTTAGGCAGGTGGAAAGTCCTAACTGGGATGTTAGGCAGTTGGAAAGTCCTGGCAAGTGAAGCCAGGCAGTGAGAAAGTCCTAACTGGGATGTTAGGCAGTGTGGAAATCCTGGTGAGTGAAGCCAGGTGAAAGTCCGGGTGAGTGAAGCCAGGCAAGGGAAAATCCAGATGGATCAGGGATGATCGGACTGGTGTTGAGGAAAGTCCAAGTAGGTCAAAGGGATTGACCGGACACTTGGCGGGGAATTCTAGCAGGTCAAGGGAGTGACCAGATGCTAGGAATGAAGTACCAACAGGTCGAGGTTGACCGAATGTTGGTTTGGAAGGCTGGGGACTTGGTTTGGGCAAAAACCAAGTCACTAGTTATCTGATCGGTGCGTGACCGATCGAAGAATCGATGTGCTATCGATCGATATCGATCGATGCACCGATCAAGGTGATCGAGTCGCGAAGAAGCGCTGATCGGTGCGTGGACCGATCGGGAGCTTAGCTTCAAAGCCAGAGTTGGGATCGGCGTGGACCGATCCGTTCGATCGTCCAGACCGATCGAATACGCATGAATGTTTTGTGCATCGACCGATCGGTCCGGGGACCGATCATAGGGCTGATCGGTCCACGCATCGATCAGGTTCTAGCCGCTGCAACGCAACGGCTAGTTTCTTCACTGTTTCTTCTTCGCGGTATAAAGGAGCGAGGCATCTTTTGTGCTACTACTTTCTCTTCTCTTACGCTCTGAGCTACTGCTCGGTGCTTGAGCTTTGTTGAGCTCTTCTTCGCAAGCTTCGCGTGAGCTTCTTCCTTCGGCTGGGACTCCGACTGAGCTGCTGCTGTGGTTGGCGTCTGAGAAGCTGTTGCTTCTTCAACAGTCGACAAGAAGGCAAGGGTTGCTTACATTTGCTGTGTATTTACTTCTTGCTTCTCTTGTATTTGTACTCCTTATCTTGCTGTTGCAAGAAGTAGTTGTGGCGAGGTTTCTCCACCCATAAGGAGCTCATATTTAGCCGGTTCTCCGAGGACTCATCCACCGACGGATTGGTAGGCTTCGTCCACCTTACGGACACGCCGAGGAGTCGGAGTTCATCTTCGAACCTCGTTACATCGGTTTGTTTTTCTTCTCCTTAGTTTCTTCCTTGTATTTCCGCTGCGACTAACCCTAACTGTAGGAAGAACGCGAGAATTTGGGGCGGCTATTCACACCCCCCCTCTCTAGCCGAGTACAAACGATCCTAACAGAGGCATGCTCAAACTATTTACGGTTTAAAGTCTCTGGTTCCCCTTAAGGAAGCCAGGTCGATCACTCCTTAAGGTTCCCGGTCGACTATCGCTGAGTGGAGGAAGCATGCTCGAATAGTACTGAGTGGAGGAAGCACGCTCAACTATTAGGGGTTTAAAGTCTCCGATTCCCCTTAAGGAAGCCATGCCGGTCACTCCTTAAGGTCCCCGATCGACTGTCGTTGAGAGGAGGAAGCACGCTCGAATAATACTGAGTGGAGGAAGTACACTCAACTATTAGGGGTTTAAAGTCTCCGGTTCCTCTTAAGGAAGCCAGATCGGTCACTCCTTAAGGTCCCGGATCGACTGTCATAGAGCGGAGGAAGCACGCTCGAATAGTACTGAGCGGAGGAAGCATGCTCAACTATTAGGGGTTTAAAGTCTCTGTTTCCCCTTAAAAAAGTCAGGCCGGTCGCTCCTTAAGGTCCGCGATCGACTGTCGCTGAGCGGAGGAAGCACGCTCAACTATTAGGGGTTTAAAGTCTCCGGTTCCCCTTAAAAAAGCCAGGTCGGTCACTCCTTAAGGTCCGCGATCGACTTTCGCTGAGCGGAGGAAGCACGCTCAATTATTAGGGGTTTAAAGTCTCCGGTTCCCCTTAAGGAAGCCAGGTCGATCACTCCTTAAGGTCCCCGATCGACTGTCATTGAGCGGAGGAAGCACACTCGAAGCACGCTCAACTATTAGGGGTTTAAAGTCTCCTATTCCCTTTAAGGAAGTCATACCGGTCACTCCTTAAGGTCCCTGATCGACTGTCGCTGAGCGGAGGATGCACTCTCGAATAGTACTGAGTGGAGGAAGCACGCTCAACTATTAGGGGTTTAAAGTCTCCGGTTCCCCTTAAGGAAGCCAGGCCGGTCACTCCTTTAGGCCCCCGATCGACGGTCGAGCGGAGGAAGCACGCTAGAATAGTACTGAGCAGAGGAAACACGCTCAACTATTAGGGGTTTAAAGTCTCCGGTTCCCCTTAGGGAAGCCAGGCCGGCCACTCTTTAAGGTCCCCGATCGACTATCAATGAGCGGAGGAAGCACGCTCGAATGGTACTGTGCGGAGGAAGCACGCTCAACTATTAGGGGTTTAAAGTCTCCGGTTCCCCTTATGGTAGCTAGGTCGGCCACTCCTTAAGGTCCCCAATCGAGAAAAAAAAATCATAAACTTGAAAAGTTACATCGAGAAAAAAATCATAAAATACGAAACAACGAAAACATACCTCGTAAACCTGTGACTCTGATACCAATAAATTATCATGCCCCAAGAGTAATGTTGTTCGATGAAAATCAAATAGCTCAACCGCTGTAATAGTGACAATTAAAACTTAGATAGATAGCTATATGGCTAAACAAGAATAATAGTATCTGGCCACAGGCTGGAAATAAATACAACCACAAAAGATAAAAGGTAGCTCACACAGTTGGATCAAAAATATAGCGAAAAGCATAAAGTAAACATATAAATCCAAAATAACTGACTACGAGCCGGCCTAGCTTCACATAACAACATCAAAACAATTACAAGAAGCCACCAGGCTAAACTCCATGCAGAAGATACATATTACATGTACATGTCTAAAACCAATAATACAAGTGGAAGCAATAACAAAAGAAGTCACTCAATGTGACATGAGACTGATTGACAGAATCTCCAAACAACTTCATAAATCCTCTTCTTGCTCCTTGGTGAAAGAAAAACAAATAAAAGGGGTGGTGAGTGCAAGTGACTCAGCGGATAAAGGTCATAGACAGTGCATAAACATAATATGTATAGAGATTCAAAGGTATACAATCTCATAGAAAAATGATCAACAAGTATAATAGTAATTCCATAATCAGTGTCAATACTTGAATGGTGTGCCGAGCACCTAATAACTGCAAGTGCAAGAGTGAATCTACAACATAACTGCTCGTAAATACTAAAGCATCATATACGGTCTATCCAACTACCAATAAGAAAGTCAATGTCAAGTACATAGAACAGACAAATCTCAACCATATGTAAATATATCACAGACATATGGATATAATCAATCACAAGCATATGCAATCACATATCATATGCATATGTACGACATGGTCACTTCCTCTCACCTCTCAGCTACCAAGACCCCTGTATAGTCGAGAGGCTGGGACAATGACCACTGTACACACTACCAATAGCCACTGCTCCTAAGTTGAGCGAGTGAACAGTTTTCTGAGTAGCTATCTAGCTATATAGCAACGGGGTCCTTGCTGCTCACAACTCTAGCAAACACTACTTCTGAGTGAAGAGAGTTGGGCATGTCAGGACAAGCTGTACTCACTCCAAGCATACTATCTTGAGCGGTAGAGTGAGCAACAATGGCTAACGACTCTCTCAACCATAAGGGAGACATAGTCACTGCATGCATGAAATACTATGATGAGCAATATGCAAATAATCATTACCACAGATATAGCAAACAGCTATGCCATAGTATAATCAGCATGCCCAGTAGATGTATATACAACAATAAATGGAAATAAACAAGATATCCAGTAACTACTAAATATCATAGATGACCAACGATAGACTGTATAGATATGGAATCGATCATCTCAAAGATCAAGCAACCAAGTGTCAAGCTCATGAAATAATACGAGTGCAGTAAAGGTAAATATAACAACCTATCTAAACATAGATAATGCATTAAGGTTAAATTACTACAGAAACAAATAAGAAGTACTTGGCACTATGTGTGTAATCCGTCCTAGATAACTCCCACATCATGTCTCTCATCTCAGTCAGAGCCTTGCATCAGTATATACAATTTAGTTATCTTCATATGAATTAAATAGCTCAATCCAATCCCCTAAACAAATTAGGATGACCCTAATCGTATCACGATATTCGCTTACAACCCGAAGAGATGTTTAGATCTCTCTAATCTCATTTTTTCATTAGATTAGGTTTAATTCCCCAACTAAGCCTAATTATTTTGCAACTAAATAAGACTAGCTGATCCCTAACCATTCTACACCCAATCTGGATTTACATTCATGCACAAATCAACACAATACTCACCCAAATCCAATCTCACAACTGTTGACTTGTGGCCTGAGAAGCTTGCTACAAGAAATTGATGCCCGGAGCTAGGTGAGGCAGCTTCCCACTAAATCGGATCCACAAATCAGAAATCCAACATTTCAAACCACCAAATATGCTGTTAGGGTTAAATTCATTACCTCTATAGCATGATAGCTTGGCTCCCTCTCTGACAGTGGTGATCTAACCTCAGCAGCCCATGAGGGATCATTGGTCTATTGTGGTGGCCGGGATTCTGTCAAGAATATGGTCGCTATAGCCCAAGATCTACAACCAGCGTGTCGATTGGATGAACACAATGGCCGGAGGTCAGGTAAGGAAATGGACAAAGATAAAGTGGCACACCATACCTTCCCATGGTTGGATACGTGGCGACCGTCGGGTATTCCACATCCAGTGCCTGCGATCAACGGTGTCGGTGATGTGGGTTGTGGCGTCCCATAACAGATAGGGAAAGAAAACGATGACTGACTGGATCGGGTTAGGGCACAGGCGGAGTGAAGGAAAGGGTGATGGTGGTGTTACCCAAAGATAGGGCAAGACTCGATGGAGCTTGTGGGCTGCCGCTACGTGGGTTAGCTCCTGGTTGAGGCCACCATCTAGGAACGATAGGCTAGCCTAGGAGATCAGCTAGGCTCAGCGTCAGGTAGTCGACGCCGTGCGAAGGGAGGCAATGCCCATGATAGTCGGGTGGAGGGTGGAGAGGCGATCGAGTGAAGTGATCGGCGATCGACGACATCGAGGGATCAGGAGAGGAGAAGAGGGTTGCATCGGCAGTTGACCGACTCGTCGAGCAGTAGGTGACGATGAAGTTGTGCAAACAACGAAGAGGGATCAAGCGAGAGGGGAAAATTGCGAGGGGAGGAATAGGTATTGGGTGAAAAATGAAAAAGAAAAGAAAGGGAATTCTAATAAATAAACTTCTCCACGTTTAATTATAATAGCTAAAATAGACTTTCTTTATCTGGTTTATCCCCGTAACGTATAAAAAGATTCCTTTTAAATTAAATTTTTTTTTTATAAATTCTTTAAAAATTTCATAAAATTATTCATCAAATAATCATATTATTTAATTACTATTTAGTTGTCGTATTTAACATAGACATTGTCTAGTTCCTACTAGGACTTCAATATTATCAAGTGATATACTCCATCACACTTAACATCAACTTATTAGATCTTAACAAACTTAACGTTCACCTTAATCATACATCCAAATTTGGGTATAATATTGTGCTCTTAGCACCAACATATAGTTCTTGTCAAATTTCAACAATGGTACGACACTCATCAAAATAGCAAATATTAAGTCTAACTTGAATATTTTGATAATTTTGTCAAGTATATCAAACTATTAATGTCCAAATTTAACCCTATGAACGATCTCCTCCTTACTCAAACCTCCTTGTCTACTATTGATTTTAGAAATAAAATCAATTGGTTTTAGTTGAAGAATTAACTTTAAATTTAACATGTGATTTATCCGATTAATCCACGTATTCCACTAGCATTTATTTTATTTGATTTTCAATTTATTTTCTTACACAAACTTACACATTCCCATATTTTTTAACTATTCATCTTCTCCACTTCCCTCGTTGGAGAGAAACTTGAGCGTCAAAATATTTGAGTCAGGACACTCCTAGCCTCAATTTTGAATCTCTCTCCTTCTCTCTCGGGCATAGTAGGGGTTCTTGGTGATCTAGCTAGGGGTGACAATTTCTGACCTGATACAAAAACATGACCCAAAACGAACACGAAAAAATCAAGTTAGGCTTACGTCTTTTTGGGATTAAATTCGGGTCGACCTGATTAACATGATTAGTAAACGGATTAGGTTCGGATTAACCTGAAATAACCCGATTACAATTTGTGAACCTATTTATAAATATTTTCGAGTCAGATTATGGTTGAGTTCGGGTTAAAATAAGCATATTTTAATAGAATGAGTCTTTTAGGGTTGGGTTTTGGTTGAGTTCGGGTTAAGACGAACATGTTTTTATAAATGAGTAATTTCGAGTCAGGTCGGGTTTAGGTTGGATTAGGATTGTGGGTCATTTCAGGTCAGGTTCAGGTCAAATATAGATAAATGGGTAGGATCCAGGTCGAATAATTTGACCCAAAATATTAATCATGTCAGGTTTGGATTTTGATATTCCAACCCGTCAACCCAAACATACTAACATGAATCTAACCCAAATTGCCACCCCTAGATCCGGCTCCCTCCTTTTTTTTTTTCCTTGAAGACTCGACGATTCCGACAACATAGAAGACAAGTCACCGGTAGCTTATCTATCGATGATCTGCCCATATGAATAGCTACAATTTCACTATAGAAATAAAATAAATAGGTTTTAGCTAACATGGCTCGACCAGTTGACGCGCTCCAGCTCAACTTTGGGATACATTTTCTAGTCTGGGCGCCTAGACCAACTCCGGGTGCTTGGACTGTCCGGGTACCTGCAGCACCTGCCTGGGTGGGCTGGTCCTGGCGCATGGACTAGCTCCGGGCAGCCGGAGTCCAGGCACCTGGATCCCTTCTGGGTGCTCGGACTCCCCTTTTTCTTCAGTAGCTTCTTCCCTGTAAAAAAGAGTTAGTCCAGGCAACAAAAATATATTTACCTAGCAAAACAGAGTTAGCAGAAAACAAAAAAATAGTACTAATTAGATCCTATATCCTCGAGACTAGGATCTAGTCAAGGTCTCAGTTTAGTTTTTCAAATGGACTTAAGTTGGACCGACACCTACAATTCCCTTAACGGGGAACACATCCTCATTGAATCTCTCTTCCAGTTGCTTACCTCCACTTACCAACTACAGTCGTTTGACTTGCCTTTGACCCACTAGGTCTTCCCACTAGTTGTCAGGTCAGCAGACCCAACTGAACTTTGGTCGATTGTCAGGTTCCACGGACCTAACCGGACTTCTCGCCAAATGTCGGTCCCCGCGGACCTATTTGGACTTCGTACAAGCTATCGTGTCTCACAGACCTAGCTAGATTTCATCCTGGTGTCAGGTCTTCTAGACTCATCAACTCCTGCACACTTGGTAAAAAGGTTAGACAAATAACACATCTAATCAGACTTCTCGCCAAATGTCGGGCCCTGCGGACCTATTTGGACTTCGTACAAGCTATCGTGTCTCACAGACCTAACTAGATTTCATCCTGATGTCAGGTCTTCTAGACTCATCAACTCCTGCACACTTGGTAAAAAGGTTAGACAAATAACACATCTAACTTTAATCTATTTGTCATACATCAAAACCAGATTATTAGTGCAACCTGCACCAACAATCTCCTCCTTTTTGATGTAATGACAACCTAGGTTAAAATTAGAAAAAAAATATATAATTAAGCAAGCATTAGAAATTAAATAATGTGAGTTAATATGATTTGATGATTTTTCTAACCTAACCCACTATCCTCCCCTCCCTTTGGTATACATCAAAAATAACACACGAAACATAATTAAATTAAGGTTTAGCAAAAAGGACTTTGCAAACTTAGTTTTTAAGTAAGTTTTCAAATAATTATGGCGAGTACTTCAAAGAAATTTGAAAATAAAGTTTTGAAAACCAACTACTTTAAATAAACAATGTTATCTTTTACAAGTGAAGTTTTCAAATAAAAATGCGCTGCAAAGCTAAAAACGCAAGGTCATGTTGGGGAGGAATAAATATTTTCAAGAAACTTTTGCAAAGCTTTTCAAATAATTTGTTAAAACAATTTATATAATAGTATTCAAATGATTTTATATAATGACTTTATAAAAATATTGCGAAAAAAATTATCAGGAAAAAATTGAAAAGAGTTTCAAAATTTTGTAAATATTTTTTGAATATTTAAATTTTTCAAAAAATATTTTGCAAATAATTTGAAAAAAAAAACTAAGTTTTAAAATATTTTGCATATGTTAAAAAAACTTTTTGAAAAATGACACTTTTAAAAATAACTTTCAAATGTTGAGAGATAATATTAAAAATGCAAATAATATTGAATACAAACAAATTGAAGTAAACGATAACAATAAAAATATAATCAAGTCAAAGTGATTCTTATTTTTTTTTTCTTTTCATTTCAGGATGCCTTAGGAAATGTGGAAAATTTTACAGAAAAAAATTTAAAAATTAAGCACAAATATAACATATAACATATAACATAGATAAAATGAAAGATTGCATTAGGGCTACGTTTGGTAGGGTGTAATCAGCCTTGTAATGTAATCAGGATTATATTACAAGGTTGATTATTTTGTTTAGTTTAATTTTAAACTTGTAATGTAATGTAATCTGGATTACAAAAGGTAGTGAAATTTTGTAATCTGGATTACAAAGCAAATACTATGTAATCGGAGTACATTACGAGGTCACTGTTTAACCAAAATTTAAATATCGAATATACCCTTAGTCCATCGTGGCCACCATCCACTGTCGTCGGCTGCCGCTGCCCACCGCCGTCGACCTCGCCTGCCGGTCGTCGTCGGCCGCCGGCGACCACCGCAGGCCGCCAGCGACCATCGCCCATCGGCCGCCGGCCACCACCGCCCGTCGGCCGCCGATGACCACCGCCCGCCGGCGACCATCGCCGGCCGGCATCATTAATTCCATAAATAAATAAATTATATATATATATATATATATATATATATATCCTAATAATTCGCTTCGCAGCAACTAATTTTGTTTAATCTGTTTATTATCTGGCGATTTTCTCTCATTTCCTGCTCTACTTAAACTCCTCCTTCCCTTCAGTTTCCACTCCAACTCGAAATCTAACATCTCCTCCATCTCCAGCTTCCACTTTCGTATTTCTAATATCATCAAACTCCTCATCATGGCTGTCGCAGTTGTCAACAACGATATGCTAATTTCCTCTTCCGCCGCCAGCACCAGCAGAGTCGAGGTTCGCTCCGTGTGGGCTCATAACCTCGACGAGGAGTTTTCCCTCATCCGTTCCGCCCTCCCGTTCCACCCCTTCGTAGCATTGGACACAGAGTATCCTGGCGTCGTCGTCACTTCCAAAGGTCCCTACTGCACCCTCACCCTCCCCCAGCGCTACGACTTGATCCGGGCCAACGTCGAGGCCCTCCGCATCGTCCAGGTTGGTCTCACTCTCTCCGACGCTGCCGGCAACCTCCCATGTGCCCTCTACAGTGACGGCACTTATGTGCGTTACGTGTGGGAATTTAATTTCCGCGACTTCGACATCAGCCGCGACCGTTACGCCCCTTCCTCCGTCGAGCTGCTCAAGGCTAATGGCATCGACTTCCAAAAGAATCAAATATGGGGCATCGACTCTTGCAGATTCGCCCAGCACTTGGCCACCTCCGGCTTGCTTTCCTTTGGCCACTTTTCTCCCGTCTCCTGGGTTACCTTCCAAGGCGCCTATGACTTCGCCTTCCTAGTGAAGATGCTGACATGCGACTGCGAATTACCAAAGACCGTTCGTGAGTTCTTGCACCATGTTCACTTCTTTTTCGGCAAAAGGGTGTTCGATGTGAAGCACCTTAGCAAGCATTGTCGTGGGCTTTACGGAGGATTGGAGCGGGTGGCCTCTACCGTCCAAGTTGAGCGAGCAGTGGGATCCCGACATCAGTCCGGCTCCGATAGCTTATTAACATGGCAGGTGTTCTACCAAATCGCTTCTCGTGTGAATCCACAACTCATCGATCGTCCAGAACACATGGGAGCACTCTTTGACCTCGAACTCCAATAGTATAGTAATCGAGCGGTGTCTTTATTTATTTACTTTTTTTTTTTTTTTGCAACTCTTATTTGGACAAACATTTTAGGTTTTGCATGGATCTGTCTAGAGTTCATTGTTTATCACACTTGATACTGGTTCAGCATCAGCTTAATTTGTCCACAAGATTAATTGCCCATTGCTTCATCGTATCTTTTTGTATTGTAGTACATATTACATGTTCTCGCATCATATTGAGCAAACAAATTGTCAATATTAATTCTTTGGATCATGATCTTGTTGTTTTGCTTTGCCTTAAATCATCCCCTAGTGTGTTCTGGATCGGATCACACTCTGTTGAAATTCTGAACGACACTCAAATTCATTATATTCCACACTGCATGATTGATCTTTTAGTTAGGATCTTATTAATTTTTAAGTGTTTTTGAAAATTTGAAATCAAGACTTGGAATACAAAGACCTCAAATTATTTCGCTTTATTTGTGGAAGAATATAAATGCTAAAAATTTCTTTTCATCGATAATGATAAATTTGAACCACATTATATCTATTTAAATCTTACAAAACATGTAGAGAATCTAGTTTCCATCATCGATACGGCTATGATACTAAAATTGAGTGCAATGACAACCGAAGGACTGACCTATGTCAAAAGTCAATGCTATTGTCCCTTATTTGTCAGAGAAATACCTACAATCGCAACAGAAGGATCTTCTATATATATGTTAGAACTGAATTCGAAATTTGATGATCATGTTTCTACACTCCTATACACAATGGAAATTTAAAATTTTATTTGTGATTTAACAATTAAATCAAAGGAGAGTTTATATAATTTTAAAAATAAACATAAGCATGATCTTTATCTAAGTATGCATTACAATCTAACCGTATAAGTAAGATCCTAAAAGCATAACAAAGATATACTGTCATGTGATTGATTCATCTAATGCTAATTTAATCATTTTATTTATACATACTAAACTATCTAAAATAAACATATTAGATCATTTAAGCATAACATAAATAAAATTATTAACATGCATTAACATAAATATGAATCATAGTACAAGCATAAACATACCTTCCAAACAGCCTGTGTTTGAGATGACTCCAACTATTCCGGTTGTAGCAAAATAGCTTCTCGTTGTTGTCACGAGCTCATACTTCCTTCGTCTAATCCGGTCCACGATCGAAGTCCTCTTTCCAACACTTGATCGCATTAGAGATCAAGTGTCATTTTTCGTTGAGATGATCAAAACGACTTCCTTGAAGATGAGGAAGGGGCTGCTCAATTACACTTCTCAAGGGGATGTCTAATAGCCCTCAACAAGGAGCTACACCTTCCAAAATTCTGCATGAAGGTAGGCGCCAGTAATACTTCTCGAAGAGGAGAAGTAACAACAAAGGGATGAAACTTTTCGATGGAAGAGAGCGAAGAAAATCTTTATCTTCTTCTTTGGAAGTGGCTGCTGAAAACTCTCAAGAAGAAGAGAGATTCTGCTGTCCGAATTCTCACTCACAGCACCTCACGGAAAAAGGGAAAAAAAAACAATTCGTATGTTGCTGCCATCCTGCAAGAAGAAAAAAAAATCTCTTTTCCTTAATATCTTAGATAGCAAGCCAAACAAAAAAAATGCGGAGTGAGTTTATTAGTGGAGGTAATGGGTGAGTGGGAAAGTGGAGGAAAAGGAAAAACGTGGATGGGTGAAGGAAAAAGAAAAATCAAAATAAATTTCCCCTTTTCTTTTTCATTACACGTAGAACAAACATCCTCTTTATATATATATATATAGATTTTTATTTTCATAATATAATTTAATTATAATTGCATTTCTTTCTTGGGTTTAAACTTTTAAAGCCCAATATCTCTTCCATCTTGATTTATTGGATTTTTTTAGAACCTAATAATTTGAGTTCATTGTAATCATATCAGCGATCCAATATCGTTGATGCGGCAAACATACTTGCTCGTTATTACAATGATATAAATCAAATTTATATACTTTGTGTGGAACTCTTCCACTCTCCTTGTTTCATTGATTGGAAATCACTCTAATATTTGATCATATCAAATTTTATTTGCCAACACATTGTTTGATCATATCAAACTTTATTTGCCAAATTCAACTACTTGAATTTGACTTTCTCAATGGGAAATAGGGAAACCAATACTTGTGTGACTCTCAATGGTTCAGGGATACAACTAGCCATGGATTCACAACTTTTTTGTGAATCACGACTATACTTGTCCTTTATTCGGGCATACCCTTAATAGCCTCATCCTATAATTAACTCCTTAATTATATGACGTCAGAACTAATTCTGATTAACACCCAACAAATCATGATAAGAGCGTCTAGCAGCACGGCCCCATGATTCCCTAGGTATCACTGAATAGTGTCTGCAAGAACCAGTCGATTATGGTTAACGTACAGTCCGGTCCCTTTATCTCATATATCCCGGTCGAATCTACAACCATTGGTACATCGAGAATTGTATATTGATTCGACAACAATGTGATATATCTTATAGTGATATCGCATGTGTAATTAGGAAACTTCTTTCCTAAAGTACATCTTACAGCTCTGATCAGAGACTTCATTCACTATAAAACAATATATTACATAGGATATCCACACCTGTAGGTGTGCGGTGAATCCCCGACTACAATACACTGACTCCTATATGTTTTGTTACTACACCCAATCTCACCACCTGATGACCCTAATAGAGTCAGTAAATGAGTCAAAGTGCAGCCCCAGCATATAGAGTCTTAGTGTTGTCCCGGGTCATAAAGACTACTAGTGTACAACCACAACCAAAGACTTATCCACTCGATAAATGATAACCACTTGGAAAGTCTATGTGAGGGATGTTCGATGAACTCATCATATGATCACCAATCTATATGTTTGAATATCTCTATGTCCTTACCAATGAAACATGGTACACTACATCACAGATGCTAGTCTCTAGCTCAAACAGCCTTTTATCCTTGTTTATTAAGTGACCCAATTGACTAAGAACAAATTTAGAATATACAGTGAATATTGATGTATTCCATATTGACCATCATATGTACCACCACATCTCACTATAGTATATTCAAGGACTTTATTTATGCATATAGCATGGGTATAAAGATAAAGTAATGTCAAACTGAATTGAATTATATTAAAATAAAGGTTGTTTATTTACAATAGTCAATAAAACCCTAGCTAACAGTTGGCTTTGCAGGGCACCTACTCTAACAAACTCCCACTTGCCCTAATGCCAACTACTCACTAGTTTTAAACCTATCAGTTCACGATGTTTTTGAAATGATGGTCCTGGCAAGGGCTTTGTAAGTGGATCAACAATATTATCTGCAAAGGGAACTTTCTCAACTGTAATGTCACCTCTTCCCATAATCTCTCGGATGATGTGGAACTTTCTCAGTATATGTTTGGACCGATGATGAGATCTTGGTTCATTTGCTTGTGCAATAACACCAGTGTTGTCACAGTGAATCGGTACTGGATTAACTCCATTTGGAATAACACCAAGCTCTTGGATGAAATTTCTAATCCAAATTACCTCCTTTGCTGCTCCTGAAGCTGCAATGTATTCTGCCTCTATGGTGGAATCCGTAATTGTGTCTTGTTTGGAACTCTTCCAAGAGACTGCACCACCATTCAATGTGAATACATATCCTGAGGTTGATTTCGAATCATCCACATCTGATTGGAAGCAAGAGTCAGTGTGATCTTCCAATTTTAATTCTCCAACTCCATATGTCATGAACAAATTCTTAGTTCTTTGTAAGTACTTAAGAATATCTTTCACAGTTTTCCAATGCAATGGACCGGGGGTTGACTGATATCAGCTCGTGACACTCAGAGCGTATGCTATATCAGGTCTTGTAGATATCATACTATACATGATACTACCAATGGCAGACGCATAGGGAATGCGTGCCATCATCTCTATCTCTTCTTCTGTCTTAGGGCGCATAGACTTGGATAAAGTTATACCATGACACATTGGTAAATATCCTCTCTTAGATTCTTCTATTGAGAATCTTCTGAGTAGGGTATCTATATATGTGGATTGGGTTAGCCCCAGCATCCTCTTTGATCTATCTCTACCGATATGTATTCCCAATACATAAGATGCTTCACCCAAATCCTTCATGGAGAATCTACTGGCTAACCATACTTTTGTTGACTGAAGCATTCCTACATCATTCCCAATGAGTAGAATGTCATCAACATACAGTATTAGGAATGTCACTGCACTCCCACTAACCTTCTTGTACACACATGGGTTCTCAGGATTTTTAATAAAATTAAATTGTCTAATTGTATCATCAAATCTGAGGTTTCAACTTATCGACGCTTGTTTTAGACCATAAATTGATCTCTGAAGTTTGCATACTTTATGCTCACTTCCCACAGATGTGAAGTCTTCAGGCTAAGACATGTAAATCTCTTTCTTAATATCACCATTAAGAAATGTCATCTTCACATCCATTTGTCATATCTCATAGTCATACCATGCAACTATGGCAAGCAATATCCGAATGGGCATAAGCTTTGTGACTGGTGAAAAAGTTTCATCATAGTCAATTCCTTGTCTTTGATTATATCATTTTGCCACCAATCTAGCGTTGAAGGTTAATACCTTTCCATCAACTCCAAGTTTCCTGTTGTAAATTCATTTTCATCCTATGGAAACGATTCCTTTAGGTGGATCCACTATTGACCAAACTTGGTTTGAGTACATGGAATTCATTTCAGATTTCATGGCTTCTAACCATTGCATCGTGTCGATATCAGATATCACTTCCTTAAAGGATCTTGGATCACATCCATAATTAAGATCATCCTGACTTCCTTCAAGGAGTTGACCATACCTCACAGGTAGTCTTGAGACCCTATTTGATCTCCTTAAAGTGTGTACTTATTCTACTAGCTGTTGGGGTGTGGACTCTGTTATTTTATTTGTGGAATTGTCTCGAACCTTTTCGAGTTCTATCATCCCACCTTTTCTATCTAATAGAAACTCCTTCTCTAAGAAGGTGACATTTCTTGAAACAAATGCTTCTATTTTCTTGGGATTATAGAAATAATATCCAACAGAGTTCTTTGAATATCCCACAAAATAATACAAAGTGGATCTACTATCCAGTTTGTCTCCCACTGTCTGCTTCACATAAGCAGGACATCCCCATATTTTCAAGTATGAATACTTGGAGGGGGGGGGGGGGTTCCCATCCATATTTCATATGGTGTCTTTTCTACTTCTTTTGTATGAACTTTATTCAACAGCATTGCCGCAGTTTCGAGTGCATAGCCCCAAAACGATGGCGGTAAATTAGTGAATCCCATCATAGATTGAACCATGTTCATTAGCGTTCGATTATGACGTTCTGCTACACCATTAAGCTATGGTGTTGCAGGAGGAGTCCACTACGAGAGAATCTCATTCTCTTTTAGATAGTCCTTAAACTCTGTACTCAAGTATTCTTCACCTCGATATGATCGAAACTTCTTAATACTTTTTCCCAGTTATTTTTCTACTTCATTTCTGAACTCGTTGAATTTTTCAAAAGATTCAGACTTATATTTTATCAAATATATATATCCATACCGTGAATAGTCATCAGTAAAAGTAATAAAGTAGTAATGGCCATATTTCGTGCTAACACTTAATGGACCATACACATAAGTATGGATCAAATCCAACATATCATGTGCACGTTCCACTTGACCTTTAAAAAGTGTCTTATTCAATTTTCCTTTCAGACAGGATTCACAAGTTGGTAGGGAATTTATATCTGACGAATCAAACAACCCTTCACTTACTAACTTAGTCATCCTTCTTTGAGAAATATGACCTAGTCTAGCGTGCCATATGTGTGCTTGATTTGTACTATCTTCTTTTCTTTTCTTTGTTGTTGATTGTGCTTGTATATTATTTACTAGAATGTCTTTCAATTTTAAGTTATAAAGGTTATTTTCTAATTCACTAGTCCCAATCAAGTATTCATCATTGTAAATATTGCAAACACCTTTTGCAAATAGATAAGAATAACCACATCTATCAAGCATAGAAATAGAAACAATGTTTTTAACTAAGTTTGGAACAAAATAAAACATCTCTTAAATACAACTTAAAATCATTACTCAAGATCAAAGTAATGTCTCCTATAACTTTCGCAGCAACTCTTGCTCCGTTCCCAAGTCTCAAGAAGGTCTCACCCTCTCTGAGTCTTTTACTTCTTGTCATCATCTGTAAATCATTGCAAAGATGAGAACTACAACCAATATCCAATACCAAAGAAGTAGAGTTAATAGAGACATTAACTTTTATATAGAGCATACCTTTTCCAGAACACTTCTGAGCATACCTTTTCTAAGTCTTGTTCGAGACCTTCTTTTATAGGATTGAATCGGTCTACCGATTAGTGTAAAATCAAATCCAAATGCTTAGGATCGGTCTACCAATCCTCGAGATGGGTCTATCGATCCAGCTTTGGCCAATGCTATTCTGCCATATCATCTAGAGGATGAGAGTCTTCTCCCACATCAGCAACTTTGTCCTTATTCTTGATCGGTCCCTCTGTCATGTCAATAGGGCAACTCTTATCTCTTCGCCATGTCAGCTAATTAACCCTTATCTTGGGCCACGTTAGCAATCTGAGACCCAACTGATCCACATTAGATGTCATGTCAGCACACTAAAGAACTTGATTGACACAAGGGAGTTTAGTCTACAGATCCCATTGATTGATCTACCAATCCCATTCGGTCTATTGATCCAGCCTATTAGTATATTGATCCTGTAAAACAAGGATTAGCATAAAAAGACAGTAATATTGAATTTTAAGTCTTGATAGTCGCCTACTTGTCTGATCTTGACTTTAGAATTCTAGTGAATCTCCTAGTTGGATCGATGCCTAAGGATGTCCCCTTAACAGTGACTCGTCGTTATCCTTTTTTCCTTTCGAAAGAACCACTCTGCTCCAAGATCTTAACTCAACTTATCGTTGGGCAAGCCTGGGTCTTCTAAACCTGTTTGGGCTTTCTTTACTTAACATTTGATTGTCAGACCCCTAGGACTTCCTAACTTGATCTCTGATCCTCCCTGACCCATCAAGCTTTTCCTGCTAGACATCTGGTCCATTGATTTGTCTAGACTTTCCACTTGGTGTCCTTGATTTGCTCAGACTTTTGTCTAATATCCGATCTAGCTGACCTACTAGGACTTTCCCTTCCCTAGTATATAGTCAACTTGGCCTACTAGAACTTCACAAGTTAAGCCACCTACACACTTCATTAATCTTGTTAGATCATAAATAATCTTAACTTTGAATCTTTTTCAATCATCAAAACACAAGTTCAATTATATGGTGCTCCATGCACCAATAACAATGACAACTTCTTAAGACAAAGCTAACTTAAGAATCTAGCGCTAAATCAACTTCAATACAATGACTTGGTCTAATTGGTTTAGAGTGATGTGAGTTAACTTATGCTAGTTTCATTTGACTAGATGCGCCATCTAGGATACTCCTTACCCAACCTAAACATGCATATAACTAAACTTTCTTAGTTACTATCATCTCAACCTGCTTTGATACTAAATTATAAGATCAAATTTGATGCTAACAGGAGGTAAATAGCGTTAAGAGTTTTATGAGTTGAAATAACTTGAAAATAACCAAAAATACAGTAGCACAGCAGAAATAATTTAATTATTACAGATTTGATCAAGTAAGATAGGAAAAATATAAACATGAAAGAATGGTTTAGCAGTTTATCGAGAATAAATCAACACATAAGGCAGTTAAATAATGGTTATTATTTCTTAATTTTCCCTTTACAGAAAACCTTAGGAAATGTGGAAAATTTTATAGAAAACTGAAGTAAATGATAACAATAAAAATATAATCAAGTCACACGTACTTAAATAAAGTGATTCTTATTTTTTTTTTTCTTTTCAGAAAGCCTTAGGAAATGTGGAAAACTTTGCAGAAAAAAATTTAAAAATTAAGCACAAATATAACATGTAACATAGATAAAATGAAAGATTACATTAGGTGTTGCTGATTGGAAATAAAGTGCTAGTTGAATCATGTCGATATCACAACACAGAGAGCACAGGAGCACTAGAGCACGAGAATGAAACAAATGAGTGCGATGAGTGAATTGGTGAATTTCAAACTCTGCCTCAAGGCCTTTTACATAGTCTTATTTTATTGTTGATACTAGGCGTGGTATCCTCCGATCAACCTAAGGCTCCTCGATCGCAAGAAAGGTTCTAACGTGACATTTCACCATCATTTATTTGATTTGGGTTCTAATTTATTTTCTTATACAGACATACAAAATTAGATATTTTTTAATTATTCATCATCTTCACCTCCCTTATTGGAGAGTAACTTGAGCATCGAAATGACACTTTTAATCCTCAATTTTGAATCTCTCTCTTTCTCTCTCATGCATAGTAGGGGGTGCTTGGTGATCTGATTCTCTCCTCTTTTTTTTCCCTTGAAGACTCGACGATTCCGACAATATAGAAGGCAGTTCACCGATGGCTTATCTACCGACTATCTATCCATTGGAATAGCTACAATTGCAGTATAGAAATAAAATAAATAGGTATTAGTTTAAAAATTAACTTTGAGTTTAGCATATGATTTATCCAATTAATCCACGGATTTAACAATCACTTATCGGATTTGATTTTAGTTTATTTTCTTGCGTACACTTTTAATTTATTAAAAATGAGCGGTGTAGGTAAACATTATTTTTTTAAAAAAAAAATTCAAACCAAAACAAATGAGTCAATATTTCAAAAAAGGAAAATTAATGACGAATTCCACTTGAAATTTAATTAAAGAAAAAAAAAGAATGATTCGATGGCAACAACTTTAATTAATTAATTAATTAATTACTACTAAACCCCTAATTTAGCTCTTAATTGCAGCTGGATTTGGCGCCAGATTTATCCTTAACTTAAAGTCCTGATTAGGCTCGTTTAGCATCATTAATTCCATATATATATATTATTTATGTTTATATCTCCTAATAATTCGCTTCGCAGCAACTAATTTTGTTTAATCTGTTTATTATCTGGCGATTTTCTCTCATTTCCTGCTCTACTTAAACTCCTCCTTCCCTTCAGTTTCCACTCCAACTCGAAATCTAACATCTCCTCGATCTCCAGCTTACACTTTCGTATTTCTAACATCATCAAACTCCTCATCATGGCTGTCGCAGTTGTCAACAACGATATGCTAATTTCCTCTTCCGCCGCCAGCACCAGCAGAGTCGAGGTTCGCTCCGTGTGGGCTCATAACCTCGACGAGGAGTTTTCCCTCATCCGTTCCGCCCTCCCGTTCCACCCCTTCGTAGCATTGGACACCGAGTATCCTGGCGTCGTCGTCACTTCCAAAGGTCCCTACTGCACCCTCACCCTCCCCCAGCGCTACGACTTGATCCGGGCCAACGTCGAGGCCCTCCGCATCGTCCAGGTTGGTCTCACTCTCTCCGACGCTGCCGGCAACCTCCCATGTGCCCTCTACAGTGACGGCACTTATGTGCGTTACGTGTGGGAATTTAATTTCCGCGACTTCGACATCAGCCGCGACCGTTACGCCCCTTCCTCCGTCGAGCTGCTCAAGGCTAATGGCATCGACTTCCAAAAGAATCAAATATGGGGCATCGACTCTTGCAGATTCGCCCAGCACTTGGCCACCTCCGGCTTGCTTTCCTTTGGCCACTTTTCTCCCGTCTCCTGGGTTACCTTCCAAGGCGCCTATGACTTCGCCTTCCTAGTGAAGATGCTGACATGCGACTGCGAATTACCAAAGACCGTTCGTGAGTTCTTGCACCATGTTCACTTCTTTTTCGGCAAAAGGGTGTTCGATGTGAAGCACCTTAGCAAGCATTGTCGTGGGCTTTACGGAGGATTGGAGCGGGTGGCCTCTACCGTCCAAGTTGAGCGAGCAGTGGGATCCCGACATCAGTCCGGCTCCGATAGCTTATTAACATGGCAGGTGTTCTACCAAATCGCTTCTCGTGTGAATCCACAACTCATCGATCGTCCAGAACACATGGGAGCACTCTTTGACCTCGAACTCCAATAGTATAGTAATCGAGCGGTGTCTTTATTTATTTACTTTTTTTTTTTTTTTGCAACTCTTATTTGGACAAACATTTTAGGTTTTGCATGGATCTGTCTAGAGTTCATTGTTTATCACACTTGATACTGGTTCAGCATCAGCTTAATTTGTCCACAAGATTAATTGCCCATTGCTTCATCGTATCTTTTTGTATTGTAGTACATATTACATGTTCTCGCATCATATTGAGCAAACAAATTGTCAATATTAATTCTTTGGATCATGATCTTGTTGTTTTGCTTTGCCTTAAATCATCCCCTAGTGTGTTCTGGATCACACTGTTCAAATTCTGAACGACACTCAAATTCATTCCACACTGCATGATTGATCTTTTAGTTAGGATCTTATTAATTTTTAAGTGTTTTTGAAAAATTGTAATCAAGACTTGAAATACAAAGACCTCGAAATATTTCGCTTTATTTGTGGAAGAATATAAATGCTAAAAATTTCTTTTCATCGATAATGATATATTTGAACCGCATTATATCTATTAAAACCTTACAAAACATGTAGAGGATCTAGTTATCATCATCGATACGACTTTGATACTTGATCCTGTCTGAGAGCTTACGAGATGAAGCGTTGGGTGATGAGGGGCGATGATGAATTAAAACTCTGATGTCAGCGAACAGAGGAGGATTCGAGAAACTCACAGCGGACCTCACAAGAGCCTAAAGACAGAATAATAGATCTGAGAAAACCAAAGCGGATCTGTGAACAACACCTCGCAAAGACGAACTCCGGCGAGGTACCCCCGTGGAAAAGCGAACTCCGATGAGGAACACCGTGGATCAGCGAAGGCTCGGCGGTCCAATGGATGATCTCCACCTCCTGTGCACTATGAGACCGACTAACAAAGCGTTAGCGACCTAAGACCTGGGTGGGAATCCAAGGCTAGGCCCTCCGACGTTCAAGTCAGCCTCTCGGAGAAGAAGGAGAAGTACCGAAAAAGATGGAATTAGGGTTCGATTTTGATGTAATACGTATGTTTGCCTACCTGGTCAGTGAAGAGTATTCCCCTTTTTATTCCACCTCATCTAACCTCCACAGTCATGAGGTGGACCCCAGTTTGTTAAAGTTTGTTAGAAGATGACGTAAGCCGAAATTGCAATAATAGTTTAAGAAAATTTTTCTTACCACAGATGTACCTTCTTTGTCGTTTAGCATACCTGCGGAGACTTCTAGAAGCTATTTGCCGCCAGATTAATTAAGTTGTCATATGGTCACATATTCTTATGGTTCACCTATTACACACACTTGGTTAGTCACATAAGCTCATTCTGTAAATATGAGAAATATCTTCTGTTGTACTAATCTCGACCGGTATTTTATACTCGATCGGTTATTTATACCCGACCAGGACTCTTCTATTATACATATGCCAGAAACCGTTCAAGGTTGAAGACCTTTGAGCTCGATCTACTTTCCATGCTCGGTCGGTCTATTGAGCCCGGCTAGTCATACCTTACCGACCGAGATTAACCAGTCGGGCGTATATAAGCATTCTTGCCCGGTCGACCTTCGCTCGGTCGGTCGTATGCTAAGGATCATGCGAGACTAAATGCCCCTGTGCTTGGCCGATCTATTGAGCATGACCGATCCTACCTTATCAACCGAGATTAACCAGTTTGGCGTATATAAGCATTCAGGACAGCTTAAGACTAAGTGCTTCTATGTTCAATCGGTCTCTTACACTCGGCCAGTCTTTGCCTGCCGAACTCATACGCTCGGCCGGTCTATTACGTTCGATTGATCTTTGTCTGCCGAACGTGCTATGTCTTCATTTTGCATGAAACTAAATACTTTCATACTCGGTTGGCTATTTATGCACGGCAGGCCTTTTCCTGCCGGTCTCATATGCTCAGCTAGTCCATTACGTTCGACCAGTCTTTGCCTGCCAAACGTGTAACAACATTCTTATCTAGTCAAACCCTTTTCCAGGCAAACCACTACATCCTTATCTTGCTCTTTTTTCCGCCTTCCTTGTCCTCATTACCCCTTTTTTCTCTCCTGCAAAGGGTTCCCTCATCATAACCCATATCATTAGCCTCCCCTTTAAGTCTAGTCGAAGGAGGTATAGCCGACTGACTAAACCTAAGTCTATTTCAGACCTCTTGATACCTTTTGTGGCAACCCCGTGATAACTTTTATAATGATCTTGTGATATTTTTTACAGTGATCCCGTGACTCCTTTTACAGTGATCCCGTGACTTCTCCTACAGTGATCTTGTGACCCCTTTTGGCAAGTTAAATAGAGTTGTGCCCGTGCTCCCTTCCCCCTTCACCTTCGCTCCTTATAGTCTTACTTTCCTCTTAAGATTTACCGAGAGTCATGGCTTCAGAACCCCCTCCTTGGGATCAACTGCTACGGGAGAAGGAGAAATTCTTAAACGAGGTCGTGCAAGCCCTAGATTTACATCGTTCCCATCAATAGGAACTAGAGGTGTGTCTGCTCTCAGCTCAATCACAAGTTCAGTCAAAAGTGGTTTTGAGGAATAAAGCTTACTCAGAGTTGAAGCAAAAGACTGAGGAGCTGGATACTCTAAGGATCCAGCATGCCTCAGAGGTGGCCGATCTAAACAGAAAAGCTTATGCGGATGATTTACCAATATCTCAGCAGCAACGAGCTCTGGATCGACAGAACACTAAGGTGGATCTCCTGCAAGCCGAGTTGGCTCAGATTAGGTCAAAGAGGACCTTTCAGTCACTTGTTTGTGAGGGGGAACCCCACAAACGCCATAGGATAGGGCAAACTTCTCCTCTTTGGCCAAGCTGCTATTCTATTTCCCGCCCCTATTTAGGTGTGGAAGCACAATCTGACGTCTTTAAAAGAAAATGAGATTCCATTGGACGACAGATTTTTTCTTCAACCTACAACAGTACCGGGCAAAATATTCCCCTTTCCTTATGTGGTTACAAAGTCACTAGTAGTGATATCCGAGTTTCATGTATTTATTTGAGAGTAGGAGCATGTGTAAGCACGTAGTTGATTGTATAAGAAATAAATAAATAAGACACTTTGTGTATGAGTTCGGGCAAGTTTGAATTTGGTCAAATTTCTAAGTTCCGGCCTACCTATAGGACAGGTCGACATCATAGTATGTTGATATATTCTGAATTTTAACAAGTCATGATTTACTAATGTTATTTTATATTTTCTTTCCATTCCCTCCTTTCTTACACCTAGGTAGTCGAATACCTTTTTCAAAATCTTCTCCTCGTTAATTGGTTCTTCAATGGAAAGAGAGTATCGACGATGTACTATGCCGCGGCGCTAATCCGGGCATGATTTGCCCTGTTATGTCCATCATAAATGCCCGTTTATGGATTTTCGACATGTGTTACCACTTTCTTCCTCCTGACGTAATCGCTCGCACGCTTTTTGGCAATGTCTTATCATATTCTTTCTTTGATAAATCAACGACTACCATTGTGAGGTTTGTTCACATCCAACGGTGTTTTTTGTTAGTCAATATTTTTGAAAAACCCTAAACCCTTTATATTCTTACTCCTTCGTCTTCTTCCTCACGCTCTTTGTTGGTGCCATAACTTAGCTTTTGCCATCCTTCCTTCTCCTCCAGCCTCTCCTTGTCGACTTTCTTCCTAAGGATTCAGTAAGTCATTTTGTACTCTTATATTCATATATGGCTGAAGAATCATTTTCTACGTGGTATGCTCAAACCTCTTCGACCTTTCACAAAGATGATGTTAGTTAGAGCCCTAGAGCCAATCATTTGATGATTGTATCATGGACTTGTTGTATCATATTCTTATATAAATAAAGGCATTTGTTTTTGGTTATTATACTTACTTGTATTGGTGCCAAATAAACTAAATTTAATAGCGCCCTTGAGTAGAAGGTTCTTACCTATATCAATTGATTGGTTGAATCGATAGTGAGATGATATAGGGAACACTACTCTTAATCATTCCTAGTCGAGTATTAACATTCAAGGACAATGTTAATGCAATAAGACTAGCATGTAGGTCAACTCGATGACTTGATCTCACAAGTCATGGATATAGAGATATCAAGTTGACACATGAGTATGCATTGGAGAATGTATACTGAATGACCCGCCATGAGAAAGTATCATGGATCATTATATGAGTGTCATATACTTTCTCATGTGGCTATTAGTATGACTACTAGTCCTTGGACCTGAAGTCACCATGGATCCCTACATAAGGAGTTACGTACTTTGACTTCGTTAAACGTCACCCTAACTGAGTGGACTATAAAGGCGATTACTGGGTATGTAACGAATTATGCAGAGGGATGTGAGTGATGTAGATGGGATCTATCCCTCCTATATGACGGGAGCGACATCGATATTCTTGATAGAGTGAGACCACGAAGTGCATGGCCATGCCCAAATGAGTCAATATGAGATATTGAGCTCATTTGATTTAGTGAGTCTACTTGGAGATCAAGATTTAGATTGATCAGAGGATGACACGGTCTATGTCTCACATTGATCAATCTAGATGTCTAGGATAGAAGGACACTTGTCATATATTGTGAGGAGTCACAATTAGTAGTCACAAGGTGATGTTGGATCTCAACATTCTTGTAACTTGGGTAGTAATGATGTGTTGCTAGATACCGCTCATTACTTATGCTCCTAAATGGGTTTAGGGGCATTGCCAACGTTACAAGAACCTATAGGGTCACACACTAAGGACAATTAGATGGAGATTAGGTTCATATGATGAACCAAGAGGATTAGATTCATGTGATGAATCAAATTGGATTAAGAGTAATCCTAATTGGGCTAATTGAGTTGGACTCAAGTTGATTCATGTGTTCAATGAGTCTAATTTAGATTATGACTCATTGAATCAATTTAATTAAATGAATTAGATTCATTATATTAAATTGGCTTGAATTAGATGGTTGGATTAGATCAACCATGAGAGAGATGTTGGGTTTTTCGGGCCGCGAAAACCGCGTTTTCACGTCGCGGAAACCCCGAATCACCCATGCCACTGGATCTCGTGTGAAGGATAGATTTCAAAATTTAAATATGAGTACGAGTTTCTACTTAGATCTACTCCTAGACCTACATGAAGAAAGATTTATACCTTCGATGCGAAGCCCTTTGCAATCCCGCTTGTCCTCGGTTCGCCGGATCTCGAAAGTGTCAAAGTAGACACTTCTCTATGTGTATCCACACAAGCAAGAGATGGAGAAAAATCTCTAAGGATGTGCTAGCAACCTTAGAGATCAGTAGGGAGGAGAGGGAGAGCAAGAAGAAAACTCAAGAGGAAGAAGAAGATGGAGTTACAACCACTTAAATGAAAAAATCAATTTTCATTCCACATAAAAGTGGCCGGCCACTTCAAGGCATGTAACCCCCATGGAATATCAAGAGTCAAGTCTCTTGATCTCCTCCATGAGGTGGCATTTGGTCAAGTCAAACTTGACCAAATGAAGAAGCCTTGATGATGTGGCATTGGTCAAGTCAAAGTCAAGTCAAAACTTGACTCTTCATCTTCCTACTTAAGTCAAGTCAAACTTGACCACTTCTCTCCCTTGGTTGATCTAATCTAACCATTGGTTGAAGTCAATTTTAATTTAATGAATCTCTATTCATTGAATTAAATTAATTAAATGAGTCTAAGTCCAAATTAGACTCACTTAACACATGAACCAAATTAAGTCCAACTCAATTAGCCTACTTTGGATTACTCTTAATCCAATTTGGTTCATCATATGAACGTAATCATTTAGGTTCATCTAATGAACCTAATCTCCATCTAATTGCCCTTAGTGTGTGACCCTATAGGTTCTTGTAACGTTGGCAATGCCCCTAAACCCATTTAGGAGCATAAGTAATGAGCGGTA
The DNA here is from genome assembly GCF_018446385.1 of Zingiber officinale. Classification (NCBI taxonomy): domain Eukaryota; kingdom Viridiplantae; phylum Streptophyta; class Magnoliopsida; order Zingiberales; family Zingiberaceae; genus Zingiber; species Zingiber officinale. The sequence continues at coordinate 69,915,538 of NC_056007.1, read as the reverse complement.
TCTAGCAACACATCATTACTGTAAGACCGTTAGATTCGATAGAGGGGGGGGGGTGAATATCGATTCGAAAATCTCGAGTTAAGACGCAACGGAAAAGTAAAGAAGTAAAGAGATGAACACTGTTGATTTTTACTTCGTTCGGAGCCTGTGACGACTCCTACTTGAAGGCCCGTACTCCTTGAGTACTTTCGTTGGGCAATTCACTAGCAATTCGGATAATTACAATTTACGTACAAATATTGCTAATGAAAAGAAAGAAAACAAAGCTAACCGACAAACAATGAATTAAAAAGAGAGCCGGAGTGAGTCGTCGGAGCTTTGTTGGAGCGCAGAGCAGCAGAGTGATTGGACTCAGAGTTCTCAGAAGACTGATATCTTGAAGCTCTTGCCTGGGGCTTCTTTTATATGCTGCTCCGGGCGCCTGGATCCCTTCCGGGCGCCTGGAATGTGACGTAACACTCCCAACCAGAATGCTCCAAGTGTCAACGTCGTCCTGGGGATAAAACTTGCCTCCCGGGCGCCCGGATCCCTTCCGGGCGCCCGGACCTCCGGGCGCCCGGACCCCTCTTCTCCAGAAAGTCCTTCTCCTGCAAGAAAAGGTTAGTCCGAGGCAAATGTACCCTGCAGCAAAGATTGTTAGCACAGTTTTATAGATAAGCAAAGTATGACTTAGATTCCGTCTTTCCGAGACCGGAATCTAGTCACGATCTCGACTTAGATATCCGAAATGGATTAAGCCGGATCGACGCCTAATGTTCGGACTAGCCTCGCAGATCACTCTCCAAGGACTTACCTCACTTACCTCCGCAGTCTCCGACGACCCGTCTGGACTTCTTGCCAAGCGTCCGGTCGGCCCGTCGACCCGCTTGGACTTTGCCAACTATCCGGTCAGCCCGTCGACCTAGTGGACTTCTCGCCAAGCGTCCGGCCAGCCCGTCGACCCTGACTTCTCGCCACTATCCGGTCAGGCCCGTCGACCTAGCGGACTTCGTGCCGGAACATCCGGTCGGCCGTCGACACTGTGCGGACTTCTCCTGCACACTCGATCAAAGTGTCAGACAACAACACAACTAACTTAACCTATTTGTCATTCATCAAAACCTGGGTTAGACCGTTAGTGCTACCCGCACCAACAATCTCCCCCTTTTTGATGGAATGACAACCTGGTTAAGTTAGTGAAAGCATATGTACGAAACAACATGCATTTGTGTGGTTTTAAAGTTAGTTTGTGTTTTCAAATTGGTTTAGCTATTTGATGGAATGACAACCTGGTTAAGTTAGTGAAAGCATATGTACGAAACAACATGCATTTGTGTGGTTTTAAAGTTAGTTTGTGTTTTCAAATTGGTTTAGCTAACTTAACCACCTAACCCTTCTCCCCCTTTGGCATTCATCAAAAAAATAAGCAAGAGTAAACAAGCATAGTGTGGAGTTACTGTAGAAAGTTGTTAATTTAAGAAACAACGTTTTTCAAATTAGATTTTAAGTAACATTTACTTTTCAAAAGGTAAATTCTAATTTTCAAACACTAAGTTGAATTTAGTTTTCAATTTTGATATTTTCAAAACAAAGCAACATTTTTAATTTTTCAAAAGCAAGTAAAATTTTAGTCAAAATAAATTTGCTAAGTTTGGAAAGTTTAATTTTCAAGCATACTGACTAAATTTAAATGTAATAATTTTTAATTGAAAATCAATTTTAAAAATTAGGTGAGATTTTTAAATTTCCAAACTTTTAATTAATTTCTCCCCCTGAACCTGATATCTAAGATAAAGCTTTTGAAAATATTTGCTAAGAATTTTTAATATAAGATTTTCAAAGTAATTGGAGTAGAATTTTCAATTTTCAAAAGAAATTAAAAAAAAAACGCTTTAGTTAATCCTCCTTATTTATTACTCCCCCTTAATATAATGCTAAGGTTTGAGTGTGTTACATTTCAAGTCCTAACACATTTATCTACCTAAGTGTTTTAAGGGATTTGGTAACACTTATATTATTTACATATTTATCTCTGTATCCTTGATATAATTGTTTATTTGAGTTTGATTAATCAATAATTAATATTAGATTCAGGTGGTTGAGCTTCAGTTTAAGGTTAAATACGAGAAGAATTTATTAATTCAATAACAGTTAACCATTATCAATAATTTATTGATTAATTTTTACATGATTTAATAATTTAATATTTATTTAAAATGAGTTAACCTTTGTATTAATTAATTGAATTGGTTAATAAAAGTATTAGTTATAATTCGATTTTTTCATTTAATTCCTTTTAAGTTGGATTAACTTAGCTTAAAGTTAGTAGTAATTTGAAATACAATTTATTAAAGTTATTAAACATAGTTAAAGTTCAATTTGAATTAATAGTTAATAAGGATAACTTATGATTTAATTTATAGTGAAATTAGGATTTTGATTAATGTTAAAATTAAGATTTATTGAGTTAAATTAAGAATTAATTAACTATTTGGTGTAAGTTAATTTTTTAAGTTCTTATTTCAATTATTCACTTATTAAGTATTTATAATCTTAAGTTAATCAAATTTTAATTATTTGTTAACAACATATTTCAATGTAATTTTGAATTTAATTATTTAATGTTATTTAGTTTTAAGTTTATTCTTAAAATAGTTTTTGAAGGCAATTTAAGTTTGATTTTAATTGTAAATTATGTTTAAGTCTTAAACCTAAATTAACTTTAAAGTTTTAATGTTAAGTTTTAAACTTTAATTTTAAAGTTAAAATAATGTTTGAGGTTACAATAATGTTTAATGTTGAAAATATGCCTAAAGTCTAAATCATAATTTTTAATAGTTTTTATTATTATTATTATTATTAAAAAGTAATTTTTTTTTGAGAATTTTTAGAATGATTTTTTTTTTTTAATAAGTTTTAAAAGTTTTTAAAAGAAATCTTAAAATAATTTTTAAAATAATTTTTTTTTTAAAAAAATAAGTTTTAAAAGTTTTTAAAACAATTTTTAAACTAATTTTTAAAATAAGTTTTAAAAGTTTTTAAAAGAATTTTTTAAAATAAGTTTTAAAAGTTTTTAAAAGAATTTTTAAAATAAGTTTTAAAAGTTTTTAAAAGATTTTTTTAAAATAATTTTTATTTAAAAAGTTTTTAAAATAATTTTTTTTAAAATAAGTTTTAAAAGTTTTTAAAAGAATTTTTAAAATAAGTTTTAAAAGAATTTTTAAAATAATTTAAAATAAGTTTAAAAAGTTTTTAAAATAAATTTTTAAAATAAGTTTTAAAAGTTTTTAAAAGAATTTTTAAAATAAGTTTAAAAAGTTTTTAAAAGAATTTTTTTTTTTTTAAAATAAGTTTTAAAAGTTTTTTTTAAAAGAATTTTTAAAAGAATTTTTAAAATAAGTTTAAAAAATTTTTAAAATAAGTTTAAAAAGTTTTTAAAAGAATTTTTAAAATAAGTTTTAAAAGTTTTTAAAAGAATTTTTTAAAATAAGTTTTAAAAGTTTTTAAAAGAATTTATAAAATAAGTTTTAAAAGTTTTTAAAAGAATTTTTTAAAATAATTTTTTAAATAAGTTTAAAAAGTTTTTTAAAAGAATTTTTTTTTAAAAATAAGTTTTAAAAGTTTTTAAAAGAATTTTTAAAATAATTTTTAAAAGTGTTTAAAAGAATTTTTAAAATAAGTTTTAAAAGAATTTTTAAAATTATTAATTAAGTTAAAATAATTATTAAAATAATTTTTAGGTTAAGATAATTTAAGTTTAAATTTTTTTTTTTTAAGATAAATTTGTAAGTAAAAGAAAATTAATTTTAATTTTTAACGTAAAATATTAAATTAAAGAAAATGTTATTTTAATTTAATTGATTTAATTTTAATTTAATTTAATTTTATTTAATTAATTTCTTTTAGGTCCATAGTCATCTCACCTGATCTATATTTTCAATCAGGGAATCATACAATTTTGTGAGATGAATTAGATTTAATTATAGAGTTTGATTTAACTTGTGTTAGATTCTGGTTTAGCTTTGGTCTCAACAAATAGGCATTTTTCGGATAAACTTCTAAGCTTGGCGAGTCACTTCGACGTCATTAGAAGTAACCAACCTTTCGAGGTTTTCCGAATAGTCCTATCCATGAAGCTTAGTACTAAACCTTGGTCTAACTAGTTAGGTTCTGTTTAAGGGTAGCTTCGGTCAGTTCCACTTGGCCAAATGCACCAGATCGAAGCCATATCTTTCTAGACATGCGATGCCCAAGCTTCCCTAACGTACTATCATCCAAAAACTTTACCCGTACCGTGATTCAAGTTAAATTGGGTCCCTTTTTAACTAATCCTAATTACCCTGCCGGGTTAGTTTATTTGGGTTACCCTGTCGGATAAGTTATTTTTGGAGGTGCCAGCTATTCTGGAGCCTCCCCCTAAATTGTTGAATTTTCTTTTTAAGATTTCTTGTATAATTAGAGTTGATTTTAGTTAAGTTTTAATGTTTAATTTGTAATTTAAATTTAAGTTTTTAATTTTGAATTAATTAAATTGGTCAAATTATCTTTCTTTAAAAGAGTATATTTAACATTTAAATTTTCTTCAATTTCAATTTCAATTTTATTGGGTTAATTGAATTATCTTTCTTTAATAGCTTATTTTTAAAGTTTAGGTTTTTATTTATTTTTGAGTTAATTAAATTGTTTGAATTATATTTCTTTAAAGGTTTATCTTTTAACTTTTTATTAATTGTTAATTTTAAATTTTCTAGATTATTTTTGTTTAATATGTTATCTTTAACATTTAAGTTTGTTAACTTTTGTTTTGATTTTATCAAAGTGTTTGATTTTATCCTTATATTTTCTTTACCTTTTAAGTTGATATAATTAGTGGAATTTATTAAATAAGTCTTATCATTAAAATTTAATTTTTTGTTAATTAAATTATCTTGGGTTTGGATAGAATTTTCCAGATTGATATTGTCTAGATTATTAAATAATTTATTAATTATGTTTAGATTAATATTGACCTTGTCATCCTTTTTGTTTGAATTTTCAAATTTGTTTAGGTTTAAATTCGAATTTTTAGATTTATTGATTATTTTTAGATTTTCTGTATTTTTTAAATTAATTATATTTGTTTTATCAGAAAATATCCTAGGGGTATTTTCTATATTTTCTGAATTAATTATATTTATTTTATCAGAAAATATCCTAGGGGTATTTTCGCACGTATTGTCATGTATACTATTTTCACATATACTTTCAGACATATCCAAATTAACATGCACATATTTTAAACTACTACTTGCAAGGGTGTTTTGGTAATTATTACTAACCTTGAGCGCAACCCCTAATTTAGCAGGCTTCTCCGTTGGATCTGACTTGAGTCCGGATTCGACTTTAACTTGATCTTCTAGCTCCATTGGCGTCTCGTGAAGCTTGATCAACTGGGTCCATAGCTCATATGCATTCTTGTATTTTTCTAGTCTGCATATAATATTGTTAGGTAAAATATTATAAATAATTTTACTTACGTTTTTATTCAGCTCCGAGTTCTGAGAAGGTTTTTTCAATATTAGCATATAATCGATATCTACGCTTCCTAAGAAGCATTCCATTCTTCGCCTCCAGTAGTTGAAATCTTCATCGTACGGTGGTGGTTCATTGGGGTTCCATCCTTCTTGAAAAGACATTGTTCTTGCACACAATGAAACAGAGACAAAATCCCAAGACTTGGTCTTGGATTAGCAGTGCTGAAAAAAAAATAATATTTCACTACTAATTTTTTTTTTTTTAAAAAAATAATAAAATATTATTAAAATATTAAAAAAATATTATCTCAAAATTTTGAAAATGTAATATTTTGTCGATACTAAATAATTGTGAAAAGATGACGATGTATTTTTCAAAACCAGTTTTGGAGGGAAAAAACGAAAGGCTTAAGGTTTTATTTTAAAAACGAACGATATATAATTTTTCTTTAAAAAGGCCCCCTCTTTGTCTGATTGGTGGTTGCACCGAATCAGAGCGGTACCTGCTTTGATACCACTTGTAAGACCGTTAGATTCGATAGAGGGGGGGGGTGAATATCGATTCGAAAATCTCGAGTTAAGACGCAGCGGAAAAGTAAAGAAGTAAAGAGATAAACACTGTTGATTTTTACTTCGTTCGGAGCCTGTGACGACTCCTACTCGAAGGCCCGTACTCCTTGAGTACTTTCGTTGGGCAATTCACTAGCAATTTGGATAATTACAATTTACGTACAAATATTGCTAATGAAAAGAAAGAAAACAAAGCTAACCGACAAACAATGAATTAAAAAGAGAGCCGGAGTGAGTCGTCGGAGCTTTGTGAACGTCGTTGGAGCGCAGAGCAGCAGAGTGATTGGACTCAGAGTTCTCAGAAGACTGATATCTTGAAGCTCCTGCCTGGGGCTTCTTTTATATGCTGCTCCGGGCGCCTGGATCCCTTCCGGGCGCCTGGAATGTGACGTAACACTCCCAACCAGAATGCTCCAAGTGTCAACGTCGTCCTGGGGATAAAACTTGCCTCCCGGGCGCCCGGACCTCCGGGCGCCCGGACCCCTCTTCTCCAGAAAGTCCTTCTCCTGCAAGAAAAGGTTAGTCCGAGGCAAATGTACCCTGCAGCAAAGATTGTTAGCACAGTTTTATAGATAAGCAAAGTATGACTTAGATTCCGTCTTTCCGAGACCGGAATCTAGTCACGATCTCGACTTAGATATCCGAAATGGATCTAAGCCGGATCGACGCCTAATGTTCCCTTCCCGGGAACGCGTCCTCGCAGTCACTCCCCTCCAGTGACTTACCTCACTTACCTGCCAGACGTCCGGTCAGCCCGTCGACCCGTCTGGACTTCTTGCCAAGCGTCCGGTCAGCCCGTCGACCCGCTTGGACTTCTCGCCAGCTATCCGGTCAGCCCGTCGACCTAGCTGGACTTCTCGCCAAGCGTCCGGTCAGCCCGTCGACCCGCTTGGACTTCTCGCCAGCTATCCGGTCAGCCCGTCGACCTAGCTGGACTTCGTGCCAGACATCTGGTCAGCCCGTCGACCTGTCTGGACTTCTCCTGCACACTCGATCAAAGTGTCAGACAACAACACAACTAACTTAACCTATTTGTCATTTATCAAAACCTGGGTTAGACCGTTAGTGCTACCCGCACCAACAATTACTACCCAAGTTACAAGAATGTTGAGATCCAACATCACCTTGTGACTACTAATTGTGACTCCTCACAATATATGACAAGTGTCCTTCTATCCTAGGCATCTAGATTGATCAATGTGAGACATAGACCGTGTCATCCTCTGATCAATCTAAATCTTGATCTCCAAGTAGACTCACTAAATCAAATGAGCTCAATATCTCATATTGACTCATTTGGGCATGGCCATGCACTTCGTGGTCTCACTCTATCAAGAATATCGATGTCGCTCCCGTCATATAGGAGGGATAGATCCCATCTACATTACTCACATCCCTCTGCATAATTTGTTACATACCCAGTAATCGCCTTTATAGTCCACCCAGTTACGGGTGACGTTTGACGAAACTAAAGTACATAACTCCTTATGTAGGGATCCATGGTGACTTCAGGTCCAAGGACTAGTAGTCATACTAATAGCCACATGAGAAAGTATATGACACTCATATAATGATCCATGATACTTTCTCATGGCGGGTCATTCAGTATACATTCTCCAATGCATACTCATGTGTCAACTTGATATCTCTATATCCATGACTTGTGAGATCAAGTCATCGAGTTGACCTACATGCTAGTCTTATTGCATTAACATTGTCCCTGAATGTTAATACTCGACTAGGAATGATTAAGAGTAGTGTTTCCTATATCATCTCACTATCGGTTCAACTAACCGATTGATATAGGTGAGAACCGTCTACTCAAGGATGTTATTATACTTAGTTTATTTGACACCAATACAAGTAAGTATAATAACCAAAAACTAAATGCCTTTATTTATATAGAATATGATACAACAAGTCCAAAATACTATCATCAAATGATTGGCTCTAGGGCTCTAGCTAACAAGAGATTAAGTCAAGTTTGACTTGACTTGAGAGGAAGAGGAAGAGTCAAGTTTGACTTGACTATTTACCACCTCATTTGTGAGTTGGCATTAAGTGGCCAATAATGGTGTTACACATCATCATGTTTAGCACATGTGTGTGCCACCTCATGGAGGTTACAAATCTCTTTAATGGCCACATTAAATGAGAATGGGGGTTTCAATTCCCATTGTGGCCGGCCACTTATGGTGTTGAATGAGATTGAATTTCATTGAAGGCATTTTACATTCCATCTTCTTCCTTGCTCTCTCTTCTTGATCTCCCTCTCCTCCTCTTGCCGTGACTGATCAAGGGTGCTAGCACACCTTTGTTTAGTTTTTCTCCACCCATTTGTTCGTGTGGATTCTTCTAGAGGATCGTACGCTTGACGATCTCGAGATCCGACACTTCCTTGGACGAGCGAGATTCGTAAAGGGCACGTATCAAGGGTAAAAGGTTTTATCCTTGTAAATCTAGTTTAGAATTAAGTCTAAGAAACTCTTACTCATAAATTTTTGTTTTATTTTACTTCGCACGGATCCGGTGACGGGGCTTTCGGGGTTTCCGCGACGCGAAAAAGCGATTTTCGCGGCCCGAAAAACCCAACAGTGGTATCAGAGCTACGTGCGAAGTCTTGTACGAGTTTAGTTTGCGTTTTTATGAAAAGTGTAGGTTCTGTAACTTTCTGTAAAATTAGGTTTTTATGGTTTTTTTATGGGTATTTTTCTCGTCGAAGCGAAGCACAAGTGTTTAGACACTTGTAGGCTTCGGCTACCGAGAAGTTTTTTCCGAAACGGCAAGGTTCCCCCCCCCCCCCCCCCAAAATCCTTTTGGGACAGTGGGCTAAGGCGCTGTAGGATCGCTAAGGAACACTCGCGATGGTTAGATCGCGGGTAGGGGCACTGCCCCTGGCCCCGCAAGGGGATTCGTTCCGCGATTGCGTCCGAAAATCCGCTAAACGGAATCGCCGGGAATTTTACTCATAAAAATTATAGTAAAAATTACAGAAAATTATAGAAAATAAATAATTTAGAATTATGTATCATTTGTGATAGTCATGGCCCAAAAGACCCAATTTGATTGGTATATTTGTGTTGTAATTCATATTACGGCCTGCACGCCGTCATTTGTGTTGTGTGTGCTGTATATTTGATACGCGACCTGCGCGTCGTGCCTTTCTCCATTTATTCTTGTTGTAAATTAGTTTAGACTTGAATGTAACTCAAGTTTCAAAATTGTAATGTACAAAATTGAAGCAGTGGAAGGTCCACTCGAGACGGAGTTACGAGGAGGGCGCGAGCAACACAAGGTAGTCAAAGGGAGGAGCTTGAGAAGCTGTTGACCTTAGGTTGACCATCCGATCTTCTCATTGGCTCGAGAAGATCGTAGTAGGGCCATGACTAATCACAAATAATTTAATTAATTGCTTGTGTGTATGTGATGTATAATTAGTAATTAATTAGTACCTAATGATTAGATTAGATCTAAATCGTGTACAAGATGCACCCTCTCGATTAGATTAGATCTCAATCGCATTGACTCAAATGCCTACCGTGCCGTGATACCTATCACTACCTCGATCACATGTGTTGTTGAATCTGCCAAAGCAGAGCAACACATATTATCTTGGTAGGGTACGGAGGGACAATCTTGGTCCCGCTTATCAACGCATGGGCAAGTACAAACTCAATTAGATTGAGTATTCCTAGTTAACTCGGTTGGATCAAGTACAACTATAGACATTCTTCCAACGGTTGGAAAGATAGGACATAAATCACATTTATATTAATTCTTGAGCGTATTAGCCAAAGCTAACTCAAGTTTTAATATAACTGCGGATAATGATCCTATAAACAAGAGTTGCATAGAGATGTAATTGGTAAATCGTTACCTACCGATCATACTAAATCTTGGGCGTATTAGCCAAAGCTAACTCAAGGGTTAGTATGATGTGGATCTTGTCCCACATGAATTATAGAATTCAGTGGGAGCATCATTTAGTTAAAGGCCTAATTAAATGATTTAAAAGAATATGATATTTATTTTCTGCATTTTTCTGTTGTAGATAACCATGACGTCGAATACGAACTCTTTCTCCCTGCGTTCTGTCCTTGAGAAGGACAAGCTCAACGGAGCAAATTTCCTGAACTGGTACACGAACTTGAGAATAGTTCTCACCCAGGAACGTAAACTGTACGTTCTGGAGCAGCCCATTCCTGAGGCTCCTCCTGCCAATGCCACGCGAGCAGACAAAGATGCTTAGAAGAAGCATCAAGATGACACATTAGATGTGTCCTGTCTAATGCTCGCGACCATGAACTCTAGCTTCAGAAGCAACACAAGTTGATGGGCGCTTACGATATGGTTGAACATCTTCATCAACTGTATCAAGGACAAGCGAGGCACGAGAGATTTGAGATCTCAAGGGCACTATTTCAGTGCAAGATGTCAGATGGGGCTCCCGTAGGCCCATATGTACTTAAAATGATTGGGTACATAGAAAACCTACAGAGGTTGGAATTTTCGCTTGGCCAAGAGCTGACCACTGACCTGATCTTGCAATCCTTGCCGAATAGCTATAGTCAATTCGTTCTAAACTACAACATGAATGAAATCGACAAGCCACTGCCCGAGCTGCTTAGCATGTTAAGAACTGCTGAGTTGAACCTTAAGAAGGCTAAGCCACACACTGTTCTGATGGTTCAGAAACACAAGGGCAAGGGCAAGCCCAAAGGCAAATGAAAGTCCCAAGCCAAGGGTAAAGGCAATGCACTGAAGCCTAAAGGAGGGGTCGCCAAGGATGCTACATGCTTCCACTGCGGTCAGACCGGGCACTGGAAGAGGAACTGCAAAGTGTACCTGGAAGATCTTAAGAAGAAGCGAAGTGAGACTTCCACTTCAGGTATATATGTTATAGAAGTCAATCTATCTATTTCTTCATCATGGGTATTAGATACCGGATGTACTTCTCACATTTGTACTAATGTGCAAGCGCTGAGAAATAACAATGCATTGGCGAAGGGCGAGGTGGACCTACGAGTAGGCAATGGAGCACGAGTTGCTACTGTTGCTGTAGGAACTTATCATCTATCTCTGCCCTTTGGGCTTATATTAGAATTAGATGAATGTTGTTATGTGCCTGCTTTAACTAAGAACATAATTTCAGTTTCTTGTTTGGACAAGAAAGGTTTCTCTTTTATAATTAAGGACAAATGTTATTCTGTTTATTTAAAAGATATGTTCTATTATAGTGCACCTCTGATGAACGGACTCTACATTCTAGACCTTGAAAGCCCTATCTATAACATAAATACCAAGAGGTTCAAGTCAAATGACATGAACCAAACCTATCTCTGGCACTGTCGCTTAGGTCATATAAATGACAAGCGCTTATCCCAGCTCCATAAGAATGGTTTGCTTGACTCATTTGATTTTGAATCTTATGAGACGTGCGAGTCATGCCTACTAGGCAAGATGACCAAGACTCCCTTTAGTGGGTACAGTGAAAGAGCGACTGATTTGTTAGGTCTTATACATAGTGATGTATGTGGCACTTTCAATGTCGCTGCTAGAGGCAGTTATAAGTACTTCATCACATTTACTGATGACTTTAGTAGATATGGTTATGTGTACTTGATGACACATAAGTCTGAATCCTTTGAAAAGTTCAAAGAATTCAAGAATGAAGTACAAAACCAGCTTGGCAAGAGTATTAAGATACTTCGATCAGATCGAGGTGGAGAATACCTTAGCCATGAGTTTCGTGACTATCTAGCTGAGTGTGGGATTCTATCCCAACTCACTCCTCCGGAATACCACAGTGGAATGGTGTATCCGAAAGGAGGAACCGTATTCTATTAGATATAGTACGGTCTATGATGAGTCACACAGATCTTCCTACATTTCTTTGGCACTATGCTCTAGACACGGCAGCTTTTATACTCAATCGAGTTCCATCCAAGGCCATAATAAAGACACCATATAGGATATGGAATGGGAGAGATGCCCAGGTGTCTTTTATGAGGATTTGGGGTTGTGAGACTTACGTTCGACGTCAAGTCTCAGACAAATTAGGACCCAAATCTGACAAGTGTTACTTTATTGGATATCCCAAGGAAACTAAGGGATATTACTTCTACATTCCCAGTCAGCACAAGGTAGTTGTGGCAAAGACTGGGGTCTTTCTAGAAAGGGATTTTGTTTCTATAAAGACTAGTGGGAGTACGTTCGATCTTGAAGAAGTTCAAGATGCGAACCATAGCACTGAAGCCTCGATGGAAGTTGAACTGGAACCACAAAGTGTTGTGGATGATGTTGTTCCACAAGGAGTTGAGGAACAACAACCAGTTCAAGTAGACATACCTCTTCGCAGGTCTGATAGGGTACGTCGTCAGCCTGAGAGATTCTCATTTCTCTTGTCTGACCATGATGACGTTATGCTCATAGAGGATGAGCCTACCACCTATCAGGAAGTTGTGATGAGACCAGATTCCGAAAAATGTCTAGAGGCCATGAGATCCGAAATGGAATCCATGTACACCAACCAAGTATGGACTTTGGTTGATCCACTTGAAGGGGTAAAACCCATTGGGTGTAAGTGAGTCTTTAAGAGAAAGACTAACATGGATGGACTTATCTATAAGGGTCGCTTGGTAGCTAAAGGTTTCAAGCAGATTCATGATATTGACTATGATGAAACCTTTTCTCCAGTAGTGATGTTTAAGTCCATTCAGATCATGCTTGCTATTGCAGCTTACCGTGACTATGAGATATGCCAGATAGATGTCAAAATCGTATTTCTGAATGGAAACCTGCTCGAGGATGTGTACATGACACAACCTGAGGGTTTTGTACATTCACAGCATACTAGCAGAGTATGCAAGCTGCATAGGTCCATTTATGGACTAAAGCAAGTTTCTCGGAGCTGGAATCTTGATGATGCGATCAAACAGTTTGGTTTCATCAAGAATGAAGTTGAACCTTGTGTCTACAAGAAGGTTGTAGGGGACATAGTTGTCTTCCTCATATTATATGTGGATGACATACTACTCATTGGGAAAGACATTCCTTTGCTTCAGTCTGTCAAGACCTGGCTAGGGAGTTGTATCTCAATAAAGGACTTAGGTGAAGCATCCCGCATTCTAGGGATACAGATTTATAGAGATAGATCTAAGAGATTGCTTGGCCTAAGTCAGAGTACATATATTGACAAGGTACTCCTTCGGTTTGCCATGCAGAACTCCAAGAAGGGATTTCTGTCGATGTCACATGGCGTGAGTCTTTCGAAGACTCAAGGTCCCTCTTCTAGAGAGGAGAGAGAATGCATGGATCAAATCTCTTATGCCTCAGCCATAGGATCTATCATGTACGCCATGCTATGTACTCGTCCTGATGTCTCGTATGCTTTGAGCATGACGAGCAGATACCAATCAGATCCAGGTGAAAGTCACTGGATAGCGGTTAAGAATATTCTTAAGTACTTAAGAAGGACTAAAGAATATTTCTTGATATATGGAGGCAATGACGAGCTAGCTGTAAAGGGTTACAGTGATGCTAGCTTCCAGACCGACCAGGATGATTATCGATCGCAGTCAGGGTTCGTGTTTTGCATTAATGGTGGTGTTGTGAGCTGGAAGAGTTCGAAGCAGGACACAGTCGCTGATTCTATGACAGAGGCCGAGTATATTGCTGCATCAGAGGCAGCGAAGGAGGCAGTTTGGATCCGAAAGTTCATCACTGAACTTGGGGTGGTTCCTAGTATCACAGACCCTATTGAGATCTATTGTGACAACAATGGAGCTATAGCACAGGCTAAGGAACCTCGCTCACACCTGCGGACCAAACACATACTATGGCGCTTCCATCTCATTCGAGAGATTATAGAGATAGGAGATGTGAACATTTACAGAGTAGCTACAGAGGCTAACATCGCAGATCCCTTGACCAAGGCTTTGGCACAGAGGAAGCATGATGGTCACGCTAGGTCATTTGGGCTTAGAGCCTACACTGATTGGCACTAGTGCTAGTGGGAGATTGTTAGTTAGAGCCCTAGAGCCAATCATTTGATGATTGTATTATGGACTTGTTGTATCATATTCTTATATAAATAAAGGCATTTGTTTTTGGTTATTATACTTACTTGTATTGGTGCCAAATAAACTAAGTATAATAGCGCCCTTGAGTAGAAAGTTCTTACATATATTAATCGATTGGTTGAATCGATAGTGAGATGATATAGGGAACACTACTCTTAATCATTCCTAGTCGAGTATTAACATTCAGGGACAATGTTAATGTAATAAGACTAGCATGTAGGTCAACTCGATGACTTGATCTCACAAGTCATGGATATAGAGATATCAGGTTGACACATAGGTATACATTGGAGAATGTATACTGAATGACCCGCCATGAGAAAGTATCATGGATCATTATATGAGTGTCATATACTTTCTCATGTGGTTATTAGTATGACTGCTAGTCCTTGGAGCTGAAGTCACCATGGATCCCTACATAAGGAGTTATGCACTTTAGTTTCGTCAAATGTCACCCATAACTGGGTGGACTATAAAGGCGATTACTGGGTAGGTAACGAATTATGCAGAGGGATGTGAGTTATATAGATAAGATCTATCTCTCCTATATGACGGGAGCGACATCGATATTTTTGATAGAGTGAGACCAAGAAGTGCATGACCATGCCCAAATGAGTCAATATGAGATATTGAGCTCATTTAATTTAGTGAGTCTACTTAGAGATCAAGATTTAGATTTGTCAGAGGATGGCACGGTCTATGCCTCACATTGATCAATCTAGATGTCTAGGATAGAAGGACACTTGTCATATATTGTGAGGAGTCATAATTAGTAGTCACAAGGTGATGTTGGATCTCAACATTCTTGTAACTTGGATAGTAATGATGTGTTGCTAGATACCGCTCATTACTTATGCTCCTAAATGGGTTTAGGGGCATTGCCAACGTTACAAGAGCCTATAGGGTCACACACTAAGGACAATTAGATGGAGATTAGGTTCATATGATGAACCAAGAGGATTAGATTCATGTGATGAATCAAATTGGATTAAGAGTAATCCTAATTGGGCTAATTGAGTTGGACTCAAGTTGATTCATGTGTTCAATGAGTCTAATTTAGATTATGACTCATTGAATCAATTTAATTAAATGAATTAGATTCATTATATTAAATTGGCTTGAATTAGATGGTTGGATTAGATCAACCATGAGAGAGATTAAGTCAAGTTTGACTTGACTTGAGAGGAAGAGGAAGAGTCAAGTTTGACTTGACTATTTACCACCTCATTTGTGAGTTGGCATTAAGTGGCCAATAATGGTGTTACACATCATCATGTTTAACACATGTGTGTGCCACCTCATGGAGGTTACAAATATCTTTAATGGCCACATTAAATGAGAATGGGGGTTTCAATTCCCATTGTGGCCGACCACTTATGGTGTTGAATGAGATTGAATTTCATTAAAGGCATTTTACATTCCATCTTCTTCCTTGCTCTCTCTTCTTGCTCTCCCTCTCCTCCTCTTGCCATGACTGATCAAGGGTGCTAGCACACCTTTGTTTAGTTTTTCTCCACCCATTTGTTCGTGTGGATACTTCTAGAGGATCGTACGCTTGACGATCTCGAGATCCGACACTTCCTTAGATGAGCGGGATTCGTAAAGGGCACGCATCAAGGGTAAAAGGTTTTCTCCTTGTAAATCTAGTTTAGAACTAAGTCTAAGAAACTCGTACTCGTAAATTTTTGTTTTATTTTACTTCACACGGATCCGGTGACGGGGCTTTCAGGGTTTTCGCGATGTGAAAAGGCGGTTTTTGCAGCCCGAAAAACCCAACAGTTGATAGGTCTGCTCTTCGTTCCTTGTATGGAATTCCCAAAGCCTATTGTATTGCTATTCCTAATACTGATTATCGTCCTCATCTCCCCCCTGAGAATCATGTCACCTTCTTTAAAGATCAAATAGCAGCCAGTCTGCATTTTCCCATTCCCCCTTTTCTGGTTGAAATAAGTCAGTTCTCCGATATCCCCTTGAAACAATTTGCCCCTAATGACTTTCATTATCTTTGTGGTTTGTTCATGCTCTTCCGCCTCTTTGATATCCCTCCAACCCCTCATAATTTCTTTATGTTCTCCTACCCTAAGAGGTCAGAGACTGGCGTCTTTTTGTTTCAATCCAGACCTAAAATGACCTTTTTTGAAGAAATGTCATCTTCCATCAAGAGATGGAAATCCCGCTTTTTCTTTGTAAAATTCCCTAGACCCATCCCTTGGTCTGCTTCTTGGAAATCCTCTCTTCCTGCTCTTCCTGACGTGAAGGAATTGCATAGACATCTTTCCTTCACTACTTACTCACAGAAGCTATCAGGTTACGTTTATTCATTCACAAATGGATCCGGGATAACCTTCTTTATCTTTTTGGATTGAGCCCCATTCAGATAGGGCTTCGTGGCTCCCTTGGTAAGTCACTCATTTTCTATTACAATCCTTTTTAACTAACTAAGGTATTTTTTTACTTTGTGTAGTGTATGCTCTATTCGAACATATAATCGATGGGCAGTTGTGTTTTGCAGAAGAAGCAGTTAAAGCTAAGGAGCATGAACTTCTTGCCGCATTGGGTCAACCCTCTTCGTTAGAAGCCCTCACTATCACAGAGGACGTTTCTACTTCTTAAGTTGCGGTTCCAGGAGGGAACCCTCCTGAACTTCCCACAATTGTTGAGCTTGCTTCCCCTTCGGCTTTAGAGAAATCTCCTTCAGAAGCCCCCACCAAGAAAAAATGTAAACTGACCCTTGCTCCACCTCCAAAACAAAATTTTATTTCCCATTCTGAGGACCTTCCCCCTGTAGATGTTATTCCTTCTTCTCCTGATATCCCTCTCTTAGCCCTTTATCTTGCTCTTGTTCCTTCTTTGTCTGCCACCCCAGCTATTCTCAATGGTAGTTCCTCGCCTCCCCTTTTTTTATGAATTTTCCTGAACAAATGACCTTACCCCTACCCCCCACACCACAACTCACCATACATTATTTACCATCTCCCTTTGATCCAGACTTCTTTGTCTTCCACTTCTTCCTTTACTGCTACTGTACCTATACTCTTGGGAGGGTCTTTTATCACAGCTAGGGAGGAGGTATGCCGATTAATTGAAGGAATCGATTACTCCGAAATGGCTAACAAATTCTCTCTTGAGGAGACGAAGGTACCCTTATTTCCCTTTACAATCCTATTTTCTTACGTATCCTCTTAATGCTCATTATTCTACGACGCTGGATATACAACATGAGCATAACCCACTTGCTACATACCTTAATCCAAGAAAATGCAACGCTGAAGAAACAGGAGCTATCTCCTGACCTGGTGGACGAGAAACTAAAGGGTTTGTCTACCCAATTGGAAGAGACCCGTTAGTCACTTAAGACTGAGACTAAGCAATCCCGCCAGTACAAGGCTGATGTGGAGAGTCTTCAGTTTCAACTGCTGTCAGCCAATGCTCGTGGTGATGAGCTTTCTTCCAAGCTGGAGAAATACACCTCCAAAATTGCTCAATTGTCCTCCCAACTACAATCATTAAAGGACCCCCATGCAACCACACTGGCGGAACAATTATCTATTTTGAACCTTAAAGAGGCTGCTCTGAAGGCTTCCTAGGAAGAATTGGTAGCTTATAAAGCCAGTGAGGATGCCCGCTTTGAGAAAAAGAAGAAGGAGTATCTTAAATCTCCTACTTTCCTCGTCCCCGTTTCTGATTCTCTTATACGGAGTGTGAATTACACACTAGATTGGGGGGTGAGGGAGTTAAAGGAATTAAAAGTATTAGTGTCCAACCCTCCCCCCGGCTTCCCTGACCGGAGGAAATTACTAAAGGATCGTCCTCCCGGCTTGTTTTCACAGCTACTGTAGTTGTTGTTATGTTGTAATCCTAATGTCCCGCAGACTCTTTCTTTATGATGAATTCACACTGACTTCTATATTGAACTTGCTATAACTCACCTTATTTTCCTTCAATTAATCATATTTTCTGAATGTTTGATCATCTTCTTTATGCATGCATCTATGGGGATTGATCGAGTGGTTGTGTGTTCATGCATATGTAAATTAATATCCCGGTAAACCCATCCTAATCGCTTAGTCTTATCATGTATGCCTATATAACTTAGTATATATTACTAAGTTATATGCGTGTGTGTGTGTGTGTGTGTGTCTGTTTCTTCTTTTTGGTCACCCTGTGAGGAATAGGGTATATTCACTATATGTTTGCTTAATCTTGAGTAACCTCATGCACTTGCCTATGTTGTTCTCCTTGACACGAGTTATCCTTTCTGTACATGAGAACCGAGCGGAATTACCTAGGTTGGTTATTTCTCGCCCGGTATATAACGACAGGGTGAGCTTGTTGACTCGAACTGCCCGATCGGACGAGTTACACGCCTGTATTTTCTGATCGACCTATGGTGACAGGACGAGCCTATTCAGCCGATCTGCTTTTTATTTCTTACGTCCTATGAATCTGAGCTTACCAGGATTTCGAAAGATTAATCATAACTACCCTCGGGATCCTGTAACTTTTTCAGTTTGAACTTGTACTTCGGGAATGTCACCCTTGCGATTACAAGTGTACCTATTTTCATATACCTAATATTTTACCTGTGTGTATCTACTAGTTTGCTGTCGATTCTTTCGTTCTTGCTTTTTTCCCTATCTGCCCTTTACCCTTCTCGATAATTGTATTGAGGGTTTTAGAGATACATCAAGGGTTCATCCTGTCATCTTCCTCCTCTGTAACTTCCCTTCTTTCTCTGTTTCATTCGCGGTTCTCCTTCTCCCCCTGACCTAGGATGACCTCTTCTTCTTCCTCTTCTGAGTGGTTCGCCCATTGCTCTTCTAGTGCCAGTGAGTCGGAAGTTTATGCAATGTGCTTAGATTATGGATTTCCCTCCTATTTGGTCCTTCCTACTCCAGAGGACCGCCCACATCTTCCTCCTCTAGAGAGTGTCGCCGTCTTTTGGGAACAAGCACTATCTAGCTTTCGGCTCCCTCTCCACCATTTCTTTGTCGCCGTAAGTCACTATTTTAATGTGCCTCTGAATCAACTCATTCCTCAATCTTTCTCTATATTATCTGCCTTTGTCGCTGTTTCCCAATTACTTGACTTTCCCCCTTCTCCCCGTTTGTTCCACCAATTTTTTGTTCTCCGTCAAGTAGAAGATAGCCTCTTTAAGTTTCAGAGTCGTCGCAAGGCTATCTTATTCAACAAAATCCTAGCACAAGCAGAATGGAGACAAAAGCTCTTCTTTCTGCGCCTTCCTTCTCCTCCTTCTTACCCTATCACTTGGCAATGGACTCTTCCTGCTCTTCCAAATCCCCAAGATGATACTACTGACTCGACCTTTTATGCGTCCATGTCGAAATTCAAAGGGGCTAAATTCTATTTACCTACACTAATTGTTGAAGGTCTGCTTTTTATCTTTGGAATAAGCTCTACCGACACAGAATTGGAGGCTCCCTTTGGTAAGTTATATACCTTTCCCCACTGATCCTTCGTCATCTTAAAATTGCCTCTTCCTTAGATTTATACTTTTTACCTTTTCCAGTTGATGTCGTTCTCCCAGCTTTGATGTATAGGAATTCAGGGTTGACTAAATCAATCCTTGTAACGACCCGCCTTCTACTGCTAGGCTGCAAGGCGGACCGCTACAGTTTCTTTGCTAACTGCAGCTAAATTTCTAATGCGGAAAAACTGGGCTGAATAAAAATTTTACTAAACTATTGTAGTTGTCTCTGTTAACTCTGTGAGAGTGAGATTTCATGTCCCACTACCTTCTAGATATTCATAGCTAGGCTGAGGAGGCAAAATTGGAACTTTGGATCGGTCCGTGGAACGATCCATTGACCCCCCACGCGAACACTGACTGGATCGGTCTGGGGACCGATCCAGTATAGGCTGGATCGGTCGGCAGACCGATCCAGGAACCTGCAGAATCCTGGGTTCGCTACTGTCCCGTGATGGATCGGTCGGCAGACCGATCCAGGTATGTCTGGATCGGTCGTCTGACCGATCCAGGAACCTGGAATACTTGGGATCGCTACTGTATCGCGCTGGATCGGTCGGCTGACCGATCCAGGAGGATACAGTAGCATACTGTATCTCGCTGGATCGGTCGGCTGACCGATCCAGTGGCACAGCTCAGACCCTGATCGGTCTGGTGACCGATCAGAGTCTGATTTCACCCGGAAGTTCTGATTTCAGCACTTTGGCGTGCCAAAACCTCACACAGCAGTTCTAACTCAATTGAAGCTACTTCTAACATGCATTAACAAACATTCCTATAATGACTACTAACAATCTAACTCATTCTTTCATAGTTTAGTACGTTCCAAAACTAAAGGTGCATAAAAATGAAAGTATTAAACCATAAACTGTAAGGTGCTAAGGTAAACATGCTAAAGAGTCTAATGTTCATCCTGCTAAGTCCCCTAAGGACCTTTGCTTCCAGTTCCACACACACACACCATCTTCGCATTGTCCTCCAGCCTCCTCTGCTAGTCCATTTTCCTTTTACCTGTATCTGCAGTATAAGGAAAATAGTATCTGTAAGCTAAAAAGCTTAGTAAGAAACCATCTACCTCACTAAATCATGCATACGATGCAAATATGCTTTTAAAACATGCTTTTGGAAAACATACTGAATATGCAAGCATGGCATGGCATAGTATAATACAAGCATGGCATAGCATAAGCTGAAACATAGAGCTAACATGGAAAATTACACTGAAGCATAATGCTGAGCTAAGCTAGACTAAACTGAAGCTGCAATCAAACTCAACTGGTATAACTGATTTTTGAGTTTTGAAAACTAATACATAGTAAGTGAAAATACTAAACATGCTGCTGTAGGGCCCTGACAACTGTACTTGCTGTGCGCGCATCCCTACTAGACCCGGGGTTGCAAGTTCCGAATTTAGCAGGGTTTACTAGGTTATCTGAACCTAGGGACGACTGTGGGAGTCCAACCCAATGGATATCTAATCCAGTACAGTGCCGCTGCTGAAAGTAAAATACTGATATGCTAGTTAGCTGAATCTAGGTTATCTGAACCTAGAACTAGGTTGTCTGAACCTAGAGGCGACTGTGGGAGCCCACCCATTTGGGCATCTAGTCCCATATAAGCTAGAATAAACTGATTTACTGATCTAAATGCTTCTAATGCATTTATCTACGCTGTTTAAAATGCCTAAGTTGCATTTTTGCTGGTCTAGTCATTTTATCGAACACTTGGTGTGCCTAAACCCTCCTTTCCCTTAGGGAAATCACCTCTAGGCACCCAACAGCGTCTATGAACTCCAACTGAAGGAGAATAAACGTGTTCGGCCCATCTAAAGGTGCTAACTAAATCCCTAAATCTGAGAGGAGGGTTAAAACACCCTACATGTCAACAAAAATCTGCATATTACTAATCTAATGCATAGAAAGTCCAAACGGAGCTATTATACTGCAGGTGAGGGGTTTCTTACCTCAATCGTAAGGTTTTCTTACGATTCTATTCGCTAGGGGTTTCCGGAAAACTGTCCGCTCGACGAACCGCTTACGTCTTCGCGTCCCTCTCGCGGAGAAGAACCCCTTTCGTGTTGGAGTCGTCGCCGGAAGATGATCCTATGGACCCTTGCCTTGGTGTGCCGTGCGTGAGGAAGAGGAGAAGAAGGGAGAGGCGGCGGTGAGGTTTTGGAAGAGAAAGTGGCGTGAGGTGAAGAGGTGCCGAACCAAAATAAACCAAACCCCACTTAAGTTTATTATTTATATTAAGTGGTTTAATGAACCCAACTCTAATATAAATATATTTGGTTCTCCTTCCTTTCAGCACGGCCCTGCTGGGTTCAACTGGTTACTAACATTATCCCTTACGCCATAGGTCTCGGGTTCGATTCCCGCCTAAGCTAGTTTGCGACCTATTTGTTTTTGCTACTTCCGCTACTCGAAAAATTCCGGAAAAATATCTAATAATTCCAGAAAAATCGTAGAATAATTCTAATGCAAGTTTGAGAATTTTCGGGCGTTACAATCCCCCATACCTTATAAAAAGTTCGTCCTCGAACTTAGAACAATTCTGGGTACTTCTGTCTCATGCTGGCCTCTGTCTCCCAAGTCGCCTCTGCTGCTGTGTGATTTTGCCAGCTGACTTTAACTAATGGTACTTCCTTGTTCCATAATTTCTTTACTGCTCGGTCTATTATCTGAATAGGCCGACTGTCATAGCTGAGATCATCACGGACCTGTACCAACTGGGGCTCAATCACCTGGGTGGCGTCTGGAATATGCTTCTTCAGCATGGAAACATGAAATACGTTGTGGACTGCTGACATCTCCTGAGGTAGCTCTAACTCATATGCTACCTTGCCCACTCTCTTCGTGATAAGGTATGGTCCCACATATCTGGGAGCTAACTTGCCCTTCTTCCCGAAACGCATGACTCCCTTCATGGGAGCTACTCTGAGGAAAACTGTATCCCCAACTGAAAACTCTAGGGGTCTGCGTCGTGTATCAGCATAGCTCTTCTGACGGCTCTGTGCTGTCTCTATCCTCTGGCGAATCTGCTGTATGGCGGCTGTGGTATCTACTACTAGATCTGTCTGAAGCTCTAGCTCCTTCTGTTCATACCAGCAGATTGGTGATCTGCACCTCCGCCCATAGAGTGCCTCATAAGGTGCCATGCCGATAGTGGCCTGATAACTGTTGTTGTATGCAAATTCTGCTAAACTCAGATATTTGCACCAACTTCCCTAAAAATCTAGGGCACAAGCTCGGAGCATATCTTCGAGTATCTGATTTACTCACTCCGTCTGACCATCTGTCTGAGGATGGAATGCTGTGCTGAATTTTAACCTCGTGCCCAATGCTGACTGTACACACTCCCAGAAGTGTGATGTGAATCTGCTGTCTCTGTCTGAAATGATGGTTCGTGGGACTCCATGTAGTCTGACGATCTCCTGGAGATACAACTGAGCTAGCTTCTCCATGGAATAGGATACCTTGATAGCTAAGAAGTGGGCTGATTTAGTCAACCTGTCGACTATTACCCAGATGGCGTCAAAACCATTCGTGGTTCTGGGTAGTCCCACTATGAAATCCATGGAGATATCCTCCCACTTCCATTCTGGAATCTGTATAGGCTGCAGAACTCCTCCTGGTCGCTGATGTTCTGCCTTGACCCTCTGACAGGTGAGGCAGATGCTAACATATCTGGCGATGTCTCGCTTCATCCCGGGCCACCAAAAACGTTTCTTCAGGTCTTGATACATTTTGGTGGAGCCTGGATGCATCGCATAGGGAGTCCTGTGAGCCTCATCTAAAATCTGTCTCCGTAGCTCCTCCCGATCTGGAACACAGAGTCTGTCGCCAAAATACAACACCCCGCTATCGGACACCCTGAACTCTCTACTTTCTGATTCTGCTAGTCCTTGCTTGATCTTCTGAATTTCAGGGTCCTGTCCCTGAGCTGACTGAATGTCACTAAGCAAGGTAGACCCTAAGGTCATAGTAGAGAGCTGTCCAACAATAAGCTCGAGACCGAACTCTATGATCTCCTTCTGTAGGGGCGGTGACATAGCTGTAAGAGATAACAAGGTAGCGCTGGATTTTCTGCTGAGTGCGTCTGCTACCTTGTTGGCTTTCCCTGGGTGGTAGAGGATGTCTATGTCGTAATCTTTGACCAGCTCTAGCCACCTGCGCTGTCGCATATTCAGATCCTTCTGAGTGAAGAAGTACTTCAGACTCTGATGATCTGTATATACTCTGCACTGAGCTCCATATAAGTAATGTCTCCAAATCTTGAGAGCGAACACTACTGCTGCAAGCTCAAGGTCATGAGTAGGGTAGTTCTTCTCATAATCCTTGAGTTGTCTGGAGACATAGGCGATCACCTTGCCGTTTTGCATCAGTACTGCTCCTAGTCCCAACTTAGAGGCATCACTGTAGATGTCGAAGCTGCTGGTGTCGTCTGGTAGAGCCAAAACGGGAGCACTGGTCAACCTCCTTTTTAGCTCGCTGAAGCTGTTCTCACAGTCCTCTGTCCACTGAAATTTCCTGTTCTTCCTGGTAAGAGCTGTCAGTGGGGAGGCTATCCTGGAGAAGTCCTCTACAAACTTCCGGTAATATCCTGCTAATCCCAGAAAGCTCCTGATTTCGCTGGCGTTCTTAGGTCTCTTCCAGTTACTTACTGCTTCTATCTTGCTGGGATCTACCATAATACCATCCTTTGAGATGATGTGACCGAGAAAGGCTACCCGGTCTAGCCAAAATTCACATTTCGTGAATTTGGCGTATAACTGGTTCTGCTGAAGGATCTGCAAATGCTCTGCATGGTCCTCCTGAGTACTCGAATAGATAAGGATGTCATCTATGAACACGATGACAAACTTGTCCAAGTATTCCCTGAATACTCTGTTCATGAGGTCCATGAATGTAGCTGGAGCATTGGTCACGCCAAAGGGCATGACTACGAACTCGTAGTGTCCGTATCTGGTCCTGAATGCTGTCTTAGGTACATCCCCTTCCTTGACTTTCACCTGATGATAACCCGATCTGAGATCTATCTTAGAGAACACTGCTGCTCCCTTCAACTGGTCGAACAGGTCATCGATTCTGGGAAGAGGATACCTATTCTTGATCGTGACTTGATTCAGGGATCTGTAGTCTATACACAGTCGCATGCTTCCATCCTTTTTCTTCACGAACAATACAGGCGCTCCCCATGGTGAGTGACTCGGGCGTATGAAACCCTTGTCGAGCAGCTCCTGTAATTGCTCCTGAAGTTCCTTCAGTTCTGCTGGAGCCATGCGATAAGGCGCTTTGGAAATGGGATTAGTACCGGGGAAGAGCTCTATCTCAAATTCAATCTCCCTGTCTGGTGCTAAGCCTGGTAATTCCTCAGGGAAGACTGCTGGGTAGTCACATACGACTCGGACCTCTGCTAGCTGTTGGTCCTTGCCCTGACTAGTACTGACTACATGTGCTAGGTACCCCGTACATCCCGAATCCATCAACTTCTGGGCCTTCATTGCTGAGAGAAATCTTCTGGCTTTTCTCTTTCTCCGAGGTATTCAAACTGTGCTTCGCTCGGGTTGGAATACGACTTTATTATGACACTCTATGGAAGCACCGTATCCGATCGAAAGTCCATTCCGTGATGACGTCGTAGTCGGTCATTTCTAGTGGATCGGATCACGTAAGAGTTCCTGCGCTATAATGACCGCACCGCCCGAGCCGTCGTGGATGCCATAACTTCTCCGAAGGTAGTGTCGTCAAAAACCGACCACCGAGTAATTCTGATGGTATTTCTAATTTTTCGGAGAACACCACAGCTACGTATGAATGGGTTGCCCCAGTATCAAATAGAGCAGTAGCACTATACTGAAAAATGCTAATCGACCTGTGACGACTGCCGAGGCATTGGCTACGTCCTCTCCGGTGAGTGAGTAGATCCTCGCATTCGCCATAGCTGGAGGGGCTTCTAATCGCCCTGGCCGATAAGGGGACCTTCTAGAGCGGTGCATCTGATATAACTGAGCTGGCTGGTCTGCATGCTGAATCTGCTGTGGCTGAGGAAGACCGGTCTTGTTCGGCCACTGTGGCCATGTGCCCTTCTTGTCCACATTCAAAGCATCCTCGTGTGCCCTTGCGACAAACCCCTGAGTGGAATCTCCCACAAGTGGCACACTTTAGATAACTGGGTCGCTTGCTAGATGGTCCTCCTTTGGAGTCACTCCCTGATTTGCGCTTTCTGTTGGGGTTCCCTTTCCAGTTAGAGCTGTGGCCTTGCTGTTTTTGAGTGTGAGAGTTTCCTTGGCCTTGAGGAGACCCTGCCGCTTTATCGCTCGATAATGTTCGTGGTCAAGGCGCGCTCACTAACTCCTCCGTGGTTTGTGGCTTATGTACGCCACCAGCCACGTTCACTGCTATCTCTGGCCTCAGCATCTTGAGCATCAACCGGATTCGCTCCTTCTCTGTGCTGACTAGCTCTGGGCATAAACGAGCCAACCTGTTGAATTTCTTCACGGCTTCCTCCACTGAGAGGTTGCCCTGGCGAAATTCAATGAACTCGTCGTAGCGGCGGTCTGTAACTCGCATGTGAAAGAATTCCTCGAAGAACTCTTTCTCGAAGTCAGCCCATGACATCTGATTCACTGGGCGCTTCGCTCTAACTCTCTCCCACCATATGCTAGCGTCCCCTGTCAGGCAGAAGGAAGCACATTTAACCTTCTCCTGTTCCGGCCAGTCTAGAAGCTCCATTATCCTCTCCAGTGTTTTGAACCATGCTTGAGCATCCCATGGTTCGCTAGTGCCTGAGAAATTCTCGGGCTTAACTCTCTGCCACTGGATTAGGTAAGCTTCTTTCCTTAGCTCAGCTGCTGGGACCACTGGTGCTGGTATTGGTGCTGTTGGCTGAACTGGTGGAACCTCTATAAATGCTGGGGTTGCTAAGTTCGGTTCCGGGGTGACGGTAGGAGTATGCTGCTGGTTAGCCTTTAAGGTGGCTATTTCCTGTTGCTGTTCAGCTACTTGATGCTGTAACTGAGCCACCAACGCTGCAAGATCTGGAGGGGGCACTGAACTGCCTGCCTCCTGCTGGGGCTCAGTAGCTGGTGCCCGCTTAGCTGGGCGTCCTCGTGCCATTTCTAATGACATAGAGAACATACATAACTAAAGCACTCATAGTTTCACAACTACTGATATCATGTCTAAAAACTATCATATACTAGCATGCTTCAGGTATATATAAACATGAACTGAAATAAGAAAGCAAGGAACATATAGAGAGTAGAGGTATTCTTACTTGGAAGCTGCAGGTACAATGCTGATGTGTGTGTAGGAAGTATGGAACACGGCTCTGATACCACTCTGTAACGACCCGCCTTCTACTGCTAGGCCGTAAGGCGGACCGCTACAGTTTCTTTGCTAACTGCAGCTAAATTTCTAATGCGGAAAAACTGGGCTGAATAAAAATTTTACTAAACTATTGTAGTTGTCTCTGTTAACTCTGTGAGAGTGAGATTTCATGTCCCACTACCTTCTAGATATTCATAGCTAGGCTGAGGAGACAAAATTGGAACTTTGGATCGGTCCGTGGAACGATCCATTGACCCCCCACGCGAACACTGGCTGGATCGGTCTGGGGACCGATCCAGTATAGGTCTGAATCGGTCGGCAGATCGAGAATCACGGGTTCGCCATCGTCCGTGATGGATCGGTCGGCGGGCCGATCCAGTATGTCTCGATCGGTCGGTGACCGATCCAGAACCTCGAATACTTGGGATCGCTCGTCGATCGCTGGATCGGTCGGTCGATCCGAGGATCTGAGATAACATCAGATCTCGATCGGTCGGTGGCCGACCGATCTACAAGCTTCAGACTCGATCGTCCGGTGACCGATCGAGTCGATTTCACCCGAAGTTCGATTTCAGACTTTGCGTAAAACCTCACAGCAGTTCTAACTCAATTGAAGCTACTTCTAACATGCATTAACAAACATTCCTATAATGACTACTAACAATCTAACTCATTCTTTCATAGTTTAGTACGTTCCAAAACTAAAGGTGCATAAAAATGAAAGTATTAAACCATAAACTGTAAGGTGCTAAGGTAAACATGCTAAAGAGTCTAATGTTCATCCTGCTAAGTCCCCTAAGGACCTTTGCTTCCAGTTCCACACACACACACCATCTTCGCATTGTCCTCCAGCCTCCTCCGCTAGTCCATTTTCCTTTTACCTGTATCTGCAGTATAAGGAAAATAGTATCTGTAAGCTAAAAAGCTTAGTAAGAAACCATCTACCTCACTAAATCATGCATACGATGCAAATATGCTTTTAAAACATGCTTTTGGAAAACATACTGAATATGCAAGCATGGCATGGCATAGTATAATACAAGCATGGCATAGCATAAGCTGAAACATAGAGCTAACATGGAAAATTACACTCAAGCATAATGCTGAGCTAAGCTAGACTAAACTGAAGCTGCAATCAAACTCAACTGGTATAACTGATTTTTGAGTTTTGAAAACTAATACATAGTAAGTGAAAATACTAAACATGCTGCTGT
This sequence comes from Zingiber officinale, assembly GCF_018446385.1. Classification (NCBI taxonomy): domain Eukaryota; kingdom Viridiplantae; phylum Streptophyta; class Magnoliopsida; order Zingiberales; family Zingiberaceae; genus Zingiber; species Zingiber officinale. The sequence continues at coordinate 69,887,362 of NC_056007.1, read as the reverse complement.
AGGGCCCTGACAACTGTACTTGCTGTGCGCGCATCCCTACTAGACCCGGGGTTGCAAGTTCCGAATTTAGCAGGGTTTACTAGGTTATCTGAACCTAGGGACGACTGTGGGAACCCAATGGATATCTAATCCAGTACAGTGCCGCTGCTGAAAGTAAAATACTGATATGCTAGTTAGCTGAATCTAGGTTATCTGAACCTAGAACTAGGTTGTCTGAACCTAGAGGCGACTGTGGGAGCCCACCCATTTGGGCATCTAGTCCCATATAAGCTAGAATAAACTGATTTACTGATCTAAATGCTTCTAATGCATTTATCTACGCTGTTTAAAATGCCTAAGTTGCATTTTAGCTGGTCTAGTCATTTTATCGAACACTTGGTGTGCCTAAACCCTCCTTTCCCTTGGGGAAATCACCTCTAGGCACCCAACAGCGTCTATGAACTCCAACTGAAGGAGAATAAACGTGTTCGGCCCATCTAAAGGTGCTAACTAAATCCCTAAATCTGAGAGGAGGGTTAAAACACCCTACATGTCAACAAAAATCTGCATATTACTAATCTAATGCATAGAAAGTCCAAACGGAGCTATTATACTGCAGGTGAGGGGTTTCTTACCTCAATCGTAAGGTTTTCTTACGATTCTATTCGCTAGGGGTTTCCGGAAAACTGTCCGCTCGACGAACCGCTTACGTCTTCGCGTCCCTCTCGCGGAGAAGAACCCCTTTCGTGTTGGAGTCGTCGCCGGAAGATGATCCTATGGACCCTTGCCTTGGTGTGCCGTGCGTGAGGAAGAGGAGAAGAAGGGAGAGGCGGCGGTGAGGTTTTGGAAGAGAAAGTGGCGTGAGGTGAAGAGGTGCCGAACCAAAATAAACCAAACCCCACTTAAGTTTATTATTTATATTAAGTGGTTTAATGAACCCAACTCTAATATAAATATATTTGGTTCTCCTTCCTTTCAGCACGGCCCTGCTGGGTTCAACTGGTTACTAACATTATCCCTTACGCCATAGGTCTCGGGTTCGATTCCCGCCTAAGCTAGTTTGCGACCTATTTGTTTTTGCTACTTCCGCTACTCGGAAAATTCCGGAAAAATATCTAATAATTCCAGAAAAATCGTAGAATAATTCTAATGCAAGTTTGAGAATTTTCGGGCGTTACAATCCTAACTAAGCTGGGAGAAGATATATTGAGGAATCGTCGCCTCAACCCTGCCCCTTCATCTCTCAGATTACTCCCCCTCAAGAGATCCCTGTCGAGGAGTCTGAACCTTCCGAGGAAGAGAGTCCTTTCACTGCCCGACGAGAAACAACATATGTTCCAAAGAACAGCTTGGCTTCGATCACAATTTCCGAATTGGAGCAAATTCCCATTGTTACTTCTGAGATGTCTGATAACCATGATTTTACAATCCTATTTTGATTCATACATGCATGGTTTGATGTTGTTTTCATAGATGAAACCTATATTTGCATCACATTTTGTGCATTGCATTTATTCTTGGACCTAATTGCAATTATCTTATTTTTGGTGTTATTTGATGCTAATATATGATTCTTATTTTGTAGGCATCAAAGGATCTTGGATTTAGATTTATTTGAACTAAATTTGTACTCGAATCGGAGTTTAAACGAGAAGATCAAGCTGTGGTGCATTATGGACCATTCATCAAAGATCAGAGGGATCTGAACCATCCATTGAAGATCTGGTCCATCCGACCTAAGGAAGAGTAGATCCAGACCCTTGATCAAGATCAATACCTTTGGATCAGATTTTGAGTGACTTTTCACCATTGATCAAGATCCAATCATTCTGAGCCGTCCATCATAGATCTGATCTGATTTAAATTGAGAAGCTACAGTGCTTCATCCTTCATCGACTTCTCCACAGTGTTGTTCACGGCGCATGCGGAGACGCGAGATTCTGACCCCGATTCCATCTCCGACCATCTTCTCAGGCGACGTCCTCAGCGGGGATCTTCATGGCAGTTGCTAGACATAGATCCCAATCATCTGTAGCCGCCGGCGAACGTTCTTACGATATGCGATTCTCTTCTCATCAGCGACATTTGGCGGCGTTCCTCTGGTGTTCCTGAGCTCCATCCGACGACAATCCACCATTCGCGGCTTCATTCCAAATTCAGAGATTCCGGGTTGTAGAAATCTAGATTTTCGGCCATTTATAGGTTCCGGGTTGTTTCTAGCTTGCCGGAGGCATTCCTCTGGTGTTGCTGAGCAATCCTGGAACTGAGACGTTGCTGAGGTTCTTCACTAACGACCAGAGTTGGGCGTTCTCGTCTCTGGCTTCTTATGTGACGGCAAGAAGTGTTGTCTTGTGTAGATTGGTTGTGAGTTGGATCAGTTTATTTCACTTTGTTACTATTTTTGTAGCTAGATCAGATTTCTTTAGATGTTTGTTATGTTCTTATTAAGTAATCTAGCATTTCTTTATCTTGTTGAAGTTTAATTCATGTTTAGTAGTTAGAATTTCATTGATACAAATTAGTTTAAGACTTGTTTAAGCTTGGTTAATTGTTAGGTTGCTAAGTTTTAAGTTAGGGTTTAAATTTGTGCTTTAGATCAGATTTATCTTATGTCTTGTTATGTCATTCACTATTTTATTCAATGCTTTAGATTAGATTTTATTTGAGTCGTGCTATTTCATTATTAGTTTAAGTGTGTTGATGATGAAATTCATTACGTAGTGTGACAATGCGTATGGATTAATCGGTGACACTTAGTTAGATTTTACTATTGCTTTAGATTTGTTTCTTATTCACTTTGCTTTTCATTTATTTAGTTTAGAATCAAAATCCAAAACCCCCAATTCATATTGAAAACTCCAAAAATAGCAATAACATATGATTTTAAGTTTATCATCCTATCGTTGCTTTCGTTGGAGACGTCCTGAGTCATTTCTATACTACATTAGCGTAGAAGGAGTTCGGTACTAAATTCTTTTGATCTCGTAGCACGACAAAAATGGGCTTATCAAAAATTAGCGTCGTCGCCAGGGAACTGTAGCGGTGTTTGATAATCTTAGGATTATTTTTTATTTTGAAATCTTAAAAAATTTTGTTGTTTCAATTGTTTTTATGTTCATATATCCATGTGTTTGATTTTATATGTACCCTGTGTCTTCTGATCTCATTTGCTAGTTGTCAGTGTAAGAAATCTCTTTAACCATGGATCCATATTATCAGCATTTTGGAGGTAGTATGGAGAGTCATTACTATTTGCCTCAGACTCTGTTCTATCAGCCTGAATATCAGTATTACCCACCTATGGAGTAACATAATAGGTGTGAGTCATTTTCTAATACTTACAATTCTACTTGGGTGGATTATTCACATTTCAGGTATGAGGTTGCACAAGGACAATTTGCAGAGTCAACATGGAAATTCAATGAAGTTATGCAACAAATGAGAGAGCATCAATAGCAACAATTCTCAAGGATACAGAATATACAGAATCAGTTAGATCAAATTGCATCGTCTATCAATCAGTTACAAACATGAAACTCCAGTGGGGAGATGGAAAGTAGAGATTTTGTCAGGTTTGACCCTATTTCCATTACTTCACAAGATTTATCTAGAATTATTTGTGATGATGATGTAATTGTTCAAATTTCTGACTCTACTGATATTGTTGTTTTAGATGTTGTGAATGATGCAAGAACTGAAAATTTACTTGAAGATGATTTAAGTGTAGGGGATTGCTTACTGGAAGTAATACCTCAAGAATCACCTGAACCATCACCAGAGCTAGATGAAGATGATTTAAGTGTAGGAGATTACTTACTGGAAGCAATACCCCAAGGATCACCTGACCAGAGCTTGTGCTATTACTTGATGATGAGGAGGTAATAATCACCACTCCATGTACTTTTCAACATGACAAGGTTAGTGTTTTTTGTGATTTTTTAGAAAATTTAATTGAGGTACCAATTGTTGACTTTATTAGATGTGATTCATTTCTTGAGATATTTTTTACCAACACTAATATTCTCCTATTTTCTTTTTATCCCACATGCGTGTGGGAGGTATTGTCCTTTATTGATTATGTAGGAGAAGTAAAACTTCCAGAGTGGGTACTTAATCTAAACCATCTTCGACCACCAGAAAGAGTTTTCAAGGGAAAAAAGATTAATAAGAAGAACTTGAGTGTTACCACAGTTACTCCACTACCGGCGTGACTTCTTCTAAATCTTCTTCAACCGCTCGGAATAAGGGGAGTTTGTTCCTTGCTTTTATTTTTGCTTAATACATTTCTTTAGTTTCATATTTACATTTACAATTTGTTTCCATACTTTGTATTTTGTTTAGTTTTCATAGCATGTCATTTTGAATAAATTTTCCATGGAAATTTTCTAGTAATATTTTTAAGATGGTATAAGTTTCTTAAATTTGACCATTAATTTTAGGTCATTTGACATGATTGGATGCTTTACTTACATGATATTGGTTAGTGTGGTGGGGATTCTATTTTGATTAGTTGAGCTTGATTGCATGAAAATTACCTAGAGAGGACCACTTGAAGCCTATACTCTATTATATTTTTGTGTGGCATGCACTCATAGCAATTAAACTCTAGAACTTGCTTTGCTTCTTTTCAAAGTCACAATAGCATATGTATGTATAGAAATGAAGGATATTGTCATTTTTGTTCCCTCATAATTTCCAATTTCTTTCCTCACAATGTTCTTTAAGCATTCTCATCTAGCATTCTAACTTTAGATCACCTTTGCTTGTTATTCTTTTATTGAGAGTTTTGGTTGAATCCTTGATGAATTAGATTTGTAAGATGGATTAAGGTTTAAGTGTGGGCGAGGGAGTTTGCAAGTGTTTGGAAATCTTGATGATTGTGGATGATTGCATGCCCTTGCTATTGATGCTTGATACATATAATGTGCTGTAATTAAAGCTGGAATTTGACGGTTCTATTCTTTGGTTTTGTTTTGGTTAGATGTATTGTTAATTACAACAGTGCTATATTCACAAGAGCTGAGATTATGGAAGAAGTTGTGTAATGCGTCAGTATCATGTGGCAATCTGAGAAACAAAGAAGCAGTTGGAATTGAAATGTCTTAACAAATCATATTCTGATTTCTTGGGAAATGCATTCTATTTTATGGCAATGCAGTATTTGAGAATCACACTAAATTGTCATGAACTACATATTAAATTCAGAAGACTATGGACATGTAGATGGTATCACTTGGGCCATTGAAGAACCTTTGTTTAATGACAATTCTCAAGGATGCTAATTTGAAATCTTCACAACTTAAGCTGGTAACTGCAGTAAGCTGTAGATTGCTGAAGCTAAATCAATGAAACTATGAAGTTGTGAAATTAATGTATCAATCTTGGTTTGTTGTGCTAATTTCTTGCTACAAGTTCCTGACTAGTTAAACACTTAGGTGGAACTCTTAGTTATACAATTTCAAATGGTAATATCTCTTTTACAAGGAACTAAATACTAAGCTGTAGATTCTGATAAGTGAGGAAAACAGAGTGCTTGAAGGTGAATACTGAAATTGACAAATTCATTTTAGTGATGGAATCATTCTAAGATGGTGTGGCTGCTGGGATATGTTTTGTGCCAATTGTTGATGCTATTCTTGATCAGTATTGTAGTTGTCTCATAGCTTAAGAATTCTCTAGGATATGAGATGAAACTACCTTAATTTATAGATTTTGAAACTGCATAGCTTCACTGCAGTGCTAGTAATTAGAGGTTGCTGTAAGATTTAGTTTTAAGCAACTATTTGCAATTTAGAATACCTGCATTTGACAGCAAGGATACAACCTACAAGTGTAACGCCCGAAAATTCTCAAATTAATTTTATAAATATTCTATGATTTTTTCTGGAATTTTAGGATATTTTTATGGAATTTTTAGAGTAGCAGAAGTAGCAAAAACAAATAGAAATGTAAAATGGTCTAGGCGGGAATTGAACCCGAGACCTATGGGCCCTATGCCTTATAGAGGACTCTAGTAACCAAGTGAACCCAGCAGGGCCGTGCTGAAAGAAGAGGGAATCAATTATATTTATACTTAAATTGGGCGAATTAACCACTTAATATAAATAGGGAAAATAATTTAGCGAAGAGTTATTTTGGTCGTGACTTTTCCTCCTCTCAACCTAATCACGCCGCCCCCTCCTCTTCCTCACCTCACGGCACACCAAGGCCCCGAGAGACCTAGGGTTTCACTCCTAGAGACGTAAGGGCACCTTCCGGCAACGACTTCGACACGAGGGCGTTCCTCTCCGCAAGAAGAGCACAAAGACGTTAGAGGATCGTCGAGGGAATCGTCTCCACCGGAAAACCTAGCGATTGGATTGTAAGAAAAACTAGCGCAGGAGATAAGAAACCCCTCACCTGCAGTATAAGTAGCTATTCGTGTGTTTTATGCATTAGTTTAGTAGTATGCAGATTTTCAGTACGTAGGGTGTGTTCTAGTGCACACCAAGTGCTTGATATAATGTTTAGCTCAGTAAAATGCTACAGTAGGCATTTTAATAGCTCAGTAAATGCAGCAGAAGCATTTAGAATAGTATATTTAGTCTTGCTACAGCTTATATGGGACTACGGTCCAATGGGTGGGCTCCCACAGTCGCCTTTAGGTTCAAACAACCTAGCTCTAGGTTCAGATAACCTAGAAATAGCAAGATAAGAAAAATTCAGCTATAACCAATATTTTATTTTCAGCAGTGGCACTGTACTGGACTAGATGTCCATTGGGTTGGGCTCCCATAGTCTTCCCTAGGTTTAGATAACCTAGTAAACCCTACTAGATTCGGAATTTGCAACCCCGGGTTTAGTTAGGGATGCGCGCATAGCAAGTACGGTTGCCGGGCCCATCAGCAGCATGATTAGTATTTTGATCTATTATTATAAATAGTTTTTCAAAATCTCACAATTAGTTATGTGAACATGATTTAAATTCAGTATTAGCGTAGTCCAGTTCAGCTCAGTGTTATATCAGTTTAGTTTCTTTCCATTGATACATGTGATAGTTTCATGCTTAGCTCTTGATATTCCATGACTAGTTTGGATGCCATGTTTTTTGTATACATGATTAATAACTTCAGTATTTATATTTCAGCATGTCAGCATGTATTTCAAATAACATGTTTTAAAAGCATGATTCCATCGTATGCATGTTTTGTGATGTAGATGGTTTCTTACTAAGCGAAAGCTTACATATACTTCTTTTCCTTGTACTGCAGATAAGGGTAAAGGAAAGATGGATTAGCGGAGGCTGGAGGGCAATGCAATGAAGATGTGTGTGGAATAAGGAACTTGGAATAAAGATGCTTGGAAACTAGCGAACTTGAAACTTAGCATTTCTAATATTAGTTACTTCTCTACCTTTTAGACTGTTTGAGTAGTATGAATTGTGTAGTATGCATTTAGTTTGATATTAGATAGCACTCCATGAGTAATGTCATGCCTAGTAGTTTTATCTCATGCTTATAGAGTTGATGTATGTGATTTAGGCACGAATCCGTGCTGAAATCAGAGCTCAGCTGCGAAATCAGAAACCACCAATCGATCAGCCGATCGATTGGAGGCTTCCCAATCGATCGGTTGATCGATTGGGTAGCTGTTATTCGCAAACAGAAGGTCTCAGGATCAATTAGCTGATTGATTGATTCAGTTCAATCGATCAGCCGATCGACCGGGCCTGATTCCAGTGAACAGAACCTTGCTGAATCGATCCTCCGATCGATTGGTAAGTCTGGATCGATCAGCCGATCGATCCATAAATTCCTTCGTGCACAGTAGCGTGCTGAATCGATCACTGGATTGATCAATAAGCCTGGATCGATCAACTGATCGATCCAAACAAAGTTTTCGTATACAGTAACCATCTGAATCGATCAGTGGATCGATCCGGCCATTCCAATCAATCAACTGATCGATTGGGAGGCCTGATATCAGCCGCAAACCCCTATTTAGATTCCTTGACCATAGGGGATGTAATAGATGACATGTATATCTCAGATTACACCCCTTAGCATATGTCCGATAACTAAATTCTGAATTTAGTAGCAGTTAGCAAAGATTTTAATTGGTACAGCTTTCCGCACCTAGGCTTAGTGATGGCCATGGATATAGCTTAGCACAGCATAATGTAACCCCGACCTTACAACTTAGCCAGTAGAAGGCGGGGCGTTACAACAAGCTATTTCAAGAAGGGAAGTGAACAACAGTGTTCGTAAACTGTCCAATTTTGTTCAGTAAATTGATATCAGAAATGGAAATGAAGAAAAAAAACAGAGAAGGTACGGACTTTCATAAATCTAGTGTGTCATTTTGGAATTGTTGTGGTGACCACCAGTATTTTTTGTTGGAGCATCTATGAATTCATTGTCCAAATAATACTAACTTCTTAAGTGAATTCTGTACTAGTTAATCTGAAGCTATTTTGATTTCTTAATTCTGAACTATGAGGTTAAGTTTACATAATAGCAGAACTTAGCTCAGTTCGGGGAATTCTTAAATTGGAATCTGATCTCTGAAAAGGAGAAGCTTAAGAAAGCTAGCTAATTAGATGCCTGCTGATTTTTGATCAATTTGAAGTATGCATTTCAAGTATCTTGTGTGTTGATTTGATAGGATAGGTGATGAACATACTCAAATGCTGAAATTGTTGAATATGGTAGCTTGAAAGGAGTAAGAATTAAGTATCAACTTGGTTTATTGTGTGCAAAACTTTAAGGCTACAAGAAATCAAAGTTCTGAAACTAAACTTGGAAAACATCCTGCTGGAAGTATATTTTTGAAGCTGAAAACTGAGTGTACAGTTTCTGAAATTTTCAGAAATTGAATGTAAATTCCTATTTCAAAGCACAAGTGAAGTGAAAAGGATTGTTAGCTGCTAAAACTAAAAGGGATCAAAAGGGCTCGCGTGGAGCCTTGTTATATGCAGAAATTGAAACCAAAACAGTGAGTTAGATGTGAGAATTAAAAGGAAGGGAATAGAATTGGGATCGTAATTGAAGAAGTGCAAGTGCATTCAAGAAGTATATTAAAATGTATTTTAAGCTTTAGAAGGCAGTGATGAGGATAAAGGTGATCATTTGGCACAAGGAAACAGCGGTAATGAAGGCAGGTTTGCCAAATCTGTTTTGATGGGAAAGAGTGCTGATGAAATTGGAAGCTTTTGTACTTGTTGTTCACTTGAAATGAGTAAATGCTCAGCTAATGTAGAAATAGCTACAAGTTGAAAATAAAGAAACGGGATACAAAATAGAAGTAGGACAGTTGAAATGAGTTGAGAATTCTTCATTGTGCAAAACCCAAACCAGCTCTGTATCAGATTTGTGTCAGAATCTAGGCAGAATTAAAGGCAAACTAGATTAGATTGAATGTTTAATGAGAAATTATGGGGGTTTAAAGATTCAATGCTTGGTCTAAATTATGAGAAAATCAGAGAAACTGGAACAATAGAAGTTCAGAAATTCAGAATTGTGAGTTGGCAAATCTGGAGTTTAAATGCGGAAATTCGAAATTCCACAAAAGTAAAAAGATTGAAAAGGTTTCTCAAATTGGGATAATACCAAGGTGGATTAAATGTAAATGGAGAGTTAAGAAAGTGGTATAACCAATGCTGTTGGAATGCAGTAATAGTGCAGTTATAAGAAGAGTTTCAGAAATGAAGTTAAAGTTTTACAGCTCCAGTTTTATGCATTCTTGATTAATGTTTGAACACTTAATGAAACTTTCATTTAGACAACTTCGTTTTAAAGTGTAATAGATTGCAGTCAAGAATTTTGGAAACTCAGGAGCTGGAATTAAGTTTGAATATCACAGTAGAGACAACTATGAATTAAATTTGAATCCTATTAGCATAGTATCAGATATTATCCTTTGATGAGATGAATTCTTGAGGATTTAAGCTGAAACTTTATCTAGCAAGTTGAATTTGTTGAGCTGTTGAAGAGTTAAGCCGTGGACTAAATTATTTGTCATGCATGAAATTCTGAATTTCTTATATACTGGATTTCAAGAATTCTGAAGTGGAACCTTATTTTATGCTATTTCTTTATGTTGCTACTGATAAAAAAAACAACTAGAATTAAATTTCCAACCATAGGCAGTGTTGATTTATGAAAAAAATCTGCATATGCAAGTTTTGAAATTCAGATATTCTCTTTTAACAACTTTCATTTCTTATCTATTTGAGTATGATTTTTAAGATGGATTAAAGTTGGTGCAAGAATTAGACTAGAATTTTTGAAAATGGAATTGAAATGCTTAAGTATCATTCACCAGCAGAACAAGAACAAGGAATTAAAATTGAATCTGATACTCTATTACTAGACTGTACATTCTAATTTCAATTCTGAACAACTTAATGATTTGAAACATCAGACAATCTGGTTGAGGTGTGTAACCAATGGGAATAATTCTACCATTGGAATAAGCACCAACTAAAGTAGGAAATGAAGTGTAGATGTCACTATTGGTTTCAGATGTTGTTGCTGGAAAAAGTTGCAAAGAAACAGGGAAGTTTCTGGGAGTTACTAAAACTAAAAAGCTGACGTAATTGGAAAATATTTGTATTTTATGTCATTTGAAAAGAGGCAATGCCACATGCAACAAAGGAATAGCTACAAGTGAATTGAGGGGGAGAAGATGAAATTTTAAGTGTGGGATCAGTGATAAAATAAAATTCAAGAATTTCTGCTAATGAAGCATTTCTGTGCCATTTTGGAATAGGGGTTATGACAAGTTAGAGTTGTTCAAACCTGGAAATCTTTGGAGAATGAATTGATAAGGATCTTAAGAAGCTAGATGAAAAGGAATTGGAATTTTTGGAGGTTAAATGATAATTAGTTGATAAAGTCCAGAAACTGTATAGAATATTCAGAAAACCTGCAGCTGCTATGATAATTGTGTTTTTGAGTAAGCTAATCATTGAAAATTGAATTCAAACTGTTGTTCTTGTCTTGTTAAATGCTAATCTATTTTATCTAGAGTTTCCAAGATTTTTGGGCTACTAATTTGATACAAAACAGAAATACAAGTTGAAACTGAAAATTGGATATCTATTCTGCAGAATGTGTTTGTTAACTGACTTTGCTGTATGGGAAGTTTTAATTTGAGCTGAATTTCTATGCCTTTTAATAGATTGTGGGAAAGCTTTGCTGCATATTGAATACAAAAAGAAAATATAATCTACAGGCAAAACATATTGAAGCAGATTTCTGGAACTACAGATTTCTTGGTTGCATTGGCAGGTTATCATTTTGTTAGCATTTTGGTTGATCTCTTGATGAGTTTTATTGCTCGAGACGATCAAAGTTTTAAGTGTGGGGGGAGGGAGTTAGTTATAAGTTGATTGAGATTATTTGAATTTCTATTGCTGGAATTGAAGTGTAAAAGCAGCATTGAAGAGGAAAAAAACAGTGAAAAAAAAAACAGTGGCAAGACTAAGAGTATCAAGTGTGGAGACATTGTACCAAGATTTTTGGATAGAAATCAAAATCAAGGAGAGTTTGGTTTGATATTTTGTGTTGGTAACGACAAATGGTATTCATTTCTTTTCACATCAAATTGGTCAGCCCATCAAGTATATTCCTCCAATACTCTCACTTCCTTCATTGAATTATTTTTCTTTTCCATTTTGTTCACTTCACTTAATTCTTTTGATTCTATTTTAGTTCTTGATGATAAAATCCTTTTTGATTCATGTATGCTATGTTTTATGGTGGTGGAGAAGTAGGAAATAAGCAAGCTTATGGTAGTGAAATGTTGTGAGTGACATTGAGTGAGCTCCATTTATATACATGTTTGAGTGAGCTCCATTTATAATCTACAGGCAAAACATATTGAAGCAGATTTCTGGAACAGATTTCTTGGTTGCATTGGCAGGTTATCATTTTGTTAGCATTTTGGTTGATCTCTTGATGAGTTTTATTGCTCGAGACGATCAAAGTTTTAAGTGTGGGGGGAGGGAGTTAGTTATAAGTTGATTGAGATTATTTGAATTTCTATTGCTGGAATTGAAGTGTAAAAGCAGCATTGAAGAGGAAAAAAATAGTGAAAAAAAAAACAGTCGCAAGACTAAGAGTATCAAGTGTGGAGACGTTGTACCAAGATTTTTGGATAGAAATCAAAATCAAGGAGAGTTTGGTTTGATATTTTGTGTTGGTAACGACAAATGGTATTCATTTATTTTCACATCAAATTGGTCAACCCATCAAGTATATTCCTCCAATACTCTCACTTCCTTCATTGAATTATTTTTCTTTGCCATTTTGTTCACTTCACTTAATTCTTTTGATTCTATTTTAGTTCTTGATGATAAAATCCTTTTGATTCATGTATGCTATGTTTTATGGTGGTGGAGAAGTAGGAAATAAGCAAGCTTATGGTAGTGAAATGTTGTGAGTGACGTTGAGTGAGCTCCATTTATATACATATTTTAGTCCAAAGACATTTATATCTGCTGCCATACATCTGATTCCCAACCCTTCAACATGTCCATCAAAAGCTCTTGCCTTAAGGGTCTTAGTGAAAAGATCTATGGGTCATTATCTGATGTAATCTAGGCAGCAACAACTTCTTCTCATTTATACGATTTCTCGTATTGGGTGGTACTTGCGCTCTATTGTGTTTACTTGCCTTATAGACTCATGGTTTCTTTGAGTTTGCTACTGCACCACTATTATTACAATAAATTGTAATAATCTTTGGATAAACCAGAAATCATATCTAAGTCTATCTTGAGGTTATTGAGTCATTCAGCTTTTATGACTACCTCATAGGTTTGCCATATACTTAACTTCTATGGTGGAGTCCAGAAAAACACCTATGCTTATCACTCTTCCATAGTTATGACTTTACCTCCTAAAGTAAACATAAAACCCCGAGGTTGACTTACTATTGTCCCTATCCGACTGGAAGTCAAAATCCGTGCAACCCACAGGGACCAAATTAACTGCCTTGTAAGCTAGCATATAATCTCTAGTGCCTCTAAGGTACTTCAATATATGCTTTACTGCAGTCCAATGTCCTTGTCCAGGGTTACTTTGATATCTGCTAACTATGCCCTTGGCAAAACAGATTTCTGATCTCGTGCATAGCATACATTAGGCTTCCGACAGCCGAAGCATAAAGAACTGCCTTCATTTCCTCTATCTCCTTTGATGTCTACGGAGGCATTTCTCTAGATAAAGTTACTCCATGCTAAAAAGGTAAGAAACCTTTCTTGGAGTTTTGCATGCTTAAAACGAGCAAGAATTTTTTTTTTCGATATATGAAGCTTGGGATAAGTAAAATATTCTTTTCTTGCGATCCCTTGATCCCTAGAATATATACATTCTCCCAAGTCCTTCATATCGAATTGTTTGGACAACCATACCCTTACTTCTGACAGCATTTTGATATTGTTTCGAACTACCAAAAATGTTATCTACGTATAGTACAAGAAATACCACCACGTTTCCATCACACTTTTTGTATACACAAGACTTATTCGGTTACTAAATAAATCCATAGGTCTGGATTATTTTGATAAACCGGATGTTCCAAGACCTTGAAGCTTTGCCTCAGTCCATAGACTGATTGAGCTTGCACACAAGATGCTCTTTGCCCTTTGCAATGAACCCTTCTGGTTATTTTATATGGATGCTTTCTTTAAGACTTCCATTAAGGAATGCTGTCTTGACATCCACTTGCCAAATAGATAAAAGAATCCAGATAGACTTAAGCATGGCTACCAGTGAAAAAGTTTCCTTTTTCATCAAGCCTTGCTTTGAAAGTTTCCTCCTTCCTGTCTATCCATCTTTTCCTATTGTAGACCTATTTTTACCCAATGGCTTTTACACCATCTGGTGGTTCTACAAGCTTCCAGATTTTATTAGAATACATATATTCTAATTATGTATTCATTGCTCTTTGCCAAGATGCTGCATCTTTATCTTGGAGTGCTTCATCATATGTCCGGGATCAGACTCATGTTCATTTGGGATCAAGTCAAAAACTCTCCCAAAACATGAATCTTTTAGGTTTGCTTGACAACCCTCCCACTACGATGAGCCACTGTCTGTGTATCATTTATGATACGTGTTGCAGTTTCTTGTGATATTTCATCTTGTACAGTTGGTACTAGATTAGACATGTCTTTTATAATTTCTTTAAGACCAAATTTACTTATGGGATTGTGGTTTATTACATAGTCTTTTTCTAAAAATCGGTCATTGATGCTAACAATGACCTTCTGATTTTTAAGACTATAAACCTACTTTCGTTTCTCTAGGATAACCCACAAACAATTGAATTCCTGTCCAACTTTATCAGTCTCTCTCATGTGCTAGACCATCCGAATATGCTTCAGACTAGACTTACGCCCAATCTGCAATTCTATGGAAGTAGAGAGTTCTGACTTAGAATGTACTATGTTCACTTTCGTTTCCAGTGTATATTCTTAAAACAAATTTGGTAATAACTCATCATCGATCTAATTATTCCATAAGAGCCTTATACCTTCTTTCTACTACACCATTCTGTTGGGGTGTACTAGGTGCAACTAGTTGGGATTGGGTCCCGACTTCTGATAAGTGACTCCTAAATTATCCCAAGAGGTACTTGCCACTACGATCTTACCATAGTGACTTAATACTTTTACTTTAACATTTCTCCGCATCAGCCTTGTACTCTTTGAACTAATCAAAGCACTTAGTCTTGCGGCACATCAAGTAAATGTATTTGTATCTTGAATAGTTGTCTATAAAATAGACGAAATATTCGATACTAACTCTTGTCATAGGATCACACAAATCAGAATGAACCTATTCCAATGTATCTTTGGCTCCATACCCCTTATACTTAAAAGCTTCTCTGTTATTTTTCCTTCCAAGTAAGACTCGCAGGTTGGAAAGATTTCCACTACCAATGAACCCAAAAGTTCATCAGCTACCAATGAATCCTACTCAAGTTAATATAACCTAGCCTTAGATGCCAAAGATATAATTGGTTCATTTCCGAAGGTTGCTTTCTCTTAAAGTTAGAAGATGTGTTACTAATTTCCATTTGTTGCATTGTGGGAGTTATTGGATTTATAAATTGCCAACCAACGTACCAGAACAGATAACTTCCCTCTTTTTCTTAATAACAACTTTGTTATTAAAAGAGGTAGAATATCAAGTTCTTTGAATAGTTTAGAAACTGAAAACTAGTTCTTTCTAAACTTGGTACGTAAAGACAATTACTTAAAATCCATATCTTATTCTTATCAAAGGATAAACATCTCCCACTGCAACAGCTGCCATTTTTATAGCAGTGCCTATGTGGACGTTGTTTTTATTTTCATTTAGTTGTCGGGTTTCCTGGAACCCTGCAATGAATTACGGACATGATTAATGGCATTTGTATCTACACTCCAGGTTCTGGTAGATAACACCACTAAACATGTTTCAACTAATGAATTAAATACACCTATATTGTTCTTTAGTTCTAAAAAGACAGACTACCTTAATGTCCAAGTCCTATTTCCAATCATTACAATTGGGACTACTAAGTCTTTTCTATAGTATAACAACTAGGGAATTGACAAACATTTTAAATCATAAGAATCACAAAAATATTTGGTCAAGATCAATTCCTTAAAATCCCCATGAATTTTGTATGCCACGATAGTGTGGACGTATACAAAATCAAAGAAGAGATTTTATCCATTAATTTTATTATCTCGTCAACTTTACTTTATGACGAATAAAATTAATAGTTGATCTTTCTTTGATCAAATATTTGGTCAAAACTTTTGAATTTAAAATAACATTGATTCCTCAAACAATATTATTTAAATTCACCAACACCTTAAACACCGTGAATTTTGCATGCCACGATAGTGTGGACGTATACAAAATTAAACATTTGTAAGAGGAGGGGTTTACCCATTAATTATCTTGTCAATAAATCTTTATGACAAATAAAATTACCTCAAACACCGTGAATTTTGTATGCCACGATAGTGTGGACGTATACAAAATCAAACATTTGTAAGAGGGGTTTTTAATTTTATTATCTTGTCAACTTATTTATTTGACAAATTAATAGTTGGTTTTCTTCAGTCGCACAAATAATAGCAGTGACTCCGATGGGGAGGATTCTATTTGACGTGCCTAAGTGTATACCATTATTTGACACTAAGTCCATTAATAAGATTGTGCCCCTTCCGATGGGGAAGATCACACGCTCTTAATTAACTTCCTATAGTAATCCAAAATGGAAGTTTAATCTAGTGATTCGCAAACAAGCTCATCCGATATGGAGGAAGGCACTCAGAGCCAACGCGCAAGCTTGTTGCAGCACTTATAAACCAGTAATGGAGACCGTGGAATTTATTTAAAAATAAATCCCTCTCCCACTTAGTTATTTAAAGTGAGGAATTTTGACTATGCTAGCCTACTTAACATGCATACTAACAAGCACACACAGCACAACATAAAAAGTAATAAATAGAAAAACTAATTTTCAACTATTATGGCTTTTATCTATTGCTGTCCTCCGTGTGTCGCCAACCCTAGCTGCTGCCATCTTTGGCCACCGCCACCGGGTCTAGTTGTCACATCCATCTTGCTCCTTGTTCCGCTGCGCCTCTGATCCTCAAAAGGTTCCACACCTTGCAAGATTCGATCCGCGACATAAATAGAATTTTTACATTTTTCGATCCTATATTCCTCGAAGGAATGTACATGTATCTAGATCAAAAAATAAAATCCTAATAAAACTAAATACAGCTCCTGCTGTATTTTATAATACAATCATGCACACACAATAAAATGCCCTTGACATGTCCAAGGGTCCAATCACACACACAATATCTATAAGCCATAATAGTTGGATCCTGCATCCACAAAGTTAGCACATCCTACTATTATCCTGCCTAAATTATGTATGACATGTGCATAATTAAACTAATACCAAATACACAGAGGCAAAACCCTAGCTCTGATACCAATTGTTGGTTGCTACTCGGAAAACCTAACGGTTCCGCTGTACAAAAATTTTGTACAAAGGTCTGAACCTTTTCCTAGCTACCATGTGTTCTTTTAAATTAAACTTGGATCGCCTGCGGAACTTTACACGTTTGATCCTAAGTTTAACTTATTTGTTTTTTTAGGTTTAGACTTGGATCTCCTGCGGAACTTAACACGTTCGATCCAAATCACCTAGGTTATTAATTCCATTAAATATTAATTTCCAAAATTGGCTTCTAGTACTGACGTGGCGAGGCACATGGCTTTCTTGGATATGGGAACAACCACCACCAACTAGACAAAGCCTTTTAAGGAAAGCTAATATTTAATTTCCTTAAATAACTCTAGGTTAACCAAAAAGAACAATCGAAGCACAAGTTCGAAAAGAAAACACAAAAGAACACAACATCGAAAACAAATTCGAAATACTAGAATCGCATGCCTCTTGTATTTGGTATTTTTACAAAGAAATAAAACTAGTATGATGTGGAAATTAAATACTAGTATACCTTTTTCTTTTGCAAACAAAGACCTCTAGGTCTTCTACCGTATTCCTCTTCTAACCTCGGACGTTGTGTGGGCAACGACCTTCCGAGATGAGAACCACCAAGCACCTTCTTCTTCCTTGCAAGTTTCGGCCATCAAAACTTCTCCTAGGATGAAGAGGTTCGGCCACCACCACCATGCCCCAAGGGATGCTAGAAACAAAGCTTTCTTTCTCTCCTTCTTCTTCTTCTCTAAACTTGATCCGGCCACCATATGAATCTCCACAAGAAGGATGAGGTTCGGCCATCAAAGAGAAGAGAGGAGGAGAGGATGGCCGACCACACCAAGGAAGAAAAAGAGGGAGAAAAATAGAATAGAGTTCTTATCATGAAGGCACCTCTACCCCCTCTTATATAATCCTTGGTCTTGGCAAATAAGGAAATTTTAATAAAAACTTCTTTAATTCCTTTGCCATGAAAAATAAATTTAATTGATATAAAATCAATTTCTCTTTTATTAATCAACATGGCCGGCCACAATAATTTAAGCAAAGGAAATTTAATTCAATCAAGATTTAAAACCTTCCTAATTTGTTTCCGGAAAAAATAAAATTTCTCTAATAATTTTTTATCCCTTCATGATTGGTTTATAAAAAAGAAATTTAATAAATTAAAATCTTTCTTTTAAACATGTGGATAAAAAGAAAGTTATCTCTAAAAATTAAAATCTCTTTTAATCTACAAATAAGGAAAGATATCAAATCTTTTCTTAATCTTTTGTAGAAATTTATAAAAGAGAATATTTAATTTTTAAACTCTCTTTTAAATCATGAACATGGTTAAAAGGAAAGTTTTCTTAAAATTTAAAATCCACCTTTTAATCAATAAATAAGGAAAGATTTCAAATTTTAAACTCTCTTTTAAACATGTAGATGATTTACAAATAAGGAAAGTTTTTACCAAAAATTAAAACCATCCTTTTAATCTACAAATAAGGAAAGAGATTAATCTCTTCTCTTAATCTTTTGTAGAAAGCTATAAAAGGAAATTTTTAATTTTTAAACTCTCTTTTAAAAACCTTGATATCCACATAAGAAATAATTTTAATAAAAATCCTTTTAATACTCTAGTGGCCGGCCACCTAAGCTTGGGACCCAAGCTTTGGCCGGCCACCAACTTGGCTCATCCACTTGGTCTTGGCCGGCCCTAGCTTGGGTTCCAAGCTAGCTTGGCCGGCCCCATTGGATGGGTAAGAAGGTGGGTATGTGGTGGGTATAAATCTCAATATACAAGAGGCTACGATAGAGACCGAGAGGAGGAATTGGTTTTGGTCTTCCGATGAAATTAAGCATCCCGTGTTCGCCGCGAACACACAACTTAATTTCATCAATAATAATTCATTCCACTAAAGAACTATTATTGAACTACCGCACCAATCCCAAATTACATTTTGGACTCCTTCTTATTATGAGTGTGTTAGTCTCCCTATGTTTAAGATAACAAATGTCCACTAATTAAATAAGTTACTGACAACTCACTTAATTAATATCTAGCTCCAAGAGTAGTACCACTCAACTTCATCATTATTGTAACGACCACCCTTCTTACTACTACTACTCTCTAAGGATGACCGTTACATAACTACTAACTCTACTTAACCGGTATGATTAAAAATCACATGGAAACCCTATCGAAAAATTTCGGCAGAATCTCCCCTGTACCGGTGACCTTAAACTGACATACATAACATAATATACATAGCCACAGGCGGCTGGAACACATATCAAACACACAAAAAGAATAACATCACCACGAAATTTAATGAAATCAAATCATGCAAGTAATGAATAGCGGAAACAAAATAAACATACAATTAACTAACAGCGGAAGACTAAATGACTCATCTAATACATTTTTAATAAATGACAATCTTAATAAATTCTTAAACTAAGTCCCAAGGCTTCCATAGTCCTGACATCACACACCATCCGCGCCACCTTGTCGCATTCCTTTCTATATCTTTTCCTTTCCTGTATCTGCAGTAAGAGGAAGTGTAGTCTATAAGCAAAATTTGCTTAGTAAGCGCTATCTAACTCACAAAATCACGAATGTGCATGTATACGAAAGGAACTAAAAAATATATGCTCTAAAAAGAAATAAAGCATAAACATAACTGCTCATGTCAAACCAATAGCAAAGAAAAGCTAAGAAATCTACTCATGTAATTCTACTAGCTAATCATGCTACTCATCTAATAGGTAAACATGTAAACTACTCATCCACTAGATAAACATGGTAGAATAAAGAACTAAACTTACTGAATTCTAAACACCTTCTGAATCTTATTCCACTTGTTTAAAGACTTATTCTTTAATACTTTATACTTATGTAAAACATTCAAAAACTTATACTTATAATACTTCAAAATAGTAATCAACTTCTTTTTGGGCCCGGCAACTGTACTTGCTATGCACGCATCCCTAACTAGACCCGAGATAGCTGGTCCCGAATCTAGTAGGGTTTACTAGGTTATCTAAACCTAGGGACCGACTATGGGAGCCCAGCCCAAGGACTACTGAGAGTCCTGCATACTAGGTTATCTAAACCTAGGGACCGACTATGGGAGCCCAGCCCAAGGACTACTGAGAGTCTAGTACAGTGCCACTGATAAAAATAAAATACTTGTTATCTTTTAATACTTCTAATATATAATGCCTCGGCACTTTCTCTAGCACCTTGTGTGCCAAAATCCCTAAAGTCTTGACTTCGGGATCTACTTAAAGCCTTGGCCTTTTCTTTCTTTTCTTTATCTTTCTTATACTTGTTAATACTTCTAAAAGAATACTTCTTTAAAAAAAAACTGAAATGTTTAAGCGAATTCTAACTTTGAAATGATTAGATAAACTGAAATTCCACACTTAAACATACTAAGAGTGAATGCTTAAACAAACTGAAAGGGAATACTTAAACAAACTAAGATTGGATGCTATAACAACTGAAACTGCTATACTTGAGAAGTTCTAAAACTGTAGTTTAAACAAAAATAAATCTACATGCCATCTTAACAAAATAATTTGCATACTAAGCTAATCAAAATGCTGCATACCATAAGCTTTAACAAAATCTGCATGTCAAACTTAATAAAATCTACGCTTGTAAGCTCGATAAAAATCTGTGTTAGAATATTAACTAAAAATCTACACTTGTAGCTCTAAAGGGATTGTTCATGCTTAGTTATTCAACACAAAACTAAACCTATTTAAAGTCACAAACAACCAGAGAAATCAAATGCTACAACATAGCTATTCAACACAAAGAAATCTGTTAAAGCTTAATACCCTTGTAAAACTTATACTTTTATAGAGCAGTAGAGATCTTTAAACATGTTACAACATGATCTAAACCGATTTACTAAACCGTAAGCTCAAATCGGAAACTAAATCCACAGAATGAAAATTTAAATCTAAATCTGAACAAGTAGTAGGGTAATAAGGAAAACATAAGGGCTGTTCAACTGAAATCTAAACCTGCAGATTGAAGCTGAAGCTGAAATACTAAACGAAAATCTGCACTACAAAGGAATCTAAATCTGCATGCCAAAAAAACATTAATAACACCAGGTCTACCCTCATGTTACAGAATTGACAAAGGAGGGTCTAATATAGATACTAAAATCCATTTGAATGTTTCCATAACTAAAGCTGTTCACACCTATTACATAACACAACTGAACCCAAGCATTCTCTGTTTAGTGCTACAGTAAGGGAACAAAAGCATAACCCTTCGACATAAATCCACCAAAAATAGAACTACATGCTAATTAAACTAAACTTTTATTATTCATAGCCTAGCAGCAAGAATCTAAGGCTTGCATCCCTTCCAACTAACCAAATTAAGCTTGCTGAAAGCTCAGAACAGAATCCTATATGAAACTGATTCACGACTTGAACCTATACAGGGCAATCTATAAACCAGTAACTCATCTTATTTATCCAGAATGCTAGAACTATGTTACAACTTGGAAAACTCAACTAAACCGAATTCATATGCCTAACCTCTCAACTCATAGCAAAAATTTTAAAAGAAATGAATTGCTGTGCTAAACAAAGCTTCACAATAAAATTCGAAAACAGGAATAAGCAAGGTTCAGAATCTAATCCAATAAAAAAACAAAACCCTTTCCCTCTTTCTTAACAACTCACGGCAGTAAGCCCTAAACCCCAATCTTCACAGGAAATTCGAAATGAAAAGGAACAAGGAATCGAAACTATCCTACTGCAGGTGAGTAGCGTCTTACTTGGCTTCTTGGTCTCACAACCGGAGGAGGAGAACTTCTAGGGTTTCGGCTAGCTCGAGTTTCCCGGCCTCTCCTTGCGCCTATAGCTTCTTCTCGGTGAGAGGATCTCGGGAAGGCGAAGAGCTCTCGGATGAACCTTGGCCGGCCGCCGGAAAACTATGCCCTAGCCGCGACTTTGTTCTCCGCCCGAGAAAAGAATCGCTGCTGCTCGCGTGAGAAGAGAAACGCCGTCGGGAGAGAGGAAGGAGAGGAAAATTAGGTTTAGGGAAAAGGTTTCGGGTTACGGTAATTAACACCTAAGTTCCCCCTTTAATTTCCCCAAATTCTGTTAACTTAAATAACTTTCCTACCTTTTCTAAACAGAACCGACGGCTGGAGCACTTGGTCAGCCGCGGCTTGGCTCATGGTTGGAGTCGCGGGTTCGAATCCCGGCTGCAACCATTTTTCTCCCTATTATTTCTTGTTATTAACTTCTACTACTTAAATAGAATTCTCCCTTTATTTGATTAAGTAACAACTGCTAGCCTAGTTGTTAGCTGGGTTTTGCTCGGGTCAGGGGTTGCCGGTTCAAGCCTCGGCTTGGACATTTTCTTTTTTCAAAACTTCTTTCTTTTGGTAAAAATACCAAACGACCTCCAAAAATTGCATAAAAATACTCCAAAAATTCCTAAAAATCTCTAAAAATTTTCTAAAACATTTCTAGATTTTAATAAGGTCTTTTAGGACTCCAAATCATGAAATTTGGGGTGTTACAATCCTCCCTACCTTATAAAAAATTCATCCTCGAACTTAGAATAATTCCGAATATTTCTATCTCATACTATCCTCACGCTCCTAAGTAACTTCCTCATGCTTCTGGTTCTAAATGACTCCCACTAATGATATTCTTTGTTCCTTAGTCTCTTAACTTCTCGGTCCTCTATCATTTATCTCGCATCGTACCCATTAGTGGTCTTTGGAAGACTTGATATCTTCTCTATCCTTTCTAAACATACTTATATATATATATGAATATAAGAAAAACAAAACTAAAATTGTCTCTATTCTTTCTAAGCATATGTATCAAAACATAGAAAATTAAAATATGAATTTTCTTCTTTCCTAAGCACATATAAGCAGATACTCTATACTGCAAATAATAAAGAAAGCATAAAAGAAAATTAAATACTTTCTTACTTGAAGACGACAAGGATGGTGCTGATGTGTGATGCTGGAGAATGGGAACTGCTCTGATACCAACTGTAACGACCACCCTTCTTACTACTACTACTCTCTAAGGATGACCGTTACTTAACTACTAACTCTACTTAACCGGTATGATTAAAAATCACATGGAAACCCTACCGAAAAATTTCGGCAGAGTCTCCCCTGTACCGGTGACCTTAAACTGACATACATAACATAATATACACAGCCACAGGCGGCTGGAACACATATCAAACACACAAAAGGAATAACATCACCATGCAGTTTAATGAAATCAAATCATGCAAGTAATGAATAGCGAAAACAAAATAAACATACAATTAACTAACAGCGGAAGACTAAATGACTCATCTAATACATTCTTAATAAATGACAATCTTAATAAATTCTTAAACTAAGTCCCAAGGCTTCCATAGTCCTGGCATCACACACCATCCGCGCCACCTTGTCGCCTTCCTTTCTATATCTTTTCCTTTCCTGTATCTGCAGTAAGAGGAAGTGTAGTCTATAAGCAAAATTTGCTTAGTAAGCGCTATCTAACTCACAAAATCACGAATGTGCATGTATACGAAAGGAACTAAAAACTATATGCTTGATGTGCGTAGATTATATACTCATTTATGCATGTTTTTACGCACATTTACATACTTTGAGCATGCTTGATCTATGCATTTTTATACTTCCAGCTTTCCTTTTAGCATATTTACTCTTTTGGTTCGGAGATCTGCTTTTTGTGCATTTTCTGTACACAGGAGTCGAAATTGGTGAAGATTATGCGTCCTCGGACAAGCTTGGAAGGAATTGAAGGGAGAGAGCATCAGGCCGTGTACCACACACGGTCGTGTAGTTTTAACATGAAAGGAAGAGGACATGGCCGTGTGAATCTCACACGGCCGTGTCTTGATTTGAAGAAATTAGAGCAGATGCCTTACATGGCCGTGTAGATCTACACGGCCGTGTGAAGTTTCCAGAGGCCAAGCAGGTGGTGGCCGTGTGCACCACACGGCCGTGTAGCATTTCCATAGAACAGAAGGGTCCTGGCCGTGTGAGTCACACGGCCATGCAGCTTTGGCAGAGAAGGAAGAGGACATGGCCGTGTGAATCTCACACGGCCATGTCATGGGGTCGTGTGGCGCCCGATTTCCTCCTCGATTTAAACCCTCCTTCATGAATTGAAAGGGGATCTCTTCCCCTTTGGGAGAAGGCAAGATTTGGTGGTATCCTCCCATTCTTGGGAGGATTTCTGGGTGATTCGAGGGGAGTTCTTGGCGATTTCGACTCCGGAGCGAGGATTGGATCCGAAGACGAGGCTTCTTCGTAGATAAGTTTTCTTTTCCCCCCTTTTCTTGGTTTCTTGGATTGGGGATTTAAGAAATGCTTGTAATCCTTATTTCTTCGGGTATTCTTCCTCGATTCATGGAGTAGATATTGTATTCTAGGATTAAGGGAGTATTTGTATGATGGATTGATGTAATCTCTTATGGATTTGCCAATTTCTTGTTTCAATGACATTGTCTTGCTTGTATCAATTAGATCTTGAATGATTAATGGTGATTTGTGCTTAATTCTCATTCTTGATTGATTGTTTGGATTTCTTGTGGACTTAGTAAAGATAAACTCTCACTCGATCATCCGAGGGATCCACGTGACAGGTGCAAGCCCGTGTAAGGACGTTTGAGAGATAATCTTGAAGAGGAAATAGGAATATTCAAGAGAGTAGGATGGATTTTGTGATTAGTTTCTTGTATCTTGATAGATTAATAAGTTGTGGGCTTTTATGTTGATATCCGAGGAAGGCATAGTAATAGGTGCGCTTCTGTGTAAGGACAACGTAGGTTCACATCTAATTGATCATATTTAGATACATTTCTCGGTCCTTAGCCGGTTATCTATTGCAAGAGAGAACCGGCAACTTTCTACAAGTGTTTGGCAATTGAGGGATAAGAATTGGTGAACCATTTACATTCAAGAAATCTTACAAAGAAACTGAAACTCCTAGAATCTCCCCTTATCATAACACAAAACACTAAACTCTTGTTTGTTGATCTTTAATATTAGATTTGTTTACCTTCACTTTGCATTTGAAACAATTGGATAGTTGTTTAGCTAATTCGCATTGAGGCATTTCTAGTGCTTATTCCAGTCCCTGTGGATACGATAATCTTTTATATTACTTGCTACGGAGCGTAACAAGTTTTTGGCGCCGTTGCCGGGGACTGCGCTATAACATTAGGAATTATCAATTGAGTTAGACTAAACATAACATTTGTTTTCCTTTCATATTGCATAGTTGTAACTAATCATTAGATTTCTGTTTTTACTTTCTTGTATAACTTTTACTTCTTGTTAATTCTTTTTGTACAAATTCAATTCTGCATTTTTGATTCTTTTATTTTTTTTTTCTTTTTCTGTTGAATTGTCATTTGCTATCTTGTTCTTGTGTATGCGAAGATCTAACTTTGCAGGGGAATTCTTTCCTTTTGACCCTGAGATTGACAGAACTTTCCATAAAAGAAGAATTCTGCAAAGGCAAATAGTAGAACAAGAATATCTAAACATGGTGTGCAAGTCACTAGGAGATTATGGAGCTCCGAAGTCTGCAAAACAAATGAGAGCAATTGTTTACCCTAACATACAAGCAAGAAATTTTATACTCAAACCATCTTTTGTTTCCATGGTTCATAAAACTCAGTTTGGAGGATTGGAGATTGAGAACCCTTATTCCCATTTGATGGAGTTTTATAGATATTGTTATACTTTGAAATATGAAGAAGTTTCATCTGATATTGTTCAGCTGCTTGCTTTTCCTTTTAGTCTGAAGGATGCTGCAAAAAGATGGTATAATTCTCTAAAGTCTCAAAATATCAAAACATGGGATGAGTTAGAGCAAAAATTCCTTGACCAATATTTCCCTCCAAGGAAAACTACTTATTTGAGAAGTCAAATTTTAAATTTCAAGCAATTGGATGGAGAAAAATTATACTAAGCTTGGGAAAGATATTCTTCTCTTCTACAGTTATGTCCACATCATGGAATTGAGAAATGGTTAATTATGCATTTGTTCTATGTTGGGCTTTCTTTCTCAAATAAGAATCAACTCGATTTAGCATCTGGAGGATCATTTTTGAAAAAAAGTCTAGAAGAAACTTTTGAGATAGTTGGTAGAATTACGCAAAATTCCAATGATTGGGCAGAGCAAGATAGCTCATTCTTAACAATGGATATCATTAGAGAAAAGGATGATGTTGAAAAAGGGCTTATCTTGAATCAAAACGATTTCCAAACATTATTTCCTTGGTGCTGTGAATCATTATCAAAAATGTTTGGTGAAAAAGCATTTTCAACAGAAAAGGGGGTATGTCTTGGTGATCATAAGGAGGATGATCTGTCTTTAGATAATGAAGAGTTTTTAGAAGAAAGCTTGGCTAAGGAGGAGACTATGTTGATAGAACAAGAGCCAGTTTTACCAGAAATAGTACCACCTCAACTTGAACTTAAACCATTACCACCAAATCTTAAATATGAATTTCTTGGGACGAATTCTACTTATCCAGTTATAATTAATGCTCAGTTAAATGAGTTTGAAACAAAGAGACTGTTGGATGAGTTAAGGTTGCATAGAAAGGCCATTGGATATACAATTGATGATATAAAAGGGATTAGTCCATCTCTCTGTATGCATAGAATTTTACTTGAAGAGGGGTACAAGAACTCAATTGAGCATCAAAGGAGACTAAATCCAAATTTAAAAGAGGTAGTAAAGAAGGAAGTGATTAAACTTCTTGATGCAGGGATTATTTACCCAATTTCGGATAGTGAATGGGTGAGTCCAGTCCACGTGGTTCCAAAGAAAGGAGGAATGAATGTTATCAAGAATGAAGAAGATAAGCTAATTTCAACACGAACAGTGACGGGGTGGCGAATGTGCATTGATTATCGGAAGTTGAATAAAGAACAAGGAATGATCATTTCCCTTTACCATTTATTGATGAAATGCTTGAAAGATTAGCTAAACATTCCTACTTTTGTTACTTGGACGGATATTCTAGATTTTTTCAAATTCCAATTCATCCTCAAGATCAGGAGAAGACTACTTTTACTTGTCCTTATGGTACCTTTGCTTATCGTCGGATGCCATTTGGGCTTTGTAATGCTCCAGCCACTTTTCAGATATGCATGATGGCAATTTTTTCAGATTTAATAGAAAAAATTATGGAGGTTTTCATGGATGACTTCTCTGTTTATGGAAATGACTTTGATTCTTATTTGTCAAATCTTTCTACTGTTCTAAAAAGGTGTGAAGATACAAACCTAGTGTTGAACTGGGAAAAATGTCATTTTATGGTTAAGGAAGGAATAGTTTTGGGGCATAAAATCTCAGAGCGTGGTATTGAGGTAGATCAAGCAAAAGTGGAAGTAATAGACAAATTACCCCCACCCATCAATGTAAAAGGAGTTAGGAGTTTTTTAGGACATGCTGGTTTCTATAGACGTTTTATTAAGGACTTTTCAAAGATTTCCAAGCCATTAACTAATCTGTTGATTAAAGATGTTGAGTTTTGTTTTGATAGCGAATGTATTGAAGCCTTCAATAAAATCAAGAGTGCTCTTACAACAGCTCCAGTCATTCAAGCACCTGATTGAGATCTTCCTTTTGAAATAATGTGTGATGCTAGTGATTTTGCTGTAGGAGCAGTTTTGGGACAACGAAGAAATAAGATTTTACATGCGATCCATTATGCAAGTAAAACACTTGATGCAGCCCAAGTAAACTATTCTACTACAGAAAAAGAATTATTGGCAATGGTATTTGCTATTGATAAATTTAGATCCTATCTAGTAGGATCAAGAGTAATAGTATATACTGATCATGCAGCTATTCGGTATCTACTTGGAAAGAAAGACACTAAACCTAGGTTAATCAGGTGGATTTTACTTTTGCAATAGTTCAACCTTGAGATTAGGGATAAGAAAGGAGCTGAAAATGTAGTAGCGGATCATTTGTCTAGAATATTTCAAAAGTCAGAAAATGAGGTGGATTTTGATTTACCTATTGATGACATATTCCCGGATGAACACTTATTAGCTTTATCAAGTGTGAAAACTCCTTGGTACGCAGATTTTGTGAATTTCCTTGCTAGTGGAGTGTTACCTCCGGATTTTTCTCATCAACAAAGGAGAAAGTTTTTTTCAGAAGTTAAGAATTATGTTTGGGATGAACCTCTCCTGTATAAGAAGTGCAATGATGTGATTTATCGAAGATGTATACCTGAAGAAGAAGTTAGAGATATCTTGTTTCATTGCCATTCTTCGTCCTATGGAGGACATTTGGGTAGTTCAAAAACGATTACGAAAATTCTTCAAGTAGGATTTTATTGTCCAACCTTATTCAGGGATGCTAAGTTGTTTGTTCAGTCTTGTGATCAATGTCAGAGAACTGGGAATATAACTAAAAGAAATGAAACGATGTTAAATTACATTCTTGAGGTTGAGTTATTTGATGTTTGGGGAATTGATTTCATGGGACCTTTCCCTCTTTCATATGGGAATAGGTATATTCTTGTGGCGGTAGATTATGTGTCCAAATGGGTAGAAGCTGTGGCATCTCCTACGTGCGATGCGAAAACAGTTATCAAATTATTTAGGAGTATTATCTTTCCAAGATTTGGGGTGCTAAAGGCAGTCATTAGTGATGGAAGATCACATTTTATAGAGAAACAGTTTGAAAACTTACTTAGAAGATATGGAGTGAAGCATAAAGTAGCAACACCTTATCATCCTCAAACTAATGGGCAAGCTGAGATATCTAACCGGGAAATTAAGTCCATATTGGAAAAGACTGTATCCACTTCAAGAAAGGATTGGGCATTGAAATTAGATGATGCTTTATGGGCATATCGAACTGCTTATAAAACTCCTATTGGGATGACCCCATTTCGATTAGTTTATGGTAAGCCTTGCCATCTTCCAGTTGAACTAGAATATAAGGCTTATTGGGCAATTACAAATTTGAATATGGATTTAAAGGAAGCAGGGGAGAAAAGGAGGCTTCAGTTGAACGAACTTGATGAATTAAGGATGGATGCATATGAGCATGCTAAATCTTACAAAGAAAGGACGAAGAAATGGCACGATCAGCACATTCTTCGTAAAGACTTTAATGTAGGAGATTTGGTTTTGTTGTTCAATTCAAAATTAAAACTTTTTCCTGGGAAGCTTAAGTCAAGGTGGACGGGTCCATATGAGGTAAAGAAGGTTTATCCTTTTGGAGCTGTAGATATTTGGAACAAAGATTTTGGGATAATTAAGGTAAATGGTCAACGTTTGAAAAAATATATTCATGGTACGAAAATAGAAGATGTACAAAGGTTGTATTTTTCTGAACCTCGCCCTCCAGATTGAATTCTTTTAGCTAGTATAAATTCATTTTGTTGGTTTTTACTTGTTTTTAATTTTGTTTTCAGGTTAAGCCATGACATTCAAGGGAAGTGCTTGGGCCGTGTCATCCAGGCACGGCCGTGTAGGATCTCCCGAGGAGAAAAAGGTCTAGGCCGTGTCCCAGACACAGCCTGTGTCTGGAATCCAGAGAAGAAAGAGAAGGGGGCCGTGTCACAGACACGGCCGTGCGATGAGAAATGAATATGGCCGTGTGATATCACACGGCCTGATCCACATCTCTTTAGGGAATTAGGGCACGGGGTGTGGGCGGCACACGGCCGTGTACCGCCGCTCATTCCTCTTTCCTATTTCCCCATTTCTAAAGATTTAAACTACTTCTTCTAATTTTTCTTTCTCATTCTTCTTAAGGAGATTTGATTTTCTTCCATGGAAAACGTGATTGAGGAGATTTCGGCCACAAGAAAAGGGAAGGAGAAGGTGGTTGCAAGAAAGGAGAGGAATGTTTGCCTTAAAGGTATTTCTAATGACTTTGGTATTGTTTTCTCTAGTGATGAGCAACGGTATAGATATTCTTCTTTATGTAAACAACCTCTTTTAAGCACTAGGTTTCTTGATGTTGAAACTTTAGAAACTTTGGGGTTTAAGGATGATTTAGTTTGGTTATTTGAAAGGATAGGATGGAGTGGTTTAGTGAACATAAAATATCCTACTTATCCTAGAATTGTTTTTGAATTTTTAAGCTCAATAGAGGTTGATAATGTTCAAGGTGGGGGGAAGCTTAAATTTTGTTTGTTTAATGAAAGTTATGAATGGACGTTGGGAGATTTTAATACTTGTTATGAATTGCCAAAAAATGATGTGTGTGTGATTTTGCCCCAATTTGAGAATTCACATTTTTGGCGACAAATTTCTGAACAACCTCTATTTGATCCTCATAATTCTAGAGTTTTCCAAATTATCAATCCTATTTTTAAATATGCTTACTTATTCATGAAAAACACTATATTTGGAAGGGAGGACAAAGAGGGATCAGTAAGACTTATAGATTTGTATTGTTTGTGGGCAATGGTCGAAAATGTTCAAATTAATTCTGGTTATTTCTTTCTTAGATATTTGGCAAAATTAGGGAAATCGAATTCTACCACACCTATTATTTTAGGGGGATTACTTACTCAATTGGCCTTAGTATTAGGATGTGATTTGAGTGAATTAGAGGTGGTGGAGAGTTCTTGTACATTGGATTTGAATTCATGTTTAGCAATGAAAATGATTAAGCATGAAGAGCATGGATTTAGTTTATTCATTAAAAATGGTTTCCCTTTAAAATTGCCCAATCATGATTTTACTACAATTCATAATAAAGAGAATTGGTGTTTAAAGTTAGCTAGGCAACAATCTAGAGCTTTGTCATCTTTTACTCCAAGAAATGTTTCTAAGGGTAACCAAGAGATTCATAGTTTCATGTTTCAAGATCTTAATTCTGCTTTAAAGAATATTCATAGTGATTTAGATTCAACTAATGAATTTCTTGAGAATAAGAAGCTTATGGAGGAAGAACTATTTAAAAAGCTACAAGATTAATTTAAGAGTGAGAGAGAATTGTGTGATAAGATTTCTAAAATGATGAATGCTTATAAGGCTAAAATGGAATTTCATGAAGATCTTAGAGGTTTTATGAGATTTGTGCAGGATGATATTGATAAATTGTTTGAGTATCATAATTTTTTCAGAAACGAAGTTAAATGGTTTGTTAAAGATTTTACATTTTTCTTCCCTGATTTTCCTGATTTTCCACCTCCTCCACCATATTGATTTCATCGGGACGATGAAAAGTTTAAGTCTGGGGGGGTGTCATGTACTGTTTAGTTTGGTTTTCAGTTTTTAGTTTTTGTTAGTTTTTCATGTTGGTTCATATTTTCAGTGCTTGTTGCTTTATTTTGCTTGTTTTTGAAATAATCATGGCAAAAAAAAAAAAAAAAATTTGAGAACATCAAATCTTCACTTATATGCTTTCTTGGATTCAAGTGAAATGTTAGCATGATTATTGTCTTGATTCATGATGTTCGAATGATGCTAGTAGTAAACTTTGTGTAGTTCTTTTTTCTATCTTGGGAAGCATTAATAAGCTAAGAATCTTATGATGATGAGTTTTGGTTCAACCTTAAGGATTTTATCTTCACTACACTTGTGCTTGATGCTTGAATAGTTGATGTCATTGAAATAGTCATGATTCATCTTGTTTGCTTAGTACTTGGTTTCTATGGTGATTTCTCAACTTTCATTTTGGTTACTGGATGAGGCTCAAATCATTAAAGCTCATTTGGAAAAATCAAAATATCCCAACATGTGTGCTAAAAGTACATTTGTGAATAAGTTTTGCACAATGCAAACACTTATAAAAAAAAAAAGTAAAAAAAAATAAGGGATATAAAAAACAGTTGTCATGAGTGGAATCTAGCAAGTCACCCCTTTGAGACCGAGTTAGGTTACTGGGGAAATGACTGTCTAGCTTCCCTTGAGATTGAGCACACCTTTGAGACCTTGGGTTAGTTGAGAAATATGAATCAAGTGAATGGTGAGTAAGTGCCTATCACTGGTTACTTGTCTTTCACTGGAAACATTAGGAATTCAAATTTGATGACGACTTGACTAGGACATGGATTGAGACTTGAAGGGTGTTGAGTTACTTTTACACTGTGCACAAGATTCTTATGCTTGAACCATACTTTACTTGTTTCCATGATCACGCTTGTTAATGAAACTTTTTGATAGAGTTAGGAAAGTGCACTAGGTTTTATGAATGTGTCATAGAACATATGAATTTAGACTGCAGCATTTTGCTTGAGGAAAAGCAAAGGTTTAAGTCTGGGGGTGTGATGTGCGTAAATTATATACTCTTTTATGCATATTTTTACGCACATTTACATACTTTGAGCATGCTTGATCTATGCATTTTTATACTTCTAGCTTTCCTTTTAGCATATTTACTCTTTTGGTTCAGAGATCTGCTTTTTGTGCATTTTTTGTACACAGGAGTCGAAATTGGTGAA
Organism: Zingiber officinale; assembly: GCF_018446385.1. Classification (NCBI taxonomy): domain Eukaryota; kingdom Viridiplantae; phylum Streptophyta; class Magnoliopsida; order Zingiberales; family Zingiberaceae; genus Zingiber; species Zingiber officinale. The sequence continues at coordinate 69,854,931 of NC_056007.1, read as the reverse complement.
GATTATGCGTCCTCGGACAAGCTTGGAAGGAATTGAAGGGAGAGAGCATCAGGCCGTGTACCACACACGACCGTGTAGTTTTAACAGGAAGGGAAGAGGACATGGCCGTGTGAATCTCACACGGCCGTGTCTTGATTTGAAGAAATTAGAGCAGATGCCTTACATGGCCGTGTAGATCTACACGGCCGTGTGAGGTTTCCAGAGGCCAAGCAGGTGGTAGCCGTGTGCACCACACAGCCGTGTAGCATTTCCAGATAACAGAAGGGTCCTAGCCGTGTGAGTCACACGGCCGTGCAGCTTTGGCAGAGAAGGAAGAGGACATGGCCGTGTGAATCTCACACGGCCGTGTCATGGGGTCGTGTGGCGCCCGATTTCCTCCTCTATTTAAACCCTCCTTCATGAATTGAAAGGGGATCTCTTCCCCTTTGGGAGAAGGCAAGATTTGGTGGTATCCTCCCATTCTTGGGAGGATTTCTGGGCGATTCGAGGGGAGTTCTTGGCGATTTCGACTCCGGAGCGAGGATTGGATCCGAAGACGAGGCTTCTTCGTAGATAAGTTTTCTTTTCCCCCCTTTTCTTGGTTTCTTGGATTGGGGATTTAAGAAATGCTTGTAATCCTTATTTCTTCGGGTATTCGTCCTCGATTCATGGAGTAGATCTTGTATTCTAGGATTAAGGGAGTATTTGTATGATGGATTGATGTAATCTCTTATGGATTTGCCAATTTCTTGTTTCAATGACATTGTCTTGCTTGTATCAATTAGATCTTGAATGATTAATGGTGATTTGTGCTTAATTCTCATTCTTGATTGATTGTTTGGATTTCTTGTGGACTTAGTAAAGATAAACTCTCACTCGATCATCCGAGGGATCCACGTGACAGGTGCAAGCCTGTGTAAGGACGTTTGAGAGATAATCTTGAAGAGGAAATAGGAATATTCAAGAGAGTAGGATGGATTTTGTGATTAGTTTCTTGTATCTTGATAGATTAATAAATTGTGGGCTTCTATGTTGATCTCCGAGGAAGGCATAGTAATAGGTGCGCTTCTGTGTAAGGACAACGTAAGTTCACGTCTAATTGATCATATTTAGATACATTTCTCGGTCCTTAGCCGGTTATCTATTGCAAGAGAGAACCGGCAACTTTCTACAAGTGTTTGGCAATTGAGGGATAAGAATTGGTGAACCATTTACATTCAAGAAATCTTACAAAGAAACCGAAACTCCTAGAATCTTCCCTTATCATAACCCAAAACACTAAACTCTTGTTTGTTGATCTTTAATATTAGATTTGTTTACCTTCACTTTGCATTTGAAACAATTGGATAGTTGTTTAGCTAATTCGCATTGAGGCATTTCTAGTGCTTATTCCAGTACCTGTGGATACGATAATCTTTTATATTACTTGCGACATTTCCGTATACTTGCGGAGCGTAACAATGCTCTAAAAAGAAATAAAGCATAAACATAACTGCTCATGTCAAACTAATAGCAAAGAAAAGCTAAGAAATCTACTCATGTAATTCTACTCGCTAATCATACTACTCATCTAATAGGTAAACTACTCATCCACTAGATAAACATGGTAGAATAAAGAACTAAACTTACTGAATTCTAAACACCTTCTGAATCTTATTCCACTTGTTTAAAGACTTATTCTTTAATACTTTATACTTATGTAAAACATTCAAAAACTTATACTTATAATACTTCAAAATAGAAATCAACTTCTTCTTGGGCCCGACAACTGTACTTGCTATGCGCGCATCCCTAACTAGACCCGAGATAGCTGGTCCCGAATCTAGTAGGGTTTACTAGGTTATCTAAACCTAGGGACCGACTATGGGAGCCCAGCCCAAGGACTACTGAGAGTCCTGCATACTAGGTTATCTAAACCTAGGGAGCGACTATGGGAGCCCAGCCCAAGGACTACTGAGAGAACCTAGGGACCGACTATGGGAGCCCAGCCCAAGGACTACTGAGAGTCCTGCATACTAGGTTATCTAAACCTAGGGACCGACTATGGGAGCCCAGCCCAAGGACTACTGAGAGTCTAGTACAGTGCCACTGATAAAAGTAAAATACTTGTTATCTTTTAATACTTCTAATATATAATGCCTCGGCACTTTCTCTAGCACCTTGTGTGCCAAAATCCCTAAAGTCTTGACTTCGGGATCTACTTAAAGCCTTGGCCTTTTCTTTCTTTTCTTTATCTTTCTTATACTTGTTAATACTTCTAAAAGAATACTTCTTTAAAAAAAAACTGAAATGTTTAAGCGAATTCTAACTTTGAAATGATTAGATAAACTGAAATTCCACACTTAAACATACTAAGAGTGAATGCTTAAACAAACTGAAAGGGAATACTTAAACAAACTAAGATTGGATGCTATAACAACTGAAACTGCTATACTTGAGAAGTTCTAAAACTGTAGTTTAAACAAAAATAAATCTACATGCCATTTAACAAAATAATTTGCATACTAAGCTAATCAAAATGCTGCATACCATAAGCTTTAACAAAATCTTCATGTCAAACTTAATAAAATCTACGCTTGTAAGCTCGATAAAAATCTGTGTTAGAATATTAACTAAAAATCTACACTTGTAGCTCTAAAGGGATTGTTCATGCTTAGTTATTCAACACAAAACTAAACCTATTTAAAGTCACAAACAATCAGAGAAATCAAATGCTACAACATAGTTATTCAACACAAAGAAATCTGTTAAAGCTTAATACCCTTGTAAAACTTATACTTTTATAGAGCAGTAGAGATCTTTAAACATGTTACAACATGATCTAAACCGATTTACTAAACCGTAAGCTCAAACCGGAAACTAAATCCACAGAATGAAAATTTAAATCTAAATCTGAACAAGTAGTAGGGTAATAAGGAAAACATAAGGGTTGTTCAACTGAAATCTAAACCTGCAGATTGAAGCTGAAGCTGAAATACTAAACGAAAATCTGCACTGCAAAGGAATATAAATCTGCATGCCAAAAAAACATTAATAACACCAGGTCTACCCTCATGTTAAAGAATTGACAAAGGAGGGTCTTATATAGCTACTAAAATCCATTTGAATGTTTCCATAACTAAAGCTGTTCACACCTATTACATAACACAACCGAACCCAAGCATTCTCAGTTTAGTGCTACGGTAAGGGAACAAAAGCATAACCCTTCGACAGAAATCCACCAAAAATAGAACTACATGCTAATTAAACTAAACTTTTCTTATTCATAGCCTAGCAGCAAGAATCTAAGGCTTGCATCCCTTCCAACTAACCAAATTAAGCTTGCTGAAAGCTCAGAACAGAATCCTATATGAAACTGATTCACGACTTGAACCTATACAGGGCAATCTATAAACCAGTAACTCATCTTATTTATCCAGAATGCTAGAACTATGTTACAACTTGGAAAACTCAACTAAACCGAATTCATATGCCTAACCTCTGAACTCACAGCAAAAATTTCAAAAGAAATGAATTGCTGTGCTAAACAAAACTTCACAGTAAAATTCGAAAAAAGGAATAAGCAAGGTTCAGAATCTAATCCAATAAAAAAACAAAACCCTTTCCCTCTTTCTTAACAACTCACGGCAGTAAGCCCTAAACCCCAATCTTCACAGGAAATTCGAAATGAAAAGGAACAAGGAATCGAAACTATCCTACTGCAGGTGAGTAGCGTCTTACTTGGCTTCTTGGTCTCACAACCAGAGGAGGAGAACTTCTAGGGTTTCGGCTAGCTCGAGTTTCCCGGCCTCTCCTTGCGCCTATAGCTTCTTCTCGGTGAGAGGATCTCGGGAAGGCGAAGAGCTCTCGGATGAACCTTGGCCGACCGCCGGAAAACTATGCCCTTGCCGCGACTTTATTCTCCGCCCGAGAAAAGAATCGCTGCTGCTCACGTGAGAAGAGAAACGCCGTCGGGAGAGAGGAAGGAGAGGAAAATTAGGTTTAGGGAAAAGGTTTCGGGTTACGGTAATTAACACCTAAGTTCCCCCTTTAATTTCCCCAAATTCTGTTAACTTAAATAACTTTCCTACCTTTTCTAAACAGAACGGACGGCTGGAGCACTTGGTCAGCCGCGGCTTGGCTCATGGTTGGAGTCGCTGGTTCGAATCCCGGCTGCAACCATTTTTCTCCCTATTATTTCTTGTTATTAACTTCTACTACTTAAATAGAATTCTCCCTTTATTTGATTAAGTAACAACTGCTAGCCCAGTTGGTTAGCTGGGTTTTGCTCGGGTCAGGGGTTGCCGGTTCAAGCCTCGGCTTGGACATTTTCTTTTTTCAAAACTTCTTTCTTTTGGTAAAAATACCAAACGACCTCCAAAAATTGCATAAAAATACTCCAAAAATTTCTAAAAATCTCTAAAATTTTTCTAAAACATTTCTAGATTTTAATAAGGTTTTTTGGGACTCCAAATCATGAAATTTGGGGTGTTACAATTATGTCGGACTAATTCCACCTGCAGGGTTTAACATGACAATCCTTATGAGCTCCTCTTGGGGACATTCTCAACCTAGATTACTAGGATATAGTTTCCTTCTATAACCAACAACACACACTATAAGTGATATCATTTCCCAACTTATCGGGCTTATTGATTTATCGAACTAAATCTCACCCATTGATAAATTAAAGAAATAAATATCAAATATATGTGCTTGTTATTATATTAGGATTAAGAGCACACACTTCCATAATAACTGAGGTCTTTGTTCTTTTATAAAGTCAATATAAAAAGAAACGACCTCTAATGGTCCTACTCAATACACTCTAAGTGTACTAGTGTAATTATATAGTTAAGATAAACTTATACCTAATTACACTACGACCTTCCAATGATTTATTCCTTTCCATCTTGGTCGTGAGCTACTGTTTATAATTTATAAGGTACTGATAACATGATCCTCTGTGTGTGACACCACACACCATGTTATCTACAATATAAATTAATTGAACAACTACATTTATCATAAATGTAGACATTTGACCAATGTGATTCTTATTTCTAGATAAATGTTTATACCAAAAGCTAGACTTTTAGTATACATCCTAACAAAAGCTTTGCTGCATATTGAATACAAAAAGAAAATATAATCTACAGGCAAAACATATTGAAGCAGATTTCTGGAACTACAGATTTCTTGGTTGCATTGGCAGGTTATCATTTTGTTAGCATTTTGGTTGATCTCTTGATGAGTTTTATTGCTCGAGATGATCAAAGTTTTAAGTGTGGGGGGAGGGAGTTAGTTATAAGTTGATTGAGATTATTTGAATTTCTATTGCTGGAATTGAAGTGTAAAAGCAGCATTGAAGAGGAAAAAAATAGTGAAAAAAAAAATAGTGGCAAGACTAAGAGTATCAAGTGTGGAGACATTGTACCAAGATTTTTGGATAGAAATCAAAATCAAGGAGAGTTTGGTTTGATATTTTGTGTTGGTAACGACAAATGATATTCATTTCTTTTCACATCAAATTGGTCAACCCATCAAGTATATTCCTCCAATACTCTCACTTCCTTCATTGAATTATTTTTCTTTGCCATTTTGTTCACTTCACTTAATTCTTTTGATTCTATTTTAGTTCTTGATGATAAAATCCTTTTGATTCATGTATGCTATGTTTTATGGTGGTGGAGAAGTAGGAAATAAGCAAGCTTATGGTAGTGAAATGTTATGAGTGACATTGAGTGAGCTCCATTTATATACATGTTTGAGTGTGAGAGTTAGAATAGGTGAATACCTTGTGAGATGCCATCTTGCTTAATTTTTCAATTGGATTGAAACCACCATACCTACTGATTATTGTTTGGATTGAATTCATGATTGTTTGTGATCTTTAGATGATCTTAGTTAAATTCCTTTTACTATCTTCTAGGTATTGCTAGGGATTTTTTTGTGGAGATGATTTTTAGATTTTCTTTACTTGCACGAGACGTTCAAGACTAAGTGTGGGGGATTTTATAACCATGACTTTACTATCCTATTTTAATTCATACATGCATGGTTTGATGTTGTTTTCATAGATGAAACCTATATTTGCATCACATTTCGTGCATTACATTTATTCTTGGACCTAATTGCAATTATCTTATTTTTGGTGTTATTTGATGATAATATGTGATTCTTATTTGGTAGGCATCAAAGGATCTTGGATTTGGATTTATTCAAACCGAATTTGTGCTCGAATTGGAGTTTAAACGAGAAGATCAAGCTATGGAGTATTATGGACCGTTCATCAAAGATCGGAGGGATCTGAACCATCTTTTGAAGATCTGGTCCATCCAACCTAAGGAAATGTAGATACAGACCCTTGATTAAGATCAATACCTTCAGATTGGATTTTGAGTGACTTTTCACAGTTGATCAAGATCCAAATCATTCTGAGTCGTCCATCATAGCTCTGATTTGATTTAAATAGAGAAGGTACAGTGCTTCATCCTTCGTCGACTTCTCCATAGTGCTCTTCGCGGCGCACATGGAGACGCGAGATTCTGACCCCGATTCCATCTCCGACCATCTTCTCAAGCGACGTCCTCAGGAGGGATCTTCAAGGCAGTTGTTAGTCTTAGATCCCGATCATCTGGAGCCGTCTGCGAGTGTTCTTTCCAGTGAAATCCTGTTTTATGCGATTCTCTGTTTTCACACAGATTCGACGGCGTTCCTCTGATCTGCGATTCTCTTCCCATCAACGACATTTGGCGGCGTTCCTCCGGTGTTCCTGAGCTCCATCCGACGACAATCCACCATTCATTGCTTCATTCTAGATTTAGAGATTATGGGTTGTAGAAATCCATATTTTCGGTCATTTATAAGTTTCGAGTTGTTTCTAGCTTGTCGGAGGCGTTCCTCTGGTGTTGCTGAGCAATCCTAGAACTGAGACGCAGCTGAGGTTCTTCACTGACGACCGAAGTTGGGCGTTCTCGTCTCCGGCTTCTTGAGTGATGGCAAGAAGTCTTGTCTTGTGTTGGTGCAATATCTCTTAGGTCAAGGTTGACTGGTTTGATCAAGCTTGAGTCTTGGTCATAGTTTCGATGTTTGACAATACATGTAGACACATGGACAATGCAGGTGCAGTTGTTCATATGGGGAGATTCTGATCAGGGACTGATCAGTGTGAATAAAGAAAAAGTCCTAGTGAGTGAAGCTAGGCAGATGGAAATCCTGGTGAGTGAAGCCAGGTGAAAGTCCTAGTGAGTGAAGTTAGGCAGATGGAAATCCTGGTGAGTGAAGCCAGGTGAAAGTCCTAGTGAGTGAAGCTAGGCAGTTGGAAAACCCTAGTGAGTGAAGCTAGGTGAAAGCCCTGGTGAGCGAAGCCAGGCAAGGGAAAATCCAGATGGATCAAGGATGATCGGATATCTGGTGTTGGGAAGTTCTGGCAGGTCAAGGGAGTGACCAGATGCTAGGCATGATGGACCAACAGGTCAAGGTTGACCGGATGTTGGTTTGAGAGGCTTGGGACTTGGTTTTGGGCAAAAAAACTAAGAGCTGGATCGATCAGTGGATCGATCCAGGCCTTTCCTAGCGAACAGAGAGCCTCTGAATCGATTAGTGGATCGATCCAGAGGTCCTAATCGATCAGCCGATCGATTGGGACGCTGCTGCTTCGCACGATAAGCGCTGGATCGATCCAGGCATTTTTCCAGAGCACAGAGGCGCTCTGGATCGATCCGTGAATCGATCCAAAGCCTCTCCGATCGATTGGGAGTTTTCGAATCGATCGGGATTCGACCGTTGCGTCGTATTTGAGCTGTAGGCGGGCGTCTCCTTCAGCACTCCTTCACCGATTCATTTTAGATCCTCACTAGCTCCTCCACAGCTCTTCTCAAGCTCGAGATCGCCAGTTCTTGAAGGTTCTTGGAGGTTCTTCCAAGTCAAGAGGCGGATCAAAGCAAGGAGAAGAAACTAGGGTTAGGGCTTTTGCACTCATTGTAAGCTTGTGAGCTTGTATTTCATTACCTTTCCCTTTCTTCTTGTATTGAGTCTTGTAGGGCTTCTCCGCCCTTGGTAGTTACCATAAAGGAGAGTTTTATTAGTGGAGGGTGTGTGTGTAGGTGTGGATCCTTGGACTAGTCACCTCTTGTGAGGTGGATACCAAGTAAACCAACCGTGTTAGCGTTGTGTGATTTGTTTCTATATTTTCCGCTGCACATCTTCGAAGAAACAAACAACGCCGAACACCGGGCACGCGACGAGCTATTCACCCCCCCCCCCCCTCTAGCTACTTTTGGTCCTAACAAGTGGTATCAGAGCGAGGTCGCTCTTCACCGGAATCATCGCCGGAAGGGTCAAGCATAACAAGAAAAGCTAGAGGGTGAAGAAGTTGGAGAAAATTCTTCAAGTTCAAGATTTTATCAAGCTCAACTTCAAGATGCAATTACAAGATGGACTTGGATTTGACACAAGGGTGGCTCCACCGTACACATCCACAAGCTTCGATTCTTGGAAATCAAGAATCAAAAATTTTCTTATGATGGAGATAGAGCAATGGTTTGCTCTAATGGAAGGCTTCAAAGCTCCAACAAACTCCAAGGGCAAGCTTCTCAAGAAAAGCAAATGGAGCTTGGAGCAAATTCAAAGGAGCGAGGCAAATGATAAAGTGACCAAGCTTTTGGTCAACTTATTGCCTAGCCACATTTTGGCTCAAATCGGAGAATTCAACGATGCCAAGGAGCTTTGGAGCAAATTGGCAACAATCCATGAAGAACCCCCCACTGTACCAAATCAAGAGGAAGCCAAAGAGGGCGACTCATTGGAGCAAGATCAAGAGGAGGACTCCGAAGTTGAGAGATGCTCAACTTCCGAAGAAGAGGAAGTCCAAGAAGCTTCATCCTCAAAGGAGTGCAATCAAAAGAGCAAGGAAGGAGCATATTCCTTGTTTCATGTACAAGAGGATGAAGAAGAAGGTGAAGCCTCCACCTCTAGGATTGAGGGGGAGCAATCTTTATTGACACCGGAGCAAGAGCAAGAAGAATCCTCCACATTCGGGTCAAGAGAAGATGAGGATGAAGAAGCTTCCACCTCCGCAAGTCAAGCAAAATCGAATGGAGGAATATCTTCGGATCAAGAGGAAGCTTCTACCTCCGGATCCAAAGGAAAAGATGCTACCCCTACAAGCAAAGGTATAAATATTTCAATTAATAATAAAAATCATATCATATGCTTTGAATGTAGGGAACATGGGCATTACAAAAGTAAATGCCCTAAATTGGTCAAGAAGAAGGGCCAAGTGGCACAAAAGGGCAAGGTGAAGCCCAAGGAGACCATTCCCAACACAAAGAAGAGCAAGGAGCATATTATATGCTTCTCTTGCAATCAAAAGGGGCATTACCAAAGTCAATGCCCCAAGGGGAAGAAGATGGTCAAGGCTCAAGGAGGCACTAGTCAAGGGGGAGCCTCCAAGGTAAAGAAGAAGGTATCTTTTCTTGAGCCTAACCCTTTACATTATGGTAAAAAGCATGATAGTTCTAATTTTTATCATTTTAATGCAATTTACCATAAGAATAGAAAGCATGAGGGCTTTAAGGAAAAGCATGTGGCCCTACATGCCAAAGCTACCCAACCTAAGGTTAGGAAGGTAGATAGACACTTGGGCGGGAACACTAAGGATAATAGATACATGCCCAAGAACAAAAATGCTCATGGACCAAAACCTAAGGATTTAATGATAGAAAATCAAGTCTTGAGGTAAAGACTTGATAAAATGAAAAAGACCCTAAAAAGGATGGAAAATATCCTACAAGGGCAAAATGAGCAATACCTAGGGCTAGGAAAATCAAAGCCATTCAATGGCCATAGAGGGTTGGGATACAAACCAAAGGCTAAGAAGGATGTGCCCTCGTACCATAGAGTTCCATATAGTTATGGAACAAACCCTAGGTCTAGTGGTCAAGCCAAGAATACTAGGGAAGTCATCCCTAAGAGTATTTTTGCGATAAATGTGACTAAGACTTCTAAGAAGTCTAAGAAAGTCACTAACAAGGTCACAAGGGAGGCTATCCCTAGAGTTGACCTAGAAAATGTGACCAAGGCTTCTAAGAAGCCCAACAAGGTCACTAGGAAGGTATCTAGGGAAGTAATCCCTAGTGAGTACCTAGAGCATCCAAGGAGCACCAATAGGTGTTGGGTTCCTAGGAGCATCTTCTCTACCCCATAGATGGGTTAGAGAGTGTCAACTCCGATTAGAAGGGTAGTTAACCCAACTTTGAGGAAATTGACACTCAAGGAGCATTTTCAAGGTTTTTTGTTAACCTTTGAAAATGAAATGAAATGATTATTTACTCCTTGAAAGAGTAAAATGCGCCTAATGGTGGAAAGATTGATTCTATCTAAAATGGCACAAATTGGGAAAACCTTGAGAAATACCAAGTTGAGATTTTGGTATTCTCTTAGAAATTTAAGGCAATCCGGGCCTTGGTTTATGTGATTACTCTTGATGAAACATGGAATATGCCAACATTTGAGGACATGCTTAATTTTTAAGTGGCATAAACAAATCAAGAGAAATAGAAATGTCAATTTAGGTTTTGGCATTTTTGTGAAGCATTTAGGGCAATCTAGGTTAACTTTTTTAAGTTAAAACAAGTAGTATATTTAGAGTTTAGCTAAGTGGTTAAGGATACTTAGATAAGAAATCTAGGTATATTTTATTTATGCTAAACCTTGCCATGATTGTTTGCCCATCATATGCCATGACATCATGTCTATTTTTGCATTCATGTCTTATTATGAAAAATCCAAAAATACCATGTCATGACATTCATACATCATGTAGTTATAGGACATTTTCTTTTGAAAAATTATTTCCTTTTGATGTATGCCATAACATAATCATGCATTAAGGTTAATTCCTTGTAATTAAGGACAAATGACATTTAACAACACTTATTAACAAGTGACATCCTAGGTGGATGTCTAATATCTCTAAAATGCCTAGATAGATATGCATGATCCCTAGAATAGGGCAAAACCAAAATCTCACATCTCACAAAGACCTATAAGATGACTTGTATGTGTTTTAGTGCATATTAGATACAAGTGAGATGTTAGGATGATGAACAAAACTTAATATGTTGATTTAGTGCATTCTTTTGAGTTTTAAATTCATCAAAGCACATAGTTATGTGTTTTCCCATCATTGGGAAAGCTAATGTACAAGTCATGTGCATTAAGCCCAAGGAACATGGTGGGAAATTGGTTTTGAAAATGTTTTCAAAATGATTTTGGAAAACCTTGGTGAAGGCTATCTTTTGATAATACTCACCATTGAATAGTTAGACATAAACTTGAAGAATACGCTAAAGTTTTAGCAAGTTTTCAAGCTTGTGTCAATCTTTGAAAATATGATGTATTTTCATAGAAAACTATTTTTCCATGATAAAGTATACCCTAAACAATGTCTACACGAAATTTCATGATTTTTGAATTTTTGTAGAATTTTCTAGGGGCCTCTGAAGGTGACTGAAATCATTTTTCAGCAACTATCAGACCTCGATCGGTCCACCGATCGATTGAGGGTCTCATTCGATCAGTGGATCGATTGGGAGCAAGCTTCTCATGAATAGAAGCTTGCTGGATTCATCAGCCGATCGATCCACAAGGCCTGAATCGATTAGTGGATCGATTCAGCAAGGTTCAATCGATTGGAACCCAACTCCAATCGATCCAAGTTGCTGATTTTGGCTGGGAAGGCCTGATTTCAGCATTTTGAACCTATGTTAGTCTAGGTAACCATTCCAAACCCCTCAAAATACATTTGTATACATAAAAAGAGTGTTTTCGTGTTAAAAACAAGGATGGATTGGTTAAGGAAGACTATATTGAAGTCTAGGGTGAGGTTTGTTTCAAATTTTGAATATTTGAACCTCAAAGCTTCTAAATTTGGGTTTCCTAAAGGATTAGGGATTCCAAGTCATTGTTGGTGCAATGACAGAAGTTACCACCATGTCTTTAGGAGGAGGGACTCTTTAAAGGCATGAAAATTATTTTTCATGAACCTTGGAAGGTGGTTAACCTTCCGTTAAGTGGATAATGCTCAAGGATGGACATTTGCCTACATTGAGGAAGAATGTAGGGTTAAGGATAAATGAAGGGAATGAGTCCGTCATTATCGTGTTGGTCACAACGAGTGAAGTTGTGAACAATGATGAGCAACTCTTCAGGGGGAGAGTTTTCAACAATGGGGCATTTGTTGAAGTGTGCCTAAAATTGAGGCACGGGTTGATGTGTGCTCAAAGATGGGTTGATGTGTGCCAATAGGGGGAGAATGTGTGGTTTAAGTTAGGCCTTCATTACCTATGGGGGAGGTCATAGGGGGAGAATGAAGGGAACCAACATTCATACTTTGGCATGAATGGAGTTAAGGCTATGGGATTAGCTTAACTCAGAATGGTCCAAACTTAAAGGTATTGTCAAACATCAAAAAGGGGGAGATTGTTGGTGCAATATCTCTTAGGTCAAGGTTGACTGGTTTGATCAAGCTTGAGTCTTGGTCATAGTTTCGATGTTTGACAATACATGTAGACACATGGACAATGCAGGTGCAGTTGTTCATATGGGGAGATTCTGATCAGGGATTGATCAGTGTGAATAAAGAAAAAGTCCTAGTGAGTGAAGCTAGGCAGATGGAAATCCTGGTGAGTGAAGCCAGGTGAAAGTCCTAGTGAGTGAAGCTAGGCAGATGGAAAACCCTAGTGAGTGAAGCTAGGTGAAAGCCCTGGTGAGTGAAGCCAGGCAAGGGAAAATCCAGATGGATCAAGGATGATCGGATATCTGGTGTTGGGAAGTTCTAGCAGGTCAAGGGAGTGACTAGATGCTAGGCATGATGGACCAACATGTCAAGGTTGACCGGATGTTGGTTTGAGAGGCTTGGGACTTGGTTTTGGGCAAAAAACCAAGGGTTGGATCGATCCAAGAGCTGGATCGATCCAGGCCTTTCCTAGCGAACAGAGAGCCTCTGAATCGATCAGTGGATCGATCCAGAGGTCCCAATCGATCAGCCGATCGATTGGGACGCTGCTGCTTCGCCGGGATCGATCCGTGAATCGATCCAAAGCCTCCCCGATCGATTGGGAGTTTTCGAATCGATCGGGATCCGACCGTTGCGTCGTATTTGAGCTGCAGGCGGGCGTCTCCTTTAGCACTCCTTCACCGATTCATTTCAGATCCTCACCAGCTCCTCCACAGCTCTTCTCAAGCTCGAGATCGCCAGTTCTTGAAGGTTCTTGGAGGTTCTTCCAAGTCAAGAGGCGGATCAAAGCAAGGAGAAGAAACTAGGGTTAGGGCTTTTGCACTCATTGTAAGCTTGTGAGCTTGTATTTCATTACCTTTCCCTTTCTTCTTGTATTAAGTCTTGTAGGGCTTCTCCGCCCTTGGTAGTTACCATAAAGGAGAGTTTTATTAGTGGAGGGTGTGTGTGTAGGTGTGGATCCTTGGACTAGTCACCTCTTGTGAGGTGGATACCAAGTAAACCAACCGTGTTAGCGTTGTGTGATTTGTTTCTATATTTTCCGTTGCACATCTTCGAAGAAACAAGCAACGCCGAACACCGGGCACGCGACGAACTATTCACCCCCCCCCCTCTAGCTACTTTTGGTCCTAACATCTTGTGTATATTGGTTGTGAGTTAGATCGATTTATTTCACTTTGTTACTGTTTTTGTAGCTAGATCAGATTTCTTTAGATGTTTGTTATGTTCTTTGTTAGTTAGAGCCCTAAAGCCAATCATATGATGATTGTTGTATGGACTCGATGTATCATATTCCTATATATTTATAAAGTCATTTCTTTATGGTTATTATACTTACTTGTATTGGTGTCAAATAACTAAGTATAATAGTATCCTTGAGTAGAAGGTTCTTATCTATATCAATCGATTGGTTGAATTGATAGTGAGATGATATAGAGAACACTACTCTTAATCATTCCTAATCAAGTATTAACATTCAGGGACAATGTTAATGTGATGAGACTAGCATGTAGGTCAACTCGATGACTTGATCTCTCAAGTCATGGATATAGAGATATCATGTTGACACATGGGTATGCATTGGAGAATGTATACTGAATGACCCGCCATGATAAAGTATCATGGATCGTTATATTAGTGTCATATACTTTCTCATGTGACTGTTAGTATGACTATAAGTCCTTGGACTTGAAGTCACCATGGTTCCCTACATAAGGAGTTGCATGCTTTGGCTTCGTCAAACGTCACCCATAATTGGGTGGACTATAAAGGCGATTACTGGGTGTGTAACAAATTATGCGGAGGGATGTGAGTGAAGTAGATAGGATCTATCCCTCCTATATGATGGGAGTGACATCATGATTCTTGATAGAGTGAGACCACTAAGTGCATGGTCATGCCCAAATGAGTCAATATGAGATATTGAGCTCATTTGTTTAGAGTGAGTCTACTTGGAGTTCAAGATATAGATTGATTAGAGGATGACATAGTATATGCCTCAATTGATCAATCTAGATATCAAGGATAGAAGGACATTGTCACATATTGTGAGAATTACAATTAGTAGTCACAAAGGCGATGTTGGATCTCAACATTCTTGTAACTTGGGTAGTAATGATGTGTTGCTAGATACCGCTCATTACTTATGCTTCTAAATAGGTTTAGGAGCATTGTCAACGTTACAAGAACCTATAGGGTCACACACAAAGGGAAATTAGATGGAGAATAGGTTCATATGATGAACCAAGAGGGTTAGGTTCATGTGATGAACCAAATTGGATTAAGAGTAATCCAAATTAGACTAATTGAGTTGGACTCAATTTGATTCATGTGTCCAATGAGTCTAATTTAGATTATGACTCATTGAATCAATTTAATTTAATGGATAGAGATTCACTAAATTAAATTGACTTGAATCAAAGGTTGGATTTGATCAACCATGCGAGATAAGAAGTCAAGTTTGACTTGACTTGAGAGGGAAGATGAAGGGTCAAGTTTGACTTGACCAAATGCCACCTCATTTGTGACTTGGCATGGGCCGACCAATGATGGTGTTTCACATCATCAAG
Organism: Zingiber officinale; assembly: GCF_018446385.1. Taxonomy (NCBI): domain Eukaryota; kingdom Viridiplantae; phylum Streptophyta; class Magnoliopsida; order Zingiberales; family Zingiberaceae; genus Zingiber; species Zingiber officinale. Next base: position 69,839,883 of record NC_056007.1, on the reverse strand, counting down.
GCCACATCATTGTGTGCCACCTCATGAGGAAGACCAAGAGCCATGACTCTTGGTATTACATGGAGGTTTAAAACCCCTCCATTAAGTGGTCGGCCACATTAGTGAGGCATTAAGCAATTTTGTGTGCTAATTCAAGTCTTCTTCTTCATCTCTACATTCTCTTCTCCCTCTCATCCTCCATTGCCGTGACCACCAAGAGTGCCAGCATAATCTAAGTGGTTTTTCTCCACCTTTTGTCATGTCGATATATATAGAGGGGTGTACACTTGACACCCTACGAGATCCGACAACTCTTGGACGAGCGGGATAAGCGAAGGGCTTCGCTACAAGGGTAACTCTCTTTTCATGTAGATCTAAGGTAGATCTAGGGTAGAAACATGTACATGATTTAATTTTTAAATATATCTTCGCACGGATCCGTGGCTAGCTTCGGGGTTTCCGTAACGCAAAAAGCGGTTTTTGTAGCTCGAATTGCTAACAGTGGTATCAGAGCCACGTGCGAAGCATGTACTTGTTTGTATTTTGTTTTTATGAAAAGATATCAGATCTGTAAATTTCTATAAGTTTACTATTTTATGGATTTTGTGAGTATTTTTCTTGTAGAGGCGAAGCAACAAGTGTTTGGACACTTGTAGGCTTCAACTACCGAGAAAAACCTTCCGAAACGGCAAGATCTCGCCCAAATTATTTTGGGACAACAGCTTAAGGCACTGTTAGATCAAGATGGGACACTCGCGATATTCTTTTCGCGAGAAGGGGCACTGCCCCTAACCCCGTAAGGGGCATTGTCCCATGATCGCGTCCGAAAACAACTAAATGGGACCGCTGGGAAGTTGTAACTCATAAAATTGATAAAAACAGTAGTCAAATTATAGAAATTTACGTAAAATACATAATTTAGAATTATGTGTTATATTGTGATGGTCATGGCCCAAAAACCCCAATATGATTGGTTAAAATGTGTTGTAATTCATAATATGGCCTGCGCGCCATTTTTGTGTTGTGCGTGTTGTATTGATATGCGACCTGCGCTTCGTACGTTCTTTTTATGTTCCTGTTGAAAATAGTTTTTAGACTCGAATGTAACTCGAGTTTCATATTGTAATGTACAAAATGAAGCGATGGAAGGTCCACTCAAGAAGGAGTTACGAGGAGGGTGCGATCAACACATGACGGTCAAAAGGAGGCGCTTGAAGAAGTCGTTGACCCTAGGTTGACCGTTCGATCTTTTCATTGGCTTGAAAAGATCGCAGTAGGGCCATGACCTCATCACAAATTATTTGCTTGTGTGTATATGATGCATGCTAATGTAGGGTAATTAGTGCCTTAATGCGTATATGATACACATTCACGATTAGATTAGATCTTAATCAAATCAACTCGAAATGCCTACCAAGTTTTGATACCCATCACTACCTCGATTATTTGTTGTTGTTGAATCTGTCAAAGCAGAGCAACACATTTTATCTTGGTAGAGTGTGGAGGGATAGTCTTAGTCCCGCCTATCAAAGCTTGGGTGAGTACAAACTCAATTAGATTGAGTATAACTAGTTAACTCAATTGGATCGGGTATAACTATAGGCATTTTTTCAATGGTTGGAAGATAGGATAAAAATCACATTTATACTAAATCTTGGGTGATTTAGCCAAAGCTAACTCAAGTTTTAATATAAATGACGATCTTGATCCTATAAACAAGAGTTGCATAGAGATGTAATTGATAATTAGTTATCTACCGATCATACTAAGTCTTGGGCGATTTAGCCAAAGCTAACTCAAGGCATAGTATGATGTGGATCTTGTCCCGCGAGAATTATAGCTAATCGGTATGAATCTAGTAGTGTGGTTTTACCACATCCATGACTTGATTCTACGAAAGTTCTATAATTCAGTGGGAGCATCATTTAGTTAAAGACCTAATTAAATGATAAATGGAATATGATATTTACTCTCTGCTTTATTTATGTTGTAGATTGCCATGTTGATAAACACGAATACTTTCTTCCTGCGTTTTGTCCTTGACAAGGATAAGCTCAATGGAGCTAATTTCCTGGGCTGGTACAGGAATCTGAGAATCGTTCTCACACAAGAAAGAAAACTGTACATCCTGGAGCAACCCATTCCCGAGGCACCTCCTGCCACTGCCACGTGAGCTAACCGAGATGCTTATAAGAAGCATCAAGATAATGCATTAGATGTGTCATGCCTCATGCTCATGACCATGAATTCTGAGCTTCAGAAGCAACACGAGTTGATGCTTGCTTATGATATGGTTGAACATCTTCGTCAACTATATCAAGGACAAGCGAGGCATGAGAGATTCGAGATCTACAAGGCACTGTTTCAGTGCAAGATGCAAGATGGGACTCCCGTAGGTCCATATGTGCTCAAGATGATTGGGTACATAGAGAACCTACAGAGGTTGGGATTCCCACTTGGACAAGAGCTGACCACTGACTTGATCTTGCAATCCTTGCCAGAGAGCTACGGTCAATTTGTCATGAATTACAACATGAATAAAATTGACAAGCCACTACCTGAGCTACTAAGCATGTTGAGAACTGCTGAGCTCAACCTTAAGAAGGTAAAGTCCAACTCCATTTTGATAGTGCAAAAGCATAAAGGCAAGGGTAAGCCTAAAGGTAAGGGAAAGTCTCAAGCCAAGGGCAAAGGCAAGATAATGAAACCTAAAGGAGGGGTTGCCAAGTATGCTACCTGCTTCCACTGCGGTCGGACCGGACACTGGAAGAGGAACTGCAAAGTATATCTGGAAGATCTTAAGAAGAAGAGAAGTGAGACTTCTACTTCAGATATATATATTATAGAAGTCAATCTATCTATTTCTGCATCGTGGGTATTGGATACCGAATGTGCTTCTCACATTTGTACTAATGTGCAGGTGCTGAGAAATAGCAGGGAATTGACGAAGGGTGAGGTGGACCTACAAGTAGGCAATAGAGCACGGGTTGCTACTGTTGCTGTAGGAACTTACTATCTATCTCTTCCCTCTGGACTTGTACTAGAATTAGATGAATGTTGTTATGTGCCTACTCTTACAAAGAACATCATTTCAGTCTCTTGTTTGGACAAGAAAGGCTTTTCTTTTGTAATAAAGAACAAATGTTGTTCCGTTTACTTAAATGAAATGTTCTATTGTAGTGCACCTCTGATAAACGGACTCTACATTCTAGACTTAGAGAACCCCATCTATAACATAAGTACCAAAAGGTTCAAGTCAAATGATATGAACCGAACCTATCTTTGGCATTGTCGCTTATGTCATATAAATGAGAATCGCTTATCCCAGCTCCATAAAGATGGTTTGCTGGACTCATTTGATTTTGAATCATATGAGACATGTGACTCATGCCTACTAGGCAAGATGACCAAGACTCCCTTTAGTGGACACAGTGAAAGAGCAACTGACTTGTTAGGAGTTATACATAGTGATGTATGTGGCACTTTCAATGTCACTGCCAGAGGCGGATATTACTTCTACATTCCCAGTCAACACAAAGTGTTTGTGGCTAAGACTGGGGTATTTCTAGAAAAGGACTTTGTTTCTAGAAAAACTAGTGGGAGTACGTTCAATCTTAAAGAAGTTCAAGATATGGACCATAGCACTAAAGGCTTGATGGAAGTTGAAGTGGAACCACAAAGTGTTGTGGATGATGAGATTGTTGCTCAAGAAGTTGAGGAACAACAACCAGTTCAAGTAGACCTACCTCTTCGCAGGTCTGATAGGGTACGACGTTAGCCTGAGAGATACTCATTTCATTTGTCTGACCATGATGACGTTGTGCTCATTGAGAATGCACCTATCTCCTATCAGGAAGCTGTGATGAGTCCAGATTCTGAGTCATGGCTAGAGGCCATGAGATCCGAGATGGAATCCATGTACACCAACCAAGTATGGACTTTGGTTGATCCACCTGAAGGCGTCAAACCCATTGGGTGTAAGTGGGTCTTTAAAAGAAAGACTGATATAGATGGAATTATTACCTATCAAGGTCGCTTGGTAGCTAAAGGTTTCAAGCAAATTCATGGTATTGACTATGATGAAACCTTTTCTCCAATAGCGATGTTTAACTCCATTCGGGTCATGCTTGCTATTGCAGCATACCACGATTATGAGATCTGGCAGATGGATGTCAAAACCGCGTTTCTGAATGAAAACTTACTCGAGGATGTGTACATGACACAACCTGAGGGTTTTGTAGATCCACAGCATACTGGCAGAGTATGCAAGCTGCATAAGTCCATATATGGACTAAAGCAAGTTTCTCGGAGCTGGAATCTTCGATTCGATGATGCCATCAAACAGTTTGGTTTCATCAAGAATGAAGATGAACCCTGTGTCTACAAGAAGGTTGTTGGGAACACAGTTGTCTTTCTTGTATTGTATGTGGATGACATACTACTCATTGGAAATGACATCCCTTTGCTGCAGTCTGTAAAGACTTGGCTAGGGAATTATTTCTCAATGAAGGACTTAGGCGAAGCAACCTGTATTTTAGGAATAAAGATCTATAGAGATAGATCTAAGAGATTGTTTGGCCTAAGTCAAAGTACATATATTGACACGGTATTACTACGGTTTGCCATGCAGAATTCCAAGAAAGGATTTCTACTGATGTCACATGGTGTGAGTCTTTCGAAGACTCAAAGTCCCTCTTCTAGAGAAGAGAGAGACTGAATGGATAAGATCACTTATGCCTCAGCTATAGGATCTATCATGTACGTCATGCTATGTACTCATCCTGATGTTTCATATGCTTTGAGCATGACGAGCAGATACCAGTCAGATCCACGTGAGTGTCACTAGATAGCGGTCAAGAATATTCTTAAGTACTTAAGAAGGACTAAAAAAATATTTCTTGATATTTGGAGGCGATGACAAGCTAGCTGTCAAGGGTTACAGTGATGCTAGTTTCCAAACTAACTAGGATGATTATAGATCGCAGTTTGAGTGTGTGTTTTGTTTGAATGGTGGTGATGTGAGCTGGAAGAGTTCGAAGCAGGACACAGTTACTGATTCTACAACAGAGGCTGAGTATATTGCTGCATCAGAAGCAGCAAAGGAGGCAGTTTGGATCCGCAAGTTCATTACTGAGCTTGGGGTGGTTCCTAGCATAGCCGATCCTATAGAGCTCTATTGTGACAACAATGGAGCAATTGCACAGGCTAAGGAACCTCGCTCACACCAGCGGACCGAACACATACAACGGAGCTTCCATCTCACACTACAAGAAAAACCCTCATAGACATCGGTGGAACAACAACGGTTTTAAGCAAAAACCGATGTCTTTGAGTATTTTACACCGATTTTTCTAAAAACTGGTGTCTATGAGCGCAGATTTTCGCTCATAGACATCGGTTTTTTAGCTGGTGTCTATGAGCGCCTTTTTTTTTGTTAATAGACACCGGTTTTAACAGCGGTTTTTAAAACCCGATGTTAATGAACCAAAAAAAAATAATTTAATTTTTTCACCGACCAAAATTTACAAGACTTCACAAAATTCCCTCCAAACCTAAACCAATATCGTGCCCCTTCTCTCAGCATAAACCTAAACCTAAACCTAAACCTCAGCCTCATCTCCCTCTTCCCCTTCCGCTGCCTCGCCCTCGGAGATCTCGCCGTCGCTGTCCCCTTCGTCTGCAAGTCCTGGTACCGCGCCTCCCTCGACCCTAGCTGCTGGCGCCGCCTCAACTTCCGCTCCCTCGATGTCTCGCCGTCGCCGTCCCCTTTGAACAGTGGGTTCATTTCCTCGTCACATCTCCCTGCCCGATTCCGCCGACCCTTCTCTTCTTTCCATTTTTCCCGAGTCGACAGAGCCACTCGTCGCGCCATTTCGCTGCCTAGCTGAGCTTCGCAGGCAGCGCCACAGCTGACGGGGCACAACGCGAGGACGAGTGGAGGCGAGACGAAGAAGAAAGAGGCAAGTGTATCTACCTGTGATAACTCGAAATCCATGAGGTATAGTGGGGTGGAAAACCTATAGAAAGTGAAGATTTGGTATGGATTTCGACTGGTTTTCTTCTGGTAAAGGCTTTGATTGTTCTTCCTGGAGATGTTTTGATTTACTTCTTTTGTAGACACTTTCGATATGTTTTCCTCTTCTGTGGATGTGTTTGATTGGTTTTTCTTTGTATACGATTCGGGTTGGATTATTCTCGGTGGGATGTGTTCTTGTTGGAGGTTTCGGTTGAAGGTTACTGCTTGGTTTGCGTATGTTACCCAAAATTGTTTGACAGTGATTTCTGATGTGTTCACAGTAGGTTTTCCTAGAGATTTTGGCTGGTGTTCGATGATTTGAGGTTGAGTTGTGTTGTGTTTTCCATGATGAACAAGTTGTAGAGAGTTGCACGTTACCTGTTTGTTAGAATGGGACACAGAGAGGTCAAAAGTGATTCGAGCTTTCCTTGAAGTTTTGGTTCTTAATTGGAGGGTTTCGGAATGATTTAGAGTCGAATTTGTGTCTTCGTGAGAAGTTGATTTGAAATCTTTGGGTAATTTCCACTCAATGAATTTTCCCCTGCAACATCGTTTACGGATTTCTTTTGATTTGGTTTCTGGTTTAGCTCACTTAGAATGTGATAGCAGATCAGGAAAATTAATGATGCATTGTCAGGACTGGTGTGTGGAAGACCTTTCTGTGCTAAAAATTGATCTTTATCGACGAGTTATCGCTGCAATGAGGAGAGCTGGTGACTACGTATATTCTTGATGTTTATTTGTTCCCATTCTGTAACCTCTGCTGGTTCTTAGGCAGTATTTTGTTACTTTCTCCTATAAACATGATGTCTTGAGTTTGTGAGTCAGTGATTATATGCAGCCTTAGCATTTCTTTATCTATGATCATATTTTTTCTCAGGTTTGTTGATAAGTCTGTGCATATGTTTGATCAACGTAACCTAACTTCTGGTGGTGTTGGTGCACCAGTACACAAACTTGATGGTCACAAGGTTGTTGTTCTCTATGTTCAGGCATGCTGTATTACTATATTATTAGCATTGGAATACTTCTGTTAACTGCTGCTATAACTTACTGTTCTTTTAACTTTATTCCAGTGGTTTCTTGACAAAGCATCAATTTTTAGAAGAGTTGCTGAGGATGGCTTCCTCAATATATGGGATTATGAAGGTATTTGTTTATCTATAATGAAGGTTATGGAAAGTCATTTTCCCATATATTTTTTTGAAGCGAGTCTTTAAAGACAATAGAGGACCACACTCGTCTTCTGTCCATGTGATGATGCCATTCATGCCCAACACTAAAGGCATTTTTTTTTTGGTGAAATAAGCATCACTGCAATCTTCCATCGCCTCTATTGTCGGGGTTGTTAATTTTAATATAATTAACCTTTATCATGTTAATCGTGATGTGTTTGTCTTAATTATTTGGGCTTAACTATATGGATCTTATCTTAATGAGTGTAGATCTAATGCTTGATCATTAGATCTAATGAGGTATCTGCAGATCTAATGCTTGATCATTTATCTGTGAGTTCAAGATGACTTTTTTTTTACGCCGATCAGCAATCTGTAGCAATAGCACATAGTTGTATGCAGATCTAATGCTTAGATCATTCCTCTATGAGTTCAAGATTACTTTTTTTAACACCGATCAGAAATAAATCTACATATTTCCCAGAAAATAGAGAGGTTTCATCTTTCTAAGTGATATGAACTTGTTATCTCTGATAGTTTTTGTGATCATAACATAGACCAAGGAAGAAATCTTCAAGAAATGAGTTTTTTTTTTATTTAATGGATCAGGCAAATAATTGTTTTGATATATGAAATTGTTTTCTTCTTGTCCAATTGATTTACATAGATTTTTTCTTCTTTTAATAATTGATAGAAGATTGATTTTTCAAACCTTTGATAATGTGATATTCCATAATGAAACTCATAAAAGAGGAGCACAGAGATTATAGTCTTCATTTCCATGTGTTATTTATGTTTCCTAGTATTGTTATGTTCTTTGGAAATCTCCTTGTAAGAGTTTGCAAAAGTGTTATGTTTGTCCATCCCTGAAGCCTTGTCCCTTTGAAGCCTAATGTCTAGCAATGGGTTCATCAAGGCCTCATATAATGTCATTGTGCATAAGAGAGATGCAAGTTCTTCTACAGTGTATTTCGATACCTTGCTCAGATACACTAGTTTTGAATAGCATATATAAATTTATGAAGAAATAGTGAAGCAAATTTTGTATAAGCTAAATAGCCTTACCGCGACATCTACATGTGTCAGGATGGGGAACTAATGAGAAGACACTGATCAACATTTTAGCGCATAGAAATGCCACCCAAAGAAAGCAGATTCAGTTGGCTTACGAGGAATTGTACAACGAGAGTCTCACCAAAAAGCTCGAATCAGAACTGAAAGGAAACTTTGAGGTGGTTATTTTTCTCAACCTTTATTGTCCAATGAATGTTTTTATCTATAGGGGCAACATCATTTGCAGAAGCTAATATTAATTATTTGAAAAATTTATAAATGTGAAGAGATCGACATGAACTTAGATATGACTTGAACCAATACTATGAATGTAAGTACATAATTAATGGTAGATTGATAGGACTTGTGGCTTGTTATGCGTGATATGCTTATGTACACTATCACATTGTAGCGGTGTATTTGATTATGTTTGATTCTTCAGAAAGCTGTATATCGCTGGAAACATCCACACTTCCAATCAAAACTTGACACTCTTAATTTGATAGCATGTAAACGTTTACAAAAAGCATTAGATGTTTTGTTTCACAAGATTGAAAACTAGTTGCTTCTACTTAATATGTACATGGTTTATGCATATGGCTTAGGTGAAAAGGAGAAAAGAACCCACACAAATTGGGACGAATTTAGCTCTGACATAGCATGTACAGTAGCTTAGGGATGACCTTAAGCAATTCACACAACATAAAACACATGAATTAAACAACCCATATTAATTGACCTACATCCCATTAAAGAAAATTTATATGTTGACTTAAGCAATCCTTATGCAACCATTAATGAGTGTAGCATTCTCTCATTTCATAAGCTTATATGGTTGCTTTATTTGCCTAAAATAAGTTACAAACCGGATGCTATGCTTTTGTTACAAACCGGATGCTATGCTTTTGTTACAAACCAGATACTAGTTGGAGACTAAATGATTGCCTAAGAAGAAAGGAATTAGAGATTAGGAGCTGCAGTGAGTAGAGTGGCTGGATAAGCTATCTTAAATGGTAACCTTAGGATTAAAGTATTGATTACATTTTTTTAACCTGCTCAACTTCCTCTAAATATCTAACACATTGATACTCGAATTTAACCTAACCTATTAAGATAAATGGGTAATCAAACCTAAAGGGTACCCATTACCATATTTAGCTATACCAATGAATTTCAAGTTCAACTAGAAGTAAGAGTGAGTGTCAATATGCCTGTGGGTACCTCAAGAATAGGGAACTCTTTGTTTTTATGATTTAACCCCTCTTCATTATTTTACTCACCTCTTTTGTTTTTACCTATATTCATGTTTTTCATTAATCAGATAGAGACCCCTAACTACATTATTTAGGCTACAAGCTCGACCTCTACCACATGGCTATAGGGAGGAAATGATCATGTTGATCCCTAATCTTATCCCTAGCCGATCATTAAACATTAAATGTGTGGGAATTTACTAGAATCTACTCCTACATGAAGCAAATGAATAAAAACTACAAGTAAAGTTTACCTACCCTGTTATGACTTCAAAAGAACATGCTGAATTTTCCATGTATGCTAGCCTTTAATATAGAGGGCTACAAGAGGATTATATCTTAGGTCAAGACACTCCAAATCCATCATAAACCAAAAGGAAAATAGTTTCTACTTACTAGAGGATTGAATGGACCCAAAAGGAAGCTCTAACTTGCTGTTTTGGGAGCTGCCTTCTTGCCGCATTCCTTGCCGCTGTGGTTGGTAGCAGAAATCACAGAAAATAGGGGGCTTAGTGCAGGATATTCAGGATACCAAGATGACATAAGAGGTAGTACAATAAATAGTATATCTCTTCATCAGAGGTAGCTTTGTTCTTCTATGCTTCACTAGATTTGTTGTGTAGTCATATTTCTTTGTTCAACCATTATCATGCCTAGTAAGTTGTTGTATGATGCTGTCGGTTCTTGTCAATCTGTACACTTGAATTAGAAGGAGCAAATTATCTATGTTATATTCTAAGCAGCATATACTAAGTGTCATATATGAAAGTTTTAGATTCTATGTTATATTCGTTATCTTGCACAGCAGCCTTTAAAAACTCAGTATTCTATTTTATTTGATACATGTACACATTTGTTTTAGTTATTTGACATATGGTGGATTTATGTGTTTTTACAGTTTACAAATCTCAAGTACTCCAGAGTTGAAATTGATGAAGTGCGGTTCGAGTGGGCTGAATGCATGCTAGATTACATTTGAAGTGCGGTTCTACCTTGATGTGTTAAAAGAATGTTCTACCTTGATTTTGATATCTATTAGCTAGCTTTTGATGTAAAAAGAATGTTTGGGTATTTTATGGATACTGTTGTAAGAAGATTATTTATATAATTTGTGAATATTTGTGTATTTTATGGATATTATTGAATGAAGAATATTTGTATAATTTGTGAATATTTGTGTATTTTTTTTTGTTATTGTCGGTTTTTCATTGTTTCGGAAATCAAATATGCGCTGTTAAAAAATATACATATTACATCGGTTTTCCACCGCTGCAAAACCGGTGTTATTAACTAATATTACATCGGTCATTTGCTGCTGCCAAAACTGGTGTTATTAACATACAATATTACATCGGTTTTACACCGTTGATAAAACGGTGTCGTTAAGTGATACTACACCGGTTAATAACCGATTCGAAGACCGGTGTTGTTAAGTGATACTACACCGGTTTTAAACCGATGTCTAAAATGGCAGACTTTTAACATCGGCTTCATAGACATCGGTCGAAAATGAAATAGACACCGGTGGAAAACCGATGTCTATAAAGGTTTTTGTTGTAGTGTCATTTGAGAGATCATCGATAAATGAGATGTGAAGATTTGCAGAGTACCCACAGAGGCTAACGTCGCTGATCCCTTGACCAAGATTTTGGCACAGAGAAAGCATGATGGTCACACTAGGTCATTGGGCCTTAGAGCCTACACTGATTGACACTAGTGCTAGTGGGAGATTGTTAGTTAAAGTCCTAGAGTCAATCATGTGATGATTATTGTATGAACTCGATGTATCATATTCCTATATATTTATAAAGGCATTTCATTATGGTTATTATACTTACTTGTATTGGTGCCAAATAACTAAGTATAATAGCGTCCTTGAGTAGAAGGTTCTTATCTATATCAATTGATTGGTGGAATTGATAGTGAGATGATATAGAGAACACTACTCTTAATCATTCCTAGTCAAGTATTAACATTCAGGGACAATGTTAATGCGATGAGACTAGCATGTAGGTCAACTCGATGACTTGATCTCACAAGTCATGGATATAGAGATATCATGTTGACACATGGGTATGCATTGGAGAATGTATGCTGAATGACCCGCCATGAGAAAGTATCATGGATCATTATATGAGTGTCATATACTTTCTCATGTGACTATTAGTATGACTATGAGTCCTTGGACTTGAAGTTACCAAGGTTCCCTACATAAGGAGTTGCATGCTTTGGCTTCGTCAAACGTCACCCGTAACTAGGTGGACTATAAAGGCGATTACTGGATGTGTAACAAATTATGCATAGGGATGTGAGTGATGTAGATGGGATCTATCCCTCCTATATGACGGGAGTGACATCATGATTCTTGATAGAGTGAGACCACTAAGTGCATGGCCATGCCCAAATGAGTCAATATGAGATATTGAGCTTATTTGTTTAGAGTGAGTCTACTTGGAGTTCAAGATATAGATTGATTAGAGGATGACACGGTCTATGCTTCAATTGATCAATCTAGATGTTAGGGATAGAAGGACATTGTCACATATTGTGAGAGTCACAATTAGTAGTCACAAAGATGATGTTGGATCTCAACATTCTTGTAACTTGGGTAGTAATGATGTGTTGCTAGATACCGCTCATTACTTATGCTTCTAAATGGGTTTAGGAGCATTGCTAACATTACAAGAACCTATAGGGTCACACACAAAGGGCAATTAGATGGAGAATAGGTTCATATGATGAACCAAGAGGGTTAGGTTCATGAAATGAACCAAATTGGATTAAGAGTAATCCAAATTAGACTAATTGAGTTGGACTCAATTTGATTCATGTGTCCAATGAGTCTAATTTAGATTATGACTCATTGAATCAATTTAATTTAATGGATAGATATTCACTAAATTAAATTGACTTGAATCAAAGGTTGGATTTGATCAACCATGGGAGATAAGAAGTCAAGTTTGACTTGACTTAAGAGGGAAGATTAAGGGTCAAGTTTGACTTGACCAAATGCCACCTCATTTGTGACTTGGCATGGGCCGGCCAATGATGGTGTTCCACATCATCAAGGCCACATCATTGTGTGCCACCTCATGAGGAAGACCAAGAGCCATGACTCTTGGTATTACTAGGAGGTTTAAAACCCCTCCATTAAGTGGTTGGCCACATTAGTGAGGCATTAAGCAATTTTGTGTGCTAATTCAAGTCTTCTTCTTCCTCTCTACATTCTCTTCTCCCTCTCATCCTCCATTGCCGTGACCAACAAGAGTGCCAGCATACTCTAAGTGATTTTTCTCCACCTTTTGTCCATGTGGTACATATAGAGGGGTGTACACTTGACACCCTACGAGATTCGACAACTCTTGGACGAGCGTGATAAGAGAAGGGCTTCGCTACAAGGGTAACTCTCTTTTCATGTAGATCTAAGGTAGATCTAGGGTAGAAACATGTATATGATTTAATTTTTAAATATATCTTCGCACGGATCCGTGGCTAGCTTCTGGGTTTTTGCAACGCAAAAAATAGTTTTTGTGGCTCGAATTGCTAACATTCTTATTAAGTAATCTAGCATTTCTTTATCTTGTTGAAGTTTAATTCATGTCTAAGTAGTTAGAATTTCATTGATGCAAATTAGTTTAAGACTTGTTTAAGCTTGGTTAATTGTTAGGTTGCTAAGTTTTAAGTTAGGGTTTAAATTTGTGCTTTAGATCAGATTTATCTTATGTCTTGTTATGTCATTCACTATTTTATTCAATGCTTTAGATTAGATTTTATTCGAGTCGTGCTATTTCATTATTATTTTAAGTGTGTTGATGATGAAATTCATTACGTAGTGTGACAATACGTATGGATTAATCGGTGACACTTAGTTAGATTTTACTATTGCTTTAGATTAATTAGTTTCTCATTCACTTTGCTTTTATTTTTTTAGTTTACAATCAAAATCCAAAACCCCCAATTCATATTGAAACCCCCAAAAATAGCAATAACATATGGTCCTAAGTTTACCATCCTATCGTTGCTTTCATTGGAGACAACCTGAGTCATTTCTATGCTACATTAGCATAGAAGGGGTTCGGTACTAAATTCTTTTGATCTCGTAACACGACAAAAACGGGCTTATCAATGTCCCATGAGAGAGCTAAGGAACCTAGGCCTTATACTCGTATTCATCCCAACTTTGCTCTTAACATGATGCGATCAGGTTTATTGATTCCGACAATTCTCCCATTCGTTCCTGCCTCTGGGGTAACTCCGGGCGCACCGGCGTCCTCCCCGTCTTCCCAGGTTCCCTCTTCTTCTCTTCCTATAGTGAGAGCTAGGTCTTCTAGTTCAGTCTTCCAAGATGTTATTGCTGGCCTAAATATTGGTTCTATACCTTCTGTTTTATCGCCTACTGTCCCTACTGTCGTACAAGGACCTCCCGTTACTTCTAGTGTTAGGCCTTCACTTCTTCCTCCAAGTTCATTGCCTTCTTCTTCCGCAAGGCCCTCGGCCTCTACTTCTCCTCAAGTCCTTTTCAGGCAAGCCCAAGGCTTGCCTTCTTTACTGGGACACAATTACACTCCTTCCTATGGATTCCTCCAGTTGAAAGATTCCTTAGCCACATCTTGGCTTCAGAGTAAGAGTTCTATGCAGGGAAAAACTACTTTTGATCAGGCTGACAACCACGACCATTAAGCCATTGCTATGAGTATTTTAAATGTGTTCTTTTATTTCACACCTACAACTTATAACTGTGTTATTGTTCTATTCAGTCTTGTGCCTTGAGCTTGTACATGGGAAATTTAGCAGCAGACTTAGAGAGGCAAAATAAAGAGTTAAAGAATCAATTAAGGGCCGTAAAGGCAGCATCCCCTACTCTGAGCAATGAGGTCATCCAACTCCAACAGAAGATAAGTTCTCAGGTTAATCAGATGACCCTTTTGGAGAAGGATTTGCAGCATCATCGCCAGATGTTAGGGGTTAAAGAAGAAGAGAAGAAGACTTTAGAGCTGCAAATACAGAGCCTATCTTCTCAGTTGAGTGTTGAAGTAGCCAAGAAAAATAAAGCTATCTTAGACGCTACCCTCAAATCTTATATCTTAGAGCATTTTCAGACTTCACGCCCTATATCTCCGGACTCAGCTCAAGAGTTAGCTTCTCAGATTTTTGAGCTATTACAGCTACAAGAGAAACTAAAAGCTCAGGATTTAGAAATAGATTTCCTCACCCAAGAACTAGAATGCACCAAAACTGAAAGGACCAATTTTGAGGAAGAATCAAAGTGTCTTGCCTCAGAACTACAAGTTTACAAGGAGGGTAAAGAGGAGCATTGGGAGGTCCGACGCCAACAGTACTTATCCTCTTCTGAATTCAAGAATGAGTTTGCCAGCCGCATTGTAGGGACTCTAACTCATTCTGCTGATGGGGTACTTAAACAGCTACGAGAAGGGGGGTTTTATCTCAAGAGCCTCCTCCTCAATTTATAGATCGGCGGTGACTCAATAAAAATTTGCCCAAGCACCTCATCAGTAGTTTTAAGTAAGCCTTGTGTGGATGAACTGGTTGTAAATAAACTATGGGTGCTTGCTCTCATTCATTCGGTTAGCCTTGTGCCACGAAAAACATTACTGACTCATGACTTGGTCCATATATGTATATATATGTATATATTTCAGCCTATGGTAAATACACTTGCAAATCTTTAAAGCAGGTATGTGTTCACTACAAGAAAAACACTAATAGACAACGCTTTTAAAGCGTTGTCTTTGTTGGTGAAAAAGCATTGTTAAAAGCACTGTTGTTAAAAGTCCTTTCAACGACAATGCTTTAAAAACATTTTCATTTATAGCAAAGACAACGATTTTGCAACGCTTTAAAAACGTTGTTGTTTTTTTGCAAAGACAACACTTTTCCAACGCTTTAAAAACGTTGTTGTTGTTTTGCAAAGACAACACTTTTGCAACGCTTTAAAAACGTTGTCTTTTTTGGGAAAACATCATTATTTAAAAGCGTTGTTGTTTTTGACAAAGATAACACTGTTGCAATGCTTTAAAAGCGTTGTCTTTTTAAAATTAAAAATTAAAAAATCCATTTACAAAATCATTTTTTTATATTTACAAACTATTAATTTTCTTTTACCATGTTCTGATTCAAATTTGACATATAAAATAGCATTTAATTAGCTCGGCTAAAGATTTCAAACTCATACCAAATCAATAGAATTCAACTACAAAGTATTAGTATTTACAGGAGAATTCAACTATACACAAAGACTAAATAGTTTTATTTCAAAGTGGATAGTGACATTCAAATTTAAAACAAAAATGCACAAAACAGCTAGCCGACCTCGAAGACAACGATCTGCATGCTTACTTCTACTAGATATGTCGATCAAAAAGGATTGTCGGCTTGAGACTGGGACAAAACACCTACCACTGTGTATCTATCACAGAAAATAATACCATCAGTATTATGCAAAAGAAATTTTCGGTGTTAAAAGTTGAAAACAAAGGTCACAGTTCGCACCATACAATAATTTTTAAGAGAAAAAGAATTAAGCATAAAATGGCGGGGAATAGAGCAAACGAAAAAGACATGTGCTACTTCGTTTCCGCCATGGAAATATGGCAAAAAGAACAACATAATTAGAGATGTAGTGCTAGACCTAAATACATAATTGGAGATGCAGTTCTAAAAGAACAACATATATTTCATTTGAGTTCTTACATGAACAAAAGTCGAAGCCAATGATGTGTGCCATGGATCAAAGTAATAAGCATTGGGTACATTTTATACTAAACATACATTGGAGACTCTGAAAGGTGTAAATAGAGAGCCACTTCATTCTTTACATACTGCTTTCTATTATTGTTTTTGCCATGTTGGAATCTATACACAGATACCTATGTTGGATGAATTGGAATAACATAGCAAATTTCACATTTTGCAAAATGGGCACATAAAATCATACGATCCGAACAAAAATCTGGTCGTAGTTATAATAAGAAAAACAATGATGTATATATTTAATTCTTTCTCAAATTTGAGCATTTAAGTAGTTTCAAAAGAGAGGTGTCTGAAACTGGGACTTACTTCCTCGTGATACACCGCTATTAGGTCTTCTCCCCTCGACATGAATCAATCTCCCATTTAACTATATTGGAGATGCCTGAAAATGAAAAGCCAGTATGTAAAGTATGTAATTTGAGAGAATCCTCAACATACAACGAGAAATTAAATTTATCTTAAGCAAAATCAAGTTGTCCTCAATATAAGAATTCTGAAGAAAAAAAACAAAGTATGCTAACAAGATACTAGGATATGAATCTAGAAATAGTTTACAGAAGTAAAAAACACTTGGTAAATAATAATGAGGATCAAATATATTAATGTAGAGATTTACAGAGCTGGAACACAAACAAATCTGAAATTTTATAGTGGAGATTCATGTGCAAATATCATCGATAAAATATGTCAGATCTCAAAACTGGTTTTATAAACAAGAAGAAATAAAGATATATAAGCTGCATAAAAGCATTTACACTCAATAGACAGATACTGATTTCAACACGTGATCATACTGGTGCATACTAGACTTGAAATAGGCAAGGATACTACAAAATACTACTATATAGAGTTGATATACTCTAATACTTGTGAGAATAAACTTAAGGAAGATCACATACCTTAAGTGCATTTTGTACACCAATGGCATCTTAATATTCAATGAAAGCATAAAAAACATCAGACTCCTGCAAATTTGCATGTATTGCTGAGTTTAAAATTAATCAAGATGCATAAAACTAAATCAAAATAGTACAACAAGCTAAATGGAATCAACCTTCCGGCTTCTAATAAAAACACCATCTGGTCTCAATTTACCAAAATTCTTAAAGACTTGCTCAAGATCTGAAGTCGAGATAGATGAAGGAAGATTTCCAACATAAACATATCTGGAATCAACTGAGACCAAAACAAATACTAATCTCAAACAAGCTTAAATTAAGACCTTTTCACTAGAGCAGATAAATTCCAGGTGAAAACATAAAGAATATAGAAGCAATTGAATTGATACACACCTGAATTTTCAAAAAAATCGAAAACTACTTAAGTATTAAGGAAGAAACACAGAATGGTGCCCAAGATCACATAATCATTGCATACCAGTTACTGAAAGTTGAACATTTGAGGATTGCCCAAATAATTTTCAAAAAAAAATACAAAGCCTATAATAAGCAATTAGATTTAGACAATGAGACTATGTGGCCTGAATATAAATGGGAGGGCTGACCTTTTCAAGTGCAAAGTAGAAATTCAGGATTGTTCAAACAATTGTCAGAAAGAAGATACAAAACACATAATAAGCAATCAATTTCAGACAATGAGACTATGAGGCATGGATGGGAGGGCTCACATTTTCAAGTGCAAAGTAAAAAAATTTGGATTGTTCAAATAATTTCATAAAGAAAATATAAAAAATGAAGGGAGAAACCTTCATCCTCAACTACTAGAGCCTCCTCAATTGCCTCAGAGCCAGAATTCTCAGGAAAAATAGCAGGATGGGAATGTTGGGAAAAGGAATGGGCCTGTTCTGAAACCACCAGAGATGTCTTTATTACAAGTGTTGGATGCATAGATGGACCAGATTGGCCTTTAGCCCGAAGTTGGGACACAAATAACATCAGTCTCCTAAGGAATAACCTGTAAGAAAATATGACAGAGAAATAACTTTTGCATACAATGGAGGCATATGTGCGCTTAGTTGGCTCTCCAACAGGTTCTTCAGCGGTTGCAAGAGGTGGATCTCTTGTGGTCTCCAAGGCAATTGGATATGGCATAGTCTCTTCAGCAAAAGATTCACCTAATCGTTCATCCAAAACTGGAAGTTGTTGTGGTGCTTCAGGGTTGCTATAATTCTCTACTGTGTTATTTTCTTCCGCCTGCACTAGAGACAACAAGTCCTGAGCCTGAACTTCATCTTGTAGTATATAGTCAGGAACTGCCAAAGTCAGACAAGCTCATGCTCAGTGAAAGAAATAAATTATTAAATATCCAGACAAGGAGCTAATTTTTTTTTTGACCTATGAAAGGCTATGGACCTTCATTGTACATAAAAATAGACACAGTAGGTATAGGAGAAGATTGTTCATTTGTCTGACCAAATTCATTACAGAGCAGCAGTCCACTCCCACAACTTCCCAACTCTTAATATGAGACAACCATATACAGTGACAAATAACATATTTGAGAAACTTCTTAGGAATTACATGAAAGTTGGAATTCTTACAATGACTAAAATAGGGAAATAACACCAATAATGAAACAATATCAATTGCTGACCTAAAATGCTATCACTGTCAACCTCACATTTTGAACACCTACGCTACCAGCTAAATGAAACCTACAACAACAACAAAAAAAAAAAGGGCCCTAGTCATGCTTTGTGGATATCTTTCTGAATTCTTTCGGATGTATGATAAATCAATTCTCTAAATGAACTTTCACAAGAAAATTATCAAACACATTAAACTACTTAAAACAAGGAAAAAGAAACAAGACCAAAGAAGGGAGCTTGAGAAAGATCTCAAAATTTCACAAAAGGTCTCAAATTCTCACAAGTAAGCTACCGAAAGCATAACCACAAAACTTATAGCTTTTCCATTCCATTGATCTTAGAGTCTAAGAACAGGTGAACTAGAAAAAATAGAGAGTGGAGTTTCAAGGCTTGGAGGAATAACTTAAAAGTTACCAGGACAAGGAATCATTGGAGTTACAGTAGCATACCAGAAGACACCAGTGGCAATCACAACTGAATACGGGAGGTAGTCGTGCCAGTACAAGGGGTCACCTCAGTGTCGGGGGTGAAGGAGGCAAAGAGATGGGTAGATCTTCCATGGTCAATCGCCTCAGCGTCGGGATCTGCCGCTTGATGAAGGTGGGGTCAAAGAGATTTGGCAGTGTGAAGGAAGCGTGAATGAGGCGACGGAGGCGAAGAGATTAGGGCATTTTCTATTTAATGAAGAGATGAAGGAATAAGGTGAGGAAATTTTGCCCGCGGTCTTGACGGAGAGGAGTTCGGAGGAGGGGTTCGTAGAGAGGGGTTTGCCGGAGAGGGGTTGGAAGGAGAGGGCATGAGAGGAGGAGTTGGATGGAGATCTAGCGTGTGAGATGAGGAGTTATGAGAGGGGTTTGGGAAGATAGGTGGGTGCGAGTGAAACCTAAGGAGTTATTAAACATAAGCATTTTTCCTTATCGTTTTCACCTGAGAATATATTGGTAGAAATCAACGCTTACTTGTTTCTTGTGGACTATATACCTTTTTAGAGTGAATCATGTTGGTATAAAGGATTCTATCCACTATTGTATTATGGTCCAGCTCCATATTCCGGGTAAATTTCATGATAATTCTTGCTGGTTGTCCCACTTAGTTTTTTGCTCCGAGCGAATTTAAGCTTCACATGTAAAAATCAAAGTACTACGATATCCCGGTCGGGAAACCATTCCCAAGCGGATTTGAATTGACATTTGAAGGTTGAAATGCTGATATATTTTGGTCGGGAATGTACTCCCGAGTGAATCTGAATTTATACTTGAAGGCCAGGAGGTTGATATATTTCGGTCAAGAATCTACTCCCGAGCGAATAAGAAATTAATATATTTCGGTCAGGAATGTACTCCCGAGCGAATCTGAATTAATACCCAAAGGCCGGAATGTTGATGTATCTCGGTCGGGAATGTATTCCCGAGTGAACCTGAATTGATATGTGAAAGACAAAAATTTGATATATTTCGGTCGGGAATGTAATCTCGAGCGAACCTAATTTTAATATATTTCGGTCAGGAATGTACTCCCGAGCGAATTTGAATTAATATATTTTGGTCGGGAATGCCCTCCCGAGCAAATCTGAAATAATACTTGCAGGCTAGAAGGTTGATATATTTCAGTTGGGAATGTACTCTCGAGTGAATCTGAATTAATGCTTGGAGGTCAGGAGATTGATATATTTCAGTCGGGAATGTACTCCCGAGCGAATCTGAAATTAATATATTTCAATTGGGAATGTACTCCCGAGCGAATCTGAAATAATACTTGAAAGCCAGGAGGTTGATATATTTCAGTCGAGAATGTACTCCTGAGCAAATCTGAAATTATACTTGAAGGCAAGGAGGTTGATATATTTCAGTCGGGAATGTACTCCCGAGCGAATCTAGAATTGTACTTGAAGGCCAGGAGGTTGATATATTTCGGTCAGGAATGTACTCCCGAGTGAATCTGAAATTAATATATTTCGGTCAGGAATGTACTCCCGAGCGAATCTGAATTAATGCTTGAAAGTCAGGAGATCAATATATTTCGTTCGGGAATGTACTCCCGAGCGAATCAGAAATTAATATATTTCGGTCGGGAATATACTCCCGAGCGAATCTGAAATAATACTTGAAAGCCAGGAGGTTGATATATTTCGGTCGAGAATGTTCTCCCGAGCGAATCTAAAATTATACTTGAAGGCCGGGAGGTTTATATATTTCAATCCCGAATGTACTTCCGAACGAATCTGACCTTGCTCAGAGTTTAAAGTCTCCAGCTATTTTGACGAGAGTCAAACCATTCTCTTCTCGAGATATCCTAGTTAACCATTATCAAG
Source organism: Zingiber officinale (assembly GCF_018446385.1). Lineage (NCBI taxonomy): Eukaryota > Viridiplantae > Streptophyta > Magnoliopsida > Zingiberales > Zingiberaceae > Zingiber > Zingiber officinale. The sequence continues at coordinate 69,818,777 of NC_056007.1, read as the reverse complement.
CGGAGGAGGCATGCTCAAACTATTAAGGGTTTAAATTCTCCGGTTATCCTTAAGGAAGCCAGGCCGGTCACTCCTTAAGGTTCCCGATTGACTATCGCTGAGCAGAGGAAGCATGCTCGAATAGTACTGAGTGGAGTTAGCATGCTCAACTATTAGGGGTTTAAAGTCTCTGGTTCCCCTTAAGGAAGCCAGGCCGGTCACTTCTTAAGGTCCCCGATCGACTGTCGCTGAGCGGAGGAAGCACGCTTGAATAGTACTGAGCGGAGGAAGCACACTCAACTATTAGGGGTTTAAAGTCTCTGGTTCCCCTTAAGGAAGTCAGATTGGTCACACCTTAAGGTCCCCGATCGACTATCATTGAGCGGAGGAAGCACGCTCGAATAGTACTGAGCGGAGGAAGCACACTCAACTATTAGGGGTTTAAAGTCTCTGGTTCCCCTTAAAAAAGCCAGGCCAGTCACTCTTTAATGTTCCCGATTGACTGTCCCTGAGCGGAGGAAGCACGCTCGACTATTAGGGGTTTTAAGTCTCCGGTTCCCCTTAAGGAAGCCAGGCCGATCACTCCTTAAGGTCCCCGATCGACTGTCGCTGAGCGGAGGAAGCACGCTCGAATAGTACTGAGTGGAGGAAGCACGCTCAACTATTAGGGGTTTAAAGTCTCCAATTCTCCTTAAGGATGTCAAGTCGGTAACTCTTTAAGGTCCCCGATCGACTGTCGCTGAGCGGAGGAAGCACGCTCAACAATTAGGGGTTTAAAGTCTTCGGTTCCCCTTAAGGAGGTCAGGTTGGTCACTCCTTAAGGTCCCCAATAGACGGTCGCTGAGCGGAGGATGCATGCTCTAATAGTACTGAGCGGAGGAAGCACGCTCAACTATTAGGGGTTTAAAGTCTCCAGTTCCCTTAAAGGAAGCCAAGCCGGTCACTCCTTAAGGTCCCCGATCGACTGTCAATGAGCGGAGGAAGCACGCTCAAATGGTACTGAGCGAAGGAAGCACGCTCAACTATTAGGGGTTTAAAGTCCCCGGTTCCCCTTATGGAATCTAGGTTGGTCACTCCTTAAGGTCCCCGATCGAGAAAAAAAAATCATAAACTTGAAAAGTTACATCGAGAAAAAAAATCATAAAATATGAAACAACGAAAACATACCTCGTAAACTTGTGGCTCTGAGACCAATAAATTATCACTCCCCAAGAGTAATGTTGTTCGATGAAAATCAGATAGCTCAACCCCTGTAACAGTGACAATTAAAACTTAGATACATAGCTATATGGCTAAACAAGAATAATAATATCTACCCACAGGCTGGAAATAAATACAACCACAAAAGATAAAAAGTAGCCCACACAGTTGGATCAAAAATATAGCGAAAAGCATAAAGTAAACATATAAACCCAAAATAACTCACCACGAGCCGACCTAGTTTGACACAACAACATCAAAACAATTACAAGAAGCCACAAGGCTAAACTCCATGCAGAAGATATATATTACATGTACATGGCTAAAACCAATAATATGAGTGGAAGCAATAACAAAAGAAGTTACTCAATGTGACATGAGACTGATTTACAGAATCTCCAAACAACTCCATAAATCCTCTTCTTGCTCCTTGGTGAAAGAAAAACAAATAAAACGGGTGGTGAGTGCAAGTGACTCAGCGGATAAAGGTCATAGACAGTGCATAAACATAATATGTATAGAGATTCAAAGGTATACAATCTCATAGAAAAATGATCAACAAGTATAATAGTAATGCCATAATCAGTGTCGATACTTCAATGGTGTGCCGAGCATCTAATAACTACAAGTGCAAGAGTGAATCTATAACATAACTGCTCGTAAATACTAAAGCATCATATACGGTCTATCCAACTACCAATAAGCAAGTCAATGTCAAGTACATAGAACAGACAAATCTCAACCATATGTAAATATATCACACACATATGGATATAATCAATCACAAGCATATGCAATCACATATCATATGCATATGTACAACATGGTCACTTTCGCTCACCTCTCAGCTACCACGACCCCTGTATAGTCGAGAGGTTAGGACAATGACCACTGTACACACTATCAACAACCACTGCTCCTAAGTGGTGTGAGTGAACAGTTTGCTGAGTAGCTATCTAGCTATATAGCAACGGGGTCCTTGCCGCTCATAACTCTAGCTAACACTACTTTTGAGTGAAGTGAGTTGGGCATGTCAGGACAAGCTGCACTCACTCATAACTCTAGCTATCTAGCTATATAGCAACGGGGTCCTTGCTGCTCATAACTCTAGCTAACACTACTTTTGAGTGAAGTGAGTTGGGCATGTCAGGACAAGCTGCACTCACTCCAAGCACACTATCCTGAGTGATAGAGTGACCAACAATGGCTAACGACTCTCTCAACAACAAGGGAGACATAGTCACTGGCATGCATGAAATACTATGATGAGCAATATGCAAATAATCATTACCACAGATATAGCAAACAGCTATGACATAGTATAATCAGCTTGCCCAGTAGATGTATATACAACAATAAATGCAAATAAACAAGATATCCAGTAACTACTAAATATCATAGATGACCAACAATAGACTGTATAGGTATAGAATCGATCATTTCAAAGATCAAGCAACCAAGTGTCAAGCTCATGAAATAATACGAGTGTAGTCAAGGTAAATATAACAACCTATCTAAACATAGATCATGCATTAAGGTTAAATTACTAAGAAACAAATTAAATACTTGGCTCTATGTGTGTAATCGGTCCTAGATAACTCCCACATCATGTCGCTCATCTCAGTCAGAGCCTTGCATCAGTATATACAATTTAGTTATCTTTATATGAATTAAATAGCTCAATCCAATCCCCTAAACTAATTAGAATGACCCTAATCGTATCACGATATTCACTTACACCCTGAAGAGATGTTTAGATCTCTCTAATCCCATTTTTTCATTAGATTAGGTTTAATTCCCCAACTAAGCCTAATTATTTTGCAACTAAATAAGACTAGCTGATCCCTAACCATTCTACACCCAATCTGGATTTACATTCATGCACAAATCAACACAAATACTCACCCAAATCCAATCTCACAACTATTGATTTGTGGCCTGAGAAGCTTGCTACCAGAAATTGATGCCTGGAGCTAGGTGAGGCAGCTGGCCACTAAATCGGATCCACAAATCAGAAATCCAACATTTCAAGCCACCAAATATGCTGTTAGGGTTAAATTCATTACCTCTATAGTATGATTGCTTGGCTCCCTCTCAGACAGTGGTGATCTAACCTCAGGAGCCCACGAGGGATCACTGGTCTATTGTGGTGGTATGGATTCTACCAAGAATATGGTCGCTAAAGCCCAAGATCTACAACCAGCGTGTCGATTGGATGAACACAATGGCCGGCGATCAGGTAAGGAAATGGACAAAGATAAAGTTGCACACCATACCTTCCCATGGTTGGATAAGTGGCGGCCGTTGGGTATTCCACATCCATTGCCTACGATCAATAGTGTCGGTGATGTGGGTTGTGATGTCCCGTGACAGATAGGGGAAAGAAAACGATGACTGAATGGATCGGGTTAGGGCACAGGCGGAGTGAAGGAAAGGGTGATGGTGGTGTTACCCAAAGATAGGGCACGACTCGGTGGGGCTTGTGGGCTGCCGCTGCGTGGGTCAGCTCCTGGTCGAGTCTGCCATCTAGGAAGGATAGGCTAGCCTGGGAGATCAGCTAGGCTCGGCATCAGGTAGTCGGTGTCATGCGAAGGGAGGCAACGTCGATGGCAATCAGGTGGAGGGTGGAGAGGCGATCGAGTGAAGTGATCGGCGATCGACGACATCGAGGGATCAGGAGAGGAGAAGAGGGTGGCATCAACAGTCAACCGGTGGCGTCTAGCAGTAGGTGGCGATGAAATTGTGCAGACAACAAAGAGGGATCGAGCGAGAGGGGAAAATTGCGAGGGGAGGAATAGGTATTGGGTGAAAAATGAAAAAGAAAAGAAAGGGAATTCTAATAAATAAACTTCTCCACGTTTAATTATAATAGCTAAAATAGACTTCCTTTATCCGGTTTATCCTCGTAACGTATAAAAAGATTCCTTTTAAATTCAAAAAAAAATCTATAAATTCTTTAAAAATTTCATAAGATTATTCATCAAATAATCATATTATTTAATTACTATTTAGTTGTCGTATTTAACATAGTCATTGTCTAGTTCCAACTAGGACTTCAATATTATCAAGTGATATACTCCATCACACTTAACATCAACTTATTAGATCTTAACAAACTTAACTTTCACCTTAATCATACATCCAAATTTGGGTTCAATATTGTGCTCTTAGCACCAACATATAGTTCTTGTCAAATTTCAACAATGGTACGACACTCATCAAAATAGCAAATATTAAGTCTAACTTGAATATTTAGATAATTTTGTCAAGTATATCAAAACTATTAATGTCCAAATTTAACCCTATGAACGATCTCCTCTTTACTCAAACCTCCTTGTCTACTATTGATTTTAGAAATAAAATCAATTGGTTTTAGTTTAATAATTAACTTTAAATTTAACATGTGATTTATCCGATTAATCCACGGATTCCACCAACATTTATTTGATTTGATTTTCAATTTATTTTCTTACACAAACTTACACATTCCCATATTTTTTTAACTATTCATCTTCTCCACTTCCCTCGTTGGAGAGGAACTTGAGCGTCAAAATATTTGAGCCAGGACACTCCTAGCCTCAATTTTGAATCTCTCTCCTTCTCTCTCGGGCATAGTAGGGGTTTTTGGTGATCCAGCTAGGGGTGACAATTTCTGACCTGATACAAAGACATGAACCGAACCGAACACGAAAAAATCAAGTTTGGCTTACGTCTTTTGGGATTAGATTTGGGTCGACCTGATTAACACGATTAGTAAACGGATTAGGTTCGGATTAACCTGAAATAACCCGATTACAATTTGTGAACCTATTTATAAATATTTTTGAGTCAGATTGTGGTTGAGTTCGGGTTAAAATAAGCATATTTTAATAGAATGAGTCTTTTAGGGTCGGGTTCAAGTAGAGTTCGGGTTAAGACGAGCATATTTTTATAAATTAGTAATTTCGGGTCAGGTCGGGTTTAGGTTGGATTAGGATTGTGAGTCATTTCAGGTCAGGTTCAGGTCAAATATAGATAAATGGGTAGGATCCAAGTCGAATAATTTGACCCAAAATATTAATCATGTCAGGTTTGGATTTTGATATTCCAACCGTTCAACCCAAACATACTAACATAAATCTGACCCAAATTGTCACCTCTAGATCCTGGTCCCTCTTTTTTTTTCCCTTGAAGACTCGACGATTCCGACAACATAGAAGACAAGTCACCAGTAGCTTTTCTATCGACGATTTGCCCATAGGAATAGCTATAATTTCACTATAGAAATAAAATAAATAGGTTTTAGCTAACACGGCTCAACCAGTTGACGCGCTCCAGCTCAGCTTTGAGATAAGTTTTCCAGTCTGGGCGCCTAGACCAACTCCGGGCGCCTGGACCGTCCGAGTGCTTGCAGCACCTGCCTGGGTGGGCTAGTCCTAGTGCATGGACTAGCTCTGAGCACCCGGAGTCCAGGCACCTGGATCCCTTCCGGGTGTAACGCCCGAAAATTCTCAAAACTATTTTAGAATTATCCTATGACTTTTCTGGAATTTTTAGATATTTTTCCGGAATTTTCCGAGTATCGGAAGTAGCAAAAATAATTAGAACCGTAAAATAACTTAGGCGGGAATCGAACCCGAGACCTATGGTTTACAGATAAGATTAGTAACCGGTGAACCCAGCAGGGCCGTGCTGAAAGAAAGGAGAACCAAATATATTTATATTAGAGTTGGGTTCATTAAACCACTTAATATAAATAATAAACTGAAGTTGGAGTTGGGTTATTATTATTTTGGTTCGGCACCTTCTCCTCTCAAACCCTCACGCCGGCGCCCCTCTTCTTCTCCTCTTCCTCACGCACGGCACACCAAGCCCAAGGTCCATCGGTTCACCTTCCGGCGACGACTCCAACACGAAAGAGGTTCTTCTCCGTGAGAGGAACGCGAAGACGGGATCGGATCGTCGAGAGGATCACCTCCACCGGAACTCTAGCGAATAGAATCGTAAGAAATTACGATCAAGAGGTAAGAAACCCCTCACCTGCGGTATAATAGCTCCGTTTGGTTTTCTACGCATTAGTTTTAGCTATATGCAGGTTTTTCGGCACATAGGGTGTGTTTAAACCCCCCTCGAGGATTAGGGATGTAGTTGAGCACCTCTAGACGGGCCGGACACGTTGTTCTCCTTTAGTTGGAGATTCTAGACGCTGTCGGGTGCCTAGAGGTGATCTCCCTATTAGATGAGAGAGTTGGAGCACACCAAGTGTTCGGTAAAATGTTAGGATAGCTAAATACCACCTCAGTTATGTTTAAAAGCTCGGTTAAATGCATTAGGGGCATTTAAACCAGCACATTAGTTTAGTGCAGTTTTATGGGACTACGGTCCAATGGGTGGGCTCCCACAGTCGCCTCTAGGTTCAGATAACCTAGCTCTAGGTTCAGATAACCTAGCTCTAGGTTCAGATAACCTAGAAATAGCATGTTATATCAGTTAGCTATAGATATCAGTATTTTATTTTCAGTGGCACTGTACTGGATTAGATATCCATTGGGTTGGACTCCCACAGTCGTCCCTAGGTTCAGATAGCCTAGACAACCCTGCTAAATTCGGGACTTGCAACCCCGGGTCTAGTAGGGATGCGCGCACAGCAAGTACAGTTGCCGGGCCCAACAGCATGTTTAGTATTTTCACCTATTATGTATTAGATTTCAAAAACTCAAAATCAATTGTGCTAGTTGAGTTTGTTTCCAGTTACAGATTTAGTTTCAGTTAGTTTAGCCTATACTCAGTTCAGTGTTTATTTGGTTGCTTTGCCATGATTCAGTGCTTATGCCATGCTTATGTGTTATGCTTTATGATTTCAGTATACCATGACTTAGCAAGTTCAGTGCATATTTTCAAATAGCATGCTTTAAAAATCATATTGCACCGAATGCATGTTTTTGTGAGGTAGATGGTTTCTTACTAAGCTTGTTAGCTTACAGATCCTACTTTTCTTATACTGCAGATAAAGGTAAAGGAAAAGTGGACTAGCAGAGGAAGCTGGAGGGCAATGCAGATCAAGATGTGTGTGTGTGGAACTGGAAATGAAAGATCTTAGGGATCTAACAAGCTTTAAATTACGCATTTGAACTCTTTAGTAATTTCAATTCAGCATATTAACTTTAGTATTTCCATGTTTGACATGAGTTAACGAACCATGCTTTAGATTATGCTTAAAATGTTAAATATATGATGTTAGAATGTTAGTATTTGCATGCTAGAGTGTTCTCATGTATCTAGAACTGGTGTATGCGATTTTTGGCACGAATCAGTGCTGGAAATCAGAAACTCTGATTTCGTTTCAGACTTTCAGAACCTGGATCGGTCAGCAGACCGATCCAGTGCCATTCCTCTTCCTGGATCGGTCAGCCGACCGATCCAGATGGATACAGTAGCTACTGATCGGTCGACCGACCGATCAGTGAGCCACTGATCGGTCTCACCGACCGGTCAGTGAGCAGCTGGATCGGTCGGCAGACCGATCCAGCCAGTGTTCGCGTGGGTGTCAGTAGATCGGTCCGCCGACCGATCCAGAGACTTCTACCGTGCCAGTATCAAGCTGGATCGATCCCGTGATCGATCCGACAGCCCAATCGATCTGTGGATCGATTGAAATACCTGATTACAGCTAGCAGGTCATTCGGGAGGCATAGGTTGTCTCCCCTAGCAAGTGTACAACTCCTAGGTACACCCAGAGCATTATGTTTTGATCAGTTTAGTAGAAAAAATTTTAATTAGCCCAGCCTTCCGCACAGCATAGTTTAGCATTATTGTGACGATTCGCCTTACAGCCTAGCAGTAGAAGGCGGGTCGTTACACCGGGTGCCCAGACTCCTATTTTCTTCAGTAACTTCTTCCATGTAAAAAAGAGTTAGTCCAGACAACAAAAATATATTTACCTAGCAAAACAGAGTTAGTACAACACAAAAAATAGTACTAATTAGATCCAATATCCTTGAGATCAGGATCTAGTCAAGGTCTCAGCTTAGTTTTTCAAATCGACTTAAGTTGGACCGACGCCTACAATTTCCTTAACGGGGAACACATCCTCATTGAATCTCTCTTCAAGTTGCTTACCTCCATGCTATAGTCGCTTAACTTGCCTTGGACCCGCCAGGTCTTCCCACTAGTTGTCAGGTCAGCAGACCCAACTGAATTTCGATCGATTGTCAGGTCCCACGGACCTAACCGGACTTCTCGCCAAATGTCGGACCCAGCGGACCTATTTGGACTTCGTACAAGCTATCGTGTCCCACAAATCTAGCTAGATTTTATCCTGGTGTCAGGTCCTCCAGACTCATCAATTCTTGCACACTTAGTAAAAAGGTTAAACAAATAACACATCTAACTTTAATTTATTTGTCATACATCAAAACCAGATTATTAGTGCAACCTGCACCAACAATCTCCTCCTTTTTGATGTAATGACAACCTAGGTTAAAATTAGAAAAAAAAAAATATAATTAAGCAAGCATTAGAAATTAAATAAGGTGAGTTAACATGATTTGATGATTTTTCTAACCTAACCCATTATCCTCCCCCTTTGATATACATCAAAAATAATGTACGTAGCATAATTAAATAAAGGTTTAGCAAAAAAGACTTTGCAAACTTAGTTTTTAAGTAAGTTTTCAAAGAATTATGGCAAGTACTTCAAATAAATTTGAAAATAAAGTTTTGAAAACCAACTACTTCAAATAAACAATGTTATCTTTTGCAAGTGAAGTTTTCAAATAAAAATACGTTGCAAAGATAAAAACATAGGGTCATGTTGGGGAGGAATAAATGTTTTCAAGAAAGTTTTGCAAGGCGTTTCAAATAATTTGGTAAAACAATTTATACAATAGTATTCAAATGATTTTATATAATGACTTTGTAAAAATATTGTTTATCAGGAAAAATTTGAAAAGAGTTTCAAAACTTTGTAAATATTTTTCAAATGTTTAAATTTTTCAAAAAATATTTTGCAAACAATTTGAAAAAAAAAACTAAGTTTTAAAATGTTTTGCCACTACAAGAAAAAAAGTTAAAGACAACAGTTTTTTACCGTTGTCGTAGGCAATTTAAAACTGTTGTTAAAGGCCCTGTTGTTAAAAGCACATGCTCAAAAACAACAGTGAAAAACCATTGTCTTTTCTTTGAGTGTGCGCTTTTAACAATAGTTTTATACTGCATATGACAATGGTAAAAAACCGTTGTCTTTTTTAGATAAAAAAAATAATAATTCTAGTATTATAAATCATTCAAAATACTAAATTTAAAAATAAACATTCAAAAATAATATTTACAACATGAGATTTTTCTGCTTAGATGATAGTGAAGAGGTGGCACTATAGCTCCCAGTGTTCCTTAACCTGCTAAAGTTTTTTTATTTTTTTGACTTTTCGGCATTCTTCCCAATACTCTTGAGGACACCTGCTCGAATAAAAATATATATTACAAATTAAAAATCAAAATTGTACACCAGATTCAAATTGCACGGCCTAAATGTCACATAACCATCAAACAATTGAAATGTAATAGTATTACATTTCATGCATCTCAAGATAAGCTTCTAAGAAAAAATAGACCTCAATAGAAAAATAATTGTATGAAAAAAACAGACCTCTTGCAACTCTCAGCAAATTTGAAGGGCATAAGTGACAATAAGAGATAGATTTCACATCAAGATTCAACCTTTAAGAAAGAATCATGTGAATCATGAGCATATGTAGTTGTGACGGGAATAAAACATCGAAATTAAAAAATTTGCAAGAAAAAATTGAAAAAGAGGGACACAATTTGCATTAAGAAGTGATTGATCACACAGTATTAAACATTTATCTATAAGGAATCTGAACTTTTTACACAATTAATAATGAATACAACCAAACTATTTAGAACTATTATGAACAATATGTAAAAGAGTTAAATTATTCAAAGTATACATGTTTCATAGAATTTCTCATTAAACATTCAATCTAATCTAGTTTGCCTTTAATTCTGCCTAGATTCTGACACAAATCTGATACAGAGCTGGTTCAGGTTTTGCACAATGAAGAATTCTCAACTCATTTCAACTATCCTATTTCTATTTTGTATCCCTTTTCTTTATTTTCAACTTGTAGCTATTTCTACATTAGCTGAGCATTGCCTCATTTCAAATGAACAACAAGTACAAAAGCTTCCAATTTCATCAGCACTCTTTCCCATCAAAACAGATTCAGCAAACCTGCCTTCATTACCACTGTTTCCTTGTGCCAAATGATCACCTTTATCCTCATCACTGCCTTCTAAATCTTAAAATACATGTTAATATACTTCTTGAATGCACTTGTACTTCTAAAATTATGATCCCAATTATATTCCCTTCCTTTTAATTCTCACATCTAACTCACTGTTTTGGTTTCAGTTTCTGCATATAACAAGGCTCCACTCGAGCTCTTCTGATCCCTTTTAGTTTTAGCAGTAACAATCCTTTTCACTTCATTTGAGCTTTGAAATAGGAATTTAGGTTCAATTTATGAAAATTTCAGAAATTGTACACTCAGTTTTCAGCTTCAGAAATATACTTCCAGTAGGATGTTTTCCAAGTTAAGTATCAGAACTTTGATTTCTTACAGCCTCAAAGTTTTGCACACAATAAACCAAGTTGATACTTCAATTTTAGAAATGATCTTTTCTGTAAATGAGTTGCAATTCTGCAGAAATTCTTACTCATTTCAAGCTACCACATTCAGCAATTTCAGCATTTGAGTATGTTCATCACCTATCCTATCAAATCAACACACAAGATACTTGAAATGCATACTTCAAATTGATCAGAAATCAGCAGACATCTAATTAGCTAGCTTTTTAAGCTCCTCCTTTTCAAAGATCAGATTCCAATTTAGAACTGAGCTAAGTTCTGCTATTATGTAAACTTAAGCTCATAGTTCAGAATTTAAAAATCAAAATAGCTTCAGATTAACTAGTACAGAATTCACTTAAGAAGTTAGTATTATTTGGACATGAATTCACAGATGCTCCAACAAAAAATACTGGTGGTCACCACAACAATTCCAAAATGGCACACTAGATTTATGAAAGTCCCTTCCTTCTTTGTTTTTTTTCTTCATTTCCTTTTCTAATATCAATTTACTGAACAAAATTAGACAGTTTACAAACACTGCTGTTCACTTCCCTTCTTGAAATAGCATGTAGGTTGTATCCTTGCTGTCAAATGCAGGTATTATAAATTGCAAACAACTGCTTAAAACTAAATTTTACAGCAACCTCTGATTACTAGCACTGTAGTGAAGCTATGCAGTTTCAAAATCTGTAAATTAAGGTAGTTTCATCTCATATCTTGGAGAATTCTTGAGCTATGAGACAACTACAATGCTGATCAAGAATAGCATCAACAATTGGCACAAAACATATCCTAGCAGCCACACCATCTTAGAATGATTCCAGCACTAAAATGAATTTGTCAATTTCAGTAACCACCTTCAAGCACTCTGATTTCCTCACTTATCAGAATCTGCAGCTTAGTATTTAGTTCCTTGTAAAAGAGATATTACCATTTGAAATTGTATAACTAAGAGTTCCACCTAAGTGTTTAACTAGTCAGGAACTTGTAGCAAGAAATTAGCACAACAAACCGAGATTGATACATTAATTTCACAACTTTATAGTTTCATTGATTTAGCTTCAGCAATCTACAGCTTACTGCAGTTACCAGCTTAAGTTGTGAAGATTTCAAATTAGCATCCTCGATAATTGACATTAAACAAAGGTTCTTCAATGGCCCAAGTGATACCATCTACATGTCCATAGTCTTCTGAATTTAATATGTAGATCATGACAATTTAGTGTGATTATCAAATACTGCATTTCCATAAAACAGAATGCATTTCCCAAGAAATCATAACCTGATTTGTTAAGACATTTCAATTCCAACTGCTTCTTTGTTTCTCAGATTCCCACATGATACTGATGCATTACACAACTTCTTCCATAATCTCAGCTCTTGTGAATATAGCACTGTTGCAATTAACAATACAACTAACCAAAACAAAACCAAAGAACATAACCTTCAAATTCCAGCTTTAATTACTGCACATTATATGTATCAAGCATCAATAGCAAGGGCATGCAATCATCGACAATCATCAAAATTTCCAAACACTTGCAAACTCCCTCGCCCACACTTAAACCTTATTCCATCTTACAAATCTAATTCATCAAGGATTCAACCAAAACTCTTAATAAAAGAATGACAAGCAAAGGTGATCTAAAGTTAGAATGCTAGATGAGAATGCTTAAAGAACATTGTGAGGAAAGAAATTAGAAATTATAAGGGAACAAAAATGACAATATCCTTCATTTCCATGCATACATATGCTATTGTGACTTTGAAAAGAAGCAAAGCAAGTTCTAGAGTTTAATTGCTATGAGTGCATGCCACACAAAAATATAATAGAGTATAGGCTTAAAGTGGTCCTCTCTAGGTAATTTTCATGCAATCAAGCTCAACTAATCAAAATAGAATCCACCACCACACTAACCAATATCATGTAAGTAAAGCATCCAATCATGTTAAATGACCTAAAATTGATGGTCAAATTTAAGAAACTTTTACCATCTTAAAAATATTACTAGAAAAATTCCATGGAAAATTTATTCAAAATGACATGCTATGAAAACTAAACAAAATACAAAGTATGGAAACAAATTGCAAATGTAAATATGAAACTAAAGAAATGTATTAAGCAAAAATAAAAGCAAGGAACAAACTCCCCTTATTCCGGGCGGTTGAAGAAGATTTAGAAGAAGAAGGTGTTGGTGCGGTTAGCACTAACGGTCTAACCCAGGTTTTGATGAATGAAAAATTAGGTTAAGTTAGTTTTGTTGTTGATCTAACACTCTGACCGACTGTGCAGGAGAAGCCCAAACAGGTCCACGGGCTGACCGGATGTCTGGCACGAAGCCCAGCTAGGTCGACGAGCCGATCGGATAGCTGGCAGGAAGTCCAAATGGGTCGACGGGCTGACCGAACATTTGGCACGAAGTCCAACTAGGTCGACAGGCTGACCGGATAGCTGGCACGAAGTCCAGACGGGTCGAAGGGCTGACCGGACGTCTGGCAGGTAAGTCACTAGAGGGGAGTGACTGTGAGGACGCGTTCCCGAGAAGGGAACTTAGGCGTCGATCCAACTTAGATCCATTTCAAAAATCTAAGTTGAGATTGTGACTAGATTCCGGTCTCGGAAAAATAGAATCTAAGTCATACTCTTTATGTTAAAATTATAAACTGTGCTAATACTTTGTTTTGCAGGATATACATTATATATTTGCCTCGGACTAACCTTGTCTTGTAGGAGAAGGAGTTTTTTGAAGAAAGGTGGTCCGGGCGCTAGGAGGGGATCCGGGCGCCCGGAAGGGATCTGGGCCCCCGGAGGCAAAGTTTATCCTCCTCGCGTCGTCGCCACGTGGAGCCTCCTGGTTGGGTCGGCTACATCATGGTCGAGGCGCCATGAAAGTTCCCGGCGTCCCGAGCCTCCTATATAAGGAGGGTCAAAGGTGGAGCTCCAACAACAACTCTGAATTCAATCTCTGGTGCTCCTGCGACGCTGCGAAGCTCTTCCGATGACCTGCGATTCAAGTGTTCTTTCTTATTATTGTCGGTATTATCTTTTAATAGTTCTTGTACTTGATATTGTAATTCTATTTACGAACTATTAGTGATTGTCTAACGAAAGTACTCAACGAGTGCGGGCCTTGGAGTAGGAGTCGACAAAGGCTCCAAACCAAGTAAAATTGGTCTGTGTTAGCATTGCTTTCTATTTCCGCTGCGTATTCTCAATAATTTTTGTTAATCGATATTCACCCCCCCTCTATCGAACGTCTATGATCCAACAAGTGGTATCAGAACAGGTACCGCTCTGATTTGGTGCAACCACCAATCAGACAAAGGGGGGTCTTTTTAAAGAAAAATTAGATATCGTTCGTTCTTAAAATAAAATGCCTTTCGTTTTTTCCCTCCAAAACTGGTTTTGAAAAATACATCGTCATCTTTTCACCATTGCTTAGTATTGACAAAATATTACATTTTTAAAATTTTGAAATAATATTTTTTATTATTATTTTATTATTATTTTTTTGAAATTAGTGAAATACTATTTTTTCAGCACTGCTAATCCAAGACCAAGTCTTGGGATCTTTCTGTGTGTTTCTTTGTGTGCAAGAACAATGTCTATTCAAGAAGGATGGAACCCCCTCGAACCACTACCATACGATCAAGAAGATTTTAACTACTGGAGGCGAAGAATGGAATGTTTCTTAGGAAGCTTAGATTTTGATAATGTGCTAATATTGAGGAAACCTTCTCAGGACTCAGAACTGAACAAAAATGTAAGTAAAATTATTTGTAATGTTTTACCTAACAATATTTTATGCAGACTAGAAAAATACAAGAATGCATATAAGTTGTGGACCCAGTTGATCAAGCTTCACGAAACGCCGATGGAGCTAGAAGATCAAGTTAAAGTCGAATCCAGACTCGAGTCAAATCCAACGGAGAAGCCTACTGAATTTGGGGTTGCGCTCAAGGTTAGTAATATTTATCAAAATACCCCTGCTAATAGTAGCTTAAATAATCAGCATGATGATTCAAATAAGTATGAAATTATTCCAAGTATGGTGCATGATAATCTAAATATAAATGATTTAAATTCAAAATCACAAAATAATCTAGACTCTAATCAAGTCAATCAAGACTCTGATCAATTTGGCATCAACCTTGACTTGGTCAAACGGAACAATGACCAAATAAATTCAAATAATTTAATTAATTCAAAAAATTTAAAATTAAGTGAGCATTTAGACATAAATAAGTCAAACATTAAAATAAATTCAAATTTAAAAGTTAAAAATGAGAAAATGGATAAAATCAATAAATACGTTGATAAAGTAATTGATAATCAAGATAAAATCAGTCTAGAAAATGTTATCCAAAATCAAGATAATTTAATTAATAAAAAATTAAATTTTAAAGATAAAACTAATATAATAAATTCAATTAATCATATCAATTTAAAAGACAAAGAAAATATAAGGATAAAATCAAACACTTTGATAAAATTAAAACGGAATTTAACAAACTTAAAATTAAATGTTAAAGATAACATATTAAACAAAAATAATCTAGAAATTTCAAAATTAACAATTAATAAAAAGCTAAAAGATAAACCTTTAAAGAAATATAATTCAAACAATTTAATTAACTCAAATCCAAAAATAAATAAAAACTTAAACTTTAAAAATAAGCTATTAAAGAAAGATAATTCAATTAACCCAATAAAATTGAAATTGAAAGAAAATTTAAATATTAAATATACTCTTTTAAAGAAAGATAATTTGACCAATTTAATTAATTCAAAATTAAAAACTTAAATTTAAATTACAAATTAAACATTAAAATTTAACTAAAACCAACTCTAATTATACAAGAAATCTTAAAAAGAAAAATCAATAATTTAGGGGGAGGCTCCAGAATAGATGACACCTCCAAAAATAATTTACCCGGCAAGATAACCGAAACTAACTTACCCAGCAGGGTACCCAAAACCAACCTAACCGGCAGGGTAATTAGGACTAGAATAAAAAGGGACAAAAGTTTAACTTGACTTATGGTACTGGTGAAGTTTTGGATGATAGTACGTTAGGGAAGCTTAGTCTATGCATGTTTAGGAAGATATGACTTCGACCTGTGCATGTGCCTAAGTGGAACTAGCTGAAGCTACCCCTTACAGATCTTAACTAGTTAGACCAAGGTTTTGTATTAAGTTCAGTGGATAGGACTATCTGGAAAATCTCGAAGGCATGGTTACTCTAATGATGTCCAAGTGACTCACCATAGCCCAGAAGTTTATCCAAAGAATGCTTATTTGTTGAGCTCAAAGCTAAACCTAAATCTAACATAAAGTTAAACCAAACCCTAAATGGAATCTAATTCATCTCACAAAACTATAGGATTCCCTGATTGAAAATTTAGACCGGGTGAGATGACTAAGGATCAAAATTAAATTTTGAATTAAAATTCACGATTAAAATTAAAATTAAAATTAAATATCAAAATTTAAAAATTTATTTTAATCGTAAAAATTTATTCTAAAATTAGATTTAAAAATTTATTTTAAACATAAAAATTATATTAAACACTTTAAAAATATTTTAAAAATTATTTCAACTTAAACATTATTTTAAAAATTATTTTAACTTAATAAATTATTTTAAAAATTATTTTATATTAATAAATTATTTTAACTTAATAAATTATTTTAACCTAAAAATTATTTTAAATATTATTTCAACTTAATAAATTATTTTAACATAAAAATTATTTTAAAATTTATTTTAACTTTAAAAAAACTTTTCCAAAAATTATTTTTAATTTAATTTTTTTTTAACTTTAAAACTTTCTCAAAAAAAACTTTTAAAAATTATTTTAAAAAATCATATTAAAAATTCTTTTAAAAATTACATAAAAACTCTTTTAAAAATCATCTTAAAAATTCTTTTAAAAAATTATTTAAAACCTATTTTAAAAATCTTTTTAAAAATTATTAAAAAAATCTTTTAAAAATTATTTTAAAAAATTATTTAAAACTTATTTCAAAAATATTTTTTAAAATTATTTTAAAATTTATTTTAAACTTTAAAAACTCATTTTAAAAAATTCTTTCAAAAACTTTTAAAAATCATTTTAAAAACTTTAAAAATCATTTTTAAAACTTTTAAAAATAATTTTAAAAATTCTTTAAAAATTATTTTAAAACTTTTAAAACTAATTTTAAAAATTCTTTTAAAAAATTTTAAAAATTATTTTGGAACTTTTAAAACTCATTTTAAAAACAAAACTTCTAAAAACTTTTAAGAATAATTCCAAAAATTCTTTTAAAAAAATTATTTAAAACTTATTTTAATATTTAATTTAAAATTGATTTAAAAACCTTTTAAAAATCATTTTAAAAATTCTTTTAAAATATTATTTGAAACTTATTTTTTTTTAAATCATTTAAAAAAAAATTATTTTTAAAACTCATCTTAAAAATTATTTTAAAAATTATTTTAAAACTTTAAAAATAATTTTTAAAAACTCTTTAAAAAATTATTTTAAAAACTTTTAAAATTCAATTTCAATTTTTTTTAAAAAAAATTATTATATTAGAAACTTTATAAAATTATTTTTAAAAACTTTTAAAAGTCATTTTAAAAATTTTTTAAAAAATTATTTAAAAACTCTTTTAAAAATCATTTTAAAAAATCTTTTAAAAATCATTTTTAAAAACTCTTTTAAAAATTATTTTAAAAACTTTTGAAACTCATTTTAAACAATCTTTTAAAAAATTATTTACTACTTATTTTAAAAAACTTTTTAAAAATTATTTTAAAATTTTTAAACTCATTTTAAAAAATTCTTTTAAAAAATTTTAAAAATCATTTTAAACACTTTAAAAATAATTTAAAAATCATTTTTAAAAGTATTTTTAAAATTATTTTTAAAATTATTTTTAAACTTTTAAAACTAATTTTAAAAATTCTTTTAAAACTTTTTAAAAATTTTTCTAAAACTTTTAAAACTCATTTTTAAAAAATTCTATTAAAAACTTTTAAAAATCATTTTAAAAATTCTTTTAAAAAAAACTTATTTAAAACTTATTTTAAAAATCATTTTAAAATTTATTTTAAAATTTATTTAAAATCTATTTTAAAAATCATTTTAAAAATTCTTTTAAACAATTATTTAAAACTTGTTTTAAAAAAATCATTTCAAAAATTCTTTAAAAAAAATCATTTTTAAAACTTTTAGAACTCATCTTAAAAATTCTTTTTAAAAATAATTTGAAAAAGTTTTAAAAATTATTTTTAAAACTTTATTTAAAAAAATATTTAAAAATTAGTTTTTAAAAAAAAAAT
Source organism: Zingiber officinale (assembly GCF_018446385.1). Classification (NCBI taxonomy): domain Eukaryota; kingdom Viridiplantae; phylum Streptophyta; class Magnoliopsida; order Zingiberales; family Zingiberaceae; genus Zingiber; species Zingiber officinale. The sequence continues at coordinate 69,800,636 of NC_056007.1, read as the reverse complement.
CCTTTTTAAAAATTATTTTAAAAATCATTTAACTTAAAAATTATTTTTTTTCTTAAGAATTTGTTAAAAAAAATATTTTAATTTAGAAAGCATTTCAAGTAAACTTAAAGTTAGATTAAAAAAAATAATTATATTTAAATTTCATTAAAATATATTAAACTAACTCTAAACTTTAATGACATTATTAACAAATAATTAAAATTTGATTAACTTGTGATTATAAACTTAATAAATAAATAATTGAAGTACGAACTTCAAAAATTATCTCTAATCTAAATTTGAATCGACCTTACATTAAATAGTTAATTAATACTTAACAATAATTTAGCTCAATAAATCTTAATTTTAACGTTAATCAAAATCTTAATTTCACTATAATTAAATCATAATTTATCATTATTAACGATTGATTCAAATTGAATCTTAATAAATGAAAAGCAGCGCGAATAAGAAACTAATCTAAAGCAATAGTAAAATCTAACTAAGTGTCACCGATTAATCCATACGCATTGTCACACTACATAATGAATTTCATCATCAACACACTTAAACTAATAATAAAATAGCATGACTCAAATAAAATTTAATCTAAAGCATTGAATAAAATAGTGAATGACATAACAAGACATAAGATAAATCTGATCTAAAGCACAAATTTAAACCCTAACTTAAAACTTAGCAACCTAACAATTAACCAAGCTTAAACAAGTCTTAAAGTAATTTACATCAATGAAATTCTAACTACTTAACATGAATTAAACTTCAACAAGATAAAGAAATGCTAGATTATTTAATAAGAACATAACAAACATCTAAAGAAATCTGATCTAGCTACAAAAACAGTAACAAAGAGAAATAAACCGATCCAACTCACAATCAATCTACACAAGACAACACTTCTTTCCGTCACACAAGAAGTCGGAGACGAGAACACCCAACTTTGGTCGTCAGTGAGGAACCTCAGCTGCGTCTCAGTTCTAGGATTGCTCAGCAACACTAGAGGAATGCCTCCGGCAAGCTAGAAACAACTCGGAACCTATAAATGGTCGAAAATCTAGATTTCTGCAACCCGGAATCTCTAAATTTGGAATGAAGTTGCGAATGGTGGATTGTCGTCGGATGGAGCTCAGGAACACCAGAGGAACGCCACCAAATGTCGCTGATGGGAAGAGAATCGTAGATCGGAGGAACGCCGCCGAATCCATGTGAAAACAGAGAATCACAGAAAATAGGATTTTGTCGGAAAGAACGCTCGCCAACGGCTCCAGATGATCGGGATCTATGTCTAGCATCTGCCTTGAAGATCCCCGCTGAGGACGTCGCCTGAGAAGATGGTCATATATGGAATCGATGTCGAAATCTCGCGTCTCCGCGTGTGCTGCGAACATCACTGTGGAGAAGTCGACGAAGGATGAAGCACTGTAGCTCCTCAATTTAAATCAGATCAGATCTGTGATGAATGACTCAGAATGATTTTGATCTTGATCAACGGTGAAAAGTCACTCAAAATCTGATCTGAAGGTATTGATCTTGATCAAGGGTCTGGATCTACTCTTCCTTAGGTCGGATGGACCAGATCTTCAATGGATGGTTCAGATCTCTCCGATCTTTGATGAATGGTCCATAATACTCCACAACTTGATCTTCTCGTTTAAACTCCGATTCGAGCACAAATTCGGTTTGAATAAATCCAAATCCAAGATCCTTTGATGCCTACAAAATAAGAATCACATATTAGCATCAAATAACACCAAAAATAAGATAATTGTTGTAACGACCCAATTTTCCTTATTTTGAGTTCTAAATATCTTTGAAAATGTCTGAAAATACTTTTAAAATATTCTAGAGATTTTTAGGAATTTTTAGAGTATTTTTATGTAATTTTTGGAGGTCGTTTAGTAGGGTTACAAAAAGAAAGAAGTTTTGATAAAAAACGTTGAAGGTGAGACTCGAACCCGAGACCTTGACCCGAGCCGAATCTCAGCCGAACCCATCCAACCAGCTGAGCTACACGGTTTTATTAACCTAGTATGGAGAGAAATAGATTTAAGCATAGTTGGAATCGAATTAAACTAAGTTATAAAAGGGGTTAAGTGTTTTTACCGTGACCTAAACAAAAGTTTTTCCTCTCTTTTCTCTCCCGACGGCGCGATTCTTCTTTCTCGGGCGAAAAGGGGGCGACGGCGCTAGGGCTCGTTTCCGGCGGCCGGCGAGGACTTCTTTCCGGGAGTTGTTCGCGGATTCGTGGTCTCCTCGTCAAGGAGAACACGCGGATAGGAAGGGATCGCCGAAACCTTCACCTCATCCGAACCCTAGATCTCTTTCTCCGGTTGTAAGTCCAAGAACCCATTGTAAGTGCTTCTCACCTGCGGTAGGAGTAGCTCTCGGGGTTTTGTTTTGCATTTTGTTGAACAATAGCAGCTTTCATTCTAGTTTGTGGTTTCGGATTTGACCTTGATCTAGCAAATTGGTATAGTTTTTCTGGTTTGAATCTGTTGGTGTTTTATTTAGTGCACGAACAGAAGTTTTGAAGGTTTTCCGTGACTACCACAGCATGCTAGTTAGATGTATTTACCTTACACTTCAAGCATGTTTAAGTAGATATAAATTACTTCAAGCCATTGTATGATTGAGTGATTGTTAGGAGTCAAGAATAAGTTAGTTTTTACAAGCTTGAAATGTGGAAAACTCTTACTGCCGTGAGCTGCTTAAAAGTTGTTCCTTATGACCATGTATTCTCCTTTTAGTGGCTGAGGAATTCTGTTGGAATCGGTTTGAATATATATCCTGTTACATTTCAGTGATATAGTTGTTCTTTCATTAATTATTGGGGAGTTATTTGAATATGTACTGGATAATATTTTTACATCAGTGCCATGTAGTTAAATATCTCCTGTTTGTGAATAAATGAGAGAAGTACAAGCAAAGCAATACTAAGATACAATCTGATCCTAAGTTTCAGAATTGAGAATCAAGGCACACTAAGTGCTTAAATAGATGCCAAGGCATTTATTTAGAAGAAGTAATTAAAGAAGTATATAAAGAAAAGTATTTTACTTTTAAAGGGCATGTACCGGACACAATGTCCAAGGGATGGGCTCCAAGTTGCCCCTAGACGTAAGGTCTAGAAGTGTCTTAATGGTTTTGGGATTTGCTACCTCAATTCTCATTAAGAAAGGCGCGCAAAGTGGTACAATGTCGGGCCCAAGTAAAGTTGAATATTATTTTTAAAGTATAAAAGTATTAAGTTGGAAACAAATAGAACAAGTTCTTTTATCTAAGTTGCAAATTCTAGCAAGTTAAATTGTTGTTTCCTTTAGAGATGCATGATGTAGTTCTATTTGCTATTTTCATGTTGAGCATGTACCCCTGTTTTCTTTTATGTTTATGCATTCCTTATCGGATTTTGTGAGTAGAAAGCACTTACTAAGCTTTTAGCTTATAGATACTACTTTCCTCCTACTGCAGATATAGATAAAAATAAAGGAAAAGCTAAAGTGCTATAGAAGAAGGCGACAAGGAGACGTTGATGGTGTGTGTGTGGTGGCTGATATGGAAGCTTGGGACCTTGCTAGATGATTTTGGAAATGTTCTGCTAGTGTTCTTTTGATTTCTGCTATAGTGGGACTACATTGCCATGTTAAAAATTGTTAGATGCTAGTATGCTATATAGGTTTGCTTTAATGGAACTGTCACATGATTTACTTCTGCTGTAGTGAAATTTGTTTTCAATTGCAATGAGTAGGATATATGAGTAGCTAGCGAATTCCTATGCTTAGTTTTCCTTTTGTTACTGCTGGAAATTTTAATCTGCTGTGAAATGCTAGAAATATTCTTATGCTCAGTACTTCCTTATAAATCTGCTGGAATGTTAAGTTGCTGGATTTATTCGGATGTTAAATGCTTAAGTTCATTACTTCTTTATACTCTGCTGGAATGTTAAATTTCTGGAAGGTTAAATCTGCTGGGAAGTTCGGATTTGATTGCACAGTAGTCTCTCATGTATACTGGTATCACTATTGTTGTTAGTTTTCTGCCGTGGGAATTACATTGCTCGGTATTTATGTGCTAAAGCTGGAGTCTTATTTCTGCCGTGAGAATCATATCTGCAGGAGTTCTTTTGTCTATAAAAATGTGCACTGTTTCGGCTTGTTAGGAAAGCATGAGCAGTAAGAGTTTTGGTGTATGAAAGAAAAGCATGTGTATGAAAGAAATGCATATATTTCGGCTTGTTAGGACGTGAATAAGTAGTAGTCTATTTCACTTCCTCTTAATTACTGTTTTGGTTGTAGAATGAATAACTACAATTTTGTAACAAGGAAATGTTAGGTAGGATTTCATGAATGCAAGTTAATAAAGGAAGTAGCAAACAGTAGAGATACTTAAGCTTCATTGCCTATATGTTACCCTTGTTTGTGTTACACTTGTTTGCATGTTTAAACAAGTAAAAAAAAAAAAAAAAATATAAGTATCAGAGCAGTTTAAAGCATTTTGATATGTGATATGTTTTAAACAAATAGTTTAAAGCATTTCTAGTGTTAAAAGTAAGTAGTATCAGTTATGTGTAGATAGTAGTTTCAGTAGCGGTCACCCTCAGAGTAGTAGTAAGGAGGGTGGTCGTTACAGTTGGTATCAGAGCAGGTTCCATTTCCAGCAACACACACACATCAGCATCATCCTTGCCGCTTTCAAGTAAGAAAGTATTTAAGTTCTTTCTTTATTGCTTTCCTTTATTTACATTATTATTTGCAGTATGGATTGATAGTTATAAGTGAATGAGTAAGATAAGAGTTTTATTTTTTTTAGCTATTTCCTTTCTTAATATATAAATGGGTATGTTTAGAAAGGGTAGAGAAATCATCAAATTTTCTTATTTGTTTAACTAGATGTCGAGAAGAGGACGTCCCCGTACCGCTCGTATTGAGGACCAAGTTCAGGAGGAAGAGAGGCCAGGCTCAACTGAGCCCAATCTTTCTGAAGTTGTTGCCCAACTTCAGAACCAAGTAGCTGAGCAGCAGCAAGTAATTGCCAATCTGATGGCAAATCAACAACCAGTCCCTCCTACTCCTCAAACAGTAACTGTGGAGACTCCAGTGGTAACTGAGGTTCCACCAACTGCCCAAGGAGTCGTCACAGCACCCCAGAGACAAGAATCCTACCTCATTCAGTGGTCAAACCAAACCGAGAGTTTCTCGAGCAACGGAGCCCTGGATGCCCAGGCTTGGTTCAAAACATCGAGAGCACCATGGAGCTTCTTGACCAGCCAAGTCGAGAAAGTCAAGTGTGCCTCCTTCTGACCGGAGACGCACGCATGTGGTGGGAGAGAGTAAGAAAAGGACAATCAATCGGATGAGATGGATTGATTTTGAGATGATTCTACGACGAGTTCTTTCGCCAAAAGATCACCAATAAGCACTACGAGGAGTTTATGGAGTTCAGACAGGGGGATCTGACAGTGGAGGAAGCAGTTAAAAGATTCAACAGGCTAGCTCGTCTCTGCCCAGAACTAGTAAGTACAGAGAAGGAGCGAGTCAGACTAATGCTCAGAATGTTGAAGCCTGTGATATCACTTAATGTGAGCAGTGGGACTCATCAGCCCCTGACTAGAGAAGAGTTGGTCAGTAGAGCCTTAGTAGCTGAGCACTACCTGAACAGCATGAAGGCACAAAGAGAGCAGCACAAGCCAATCAAGATGGAGACCAAGACTGGGGGAAACCAGAAATCCCAGTTAAATAATCAGAACTGGAAAGGCAAGGGTACTAAAAGAAAGCAGTGGGATTCAGGAAGTAACCAGAAGGGAGGACCAGAAACCAAACAGACTAAGCTCCTTCCCTGCCCTAAATGTGGGAGAACACATCCAGGAGCCTGCCTCTTGGGTAAGACTGGATGTTATTCTTGTGGTCAAGAAGGACACATGGCCAAACAGTGTCCTAACAAGTTCAAAGCACCTCAGCCACAGCCAATACAATATGGAGGCAAGCCTCAGTTACATTACATGCCTGCAACTCTGAAAGGACCTCAGATCAGTCAAGGAAGGTTGGAAGCTCCACCAGTTCCAGCCAGTGCCAGAGTATTCTCCCTTACTAAAGAGGAAGCTGCTAGTGCCTCCACGGTCGTAACAGGTCAAGTAGTTATTTTTCAGCATATAGCTACTGCACTATTTGATACTGGGGCGACCCATTCTTTTGTATCCATACCTTTTGCCAAAGAATTACAGGTACCTATGGAAAGCATGAATTCCAGGTTCTTGACAACCCTGCCTTCTGGGGAAGTCATGGAATCCAGTCAGTGGCTTCGGTCTGTACCAGTCAGAATTTCAGACCGAGAGTTATGTGTTAACCTGGTAGTCCTCGCTATGCAGGATTTCGATATCATTTTGGGTATGTCAGTGGACTGCCGCAGAAGGAAAGTGATCTTTAGTCCAGAAGGTGAACCATCCTTTGAATTTACAGGAGTGCCAAAGAGGAAGACTCAGAAATTTCTCTCTTCCCTCACAGCTCACCAGATGCTAGCTAAAGGGTGTACTGGTTTCCTTGCGTTCATTGTGAGTACAGAAGAAGAAGAAAGACCTAAGCAGGAGGAAGTTCGGGTAGTCTGTGAGTATCCAGAGGTATTCCCAGAAGAGCTACCTGGACTACCTCCCAACAGAGAAGTGGAGTTTGAGATTGAACTGGTTCCTGGTACCGGTCCAATTTCAAAATCGCATGTCTCCAGCAGAGCTAAAAGAGTTACAAGAGCAACTTCAGGAGCTACTTGACAAGGGTTTCATTCGCCCTAGTCACTCACCATGGGGAGCTCCTGTGTTGTTTGTCAAGAAGAAGGATGGATCTATGCGGATGTGCATAGATTATAGAGCTCTGAATCAAGTGACCATCAAGAACAGGTATCCACTGCCCAGGATCGATGATTTATTTGATCAATTGAAAGGGGCAACAGTGTTCTCCAAGATAGATCTGCGCTCTGGGTACCATCAGTTAAAAGTGAAGGAGAGTGATATACCCAGAACTGCTTTCAGGACCAGATATGGACACTATGAATTCGTGGTCATGCCTTTTGGTGTGACTAATGCACCTGCAGTCTTTATGGACTTGATGAATAGAGTGTTCAGTGAATACATTGACAAGTTTGTCATTGTGTTCATCGACGACATTCTAATCTATTCCAGAACCCCAGAGAAGCATGACACGCACTTGAGAATAGTCCTGCAGACCCTTCAGCGAAAACAGCTCTATGCTAAATTCTCAAAGTGCGAGTTCTGGTTGGAGCAGGTGGCATTTCTAGGTCACATTGTTTCAAAAGAAGGCATTCAGGTAGATCCAGCCAAAGTAGAAGCGGTCAGCAACTGGAAGAGACCCAAGAATGCCAGGGAGATCAGAAGCTTCCTTGGTTTAGCTGGATACTACAGGAAATTTGTGGAGGACTTTTCCAGGATAGCCTCTCCACTTACAGCCCTCACCAGGAAGGACAAGAAGTTTGAATGGTCAGATAAATGTGAGCAGAGTTTTCAAGAACTCAAGAGGAGACTGACCAGTGCTCCTATACTGACTGTTCCAGAGGATGACAAGAGTTTTGACATCTACAGTGATGCTTCCAAGATGGGTTTAGGAGCTGTACTCATGCAGGAAGGAAAAGTTATAGCTTATGCTTCAAGACAACTCAAAGACTACGAGAAGAACTACCCCACTCATGATCTAGAGCTGGCAGCTGTAGTCTTTGCACTGAAACTCTGGCGACACTACTTGTATGGAGTCCAGTGCAGAATCTTCACAGACCATCAGAGTCTTAAGTACTTCTTCACTCAGAAGGACTTAAACATGAGACAACGCAGGTGGTTAGAGTTGGTCAAAGATTATGACTGTGAAATCCTCTACCACCCAGGTAAAGCTAATAAAGTGGCAAATGCACTAAGCAGAAAGTCCAGTGCATCTTTGATGTCCTTATCATCATTAGCCCTGCCACTACAGAAGGAGTTGTCAGATTTCGGACTTGAAATTATTTATGGGCAACTTTCTGCATTGACCTTAGAGTCAACTCTGATTGAGGATATACAGAAAAAGCAAAGCGAAGATCCAGATATTCAAAAGATCAAGCAAGGGATACAAGAAGAAGGAAGTTCAGAATTTCGAGTATCAGACAGTGGAATTCTTTATCAGGGAAATCGCCTTTGTGTTCCCAATGATGAAGAGCTGAGAAAGAAAATTTTAGAAGAAGCCCATAGTACACCATACTCCATGCATCCTGGTTCTACCAAGATGTGAAACAGAGATTCTGGTGGTCCGGACTCAAAAGAGATGTAACTAAATATGTCAGTACCTGCCTGACACGTCGGAGGGTCAAAGCAGAACACCAGAGACCAGGAGGAGTTCTACAGCCTCTTCCTATACCAGAGTGGAAGTGGGAAGACATATCCATGGACTTCATAACAGGTCTCCCAAGAACCACAAATGGATATGATGCGATATGGGTGATAGTGGACAGATTGACCAAGTCCGCTCATTTTCTAGCCATCAAAGTGTCTCACTCTATAGAGCAGTTGACACAGTTGTATGTTAAAGAGGTGATCAGACTTCACGGAGTTCCCAAATCTATCATTTCGATAGAGATGGGCGCTTCACCTCTCACTTTTGGGAGTGTGATCGCACTAGGCACCAAGCTCAAGTTCAGATGCCTTCCATCCTCAGACGACAGAGCGAGTAAATCAGATCCTAGAAGATATGCTTAGGGCTTGTGCATTAGATTTTAAAGCGTTGGTGCAAGTATCATGCTTAGCGAGTTTGCCTACAACAACACTACCAAGCCACCATCGAGGATGGCACCATATGAAGCATTGTATGGCAGAAAGTGCAGATGCAAGAAGAAGGTGAAAGAAAAGAAATGGAAGTAGAGTGGGCATTCAGATAGAGCTGATAGATGAGACCACTCAGGCCATCCAGAAGATCGGACAAAGAATTGAGATTGCCCAGGAGGCAGAAGAGTTATGCTGACACACGCCGTAGGCCATTGGAATTTCAAGTAGGAGATTGAGTTTTCCTCAAGGTCGCTCCTATGAAGGGAGTGGTGAGATTTGGCAAGAAGGGCAAATTAAGTCCTCGCTACGTAGGACCTTACCTGATCATAGAGAGGATTGGGAAAGTAGCTTACAAGCTGGACTTACCACAAGACATGTCAGCAATACATAATGTATTTCATGTCTCCATGCTAAAGAAGTGTCTCCATGACCCTAGCCAAGTGATTGAACCTCAGTCAGTGCAGATCCAAGAGGATCTTAGTTATGAGAGTAGACCTACACAGATAGTGGATAGAGCAGTCAAGAGACTAAGGAACAAAGAAGTGCCACTAGTGAAGGTCGTCTGGCAGAACCAGAAGCACGAGGAAGTCACTTGGGAACGAGAGGACAGTATGAGGCAGAAATATCCAGAACTATTCTAAGTTCGAGGACGAACTTTTTATAAGGTATGGGGAGTTGTAACGACCCAATTTTCCTTATTTTGAGTTCTAAATATCTTTGAAAATGTCTGAAAATACTTTTAAAATATTCTAGAGATTTTTAGGAATTTTTAGAGTATTTTTATGTAATTTTTGGAGGTCGTTTAGTAGGGTTACAAAAAGAAAGAAGTTTTGATAAAAAACGTTGAAGGTGAGACTCGAACCCGAGACCTTGACCCGAGCCGAATCTCAGCCGAACCCAGCCAACCAGCTGAGCTACACGGTTTTATTAACCTAGTATGGAGAGAAATAGATTTAAGCATAGTTGGAATCGAATTAAACTAAGTTATAAAAGGGGTTGAGTGTTTTTACCGTGACCTAAACCTAAGTTTTTCCTCTCTTTTCTCTCCCGACGGCGCGATTCTTCTTTCTCGGGCGAAAAGGGGGCGACGGCGCTAGGGCTCGTTTCCGGCGGCCGGCGAGGACTTCTTTCCGGGAGTTGTTCGCGGATTCGTGGTCTCCTCGTCAAGGAGAACACGCGGATAGGAAGGGATCGCCGAAACCTTCACCTCATCCGAACCCTAGATCTCTTTCTCCGGTTGTAAGTCCAAGAACCCATTATAAGTGCTTCTCACCTGCGGTAGGAGTAGCTCTCGGGGTTTTGTTTTGCATTTTGTTGAACAATAGCAGCTTTCATTCTAGTTTGTGGTTTCGGATTTGACCTTGATCTAGCAAATTGGTATAGTTTTTCTGGTTTGAATCTGTTGGTGTTTTATTTAGTGCACGAACAGAAGTTTTGAAGGTTTTCCGTGACTACCACAGCATGCTAGTTAGATGTATTTACCTTACACTTCAAGCATGTTTAAGTAGATATAAATTACTTCAAGCCATTGTATGATTGAGTGATTGTTAGGAGTCAAGAATAAGTTAGTTTTTACAAGCTTGAAATGTGGAAAACTCTTACTGCCGTGAGCTGCTTAAAAGTTGTTCCTTATGACCATGTATTCTCCTTTTAGTGGCTGAGGAATTCTGTTGGAATCGGTTTGAATATATATCCTGTTACATTTCAGTGATATAGTTGTTCTTTCATTAATTATTGGGGAGTTATTTGAATATGTACTGGATAATATTTTTACATCAGTGCCATGTAGTTAAATATCTCCTGTTTGCTGAATAAATGAGAGAAGTACAAGCAAAGCAATACTAAGATACAATCTGATCCTAAGTTTCAGAATTGAGAATCAAGGCACACTAAGTGCTTAAATAGATGCCAAGGCATTTATTTAGAAGAAGTAATTAAAGAAGTATATAAAGAAAAGTATTTTACTTTTAAAGGGCATGTACCGGACACAATGTCCAAGGGATGGGCTCCAAGTTGCCCCTAGACGTAAGGTCTAGAAGTGTCTTAATGGTTTTGGGATTTGCTACCTCAATTCTCATTAAGAAAGACGCGCAAAGTGGTACAATGCCGGGCCCAAGTAAAGTTGAATATTATTTTTAAAGTATAAAAGTATTAAGTTGGAAACAAATAGAACAAGTTCTTTTATCTAAGTTGCAAATTCTAGCAAGTTAAATTGTTGTTTCCTTTAGAGATGCATGATGTAGTTCTATTTGCTATTTTCATGTTGAGCATGTACCCCTGTTTTCTTTTATGTTTATGCATTCCTTATCGGATTTTGTGAGTAGAAAGCACTTACTAAGCTTTTAGCTTATAGATACTACTTTCCTCCTACTGCAGATATAGATAAAAATAAAGGAAAAGCTAAAGTGCTATAGAAGAAGGCGACAAGGAGACGTTGATGGTGTGTGTGTGGTGGCTGATATGGAAGCTTGGGACCTTGCTAGATGATTTTGGAAATGTTCTGCTAGTGTTCTTTTGATTTCTGCTATAGTGGGACTACATTGCCATGTTAAAAATTGTTAGATGCTAGTATGCTATATAGGTTTGCTTTAATGGAACTGTCACATGATTTACTTCTGCTGTAGTGAAATTTGTTTTCAATTGCAATGAGTAGGATATATGAGTAGCTAGCGAATTCCTATGCTTAGTTTTCCTTTTGTTACTGCTGGAAATTTTAATCTGCTGTGAAATGCTAGAAATATTCTTATGCTCAGTACTTCCTTATAAATCTGCTGGAATGTTAAGTTGCTGGATTTATTCGGATGTTAAATGCTTAAGTTCATTACTTCTTTATACTCTGCTGGAATGTTAAATTTCTGGAAGGTTAAATCTGCTGGGAAGTTCGGATTTGATTGCACAGTAGTCTCTCATGTATACTGGTATCACTATTGTTGTTAGTTTTCTGCCGTGGGAATTACATTGCTCGGTATTTATGTGCTAAAGCTGGAGTCTTATTTCTGCCGTGAGAATCATATCTGCAGGAGTTCTTTTGTCTATAAAAATGTGCATTGTTTCGGCTTGTTAGGAAAGCATGAGCAGTAAGAATTTTGGTGTATGAAAGAAAAGCATGTGTATGAAAGAAATGCATATATTTCGGCTTGTTAGGACGTGAATAAGTAGTAGTCTATTTCACTTCCTCTTAATTACTGTTTTGGTTGTAGAATGAATAACTACAATTTTGTAACAAGGAAATGTTAGGTAGGATTTCATGAATGCAAGTTAATAAAGGAAGTAGCAAACAGTAGAGATACTTAAGCTTCATTGCCTATATGTTACCCTTGTTTGTGTTACACTTGTTTGCATGTTTAAACAAGTAAAAAAAATATATATATAAGTATCAGAGCAGTTTAAAGCATTTTGATATGTGATATGTTTTAAACAAATAGTTTAAAGCATTTCTAGTGTTAAAAGTAAGTAGTATCAGTTATGTGTAGATAGTAGTTTCAGTAGCGATCACCCTCAGAGTAGTAGTAAGGAGGGTGGTCGTTACAATTGTAATTAGGTCCAAGAATAAATGCAATGCATGAAATGTGATGCAAATATAGGTTTCATCTATGAAAACAACATCAAACCATGCATGTATGAATCAAAATAGGATTGTAAAATCATGGTTATCAGACATCTCAGAAGTAACAATGGGAATTTGCTCCAATTTGGAAATTGTGATAGAAGCCAAGCTGTTCTTTGGAACATATGTTCTTTCTCATCGGGCAGTGAAAGGACTCTTTTCCTCGGAAGGTTCAAACTCCTCAATAGGGATCTCTTGAGGGGGAGTAATCCGAGAGATGAAGGGGAAGGGTTGAGGCGACGATTCCTCAATATATCTTCTCCCAGCTTAGTCAGGATTGATTTAGTCAACCCTAAATTCCTATACATCAAAGATGGGAGAACGACATCAACTGGAAAAGATAAAAAGTATAAATCAAAGGAAGAGGCAATTTTAAGATGATGAAGGATCAGTGGGGAAAGGTATATAACTTACTAAAGGGAGACTCCAATTCTGTGTCGGTAGAGCTTATTCTAAAGATAAAAAAGCATACCTTCAACAATTAGTGCAGGTAAATAGAATTTAGCCCCTTTCAATTTCGACATGGACGCATAAAAGGTCGAGTCAGTAGTATCATCTTGGGGATTTGGAAGAGCAGGAAGAGTCCGTTGCCAAGTGATAGGGTAAGAAGGAGGAGAAGGAAGGCGCAAAAAGAAGAACTTTTGTCTCCATTCTGCTTGTGCTGGGTTTTTGTTGAATAAGATAGCTTTGGGACGACTCTGGAACTTAAGGAGGCTATCTTCTACTTGATGGAGAACAAAAAATTAGTGGAACAAACGGGGAGAAGAGGGAAAGTCAAGTAATTGGGAAATAGTGACAAAGGCAGATAATATAGAGAAAGATTGAGGAATGAGTTGATTCAGAGGCATGTTAAAATAGTGACTTACGGCGACAAAGAAATGGTGGAGAGGGAGCCGAAAGCTATATAGTGCTTGTTCCCAAAAGACGGCGACACTCTCTGGAGGAGGAAGATGTGGACGGTCCTCTGGAGTAGGAAGGACCAAATAGGAGGGAAATCCATAATCTGAGCACATTACATAAACTTCCAACTCACTGGCACTAGAAGAGCAATGGGAGGACCACTCAGAAGAGGACGAAGAAGAGGTCATCCTGGATAAAAGGTCAGGGGGAGAAGGAGAACCGCGAATGAAATAGAGAAAGAAGGGAAGTTATAGAGGAGGAAGATGACAGGATGAACTCTTGATGTATCTCTAAAACTCTCAATGCAATTATCGAGAAGGGTAAAGGGCAGATAGGGAAAAAAGCAACAATGAAAGAATCGGCGGCAAACCAGTAGATACACAGGTAAAATATTAGGTATACGAAAATAGGTACACCTGTAATCGCAAGGGTGACATTCCCGAAGTACAAGTTCAAACTGAAAATGTTACGGGAACCCGAGGGAAGTTATGATTAATCTTTCAAAATCCTGGTAAGCTCAGATTCATAGGACGTAAGAAATAAAAAGCAGATCGGCTGAATAGGCTCATCCTGTCACCATAGGCCGATCAGAAAATATAGGTGTCTAACTCGTCCGACCGAGGAGTCCAAGTCAACAAGCTCGCCCTGTCATTATATACCGGGCGAGAAATAACCAACCTAGGTAATTCCGCTCGGCTCTCATGTACAGAAAGGATAACTAGTGTCAAGGAGAACAACATAGGCAAGTGCATGAGGTTACTCAAGATTAAGCAAACATATAGTGAATATACCCTATTCCTCACAGGGTGGCCAAAAAGAAGAAAAAAAACACACACGCACACACACACACACACACACACACACACACACACACACACATATATATATATATATATATATATAGTCATACATGATAAGACTAAGTGATTATGATGGGTTGGCTGGAATATTAATTTACATATGCATGAACACACAACCACTCGGTCAATCCCCATAGATGCATGCATAAAGAAGATGATCAAACATTCAGAAAATATGATTAATTGAAGGAAAATAAGGTGAATTATACCAAGTTCAAGATAGAAGTTAGCGTGAATTCATCATAAAGAAAGAGTCAGCGGGACATTAGGATTACAACATAACAACAACTACAGTAGCTGTGGAAACAAGCCGGGAGGACGATCCTTTAGTAATTTCCTCCGGTTAGGGAAGCCAGGGGGAGGGTTGGACACTAATACATTTAATTCCTTTAACTCCCTCACCCCCTAATCCAGTGCGTAATTCACAGTCCGTATAAGAGAATCAGAAATGGGGGCGAGGAAAGCAGGAGACTTAAGATACTTCTTCTTCTTCTTCTCAAAGCAAGCATCCTCACTGGCTTTATAAGCTACCAATTCTTCTTAGGAAGCCTTCAGAGCAGCCTCTTTAAGGTTCAAAGTACATAATTGTTCTGCCAGTGTGGTTGCATGGGTGTCCTTTAATGATTGTAGTTGGGAGGACAATTGAGCAATTTCGGAGGTGTATTTCTCCAGCTTGGAAGAAAGCTCATCACCACGGGCATTGGCTAATAGCAGCTGATATTGAAAACTCTCCACATCAGCCTTGTACTGGCGGGACTGCTGAGTCTCAGTCTTAAGTGTCTAGCAGGTCTCTTCCAATTGGGAGGACAAACCCTTTAGTTTCTCGTCCACCTGGTCAGGAGATAGCTCGGAGACCTGTCTCTTCAGCGTTGCATTTTCTTGGATTAAGGTATGTAGCAAATGGGCTATGCTCATGTTGTATATCCAGCATTGTAGAACAATGAGCATTAAGAGGATACGTAAGAAAATTGGACTGTAAAGGGAAATAAGGGTACCTTCGTCTCCTCAAGAGAGAATTTGTCTGCCATTTCGGAGTAATCGATTCTTCGATTAATCGACAAACCTCGTCCCTAGCTGTGGTGAAAGACCCTCCCAAGAGTATAGGTAGAGTAGTAGTAAGGGAAGGAGTGGAAGACAAAGAAGTCTGAATCAAAGGGGGACAGTAAATAATGTATGGTGAGTTGTGGGGGGGGGGGGGGGGGGGGAAGGTTATTTGTTCAGGAAAATTCATAAAAAAAAAAAAGGGAGGCGAGGAATTACCACTGGGAATAGCTGGGGTGGTAGACGAACAAGGAACAAGTGCAAGATAAAGGGCTGAGAGACGGATATCAGGAGAAGAAGTAACAACATCTACAACGGGAAGGTCCTCAGAATGGGAAACAGATTTTTGTTTTGGGGGCGGAGCAAGGGCCAGTTTACATTATTTCTTGGTGGGTGCTTCTAAAGGAGATTTCTCTGAAGTCGAAGGGGAAACAAGCTCAACAATTGTGGGAAGTTCAGGAGGGTTCCCTTCTGGAACCGCAGCTTGATAAGTAGAAACATCCTCTATGATAGCGGGGGCTTCTGACGAAGAGGGTTGACCCAATGCGGTAAGAAGTTCTTGCTCCTTAGCTTTAACTTCTTCTTCCGCCAAACATAACTGGCCATCGATTATAGTTTCGAATAGAGGATCCACTACACAAAGTAAAAAATGCCTTAGTAGTAAAAAAGGATTGTAATAGACAAAGGGTGACTTACCAAGGGAGCCACGAAGCCCTATTTGAACGGGGCTCTATCCAAAAAGATAAAGAAGATCATCCCAGATCCATTTGTGAATGAATAAATGACAAACTTATAGCTTCTGTGAGTAGGCAGTGAAGGAAGGATGTTTATGCAATTCCTTCACGTCAGGAAGAGTAGGAAAAGAGGATTTCCAAGAAGCAGACCAAGGGATGGGTTCAGGGAATTTTACAAAGAAAAAGCGTGATTTCCATCTCTGTTGAAGTGTATACTAAAAGCCTAGCTTTTTGTAAACATTTATTTTTAAAAATAAAAGAATCACATTGGTCAATATCTACATTTATTTGTTAAAAGTAATTGTTCAATTAATTTATATAGTAGATAACATGGAGTGTGGTGTCACACTCAGAAGATCATGTTGTCGGTTCTTTATAAATTATAAATAGTTGCTCACGACTAAGATGGAAAGGAACAAACCATCGGAATAGTTGTAGTGTAATTAAATATTAGTTTATCTTGATTAATAAATTACACTGATACACTCTAAGTGTATTGAGTAGGATCATTTAAGTAAGTTCTTTGTACTGACTTAATAAAAGAACTAGACCTTAGTTATTATGGAAGTGTGTGCTCTTAATCTTAATATAATAACAAGCACATATATTTAATATTTGTTTCTTTGACTTATCAAAGGGTGAGGTTTAGCTCGATAAATCAATATGCCCGATAAGTTGGGAAATGATATTACTTATAGTGTGTGTTGTTGATTATAGAAGGAAACTGTGTCCTAGTAATCTAGGTTGACAATGACCCCAAGAGGAGCTCATAAGGATTGTCATGTTAAACCCTGCAGGTGGACTTAGTTTGACATGACGATGAGGTTGAGTGGTACTACTCTTGGATTAAGATATTAATTAAGTGAGTTGTCAGTAACTCATTTAATTAGTGGACATTCGACATCTTAAACACAGGGAGACTAACACACTCATAATAAGAAGGAGCCCAAAATATAATTTGGGATTGGTGCGGAAGTTTAATAATAATTCTTTAGTGGTATCAATTATTATTGATGAAGTTAAGTTGTGTGTTCGGGGCGAACATGGGAAGCTTAATTTCATCGGAAGGCCAAAACCAATTTCTCCTCTAGGTTCCTGTCGTAGCCTCATTATAGCCTCAAGTCCATCCAAATATAAGTCCATCTTGGTGTCCAAGAAGGGCCGGCCACATCGTCTTCTATAGGAGCGGACCCTATTGCTTGGTGACCAAGCTAGTAGGGGTCGACCATAATAATTCAAACAAGGAGGGTTGTTTTGAATTTTTTAAAATCTTCTCTTTGTAGAAAACTATAAGTTTTAAAAGAGAGATTTTAATTTTTAAAACTTTTCTTATTTGAATTAGGCCACATGTTTTAATAGAGAGTTTTAAAAGTTTTAAAACTTTCCTTTTTTAACCATCCTCATGGTTTAAAAAAAAGGAGGATAATTGTTGGTGCGGGAAGCATCCGACAATCGAACTCGTGTTTTGATAATGGCAAAGGATTCAAAGTTAAGGTGTTTTGTAATCTAACAAGTTTACTTGAGGATTTCAGGAAAGTCCTAGCTGCGGTTAGACAAAGGGAAAACCCTAGGGGGTGGTAACCCTAGGTCATAGGGGGTGGTAACCCTATGCGGAAAGTCTTGGCAGGTCGATGACTTCAGGAAAAAGTCCAGGGGGTGGTAACCCTAGGTGGAAAGTCCTGGTGTCGCGAATCAGGTGAAAGACTGGACTAGCCGGGAAGCGGATGTCCAGCAGAAAGTCCAGAAGCATCGAGTGCTGAGCAAAAGTCCAGTGGATCTGGAGGATCGCACTGGCAACAGGTAAAATCTCCTGAGTGGAGTAGGTGACGACGCGTTCCCCGTAGAGGGAACAGTAGGCGTCGGGTCGACCTAGGGTTTCCTGTTGGAAACCCGAAGTTAGACTCGGACAATTCGGAGACTGTCTATACTTCATTTATCATATTTATTGTGCTAACTTTGTGTTGCAGGGTAGTGTTTGGGACTAACGTATCTTGCAGGTGCAAAGGAGCAACCTAAAGCCTCGGATGAACAATGTCCGAGGCGCCTTCATGGAGCTTGGAGGCGCCTCGGGTGCAAGGCAGGAGCTGGCTGCGAGAAGCTGTTCAAGGTGCCTTGATGAACAGTGGAAGGCGCCTTGAACAGATGAAGGCGCCCTAGTAAACAGTGGAAGGAGCCTTGAATCTGTGATAAGATTCGACCAGTTCGCCCCTTATCTCCGCGGCTGACTCGGCTCATTCAAGGCGCCTTGGTGAACAGTAGAAGGCGCCTTGAACAACCTTTATAAGAGGTCTCGACCAGCAGCTCTCTACAACAATTTTGCAAGCTTTACTTCTGCTGTGTGCTGCTCAAGAGTCGATTCTAAAGTGTTGTTGCAGTCGCCGATGACCCGTAGCCTCATTTATTATTACTTTGTTGTCGGTATTACTTCAACTTCAGTTGTACTTAATTCCTTGTACTTATTCGCGATATTTTAGTTGTTGCCCACGGAAAGTGATCAAGGATCGTGGGCCTTCGAGTAGGAGTCGATCTAGGCTCTGAACGAAGTAAACGACTGTGTTCTTGTGTGTTTGCTTATTTTTATTTCACTGCTTTAATTACTCAACGATTGTTTTACGATTCCGATATTCGAAATAGCCACGAGCGCTATTCACCCCCCCCCCCCTCTAGCGCGGTCTCGATCCAACAATTGGTATCAGAGTGGGGTTGTTTTGAGTTGGTGCAACCATCATTCAAAACAATTTTTTCGTGGTATTTTTTTCGGAGTCAATTAGAAATTAGCTAAGTAGCTAAAATTCTAATTCTTTTCAAATCGGTGTTGCTCAAAGTTGGTCAATACCACTTGAGCTCGTTAGTTTTTCTTCTTCTTCCCGCACTACTAATCCAAGACTCAGTCTTGGAATAGATCCTTCTGTTTGTGTTTTTTTTAGATCTAAATGGCCCAACAAGAAGGATATAGCACTGTTCGTCCCCCACTATTTTCCGGAGAAGACTTCGGATATTGGAAGGGGCGAATGGAGATATATCTGAAGATCCAGTTCGACACCTGGATGATAGTCAAGACAGGACTGCAACTACCAACTGATGCGGACGGCAAGCCTACATCCTGTGAGAACTGGGAGCCAGCATTTATCAAAAAGGTGGAAGCCGACGCCAAAGCCACCTGCACCATCCAGTGCGGTCTTACCAAGGAAGAGCTCAACAGAGTCGGTTCGTTCTCTTCCGCAAAGGAGCTGTGGGAGAAACTGATCGAACTTCACGAAGGCATCTCAGAAACCAAGGTAAGTAAACGTGATTTATTACTTAATAAACTTTACAACTTAAAAATGCAGGAAGGCGAGACGGCAAGCGCGTTACACGCTCGAATTCAAGATATTTTGAACTCACTTCATGGAATCGGGCAGAAGGTAGAAAATAGGAACATTATAAGGTATGTTCTTAACTCGTTTCCTAGGAGTACATTGTGGGCATCGATGGTAGATGCCTACAAAGTCTCCAAGGATTTGTCTTCCTTAAAATTAGATGAATTATTTAGTGAATTTGAACTTCATGAACAAACTAATGCACAGCCATCCGAGAAAGGTATAGCTTTACTTGCAGGTACTAGTCGAACACGCGAACCGAGATTCCGACGAAAAATTGAACTGGAATCAGAAGACGAACCTGACTCAGAAGATTCAGAAGACGAACTGACCAGCGAACTAGTGAACCTCGTCAAGAAGCTCTATAAGAAGAAGAAGGGTTTCAACAAGAAAGACCTGAAGAAGGCAGTACAATCCAAGGAGGCCCAACCTAGCTCGAAGGTAAAATTTGAAGTCACATGCTACGGGTGTAACCAAAAGGGGCACATCAAAGCCAACTGCCCCAACCAAAAGGAAGCCAAAAAGAAAAGGAGAAAGAAGGCCCTGAAGGCAACCTGGGACGAATCTTCTTCGGAGGACGACGACGACGAACTCGAGGAGACGAGTTTACTCGCACTGATGGCCCGGGACCAGATCATCGAGAGCGAGAGCAAGTCAGAGGCCGACTCCGAGCAAAGCCACGGATCTGCATCCGTTTCCGAAGGGCCAGACTCCGCTGTAAGTATTCTGAGGCTTAATAATTTAGTTAATTATTTACTTCGCAAATTAGCCAAGTCAAACCTTAAGATAAAGTCACTTCTAAAGGAAGTAGCTATCCTTAAAGAAGTGACTAACTCAAAATCCTTACCTGATCAAGTTCAGACTGAAGATTCAACTCAAGTTCAAATACTTGAGGAAGAAAATTTGAGTCTGAAAAATCAGGTCAAGGATTTAAAAAATACTTTAGAACGGTTTTCTTTGGGCTCCAAGAATCTGGACCTAATTCTTGGGACACAAAGAGCCGTCTACAATAGAACTGGGCTAGGATATAAAAGTAAAAAAGAAATATAAATCTTATTTATCCCTAATAAACAAACAAAGTAGTAAACCAGTTCAAGCATGGATCCCCAAGTCCAAATTGATCAATCAAGTTGACTTGGCCAATACTGGGTTCCGAAGGATCAAATACACTACCTCGATAGACCATATCGAGGCTATGATCCTGGGGGAGCTAAAAGAAAAACGATCTTAAAAATTTAAAATTCAAAATTAAGTTAAAAATTCGAAATTAAATTATAAATTCAAATTTTGAAATTAAATTATAAATTCAAAATTCAAAATCAATTTAAAAAATCGAAATTAAAATTCAAAATTCAAAATCAAGTTAAAAATTCAAAATTAAATTATAAATTCAAAATTCAAAATCAAATTAAAAATTCAAAATTAAATTATAAATTCAAAATTCAAAAATAGATGGAGGATCCAAACTAGCTGGCACCTCCAACTGAACTACCCGACAGGGTAACTGAACCTAAGCTACCCGAAATGGGTAAACCAAGAGTACATTACCCGGCAGGGTAATTAAGGTTAGATTAAAACGGGCTAGGTTTAACTTGACCCACAGTACTGGTGAAGTTTTTGGATTATAGTACGTTAGGGAAGCTTGGGCATCGCATGTCTAGGAAGATATGGCTTCGACCTGGTGCATTTGGCCAAGTGGAACTGACCGAAGCTACCCTTAAATGAATCCTAACTAGTTAGACCATGGATTAGTATTAAGTTCAATAGGTAGGACTATTTGGGAAACCTCGAAGGCATGGTTACTTTAATGAGCTCCGTGTGACTCACCATAGCCCAGAAGTTTATCCAAAGAATGCTTACTTGTTGAATCCAAAGCTAAACCTGAATCTAACACAAAGTTAAACCATACCCTTAAATTCAACAACAATTCATCTCACAACAATTATAGGATTCCCTGATTGACAATTTAGATCGGGTGAGATGACTAAGAAATTAAACTATGAAAATTGACTTAAACTTAAATCAAGTTAATCAACAATTAAATTATCTTTAATTAACAAAACTAAAATTATTTTAAAAACTAAAATTCAAAATTATTTTAAAAACTAAATTTCAAAATCATTTTAAAAACTAAATTTCAAAATTATTTTAAAAACTAAATTTCAAAATTATTTTAAAAACTAAATTTCAAAATTATTTTAAAACTAAATTTCAAAATCATTTTAAAAACTAAATTTCAAAATCATTTTAAAAACTAAATTTCAAAATCATTTTAAAAACTAAATTTCAAAATTATTTTAAAAACTAAATTTCAAAATTATTTTAAAACTAAATTTCAAAATCATTTTAAAAACTAAATTTCAAAATTATTTTAAAAACTAAATTTCAAAATTATTTTAAAAACTAAATTTCAAAATTATTTTAAAAACTAAATTTCAAAATCATTTTAAAAACTAAATTTCAAAATTATTTTAAAAACTAAATTTCAAAATTATTTTAAAACTAAATTTCAAAATTATTTTAAAACTAAATTTCAAAATCATTTTAAAACTAAATTTCAAAATTATTTTAAAACTAAAATTAATTAACTATAAAATCATTTTCAAAAATTAATTAACTATAAAATCTTTTCAAAACGTTAATTAAAAATAACCATAGGATTAAGTGTTTGCTAAATTACTTCAAATACAATTGAGTAAGATAGAAAATCAAAAGAGTCTACTTCAATTAAGCTATCTTTAAATCCATTAAAAATCAATTCAAACTACTTCATGTGTAGGAATTGGATCAATGGATGTTGGATAGTGGATGCTCCAGACATATGACTGGAGATAAGTTGAAGTTTACTAAACTCAAGTACAAGAAGTTAGGATCAGTTGCATTCGGCAACGACGGTAAACTTAAAGTAATCAGAAAAGGTAATATTGAACTTAGTTCTGATTTCATTATTCGAAATGTCTTATTGGTTGAAAATTTTAACTTTAATTTACTAAGTATAAGTCAATTATGTGACAGCGGATATCTAGTCAATTTTGATAAATCTGGATGTCTAGTTAAAAACATCGAAAACCCTGAAATTAGACTTAAGGGACTTAGGAAGAATAACATCTACACAATTGACTTATCAATATCCTCAATAAAGTGTCTCTTGACACAACAAGAGCAAACCCAACTGTGGCACAGAAGACTGGGTCACACGCACACTAGACTCATTTCAAAAATGAGTCAAAATGGTCTAGTTAGAGGTTTGCCCAAATTAAAATTTATTGAAAACTCAATCTGTGATGCGTGTCAAAAAGGAAAACAAACCAAGTCAACCCACAAGTCAACTAACCTAGAAAGAACTAACACCGTACTTGAGCTCCTTCTCCTTGACCTTTTTGATTCACATGGAGCCAAATCACTAAGCAAGAACCAATATTGCTTAGTAATAATTGATGACTACTCTAGGTACACATGGGTAAAATTCCTAAAAACAAAAGATGAAACCTATGAAATATTTAGTAATTTTTGCAACTTAACGGAAAATGAAAAAGATACTAAAATCAAAAGAATAAGAAGTGATCACGGGGGGGGGGGGGATTTGAAAATCATAGGTTTACCCAGTTTTGTAAAATAAATGGATACCAACATGAATTTTCATGTCCTAGAACCCCCCAACAAAATGGTCTAGTGGAACGTAAAAATAGAACACTACAAGAAGCCGCTAGGACTATGTTAAACGAATATAATTTAAATCATCAATTTTGGGCTGAAGCAATAAATACTACAAATTATATTCAAAACAAAATTTTAATTAACAAAGTTCACAATAAAACACCTTATGAACTTTACTACCATAAAATTCCCAATCTAAACTATCTAAAAGTATTTGGGTGTAAAGTTCACATTTTAAATACTAAAGATTACTTAGGAAAATTTACACCCAAGTCTAACCAAGGAATATTCCTAGGATACTCCTTTACCAGTAGGGCCTTTAGAGTATATAATCAAAATACCTTGAAAGTTGAAGAAACAACTAATGTAATATTTGATGAAGAAAACAACCCATCCAATATAAATGGAAATATTGACATCACCCCAAGAGCTATAGAAGATGATGAAATCCAACCTAACCTTAATGTGTCAGAAGAACCTGTTTCTGACCCACAGCTGAGACCAACTAGAGTAAGTATCTCTCACCCAACTGACCAAATTTTGGGTGACCCAAACCTAGGAGTCAGAACTAGATCATCCTATAGAAACCTTAGTCAGATTGCCCTTATTTCTAAAATTGAACCTAAGACTATAGAAGAAGCCCTACCTGACCCAGACTGGATCATTGCAATGCAGGAAGAATTAGCACAATTTGAGAGAAACCAAGTCTGGGACCTTGTACCTAAACCCATAGATAAATCAATAATAGATACCAAATGGGTTTTTAGGAACAAGTTGGATGATCACGGTGATATAATAAGAAACAAAGCTAGGCTAGTAGCCAAAGGGTTTAGTCAAGTCGAAGGCTTAGACTATGATGAAACCTATGCTTCGGTAGCTAGCCTCGAGTCCATTAGGATGTTATTAGCCTATGCAGCAAATAAAGGGTTCAAATTGTACCAAATGGACGTTAAGTTAGCCTTTTTGAATGGATTTATCAAGGAAGAGGTCTACGTAAGCCAACCTCCAGGGTTTGAGGACATAGACTACCCAAACCATGTATTTAAACTAAAAAAGGCGTTATATGGACTAAAACAAGCCCCTAGAGCATGGTATGAAAGACTATCTAATTACTTAATATCCAAAGACTTTAACCAAGGACAAATCGATCCGACCTTGTTCGTGAAAACTATAGAAAAAGACATCTTTATAGCCCAAATCTATGTTGACGACATAATTTTTGGCTCAACTAACTCAAAATTTTTAAAAGAATTTGTTAAATTAATGGAAAGTGAATTTGAAATGAGTATGGTTGGGGAACTCAACTTTTTCTTAGGCTTACAAATAAAACAAACCAAAGATGGAATCTACATTTATCAAACTAAATATGCTAAGGAGTTAATTAAAAAATTCTGTATAGAAAATTCAAAAATTATAAATTCTCCAATGGCAACCAACATTAACATTGACTCTGACCCTGAAGGAAAACCAGTAGATCCAAAATACTATAGGAGTGTCATGGTAGTTTACTTTACCTAACTGCAAGTCGACCCGATATATTGTTTGCAGTAGGTATGTGCGCAAGATACCAATCCTGTGCAAAAGAGTCACACCTAACATATGTTAAAAGAATACTTAGGTATATTAAAGAACTCTAAATGTAGGACTCTGGTACCCAAGAACTTGCACATTTGACCTTTATGGCTATTCTGATTCAGACTATGCTGGGTGCAAATTAGATAGAAAAAGTACAAGTGGTAGCTGCCAAATTCTAGGTCAGTGCCTAGTAAGTTGGTCAAGCAGAAAGCAACATTGTGTTGCTCTATCCACTACAGAAGCTGAATACATAGCTCTAGGAGAGTGTTCATCTCAATTGTTGTGGATGATGCATACATTAAAAGACTATCAACTAGAATATAAAAATATAAAAATCTTTATTGATAATATCAGCTCAATCAATCTGACAAAAAATCCTATTCACCATTCTAGGACTAAACACATAGAAGTAAAACATCATTTTGTAAGGGATCACGTAGCTAAAGGTGACATTGCACTCAACCATATTGAGTCCAAATCAAACCTAGCTGACATCTTTACAAAACCCTTACCTGAACTTGAGTTCAGTGCACTTAGAAGGCAAATAGGAATGTGTTGGGTAGAGTAGGTATCTCATTTTGTTTACTTATCATCTTTCAAAATCTAGGAAAAATAATTTTCAAAATTCCATTTTTTTTTAGACTTTTCAAAAACTGGACTTAGCCTAAGCTTTCCCCCTAGAAATCTTGTTCCCCTATAATTAAGCCAGAGCATCTCACAAACACCTAGGTATACCTTGTTTGTGATTGAAAAACATAGAATGGCGTGAGATGCATAGGGAACAGCCTGGACTCAAGAATGCTTATATTTGTGCATCAATATGAGTTTGGGCGTTAAACACGTAATATACATTAATCAAGTCAAGTCTTCCAACTCTAGTCAAATCTAACTAGACCAAATTGACTTAACTTGACTAACCATGTGAAAGTTGTTGCCCTATAGACAATTAGCAAGTAGCTAAAGGTTAGACAGTTGGTAAAGGATACTCAATTTTCTAGTTAAGCATGTTTGATCTTTAGGGCTCTGATACCTAGTAAGTTAATCTATTGAACATGATTCATGCTTGGACTTAAGGACCAACTGACTTTGAATGAATAACCTAAACCAAATTTTTAGCTACTCTACTCCCTCCTAGCCCTGAAATTTAATAAGTATTGTTTAAAATTAAGCTAAGTTTTTTTCTCTAAGCCATAGCCTTCAGATCCAATACTTGCAAAGAACTTAGTTTTATTTTCAAAACTTTAAAACTGAGCTTACTTTGAAATCTAACCTTATAAATTCTTGTTTTCTTAAGTAGAGCAAAGATTTCAAAGCTACTTCAAAGATTTCAAAAAAAAATTATTGTTTTACTAAACTATCAAAAAGATCCACTTTCTAGAAACTTTTTCTAAGTTTCCAAAAAGCTAACATCATTTAAACTGTTAAATATTTTCTCACTCGGCTAAACTGTTAAATATTTTTCAAAATCTTATTTTTACTTATTTTTTGATATATGGCAAAGGGGGAGAATAGCAAAAATGTAAAATTCAAATTTGCATATAATGAATATTAAAGGGGGAACAACAGTTAAGGGGAGCATATAATTGGCGCTATACTTTCGTAGGGTTTACTTTAGCAAATTTGCTTTGTTAAATGTGTTCATTTTTTTTCTCCTTAGCAAACTTGCCATTGTTAAAGTGTTCATTTAATTCGTCTGTTTACTTAACTTTGAATTTGAGTTGCCATAATCAAAAAGGGGGATATTGTTGGTGCGGGAAGCATCCGACGATCGAACTCATGTTTTGATAATGGCAAAGGATTCAAAGTTAAGGTGTTTTGTAATCTAACAAGTCTGCTTGAGGATTTCAGGAAAGTCCTAGCTGCGGTTAGGCAAAGGGAAAACCCTAGGGGGTGGTAACCCTAGGTCATAGGGGGTGGTAACCCTATGCGGAAAGTCTTGGCAGGTCGATGACTTCAGGCAAAAGTCCTAGGGGGTGGTAACCCTAGGTGGAAAGTCCTGGTGTCGCGAACCAGATGAAAGACTGGACTAGCCGGGAAGCGGATGTCCAGCAGAAAGTCCAGAAGCTTCGAGTGCTGAGCAAAAGTCCAGTGGATCTGGAGGATCACACTAGCAACAGGTAAAATCTCCTAAGTGGAGTAGGTGAGGACGCGTTCCCCGTAGAGGGAACAGTAGGCGTCGGGTCGACCTAGGGTTTCCGGTTGGAAACCCGAAGTTAGACTCGGACAGTCCGGAGACTGTCTATACTTCATTTATCATATTTATTGTGCTAACTTTGTGTTGCAGGGTAGTATTTGGGACTAACGTATCTTGCAGGTGCAAAGGAGCAACCTAAAGCATCGGATGAACAGTGTCCGAGGCGCCTTCATGGAGCTTGGAGGCGCCTCGGGTGCAAGGCAGGAACTGGCTGCGAGAAGCTGTTCAAGGCGCCTTGATGAACAGTGGAAGGCGCCTTGAACAGATGAAGGCACCCTGGTGAACAGTGGAAGGAGCCTTGAATCTGTGATAAGGTTCGACCAGTTCGCCCCTTATCTCCGCGGTTGACTCGGCTCATTCAAGGCGCCTTGGTGAACAGTAGAAGGCGCCTTGAACAACCTTTATAAGAGGTCTCAACCAGCAGCTCTCTACAACAATTTTGCAAGCTTTACTTCTGCTGTGTGCTGCTCAAGAGTCGATTCTAAAGTGTTGTTGCAGTCGCCAACGACCCGAAGCCTCATTTATTATTACTCTGTTGTCGGTATTACTTCAACTTCAGTTGTACTTATTCGCGATATTTTAGTTGTTGCCCACGGAAAGCGATCAAGGATCGCGGGCCTTCGAGTAGGAGTCGATCTAGGCTTCGAACGAAGTAAACGACTGTGTTCTTGTGTCTTTGCTTATTTTTATTCCGCTGCTTTAATTACTCAATGATTGTTTTACGATTCCAATATTCGAAATAACCACGAGCGCTATTCACCCCCCCCCCCCTAGCGCGGTCTCGATCCAACAAATAAGTTTTAAAATTTAAATTTTCTATCACCATGTTAAAAAAGGAAATTTTATAAGAGAAGTTTTAAATTTTAAAACATGGTTTTAATTTTTAGAACTTTCCTTTTTTAACTCCTACTTTAGGAAAGAGAACTTGTAAAATTTTATAAGAGTTTTTCTTCTTGTAAAATTTTATAAAAAAAAATAAAATTCCTTTCCTCTTATGGGGGTCGGCCACCCTTGCTTGGTGCCCAAGCAAGGTGGCTGACCATGTTTAAAAAATAAAATCATCAAATTTATTTTTGATGATTCATTCAATTAAGAGGAAAGAAAAGGAAAATTAAAAGGGAAAAGGAAAAGCTAGAGGAAGATTTTAATTTTTGTAAAAATTCTTCCCTTATTTGCCTTGGAGAAGTATTATAAAAGAAGGGGTGAGGAGGTTTCATGTGACACAACAATTCTTATTCTCTTGGTGGAGTCTCTCTAGGTGGCCGACCATCCCTCTCCCTTCTCTTTTCCCTTTTACTCTCTTCTCCTTGGTGGTGGTGGTGGCCGGATTTTAGAGGAAGAGGAAGGAAGCTTTTGGGTGGTGTTCATCTTGGAAGATCATCGCCCACACGACGTCCAAGGCAAGGCAAGGAATACGGCAGAAGATCTCGAGGTCATTAGCATACAAAGAGAAGGTATAATTAGCAATTATTTTTCGCATCATGCTAGTTATTTCTTTTTGTAAGAATTCCAAACACAAGAGGCATTAGATCTAGTTTTTCGAATTAGTTTTTCGAGTTTGTGTTTTCTTCTTTTTCGAATTTGTGATTCGATTGTTCTTTTTTGTTAACCTAGAGTTATTTAAGGAAATTAAATATTAGCTTTCCTTAAAAGGCTTTGTCTAGGCGGTGGTGGTTGCTCCAATATCCAAGAAGGTCATGTGCCTCGCCATGCAATCCTGGAAGTTAATTTTGGAAATTAATATTTAATGGAATAAATAACATAGGTGGATTTGAATCAATAGTGTTAAGTTCCGCTTGCGATTCAAATCTAAACCATTAAGAACAGATAAGTTAAATTTGAAATCATTGATGTTAAGCTCCGTCTGTGATTCCTAATTTAAATTCTAAAGAACACAATAGGTTATTTAAGGAAAGGTTCAACACTTGTACAAAAAAATTTTATACAGTGGAACCTGTACGTTTTCCTAGGACTAACCAACAATTGGTATCAGAGCTAGGGTTTGCCTCTGTGTGTTTTGGTTTTCAAATTAATTATGCACATGGCATACATAATTTAGGCAGGATAATAGTAGGATGTGCTAACTTTATGGTTGCAGGCTCCAACTATTATGGCATTTAGATATTGTGTGTGATTGGACCCTTGGACATGTCAAGGGCATTATTTTGTATACATGATTGTATGTATCAAATACAGCAGGAGCTGTATTATTTTTAGAATTTTATTTTTGTTCGATCTAGAATATATGTACATTCCTTTATGGAATATAGGATCGATATTTGTAAAATACTATATTTGTCGCGGATCGTATCTTTGTGAGGCATGGTGTTATTGGAGGACCAGAGGCGCAGCGAAATAAGAAGCAAGATAGATGCGACAACTCGACCCGATGGTGGTGGCTAAAGATAGCAGCCTCTAGGATTAGAGCATACTGAAGACAGTGAAGGAAAATGCCATAATAGTTGAAAAATTAATTTTCAAATTAATTGCTTTTATTTACTGTGATGTTTATGAGCATGTGATGTATACTAGCATAAGTTAAAATCCTCATTTTTAAATAACTAAGTGGGAGAGGGATTTTAATAAATCCCATGGTCTCCATTACTGGTTTGTAAGTGATGCAACAAGCTTGCGTGTTGGCTCTGAGTGCCTCCCTCCACAACGGATGGGTTTGTTGCGGATCACTAGATCAAACTTCCTTTATGGATGGTTATAGGAAATTATTTAGGAGCGTGTGATCTTCTCCAACTGAAGGGGCACAATCCTATTTAATGGACTTAGTATCAAGTAATGGTATACACTTAGATGCATTCAATAGTATCCCCCCCCAACGGAGTCACTGCTATTGTTTTGTGTGACCAACTATTAATTTTATTTGTCATAAAGTTAGGATGACAAGATAATAAAATTAATGGGTCACACCCTCCTCTTACAAATGTTGAATTTGTATACGTCCATACTAACGTGGCATGCAATATTCACGGTGATTTGAGGTGTTGGTTAATTTAAAATAGTATTGTTTGAGGAATCAATATTATTCTAAATTTAGAGTCTTGACCAAAGTTTTTTTTTTTTTTTATTCTTAGGATGACTTTCAACCCACTTGCCATTATACTGAAAGAGAACAAACTTACTGGTCCCAACTATATTGATTGGAAAAGGAACTTGGACATTGTTCTTACTGCTGAAAGCTATAAGTTTGTACTGACTGAGGCTTGCCCTGATGCACCTAACGGTGACTCTACCCCAAAGGAGATTGAGTATCATAAGAAATGGGTAAAAGCTGATGAGATGGCTCGGCGTTACATTTTGGCTTCAATGTCAAATGTATTGCAACATCAGCATCAAGATTTACCAACAACTTATGATATAATGAACAATCTCAAAGAACTCTTTGGGCATCAGAGTCGGACTGCTAGGCAAGAGGCAATGAGAAAATTAATGACAACCACCATGTCTGAGGGGACACCCGTAAGGAATCATATCCTCAAAATGATGGCCTATCTAAACGAAATACAAGTTCTTGGAGGAGAAATCGATGGGGAAACCCAGGTCGATATAATTCTCCAAACACTACCTAGAAGTTTTGAGCAGTTCCGCCTGAACTATAACATGAACAAAAGAGAGTATATGTTAGCGGAACTTCTGACAGAACTACAGGCAGCAGAAGGTATATTTCGTCAAAGTTCTCAGATTCACTATGCTGAAAATGATTCTACTTCTAAGCCGAAAGGCAAGAAGAAGAAGAAACAGGTCTTTTCAGCAAAGAGAGTGAATAAACCTCAGGGACAAAAAGCTGGAATGAAGAAGCCGAAGGGCAAGTGCTTCATTTGCAAGCAGTCAGGACATTGGAAGGCAGACTGTCCTCGTAGGAATCAGAACAATAAAGGTATATCTCATGCTCTAGTAGTTGAAACATGTTTAGCGGTGTTATCTACCAGCACCTGGTGTGTAGATACAGGAGTCACTGATCATGTCTGCAATTCTTTACAGGGGTTCCAGGAAACCCGACGACTATTTGATGGAGAGATAACCGTCTACATGGGCAATGCTACTAAGGTGGCGGTTGTTGCAGTGGGAGACGTCTACTTATCTTTTGATAGGAATAGAAATTTGGTTTTAAGAAATTGTCTTTATGTACCCAGTTTTAGAAAGAATTTAATTTCAGTTTCTAAACTGTATTTGGATGGATATTCAGTTTCCTTTAGTAACAATGTGGTTATAAAGAGAAATAATGTGATTATCTGTTCTGGTACATTGGTTGGTAATTTATATACATTAAATCCAATTTCTCCCACAAAGCAAAATATGGAAATTAATAACACATCTTCTAACTCTAATAAGAGAAAAGAACCTTCGGAAATGAACCAAACGTATCTTTGACATCTAAGGCTTGGTCATATTAACTTAAGCAGGATTCAAAGGCTTGTAGCCGATGGACTCTTGGGTTCATTAGAGTTGGAAAACTTTCCAACATGTGAATCCTGCTTGGAAGGAAAAGTAACCAAGAGACCTTTTAAGGCCAAGGGGTATAGGGCCAAAGATGCGTTAGAACTGGTTCATTTTGATTTGTGCGGTCCTATGTCTATCCAGGCAAGAGGTGGTTATGAATACTTTGTCTCCTTTATAGATGATTATTCAATATACGGATACATTTACCTGATGCGCCGTAAGTCTGAATGTTTTGACAAGTTCAAAGAATATAGGGCTGATGTGGAGAAATGTCTTGGTAAAAGTATCAAGACACTACGGTCTGACCGTGGTGGCGAATACCTCTTTGGAGAGTTTAGGAATTACTTATCAAAAGTCGGGATTCAATCCCAATTGTCTGCACCTGGTACACCCCAACAGAATGGTGTGAAAGAACGAAGGAATAGGACACTTATGGAAATGGTTAGATCGATTATGAGTTATTCAGAATTACCAAATTCGTTTTGGAAATATGCTCTGGAAACAGCAGTGTACATTCTGAATATGGTACCTTCTAAAGCAGTTCCTTCTACTCCCATGGAATTATGGAATGGGCGTAAGCCTAGTTTGAATCATATCCGGATAAGGGGTAGTCCAGCACATGTGCTGAAGGGAGATACTGACAAGTTGGAATCACATACAGAAGTTTGTCTGTTTGTGGGATATCCTAAAGGAACAAAAGGTGGTTTGTTTTATAATCCTAAAAATCAAAAGATCATTGTTAGCACCAATGCTCGATTTTTAGAAGAAGATTATATAATGAACCATAAGCCCATGAGTGAAATAGTTCTAGAAGAAATAAGAGAGAGCACGTCTACTTTAATACCAACAGTACAAGATGAAGTACCACAAGAAATTACAACACGTGTCACACATGATACACAACTAGAGACAGTGCCTCGTCGTAGTGGGAGGGTTGTAAGGCAACCTGAGAGATTCATGTTTTTGGGAGAGTCTTCGGATTTGATCCCAGGTAAACATGAACCTGATCTCCGGACATATGACGAAGCACTCCAAGATATAGATGCAGTATCTTGGCAAAAGGCAATGAATTCTGTAATAGAGTCTATGTATTCTAATAAGGTCCAGGAGCTTGTAGAACCACCTGATGGTATAAAAGTCGTTGGATGCAAGTGGATCTACAAAAGGAAAAGAGGGACAGATGGGAAGGTAGAAACCTTCAAAGCAAGGCTTGTTGCGAAAGGGTATACTCAGAAAGAGAGAATCGATTATGAGGAGACTTTTTCACCGGTAGCCATGCTTAAGTCTATCCGGATACTCTTATCCATTGCCGCTCATATGGATTATGAGATTTGGCAAATGGATGTCAAGACAACTTTCCTTAATGGAAGTCTTGAAGAAAACATCCATATGAAGCAACCATAAGGGTTCATTAAAAAGGGCAAAGAGCATCTAGTGTGCAAGCTCAATCGGTTCATTTATGGACTGAAGTAATTTTCAAGATCTTGGAACATCCGGTTTAATGAAGTAATCCAGTCTTATGGATTTATTCAATGTCCGGATGAGTCTTGTGTATACAAGAAGTGTAACGGAAACGTGGTGGTATTTCTTGTACTATACGTAGATGATATTTTGTTAATTGGCAACAATGTCAAGGTATTATCAGACATAAGGATATAGTTGTCCAAACAATTTGATATGAAGAACTTAGGAGAATGTGCACACATTCTTGGGATCAAAGTTATAAGGGATCGTAAGAAAAAAATGTTATGTCTATCTCAAGTTTCATATATAGATACAATCCTTGCTCGTTTTAGCATGCATAACTCCAAGAAAGGTTTCTTACCTTTTAGGCATGGAGTAGCCTTATCTAAAGAGATGTCTCCGAAGACATCAAAGGAGATGGAGGATATGAAAGCAGTTCCTTATGCTTCGACTGTAGGAAGCCTTATGTATACAATGCTGTGTACGAAACCTGATATCTGTTTTACCGTGGGCATGGTTAGAAGATATCAGAGTAACCCTGGATAAGGACGTTGGACTACTATAAAGCATATATTGAAGTGCCTGAGAAGGACTAGAGATTATATGCTAGTCTAACAAGTAGATGATTTGCTCCCTGTGGGTTACACGGATTCAGACTTCCAATCAGATAGGGACAATAGTAAGTCTACGTCAGGCTATGTGTTTACTCTAGGAGGTGGAGCCATTGCATGAAGGAGTGTTAAGCAGAAATGCGTCTCGAACTCAACCATGAAAGCTGAGTATGTGGCAGCCTCTGAGGCAGCCAAAGAAGCTGTATGGCTTAGGAACTTTCTAATGGACTTAGATGTGATTCCTGGTTTACCCAAGATCATCACAATTTATTGTGATAATAGCGGTGCGGTTGCAAACTCAAAGGAACCACGAGCCCATAAAGCAAGTAAACATATAGAGCGCAAGTACCACCTGATACAACACATCATCAAGCGAGGAGAAGTTGTCATCGCCAAGATTACATCAGCAGATAACCTGGCAGATCCTTTCACTAAGGCCCTTCCGACGAAAGCTTTTGATTGGCATGTGGAGGGGATGGGAATCATATGTATGGCAACAGATATGGCAGATTAGTCTTTTAGTATAAGTGAGAGATTGTTGGAGCGTATACTCAAAGCCTAGCTTTTTGTAAACATTTATTTTTGAAAATAAAAGAATCACATTGGTCAATATCTACATTTATTTGTTAAATGTAATTGTTCAATTAATTTATATAGTAGATAACATGGAGTGTAGTGTCACACTCAGAAGATCATGTTATCGGTTCTTTATAAATTATAAATAGTTGCTCACGACTAAGATAGAAAATAAAAAACCATCGGAATAGTCGTAGTGTAATTAAGTATTAGTTTATCTTGATTAATAAATTACACTAATAGACTCTAAGTGTATTGAGTAGGACCATTTAGGTAAGTTCTTTTTGTACTGACTTAATAAAAGAACTAGACCTTAGTTATTATGGAAGTGTGTGCTCTTAACCCTAATATAATAACAAGCACATATGTTTAATATTTATTTCTTTGACTTATCAAAGGGTGAGGTTTACCTCGATAAATCAATATGTCCGATAAATTGGGAAATGATATTACTTATAATGTGGTTTGTTGATTATAGAAAGAATCTGTGTCCTAGTTATGTAGGTTGAGAATGTCCCCAAGAGGAGCTCATAAGGATTGTCATGTTAAACCCTGCAGGTGGACTTAGTCCGACAGGACAATGAAGTTGAGTGGTACTACTCTTGGAGCTAGATATTAATTAAGCGAGTTGTCAGTAACTTACTTAATTAGTGGACATTTATTATCTTAAACACAGGGAGACTAACACACTCATGATAAGAAGGAGCCCATAATGTAATTTGGGATTGGTGCGGTAGTGCGATAATAACTCTCTAGTGGAATGAGTTATTATCGATGAACTTGAGTTGTGTGTTCGGGGCGAACACGGGATACTCAAGCTCATCGGAAGGCCAAAACCAATTTCTCCTCTAGGTTCCTGTCGTAGCCTCATTATAGCCTCAAGTCCATCCAAATATAAGTCCATCTTGGTGTCCAAGAAGGGGGCCGGTCCAATGCTTGGTGACCAAGCAAGGGTCGGCCACATCCTCTTCTATAGGGGTGGGCCCTATTGCTTGGTGACCAAGCTAGTAGGGGTCGGCCACAATAATTCAAACAAGGAGGGTTGTTTTGAATTTTTTAAAATCTTCTCTTTGTAGAAAATTATAAGTTTTAAAAGAGAGATTTTAATTTTTAAAATTTTCCTTATTTGAATTAGGCCACATGTTTTAATAGAGAGTTTTAAAAGTTTTAAAACTTTCCTTTTTTAACCATTCTCATGGTTTAAAAAAAAGGAAGATAAGTTTTAAAATTTAAATTTTCTATCACCATGTTAAAAAAGGAAATTTTATAAGAGAAGTTTTAAATTTTAAAACATGGTTTTAATTTTTAGAACTTTTCTTTTTTAACTCCTACTTTAGGAAAGAGAGCTTGTAAAATTTTATAAGAGTTTTTCTTCTTGTAAATTTTTATAAAAAAAATAAAATTCCTTTCCTCTTATGGGGGCCGGCCACCCTTGCTTGGTGCCCAACCAAGGTGGCCGACCATGTTTAAAAAATAAAATCATCAAATTTATTTTTGGTGATTCATTCAATTAAGAGGAAAGAAAAGGAAAATTAAAAGGAAAAAGGAAAAACTAGAGGAAGATTTTAATTTTTATAAAAATTCTTCCCTTATTTGCCTTGGGCAAGTATTATAAAAGAAGGGGTGAGGAGGCTTCATGTGACACAACAATTCTTATTCTCTTGGTGGAGTCTCTCTAGGTGGTCGGCCCTCCCTCTCCCTTCTCTTTTCCTTTTTGCTCTCTTCTCCTGGGTGGTGGTGGTGGCCGGATTTTAGATGAAGAGGAATGATGCTTTTGGGTGGTGTTCATCTTGGAAGATCCTCGCCTACACGACGTCCAAGGCAAGGCGAGGAATACGACAGAAGATCTCGAGGTCATTAGCATACAAAGAGAAGGTATAATTAGCAATTGTTTTCCGCATCATGCTAGTTATTTCTTTTTGTAAGAATTCCAAACACAAGAGGCATTAGATCTAGTTTTTTGAATTAGTTTTTCGAGTTTGTGTTTTCTTCTTTTTCAAATTTTTGATTCGATTGTTCTTTTTGGTTAACCTAGAGTTATTTAAGGAAATTAAATATTAGCTTTCCTTAAAAGGCTTTGTCTAGGCAGTGGTGGTTGTTCCCATATCCAAGAAGGTCATGTGCCTCGTCATGCAATCCTAGAAGCCAATTTTAGAAATTAATATTTAATGCAATAAATAACATAGCTTGATTTGAATCAATAGTGTTAAGTTCCGCTTGCGATTCAAATCTAAACCATTAAGAATAGATAAGTTAAATTTGAAATCAATGATGTTACGTTCCGTCTGCGATTCCTAATTTAACTTCTAGAGAACACAATAGGTTATTTAAGGAAATGTTCGACACTTGTACAAAAAAATTTTGTACAGTGGAACCGGTACATTTTTCTAGGACTAACCAACAATCTCTTGATGGAAGACGACATTTCTTCAAAAAAGATCATTTTAGGCCTGGATTGAAACAAAAAGACGCCAGTCTCTGACCTCTTAGGGTAGGAGAACATAAAGAAATTCTGAGGGGTTGAAGGGATATCAAAGAGGTGGAAGAGCATGAACAAACCACAAAGATAACGAAAGGCATTGGGGGCAAATTATTGCAAGGGGATATCGAAAAACTGACTTATTTCAACTAGAAAAGAGGGAATGGGAAAACACAGACTTGCTGCTATTTGATCTTTAAATAATGTGACATGATTCTCAAGGGTGAGATGAGGACGAGAATCACTGTCAGGAATAGCAATACGATAGGCTTTGGGAATTCCATACAAGGAACGAAGAGCAGACCTATCATCTTTGTGAAAGGTCGAAGAGGTTTGAGCATACCACGTAGAAAATGATTCTTCAGCCATATATGAATATAAGAGTAAAAAATGACTTACTGAAGCCTTAGGAAGAAAGTCGACAAGGAGAGGCTGGAGGAGAAGGAAGGGCGACAAAAGCTAAGTTATGGCACCAACAGAGAGCGTAAGGAAGAAGATGAAGGAGTAAGAATATAAAGGGTTTAGGGTTTGTCGAAAATATTGACTAACAAAAAATACCGTTGGATGTGAACAAACCTCACAATGGTAGTCGTTGATTTATCAAAGAAATAATATGATAAGACGTTGCCAAAAAACATGTGAGCGATTATGTCAGGAGGAAGAAAGTGGTAACACGTGTTGAAAATCCATAAACGGGCATTTATGATGGACATAACAGGGCAAATCATGCCCGGATTAGCGTTGCAACATATTACATCGTCAATACTCTCTTTCCGTTGAAGAACCAATTAACGAGGAGAAGATTTTGAAAAAGGTATTCGACTTCCTAGGTGTAAGAAAGGAGGGAATGGAAAGAAAATATATAATAACATTAGTAAATCATGACTTGTTAAAATTCAAAATATATCAACAGACTATGATGTCGACCTGTCCTATAGGCAGGCCGGAACTCAGAAATTTGACCAAATTCAAACTCGCCCGAACTCATACACAAAGTGTCTTATTTATTTATTTCTTATACTATCAACTACGTGCTTACACATGCTCCTACTCTCAAATAAACACATGAAACTCTGATATCACTACTAGTAACTTTGTAACCACATAAGGAAGGGGGAATATTTTGCTCGGTACTGTTGTAGGTCGAAGAAAAAATCTGTCGTCCAATGGAATCTCATTTTCGTTTATAGACGCTAGATTGTGCTTCCACACCTAAATGGAGGCGGGAAATTGAATAACATCATGGGCAAAGAGGAGAAGTTTGCCCTATCCTCTGGCGTTTGTGGGGTTCCCCCTCACAAACAAGTGACTGAAAGGTCCTCTCCGACCTAATCTGAACCAACTCGGCTTCCAGAAGATCCACCTTAGCGTTCTGCCGATCCAGAGCTCGTTGCTGTTGAGATATTAGTAAACCATTCGCATAAGCTTTTATGTTTAGATCGGCCACCTCTGAGGCATGCTGGCTCCTTGGAGTATCCAGCTCCTCAGTCTTTTGCTTTAACTCTGAGTAAGCTGTATTCCTCAAAGCCACTTCTGACTGAACCTGTGATTGAGCTGAGAGCAGACACACCTCTAGTTCCTGTTGAGGGGAACGATGTAAATCTAGGGCTTGCACGACCTCGTTTAAGAATTTCTCCTTCTCACGTAGCAGTTGATCCCAAGGAGGGGGTTCTGAAGCCATGACTCTCAATAAATCTTAAGAGGAAAGTAAGACTATAAGGTGTCACGCCCCGGGGAAGTACCTCCCGAAAAATTTCGGCAGTATCTCCCCTGTACCAGTGACAACCGGAAACATCCGTACAAACAAAATACGTCAGCCACATGCGGCTGGAATATTTATGCACAAAAGAAACACAACCACGCAGTTAAATATCTAGCCCACACGGCTATATCGAAAACACAGCGGAAAAACGAATAAGAAACCCACGAATGCGAAAGTCCACAAAATACCACAGGTATAAGTCCACAATACATGTATCCAACATAGTTCGTTTTCACAACTCTAAATCCGACAAAGTCGAAGTGTAGGAAAAGAGAAACAAAACCGAAAAGGGTCTCCGGATATGACGTGAGAAGGGGGACCGGCCAGCAGCATACTCCAAGCATCTCCATATCATCTACCTACTGCCTGAAACCAACATAATATAAACGGGGTAGTGAGTACAGGGAACTCAGCGAGTATAGACAGGATAAAGCATGGTCTACATAAAGATATAGGAATCAAAGGATACAGTCTCCATAAGCAAAGAATAAGAATATGCTATCATGACACAACTCATCTATCTATACCTGATAAAATGACTGTGCATGAACATACCAGACATAATAAAAGCATATAACGTAAATGTACATACCCGAAAAGAACCAACCCCCTGATACCATGATCTGTAAACCCACCGTGTCAATAACATACTCCGGACACCTGTGCAATATATATATGACTGCAAATATATGTAAAGTAAATGACATGTATGCAGCATGGCATCCATATGCAGCATACATAGCTCAGACAAGTGCAACAATACACAATCACATGCAGCTAATATCTAGTAAGCATGTATGCAAAAATATCCCCACAGATGCACCGTGCATCATATGCAAAAGTGCATGCATGCTCCATGGTCACCCCCGCCACCTCTCTAGACACCACGACCCCTGTATGGCCGAGAGGCTTGGGTCTGTGACGACTGTGCTACCCTCCAGCCCACAATAGAGTGGTCGAGGCGGACAGTCCACTAGTAGCTATCTAACTACATAGCATCAGGGTCCCTGACTGCTCACAACGCCGGATCTCACTAAACCTCGTGACCGGGTGGCACAACAGGACAAACGGCGACTGCTCCAGCTACCACTACCCATGAGTGGCCGAAGGTGCGCGCTAAACCAAACCAACTGATGACCCTCTCAACCACAAGGGAGACAACGGTCATCAGATGCAATGAATGATGAGCATGATATACATATATATAATCATCATCCATGCAACAACCTTCCCCCTCATAAACGCCTCCAATAACCACAACAGACGTAACTACACATACCACTATGCAAATGGAATGGTAAACATGTAGGACCTATAACCCATACCAATCACAACCTAAACAGGTATAGCCCACAAATATCCAATACAGTCCTCCCTACATCACTCTACATGTGTATAAACAATAGAGTCACAAATAACAAGAATAGAGACTGTAACGAAGCAACCCAGATCATATCAAAGATCAAGCAAAAGAGACAAGCAGGAAAGCAACAAATAATAAGATTTAAGGAATGCAACCTAAATATCCAAAAACATATAACCATGCTTTAAAGTTCAAAGAGCTAAATAGAGATTTAGGAAGAAATACCCGCCTCGGTATATCCCGAAATCAACAGAACCCCCACGCCACGCGACTCGTCGTCAATCAAGGTCCTGTATCACATATACAAATTTATATAACTATATATGTGTACTCTACAACTAGATGAATAAATCTACAAGTAACTAGCCAACTTCCTAGCAATAGCTGACCACGATTTCTACGCCTTTCTATTAGTAAGTGTAGATTAAATTTCACTTAGCTTACCTATCCATAATTCAAATTCCCTTTTACCGATCTTAGTTATCACTAATCCTTTCTACATCACCTAACAAGAAATGAACCTAAACATCATGGGAAACCATTTCAGCCTTAGGTGAATCCACACTTACCTCCTCAATTATTGAGATGGCATAACAGAACATAACCCCACAACATTTAGGTTAACCTACAATGTATAACTTTTAATTTTCCAACATAATAACACTTACCACTGTTAACCAAGATTGCTCCACCCAATCCACAGTAATTAACTCCACTGGGACAACACATAAAAGAAGCCTCCAACACCTAAACACCCCCAAAACCGGTTACTCCTGCTAGTGATCCGGATCATGGACTATAAGGATTCGGTGTTAACAATCTGTTGGATACACAGCTAGGTCAAGAAAGTATGATTTAAGCAATGCGTCATTTCCCTACCACAGAAGACTACATGCTGCATCTGCACCAACCGGATCAAGAAGAAAGAAATAGCAAGAAATCATCCAAACAAATCCGTTAACAACAGCAATAAATTGATCTCAGTACCTCTTCTTGATCGCCGGAGCAAACCACAGATCTGAGGAAGAAGAGCAATCCCCACCAGAGCTGTAGTGGCCGGAATCACAACACAAGCTCTGCTTCTCTCAGGATCTTGGCTAGAGTACGATCACAGATCCGGTGGAGGAGTTGATCTAGTCCAGCTGTGGTGGCCAGAAACAAGACACCAATCTCTGCTTCCCAAGGAAAACCACCCGAATCAGCCCTAGAAAAGATCAAGGTTCGAATTCACAACCAAAACCAAACCCTTACCTCCGAGATCGAAGTTAGGGCTCGACTTGTTCTTGCCGACGAACAAAACAAGGGAAAAATCGGAAGGAAACAATGGGCGTTACCTCACACAGCCGGTCGCCGATGCCCAGATCCAACGCCGTTTCCCTTGATTCCCACCCAACCGCCGGCGAAATCCACCGATCAAGGATCTGTCGCCGCCGTTCGCCGAGATCAGAGAAGAGGAAAAGGGATCGGGGAGAAGGAGGGCTTCGGTTCTACTAACCTTTCTTCCCTTCGATGCTCCAAGATCCGCTCCTCGCCGGCGACACCGAGGGAAGAAGATATCGCCGGTCTCGGTCGTGTGGCGTCTGAGATCGCGAGGCGCAGGGGAGGAATAGAGAAGCCGAAGGTGAACAGGGAGGCTTCGGGCTTTATAACGAAATCAATCCCACCCCTAGGTTAGCTTAATTAAGGCCTAAGTCTAGCCTTAATCAATTCCCACTTAATTTGGGTATTCTAAACCTGCCTTTATCTAGCCCCGTCGGCGTATCCCTCATACGGAGTCCTATGGACTCCGTTTAGCTCCAGAAAAATTTCTAAAAATTCTTAAAAATTTTCCTAAGGTTATTCCACGATAACCCTAAATTAAATTCGCATATATTACATAAGGAGCGAAGGTGAAGGGCGAAGGGAGCAAGGGCACACCTCTATTTAACTTGCAAAAAGGGATCACGAGATCACTGTAGGAGAAGTCACCGGATCACTGTAAAAGGA
Organism: Zingiber officinale; assembly: GCF_018446385.1. Classification (NCBI taxonomy): domain Eukaryota; kingdom Viridiplantae; phylum Streptophyta; class Magnoliopsida; order Zingiberales; family Zingiberaceae; genus Zingiber; species Zingiber officinale. Next base: position 69,759,228 of record NC_056007.1, on the reverse strand, counting down.
GTCACGGGATCACTGTAAAAAGTATCACAAGATCATTGTAAAAGTTATCATGGGGTTGCCACAGAAGGTATAAAGAGGTCTGAAATAGACTTAGGTCTAGTCAGTCGGCTATACCTCCTTCGACTAGACTTGAAGGGGAGACTAGTAATATGGGTTATGATGAGGGAACCCTTTGCAGGAGAGAAAAAAGGGGTAATGAGGACAAGGAAGGCGGAAAAAAGAGCAAGATAAGGATGTAGTGGGTTGCCCGGAAAAGGGTTTGACTAGGTAAGAATGTTGTTACACGTTGGGCAGGCAAAGACTGGTCGAACGTAACGGACCGACTGAGCATATGAGACTGGCAGGAAAAGGCCTGCCGAGCATAAATAGCCAACCGAGTATGAAAGTATTTAGTTTCATGCAAAATGAGGACATAGCACGTTCGGCAGACAAAGATCGATCAAACGTAATAGACCGGCCGAGCGTATGAGTTCGGCAGGAAAAGACTGGGCGAGTGTAACAGACCGATCGAACATAGAAGCACTTAGCCTTAAGCTGTCCTTAATGCTTATATACGCCCAACTGGTTAATCTCGGTCGATAAGGTAGGATCAATCATGCTGAATAGATCGACCGAGCACAGGGGCATTTAGTCTCACACAATCCTTAGCATACGACCAACCGAGTGAAGGTCGATCGGGCAAGAATGCTTATATACGCCCGATTGGTTAATCTCGGTCGGTAAGGTATCACTAGACGGGTTCAATAGACCGGTCGAGCATGGAAAGTAGATCGAACTCAAAGGTCTTCAACCTTGAACGATTTCTGGCATATGTATAATAGCAGAGTCCTGGTCGTGTATAAATAACCGATCGAGTATAAAATACCGATCGAGATTAGTACAATAGAAGATATTTCTCATATATACAGAATGAGCTTATGTGACTAACCAAGTGTGTGTAACAGGTGAACCATAAGAATATGTGATCATATGACAACTTAATTAATCTGGCGGCAAATAGCTTCTAGAAGTCTTCGCAGGTATGCTAAATGACAAAGAAGGTACATCTGTGGTAAGAAAAAAAATTCTTAAACTATTATTGCAATTTCGGCTTACGTCATCTCCTAACAAACTTTAACAAACCGGGGTCCATCTCATGACTGTGGAGATTAGATGAGGTGGAATGAAAAGGGGAATCCTCTCCACTGGCCAGGTAGGCAAATATACGTATTGCATCAAAATCGAACCCTAATTCCATCTTTTTCGGTACTTCTCCTTCTTCTCCGAAAGGCTGACTTGAGCGTCGGAGGGCCTAGCCTAGGATTTCCTCCCAGGTCTTAGGTCGCTAACGCTTTGTTAGTCGGTCTCATAGTGCACAGGAGGTGGAGATCATCCATTGGACCGCCGAGCCTTCGCTGATCCACGGTGTTCCTCATCGGAGTTCGCTTTTCCACGGGGGTACCTCGCCGGAGTTTGTCTTTGCGAGGTGATGTTCACAGATCCGCTTTGGTTTTCTCAGATCTATTATTCTGTCTTTAGGCTCTTGTAAGGTCCGCTGTGGGTTTCTCAGATCTATTATTCTTCTACAAATAAAGCGAAATAATTTGAGGTCTTTATATTCCAAGTCTTGATTTCAAATTTTCAAAAACACTTAAAAATTAATAAGATCCTAACTAAAAGATCAATCATGCAGTGTGGAATGAATTTGAGTGTCGTTCAGAATTTGAACAGAGTGTGATCCAAAACACACTAGGGGATGATTTAAGGCAAAGCAAAACAACAAGATCATGATCCAAAGAATTAATATTGACAATTTGTTTGCTCAATATGATGCGAGAACATGTAATATGTACTACAATACAAAAAGATACGATGAAGCAATGGGCAATTAATCTTGTGGACAAATTAAGCTGATGCTGAACCAGTATCAAGTGTGATAAACAATGAACTCTAGACAGATCCATGCAAAACCTAAAATGTTTGTCCAAATAAGAGTTGCAAAAAAAAAAAAAAGTAAATAAATAAAGACACCGCTCGATTACTATACTATTGGAGTTCGAGGTCAAAGAGTGCTCCCATGTGTTCTGGACGATCGATGAGTTGTGGATTCACACGAGAAGCGATTTGGTAGAACACCTGCCATGTTAATAAGCTATCGGAGCCGGACTGATGTCGGGATCCCACTGCTCGCTCAACTTGGACGGTAGAGGCCACCCGCTCCAATCCTCCGTAAAGCCCACGACAATGCTTGCTAAGGTGCTTCACATCGAACACCCTTTTGCCGAAAAAGAAGTGAACATGGTGCAAGAACTCACGAACGGTCTTTGGTAATTCGCAGTCGCATGTCAGCATCTTCACTAGGAAGGCGAAGTCATAGGCGCCTTGGAAGGTAACCCAGGAGACGGGAGAAAAGTGGCCAAAGGAAAGCAAGCCGGAGGTGGCCAAGTGCTGGGCGAATCTGCAAGAGTCGATGCCCCATATTTGATTCTTTTGGAAGTCGATGCCATTAGCCTTGAGCAGCTCGACGGAGGAAGGGGCGTAACGGTCGCGGCTGATGTCGAAGTCGCGGAAATTAAATTCCCACACGTAACGCACATAAGTGCCGTCACTGTAGAGGGCACATGGGAGGTTGCCGGCAGCGTCGGAGAGAGTGAGACCAACCTGGACGATGCGGAGGGCCTCGACGTTGGCCCGGATCAAGTCGTAGCGCTGGGGGAGGGTGAGGGTGCAGTAGGGACCTTTGGAAGTGACGACGACGCCAGGATACTCGGTGTCCAATGCTACGAAGGGGTGGAACGGGAGGGCGGAACGGATGAGGGAAAACTCCTCGTCGAGGTTATGAGCCCACACGGAGCGAACCTCGACTCTGCTGGTGCTGGCGGCGGAAGAGGAAATTAGCATATCGTTGTTGACAACTGCGACAGCCATGATGAGGAGTTTGATGATGTTAGAAATACGAAAGTGTAAGCTGGAGATCGAGGAGATGTTAGATTTCGAGTTGGAGTGGAAACTGAAGGGAAGGAGGAGTTTAAGTAGAGCAGGAAATGAGAGAAAATCGCCAGATAATAAACAGATTAAACAAAATTAGTTGCTGCGAAGCGAATTATTAGGAGATATAAACATAAATAATATATATATATGGAATTAATGATGCTAAACGAGCCTAATCAGGACTTTAAGTTAAGGATAAATCTGGCGCCAAATCCAGCTGCAATTAAGAGCTAAATTAGGGGTTTAGTAGTAATTAATTAATTAATTAATTAAAGTTGTTGCCATCGAATCATTCTTTTTTTTTCTTTAATTAAATTTCAAGTGGAATTCGTCATTAATTTTCCTTTTTTGAAATATTGACTCATTTGTTTTGGTTTGAATTTTTTTTTTAAAAAAATAATGTTTACCTACACCGCTCATTTTTAATAAATTAAAAGTGTACGCAAGAAAATAAACTAAAATCAAATCCGATAAGTGATTGTTAAATCCGTGGATTAATTGGATAAATCATATGCTAAACTCAAAGTTAATTTTTAAACTAATACCTATTTATTTTATTTCTATACTGCAATTGTAGCTATTCCAATGGATAGATAGTCGGTAGATAAGCCATCGGTGAACTGCCTTCTATATTGTCGGAATCGTCGAGTCTTCAAGGGAAAAAAAAGAGGAGAGAATCAGATCACCAAGCACCCCCTACTATGCATGAGAGAGAAAGAGAGAGATTCAAAATTGAGGATTAAAAGTGTCATTTCGATGCTCAAGTTACTCTCCAATAAGGGAGGTGAAGATGATGAATAATTAAAAAATATCTGATTTTGTATGTCTGTATAAGAAAATAAATTAGAACCCAAATCAAATAAATGATGGTGAAATGTCACGTTAGAACCTTTCTTGCGATCGAGGAGCCTTAGGTTGATCGGAGGATACCACGCCTAGTATCAACAATAAAATAAGACTATGTAAAAGGCCTTGAGGCAGAGTTTGAAATTCACCAATTCACTCATCGCACTCATTTGTTTCATTCTTGTGCTCTAGTGCTCCTGTGCTCTCTGTGTTGTGATATCGACATGATTCAACTAGCACTTTATTTCCAATCAGCAACACCTAATGTAATCTTTCATTTTATCTATGTTACATGTTATATTTGTGCTTAATTTTTAAATTTTTTTCTGCAAAGTTTTCCACATTTCCTAAGGCTTTCTGAAAAGAAAAAAAAAAAATAAGAATCACTTTATTTAAGTACGTGTGACTTGATTATATTTTTATTGTTATCATTTACTTCAGTTTTCTATAAAATTTTCCACATTTCCTAAGGTTTTCTGTAAAGGGAAAATTAAGAAATAATAACCATTATTTAACTGCCTTATGTGTTGATTTATTCTCGATAAACTGCTAAACCATTCTTTCATGTTTATATTTTTCCTATCTTACTTGATCAAATCTGTAATAATTAAATTATTTCTGCTGTGCTACTGTATTTTTGGTTATTTTCAAGTTATTTCAACTCATAAAACTCTTAACGCTATTTACCTCCTGTTAGCATCAAATTTGATCTTATAATTTAGTATCAAAGCAGGTTGAGATGATAGTAACTAAGAAAGTTTAGTTATATGCATGTTTAGGTTGGGTAAGGAGTATCCTAGATGGCGCATCTAGTCAAATGAAACTAGCATAAGTTAACTCACATCACTCTAAACCAATTAGACCAAGTCATTGTATTGAAGTTGATTTAGCGCTAGATTCTTTAGTTAGCTTTGTCTTAAGAAGTTGTCATTGTTATTGGTGCATGGAGCACCATATAATTGAACCTGTGTTTTGATGATTGAAAAAGATTCAAAGTTAAGATTATTTATGATCTAACAAGATTAATGAAGTGTGTAGGTGGCTTAACTTGTGAAGTCCTAGTAGGCCAAGTTGGCTATATACTAGGGAAGGGAAAGTCCTAGTAGGTCAGCTAGATCAGATATTAGACAAAAGTCTGAGCAAATCAAGGACACCAAATGGAAAGTCTAGACAAATCAATGGACCAGATGTCTAGCAGGAAAAGCTTGATGGGTCAGGGAGGATCAGAGATCAAGTTAGGAAGTCCTGGGGGTCTGATAATTGAATGTTAAGTAAAGAAAGCCCAAACAGGTTTAGAAGACTCAGGCTTGCCCAACGATAAGTTGAGTTAAGATCTTGGAGCAGAGTGGTTCTTTCGAAAGGAAAAAAGGATAACGAGAAGTCACTGTTAAGGGGACATCCTTAGGCATCGATCCAACTAGGAGATTCACTAGAATTCCAAAGTCAAGATCAGACAAGTAGGCGACTATCAAGACTTAAAATTCAATATTACTGTCTTTTTATGCTAATCCTTGTTTTACAGGATCAATATACTAATAGGCTAGATCAATAGACCGAATGGGATTGGTAGATCAATCAATGGGATCCGTAGACTAAACTCCCTTGTGTCAATCAAGTTCTTTAGTGTGCTGACATGACATCTAATGTGGATCAGTTGGGTCTCAGATTGCTAACGTGGCCCAAGATAAGGGTTAATTAGCTGACATGGCGAAGAGATAAGAGTTGCCCTATTGACATGACAGAGGGACCGATCAAGAATAAGGACAAAGTTGCTGATGTGGGAGAAGACTCTCATCCTCTAGATGATATGGCAGAATAGCATTGGCCAAAGCTGGATCGATAGACCCATCTCGAGGATTGGTAGACCGATCCTAAGCATTTGGATTTGATTTTACACTAATCGGTAGACCGATTCAATCCTATAAAAGAAGGTCTCGAACAAGACTTAGAAAAGGTATGCTCAGAAGTGTTCTGGAAAAGGTATGCTCTATATAAAAGTTAATGTCTCTATTAACTCTACTTCTTTGGTATTGGATATTGGTTGTAGTTCTCATCTTTGCAATGATTTACAGATGATGACAAGAAGTAAAAGACTCAGAGAGGGTGAGACCTTCTTGAGACTTGGGAACGGAGCAAGAGTTGCTGCGAAAGTTATAGGAGACATTACTTTGATCTTGAGTAATGATTTTAAGTTGTATTTAAGAGATGTTTTATTTTGTTCCAAACTTAGTTAAAAACATTGTTTCTATTTCTATGCTTGATAGATGTGGTTATTCTTATCTATTTGCAAAAGGTGTTTGCAATATTTACAATGATGAATACTTGATTGGGACTAGTGAATTAGAAAATAACCTTTATAACTTAAAATTGAAAGACATTCTAGTAAATAATATACAAGCACAATCAACAACAAAGAAAAGAAAAGAAGATAGTACAAATCAAGCACACATATGACACGCTAGACTAGGTCATATTTCTCAAAGAAGGATGACTAAGTTAGTAAGTGAAGGATTGTTTGATTCGTCAGACATAAATTCCCTACCAACTTGTGAATACTGTCTGAAAGGAAAATTGAATAAGACACTTTTTAAAGGTCAAGTGGAACGTGCACATGATATGTTGGATTTGATCCATACTTATGTGTGTGGTCCATTAAGTGTTAGCACGAAATATGGCTATTACTACTTTATTACTTTTACTGATGACTATTCACGGTATGGATATATATATTTGATAAAATATAAGTCTGAATCTTTTGAAAAATTCAACGAGTTCAGAAATGAAGTAGAAAAATAACTGAGAAAAAGTATTAAGAAGTTTCGATCATATCGAGGTGAAGAATACTTGAGTACAGAGTTTAAGGACTATCTAAAAGAGAATGAGATTCTCTCGTAGTGGACTCCTCCTGCAACACCACAGCTTAATGGTGTAGCAGAACGTCATAATCGAACGCTAATGAACATGGTTTGATCTATGATGGGATTCACTAATTTACCGCCATCGTTTTGGGGCTATGCACTCGAAACTGCGACAATGTTGTTGAATAAAGTTCATACAAAAGAAGTAGACAGACACCATATGAAATATGGATGGGAAACCCCCCCCCCCCCCCAAGTATTCATACTTGAAAATATGGGGATGTCCTGCTTATGTGAAGCAGACAGTGGGAGACAAACTGGATAGTAGATCCACTTTGTATTATTTTGTGGGATATTCAAAGAACTCTGTTGGATATTATTTCTATAATCCCAAGAAAATAGAAGCATTTGTTTCAAGAAATGCCACCTTCTTAGAGAAGGAGTTTCTATTAGATAGAAAAGGTGGGATGATAGAACTCGAAGAGGTTCGAGACAATTCCACAAATAAAATAACAGAGCCCACACCCCAACAGCCAGTAGAATAAGTACACACTTTAAGGAGATCGAATAGGGTCTCAAGACTACCTATGAGGTATGGTCTACTCCTTGAAGGAAATAAGGATGATCTTAATTATGGATGTGATCCAAGATCCTTTAAGGAAGTGATATTTGATATCGACACGATGCAATGGTTAGAAGCCATGAAATCTGAAATGGATTCCATGTACTCAAACCAAGTTTGGTCAATAGTGGATCCACCTAAAGGAATCGTTTCCATAGGATGGAAATGAATTTACAAGAGGAAACTTGGAGTTGATGGAAAGGTATTAACCTTCAACGCTAGATTGGTGGCAAAATGATATAATCAAAGACAAGGAATTGACTATGATGAAACTTTTTCACCAGTCGCAAAGCTTATGCCCATTCGAATATTGCTTGTCATAGCTGCATGGTATGACTATGAGATATGACAAATGGATGTGAAGATGACATTTCTTAATGGTGATATTAAGAAAGAGATTTACATGTCTTAGCCTGAAGACTTCACATTTGTGGGAAGTGAGCATAAAGTATGCAAACTTCAGAAGATCAATTTATGGTCTAAAACAAGCGTCGATAAGTTGAAACCTCAGATTTGATGATACAATTAGACAATTTAATTTTATTAAAAATCCTGAGAACCCATGTGTGTACAAGAAGGTTAGTGGGAGTGTAGTGACATTCCTAATACTGTATGTTGATGACATTCTACTAATTGGGAATGATGTAGGAATGCTTCAGTCAACAAAAGTATGGTTAGCCAGTAGATTCTCCATGAAGGATTTGGGTGAAGCATCTTATGTATTGGGAATACATATCTGTAGAGATAGATCAAAGAGGATGCTGGGGCTAACCCAATCCACATATATAGATACCCTACTCAGAAGATTCTCAATAGAAGAATCTAAGAGAGGATATTTACCAATGTGTCATGGTATAACTTTATCCAAGTCTATGCGCCCTAAGACAGAAGAAGAGATAGAGATGATGGCACACATTCCCTATGCGCCTGCCATTGGTAGTATCATGTATAGTATGATATCTACAAGACCTGATATAGCATACGCTCTGAGTGTCACGAGCTGATATCAGTCAACCCCCGGTCCATTGCACTGGAAAACTGTGAAAGATATTCTTAAGTACTTACGAAGAACTAAGAATTTGTTCATGACATATGGAGTTGGAGAATTAAAATTGGAAGATCACACTGACTCTTGCTTCCAATCAGATGTGGATGATTCGAAATCAACCTCAGGATATCTATTCACATTGAATGGTGGTGCGGTCTCTTGGAAGAGTTCCAAACAAGACACAATTACGGACTCCACCACAGAGGCAGAATACATTGCAGCTTCAGGAGCAGCAAAGGAGGCAATTTGGATTAGAAATTTCATCCAAGAGCTTGGTGTTATTCCAAATGGAGTTAATCCAGTACGGATTCACTGTGACAACACTGGTGTTATTGCACAAGCAAATGAACCAAGATCTCATCATCGGTCTAAACATATACTGAGAAAGTTCCACATCATCCGAGAGATTATGGGAAGAGGTGATATTACAGTTGAGAAAGTTCCCTTTGCAGATAATATTGTTGATCCACTTACAGAGCCCTTGCTAGGACCATCATTTCAAAAACATCGTGAACTGATAGGTTTAAAACTAGTGAGTAGTTGGCATTAGGGCAAGTGGGAGTTTGTTAGAGTAGGTGCCCTGCAAAGCCAACTGTTGGCTAGGGTTTTATTGACTATTGTAAATAAACAACCTTTATTTTAATATAATTCAATTCAGTTTGACATTACTTTATCTTTATACCCATGCTATATGCATAAATAAAGTCCTTGAATATACTATAGTGAGATGTGGTGGTACATATGATGGTCAATATGGAATACATCAATATTCACTGTATATTCTAAATTTGTTCTTAGTCAATTGGGTCACTTAATAAACAAGGATAAAAGGCTGTTTGAGCTAGAGACTAGCATCTGTGATGTAGTGTACCATGTTTCATTGGTAAGGACATAGAGATATTCAAACATATAGATTGGTGATCATATGATGAGTTCATCGAACATCCCTCACATAGACTTTCCAAGTGGTTATCATTTATCGAGTGGATAAGTCTTTGGTTGTGGTTGTACACTAGTAGTCTTTATGACCCGGGACAACACTAAGACTCTATATGCTGGGGCTGCACTTTGACTCATTTACTGACTCTATTATGGTCATCAGGTGGTGAGATTGGGTGTAGTAACGAAACATATAGGAGTCAGTGTATTGTAGTCGGAGATTCACCATACACCTACAGGTGTGGATATCCTATGTAATATATTGTTTTATAGTGAATGAAGTCTCTGATCAGAGCTGTAAGATGTACTTTAGGAAAGAAGTTTCCTAATTACACATGCAATATTACTATAAGATATATCACATTGTTGTCGAATCAATATACAATTCTCGATGTACCAATGGTTGTAGATTCGACCGGGATATATGAGATAAAGGGACTGGACTGTACGTTAACCATAATCGACTGGTTCTTGCAGACACTATTCAGCGATACCTAGGGAATCATGGGGCGGTGCTGCTAGACGCTCTTATCATGATTTGTTGGGTGTTAATCAGAATTAGTTCTGACGTCTTATAATTAAGGAGTTAATTATAAGATGAGGCTATTAAGGGTATGCCCGAATAAAGGACAAGTATAGTCCTGATTCACAAAAAGTTGTGAATCCATGGCTAGTTGTATCCCTGAACCATTGAGAGTCACACAAGTATTGGTTTCCCTATTTCCCATTGAGAAAGTCAAATTCAAGTAGTTGAATTTGGCAAATAAAGTTTGATATGATCAAACAATGTGTTGGCAAATAAAATTTGATATGATCAAATATTAGAGTGATTTCCAATCAATGAAACAAGGAGAGTGGAAGAGTTCCACACAAAGTATATAAATTTGATTTATATCATTGTAATAACGAGCAAGTATGTTTGCCGCATCAACGATATTGGATCGCTGATATGATTACAATGAACTCAAATTATTAGGTTCTAAAAAAATCCAATAAATCAAGATGGAAGAGATATTGGGCTTTAAAAGTTTAAACCCAAGAAAGAAATGCAATTATAATTAAATTATATTATGAAAATAAAAATCTATATATATATATATAAAGAGGATGTTTGTTCTACGTGTAATGAAAAAGAAAAGGGGAAATTTATTTTGATTTTTCTTTTTCCTTCACCCATCCACGTTTTTCCTTTTCCTCCACTTTCCCACTCACCCATTACCTCCACTAATAAACTCACTCCGCATTTTTTTTGTTTGGCTTGCTATCTAAGATATTAAGGAAAAGAGATTTTTTTTTCTTCTTGCAGGATGGCAGCAACATACGAATTGTTTTTTTTTCCCTTTTTCCGTGAGGTGCTGTGAGTGAGAATTCGGACAGCAGAATCTCTCTTCTTCTTGAGAGTTTTCAGCAGCCACTTCCAAAGAAGAAGATAAAGATTTTCTTCGCTCTCTTCCATCGAAAAGTTTCATCCCTTTGTTGTTACTTCTCCTCTTCGAGAAGTATTACTGGCGCCTACCTTCATGCAGAATTTTGGAAGGTGTAGCTCCTTGTTGAGGGCTATTAGACATCCCCTTGAGAAGTGTAATTGAGCAGCCCCTTCCTCATCTTCAAGGAAGTCGTTTTGATCATCTCAACGAAAAATGACACTTGATCTCTAATGCGATCAAGTGTTGGAAAGAGGACTTCGATCGTGGACCGGATTAGACGAAGGAAGTATGAGCTCGTGACAACAACGAGAAGCTATTTTGCTACAACCGGAATAGTTGGAGTCATCTCAAACACAGGCTGTTTGGAAGGTATGTTTATGCTTGTACTATGATTCATATTTATGTTAATGCATGTTAATAATTTTATTTATGTTATGCTTAAATGATCTAATATGTTTATTTTAGATAGTTTAGTATGTATAAATAAAATGATTAAATTAGCATTAGATGAATCAATCACATGACAGTATATCTTTGTTATGCTTTTAGGATCTTACTTATACGGTTAGATTGTAATGCATACTTAGATAAAGATCATGCTTATGTTTATTTTTAAAATTATATAAACTCTCCTTTGATTTAATTGTTAAATCACAAATAAAATTTTAAATTTCCATTGTGTATAGGAGTGTAGAAACATGATCATCAAATTTCGAATTCAGTTCTAACATATATATAGAAGATCCTTCTGTTGCGATTGTAGGTATTTCTCTGACAAATAAGGGACAATAGCATTGACTTTTGACATAGGTCAGTCCTTCGGTTGTCATTGCACTCAATTTTAGTATCATAGCCGTATCGATGATGGAAACTAGATTCTCTACATGTTTTGTAAGATTTAAATAGATATAATGTGGTTCAAATTTATCATTATCGATGAAAAGAAATTTTTAGCATTTATATTCTTCCACAAATAAAGCGAAATAATTTGAGGTCTTTGTATTCCAAGTCTTGATTTCAAATTTTCAAAAACACTTAAAAATTAATAAGATCCTAACTAAAAGATCAATCATGCAGTGTGGAATATAATGAATTTGAGTGTCGTTCAGAATTTCAACAGAGTGTGATCCGATCCAGAACACACTAGGGGATGATTTAAGGCAAAGCAAAACAACAAGATCATGATCCAAAGAATTAATATTGACAATTTGTTTGCTCAATATGATGCGAGAACATGTAATATGTACTACAATACAAAAAGATACGATGAAGCAATGGGCAATTAATCTTGTGGACAAATTAAGCTGATGCTGAACCAGTATCAAGTGTGATAAACAATGAACTCTAGACAGATCCATGCAAAACCTAAAATGTTTGTCCAAATAAGAGTTGCAAAAAAAAAAAAAAGTAAATAAATAAAGACACCGCTCGATTACTATACTATTGGAGTTCGAGGTCAAAGAGTGCTCCCATGTGTTCTGGACGATCGATGAGTTGTGGATTCACACGAGAAGCGATTTGGTAGAACACCTGCCATGTTAATAAGCTATCGGAGCCGGACTGATGTCGGGATCCCACTGCTCGCTCAACTTGGACGGTAGAGGCCACCCGCTCCAATCCTCCGTAAAGCCCACGACAATGCTTGCTAAGGTGCTTCACATCGAACACCCTTTTGCCGAAAAAGAAGTGAACATGGTGCAAGAACTCACGAACGGTCTTTGGTAATTCGCAGTCGCATGTCAGCATCTTCACTAGGAAGGCGAAGTCATAGGCGCCTTGGAAGGTAACCCAGGAGACGGGAGAAAAGTGGCCAAAGGAAAGCAAGCCGGAGGTGGCCAAGTGCTGGGCGAATCTGCAAGAGTCGATGCCCCATATTTGATTCTTTTGGAAGTCGATGCCATTAGCCTTGAGCAGCTCGACGGAGGAAGGGGCGTAACGGTCGCGGCTGATGTCGAAGTCGCGGAAATTAAATTCCCACACGTAACGCACATAAGTGCCGTCACTGTAGAGGGCACATGGGAGGTTGCCGGCAGCGTCGGAGAGAGTGAGACCAACCTGGACGATGCGGAGGGCCTCGACGTTGGCCCGGATCAAGTCGTAGCGCTGGGGGAGGGTGAGGGTGCAGTAGGGACCTTTGGAAGTGACGACGACGCCAGGATACTCGGTGTCCAATGCTACGAAGGGGTGGAACGGGAGGGCGGAACGGATGAGGGAAAACTCCTCGTCGAGGTTATGAGCCCACACGGAGCGAACCTCGACTCTGCTGGTGCTGGCGGCGGAAGAGGAAATTAGCATATCGTTGTTGACAACTGCGACAGCCATGATGAGGAGTTTGATGATGTTAGAAATACGAAAGTGTAAGCTGGAGATCGAGGAGATGTTAGATTTCGAGTTGGAGTGGAAACTGAAGGGAAGGAGGAGTTTAAGTAGAGCAGGAAATGAGAGAAAATCGCCAGATAATAAACAGATTAAACAAAATTAGTTGCTGCGAAGCGAATTATTAGGAGATATAAACATAAATAATATATATATATGGAATTAATGATGCTAAACGAGCCTAATCAGGACTTTAAGTTAAGGATAAATCTGGCGCCAAATCCAGCTGCAATTAAGAGCTAAATTAGGGGTTTAGTAGTAATTAATTAATTAATTAATTAAAGTTGTTGCCGTCGAATCATTCTTTTTTTTTTCTTTAATTAAATTTCACGTGGAATTCGTCATTAATTTTCCTTTTTTGAAATTTTGACTCATTTGTTTTGGTTTGAATTTTTTTTTAAAAAAATAATGTTTACCAACACCGCTCATTTCTAATAAATTAAAAGTGTACGCAAGAAAATAAACTAAAATCAAATCCGATAAGTGATTGTTAAATCCGTGGATTAATTGGATAAATCATATGCTAAACTCAAAGTTAAATTTTAAACTAAAACCTATTTATTTTTTTTTCTATACTGCAATTGTAGCTATTCCGATGGGCAGATCATTGGTAGATAAGCCACCGGTGAACTGCCTTCTATGTTGTCGGAATCGTCGAGTCTTCAACGAAAAAAAAAGAGGAGAGAATCAGATCACCAAGCACCCCCTACTATGCATGAGAGAGAAAGAGAGAGATTCAAAATTGAGGATTAACAGTGTCCTGGCTCAGTCATTTCGATGCTTAAGTTACTCTCCAATAAGAGAGGTAGAGAAGATGAATAGTTAAAAAATATCTGAATTTGTAAGTCTGTATAAGAAAATAAATTAGAAACCAAATCAAATAAATGATGGTGAAATGTCACGTTGAACCTTTCTTGTGATTGAGGAGCCTTAGGTTGATTGGAGGATATCACGTCTAGTGTCAGCAATAAAATAAGACTATGTAAAAGGCCTCGAGGCAGAGTTTGAAATTCACCAATTCATTCATCACACTCATTTGTTTCGTTCTCGTGCTCTTGTACTCTCTGTGCTACGATATCGACATTATCTGTGTTACATGTTATATTTGTGATTAATTTTAAATTTTTTGTTCGGTAAGGTTTTCCACATTTCCCAAGGCTTTCTGAAAAGGAAAAATTAAGAAATAAGAACCACTGTTTAACTGCCTTATGTGTTGATTTATTCTTGATAAACTGCTAAACCATTTTTTCATGTTTATATTTTTCCTATCTAACTTCATCAAATCTGTAATAATTAAATTATTTCTGCTATGCTACTTTATTTTTGGTTATTTTCAAGTTATTTCAGTTCATAAAACTCTTAACGCTATTTACCTCCCTTTAGCATCGAATTTGATCCTATAATTTAGTATCAAAGCAGGTTGAGATGACAGTAACTAAGAAAGTTTAGTTATATGCATGTCTAGTTTGGGTAAGGAGTATCCTACATGGTGCATCTAGTCAAATGAAACTAGCATAAGTTAACTCACATCACTCTAAATCAATTAGACCAAGTCATTGTATTGAAGTTGATTTAGCGCTAGATTCTTAAGTTTGCTTTGTCTTAAGAAGTTGTCATTTTTATTAGTGCATGGAGCACCATATAATTGAACCTGTGTTTTGATGATTGAAAAAGATTCAAAGTTAAGATTATTTATGATCTAACAAGATTAATGGTGTGTAGGTGGCTTAACTTGTGAAGTCCTAGTAGGTCAAGTTAACTATATACTAGGGAAGGGAAAGTCCTAGTAGGTCAGCTAGATCAGATATTAGACAAAAATCTGAGCAAATCAAGGACACCAAGTGGAAAGTCTAGACAAATCAATGGACCAGATGTCTAGCAGGAAAAGCTTGATGGGTTAGGGAGGACCAGAGATCAAGTTAGGAAGTCCTGGGGGTCTGACAATCGAATGTTAAGTAAAGAAAGCCTAAACAAGTCTAGAAGACCCAGGTTTGCCCAATGATAAGTTGAGTTAAGATCTTGGAGTGGAGTGGTTCTTTCGAAAGGAAAAAAGGATAACGAGGAGTCATTGTTAAGGGGACATCCTTAGGCATCGATCCAACTAGGGGATTCACTAGAATTCCAAAGTCAAGATCAGACAAGCAGGCAACTATCAAGACTTAAAATTCAATATTACTGTCTTTTATGCTAATCCTTGTTTTACAGGATCAATATACTAATAGGCTGGATCAATAGACCGAATAGGATTGGTAGATCAATCAATGGGATCTGTAGATTGAACTCCCTCGTGTCAATCAAGTTCTTTAGTGTGCTGACATGGCATCTAATGTGGATCAGTTGGGTCTAAGATTGCTAACGTGGCCCAAGATACGGGCTAATTGGCTGACATGGCGAAGAGATAAGAGTTTCCCTATTGACATGACAGAGGGACCGGTCAAGAATAAGGACAAGTTGCTGATGT
The DNA here is from genome assembly GCF_018446385.1 of Zingiber officinale. NCBI lineage: Eukaryota > Viridiplantae > Streptophyta > Magnoliopsida > Zingiberales > Zingiberaceae > Zingiber > Zingiber officinale. The sequence goes on along the minus strand of NC_056007.1, from coordinate 69,743,681 downwards.
GGGAGAAGACTCTCATTCTCAAGATGATATGGCAGAATAGCATTGGCCGAAGCTGGATCGGTAGACCCATCTTGAGGATTGGTAGACCAATTCTAAGCATTTGGATTTGATTTTACACTGATCGGTAGACCAATTCAGTCCTATAAAAGAAGGTCTCGAACAAGACTTAGAACATCACTTTCAAGCGCTCCAACTCTCGTCACACTCCAGAAACACTGCTACGATACCGAACCGCTACTCTGACAACCGCACTCAAGTTCAGATCTTCTAGTTGTAGGTATACTTGTATTAGTTTACTTATTGTCTTTTCATACTTATTTTTTATTAGGAATGGTAAAATGTAGATTTTAGTGGATTGCTCATCAAAAGTAGACAAAGACCATGGGCATTTGACTAGTAGTCGTCGGGTTGTGAACCAATTAAAAAAAACTTGTTCGTTGTGCTTTATTTTGATTCTTTCTGTTGCCAATCTTTGAAAGATAAAAGAAAGTTTTTGAAAAATGGGAATTAGCGACATGTGCTATTTACCCCTCCCTCGCCTAGCACACTTATCAATTTAACAATTCGTATCAGAGCTGGGGCGCTCTAAATTGATACAACCACCATTCAAACAACTTATTTTCACTTATTTTTCCTCATTTATTTTTTCCGTTTACTTTTTTATTTTTCTCATGCACTACTAATCCAAGAGTAAGTCTTAGAAATCTTATTCCCTTATTTTTTATTGTCATGCAAAATTTGCTTTAATGATCCATCAAGAATGCTACAATTTACCCAACCACCACTTTTCTTTGACGAAGACTTCGGCTACTGAAAGGACATGAAGTCTCATAGAAGGACATATCTGTAAGTCTTGGTGCGCCCGGCAAGAGGGGGAGAATTGCCTGAAATAATAATTATAGCCTTCTCAAAACTTTCGACTTTGATTAAGAAAAACTTGTTAAAAAAAATAGAAATAAATTGCATAAAATGAAACGAGACTGCCAGATTTACTTGGTTTGCAACCTAGGAGGTTGCTAATCCAAGACAAGTAAAGTGCATTATCAGAACTCTTTCTTTGAGGAAATTCTCAAAGGCAAAGAAGCCTCATACAATGATTAATATCACAGAAAATAAAAATAGAGATTAGAGACTCAAATACAAGTGTTGTATCTAAACGAAGAGGACCAAGGCTCTATTTATAGTTTTCTGATCAAACTAGCCATTTTGCTGATGTAGTATCTCTAGGCACCTGGACCCTCTCCAGGCACCCCTAGTTGTACGCCTTATCTGCTCACAATGGCTATTCAATGGTACGCTGATAAAACTTTATCATCGTCCAGGCGCCTGGACCGGTTTAGGTATTCGAAGTGTTGTTGACATGGACCCTAACGTCATCCATAGCAATCTTTCCTTGACAAGGCGCTTGGTCTAATCCCAATCGGTCTGAGTGCCCAGACCCTCTCCAGGCGCCTAGACATGGTCCAAGAATTTGGACAAGTCAACACTATGTTGACTTATCCAATCTTTTGCTCTGGTTGCTTGGGTGATTCTCCGGCCATCTAGAGTTGAGCTCACCCGAACCTAACTCCGGCCTTGAGTTCACGACCGGGAACTTAGTGTGCTGCGAGCTTGGCAGGCCAGATCTGCCTTGGTCATGACGTTAGACTTGGCCATGAGGCCTCAACCAACTAGTTAGTTGTAAGGTTTAGGATAAAAACCTAAACATGATTATGGATGATTTAAACCTAGTTTGGCAAGTTATAGGATTTTAACCTAGTTTGATTAATTTGATTGCATAACTTCTTGGTGAGACTTTCTACAGATGGATTTCAGTCATTTCATTAGTCGAGACAATAATATTCATCTTAGTCAATTATGTTAACATTGTATAACTTACCTTTATAGATGTGCATGCAAGATAAATTTATGTTTCTTACTGTACTTATTCTTGATCCAACGAATCTGAAAAAGAAGATAGATATTTTTTACAAGTTTTGATTGCTGAGATGAATAAATTATAGAATGTAGGCTTAAAGACTTATGATGTTACAAGTAAAACTAATTTTACGCTGCATGTAGCCTTATTATGGATGATCAATGATTTTCCAGCATACTTTATATTGTCGGGATGAAGTACAGCTAGTAAATTAGTATGCCCACATTGCATAATAGAATCAGATACATTTTTATTACCTTATAGTGTAAAGGTATCATGGTTTGATAATCACCATAAATTTTTACCAGTTGAACATCCTTTCAAGAAAAATAAGAAAATTTCATTAAGAATGTTGTAGTCAGAAAACTTCTATCAACAATCAAGTCAGGTGAAGAAATCATTAACCAAATAGATAGCTATGGATTCCTACTAGTATCTCAGCCTAATTCTAATGAGATAAATAAATACATTCTTAGGCAGTATAAGTGTGGTTGGAAGAAAAGAAGCATTTTCTAGGAATTGCCATATTGGAAGTTTCTACTCATTCGCCATAATTTACATGTGATGTATGTTGAGAAAAATTCTTCGATAATATATATCTTTAATACTATGATAAATGTGCCTAGAAGAACTAAAGAAACTATAAAATCATATGAGCAATTAAAAGAACTAGTAAGCAGAGCAGAGTTGTATTAGGATGAAACAACTAATAAATTTTCGAAGGCTTATTATACATGAGATAAAGATGGTAAGCAGTCTTTATGTAGTTGGTTGAAAGAAATCAAATTCTCAGATGAGTATGCCTTGAATATGGCTTACTGCATGGATATGAAAAGGTTAAAGATGTTTGGAATAAAGAGTCATAACTATCATGTATTCATGCAAAGACTTAATCTAGTAGTTGTACATGACTTACTTCCTTAAAATATTTGGCAAGTACTCATAGAATTTAGTATATTTTTCATATCTTTGACAGTGAAGTATATTATGATGGTTGGTATGCTTCGGTTAGAAATAAACATTCCTCTCATACTATATAAGCTTGAGCTCATTTTCCCACCTATCTTTTTTTATTTAATGGAATATCTACTAGTTCACCTACTTTATGAGGTACAACTAGCTGGTCCTATGACAGTATAGATAGATGTATCCATTTGAATAATTTTTGAGAAAATTAAATAATAATGTTCATAACAAAGCAAGAATTGAGGAGTCAATATGTAATATCTATTTGGTTGAAGAAGCATCATCTTTCTACTCATATTATTTTGTTGATAATGTAAAAATCAAACATTGCAAGTGTCCTTGAAATTCTAATGATATTGAGCTGATAGACCCGGTGGTGCTTTCTATTTTCAAGTTTCTTAGTAAGCCAATAGGTGCATCTATTTCAAGATGTTTAACTCAACAAATGTCACGCCCCGGGGGAGTCCCTGTCCGAAGACATTTCGGCAGCACCTCCCCTGTACGGTTGACAATCTGGATCATTTCTACATGCACAATATACATCAGCCACAGACGGCTGGAATATACACACAACCACGCAGTTATATGATACAGCCTACTCGGCTGATACAATAAAAACACAACCACGCAGTTATATGTAAAGCAGCCCACTCGGCTGTACCACAACCAAAACACAACAGAAAATGACAGAAACCAAATACAAACTAAACACAAAACTGCTAGCCGGCTAGGCTTACACAACCAACAATAATACAAAATACCACATAACAACTTCAAAACTCCAGAAACAAAACCGGAGCACAAACTAAACACACTGACACATAAAACAAACAGAACATAAATGAAACCGATAGATCTTCTGAGGTGACGTGGGGACCAGCAGACAGGATACTCCAAGCGACATCATAAACAACTTGGTACCTGAAAAAGATAGTGTCCACGGGGGTGAGTTCAACAACTCAGCGAATACCAATAGACATGCCTAGTAAGATATATCTAACAGCAATAAACATGGAATACAGCCTCCTAATCATATATAGGAAATATGCAAAACTGAAAGGTAACTGAGGAAACTGTACTCACCAGGAACTCCTATCCAGAACAAAAGGGTCGTCAAACTAGATACACAATATGCCTCTTGTATGCATGTCAAACAAATACATCGAACCAAATGCAGCAAATAAATGCATCAATGCGTATGATGCCAATGACATGTCCTGGTCACCCCTACTCTCCAATCAGCCGTCTCACACATGATGGTGAGACCGAGTGGGTAGGGCTGTGACAACCGTGCACTCTGACATCACTGCTCCTGATGAGTGACCGAGTGGACGGGATTCTGTCGGAGTACACCTATCCTCCTACGCCAAATCATAAATGGGGGAGCTCAATGCTCTCATCTCCCGGTACACGATGACGAGGAGGGATCTCTGTCCTGCTACAACGCTGCGTCACACTAACCCATGAGTGGACCAACGGAGCCCTTGACAGAGCACCTGCTGCAACACACCCTGCCTGAATATACCACTAACCCATGAGTGGTTATGTGTGCAGATACATGTAACTGGTGAGGTGCTCAACAATAATGGAGCTGACAATCGCACAGCATGCAATCATGCGAATGATGCATGACACTAAGCATGGCAATATCCTGAACCAAATCCATATATATATAAAAATTAGTACCCTAGTACCAGTAAGTCAAATCCACAGATCTAGGGTATACATGTCCTCTATGGCATAACAACCTAGGTCCTGAACATATCCACCTCCATAAAATATATACCAACAATATACATGGACCAAAGCAAAAAGGGTCTAGGTACACAGATCAGATATGATATAAAAATATAGGTACACATGCCAGATAATAAAAATCTAGAATCTAGTCCTAAACTCAGTAAAGCATGGTATGTCACTTACTCTAGGAGCTAAGGTACTCATGGCAATAATCATAAGGTATAAACATGGATACATAATAAGCGACAACACAGAACATGCTATGGGTATCAAACCGTGGCATACCAAAGACAAACATGATCATTGCTCGTCTCACGTCAAAGTCCTGTGACACATAGTATCCAAATTTAGCTAATTACATATAAATAAATTAGCTAAATCAAATCCTCGGGAAGCTAACAAAAATCCAGATCCAATTATAAACCCTATTTGGATCATCTAACTCCTCAATCGGTTCTACAAATCCATTCAAATTAGGATTTACAATAAGCATAATCAATCATAGCATCTTCCCAATTTAGCCCTAATTCAACACATATCAAATCCTTATGCCTTACCTCAAATCACAGCCTTGTTACTGCTGATGGAATACGACCCAAGGGGTTCACCGCTGAAGCTGGATCGCCGGAACCGTGAATCACCCGTAATCCGTATTAACCGAAATTATACTGACCATACAAGCATAAAATCTGATACGAACCATACACACCAAATTCTGAAACCTCAGCTGAAGCAAAATCACTACAGCAAATTCCAAAAGCCCTAAATCAGAAATATCACCACACCCATATCAATGTTTCCAACCAAAAGACTAAATCCAAATACTCACCCAAACATAAATGCCCAATCTGTTGAGTCACTGCCGTATGTGGCTGCAGTCGGATAACGTCGGAAACCAGTGGTCGGAACAAAACTCCAAGTCCAGTGGTCGTCACAGAGGAGAGCAACAACCCTCAGCCGGCAGTGAAGAACTAGTAGGGTCCGGTGGTGTCTGTTGGCGTCGACAGCGGCGCTAGGGCACAACAAGAAGATGGCAGCCCACACGAAGGCAGAGAGGGGAAGCACTCAACACTGTGGCTCGCGGCGAGAAGGAAGACTAGGGCATCGACTTTGGGGTGGTGCTCGGGTGGTGGCTATTGGCGTCGAAAGGGGCACAATGTATCAACTCTAGGGCACGACATTGGTGAGGAGAATCCCGGCGATCGTCGGCTGCTCTAGCAAGAAATAAGGCGGCGGTCGGCGCTGGGGTCTAGGGCACAGCGGCGTCGTTTGTGGTAGTCGGCGCGATGAAGAAGATGGAGAGGAGAAGATGATTTTTGCGGCGCCGGTGGGTGGAGTAGTTAGGGCAGAGGGATCGGGAGGCTCGGCGTCGGGATGTGGGTTCGGCGAGGGAAGAAAATGGGAAAGAGGAAAATAAGAGAAAGGAAAAAGAAAAATGAAAATAAATAAATAAATTCAACTTTTCCTCGCTTAATTGTGGTACCTTAAACAGGCCTTTCTCGGGCCTTGTTTTTATCCCCGTAAACTCGTCCATACAAGCTCTGAAAAATTCCCGAAAAATTTCCAAAAATTCTGAAAATTTCCCTTATTATTATTCGCCATTTTCCGGTATTTTACAACAAAAATACAATGAAAGAACATACATACTCCTAAATTGCGATGAGGACAAACCCTACATAAAGTGGGTTGACTTCTCTAATTAAATATTTATCCCATTATATTTGTTTGATATCCCAATTATCTTAAAATTACCTTCCATGATAGCTTGTATGAACAACTACAACTACAATTACAAAATCTATCAATGGGGGTAAGTGAGATAATTGAAAAGTTAGAGATAAAATTTGCATTATGGTTTTTAAATCTATGTAAGTTAGAGAATAATTTAAATTTCATACATCTGTCTTAAATTCTCACCTAATTTATATCATAACTACTTTTATAAGTGAATGATCATAAAATATCAAATGTGTAAGATTCTAGGATAATCAATCTTGCATTTGAATCTCTCAGTAAGATAACAGTGTGGTCTGATTACTATGTTAATATATTCAAATTCCATGTGGCACAAAGGATTCACGTAGACTAACCTTCAATTATGGTATTTGCTTAAAAGAATATATCAACAATAATAATTCTGAGTTTGATTATTATGGGAGAGACTTAAAGAAATCATAAAGGTTGAATATGTTGGAGAGGCCGACGGTTGCATGCATTGGACACATTTTATAAATACGTAGCAGAAGATAAATAATAATTAAACTAATTATTACAACACACGCACTATATGCATATATGATACAATATGTCAAACATAACCTCAATATAAAAATTTATGACAACTAAATTATACTTGTGAGTTCATTATCAAACCTCGTAAATAGCATTTGCTAACCTTCTAAATAGCGTTTGCTAGCCTTGCAAGGCTAGCCTCCATTAAAAACAATGAGCAAGCCTAATGAGACTTGTCTCTACTCATATCCATGCTGAGTAGTCATCGAGACAACTTCATAAAGCCATAAGTATTCGTTTCCAATTGGTACTAGCCAAGAATGCAAACGAAGCGATCCGAGAGAAGGATCACGGCTCAACTTGATACCCAATGGCTCAAGGCAACCCAACAGCACCAAAGAAGGTGGCGGCGCCTAACGGTAGATGAACATATCGGTGATGACGCTGATTGGTGGCGACGCTGAATAGTAGTGATGTCGATCGGTATCACAACAGAACAACGGTGGTGTCGATTGGTATCAGCACTGAATAGCAGTGTCGCTGATTTGTATTGGCGTCGAAGAACGGAGGCACCGATCAGTATCAGGGTTGAATAGTCGATGGTGCCGATTGGTATCAATGTTGAACAGCGATGTCATCGATCAGTATTGGCGTTGAACAATCGGTGGTGCAGATCAGTATGGCACCAAACAATTGTGGCACTCCTTGTTTGGCGGTGGTGGCGGCGGTGCAAAGAAGGGTTTGGTCTTTCTTTGTAGTCAGTAGCTAGAGGGAGAGGAGAAGAAAGAGGAAAGAACAAAAACCTAACCTTTAGGTTTTGATTCAATTAGTTAATTTTTCTCTTCAATCTATATCAATAAATATATCTCCTATCGGATTTGAAGAGCGAACTTAAATTTGTTAGCGTTAACCTACAATCCAAACCAATAGCCTTAAGTTTCGTTCAAGACCAAACCATGTTGGTTCAAAATCAAACCACTTGATTCAATAACCAATATCCCTTTTAATTAAATAAACTAATTTGGTTTATAATTAAACCAAAGAGGGTCCAATTCATCTTCAAAAGACGTGGCTCATCCATGCTTCCATTTAAACAAAATATCTTCTATATTTGCCTTTCGTCTGATCCAACCAAACTCAATCTCTCTCGATTTAAAAATTTAATTCTCAAACTCATTTTTAGATAGTGTATGTGACCTCATAGTTTCCCGGTTTATGTTGGTCATCCATAATTAGCCATGGTTAATTATGAATAGATCATAAGTGACACCTAGTAATATATCATGATCTCTAATTAATCAAAAAATCATAGTTGATTATAAAACCACTTCTGAATCATTCAGCAGTTATATTGAGTCATGCCTTATTCCTTTCACTCATCTTATACCCACTTGATTTTGAACATGATCTATGTGTTAGTTCCCACTAGGCTGACTATGTCACACATGTTGGTACCCCCAAGATAATTTTGATGTGATCAAACAAGTTAAGTTAGGTCCTGTTGTGTTTAATCTTGTGTCTAAGTGTGCAGGAGCTTAGGAACACAGGAAGTCGAGTAAAAGACGCAGCTAGCGAGAAGGACAGCACGGGAGAGAGCCGACGGGCTCAATGCGTCTAAGGGACGAGGTGCTGCGGAAGAGTACACGGACGGATAAGAAGGAGGTGCGCGGTGTTTTCAAGGGACGAGAAGTCGGAGCAAAAGGTTGCTCGAGAAGGCTAGAAGTTGGGTTCGGGTGAGCCCTATTCCGGATGGCCGAAATCACTCAAGCGAGCGGAGCTAGAGAGGAAGACCCGGACCGAGGTGAGCAGCACTGGAGCAAAGGGCCCGGACCGAAAAAAGTCAATCTTGTTGACTTTTAGGGTCCAGGCGCCTGAAACCTCACTTTTATCCACTTCGATGTGGATGTTGACCGTTGCATCAGGGATAGAATTCTATCCCACTCCAGGCACCTGGAACGCTTCCAGGCGCCCCAACCAAGGCTATAAATACAGCTTTGGTCCATAAGCTAGATAAGAACAAGAAATTACTAAACAACACTTGTGCACTTTCCTTTCTAGTTTAGCTTCATCTTTCTGTGCATAAATAGCTGTAAAGAGGCTTCTCTGCCTGAAGGATAATTAAGTGTGTTTCACTTCCTTTGATTAACAACCTCTCCGGTAGTAACCAAGTAAATTTCGGAGCCTCTTTCTTTTTAGTTCATTATTTGTTCTATGTTTATGCAAGTGTTTAATTAAGTTATAAGTCCGAGAAGGGTTCATTTTATTTTTATTTTGTGGAGAGATATTCAACCCCCCTTCTAGCCGGCTAATGGTCCTAACAAGTGGTATCAGAGCCAGGACGCTTCAAGAGGACTAACCGTCGATCGAAGCACTAAATCAATGGTCGGACCGAGCATATATCCACCGAAGTCTGAGGGGGAGTTCGCTAGCTGGAAAAAGATAATGCGGGTATTCTTTAAAATCGACTTTAAATTACTTTTAATAATGAAGTTCAGTTTTGTAGCACCCGAGGGTAAGGAAGAATACCAGTGGACGAAGAAAGAGCAGGCTGACTACGTGGCAAATGGCTAAGCAGAGTTCCATTTGCTGAGCGTCCTTCTGCCACAAGAAGTCAACCGAATCAGCACCTACAACTCAACAAAGGAGCTTTAGGAGAAGTTCCTTGAGCTACACGAAGGGACGTTCGAAGCCAAGCTTGCATGACGGGACTTACTTTGCAACCAACTCACCAACCTACGATTTGAAGAAGATGAAACGATCGCACACCTTCACTCAAGGATTAAGGAGCTCATCACCGGACTTTCGAATTTCAGAGAAAAGGTAAGCAATCGAGATTTGCTAAGGCACGCTCTTAATGAATTTCCTAGAAATACAAAATGGGCATCACTAGTAGATGCCTTCTATATCTCTAAGGACTTAGAATCTATTACCTTATAAGAATTATTTTCAACTTTTAAAGTACATGAATCGAGATGTGCAGGTACGAAGGAGCCGAAGCACAACATCGCCTTCAAGGCAACGAGAGACGAACATGAGTATGAATCCTCTCTCGATGACGATGAAATGGTAATGATGGTAAGGTGTTTTAAAAAGTTATTTAAATCAAGAAAAACTAACCATCCGTAAGGTAGAAAAAAAGGACAATCAGATGCTACCATTGCAACAAAGAAGGGCACGTTAAGGACAACTGCCCTAAGTTAAGGAACAAGGATAAGGACAAAGGAAAGAAGCCTATCCAAATGAACAAGTACAAGACTTTAAAGGCGATGTGGGATGAAACATCGTCCGATCGGAAGTTGAGGCTTTCTCCGAACTTGCATTAATGGCAAGTCATCAAGAAGATGAACACGAAGCAAGTTTGTCTGAAATGATCATCGAGAGCATTGATGAAGGGGGAGCTACATCGGAAGAAAGTAGCAGTTCAGGGGGAGCTACATCGGAAGAAAGCAGCAGTTCAGGGGGAGCTACGGAAGAAATTAAGAAATTAAAGTTAATTTTGGTAAAATCCTGTCCATTAGAAGATTTTGATAGAATAAAGCTGGAAAATGACAATTTGCAACTAGAAATAAATAACTTGAGAAATAATACAAGCAAATATAGTACAAGTGTTAGAAAATATAACATTAACTGGTATTTTAAATATCATAAAGGATAAATTAGAAATATTTCAAAGAAATATGTCCCTAAGAAATTCCTAATTAATCCGGTTGGAAGGAACCTTTACTGGGTTCCAAAGTCTTGTCTTAATTAAAAGTTTAATTGGACTTAGGGCTTTCAGAGAATACATTAGATATTTAATTTCCTTATGAGGCTTTGTCTAGAAAGTGGTTGTTGCTCCAATAACCAAGAAGGCCTAGTGCCTCGCCACAGCCTGGAAGCCAAATATTAAAATAAAATATTTAATTGACTAACTGATAAAGCATTAAAATTAAAATTAGATAATGCTTTAAATAGTTACTCAAATTTTTTTGACTTGAAAAATTCTCAAATTTTTCTCTACAAATTTGTTTAACTTAGAAAATTTTCTTATTTTTTTAATCTGTTTAACTTAAAGTTTTTAAGTTATTTTATAAACTTTGTTTTACCAAAATTTATTTTATATGTTGTACAAAATTTTTTATCTTTAAACTTAGAAAATTTTTCTGCTTGAAATTTTCTTACTTAGATTTTTTTTTTTGCAACACTTAAAGTTTCTAAAATTATTGCAAAATTTTTTTCATTGATATCAAAATAATCTTCAAAATTTTTAAAACTTGATAAGTTTTTTCAAAATAATTTGAAAATTAGAATTACCCTTAGATTTTTCTTGGTACCCCATTTTTTATGTGATCAAAGGGGGAGAAGAAAAAGATTAAGATTAAGTCTAGGGGGAGGTAGATTGGTAGATTAAAAATTTTTTTTTTTCACTTTAATTGTCTTTATGTTTATGTTAGTTTATCCTAACTTAACTTGGGTTGCTCACATCAAAAAGGGGGAGATTGTTGGTACCCCAATGTAGTTTTGATGTGATTAAACAAGTTAAGTTAGGTCCTGTTGTGTTTAACCTTATGTCTAAGTGTGTAGGAGCTTAGGAGCACAAGAAGTCGAGCAAAACACACAGCTAGCGAGAAGGACGACACGGGAGAGAGTCGATGGGCTCGGTGCGTCTGAGGGACGAGGTGTTGCGGAAGAGTATTTGGGCGGACGAGAAGGAGGCGCGGGTGTTTCCGAGGGACGAGAAGTCGAAGCGGAAGGTTGCTCAAGAAGGTCGGAAGTTGGGTTTGGGTGAGTCCTATCTCGGATGGCTGAAATCACCCAAGTGAGCGAAGTCGGAGTGAAAGACCTGGACTGAGGCGAGCAGCACCGGAGCAGAGGGCCCAGACCAGAAAAAGTCAACCCTGTTGACTTTTAGGGTTCGGGCGCCCAGAATCTCACTTTTATCCACATTGACGTGGATATTGACCGTTGAGTCAGGGATAGAATTCTATCCCACTCCAGGCGCCTGGAACACTTCCAGGCGCCCCGACCAAGGTTATAAATACAGCCTTGGTCCAGAAGCTAGATAAGAACAAGCAATTACAGAAGCAACACTTGTGCACTTTCCTTTCTAGTTTAGTTTCATCTTTCTGTGCGTAAATTGTTGTAAAGAGGCTTCTTTGCCTGAAGGAGAATTTAGTGCATTTCACTTCCTTAGATTAACAACCTCCCCGGTTGTAGCCAAGTAAATTCCGGAGCCTCTTTCTTTTTAGTTCATTATTTGTTCTATGTTTATGCAAGTGTTAATTAAGTTATAGGTCTGAGAAGGGTTCATTTTTTTTTTTATTTTGTGCAAGGTTATTCAACCCCCCTTCTAGCCGGCCAATGATCCTAACAACACCTAGCTCAAATTGCACTCCCTCATACTATGGATTAAAATTATTCAAACATATGTCCAAGAGTATCATACTCTTGACATGTAATTCTTTGGCCACAGACTTCAAGTATCAATCCTAACAACTAGACATAGAGTATACGTCTTTTTATAGAAGGAGCAGTGAGTTCTATATGGGCTATCCAAACACTTTCAGACACTTCAACTTATACTCAATCATCCTGTACCTACACCTCCATGGAGATATGTCAACTAAGATGTCAAAATATAAGCTTTTATGACCAATGTAACTTGAATACCTTAAGTCTAAGGAAACTCACACTTAAGCTGCAATGAGATCTTCATTGACATATCCATATATGTATAGAAGCATATAAAGTCTCATGGCAGGTCACTCCAATGAACTAGTTACCCTTAACTAGCATTCACTTCTAACTCTAAACATCCCAATGTCTCTAGCCAGTGAGGAACAACTGTTTGGGTAAACCAAGGAATATAACACATGCTAGTCTATCAGAATCGATGATGTCCAAATTCATCAATTCATCGACTATGAAATATTTTAATACATTCATAATTACATATGTAGATATGCGTACTAGTTGTAATCCAATCACAAATTCTCTCATGCTATGAATCATATTGCATACATTCAGTAAATGAGTTTAAGGTTCAATTATATACATAAAGAATGTACACTTAAATAGTGAATCTTTATTTATCTAATAAATAGTATATTCTATAAGGTAATTACCTTAGAACATCTCTTAATATAACAAAATATCTTGCCTTGACTATAAAAGGTGTGTATTATTTAAATGTTCTTAGTATGATTTGACTCTAAGAACAAGTACCAGAATACATTTAAACTACAATTTAATTGAGGTTAATACAAACAAAAGCTTCAACAAATATGCATCTTTCATTTTCGCAGTACAAGCAGATCAAGCTTTCTATCTTGAATATCTGACGAGAAGAGCTAATAAATGGTTAGCAGTTTGTCAAACGAAGTCTCACTCAACCATGGAAATATCGAACTCCATCACGATCCAAAATCATGATGCATTTCAAAATGAAGAAGTAGAGATGCATTCAGTAGATTCTCAAATTCAATCAACATCTCAATTACTTATATATGTTAATGAAGGGTCGAAATAGACAAGAGAGGGGGGGGAGGGGTGAATCTCGTTCATTAAAAATATTTTTTTTGTAAAACCGAATCAGAGTAAGCAGCAAAAATAATAAAATAGAAGCAATATAAAAAAGACACAATTATTTACTTGGTTTAGAGCCTATATCGACTCCTACTCCAAAACCCATAATCCTTGATCGCACCGTTGGGTAATCCACTAAAACTCCTCTTTCTGAAATATTTCGAAAAGAGGTAATTCATACAATGAGGAAGAATGATAGTAACACACTACTATCTTCTTATAATAATAATGATGCAATCTAAAATAAAATATACTGATAAAAGAAGAATATAAATGAAGCTTTCATTGTCGGTGAGCCTTCCAGTGTTGTAGTATCTTGCACGAGTAGATGAGACGTGAACTAGCACAGTATGAATTGAGGAATCATAGAAATCAGTTACTATGCTCGGATTCCTGAAGCCTTCTTTTATAGGCATTGTTTGGTCGACTGAACTCCCATTCGGTCGATTGTTTCGATCGACTGATTCATCTATCGGTCAACTAAACCCCGCACCTTCCTTCTATTCTTTGATTTGATCTAGTCAATCCCGTGATTTTCATTGTTCGATTGACTGATCCCTAGTTCGGTCGATCGATCACTCTAAGTTGCCATTCATTGATGATTCAATATGATTCTCTACCATTTCCTTTTATGGTTTGGTCGACCATCCTCAGGTTTGATCGACCGATCATGCTGTGATACCATATTTGTGAGCCTGATTTATTTTTCCATTTTTGCCTATTTGGTCGTCTAAACCTCCATTTGGTCCACTGATAACATGACCTGATCAATCGACTAAACCTCCTATTCAGTCGACTAAACCCTTGTTCAAATAAATATTTCTAAGTTCTACATTTGTGGTCGCTGACAGAACATGATTCCTAGTTATAAGTCAAAAGTTATGTGATAGGACCCATGCGGTCGGCATGAGGGGGTGAATTGCCCTTCAAAAAAAAAATAGAATCTTTCTCAATCTTTTGAAATAATAAGACACTTGTATAAAAAGAATTGATAAACTAATAAAAAGAAAGAAGCTACTGATTTTACTTGGTTACAACCAGGAAGGTTGTTAATCCAAGACTTTGAAGCACTAATCAAATTCTCCTTTTGTCGTAGGCGGAGAAGCCTCTTACAAGTATTGGAAGAACATAAAGTAGTAGAATACTTAAAGAAACTTGTGTACAAGTGATTCTAAACTACTGGGATCATGGCTATATTTATAGCTTTGATCGGGGTACCTGGAAGGGTTCCAGGCACCTAGACATGGATAAAATTTTATCCAGATCGCAACCAATCATGACAAGTTGAGTTTTGATAAACTTTGTCTTCTGGGTGCCCGGAAGGGTTTCGGGCACCCGAACCGTTGAGATATGGCCCCCGTTGGGCGAGGCGCCCCGAGGGTGCCCGGACCGTCCGGGTGCCTAGACTGAAGTCAACTTCCTGGTTGACTTTTTGGTCCGGGCTCTTGCTCTGGTTCCATTTTCTTGGGTGATTTCGGCTATCTAGAATAGGGCCCACCCGAACCCATTTTTCGATCTTCTCGAGCAACTATCCGCTCCAGCTTCTCATCCCTTGGAAACGTAGCATGCTTCCTTCTCGTCCTCTAGCGTACTCTTCCATGGTGTGCCTCATCCCTCAGATGCACCGAGCCCGTCGACTCTCTTGCGTGTCATCCTTCTTGCTAGCTGCGTCTTTCGCTCGATTTCTTATGCTCCTAAGTTTCTGCACACTCAGATATAGGGCATCAAAACACTACAGGACCTAACTCTAATTCGGTTGACCACATCAAAACTACCTCAGGGTACTAACATTATGACCCTTTAAATTTCAAGGGGTCATATGATTCTGCAACACAAAGTTAATTCGATATAATAATAATAATCCTACAAAACAGAGTTAGAACTGTTTAAAATAATACATGAGTAAGAGAAGATAGTAAGACCTGTCTTGATCCCAACTTGGAAAGCTCCTAGTTTCTTCAGTTGGATCAGTGACCTAGGATTTGTCCCTTCTCAAGACACGACATCCCCATCGCTCCACTCCAATTACTTACCTCAACCTACCTACCAAATATTAGGTCCTCGAGACCTATTTAGACTTTGGCTTAGCATCGAATCGTCTCACCAAGGCTTCCTCTCGACATCAAGTCCTCCAAACCTATCGAGTTCAACTATCAGGTGTCAATTCCTCGACTCACCTGGACTTTCCTGCCTAGGTTCCATGATCTGCTAAGAATTTTTTGCCTAGCTACGACTAGAGCTTTCCCGGTTGAGTAAACAGCTTACACACTTAATCAAATCATCAGATCACAACAAAACTTAACTTGAACCTTTTATATATATATATATATATATATATAAAGATATATATATATATATATATATATATATATATATATATATATATATATATATATATATATATATATATATATATATATATAAAGATAAATAAATAAGTGTATAATTTTTGAAATATTTTGTAAAGAGAATTTTGAAATATATTTTGATCTAAAAGAAATTTTGAACTAATAAGTTTTGAAAACATGAATATTAAAAAATTTCTAAATAGCTATCTCACTACATTAGAATATAAAATTTCTTTTTATATAAGTAGTTATATATTCGCTGATGCTAGAATATAAGTAGTTATATTAGTGGCAGAGGTGAACAGTTCTCTAAGTAGCTATCTCACGACATAGCATCGGATCCCTAACTGCTCACAACACCATATATCACTATCCCTGAGTGGTTAGGTGGAACGACAGGACAAGCTTCACTCCATGCTGCCACGCTCTCTTAGTAGCCTAATGGCCGGCTAGCATGACTAATGACTAGCTCATATCATAAGAGGACAATGGTCGTTAGCATGTATATATATGACTATCGACTAACTTATATCACAATGGAGCAATGATCGTCAGCATGCATATAGTGCAATAATGGACATGATATAAATAATCATGATACTGATACGATCATCATTAATGCAACATCTCAATCAACATAAGTACTTCCAATACATGATCCATCAATATCACGCCCTGAGGGTAAGGTTGCCCGATAAAAATTGGACAACACCTCCCTATAATAATGACAACTAAAACCTAGATACATAGCAACACAGCTGAACAAGAATAATAATATCAGTCCACACAACTGGAAACAACCACAACCACACAAGATGAATAGCAGCCCACATGGCTGGGAGAAAAATACAACGGAAGACATAAGGTAAATTACCTAAACAAAACAATGGACTGCTAACTGGGTTGTCTTGACACAACAACCATCAAACTGAAAAAAGACCAACACAAGACAAAATCTGCACTCAAGTTAATTATTATATGAATATTTTCAGAAACCCAAAATATAAGTAAATGCAATGGTAGAAACTAAACTCTTGATGTGACATGGGACTGGTGGGCCGGAGCCTCCAACTCCATACATATATCATCTATTTGCTACCTGAAGGAAGAAAGATACAACAAGTAGTGAGTCCAAATGACTTCGTGGGTAATAGAAGATAGTGCATGATAATAACATAAGGAGAGCAAAGGTATACAGTCTCAGAAAATGCTTACTATAAAAGTAAGTGTGCCACTATAATCATCTTCTAACTAAAGTATAACCAACAATAATAATCCTCCACTAACCTACTCAACTAGGTGTGATTAATAACTCGAGAGTATATACAATACATCCCAACCTGCATGCACAAATACATGGTCGATATATAGCAAGCATATAACAAGCACTGACTGTAAGAGATACTCTACCATGGATAGTCTCGTGGGTAGTCAAGCTAAAAAAATAGTCACTGTCTATAGGTGAACTCGCTACCACGAACGATCTCGTGGGAAAATAGGATAAGTAAACAGTCATTATCTATGGGGGAACTCGCTACCAGAAATGGTCTCATGGATAAACAGGGTATATACGTAGTTGTCTAATTACGGATTGCACACAAACTCGATACCACTAATGGTCTCATGGGAAGTCGTATATATCATGATCGCTGACAACGCTCTCAACCACGAGTGTAAGACAATAATTAACAGGATATAACAATGGTCATTGATGACTCTCTTAACTAGGAGTGAGAGATAATGGTCGACGGGATATATGAACAGTCATTAACAACTCTCTCAACCAAGAGTGGGAGAGCTTGCTGATGACTCTCTCAACTATGAATAGGAGATAATGGTCGATATGGTATAACCATGTAACAATACGTAGAAAGGTCTAACCTCACTAGTGTTTAGCCATGAGTCTAAATAACAAACAAGGTCAAGTAGGATACTCGATATGCTACACTATGGTATGATCTTACAAATACACAAGCATGAATAAATATCAAGTTGGTAACTTAGTTTAATATTCTACAGCTATGCTACTGTATAATATTGCTGTCATAATAATACGAGTGTCAATGGTCATAATTAGCATGGATATCAAAATAGATCAACATACAAGATCAAGATATAAAAGATCAAACTCAAGAAGAATGAATAGAGTCAAAGTAAATATACCAACTATCTAAACATAGATCATGCACTAAGGTCAAAATACTAAAGAAGCAAGTCAAAAAATACCCGCCTCAAAATGAAGATCCTCATAGGCTAATCCCACGTCAAGATGCTAATCTCTAATCAGTATCATACAATCACATAATGTATAGTTTAACTAATCACATACACCACAACTAGCTAAATTACATTCCAACTAATTAGGGAAAACCCTAATCGAAACGATCATTAATTTACCTTAATTAATGATCTACTTCAATTAATCCAAATTCTCTGATCAAATTTCTCTAATCCATTATTAACCCTAATATAATCGATCCCAATGATTAGATCCCTCAAATACTAATCAAATTCAACTAATCTTACTGTTGATCATGTATTTCACTCTATCAATTGAAACAAGGCAGTGGAGTTTAGTTAGAGTTTACCCTATCTGATGATGGTTGATGGTGCTCATGATCAGAGATCCAGCAGTGGTGACTCTGTTGTTGGAGCAATTGTTGGTGCAATATCCCTAGGTCAAGATTGATCTGGTTGACTAAGCTTGAGTTGGCTCAAGCTTGAGTCTTGATATTTAGATTTCGATGTTTGACAATACATGGAGATTGCAGATGTAATCATCCGATTAAGAAGATTATTGATACAATTCCCCTCTAGTCAAGAACTGACCAGTTAGATGTGAAGAAGTAGGTTAAAGAGTTAACTGGATACTTGACTGGGAAAACCCTAACTGAAGGTTAGGTAAAGGAAAATCCTGGTGAGTGAAGCCAGGTGAAAGGCCTAGTGAGTGAAGCTAGGCAGTTGGGAAATTCTGGTAAGTAAAGCTAGGTGAAATACCTAGTGAGTGAAGGTAGGCAGGTGAAAGTCCCGGTGAGTGAAGCCGAGTAGTGGAAAAATCCTGGTTAGTGAAGCTAGATGAAAACCCTAGTGAGTGAAGCTAGGCAAAAGTCCTGGTGAGTGAAGCCAAGCAGATGAAAAGTCCTAGTGAGTAAAGCTAGGCAGATGGAAAGACTTGGTGAGTACAGCCAAGCACGTGGAGATCCAGGTGGATCAAGGTTAACCGGACACCTGGTGTTGGGAAGTCCAAGTAGGTCAAAGAATTGACCGGATACTTGGCAGGAGAAAATCTAGATGGGTCAAGTGTGATCGGATACCTGGTGGAAGTCCAAGTGGGTCATGGAGGATCGGACACTTGGCATGAGACGGTAAGTCCAAGTGGGTCAAGGTTAACCGGACACTTGGTGAAGAAGTCCCAGCAGGTCAAGGTTGGCCGGATGCTAGGCACGAGGAGTTTCAATAGGTCACGATTGACCAGATATTAGAATTGGGGATCCTAGACTTGATTTAAGTAAGTCAAAGGGAGGCCAATTGATCAACCAATCGATTGGGTTGTAGTCCAATCGATCAGTCGATTGATTGACTGTGTGCGCGAATGAAGGTTGGCCCAATCGTTTAGCTAATCAATTGGGGGTTGTTTCTTGTGCGTGGATGCGAGGGAGGCTTAATCTATCGGCTGATTGATTCAAGCCTCCACAATCGATCAACCGATCGATTGGGATGTGACCGTTGCACAAGTTGCAAGTGATGGATGGCTGGGATGGCACAGATCAACGTGACAATCGATTGGGAGCATGCCCAATCGATTGGGAACCCTAGAAGCTCAAAGTATATAGTCGTTGGTGAGCTTCTTCTCCGCAGAGCTTTCCCCCGACACACACGATTCTCTCTGACGATCTTTCTGCTAGTTCTTGAAGCTTCTTGGGGATAAGTGCTAGTGCACTTCCAAGAGGCAAGAGGTGATCTACATCAACAAGAGCATGCAAGAAAAGAGTTTTATTTATACACTTGTGTATTTTCTCCTTGTTTGAGTGTATCTTGTTGTGAGGAGCTTGTATGAGGTTTTTCCACCTCCGGTAGTTACCAAAAAGGAGAGTTTTCTTAGTGGATGTGTGTGTGACGGTCGGATCCTTGGATTAATCATCTCTTCTTGAGGTGGATACCAAGTAAATCCTTGCTTTAGTGTTGTGAGTATGCTTTGTGTGTATTTTCGCTGCATTTCATCATCATGAAGCAAGCAACCGAAGCGTGACGAGCTATTCACCCCCCTAGCTACAAATCGACCCTAACAGTAATGACTGGGAACAGTGAGCTTCAAGATATGACGCCTACTGGTGGCTGTGGCTACAGTAAAAGGAGGTGGTAGCCATGGCTATGCTAGCTGGAGTAGGGGTACAACGGCGACAGCTGGCTGACTCTACACCAACAAAGGGTGATGGTGCAAAGGGAGAGAAACGACCGGTAGTGGGGTTATTCTCAGTGATCAAAGGAATTGAAGCCAATGGGTGGCCATGTAGAGGGTGGTTGATGCTTGCCCTACGACTTCTTGCTCATGGTCGAAGTGGGGTCGATGATGCACAGGAGTCCGATAATGATGGCCTGGAGGAAGGCGGCAGCTTGATTGCTCAAAAATAGCAAATGTCATATGGGCCAGCCCCACAACGGCTATTGTGGTAGCAAATAAAGGAGAATCACCGGTGTGGATGGTGGTGTCGACGATCGACGATGGTACGAGGCTGAGAGGTGGTGGAATCGAGAGTAGTACACGACCCCAAATCATAATGGCGGTGATGCTGCAGTGGCTGTGAGAAAATTAGGGGAAGAAACCAACTGTCGTTGCTACCACTGGTGACAGAGTCTACACACTGGTGATGGTCGACCTATCATGTACTTCGGCATCAGCGGTGCAAGGGCAAAGACATGAGAGGAGAGGGGGCAAAGGAGAAGGCTAGGGCACGGGTTGAATAAAAATGGGGAGTTTATAAACTTAGGTCATTAATTTCTCAATCAACTCCCACTTTAGTGATATTCCAAACAGGCTTTCTCCTAGCACAATAAATTCATCCTCTTAAAATGTGTCATATGATCTCTGTTTAAATCCTAAAAAATTCTAAAAATTTCTAGAAATTCTATAAGGTAATTTCTTAATTAACCTTAATTTTATTTAATTATCATCTTTTACAATCAATCACATATATCTATATGTATACATAGGTCAAACATGTGTCTACTAAACAACAAATACAGTAAGTAGCAACATCAATAGTATACACCCGACACGTATGCACCCACAACATCAGTATAATCATTATAATACCTCCAATAATCACACCAGACATGTGTGTCGCATAACATAGGTATAATCAACATGATTCCTCCGATAATGACTATTTACACAACATGCAAATATGTATATGAAACATGTAATCAATATGATTCCTCCAACAGTACCCACCAGACACGTGTGCATACACAACATACAAATAGATAGTCAACAAGGTAACTCCTACAACATATACAATCATGTGTACACTCAACATCATATGCATAATCAGCATGTTTACTCAGTCAACAAGATATCCTTTATAGTACACACTCTACATGTGTATACACAATAGAGTATAGATATCAAATGCCAAGACTGTATATGAAATAACTAGATCATCTCTAAGGTCAAGTAGATAAGTATCAAGCAAGATAAAAAAAAATAGATTTAAGTTAAAGCAACCTAATATATCAATCAAAAATAACTATATACTAAGTTCAATGAACTAAAGAGGTCAAGGAGGAAGTACCCGCCTCGATATGTCGATCGTGCTAAACAATCCTCACGTCAAAATGATTATCACAAATCAAAGTCCTACAATTATATAGTCTACAATTTAGCTAATCATATATGCAACAACTAACTAAAACCCAAAACCCAGACTTATTAGAGGAAACCCTAATCAAACAATCATTGATTAACCTCCAATTAGATGTTTAGGTCTCACTAATCCTATTCATTTCTTACATTAGAGTTTTGTCAATTTAACTCTAATTATCTCATTCTCTTTGTTAGATTAGGTTTAATCCTCAATTAATCCTAACCATTCCACAACCTAATTAGATTAGGTTTATACATGAATTATCAATTAACCAATCATATAATCCATGAGTTAAATCAACTTTTTAATCATCAGGAATCAATTAATACATTACCAATTGATCAATTCATCCACTATTCCCCATTAATTGATCAACTAAACATCATCAACTGCTAATCATGAATCTACCTTGTTAATTGGAACTATCAAGATTTATTCAATCACATCCAATTCCATGCACTCATTAATCCAACATACAAATTAATATCATGCACAATTTGCTAATCCACCAATCTACTAATTATCTCATTTAATGATCAACTAAATTCTTAAACCAAGAAATATACCTTAATCAAACTCTTGGTCTTGCCGGAATAGTAGTGACCACTCCTTGGTGCCCAACTGGTGATTAGATGCCTATTATCTCAGCAAGGCTTAAATCCATTGATATCCTTAATCTAACAATCAATTAATTACTTCCCAAGGTTAATCCAAATTCCATTCCATTAACAGTAGCAATCAGGTTTACACAACCCTAAAAAAAATCAAGGTCGGAATTTATCCCTTGCTGACCACTCCTCCGATGATGGATCCTTGGCAGGTGTCCTGCAGTGGTGCAATGAAGGGAAGCTATGGATCCACTGCTAGTGACTCCTCTGATGGCAATAGCTAGGTCTCGACCATGTGTGGTGACAACACCAGTAGGAAAGTGGATAGGGATAAGGCTCGACACCAGTAGGAAAGTGGATAGGGATAAGGCTCGAGAAGAGGGAAAAGATATCCCATGGCTGGCGACATCGATGGCTGGCAGAATCAGGTATCGATATCTCACCATCAGGGTGTCATCCATTTGTGGTGATCAGGAGGAAAGGAAGCAAATCGGGAGAGAGGATTAGGGCTCAACGCCATTGATCTCTGGGATGAGCATGGCATTGCAGAGAAGGCGACAGTGACCCTCACTCGGTTGGCGGCTGGATCGTGAGAGGGGTTGACCGGCGTCAGCGATAAGCGATGAAGGATATGCGAAGAGCTAGCGGCAATGAGAAGAGGAGAAGAAGGGGATCAGGAGCAGAGAAGAAGAATGGGAAAATGAACTTAGATTTAGATTTGTAAACCTAGGTTAATTAATTTAATCAACTTCCACCTAAATTGGATATTCTGAATAGACTTTCTCCTAACCCAATATATACATCCCTTTAAACGTGTCATATTGAATCCGTTTAAATCTGAAACTTTTTTTGAAAATTTTCAAAAAATTCTATAAGATTATTTCTCCGATAACACTTATTATTTACTTATCGTAACTTATATTAAGAGTTATTAATTGAATTAAATTAGTTTCATATTAGATTAATTTGGTTTATATTATTATAATTATTAGATTAGTTATTACTTATTTCAATAAAAAGGTGATTATCATTTTAAGTTAAAGTTGTTTTGGTTTTAAATTTAGGAAATTTAATTGTAATTAAAGTAAGTAATTGATCAATTAAGTTTTGAATGAATTAAGATTACTTAGAGTTATGGATTGATTTATAGCTTTAATTTAATTTAATTTAATTAAGAATTTGATTATTGATTTAATAATTTATTTGATTTGATTTAGTTAAGTATTAAGTTAAACTTGGATTGAGTTAAAAAATAATTTCATAATTTGATTAAGTTGAGAATTTTAGTTTTGATTAATTTATAGTTAAATTAATTTATTTTGATTAATAAAATTAATTATGATTAATTTTTATTTAAATGTTTACTTTTAGATAATATTTAATTAATTTTAGATTAAAGTAATTTATTAAATTAATTTTGAATAAAAGGTAATTTATTAATTTTAAAATTAATTGATTGATTATTGATTATAAATTTGATTAATTATTAATTTTCTTAGTTAATTTTATTTCATTAATTAAGGTTAAGTTTATATTAAATTAGTTTGAATTATTATGAATTCTTGAAAATGTTGTTTAACCTTTATTAGATTCAAACTTAGCTTTGAGTTCATCAAGAAAGAGTTTATAGGGTAAATCTCTAGATTGTAGTGAGTCACAACTGGCATAATTAGAGTAACCACATCTGAGATAACTTTCTAAAAATGATCCTCCCAAAGAACTTAATACTAGGTTTTGGTCTAACTAGTTCATGTTTGACTAGGGTAGCTTCGGCCAGATCAACTATGTCTAGTGCACCAAGTAGAACACATATGATTCAGCCTAGACATGCATTCGACAAAGTTTCCTTGACGTACTCTCATCCCAATCCATTTCAATGTTATGTTATTAGAATTTGATAAACCTTTTTATTTCTAACCATGCTAATCTAAGCAAAAAAGTAAATCTAAATCTAAACATGCATATTCAATCAATTAAGTGGGATGAACAGTTTTTCTATTTTCTCTCCCTGTGTCATACCTTAGATATGGTCTATCTAAGAGATGTATCTGACTTTTAGGGACTAAATACTGATTTGGTTCAATTTGTTCAGTTAAACATGATTTTGAGACCCATGCTTGGACTGGTTTTCTTATGTTTTGACTAAGTAAATAAAAGTATGATTTGTTTGTTTTGTTTGGTTTATAACCGAGCTTTTATTTGTTGTATACGGCTCGTAACGATCCAAGTACCATATTTAAACACTTAGATCTTAATTTGAACTTTCCAACATTTTCTTGAGTCGCTCCACTTCACCTTTCAAGTTATAATTATCTTCCTCAAGTTTTGTAACTTGAGTTAAAGTTCCAACTTGAACTTGGTTAATTGAGTGACTCAAGCTAACATGTTCCTTAAGGTGGTCAATTTCCTTAAGTAATAAGTTATTTTGCTCCTCGGACTTGGTTAATTTTTTAAACAAGCATTTTATAATTTTACGCATTTGAATTTCTGTAAGTGAATTTACCTCATCTAGTTCTTCTGAAATAGATGTGGATTTGTGGCTACTCTCTGACTCGTTGTTGGACTCAGACTCGTAGTCGTCCTCAGACTCAGATTCTAGTTCGTTTGTTTGTTCTTTTGTTGTTAGTGCCACGAAGCATCTATGCTTTGGTTCCTCCATGTTCGACTCTTCCGAGGATGATTTGTTATCCTGCATTTTATTATTAAAAAAATATTTAAAATAGGATTTCTTTCGATTACCTTTGGAGTGTGGGTTTCCTGATGAATTTCAACCAACTTATCCCAAAGCTCCTTAGCATTCTCATAGGGTCCAACTCAGTTTAGTTCCTCTATGGTTAGGTCTCACTGGTTGGTGTTTATGCCTTTGTAGTTCATTTGAGTCTTCTTGATCATTGGGGGAGTTCAATCTTTCGGCTCTATAGGCTTTCCATCTTGCATTAGTGGTGTGTATCCATTCAGTATAGTAAACCAGAACTCAATGTCGGACTTGAGGTAGCACTTCATTCTATTCTTTTAGTAGCTAAAGTTTTCTCCCTTGAATAGTGGGGGACGAACTATGCCATAGCCCTCTTGGTAGGAGTTAGACATTCTTGCACAAAGGAATTAACAAAGGAAGGTTTTTAAGACTCTCGTCTTGGGATTAACCGTGCAAGATAGAAAAAAAGTATATGACTATGATTAAAGAAACACCTTTAAGGAAAAGAAAAAGATTTTGAAATTACTCGAAAATGGTTAAGTTGCTTCAGAGCTACTAGGCTCTGATACCAATTGAAGGATCAAAATAAACGGGAGAGGAGGATGAATCTTGTTCATTAAAAATCTTTTCTTTATCATAAAACTGAATCAGAGTAAGTAGCAGAAATAATAAAATAGAAGCAATACAAAAGAGATCATTATTTACTTGGTTCGGAATATATGGTGACTCCTACTCTAAAACCAGCAATCCTTGATTGTACCATTAGGTAATACACTAAAACTCTTCTTTCCAAAATCTTTAGAAAAGAGGTAATTTGTACAATGAGGAAGAACGATAGTAACAAACTACTATCTTCTTATAATAACAATGATGCAAGCTAAAATAAAATATACTGATAAAAGAAGAAAAGAAATGAAGCATTGGTTGTCGGTGAACCTTCCGGCATTGTAGTAGCTTTCATGAGCAGATGAGACGTGAACAAGTGCAGTATGAATTGAGGAATTATATAAATCAATTACTATGCTTAGATTCCTAAAGTCTTCTTTTATAGCCATTGTTCGATTGACTGAACCCTCGTTCGGTTGACTGATCCATCTATCGATCAACTAAATCCCGCACCTTCCTTCTGTGCTTTGATTCGATGTAGTCAATCCCATGATTTTTGTTGTTTGATTGACTGATCCCTGGTTCAGTCGACTGATCACTCTGAGTTGCCATTCATCAATGATTCAATCTGATTCTTTGTCATTGCCTTTTATGGTTTGGTCGACCGATCCTTGAGTTTGGTTGATTGATATACTGTGATACCATCTTTACGAGCCTAATTTATTTTTCCATTTTTGTCTATTTGGTCAACTGAACCTCCATTTAGTCGACTGATAAAATGGCTTGATCAATCAACTAAACCTCTTGTTCAATCGAGCGAACCCTTGGTCAAATAAAGATTTCTGAGTTTGCACGTGTGGCCACTGACAGAGCTTGATTCCAAGTTTTGAGTTAAAAGTTATAACCCTTTGAAGTTCAAGGGATCAAATGATTCTATAACACAGAGTTAGTTCAATATAAAAATAACATTTTTGTAAAATAGAGTTAACACAATGTAAAATAATACTTGAGTAAGAGAAGATAGTAAGACCTGTCTTGATCTCAACTTGAAAACCTCCTAGTTTCTTCAGTTGTAGCAGTGACCTAGGGTTTATCCCTTCCCAGGATGCGATCTCCCCGTCGCTACATTCCAGTTGCTTACCTCAACCTACCTGTCAAACATCAGATCCTCCAAACCTATTTGGACTGTGGCTTAGCATCGGATCGGCTCACTAGGCTTCTGCTCGATATTAAGTCCTCCAGACCTATCGAATCTAATTACTAGGTATCAGGTCCTCGACCCACTTGAACTTTCCTACCTAGCTTCCATGATCTACTAAAACTTTCTTGCCTAGCCGTGACTAGGGTTTTTTCAGTTGAGTAAACAACCTGCATACTTAGCCAAATCATAACAAGATAACTTGAACCTTTGGCAATATCAAAACTCTTGTTTAATTCTGGTGCACCCTGCACCAATAGTTAATGTACATTATAAGGAGATAAATGATGGAGAAATGTATAACAGTGAGGAGCTTATTGAACTAACACAGTCTAGCGAGGAGGACCTACAAAGTATTGGTGTTAATGTTTCATATTCTTAAATCTCACTAGTTATACTCTGTAAGTCATTAATGTTAAGATAAATTTCTATTTAGATCTAAATCTTACTAGTTTAATCATATAAGTCATTATTGTTATGATTTGATTATTATTATGAATGTGCATGTGTTATAATGTAATTGTGCATAAATTTGGTAGCTACACCTAGTGGGTAGAATGCGCTGCAAATTATTGGAGGCTAATAAGTATTAGTGTTATTAGTAATTTTCATTGTATCTATTTTTTTTCTATAATATAGTTTTAATATTTATGTTTTTTTATGCAGTTTTATCCCAGATAGTTATCGAATAGCAACGTATATAACATCAAAATTTAAAGAGTACTATATGGAGGCATGTAGATCAGGAGATGAGAAAGTTTTATTATGATACATTTTTAGTAAGCAATTTTAATTATTAGGATTTTAGTTTTTTTATACTAATTTGTGAACTTATTGTTGCATGAGGTGATATTTTATGCAACCTAAAATATAGCTTATGTCAAACTGTGTAAAAAAAAATCTATGTAAAGCAAGACAAAAGGGTATAAAGTCATCTTATGTATTAGAGGATATTTGATATGCATGAGCCATCTGGGCTACAAACAGATGGTAGAAAAAATCAATGATAGCTCAAGCCAACATAAACACTGAGTTGGATAGCCCTAGTATCAGATCCATAAAGCATACAGCTGGATCCTAATCGATCATCAAGCATGCCTTAGATTTGGTAAGTTTATAATTAATAAATTTATATAAGAATTATGTGATTATCAATTAAATTTAATAATTTGATTTAATTGCATTCTTGAATATTTAGGAAAATACGCTAAACAAACCTATACTTGTTGGGAGGTATTTACAAGTCACACAAGTCAAAAGATGACACATTTGTCGATCGCCGATCGTCGGCATTAGACATAAGAATATAAACTTGAATATTTTTAACTGTTAACAATGATTAGCTTTTTAAATAAATATCTTATGTGAATATTTTTTTAATGTAAATAGGAAGAAATGACTGCTAGGGTTGCACAGATGTCTCAGCCTTCTATAAAGGGAGGTGAGGTGCAAACTCTATCCATCAACTAGATAAATAAAATTTATTATCATGTGATCAGTGGAAGGAAAAAGACCTCCACCCTCTATGGTCTTCGGTCCTAGGTGAGAGTCATATATGATCAGATGATGGCTCTTAGGGCCAAGGGTCATCCCAGCGAATCATCTAGCAAATCTGGATCACCTACTAGAGTAGATGTCTTAGAACAAAAAAAATCAAGATTTGAATAACTGACTGTCGACGTTAGAGAGAGATTTCAAGGGAAGAAACAATCTGAATGCATCTTGAGTAAATTGGACGGGAATGCAGGAATTCATGGCTTAGATGAGTTAAACACCGTATCATTTTAGGAGACTCAGGATCATACTGATCAGTAACTGACTTAGAATGTGGACTTTTAATTTACTTTTTTTGTTTATCACTGTTGAAACATGCAACATATATCT
Source organism: Zingiber officinale (assembly GCF_018446385.1). Lineage (NCBI taxonomy): Eukaryota > Viridiplantae > Streptophyta > Magnoliopsida > Zingiberales > Zingiberaceae > Zingiber > Zingiber officinale. The sequence goes on along the minus strand of NC_056007.1, from coordinate 69,715,058 downwards.
ATTAATTTTCATATTAAATGCATATCTCATTATAAAATATCTTTTCAGGAACATTGTAAATCTATTCTATGCATCGCCATTAGTAGATATCTAAATTAGCATTCAGGTGTACACCACAAGAAAATTAGTCTATCATGACACACATAAATGTCCTTATAGCATATTTATGGTGACATTAACATTTTGGTGACATCTATCAAAAACGCCCTATAAAGTGACATGTGTAACATTATGGTGACACATGTGTAAAATAATTTTCTATCTAAGATGTTCATATTATTAAATTCAATATGTTAGTCATAATTCTAATGATGTATCACTAGTTTGTTCCTTATTTTATTAATAACCTATTGTATTATATTTTCTACTATATTTAATACCACTACCTAGTTTTGGAGTGAATTATCTTTGTTAAGAGTTATTGTATTTTATATTATTAGATTCAGATGTATTATACTTTATTTGAGATGTCTAGATATTCATTTTTATTTTATTGTTGAATTAATTTGATACTTGCTTAGATTGGGTTGATGCTTTTCGTGTTTGTGAATGTATCATTTTGTTAAATTCCATCTTTATGAATGTTATAATGTATTATGTGTTTGTGAATGTGTTATGTTATTTATGAAAATGTGTATTGTGTTTGTAAATGAGTTATGTTGTAATGTGTTTGTAAATGTGTTATGTTGTAATGTGTTTGTGAATGTGCAATTTGTCAACGTTTGAAAAAATCATCGTATGTGGTGGTGTCAATTGATATATATATAAACAAGGGAAAATGAGAAAAATAGGCAGCTACAACTGGAATTTTTCAAAAAATTAGCGACGAAATTTTAAATTTTCATTATTATTTTGCAACAGAAATTTAATATTTTGTCACTATTTAGACATAGAATTTTAAAATTCTGTCTATAACTGAGATGTAATTTTTTATTCCGTCACTATGTTTAGATATGAATTTTAAAAGTTACGATAATTAGCGGTGGATATTTAATATTTCGTCTCTAATTAGCGATAGATTATTAATTTTTCGTCGATAATCAGAGATGAAATTTATTATTTCATCGCCAGGTTTATATATAAAATTTAAAAATGTTACGATAATTAGCGATGGACATTTAATTATCCATCTCTAATTAGCGATGGTATCGACGAAATTAGATATTCCATCACTACTAGAGACGGAATAAAATTAGTGACCGGGTTAATAAAATTCCATCTCTATATTAGCGACAAACTATTTAAATCCATTGCTAAATATAGCTAAGGATGATTAAATTCTATCGCTAAAATTAGAGATGGATATTAATTTCATCTCTAGTAGCGATGGAATATTTAATTCCGTTGTTAAATGATGTCAACTACCAATTTCATAGAGATGACAATAATTGGTCGCTATGTTCAATTAGCGACCAATTAGTGACGGATAATTCCATCGCTAAACAAATTTCTTTTGTAGTGATATAAGACATTATTATTCCGATTTAATTATTATTTAGAACGTATATGTATTATAATTTTATTTTATAAACATAATCATGTTAGATATAATCATGTTAGATATTGCACAAGTACTTGATGGACATATTATGTTGAGGATTATTGGGGATTAATAAGTATTGATATTATTAGTATTTCAAATAAATCTAATCTTTTATATATAATTTCAAAAAAATGAAAGTTTTTCATGCAATTTTACTCCTTATAGTCATAGTGTATCTGGTTATATCACAAAAAAAAAATTAAAGAACATCATTGTACCTTTGGTTCTACATGAAGGCATGTAGACTAAGATCTTAAAGATTTTTGTTATCATAAATTTTTGGTAAATAATTTAAATATTATTAATATTATATAATTTCCTTTTATACTAATTTTCTCAATGTTGTTACAGAAAAATATATTTGGGAGTCGTTGAATTCGGTACATATTTCTGATTAGTATGACTTGGTGCGGGCGAGAGGAAAGCGAAAGTATGTGCGGTGGAGTGGTTCTTCCTCAACCAGCAGGAGTAGGAGAGGAAGAGCTCCCGAGTGCTTTGTGTCCATTTTAGTGGCCCTCACTCCGTACAAGTGCTTTGCCATTCTTCTCCGAAGCTGACTCACCGACGGCTTCTCTATTGGAAGCCATGAATCTATGGTTTGGTAGTAGTTGCCATCTGCTCTTTTATTGAATGATGTACCAGATTGCACTACATCGCATAAGTCCAAGCAAGTACGAGCATTGAGTGTCGTGCTTTCACCCTCTTAATAACCTTTTCTTGGAATAGTGGGCTGCTACTTACTCGTACGTTGCTAAGGAGCCAACTGAGTAAGCCAAATCCCTTCCTTGGCTCAAAGGGGAGGTGGGGAAAGAAGAGGTATGATAGAATGTTAATTATAATAAGCCCAACCCTTTGGGGCGCAATGAATAGGGGGTTTCAAGCACTTTTCATAACCGACCCACAGGACAAATGCTAAGACTTGACTACATAATGCTAAGAAGGGGAACGACTATGAAAAGGATTGGGAGATTAGGTACGCCCCTCTATTTAGAGTCTTGTTCGCGTATAAGGAAGGACAGAAAGAAGAGAGGGAATTAAAGCGCTCATATGCGGTCTCTGTTACGCTCTTTCTTTCGAAGCCTTTCGAGTTCTCATTCCATAGTCTTGGAATTCCATATGGCATCGCTTGGCTGTCCCTAAGTTCTGGTAGTGGCGGCTGGCCCCGCACTCCACTCTCCTTATTGTTATGAAGTATGAGTTCAATGGTTGCCTTCTCGTCTTCCCTTAATCCCAACCCTCACTTTCACTGTCGGCCGCTTCTTCGACCTTTCTTTGATCCTCCGCTCTTCTTGGATGATATGAGCTACCGTCTTCAGAAAGGGAGAGAGAGAAGGAGTGCTCGACCGCTAGGTGCTCCATGGTCCCTGACAGAAAGCTTCCTTTATTAAACCATGAATGACTCTAGCTTATGAATAGCCCGTCTTCACTATCGCATTAGTCTATCCTACCGCCACAGGTTCACCAGCCGGGCACACCTTTCCGGCTTCGCAAGAGATTCATTAAATAGCCGCCTCTTTCTCCATTCCCGATAGTCAAAGCAAAGAATGTGCGATAGAGGGGTTGCTTTGATAGTTTAATCTCTTCATATAGCTATACCTTATTGCACTAGAAGTGAAAAAGAGAGGATTTGAGTGAGAACTCAAAGGAAGTGGGACTCTTCAATAATCGCTTGAATATGTCGGGAAGAGAAAGGAGGTCTTTGTGGCTAGCTTCACATATTGTAGTCATAGTCTGAGCTCACAGCAGTGTACGATTTGCGTTCGGCACTAAACTAATTGATATAAGACGAGGAAGGGGACCCCGACTAGTCCTAGCCTCGAACCAGAGCAGTAGCCGGCCTTGCCTCTGCCAGTCCCTTCTTATTGCCGTAGTAGTTCTCCATCGGTTCTTTGAGTGAATTAACTGAGTGATAGGTGCAATCAAGGAAATTGAAGATGGACTCTTATCAACCCTCCATTGATGATTGGGAGTGTGGTTCAAACTCAACCCTCAGTTGCGGGTCGGGATCAAGGTGATTGGGTGTCTGACGCATATGGCATCGGGATCGACCGGGTCTCTCGCACTACATGAGGACTTCATCCCTTTACCTAGGGTTATCGATACGTATGTGAAGAAAGGTTTCCCATTAGGGGTTGTTTGCGAGGTCGAGCTAGAATCCCGAATGTGTCGTTCATCAATCTTCGAACAGGTCTCACTGATCGCCCTATTCCCTAGCTATTCGAGCCAGCCTATGTACAGGGCTTAGGCCTTCTTTTGCTCAGGATTATGAAAGCCCAGTCTCCTATTGGGCGATCTAGAGAATGGAATCAACATTCGAATGACCATGCCTCTAACCATAATAGAGAGCATAGTAACTTATTGCATGAGCATGGAGATCCAAAGCTACTAAGCTCAACAGATCCTTCCCACCGGTATCAACCTAGGTTTGCAGGAAGTCAGATCACCCCTAACAAAACAAAACTACAATACAAATACAATACAAAAACTCTCAAACAGATTACAACGTGAACAGATTCAAAACTACGAAAGCCATAGCTATTACTCTACCCCTCTCTCAACGGATTACAGTATTACGTGAATGACACGTCCCATTCACTCTTACCCTAAATTACGGTAAAACGAGCCATCGTCAAATGCCCTTATGGTCGAGCAACTTGAAATGTAAATTGTCCCACGAAAGAAAAGGCCAGAGGTAACGACGGGGCGACACTAAGACCATAGACGGATCTTCATGAGGGCTGTAGTGGGCTATAGCCTAGCCCTCATGAATGCAAACTATTTTAATAAGAGCATCCAAAAATAAACTTTTAATATGGAAAAAGTGTATTAAAGAGTAAATTGTATCTCTAATTTATTAATATATTCACTTTTCTTCTTCTCTATTATACGGTACGCAACCAGATTGTCTCTTGCAACACTATCGCATCCACCGACACAATCAACTTGTGTGGCCACTATCACGACCGCCGACGTGGCCATTGTCGTTTGTGACGACGGTCTCTGCTCTTGAGACCAACCACAACCGTGACTTATGTGACCTCTACTTCTATTTTTTTTTACTGTACGGTTAAAAGAAAATGCTGCCAGTGCTGAAACTAAATTAAAATTACTTAAAATTTTCTCAAATAGAAATTATTGTTCACAGTCTAGGCTTAAAATTGTGAACATTGTGAATTGTGATCTTAGTTTAGACTCAAGATTTTCTTATTTGTACTTTAACTTTAGAAACTTTCGTATATTTCACTTCGTGTTTAACATCATACTTATGTTATTTTCTAGTTGAGTCATGATTAATTATTATTTTAAAATTACTCTGAGATTATATTTTTTATATAATAATATATAATTTATTATATTAAGTCAATTTTTAACTCTAATTCTTGGATAGCCCCTCCTGCCTCTAGTTGAGCGTAACAAGGTTTTTAGGAGATAGGTTACTTCCTTGGGCATACGTTTAAATCGTCGGGCTGACAGACGCAAAATACCCTCCTTCCTGGGGGTCTGCTGCATACCTGATTTACCTGCATGTATACTAAAATCAATCATTTACATATGAATCTTGTTATGGGTCCAGTGATACTAGGTCATTTGGGATGAGTGAAATCATCTTTTATTTCCTTGAATAGCCTACCCTAACTCTAATTTCTGGATCCGTCCCTGACTAAGACTACACTATTAAGTGCTAGTGAAAAGAATCAAAGAAAATACTTCCGTGCGAGACAGGGATTGCTCTCCTCTTGCTTCTCTTATTATCCTTTCAATCATACCGTACAGGAGCAGGCATTTCACTTTGGCCAGTTGAAAGAGCTAATGAATGGGGAGCTAGTAAGCACGCACGAAAGAAGCTTCTGAACGCCCCACCTTATTAGTTCTAGCTCGAGGAACGAGTGATAACGACGTGTTCAAACGTTTGAGCCAAGCGAATAATGAAATAGCATTGCACACCGAACCAGCTTTGCTAGATCTTCTATATAGTCTCGAATGCGAGAGGAAAGAAGACTCAAAGGGTTGGGAAAGGGTGCTGCGGAAAGACCTTGAAAGGACATATCTATCCAAAGCAAAGAGAGAAACTTACCCGGCTTAATTAGAGATGGAACTGTTGGTGCAACCTTAGGTCAAGGTTGACCTGGTTGACCTGACTCGAGTTGACCTGACTCGAGTTGGATTTTGATGTTTGACTTAGGAAGATTGTCGGTGCAACCTTAGGTCAAGGTTGACCTAGTTGAGTTGCATGTTGATGTTTGACACTCGTGAGAGAGTTGTATTCTTGATGGTTGACAAGAATAGGTGTTTGGGAGATTGTAGGTGCAACCTTAGGTCAAGGTTGACCTGGTTGACCTGATTCGGGAAAAGTCCAAGCAGGAGCTTGGCACGCGGAAAGTCCAAGTATGGAGGCTTGGCACGGGGAAAGTCCTAACTGGGATGTTAGGCAGTTGGAAAGTCCTGGTGAGTGAAGCCAGGCAGTTGTGGAAATCTTGGTGAGTGAAGCCAGGTGAAAACCCTAGTGAGTGAAGCTAGGTGAAAGTCCTGGTGAGTGAAGCCGGGCAAGGGAAAATCCAGATGGATCAAGGGTGATCGGACATCTGGTGATGGGAAGTCCAAGTAGGTCATAGGAGTGACCGGATACTTGGTACGGAGAGAAAAGTCTAAGTGGGTCAAAGGGATTGACCGGACACTTAGCGGGGAGTCCTAGCAGGTCAAGGGAGTGACCGGATGCTAGGCGCAATGTAAGTCAAGATTGACCGGATGTTGGTTTGGACTTGGTATGGGCGAAAACCATGAGTGGATCGATCGGTGATCGATCGGTGATCTGAAATATTCGATCGGTGCGGTGACCGATCGACACATCGATAGCATCTTGTGTGTTCGATCGGTGATCGATCGAGCGAGGCGGGCGCAGAGGCTGATCGGTGCGGGACGTCAGCACAAATCTGATCGGTCCCGGACCGATCAGAGAGTTCTGATCGGTCCATGGACCGATCGGGGACGGAACAGAAGGGAAGGAATCGTCCCTGATCCAATGGATCCTGATCGGTCCAGGCCGATCAGGAGCACTAAGCTCGCAACGGCCAGATTTCTTCTGTGTTTCTTCGTTTTCTTCGCAGGTTATAAAAGAGGTTGCGGAAGCCTTCCTTCTTCTTCTTCTTCCTTCTTCCTGTTCTTGGTGCTGCTAAGCTTACTGTTGAGCTTTGTTGAGCTACTTTGAAGCTTCGCGTGAGCTTCCGGCTGGGTCACCTGCTGTTGTAGGCGCTTGGAAGCTGCTGCTTCTTCCAGTCGAAGAGAAGGCAAGAAAGTTTACATTTGTATTGTACTTTATTTCTTGTTTTCCTTGTACTCTTTTCTTGCTGTTGCAAGAAGTTTCTGTGGCGAGGTTTCTCCACCCAGAAGGAGAGTTTTTATTAGCCGGTTTTCCGGGGACTCATCCACCGACGGATTGATTGGGTTCGTCCACCTTACGGACACGCCGAGGAGTAGGAGCATCATCTCCGAACCTCGTACATCGCTGTGTTAAGGTTTGATATTCTTCCTTTCGTTTCTGTTTTATTTTTCCGCTGCGCTAACAAATTGTAGGAAGAAACGAGCGATTTGGGGCGGCTATTCACACCCCCCTCTCTAGCCGAGTACGAACGATCCCAACAGGAACGATAGTATGGATCGGAGATGGAATGAGAGAGCCCTCTTAATAATTAGAGTCATTTGTGTTCATCCCTTACCCGGCTTAGCCTGCAACTTCTAGGAATTAACTCTTTTCCCATGGGTCTAGGGTGGAAGGTGGAGCATACTTATAGGATTTCGAATTCACTCTCCTCTCCTCTTAGTCATTTCCCAAAGACACGTCATTTTCACTACAAACAATTTCGCCCCTCAAGTAACTTATAGTAGTCGTGAATGGATCCCTCTAAAAAAATGTCAGCAATCTTTAGTCGAAAATCCCTTTACAACTTCCTGGGAGTTCATACTTTGTTCTGTAGTCTTTCAATTACCATATAGTTTGGCTATAGGCCATCAATTGTGACGTTCACGAACGGTCAACCCCTCAGATTTTTTAGTTCTTGCCTGTTTTCACACTTACACATCATATGCTTGTGTGGATAGCTGCTATATGGCACGACGAAGCTTTGTGACTATGCCATTCTTGGCGATGGTGATCGCCGATGAGAAGGTGGCGGCCGCTTACCATAATAAATAGTTTCAGTGTACTATAATTATATCTAAAGAAAAGTCTCTCATTTAAAACATTTTTTTATTATAAGTCATGGAGTTTACCAAAAGATTTTGGAGCAATGAAGTGACTAGTGATTTCTAACCAGTGTCTGCTAAGATGCTCCAATCTTTGGTTGACGTTATTATGTGGAAAAGACCCCGATTTTATAAAAGATTAGAGATCTAATTGGTACTATAGTCTTTGTTCGATTGAGCAAAGATTAGAGATGTAACTGGTACTATAGTCTCTGTTCGATTGAGGGGTGCTTCTTATCGTATCTGTGGTGTGCCCTATCACCCTAAATCTAAGTGATGGCAACGTAACTATCTTTGTATGCTTCATCGTCAGGCATATTCCCATTACCATTGAAACTGTGGTTAGCATTTCTAGATTTGGGAGTGTTAACACCGGGTGTCGCACGGGCCTTCATTCTATTCTTTATATTTCGTAGTTTTGAATAGCAATTAACTCTTGGTGCTATGTTGCCAGAGTAGATTACAGTATTGTGTGAATGGCTTTGGGCCATTCACTCTACAGGGCAATTGTATTCCATTCAAAACGATGATTGATCTGCACCCCAACTGACTAACTAATTCAATTAAGAGCGAGCCTATCCTTAACAACATTACAAGGAGACTCTCTCGCTATAGTGACTCGACTTGCTTGGCCCGCTCTCAAAAGGATGTTCAAGTAGACCTCGAAGTATCAGTAGACGAAAATCTAAGTTTATCTGAAGCTTGGTCTAAAATTCCCGAAAATTAGTTTTTTATAATTACATTGGTAATAATCTGGTGCTAACTCTTCGGTATATTTCTTGCTGAAAGTATCCTTGATCCCACTGATAAAGAGTGGGACAAAATAATTCAATTGGAGTTGTTGCTGAACCATATCATATAGTTCTAGCAACAATGAAAGCTACAAAAAAAAAACAACAGCGATACTGCTGAAAGTACAGTTTCAATATTGCCCATACGCAATCCTTTGTATAGACATTGAGGCGGATGGACACTAAGATGGAATAAACCTGCTAATATGCCCAATGTACCCGTTGTAATATGATGAGAGGCAATTCCTCCAAGAACAAAAGGATCAAAGCCTTCCGCACCCTATGCAGGACTTACAGGTTGTACTTTTTCGGTTAGTCCATAAGGATCAGACACCCATATTCCAAGACTATATAAACCTGTTACATGAAATGCGCCAAAACCAAAGCAAGCCAATCCTGAGAGAAATAAATGAATTCCAAAGAACGTAGGCAAATTCAAAGAGGGTTTGCCTGTACGTTCATCGCATAATATTTCTAGGTCCCAATACACCCAATGTCAGAAGCTGCCAAGAAGCACAAACCAGAAAACACAATATGTGCCCCTGCCACAGCTTCATAACTCAAAATACCTGGATTCGTTATAGTTCCCCTTGAAATACTCCAACCACCCCACGAATTGGTTATTCCTAAACGAGTCATGAAGGGTATAATGAATATACCTTGTCTCCACATTGGATCGAGAGCAGGGTCAGAGGGATAAAAAATCGCTAATTTGTATAAAGCCATCAAACCAGCCCAACTAACAACTAGGGTTGTATGCATTATATGGACGGAAAGTAATCAACGAGGACTATTCAATATGACAGTATGAACACGATACCAAGGCAAACCTATGGAAATACCCCTTTATCAAAAAAAAAAAAATAGATACTATGTCACTTTATTTTATTACATTGAAATTGGAAAAGACTATACTATGTACCTAACTTTTCAATAGATTCTTTATGAGAAAAGGTTAATATTTATTCCCTTTCATTGAAAATAAGGTAAAAATTTTGTTCGTAAGAACAAAGAGAAGCGGATCTATTCCATACCCGATAAGTACCAATACGCAATCGTAGGATTACTCCTACTTTCGGGAAACAAACACATAGATACTTGTTTATCATTCCAATGATTGATATGTTAGTTAAATTTTCTCTTTATTCATTCTGTCTTACTTTATAAACCTTTCAATCTATGTATGAAAATCTATGTATAAAATGCAATAAAAATAAAGAGAAAAAGAGATAAAGATGATAAAGCCATTGTTACATTTCCATATTAATGTGAAGTATAGTACTCAATTTTGTCTTTAAATTAATGTCCGTTGGTATTCGAAAAGTGCCTTTTCGGAATCCTGGAGAGGAAGATGCAACTTGGGTTGAGTTATAGTGAGACTTGTCAGACATATTGAGTCATATGGAATTTACCCATTTTCTCCCCCAATCGAGATATCCTCTGTTTCGCCAGGACACGAGGTAGAATTTAAATCAATATGAAATAATTATTATTAAAAACTATACAAGGAGTTGTTATACAAGTAAAGAAAGATGGGAACAAGGTCATCCTATGTACTAGTTGAGATTTGAGATGCATTGAAGAATAATTGGACTGTAGAAAAAAAAAACAACAAAATTTATCGACTACTCGAAACAATAGAAATACCAAGCTCGCTGGCCTAAGCATGGGATCCACAAATTATACAGTTGGATCACGATCTATTGTAGAGCATGCAATAGACTTGGTGAGTTTACAACAAAGCTATATAAGGATTTTATACTTATTAATCAACTTATTTTAATTTATATAAAAAAAAGTGTATGTAGACAAATACTTTAGAGACCTGACAATTGTTGGGAGGTATTTTGTAATACGTACTAAAAATGGATGACACTTTTGTCGATGCTCAATCAAAGGCATAAATGTAAGAATATAAACTTTGTTACCACTTACATTTAACAATGACTAGGATTATAAATTATATATTAGATAATAATAAAATATTTTTTACAAAGGACGATATGATTGATCGAGTTGCAAGGCGTCTCAGTCTGCAATAGATGAAGAGGACTTATAGATACTGTTGGGAATTTCGGGCCGAAAACCCACTTTTTCGCGTTGCGGAAACCCTGATTCCCATGCCACAAGATCCGTGCGAAGTAAAATAAAACAAAAAATTTACGAGTACGAGTTTCTTACATCTAGATATACACTAGAACTACATGGTTAAGAGATTTACCCTTGATGCGAAACCCTTCGCAATCCCGCTCATCCAAAGGTTTGCCGGATCTCGAGATCGTCAAGTGTACGATCCTCTAGAATTATCCACACGAATAAACTAGGTGGAGAAGACCAAACAAAGGTGTGCTAGCACCTTAGATGGTTCGGACAAGAGAGCAGAGGGAGAAGAAAATTGAGAGCAAGAGGAAGAAGATGGAATTAATGCCTTGAATTGCATTCACTTGCAATTCAAAAGTGGTCGGCCACTATTGGAGTTGTAACCTCCATTCTCATTTAATGTGGCCATTAAAGAGGAGATTTGTAACCTCCATGAGGTGGCACACACATGTGCTATCCTTGATGATGTGTCACATCATCATTGGTCCTCCTAATGCCAACTTACAAATGAGGTGGCAAATGGTCAAGTCAAACTTGACCTTTCATCTTCCTTCTCAAGTCAAGTCAAACTTGACCAAATCTCTCTCATGGTTGATCTAATCTAACCATTTGATTCAAACCAACTTAATATAATGAATCTAATTCATTTAATTAAATTGATTCAATGAGTCATAATCTAAATTAGACTCATTGAACACATGAATCAACTTGAGTCCAACTCAATTAGTTCAATTAGGATTACTCTTAATCCAATTTGATTCATCACATGAATCGAATCCTCTTAGTTCATCATATGAACCTGATCTCCATCTAATTGTCCTTTGTGTGTGACCCTATAGGTTCTTATAACGTTGACAATGCTCCTAAACTAATTTAGAAACATAAGTAATGAGCGGTATCTAGCAACACATCATTACTACTCAAGTTATAAGAATGTTGAGATCTAACATCACCTTGTGACTACTAATTGTGACTCCTCACAAAATATGACATTGTCCTTCTATCCTAGACATCTAGATTGATCAATGTGAGGCATAGACCGTGTCATCCTCTAATCAATCTAAATCTTGAACTCCAAGTAGACTCACTCAATCAAATGAGCTCAATATCCCATATTGACTCATTTGGGCATGGCCATGCACTTCGTGGTCTCACTCTATCAAGAATATCGATGTCACTCCCGTCATATAGGAGGGATAGATCCCATCTACATCACTCACATCCTTCCGCATAATTTGTTACATACCCAGTAATCGCCTTTATAGTCCACCCGTTTGACGAAGCCAAAGTACGTAACTCCTTATGTAGGGAACCATAGTGACTTCAGGTCAAAGGACTAGTAGTCATACTAATAGCCACATGAGAAAGTATATGACACTTATATAACGATCCATGATACTTTCTCATGGTGGAGCATTCAGTATACATTCTCCAATGCATACTCATGTGTCAACTTGATATCTCTATATCCATGACTTGTGAGATCAAGTCATCGAGTTGACCTACATGCTAGTCTCGTCGCATTAACATTGTCCCTGAATGTTAATACTCGACTAGGAATGATTAAGAGTAGTGTTCCCTATATCATCTCACTATCGGTTCAACTAACTGATTGATATAGGTAAGAACCCTCTACTCAAGGACGCTATTATACTTAGTTATTTGGCACCAATACAAGTAAGTATAATAACCAAAACGAAAATACCTTTATTTATATACAAGAATATAATACAATGAGTCCATACAACAATCATCAAATGATTGGCTCTAGGGCTCTAACTAACAATCTCCCACTAGCACTAGTGCCAATCAGTGTAGGTTCTAAGGCCTAATGACCTAGTGTGACCATCATGCTTTCTCTGTGCCAAAGCCTTGGTCAAGGGATCTGCGATGTTAGCTTCTGTGGGTACTCTGCAAATCTTCACATCTCCTCTCTCGATAATCTCTCGAATGAGATTGAAGCGCCGTAGTATGTGTTTGGTCCGCTGGTGTGAGCGAGGTTCCTTAGCCTGCGCAATTGCTCCATTATTGTCACAATAGAGCTCAATAGGGTCAGCGATGCTAGGAACCACTCCAAGTTCAGTGATGAACTTGCGAATCCAAACTGCCTCCTTTGCTGCTTCTGATGCAGCAATATACTCGGCCTCTATCGTAGAATCGACTCATGTCCTGCTTGAACTTTCCACTCACGGCACCACCATTTATGCAAAACACGAGCCCACTGCGATCGATAATCATCTGGTCGGTGGCATCATCGTAACCCTTTACAGCTAGCTCATCATCGCCTCCATATATTAAGAAATATTCTTTAGTCCTTCTTAAGTACTTAAGAATATTCTTGACCGCTATCCAGTGACTTTCACCTGGATCTGACTGGTATCTGCTCATCATGCTCAAAGCATACGAGACATCAGGATGAGTACATAGCATGACGTACATGATAGATCCTATGGCTGAGGCATAAGGAATCTGATCCATGTGGTCTCTCTCCTCTCTAGAAGAGGGACCTTGAGTCTTCGAAAGACTCACGCCATGTGACATCGACAGAAATCTCTTCTTGGAGTTCTGCATGACAAACCGTAGGAGTACCTTGTCAATATATGTACTCTGACTTAGGCCAAGCAACCTCTTAGATCTATCTCTATAGATCTGTATGCTTAAAATACGAGATGCTTCACCTAAGTCCTTCATTGAAAAATAAGTCTCTAGCCAAGTCTTGATAGACTGCAGCAAAGGGATGTCTTTCCCAATGAGTAGTATGTCATCCACATACAATATGAGGAAGCCAATTATATCCCCTACAACTTTCTTGTAGACACAAGGTTCATCTTCATTCTTGATGAAACCAAACTATTTGATTGCATCATCGAATCGAAGATTCCAGCTCCGAGAAGCTTGCTTTAGTCCATAAATGGACCTATGCAGCTTGCATACTCTGCCAGTATGCTGTGGATCTTCAAAACCCTCAGGTTGTGTCATGTACACATCCTCGAGCAGGTTTCCATTCAGAAACACGGTTTTGACATCCATCTGCCATATCTCATAGTCATGGTATGCTGCAATAGCAAGCATGATCCGAATGGACTTAAACATCGCTACTGGAGAAAATGTTTCATTATAGTCAATATCATGAATTTGCTTGAAATCTTTAGCTACCAAGCGACCCTTATAAATAAGTCCATCCATGTCAGTCTTTCTCTTAAAGACCCACTTACACCCAATGGGTTTTACCCCTTCAGGTGGATCAACCAAAGTCCATACTTGGTTAGTGTACATGGATTCCATCTCGGATCTCATGGCTTCTAGCCATTTCTCGGAATCTGGTCTCATCACAGCTTCTTGATAGGAGGTGGGCTCATCCTCTATGAGCACAACGTCATCATGGTCAGACAAGAGAAATGAATATTTCTCAGGCTGACGACGTACCCTATCAGACCTGTGAAGAGGTATGTCTACTTGAATTGGTTGTTGTTCCTCAACTCTTTGTGGAACAACATCATCCACAACACTTTGTGGTTCCAGTTCAACTTCCATCGAGGCTTCAGTGCTATGGTCCGCATCTTGAACTTCTTCAAGATCGAACGTACTCCCACTAGTTTTTCTAGAAACAAAGTCCCTTTCTAGAAAGACCTCAGTCTTTGCCACAACTACCTTGTGCTGACTGGGAATGTAGAAGTAATATCTCTTAGTTTCCTTGGGATATCCAATAAAGTAGCACTTGTCGAATTTGGGTCCTAATTTGTCTGAGACTTGACGTCGAACGTAAGCCTCACAACCCCAAATCCTCATAAAAGACACCTGGGCATCTCTCCCAGTCCATATCCTATATGGTGTCTTTATCATGGCCTTGGATGTAACTCGGTGGAGTATAAAAGCTGTCGTGTCTAGAGCATAGCCCCAAAGAAATGTAGGAAGATATGTGTGACTCATCATAGACCGTACCATATCTAATAAGGTACGATTCCTCCTTTCGAATACACCATTCCACTGTGGTGTTCCAGGAGGAGTGAGTTGGGATAGGATCCCACACTCAGCTAGATAGTCACGAAACTCATGGCTAAGGTATTCACCACCTCGATCTGATCGAAGTATCTTAATACTCTTGTCAAGCTGGTTTTATACTTCATTCTTGAATTCTTTGAACTTTTCAAAGGATTCAGACTTATGTGTCATCAAGTACACATAACCATATCTACTGAAGTCATCAGTAAATGTAATGAAGTACCTATAACCGCCTCTAGCAGCGACATTGAAAGGGTCACATATATCACTATGTATAAGTCCTAACAAGTCAGTCGCTCTCTCATTGTGCCCACTAAAGGGAGTCTTGGTCATCTTGCCTAGTAGGCATGACTCGCACGTCTCATAAGATTCAAAATCAAATGAGTTCAGCAAACCATCCTTATGGAGCTGAGATAAGCGCTTGTCGTTTATATGACCTAAGCGACAGTGCCAGAGATAGGTTTGGTTCATGTCATTTGACTTGAATCTCTTGGTATTTATGTTATAGATAGGACTTTTAAGGTCTAGAATGTAGAGTTCGTTCATCAGAGGTGCACTACAATAGAACATATCTTTTAAATAAACAGAACAATATTTGTCCTTTATTATAAAAGAGAAACCTTTCTTGTCCAAATAAGAAACTGAAATTATGTTCTTAGTTAAAGCAGCTGCACATAACAACAATCATCCAACTCTAGTACAAGGCTAGAGGGCAGAGATAGAAAATAAGTCCCTACAGCAACAGTAGCAACCCGTGCTCCATTGCCTACGCGTAGGTCCACCTCGCCCTTTGCCAATGCCCTGCTATTTCTCAGCGCCTGCACATTAGTACAAATGTGAGAAGCACATCCGGTATCTAATACCCATGATGAAGAAATAGATAGATTGACTTCTATAACATATATACCTGAAGTGGAAGTCTCACTTCTCTTCTTCTTAAGATCCTCCAAGTATACTTTACAGTTCCTCTTCCAATGCCCGGTCTGACCGCAGTGGAAGCAGGTAGCATCCTTGGCGACCCCTCCTTTAGGCTTCAGTGCCTTGCCTTTGCCCTTGGCTTGAGACTTTCCTTTGCCTTTGGGCTTGCCCTTACCCTTGTGTTTCTGAACCATCAGAACAGAGTGGGGCTTAACCTTCTTAAGGTTCAGCTCAGTAGTTCTTAACATGCTAAGCAGCTCGGGCAGTGGCTTGTCAATTTCGTTCATGTTGTAGTTTAGAACGAATTTACTATAGCTATCCGGCAAGGATTGCAAGATCAGGTCAATGGCCAGCTCTTGGCCAAGCGGGAATCCCAACCTCTGTAGGTTTTCTATGTACCTAATCATTTTGAGTACATATGGGCCTACGGGAGCCCCATCTGACATCTTGCACTGAAATAGTGCCCTTAAGATCTCAAATCTCTCATGCTGCGCTTGTCCTTGAAATAGTTGACGAAAATGTTCAACCATATCATAAGCACCCATTAACTCATGTTGCTTCTAAAGCTCAGAGTTCATGGTTGCGAGTATAAGACATGACACATCTAATGCGTCATCTTGATGCTTCTTATAAGCATCTTTGTCAGCTCGCATGGCATTGGCAGGAGGAGCCTCCGGAATGGGCTGCTCCAGAACGTACAGTTTACGTTCTTGGGTGAGAACTATTCTCAGATTCCTGTACCAGTCCAGGAAATTTGCTCCGTTGAGCTTGTCCTTGTCAAGGACAGAACGCAGAGAGAAGGTGTTCGTGTTTGACGTCATGGTTATCTACAACAGAAAAATACAGAAAATAAATATCATATTCTTTTAATCATTTAATTAGGCCTTTAACTAAATGATTCTCTCACTGAATTCTATAATTCAAGTGGGACAAGATCCACATCATGCTATGCCTTGAGTTAGCTTTGGCTAAATCACCCAAGACTTAGTATGATCGGTAGGTAATGATTTACCAATTATATTTCTATGCAACTCTTGTTTATAGGATCAAGATCCGCATTTATATTAAAACTCAAGTTAGCTTTGGCTAATACGCCCAAGAGTTAATATAAACGTAATTTTATCCTACCTTTCCAACCATTGGATAAATGCCTATAGTTAAACTCGATCCAATTGAGTTAACTAGTTACTCAATCTAATTGAGTTGTACTCATCCATGCGTTGATAGGCGGGACCAAGATTGTCCCTCTGTATCCTACCAAGATAATATGTGTTGCTCTGCTTTGGCAGATTCAACAACACATGTGATCGAGGTAGTGATAGGTATCACGGCATGATAGACATTTTAGAGTTGACGCGATTGAGATCTAATCTAATTGTAGGGTGCATCTTGTACACGATTTAGATCTAATCTAATCGTTAAGGCGCTAATTAACTACTTTACTAACATACATTAAATACACCCACACAAGTAATTAATTGTACTATTTGTGATTAGTCATGGCCCTACTACGATCTTCTCAAGCCAATGAGAAGATCGGATGGTCAACCTAGGGTCAACAGCTTCTCCAAGCTCCTCCCTTTGACCACCTTGTGTTGCTCGTGCCCTCCTCGTAACTCCGTCTCGAGTGGACCTTCCACCGCTCCAATTTTGTACATTACAATTTTGAAACTCGAGTTACATTCGAGTCTAAACTAATTTACAACAAGAATAAATGGAGAAAGGCACGACGCGCAGGTCGCGTATCAAGTATACAACACACACAACACAAATGACGGCGCGCAGGCCGTAATATGAATTACAACAAAAATTTTCAAATCCAATTTGGGTCTTTTGGGCCATGACTATCACAAAATAATACATAATTCTAAATTATGTATTTTCTATAAGTTTTTGTAATTTTTACCACAATTTTTATGAGTAAAATTTCCCGACGGTCCCGTTTAGCGATTTTCGGGCGCAATCGCGGAACGAATCCCCTTGCGGGGTCAGGGGCAGTACCCCTACCCGCGATATAACCATCGCGAGTGTTCCTAAGCGATCCTACAGCGCCTTAGTCCGCTGTCCCAAAAGGTTTTGGGGTGAAACCTTGCCGTTTCAGAAAAATCTTCTCGGTAGTCGAAGCCTACAACTTCTAAACACTTGTGCTTCGCTTTTACGAGAAAAATACCCATAAAAACCATAAAATTACAGAAAGTTATAGAACTGTTATTTTTCTTAAAAATACAAATTAAACTCGTACCGGACTTCGCACGTGGCTCTGATACCACTATTGGGAATTTCAGGCCGCAAAAATCACTTTTTTGCGTTGCGGAAACCCCGATTACCATGCCACCGGATCCGTGCGAAGTAAAATAAAATAAAAAATTTATGAGTATGAGTTTCATACATCTAGATCTACACTAGAACTACATGGTTAAGAGATTTACCCTTGATGCGAAGCCCTTCGCAATCCCGCTCGTCCAAAGGTTCGCCGAATCTCGAGATCGTCAAGTGTACGATCCTCTAGAAGTATCCACACGAACAAACTAGGTGGAGAAGACCAAACAAAGGTGTGCTAGCACCTTAGATGGTTCTGCCAAGGGAGGAGAGGGAGAAGAAAATTGAGAGCAAGAGGAAGAAAATGGAATCAATGCCTTGAATTGCATTCACTTGCAATTCAAATATGGCCGGCCACTATTGGAGTTGTAACCTCCATTCTCATTTAATGTGGCCATTAAAGAGGAGATTTGTAACCTCCATGAGGTGGCACACACATGTGCTATCCTTGATGATGTGGCACATCATCATTGGTCCTCCTAATGCCAACTTACAAATGAGGTGGCAAATGGTCAAGTCAAACTTGACCTTTCATCTTCCTTCTCAAGTCAAGTCAAACTTGACCAAATCTCTCTCATGGTTGATCTAATCTAACCATTTGATTTAAACCAACTTAATATAATGAATCTAATTCATTTAATTAAATTGATTCAATGAGTCATAATCTAAATTAGACTCATTGAACACATGAATCAACTTGAGTCCAACTCAATTAGTTCAATTAGGATTACTCTTAATCCAATTTGATTCATCACATGAATCTAATCCTCTTGGTTCATCATATGAACCTAATCTCCATCTAATTGTCCTTTGTGTGTGACCCTATAGGTTCTTATAACGTTGGCAATGCTCCTAAACTAATTTAGAAGCATAAGTAATGAGCGGTATCTAGCAACACATCATTACTACCCAAGTTATAAGAATGTTGAGATCCAACATCACCTTGTGACTACTAATTGTGACTCCTCACAAAATATGACATTGTCCTTCTATCCTAGACATCTAGATTGATCAATGTGAGGCATAGACCGTGTCATCCTCTAATCAATCTAAATCTTGAACTCCAAGTAGACTCACTCAATCAAATGAGCTCAATATCCCATATTGACTCATTTGGGCATGGCCATGCACTTCGTGGTCTCACTCTATCAAGAATATCGATGTCACTCCCGTCATATAGGAGGGATAGATCCCATCTACATCACTCACATCCCTCCGCATAATTTGTTACATACCCAGTAATCGCCTTTATAGTCCACCCAGTTACGGGTGACGTTTGACGAAGCCAAAGTACGTAACTCCTTATGTAGGGAACCATGGTGACTTCAGGTCAAAGGACTAGTAGTCATACTAATAGCCACATGAGAAAGTATATGACACTCATATAACGATCCATGATACTTTCTCATGGTGGAGCATTCAGTATACATTCTCCAATGCATACTCATGTGCCAACTTGATATCTCTATATCCATGACTTGTGAGATCAAGTCATCGAGTTGACCTACATGCTAGTCTCGTCGCATTAACATTGTCCCTGAATGTTAATACTCGACTAGGAATGATTAAGAGTAGTGTTCCCTATATCATCTCACTATCGGTTCAACTAACCGATTGATATAGGTAAGAACCCTCTACTCAAGGACGCTATTATACTTAGTTATTTGACACCAATACAAGTAAGTATAATAACCAAAACGAAAATACCTTTATTTATATACAAGAATATGATACAATGAGTCCATACAACAATCATCAAATGATTGGCTCTAGGGCTCTAACTAACAGATACATCATCACATGATGCTATAAATGATAAATATATATTATGAGATTATCGGTAGAAGAAAAAAAAACTCTCTCTCCCTCTATGGCCTTGACTCTCAGGCAAAAGTTGTATATGATCGTGGATTGATCCTAGGTTCGGGGGTTGCCCTAGTTCTTCATCTACTAAAGTACAAGTATTAAGACAAGAAAATCAAGAATTGAGGGATCGGGTCATAACATTAGAACAGTCTTGAGTTAGTAGCAGTTGATGGAAGATCGAGTCAAAACGGTAATAGAGCGACAAATGCAAGAATTCATTTCTCGCTTTCCATTCATGAGTTCTTCTGCTTTTCCAACACTGCATGGGTTTGATTCATAGGACACTTAAGACCGAATGCTATATATAACTCTAATTATATATAAAACATGTAAAATGGTTCTATTAATTTTGATACTATATTGAACTCTAATTATATTATATTCTTTCAGGAATAATGTAAATTAAAGATCATCACTTGAAAAATTGAATTTGAGATTATATTTTATCACCATCAACTGATATTAAAAATCTCATTAAGATATATTTTTTTAAAACATGTTAAATTTGTGTTTATCAGTTTGTGTATTTTTTTTGATAAGTAGTTTTACCCTTGTGTATATCTATATTATCCAACTAATATGTAGTTTAACTTTAGATTCAAATACAATATTGTTTTAAAATAGAAAATATAGTGGAGTTTTCTTATTTTTGTTAAACCTATCGTATTATACTTCATACAGGATTGGATGGTGAAAAGGAAGAAGCCAAAGAAGTGATGAGTGTATTTGTTTTTGAACTAGAATCATTTGATTTTTTTTGTGATGAGTGTACTTCTTGCACTTGAATGTTGTTTTTTGTTGAACGTAAGTTGAATGTTATTTTGTTGAATGTCGGATGTTGAATGAATGTTGTTTTGTGATGAATATTGAATGTTGTTAGATTTTTAGTGTATTATAGGATTTTGAATCAATTTTATGGGGCGTTATGCCAACATTTTCACTAAAATTATCAATGGAAATTAAGTTTTTATCGCTAATTTAGTGATGAAGTTTAGTTTCAGTCACTAAAATTAGTAACAAAATTTAAGTTTTAATCTCTATGTAGTGACAGATTTTAATTTTCGTCGCAAAATATTGTCAGCGATAAAAAAATTTGTGACCAAAATTTTCAATTGCTAATCGCTATTTTTCTTGTAGTGCCCTACGCCCGATCGAATCATCATTCGGGCTTTGCGCCTGAGATCCCCGAGACCCTATTCATGATTGAGTCATCATCATCATGGCCCTACGCTCGAGACCCCTTGGTCCTTGTGCCCAGCAAAGTTATCATCAATCGAACCCTATGCTCGAGATCCTTTGGTCTATGTGCTTATCAAAGTTATCATCATCTTGGTCTCTACGGCCAAAGCCCCTAGGGCTCTGCGACTTAGACACTCTGGTCCCTATGCCGAGCAGGGTTATTATCATCCAGGTCCCTGCACTTGCGGTCCCTAGATTCTTACACTCGCGAAATCATCATCTAGATCACTGTACCTGAAGCCCTTGGGTTCTTAGCTAGGTAGGATTCTTATTTTCCCAACTCCCTATCGATAGAGGAGATCCAAATTTCATTGATTTTTCTACATTAAGTCTTATTGTCTTTAATTTATTTTTGAAACATAATCACCATTTTTTTCCGAACAGGTTCATGTTCTAAAATCCCCTCAGACCCTAAGGTTTCCGTGTTATGACTGTGCTTTGAATCCTAAATCGAGTGTCGTTTGCATAATTCCTCGACTCAACTTCGAGGGGTTCTCATGTTACCCCTAATAATATCGTCTCTCTAGTACCTGTAATGCGCCACCCGTAATCTACTAACTCGTTAGGGTTCGAAAGCATGAGGTTATAAAATAGTGTAGTAACGATAAAGGGAGGCATGTATCGATTTCATATTGACTTGTGGATCAGAATCGACTATCTCACGGGAAGAAAACATAGTCAGCAACCTCCAATGATGTGTCCGAATTTTACCGCATCAAATGACTTTCAAATTTCTTATCTCAATGGATGAGCCATCTTCACATTCTGGTTTTTTTTCCTATTCAATTTAATTGGAGTGTACTGATGAAATCCAATTGGTCTGATGGAGAGCCAATTAAATACAATCTATTTAAATAAAATATAAAATATTTATCATCAATAAAAACTCAATAAATAATTTTATACCATTTAAATTTTTATTTGTAAACATTAATAAATCAAACGTATTTAAATTTATTTATTTATTATACTTTAAACTAATAAAACAAGTATAAATAAAGTGCTTTTAACCGAATATGGTCCCATTTACAGCTCAATTTACTTCACCGTTCGGACTATTCTGCTATTTACCTTTTGACATTTGCAGTGGGGGTATTTCTGGCAAAAGGCTAAGTGAACAACAAGATTACGAAAATACCCAACGCGGTTTGGTTCCCAGATGCTAAATCGAATTAGTGAACCGGTTGAACTTAAACCGGTGTCAACCGTATATAAATATCCACTGATGAGATATGAATCATTCGATTAATCCTTTCCCCATCGCCCTTGTCTCGCTGCAACTGGCTGCACGATTCCCGACAGCAATTGTAGCTGCCCCATGCGTCCATAAGGTTCGATCTCTTCTCCAAAACCCTTCTCTGTTCCTGATTTGGATCTTTGTTGTTTTTTGTTTCCTATTCTTATCGAGCTCGGATCGGAGCGGCGGAGAATAGATCGCGAGCTTGGTTTTGTTTGTCCTTCGTTTTCCATTCTGGTGCTACTTCGCCGATCTGTGAGTTCTTCCTCCTCCTGCTCTGCCGCCTGCCGTGAGCATTTCCGGCTGCGGGCCTCCTCTCGGCACCCGAGGCTGTTTCCGCTCCGAGCGACAATCGCACGGCGCGGAGGGGTTGCCCTCGTGAGGCCTCGAGGCCCGAGGCTCCATGCCGCAAACGGGAAGGTTGTGGGAACACCACGAGTTTCCTTCCACCGAAGCGATCCTCCTTTTTACCTTTTCGGAGATTTAGGGCAGCGACGGGGACTGATTGATCGATCTCCACTCCCTGTTGTAGGCTTGCTTTTTGGCCCCGAACCCGAGGCTTCTCCGAGTCAAATTTTCATCTACTCCTTTTTCTCTGTCGATAAAGTTGTGCTATACATTGACTTGCACCGCCCTTCTTCTGTTGCAGCGTAAGGGTTCTAAAGCGCAAGGGTTCCCAGTGAGCCTGCGATCTCTTCTGCAAACCAAGAATCGAGGGCGAATATTTCGAGACGCGAGGAGGATGAAAGGCGATTCAACATGGCTTTTCGCCGCTGCCAGGGCGGCAATTTCGGCGGTTGCGCTCCTGCTTCTGCTCGCCTTCGGTCAGTGTCAAAACAAGCTCCTCTTGTGACTTTAATTCCCCTTCCTTTTTTTTCGCAATTATAATGACATAAAAATTATGTATTTTTGTTCATGGTTATTTATTTGTCGATCTTTCCCCTCCACGGTCGATTATAATTTGATCGATTAAGATTTGTTCCTCTCTTTGTTCAGTGTTCAATCTGCCGCAGAGCAATCTCGTCTCCCAACATCACCGCAGACTTCTTCAAGTTAATGAAGGTATATCACTATTTCATAATTAATTTAATGGCATACCCGGAAGCCAATCCCATTCCGTTCAATCGCCATAACTGCGTGAGATCGAACGGCCGCACGAGCCGGAAGCGGGGCCCACAGGTGGTTGCGCTCCGCGCACCGTGCGTCCGCCCGGAGTTACCACCGTCCGCACGACAATTCCTGAACCTGACAACTAATTCCCTGCTGTCGTAACATGTTGTCGAGGATCGAAATAGTAAATTAGAAACTGACAACCCTCTCCCTGCTTCATCTCTCCTTCTCATCTTCTTCTGATGTTTTGCCTCTCTATTTCTCATTTCTACCCTCATGTTGTTTTCCACCAGCGGTTGAGTTTGATTTTGGTTGGGTGTTGGTCTTTTTTGTTTTTGTGAGTTGCTCTCGTACATGTAAAGTCTGCGCGTCGCGGCCGCACTCTTACTTAGAATACGATTATGGAATTGTTTAGGGGCTTCATGATGAGACAAAAAAGATTTCCTTGTCTCCTGTCACTTCAATTTTATTTTGTTTTTAATTGAAGTGTGTACGATTTTTTTGTGCATCATGTGCTTAATTGTTTGCATTGATGGAAGGTGATGATGGTACGGTTACAACGTCATCGAGTTCTACGGAGCGGATGGGCGACGCGTGCAGCATCGACGACATCGTAGTGCACCAGGGCGCGACGGGGCCACTGCCGAGCGGGATTCCGACGTACACTGTGTCAGTCCTGAACCTCTGCTCCGTCTCCGGCGGCTGCGCCGTGGGCCACATCCATCTCAGCTGCGGTGCCTTCAGCTCGGCCCGGCTTATCAACCCCCGCGTCTTCCGCCGCCTCCGCATCAACGACTGCCTCCTCAACGACGGCCTCCCAATGGCCCCCGGCTCCGTCGTCTCCTTTCAGTACGCCAACTCCTTTTCCTACCCCCTTGCCATCTCCAACGCCTCGTGCGTGCGCTAGGGTAGGGTGCCCATGATCCTGACACCACCACGACGTACGTCTATAAACAGACAAAAGAACAAGAAGCTTCCATTTTAATTCCTCGTCTTCTTCTCCCTCGCCCGACCTTTTTAGCTGTCTCTGATGCTGACAAGCGTCTACTTTGTTTCCCAACTTTACTGTCTCTACTCGTTTTGGGCCTTTATTTAGGCCACAGGCATAGCCGCTTCCTGTGTACATAGGGATATAGTTGAACACAAAGACAGAGAGAAGAACCGTTTTATAAACATAAATCGGTAGTAGTAGTTAATGAGAAGAAGTTACCTGCATGTGTAGGAGGAAGGTTTGTCATTTGATTTGCTTCAAGAAGACAGTGAAAAGCTACTTGCGACATGGCAATCAATCATAGGCTGTATGTTGCAAGTATTTTGATACTAATTATATATATATATATATATTATACGGAAACGATATTATTCGATTGTTCTGATCCTGTATTGATTATTTGATATTTGATTACGTTAACCTGAGCAGGCTAAAGTGATAAAGCTTATTTTGACAAAATTTGCTGACAAGCATTAGTATTAGTATACGTATACTAAAGGATGGACACTGTTACTCCAATGATGCCGACAACAGCCGTACCAGTTCAGTCTCTTCCACTGATTAAAGTAAAAGTAGAGTTGCAAACCTCATTATTTTTAGAGGCCGAACCTTTATAATCCACATCTCTAATCCACTGATAATGCAACTCTTTTTTCCTTACTCAAGCACTAGTAGCCTGGTTTATAATGGTCTTTAAAGTTAGTATTAATATTTTAATTTGTAATCTGTCTTCATCTTATTGGTTCTTGAAAATTCTTAGAGCTATTTTTTAAACAAAACTACTATTCACACACAGATCAAATCTTCTGTCCTCCAATTTTTCTATCCCCGTGTCTTCTGTCGATCGGACAGATTAGATTATATTTTAAGGTATCGTGGTATCTTTAAGATGTGTGTAATATTTTCGTGATGTGCAAGGCATCCTTGAAATATAATCTGGTCCGTCCGATCAACAAAGGGACACGGAAACAGAGAAATTTGGGAACAGAGAATTTGATCTCATTCACACAACAGTTAGGAACTTTTAAATAGATGATGCGCTCACGATAGATGATGGCTATGTATTGAGCTAATTATAATTAAGAAAAGGCTCATCAAGTTTATGATTATTAATTGAATGGAATTTGAATTTGATATCCTTCCCACATTATTCTTTACACCCGTTGATGCTTAAAAAAACAATCGATTTGAATTTGATGTCGAAGTTTTCTTCTAATGACGTAGCCGACTTTGCGAAGAATAACACTCCAAAATGGATTTATCGGGAGTTATCTTGGTGGGGTCTCTCTGACTTGCATTATGGAGCTCTTAAAAATAAAAAAATGTATAGAGTAACAATAGAGATTCCCCTTTGTGGGAATAATAACATCACCATTCATTATATACGGAGAGAAATCCAAGAGACCATCTCATTGCATACCTATCGATGAAGTGATAATGTGCCAGTAGAAATCTACCTTACATCATGAAATGATGATTGTGCCAATAGAAATCTATCTCATATCATGAAGTGATTATGTCAGAAGTTTTCTTCTAATGATGAGCCGACTTTGCGAAGAATAACACTCCTAAACGAGCTCATCGGGAGTTATCGTGGGTGAGGTCTCTTCAACGTCTAAGTCATTACAGAGCCCTCAAAAATAATATAATAAAAAAATTGAAAAAATGTATATACTAGAAATAAGTGATAAACAAATAGAGTACCACTAGAGAGAATCCCCTTTGTGGGTGCATCTCTTTGCAACTGGTGCCAAGGTAATCACCGCACTAAACTTCCTTCAGATCGAGAATCCGCTCGTATCCATGCTCGAGATCACAATCCATTCGAACTCAGGGTGTTTCGGTGCTCAACACTCGGGTGCCTAACTAGGCCCTTGGTAGATTGGAAGGTCTGATTGGCTAGAGGTCGGGAGGTCGGACCAACAACATGTTGGGAGGTCGGACCGGCGGTAATTCAACATTAATAAAACAACGCTTCATCCATCTCAATATATTTTTATATTTGAAAATATTTTTTTAGATGCTGTTATAACATTTACAAGATGATAGCTATTACAATATTGACATTTCAACTCTTATCAAACATTAATAATACTATGTTGTAGTGATTATACATATATGAGCATTTTATTTTGATGAACACTAGTCAATATTAATTGTAGCACTAGGATAACTACTATAACATAAATAGTTTATTTCTAATTAATATTAGTTAGCATTATGGTATAACAAGTATAAATTTATAGCTTGCTACAACTATTTAACAACTATGAGATCATAACTTATAAATATGTAGCAGGTATGACCTCATAATTATTATACATCATAAAAGATAAGGGTATTTTTAAAAATAAAAATAGATTGAAATGAGATGATATACTATTTTGATAATAAATAAAAAAGGGATGTCATGTCTTAATTCTATTAAAAAAGAGTGGTCTTTTCTACTTTTATTATTATATATAAACACTCTGGATTAAGACTTTAAAAACATTGACGCAAACCAATCCAAAGCTAGCTAAGTAAAAGATAGATTCATTCAAGTCAATAGACTTTCACATTCTACAATTCATTTGCTCCTTATTTGTCTTGTTAATTAAAGTGTGCACAAAGGAATGCTTCCTGCTGCCAAAGATGTATAATTATGGCCCCCTCAATGGCCTTCCTTTTGGGTTCCATGTGTTGCATTGCCTCCACATCCCCAGCTCAATTACATATTTGCATTAATCCTTTACCTTCTTGTCGAGCCAAATTAATTATTATTTTAAGGAATTAACGACTGTTCTTTGGTGTTTGTTCTGGTACTACCGACAAGGAGGACTTTGTTAATTGTTGGAGGGAAAGCGTGGAGTTGAAAGATGAGATTAGTGTCACTAAAAAGGTTATCAGGATTTAACAGCACTTAGGTAAACTTTAGAAGCAAAGAGCAGTGGTGGGTTGGTGGTGGTGGGTAGGTTTTGGTCTGGGAGTTAGGCAACTTGCTAGTTTGTCAAAGCTTTCCTTTTAGAAGAGGAAAACAATGACATAGTAGATTTTGTCTCGACTTGGAGGAGAGTCATAGTGGCGGCCACAAATGTCTTCTTTTGTATGTTGATTCGACTACAAATAAAACATTGAATCAAAATTTCATCGGATTTTTATTTTGGGGGATACATTGTGTAATTGAAGCCACACATTGAAACAAACCCCACTAACTTCCTCCTATTTTCCTGGTGCAAACTGATTTATGAAAATCATAAGTTTATTTTATATCTAATTTTGAGATGTTACAAATTAGACATTTTAAATTTGTAAGTATTCAAAATAGCCTTTAGCTCTAAATTTAGTCAGAAGTGATTTGCAAAATTAGCTTACCGACAGTTTATATGTTATTTATCATTCAGAATTCAAGCTGCATTATAAAGTATGTACCCATGTTAATCGTTTTAAATTTCAAAGTATTCAAGAATATAATAATATTTGTGTCTAGATCGTACCGACAAGCTAATCTATGATTAGCTACCTAGCGAGCAACAACCACTAGAAGGAAGAAATATCAGTCTAAGGTGTTATACACTACAATCTATCATTCTATCTGGATGCCTTTAGGAATAAAAAATTATTAAAGAAATTTATTTGGCTAAATATTAATTATGAAGGGCTTGTTTGTTGTATTGGGTGAGTGGGTTGAGGGAGTTGGATGTGAAGTGCACATACAACCAAGTACACGAGTGCTTTATATATGGCATATTGTGGATTGTAATTGCTATGCAGGGTCATGTTTTGGAATTTGCACACTAATAATTGGTAGTGTACTCAAAATCAAGAAAACATTTTGACTAGCGTAACTTAATAGAGCTGTACATAGCAAAAATATGACAAATAAGTAATACCATCTGACTGAATCAAGTTTCTGATAAGGAACAACCTTCAGTCTGGTAAAACTTGATTGAAAGATAACAAACAGTTGCCTTTGCAATTGGCTGGATTTGCCTTAATTTATGTTGATCTTTCCTAGAATAATTGTTCCCTATTCCACCTTATGAGCTTGATTCCCGTGCTTAGGTGGTTCTGCAGGGAAGTACTTGATGCCCACAAGATCACCAACCTTGCTGATAACCTGGAGGAGCACAAAGTATCAAGCCTCCAATCAGGTTGAGGCTACTTGAATCAGTGGCCTTCAAGAGAGGAGGGAGTCTTGAACTTACCTCAAGCCCTTTAACCAAGTCCTCCCTAGATTGAGCAGCCGAAATGCAAATTCGAGCCCTTGCTAGAAGAAGCGGTGTGGCTGGAAAAGCAACAGTAACAACAGCTACCTGCAAAATTATAGCAACATAATGCCATAATTTACCCTAGATCTTCTACCAGAAGAGCAATGCTGAACATGACTAATCGCAGAGAGTTCTCAACAGTGCTCAATTAAGTAATTACAACTGAGACTGAATGGGGCCAGATAAGTTCACAAGTTACTTGCTGTAAAACACCATTATGGTGAAGTTTTATTTGCTAAAGGATCAGGATCATGAGATATCGTGCAAAGACATGTGGTTGGTTGAATGGAAATTGAGCAAACGCAACTCACATTATGCCTGAGACATTCCCTAGAGAAGGCTGGAATCTTTGCTGGGTTGTAAAGCATTATTGGCATAACAGGAGAGTCATTGTCACCAAGAACTTCAAACCCCATCTTCTTAAGTTCAGAGCGGAAGAAATTGCTATTTTCCCGAATCTGTGCTAGTTTTTGGGCCCCTATACAATGCAACCAAATAAATAAGAAACCAAGCGGAGAGGACTAAAAGAATCCTACAATAGACTGCTGAATTCACAATATTATCCAACTTTACCTCTACTGGATCCGTCTTCTCCAAGAATAACTTTAATTGCTGAAATAACTTGCTGCACAGCAGGTGGGGACATGGAAGTTGCATATAGATGTGCTGGACATGCATGCTTTAGATATTGAACAATTTCCTGAAGAAGAGAAGAGTTCAAAGGTTTTGGAAGTATCTTGTAATTCACCCAAAAATAAGCATATTTGATTTTTTTTTCATTAAATTTCTTTTTTCAAGAGAACCTTGGATGCTGCAATATATCCTCCACAAGATCCAAATGATTTTGTAAATGTGCCCATCATGAGGTCTACATCAGCCGGATCCACACCTAGGAGCTCACAGACTCCTTTGCCAGATTTTCCAACAGCACCAATACTGTGGGCCTCATCCAAGTAGGTATAAACCTGTTTAGAGAAAATACCACTCAAACTTATTCTACATTGGATTTTCTAGGACAAGCGTATGTAGCTCCCATTTGCACGATGATGATTCTGAGTAAAAATACCGAATGAGAAAATGGCCAACAGTAAAACTAAGAAAACATATACGAACCTTATATTTCTTGCAAACAGCTATAATCTCAGGAAGCTGGCAAAGTTCTCCTTCCATGCTGTATATGCCCTCAACAATTACAATAATCTTCTTCCAGGGCCTGTGAGTTCGAGGTTGCCCCTCAGCTATCTGTTCTCTCAATACCTCTTCCAAGTGTGCAGCATCTATAAAACCACAATATCAGCGATTGAGAACAACCAACTATGAGGTAACATTGACTCTCCTTGGGAAATTGAGAACCTACTGTTGTGCTGGAAGACACGGACTGCTGCACCTGATCCTCGAGCACCATTTACAATTGAATTATGATTCAAAGAATCACTAATGATGAGTCCTCCCTATACATCATCATGGTTTTTGATAAATTAGAAGGAAAGAACTAAACTCAACACTACAAATTCCTTTCTTAATTTTAAAATCAACAGAAATTAAACTAACAACCTTCCCTATCAGAACTGGAATAATGGCAGAGTTTGTCACGTAGCCCATGCCGAAAGTTATGGCTGCTGGTTTTCCCACAAACCTTGCAACTAGTAACTCCAGCTCATTGTGCAAGTCAGTTGTGCCTGCAGCAAAAAACAGAAAAATGAGATTATGCATTATGCATTGAAGGCTCTTTATTGCAAGATTATAAGTAAGATGGACATACCACCATCAACACGGATACTGCAGGTACTGGGAGAATATTTCTTTAAAGATTTAATAACACGGGGTGTGCAGTATTCATCAGCAGCTGCAAAACCAAGGTAGTTGTATGATCCCAGATTAAGGCACTTGCTAGTCTTTGCAGTTCGGCTGCACAAATTATCAGAAAAATTCTCAATAAGTTGAGTTTACCTTAAATTACAGTCCAAATATTTCCCATTGATATCATCCTCGAATTACATCATATTGTAGTATGGCTCGACTACATATGGAAGCCGTATTACATAGACTATGTGGAAGTTCCCTAATGTCAAAAATCATGCACCTCAGGAAGACCATATACTTACTGCAATGTCTTGTTATTATCCTTAGAGTAGCGTTCCACCACATCAAACCATGCATCTGGTGCACTTGCAATTGGTCGACTAAAGCAATCCTGTGCATTAAGTTGTCATCGCAAGATATCCAGCTCATTTAAAGAATTGTTGTTGACGTTGAAAAAAATAAATAAATTTCAAGAATGTCATGAAGGCAGGTCGACTGCAACCACTATCATTCAAAAAATTCTAACCTCACTTGTAAGCACATGATTTTATTGCAATTTGAGTTGTAAGTTGTTTGTCACAAGTTAATAATTTATTCCATCCCGCGTGCACTTAAGAATAATTCAAAGTCATTCAACTCTCAAGGTTTGAGATTAATTTCTACAAATATTCAAAAATTAATTTGACATGATCCAAGTCATTTAAATTAATTTGCATGGATTCATTGGTGACATGCAAAGTCAATTTTCATCATAAATTCGTAATCAACTAAATTAAATAAAAAACAAAATTAATCCAAAATTTATTTTAAATTATGCCTAAATCAAATAACCTAATTTCAAAATTCATGAGTCATGTTGGTCCAGATTCAAAACCATTCAAACCTGCATTCAATAAATGAAAAAATAAAATAAAATAAAAAGGGGAGACTTAACCAATAAGCAAAAGGTGATTTCGCTCACCCCGAACGCCCCTCATTGTCAGCCCCATAGCGAGATAAAGGGAGGTAAATCACGTATCAAGCGGCCTCCTAGGTGGGAAAACATTTATACCTCAGGAGAATGAACCCCGCGGTAATCAACCGCTGCCAAATGAAGCAACTCTGCCACCCGAGTACCAACTTGGCTACACTATGGGGGCAAGGAGAGACTTAACCAAGCTATGAGAGAAGACATACTGGCAACACATCTTTTATCCTCCAATAAAATTCATCCATCTCTTCCTTTTTTCCCTCTCTCCATGATTCCCCTTTGACTTCAAAGTCTCCTTTAATTAAACACAACACCCATTTTTCGCACTATTCTTCTCATGCATGACACCCTTATCGCTAGGACATATAAAATGATTAGTATGACCATAGCACTCATGTGGCACAGTGCATTTCGGGACCTCAAATGAGTAGAGATAGATTTAGGAGAAAGGATATCCTTTCATGATTGAGTGGAGCCATCAATTTAATCAATTGTACACAAGATTGATTGAGGTTGAGTCAAGTACGTGGATTTGATGACTTTAGCATGTACATCGGTGGAAAAAGCAAAGAGGATCAAGACCATTCTAGAGTATTAGCCTAGAATTTAAAATGGAGAGGTGATGTAGCATCTTACTGAGATAGATATTGTTAGGCTATACCTGTTTTGCTAAGTTACTAAGCCAAGAGCATGCAGTAGGTGCATGAGTACATGTGCCTAGAACATGGCTGATGACCAAATTAAGGCTAAATACTCTAAGAAGATCATTTAGATTATTTTCCAAAGGCTTTTATGCAAATGTCAACTGATTAATTTGACAAGAATATATTTTCTCACCAATTGAGCATTTGCATCAGTAGAAAACTAAGGGTCTTTAGAAAAAAGGGCAGTCAAGTGCACGAAGCTCCCGTCATACGAGATCCCAAGGAAGGATCCATTGTTAGCAGCCTTATCTTGCTTTTTGCAAGAGACTATTTCCAAGATTCGAACCTGTGACCTTTTGGTCACAAAACAACAACTTTACCGTTACGCCAAAACTTCCTTCAACTAAGGGGCCTTTAGCGAAAATGAATTTCTTCTAGGAGAGAGTTTTGTGTTGGGAAGTACTAGTGATAAGAGTTTTGTTGGAACCCCAATGTTGTTTTTGATGTGATCAACCAAGTTAGGTTAGCTCCTATTATGTTCTGATCCCTATGTCTAAGTGTGCAGGAGCTTAGGAGCACAGGAAGTCGAGTGGAAGACGCGGCTAGCGAGAAGAACGGCACGGGAGAGAGCCGACGGACTCGGTGCGTCCAAGGGATGAGACGCTGTGAAAGAGTACGCCGGTGGACGAGAAGGACATGTGCGACGTTTGAGGGACGAGAAGCCGGAGCGAAGGCCTACTCGAGGAGAAGGCCAAAATTGAGTTCGGGTGAGCCTTATTTCGGTTGGCCGAAATCACTCAGGTGATCGGAGCAGCGGAAGAGCTAGAGTGGAGCTATGGAGCTGCTAGAGGCGCCTTCAACTCCTTGGAAGGCGATGGAAGACGCCTTCGACAAGGCAATCTGGTCGTTGGCGAAAAGGATAAAGTTTTATCCTTTGCCTCGCTGGAGGCACCTTTTAGCCCTATGGAAGGCGCCTTCAGCCTGAGGATAAGTTTTTCCAGGGGCTATAAAAAGACCCCTGGACGTAGGAAAGATGTAACAACTTTTTGTATTGATTTCCTAACAATAGTCTGAGTTGTTAACGAGTGTAAAAGACTTCTCCGCTTTCACCGAAAGAGATTCTTAAGAGCTTTCATTTGACTTTGATTAACAACTACCCAGGTTATAACCAAGTAAATTCTGGTGCCTTTTTTCTTTAGTTTCTTATTGGTTCTATTTTATTTGCTATTGCTGCTAATTTGAGTTGAAAGATCGAGAAGGTGTTTAGCTTTTGTGTCTCAGGCAACTCAACCCTCTCTAGCCGGCTTAACCGGTCCAACAAGTTCCCCCTTTCTATTGGTGTTAAGAGAGGAGTTTATGGTTGATTGAGATATATTTCTGTGGGCAATGTTTTGTTTGTCTTTTCTTTTACAGTTTCTGATATTATGTAGACAAGTGATTCTCCTTGTGGATGTAGACTTACATTAAACCATATTAGATAGCTCGTCTTTCTTTATGTGTGTTTGTGTTATTCTACCAAGCGTTACAAAGACTCCATGATGGAGTGACCTTGTGGCAGAGGTTCTCCTGCATTCTACAGACACCAGATTTGGATATACAACTGTGTGATTTGGTGCCATGAGATCGAGCAAGTATGCCAGAGTGTTCTCTAACTCTATCAAGTAGTATCAAAGGCACTTGTGATCCTAACAAAAAGGGCTGAATGACTTGAAAAATAGGAAAGTGGATATTTGTAAACTGAATTGATTTTTGTGAAATTTTACTTTCTCTAAGCAACAACTTGTCAACTATATAATTTCAAAACTTTCCATGGTATTACCAATTTCATCATTTATCAATGATAAAATGACATGGTCACCAAGTGGGGTATTGGTCGTGAAGAGCTTGCCTATTCAGGATTTGCAAGGGAAAGAAATTATTGGTATCAAATGAATGACAGGACGAATAATTATTCATCACAATTATGAAAATGCCTACAGATATGGTACAAACTAAATTAACATATCACAATATCTTCCGGAAATAAAGGTAAAGAATCAAGGTTTCTAGAAAAGTATTGATATTAGCATCAACGAAAAAGGTAATAAGTTATATTCTAAAAAGAGAGATGTTTTACAGAGAAAACGAGTTAGAAACTAGAAAGAATTTTTGAAGAAGAAAATGATATGGATATTCAGAAAGAACAAACCTGAATGCGGAGATAGAGACGGCGGGTGTAAAAGTCTTCCAGACCTAAGCAGATCGGCGCATAGCCCTGTTCCAAGCAACATCAAAGAGTCCGTCTCAAGATCCAATCCAAACAGATTTTTTTTCCTTTCAAATACCAGAGAAGAAAACGCAAAAAAATGGAACAAGTGTGGCGAAAAGGAGAGACCTTGAGATCCTTGGAGCTGGATTTGAACCAATCGATGATCCTCCTGAAAAAATCCCTAAGCTGGCCGAACGCGAAGAGGAGGCCATAACTGAACAGCGTTGTGAGCGCGGTCACATAGGGCAACCTCACCATCTTCCGCCCAGCCGCGTCGTTCCCCGCCCTCGACAACCGTTCGCAATCTCACAAAGACGAAAGGAGACAAAGATCCAGATGAGATGGATTAGAGAAAACGAGGCAGGGAGCGGAAATGCAGATGGAGAGAGAAGAGAAGATGGGGATCAGGGATTAAATCGAGCAGAAATGGCCCTCAATGGCGCCGTCTAGGAGACGGGCTGAGCCTTGACGGCAGAATTTGGGGTCTTCCGACCAACATGGCGGCGGAAACAACGAGAGGGGAGGGCGATAAGTTTTACCGGGTGGAAAGCGACCTTTTCCTTCTTCTAGGCTCTAGCCAGTCGTCGCCATAAATTAATTATGCGGGAGTTAGTACCATAATAAAAAAAACAATATTAGATATTATTTATTATACGTCGTACCTTCAGGAAAAAAAATAATAAGTTTAATCTATATTCCTCATAAAAAGTCACGGATCAAAATGAAGGCTTAAAAATAAATTTTTTCAATAATTACAATTTTAAATTTTAAAACTATCTGCAGCGTTTTTTTGGAAGTATTTATGCGGACGATCGAACTAAAAGCTAATCAATCTAGTGCGACTCCCTTCCTCCATCTTCATCTAGTGAACCTGCCCGTCCATGAGCGCGGCTCCCAACATCCAGATGATCGCTGCCTCGCTTAGGAGCTGCGATCTAGGAAAGAAAACCGGAGGAGAGGCGGGGTCGCCGTCGCCGGTGATGTCCTCGTCGCCTCCGGGTTCGCATCTCTTGGAGGTCAGCGATGAGAGCGCCGGAGAAGTAAGGGTGGAGCTCATCTCAGAGACTGCGCTGCCGTGTCCCTGGGAGCAGTGCCTTGACATGCGCGTGCGGATCCTAACTCCTCCTCCGTTGCTTATAAATTCGCTTATTTTGTTTTAGTTTCTCCCAATCATTGATCGTAGCGCACTCTTTTCCCAAAGATCCCATTTTGGTGTTTTACGGCCTCAATCTCGCTGTGTTCTAACGGCAGACAGGGGAGGTTTACTACATCAACTGGGAGACAGGAACGAGGATCGCCACGGACCCGCGAACCACCGCTGTGTACTGCTACCAGTCCGGGAAAGCCCACGTGTCCTCCTCGAACGACAGCTGCACCGGAGTCGGCGATGGCGATGGGTACGAGAGCTGCGTCGATACGGCCAACTCCTCATGCGTCTCTTCCCTCTCCTCTTCGTCTCCCTCTGATTCATCTGTAACCGGCGAGTCCGGCAGAGGTCAAGTCCTCGTCGCCGCCGGCTGCCGGTCATGCTTCATGTACTTCATGGTGCCGAAGAGCGTAGACGCCTGCCCCAAATGCTGCGGCAACCTCCTCCACCTCGGCCGCGGCGGCAGCGTCTGATCGAACTACTTCTCTTGTTCTTGTACTTTGGATCGATCCAATGAGA
Source organism: Zingiber officinale (assembly GCF_018446385.1). Lineage (NCBI taxonomy): Eukaryota > Viridiplantae > Streptophyta > Magnoliopsida > Zingiberales > Zingiberaceae > Zingiber > Zingiber officinale. The sequence continues at coordinate 69,679,121 of NC_056007.1, read as the reverse complement.
AAAAGATCAAACTTTTTTGAGCAAGAACGATCTTTTTGCTTTTCATGTCTGGTGTGATCAACATCAATGTACACCAAGGAAGTGCTTGCTTATGTGTTTTCTTCGACATGTTCTTTAGGATTTCATTCCTCATTGGTTTAAAGTGATTGATAGCAAAGTGATGATTCCTTTATGCTTTATTTTTTTTGCCTTTGAAAGCGATTTTTATTCCTTCCTTAATCCAATCCACTCGATCGCCTTCTATAGTTTGGACATGGTTAGCCGTTCTCAAGTCATGTTCTTAATTCGATGGGTGCTCTGTAAATTAAAGGACAACGACAAGGAAGCTCAGATTAAGACTGTCATTAAATAGATAGAGGTGGGGTACGTGTCAGAAATAGTCAATCTTTTTTTCTTGTAAACTGGGAAGGGAATAAAGTGGAAGATTGAAATCTAGAGCTTGAGACAGAGGAACCTTTCCTCGGGTGGGAAGAAAGGAATCTGCGCAGTGGAGTAGCACAGAGACCACTCACTTCCTCACGTTCTCTCCCCTTCTCTCTGCTCGAGCTGTCGTTGCATGCCATGGTAGGAACCCTAATGGGCTTTTTTCAGCCAATGACAGCCGAAGCAGTTATTGCGACAGAGGAGAGGCATGCAGCATCAGGCTCAATTGTGCTGTTTAACATATCGACCTCCCCTTGATCGTAAAGCTGCAGCCTCAATATTGTCCGGAATATTGTCTCTGATCATGGAATCTTTATCTCCTATTTGTGTTTCTTCGGTGCTCGTGGTTTGCACTTTGAAGCCATGCATGGCCAAATTCGATGAACAGAACTCCTTACGTGAAGGGGTCTTCATGATGCAGATTCCGCATGAAGGTCTCTTCATTTTAGCTTGGATAACATATCTCTATTCTTTTGAGTTCGCCTTAGATTTTTTTTTTTAATTTTGAGATGCATGAACGTAAAATACTCCCAAAGAGATAACATAAACAAATGGAATAAAACACAAAGGCAAAGTTACCTTGTCAGAGTTGATGAGCTCCACTTAATACTGATCAAATAGTATGTATGCCGTAGACCAAAATCAGTTCAATCTTGTGCCCAATCCAATTTTACTAATAAATTGAATTTTCTTTACTTTGAAGAAAATTTTATTTTATTCCATAAATTTTAGTTTCATTTCATCATTTTATTTTTTTTCTTTAGGTTTTTTTATTTTTTAATTGATACATTTATTCAACTTATAATTCTGATTAATTGGTCTATTAAAATTTTCCACTTTTGATTATTATTGAAATTGACTTGCAATCCTATTAATTATCATTCTGTGATTTGTACCCGAAGAATCTTCTTTGTGGGGGCTCGGCTGTGGGTCCTGCACCCCTGTCAGATCATTGGCACAGGTGATGCCTGTTCTCTATTTTGGATCGATTCTGATGCCTTGTTCGGTTGTTCCTCACTTGTGATTTTGTTCATTAATGTCAAACCTTCTACAGCTCACATGCATGGACTCGGATCAAAGGGGCTGTAATTTTTTTTAATTGGAAATCTTAACCATCCATAACAATTTTTCTATCCAAAATATATAATTTAAAATAAAAATTATTTTATTAAATTTAAATATTCATTTTTCATTATTTATATATCAATTTCTTTATTTTTTTTCTGTATGTAATATTTAAAGAATAAAATTTATTCTCTAAATTTTAAAAAATATTATTCATAAATATTAAATTTAAGGAATAAATAAAATAACTGATATAAATTTTTTTAAAACTATCCTATTTTAAATTTAAAATAAAATTTTTAAATAAAATAACTGATATAAATGCTCTTTAAACTTTATTAATTATGTAATAGATCATTCAACTCTATATTCTATCAACAAGTAAATTGAAAAATATTCACGGTTATTCATCCTAAACGATTGGCATCTTTAAATTTATCATCCTATTAAAAAAAATATCTTACAATTTTAGATATATGATTCAATCAGTGGAGTGCCTTATCGCCGCAAGCCCGAGGCGGCTGTACTTTGGTTGTATGATTGAGCGAGTGGTAAATCCACGGGAAACCAATGGTCTATTCCCCCACTACTTGTAGTTTTTTATTCATAAAGGAATTAATGAGGACAAAAAATTCCTATTATTTAAACGATATTGCTACATGTCCAACGGCGCTGATGTGGTGGAGATAACGGTTCCATATGATATGGATCATGATTTGATCAATGCAAGTCCCCTCGGGACGATGATTAAGACATAAAATATTGTCACATGAGATTTTGGGGTTGAAATTCAGCGTGACTGAACATAACATCTTCCATGTCTTGGCCATTTGCACTAATGATTAGTAGTCACCCGTGATTTATCTCCTCCGTGTTGATCTAGGGACGGATTAACGGGGACGTTGAAGATGAGCGAATCATCTTTGTCACATGATTTGATCAATGCAACTCTCAATCTGTCTGACTTGGGAGGAACTCGGGTTAAGCCAGCCATCTCTTGACAAAACTCAACCTCAACTTGAGTCGTGCCAACCGTCTTCTTAAAGGACACAATCATTACACAGGCTGCTAGCCGCCTCCTTTAAGTATGCAGTCATAGCTGTAGCCAGTTGCCTCTTTAAAGGATGTGATCGTTACCAACCACATCCCTAAGGAATGTGCCCGTTACAGGAAGTAGTCAGCAAACCTAAAAGAGGGTCGTTAGTAGGTAATCAGCAAACTTAAGGGATACAATCACGTTACAACAGAAAGTCAGTTGCCGTCTTGCCGAAGGGACACAACAATTATATAAGTTGCCTTTAAGAATTTAGGCCACCTCTTCACCCTCTATATAAGGTAATGGTAACAGTATTACTTATTATATATCTCAATAATCTTTTCCCTCCCGCTTCTTCTCTCTCTTCGAATTTGACTGAGGCAAGCCAAGCTACACTTTGGCTCCTCTTCTAACCTCTCTCTAATGCTTTTAGTGGCTGACGCTAGAGATCTTTGCCAAATGAGTCAAATGTCAGACGAGTCTATACAGTTACTCGGCACAACAACAACTGACCCGATAGAGATAGACCCAATAGAAGCCAACTCAACAAAGGCAAACTCGAATAGTAGCCAACCTGACAAAGGCAAACTCGACAGTAGCCGGCTTGTTGAAAACTGACTTGACGCGCACCCGACTTACCTAAAGAGATTGGCTGTGGACACATTGAGGAGTCATCTCATCCCTTAATCTCGGACCGAATCAAATTGATATCATCTATGAAAAATCAGAATTGAGATATTGAGATTGGAGACACTCGAAGAAGTCATGAAGAAAGAGGACTTGTTGGACTCCAAAGGAAAGCAACTTGGTCGCCCGCCCTTCAAATGTCTTCCACCTCTGAACGAATTGCACATGTGCTGGGTATCTAGTGGTTTTATTAAGTTAATGTCTACTTTTTTACAATTATTTGAAGTTATATCTTCTAATAAAAATTACAGAGTCACTTCTTAAAACTCCTCTGTCAAGAACAGAGTCGCTACCAATTTTTTCTTTATTGGGGACATATATAGTCGCCCCTTTACAACTTCTCTGTCAAGGACAGAGTCACCAACTTCATTTCCTGTGTCAATGGTAGAGTCTTTTCTTAAAACTCCTCTAGCAAGGATAGAGTCATCATCGACATATCCTCTGACAAAATCACCTCTTACAGACACCTCTATTAGGGACAGAGTCGCTACATACATTTTCTCTATCAAGAGTAGAATCACCTTTATAAAACTCCTCTGTCAAGAACATAGTAGCCTCTAATGTATCCGTTGTCAAGGACAGAGCCACCATGTGTTGTCTCCATGACCTCAGGCAAGGCCGACAGTTTAGGTTCAATTATATTTATCTTTCTCATTGAATTATGTTCCTCCTTTCTGGTCCTGGCTGAGCTTCCTAAATTGGTTGACTTGTCATTTCTTTAAATAATAATACAACACTTAGTCTTATTTGAATTTCTTACTATGAAATTGTGCCAACACAGGAGTTTCAAAAAAGGATCCATTTTCATTCATGTAAGGTTATATTACATCAAACCTACTTGTAGAGAAACAATGCAAAAAGAAAGAAGAAGTTAATTGACCAGGTTATCATCGGGGACATTGCTCAAAACTTTTTTAAGATTCAAAAAGTCAAGGGAAGCTCCTAAAGGGGGTAGCCAACCTTTTGAAATTATCGAATAGCTCCATTAAAACCCTTTTTCAAGGAGGAAGGTGGACGGGGCACCGATCGAGCATATCAAAGAATTCAGGCAAGTCCAAGAATGCTTTCTTCCTATTTGCTTAGTTGAATTTATAGCTGACCAGCTCTTCCTTGAAGCAGTCTGCCTTGGCTTCCAGCAATTCTAGCTGACCCTTCTCCTCTGCCTCATTCATCTCAACCTCTAATCGACTATCCCTACCTGAGATCATCGATAGGTGAACCACTGGTGAGCTGTTTTCTATGATGATGAAGTCCTCATATGCTAAAAGGGATCCTCCTCCAAAGAAGTCTATGAGACCTAGGGAAGAGAGAGAGAGAGAGATAGAGATAGAGATAGAGAAGAGAGTTAGCATAGAGATTGGAGGTGCCCCGACTCAGTTACTCTAATGTTCAAATTAGTCTTTGTTAGTACGGTTAGCACTAACGGTCTAACTCAAGTTTTGATGAATAACAAAGTAGGTTAAGTTAGTTTTGTTGTGATCTAACACTTTGACTAAGTGTCAAGGAGAAATCTAGCTAAGTCGATGGGCCGATCGTATAGTTGGTGTGAATCCCAGCTAAGTCGACGAGTTGACCGGATAACTGACACAAAGTCGAGATAGGTTGACGAGCTGACCGGATATCTGACACGAATTCCAACTAGATTGACGGGCCGACCGGATAGTTGGCACGAAGCCCAGCTAGGTCAACGGGCCGACCAGATAGCTGGTACGAAGTTCAGACTGATCAACGGGCTGACTGGATATCTGACAAAAGGTAAGTAAAGGTAAGTCATTGAAGGAGAGTGATTGTGAGGATGCATCCCAGTTAAGGGATAGTAGTCATCGGTCCAATTTATGTCCATTTGAGATCTCTAAACTGAGACCATAACTAGTTCTTGTTCCTGAGAGGACAGGAACTAATTACTCTATTTATTATATTTGTGCTAACACTTGTCTTGCAGGGTATTTGGACTAACACATTTGCTGTAGGATAAGAAAGCAAGCAAAGAAGCAAAGCTGTCTTCGGGTGAACAGTACCCGAGAGCGCCTTCCATAGCTGTGGAAGGCACCCTCCGAAGGATAATTTTTGGAATCGGTCGCAAATAAGTGCTAGTTTGCTTGGGATAGGGTTTGCCTTATTGGAGGCGCCTTCCATGCTTATGGGAGGCACCCTCCAAGCCCTTTATAAGGCAGTCTCGAGTAGACACTTATACAATAACTACATACGAGCTACTGCGCGCACATTTGAGCCTCCGATTGCTTGCTACGACTCTACTGCGAAGTTGCTGAGCCCGACGACTACTCCGAGGAGTTTCGATCTTGCCCGGCAGACAGACATCAACACAAAGTGCCTCATTTTAATTCCTAAAAAGTGTTGGTAAAATCTTGTTATTATAATTAATAATTATAAAAGGACAAGTGTAGTGTGTTGCACTTGGCCTAACTTTTCTTGTACTCGATTCTCTCTTCCGAGGGTACCGGAAGAGGTTTTTAGTGGATTGCCCATTGATAGGTCCGCGGGACCTGGGCCTTGGAGTATGAGTTGCCGAAGGCTCTGAACCAAGTAAAAATCGGTCTTATTTTTCTAGTGTTTTCTTATTTACTTTCCGTTGTTTATACTTTGATTTTAAAACTGAAAAAGAAGTATTTTGAAAATCACGTGATTCACCTCCCCCCCTCTCACGTGCGTCATGATCTAATAGTCTCCAGCAGAGAGAAATGAAGAAAATGAACAGTAGATAAGTGTATGTGTATTCATGTGCATAAAAGGCATACCTTTGCCTATAGATGCAGACACCTTTTATAACACAATTGTATAATATGTCTTCCATGTTTTTATTGATCGAACATTCATAAAGGAAGATATCACATCGCTACATGTAACCCACGTTCTTTACTGTAGAAGACCGTATGGGTCACACTATCTCGACCAGGCTATTCCATGTGCTATGATAATCCATGTGCTATGTCAATCCACATGCAGTTATGCTAGAGGGTTTGAAAAGTTAAGTGAAGAGGCGTTAGATTACTATAGTTGAGCTAAATAAGCAGGAGTGTCGATTTGGCAGAGCTAAGCAGAATAGGCAAGAGTGTTAGATCGGGGAAGCCAATTCGACTGGTGAGTCTGCCATTGTTAGGAAGACTCCTCGAGAGAGTCGACCTTTATGGTGAAGACTCCTTAGGTGAGTATGTCTTTGTTAGGAAGACTCCAAAGGGAGATTTACAACTCGATTAGTCGACTCTACTTGGCAGTTGACATGCCACGGGGAGTTTGTGTTGACCAAGTCCCAGGTTGTGTCGCATGGTTCTATGATAATCCATGTGCTATGTCAATTCACATGTAGTTATGCTAGAAGATTTGACATGCTAAGTGAAGAGGGGTCAGATTAGTATAATTGAGCTAAATAGGCAGGAGTGTCAGTTTAGCAGAGTTAAGCAAGCTAGGCAAGAGTGTCAAATCAAGGAAGCCAAGCAAACTGGTTAGTATGCCATTGTTAGGAAGACTCTTCGAGAGAGTCGACCTTTATGGTGAAGACTCCTTGGGTAAGTATGTGTTTGTTAGGAAGACTCCAAAGGGAGATATACAGCTCGATTAGTCGACTCTACTCGGTAGTTGACATGCTAGGTGGAGTCTATGTTGACCAAGTCCCAGGTTGTGTCGCATGGCTTTTATGTTGACCGAGTTAAGGGCCCACCACATGGACTCTTATTTTTGCATCACAAGCATCCCTCTCGAGTCTATTCGAATGAGGTGGGAGTCCAACTGACTAGACTATTTGTACTTGATATGCTGATGGATGTCATCTATTCAAGATAGAGGGAATTTAAACTCTAAAGGTGATTGAGCTAAAGAGGTAGGTAAGGCTGAGCCAAAAGTCTTAGGTAGAGCCGAGTTGAATGACTTAGACAGAACTAAGTTGAAGGACTTAGGTAGAGCGAAGCTTAAGGACTCAGGCAGAGTTGAACTGAAAGAATCAGGTTGAGCTGAGTTGAACTGAAAGAGTTAGGCAAAGTTGAGCTAAAGGACTTAGGAAGAGATGAAAGAGTCAAGTAGAGCTAAGTTAAAGAACTTAGGCAGAGTTGAGCTGAAGGACTCAAATAGAGCTGAGCTGAAAGAATTAGGTAGAGCTATGACGAAGGACTCAGGAAGAGCTGATTTGAAGGACTCAGACAGAGCTGAGCTGAAGGAGTTAGGCAGAGATGAGCTGAAGGACTTAGGTAGGGCTGAGCTAAACTAAGAAGTCAATGTTGGAATTCAACTGAGCAATCGGTATTGGAATCTAACTAAGGAGTCAGTGCTGGAACCTGACTGAGAAGTTGATGCTAGAATCCAATTGAGGAGTTGGTGTTGGAATCTGATTGAGGAGTAGGCGCTGGAACTCGACTAAGGAATCAGTACTTGAATCCGACCGAGGAGTCGGTGCTCAGAATCCGAGCCTATTGTAAGGCTAACTCACTAGCAAGAGGCTAAAAGTTTTGTGCATGTCGTAAGGCGAGTCAGTGAAGGATGAGTTGCTAAAATGAGGTTAGGAGTTCTGTGTCTATAGTAAAGCGAGTTGGTAAAGGTTGAGTCATTAGCATGGGGCTAGGAGTTTCATGTTTGTCATAAGGCAAGTTAACAAAGGTCGAGTTGCTAGAACGGGGTAGGAGTTTCGTGTCTGTAGTAAGGCAAGTTGGTGAAAGCCAAGTTACTAGCATGGGCTAGGAGTTTTGTGTCTATTATAAAGAGATTTCAAGTCTATCATAAGGCAGTTCTGGGCCCATCGTAAGACAATTCCAAGGCTATTATAAGGCTTAGTCACTAGGACCACTTTTGGTTGAGGAGTCGATGACAAGAATCCAATCACACCTGAGAAGAAGGACATTGGGCCTTGAGAAGGGTGATTGCTCAATTTGTGACTATGTCCAAGTTGTGAGAGGTTGAATCCTTAAAAGAAAAATTGCTTAAGGACGTCGTTGGTCCAAGAATAGGGGGATATAATTCCATGGAGACATGAGAGTCCGAGGGAGATGACCTTTTTACTTGATAAAAAAGAGGAATACATTCTGAATTGAAATTTATAAAATTCAAGTTCAAATTTATCTATTGAGATGACTTGAGTTGATAATCTCAAGCTGCTAAGCAATGACGGATGAGCTACTTGAGATGGTTGAGCTTCTTAGAAGACTGGACTATTTTGTTTGACCAAGCTGAGATGCCAATTAGATGGCCGATTGAAATTTTGTTGATTGGAGATACCGATTGGAACTTGTTGATTGGATGGTTGATTGAATTGTTGATTGAAGTTGAAAAGAAGCTTCTAGGAATTGTTGATTGAATTATTGAACGAACGATTGAAGTGGAGCTACTGATTTGGAATTTGTTGATTGGACGACCGATTAAATTGCTGATAGAAGCTTCAAAGAATTATCGGTTGAATTTTTGAACTACTGATTGAAGATGAGCTGTTAATTTAGAATTTATTGATTGGATGGTCAATTAAAGCTGTCGACTACTGATTTGGAGTTGTCAACTACTGATTAAAATTGTCGACTACCGATTTGGAGCTGTCAACTAAGCTCCAACTGAAGAGTTGAAGAAGGAAGTTCCCCTCTCGCTTTTTTATATAAGTATTTACAAGTTGCAGATCAATGTTTTCCACTACTCCCCTTTCATTGGCAAGATGCATTTCTCAATGGTTTTTTTGATGTCATCCATCTTAACATCTTAGTTTATGATCTTTGTGTTACCACAGATGGTGCTAATTTATTTTTGTTGGGATATGCCCGATGCGGTGTATGCTAAAACACGTTTCGTAAACATGTGCAGTAGAAAATAAAACAATAATAATTCTTAAATTATTACATCACACGTACCACGCGTATACAAGGATATAACATGCCAAAAATGATTGCATAATTAAATTTTTATAGAAAGTAATTTATACTAGGTGCACCTTATGGATGACTTGTAACGAGAAGAGCATCAACCGTAGCGATGTTGTCAAACCTCGCCTCTATTTGTATCTACACCAAGCTCCTCAAGACAACTCCTTGAGTACAAGTCTCTCCTTCGGAAGTTACTAGCCACGAGCGAAGAAGAGGGATCAAGAGGAAGAGGAAGAGGAAGAGGAAGAGAAGAACACAAGGAAGAGATTTCTTCCTTGTGGTGGTCACGGTAACAAGGGAAGGCCTTCCCATTGTTTGCGGTGGTAAAGAGAAAGGGGAGAAGGAGAGGAGAAGAGAAATTGGGTTAAGGTTTTCTAAAAACTTTACAAGCCAATTAATGATCTCATGTGTATAATTTTCTCTCAACCATATCAATATATAACCCTCATTAATGAGTTGGATTAGAAAATCCAAATCCAACCCATTATTCCTTAACCAAAAATTAGTCCATTAATCCCTTGGTTTGGTTCACAACTAAACCAAGTTGATTCATGACTAATTCATGATTAAACCAAATATTGTCCAACTCTTCCATAAGAGATGTTGCCCATTTGCACTTTCCATTGCGACAAATATTTTCATATTTGTCTTATGTATGGTCCAACCAAACATTATCTCTTGATCTAAGAATCCTATTCTTTAACTTGTTTTACGTCTTTTAGAGACTCGCTAGTTTGTGTGACCTAATAGGTTCCACGTTTATCCTGGTCATGCATAATTAACTACTTAATTATAGCACTCATGCTGCAATAAGAACTTCACAGGCATATTTATATATATGTAGAGAATCGTATGAAGTTTTACAGCGAGTCACTCTAATGAACTAGTTACCATAACTAGCATCCACGTTTAACTCTCAACATCCCAATGTCTCCAGCCAGTGAGAAAATAGCTGCTTGGCCAAACTAATAAGTATAACCCGTGCTAGTCTTACAGAATTGATGATGTCCGAATGCATCAATTCGACGACTAGGGAAATTTCAATATATTCATAATTGTGCATATAGAGATAATCACTTGTTGTAATCCAATCACAAATTCTCTCATAGTATGAATTATATTATGGACATTCAGTAAATGAGTTTAAGACAATCAAACATATAATATGTGCTCAAATAGTAAATTTATACTTATCAAATAAATAGAAAAAATCATAAGGCGATTGCCTTAGGACATCCCTCAAATTCTAACACTCCCACTTGGCCTAAAGTCAATCGCCATGGTATCCTAAACCATAAGCATAGACGTGACTCTCAAGTTTACTTTATGGTAGAGTCTTTGTCAAAGGATCTGCTAGATTCTGTTCAGTAGGAATTTTCTCGAGTTGTATTCCTTTCTTACTAACGATCTCCCTGATCAGATGATAACTACGAAGCACATGTTTTAATTGCTGATGAGATCTCAATTCCTTTGCTTGTGCAATGGCTCCAGTGTTGTCGCAGTAAACAGGTAATGCTTCAACAATGGATGGAACCACTCCAAGTTTAGTAATGAACTTCTTGATCCAAACTTCTTCCTTTGCTGCTTCCGTAGCTGCAAAGTATTCCGCCTCACAGGTAGAATCTGCAATAGTATCTTGCTTGGAACTTTTCCAACTAACTGCGCCTTCATTTAATATGAATATGAATCTAGACTGGGACTTGGAGTCATCCTTGTCCGTCTGGAAACTAGCATCTGTATATACGCGTATGGTCATATCACCATCTCTATAAATTAAGATCATATCCTTAGTGTTGGTGCGGGAAGCATCCGACGATCGACCCAAGTTTTGATAATGGCAAAGGATTCAAAGTTAAGGTTAATTATTATCTGATATGTGTGAATGAGTTTTCAGGAAAGTCCTAATTGCGGTTAGGATGGAGGAAAACCCTAGGGGGTGGTAACCCTAGGTCCAACGGGGTGGTAACCCTAGGTGATGGAAAATCCTAAGGGGCGGCAACCTTAGGTCCTAGGGGGTGGTAACCCTAGGTGGTGGAAAATCCTATGGGGTGGTAACCTTAGGTCCTAGGGGGAGGTAACCCTAGGTGGCGAAAAATCCTAGGAGGTGGTAACCCTAGGCAAAAAGTCCAGTCGGTCTGGAGGACTGGACTGGCAGCAGGTATGCTCTCTTGAGTGGAGTAGATGAGAATGCATTCCCCGCGGAGGGAACAGTAGGCGTCGGTTCGACCAAGGGTTTCTGGTCGGAAATTCGAAGTCAGAACCGGACAGTTCGGTGACTATCATACATTTATTTTTATGTTATTATTATGTGCATGCTAACTTTGTTTTTTAGGATATGTTGTTGTTTTGTGGACTAACATATTTTGCAGAGACAAAATAACAAAGTTTGCCTCGGGTGAACAGTACCCGAGGTGCCCTCCATGGAGCTTGGAGGAGCCTTGGGTGCAAGCCAGAAGCTATTGGTCCCTTTGGAGGCCGGCTAGAAGGGGAGATTGGAGATCCTACAATCACAAAAATAAAAACACCCTTCTCGAACTCTTAAACTAATACTTGCATAAAGAATAAGTAGAAAGTAAATAGAACATTAAAAGAAGAGGCACAAGTATTTAGTTGGTTACAATCGGAGAGGTTGTTAATCCAAGACAAATGTAGTACTAAATACTCCTTCAGGCGGAGAAGCCTCGTACAACAATAAAGCGCAGAAACAGAAGCTTAACTCTAAACTAAAGCACACAAGTGTTGGAATTACAATTCGTGAGTTCGTTGAAAGCTTCTAGACCAAGGCTATATTTATAGCCTTGGTCGGGGCGCCCCGAAGGGTTCCGGGCGCTCCGGGGGGGGGGATAAAACTTTATCCCCCAACGCGCCCAGATAGCGAAAGACTCGTTCTGGTCAAACTTCAAGGTCCGGGCGCCCCGGTATGTTCTGGGCACCCCGGAGCCTAAAGTCAACTAGTGTTGACTTTTTCATCCGGGGACCACTGCTCCAGTTCAGTTCGCCTCGGTCCGAGTCTTTAACTCCGGATTCGCTTGCTTGGGTGATCTCTGTTGGTGCAACCTTAGGTCAAGGTTGACCTGGTTGACCCGACTCGAGGTGACTTGACTCGAGTTGTATTTTGATGTTTGACTTGGGAAGATTGTCGGTGCAACCTTAGGTCAAGGTTGACCTAGTTGAGTTTCATGTTGATGTTTGACACTCGTTAGAGAGTTCTATTCTTGATGTGAGACAAGAATAGATGGTTGGGAGATTATTGGTCCAACCCTAGGTCAAGGATTGACCTGGTTGACCTGAAAAGTCCAAGTATGGAGCTTGGCAAGTGGGAAAGTCCTAACTGGGATGTTAGGCAGTGTGGAAAGTCCTGGTGAGTGAAGCCAGGCAGTGGGAAAGTCCTAACTGGAATGTTAGGCAGTGTGGAAAGTCCTGGTGAGTGAAGCCAGGCAGTGGGAAAGTCCTAACTGGGATGTTAGGCAGTGTGGAAAGTCCTGGTGAGTGAAGCCAGGCAGTGGGAAAGTCCTAACTGGGATGTTAGGCAGTTGGAAAGTTCTGGTGAGTGAAGCCAGGCAGTGAGAAAGTCCTAACTAGGATGTTAGGTGGTGTGAAAACCCTAGTGAGTGAAGCTAGGTGAAAGTCCTGGTGAGTGAAGCCGGGTAAGGGAAAATCCAGATGGATCAAGGGTGATCGGACATCTGGTGATGGGAAGTCCAAGTAGGTCATAGGAGTGACCGGATACTTGGCACGAAGAGGAAAGTCCAAGTGGGTCAAAGGGATTGACCGGACACTTGGTGGGGAGTCTTAGCAGGTCAAGGGAGTGACCGGATGCTAAGCATGATGTACCAATAGGTCAAGGTTGACCGGATATTGGTTTGAAGGTTTGGAACTTGGTTTGGGCAAAAACCAAGCTCTAGATCGGTCTGACCGATCAGTGATCGTTGTGTATCGATCGATCGGTGACCGATCGGATAACAAACAAGGCAAAGCGCATTACGTGAGCTTCGGTCGATGCGGGGACCGATCGGCATGAAGCTGATCGGTCTCCACCGATCGAGCCAGCCGAGAGAGGTGGGATCGGTGCGTGGACCGATCAGTTGTATGGCTGATCGGTCCACGCCGATCAGAAACGAAAGTTGGGCACTACGTGGGCGATCTGATCGGTCAGGGACCGATCGGACCAGGCTGATCGGTCCCAAACCGATCGAAGGGTCCTGGACCGATCAGGGTGGAGCCTGATCGGTCCACGATTCGACCGTTGAGTCACAACTGGTCGCTCCGTCTTCTCCGCTGGCTTCTGTCTTCGCTGTGCAGGTTCGCAGGTTATAAAAGGAGATCAAGGCTTTGGTGGAGCTTCTTCTTCTTCCTGATTACTGCGATTAGAGCTTTGCTGAGCTCTCATTGTGCTGAAGCTCTGTGTGAGTTTCCTGCTGGTTTTCTAGCTGAGTTTGGATCCTAGAAGCTGCTGTTTCATCTGGGTTCCAATCGACAACAAGAGGCAAGCAAGTGTTTTTACATTCCTGTTGTTCTTGTGTTCTTGTTCTTCTTGTACTCCTTATTGCTGTTGCAAAGATTGTGGTGAGGTTTCTCCACCCCGAAGGAGTTTATATTAGCCGGTTCTCCGGGGACTCATCCACCGACGGATTGATAGGGCTCGTCCACCTTACGGACACGCCGAGGAGTAGGAGCATCATCTCCGAACCTCGTACATCGCTGTGTTAAGGTTTGATATTCTTCCTGTCGTTTCTAGTTTATTTTTCCGCTGCGCTAACGAATTGTAGGAAGAAACGAGTGATTTGGGGCGGCTATTCACACCCCCCCTCTCTAGCCGAGTACGTAGGATCCTAACAAGTGGTATCAGAGCGAGGTCGCTCTTCGCCGGATTAACACCCGAGGGAGCACAAGCTAGAGATGGATCAACTCGAAGAAGACATCACCATTCCACCCTTCTACGATCGCGACGACTTCGCGTATTAGAAGGTAAGGATGAAGTATTTCCTTATGACTAACATTGAAAATTGGACTTGTGTACAATTAGGTTTCACTCTTCCGATGGATAAAGAAGGAAAACCTCTTGAGAAGAAGAAGTGGACGAAGGAGCAAATCCACCAATCCACAATCAACGACGAGGTAATGAAAATATTTGAATTCTCATTACCTAACGATATATTGTGTAGGATAGATGGATACAACAATGCCAAGGAGTTGTGGAACAACTTGGCTAAGTTCCATGAGGGGAACTCCACTTCAAGCCATGAAGAGGAGTCAAGTGAGCCAAGTAGCTCACATCATGGAGAAGAGGAATTAGAAGTTGAGGGCTACTCAACATCTAAGGAAGAAGAAGAGGAGAGTTCTTCTTCAAGAATGGAGCAAGAGGAAGAAGCTTCTATCTCCGGAAGGGATGAAGAAGAAAGCATACATCCCACCTCAACCCTAGGTAACTCAAGCATTTCAATTTCAAATAAATTACACATAATGTGCTTTGAGTGTAGGGAGTATGGACATTACAAGAGTAAATGTCCAAAGAGGGTTAGAAAGACTCCACCGGCACCAAAGGTCAAGGAAGCCGGAGTCCCAACACGCAAGGGCAAGGAGCACGTGGTGTGCTTCCAATGCAAGCGAAGGGGACATTATCGGAGCCAATGTCCGAGAGGGAGGCAATCTCACAAGGACAAGAGATCGAGCACATGTATAGGGGGAGCTAGGGCAAACCCTAAGGTAATCTCTAAGGCACATTCTTGCAATTCTAGTAGGATGCATGCTAGTAGCCTTATTGCTATTGTCAAGAATGATAAGCATGTTAATTATAGAAATCGATACATATGCTTAGGTGCCAAACATGTGAGCCTAGATAAGGATAACACTAGAAAAGCCAACCCTAGAATTAACTCATCTAAGGCTAAGAAAAATCTAGGTAGAAATCCCAAATCATCTAGACATATGCCTAGGAATATCTCAAAGAAAAATGATAAATTAAAGCTTGAGGTATTAGAGAAAGAAAATCAAGTCTTGAGGTCAAGACTTGACTCTCTAGAAAAGGCTCTTGGGGATTTGACTCTAGGGTTTAAGGGTCAAAAACCAATGTCCAAGGACAAGAAAGGTTTGGGTCACAAACCTAAGTCCCAAGTGGTCAAGCCCACTTATCATAATGTTCCATTCGATTATGGAACAAAATCTAGGGCTAGGAAGACCATCACCAAGGTCACAAGGGGAGTCACCCCTAGAGTTGATCTTGATGAGTCCCAAATGACCAAGGCTTCAAAGCCTAGGAGGGTCATTAGAAGGGTTGCTAGGGAAGTCATCCCTAGTGAATACTTAGTGAACCCAATGATCTCCAATAGGTATTGGGTTCCTAGGAGCGTGATTTCATCACGCTAGATGAGTTAGGGTGTGCCAACCTTACTTGAATAGGTAGTTAACCTAATCATGGCAAAAGGTGGCACTTTAGGAATTTTCAAGGTGCCATCAAGCCTTGAAAATGAAAGTGAATATTATTCCTAAGGTGATTAGAATGTGCCAACCACATTTGAGGAATTTTCTGGAATCAATCTAGTTGGCACATAGTGATCTAAAAGTCTTGAGGATATGATTTTAGGTCTATTACACTTAGGAATATAGAAATTATGGTAAAATGGTCAAAATTATCAAAAATGGCAACTAAGGCTAGAATTAGGTATTTTCTATACCTTTATGTGCTATTTGCCATATATTGTTTGTCATATGTCATGTCATGACATCATATTTATTTTATGATCATTTAAAATGTCATGATAATGCTTAGGTTATTTATATGTCATGTTTTATTTAAGTTTCAAACTTTATGCCATGACATCATGACATTGGCACATGTTTTCATTTATGATACCATTCTATGCCATGTCATCATCTCCTGCATTAATAATCAATTGAATTGATTTAAGGATGAAAAACACATTTTGATATTGAGATCAAATTTGTGTTTAGAAAATGCATGAGACCTTAATCTAAGATACCTAAACCCATATCTCACATCAAAATTGCCATGGATGTGTTTGATACACTTTAGATGTGTGTGAGATATTAGGATCATGAATTAGGATCAAGGTGCATAGTTCTTGTACCTAGATGAGCCTAATTCAAGAAATGGAGGATCATAGGGAAAACTTGTGTACAAGTCATGTACATATAGTCCTAAGATTATGATCCTAAATTAAAGGGTTTAAAATCATTTCAAAATTGATTTGAAAAACCTTGATGAAGCTTTCCTAGTGATTGCATTCATCATTGAACATTGTGATACAAAGTTGAGTTAAACTTGAACTATTTCAAAGTTTTTGAACTTTGTATCAAGATTGAAAAATGGAAGTTATTTTCATAGAAAACTATTTTTCCATGATAGTGTATGATATGAGGAATGTATCCTCAAAGTTTCGTAACTTTTGGAATTTTCTTGAATTTATTAGGAGTTTCTGATTTTTTGGAAGGGGAAATCAGAAGTTCTGATTTCAGTGGCTGGATCGGTCCGGGGACCGATCCAGGGAAGATCTGATCGGTCTGCGGACCGATCCAGAGTATTTTGGATCGGTCTGCAGACCGATCCAGTGAGTTCCAGTAGCACGAGTGCGATCTGGTGAAGGGCTGATCGGTCTGGGGACCGATCAGGGCGTGCCGAATTTCTGATTTTTCAGCTGTTGTCTGAAATTTCAGTTATGGAAGTGGTGTTTTGGATTTCTAAAGGTTTGAAACTGTCCAAGACATTGTTGGTGCAATGGTCAAGGGGGAGTTGACCTTTAGGGGGAGTTTTACCTAATTGTCAAGGGGGAGTTGACTTTTAGGGGGAGTTTTTACTCCTTAAGACTTTTGAGGATTAGTGATATGGGACTATCACTAAGTTGATTGTTGAGTTTAGTGTCAAGGGAGAGATTAAGAGTTTCAATGAAAGGTATGAGACTTTCATTAGGAAGAAACTTTTGACCTTGATACCCTCCTTTTTCTTTTTGATGTGTGTCAAAAAGGGGAGAGTATTCATTGGAGAATTATTGGAGAACCCAAGTTAGGTTATCGGGTTAACCTAAGCTAGGGAAAGAATGTCAAGGAATGTTCAAGAAAAGAACATTGGAATTCTTTTTGATGTGTGTCAAAAAGGGGGAGAATTATTGGAGAACCCAAGTTAGGTTATCGGGTTAACCTAAGGGGAGAATGTCCAGAGAATGTTTAAGGAAAGAACATTGGACACTGGAAGATGGTTGGAAAACCTAAGTTAGGTTATCGGGTTAACTTAACTTGATTATGGGTTTTGTCAAACATCAAAAAGGGGGAGATTGTTGGTGCAACCTTAGGTCAAGGTTGACCTGGTTGACCCGACTCGAGGTGACTTGACTCGAGTTGTATTTTGATGTTTGACTTGGGAAGATTGTCGGTGCAACCTTAGGTCAAGGTTGACCTAGTTGAGTTGCATGTTGATGTTTGACACTCGTGAGAGAGTTCTATTCTTGATGTGAGACAAGAATAGATGGTTGGGAGATTATTGGTCCAACCCTAGGTCAAGGATTGACCTGGTTGACCTGAAAAGTCCAAGTATGGAGCTTGGCAAGTGGGAAAGTCCTAACTGGAATGTTAGGCAGTGTGGAAAGTCCTGGTGAGTGAAGCCAGGCAGTGGGAAAGTCCTAACTGGGATGTTAGGCAGTGTGGAAAGTCCTGGTGAGTGAAGCCAGGCAGTGAGAAAGTCCTAACTGGGATGTTAGGCAGTTGGAAAGTCCTGGTGAGTGAAGCCAGGCAGTGAGAAAGTCCTAACTGGGATGTTAGGCAGTGTGAAAACCCTAGTGAGTGAAGCTAGGTGAAAGTCCTGGTGAGTGAAGCCGGGCAAGGGAAAATCCAGATGGATCAAGGGTGATCGGACATCTGGTGATGGGAAGTCCAAGTAGGTCATAGGAGTGACCGGATACTTGGCACGAAGAGGAAAGTCCAAGTGGGTCAAAGGGATTGACCGGACACTTGGTGGGGAGTCTTAGCAGGTCAAGGGAGTGACCGGATGCTAAGCATGATGTACCAATAGGTCAAGGTTGACCGGATATTGGTTTGAAGGTTTAGGACTTGGTTTGGGAAAAAACCAAGCTCTGGATCGGTCTGCAGACCGATCCGGATCGTTGTGTATCGATCGATCGGTGACCGATCGGATAACAAGGCAAAGCGCAGATTCGTGAGCTTCTGATCGGTGCGGGACCGATCAGCATAGCTGATCGGTCTCCACGACCGATCGAGACGCAAGAGAGGTGGGATCGATGCGTGGACCGATCCATTGTGGCTGATCGGTCCAGCCGATCAGAAACGAATAGAAAGTTGGGCACTACGTGGGCGATCGATCGGTCAGGGACCGATCGGACCCTGATCGGTCCCGGCCGTCGGAAGGTTCTGACCGATCGGTGGAGCTCGATCGGTCCCGATTCAACCGCTGAGTCACAACGGGTCGCCCGTCTTCTCCGGCTTCGTCTTGTGCGTGTTCGCAGGTTATAAAAGGCGATCAAGGCTTTGGTGCAACTGTTTTCTTCTTTCTGATTACTGCGATTAGAGCTTTGCTGAGCTCTCATTGTGCTGAAGCTCTGCGTGAGTTTCCTGCTGGTTTTCTAGCTGAGTTTGGATCCTAGAAGCTGCTGTTTCATCTGGGTTCCAATCGACAACAAGAGGCAAGCAAGTGTTTTTACATTCCTGTTGTTCTTGTGTTCTTGTTCTTCTTGTACTCCTTATTGCTGTTGCAAAGATTGTGGTGAGGTTTCTCCACCCCGAAGGAGTTTATATTAGCCGGTTCTCCGGGGACTCATCCACCGACGGATTGATAGGGCTCGTCCACCTTACGGACACGCCGAGGAGTAGGAGCATCATCTCCGAACCTCGTACATCGCTGTGTTAAGGTTTGATATTCTTCCTGTCGTTTCTAGTTTATTTTTCCGCTGCGCTAATGAATTGTAGGAAGAAACGAGTGATTTGGGGCGGCTATTCACACCCCCCCTCTCTAGCCGAGTACGTAGGATCCTAACAATCTCTGCCATCTAGAAAAGGGCTCACCCGAACCCAAGTCCCGGTCTTCTCGAGCAGGCTTCCGCTCCGGCTTCTCGTCCCTCGGAATCACCGTGTGGTTCCTTCTCGTCCGCCAGCATACTCATCTGCAGTCTTCGTCCCTCGGTCGCACCGAGCCCGTCGGCTCTCTCCCGTGCCGACCTTCTCGCTAGCTGCGTCTCTTGCTCCCCGAGCAATCTTCCTCTCCGGCTTCTCGTCCCTCGGAACCAGCGCACGCTTCCTTCTCGTCCGCCGGGGTACTCTTCCACGGTACCTCGTCCCTCGGACGCACTGAGCCCGTCGGCTCTCTCCCCGTGTCGTCCTTCTCGCTAGCCGCGTCTTCCGCTCGACTACCTGTGCTCCTAAGCTCCTGCACACTTAGACACAAGGTTAGAAACATACAGGATCTAACTTAACTTGTTGATCACACCAAACAACCTTGGGGTTTCAACAATCTCCCCCTTTTTGATGTGATCAACCCAAGTTAAGCTAGGGTTAAAATAGACATAAAAATAAACAATTTATATTGCAAAAATGTGCAACAAGATAGAAAAATTAAATTTCAAAAAATTTTAATTTTTAATTTCTACCTCCCCCTAGACTTATACTTTTTCTTCTCCCCCTTTGATCACATAAAAAATTGGGGTTGCAAGAAAAATCTAATGGTTGACACTTAGAAAAATTATAAAAATCTATTTAAATGATTTTTTGGAAAACATTTCTAAGTCAAAGAAAATTTCTAAGTCAAAAATAACTTTTGAAAAAATTCTTAAGTTTTCGTCATCAAGAATTAAGAACTTTCTAATCTGAAAACTTTATGCAAGAATTTTTTTTTAAAAAATTTTGAGAACATTTAGAAAAGAAATTTCTATCCATTTATTTATTTATTTATTTATTTTAATTCTAATGCTATTATCAGAAAGTTTTAAACTTCCATTTTAATTTATTATAACTTCTCAAATCACACTTTTCATATTTAAAGCGACCAATATTAAACATGCAAAAAATTGTATCATGTTAATTTCTATTATTAGTTTGTCGAAATTTTTTAATCGACAAGCTATTTCTTTTAACTTAATATCTCTTGTTATATTTTGAATTTCTAATTCACAAAAATATTTCAAGAATATAAATTCTAACTTGATAAAATTTTTTCGACAGAGGATTTTCTAATCCGAAAAACTCTTTCAAAAAAATAATTTATAATTCACAAAAATCTTTCGGCAATATTCCTAATTTGCAAAAATCTTGCGGCAACGTATTGATAGAATAAATCAACTGGTCAAGAGGTGGAAACCATACCTGACTTACCTTGTCGGCCGTTGATTCTCCCCCTATTGAATTGCTTTCTTCTGAAAATTCTCCCCCTTTCTCGATGCTCATCTCGGATGAGATTTCATCATCTGTAGGTGGGTCTTCCGCTATGATTGCTGTTTCGACAATTTCCTCGATCTCGGATTCGACTTCTCTTGATTCTTCATGAATCTTCAAGAGCTTTTCCCAAAGTTCTTTTGCGTTTTTGTATTTTCTAATTCTGTCGAGATCTTCATCTGGTATTACGCTTAGAATATGAAATTCTGCCTGAGCGTTTGCCATAGACCCGTCACGTTGCTCATTGGACCAATGGTGATACTCGAGTTCTTCTCCATTCGTTGCCTTTGGTGCTTCATAACCAGGTTTCATTATTAAAGAAATACCAAAATCAGTGTTTAGATATACCTCCATTTGTTTCTTCCATAAAGAAAACTCCCCCTCGAATGCTGGTGGGTATTCGCTAGCTCCAACCATCATTTTGTTGCATCAGTTGGCGGTTAGTCCTCCTGAGGCGTACTTGGCTCTGATACCACTTGTTGGTCCCTTTGGAGGCCGGCTAGAAGGGGGGATTGGATATCCTGCAATCACAAAAATAAAAACACCCTTCTCGAACTCTTAAACTAATACTTGCATAAAGAATAAGCAGAAAGTAAATAGAACATTAAAAGAAGATGACAAGTATTTACTTGGTTACAACCGGGGAGGTTGTTAATCCAAGGCAAATGTAGTACTAAATACTCCTTCAGGTGGAGAAGCCTCGTACAACAATGAAGCACAGAAACAGAAGCTTAACTCTAAACTAAAGCACACAAGTGTTGGAATTACAATTCGTGAGTTAATTGAAAGCTTCTGGACCAAACTATATTTATAGCCTTGGTCGGGGTGCCCCGAAGGGTTCCGGGCGCCCTGGGAGGGGGGTAAAACTTTATCCCCGAACGTCGAGATAGAGAAAGACTCGTTTTGGTCAAACTTCAAGATTCGGGCGCCCCGGTACGTTTCGGGCTGTTCCGAGCGCCCGGAATGGTTCCGGGCGCCCCGAAGCCTAAAGTCAACTAGTGTTGACTTTTTCATCTGGGGACCACTGCTCCGGTTCAGTTCGCCTCGGTCTGGGTCTTTAACTCCGGATCTGCTTGCTTAGGTGATCTCTGCCATCCGGAAAAGGGCTACCCAAACCCAAGTTCCGGTCTTCTCGAGCAGGCTTCCGCTCCGGCTTCTCGTCCCTCGGAATCGCCGTGTGGTTCCTTCTCGTCCGCCAGCGTACTCATCCGTAGTCTTCGTCCGTCGGTCATACCGAGCCCGTCGGCTCTCTCCCGTGCCGACCTTCTCGCTAACTACGTCTCTTTCTCCCCGAGCAATCTTCCGCTCCGGCTTCTCGTCCCTCAGAACCAGCGCACGCTTCCTTCTCGTCCGCTGGGGTACTCTTCCGTGGCACCTCGTCCCTCGGACGCACCGAACCTGTCGGCTCTCTCCCCATGCCATCCTTCTCGCTAGCCGCGTCTTCCGCTCGATTACCTGTGCTCCTAAGCTCTTGCACACTTAGACACAATGTTAGAAACACACAGGACCTAACTTAACTTGTTGATCTCACCAAAACAACCTTGGGGTTCGAACAGAAGGTACGTAGGAAGCCAGGCTGGAGGCACCCTCATGGAGGCTTGAGGCACCTCTGACGGCATTGAAGGCGCATTCCAAGGGATTGGAGATACCCTCGAGTGGATAGGTGAAGACCGTTTCAGAGCTTATCTACACCGCGGATCCGGCGGTTATGGAGGCACCCTCAAGGGGCTTGGAGGTGCCTTCAACGTCCCTTATATGGAGATCTTGACCAACAACTCTATTCATCAATTCCCAAGTGATCTTTCAACTGTTTGCTGCTAATGAGATGTTCCGGCTGAGCCATTTCAAGATCCCGACGACCTGAAGCTGTGAATTTTAAATTCCTATTTTCGGTATAATTTCTATTTAATTTCATTGTAATATTCCTGTAAACATTTTTGCTATTATACTTGTTGCCCAAAGTAAACGCTCAACGAGCGTGGGCCTTGGAGTAGGAGTCGCCCAAGGCTTCGAACCAAGTAAAAATACTTGGGTCTTTTTGTGTGTGGTTTTTTAATTATTCCGCTGTGTTACTCGAATGTTTTCAAATACGAAAAGCGAAAGCCACGAGAGCTATTCACCCCCTCAACGTGTCTCGATCCAACAATTGGTATTAGAGCGGGGTCGCTTCGATTTGGTGCAACCACCAGTCAAGCATATTTTTCGTCATGATTTTCTATTTTTCGGAGTCGATCGGAATCGATATTCTTGCCCCGTTCCGATCTAATTTTTTGTAATCGAAGTTTTTCTTGAAGTTGGTGCAACACCACTCGAGATCACTTTTTATTCTTTTTATCGCACTACTAATCCAGGATCAAGTCCTGGGATAAGTTTTGTTCTATTTTTCTTGTGCAAGTTTCAATGGCTCTCCAAGAAGGCTATAACACTGCCTGCCCACCGCTCTTCACCAGAGATGACTTCGGTTACTGGAAGGGCCGGATGAAGTCGTACCTTTAAACTAATTTCGAGGTCTAGATGATCATAAAAACCGGTCTTAAACTTCCACTCGACGGCTCTGGAAAATCGGTATCGTGCATGCATGAACTAGGATGGAAGAATAATCAAGAAAGTAGAAGCAAACGCCAAAGCAACCTGTACACTTCAGTGTGTCCTAACCAAGGAAGAGCTGAACCACGTCGGCCCATTCTCGAGTGCCAAAGAATTGTGGCAAAAGCTGATCGAGTTGCATGAGGGTACGTTCGACACTAAGATAAGTAAGAGGGATCTAATTCTAAATAAATTATTAAATATAAAATTGCAAGAAGGAGAAACGGCGAGCCATTTGCATGCACGCATTCAAGATCTCCTCAATGGTCTCCACGTAATTGGACAAAAGGTGGAAAATAGAGATATAATCAGATATTCACTTAATGCTTTTCCGAGGACTACCCTGTGGGCATCCATGGTAGATGCTTACAAGGTATCTAAGGATCTCTCTTCAATTAAATTAGATGAACTATTTGCTGAATTTGAATTGCATGAACAAGTTAACGCTCGATCGACCGAGAAAGGTATAGCTTTGGTTGCAGGTACAGGCAGATTGTGCGAATCAAAACCAAGATGCAGAATCAAACTGGAGTCAGAAAAGAACCAGACTCGGACGATGATGACGACGAGCTCACGGTCGAACTCGTCAACCTAGTGAGAAGATTCTACAAAAAGAAGAAAGGCTTCAACAAGAAGGACGTCAAAAAGGTGATCCAGTCCAAGGAGGCCCAACCAAAGGTGAAGTTCGAAGTAACATGCTACGATTGTAACCAAAAGGGGCATATCAAAGCCAATTATCCGAACCATAAAGATGCGAAGAAACAAAGAAGGAAGAAGGCTCTGAAGGCGACCTAGGACGAATCTTCCTCAGAAGAGTCCAACGATGAAGAGCTCGAACAGACGAGTTTTCTTGCAATTACGGCCCGGGACCAAATCAACGAATCCGGAAGCGAGGATAAATCGGAAGCTGAGTCCAAAAGAAGCCATAGATCCGTATCTGATTCCGAAGGGTCCAATCCCTCTGTAAGTACTTCTTGTTTGTACAATTTAATTAATTATCTGATGCATAAATTAGCTAAATCCAATGTTAAGATCAAGTCACTTCTAAAGGAGGTAACAACCCTTAAAGAAGTGACTAACTCCGAATCCTTGACTGACTCTGTTCAGATTGGAACCTCAACTCAAGTCTAAGCTTGAGGAAGAGATTTCAGCCTGAAAACTCAAGTCAAGGATTTGAAGATAACATTGAAACGGTTTGCACTGGGTTCCAAGAATCTTGACCTAATTCTTGGAAAACAGAAGGCCGTATACAATTGATCCAGACTAGGATTTAAAACTAAAAGAAAATACCGGTCTTATCTATCACTTAATAGACCAAATAGAAAGGTAATCCAAGCATGAGTACCTAAGTCCAACTTGGCCAACCAAGTTGGACTTGGTAAATATTGGGTCCCCAAGGATCAAGTCTATTACCTTGATAGACCATATCGAGGCTATGATCTAGGGGGAGTCAATAGAAAAACTATCCTTATTAATAATTAGAATTGTTTGATGATTGTTTTTCTTTTCTTTATGCATGCTTAGATTAGGCTAGATTAAGGACCTAGGCATAATTTACACTTGATTAGTTAGTCCTAGGAGTTTCAAAAAGAAAATTAAATATATAATTTCTTTGAAAGACTCTATCTAGAAGTGGTGGATGATCTTATACCCAAGAAGGCCTAGTGCCTCGCTACAACCTGGGAGCCAATATTTGAAATATGTATTTAATTGACTAATTGGAAAACCTAAGTCTAACTCAAATGTAAATTAATCCTTAGATATAATCTAAATTAAAGATAACCATCTCATAAAAATACATAAGATTTCCTGATTGATAACTTAGAATCGGGTGAGATGGATCTAGGATGAATTTAGTCAAAATTAACTAACTTAACCAATTTAATTTAACCCAATCAAAATTAATCAACTTAATAATAAATAAATTAATCTAATCTAATTAATTAACTTAATCTAATTAACTAACTTAACTAACTTAATTAACTTAATCTAATTAATTAACTTAATCTAATTAACTAACTTAACTACTTAATTAACTTAATCTAATTAATTAACTTAGCTACTTAATTAACTTATTCTAATTAATTAACTTAATCTAATTAATTAACTTAACTACTTAATTGACTTATTATAATTATTTAACTTAATCAAAATTAACACAAATTAAATATAGCTTAATTACTTAACTCAATTACATCTATCTAATAAATTAAGCATAACTTAATGTCTTAACAATCTTAATTAAATTAAACTCAATACGAATAAAAAACGTTGGAGTAGGAATCGTCACAAGCTTCGAACCAAGTAAATCCTTGGTGTGTTAGTGATTGCATTGTTTCTGTTTCTTTATTTTTGCTCCATCAATTCTGTGTTTTTTGAAAAGTAAAATAGCCACGAGTGCTATTGACCCCCCTAGCACTTCTTGATCCTACATACTTAATAAAAGTGGTCGAAGCTTTATTAGAATTCTCTCTACATAAGAGGATCACATTCAATGATTCTTATGGTTATACAATATATTTACAATGATTCCTATAAATAGTGCATAAATCTCAGACCTGATAAAATCGTAATAGAATTTTACTATAAAAAATAACAACAGAATTTTGTTATAAAAAATCATAACAGAATTCTATTATATAAAATTATAACAAAATTTTATTACAAAAAATCTTAATAGATTTTTCTTCCGTGGCATCCATCGTATTGGCCTTCATCCAAATATGAGCCACTCGTCAATAATCTATACCTTGACAAATATTCACCCCTTTGAAGAGCACGACTATCTAGACAAAAATCCACCTGGATCTCTAGGTCTAGGGTTTCTTCTTTTAACATATAGAGATATGAATCAAGTTAAATCAATGCTTGAACTTCTTTTTAGTCATTGGCTTTGTCAGCATGTCTGCAGCATTGTCTATAGTGTGAACCTTCTCAAGTTAAATGTCCCCAGAAGCAATCAACTCTCTAATCTTATAAAACCTCATATCAATGTGTTTAGTTCTTGCATGATATACCTAATTCTTTGCCAAATAGATAGCACTCTAATTATCGCATAACAACTTGACTCCACCTTGTTGAACTCCCAGTTTTCTGACCAACCCTGTAAACCATAAAACTTCCTTCGCTGCTTCAGCTGCTACTATGTACTCTGACTCCGCAGTAGATAATGTAACAATAGATTGTATCATAGATTTCTAACAGATAGGTCCTCTTGCCACAGTAAAAACATATCCTATAGTAGACCTCTTATCATCTAAATATCCTGCATGGTCTGCATCTACAAACCCAGCAACTAAAGGATCTTCCAATTGTTTACTGAATATGATGTCATAATCAGCTGTATTTCTCAAGTATCTAAAATTCACTTTACTACAATGTGGTTGACCACGATTTAAGAGAAACTTTCTCTCCAAACTATTTGCTTGCTCCAAATTTGGTCTTGTGCAAACCATGGCATACATCAGACAACCAACTGCACTGGCATAAGGAACCTTTGATATCTCTTAGATCTTGTCATCCATCTTTAGACACTATGTACTTGATAACTTGAAGTGATGCACTAGGGGTGTGTTCACTGACTTTGTATTCTTTATGTTGAACCTATCCAACACCTTCTCCACATAGCTACATTGAGACAATCATAATCTCCCTATAGCTCTATTCCTGTGAATCTCCATCCCAAGAATCTTCTTGGCCTCTCCCAAATCTTTCATTTCAAATTTCTTGCTCGGTAGCCTCTTCAATTTGTCGACCTCTTTCATCTTCTTCGCAACAATAAGCATGTTATCTTCATATAGGAGTAAGAAAACTAGTTATTCATCTTCAAAGATCTTCACATATATGCAGCAATCATACTCACATCTCCTATATTCATTGTGAATCATTTATGAATCAAAACATTTGTACCATTATCTAAGAGATTGTTTCAATCCATAGAGCGATTTTTTCAACTTACAAACCAACCACTTTTGTCTGGGCTAACTAAATCTCTCAGGTTGTGACATAAAAATCTACTCCTCCAAATTTCCATGAAAAAATGTCATCTTCGAATCCATTTGCTCTAGCTACAAATCGTGATGTACCATCAAAGCCAACACGACTCTAATTGACATATGTTTTACTACTGGAGAGAAAATTTCTTCATAGTCAATCATCTTTCTCTGTGAATACCCCTTTGCTATCAATCGAACCTTGAACTTCACTTCTTCTCCTTCTGACATTGCTTCTTTCTTCTTGAATATTCACTTGTATCCTATAGCTGTCTTTCCTTCAGGAAGTTCCACTAGATCCCACGTTTGGTCCTTATGCAATGACTCCATCTCCTCTGCCATAGTACCCATCCACTTGTCCTTCTTAGAGCTGTGTATCACCTCCTAAAAAGATGTAGAGTCTCCGCTACTAGTAATAAGTGCATAAGATACCAAGTCTTCAAATCTGTATCTGGTGGGTAGTTTTATGACTCGTCTCATTCTACCACCAGCTATAGTGCGATGCTCCATGTGCTCTGAGCTAGAATCATTAAAGTCATGAATCTCTAGCTCCACTTGCACAACATCTTTCTCCATGTTACTCTGTGGTATTTCCTTTTCTTTTTCCAGAGTAGGCTGTAGCATAGCCTTTTCGTCAAACACCACATCTCTACTAATCACCACCTTGTTTACCTTAGGATCCCAAAGCTTGGAGCTTTTAACTCCTTTCTGATACCCCAAAAAAATGTACTAATTTAACTTCACATCCATCTTTGATCTTTCCTCACTAGATATATGCATATAAGCTGGACATCCAAAAACTTGAAGATGAGAGTAATCTAATTGATTCCCTGTCCATACTTCCTCTGATACTTTGCCTTCTAGTGCTGCCCTTGGTGATCTATTAATGACATAACATTCCATGTTAACTGCTTTCGCCTAGAAATTCTTTGCTAGCCCTGCATTCAGCCTAAGGCATCTTGTCTTCTCAATGATTGTCCTTTCAACCTTTTCGCTATCCTGTTATGCTTAAGTGTCTTGTGAATCGAGAAATACCTCATTATCTCATGCTGCTCACAAAATTCCTCAGTCCCATTGTCCAACCTAAAGCATTTGATCTTCCTTCTGGTCCCATTCTCCACTTCAGTTTTCCACAGTTTAAACTTTACAAAAGTTTTTAACTTGTGACTCATAAAGTATACACAAACCTTTTGTGAGTAATCATCAGTAAAAGTTACAAAATACAAGTGCCCTCCACGTGATGCTACATTGGCTGGTCCCTAGAGATTCGTATGTACATAGTCCAGATTCCCCTCCGTCTTATTTGTTTCTATTTTGAATTGCACTTTGCTCTGTTTCCCAAGAACACAGAATTTACATAATTCAATCTTGTACATATTGACACCCTTCAACAAATCTCTCTTATGAAGTTTTAACATCCAATGTTCCCCTATATGACCTAACCATATATACCACAAGGCGGTACTATCTGATTCAGACTCCACCAAGGCGACTCGACCTACAACTGTAGTCCCTATCAACTTATAGATGTTCCCTGCTAAATTTTATCCTTTCATTATCGTTAGAACTCCCTTGCTAACTTTTATCACCCCGCTTACTGATTTATAACTACAACCAATAGCATCTAGTGTGCCTAGTGAGATCAAGTTCTTCCTTAGCTTTGGTATATATCTGACATCACATAGGGTTCTAATCATACCATCAAACATCTTGATTCTGACATTTCTTATGCCGATAACTTTGCATGATGCATCATTTCCTATCAACACAGAACCAAAATCCACTGTCCTATAGGTGTCAAACCAATCATTGTTTAGAGATATGTGATATGAACATGCAGAGTCTAAAATCCATCAATCTGTCAGCTGCTCTAAATTTGGCATAACTGATAGCACATCTCTATCACCGCTCTTTGAATTTTTCACTTCAACTATGTTTGCATACTTTGCCAAACTATCTTTATTCTCTACAACATGTTTCTTTATCTCTAGACAATCTCCCTTGATATGACCTTTGCCTCCACATTCGTAGCACGTGATCACCTTCTTCCTTCTTGACTTAGACAAGTCTTGTTGTTGTTACCCGATCCATGTCGAGATTTGCTCCTACCATACTCTTGGTTGCTATTTACCACAAGTTCTTCTCCCTGAGAAACTTTATCACTTGTTTTCTTCCTTGGTGAAAACCTAGCAATACAACTAAGATCTCCTCCAATTTGAGAGTTTCCTTACCCTACATCAAATTAGAGAATTCAACAACATCAGCGCCTTATCTTTGATCTTCACATCAATCTGCTTCAGATCACTCACAATCTGGTTGAATACTTGATGTGTTGGCTTAGATCAATTCCTTCTATCATCTTTAGCCCGAATAATTTCCACTTGAGATACAACTTGTTTGTCAATGACTTTGACATATATCAGCTTTTGCCAAACTGTCACCAATGACTCCTCGTCCATGACATGGTATATCACATTATCCATAAGACAAAGCATGATTGTTGCTATTACCTTCGCCAGAAGTTCTTCCCAATCTAATCTCTCCATGCTTTCCTATTTCCTTTCTCCTAGTGCCTTCACCATGTCTTGTTGCAGCAACAAGTCCTTGACCCTTCTTTGTCATAATCTAAAGTTTCCAGTTCCATCAAACTTCACCATATCAAACTTCACAGAAGTCATCCCTGACATGTTGAAGAAATCTGCCAAAACATATAACTCTGATACCAATTGTTGCACAAAGATGGGGCAACACCTCTCAACCTCTAATGTAAAAGAAGAGGAAGAGAGAAAGAGATCGCGCTGAGCAATAAGACAAAGACACACAAAAGGAGAAAACATGAGAAAGGAGAAGAAGAAGAGAAAGAAGAAGAGTTACCATAGTTTAGCAGCTTGTCTACTCCACAAAAACGGTCGGAGCTTTATTAGAATTCACCCTACATAAGAGAATTACATTCAATGATTCTTATGATTGTACAATAGGTTTAAAATAATCCCAATAAATAGTGCATAAACTCCAGACTCGATAAAATTGTAACAAAATTTTGTTATAAAAAATCACAACAAAATTTTGTTATGAAAAATTATAATAAAATTCTGTTATCTAAAATCGTAACAGAATTTTATTATAAAAAATCTTAATAGATTTTTCTTCCATGACATCCATCACATTGGTCTTTATCCAAATATGAGCCACCCATCAACAGTATGTATGCATGAACATATGAACATCCTAACCTACATAAAATAACAATTATACTATTATTACAAAACCTCATTGACTCAACAAAAGAAAGAAAATAATAAACATCGGCTGCAAAACAGAAGAATAAAACAACGAACAACAATCTAAACTCAAATGGGATTAGCAACCAGGACCTCTAAATGACACAACCCATCCTCTATCTGCTAACCTAAAAGTCAAAGAAAAAGCAAAGGGTAGTGAGTATAAAAACTCAATGGGTATATGAAAATAGTGCATAATGTTGGATCAAGATCGCGCTAGGGGGAGTGAATAGTGCTCGTGGCTTTCACGCGTTTCAGATTCGAAAAACTCGACGAGTAAGCAGTAGAATATAAAGAAATAACAAACACACACAAAGACACCAAGGGTTTACTTGGTTCAGAGCCTAGGGTGACTCCTACTCCAAGGCCCGCGATCTTTGATCGCTTTTCAATAGGCAACAACTATAAAATCGATAAGAGTACAATAAGTGTTTACAATTAAATGTACTGAAAATAAAACTTATATCGACAACTAGAGATGAAGAAAATGCAGCTTTGGGTTGTCGGGTACTTGCAACAGTACTTCTGGGTCATCTTGTTAGTAGCACACGAGAGAAGGTCACTTTAGAATTGATTGATTCAAGCTACTGCTTGAACACCCCTTTTATACACTGCTAGAAGCGCCTCAAACCTCATCCAAGGAGCCTCCAAGCCTCCCGAGTCAGCCGCGTGGATCAGCGCAGAAACCTTCGTCGCTTATCTTGCTTGAGGCGCCTCTATGGCCAGTCCAAGGCGCCTCCAAGCCCTGCTCCAAGGCGCCTCCAGCTCCATCCGAGGTGCCTCCAGCTCCTCTTCGCAGCCAGCTTCTATTTTGCACTCAAGGCGCCTCCAAGCTCCATGGAGGCGCCTCGGACACTGTTCATCCGAGGCTTAGCTTGTTCCTTTTATACCTGCAAGACACGTTAGTCCCAAAACAACAACATTGTTGGTTGCTATACGGAATATCGTACCGGTTCCCTTGTACAAAAATTTTGTACAAGTCCTGAACCATTCCTAACAACCTATTGTGTTCTTTAGAAATTAAATTAGGAATCGTAAGCGGAACTTAACATTATTGATTCCAAATTTAACTTATCTGTTCTTAGAGGTTTAGACTTGGATCGCAAACGATGCTTAACATTATTAATCCAAGTCCACCCATGTTACAAAGTTGATTAAATATTTATTTCTAAAATAGGCTTCCAGGTTAAACATGGCGAGGCACTAAGCCTTCTTGGTTATGGGATCATCCGCCACTTCCTTGACAAAGTCTTTTAAAGAAATTCAATATCCAATCTCCTTATAGTAACCCTAGGTTTAACTAATAAGAACAATCGAATCACAAGATCGAAAAAGAAAAGAAAAGAACACAAACTCGAATCACAAATTTGAAACCTAGAATCATATGCCTCTTGTGTTTGGTATTTCAAAATCTATACAAAGAAAACTAGTATGATGCGGAATAGAATTACTAGTTATACCTTTCTTTGTAAGCAACAACCTCTTGATCTTCTATCATATTCCTCTTCTTATCTCAGATGTCGTGTGGGAGACGATCTACCGAGACGAGAACCACCCAAGATTCCTTCTTCTTCAACAAGTTTCGGCCACCACAAGATCTCCAAGAAAAGATGAGGTTCGACCACCACCATCAAGCTCCAAGGGATATTAGAAACAAAGCCTCCTATCTCTCCTTCTTCCTCTAACAATATCCGGCCACCAACAAAAACTCCTTGAGATGAAGGTGTCACCAGCCAAGGAAGAAGAATAGGAGATGGACAGGAAGAGAGGGGCCAGCCAACAACCAAGGAAGAGAGGAACCAATAGAAGAGATATTGTTCTAAGGTGAGACACCTCTACCATCTCTTTTATATTCCTTGGTCTTGGCATATAAGGAAATTTAATTATAATTAAAATTCCCTTATTCTCCTTGCCATTGGTTAATAAGGAAAATTTAATTAAAATTCCTTTTAACCCATGTTATGGCCGACCACACCATCATGCTCCAAATAAGGCAAGTTTTAAACACAAAATTAAAACTTCCTTATTTGTTTCCGGAAATTTTTAAAATAAAAATTTCTCTATTAATTTTTTTTCCCTTCATGGTTAGTTATAAAAGGAAATTTTATAAATTAAAATCTCTCTATTAAAACATGTGGATGATTTCCAAAAAGGAAAGTTATCTTTAAAATTAAAATCTTTCTCTCAATCTACAAATAAGGAAAGATATCAAATCTTTTCTTAATCTTTTGTAGAAACTATAATAGGAAAGATTTAATTTTAAAACTCTCTTTTATATCATCAAGATGGTTACAAAAAAGGAAAGTTTTACCCAAAATTAAAATTTTCCTTTTAACTACAAATAAGGAAAGATATCAAACCTTTCACTTAATCCTTTGTAGAAGGCTATAAAAGGAAAGATTTAAATTTTAAACTCTCTTTTAAAATCATGGTATCCACATATGGAAAGATTTTAAATAAAATCCCTTTTATTCTTTACGTGGCCGGCCACACCAAGCTTGGGCTCCAAGCTAGGGTCGGCCACTTATACTTGGCTCAACCTATGGTTTGGCCGACCCAAGCTTGGAATCCAAGCTTGCTTGGCCGACCACCTAATGGTTGGGTAAGAAGGTGGGTATAGGTGGGTATACCACTTTATAAATAAGAGACTACGATAGGGACCAAGACAAGGAATTAGTTTTGGTCTCCCGATGAAATTAAGCTTCCCTTATTCGCCCTGAACACCCAACTTAATTTCATCAATAATAATTCATACCACTAAAGAATTATTATCGAACTACCGCACCAATCCCAAATTACATTTTGGGCTCCTTCTTATTATGAGTGTATTAGTCTCTCTGTGTTTAAGATATAAAATGTCCACTAATTAAATGAGTTACTGACAACTCACTTAATTAATATCTAGCTCCAAGAGTAGTACCACTCAACTTCATTATCATGTCGGACTAAGTCCACCTGCAGGGTTTACATGACAATCCTTATGAGCTCCTCTTGGGGACATCATCAACCTAGATTATTAGGACACAGTTTCCTTCTATAATCAACAACTCACACTATAAATAATATCATTTCCCAACTTATCGGACCTCTTGATTTATCGAATTAAATCTCACCCATTGATAAGTCAAAGAAATAAATACTAGATATATATGTTTGTTATTATATTAGGATTAAGAGCACACACTTCCATAATAACAAAGGTCTTGTTCTTTTATTCAGTCAGTATAAAAAGAACTTACCTTAAATGGTCCAGCTCAATACACTTAGAGTGTACTAGTGTAATTTTATAGTTAAGATAAACTAATATCAAATTACACTACAACTACTCCAATGGTTTGTTCCATTCCATCTTAGTCGTGAGCTACTGTTTATAATTTATAAGGAATTGATAACATGATCTTCTGTGTGTGATACCACACACCATGTTATCTACAATATAAATTAATTGAACAACTACACTTAGCATAAATGTAGACATTTGACCAATGTGATTCTTTATTTCAAAAAAAAATGTTTACAAAAAGCTAGGCTTTTAGTATACACTCTAACAAACATACCCTGCAAGACAAAGTTAGAACAGATATAAACATGATAAATCAAGTGATCGACAGTCATCGGACTGTCCGGGTCTAACTTCTGATTTCCAACCGGAACCCCTAGGTCAACCCGACGCCTACTGTTCCATCTGCGGGGAACGCGCCCTCACCTACTCCCCTCAAGAGAGATTACCTGATGTCAGTCCGGTCCTCCAGACCGACTGAACTTTCTGCCTAGGTTTACCACCCCCTAGGACCTAGGGTTACCGCCCCCTAGAGTTTTTCTCCACCTAGGGTTACCTCCTCCTAGGACCTAAGGTTACCCCCCCCCCCCCCTTTAGGATTTTCACCACCTAGGGTTACCGCCCCCTAGGACCTAAGGTTGCCGCCCCTTAGGATTTTCCTCCACCTAGGGTTACCACCCCCTAGGACCTAAGGTTACCACCCCTTAGGATTTTCACCTTGCCTAACCGCAACTAGGACTTTTGTTTAAGAACACTTAGGACTTTCCTGCAATCTCCATCAGGCATGTTAGATCATAAATAAACTTAACTTTGATTTCTTTGCCATTATCAAAACTTGGGCTCGATCGTCGGATGCTTCCCGCACCAACAATCTCCCCCTTTTTTATTATGGCAATTGAAATTCAAAGTTAAGTAAAATAGATGCATAAATGATCTTCAAAGTTTAAGTAAGAAACATAAGCAAGCTTAAGTAAATAAATTTAAATGCAAGCATAACTTAAGCTAAAACATACTTAAACTTTTAACGATGTAAGGCTCCCCTTTAATAAGAGCTTTAATTTAAATTTTAAATTTTGTTTTGAATTTTCTTACTCTCCCCCTTTGCCATATATCAAAATAAACAAGGGAGTAAAAAGGAACAGTGATTAATGGTCTTAGCTTATTTTTAACTTTTGAAAAATGTTTAGAAAAGATAAAGGCATTTAATACTTAGCTTTTAGGAGTTAATATTATTGTAAAACTTTTAGTTAAGTGAAACTTTTAACTTTTAGAAATTAATATTCTTGATTAAGTTTGAAAAATGACTTTAGCCAAGGAAAATTATTTTAACTTTGAAAAGTAACTCAGCTAAATTTGAAAAAATATTGAAAGGCTTAAAAAGCTAGGTAAGCTTGTAAAATGCTTAATTTGAAAAGTTAAATTTGAAAGGCTTTTTTGAAAAATATTTCATTAAATTCTTAAAGCCTTTTTAAAAGACATTTTCTTTATTTCGAAAAGCTTTTTGAACAATATTAAGTTAAAATTAAAAAAACTTTTTTGAAAACTACTTAGCTTAATTTTAAAAGAATCTAAAAAATATTTAGCTAAAAGAAGTTAAAAGATACTTAGTTTAGAAATATTTTTGCAAAAAGAATTGAATTTTGAAAATACTTAAAAAAACTTTAAAACACTTAGTTAAATTTGGAAACCTTGTAAATAATATTTATCAATTTTTGAAAGAGCTAAAAAACACTTAGCTAAATTTAATAAGCCTTTTGAGGGATATCTAGCTAAGATTTAGGTTAATTTGAAAAAATATTTGGTAAAGTAATTTGAAAATCTGGATTTTGAAAAGACTTCGAAAAAGACTAAGTTTTAAATAAGCTTGTAAAGTTGCAACTAAGGCCATTTTCACATAAGTTCAAGAAGTCCTAAAGTCCAAACATGAGTAACTTGAAAATATTGAAATTAATCATTTAGTTCCTGGGGCCAAATGTCTAACCATTTAGCTACTAGCTGGTTACCTAGAGGGTAACAACTTTCACTTGGTTAGTCAAGTTAAGTCAATGATCCAGTTAGATTTGACTAGGGCTGGATGACTTAACTTGATTAATGTAATGTTGGTTTAATGCCTAGACTCATGTCGATGCACAGACATAAGCATTCTGAAGTCCAGACAGTACTCTATGCATCTCACGTTATTCTAAGTTTCTCAAACACACGCAAGTTAAGCCTAGAGTGTTTGTGAGATGCTCTGGCTGAAACTAGAGGAACATGATTTCTAGGGGGTTAGTGCCTAGGCTAAGTCCAAATTTTGAAAGTCTAATAAAATTAGGATTTTGAAAACATTATTTTTCCTAAAATTTTGAAGGATACAAAAACCAAGCTGATTAAAGATAAGGAACATAAGGTCTATTCTACTAAGCACATTCCTATTTGTCTTCTAAGTGCATTGAACTCAAGTTCAGGTAAGGGCTTTGTGAATATGTCAACTAGGTTTGATTTGGACTCAACATAGTTAAGTACAATATCACCCCTAGCTACGTGATCCCTTACAAAATAGTGTTTTACTTCTATATGTTTAGTTCTTGAGTGGTGAATTGGATTTTTGGTTAGATTAATTGAACTTATGTTGTCAATTGAAATTTTATTGTGCTGATATTCTAATTGATAGTCTTTTAGGGTATACATCATCCATAATAGTTGAGATGCATATTCTCCTAGGGCTATGTACTCAGCTTCATTGGTTGATAGAGCAACATAATGTTGCTTTCTGCTTGACCAGCTTACTAGGCACTGACCTAGAAATTGACAGCTACCACTTATTCTTTTTCGATCTAGTTTGTACCCGGCATAGTCTGAGTCAGAATAGCCAGTTAGAGAAAGAGTGCAAGTCCTAGGGTACCATAGTCCTACATTTAGGGTTCCCTTAATATATTTAAGTATTCTTTTAACATGAGTTAAGTGTGACTCTTTTGCACAAGATTGATATCTTGCACACATACCTACTGTGAAAAGAATATCTGGTCGGCTTGCAGTTAGGTACAGTAGACTCCCTATCGCACTGCGATAGTATTTCGAGTCTACTGGTTTACCTTCTAAGTATGAGTCAACTTTAATATTAGTGGCCATTGGTGTATTAATATTTTTTGAGTTTTCCATTCCAAATTTTCTAACTAATTCCTTAGCATATTTAGTTTGATAATGTAAATTCCATCTTTGGTCTGTTTAATTTGTAAACCTATGAAAAAGTTCAGCTCGCCTACCAAACTCATTTCAAATTCATCTTCCATTAATTTGGTAAACTCTTTTAAAAATTTGGAGTTGGTGGATCCAAAAATTATGTTGTCTACGTAGATTTGAGCTATAAAGATGTCTTTTTCTAAGTTTTTTACAAAGAGGGTTGGATCTATTTGACCTTGGTTGAAGCCTTTTGATATTAGATAATTGGATAAGCATTCATACCAAGCCCTAGGAGCTTGTTTTAGTCCATATAGGGCCTTTTTTAGTCTAAAGACATGATTTGGATATTCTAAGTCCTCAAATCCTGGGGGTTGACCTACATATACCTCTTCTTTAATAAATCTATTTAAAAATATGGATTTTATGTCCATTTGGTATAGCTTGAACCCCTTGTGTGCTGCATAGGCCAGCAGCATCCTGATGGATTCAAGTCTGGCTACAGGGGCATACGTCTAATCATAATCTAACCCTTCTACTTGATTGAATCCTTTAGCTACTAACCTAGCTTTGTTTCTGACTATATTGCCCTGATCATCTAATTTGTTCCTAAAAACCCATTTAGTATCAATTATAGTCTTGTTCATAGGTTTAGGTACTAATTCCTAGACTTAATTTCTTTCAAATTGGGCTAACTCTTCTTGCGTTGCTAAGGTCCAGTCTGGGTCTAGCAGGGCTTCGTCTATAGTTTTTTGGTTCAATTTTAGAAATCAGGGCTATTTGGCTTAGGTTCCTGTAAGATGACCTAGTTCTGACTCCTAGAGTTGGATCACCCAAAATTTGGTCAGATGGGTGATTGATGCTTGTTCTTGTTGGTCTTACATTTGGGTTAGGAATTGGTTCTTCAGATTCATTAGATTCAGGTTGAATTCTGTCATCATCTTCTGTATTTCTTGAGTTAATATTTTCTGTATTATTATTTTCATTTCTTATATCGGGTAGTTTATTTTCTTCATCAAATATTACATTAATTGTTTCTTCAACTTTTAGGGTATTTTTGTTATAAACTCTATATGCCCTACTGGTTGTTGAGTACCCTAAAAATATTCCTGGGGTTGTTTTTGATGAAAATTTCCCTAAGTAGTCTTTAGTGTTTAAGATGAATACTTTACACCCAAAGACTTTTAAATAGTTTAAATTAGGAATTTTATTATAGTATATTTCATAGGGTGTTTTATTCTGAAATTTGTTAATTAAAATCCTATTTTGTATATAACAGGCTGTATTAATTGCTTCATCCCAGAAATGATTGGATAATTTGTATTCATTTAACATGGTTCTAGCGGCTTCTTGTAGGGTTCTATTTTTACGTTCTACTAGACCATTTTGTTGGGGGGTTCTAGGGAAAGAATATTCATGTTGATATCCATTAATTTCACAAAATTCAATAAACTTATGATTTTCAAATTCTCCCCCATGGTCACTTCTAATTCTTTTTATCTGTGTGTCTTTTTCATTTTCTATTATGTTACAAAAAATCATAAATACTTCAAAAGTTTCATCTTTAGTTTTTATAAATTTTACCCAAGTAAATCTTGAGTAGTCATTGATTATTACTAAGCAATATTGGTTTTTACTTAGTGACTTGGCTCCATGTGAATCAAACAAATCTAGGTGAAGGAGCTCAAGTATCAAGCAGTTCTGTTTAGATTGGTTAACTTATGGTTTGACTTGGTTTGTTTACCTTGTTGACAGGCATCACAGATTGAATTTTCAATAAATTTTAATTTGGGCAGACCTCTAACTAGACCATTTTGACTCATTTTTGAAATGAGTCTAGTATGAGTGTGACCCAGTCTCCTGTGCCACAACTCAGTTTCCTTTTGTTGTGTCAGGAGACACTTTATTGAGGATGTTGGTAGATTAATTGTGTAGACATTGTCTCTCCTAACGCCCTTAAGTGTGATTTCAAGGTTATCAATATTTGTAACTATACACCCAGATTTGGTAAAGTTTACTGAATAACCACTATCACATAATTGACTTATACTGAGTAAGTTAAAGTTAAAATTTTCAACTAATAATACTTTTCGAATAATAAAATCGAAACTGAGTTCAATGTTACCTCTTCCGATTACCTTAAGTTTACCATCGTTGTCGAATGCAACAGATCCTAAATTCTTTAGTTTGAGATTTGTGAACTTCAGTCTATCTCTAGTCATATGTCTGGAGCATCCACTATCCAACATCTATTGATCCAATTCTTTATGTTCCTACACATAAAGTATTTGAATTGGAATCGATTTTATGGGAAAGATAGTTTGAATGAAGTTAGCTCCCTAATTTTCCATCTCACCCAATCTTGGTTTCCAATCACATATCCCTTATGAGTGATTGTGAGATGGTAAGATTATCAAGTTATTTTGTCTAAGTTAATTAGGTTGATGAGTCAAGTTTGTTAATTTGATTAAGTTAATTTGATTAGTTAGGTTCGAATGATTTGACTTACGAAAAAAATTTTAAATAATTTAAAAATAAGTTTCAAAAGGAATTTTGATGTATGTTTTAAAAGGATTTTTTAAATGAGTTTTTAAAAGAATTTTTTTCCTTTTTTTTAAAATAAGTTTTTAAAAGAATTTTTAAATAAGGTTTTAAAAGAATTTTTAAATAAGTTTTTAAAAGAATTTTTAAATAAGTTTTTTTAAAAGAATTTTTAAATAATTTTTTTAAAAGAATTTTTAAATAAGTTTTTTAAAAGAATTTTTAAATAAGTTTTTTAAAAGAATTTTTAAATAAGTTTTTTAAAAGAATTTTTAAATAAGTTTAATTTAATTTGATTTTAATTAATTTAATTTAATCCTTAGTCATCTCACCCGATCTAAATTTTTCAATCAGGGAATCTTATAATTTTGTGAGATGAATTAGGTTCAATTATAGGGTTTGATTTAATTTTGTGTTAGATTTAGGTTTAGCTTTGGGCTCAACAAATAGACATTCTTTGAATAAACTTCTGGGCTATGGTGATTAAAAGAATTTTTAAATAAGTTTTTTAAAAGAATTTTTAAATAAGTTTAATTTAATTTGATTTTAATTAATTTAATTTAATCCTTAGTCATCTCACCCGATCTAAAATTTTCAATCAGGGAATCTTATAATTTTGTGAGATGAATTAGGTTGAATTATAGGGTTTGGTTTAATTTTGTGTTAGATTTAGGTTTAGCTTTGGGCTCAACAAATAGACATTCTTTGAATAAACTTCTGGGCTATGGTGAGTCATCTGAACTTCATTAGAGTAACCATGCCTTCGAGGTTTTCCAAATAGTCCTATCCACTGAATTTAGTACAAATCTTGGTCTAATTGGTTAGGATCCATAAAGGGTAGCTTCGGTTAGTTCCACTTAGCCAATGCACCAGGTCGAAGTCATATCTTCCTAGACATGCATAGACTAAACTTCCCTAACGTACTATCATCCAAAATTTCACCAGTACCATAGATCAAATTAAACTTGTTCCCTTTCTAATTAGTCCTAATTACGCTGCCAGGTAGCTTGGTTTGGGTTACCCTACCGGGTAGGTTAGTTTTGGAGGTGTCAGCTATTCTGGAGCCTCCTCCTACATTATTGATAATTTTATTTAATTTTATAAATTAGATTTGAGTTATATTCCTTTAATGGTTAATTTTTTTTTTATTTATTTATTAAGATGATTTTTCTATTTGCTCCCCCTGGATCATAGCCTCGATATGGTCTATCAAGGTAATGTACTTAATCCTTGGGAACCCAATATTGACCAAGTCCAACTTGATTAACTAAGTTGGACTTAGGTACCCATGCTTGGACTATTTTACTATTCGGTCTGTTCACTAAAGATAAATAAGATCGAAATTTCCTTTTTGCTTTGAATCCTAGTCCGAATCGATTATAAACGGCTTTCTGTTTTCCAAGAATCAAGTCAAGATTCTTGGAACCCAGTGTAAATCGTTCCAATGTAATTTTCAAATTCTTGACTTGACTTTTCAGGCTGGAATTCTCTTCCTTAAGTTTTTGGACTTGAGTTGAGGTTCCAGTCTGAACTGGGTCAATCAAGGATTCGGTATTAGTCGCTTCTTTAAGGGATGTTACCTCCCTTAGAAGCGACTTGATCCGAACATTGGACTTAGCTACTTTACGCATTAAATAATTAATTAAATTGTATAAACAACATTTACTTACAGAGGGGTTTGGCCCTTCGGAGATGAATACAGATCTGTGACTTCTCTCGGACTCGGCTTCTGATTCGTCCTTGCTTCCAGATTCGTTGGTGTAGTCCCGAGCTGTCAACGCGAGAAAGCTTGCCTGCTCGAGTTCTTCGTCGTCGGATTCCTTGGAAGAAGACTCATCCCAAGTCACCTTCAAGGCCTTCTTTCTTCTTGGTTTCTTCGGATTCTTCTAGTTCGGACAGTTCGCCTTGATGTGCCTCTTCTGATTGCACCCGTAGCATGTCACCTTGAACTTTACCTTTGCTTGGGCCTCCTTGAATTGAATTGCCTTTTTGAGGTCCTTCTTATTGAAACCTTTCTTTTTCTTGTAGAGCTTTTTCACCAGGTTGACGAGTTTGGCAGTGAGTTCGTCATCGTCGTTGTCTGAATTTGGTTCTTCTTCTGACTCCGGTTCGGTTCTGTGCTTTGATTTTGACTCGCGTGC
Source organism: Zingiber officinale (assembly GCF_018446385.1). NCBI lineage: Eukaryota > Viridiplantae > Streptophyta > Magnoliopsida > Zingiberales > Zingiberaceae > Zingiber > Zingiber officinale. Next base: position 69,637,690 of record NC_056007.1, on the reverse strand, counting down.
TTTTCCTGTACCTGCAATCAAACCCAAACCTTTCTCGGCTGGACGTGAGTTAATCTGTTCATGAAGTTCAAACTCAGCAAACAATTCATCTAATTTAATAACAGAAAGGTCCTTAGAGACCTTGTAGGCATCTACCATGGATGCCCACAAGGTATTCCTCGGAAAGGTGTTTAAGGAATACCTGATTACATCCCTGTTGTCTACCTTTTGCACGATCACATGTAGCCCGTTGAGTAGATCTTGTATCTGGGCGTGGAGTTAGGTAGCCGTCTCACCTTCCTGCAATTTAATATTATATAACTTATTAAATATTAAGTCCCTTTTACTCACCTTTGTATCGGATTTCCTTCATGAAGTTCGATCAGCTTCTCCCACAACTCCTTGGCGCTGGAAAAAGAGCCGACGCGGTTGAGTTCCTCCTTTGTTAGTCCACACTGGAGGGTGCAAGTTGCTCTGGCATTTAATTCCACCTTCTTGATTAATGCTGGATCCCAGTCTTCGCAGGCTATTGGTTTGCCTTCTCTGTCAGTCGGTAGTTCAAACCCAGTCTTGACGATCATCCACATCTCGAACTGAATCTTCAGGAAATTGTCCATTCTGCCCTTCCAGTAACCGAAGTCGTCTCCGGTGAAGAGCGGGAGACGGACAGTGTTGTAGCCTTCTTGTTGGGCCATTTAGAGGATATGCATAATAAAAAAAAAAGATGTCCCAGGACTTGATCCTAGATTAGTAGTGTCGTATGGAAAATAAGAATAAATTACGTTCTCGAGTGGTGTTGCACCAACTTCGAGAAAAGAATACGATTATGAAAAGAACTAGATCAGAATGTAGCAATTATGTTAATTCTAATTGACTTCGAAAACTAAAAAGTACCACGAAAAGAATGCTTGATTGGTGGTTGCACCAAATCAAAGCTACCCTGCTCTGATACCAATTGTTGGATCGAGATCGCGCTAGAGGGGGGGTGAATAGCGCTCGTGGCTTTCACGCGTTTCAGATTCGAAAAACTCGACGAGTAAGTAGTGGAATAGAAAGAAATAACAAACACACACAAAGACACTAAGGGTTTACTTGGTTCAGAGCCTTGGGCGACTCCTACTCCAAGCCCCGCGATCGTTGATCGCTTTTTGGTGGGCAACAACTATAAAATCGATAAGAGTATAATAAGTGTTTACAATTAAATGTACTGAAAAGGAAACTTATACTAACAACTAGAGATGAAGAAAACGAAACTTCGGGTTGTCGGGTACTTGCAACAGCACTTCTGGGTCGTCTTGTTAGCAGCACACGAGAGAATGTCACTTTAGAATTGATTGATTCAAGCCGCTGCTTGAACACCCCTTTTATACACTGCTAGAGGCGCCTCAAACCTCATCCAAGGTGCCTCCAAGACTCCCGAGTCAGCCGCGTGGATCAACGCAGAAACCTTCGTCGCTTATCCTGCTTGAGGCGCCTCCATGGCCAGTCCAAGGGGCTCCAAGCCCTGCTCCAAGGCGCCTCCAGCTCCATCCGAGGCACCTCCAACTCCTCTTCATAGCCAGCTTCTATTTTGCACCCGAGGCGCCTCCAAGCTCCATAGAGGCGCCTCGGACATTGTTCATCCGAGGCTTAGTTTGTTCCTTTTATACCTGCAAGACACGTTAGTCCCAAAACAACAACATACCCTTCAAGACAAAGTTAGAACATATACAAACATGATAAATCAAGTGATCGACAGTCATCGGACTGTCCGGGTCTGACTTCGAATTTCCGACCGAAAATCCTAGGTCAACCCGACGCCTACTGTTCCCTCTGCGGGGAACGCTTCCTCACCTACTCCCCTCAGGAGAGATTACCTGATGCCAGTCCGGTCCTCAAGACCGACTGGACTTTCTGCCTAGGGTTACCACCCCCTAGGGTTACCTCCCCCTAGGACCTAAGGTTACCCCCCCTTAGGATTTTCACCACCTAGAGTTACCACCCCCTAGGACCTAAGGTTACCACCCCTTAGGATTTTCACCTTGCCTAACCACAGCTAGGACTTTTGCGTAAGAACACTTAGGGCTTTCCTGCAATCTCCATTAGACATGTTAGATCACAAATAAACTTAACTTTGATTCCTTTGCCATTATCAAAACTTGGGTTCGATCGTCGGATGCTTTCCTCACCAACACATAATACTATATATTTAAGGAGATCAAAGGATGTAGTCCCAGATAATAAATACTTCCTACCAAAGTAAAAGTATCAACATAAAATCAACTACTAAACAAATCCTAACCAACAACGTAACCCATTACTAACCTACTCCACCAGGTATAATCAATAACTCACCTGCACAAAGCAAATGCATAACAAGCACATAACGAATATATATCAAGTCCTAATTGTATGCAAACTCAAGCTACCACTATCTAGTCTAGTGGGCAGTTTAGGTCACTGTATGCTGACAAACTCATGCTACCACTATCTGGTTTAGTAGACAAATAGGATAAGGTAGCTATCTAGTTCCTCAACCAGTGATTGCAAGCAGAATCATGCTACCACTATCTAGCCTAGTTGGCAGTCAGAGCATATAAATATCACTATCTGCTGGCAAACTCACACAGACACTCTCTAGTCTAGTGGGCAAATAGGTCGTGTAACTATCTAGCTATGAACCACGGGTGATAATACACTAATACAGATGGTCCCGTAGGCAGTTATATATATCATGATCGCTAATGACTCTCTCAACCACGAATGAGAGATAATGGTCGGTGGGATATACCAAGGGTCACTAACGACTCTCTCAATCATAAATGGGAGACAATGGTTGTCATGATATAACAATGTAATGATAAGTAAAAAAATAAATAATCACATCTAATATAACCCTCTATAATCACCCCTCGATCTAAGTTCACTAGAGTATAGGCATGAGCCTAAACAACAAACAAGGGTCTAGTAGGGTATTTGACATCCTATATTACAGTATAATCTGGCTAACAATAAGCCCAAGTTAAAATCATCAATCAAGGGTCTAGCAAGATACTCAACATCCTACACTATGGTATGGTGATATCATACATATATAAAAATCAAGCATGAAAAATCATGAGATTGTATAAATATAAAATGGATCATCTCTAAGCTCAAGCAATACAAGGTTAAGGTCAAGAGATAATATGAATAGAGTCAAGATAAGAAAATAAATACTACTTAATCAATATATAACAGATATAATCATGAACTAAGATCAAAGATCTAAAGAAGACAAGTAGGGACAATCTACCTCATTGAAGAATGTCCAATCTATCTTCAAGTCAGAGAGCAAGCCATGAGCTCTAATCCCCACTTCCTTCTTCTTCATCATCTTTGACAAAGTGACGGGGCCAGTGTTCATTGCTTGTGTGGAACAACTGAATGACAACACCACCAAAGGGCAATGGATCAGGCTACTCGCTATGGGAAAGATCACAAGACATGGCGGCAACACGCTGAGGAGACGACAATGACGATGACGTTGGTCGGCACAAGGTGGGGATTCGCGTGATGTCGTAACCTTCTCAGACAAAGCGACGACTGGCTGCTTGCAGTACCATCTTCTTCTTCTCCGACAGCATGACGATGCCATGGTGACAAAATCTCAAGTGAGAATGGCTATTGGAATTAAAGGAGTAGAGGAAAAGTCAGCACCCATGCAGCAGCAAAGGTTATAACAATCGGCATGTGGATGGACCATAGAGACACGTGGGTGCACTGGTGGAAGGCAATGGTGTCTGCCTGCTTGGACTTAACGACAGCCAGAGGTATCAGGGAAGGACGTAGTGCTGGCTGCTTGCATTGAGACAACACCAATTGGTTGTGCGATGAGGGAACACGTGCGTGCATAGGGTTGGAGGACAAGAGGTAGAGCACCGACCTTGGTTGCTTGGGAGGACAACGGGCAATGACGGCGGCCAATCGCTGGTTGTTGATCGCACGTGGCGAATAGTGCATGTGCGCAAGAGAGAAAAATGGCAGAGAGGATTACATAGGGTTTGATTAAAATAAAACTTGAGCTTATTTCAATCAACTTCTAGCTTAAATAGAGTATCTCAAACAAACTTTTCTATTACCCCATTATCCCTATAAAATATAAAAATATCCATATAAAATTCATAATAATTCCTAAAAATTCCATAAAATTCTATAAATTTATTCCCTTATTAATTATTTATTTTTGTGTTATTATTTTACTAAATAAATTTAATTATCTTAAATTTAAACCATTTTAACCCTTATATATATATTTAGTATATTACATTTTCACCCACTAATAAAAATTTGGTCCCTAAATTTACTATTTAAACTGTATATACTAAGATATCCTCATATAAGGGTAACAACTAGGTCATACACACCTATACTTGTCCATTCTAGTATCTTGAAAAGTCTATAACAGTATGAGATCCCTTATACACTATATGATCAACTAGCTGCCTCCAAAATCTTTTGCGCATGTCCATAGTAGAACCTCCAATTAGTGAATGGTTCACTCCATCTGTTTGTTCGTCTAAAATTCTGTACAACATGAAGTTGTGCATGAAATGAAGTCCTATACACATAACTCATTGAAAACTCTGCCAAGTAATCTAATGAGTTAGTCTTGTGAATTAGTAGTAAATGGACAAACTTGATTAATCGATCAACGATCACCCAATTCGAATCATGCACCCTCCAAAATCCATTGTACTATGTTTCTCTTTCTACATAGGTATAAAAAAATCTTTCAAAGTAAGTCTTCTAGTCTCTGATGCACCTTGTGGATTATGGGCCCACCATGTTTCTACTGTGTCACTATGATGTTCTTCCTTCACTTGTTGATAAACCAGCAATCGAACTTCAAGTTCCCCAATATCCTTACATGAGATTGTGATTCTTGATCTTCAATAGGTTGTTGACAAACCCAACCTCTACTTTCCAACTTGGTTTTAGTTGGTGCCAAAGAAGAATCTGCATCTCCTGCATTAGGTTCAAGGCTTAAGTGTCAACTGGTCGCATCCATGGTCAACCCTGACTATAAATTGGGATTACTCACTAAGTGTCATCATCCTAGAAACAAATAACTGAGTAACTAATAGTCAGTTATAGAAACAGCTACATCATCCAATAAAATTGGAGGGAATCTAACCAACCATATCTTAATTCCAACAATATTCAACTTGACTAATAATAAACTACATCAAGTAGCAAACACAAAAGGTAAGATATTCACTAGAATTATACCTTACTTTCCTATAGCTAAGAGATGTCCTTCGTCTTGCCTACGCCCCAAACTTGAAAACTCGTAAATTGAAACGCGATGGAAATCCCAAAAACACAAAACCCAACATTCGAACTCGAACTTGACTCTAATACCAATTAAATTGTCACGCCTCGAAGGTATACTTGTCCTCTAAATCAGACGGTACCCCTGTAACGCCCGCCCTCCCACTGCTTAAGGAGTGACGGGGTTACTTACTTACATACGTGCATACATATAAAAATCAAGGCAGCGGAAACAGTTATTTAAATATTTTTCTACACTAATCATCAAGCTTATCATACTGAACATGTAGACTTACTAGTATTCATGCATATACTTAATTAATACCAACTACTTGAAGCATATTTCATGTTATCATAAGCATATACTAGCATGAAACATAAAGAACATAAGTGCATAACTATCCATACTAATTAAAGTACTATCAAAACATAACAATAACACATGGTTCAAAAGCAACTTAGAACTTAAAAACATATAGCAGTTTTCTTCCACCGTGCCACTGCCACACACACACTTGCCCTTTCTGCTGCTCCTCTTAGTTTAGCCACTCCTTTCCTTTTTCTGCAGTACAAGGAAACATAAAATTATAAGCCCATAGGCTTAGTAAGTTTCTTTCCTACACACAAAAACTAGGAATCATACATCACAATAAGTGGTAACATGTTCATTTAGCATATCATAGCATAACATGTGAGAGCATAAGCATAAAGACATATCATAGCATGTGATACTATAAACATGAAATAGCAACATGATCATATAAGAATCATAGGCATAATTTCAAGAGCATCTTACATAAGCATAAAGTAAACCATATAAACATGAACTTGTAGATGCAAGATGTTCTTTTGAAAACATGTGTCATGAGATGAGTATATGCAAGATGTCCTTTTTAAAAGCATATAACATACAAATACTTAAATATAATCTCAACATGAGGGTCATCCGGCTTGTACCACATACATACAAAAATGCGCACATCCTAAATAGATCCAAGGTAGCAAATCTTGAACCTACTAGGAACTAGGCCCGTTTCATAGACCATCGACCTAGGGGCGCTTAGGAGCCCATCCCTTTTACTAGGCCCGTTTCATAGACCATTGACCTAGGGGCGCTTATGGAGCCCACCCTTGGTACAATCCATACAAAGTAAAATAGCATATCATGTTTCTTATCATATCATAACATATCATATTCTTGTCATATCATGCACATCATATTCTCGTCATATCATGAGAGAGCTCTTGATCCCAACTTTAGGGAAGCATCGATGTCTTAGGCTTTTCATCTTACATAAGCCTTTCATAAACATATCATGATAGCATATAGTGCACAAAACATAAAGCATATCATAAGGGATTCCAACATGATGGTATAAATGCTCATACATAAGTATATCATAAGAACTCATAACATGATAGCATAAGTGCACATAACATTTAACATATAACATACAACATGGGGACCTACAATCCATAGCACATCATAAGGAGTCATTATCATGCATGGTTGAGATTTTGATCTTCCTACAAACCCTAGCTCATTCTTGGCCGAAACCTAAATGTGAGGTTCCAACCTTTCAATACAACATGTAGCATGGAAACTTAAACTAACAACATGTAAGAGATCATACATCATGAAGAAGCATAAATAAGCATGATTAGACTTAAAAACTTTGCTCTAAATCTCATATTCAATCTTGGCCGAGAACTAAGGTGAGGTTCCCAACTTTCCCACATAACATGAAGCATAAACTTAAACCAACCATATATTAGAGATCATACATCATGAGGAAGCATATGCAAACATAGTTAGGTTTTAAACATTTCCCTAAGCATTTCTTTCTTACTTGGTCAAAACCTAAAGGTGAGGTTCCAAACTTTCTAACATAACATGAAGCATGAAACTTAAACCAAACATATATTAGAGATCATACATCATGAGAAAGCATATACAAGCATAGTTAGGTTTCAAACTTTTCCCTAAGTCTTCCATTCTTACTTGGCCGAAACCTAAAGTTGAGGTTCCAAACTTTCTAACATAACATGAAGCATGAAACTTAAATCAAACATATATTAGAGATCATACATCATGAGAAAGCATATACAAGCATAGTTAGGTTTCAAACTTTTCCCTAAGTCTTCCATTCTTACTTGGCCGAAACCTAAAGTTGAGGTTCCAAACTTTCTAACCTAACATGAAGCATGAAACTTAAACCAAACATATATTAGAGATCATACATCATGAGAAAGCATATACAAGCATAGTTAGGTTTCAAATTTTTCCCTAAGTCTTACATTCTTACTTGGCCGAAACCTAAAGTTGAGGTTCCAAACTTTCTAACATAACATGAGGCATGAAACTTAAACCAAACATATAGTAGAGATCATACATCATGAGAAAGCATATACAAGCATAGTTAGGTTTCAAACTTTTCCCTAAGTCTTCCATTCTTACTTGGCCGAAACCTAAAGTTGAGGTTCCAAACTTTCTAACATAACATGAAGCATGAAACTTAAACCAAACATATATTAGAGATCATACATCATGAGAAAGCATATACAAGTATAGTTAGGTTTCAAACTTTTGCTCTAAGCCTTGATTTCTTCTTTGGACGAAACTATAAAATATCATTCTAAATTTCTATGCAACCTAAAGCATGAGAACCTATACTAACATCATACATAGTGAGTTACATATCATGAGAGGTCATAAACAAGCATAGTTGGGTTCCTAAATTTCCTCTAATCCTTTTATTCTTACTTGGCCGAAACCCTAGGAGCATGGGTCTAACTTTGGATGCAATCTAAAACATGAACAACTTTCACTAACATCATGGAGTGGTTTACATACCACAAGGAAATCATAAACAACATAGTTATCTTTTTAAGAAATCCATAAACCCTACATCTTTTCTTGGCCGAAACTTTAAAGGTTTGAAATTACAAGTTATGAAGCATAAAACTTTAATCACCATAAACAACCTTTTAAACCCATCTTGACCGAAACTTACAAGACAAAAACCCTAGCTTCTAAGAAAACTTTAAGCATAGAATGTATGGAACTATTGTACTGCAGGTGAGGGGAATACTTACTTCCTCTCGCTTGATTCTCTAAGAGAAATAACTTTGCTTGTGAAGCTTTCTTGGAGAAGAAATCTTCTAGCTTGGCTTCGGCAATGGTGAGGAGAGGTAAGAGTGATTTCGGTGAAGAGGAAGGAGGAAGTGAGAAGAAAAATAAATTTTCTCTTTTATTTTCTCCTTTTATTCCAAATGAATGGAAGAAGGAAAAATGAAAATTTCCTTCCCTTTCTCTTTTACTCATCCTAATGAAGGAAGAAAGCAAAACTTTCTTTTCATTGAAAGAAGAAGAAGAAAACTTGAACTTCTCCTTCTTAGTGAAGAGTGCCTTCACTTTCCTTACCTTTAACCATAAGTTCTCCCTTTTCATAACAGCACACCCCTGCTGGGGCCACTGGTTATGACATTCATGCATCTAACAAGGGGTCCAAGGTTCAAGCCTTGGTCATGCCTCTTTTTGGTTCTTTTTATTCTATTTTTTTTAAAGAAGGATCCACATGAAGCCTATTAATCATGCATAAATTTATGAAAAATTTCTAGGGATCCTATGGGTGTTATAGTCCCCCATATCTCATAAAAGTTCATCCTCAAACTTTAAAATAGCTCCGGGTAACTAGGGTGGCCTAGGACTTCCTGCTGAGTGCATCCGCCACTTTGTTCGCTTTTCCCGGATGGTAAAAGACCTCACAATCATAGTCCTTGACTAGCTCAAGCCATCTTCATTGTCTCATGTTCAGGTCCTTCTGTGTGCAGAAGTATTTCAGACTCTGGTGATCTGTATAAATCTTACACTGAACTCCGTATAAATAATGTCTCCATATTTTGAGAGCAAAGACCACGACCGCTAGCTCTAAATCATGAGTGGGGTAATTTCTTTCATGTTCTTTGAGTTGCCTAGAGGCATAGGCAATGACCTTGCCATTCTGCATAAGCACAGCTCTGAGTCCTAATCTGGAAGCATCACTGTACATATCGAATCCTCGGTTACCTTCTGGGAGAGTGAGAATTGGAGCGCTGGTCAGTCTCCTTTTCAATTATGTGAAACTCTTCTCGCAATCGTCTGTCCATTCGTACTTATTGTTCTTCCGGGTGAGAGATGTCATAGGGGCTGCAATTCTGGAGAAGTCCTCTACAAACTTCTTGTAGTAGCCTGCTAGCCCGAGAAAACTTCTGATCTCGCTGGCATTCTTTGGCCTATTCCAATTACTTACAGCTTCAATCTTGATTGGGTCTACCATCACTCCGTCTTTGGAGATAACATGACCCAAAAATGATACTCGATTGAGCCAGAACTCGCATTTGGAAAATTTCGCATACAGCTGCTTCTCCTGAAGAATTTGGAAAACTATGTCCAGGTGTTTGGCATGCTCCGCTTGGGTTCTCGAATAGATGAGGATATCGTCGATAAAGACGATCACAAATTTGTCGAGGAACGCTGAGAATACCTGATTCATCAGGTCCATAAACAGAGCAGGAGCATTCGTCACTCCGAAGGGCATAACTACGAATTCATAATGTCTGTATCTTGTTTGGAAAGTTGTCTTCGGTATATCATCTTGTTTCACTTTGACTTGATGATAGCCAGATCTCAGGTCAATCTTAGAGAAAACGGTGGCACCCTTCAACTAGTCGAACAGGTCATCAATCCGTGGTAGAGGGTACCTGTTCTTGATCGTCACCTTATTTAGTGCTCGGTAGTCTATGCACATTCGCATAGACTCATCTTTCTTCTTCACAAATAGCACTGGAGCTCCCCATGGAGAGTGACTAGGGCGGATAAGTCCCTTGTCGAGTAACTCCCGTAGCTGTTCCTGAAGTTCCTTCAATTCAGCTGGCGCTATACGGTAAGGTGCTTTAGAGACCGACTTAGTACCCGGAATCAATTCGATCTCGAATTCAATTTTTCTATCGGGCGCTAGCCCTGGTAGTTCATCGAGAAATACCTCTGGGTAATTGCATACAATTCTGACCTCTTCTAGCTTCTGGTCCTCTGCTTGTCTTGTATCCACCACATGTGCTAGAAACCTGGTGCATCCGTTGTCTAACATCTTCTGTGCTTTTAAGGCTGATAAGAATTTCTTAGTTTCTTTCCTTGTCTCTCCGATAAATTCAAACATCGGTTCTGCTTCAAGCCGAAAAATCACTTTTCTCTTATGGCACTCTATCGAAGCACCATACTTGCTCAGGAAATCCATGCCCAATATAAGGTCATAATCCTGCATGTCAAACACTATCAGATTACAGTAGAGTTCTCTGTCTGTGATTCTGATAGGTGCGGCTCGCAACATATGAGTAGATGGCATTACTTCTCCTGAAGGAAGGGTCGTTAAGAATTTGCAATCTAAGGCTTGGAGTGGCATGTCTATCTTTCTCGTGAACAGGGTAGAGATGAACGAGTGTGTTGCCCCAGTATCAAATAATACAGTAGCATGCTGACTGAAAATAAATATCTGACCTGTGACAACGGTAGAAGCATTCACCGCATCTTCCTTGGTGAGGGAGAAGATTCTGGCATTCGTCGTAACAGGTGGAGCTTCCAATCTCCCTTGGCTTATCTGAGGGCCTTCTATCGCAGCTTGCATCAGGTGTAGCTGTGGTGGAGCACCTCTGTTCTGGACATGCTGCTGAGGAGGTGTCTAAATCTGGGTAGGATAGTTTCTGGCCATATGTCCTTTCAATCCACAGTTGTAGCACCTATTTGTGCCTATATGACATATTCCTGGATGCTTCTTCCCACATGTGGTATACTGAGGGAACATGAGTTGTTTGCTTGCTGGACCACCCTTAGAGTCGTTCCATTGCTTTCTCTTGCCACTGGGGTTTCCTTTCCAGCTGGCTCTGGTATTCTGAGGTTTCTGTCCTCCTGATTGGCCTTGGCTCTTGCCTTCGTGCAACGCCTTCAAATATTATTTGGTGATTAGGGCATTGCTGATTAGCTCTTCGGTAGTCTGCGGTCTATTAACTCCGCCGGCCACATTCAGAGCTATCTCGGGTCTGAGCATCTTCAGCATAAGTCTGACCCTTTCTCTTTCTGTGCTGACCAACTCTGGGCATAGGCGTGCTAGACGGTTGAATTTCTTCACAGCTTCATTAACTGAGAGGTCACCTTGTCGGAACTCGGTGAACTCGTCGTAGTGCTTGTTCGTCACACGCATGTGGAAGAATTCTTCGAAGAATTCAGTCTCGAAGTCCGTCCATCTCATTTGATTTACTTGTCTCTTTGCTTTAACTCGGTCCCACCACATTCTGGCATCGCCCTTAAGGCAGAACGATGCACACTTGACCTTCTCGTGCTCGGGCCAATCCAATAGCTCCACTATGCTCTCCACAGTCTTGAACCAGGCTTGGGCGTCCCATGGTTCATAGTTACCGGAGAAAGGTTCCGGCTTCAGCCTCTGCTACTGAATCAGATACGCCTCCTGACGAACCATTGGAGCTGGGCCTACCGGTGGTACAGGTGCCGGTGGCACTGGTGCAGCCGCAGGTATGACGGGCATCGTATTTTGATTCCCTGGTGGGGTAGCAGGGTTCCCATGCTGATTCATCAGAGTATTTATTATCTGCTGCTGTTCTGTGACCTGACACTGAAGTTCAGTGATTACATTCATCAGATCAGGTGGAGGTACTGTCTCATCGACTCTAGTATTACGTCTTCTAGCCATGCTTATCTTCATGAATGACAACAAGGCTAACATAAGTTATTATTATTCCTAATCTACCATCATGCATACTTAAACTAAAACTGTAACTTATCAAAATCAAAATAGAGTAAACATGCATACTTAAATTAAAGCATTCCATATCATGCATAAAAAAAATAGACTAGGCATAGAAATTCTTACTTTAAGCGGCAGGATGTAGACTTGATGTGTGTGTAGTGGAAAGGTAAACTTGCTCTGATACCATACTGTAACGCCCACCCTCCCACTGCTTAAGGAGGGACGGGGTTACTTACTTACATACGTGCATACATATAAAAATCATGGCAGCGGAAATAGTTATTTAAATATTTTTCTACACTAATCATCAAGCTTATCATACTGAACATGTAGACTTACTAGTATTCATGCATACACTTAATTAATACCAACTACTTGAAGCATATTTCATCTTATCATAAGCATACTAGCATGAAACATAAAGAACATAAGTGCATAACTATCCATACTAATTAAAGTACTATCAAAACATAACAATAACACATGGTTCATAAGCAACTTAGAACTTAAAAACATATAGCAGTTTTCTTCCACCGTGCCACTGCCACACACACACTTGCCCTTCCTGTTGCTCCTCTTAGTTTAGCCACTCCTTTCCTTTTTCTACAGTATAAGGAAACATAAAACTATAAGCCCATAGGCTTAGTAAGTTCCTTTCCTACTCACAAAAACCAGGAATCATACATCACAATAAGTGGTAACATGTTCATTTAGCATATCATAGCATAACATGTGAGAGCATAAGCATAAAGACATATCATAGCATGTGATAGCATAAACATGAAATAGCAACATGATCATATAAGAATCATAGGCATAATTTCAAGAGCATCTTACATAAGCATAAAGTAAACCATATAAACATGAACTTGTAGATGCAAGATGTTCTTTTGAAAACATGTGTCATGAAATGAGTATATGCAAGATGTCCTTTTTAAAAGCATATATCATATAAATACTTAAACATAATCTCAACATGAGGGTCCGGCTTGTACCACATACATACATAAATGCGCGCATCCTAAATAGATCCAAGGTAGCAAATCTTGAACCTACTAGGAACTAGGCCCGTTTCATAGACCATCAACCTAGGGGCGCTTAGGAGCTCATCCCTTTTACTAGGCCCGTTTCATAGACCATCGACCTAGGGGCGCTTAGGAGCCCATCCCTTTTACTAGGCCCGTTTCATAGACCATCGACCTAGGGGCGCTTATGGAGCCCACCCTTGGTACAATCCATACAAAATAAAATAGCATATCATGTTTCTTATCATATCATAGCATATCATATTCTTATCATATCATGCATATCATATTCTTGTCATATCATGAGAGAGCTCTTGATCCCAACTTCTTAAGGGAAGCATCTCTTAGGCTTTTCATCTTACATAAGCCTTTCATAAACATATCATGATAGCATATAGTGCACATAACATAAAGCATATCTTAAGAGATTCCAACATGATGGTATAAATGCTCATACATAAGTATATCATAAGAACTCATAACATGATAGCATAAGTGCACATAACATTTAGCATATAACATACAAGATGGGGACCTACAATCCATAGCACATCATAAGGAGTCATTATCATGCATGGTTGGGGTTTTGATCTTCCTACAAACCCTAGCTCATTCTTGGCCGAAACCTAAAGGTGAGGTTCCAACCTTTCAATACAACATGTAGCATGGAAACTTAAACTAACAACATGTAAGAGATCATACATCATGAAGAAGCATAAATAAGCATGATTAGACTTAAAAACTTTGCTCTAAATCTCATATTCAATCTTGGACGAGACCTAAGGTGAGGTTCCCAACTTTCCCACATAACATGAAGCATAAACTTAAACCAACCATATATTAGGGATCATACATCATGAGGAAGCATATGCAAGCATAGTTAGGTTTCAAACTTTTCCCTAAGCATTTCTTTCTTACTTGGTCGAAACCTAAAGGTGAGGTTCCAAACTTTCTAACATAACATGAAGCAAGAAACTTAAACCAAACATATATTAGAGATCATACATCATGAGAAAGCATATACAAGCATAGTTAGGTTTCAAACTTTTCCCTAAGTCTTCCATTCTTACTTGGCCGAAACCAAAAGTTGAGGTTCCAAACTTTCTAACATAACATGAAGCATGAAACTTAAACCAAACATATATTAGAGATCATACATCATGAGAAAGCATATACAAGCATAGTTAGGTTTCAAACTTTTCCCTAAGTCTTCCATTCTTACTTGGCCGAAACCTAAAGTTGAGGTTCCAAACTTTCTAACCTAACATGAAGCATGAAACTTAAACCAAACATATATTAGAGATCATACATCATGAGAAAGCAAATACAAGCATAGTTAGGTTTCAAATTTTTCCCTAAGTCTTCCATTCTTACTTGGCCGAAACCTAAAGTTGAGGTTCCAAACTTTCTAACATAACATGAGGCATGAAACTTAAACCAAACATATAGTAGAGATCATACATCATGAGAAAGCATATACAAGCATAGTTAGGTTTCAAACTTTTCCCTAAGTCTTCCATTCTTACTTGGCCGAAACCTAAAGTTGAGGTTCCAAACTTTCTAACATAACATGAAGCATGAAACTTAAACCAAACATATATTAGAGATCATACATCATGAGAAAGCATATACAAGTATAGTTAGGTTTCAAACTTTTGCTCTAAGCCTTGATTTCTTCTTTGGACGAAACTATAAAATATCATTCTAAATTTCTATGCAACCTAAAGCATGAGAACCTATACTAACATCATACATAGTGAGTTACATATCATGAGAGGTCATAAACAAGCATAGTTGGGTTCCTAAATTTCCTCTAATCCTTTTATTCCTACTTGGCCGAAACCCTAGGAGCATGGGTCTAACTTTGGATGCAATCTAAAACATGAATAACTTTCACTAACATCATGGAGTGGTTTACATACCATAAGGAAATCATAAACAACATAGTTATCTTTTTAAGAAATCCATAAACCCTACATCTTTTCTTGGCCGAAACTTTAAAGGTTTGAAATTACAAGTTATGAAGCATAAAACTTTAATCACCATAAACAACCTTTTAAACCCATCTTGACCGAAACTTACAAGACAAAAACCCTAGCTTCTAAGAAAACTTTAAGCATAGAACGTATGGAACTATTGTACTGCAGGTGAGGGGAATACTTACTTCCTCTCGCTTGATTCTCTAAGAGAAATAACTTTGCTTGTGAAGCTTTCTTGGAGAAGAAATCTTCTAGCTTGGCTTCGGCAATGGTGAGGAGAGGTAAGAGTGATTTCGGTGAAGAGGAAGGAGGAAGTGGGAAGAAAAATAAATTTTCTCTTTTATTTTCTCCTTTTATTCCAAATGAATGGAAGAAGGAAAAATGAAAATTTCCTTCCCTTTCTCTTTTACTCATCCTAATGAAGGAAGAAAGCAAAACTTTCTTTTCATTGAAAGAAGAAGAAGAAAACTTGAACTTCTCCTTCTTAGTGAAGAGAGCCTTCACTTTCCTTACCATTAACCATAAGTTCTCCCTTTTCATAACAGCACACCCCTGCTGGGGCCACTGGTTATGACATTCATGCATCTAACAAAGGGTCCAAGGTTCAAGCCTTGGTCATGCCTCTTTTTGGTTCTTTTTATTCTATTTTTTTTTAAAGAAGGATCCACATGAAACCTATTAATCATGCATAAATTTAAGAAAAATTTCTAGGGATCCTATGGGTGTTACAACCCCCTAGTGACAATATGAGAAAATATGATATCAAACTCAAATAAAGTAAATTAAACATCGATGTAAAACAAAGACGTGTTAACTTTTTTAAATGCCAATGTGTGTATATATGCATAAATATGTGAACATACTAACCATTATAAAACAACAATTATACTATTATTATAAAACCCCATTGATTCAACAAAAGAAAGAAAATAAAAAACAGCGACAGTGAAATAAAAGAATGAAACAACAAAGAAAAATATAAACTCAAGTAGGATCGATAGCCAGGACCTCAGAATGACACAACCCATCCTCTATCTGCTAACCTAAAAGCCAAAAGAAAAGAAAAGGGCAGTGAGTATAAAAACTCAGTGGGTATAAGAGTATCGACATAAAATTAACTACTAAACAAATACTTACTCAGTGGGTATAGTACATGATACTATATATATAAGGAGATCAAAGGAAGCAGTTTCAGTTAATAAATACTTACTACCAAAGTAAGAGTATCGACATAAAATCAACTACTAAACAAATCCTAACCAACAACATAACCCATCACTAACCCGCTCCACCAAGTATAACCAATAACTCACCTGCACAAAGCAAACACATAACAAGTAGATAACAAATATATATCAAGTCCTAACTGTGCACAAACTGATACTACCACTATCTGGTCTAGTGGATACTCTAGGTCACTGTCTATGGGCAAACTCATACTACTACTATCTGATCTAGTGAGTAGAAATATAAGGTCGCTATTTAGCTCCTCATCTATTGACTGTGGGTGGAATCACACTACCACTATCTAGTCTAGTGGGTAGTTAGAGCATATAAATGTCACTATCTGCAAGCAAACTCACACTACCACTATATAGTCTAGTGGGCAAATAAAACATGTAACTATCGAGCTACAAACTACGGGCAACAACACACTACCACAGATGATTTTGTGGATAGTTGTATGTATCATGATCGTTGATGATTCTCTCAACCACGAATGGGAAATAATGGTTGACCAGATATACTAACGATCACTAACAACTCACTTAACCATAAATGGGAGACAATGATTATCATGATATAACAAGTAACGATAAGTAAAAAAAATGAATAATCACATCCAATATAACCCTCTATAATCACCCCTCGGTCTAACCTCACTAGCGTATAGGCATGAGCTTAAACAACAAACAAGGGTCTAGTAGGGTACTTGACATTCTATACTATAGTATAATCTGGCTAACAATAAGAGCAAGTTCAAATCATCAACCAAGGGTTTAGCAGGATACTCAACATCCTACACTATGGTATGGTGATATCATATCATATCATATCATATATATATATATATATATATATATATATATAATGGATCATCTCTAAGATCAAGCAATACTAGGTCAAGCTCAAGAGATAATATGAATAGAGTCAAGATAAAAAAATTAAATGATACCTAATCTATATATAAACAGATATAATCATGCACTAAGATCAAAGATTTAAATAAGACAAGCAGGAACTATCCATCTCATTGAAGAATATCCAATCCATCTTCAAGTCAAAGAGCAAGCCACGAGCTTGAATCTCTTCTTCCTTCTTATTCTTCATCTATGACAACGCGACATGGCCAATGGTCATTTCTTGTGTGGAACAACTGAATGGAAACACCACAGAAGGGAAGTGGATCGAGTTGCTCACTATGGGTAAGATCACAAGACATGGCGGTGACATGATGATAAGAGAGTAATGATGACGATGTTGGTTCGTACAAGGCAGGGGTGTAACGCCCGCCCTTCCCGGTAGCACTAAGGTTACCCCGGAGGGACGGACGTCACTAAAACATAGACATCAATTACTAATGCATATGGATTCATGGCAGCGGAAGACTTAATTAAAATTTTTTTTTCTTTTATCATATGCATTTAGTTTACTTATCATGGCATGTGAATCAAAGCATACTGAACATTTCATCATATCATCATCATTCTAACATGAGTAAAATATCATAAGTGTATGAAATACTAGCTGAAATCATCATCATAAGCATAGGGTCCAACTTAGTTCACATGCACAGCTTAACAAATTATAAGTTCCAAAAACTTAAGTAGATCTATCCACCGAGCACTTCCACACACATCCATCACCTTTCCTGCTACTCCCCTTAATTGATCCATTCCTTGCCTTTATCTGCAGTACAAGGAAAACGTGTAGCTATAAGCCAAAGGCTTAGTGAGGTCCTTGCCTACCCATAAATCCGAAAAACACATAACATAACATAACATGTAGAAAACATAGCATATCATAACATAGCATGGAGAATCATAACATAGAACATATCTTATCATGTAAAAACCATAACATCTCATAACATAACATGAGAGGAAGCAGAACATAATATATCATATCACATAAGGAGCATAACATATCAAAGTATATCATGTGAGTGTATATCATGATTCATATCACATTCTGTAAGCACATATCATGAAGCCTATCATATCATGTAAACATGTATCATAACTCATACCTGTGCATAAACATAATTTCATAAATATGTGCATGTAGATGCAATATGTATATTTTTAAAACATGTATCATGGAATGCACATATGCATCATGCTTCTTTCAAAACATATAGTATACATACTTGAATATCATATCATCATCATGAGAAGGGCCCTGGCTTGTACCACATGTAAACATAAATGCGCGCAATCCCTAGGACATGGTAGCTAGCCCCGAACCTACTAGGGATCTAGGTCCGTTCATAGTCCGTCGACCTAGGGGCGTACTGAGGAGCCCATCCCTTAACGAGGTCCGTTCATAGTCCGTCGACCTCGGGGCGCTTATGGAGCCCACCCTTGGTACAAGCCATACAAAGTAAAATATCATGCATAACATATCTCATCATATCATACATGTCATAATTCTTGTCATATCATTAAGAGAGCTCTTGATCCCAACTTAAGGGAAGCATCTCTTTACCATAGCATGAAGAGGGCTCTTGATCCCAACTTAAGGGAAGCAACTCTTTTCCATAACATGAAGAGTGCTCTTGGTCCCAGCTTAAGGGAAGCAACTCTTTAGGCTTTTCTTCTTACATAAGTCATTCATACATGCATTATGAAACCTAACATGTTCTTATCATAACATAAAGTATAACATGTCATTTTCATATCATCAAACATGGCATATCATCTCATGAACTTAGCATACATATCATGAACATGGCATATCATATCATGAGTCTAGCATATCATATCATTAACATGGCATATCATGTCATAAGTCTATCATATCATATCATGAACATGGCATATCATATCATAAGACATAGCAATGCAACATATCATAAGGCATATTTTTATCATATCATGAAGCATTAAAGCTTAATCTACTCATATATCAAAGGCTACATATCATGAGAATACATAAACATGTTTAGTTAGGTTTAAACTCTTTCCTAACCCAATTAATCCATCTTGGCCGAACCACATCAGTAGGTTTCATCCTCATTTCATTCCATATTAAGCATAGAACTTACCCACATAACATGTAAACTTGATCTAAACACATACAAGGCATTATACTTCATGAATAAGCATGTTTGAGTTCAAAACTCTAACCTTAATCCATTTATCTCAATTTGGCCGAAACACATCAGTAGGGTTCTTATATCATTTGGTTCCATATGAAGCATAAAACTTATCCACATAACATGTAAACTTGACCTAAGCACATACAAGGCATTATACTTCATGAATAAGCATGTTTGAGTTCAAAACTCTAACCCTAACCCATTTATTTCAATTTGGCCGAAACATATCAGTAGGGTTTTATATCATTTTATTCCATATGAAGCATACAACTTAAACATATAACATGCAAATTTGATCTAAGCATATACAAGGCACTATACAAGCATATACAAGGCACTATACTTCATGAATAAGCCTATTTGAGTTCAAAACTTTAACCTTAACCTATTTATTTCAATTTGGCCGAAACATATCAGTAGGGTTTCATATCATTTTATTCCATATGAAGCATACAACTTAAACATATAACATGCAAATTTGATCTAAGCATATACAAGCATATACAAGGCATTATACTTCATGAATAAGCCTATTTGAGTTCAAAACTTTAACCCTAACCTATTTATCTCAACTTGGCCGAAACATATCAGTAGGATTTCATATCATTTTATTCCATATGAAGCATATAACTTAAACATATAACATGCAAATTTGATCTAAGCATATACAAGACACTATACAAGCATATACAAGGCATTATACTTCATGAATAAGCCTATTTGAGTTCAAAACTTTAACCCTAACCTATTTATCTCAACTTGGCCGAAACATATCAGTAGGGTTTCATATCATTTTATTCCATATGAAGCATAAAACTTAACCATATAACATGCAAACTTAATCTAAGTATATACAAGGCAATGTACAAGCACATACAAGTCACCATACTTCATGAATGAGACTATTGAATTCAAAATTCTAACCCTAACTTATTTATCTAAATTTGGCCAAAACATATCAGTAGGGTTTCATGATTTTTCATTCCATATCAAGCATAAAAAATTAAGTTATCCACATATAAAATTTCCTACATCATAAAAGAGTACAACTACTATGGTTTCTATGCAAAATTCTTGACCTAAGGCCTATAAGTCATGTTGGCCGAAACATATGTATAGAAATCTCCTTGTTTTTGTCACAACATGAAGAATGAGAACTTAACTATCAACACATAAAATTCACATATCATATAAGTATGAAATCAAACATGTTCTCACAAGAAAGAACCTAACCTTAACCCTCTTTTGTCTCTTGGCCGAAATATTCATAGTGAGGGTTTAGATTTCTTTTTTTTTTTTTTTTTATAAAACATAACTTGAAACTTGTTGACCCTAAAAGATCATCCATCAAAACCCACAAGAAAATTTTACGGTTTTGAAAACTCTTGAAAAAAAACTTAACGATCAATTCGACAACAACTTGTACTGCAGTGAGGGGAATACTCACATCCTTCGCTAAATTCTCTAAGGAGGGAACCTTGCTTGTGAATCCTTCCTAGAGGATAGCTTCCTTGCTCCTTAGTCTCGGTAAGAGGATGAGAGGGAGAGAGAGGTCACGGTGAGGGAGAGTAGGAGGAGAATGAGAGCAAATGACAACTCATCTTTAATTTTCTCCTTTTATTCATTATGAGAGGAGGAAGGAAAATATATTTTTCTTTCTCCTTTCTTTTACTCTCTTCATAATTAAGAGAAAAGTCTAGATACATCCCTTCTTGGTGAGTAAGAAAGGAATATTCTAGAGCATCTCTTCATTAGAGAGGGAGAAGACAACTCTTACTTCTCCTTCTAAGAGATGAGTCTTTTCTTCTTACATTTAATTATGGTTTCCCTCTATTTCCTAACAATAATTTCTCTTGGTCTAGTGGTTATCTTATTCAGGCATCTAATGAGAGATCTAGAGTTCAAGTCCTAGACCTTATGTATTTTTATTTCTATTTTATTTGTTTAAGTGTTCGGCTAGGAGCAAAATTCAACTAAAGCATATATATTTTTCTTTATTCATGATAGAATATTCTAGAATTTTGCTAAGGACCCTATGGGTGTTACAAGGGGTTTGTACGACGTCATAACCTTCTCAAACAGAGCAATGATTGGCTTCTTGCGGTGCCATCTTCTTCTCCTCCGGCAGCATGACGATGCCACAGTGAGGAAATCTCAAGTGAGGATGCTTATCGACATTAAGGTAGGAGAGGAAAAGTCGGCGCCCGTGCGACAGCAGAGGTCGCTGTAGTCAGCACAAGATGGACCATACAGACACGCAGATGCATGAGTGGAAGGCAATAGTGTCCGGCTACTTGGACTTAACAACAATCAAAGGCATTGGGAAAGGACGCAGCATCAATTGCTTGCGCTGCGGTAGCACCGATTGGATGTGTGGTGAGTGCACGGGGATGGAGGACAAGAGGTGGAGCACTGATGTGCATAGATTATATACTCTTTTATGCATGTTTTTACGCACATTTACATACTTTGAGCATGCTTGATCTATGCACTTTTATACTTCCAGCTTTCCTTTTAGCATATTTACTCTTTTGGTTCAGACATATGCTTTTTGTGCATTTTCTGTACACAAGAGTCGAAATTGGTGAAGATTATGTGTCCTCGGGCAAGCTTGGAAGGAATTGAAGGGAGAGAGCATCAGGCCGTGTACCACACACGACCGTGTAGTTTTAACAAGAAGGGAAGAGGACATGGCCGTGTGAATCTCACACGACCGTGTCTTGATTTGAAGAAATTAGAGCAGATGCCTTACATGGCCGTGTAGATCTACACGGTCGTGTGAGGTTTCCAGAGGCCAAGCAAGTGGTGGTCGTGTGCACCACACGGCCGTGTAGCATTTCCAGAGAACAGAAGGGTCCTGGCCGTGTGAGTCACACGGCCGTGCAGCTTTGGCAGAGAAGGAACTGGACATGGCCGTGTGAATCTCACACGACCGTGTCATGGGGTCGTGTGGCGCCCGATTTCCTCCTCTATTTAAACCCTCCTTCATGAATTGAAAGGGGATCTCTCCCCCTTTGGGAGAAGACAAGATTTGGTGGTATCCTCCCATTCTTGGGAGGATTTCTGGGTGATTCGAGGGGAGTTCTTGACGATTTCGACTCCGGAGCGAGGATTGGATCCGAAGACGAGGCTTCTTCGTAGATAATTTTTCTCTTTCCCCCTTTTCTTGGTTTCTTGGATTGGGAATTTAAGAAATGCTTGTAATCTTTATTTCTTCGGGTATTCTTCCTCGATTCATGGAGTAGATCTTGTATTCTAGGATTAAGGGAGTATTTGTATGATGGATTGATGAAATCTCTTATGGATTTGCCAATTTCTTGTTTCAATGACATTGTCTTGCTTGTATCAATTAGATCTTGAATGATTAATGGTGATTTGTGCTTAATTCTCATTCTTGATTGATTGTTTGGATTTCTTGTGGACTTTGTAAAGATAAACTCTCACTCGATCATCCGAGGGATCCACGTGACAGGTGCAAGCCCGTGTAAGGATGTTTGAGAGATAATCTTGAAGAGGAAATAAGAATATTCAAGAGAGTAGGATGGATCTTGTGATTAGTTTCTTGTATCTTGATAGATTAATAAGTTGTGGGCTTCTATGTTGATATCCGAGGAAGGCATAGTAATAGGTGTGCTTCTGTGTAAGGACAACGTAGGTTCACGTCTAATTGATCACATTTAGATACATTTCTCAGTCCTTAGCCGGTTATCTATTGCAAGAGAGAACCGGCAACTTTCTACAAGTGTTTGGCAATTGAGGGATAAGAATTGGTGAACCATTTACATTCAAGAAATCTTACAAAGAAACCGAAACTCCTAGAATCTCCCTTTATCATAACCCAAAATACTAAACTCTTGTTTGTTGATCTTTAATATTAGATTTGTTTACCTTCACTTTGCATTTTAAACAATTGGATAGTTGTTTAGCTAATTCGCATTGAGACATTTCTAGTTCTTATTCCAGTCCCTGTGGATACGATAATCTTTTATATTACTTGCGACATTTCCGTACACTTGCGGAGCGTAACAAGTTTTTGGCGCCGTTGCCGGGGACTGCGCTATAACATTAGGAATTATCAATTGAGTTAGACTAAACATAACATTTGTTTTCCTTTCATATTGCATAGTTGTAACTAATCATTAGATTTCTGTTTTTACTTTCTTGTATAACTTTTACTTCTTGTTAATTCTTTTTGTACAAATTCAATTCTGCATTTTTTATTCTTTTATTTTTCTTTTTCTGTTGAATTGTCATTTGTTATCTTGTTCTTGTGTATGCGAAGATCTAACTTTGCAGGGGAATTCTTTCCTTTTGACCCTGAGATTGACAGAACTTTCCATAAAAGAAGAATTCTGCAAAGGCAAATTGAAGAACAGGAACATTTGAACATGGCGAATAGACCACTCAAGGATTATGCAGCACCTTATGCAAGAGGTTTTCGATCTAGTATTTCAAGACCTTCAGTGGAAGCTAATAGATCACTCAAATTATATCTATGCAAGAGAACCAATTTGGTGGAGGACCTCATGAAGACCCCAATCAACACTTAGAGGTCTTTTATGAAATATGTGGTACCATGAAAATGAATGGAGTTCCTTCAGAAGCAGTTAGATTATTATTATTTGGGTTTTCTTTAAGAGATAGGGCAAAGCAATGGCTGAATTCTTTGGCCCCTAATAGCATCACCACTTGGGAGCAGTGTGAGCAACAGTTTCTTGATAAATTCTATCCACCAAGCAAAACAGCTCATATGAGGAATTTAATTGCAAGCTTCAAGCAAACTGACTCAGAATCTCTTTTTGAAGCATGTGATAGATATAATAGTATGCTCAGACAATGCCCACATCATGGGTTGGAAAGATGGTTAGTGTTGCACACTTTTTATAATGGTATCAACTATCATACCAAAGTGTCCCTTGATTCAGCTGCTGGAGGGGCACTTATGAATAAAAGTTTAGATGAAGCTGAAGAAATTATTGACAGTGTAGCACAAAATCATCATCAATGGGCAAATGAAAGAAGTGATGGCTATTCTTCTGTAAACCCAACAATTAAAGCATCAGGGAAGTTTGATGTAGATGCAGTCACTCTTTTGTCTGCAAAATTGGACGCTCTTACAAAGAAATTTGAGAATATGGGGACTAGTGCCAATATGGTCAATGCTATTAGTACATTTTGTGAAGTATGTGGGAGTTCAGAGCACTCAAATGACTCATGTCCATTGGGAGCTATCACTGCACAAATCAATCAACTGGAACAATGTGATGCAATCATGAGTTACAATCAAGGGCAGAACAACCCATACTCAAATACTTATAACCCTGGATGGAAGAGCCATCCCAATTTTTCTTATAGAAATAATCAAGATCAAGGACCATCTATGGGGGCAAGACCAAATTTTCAAGCTGGGCAACAAAATTTTCAACATCTATCTTCTCAAGGCTTACCAAAGTCAAATATTGAAAAGATGCTTGAAGAAATTATCTCAAGTCAGAATGAAATGAAGCAAGATTTAGCAAAGCTCATTCAGAGAATGGATAATTCTGAAAAGCATCAAAAGATCCAGGATAGTCAAATTGCCCAACTAGCTTCCTCATCATCCAAAGCACCAGGACAACTTCCAGGAAAACATGATGTGAATCCTATGGAGCATTGCAATAGAATTGAGCTTAGGAGCGGACGGACCTTGGGAGACTCCCAAGTGACTGCTCCAAAAGGGATACAAAAAGAAGAAGAGCTCTCTCCTCTTATACCAAATCAGATTCAAGCTAATGAGGAGAGTACCATTGAGGTTGAAGAGACTCTCCCACTGAACCATCAGAGCAAAGCCATCCCTTTTCCTCAGAGACTTACAATTCTCAAGAAAGATGAAGAATTTGGCAAGTTTTTAGAAAAAGTTAAGGAAATTTGTGTAGAGGTACCTCTTATTGATGCTATTCTTCAAATGCCTAGATTTGCCAAATTCCTGAAGGATCTCATGTCAAACAAGAGAAGAAGAGGAGAGGTTGAGACCATTGCGCTTAGTGAGGAATGTAGTGCTATTTTGGAGAAGAACACTTCCCCAAAACTAAAGGACCCAGGGAGCTTTTATATTCCTTGCAACATAGGAAAAGAATTTTTTGAAAAAGCTTTTTGTGATTTGGGGGCAAGTGTTAGCCTCATTCCCTATTCAATTTGTAATAAATTAGGTCTCAAAAATATTAAACTTACTACTATAGCACTTCAACTTGCCGATCATTCCTGCAGGTACCCTTTGGGTATTATAGAAGATGTGCCAGTAGAGGTGGATGAGAATGTTATTCCCACAGATTTTGTCGTGTTGGACATGGAAGAGGACCCCAGGATTCCTATCATATTAGGAAGACCTTTCCTTGCTACAGCTGGAGCTATAATTGATGTCAAAAATCATAAGCTTTCTTTGGTAATTGGTAAGGAAAGGTTGGAATATGATTTATCTAATATCTCTAACCATGTCTCGTCTCTTTTAAATGCTTGTAGCAGGACAAGCATTTATAAACTTGAGGAATGGAATTTCCATCCTCATGGAAGGCCATCAAACGAAGGAGACAATGTGGTGGAAGATGTTGGGAGAAGATCTCCCAACAAAAATGAAAAGTATATCTGTCCTCCAAGGGCAAGGAAAAGAAGTGAATGATCAAGTTTGGTCGAGCTAAAGACCTTAAACAAGCGCTTCTTGGGAGGCAACCCAAGGGTTCTTTTAGTTAGTTTTGATTTGTATTTTAATTTCTTTTAGTTTGATGCATTCTTTTGATTTTGTTTTCAGGTTAGGTGCAAAACAGAGCCCGGCCGTGTGCTATACACGGCCAGGCAAAGGTTGCAGAGAAGGGAAGTGCTTGGGCCGTGTCATCCAGACACGGCCGTGTAGGATCTCCCGAGGAGAAAAAGGACTAGGCCGTGTCCCAAACACGGCCGTGCAAAGAATTCCGAGAAGAAAGATGGAGAGGCCGTGTCCCAGACACGGCCGTGCGAAGAATCCAGAGAAGGAAGAGGGGGAGGCCGTGTGGATCTGCACGGCCCGTGTAGGAGAGTTATTAAAGTCTTCTTTCTACCTAACAAGGCCAGATCTTGGCCGTGTTCCGCACACCCCCAACTCTCCAAAACATCTCTTTCTCTCCCAATCTCTTAAAAACTCCTCTCTAATCTCTCAAGATCTCTTAGATCCGGATTCTCCTCCTCTCTAAGACTTGGACTTTTTGTTCTCCTAACCTAAGATCTTTGCTCTTTGAAGTTTTGTTCTTTGAGTTCCATTTTTCCAACCCTAGATAATTCTTCCCCTATCTAAACTCATCAAGATGTCCAACATTTTGAAGAAACTTCGCAAAGGAGGTGGTGGATCTAGTGGAGACAAAGAGAAGGAGCCATCAAGGGACAAAGGAAAACAACCAGTGAAGGGCAAAGGCAAAAGGACTTCACGCAACGAAGGTAATGACAATGAATTCAATATTGTGTTTAGAAATGATGATCAAGTAACTAGATTTGCAATTCTTGTCAATAGAAAGATAGTGTGTACTAGATATATGGACCCAACTGTTCTTGATATGCTTGGAATTAGGGAAGATGTAGATTTGATGATTGGGTTTTTGGATTGGAGTGATATTATGTACACACATTTGCCTACATATCCTTGTCTTGTTTTGGAATTTTTAAGTTCATTGGATGTCCATTTTACTAATGAAGATGATTATTTTGGAAAATTCTCATTTAGACTAATGAATCAAGAATTTCTATGGGCATTTAGTAACTTTAATTCTTGTTTTGGATTAACCACCGGTAGCCCTCGTAGGTTTGATCCAAGGTTTAATTGGAATCATTTTTGAAATGCAATAACTGGGTTAGATCAACCTTATGAGCCTTCAAGAGCTAAGGCCTCCCATATGCAAAACCCCATCTTTAGGTATCTACATAGAGTCATGAGTAAAACTATTTTTGGTAGGGGCGAGAGTGATGGGGTGGTTAAAAAGATAGAGCTTTATGCTTTATGGGCTATGCTTTATAAGGTTGAATTTGATTCTGATTTTCATTTTGTTCAAACCTTATTAAGATCTGCTAGGGCATCATCGGGATCAATTGTTTTTGGTGGTTTGATTACCCGAATAGCTTATAATTTAAATCTTGATGTTGATGGGTTGGAAATAATTCATGGTAATGACATGATTGACATTGATGCATGTCTTGCTATGAAAATGATCGTTCAGGATGAGAATGGTTTCGCGTTTCCTAGGAGGAGTGGTTCTCCTTTACCCCTTCCTTTTCCTGAACGAACTACTATTCGTAACCCGACTAATTGGGTAATTTCTGAGTTAGATTTTGAGGATAACCCTTCTATACCTGGAGACACTGAGCCACATCATGAGCCCTCGTCATCTGGACACCCGCAACCTTCTAGTTTTATGGAGCCTGCTAGGCATTCTTTTGCATATGGCACGGGATCTTCTAGGTTTGATTTTTCAGATTTTCGTACGTCTCTAGAATCACTTCATGAGAAGCAAGATGCCCAACGAAAAATGTTGGAGGGGCGCTTCTCTTTATCTGATGATCAGTTTAGGGAGGTACAAAATCATTTTCAGTTTACGAGGAATTTTCAAGGTCAAGTGGCTGAGTTTGTCCAGGATTATGATACTGATCAGGCTAGGATGAGAGATTTTATGCAGAGCATGATGCTTACTAGCCAACAAGTAGATGCTTTATATGAGTATCATAGATCCTTGGGTGAGATTCCAAGTTTTCCTAGTTTTCCTATTGGCCAACCACGTCGTAGACCTCCTTTCCCTCGTCCACCTCCACCTCCTCCACCATATTGATTTCATCGGGACGATGAAAAGTTTAAGTCTGGGGGGTGTCATGTACTATTTAGTTTGGTTTTCAGTTTTTAGTTTTTGTTAGTTTTTCATGTTGGTTCTTATTTTCATTGCTTGTTGCTTTATTTTGCTTGTTTTTGAAATAATCATGGCAAAAAAATTTATTTTTAGAACATCAAATCTTCACTTATATGCTTTCTTGAATTCAAGTGAAATGTTAGCACGATTATTGTCTTGATTCTTGATGTTCGAATGATGCTAGTAGTAAACTTTGTGTAGTTCTTTTTTCTATCTTGGGAAGCATTAATAAGCTAAAAATCTTATGGTGATGAGTTTTAGTTTTGGTTCAACCTTAAGGATTTTATCTTCACTACACTTGTGCTTGATGCTTGAATAGTTGATGTCATTGAAATAGTCATGATTCATCTTGTTTGCTTAGTACTTGGTTTCCATGGTGATTTCTCAACTTTCATTTTGGTTACTGGATGAGGCTCAAATCATTAAAGCTCATTTGGAAAAATCAAAATATCCCAACATGTGTGCTAAAAGTACATTTGTGAATAAGTTTTACACAATGCAAACACTTATAAAAAAAAAAAAGGATATAAAAAATAGTTGTCATGAGTGGAATCTAGCAAGTCACCCCTTTGAGACCGAGTTAGGTTACTGGGGAAATGACTGCTCAGCTTCCCTTGAGATTGAGCACACCTTTGAGACCTTGGGTTAGTTGAGAAATATGAACCAAGTGAATGGTGAGTAAGTGCCTATCACTGGTTACTTGTCTTTCACTGGAAACACTAGGAATTCAAATTTGATGACGACTTGACTAGGACATGGATTGAAACTTGAAGGGTGTTGAGTTACTTTTACACTGTGCACAAGATTCTTATGCTTGAACCATACTTTACTTGTTTTCATGATCACGCTTGTTAATGAAACTTTTTGATAGAGTTAGGAAAGTGCACTAGGTTTTATGAATGTGTTGTAGAACATATGAATTTAGACTGCAGCATTTTGCTTGAGGACAAGCAAAGGTTTAAGTCTGGGGGTGTGATGTGCGTAGATTATATACTCTTTTATGCATGTTTTTATGCACATTTACATACTTTGAGCATGCTTGATCTATGCACTTTTATACTTCCAGCTTTTCTTTTAGCATATTTACTCTTTTGGTTGAGATCCGCTTTTTGTGCATTTTCTGTAGGAGTCGAAATTGGTGAAGATTATGCGTCCTCGGGCAAGCTTGGAAGGAATTGAAGGAGAGCATCAGGCCGTGTACCACACATCGTGTAGTTTTAATAGGAAGGGAAGAGGACATGTGTGAATCTCACACGGCCGTGTCTTGATTTGAAGAAATTAGAGCAGATGCCTTACATGGCGTGTAGATCTACACGGCCATGTGAGGTTTCCGAGGCCAAGCGGTGGTGCACGACCGTGTAGCATTTCCAGAGAACAGAAGGGTCCTGGCCGTGTGAGTCACACGGCCGTGCAGCTTTGGCAGAGAAGGAATTGGACATGGCCGTGTGAATCTCACACGGCCGTGTCATGGGGTCGTGTGGCGCCCGATTTCCTCCTCTATTTAAACCCTCCTTCATGAATTGAAAGGGGATCTCTCCCCCTTTGGGAGAAGGCAAGATTTGGTGGTATCCTCCCATTCTTGGGAGGATTTCTGGGCGATTCGAGGGGAGTTCTTGACGATTTCGACTCCGGAGCGAGGATTGGATCCGAAGACGAGGCTTCTTCGTAGATAAGTTTTCTCTTTCCCCCTTTTCTTGGTTTCTTGGATTGGGGATTTAAGAAATGCTTGTAATCTTTATTTCTTCGGGTATTCTTCCTCGATTCATGGAGTAGATCTTGTATTCTAGGATTAAGGGAGTATTTGTATGATGGATTGATGTAATCTCTTATGGATTTGCCAATTTCTTGTTTCAATGGCATTGTCTTGCTTGTATCAATTAGATCTTGAATGATTAATGGTGATTTGTGCTTAATTCTCATTCTTGATTGATTGTTTGGATTTCTTGTGGACTTTGTAAAGATAAACTCTCACTCGATCATCCGAGGGATCCACGTGACAGGTGCAAGCCCGTGTAAGGACGTTTGAGAGATAATCTTGAAGAGGAAATAGGAATATTCAAGAGAGTAGGATGGATCTTGTGATTAGTTTCTTGTATCTTGATAGATTAATAAGTTGTGGGCTTCTATGTTGATATCCGAGGAAGGCATAGTAATAGGTGCGCTTCTGTGTAAGGACAACGTAGGTTCACGTCTAATTGATCATATTTAGATACATTTCTCAGTCCTTAGCCGGTTATCTATTGCAAGAGAGAACCGGCAACTTTCTACAAGTGTTTGGCAATTGAGGGATAAGAATTGGTGAACCATTTACATTCAAGAAATCTTACAAAGAAACCGAAACTCCTAGAATCTCCCTTTATCATAACCCAAAACACTAAACTGTTGTTTGTTGATCTTTAATATTAGATTTGTTTACCTTCACTTTGCATTTTAAACAATTGGATAGTTGTTTAGCTAATTCGCATTGAGACATTTCTAGTGCTTATTCCAGTCCCTGTGGATACGATAATCTTTTATATTACTTGCGACATTTCCGTACACTTGCGGAGCGTAACAAGCACTGGCCTTGGCTGCTAGCGAGGACAATGAGTAGTGACAGCGGCCGATCGCTAACTCTTGATCGTGCATGGCGAACAGCGCATGTGCGCACGAGAGAAAAATGACAGAGAGGATTACATAGGGTTTGATTAAAATAAAACCGAAGCTTATTTCAATCACCTCCTCGCTTAAATAGGGTATCTCAAACAGGCTTTTCTATTACCCCTTTATCCCCATAAAATATAAAAATATCCATATAAAATCCATAATAATTCCTAAAAATTCCATGAAATTCTATAAATTTATTCCCTTATTAATTATTTATTTTTGTGTTATTATTTTACTAAATAAATTTAATTATCTCAAATTTAAACAATTTTCATCCTTATTTATATTTTTTGTATATTATATTATCCTCCACTAATAAAAATTTGGTCTCTAAATTTACTATTTAAACTGTAATACTAAGATATCCTCATCTATGGGTAACAACTAGGTCATACACACCTATACTAGTTCATTCTAGTATCTTGAAAAGTGTATAACAGTATGAGATCCATAATACACTACATAATCTACTAGCTACCTCTGAAATCCTTTGTGCATGTCCATAGTAGATCCTCCAGTTAGTGAATGGTGTGCTCCATCCATTTGTTTGTCTAAAATTCTATACAATATGAAGTTCTGCACGAAATGAAGTCCTATACACAAGACTCATTGAAAACTCTGCCAAGTAATCCAAAGAGTTAGTCTAGTGAGTCAATACTAAATGGGCAAACTTAGTTAGTCAATCAACGATTACCCAATTCGAATCATCCACCCGCCAAAATCCATTGTACTATGTTTCTCTTTCTACTTAGGTATAAAATATTCTTTCAAAGTAAGTCTGCTAGTCTCTGACGCTCCTTGTGAGTTATGGGCCCACCATGCTTCCGATATATCACTCTGATGTTCTTCCTTTACTTGTCGATACACCAGCATCAAACTACATGGTCCCCAACATCCTTCACCTAAGACCATGCTTCTTAATCTCCAATAGGTCGTTGACAAACCCAACCTCTACTTTCCAACTCGGTCTCAGTTGGTGCCATAGAAGAATCTGTCATAAGTGTCAACTGGTCACATCCATGGTTGATCCCGACTATAAATTGGGATTACTCACTAAGTGTCATCATGCTAGTAACGAATAATTGAGTAACTAATAGTCAGGTATAGAAATAGCTACACCATCCAATAAAATTAGAGGGAATCTAACCAACCATACCTTAATTCCAACAATATTCGACTTGTCTAATAATAAACTACATCAAGTAGTGAACATAAAAAGAAAGATAATCACTAGAAGTATACCTTACTTTCCTATAACTCAGAGATGTCCTTTGACTTGCCTGTGTCCCAAACTCGAGAACTTGTAAATCAAAATGTGATGGAAATCCCAAAAACATAAAGCCAGCATTCAAACTCGAACTTGGCTATGATACCAATAAAATTGTCACGCCCTACGGGTATACTTGTCCACCAAACTGGACAGTACCCCTAGTGACAATATGAGAAAATATGATATCGAACTCAGATCAAGCAAATTAAACATCGATGCAAAATAAAGATGTGCTAACTTTTTTAAATACCAATGTGTGTATGTATGCATGAACATGTGAACATACTAACCTATATAAAATAACAATTATACTATTATTACAAACCTCATCGATTCAATGAAAGAAATAAAATAATAAACAGCGATAGTAGAATAGAAGAATAAAACAACGAACAGAAATTCAAACTCAAGTGGGAATGATAGCTAGGACCCCTGAGCGACACAACCCATCCTTTATCTGCTAACTTGAAAATCAAAGGAAAAGTAAAGGATAGTGAGTATAAAAGCTCAGTGGGTATAAGAAGATGGTGTCTGATACTATATATATAAGGAGATCAAAAATGCAGTCTTAGATAATAAATACTTACTATGAAAGTAAAAGTACCAACATAAAATCAACTACTAAATAAATCCTAACTAACAACGTAATCCATCACTAACCTGCTCCACCAAGTATATCCAATAACTCACCTACACCAAGCAAACACATAACAAGCATATAACAAATATATATCAAGTCCTAACTACGCGCAAACTCATACTACCACTATCTAGTCTAGTAGACAGTCTAGGTTATTGTCTGTGGGCAAACTCATCCTACCACTATCTGGTCTAGTGGGCAGACAGGATAAGGTAGCTATCTAGCTCCTCAGCCACTGACTACTAGTGAAATCATGCTATCCCTATCTAGTCTAGTGGGCAGTCAGAGCATATAAATGTCACTAGCTACAAGTAAACTCATGCTACCACTATTTGATTTAGTAGGAAAATTGGGCGTGTTACTATCTAGCTACAAACTACGGGCGACAATACACTACAACGAATAGTCTCGCAGGTAGTTGTATGTATCATGATCATTGATGACTCTCTCAACCATGGATGGGAGATAATGGTTGACAGGATATACCAACCATCACTAATGACTCTCTCAACCACAAATAGGAGACAATGGTTATCATGATATAACAACATAACGATAAGTAAAAAAATGAATAATCACATCCAATATAACCCTCTATAATCACCCCTCGATCTAACCTCACTAACATATAGGCATGAGCCTAAACAATAAGGGTCTAGTAGGGTAATTGACATCCTATACTATAGTATAATCTATCTAACAATAAGGGCAAGTTCAAATCATCAACCAAGGGTCAAGTAGGATACTCAGTATCCTACACTATGGTATGGTAATATCATACATATATAAAAATCAAGCATGAAAAATTATAAAACTGCATATATATAAAATGGATTATCTTTACGGCCAAGCAATATAAGATCAAGCTCAAAAGATAATATGAATCGAGTCAAGATAAAAAAATAAATGCTACCTAATTAATATATAAACAGATATAATCATACACTAAAATCAAAGATCTAAAGACAATAAGCAGGAACTACCCACCTCATTGAAGAATATCCAATCCATCTTCAAGTCAGAGAGCAAGCCACGAGCTCAAATCGCTACTTCCTTCTTCTTCATCATCTCTAATAACGCGACGAGGCCAATGGTCATTGCTTGTGTGGAACAACTAAACAACAACACCACTGAAGGGAAGTGGATCCGGCTGCTCGCTATGGGAAGGATCAGACATGGCGGCGATGCGCTGAGGAGACAACAACGACGACAATGTTGGTCTACACTAGGCAGTGGTTTGCACAACGTCGCAACCTTCTCAGACAGAGTGACAACTGGCTGCTTGTGGTACCATCTTCTTCTTCTCCGACAGCATGACAATGCCACAGTGAGGAAATCTCAAGTGAGGATGGCTATCGGCATTAAGGGAGGATAGGAAAAGCCAGCGCCCATGCGATAGTAGAGGTTGCAGTAGTCGGCATGACAATGAGCCATAGAGACATGCAGATGCACGGGTGGAAGGCAACGATGCCCAGCTACTTGGACTTAATAACAACCGGAGGCATCGGGGAAGGACGCAGAGTCGGCTGCTTGTGCTGCCGCAACACTAGTTGGCAGTGCAGTGAGGGAACGCGAACATGCACGAAGTTGTAGGACAAGAGGTGGAGCATCGGCCTTGGCTACTCATGAGGACAGCAGGCAGGGATGGCAGCCGATCGTTGGTTGTTGATGACACGCAGCGAACAACGCATGTGCGCGAAGATAAAAACGACGGAGAGGATTACATAGGTTTTGATTAAAACAAAACCTAAGCTTATTTTAATCAACTCCTAGCTTAAATAGGGTATCTAAAACTGGTTTTTCTATTACCCTTTTATCCCTATAAAATATATAAATATCCATAAAAATTCATAAAAAAATTCATAAAATTCTATAAATTTATTCCCTTATTAATTATTTATTTTTGTTATTTTTTACTAAATAAATTTAATTATCTCAAATTTAAACCATCTTAACCTTTATATATATTTTTAGTATATTACACACGACATAGGCGAACCCAACAATAGCCGACCCGACAGAGGCAGACTCAACAATAGCTAACCTAGTGGAAACTGACTTGACGTACACCCGACTTACTTAAAGAGCTTCCACGGACATGTCGAGGAGTCATCCCATCCCTTGATCTCGAACTAGATCAGACAATTTGTAATTTAAGTGTCTGAGTTTATTAATTCTAAAGGTGCCTATCGAATACATTCGGAACACAGTTTATACAACTCAGACGTCAACCTCCTCTTAATGAATTCGAATTATCATCCTTTTACTTGTTTCTTTGAATATTTTACCACTGCACCATGTCTATGGAACACCCAAACCACTCTGTTCAAGCATTAGTGGTCCATGATAAAGCCTAGTGAGATTCGATTTGGTGATATCCAAGGATAATT
The DNA here is from genome assembly GCF_018446385.1 of Zingiber officinale. Taxonomy (NCBI): domain Eukaryota; kingdom Viridiplantae; phylum Streptophyta; class Magnoliopsida; order Zingiberales; family Zingiberaceae; genus Zingiber; species Zingiber officinale. Next base: position 69,602,451 of record NC_056007.1, on the reverse strand, counting down.
ATGCTAGAGGAATATACCTAAACATATGTGACAAACAAGTTGTGTGGTAGCTCATGTGAGAGGGACAAGTGATGTTAAAGGATGCAGTTGGAGGCTAAAAGAATTGGTAAGTTGCAACTGGTTGGATTGGATTCACCCAAGGACAATTCTGTTGGATGACCACTTAAGCTCCTAATTTCTGGTGATCATAGTAGCGGAGTTGAAATCGAGAGGAAATGCAGTTTCAGTTCTAGGAAAGTTGCCCCTCGTGAACTAAGAAAGTCTTGGTCATTTAGGATTACAGGGAATCAAGTGGCAAACCTCCATTCACTTACTACTTCAACTATATCTATGGGTGTGGATTATGGGGAATCAAGAAGCTTGCTAAGATTGCAATGGTCGGCCCTGGGTCGTCTGTAGAAAATTAAAAATTTTTGGGAAAAAATTTTAGGTGATATATATATATATATATATATATATATATATATATATATATATATATATATATATATATATATATATATATATATATATATATATATATATGATATATCACTACTATTCTAATATGCTACATATTTATAAATTATAGAAAATGACATATATAAACTAAATCTAATAACAAGATGTTCATACTCTTCCCCTTTTTTATTGTGCAAAATTGTCAACTAAATCATTGTAATCAAGCTTAGCTACCATATTTTTTACCATAGACAATATGGTCAAACCATTCAATCTATCATGTCACATAGTTGATCGAAGATAGTTCTTTATGAACTTCAACTTTAAGAAACTTCTTTCAATAGAAGTTACCGTAACTGGTATGGTTTATAAAATTCTGTAATTCATCCAAGCATTAGGAAATCCATGGTGCAAATTTTTGATATACTCCAAGACTTCAAGTGGTTTGGTAATCTAATTAGACAATGTTTTTCTGAGTAATTGCAATGCAGAAAATAGTTCAAGTGCATTAATATTGATATGGGTTATAAGGAGCGGATCCCATGCAATAATGTGAAAAGGGATATAAGGAAAAGAAAGAATAAATAGGGAGGCTTGGATAAAATAGATACGCTTGGTAAGCAAATCCCGGTCAAGAATGTAGGACCGGCCGAGCTAAAACCGACTAAGGGTATAATGCGTGTAGATATGCCCAGCAGGTAAGCCTCAGTTGAGCATGCAATCCTGACCGAGAATATAAGCTCAGTTGAGAATATAAGTCCGACTGAACTAAAACAGACAAAGGACTAGCACATTTAGATACGCTTGGTAGTCGAGGTCCGATCGAGCATAGAGTATCAGTCAAACTAAATTAACAGAGTACCAATGAACCTAGGAGCACTCGGCAGGCAAAGCTGTGCCGAGCTTAAAAGGCATTTAGGCTTAAGTAATCTCTAGCATATGATCAGCCAAATGAAGGCCGAATGAACATAACAAGGCTCAAACATGCTCGGCAGGCAAAGCCCGATCGAGCATAAACACAATATAAATATAACACACTCGATAGTAGAATCCCAACCAAGCATAGGCATAATACGCTTGATAATAGAATTATGGGCGGGCATATAGACAAACACTTTTCTAAGGCTATTAGTATAAGATTGACCTAGCAAAACTCAGCCGGGAATAAACAACCTTGTTACATCCTTTACATATACCCGACCAAAATTAGCATAACAGAAAATATTCTCAATATACAAATACATCTGTTATATTAATGATATATGAACAATATGTGATCATATGACATCCTGTTTCATTTGGCGGGAAATATTTTCTAAAGACTTCTTCAGGTGAACTAAACGACAAAGAAGGGAAATATGGGGTACAAAAAAAGATTCCTTGAACTATTATTATAAATGACGTCATCTCCTAACAAACTCTAATGAACCAGGGTTCACCTCATGGCTACGGAGGTTATATGAGGTGGTATAAAAAGGAAAATTCTCTCCGAGGGCAAGGCATCTCGGGGGATCATCGAGGGATCAGTAAGCAAACTTTAGAGAAAATTCTCTTACCGTTCTTCTTCTTCTTCCTCTTCTTCCATCTTGAAAGGAGGTAACTAACTTAAGCGTCGGAGGGTCAAGCCAGAGATTCCCACCCCGGTCCTAGGTCACTAACGCTTTGTTTGCGGATCTCGTGGTGCACAGGCGAGGTCTTCTCTAGCATATTTGCTTCGCCGAAGTTCTTCTTCACCGGATCTACTTTGCCAGACTTCAGCATCATTAAATCTACTTCATTGGAGATTTCATTCTTCAGATCCACAGCACCAGGATCTTCTTCATCAACCTTCCTAGTCACCCCTCAAAGTCTTGTCGGAGATCCACCGCACCGAAGCTTCTTTAGATCCTCAGGACTCATCTTCTTCATCATCTTCATCATCTTCATCCACTAGACCACCAACGCTTCATCTCGTCGGATTTAGATAGAATCAAATTTGGCACCGTTTGTGGGAACTTTCACCTGAATCTAAATCTTCGTGATGGAGAACGCTGGAAAAACCCACACTGTCACTTTAATGCAGGAATATATGGAAATACTCATCGCTGCAAAGGTACAGAAAGCTTTGCAACAACAACAACAAGCTAATACTAATGGAATTCTACGCATGGCAGTAAATCTGGCCATCTCTGCAATCAATCCTCAAAGGGAAAGAGGTATGGATGAGGAAGATAATACTTACATACCTCCTGCTATCGTATCTCCCACTCGTCATCCTCGAGCCTTTTTCCATACTCCTATCGAAGAAGGAGGATGTCGACCAGTGCTTCAGGAATCCTCTGGTGAAGCACCAGTAAGAGACAAGCCTAAGGGGAAAATGCCAGCTAGCGATAGTTCCCCTGAGAGAATAGTCACTCCTTTCTCTTAGAGGGTACTGGATGATCCCTTACCTAAACATTATTAGAACCTAAACATTGGAGAATACTCTGGAGCAACAGATCCAGAGGATCATCTACTCAAGTTCGAGAATGCAGCTCTGTTACAACAATTCACTGATGGAGTCAAGTGCCGAATATTCCTAACCACCTTCAGGGGTGTCACTCAGAGGTGGTTTAAAAGGTTGCTAGAGAACTCTATTAGGCATTTTAAGGACTTCAGGAAAGTATTTCTCCACCATTTCTCTAGTAACAGGAGATATCAAAAGACTCCATGGAGTCTTTTCTCTATTAAATAGGGGCCCAAAGACAGCATTAGGGCTTATATTAAAAGATTTAATCAAGTGGATATTGATGTTCCTTCTGCCACTACTAAAATTCTGGTGAGTGTCTTTTCTCAAGGCCTCAATGATAGTGACTTCTTCAAGGATCTAGTGAGAAATCCTCCCACCAACTTTGATTTATTAATTGAAAGAGCTACTGAATTCATTAATGTTGAGGAATCTCAAGCTGCTTATAAGAAGGAGGGTATTCAACCTAATCTTACTCCAGTTAATGAACGTCCTATGGCTCATGTTCAACCCCCCATAGGACCACGAGCAAACCTCCACATCATCCATCAGAGCCACGATCGCAAGCAGTTCAGCATGTGAAGATGCCACAGTTAGCTCCACGAGATAGTGTATGTATCATATGACGAACACCCACAACACAGAGAACTGTTTTGCTTTGAAGAATCAGCAAATGAGTAATGCTTGGTATCACCGACATGCTCCATTTCCTAATCATCCATCTTATCCATGATAGAATAGTCCCCTCAAGCTAGAATATAGAACAATTAAACCATAATCTGCAGTGTTACAACTCCCCGTCAGGCAAACACAGGTGCAAATGCCTAAGCGGGTGCAATAAGAACCATCCTTCGCTCAACAAGAAGAAAACAAAAGTAATGCTGCCCAGGGCAATATTAACATGATAGCAGGAGGGCCCACCAATGGTGACTCAAACCCGGCAAGAAAATCACACGCTCGGCAATTAGAGATTCATGTAGTCGGGTGCAGCCAAGAAAGGGTGGACGGGCCTGAAATCAACTTTGGGCCTAGAGATCTAGAAGGGGTGGAAATACCCCATGATGATGCATTGATCATTAAAGCTGTTATAGCTAACTATAATATTTCACGTGCTTTTATTGATACAGGAAGTTCTGTTAATATTATCTTCAAGAAGGCTTTTGATCAACTACAGATCAACCCGAGCGAGTTGCAACCTATGGTAACCCCTTTATATGGTTTCACTAGCAATGAGGTACAGCTGCTAAGTCAGATCAAGCTGGCCATATCTTTAGGGGAGGATCCTCTGATGAGGACGAGGCGATCCTAGTTCATGGTGGTGGATGCGCCTTCCACTTACAATGTTATACTGGGTCGGCCTGCCTTGAATGAGTTCAGGGCAGTCGTTTCTACTTTCTATCAAAAGATTAAGTTCCCAGTAGACGATCAAGTGGGGGAAGTTAGAGGAGATCAATTAACTGCGAGAAAATATTATGTGGAGATCATTAAAATAGAAGCCAATGTAGCTAGAAAAATTTAGAAGATGGAGGTCAACACTATTCAAGAAAAACTGCCCGTCTTGGTTTATGAGGAGAAAGAGATACAAATCCAGGCCGACCGACCAGAAGTTGTTACTTATATAACGTCCAACCTGGATCCTCAACTCAAAACTAAGCTAGTGAAATGCTTGGTTTGTTGGTTGCTACTCGGAAAACCTAATGGTTCCATTGTACAAAAATTTTGTACAAAGGTCTGAACCTTTTCCCAGCTACCATGTGTTCTTTTAAATTAAACTCGGATCGCCTACGGAACTTAACACATTTGATCCTAAGTTTAATTTATTTGTTCTTTTAGGTTTAGACTTGGATCTCCTGCGGAACTTAACACTTTTGATCTAAATCACCTAGGTTATTAATTCTATTAAATATTAATTTCCAAAATTGACTTCCAGTACTGACGTGGCGAGGCACATGGCCTTCTTGGATATGGGAACAACCACCACCGACTAGACAAAGCCTTTTAAGGAAAGCTAATATTTAATTTCCTTAAATAACTCTAGGCCAACCAAAAAGAGTAATCGAAGCACAAGTTCGAAAAGAAAACAAAAGAACACAACATCGAAAACTAATTCGAAATACTAGAATCGCATGCATCTTGTATTTGATATTTTTACAAAGAAATAAAACTAGCATGATGCGGAAAAACATTACTAGTTATACCTTTCTTTTGAAGACAAAGACCTCTTGATCTTCTACCGTATTCCTCTTCTAACCTCGGACGTTGTGTGGGCAACGATCTTCCGAGATGAGAACCACCTTTCCACCTTCCTTCTTTCTTCTAGATTTCGGCCACAATAAATTTCTTCAAGGATGAAGAATTTCGGCCACCACCAATGCTCCAAGGGATGCTAGAGACGAGGCTTGCTTTCTCTTCTTCTTCTCCTTCCTTGATCCGGCCACAAACAAGAGCTCCACCAAGAAGATAGGTTTCGGCCAACAAGAGGAGAGAAGAGAAATAGGGCCGGCCACCAAAACCAAGGAAGAGAGGGAGGAAAAGAATAAAGGTTGTTCACCCATGAAGGCTCCTCCACCTCCTCTTTTATAATCCTTGGTCTTGGCAAATAAGGAAATTTTAATAAAAACTTCCTTAATTCTTTTGCCATGAAAAGGAAAATTTTATTTAATTAAAAATAATTTTTCTTCTCATTATTATAATGGCCGGCCAAACCAAATCTCCAAGCAAATAAAAATTTTAAACACAAATCAAAACTTCCTTATTTGCTTCCGAAAATTTTATAAAAAATTTCTCCAATAATTTTTATCCCTTCATGATTGGTTAAAAGGAATTTTTATAAATTAAATCTTTCTTTAAACATGTGGATAATTTTCGGAAAGTTATCTCTAAAAATTAAAATCTCCTTTCAATCTACAAATAAGGAAAGATATCAAATCTTTTCTTAATCTTTTGTAGAAACTAATAAAAGAGAATTATTAATTTTTTAAACTTTTAAATCATGAACATGGTTAAAAGGAAAGTTTTTACCAAAATTAAAACCAACCTTTTTAATCTACAAATAATAAAAGAAATTTAGCTATTCTCTTAATCTTTTGTAGAATCTTATAAAAGGAAAGATTTAAAATTTTAAACTCTCTTTTAAATCATGTTATCCACATAAGAAAAAATCCTTTTATTTTAATTTGGGCCGACCACACCAAGCTTGAACCCAAGCTAGGGCCGGCCACCTTGAAGCACCCATGAACCAAACTTTGGTCGGCCCTAGCTTGGTCTCCAAGCTAGCTTGGCCGGCCCCTATGGGATGGGTAAGAAGGTGGATATAGGTGGGTATAGTACTCTATAATTAAGAGGTTACGATAGGGACCGAGAGGAGGAATTGGTTTTGGTCTCCTGATAAAATTAAGCATACCGTGTTCGCCCCGAACACACAACTTAATTTTATCAATAATAATTCATTCCACTAGAGAACTATTATTGAACTACTGCACCAATCCCAAATTACATTTTGGGCTCCTTCTTATTATGAGTGTGTTAGTCTCCCTGTGTTTAAGATGTCGAATGTCCACTAATTAAGTGAGTTACTGACAACTCATTTAATTAATATCTTAGTCCAAGAGTAGTACCACTCAACCTTATCGTCATGTCGGACTAAGTCCACCTGCAGGGTTGAACATGACAATCCTTATGAGCTCCTCTTGGGGACATTCTCAACATAGATTACTAGGACACAGTTTCCTTCTATAATCAACAACACACACTATAAGTGATATCATTTCCCAACTTATCGGGCTTATTGATTTATCGAACTAAATCTCACCCATTGATAAATTAAAGAAATAAATATCAAATATATGTGCTTGTTATTATATTAGGATTAAGAGCACACACTTCCATAATAACTGAGGTCTTTGTTCCTTTATAAAGTCAGTATAAAAGAAACGACCTCTAATGGTCCTACTCAATACACTCTAAGTGTACTAGTGTAATTATATAGTTAAGATAAACTAATACCTAATTACACTACGACCTTCCAATGGTTTGTTCCTTTCCATTTTAGTCGTGAGCTACTGTTTATAATTTATAAGGTACTGATAACATGATCCTCTGTGTGTGACACCACACACCATGTTATCTACAATATAAATTAATTGAACAACTACATTTATCATAAATGTAGACATTTGACCAATGTGATTCTTATTTCTAGATAAATGTTTATACCAAAAGCTAGGCTTTTAGTATACATCCTAACAATCTCCCACTTATACTAAAAGACTAAGCTGCTATATCTGCTGCCATACATCTGATTCCCAACCCTTCAACATGCCCATCAAAAGCTCTTGCTTTAAGGGCCTTAGTGAAAAGATCTATAGGTCATCATCTGATGCAATCTAGGCAGCAACAACTTTTCCTCGTTTATATGATTTCTCGTAATGGGTGGTACTTGCGCTCTGTTGTGTTTACTTGCCTTATAGACTCATGGTTTCTTCGAGTTTGCTACTGCACCACTATTATTACAATAAATTATAATAATCTTTGGACAAACTAGAAAATCATATCTAAGTCTATCTTGAGGTTATTGAGTCATTCAGCTTTTATGACTACCTCAGAGGTTTGCCATATACTCAGCTTCTATGGTGGAGTCTAGAAAAACACCTATGCTTATCACTCTTCCATAGTTATGACTTTACCTCCTAAAGTAAACACAAAACCACGATGTTGACTTACTATTGTCCTTATCCGACTGGAAGTCAAAATCCGTGCAACCCACAGGGACCAAAATAACTACCTTGTAAGCTAGCATATAATCTCTAGTGCCTCTAAGGTACTTCAATATATGCTTTACTGCAGTCCAATGTCCTTGTCCAGGATTACTTTGATATCTGCTAACTATGCCATTGGCAAAACAGATTTCTGATCTCGTGCATAGCATACATTAGGCTTCCGACAGCCGAAGCATAAAGAACTGCCTTCATTTCCTCTATCTCCTTTGATGTCTACGGAGACATTTCTTTAGATAAAGTTACTCCATGCTAAAAAGGTAAGAAACCTTTCTTGGAGTTTTACATGCTTAAAACGAGCAAGGATTTTTTTTTATATATGAAGCTTGGGATAAGTAAAATATTCTTTTCTTGCGATCCCTTATTACTTTGATCTCAAGAATATATACATTCTCCCAAGTCCTTCATATTGAATTGCTTGGACAACCATACCCTTACTTCTGACAACATTTTGATATTGTTTCCAACTACAAAAAATGTTATCTACGTATAGTACAAGAAATACCACCACGTTTCCATCACACTTTTTGTATACACAAGACTTATCCGGTTACTAAATAAATCCATAGGTCTGGATTATTTTGATAAACCAGATATTCCAAGACCTTGAAGCTTTGCTTCAGTCCATAGACTGATTGAGCTTGCACACAAGATGCTCTTTGCCCTTTACAATGAACTCTTCTGGTTACTTTATATGGATGCTTTCTTCAAGACTTCCATTAAGGAATGCTGTCTTGACATCCACTTGCCAAATAGATAAAAGAATCCAGATAGACTTAAGCATGGCTACCAGTGAAAAAGTTTCCTTTTTCATCAAGCCTTGCTTTGAAAGTTTCCACCTTCCTGTCTATCCATCTTTTCCTATTGTAGATCTATTTTTACCCAATGGCTTTTACACCATCTGGTGATTCTACAAGCTTCCATATTTTATTAGAATACTTATATTCTAATTCTGTATTCATTGCTCTTTGCCAAGATGCTGCATCTTTATTTTGGAGTGCTTCATCATATTTCCAGGATCAGACTCATGTTCATTTGGGATCAAGTCCAAAAACTTTCCCAAAACATGAATCCTTTTGGTTGTTTGACAACCCTCCCTCTACGATGATGTACTTGTCTATAATTGTGTATCAATTGTGATACGTGTTGCAGTTTCTTGTGATATTTCTGATAGGATCGAGTAGCGCGATAGAGGGGGGGGTGAATATCGCTTCTTTTTAAAAACTATTCTTTTCGTATTTAAATCAAAGTCGTGCACAGTGGAAAGTAAATAGAGACACAAATGTTTTACTTCGTTCGGAGCCTAGCTCGACTCCTACTCGAAGGCCCGCGGTCCTTGACCGCACCGATGGGCAAAGCACTAAAACCCTTCTCTCCGAACTCCTCGGAGAGAGGCAGATCGCACAAGTACAATAGAATAAGATAGTAACAAACCTACTATCTTATTAGCAATTAAGTATAAAACAAAAAACAAGTATACCGACAAATGAATCGAAGATGTAGCGTAGGTTGGTTCTTCCAAATGACGTAGCTTTGCACTGAAGATGAGTCGCTTGCAGAGTAGTAACTTGTGATCAGAAAGTTATGTTGGCCTCTGACCTCGAGCCTGAATTTATAGGTGCACTGAGGTTCGGTCGACCGAACCAGCTCCAATCACCCACAGTTGGAGACTGACGCTGGCTTGTAAATTCTGCATTAACTGGCCTTCAATGGTTCGGTCGACCGAACAAGCTTTTACCTTGTTCGTCGAAGTCTGCCAGAATCTTGAATTAATGCGACATTAATGTTGATTGGATCGGTCGACCGATCCCCAGGTTCGGTCGACCGATCAACTTATTTCCTTTGCTTGCTGATCGGTGCTGACGAGCTGGCTTTACTGAGTCATCAAGTTCGGTCGACCGATCTTACTATTCGATCGACCGATCAAGCTTTGATCGAACTTTGACTTTGATCTATTCTGAACTGTTTGCTTTCTATTATGCTCATGTTCGGTCGACTGAACCGCTGGTTCGGTCAACCGATCTAGTCTGACCTGCAACACAGTGTTAGAACAAAAACTTCCTGCAACACAGATGTTAGCACACAGCATAATAATGAATAAAAGACAGCATAATGAGTAATATAAAAGACAGCAATAGAACTATCTTGATCTCAACTTGGAAACCTTCCCGGTTTCTTCAGTTGAATCAACGACCTTAGGTTGTTCCCTTTAGGAACCCGACCTCACTGTCGCTCTTCCAGTTGCATACCTCAACTTACCTGCCAAACATGATCCTCCAGACATGTTTGGTCTTTTGTCTGCTCAGTGTCTGATCGCCTGATCTACTAAGACTTTTCTTGCAATACCATATTAGCTAACAGCAATAATAGTAATACAGAAAATAATAGTAAACCTAAACGTAGATTTACCGAGATCCACTGGTCTGGTCGACCGCGCGCGGTCGACCGGAAATCATCCGATCAACCTTGCTTGGAGTTCACTCCTACAAGACTTCTCATTACCTAAGGTTACTACCCCCTAGGATTTTCTCCACTCGGCTTCACTCACCAAGACTCAGTATTCGGCTACCCAGGGATCAAGTCCTCCAAACCTATCCACCTGGCTTCCATGACATACCGAGATTTCCCTTACCTAGCCTACAACTAGTACTCAGTATTCGGCTACCCAAGGATCAAGTCCTCCAGACCTATCCACCTGGCTTCCACGATATACCAAGATTTCTCTCCTTGCCTAGCCTCCAACTAGGACTTCCCTTGATCAAACTCCATACTTAAACATACTTAAACATATTTGTCTGACATTAAAACCTTGGAGGTCGATTGCACCAACAATCTCCCCCTTTTTGATGTTTGACAAATATGTTTAAGTTAGGTCAATTCAAAAAGATTTAGATTTCTAACTTAAACTCCTTTTCTCCCCCTTTTGTCACACAACAAAAAGAACCACTTCATAAATGACTTTAATTGCTAAGGATCCCTAAGTTGTGCACCAACAATGATGGAATACGTGTAAATATTTTCAAGATATGCCTAAGGTATTCCCTCACCCATTTGATGTATAATAGAGTTTTCAAAAATGAGTCATAGAGATTTTGAAAAAGCCTTATTCCATTAAAAATTGAGTAAATTTGCAGTATCTTTTTCAAAATAATTATTTTTGAAAAAGTCATAGACTTAAAGTATTTTTGCAAAAACATGATACAGAAGTTTTAATGCTTGCAAGAATTTCTTAGAACTTCTTTCAAAAATACTTTTCTTATGCACTAAGTATTTTTAATTTGAAAAGAATATTTCAAAGTATGAAACATAAAGTTGTAGAGGAATTTCCAAAACTATGATTTTTCAAAAAGTATGAGTTTGAAGAACATGATTTTGAGTTATATTTAAAGGATAAACTTTTGTAAGCAATTTTTCAAAATTAATGTCAAAACTAGAATTCTTTAAATAAGTTTGTAAAAGTAATTTTCAAAAAGTATTTAAGTAAGAGATTTTAAAGATAATTTCAAAAAGATTTGTAAAAAGTATTATCAAGCAATTTTCAAAAAGTGTTTTGAAACATTTTTTTTTTTAAATATGTTTTCAAAAACATGATTTTGAATAAAAAATATGTCCTTCAACCAAGTCTCTCCCTCTTAACTAGACACTATTTTTAGATATCCTTGTTACCCACAAGGAAGACTTTTCTATGTGTGTCTAAGGGTCACGATTGACTTAGGGTTTTAAAGACTTAGGCAGTGAATAACAATAAGTTATATATATAATATACCCAATCAATCATCAATCAAAATTTGAAAATAATTCTTAAGAAAATAGATATATAAGTTTTCAAAACATGTTTAAAATAATTTTAAATTTTAATTCTCTTAGCATCTCACCCATTCTAAATTTTCAAGTATGGTAATCCTATAATTGTGTGAGATGGCTTTATTGATTTTGAATTTGGTGAAACATAAATTTTAGTTAACCTTTAATTATTGTAAGTTAAATAGATGGTAACATTTATTTTGTGAATTAATTGAGTTAATGTTTAGTTTAGAAATTGTAAAGTTATTAAGTGGATTTGGCTAAGAATTGTTTTTAATGGATATGGTTATAGGTTGATTGCTAGATTATTGATTGATTTAAACATAATTTAAAATTAGTTTCAATTTAATTTAGTATTAATATTAATTAGAGTAAGAATTGTTGAGTAAAGTTTAGATTTCAAGTTGAGATTTATTAAGAATTAATTAGGTGTATTAAGCTTTAAAATAAGTATAAAATAATTTTAATTAAGTTTTAAAATAATTTTAATTAAATTAAAATAATTTTAAAATAATTTTAAGTTAAGTTTTTAAAATAATTTTAATTAAGTTTTTTTTTTAAATAATTTTAATTAAGTTTTAAAATAATTTTAATTAAGTTTTTTTTAAAAATATTTTAATTAAGTTTTTAAAATAATTTTAATTAAGTTTTTTTTAAAATAATTTTAATTAAGTTTTTTTTAAAAATAATTTTAATTAAGTTTTTTTTAAAAAAATAATTTTAATTAAGTGTTTAAAATAATTTTAATTAAGTTTTTTTTAAAAAAAATAATTTATTTAAGTTTTTAAAATAATTTTAATTAAGTTTCTAAAATAATTTTAAAAAGTTTTTAAAATGATTTTAATTAAGTTTTTTAAAAATAATTAAGTTTTTTTTTAAAATAATTTTAATTAAGTTTTAAAATAATTTTAATAAGTTTTAAAATAATTTTAATTAAGTTTTTAATTATTTAATTTAATTTGGTTTGAATTTGATTTGATATAATTAATTTTGAATTAAATTTTGAATTAAAGTTTGAATTAGGTTTGAAATAATTAATTTAGAAAGATTGTTGAACTCATGTTAGATTCAAACTTAGCTTTGGGTTAATCAAGCAGACTTCCTAAGGATAAGCTTTCAGTTCAGTGGCGAGGCATACGGCCTACTTGGATATCATTAGACCACTTGCTGAAGGCTTTCCAAACTGTTCCTGCCCAAAAAACTTAATACTAAATTTTGGTCTAACTAGCCCATGTTTGACTAGGGTAGCTTCGGTCAGATCCACTAAGTCTAGTGCACCAGGTAGAATTCCATATTCAGCCTAGACATGCCTTCGACAAAGTTTCCTTGACGTACTATCATCCCAATCCATTCTGGTGCTATGTTGTTAGGGTTTGGTAAATCTTTTTAATCTAACCATTCTAAATTAAGAAAAGATGCATGACATGTTAAATAATAGATAAGTATGCATGAACATGGCAAGTCATACAATTCAAACAAATCATGCATAATACAAATTGTTTATTAATATTCTTGTTTTGTTATTTTTGTTTTATTATTGTTATTGTTGTTTTATTATTGTTATTGTTGTTTTATTATTTTTATTGTTGTTTTATTTAAATTGTTATTATTTAATAATATTATTATTATTATTTAGCGTTGTTGTTTTATTATTGTTATTATTTATTTATTATTATTGTAGTTGTTGTTTTATTGTTGTTTTATTATTGTTATTGTTGTTTTATTTAAATTGTTATTATTTAATAATAATAATATTATTATTTAGCGTTGTTGTTTTGTTATTATTTATTTATTATTATTGTAGTTGTTGTTTTATTGTTGTATTATTATTATTATTATTATTATTATTATTATTATTATTATTATTATTATTATTATTATTATTTATTTATTTAGTTTCATAATTAAAAGGTACATTATTATAATGAAAGTTTTGTTTTAAATTTGGTTTTAATTTATAATTTAAATCTAGATTTTGTGAATTTATAAAATTATTAATAATGTTTTCTAATTTATTAATTTTATTTTTCAAAACATTATTTTGTTTTTCTAGTTTTCTAAATTTTGATTTATAGTTTAATTTCTTATTGTTAGTTAAATTTTGTTTATTGTTGATTAATTTTAGATAATTGTTATTTTGATTAACTAGATCTGGGTTTTGATTAAGGTTTGGGTCGAATTGATCAATATTGGTTATATTTAATTTTTTATTAATTAAATTAGTTTTGTTAAGTAATGTAGGTTTTTCATGATTTTTTAAATTCTTAGCACAATTCAAGCAAGAAGAGTCTAAAGCATGCAAATTTTCGTATAAATTAAATTTATTTACCATATTTGCTCCCCTGAATCCTTGGGTCTTTTCTCCGGACATTGAAACTTGTAGTGTCTCGTCTTTTTGCACTTGAAACATTCGATATGGTCCTTCCTTTTTTGTACTCTAGGCTTCGGCTCCTCCTTTGCCTCCGGTTGTGTAGATCGACTCATCGGGCATTTATTTTTGTAGTGTCCTTTTTCTCTGCAACTAAAACATGTTATGTGTTCTTTAAATTTTGAATTTAAAATATTACCTTTTGAATCCTTATTAGGATTCTCCCCCTTAACCATTGTCATTTCAAAATCAGGCTCGAGTGTTTGGTCGGGCTTGGGTTTAGATCCATCAGCCTCCTCCTCAGCCACTAGTGCGATGAAGTTGATTTGGTCTAGATCTGGTTCTGAGGATAGCTCTCCGGATTCGAATTCAAGTTCGAATTCATTTTTGCCTTGATCTTCTAGCCTCGACGAAGTCTCGTGAAGCTCGATCAATTTGGTCCACATCTCGAATGCGTTCTTGTAATCTTGTAATTGACACAAAACATTATTAGGCAAAACACTAATTAAAATATCTATTACCCTTGTGTTTGCTTCTGAGTTTTGAGAAAATTGTCTCAGTGCAACCCAGTTGTCGAAATCGTTGCTTCCAATGAAGCTTTCCATCATTTGCCTCCAGGAATTGAAGTAGACTTGATTGTACAGCGGAGGGTCGTAGATACTTCTCCCTTCTTGATAAGATGTCAACATTCTTGCAAGAAAGAAAATAACAAACCGATTTTCAAGACTTTCGTCTTGGGATTAGTAGTGCTTGAAAAAAAATATTCTAAAAGAAAATAAATTGGAGAAAAGAAAAAGTTTTAAAAATACTTTGAAAAACGGTTAATTATTTCAGAGCTAACGAGGCTCTGATACCAATTGATAGGATCGAGTAGCGCGATAGAGGGGGGGGGGGGTGAATATCGCTTCTTTTTAAAAACTATTCTGAAAGTAAATAGAGACACAAATGTTTTACTTCGTTCGGAACCTAGCTCGACTCCTACTCGAAGGCCCGCGGTCCTTGACCGCACCGATGGGCAAAGCACTAAAACCCTTCTCTCCGAACTCCTCGGAGAGAGGCAGATCGTACAAGTACAATAGAATAAGATAGTAACAAACCTACTATCTTATTAGCAATTAAGTATAAAACAAAAAACAAGTATACCGACAAATGAATCGAAGATGTAGAGTAGGTCGGTTCTTCCAAATGACGTAGCTTTGCACTGAAGATGAGTCGCTTGCAGAGTAGTAACTTGTGATCAGAAAGTTATGTTGGCCTCTGACCTCGAGCCTGAATTTCTAGGTGCACTGAGGTTCGGTCGATCGATCCCTTTGTTCGGTCGACCGAACCAGCTCCAATCACCCACAGCTGGAGTCTGACGCTGGCTCGTAAATTCTGCATTAACTGGCCTTCAATGGTTCGGTCAACCGAACCCTTATATCGGTCGACCGAACAAGCTTTTACCTTGTTCGTCGAAGTCTACCAGAATCTTGAATTAATGCGACATTAATGTTGATTGGATCGGTCGACCGATCCCCAGGTTCGGTCGACCGATCAGCTTATTTCCTTTGCTTGCTGATTGGTGCTGACGAGCTGGCTTTGGTGAGTCATCAAGTTCGGTCGACCGATCTTACTATTCAGTCGACCGATCAAGCTTTGATCAAACTTTGACTTTGATCTGTTCTGAACTGTTTGCTTTCTGTTATGCTCATGTTCGGTCGACTGAACCGCTGGTTCGGTCAACCGATCTAGTCTGACCTGCAACACAGTGTTAGAACAAAAACTTCCTGCAACACAGATGTTAGCACACAGCATAATAATGAATAAAAGACAGCATAATGAGTAATATAAAAGACAGCAATAGAACTGTCTTGATCTCAACTTGGAAATCTTCCCGGTTTCTTTAGTTGAATCAACGACCTTAGGTTGTTCCCTTTAGGAACCCGACCTCACTGTCGCTCTTCCAGTTGCATACCTCAACTTACCTGCCAAACATGATCCTTCAGACATGTTTGGTCTTTTGTCTGCTCAGTGTCTGATCGCCTGATCCACTAAGACTTTTCCTGCAATACCATATTAGCTAACAGCAATAATAGTAATACAGAAAATAATAGTAAACCTAAACGTAGATTTACCGAGATCCACTGGTCCGGTCGACCGGGCGCAGTCGACCGAAAACCATCCGATCAACCTTGCTTGGAGTTCACTCCTCCAAGACTTCCCGTTACCTAAGGTTACTACCCCCTAAGATTTTCTCCACTCAGCTTCACTCACCAAGACTCAGTATTCGGCTACCCAGGGATCAAGTCCTCCAAACCTATCCACCTGACTTCCACGACATACCGAGATTTCCCTTACCTAGCCTACAACTAGGACTCAGTATTCGGCTACCCAAGGATCAAGTCCTCCAGACCTATCCACCTGGCTTCCACGATATACCGAGATTTCTCTCCTTGCCTAGACTCCAACTAGGACTTCCCTTGATCAAACTCCATACTTAAACATATTTAAACATATTTGTCTGACATTAAAACCTTGGAGGTCGATTGCACCAACAATTTCATCTTGTACAGTTGGTACTAGATTAGACATGTCCTTCATAATTTCTTTAAGAACAAATTTACTTATGGGCTTGTGGTTTATTACATAGTTCTTTTCTAAAAATCGATCATTGATGCTAACAATAACCTTCTGATTTTTAAGACTATAAACCTACTTTCATTTCTCTAGGATAACTTACAAACAAGTGAATTCCTGTCCAACATATCATTGTCTCTCTTCAGCATATGTGCTGGACTACCCGAATCCGAATATGCTTCAAAATAGGCTTATGCCTATTTAGCAATTCTATATGAGTAGAGAGTTCTGACTTTGGAAGGTACTATGTTCACTTCTGTTTCCAGAGTATATCCTTAAAATGAATTTGGTAATTTTTCAAATAACTCATCATCAATCTACTTATTTCCATAAAAGTCCTATACTTTCCTTTTTCTACACCATTATGTAGGGGTGTACCAGGTGCAGTTAGTTTGGATTGAATCCCTACTTTTGATAAGTGACTCCTAAATTCTCCCAAGAGGTACTTGTCACACCCCAAAGGAGTCCCCGTCCGAAGAAATTTCGACAGCAACTCCCCTGTACGGCGGACAATTTGAAACTTTCTACATATCCATATACCTCAGCCACATGCGGCTGGAATAATAACAGTAAATAAAACACAACCACACAAACATCCACGCAGTTATATATAATCAAACAAAGCAGTAATACTCTAACTCGAAAACCACCCTACTCAACTACACTCGTAAAACACAAATCCGACAAACTTACCTCTTCTGCCGTCCAGGCAGGCATGTAGTAGAACAAATCTAAACCATACGAAAATCCATCGATCATAAGAGTCCATACAATATCCAAATCCTCAAACAAAATAAGTCTAACACAGTCTAAATAACAAACCAAAAGATAAAAACAGCTTGTGGTCTGCAGGGGACTAGCAACGGGAACTCTCTCCCGACAGCATCAACCTGAAAAATAACAACAATGGAGGCGGGGTGAGTCCAAAACTCAGCAGGTACAACTGATATATAAAGTAAGTAAATAACACCTAGCACTAATCATGCGTACAGTCTCCTGATGTAATAAAGGTAAATGCAAACTGAAGTAAACAGGAGAATACTGTACTAACTAGGACCTGGGTATAAAGACAAGCAGTCCGAGAGATATGGAAATCCTGTATGCATGTCAAACATAGGTATCCAAACAATATGCAGCATATAAATGCAACAAACACAAACACAAGCAATAAATGCATCATGCATATGATGCCAATGTTGCGTCCTGGTCACCCCTGACGCCAGTCGATCATCTCACACAATAGAGAGGCCGTGTAAAATACGGTGCCCAAATAATCTAAATAATAAGGTTATTGGATAAATAATCTTATTGGATTTTTCAAGAATTTTTAGAAATTTTCTGGGATTTAATTGGAGCCCGTATGACATACTTTAAGGGGATTAATTATTGGACAACGAGAAAGCCTCTTTGGAATACCCATTTAAGTGGGAGTTGATTTGGGAATGAACTTAGGCTTTAATTAATCTAACCTAGGTTTTATTTTATTTTTATTTCTTTTCCTATTCTCCTCCCCGAATTCGCTCGAACTCTGCCCCTTTCCCCGATCTCCTCTCCCGAGCTCTCTCGCACGACTTCGTTTCCCCGACGCCGATCGCCGGCCATTAGACCCCGACGTTGACGCTGAGCTTGTGATCGCCGGCCCCTCCTTTGTGTGAGGCTAGGGCAACAACTCCGGCTGCGTGAGACCAGTTGATGCTCTCCCTCTCGCGACGCTCTCTACCTTCTCTCTCGGGCTTGGACAACCCGACACCGACGGCTTCCCTAGCGATCTCGTCCTCGTCGCACCTCCGGAGGAACGCGGACAGGTCTTAATGTTCTGATGTTGTTCAGACCATCTCCAACGGAGCGATCGCCTCTTCGGCGGTTTTCTTGCTCGGGATCGATGGTGGTTCGGCAACTAGGCATTGCAGGAAGCTTGCCTTGTGTTGTTCAGAGCCCTTCGATCCCCTCCGATCCTTCTTCTTGATCTCCTCACTGGCGGATGATGTGTTGCTCCACATCTGTTGGATCGAAGCATGTGACACCACCAGGAAGAGTTTAATCGAGGTATGCCTATCTCGCATCATACAGTTTCAAGATCTTGATTGATTGACCTTCTTGGTGATATTCTGCCTGTTTTGGATTGGAGGAAAGCATCGGATCAAAGTATGGTGGAGGTCCCTATTGTCGATCATTACCCTCTCCAATTCCTGAAGTGTGGAGGCCACGGGTGAGGATGGAAGGTTTGTTGAGGTAAGGTTTGATCTGTTTATTTATGGTTCAACTATTCTTTGCTGTACACAGTCTAGTTTTGGATTGTTTTGGAAGGATGGGTGTGTGTGCACTCTTGTAGCTTATGGACAAGGAATTCATGGTGGTTTAGTTGCATTGGATTGATTTCATTATGGAATTGGAGGTGTTAATTGAGGGCAGAGTATAGATTTATTATGTGTTTGGAGGTTGGTTTGCCTTTGGGTGATGTAGTGCTTGATTGTTGATGATGATACTGGATTAATATGATCGTATATCAGATTTCATTTAAGTTGTAATCTGTGTAGTTAGTTGTGCTAAGTCATGGATTGAATGATGGATTATTTTGGGTGGATGAATATTGTAGGCTTGATTCATAATGCCTAGTAGATGGTTTATTGGATTGTGGGAATAAATCAAGTTATTTTGGATTGATTAATGGATTGTAGATAATGAGTGGAAAAAATTGAAGGATTTATGATAAGCCTGATTAGTGAGAATTGAGGAATTTGTTGGTGAATTAAGAATGAACTCATTATCTAATTGGATCTTTAAGTGGAATTAAACAGGGTTACCTAATCGATGTAGGATTAGGTTTAGGGTTTGGTTAGTTGCTGATTATGTGATTAGCTAAACTATATAAATATCATGTAATTTGCAGGACGGTGATTCGAGGCGAGCGTCTCGAAGTGGGGGTTGTATTTTGCACGATCTACATTTAAGGCGGGTATTTCTTGCTCTATCTCTTTAGCACATTGATCTTAGTGCATGAGCTATATGTTTAGTTGGCTACTATGTTTATCTTGACTCCACTCTTATTTATCCTGCGTTTGATACTTCCACTCAAGCTTTGAGCTACTCGTTTCTGTATCTATACAGTCTCTCGTTGCTATTCATGATATTTAGCAGATACTATAGTACTAGGTATTGGGTACCAGATACCAGACATTAGATAGTAGGTATTGGATATATGGACACCTGATACCATGTTTACCTTTGATTCTGTCATTTACCTTATCGAGCATGCCGGTTTCATGTAGCATACCTCCTCTTGTTTATTTACACACCTTCTGAGCATGCCGGCTTCATGTAGCATACCTGTTCGCTTATATATATATGATGATCGTTGCATTGTTCGCATCATGTCATTGCATGCATGCCGCCACCATGTCTCCCTTATGGTTGAGAGGGTCATTGGCGGGCCGCGCCGCCACTCATGGGTAGTGGCGGTCCGGAGCGTCGCTTGTCGTCCGCTCGCCACTCGGGTAGTGGCGGTCGGAGTTGCGGGGACCCCGTCGCACGTAGCTATTCGACTACTATGCAACCGCCCACCGGTCACTCGAGAGTAGTGGCGGCTAGAGTGTCGTACAGTTGTCATCGATCCGCCTCTCACCATCAGGGGTCGTGGTGTAGAGAGGTGGGCGGGTGACCATCCGTACATACGCTGTTGTTATTATATATGCTGGTTGTTTACTTATGCTGTTGTTGCTTATCTATGCTGCTGTTGCTAGATTATACTACTGTTGTTTATTTATGCTGTTATGCTTACTTAGGTTGAGATTTATACCTGTGTTAGGTGTTTAGACACTGGCTTACTTACTGTTGACCTGTATATACCTCACATGATACCATGTAGTTATGAGCAGTACTGTAGCAGGACTTTGCTACATCTACCTTCCCTTACTAGCCTAGGATATGGTTTCAGGTATGGACACTTATTATGATATCACTGTAGTATCTGCTATTTCCATACGAGACTGTATACCTTTGTATCTCTAGTTCTTTATGATACTCATGCACTATCTGTCTATTACCCGCTGAGTCTTTATACTCACCACCCCGCATATTGGTAATTTCGCCAGGTAGCAGGTAGAGGATTTATGGAGTCGCCTGGAGATCCTGTCCGCCAGTTCCACGTCACATTCGAGGGCGACCTTACGATTTTGGTATTTCTTACGTTATTTGTATTTTGGATTTTGTACTTGTTTATGTATTTGTATTGTCTTGTATTGGGTTTGATATTATTGTGTCAAGCCGAGCCGGCTCGCAGTTAGTTGTTTTATGTTTTGTGATCATTATTTGTGATTTCCGCTGTGTTGATTTTAGTACAGCCGAGTGGGCTGATTATATAACTGCGTGGTTGTATTTATTTCTGTTCCAGCCGAGTGGGCTGATTATATAACTGCGTGGTTGTGTATATATATTCCAGCCGTATGTGGCTGATGTATTTTGTATGTATGTATGCCTCAGATTGTCACCCGTACAAGGGAGATGCTGCCGAAATTTTTCGGTACGGTCTCCTCTGGGGGCGTGACAGGCCGAGTGGGTAGGGCTGTGACAACCGTGCACTCTGTCGTCACTACTCCTGATGAGTGACCGAGTGGACGGGATGCTGTCGGAGTACACCTATCCTCCTACCCCAAATCATAAATGGGGGAGCGCAATGCTCTCAACTCCCGGTACACGATGACGGGGAGGAATCCCTGCCGGCTAACACGTTGTATCACGCTACCCATGAGCGGACCAACGGTGCCTAACAGAGTCCCTGCTGCAACACACTCTGCCTGAATCGACCACTAACCCATGAGTGGTGGTGTGTGCAGATCCATGTAACTGACGATGTGC
Source organism: Zingiber officinale (assembly GCF_018446385.1). Taxonomy (NCBI): domain Eukaryota; kingdom Viridiplantae; phylum Streptophyta; class Magnoliopsida; order Zingiberales; family Zingiberaceae; genus Zingiber; species Zingiber officinale. Next base: position 69,581,108 of record NC_056007.1, on the reverse strand, counting down.
TCAACAATAATGGAGCGGACTATCGCATAGCATGCAATCATGCAAATGGTACATGGCACTAACCACAAAATATCCTGACCTAATCCAAATATATATAAAGGTGTATCATAGGTCAACGAATCAACTCAAATCAAAGGTACACAGAAGGTATAAAAACCTAGGTCCTGAACATGGTGAAGCATGGTATATCACTACCCCTATAAGCATGTATAAACAGGTAAAGTATACATGAGATGCAAACCAATCAATCAATCAAGCAGGTATCAAATTTTTGGGTAGTGATTAACCGAAGCAAAATGAGAAACATAATTAATGCAATTTGTTATATTCACTACAATGTATATCAAATGACATAAGTCAAAAGTGTTGGAGTGTATACTGAAAGCCTAAGCTTTGTAAACATTCATTATGTATAAAGAATCACATTTGGTCAAATTGTCTACATTTGTTTGTAGTTGTTCATTTAATTTATATTGTAGATAACATAGTATGTGGTGTCGCATGCAGAAGATGATGTTATCAGTACCTTATAAATTATAAACAGTAGCTCACGATCAAAATGGAAAGGAACAAACCATTAGAAGGTCGTAGTGTAATTAAGTATTAGTTTATCTTGACTATATAATTACACTAGTACACTCAGAGTGTATTGAGTAGGACCATTTGAGGTCGTTTCTTTTATACTGACTTTATAAAAGAACAAAGACCTCGGTTATTATGGAAGTGTGTACTCTTAATCCTAATATAATAACAAGCATATATATTTGATATTTATTTCTTTAATTTATCAATGGGTGAGATTTAGTTCGATGAATCAATAAGCCCGATAAGTTGGGAAATGGTATCACTTATAGTGTGTGTTGTTGATTATAGAAGAAAACTGTGTCCTAGAGATACTAGGTTGATAATGTCCTCAAGAGGAGCTCATAAGGATTGTCATGTTAAACCCTGCAGGTGGACCTAGTCCAACATGACAATAAGGTTGAGTGGTACTACTCTTGGATTTAGATATTAATTAAATGAGTTGTCAGTAACTCACTTAATTAGTGGACATTTGATATCTTAAACACAGGGAGACTAACACACTCATAATAAGAAGGAGCCCAAAAATGTAATTTGGGATTGGTGCGGTAGTTCAATAATAGTTCTCTAGTGGAATGAATTATTATTGATAAAATTAAGTTGTGTGTTCGGGGCGAACACGGGATGCTTAATTTTATCGGGAGACCAAAACCAATTCCTCCTCTCGGTCCCTATCGTAACCTCTTATTTATAGAGTACTATACCCACCTATACCCACTTTCTATACCCACCCAAAGGGGGCCGGCCAATCTAGCTTGGGAACCAAGCTAGGGCCGTCCTAGGTATAAATTGGGGTGGCCGGCCCTAGCTTGAACCCAAGCTAGTGGGGGCCGGCCAAATTAAATTAAAAAGGAATTTTAATTTTAATTTTTATTATGTGGAAGAAATAATTTATTAAAGAGAATTAAAATTAAAATATCTCTCTTATAAAAGATCTACAAAAGATTAAAGAAAGAGATTAGATCTCTTTCCTTATTTGTAAATTGGTGAGATATTTTATTTTCTCTTTAAAAATTATTCACATGTTGTAAAATTAAAATTATAGAAATTTCTTTTTATCAACCATGAAGAGATTTTTGAAGAGAAATTTTATTTTTAAAATTTCCGGAAACAAATTAGGAAGTTTTAATTTGTTGATTAAAACTTGTCTAAATTGTTTCCCCTTGATGTGGCCGGCCAATATAGATTAAATTGGGAAATTTTATTTTTCTCAATTAAATCATGTCAAGGAAATTAAGGAAATTTTATTGTAATTAAATTTCCTAATTTGCCTAGGCCAAGGAATATAAAAGAAGGGGTGAGGGTGCCTTCATGAGATACAACCTCTATTATTCTCCCTCTCCTATTCTTTGGTGTGGCCGGCCAACATCTTCTCCCTTTCTTCCTCTTTGTGGTGGCCGAAACTCTCTATTGCTTGGAGCTCTTGTGGAGGCCGGATACTACTTGGAGAAGAAGAAGAAGAAGGAGAGAAAGCTTGCATCTCTTGGAGTTTGGTTGGTGTTTTTCTTCTTCCTTGGTGAAGTTTTATTTTTGTGGCCGAACCTAGCTAGGAGGAGAAGAAGGTGGTTGGTGGTTTCTTATCTCGGAAGATCGTTGCCCACATAACGTCCGAGGTTAGAAGAGGAATACGGTAGAAGATCAAGAGGTTTTTCTACAAGGTATAACTAGTAATTTTTCTTTCCGCATCATACTAGTTATTTATGGAAATAATACCAAATACAAGAGGCTTACGATTCTAGTATTTCGAATATGTTTTTCGATGTTGTGTTCTTTTGTTTTTTCTTTTCCTTTTGATTTGATTGTTCTTTTCGGTTAACCTAAAGTTATTTTAGGAAATTAAATATTAGCTTTCTATAAAAGGTTTTGTCTAGTCGGTGGTGGTTGCTCCCATATCCAAGAAGGCCATGTGCCTCGCCACGTCAGTACTGGGAACCGATTATGGAAATTAATATTTAATGAAATTAATAACTTAAGGTGATTTGGGTCGAACGTGTTAAGTTCTGCAGGAGATCCAAGTCAAAACCTAAAAGAACAAATAGATTAAGTTTTGGATCAAACGTGTTAAGTTCCGCAGGTGATCCAAAATTTAATTTAAAAGAACACATGGTAGCTAGGAAAAGGTTCAGACATTTGTACAAAATTTTTGTACAGTGGAACCTCTAGGCTTTCTGAGTAGCAACCAACAATTGGTATCGAAGCGAGGTTTTGCGTATTTGGTATTAGGTTAATTTTGCACATGTCATACATAATTTAGTCAGGTTAATAGTAGGATGTGCTAACTTTGTGAATGCAGGATCCAACTATTATGGCTTTTAGTTATTATGTGTGTGATTGGACCCTTGGACATGTCAAGGGCATTTATATGTGTGTCCATGATTGTATTTAAATACAGCAGGAGCTGTATTTAGTTTTATTAGGATTTTATTTTTGATCTAGATACATGTACATTCCTTTTATGGAATATAGGATCAAAATGTAAAATTCTATTTATGTCGCGGATCGAATCTTGCAACGCGTGGAACCTTCTAAGGACTAGAGGCGCAGCGGAACTAGGAGCAAGATGGATGCGACAGCTAGACCCGGTGGCGGCGGCCAAATATGGCAGCAGCTTGGGATGACAACACACGGAGGACAACTAGAGACAAAAGCCATAATAGTTGAAAATTAGATTTTCTATTTATTGCTTTTATATTGTGCTGTGTGTGCATGTTAGTTTATAATTTTAGTAGGCTAGCATAGTTAAAATTCCTCATTTATAAATAACTAAGTGGGAGAGGGATTTTTAAGTAAATCCCATGGTCTCCATTACTAGTTTGTAGGTGATGCAAACAAGCTTGCGCGTTGGCTCTAAGTGCCTTCCTCCATAACGGATGAGCTTGTTTGTGGATCACTAGAACAGACTTCCATTTTTGGATGACTATAGGAAGTTAATTAAGAGCGTGTGATCTTCCCCAACGGAAGGGGCATAATCTTATTAATGGACTTAGTGTCAAGTAGTGGTATACACTTAGACACATCTAATAGTATCCTCCCCATCGGAGTCACTGCTATTATTTGTGTGACCAAATGATACCAACTATTAATTTTATTTGTCAAAAAGTTAGGTTGACAAGATAATAAAATTAATGGGTTAAAACCCTCCTTTTACAAATGTTGAATTAGTATACGTCCACACTAACGTGACATACAATATTCACGGTGTTTTGAGGTGTTGGTTAATTTAAAATAGTATTGTTTGAGGAATCAATATTATTCTAAATTTAGAGTTCTGACCAAAAGTTATTTGTGATTCTTAGGATGACTTTCAACCCACTGACCATCATACTTCAACAGAATAGACTTACTGGACCTAATTACATAGATCGGAAAAGGAACCTGGACATTGTCCTTACTGCTGAAAGCTATAAATTTGTACTAACTGAGCAGTGCCCTGAAGCACCTACTGGTGAATCTACCCAAGAGGAGATTGAATATCATAGGAAATGGGTAAAAACAGATGAGATGGCGTGGTGTTACATTTTATCTTCAATGTCAAATGTATTGCAACATCAGCATCAAGATTTACCAACAGCCTATGATATTATGAACAATCTCAAGGAACTCTTTGGTCATCAGGATAGGGCTTCTAGGCAAGAAGCCATGAGAAAGATAATGACAGCCACCATGCAAGAGGGTACTCCTGTGAGGGAGCATATCCTAAAGATGATGGATTATCTGAACGAGATACAGATCCTTGGAGGAGAAATTGATGGGGAAACCCAAATCGATATGATCCTCCAAACGCTACCTAGAAGTTTTGAGCAGTTCCGCCTGAACTACAATATGAATAAGAGGATTTATTCATTAGCGGAACTACTGACAGAACTTCAAGCAGCAGAAGGATTATTTCGTCACAATGCTCAAATTCACTATGCTGAAAATGGTTCTACTTCTAAACCGAGAGGAAAGAAGAAGAAGAAACAAGCTGGTTCAGCAAAGAAAGTGAATAAATATCAGAGTATAGGATTTGAAGAAGCAGAAGGGCAAGTGCTTCATCTGCAAGGACATTGGAAGGCGGATTGTCCTCGTAGGAACCAAAACAAAGGTATATCGATGCTCTAGTTGTTGAAACATGTTTAGCGGTGTTATCTACCAAAGACCGTGTGTAGATACGGAGCCATCGATCATGTTTGCAATTCCAGGGTTCCGAAACCCGACGACTATCTGAAGGAGAAATTACCGCTACATGGGCAATGCTACTAAGGTGGCGGGGAGACGTCTACTTATCTTTTAGTAGAAATAGAAATTTGGTTTTAAGAAATTGTCTTTATGTACCCAGTTTTAGAAAGAATTTAATTTCAGTTTCTAAACTGTTTTTAGATGGATATTCTGTTTCTTTCAGTAACAATGTAGTTATTAAAAGAAATAATGTGATTATCTGTTCTGGTGCATTGGTTGGCAATTTGTATACTTTAAATCCAATTTCTTCCACAAAGCAAAACATGGAAATTTATAACTCATCTTCTAATTCTAATAAGAGAAAAGAACCTTCGGAAATGAACCAAGTATATCTTTGGCATCTAAGGCTTGGTCATATTAACTTAAGTAGGATTCAGAGGCTTATAGCCGATGGACTTTTGGGTTCATTAGAGTTGGAAAATTTTCCAACTTGTGAATCCTGCTTGGAAGGTAAAATGACCAAGAGGTCGTTCAAGGCCAAGGGGTATAGAGCCAAAGAAGTGTTAGAGTTGGTTCATTCTGATTTGTGTGGTCCTATGTCTGTCCAGGCAAGAGGTGGTTTTGAATATTTTGTCTCTTTTATAGATGATTATTCAAGATACGGATACATTTACCTAATGCGCCGCAAGTCCGAGTGCTTTGATAAGTTCAAAGAATACAAGGCTGATGTGGAGAAACGACTAGGTAAAAGTATCAAGACACTACGATCTGATCGTGGTGGCGAATACCTCTTAGGAGAGTTTAGGAATTACTTATCAGAGGCCGGGATTCAATCCCAATTGTCTGCACCTGGAACACCCCAACAGAATGGTGTAGCAGAACGAAGGAATAGGACTCTTATGGAGATGGTTAGATCGATGATGAGTTATTCAAAATTACCAAATTCATTTTGGGGATATGCTCTGGAAACAGCAGTATACGTTCTGAACTTAGTACCTTCTAAATCAGTTTCTTCTACTCCCATAGAATTGTGGAATGGGCGAAAACCCAGTCTAAGACATATTCGGATTTGGGGTAGTCCAGCACATGTGCTAAAACCAGATGCTGATAAGTTAGAATCTCGTACAGAAGTTCGCGTGTTTGTAGGATATCCCAAAGGAACGAAAGGAGGTTTATTTTATAGTCCTAAAGACCAGAAGGTCATTGTTAGCACCAATGCCCAGTTTTTAGAAGAAGACTATATAATGGATCACAAGCCCAGTAGTAAAGTTGTTTTAGAAGAACTTAGAGAGGACACGTCTACTTCAGTACAACAGTACAAGATGAATTACCACAAGAGCGCAACACGTGTCACACATGATACACAACCACGGTGCCTCGTCGTAGTGGGATGGTTGTAAGCCTAGAAGATTCATGTTTTGGGAGAGTCTTCGGACTTGATCCGGTGAAACATGAAACGATCAATATGAAGCACTCCAAGATATAGATGCAAGATCTTGGCAAAAGGCAATGAATTCAAATAGAGTCTATGTACTCTAATAAGGTCCGGAGCTTGAACCACCGATGGTGTAAAAGCCGTTGGATGCAAGTGGATCTACAAAGGAAAAGAGGGATGGAAGGTAGAAACCTTCAAAGCTAGGCTTGTTGCGAAAGGGTACACTCAGAAAGAGGGAATCGATTATGAGGAAACCTTTTCACCGGTAGCCATGCTTAAGTCTATCCGGATACTCTTATCCATTGCTGCTCATATGGATTATGGGATTTGGCAAATGGATGTCAAAACAGCTTTCCTTAATGGAAGTCTTGAAGAGAACATCCATATAAAGCAACCAGAAGGGTTCATTGAAAAAGGCAAAGAGCATCTAGTGTGCAAGCTCAATCAGTCCATTTATGGACTGAAGCAAGCTTCAAGGTCTTGGAACATCCGGTTTAATGATGTAATTCAGTCATATGGATTTATTCAGTGTCCGGATGAGTCTTGTGTATACAAGAAGTGTAACGGAAAGGTGGTGGTATTTCTTGTACTATACGTAGATGATATTTTGTTAATTGGCAACAATGTCAAGGTATTATCAGACGTAAGGGTATGGTTGTCCAAACAATTTGATATGAAGGACTTAGGAGATTGTGCACACATTCTCGGGATCAAAGTTATAAGGGATCGTAAGAAAAGAATGTTGTGTCTGTCCCAAGCTTCATATATAGATACAATCCTTGCTCATTTTAGCATGCAGGATTCCAAGAAAGGTTTCTTACCTTTTAGGCATGGAATAGCTCTATCTAAAGAGATGTCTCCAAGACATCAAAGAGATAGAGGACATGAAAGCGGTTCTTCAACCGTAGGAAGCCTAATGTATGCAATGTTATATACGAGACCGATATCTGCTTTCGTGGCATGGTTAGCGGATATCGAGTAACCTGACAAGGACATTGGATGCAGTAAAGCATATATTAAAGTACACGAGAAGGACTAGAGATTATATGCTAGTTTATCAAGCGATGATTTGCTCCTCATGGGTTACACGGATTTAGATTTCCAATCGATAGGGATAATGATAAGTCTACATCGGCTATGTGTTTACTTTAGGAGGTGGAGCCATTTCATGGAGGAGTGTTAACGAAATGCGTATCATGGAAGCTGAGTATGTAGCAGCCTCTGAGGCAGCTAAAGAAGCAGTATGGCTCAGGAACTTTCTAATGGACTTAGATGTGATTCCTGGTTTGCCCAAAATCATCACAATTTATTGTGATAATAGTGGTGCAGTTGCAAACTCGAAGGAACCACGAGCTCATAAGGCAAGTAAACATATAGAGCGCAAGTACCACCTGATACGAGATATCGTGAAGCGAGGAGAAGTTGTCATCGCCAAGATTGCATCAGCGGATAACTTGGCAGATCCTTTCACTAAGGCCCTTCCGGCGAAAGCTTTCGATCGCCATGTGGAGGGAATGGGAATCAGATGTATGGTAGAAGATATGGCAGCTTAGTCATTAGTATAAGTGGGAGATTGTTAGAGTGTATACTGAAAGCCTAAGCTTTGTAAACATTCATTATGTATAAAGAATCACATTTGGTCAAATTGTCTACATTTGTTTGTAGTTGTTCATTTAATTTATATTGTAGATAACATAGTATGTGGTGTCGCATGCAGAAGATGATGTTATCAGTACCTTATAAATTATAAACAGTAGCTCACGACCAAAATGGAAAGAAACAAACCATTAGAAGGTCGTAGTGTAATTAAGTATTAGTTTATCTTGACTATATAATTAAACTAATACACTCAGAGTGTATTGAGTAGGACCATTTGAGGTCATTTCTTTTATACTGACTTTATAAAGGAACAAAGACCTCGGTTATTATGGAAGTGTGTACTCTTAATCCTAATATAATAACAAGCATATATATTTGATATTTATTTCTTTAATTTATCAATGGGTGAGATTTAGTTCGATGAATCAATAAGCCCGATAAGTTGGGAAATGGTATCACTTATAGTGTGTGTTGTTGATTATAGAAGAAAACTGTGTCCTAGAGATACTAGGTTGATAATGTCCTCAAGAGGAACTCATAAGGATTGTCATGTTAAACCATGCAGGTGGACCTAGTCCAACATGACAATAAGGTTGAGTGGTACTACTCTTGGATTTAGATATTAATTAAATGAGTTGTCAGTAACTCACTTAATTAGTGGACATTCGATATCTTAAACACAGGGAGACTAACACACTCATAATAAGAAGGAGCCCAAAAATGTAATTTGGGATTGGTGCGGTAGTTCAATAATAGTTCTCTAGTGGAATGAATTATTATTGATAAAATTAAGTTGTGTGTTCGGGGCGAACACGGGATGCTTAATTTTATCGGGAGACCAAAACCAATTCCTCCTCTCGGTCTCTATCGTAGCCTCTTATTTATAGAGTACTATACCCACCTATGCCCACTTTCTATACCCACCCAAAGGGGGCCGGCCAAGCTAGCTTGGGAACCAAGCTAGGGCCGGCCTAGGTATAAATTGGGGTGGACGGCCCTAGCTTGAACCCAAGCTAGTGGGGGCCGGCCAAATTAAATTAAAAAGGAATTTTAATTTTAATTTTTATTATGTGGAAGAAATAATTTATTAAAGAGAATTAAAATTAAAATATATCTCTTATAAAATATCTACAAAAGATTAAAGAAAGAGATTAGATCTCTTTCCTTATTTGTAAATTGGTGAGATATTTTATTTTCTCTTTAAAAATTATTCACATGTTGTAAAATTAAAATTATAGAAATTTCTTTTTATCAACCATGAAGAGATTTTTGAAGAGAAATTTTATTTTTAAAATTTCCGGAAACAAATTAGGAAGTTTTAATTTGTTGATTAAAACTTGTGTAAATTGTTTCCCCTTGATGTGGCCGGCCAATATAGATTAAATTGGGAAATTTTATTTTATTTTTCTCAATTAAATCATGTCAAGGAAATTAAGAAAATTTTATTGTAATTAAATTTCCTAATTTGCCCAGGCCAAGGAATATAAAAGAATGGGTGAGGGTGCCTTCATGAGATACAACCTCTATTATTCTCCCTCTCATATTCTTTGGTGTGGCCGGCCAACATCTTCTCCCTTTATTCCTCTTTGTGGTGGCCGAAACTCTCTATTGCTTGGAGCTCTTGTGGAGGCCGGATACTACTTGGAGAAGAAGAAGAAGAAGGAGAGAAAGCTTGCATCTCTTGGAGCTTGGTTGGTGTTTTTCTTCTTCCTTGGTGAAGCTTTATTTTTGTGGCCGAACCTAGCTAGGAGGAGAAGAAGGTGGTTGGTGGTTTCTCATCTCGAAAGATCGTTGCCCACACAACGTCCGAGGTTAGAAGAGAAATACGGTAGAAGATCAAGAGGTTTTTCTACAAGGTATAACTAGTAATTTTTCTTTCCGCATCATACTAGTTATTTATGGAAATAATACCAAATACAAGAGGCTTACGATTCTAGTATTTCGAATATGTTTTTCGATGTTGTGTTCTTTTGTTTTTTCTTTTCCTTGTGATTTGATTGTTCTTTTCGGTTAACCTAAAGTTATCTTAGGAAATTAAATATTAGCTTTCTATAAAAGGTTTTGTCTAGTCGGTGGTGGTTGCTCCCATATACAAGAAGGTCATGTGCCTCGCCACGTCAGTACTGGGAACCAATTATGAAAATTAATATTTAATGAAATTAATAACTTAAGGTGATTTGGGTCGAACGTGTTAAGTTCCGCAGGAGATCCAAATCAAAACCTAAAAGAACAAATAGATTAAGTTTTGGATCAAACGTGTTAAGTTCCGCAGGCGATCCAAAATTTAATTTAAAAGAACACATGGTAGCTAGGAAAAGATTCAGACCTTTGTACAAAATTTTTGTACAGTGGAACCTCTAGGCTTTCCGAGTAGCAACCAACAAAAAGTACCCGCCTCCGATAAAATGATCCAAATCTGACTCTGAAATACTCTTCTCGCGTCAAAGTCCTGTGATAAATCGTACAATTTAGCTACTTTTCATTATAAACAAAATAGCTAAACTAAATCCTAATCCGATTAGGAAGCTAGTGTATCCATTCCATTTAAATCTAAGTCTATACTTAAATCAATTCTAGTGGCAATTCAGTTTTCAACTTACCACCGGATAACCCAACCATAAATAAACAACTAAGCACAATATTCAATTTAATCCTTGATCTACAACTAAACACAGTTAATCCACTAAACTCCCAATTCATCTTAAATCAATGACTTCACCTAAATTAGCACCTCTTGTTAACATTAACGAATTCCAGATTCACATAACCCATCTACACATGATCCATTATATAACTACCACACGTAGCTAAATTCCTACAACATACCTTGAAGTCACAGCCCTGTTGATTGCTGGAACAGGAGTGCTACTAGTTGGAATTTCTGTCGTAACCAAGAAAACCACAGCAAGTCCTCCCTAATCCCCTTACCTCTAAGATCACCACTCTGCTATAAAGAACAGAGCGGCACCGACAGTGGTGAACTAGGGCACAGCAGCAACACAGAGAGAAGAAATCCACCAACTGGTCCAAGCAAGGTCAAGAACTGAGATTATGAACACAGATCAAGCCATAACCCAAATTCCACACCACACAACTTACCTCCAAAACCAACTAAGGCTCGGCTGTACCTGATGGCCGGCGACAGTGAAGATGTACTGGTGCGGTCGGCGGCGCTGTGCCGAGATGTGGCAGAGAGGGAAAAGCTATAACTTAAATCCTCCTTGCTCCAGGCCGGAAACAACCTGAGCAGAACCGTGCCGGCGAAGAACCTAGGGCACAGTGAGAATCAGAGAGGTGTCGGCTAGGGCACAAGGGTGAGGATCGGTGCCGGCAGAGGAAAACGGTGGCCGGCACAGAGAAGCAGCCAAGAGGAGTCAGTGGCGTCGGCAGAGATGCTAAGGCACCAGGGTGTGAGGCACTGCTCCGTGCGTCGCCGGCGGCTGCACTAGGTCGGTGGCGGCGAAGCAATCTCGGCGGCGGCACAACCCAATTAGGGCACGGCGTCGCTGTGGTGGCGGCAGAGGAGAGGAGAAGAGGAGAAAGCTTCGGGTGTGCGGCTCGGGAGGAAGAAAATGAAGGAGAAGGTGGAGGAAACCGCCGTGCGGTTAGGGCTCAGTCGGCGCAAGGGGAAGGTCACGTGAGGGAGCTCGGGTGAGGCACGGGGCGAAGAAGAGGAATAAATCAAAATAAAATAAATTAAAATAAAAAGGGAATGAGTTAAAGAAAATAAACATTTCCTCTTTAAAATTGGGTAGCCCAAATAAGCCTTCCCGAGGTCCTGTTTTTATCCCCGTAAACTCATTCATACGAGCTCCGAAAAATTCCCGAAAAATTTCTAAAAATTCGGAAAAATTCCCTTATTATTATTCGCCTATTTTTGATATTTTACATTCTCCCCCACTAATAAAAATTTGGTTCCCAAATTTTCGTTATCTACCAACAGCAAGTACTAACAACAGAATAAGAGTATAAATGATGAACGGTAAATTAAATCATATACCTCAAGTGAAAAAATGGGGATATGGAGCTCGGATAGTGTCCTTGAGCTCCCAAGTAGCCTCCTCATCCGAATGATGCTGCCATCCGACTTTAACCAGCCGGATAGTCTTGTTCCGCAACTAACGCTCTTTCCGGTCGAGAATCCGTACCGGAACCTCTTCATATGTAATGTCAGGCTGAACTGGAATTGGGATATCTGTCAGCACATGTGTCGGATCAGGTACGTATCTCCGCAACATGGATACGTGGAATACATCGTGGACGCCTGCCAGGGACGGTGGTAGTGCCAGTCGGTAAGCTACCGCTCCGATCCTCTCTAAGATCTCGAAAGGGCCAATGTACCGCGGAGCTAACTTACCTCTGAGGCCAAATCTCTTCACCCCTTTCGTGGGTGAAACTCGCAGAAATACATGGTCGCCAACAGAGAACTCTAGTGGTCTGCGTCTCTGATCAGCATAACTCTTCTGGCGGTCCTGCGCCTCTGACATCCTCCGTCTGATAGTACGGACCAACTCTGCATCCTGCTGAACTCTATGAGGTCCCAACAACTGGGCCTCTCCAACTTCATCCCAGAGGACGGGTGTCCGACAAGGTCTACCATACAACGCCTCAAACGGTGCCATTTGGATAGCCGAATGAAAGCTGTTGTTGTAGGCAAACTCTACTAACGGCAGATGGTCCTCCCAACTGCCTCCAAAATCCATAACACATGACCTCAGCAGGTCCTCTAAAGTCTGAATGGTCCACTCTGAATGTCCATCTGTCTGTGGATGGAAGGCTATCCATCCTGCAGGTCTCTGGTGCTCAGCCTTCACCTGCTGACAAACAAGACATCTAGCTACGAAATCCGCGATGTCTTTCTTCATGTCGTTCCACCAATAGGAACGCCTCAAGTCTCGATACATACGGGTCCCGCCTAGATGGATCGCAAATCGAGAACGGTGTGCCTCCTGAAGTAGCTCCTGTAAGACCGGATGAGACTGAGGTACGTATAATCTACCTCGGAAGTATATAACACCCTCCTCATCTCGTGTAAACTCGGTCTGCTGCCCGGAAGCTATCTGACTGCTAATAAACTGCAAATGCTGATCACCAGCCTGAGCCTCTCGAATCCTCGTCCTGATCGACGACTGAGCAACCATGGTAACCAGAATACCCTGCTCTGTCGGTCTCTGCTCCTCAAGATCTAACTCAGAGAAACCCTGAATCAAGTCCGTGACTGAAGTCCGGTGGCAAGCCAAAGTTCCTCTGGACTTCCTGCTGAGTGCATCGGCAACCACATTAGCTTTTCCCGGGTGGTAGCTAATGGTACAATCGTAGTCCTTCAAGAACTCCATCCATCTCCTCTGTCAGAGATTAAGCTCCTTCTGAGTGAAAATATATTTGAGACTCTTATGATCAGTGAGAATCTCAAATGTGATACCATATAAATGATGACGCCAAAGCTTCAGAGCATATATGATGGCAGCTAACTCCAAATCATGAACTGGGTAATTCTTCTCATGCTCCTTCAACTGTCGAGAAGCATAGGAGACTACCCTGCCGTGTTGCATCAGAACAGCGCCCAAAACCTGAAGAGACGCGTCGGTGTAGAGTACAAATCCGTCCTCTCCAGAAGGTAAAACCAAAATTGGAGCCGACACTAATCTCCGCTTCAGCTCCTGAAAGCTGGTCTCGCAATCCTCGGACCACATGAACTTCACGCCTTTCCTGGTAAGGCGTGACAACGGCATAGCAATACATGAGAAACCCTCGACAAAACGTCGGTAATATCCGGCCAATCCCAAAAAACTGTGGATCTCCTGAACTGACTTCGGCTGCTCCCAACTGGTGACAGCCTCGATCTTTTGAGGATCAACTGAAATACCCCTGCTAGAAACCACGTGTCCCAGAAAACCGACTGAAGATAGCCAGAATGCACACTTGCTGAACTTCGCGTACAGCTGATGTCGTCGAAGAGTCTCCAATACTATACGAAGATGTTGTGCATGCTCCTCCTCGGAATGCGAGTAGATCAATATGTCATCAATGAAAACGATAACAAACTGATCCAGATACTCCAGAAAAATGTGGTTCATCAAGTCCATAAACACCGCTGGAGCATTGGTAAGCCCAAATGGCATTACCAAAAACTCATAATGACCATATCTCGTAACGAAAGTCGTCTTACTGATATCGAGTCTCGACCTCAACCGATGATATCCGGATCGCAAATCAATCTTAGAATACACCGATGTACCGAGCTGATCAAACAAACCTCAATCCGGTAAAGGATATTTATTTCGACGGTCACCGCATTCACCGTCTGTAATCAATACATAACCTCATCGTGCCATCCCTTTTCTTGACAAATAATACCGTGAACCCCATGGAGAAACACTAGGGCGAATGAATCCCGCCTAAAAGCTCCCGGAGTTGAACCTTTAGCTCGTTCAACTCTTTTGGTGTCATACGATAAGGAGCTTTCGATGTCGCGTGTTTCCGGAATCAACTCAATAGCGAACTCCACCGGCCTTCGGGGAGGAACCGTAGCTCCTCCGGAAATACATCCGGGTACTCCCGGACTACAGAACGTCTGAGAGATCTACTGCTGTCCTCAATACTAATCGAGATAATAGAAAACCATGGCAGCCGTGGAGACAGCCAATCAAATAATTGAGATGTCGTCGCTCGATGCTAGTGAAACTCCACGAGGGTTGGTTCGGAGGTCGGAAAGTGACCACCTCGTTCGAAATCAACGGTAGCATGATATACGGACAGCCAATCCATGCCAAGTATGATATCAAACTCAACCATTTCCAATACTAAAAGATCCACCGTAGTATCATGTTGCCAAAGTCTAACGGCAACCTCGATCTCCTGGGTTGGCGTCTAAAGTATCAGGACTTAGGGAGACAACGATCGCAGCCTAACAAGAGGTAATCTATCAATCTCCGCATAAAGGTACGGATATAAAAGTGCGAGCTACCGGATCAATCAATATATCGAAAATACATAAATGGAAATCATACCGCGGAAAAGGATTCGTCGGCTCATTGCGCATCCTCTCTGTAATCGCATGAACACGTCCGGTCTCTGGCGGAGGAGGAGGTGGTAACGCCGCTGTGGGCCGCCGCGATCGGTAAGCTCGCCACCGAGGCGGTCCGATAATGCCGAGGAGCGAGGACGGACCGATATCGCGCCGGCGATCGGATCGAGTCTGCATCGCCTAGAGGCCGAGGTCGCATTCGAGCACCTCGCGGATAATAAGATCACAGGAACAGAACTCGGGTGCTATGGAAGCACCGAGTACTCTGTCCAAGCATGCCAATGTTGCCGCAGTGAAGCGCCCCTCGCCGACGATGTGAAGACCGGGCCGCCTCCTCGATATGCCCCGATCGACTAGACTGTCCCTCGACCGACCTCCGAAGTCGTAGGTCGAGCCTTCACCGACAATATCGCTCTAGTGCCCGCTTGCAATAAAAGCAAACCGGCTGTCCCAGAGCAAGCGAGGTAAGGTGATCTCTCGGATCCATATCGAGCTTGAAGTATCGCTGGAAGGTGGTTGCCTTCGGCTGAGAAACCGGAACGCCAAGAAGAGCGCCTCACTCGAGGCTTACGAGATACCCTGTACTCGACCGACCGATGCGACTACTCGCTGGCACCCAGATTCTGGATCTGTCCGGATGCCTGACCCGTATGCTTCCTCTTCCTGTCTGGAAATGCTCTCTGCTGAGCTAACTCTATCATCAAAGCTCGATCCAGTGCATCTGAATAAGATACAATCCCTAAACCGGCAAGCCTTACTTGCATATAACCATCCAGTCCCTGTATAAACTGCATCATACGAGATCTATCCTCCGCAACTAACTCTGGACAAAACTTAGCCAACCGGTTGAATTCAGTATTATACTCTGTCACCGTGCGATTGTTCTGACGCAAACTCATGAAATCCTGCCAGCGAGCCATCTGATATGATAGTGGGAAGAAACGGCTCTCAAAAGCCTCTCTGAACCTGGTCCAAGTGACGTTCCGCTCGTCGATAATAGAACGTTGTGTAATCCACCAAGCGTTAGCCTCATCCCGTAAATGGAAAGCGGCCAGCTCTGCTTTCTCCCACTCGGAGCAAGCCATGTAGAAGAAGGTCTGCTCCATAGTCTCTATCCATGACAGGGCCATACCCGGATCAAGGTCTCCTCAGAAAAGAGTGAATCGAGTCTTCATCGACTCAGCCAATGCTAGAATCCTAGCTCGTGCTACGACAATATCAGTGAGCTGTGTCGGGACGGCCGCAGGAACTGGCGGAACCACTGGAACTGGTGCTACAAGTGGTACCGCGGAATAAACCGGAGGAGGTACTCCCGGTGCTGCTGAATAAACTGGAGCATAAGCCGTCGGTGGTACTGTAGGGTGAACAAAAGTGGCTGCAGCTGGAGGTACAGTAGGTAGTGGTACGGGATGTGGAGCAACTGCTGCTACTGTAGGCACTGGAAGCACAGGTGCCACTGGTGTCCGGTACACTGTAGGTCCAGGTGGCGGTGGTACTGAATACGCCGTAGGCTACTCTAGAGCAGATGTCGGGTACGCCAATGGTACCCCTGATGGTACCGGAACTACGGTAGGGATAGGTACACTCGGAACAACCGAGGTAGGTACCTCTATAGGAGCCATCGGGGTCTGAGAGCCCGACGCGCCCGCAATATGCTGAGTCTGTCCCTGACTGACAGGCTCATCAACAGTAGGCATCTCTGGCATATCCAGGGATCCCGTGGTCCTCGCACGTGGTCGTCCAGCACCACGTTTCGCCGCAATACGCGTAGATCTCCTCATATCTGTTAAGTTATATTACAGATATTACTACCAGTATAACGAACATAAAATAACATCATACCTATTTGCTGTCTGGAGATGTTCCGTCGCTGTTCAGTCCCCAATTTGACCTCAAAATTCCGAACGAGAAAATCGCCGAAAATCCATATAAATCCACAACGGAAATCCGAAACATAACCACAACAGAAATCCGTATAAATCCAAATAAATGCCCAATTTGACTCGCAAACCTGGCTCTGATACGAAATAAATTGTCACGCCCCAGAGGAGTCCTCGTCCGAAGAAATTTCGGCAGCATCTCCCCTGTACGGCGGACAATCTGAAACTTTCTACATATCCATATACCTCAGCCACATGCGGCTAGAATAATAACAGTAAATAAAACACAACCACACAAACATCCACGCAGTTATATATAATCAAACAAAGCAGTAATACTCTAACTCGAAAACCACCCTACTCAACTACACTCGTAAAACACAAATCCGACAAACTTACCTCTTCTGCTGTCCAGGCAGGCATGTAGTAGAACAAATCTAAACCATACGAAAATCCATCGATCATAAGAGTCCATACAATATCCAAATACTCAAACAAAATAAGTCTAACACAGTCTAAATAACAAACCAAAAGATAAAAACAGCTTGTGGTCTGCAGGGGACTAGCAACTGGAACTCTCTCCCGACAGCATCAACCTGAAAAATAACAACAATGGAGGCGGGGTGAGTCCAAAACTCAGCAGGTACAACTGATATACAAAGTAAGGAAATAACACCTAGCACTTATCATGCGTACAGTCTCCTGATGTAATAAAGGTAAATACAAACTGAAGTAAACAGGAGAATACTGTACTAACCAGGACCTGGGTATAAAGACAAGCAGTCCGAGAGATATGGAAATTCTGTATGTATGTCAAACATAGGTATCCAAACAATATGCAGCATATAAATGCAACAAACACAAACACAAGCAATAAATGCATCATGCATATGATGACAATGTTGCGTCCTGGTCACCCCTGACGCCAGTCGATCATCTCACACAATAGAGAGGCCGAGTGGGTAGGGCTGTGACAACCGTGCACTCTGTCGTCACTACTCCTGATGAGTGACCGAGTGGACGGGATGCTGTCGGAGTACACCTATCCTCCTACCCCAAATCATAAATGGGGGAGCGCGATGCTCTCAACTCCCGGTACACGATGACGGGGAGGAATCCCTGTCGGCTAACACGTTGTATCACGCTACCCATGAGCGGACCAACGGTACCTAACAGAGTCCCTGCTGCAACACACTCTGCCTGAATCGACCACTAACCCATGAGTGGTGGTGTGTGCAGATCCATATAACTGACGATGTGCTCAACAATAATGGAGCGGACTATCGCATAGCATGCAATCATGCAAATGGTACATGGCACTAACCATAAAATATCCTGACCTAATCCAAATATATATAAAGGTGTATCATAGGTCAACGAATCAACTCAAATCAAAGGTACACAGAAGGTATAAAAATCTAGGTCCTGAACATGGTGAAGCATGGTATATCACTACCCCTATAAGAATGTATAAACAGGTAAAGTATACATGAGATGCAAACCAATCAATCAATCAAGCAGGTATCAAATTTTTGGGTAGTGATTAACCGAAGCAGAATGAGAAACATAATTAATGTAATTTGTTATATTCACTACAATGTATATCAAATGACATAAGTCAAAAGTACCCGCCTCCGATAAAATGATCCAAATCTAACTCTGAGATACTCGTCTCGCGTCAAAGTCCTGTGATAAATCGTACAATTTAGCTAATTTTCATTATAAATAAAATAGCTAAACTAAATCCTAATCCGATTAGGAAGCTAGAGTATCCATTCCATTTAAATCTAAGTCTATACTTAAATCAATTCTAGTGGCAATTCAGTCTTCAACTTACCACCAGATAACCCAACCATAAATAAACAACTAAGCACAATATTCAATTTAATCCTTGATCTACAACTAAACACAGTTAATCCACTAAACTCCCAATTCATCTTAAATCAATGACTTCACCTAAATTAGCACCTCTTGTTAACATTAACGAATTCCAGATTCACATAACCCATCTACACATGATCCATTATATAACTACCACACGTAGCTAAATTCCTACAACATACCTTGAAGTCACAGCCCTGTTGATTGATGGAACAGGAGTGCTACTAGTTGGAATTTCTGTCGTAACCAAGAAAACCACAGCAAGTCCTCCTTATTCCCCTTACCTCTAAGATCACCACTCTGCTGTAAAGAACAGAGCGACACCGGCAGTGGTGAACTAGGGCACAGCAGCAACACAGAGAGAAGAAATCCACCAACTGGTCCAAGCAAGGTCAAGAACTGAGATTATGAACACAGATCAAGCCATAACCCAAATTCCACACCACACAACTTACCTCCAAAACCAACTAAGGCTCGGCACAGTGGTGGCAGCCGACCCTAGGGCTCGGCTGGATCGGCGTCGGTGAAGGGAAGAAGGTGTCGCCTAGGGCACGCGGCGGGTGGCCAGGACACCAGTGGAAGTCGGCTGTAGGGCGGAGGAAGGCCGGCGGCAGCACTAGGTCGGTGGCGGTGAAGAAATTCTCGGCGGCGGCACAACCCAATTATAGCACGGTGTCGCTGTGGTGGCGGCCGAGGAGAGGAGGAAACTGCCGTGCGGTTAGGGCTCAGTCGGCGCAAGGGGAAGGTTGCGTGAGGGAGCTCGGGTGAGGCACGGGGCGAAGAAGAGGAATAAATCAAAATAAAATAAATTAAAAGAAAAAGGGAATGAGTTAAAGAAAATAAACATTTCCTCTTTAAAATACGGTAGCCCAAATAGGCCTTCCCGAGGTCCTATTTTTATCCCCGTAAACTCGTTCATACGTGCTCCGAAAAATTCCCGAAAAAATTCTAAAAATTCTGAAAAATTCCCTTATTATTATTCGCCTATTTTCGATATTTTACAGTACTTGCCACTACGATCTTACCATAGTGACTTGAAACTTTTACTTTAACGTTTCTCCGCATCAACCTTGTACTCTTTGAACTAATCAAAACACTTAGTCTTGCGGCACTTAAATAAATATATTTGTATCTTGAATAGTTGTCTATAAAATAGACGAAATATTCGATACTACCTCTTGTCTGGATAGTCATAGGATCGCACAAATCAGAATGAACCAATTCCAATGTATCTTTGGCTCCATACCCCTTATACTTAAAAGGTTCTCGGTTATTTTTCCTTCCAAGTAAGACTCGCAGGTTGGAAAGATTTCCACTACCAATGAACCCAAAAGTTCATCAACTACCAATGAATCCTACTCAAG
Source organism: Zingiber officinale (assembly GCF_018446385.1). Lineage (NCBI taxonomy): Eukaryota > Viridiplantae > Streptophyta > Magnoliopsida > Zingiberales > Zingiberaceae > Zingiber > Zingiber officinale. The sequence goes on along the minus strand of NC_056007.1, from coordinate 69,561,182 downwards.
TTAATATAACCTACCCTTAGATGCCAAAGATATAATTGGTTTATTTCCGAAGGTTGCTTTCTCTTAAAGTTAGAAGATGTGTTACTAATTTCCATTTGTCGCATCGTGGGAGTTATTGGATTTATAAATTGTCAACCAACGTAGCAGAACAGATAGCTTCCCTCTTTTTCTTAATAACAACTTTGTTATTAAAAGAAGCAAAACATCAAGTTCTTTGAATAGTTTAGAAACTGAAAACTAGTTCTTTCTAAACTTGGTACGTAAAGACAATTACTTAAAATCCATATTTTATCAAAGGATAAACATCTCCCACTGCAACAGCTGCCACTTTTACAACAGTGCCCATGTGGACGGTGTTTTTATTTTCATTTAGTTGTCGGGTTTCCTGGAACCCTGCAATGAATTTCGGACATGATTAATGGCATCTGTATCTACACTCCAGGTTCTGGTAGATAATACCACTAAACATGTTTCAACTAATGAATTAAATACACCTATATTGTTCTTAGTTCTAAGAAGACAGACTACCTTAATGTCCAAGTCCTATTTCCAATCATTACAATTGGGACTACTAAGTCTTTTCTATAGTATAACAACTAGGGAATTGACAAACATTTTAAATCCTAAGAATCACAAAAATATTTGATCAAGATCAATTCCTTAAAATCCCCATGAATTTTGTATGCCACGATAGTGTGAACGTATACAAAATCAAAGAGGAGATTTTATCCATTAATTTTATTATCTCGTCAACTTTACTTTATGACGAATAAAATTAATAGTTGATCTGTCTTTGATCAAATATTTGGTCAAAACTTTTTGAATTTAAAATAACATTGATTCCTTAAACAATATTATTTAAATTCACCAACACCTCAAACACCGTGAATTTTGCATGCCACGATAGTGTGGACGTATACAAAATTAAACATTTGTAAAAGGAGGGGTTTACCCATTAATTATCTTGTCAATAAATATTTATGACAAATAAAATTACCTCAAACACCGTGAATTTTGTATGCCACGATAGTGTGGACGTATAAAAAATCAAACATTTGTAAGAGGGGTTTTTAATTTTATTATCTTGTCAACTTATTTATTTGACAAATTAATAGTTGGTTTTCTTCAGTCGCACAAATAATAGCAGTGACTCCGATGGGGAGGATACTATTAGACATGTCTAAGTGTATACCATTACTTGACACTAAGTCCATTAATAAAATTGTGCCCCTTCCGATGGGGAAGATCACACGCTCTTAATTAACTTCCTATAGTCATCCAAAATGGAAGTTTAATCTAGTGATCCGCAAACAAGCTCATCCGATATGGAGGAAGGCACTCAGAGCCAACGCGCAAGCTTGTTGCATCACTTATAAACCAGTAATGGAGATCGTGGAATTTATTTAAAAATAAATCCCTCTCCCACTTAGTTATTTAAAGTGAGGAATTTTGACTATGCTAGCCTACTTAACATGCATACTAACAAGGACACACAACACAACATAAAAAGCAATAAATAGAAAAACTACTTTTCAACTATTATGGCTTTTATCTATTGTTGTCCTCCGTGTGTCGCCAACCCTAGCTGCTGCCATCTTTGGCCACCGCCACCGGGTCTAGCTGTCGCATTCATCTTGCTCCTTGTTCCGCTGCGCCTCTGATCCTCAAAAGGTTCCACGCCTTGCAAGATTCGATCCGCAACATTAATAGAATTTTACATTTTTCGATCCTATATTCCTCGAAGGAATGTACATGTATCTAGATCAAAAAATAAAATCCTAATAAAACTAAATACAGCTCCTGCTGTATTTTATAATATAATCAAGCACACAAAATAAAATGCCCTTGACATGTCCAAGGGTCCAATCACACACACAATATCTATAAGCCATAATAGTTGGATCCTGCATCCACAAAGTTAGCACATCCTACTATTATCCTGCCTAAATTATGTATGACATGTGCATAATTAAACTAATACCAAATACACAGAGACAAAACCTTAGCTCTGATACCAATTGTTGGTTGCTACTCGGAAAACCTAATGGTTCCACTGTACAAAAATTTTGTACAAAGGTCTGAACCTTTTCCCAGCTACCATGTGTTCTTTTAAATTAAACTCGGATCGCCTACGGAACTTAACACATTTGATCCTAAGTTTAATTTATTTGTTCTTTTAGGTTTAGACTTGGATCTCCTGCGGAACTTAACACTTTTGATCCAAATCACCTAGGTTATTAATTCTATTAAATATTAATTTCCAAAATTGGCTTCCAGTACTGACGTGGCGAGGCACATGACCTTCTTGGATATGGGAGCAACCACCACCGACTAGACAAAGCCTTTTAATGAAAGCTAATATTTAATTTCCTTAAATAACTCTAGGTCAACCAAAAAGAGCAATCGAAGCACAAGTTCGAAAAGAAAACAAAAGAACACAACATCGAAAACTAATTCGAAATACTAGAATCACATGCCTCTTGTATTTGGTATTTTTACAAAGAAATAAAACTAGCATGATGCGGAAAAATATTACTAGTTATACCTTTCTTTTGAAGACAAAGACCTCTTGATCTTCTACCGTATTCCTATTCTAACCTCAGACGTTGTGTGGGCAACGATCTTCCGAGATGAGAACCACCTTTCCACCTTCCTTCTTTCTTCTAGATTTCGGCCACAATAAATTTCTTCAAGGATGAAGAATTTCGGCCACCGCCAATGCTCCAAGGGATGCTAGAGACGAGGCTTGCTTTCTCTTCTTCTTCTCCTTCCTTGATCCTGCCACAAACAAGAGCTCCACCAAGAAGATAGGTTTCGGCCAACAAGAGGAGAGAAGAGAAATAGGGTCGGCCACCAAAACCAAGGAAGAGAGGGAGGAAAAGAATAAAGGTTGTTCACCCATAAAGGCTCCTCCACCTCCTCTTTTATAATCCTTGGTCTTGGCAAATAAGGAAATTTTAATAAAAACTTCCTTAATTTTTTTGCCATGAAAAGGAAAAATTTATTTAATTAAAAATAATTTTTCTTCTCATTATTATAATGGTCGTCCAAACCAAATCTCCAAGCAAATAAAAATTTTAAACACAAATTAAAACTTCCTTATTTGCTTCCAGAAATTTTATAAAAAATTTCTCCAATAATTTTTATCCCTTCATGATTGGTTAAAAGGAATTTTTATAAATTAAATATTTCTTTAAACATATGGATAATTTCCGAAAAGTTATCTCTAAAAATTAAAATCTCCTTTCAATTTACAAATAAGGAAAGATATTAAATCTTTTCTTAATCTTTTGTAGAAACTAATAAAAGAGAATTATTAATTTTTTAAACTTTTAAATCATGAACATGGTTAAAAGGAAAGTTTTTACCAAAATTAAAATCAACCTTTTTAATCTACAAATAATGAAAGAGATTTAGCTCTTCTCTTAATCTTTTGTAGAATCTTATAAAAGGAAAGATTTAAATTTTTAAACTCTCTTTTAAATCATGTTATCCACATAAGAAAAAATCCTTTTATTTTAATTTGGGTCGGCCACACCAAGCTTGAACCCAAGCTAGGGCCGGCCACCTTGAAGCACCCATGAACCAAACTTTGGCCGGCCCTAGCTTGGTCTCCAAGCTAGTTTGGTCGGCCCCTATGGGATGGGTAAGAAGGTGGGTATAGGTGGGTATAGTACTCTATAATTAAGAAGCTACGATAGGGACCGAGAGGAGGAATTGGTTTTGGTCTCCCGATAAAATTAAGCATCCCGTGTTCGCCCCGAACACACAACTTAATTTTATCAATAATAATTCATTTCACTAGAGAACTATTATTGAACTACCGCAACAATCTCAAATTTCATTTTAGGCTCCTTCTTATTGTGAGTGTGTTAGTCTCCCTGTGTTTAAGATGTCGAATGTCCACTAATTAAGTGAGTTACTGACAACTTATTTAATTAATATCTTAGTCCAAGAGTAGTAACACTCAACCTTATCGTCATGTCGGACTAAGTCCACCTGCAGGGTTTAACATGACAATTCTTATGAGCTCCTCTTGAGGACATTCTCAACCTAGATTACTAGGACACAGTTTCTTTCTATAATCAACAACACACACTATAAGTGATATCATTTCCCAACTTATCGGGCTTATTGATTTATCGAACTAAATCTCACCCATTGATAAATTAAAAAAATAAATATCAAAGATATGTGCTTGTTATTATATTAGGATTAAGAGCACACACTTCCATAATAACTGAGGTCTTTGTTCCTTTATAAAGTCAGTATAAAAGAAATGAACTCTAATGGTCCTACTCAATACACTCTAAGTGTACTAGTGTAATTATATAGTTAAGATAAACTAATACCTAATTACACTACGACCTTCCAATGGTTTTTTCCTTTCCATTTTGGTCGTGAGCTACTGTTTATAATTTATAAGGTACTGATAACATGATCCTCTGTGTGTGATACCACACACCATGTTATCTACAATATAAATTAATTGAACAACTACATTTATCATAAATGTAGACATTTGACCAATGTGATTCTTATTTCTAGATAAATGTTTATATCAAAAGTTAGGCTTTTAGTATACATCCTAACATGGTTTGCAATAATGATGTATTTACATGGACACCCAAGGAGGTGACGGGCATATCTCCTCTTATAAAGGAACATTCACTTCATGTGCATCCAAATGCTCGGCCAGTTAAGCAAAGTAAGAGGGATTTCAGAGCTGATCAGAATATAATCATCAAGGAGGAGGTAGATAAATTACTATAAGTAGGCTATATTCAGGATGTTTAATTCCCCAGCTGGTTGCTCAATGTTGTCCTGGTCTCTAAACCAGGGAACAAGTGGCGAGTGTGCATTAATTTTCAGGATCTTAACAAAGCTTACCCGAAAGGATATTATCCTCTTCCTCGGATTGATCAATTAGTAGATTCTACAACTGGGTGTGAATTCATCTGCATGTTAGACGCCTATCAGGGATATCATCAAGTCCCACTTGTAAAGGAGGATCAAGAGAAGGTTAGTTTTATAACGGCTGAAGATACTTATTGCTATAATGTTATGCCTTTTGGATTAAAGAATGCAGGAGCTACTTATCAAAGGCTCATGAATAAGGTTTTCAAGAAATAGATTGAGAGAAATATGGAGGTTTATGTGGATGATATACTTATCAAATCTCTTCAAGCTTCTGACTTATGTAAGGATGTGGAGGAAACCTGTAGAACCTTGTGGCAATATGGACTCAAGCTTAATCTCTGCAAATGTTTATTCGGAGCTAAAAGTGGCAAGTTCATGGGATACATGGTAACTGAGTAGGGAATAGAGGCTAACCCCAGCAAGGTTCGAGGGCTCCAAGACATGGCTCCCCCACGTAACATGAAAGAAGCACAAAGGTTGATTGGCCGGATCACGACGCTATCTCGTTTCATTTCTATATCGACCGACCGAAGCTTCCCCTTCTTCAAGATACTAAGGAAGGCTACTAAATTCTAATGGGATGAGGAATGTGATCCAGGATTCCAAGAATTAAAAAATTATTTGTCAACTTTACCTGTATTAGCCAAGCCTGTAGTGGAGAAACATTATGGGTTTACTTGTCAGCAAATGAGCACGCTGTAGGCTTAGTTCTAGTAAGGCAAGAGGGGAAGGAACAACAATCTGTATACTTTTTGAGTCATTTACTAAAAGGAGCCAAGTGTCACTATACTGCACTTGAGAAGTTGGCTTATGGATTGGTGTTAGCAGCTAGAAGATTATGCTCTTATTTCTTATCACATGCAATTATAGTATTAACCAACAGCACTCTCGGTCAAGTTCTTCTCAATCCTGAGGCATCTGGGCGGTTAATCAAATGGACAACGGAACTGAGTGAATATAATATACAGTATTAAACTCGATCAGCAATTAAGGCACAAGCTCTGGCTGACTTTATAACAGAGATACAAGGCCCAGAGGAAGATGGAACTTGGAAAATATATGTAAATGGATCCTCTACTCAACAAGGCAGTGGTATTGGGATTCTTCTTATATCACCAAGAGATGATTGAATGTAACTTTCTATCCATCTAAATTATAAAGCCACTAATAATGAGGTAAAATAGGAAGCACTGATTGCAGGGTTACAGGCCGCTCGGCATGTAGGGGACGCTCGAGTTTGGATGTATTCTGATTCCCAACTAGCAGCACAACAATTAACAGGAAATTTTGAAATCAATAATGAGCGGCTTAAATTATATATAGAAGCATTTGACAAGTTGAAATCAGGGTTCCAAGAAATAAGTATATAGAAGATCCCTCGATTAAAAAATCAAGTGGCAGATGAGTTGGCTAAATTGGCCTCAGCTATAATACCTTGGAACTTGGATAGGCCTGTAGAGAAAATTGTGTTGGTATCCTGTATTGAGCGACAGACTGATGCAGAAATACAAGGTAATTGGAGAACATCTATCATTTTATTCCTTCAGCAGGGTGTTCTACCAGAAGATGGAGAACAAGCACGGATATTCAAGAATAGGGGCGCCCGGTATACTATGGTGGGTGATCAGCTTTATAAAAGGACTTTCTCTAGTCCTCTACTCAAGTGTATAGGGTCAGAAGATATATAATATATTCTTCAAGAGGTTCATCGAGGTTCTTGTGGTAGTCATATAGGAGGGAGATCCTCAACTCGTAAAATATTATTGACTAGGTATTTTTGGCCTACTTTAAAAGAGGATGCATCTCGACTAGTGAGAACATGTAAGTCTTGTCAGAAGCATCAGAACATTCCACATCACCCCACTAGTCTATTGAAAACTTCTATAGTATCCTGTCCTTTTGATCAATGGGGTATAGACATAGTTGGTCTGTTTCCTTTGGTAAGAACGTAAAGGAAATTCCTATTGGTGGTTGTAGACTATTTCTTAAAATGGGTGGAGGCTGAACCACTGGCCAGGATTACTGAACACTCGGTTATCAAATTCCTATGGCAACATATCATTTGTAGATTTGGTATTCCACACAAGATAGTTTCTGATAATGGAAGACAGTTCCTAGGAGAAAGGATTAAGGAATGGTGTGCGGGATATGGTATTACACAAGCATTCACCTCTGTGGCTTACCCATAGAGCAATGGATAAGTAGAGATAACCAACAGGGAAATTATCAAAGGTCTTAAAACTAAATTAGATCATGTTGGTGGTAGCTGGGTAAATGAGTTACCTAGTGTATTGTGGGTATATCATACTACTCCTAGAGAAGCTACAGGCATAACTCCTTTTCAGTTGGTGTATGGTGGAGAAGCAGTAGTCCCCATAAAGGTTGGGGTGGAATCTGACCAGAGGAAGTTATATGATAATGGTAATTCAGGTTGGCGCCTTATGGAGCTGGATCTTATAGATGAAATTCACGACAGAGCAATAGCCCGCCTCACATCATATCGGCAATGGATGAGACAAAACTACAATAGGAGGGTAATCCCAAGGTTTTTCCAAGTCGATGATCTAGTATGGAAGTGCATCAAACCTGTTGAAGATGTTAGCAAGCTGGAACCACAGTGGGGAGGACCATATAAGGTAATACAGAAGCTCACTTCGGGTGCCTATTATCTCCAGGACGCGGATGGAAGGAATCTCGAATGACTTATAGAACATAAACAAGTATGCCTGTAACACATTCATGTATTTCATTTACTTTTTGAATATAATGAGGAAATGCAGGTGAACATCCCTTGAGAAACACATAAATTCTCCTCGGGCAAACAAACTGACCCTCCTTAAATAGTCGATTGGGGATCTTAAGGAGTGACCCGGTCGGGCTTCCTTAGGAGGAACCGGAGACTTTAAACCATCATACACAGTCGATCGGGGATCTTAAGGAGTGACCCGCTCAAGCTTTCTTAGGAGGAATCAGAGATTTTAAACTTCCATAGTCAATCGGGGACCTTAAGGAGTGACCCGCTCAGGATTCCTTAGGGGGAACCAGAGACTTTAAAACTCTACAGTCGATCATGAATCTTAAGGAGTGACTCGCTCGGGCTTCCTTAGGAGAAACTGGAGACTTTAAACCATCATCCACAGTCGATCAGGGATCTTGAGGAATAACCCACTCGGGCTTCCTTAGGAGGAACCGGAGACTTTAAACCTCCATAGTTGATCAGGGACCTTAAGGAGTGACCCACTCAGGCTTCCTTAGGGGGAACCAGAGACTTTAAACCTCTACAGTTGATCGGTGATCTTAAGGAGTGTCCTGCTCAGGCTTCCTTAGGAGGAATCGGAGACTTTAAACCATCATACACAGTCGATCGGGGATCTTAAGGAGTGACCCACTCGGGCTTCCTTAGGAAGAACCAAAGACTTTAAACCATCATACACAGTCGATCGGGGATCTTAGGGAGTAACCCGTTTAGGCTTCCTTAGGAGGAACCGAAGACTTTAAACCATCATACACAGTCGATCGGGGATCTTAAGGAGTGATCCGCTCAGGCTTTCTTAAGAGGAACCGAGGACTTTAAACTTTGAACAAGTTAAGTAGCCTAACTCATTCGAGATTGAATACCCGATTGAGGTATGATAGAGCACAGGACTCTATTGGCTTAACTCGCTTAGGGTTACACGCTCGATTGAAATATCATGGCACGCGGAACTTTAACATATCAGTTCACTCAGGATTACACGCCTGACCAAAATACCATGGCGCACAAGAATTCATCATATCAGTTCGCTCAAGATTACATGCCTGATCGAAATATCATAGCGCGCAGGAATTCATCATATCAGCTCTCTTGATATTACACACCCGACCGAAATATCATGGCGCGCAGGAATTCATCATATCTGTTCGCTCGGGATTACATGTCCGACCGAAATATCATAGTGCACGAGAATTCATCGTATCAGTTCGCTCAGGATTACACGCCCGACCGAAATATCATAACGCATGGAAATTCATCATATCAGTTTTCTTGAGATTAAATGCCTGTCTGAAATATTATGGCACAATGGACTTCAACATATCCACTCACTCAGAATTACAACAGCATGATACCTTAGTAACTCGGAATGTATCTATGGTTATTCATCCCAACTTGGGATATAAAACTTAACTAGTACATGAGGATATCTGAAGATTCAAGAATATGGAAGCATTTATATCTTACCCTTCTGTTTTTTCAAGAAGATGGAATTTGTGAAACTTCGCTCTCGTAAATCACAAGCAAGCAAGGAAGAATCTTGAAGTTTCATAATTAACAACAGAAGTAAGAAGCAAGTAAGTACCAAGTTTCATAAGTGTCTTTTCAATTCAAATTATGCAAAATACAAATACTCAATTACCAGTTTATTACATGCTCTTTATTACATCCTCATTTGAAGTTGCTAACAAGATCTTTAGGTAGCTCTTTATTAAGTCTATGATGGTTTATAAAATGGGGAGGAGATTACTGAGATAAATAACCTCCCTCCCTTAGCTACTGAATAACACCATCTGTAGAATGGTTTAGGGTCCCTATGACGCGTCGCACATATTCACCCTTAAACCCTAGAGAATCCAAGTAGGATAAGCACTTATTCTCCCAACGCTCTTCTTCACCTTCCTTATAACTTTATAGCTCAACCTGTAGACTAGACGTCTTGTCTTTGAAAGAGTCCCTTTCTTTTTTTAACCTGTTCTAGCTCCTTTGAAAGAGAAGCTATCTCTACATCCTGGGCCTTCATTTGTTCCTGTCCTTGTAGCAAGGAAAAGTCCCTTGAGGTGAAGTCTTGTGCTTGTTCAGAAGAAAAGACATTGTGAAGTTTTTCCACCTTTTCTAGAACAGTGGCTTTATGGGAAACATCCGAGAGGGCTTTTCTTTTAAAGCAGTTTCTATCCAAAATTGAGAATTTAATCCATCCATTTGTAGCTCCAAGGTCTTTTTCTCGTCTTTTTTGGTCTGCAATAATTGGCGGTGATGTTGCAAATCTTTTTTTAGAATAGACGGCTGTTGAGCTTGGTAATTTACTTTCTCCTGCAACTGAGTGAGCTCTTTGCTAGGAGGAGGAGGAGTGGTTCTCAACTCCCTTATTTAGTTCTTCAAAGTATTATTTTCTCTTTCTAAGGTCGTAGATAGGTGGCCCATATGTAGATCGAAGCAAAAAATGTTAGGGTTGCAAGGTTGCAAACATAGTCCCACATTGAAAACAAATGGGAAAAATCATGGGTTTATAAGAGAAAGATGTCTTCATTGGTATGATGCCTTTTGGGTAGAGCCCATGAACAAAACCATGAGGGATTAGGCCCAAAGTGGACATATCATGTCATTGTGAAGATATCTAAAATCTTTTCGATCCTACAATTGGTATCAGAGCCCGGACTGCCAGAAGGACTAATCGTCGACTGTGCACAAGAGTCATGGTCCAATTGAACCATGTGGGTGGAATATTGACCTCGAACGAAGAAGTGGGTCTCCCATGTCCGGATCAAGAGAACCAGACACTAGGCAGGAAGTCCTAGTTACGGCTAGACAAGAAAGTTCTAGTAGGTCAGATGACCGAGGGGCAGGAAGTCATAGTTGCGACTAGGCAAGGAAGTCCTAGTAGGTCGGGTGGACCGAGGGGCAGAAAGTTCTAGTTGCCGCTAGGCAAGGAAGTCCTAGTAGGTCGGATGGACTGAGGGGCAGGAAGTCCTAGTGGGTCGAGGATCGGATGTTAGAGAACCTGTGGTCCTTTGTTTGAGGAGGGATTATTGGGGTTACAAGGTTACAAACATAATCCCACATTGAAAACACATGGGAAAGATCATGTGTTTATAAGAGAAAGATATTTCCATTGGTATGAGGCCTTTTAGGTAGAGCCCAAGAACAAAACTATGAGGGTTTATGCCCAAAGTGGATAATATCATGTCATTGTGGAGATATCTAAAATCTATTTGATCCGAAAAAAACTTAACAAATAATAACTCAATTATATGGGGGTGATTACAAATTAATAAAACATGAATAAAACACTTACAGTAGTAACTTGGTAATTGTGATGGTCAACGCAATCAGAAATACTCGTCCCCTTTATGAATGTCTGGCTTTATAGCCAAGAATCAGCTAGGAGGCCTTGTAATTGAAGGAGGTCATAGGTAGCAGGGATAGAGGCTTGTCCTAATTGGGATCCTTGAGCTTAAATAGAGAGGAAGGAAGAGTAGAAGCTAAAGGCCCTATAGAGGAGGAAGGAAGAGGAGTGGAACTAGGGAGAGCAGCTAGTGAAGGAGAGGGAATTGAAGTGGATAAGACAGAAGTCTTAGGGTTCGGCCTTGATCCAGTGGGAGAACTTAAAGCAGAAGAGACAGAGCATCTCCTGTAGGGTGTCCTCTTGGCTCTTGCTCTAGATGAAGAAGAAGCAAAAACTAGAGGAAGAAGCGGAAGAGATGTAGGCACATCAGGAACCGTTTCAGGAGCAGAGGTAACTGGAAGAATAGAATGAGACATAGGAATAAGTAGACTCGGCCTCATCATGTTAAGAGCTAAATTGGAACAGATATGCATATAAGGCATTAGTTCCTTACCTCTCTCATAAGAAATCTCACAAGGAACAATGGGGACCTGCTCAAGAGTAGCAAAAGTATCCCGAAAGGGAGTGTCCTTAGTGATCGTCGGCCTCTTACTCTTGACGACGAACGGGCTTTCTTCCTCTGAAGAAGCAGAAAGCTCTTCAATTGGTTCATCAGGAGGAAGTAGGCCAAGAGTTGAAATGGTAGGGTTGAAGCGACGAGCCTGTAATAATTCCTCTCCCAACTTATTCAATGATGGTTTGTTTAGTGTTGCATTTTTATACATAAGAGTTGGGAGAAGGGCATCGGCTGAGAAAAATGGAAACCATACATCAGTAAAGAAAATTATTAGGAAATAATAAACAAGCACACTTAAAAGGTATCCAACTTACCAAATGGAACCTCTAATACAGTGTCAACTGGGCTTAATCCAAAGGGAAACAACAGACTCTCTGCAATTAACGTTGGTAGGTAGAATTTAGCACCCTTTAGTTTTAATAAGGAAGAGTGAATGGTAGGGTCTGCAAGAATATCTTTTGAATTGGGCGGAGGAGAAAGATTGTGTATCCAGGCTATAGGGTATGGAGGAGGAGAAGGAAGTCATAGATAGAAAAAGTTATATTGTCATTCTTCTTGTGCGGGAATTCTATTAAATAAAATGGCTTTAGGGCGAGACTGGAACTTGAAAAGACTATCCTCTACTTGACGAGGAACAAAAAAATGATGGAATAGGTGAGGAGATAAGGGAAAATCGAGTAGGCGAGATACGACAACAAAATCAACAAGAATGGAGAATGATTGAGGGATAAGTTGATTGAGAGGTATATTGAAATAAATACTGACATCAACAAAGAAGGGGCATATAGGGAATTGGAAACCTAGTAAAGATTGGTCCCAAAAGATGGCTACACTCCCTGGGGAAGGAAGGTGAGGGCCATCGGTAGGAGAAGGACAAGCTAAATAGGAAGGAAAACCATAGTTCACTTGAAGTTCGTAAGCCTCTGTGTCGCCAAAGTTGGAAGTGCAACGAGTAAATGACTCGCTGGAGGAAGTTGTCATGGCTAAGAGATGGTTGCAGAGAGAGGAATAGCTGCTAATGGAACAAGAAGAAGAAGGAAAAACCTAAAAACGGAAGACGATGGATTAAACCCTTCTCTTCTTCCACCCTTTTAAGAAAAACCCTTAAACGAATACTAAAAAAATAACGTAAGGGAGGAAAATACAAAATCTTAAGGATAAAAGAAAAAGCGGGGTTAATAATAGGTCGTCAGATGTGAGGGTAGGAATTTGAGTTTGGTGAAATAAGTATTTTAACAGCAAGAAAGTGCACATGTAACCATAATTGACACAGCCAATCAGAGTAAAAGGTGATGTCCCCGAGGAACAAAACCAAATTCGAAAAATATCAGGATCCCGAGGAGGGGTAGGTAAGTTTGACGATCATTCTCTTAAAGCACCACATACTTCTTTCTTCAAATAACTCACTCAACCCTTACATGTACAACATGGCAAAAAAGGATAGGGTCAAGACACTCGGCTGGTCAACATAGACCAAACGAATATCTAGGTCGGACAAGAACATAAGTCAATTCGGTCAACCAACATAAACCGAGCGAGCACTTTAAATTACACCAAGAAGTATAATGAGGCTACTCGGTTCTTATGAATCGATCGAGTGCCTAAAAATAAAACACATGAGTACAAATAAACTCGGTCGACCCTTGTGGTTCGGGCGAGTGCTAACACTATAACAAGGGATATAAGAGAGTCACTCGGTCTATACAAGTCGGGTAAGCTCCTAAAAATAAGATATATGTGGATATAAATTTGATTGGCCCTTATGGACCGAGCGAGTGCCTAAACTATACAAATACCTATAATGAGTTCACTAGGTCCTTTCACACCGGGAGTACCTACAAGTAAGAATATGGATATAAACAAACTCAATCAGTCATTATAAGTAGAATGGACACTTAAGTACATAATAAACTCGAATATTTGAAATAAATAGAAATGTAAGTAAAATCAGGTAGTTATTAAGGGTTAATCAGATAATTAAATTAAAACATGAAAGAATATAAATAAATGTAATTGATCAATACTAGTTCAAAAATAAAAATAGGATAAATTCTAATATCAGAAACAGAGTCAAGATGAAGGGGAAATAGCCAAACATAAAGGGCATAATATGAGCTTAGGCAGATATCACAAACTAACATATAAAGTAAGACAAAATAGATTGAAAGTAACAAAATGAGTCACATAAAATTTCACAAGTAGGATTGCCACCCACAAAGTCAGATTACAATGATTAACACATCAAAAATAAGTCACTAATTTGCTAACAGTTTAGGAAACAAGTCAGCAGGTCGATTCTTGATTAACCTCCTCCTATCTAGAAAATGGGGAGGAGGATCAGCAGAGAGAAGGCTCTTTTCCTTGAGCTGTTCTATAACCCCATCAGCCCCATAATTGAAAGCCCTGAGGATGGAATCTACAATGGGCTTGTTGAAGTCAAGAGATTCGATGAGTGCCTTAGTTTTCTCTTTGAAACGATCACCCTCACCAGCCTGATAAGTAACTAGTTCCTCTTGAGAGGCCTTTAGCTCAGCCTCTTTAGTAGAAGCATCTGTCTTGGCTATAGTCAGGGATGTGTTCAAAGAGGCTATTTCTTTATCTTTGAGGCTCAATGCAGAAAATTTATCAGCTAATTCAGCCTCATGGCTAACTTTTAGTGATGTTAACTGGGAAGATAGCTGGTTAGTCTCCGCAATCTGCTTTTCTAGCTTAAAGGATACTTCATCACTAAGGCTAGTAGCTGATTGAACTTGAGATTGGAGGATCTCAATTTTGGCCTTACGTTGGCTTAATTTCTCTTTAGTCTCTTGTAACTGGGCGGAGAGACTGTTTATTTTCTCAGTGACCCGGGCAGCAGATGTCTCAGAGACTTATTTCTTCAACCTCTCGTTCTCCCGGCTTAGATCATATATCAATTGAGCAATGCTCATGTTGGCAACCCAGTGCTACAAAAATGATGACAATTAGAGAAATATTAAAAAAAAGAAATTATAACAAGCAAAAAACATTTATACCTTAGTCTCATCAAGAGAAAATCTATCAGCTAATTCAGAGGGAATAAGTCCTTCAATTAGTGGACGAGTCTCCTCCCAAGCAATAGTAAAAGATCCTCCCAATAATATAGGGAGGACAGAAGAGGAAGAAGAGGCGGAGTACAAGGAAGTTTGAATGGAAGGGGGAGCAAAAATCAAACAAGGAGCTTCTTGGGAAGGTAGAGAAAATTGTTCAGGGAATGACATAATAAAAGTAGAAGCAGAGGTGTCACCATGAGTAGATTGGTCCAAAGGAAGTGAAGTTGGAGAAAAAGGGTAAAGAGTGGATAACGTAGGCTCAGAAGAGGAAGGAGGAATATTCACAAGGTCGTCAGAGGAAGAAATGGCTCTTCTTTTAGGAGAAGGAGCCAGGGTCAGTTTACACCCCAGGCATTTTTTTGGTAGGAGCAAAGGTAGGGGCGACCATAGGAGACTTCTCTGAGTTTACAGGAGAGGTAAGCTCTATGATTAAAGAAGGAACAGGGGAGATTATTTTAGGAGCTGCTTGAGAACTAGAGGCCACAATTGGTGGAATAGGGACCTCTGTCGAAGTGGGTTGATTCAACTCAGCAAGAAATTCCTGCTCCTTAGCACAAATATTTTCCTCCTCCAGACCTAGCCGCTCGTCTACTAAAGCTTCAAAAATGGCATCCACTGCACAAAATAGAAGAACATTTTAGTTAGTAAAGAAGTAACAAAAAATGAATTAGGGCTTACCCAAGGAACCATGTAGCTCAAGCTTGATGGGGCTCAGACCAAAAAGATATAAAAGATCACCAAGTATTCATTTATGGATAAAGAAGCGGCGACCCAACAATTTCTCTGATTAAATGGGGAAAGAAGGGTGTAGGTGAAGCTCTTTATTATCAGGGAGAGAAGGAAGAGAGGATTGCCACGCATAAGACCAAGGGATGGACCCGGGAAATTTTATGAAGAAATAACGAGATTTCCATCCCTTGAGCGAGGAAGGCATCTCTTCAAAAAGAACCATCTTAGGACGAGATTGAAAGAGGAAGACGCTAGGCTCTGATTTTTTAGGGAAAGAAAACATGAAGAAATTTTGAGACGTAGGAGAAATGTCCAAAAGGTGAAATAACATATATAATCCACACAGGTAACGAAAAGCGTTAGGAGCAAATTATTGTAAAGGAATATCAAAATATCTGCTTATTTCAATTAAGAAAGGGGGAATGGGGAAACGCAGACCAGCTATCAGCTGATCTTTAAAGAAGGCAATGCAGTTCTCGAGGGGAAGGTGAGGATGAGAATTTGGAGAAGGAATTATAATACGATATTCCTTAGGAATTTCATATTGTGAACGAATAGCAGCTCGATCATCCTTGCGGAAGACAGAAGAAACTTGAACATGCCAAGGGGCAATAGATTCTTCGGCCATTACTAAAATACCAAAACAAAGAGAAAACTACTTACTGAGGATCTAGATAGAAGAGGATCACAAAGGAGGATCAGGAGGTGGAAAGGAGCACAAAATACTAAAGAATTGCTAGACAGCGCGAGGAAAAAGATGAAGGAGGCGAGGATATGAAGGGGTTTAGGGTTTTTTCGCTAAAAGGAGACTAATAACGATCGCCTTTAGATGAAAACCAAACTCATTAGGGTAACCGTTGATCTACTAGGATAGAGCATATAAGAAAATGTCATTTACAAAGCGTGCAGGCCATGCCATCATTAAGTAAAAGGAAAGGACATGTATCTATCACCCATAAATGGGTATTTATGATGGACATGACAAATCAAATCATGCCTAAGCCGGCGCAACATCAATCATACAACTTTAACATCCTCTTTCCGTTGAAGAACAAAATCACCGACGAAGGAGTGGTGAAAAAAGATGTTCGATTTCCTAGGGGTAGTAAAGAAAAGAATAGGGAAATGATATATAGTAATAATAAATCAAAACTATGGCTTGGTCAATCAGGCCTCCTTTGATTAGATTTGAAGGACAAAGATATGCTCGGCAGGCAAAGATAGGCTGGACGTAAAAGCATTCAGTCTTTTAGTATAAGGTCGGTCGAGATTGGAAGGTCAACCGAGCTTATATTGATTAAGAACCAAAGTGTCACTGGTCATTTCACAAGAACAACTCTCGAATTCTTATAAACAAAACACGGGACTTTATATTATTCTTAGTAATTTTACAATCATAAGCTTTGGAACCTCCATAAATAGACACGACAAATAAATAAACTTCTATTAGTCCTATTTCCTAGAACCACCAGATTGTTCTTCCCATCCCAGGTGTGGATGTGTGGTAGGATGATAACTGGGATAAAGATAAGATGTTTGTTCAGTCTTCTTACATTTGTGTGACTCACCTTCTTGAGTTGGTGGTGAGAAAGTTGATTCTGATCTAAACTAATCTAGTTCATCTTACAGGAAACTTACCTTAGTTCTCTGATGGTCTAGGTCCCATTGTTGTTATGATATTAGTAAGTCATCTACATGGATTTTTCTAGTCAACGTGGTTATCTCTGAAGCATGTTGGGCTCTAAGAGCCTGTAATTCCTCAGTCTTCTGCTGTAAATCTAAATAAGCTTTATCCCTTAGAGTCATCTCAAATTGAGCTTGAGATTGAATTGCCAGTAGATGAACTTCTAACTCCCTTTGCTGGGAATGATGAAGATTCAAAGCCTATAATGCTTCCGCTAAGGATTTTTTCCTTCTGGGACAGTAGCTGATCCCAAGGAGAAGAGTTTGAAGCCATGACCCTCCACAATATCTCTAGAGAAGGAACAAAACCAGAAGTAACAAAGGTTGATGTTGTCGAAACCAGGAGTTCATCCTTATTTAATTGGTCATGAAACCTGTACTAAAGATGTCACGAGACCACTGCCATAGATATGAAAGGTTTAGAAAAAATTAATATTTAGCAAAAAGATAAAAGTAGACTTAGATCTAGTCAGTCGGCTACACCTCCTTCGACTAGACTTGAGGGAGAGATTAGTGATATGGGTTATAAGGAGTGGATCCCATGCAATAATATGAAAAGGGATATAAGGAGAAGAAATAAGAAATAGGGAGGCTTGGGTAAAATAGATACGCTTAGTAAGCAAATCTCGATCAAGAATGTAGGATCGGCCGGGCTAAAACCGACTAAGGGTATACCCGGCAGGCAAGCCTCAGTTGAGCATGCAATCCTGACCAAGAATATAAGCTCGGTCGAGAATATAAGCCCGACTGAACTAAAACAGACAAAGGACTAGCACGTTTAGATGCGCTCGGTAGTCAAGGTCCAACCGAGCATAAAGTACCGGTCAAACTAAAGTAACAGAGTGATAATGAACCTAGGAGCGCTCGGCAGGCAAAGCTTGGCCGAGCTTAAAAGGCATTTAGGATTAAGTAATCTCTAGCATATGATCGGTCGAATGAAGGCCGACTGAACATAACAAGGCTCAAACATCCCGGTCGAGCATAAACATAATATAAATATAACACACTCGGTAGTAGAATCCCGACCGAGCATAGGCATAATACGCTCGATAATAGAATTCTAGGCGGGCATATAGACACACACTTTTCTAAGGCTATTAGTATAAGATCGACCTGGCAAAACCCGGACGGGCATAAATAACCTTGTTACATCCTTTACATATACCTGACCAAAATTAGCTTAATAGAAAATATTCTCAATATACAAATACATCTATTATATTAATGATATATGAACAATATGTGATCATATGACAACCTGTTTCATTTGGTAGGAAATATTTTCTAGAGACTTCTGCAGGTGAACTAAACAACAAAGAAGGTACATCTGGGATACAAAAAAGATTCCTTGAACTATTATTGCAGATGACGTCATCTCATAACAAACTCTAACAAATCGGGGTCCACCTCATGGCTATGAAGGTTATATGAGGTCGTATAAAAAGGAAAATTCTCTTTGAGGGCAAGGCATCTTGGGGGATCATAGAGGGATCAGTAAGCAAACTTTAGAGAAAACTCTCTTAATATTCTTCTTCTTCCTCCTCTTCTTCCATCTTGAAAGGAGGGAACTGACTTGAGCGTCGGAGAGCATAGCCAGGGATTCCCACCCCGGTCCTAAGTCACTAACACTTTGTTGGCGGATGTCATGGTGAGTAGGCGAGGTCCTCTCTAGCAGATCTGCTTCGCCGGAGTTCTTCTTCACCGGATCTACTTCGCCGAAATTCATCCTCTTCAAATCTACTTCATTGGAGGTTTCATTCTTCAGATCCACAGCACCGGGTGTTGGTGCGGGAAGCATTCGATGATCGACCGGTGTTTTGATAATGGCAAAGGAATTCAAAATTAAGTTGTCTTGTGATCTAATGCACTTGATTGAGTGTTTCAGGAAAGTCCTAGCTGCGGTTAGGCAGGTGAAAACCCTAGGGGGTGGTAACCCTAGGTCATAGGGGGCGGTAACCCTATACGGAAAGTCTTGGCGGGTCGAGAGTTTCAGGCAAAAAGTCCTAGGGGGTAACCCTAGGTGGAAAGTCCTGGTGTCGTGAACCAAGTGAAAGACTGGATTAACCGGGAAACGGAAGTCCAGCAGAAAGTCCGGAAGCTCCGAATGTTGAGCAAAAGTCCAGTCGGTCTGGAGGATTGCACTGGCAACAGGTAAATCTTCTAAGTGGAGTAGGTGAGGACGCGTTCCCCGTAGAGGGAACAGTAGGTGTCGGGTCGACCTAGAGTTTCCGGTTAGAAATCCAAAGTCAGACCCGGACAGTCTGACAACTGTCAAGTTTATTTATAATATTATCCATGTGCTAACTTTGTTTTGCAGGGTTTGTGTTTGGGACTAACACAATTTGCATGAACAAAGGAGCATCTTTAACCTCGGATGAACAGTGTCCGAGGCGCCTCCATGGGGCTTGGAGGCGCCTCGGGTACTAGCCGAAGCCAGCTGTCCAGAAGAGTTGGAGGCGCCTCGGAGGAAGCTAGAGGCGCCTTGGACTAGGCATTGGAGGCGCATTGGAGTAGCTTGGAGGCGCCTTCAGAGGGATGAGATGCGACCAAGTTTGCACTGATCCACCCGTACGACTCAGCGGCTTGGAGGCACCTCGGACAGTCTTGGAGGCGCCTCCAGCACTGTTTATAAGGGGACCTCGAACAGCAGCTCTCAATAACTTCACACAAGCAATCTTTCTGCAACCTGCTGCTAACAAGACATTCCGACAAAGCTTCAACTCGACACCGACAACCTGGAGCTTCAGATTTAGTCTTTTGTTGTCGGTATAATTTTTATTATTACTGCTTTAAATTGTACTTAGTTTGTAATAGTTTTTATGAACTATAGTTGTTGCCCACTAAAAGCGGTCAGCGACCGCGAGCCTTCGAGTAGGAGCCGAGATAGGCTCCGAACGAAGTAACTTCTCGTGTCTTCTGTGTGTTTGTGCATTTTACTATTTCCGCTGCGTTATAACTCGATTGTTTTACGATTACGAAATCGACTGTGAAAGCCACGAGCGCTATTCACCCCCCCCCCCTCTAGCGCTTTCGATCCAACAATTGGTATCAGAGCGGGGACGCGTTGATCTGGTGCAACCACCAATCACGCAAATTTTTCGTGGTATTTTCAGTTTTTACGGAGTCAATTAGAATTAGCTTAATAGCTATATTTTAATTAATTTTTTGAATCGGATTTTGCTTGAGACTGGTGCAACACCACTCGAGTTCGCAAATCCTTAACTCTATTTACCGCACTACTAATCCAAGACCTAGTCTTGGAACATTTTTATTTTTTTGTTGTTGCATATTACAAATGGCCCAACAAGAAGGTTTCAGCACTGTTCGCCCCCCACTTTTCTCCGGAGAAGACTTCGAATATTGGAAGGGGCGAATGGAACCCTTCCTTAAGACCCAGTTCGACACATGGATGATCATCAAGACCGGACTACAACTGCCATCCGACGAAGACGGCAAGCCAACACCCGTGAAAAATGGGAACCGACCCTAATCAAAAAGGTGGAAGCTGATGCCAGAGCAACCTGCACCCTCCAGTGCGGACTGACCAAGGAGGAACTCAACAGAGTTGGACCATTCTCCAACGCAAAAGAGCTTTGGGAGAAGCTGATCGAACTCCACGAGGGCACCTCCGACACTAAGGTAAGCAAGAGAGATCTCTTGTTTAATAAATTATATAATTTGAAAATGCAAGAAGACGAGACGGCCAGCCAACTTCACGCTCGTATACAAGACATACTAAACTCTCTCCATGCGATCGGGTAAAAGGTCGAGAACAGGGACATCATAAGGTACGCTCTTAATGCCTTTCCGAGGAGCACATTGTGGGCATCAATAGTAGATGCCTACAAAGTCTCCAAGGATTTATCTTCAATTAGATTAGACGAGTTATTTTCTGAATTTGAACTTCATGAGCAGACTAATACACAGCCACCCGAGAAAGGTATAGCTTTGCTTGCAGGTACCAGTAGAACACGCGAACCAAGATCACGAAGGAAAATCGAGCAAGAGTCAGAACCAGAACCAGACTCAAACGATAAAGATGACGAACTAACAGCTGAACTCGTGAACTTTGTAAAGAGGCTCTACAAGAAAAAGAAGGGCTTCAACAAGAAAGATCTAAAGAAGGCAGTGCAATCAAAGGAAGGTCAACCGAGCTCGAAGGTCAAGTTTGAGGTGACCTGCTACGGATGTAACCAGAAGGGGCATGTCAAGGCCAACTTCCCTAATCAGAAGGACGCAAAGAAGCAAAGAAGGAAGAAGGTACTAAAAGCAACCTTTGAAGAATCTTCAGAAGAGGATACCGACGACGAGCTCGAACAGACAAGCCTTCTTGCCCTGATGGCCCGAGACCAGATCGATGTGTCCGAGAGCGAGAGCGAGTCAGAAGCATAATCAGAAAGAAGCCACGGATCCGTATCTATTTCCGAAGGGCCCGATCCCTCTGTAAGTATCCCTCGACTTAACAACCTAGTTATTATTTGTTATGAAAATTAGCTAAGTCTAATCTTAGAATTAAGTCACTTCTAAAGGAAGTAGCTCTCCTTAAAGAAGTGACTAACTCCGAATCTTTGACTAAACCAGTTCAGACTGGAAACTACACTCAAGTCCAAAAACTTGAGGAAGAGAATTCCAGCCTAAAAACTTAGGTCAAGGATTTGGAGAAAGCATTAGAACGATTCTCTATGGGTTCCAAGAACCTTGACCTACTTCTTGGAACCCAAAGGGCAATTTACAATAGAACTGGACTAGGATTCAAATCAAAAATGAAACATAAATCATATTTATCACTTATACAAAGAACAAATAGAAAAATGGTCCAAGCATGGGTTCCCAAGTCCAACCTGATCAATCAAGTTGGACTTGGACAATATTGGGTCCTTAAGGATCAAATACATTACCTCGATAAACTGTATCGAGGCTATGATCCAGGGGGAGCTAAAAGAAAAATAATCCAAATTAAATCCAAATTAAATTAAATTCAAATTAAATTAAACTAAAATTAAATTAAAATTAAGTTCAAACTAAGGAAGGCTCCAGAATAGCTGTCACCTCCGAAATTAATCCACTCGATAAGGGTAAGCAAGAGTAGATTACCCGACCGGGTAATTAAGGTTAGATTAAAATGGGTTAGGTTTAACTTGACCCACGGTACTGGTGAAATATTGGATGATAGTACGTTGGGGAAACTTAGTCATCGCATGTCTAGGAAGATATGGCTTCGACCTGGTGCATTTGTCTAAGTGGAACCGACCGAAGCTACCCTTTATGAATCCTAACCAGTTAGACCAAGGTTTTGTATTAAGTTCAATGGGTAGGACTATTTGGAAAACCTCGAAGGCATGGTTACTTTAATGATGTCCTTGTAACTCACCATAGCCCAGAAGTTTATCCAAAAAATGCCTACTTGTTGAACCCAAAGCTAAACCTAAATCTAACATAAAGTTAAACTAAACCCTAAAATTGAACAATAATTCATCTTACAACAATTATAGGATTCCCTGATTGAAAATTTAGATCATGTGAGATTACTAAGGAATAATAATTAAATTAATAATTAAAATTAATATAAATTAATTCAAAATTAAATTCATAATTAAAATTAAATTCAAAATTAAATTAATAATAAAATTCATAATTAAAATTAAATTAATATTTAAATTCGTAATTAAATTTTAATTCATAATTAAAATTAATTCATAATTAAAATTAAATTCAAAATTAAATTAATAATTAAATTCATAATTAAAATTAAATTCATAATTAAAATTAATTCAAAATTAAATTCGTAATTAAAATTAAGTTCGTAATTAAATCAATTCAAAATTAGAATTTAAAACTTAATTAACTTAAAATTATTCTCAAATTAATTAACTTAAAATTATTCTTCAAATTAATTAACTTAAAATTATTCTTCAAATTATTTAACTTAAATTAAATTATTTTTCAAATTAATTAACTTAAATTATTTTCCAAATTAATTAACTTAAATTATTTTTTCAAATTAATTAACTTAAATTATTCTTCAAATTAATTAACTTAAGTTATTTTTTCAAATTAATTAACTTAAATTATTTTTTAAATTAATTAACTTAAATTATTCTTCAAATTAATTAACTTAAATTATTTTTCAAATTAATTAACTTAAAATATTTTTCAATTTAACTAACCTACTGAAAACCTAGTACAAGTAGAGAGCTTATTTCAATCAAACTATCTTTTAATCCATTAAATCCAAATCAACTACTTTATATGTAGGAATTGGATCAATGGATGATAGATAGTGGATGCTCCAGACATGAAATAATTTATACAGGATCAAATATCATAATCATCCTCATGTTTCAAAAAATCTTCAACTGCAGCACATGAATTATTCAACTTATCATCTGCATCTTTCAACTTGCCCAAGTTAAATAAAAATCTAAAAGTCTTCATATTTATGAAATTGCTCATATCTTATCTGTGTATGTGTAGGTCTCAGTAGGCTGACTGGGAGAGGGGGTTGAATAGCTTGCAATAAAAATAAGCACTTTCTCTTGCTTCTTAACTTAGAAAGTGTAATGACCCGGCCCTTTGGCCTCTTGGGCGGCCCTTGTGGCGGCCCAACTGGCGGCCCTTATGTCGTCGGCCCATTTGGCGACCTTTCATGTCGTCGACCAACGACCCTTTGGCCGCGCTGTTACTCACTAGGACTTTCTACCCCTGGCAGTGGATTTTTGCCTTCCCAGGATTCGAACTCTAAACCTCCAGGCTTAAGTATTAGAGTTTATGAATCCTGGTAGCCAACCGCTCACTTGGCTACTAGGATTCATAAACTCTAGTACTTAAGCCTGGAGGTCTAGAGTTCAAATCCTGGGGAAGACAAAAATCCACTGCCAGGGGTGGAAAGTCCTAGTGAGTAACGGCACGGCCAAGGGTCGTCGGTGGCGCTCACTTGGCTACCAGGATTCATAAACTCTAGTACTTAAGCCTGGAGGTCTAGAGTTCGAATCCTGGGAAAGGCAAAAATTCACTGCCAGGGGTGGAAAGTCCTAGTGAGTAACGGCACGGCCAAAGGGTCGTCGGTCGACGACATCAGATGTCGCCAAATGGGCCGATGACATAAGGGCTGCCAGTGGGCCACCGCAAGGGCCGCCCAAGAGGCCAAAGGGCCGGGTCGTTACTCACTAGGACTTTCCACCCCTGGCAGTGGATTTTTGCCTTTCCCAGGACTCAAACTCTAGACCTCCAGGCTTAAGTACTAGAGTTTATGAATCCTGGTAGCCAAGTGAACCGCGCTCACTTGGCTACCAAGATTCATAAACTCTAGTACTTAAGCTTGGAGGTCTAGAGTTCAAATCCTAGGGGAGGCAAAAATCCACTGACCAGGGGTGGAAAGTCCTAGTGAGTAACGGCACGGCCAAAGGGTCGTCGGTCGACGACATGAGAGGTCGCCAAATGGGTCGACGACATAAGCGCCACCAGTTGGGCCGCCACAAGGGCCGCCCAAGAGGCCAAAGGGCCGGGTCGTTACAGCAAGAACAAACATAAAATAGAAGAGGCAAAGAGTTTTACTTGGTTTACAATCGGGGATGTTACTAATCCAAGGCAGTTAAAGCTCCACTAAAAAAAAGTCTCCTTTGGTGTAGGAGGAGTAACCTCTTACAGAGATTAAAGCATGAACACTTAAAACGAGAAACAAAAATCAAGTACAAAGTGTGTTGTAATAATCTTCGAGCACCAAGGCTCTGTTTATAGCTCACTAGTCGCAACTAGTTTTTTACTGATGTGGCGTTTCCAGAGTACCTAGACTTGGTTCGGGCGCCTCAACTCGATCATCTTGATCCACTCTACAATGGCTTCCTATCAAATTCTTATCAATTCCTGGCCGTCTGGACTCGGTCCGAGCGCCTAGAGTTAGCTGACATGTATTCCAATACTGATCCTGGCCACAACGTCTCGCTAACTTAGCCGGGACTTCTCGGGTGCCATGAACTAGTTTGGGCGCCTAGAGTTCGAGCGCTTGGACCTGGTCCAAGCGCCTGGACAAAGTCAACTTAGTAGTTGACTTATCCGGTCGCTTGGATGATCTTTCAACAATCCAAAGTTGAGCTCACCAGAACCCAACTTTAACCTTTTCCTCAATCAGTCTTCCTCCCCGGCTTCTCATCTCTCGGAAACATCATGCGCTTCCTTCTCATTCGCACGTCGATGTACTCTTCCGTCGCTCCTAATCCCTTAGATGCACCAAGCTCATTGACTTGCTTCTCATGCTATCCTTCTTGTTAACTGTGTCTATTGCTCGACTTCTTGTGTTCCTAAGTTCCTGCACACTTAGACACAAGGGATCAAAACTGCAGAGCCTAACTTGGTTGATCACATCAAAATTCACCTAGGTATTACAATCTCTCCCTTTTTGATGTGCATCAACTTAAGTTAAGTTAAGATTAAAAAAAACAATAAAACAATTTTATTAAATAAATTTGCAATCAATTTAGGAAATGAATATTAAATTTTATACATCCCCTTAACTTAATCCCTAATTTCTCCTCCTTTGATTACATCAAAAACATGTTCAGAAAAATACTAAAAAAGATATAAACAAATTTAAACTTTTCCTATGGGTTTAAACAGAATTTTCAGTTATATGTCTCTTTATTGAAATTATTTTTCAAAAGGAATAATTTGTATCAATTAACTCTCTATTTTTAATAAAAAAAAAAAAATTTGTTACAAATTTTTAAAAATCGTAAAAAATTTTGTTAATATGAAGTATGAATATTCAAACCAATAGAAAAATATTCAAAAATAGAATATTTCTTTTTAACCGAAATTAAATATTTTGAATAGTAATAATTAATTTAGAAATTAAATGATTAAAAATAGAATTTTCCATCTAAAAATCTTACTTATTTTTATAAATATTCAAAATATAATAGTATTTAGCTAAAAAATAGTTTTTTTAAAAATTAATCTCTGAAGAATTTTAATTTTAAAAATTCATTTTTGATAAAAAAAAATCATAAAAAATTAATTATTGGTTGAAAAATTCAAAAAAAAATTATACTAACCGCTAATGCATTTGAGCATTAAATAAAAAAAAATTCAATAGAACAAATGAATAAAAGATTTATAAAATAATTAATATTACCAATAATATTAAAATTAAACTAAATTAAATTTGAGTATACATATAAAATTAATTTAACAGACTAAGCATGATTTAGGAACTCAAAATAAGTTTCTACCTATTGAATTTATTAAGTATTTTCTAGGAATGTAATTTCTAATTACTTTTACAATTTAACCCCTATAGTTTTTTAAATATTAGTTAAGTCCTCCATTATTTCTAGAATATGAAATTTATGAGAAATTTGAATTAAGGCATGCATCATTAATTTTTAATAATTCTATTTTCTCTTTCAGTTTTCTATTTTCTATTTAAACTTTATCAAAATGTTCTAACGGATAAGCTATAGCTAATTTAATTTTTAGATCATGGTTATCCTTTTTAAATTTAACATACATCGGTTTAATACCATGATATAACTATTCAGGAGATAGAAGACGTACCTCACTTACCGTGGTGTCCGATTCGTAATATGATTCTCCTCTTTCGTTGCAGCTTTCTTCAGAAGTCGCTCCTCCTTCATCAATGTTCTCTTCTTGATGGCTTGCCATTAGTGCTATTATAGCATACTCCTCACGCTCGGACTCTTCTGAGGATGACTCATCCCATATTTCTTTGAGGTTCTTTTGTTTAGATTTTCTTGATCCTTTGTCCCTCAATCTGAAGCAGTTATTTTTTATGTGTCCTTCTTCATTACAGTTGTAGCATCATACTTTCTTTTTTTCTGAAATGAACTACTTGGCCTACGTCTTATTAAATTTGTTAGTTTTAAAATTTTATTTAATTTTCTTACCATGTAAGCTCTTTCATCTTCGTCAGTCGATAAGTCTAAATCTGGTTTTGATTCATTTTTCTTGACTTTGAGTGCTAGGTTTTAAGTTGACTTTTCTTCTTTATTTTTAAACCTACATATCTCAACTCGTGTAATTCAAAAGTGAAAAATAAAATTTCTAATATACTTACCACGAAATCCTTTGATATGTAAAATGAGTCCATTATAGATGCTCACTTGGGAGTTCTTAGAAAAGAATTTATCACATACCTTAGCAAATCTTGATTTGTTACCATTTCTTTGAGATTTGTGAATTTGGTAATCAACTTTTTGATTTTTGCATGAAGATGGGCTATTGTCTCTTCCTTTTCCATCTGGAGGTTGTTGAGTTAGTTCTAAAGCAGGCCCCGTCTTGTGAGTTTAGCCTCTGGGGTCCCTTCGTGCAGCTCTAGGAAGTTCTTCCAAAGGTCTTTAGCTGAGTCGTAGCTGCCAATCCAATTGACTTCTTGGGACGGAAGAATGCTCAACAGATGGAACTCTACTTTAATTTGTTATTTGCTATGAAGTCCTTCTGCTCCTTTTTTCTCCAGAGATGTTCTTCTTTTTCCTCGCCGTGTTGATCTTTGGGTGCTACAAATTCATATTTAATGGTTAGTAAAATTTCAAAATTTGATTTAAAGAATACCTACATTCTCTTTTTCCATGTCATGAAATCTCTCTCAAACTTTGATGGGTGAATGCTCGCTTTGATCATCTCCTTGTTACTTCAGTAGGCGATTAGTGCTTCTAAAGTGAAATTAGCTCTGATACCAATTGTAGGTCCCGGTAGATCAGATAGAGGGGGATGAATAGCCTGCAATAAAAATAAGAATTTTTCTTATTGTTCTTAACTTAGCAAGGACAAACACACATTAGTTAATTAAGATAAACATAAAATAGAAGAGGCAAAAAGTTTTACTTTGTTTGCAACCAGAGAGGTTAGTATTCCAAGGCAGTTAAAGCTCCACCAAAAAAAATCTCTTTCGGTGTAGGCAAAGTAGCCTCTTACAGAGATTAAAACATGGGCACTTAGAGCAAGAAACAAAAATTAAGTACAGAGCGTGTTGTAATAATCTTCGAGCGCACTAGGGCTCTATTTATAGCACACTGGTCGCAACTAGCCATTTGTTGATGTGGAGCTTCCCAGGTGCCTAGACTCGGTCCTAACACCTAAACTCAGTAGCCTTGATCCACACTGCAATTAGTTCTTGTCAAACATTAATCAGTTCCCGAGCACCTGGACTCAGTTTGGGTGCTTGGAGTCAGCTGACGTGTACTCCAATACTGATCCTCACTGCAATGTCTTGCTAACTTGGCTAGGACTTCCTGGATGCCTGGACTTACCCTAGGCACCTAGACAAAGTCAACTTGGTAGTTGACTTATCTAGTCGCTTGGGTAATATTCTGACCGTCTAGAGTTGAGCTCACCTGAATTCAACTCCGACCTTCTTCTCGAGCAATCTTTCTCCTCAGTTTCTCATCCCTCGGAAGCATTGCGCGTGTCCTTTCATCAGTCGTTGTACTCTTTTGCAGCTCCTTATCTCTCGATGTACGGAGCCCATCAACTCCCTTCCCATGTTATCCTTCTAGCTAGCTGCTTCTTCTGCTTGACTTCTTGTATTCCTAAGTCCCTGCACACTTAGACACAAGGAATCAAAATCATAGAGCCTAACTTAACTTAGTTGATTACATTAAAATTCATCTGGGGTACTTACAGTCTTGAGTGAAGAAAGAGCATTATCAACTATCTATAAAAAATAATTTACTTGAAAATATTTTTCAACTCTTTGTATTGGTTCATCTCGAGAATTTTTATTAAAGAATCCTTGTCTGGCGAATATGAGTTTCATGAAATATGGGTTCAACCTCCATTCCTAAAGCAATCTTTTCAATTTCACTCTTCGCCTCAAATTAGTATTTATGTATTCTTCCAAAAAGATAATCAAACCTTTTAAGAGACTAATACCCACATTAATAGCCATATCTTTTCTTTAGAGAATCTTGCTGAACTTATTTACTTTCTGCAATACTCCAAACCATATTACCATGCCCATAAAAAATTCAAAACTTCGAAGTTTATAATTTGCCAAAGATCCTGCATCACTCACTGTTGTTGCATCACCACTATGCTCTACTAGATACAATAGTGCATCTCTTATTTGAGGGACTTGAAATCTTACAAAAGCAATAGCAGAAAGTTATAACTTTATCTCTTTTGAATAACACACAACAAAAGCAAAACTCTTTATCCTTTTCTATTCGACAAAGGTTGCTTTTTCACTTTTTCATAAAAACAAAGTATACACAACAAAAAAGAAAAAAGTAAAACAAGGTTAACACTTTTCTTTTACTTGGTTCGGAGTCTTTGATCACTCCTAGTCTAAGGCCTACACTCGTTGAGTGCTTTCATTAAGCAATTCACTATAAACTCACAGGATTACAAAAGATATTTCTAATACAAAGTAAATGTAAAGAAAAGATACCAACAATTTGAAGAATGTAGTTACTTGAACATCGGTTGTCGGAGCAGCGTTACAATGTTGTAGAGTGAGTTTTGGAGCAGCAGGCGAGTATGAAAGTCATTTAAAAATGGTGTTTTGAAGCTACTAGTCGAAGTTGCTTTTATAAGCTTTTCTAGACGCCTAGACCACCCCAGGCGCCTCCACTAGAGTCTATCTGATCCTGCTTTGACGCTGAGTTATCCAACTTCGAGCCCCTGGACCTCCCCCGAGCGCTTGGAATGTTGACATGGCTACACCTCGGTAAAATTCTATCCAATAGCCTCTATCCACTCTTGAGCTCTTGGACCAACCCCGGGCGCCTGAATGTTGACATGTGCCGACCAATCGAAGTGCCTCAACTCATCTACACAAGTGGCTAGTTTTGGGACCATCTAGGCACCTGGATCTCGCTTGGGGGCCTAGATCTTCGGGCACCTGGACCCACTCGGGGTGCCTGGAAGTCTTTTTTTAGCTTTCAATTTTCTGCACCACAGAGTTAGCACAACAAGCATAATATATAAAAATAAAGATTTTGGCAGACATAGGACTGTCCAGTTCTGACTTTGAATTTCATTGAATTTCTAAATTGGCTGACGCCTACTGTTCCCTCAACCGGGAACGTGTCTTCACTGGATCACTCTCCTCCAATGCTTACCTTACTTACCATTTGCAAACTTACTCAACTCTTGACCTACCAAGTCTTCTTACCAGATGTCCCATCTGGACTTCATCCAATTATCAGGTCTCATGGACCCAACTAGACTTCTTGCTAGATATCAACCTATCTAGTCTTCTTATGCCTGTTATTAGGTCCTCCAAACCTAACTGGACTTCAGCCTAGCATCAGGTCTCATCAAGTCTTTCAGTCGTGCATACTTGGTAAATAGGTTAGAAAACACAAGTCTAACTTTAACCTTTGTCATACATCAAAATCTGAGTTTAACTATTAGTACAAATTGCACCAACAATGTCTATCATTGAAGCTTCTATTGTGATCATTAACTGAATGCACAATATCCATAACTCTTTTTGGACCTCTCTCTATTAACAAATCAATATTTCTTTGAGGCATATTATTCTCCCAATTTTCCGAATTAATCAAATCATCTAATTCTTCACAACTCATCTCTATATTTTCATTCAAATTTTCAATATCATTTGCATCCTCTATTCCATTATTATTATTTTCTTTAATTTTAATCTCTTGATGATTATTATTTACTTGAATCTCATCATTCAAAATTATATTCTCAGTCAAAATTTGATCACCAACTACATTCTCAAAATTCAAATTTTGATCCAAATTTGTAATAATAGTCAAATCTTCAACTAAGAAAACTACAAGTTTTATGTACCTTTCCATGGACCCAGTGAGAGATTTCGTAAGAATCTCTTGTCTCTCTTTTTTTTTTCCTCTTTGAACTTCCCGATTCAAATTTTCTTTTTCCCATCATAATTCACAATGCAAATCTAACAAAACAAAATCAAATTATAATTTAAATATTAACAAATATATATCTAGGATTTTCAAATTAATCGATGATAGGATTAATTGTATTAAACAGTTTTGATGCATGAAACATTCTAAATTATAACTTTAATAATTGCAATAAACAGATTACTTTTAGAACACTAATTATTGATATATCGATGTATCCATTAAGCATATTCAAATAATAATTAACCGCAAGTCCACAATTAAGCATATTCAAAAAATGATTAACTACAATTATATACAGATGTACATCAGTAATTAAATTAATTCAAATTACCAATCCACACATTTTTGTGTCAAATATTTAAATATTATTTTTGTTTACTGTGAGGCCATAAAAGACAGTAACCTCTTATTTTAAGTGTGCATTCTTCTTGTCCCATCTCTAACCTAAAGTGTTACTGCCGCACACTTAAACCCTCTTCTTTCTACCATTTTCTAATAATTTTTGAATATTTCCAAGGTCATCTCTTCATTAAATTTCAAAACTAAGTCTAAAAAAAATACAAATGATTTTAGCAGAAACTGAGAAGAGTTAGGCAAGTGTCGCACGCAAGTCATAAGCAAAAAATAAACTTAAAAATATTGGGAAAAAATAAGAATCAAAATAGAAAAAGAGATTTTACCTCTAGATTTTCCGTTTTCTTCCATTTAAAAGTTAGGATAGTGAAGAAAACAATTGAATGAGAATTGAGAAGATTAAAGAAACTTCAGAATATATATTTAAGTGGCACAATTTTTTTATTGTCAATTGATTTTAGTGCAAATTTTATTATTATATGTTAAAAAAAAGATTCACCCATTATCAAATTGAATAAAAAGTCTTAATAATATGGAGGCCCGGGAGGCTCTAGGCAGCTGCCTAGACAGGCTCCCTTAAAATCGGCCTTAGGTCAGCCTAATCAGATTAGAATGACTAGATCAATTAACCTACTCAGCATGATTAGACTGCCTGGCGCACCTAACTCCACCAACGTAATCTTATTGCCCAATTTGACCAATCCAACCCAATCAACTTGACTATCTTGATTGGCTCAATAGGTTTGTTTAACCCAATAGTGGCATGGGGGCCACCTTAATTGGTATCTGATCCAACTAACTTGATTGCTTGAATAGTCTTAATTCCGATCAACCAATTCATCAAACATTTATGACCTGATCAACTGACTTGTCTGGCTTGATTAGAATCATTAGCTCACCGACCAAATTTGATTAACCAAATGGGTGAGTCTGACCATATTGCAATTTTCCATCTCAATCTGTAAATACTTGAAACTGCATAAAGCACAGACAGCGTGCATGATCTGAATTCTGAACAATCACTCCTCGAAGACAGGAGAAAACAAATAGAATAGAATCAGTAGTTGTAGAATTTGAGTTAGTAAATGAAGTACAAGGAAAGTGAAGCAAAAGGATCAGACACAGCTTGAAGTACAATGCATCGTTTGATGTTTCGCTCGGAAAAAAAAAGGAAATGACACTTCCGAGCTACTTCTCTCAAGCACCAATGAATCAAGATGACTCGAAGCAAAAGTTGGTCATTCCGAAGAGTGTTACAAAAATTGTGGATGGGCACGGCGCGGTCAAGAGTTAAATTAAAGAATACACGAGGACGGGCTTCTTCTACCGTAGTGCAACATCATGATGTGGTCAGGATTAAGCGAGTCTTGCAGCGGCATCGCCGCCGACGAAGATGACTCCCTCGAGCACCAGAGCTGGTCTCGAACATGCAGCAACGACAAGGAGGGAAGAAGCCCTTGGCCTCTGCATGTAATTTCCACCTGCTTAAATTAATTAGTAACGTCCAGCAGATTTAAATAGACCGAATAATTAAAAAGTTTAAATCTCAGTCATCATGGTAGATAAATTAATTACAATATAAAGGGTATGTAGGATGCCAGCCTTGTTTAATGATTCGATCCTATAGATTAAGGACCAGAGTTCAATAAATTAAGCCCACAGCTTCATGAACTTTTCCACCAATAATTAACCCAATGCAAAACATGCATTCATCATACAAAAGCTCACTATAGGAACATGTAAACATAATGTTAATATTGATGAATAAATACCATTAATTAAATTGAAAGTGCCCCCTTTCATGTTTTTCGCATAAATTAACAAGGTGTTAAAAAAGTTTTGAAGAGAATATGTGATTAGGGTGATCCAAAAAGCACGCCGAGGAATCAATGAGAATATCATAATTCCTATCTTCTCTTTCTCTCTCCCTCACGACGTGGACAACATAATAAAATCGCATGCACGTCTCCTCACGTTGTGGTGTGCCCTTTATATGAGTAGTATAGTGAATAAGGCACTGCCCCACGGCCCACGCCACACATCCCCTTTCCTTTGAAGCCAATACAAAACAAGCCACTATTCTCTTTCTATGGAATCCTTAAAGCTAATTAACTCTAGCAAATGGTGGGATCCCCCCACCACCCACTCTTGTTGTTAAGGAGTCCACAGCTTTCATGTGGTCTTAGAAAAGCTCCCATGCATGCCATAGTACATATGGCATATATACTAAATGATATAATGTATTATAATGGGCACTAGCTAGTGAGACAAGGAAACCATGATTGGTGGATGAGACGAAGGGGGGAGTGGTCCAAGACTTTATGCTTTCTTTTCCTAGTTCTGTTCATGTGTCTCCTTCGCCACTTTGTTATTAATGATTCTTTTTGGGAGTCCCCACTCCATGCATTTCACTTCACTCCAAAGTCTATACCCAATGTGTATCTTCTGTTTTGATGGCACCATGCATGGACCCCTTCTCCCATATATTCTCACTAGTGCAGCACTTAAGTCCCTTGATAGCTCCTCTTAACAAAATTCCTAAGCACAATGTAGGACCAAATTAGCTTGTCATATATTATGGATGAGTGAGAACAGCCAGGCGAAAGCATGACGACCCATGCTAAAGCATAGTATATAGCTTCAAAGCTTCCAAATGTCACCGAGAGTGCACACAATAGGTTTCATCTAAACTTAATTGATTAATCAGCATATGGTTATAACCATATCCGGAGGATATATATAGGACCATAATCACTATTCGAATCTTATTACGTACAACACCATGCATGAGAATTGCTCACCATAATGCGAACAAAAGAGGCAGTAACTACTGGGTCAAAAATTAAAATGCGATAACCAAATAAATATAGGTTTGTACTGGTGAAAGCATCTATTCACACACTGGTGAATTGTAAGTTTAGTGTGAACTTTTCTCATTAAAAAAACTGAACTTGAAGATAATTAATATACATGCTATACTGAGAGAACAATGTTCAATACTCCTATATAAGAGTTTATATATATTTAATTTATAGCTAGCTACATGGCAGACAACAAGGGAGAATAAGGAATTACAGAAGTTGATTTCATAAGCGAGAATGCATGTATGAGATAGTTAACAAAAGTAAATAATCAACCGAATTAAAGAAGTTTACAACATTTATATTAAAAGTTGGAACATCAGTTGTTAGTTATGCAATAGCAAACTAGTAATATAAAGAATTATAGATGAAATAAAAAAAATATATCATTTAAAGATCCAACATTCGCATTGTAGTAGGAAGCCATATAAAAACATCTTGTTCAGTATGTAATTAAGTTGAAATGAAGGAACTTAGTATATCCTTTAAAAGTAAAGAAAAAAAATTCCTTCAATCTAAATCTATTGAACTCCTTTTGATTGTCTTTTAAACACAAATATATTTTGTATTGAATTTAAAATGAAAAACGTTGCATGAATCACAGCTCCTTATTGTATATATGCTGAATTTAATTAAGAGCTCTCTTTATAGTTTCTCTTTCAATGTAAAATTTTGCTGCTGCTTTTAGCAAATAGTGAGTTCCCCAAAACTGAATAAAGACCGCCGTTTGTAATAGTATATTCATGTAATATAAAGGTAGAAACCTATATATTTTTTAATCCATCATTAAATCCTATATACAAGCCATAATTAGAGTTTACACCAGAAGCCAAATTAATTGTGATGCCAAATTAAATTGATGGAATCTGATAAATATATATAAAAGAAAACTCTTTCATACTATATTTTATCACTAGATATATATATATAGCCAGCTAAGTTTGAAAACAAAATCTAATAAATCAAAAAGGGTACCTACCATACAACTCCAACTACTGTTTAATTAGTAGGTTTCATGTTGTAATCGCATAGCTTCCATCAAAGGTAGGTAAAACATGGGCATTAGGGAGGTCACAAGCAATATCTTTAAAAGAATATCATTTATTGTTTTTGCGAAATGGGCTATTTAGAAGTCATATATATCTGGCTTCCAAGTCCAATCCTGTCATTCCTTTTATGCTAAATAGAAGCGTGGCATGCAATATAATGTTTCATCTATGAGTTCTCTTTTACAACTATTAAACTGATGCCTTTGGTATGCCGTGCCTAGCTATACATAGAAAAAACTTCTCTTCGCCATAATGGTTTTACTACTGGTGTCAGCCTATCCTGAAAACTCCATTCTAATGCCACTGAGAAACTCACTTTCTACCTAAAACATGCTAACTGGTGAACCATCCCACATCATTTTAATTCAGGTATAGTCTATTTAGCTCCCAAACTTTCTAGTACCAACAATAGGAGGTCATGCATAAATTCAGAAAATGTTTGTCATATTTCTATTTCTAACTAGGATCTGAATTATATGATTAGAAGAATGAAAATTCTATGTATTACTGATGAAAGAGGTATTCATTTTAACATATAATTAATAGCATCGAGAGAGAGTGAAGTATATATACCTCAGATTCATCCTCCAAAACCAGCTTGTTCATCAAGTACTTGATCAGCAACCTAACTGTCATCCTTCCATCCCTGCAATAATTCAGCTGTGAAGAATGAGAAGCTAAAAGTCACAAGAAGCATCATATGTTCTTTTGGGATCTCCAAATATAGAAACTAAAACTGCACAAAATAGTAGCTCAACTAGGGTAGAATCATATCGAGAGAAGTTTTAGTACTTGATCCTCAGGTAGCTCTTTGGTATCTGAGGCAAAAAAGGCTCCCTCCCGCTGCATAAATTACAATTTTTTTTTAGAAAAAAAAAACTCATTAATTTTACTAATTAGCTAAATGCATCCACCGTACCATAACAAACAGACAAAAAATGGAGGAAAAAACAAACGAAGAAGAGTCGTTTTTTACTGTCCCTTTTTCGGTCGCCTAACAAACTAAATCAGAATGGAAAAAAAAACACAAAATTGTTTAATGCATTTTTAGTTTGCCGTACGCGCGTACCGGTTTCGCTTGGCCTGAAGCGTGACCCAAACGCCCGATTGAGGTCTTCTGGGAGGGCTAACAACCCTCACCGCCATGCGCGGAGCCCCCGCCGAGCTCATCATCGGGTGCGCGAGCTGCCGCGCGACGAACTCCGGCATTGCCGGAGGAAGAATCAGCGCGGGACCACCGCCAAGGGCGAGATTCGTGTTGCCAACATTCCAAAATCGCCCCCAATATTGCGGCGGCGGTTCCCTACTGTGGGGACCGGTCCAGGGCACCATCGGCCCCGCCATATCTTCCGCCGAAGGGTTGGGGAAGCCGCTCGCGCTACTGCTTGGCCAAACTGCTAGAAATGGCAACGGCGAGAACAGAGCTACGGAAGAGGAGGCAGAGGATGTCTTCATCCGCTCGGAGCCACCGCTCGAGGCGGCACCGACGGTGGAGGAAAGAGGGTTAGGGGGCGGCCCGAGGGATAATCGGAGCCAATCGGTGGATGTGGCGGGGCAAACTTCGTCATCGCCTCTTCGGTCGTCCTGCGGAGCCGGGGAGAGCTCGTCGTCGTAGGCCATAGAGTGGGGGTTCGGTTTCAAGGGGCCTCGGAGATCATGGAAATAGGTGCGGCCGCAGCGCGATATGAGCCCACAAGATACGCAGTGTCTCTGGCGGCGGAGGTCATAATCGGTGATCATCGGAACGTTGTACATACCATGATCGCAATCGTCTCTCCGCTGTGCGTCGTCGCTCTGGCAAAGCAACCGGACATCGTGGAAGCTAGCCGAGGACCAAAGAGAGGAAGAGGCAGCTCAGTATGCTGGAGAAGTACTGCGCTTGGAGATCTCTCGCTTTCCGTGGAATTCCTCTTTGGCAAGCTTGTTTGAGAATTGATGAGAGAGAGAGAGAGGGGAGGAAGAGGGCGATGAGTGCAAGTAAGATTTTTATAGGCACATTTATACCCTCGGAATTATTCATATGTAATATGCCTTTTTTTCAGGGGGTTTCTATACAAAATATTATCCCATTGGACACGTGTAAAAATAATGCAACCGAGTGTATTTCCGCATAAAATTAATTTAGCTATTCATATATTTTATAAATTTATCTGGACGAATTTAAAATTTTAAATTCAGGACAATTAACCATTACAAAGTTTGAAAAAAAAAACATATTTATTGAATAGGATGATAAAAGAGCCAAACTTTTTACAAACCTGTTAAAACGGTTATCCAATTTTATTTTTAGCTTGCTTTTAGTTAAATTTATTTAAACTTGAACTTAGTTTATATATATGGTAAATAAAAATTTTTCCTGGTTGAGTATTAAACTAATGCTTATAGTTGCTCCATTAGTGAGGTAGGTTTGGTTCGGTTGTGTGTGAAACTAAGGGTCGTGTTTGTTGAATTTGCATGGATACAGGGATCTGATTGCAAAAATGGAATATTTACGTGTGGGGAGATGGAGCGGTGGGCCCGGTAAGCAATACCCCTTTTGAAATGATTACCCGAAGGGGGTAAATAGTGTGACACGAGGGAGCCCCATGCCGCCTTCTCATGCTGTGGCACCACCAATTGCCAGCCGACGATCCCTCCCTCTTCTCGACATAATGGACGGTCGATGATAGAGATGAAATGTGGGATCCGCTTAATCCTTGCCGATGATTTGACGGTGGAAAAAAGAGACTCCCGCTTACCTTCCCAATTTTTTTCTACTTTTTTATATAAATTATGAAAAACTATTTTTTTTATTTAAGAAAAAAGTATTTGGAATGATTCATAACGCATGGTTGTACCAAGACACCTGTTTATGAGTAATTATCAACCCATGATCCATCGCATTGTCCATAAATTCTATATCTTGACCAATTCAATTTCATTACAAAATGTAACATTCATCCCACTTTTGAAGTCAAAGAACTAATAATAATAACTAGCTAGCAATTATACGTAGATACGTATTCACCTCTCAGGGTATTTACAAAAATTAAAGTGAAGTAATTGTCCCATCAAAATTATATGTGGCTCTTGCCTCTAATTATGTGTATAATATAATATACACAACTAAGAACAAATAATATATTTAATTTTTGATCTTAGTCAAAAAGTCAAGAAAATTATATTTTCTAACATCGTTGACATAAGATATTTATAAAAAATTCTTTGCTCGTAATGTTGTCAATTTTAAGATATAGGACAAAAGAGAACTCTAAATTTGTAATTAATTAATCAACCGCAGTTGAGTCTCGAACTTTAGAACTTTGATTGATTAATGAGAAAAAATTTCAATAATACATCGTAGCTAAGTCTCAAACTCTAGATCATTAATTGACTAATGAGAAACTTTTCCAATAATACAGCGCAGCTGATTCTTAAACTCTAAATCCCTGATGCGTTTGTAGAAATTACTAATAAACCTTAAAATATTTTTCGGTGTGAAAAGAAAAAAAAAAAGAATATTAACGTAATTTTATTTTGGGTTTCACTAAAATTATTTAATAAAGGGGACAGATTCTTAATAAAATAGTAAGATAGTATGATGATGATGATGATGATAATGAGAAGAAGAAGAAAAAGACTAGGCACACATAAATTATATATAATTTATATATATGTTTTATAATCTAAGTATTTAGGTTTTATCTATTAATTTTAAAGGTAGATAATCTTTTCTTTTGATTCATCTATTCCATAAATTTAAAATATAACTGGTCTAAATTTAGAGACTGACTTTTAAATTTAAAGACTAGACGGGTCTAAATTACTTTCTGTCTAATTTAGATAAAATAAAAATCAAAATTGATCCGCGGATGAATCTATGAATTCGCCTACTCATAAGGTAAACAAAATATAGGAAAAGTTTTCAACTATAGAAATCTTTCCCTAATTTTTATGTTAATCCTCCCAAATAAAATGTAATTATAAAGATTTAAGGACATCTAGTTGTTAATTTAATTTAATCCCCTAAAAATTATAAAGATGTAAATGAAATTAATCACAAAATTGTATTCTAATTTAGTGCTACTTATAGAATGTCGGATGACAAGAGTGTTAGGACATATAGAAAGTTAGAGGGGGTGAATAACTTCGTTCACTTATTTAAAGATGATTTGCAACAGAAACTTGAAGCAAAGATTCCATAAAGCTAACGCCTTCGATTTACTTATTCTCCATCTCCTTGAGGTGACTAATCCAAGGATCCGACTCTTACAATCTCATCCACTATGAAATTCCTTCTTCTTGAGAAGCCTTATACAAACTGTTCTCATAAGAACAAAATACAAGGAACACCAAAAACGAATGGAAAATGAAAGCACAACACGTTACAATGAACTCTTTGCTCTGAATGCTTGCTTGTCGCTTTGGATTGCCTTTTGGTGATTGGAAATGCAGCAACAATTTTCCTCCAACCCCTCAAAAATTGATGTCTGAAAATTTTCACGAACTTCCTTTTATATGGCTGCTGTTTGAAGTGATTTTTGCATAGTACTCAACTAGCCTTATTTACCAATCGATTGCCACATCATAATTCAACTATTCAAACTTGCAAATGACTCTTTTTGCCTAGTGAATCGATTGGTAAGTTATACCTGTTGGTGCAGCGGGGGCCAACAAGAGGGGGATGAATTGCTTAAAAAAAATAACCCCTTCTCCTTCTTTTGATTTGATTATACTAGCACAATTAAAATTACTAGAATAATAAAACTGAACAATTAATGAAAAAGAAGCTCAGGAATTACTTGGTTACAATCTAGATGATTGTTAATCCAAGACCAATAGAAGCGCACTAAAATTCTCCTTCGTTGAAGGCAGAGAAGCCTCTTACACTCTTTGAAGGTTTAGAAAAAGACTAAGAAGTGAATACATAAGTTGTAGTTCAGTTGTTAAATATTCTCTAACTTCAAGGTTCTTTTTTTAGCCTTTGGAAGATCTTATCTGTAGGTGGAAGGTGCCCTCAAAAAGGTTCAAGGTACCTTCAAGTGGATAAAATTTTATCCACAACTCAACGATAACAAACGGTCATTTGAGGCCTTGGTACTGTTCATGGAAGACACCTTCCAAGCTTTTAAAGGTGCATTCGGTACTATTCACGGAAGGCTCCTTCCAAGCCCTGGAAGGCGCCTTCAAAGATATTGTTCGTATAAAAATAGTTAACTTCCCTTGTTAATCATTTTTCGCTCCACTTGCTTGGGCCGTCCAGAATTGAGCTCACCCGAATTCAACTCCAGCTTTCTCCTTGAGCAATCTTCCTCCCCAGCTTCTCATCCCTCGAACCTCCGAGAGTGTCCTTCTCATCCTTCTGTATACTCTTCCATAGCATCTCGTCCTTCGAATGCACCGAGCCCGTTGACTCCCTTCACATGTCATCCTTCTCAGTAGTTGTGTCTTTCGCTTGACTTCTTATGTTCCTAAGTTCTTGCACACTTAAACACAAGGATCAAATACACACAGGACCTAAAATAACTCGGTTGACCACACCAAACTACCTCGGGTACTTATAATACCAATTGATTCAACAACTTCTAATCGATTGCCCAATCGATTCTGAAACTTTCTATTCTCTCAAAAAAAACATGGCTAATTGATTACCCTAATCAATTATAATGAGTCAATCAATTCCTCGCCTTTCTGTTTGCTTGAGAAAACACCTTCAATCAATAGTCCTAATTAATTAACAATGCTGAACCGATTACTCAATCGATTCCAACTTTTTCTGTTCACGGAGAAAATAGTGCTCAATTGATCGCCTTAATCGATTGGCATTGTTGGGATCGATTGCCTCAATCGATTCTAGCCCTTCTATTTTTCGCGAATCAACCTCCTTACCACTAATTGATTAGCATTGCTTCAATCGATTAGATAAATCAATATTAGCAACAAAACCCGAAACTTCAAGTTTAGAGTTTGCCAATCGATTGCCACATCACCCCAATCAATTGGTAATCCTAAATTCAACCTTTCCAAGGATAAATTCGATTCTTGGATGATATCCAATTGGCATCAATCTATCAAGACTTTCTCTGCTCAACATCTAATCATATGTGACTTGTTGAGACTTCTTGTTGCCTAGCATTAAGTCAACCTTGACCTATTATGGCTTGTTCACTAAATATCTGGTCAACCTTTAACTAATTCGAACTTTTCATCTCGTGCCAAGTATCTGGTCCTCCTTGTTGATGTAATATCCCCTGGGTCAAGGTTGACTAGGTTGACTAGGCTTAAGTTGGCTCAAGCCTGAGTCATGATATTTTGGGTTTCGATGTTTGACAATACATGGAGATTGTGGATGTAATTGTCTGATTTGGGAGATTGTTAATACAATTTTCCTCTGGTCAAGGTTGGTCAGTTAGATGTGAAGAAGAGTCAAGTAGGTCAAAGGGTTGACCGGATACTTGAATGTGAAAGTCCTGGTGAGTAAAGCCAGACAAGTGAAAGTCCTAACTGGAGGTTAGGTAGTTGAAAGTCCTGGTGAGTGAATCCAGGTGAAAGTCTTGGTGAGTGGAGCTAGGCAGGTGAAAGTCCTAACTAGAGATTAGGCAGTTGAAAGTCCTATGAGTGAAGCCAACCAGTTTGGAAATCCTGGTGAGTGAAGCCAAGTAGGTGAAAGCCCTAATTGGAGGTTAGGTAGTTGAAAGTCCTGGTGAGTGAAGACAGACAGTTTGGAAATCTCGGTGAGTGAAGCCAGGTGAAAGACCTAGTGAGTGAAGCTAAGAAGTTGAAAAATCCTAGTGAGTGAAGCTAGGTGAAAATCCTGGTGAGTGAAGCCAGATAGATGAAAGTCCTTGTGAGTGAAGTTGGATAGTGTGAAAGTCCTGGTAATTGAAGACAGACAGATGTGAAAACCCTAGTGAGTGAATCTAGGTGAAAGTCCTGGTGAGGAAGTCAGGTAGATGGGAAGTCCTAGTGAATGAAGCTAAGCAGATGGAAAGTCCTGGTGAGTGAAGCCAGAAACGTGGAAATCCAGTGGGTCAAGGTTGACCGGACACCTGGTGTTGGAAAGTTCAAGTAAGTCAAAGGATTGACCGGATACTTGACACGAGGAAATCCAGATGGGTCAAGGGTGACCAGACATCTGGTGTAAGTCCAAGTGGGGAATGGAGGGTCGGACACTTTGCACGAGACGGTAAGTCCAAGTGGGTCAAGGTTGACCGGACACTTGGCACAAGGAGAAAAGTCCAAGTGGGTCAAAATGATTGACCGGACACTTGGTAAAGGAGTCCTAGCAGGTCAAGGTTGACCGGATGCTAGGCATGAGGTTCCAACAGATCATGGTTGACCGGATATTGGGTTTGGGAACCTTGGACTTAATTTAGGCAAGTCAAAGGTGGGTCAATCGATCAACGATCAATTGAACTGTAGTCCAATCGATCAGTTAATCAATTGGATATGTGTCGCGAAGAAGGTTTGGCCCAATCGATCGTTCGATCGATTGAGAGCAATTGTTGTGAGCACAGAACCTTTCCCAATCGATCAGCCGATCGATTGGGCATCTCCAATCGATCGGCCGATCGATTGGAGACTAGATTTCTCGGTCGCAGACGTGAGAAAGGCTGGATCGATTGGTCGATCAATTTAGTCATTTCCAACAGAGCACAGAAGCGCTCTAAATCAATTAGCCGATCGATTCAAAGCTTCTCCAATCGATTGAGAGATATTCAATCTATTGGGATCCGACTGTTGCGTAGATTTAAAGTTGTTGCGAGCAATTTCTTCGAAACAGCTTTGAGCGCTTCTTCCCCAATCTTCATGATCTGTTCTCCACTGAGCTCACCGACACACACCAGATCTTGGTGGCTTACAGAGGAGTGTTGTTGCACTTCCAAGCAAGTCAAGAGGTGTATTCAGGCAAGAAGAAAAGCAAGCTAGGGTTTCTGCCGTGTAAATCTTGTACGATTTGATATTGTATTTGCTTATATTTTGTTCTTCTTGTATATCTTTGTGTGTGAGCTAGCTTGTACAAGGATTCTCCGCCTTCGGTAGTTATCGTAAAGGAGTGTTTTCATAGTAGATCAGTGAGTGAGGGTCAGATCCTTGGTTTAGTCACCTCTTCTTGAGATGGATACCAAGTAAATCCTTAGTGTTAGCGTTGTGAGTGTGTTTCTTGTTGTTTATTCCGCTGCACATCATTGAAGAAGCACATCAACAAGCGCGAAGGCTATTCACTTCCCCCCCCCCCCCTCTAGCAAATTTCGACCCTAACAAGTGGTATCAGAGCGAGGTCACTCTTCACCGGAATCATCGTCAGAAGGGGCAACAAGGCTAGAGGGTGAAGAAGTTGAAGCAAGTTCATCAAAGTCAAGGAATTCAAAAAGCTCAACTTCATGATGGAATTCCGAGATGGACTCGGATTCAACACAAGAGTGCCTCCACCATTCACAATGACGATCTTTGATTCTTGAAAATCAAGAATCAAAAATTTCTTTATGATGGAGATAGAGCAATGGTCTGCTTTAATGGAAGGCTTTGAAGCACCAACAAATTCAAAGGGTAAAATTCTCAAGAAGTGCAAATGGAGCCAAGAGCAAATTCAAAGGAGCGAGACAAATGACAAGATGACCAAGCAATTGGTTAATTTATTGTCAAGTAATATTTTGACTCAAATTGGAGAATTTAAAGATGCCAAAGAGCTATGGAACAAATTGGCCAAGGTTCATGAGATCTCCTCCACTGTACAAATACGAGAGAAATCCAAAGAGGGTGACTCATTGGAACAAGAGGAAGAAGAAGAGATGCGGAGGTTGAGAGATGCTTAACATCCGAAAAAGAAGTTCAAGAAGCTTCATCTTCAAAGGAATGAAACAAAAAGGGCAAAGAGGGAGCATACTCTTTGTTCCATGTATAAGATGAAGATGAAGAAGCCTCCACCTCTAGGATTGAGAGGGAGAGACATTCGTTGACACCGGACCAAGAAGAAGGAGAAGCTTCTACTTCCGGGTCAAGTGAAGAAGATGGGGCAACCTCCACAACACAAGCAAAATCAAATGGAGGATCAAGTATCATCTCTACGTGTGAAGGGATAACTAGTTCAATTAAAAATAA
Source organism: Zingiber officinale (assembly GCF_018446385.1). Lineage (NCBI taxonomy): Eukaryota > Viridiplantae > Streptophyta > Magnoliopsida > Zingiberales > Zingiberaceae > Zingiber > Zingiber officinale. The sequence continues at coordinate 69,516,918 of NC_056007.1, read as the reverse complement.
AAATCATATTATATGCTTTGAGTGTAGGGAACATGGGCATTACAAGAGCAAATACCCTAAGTTGACCAAGAAAAAAGGTCAACCGGCACTAAAGGGCAAGGAGAAGCTCAAGGAGACCGCCCCCACAATAAAGAAGAGCAAGGAACATATTGTGTATTTCTTGTGTAATAAAAAAGCACATTACCGGAGCTAATGTCCAAAGGGGAAGAAGTCAGTCAAGCCCAAAAGAGAAAGCACAAGTCAAGGGGGAGCTCTCAAGAGCAAACCCAAGGTAACATTTGTTGATGCAATTCCTCTTAAAAATGGTAAAGAGCATGCTAATTCTAGTTTATATCATTTTAATGTCATTTACCATAAAAATAGAAAGCATGATAGCATTAAGGAAAAATATGTAGCTCTTCATGCTAAAACTACCTCACCTAAGGTTAGAAAGATAGATAACTACTTGGGCAAAAATACTAAGGATAGTAGATACAAGCTCAAGAATATAAATGCTCCAGGATTTAAAGAAAAATCCAAATCTAAGGACATAAGGTTGGAAAACCAATCCTTGAGGTCAAGACTTGATAAAATTAAAAAGACCCTAAAAAGAATGGAAAATATTCTTAAGGGGCAAAATGAGAATAACCTAAGGATAGGAACACAAAAGTCATCCTATGGCCATAGAGGTTTGAAATACAAATCCAAAGCCAAGAAGGATGTCCCTTCTTATCATAGGGTTCCATATAGTTATGGGACCAACCCTAGGTCTAAAGGTCAAGTCAAGGATACAAGGAAAGTTATCCCTAGGAGTATCTTTGCAACAACAAATGTCTAAGACTTCTAAGAAGTCTAAAAAAGTCACTAAGAATGTCACAAGGGAAGTTATCCCTAGAGTTGACCTAGAAGAAGTGACCAAAGCTTCTAAGAATCCTAGAAAGGTCATTAGGAAGGTATCTAGGGAAGTTATCCCTAGTAAATACATTGAATATCCAAGGAGCACAAATAGGTTTTTGGGTTCCTAGGAGCATTTTCTCTACCCCCTAGATGGGTTAGAGAGTGTCAACTCTATTTAGAATGGTGGTTAACCCAACTTTAATAAAGTTGACACTTGGAGGTATTTTAAAGGTTGTTGTTAACCTTTGAAAATGTAAAGGATTAATTGTTTACTCTTTGGAAGAGTATAATGTGCTAAAATTTGATAAATTGAACTTGTTGGTGCAACCTTAGGTCAAAGTTGACCTGGTTGACCAGACTCGAGTTGACTTGACTCGAGTTATGTTTTGATGTTTGACGAGTTATGTTTGACGATGTTTGACGTGAACAGAAAAGTTGTATCTTGATGTTTAACAAGGATACAAGCTTGGGAGATTGTGGGTGCAACTCGTGGTCAAGGTTTGACCTAGTTGACCCGAGGTGAGTTGACCTGACTCGGAAAAGTCCAAGCAGGGAGCTTGGCACGGGAGAAAGTCCAAGTATGGAGACTTTGCACGGAGAAGTCCAAGTATGGAAGCTTGGCACATGGAAAGACGGAGAGAGCTCGGTAGCTCGTTCTCCGGACTGTGGTCAGAGAGGGCTCGGTAGCTCGTTCTCTGGACCGGATGTGGAAAGTCCTGGTGAGTGAAGTCATGTGAAAATCCTAGCGAGTGAAGCTAGGTGAAAGTGAAAGTCCTGGTGAGTGAAGCCAGACAGTTAGAAAGTCCTGGTGAGTGAAGCCAAGCAGTTGGAAAAGTCCTGGTGAGTGAAGCCAGGCAGTTGGGAAGTCCTGGTGAGTGAAGCCAGGCAGATTGGAAATCCTGGTGAGTGAAGCCAAGTGAAAACCCTAGTGCGTGAAGCTAGGTGAAAGTCCTGGTGAGTGAAGCCAGACAGTTAGAAAGTCCTGGTGAGTGAAGCCAGGCAGTTGGAAAAGTCCTGGTGAGTGAAGCCAGGCAGTTGGGAAGTCCTGGTGAGTGAAGCCGGCAAGGAAATCCAGTGGGTGAAGGGTGAAACCCTAGTGAGAGAAGGTGAAGTAGGTGAGTGAAGCCGGGCAAGGGAAAATCCAGATGGATCAAGGGTGATCGGACATCTGGTGATGGGAAGTCCAAGTAGGTCATAGGAGTGACCGGATACTTGGTACGGAGAGAAAAGTCTAAGTGGGTCAAAGGGATTGACCGGACACTTAGCGAGGAGTCCTAGCAGGTCAAGGGAGTGACTGGATGCTAGGCGCAATGTACCAACAGGTCAAGATTGACCGGATGTTGGTTTGGACTTGGTTTGGGCGAAAACCATGAGCTGGATCGATCTGGTGATCGATCCAGTGATACCGCGAATATTCTGATCGGTCTGGTGACCGATCAGTAACACATCAGTAGCATACTGTGTGATAACTGATCGGTCTGGTGACCGATCGGGAGCGCAAGAGGGGCTGATCGGTCTGGGGACCAATCAGCACAAAGCCTGATCGGTCCCCAGACCGATCAGGAAGTTCCCTGATCGGTCTGTGGACCGATCAGTAGGTTCCCTGATCGGTCCACAGACCGATCAGGGCACTAGCCGTTGCGACGCAACGGCTAGATTTCTTCTGTGCTTCTTTCTCCGCAGGTATAAAAGGAGGCTGAGAGCTTCTACACTTTTTCCTTCTTCTTCTTTTTTGGATTGAAGCTTCTGCTTCTGTGCTCTGAGGTTTTGAGCTTTGTTGAGCTCGCTTCTGAAGCTTCGCGTGAGCTTCCAGTCGTCGATCAGCTGCTGCAGTTGGGTTGTGAAGTTGCTGCTTCATCGCCTCCGGTCGACAGAGAAGGCAAGCGAGTGTTGCATTCATATTGTTGTTTGTATTTGCTTCTTGCTTTCCTTGTACTCCTTTCTTGTTGTTACAAGTATTGTGGCGAGGTTTCTCCACCCACAAGGAGCATTTATTAGCCGGTTCTCCGGGGACTCATCCACCGACGGATTGATAGGCTTCGTCCACCTTACGGACACGCCGAGGAGTAGGAGTTTATCTCCGAACCTCGTTACATCGGTTTGTTTGAGGTTTGTCTTCTTTCCCTTTCGTTTCTGTGTTTATTTTCCGCTGCGCTAACACGTTTTGTAGAAAGAAACGACGATTTGGGGTCGGCTATTCACACCGCCCTCTCTAGCCTCCGTACGAAGGATCCTAACAGAACTTAGTTTAAATTGACACAATCAATCAATACTAAAAGAAATGTCAAGTTAGGGTTTGACATTTTCTTGAAGGAAATAGGGGTAATTTAGGCTTAATTTTAGGTTTAGCTAAGGATTAAGGATACTTAGATAGATAATCTAGGTATATTTTATTTATACTAAAATTTGTCATGATTATTTGCCTATTATATATCATGACATCATATTTTTCATTCATTTTTATCATAAAAAATAACAAAAATACCATGTCATATCATACATCAGGTAGCTATAGTATATTTTCCTTTGAAAATTATTTTTATTTTGATGTATGTCATAAATCATCATACATTATTTTAATTTCCTTGTAATTAAGGACAAATGACATCTACTAACGAGTGGTGAATCCCCTAACAAGTAGGATCCTAACAAGTGACATCCTAGGTGGATGATCATAACTCTTAAAATGCCTAGACAGATATACATGATCCCTAGTTTAGGGCAAAACGAAAATCTACATCTCACAAAAACTATAAGGTAACTTGTTTATGTTTTAGTACACATTAAATACAAGTGAGATGTTGGGATGATGAGCAAGACTCAAGATGTTGATTTAATGCATTTTTTTTAGTCTTGAGTTCATCAAAACACATAGTTATGTGTACTCCAATCATTGGGAAAGCTAATATACAAGTCATGTGCATTGAGCCCAAGGAACATAGTTGGAAATTGGTTTAGAAAAATATTCTAAATATACTTTGGAAAACCTTGGTGAAGACTATCTGTTGATAGTAATCATCATTGAAGAGTTAGACACAAACTTAGAAGAAACATTGAAGTTTTTACAAGTTTCTAATTTTGTGTCAATCTTTGAAAATAAGATGTATTTTCTTAGAAAACTATTTTTTTCATGATAGTATATCTCCTAAATAGTGTCTACAAGAGTTTTCATGATTTTTAGAATTTTATAGAATTTTTGGGGCATTTCTGAAATTCGATTGAAATTGAATTTCAGAATTTCAGAAACCTAATCGATCAGCCGATCGATTGGGGAGCCTCAATCGATCAGCCAATCGATTGAACTATGTTTCTTCGCGAGTAGAGCCTCACTGGATCGATCAGCCGATCGATTCAACCTGCCTAGATCGATCAGTGGATCAATTCAAAGGTAATTTTCATGAATAGAAGCTCGCGAAATCGATCAGGCAATCGATTGAAATGGTCTCAATCGATTGAGACCCAACTTCAATCGATTGGGAATGCTGATTTTGACTGGAAAAGGTTGATTTCAGCATTTTAAATCATTTTTAGTCTAGGTAATCATTCCTAACCCCTTGACATATTTTTATACATTTAGGGGGAGTTTTTATGATGAAAACAATGATGGATTGGTTTGGGACGACTAAGTTGAAGTTTAGGTTGAGGTTTGGTTTTTATATTGATTTTTGAACCTCAAAACTTCAAATTTTGGATTTCCTAAAGGTTTAGGGATTCCAAGTCATTGTTGATGCAATGACAGAAGTTACTAGCATGTCTTTAGGGGGAGTTACTCTTTAGGGACATGAAAACTAATTTTTCATACACCTTGGAAGGGGGTTAACTTTCCTTAGCGTAAATGCTCAAGGTTGAGCATTTAAACATAATGGCGAGTGGATATATCCATTGTTTCGTTGTGTAATGCTCAAGGGTGAGTATTGGAGATAATGAAGCGTATGGGACCTTCATTGTGGTGTTGTGAACAACGAGTGAAGCTGTAAACAACGGTGAGTAACTCTTCAGGAGAAGAGTTCTTTTGATGTGTGCCAATAGGGAGAGAATGTAGGGTTTAAGTTAGACCTTCATTATCTTGAGAGAGAGAGTGTGCCCTCTAGGAAAGGGGGAGAATGAAGGAAACCCTCATTCATACTTTGGCATGAAAGAAAGTTGAGGCTATGAGATTAGCCTAACTTAAAGGTATTGTCAAACATCAAAAACGGAGAGATTGTTGGTGCAATATCCCCCGGGTCAAGGTTGACCAAGTTGACTAGGCTTCAGTTGGCTCAAGCCTGAGTCTTGATATTTTAGGTTTCGATGTTAGACAATACATGGAGATTGCAGATGCAATCGTCCGATTGGGGAGATTATTGATACAATTATCCTCTGGTCAAGGTTGACCAATTAGATGTGAAGAAGAGTTAAGTAGATCAAAGGATTGACCGGATACTTGACTATAAAAGTCTTGGTGAGTGAAGTTAGGTAGGTGAAAGTCCTAACTGGAGGTTAGGCAGTTGAAAGTCCTGGTGAGTGAAGCCAGACAGTTTGGAAATCCTGGTGAGTGAAACCCGGTGAAAGACCTAGTGAGTGAAGCTAGGCAGTTGGAAAATCCTAGTGAATGAAGTTAGGTGAAAGTCCTGGTGAGTAAAACCAGGCAGGTGAAAGTCCTGATGAGTGAAGATGGGCAGTGTGAAAGTCTTGGTGAGTGAAGTCAGGCAGATGTGAAAACCCTAGTGAGTGAAACTAGGTAAAAGTCCTGGTGAGTGAAGCTAGGCAGATGGAAAGTCCTAGTGAGTGAAACTAGGCAGATGGAATGTCCTGGTGAGTGAAGCCAAACACGTGAAAATCCAGGTGAGTCAAGGTTGACCGAACACCTGGTGTTGGAAAGTCTAAGTAGGTCAAAGGATTGACTGGATACTTGGCACGAAGAAATCCAGATGAGTCAAGGGTGACCGAACATCTCATGTAAGTCCAAGTGGGTCATGGAGGGCAGGACACTTGGCACGAGACGGTAAGTCCAAGTGGGTGAAGGTTGACCGAATACTTAGCACGAGGAGAAAAATCCATGTGGGTCAAAAGGATTGACCAGACACTTGGTGAAAGAGTCCTAGTAGATCAAGGTTGATCAGATACTAGGCATGAGATTCCAACAGATCACGATTGACCGGATGTTGGGTTTGGGAACCTTGGACTTGATTTAGGCAAGTAAAAGGTGGGTCAATCGATCAACTGATCGATTGGACCGATTGGATGTGTGCCACAAAGAAGGTTTGGCCCAATCAATCGGTCAATCGATTGGGAGCAATTGTCGCGAGCACAGAACCTTTCCCAATCGATTAGTCGATCGATTGAGCATCTCCAATCGATTGGTCGATTGATTGGGCATCTCCAATCTATCGACCAATCGATTGGAGACTGGATTTCTCGCGCGCAGACGTGAGAAAGGATGGATCGATTGGGAGCACAGAGGCACTCTAAATCAATCAGCTGATCGATTCAAAGCCTCTCCGATCGATTGAGAGCTATTCAATCGATTGGGATCCGACCGTTGCGCAGATTTAAAGTTGTTGCAAGCAATTTCTTCGACGCGACTTCGAGCACTTCTTCCCAGATCTTCACGATCTGTTCTCCACTAAGCTCACCGACACACACCAGATCTTGGAGGCTTAGCGAGAAGTGTTGTTGCACTTCCAAGCAAGTTAAGAGGTGTATTCAAGCAAGAAGAAAAGCAAGCTAGGGTTTCTACAGTGCAAATGTTGTAAGATTTGATATTGTATTAACTGTATTTTGTTCTTCTTGTATATCTTTGTACGTGAGCTTGTACAAGACTTCTCTGCCTTCGGTAGTTACCGTAAAGGAGTGTTTTCATAGTGGATGAGTGAGTGAGGGTCGGATCCTTGGATTAGTCACCTCTTCTTGAGGTGAATACCAAGTAAATCCTTAGTGTTAGCGTTGTGAGTGTGTTTCTTGTTGTTTATTCCGCTGCACATCATCAAAGAAGCACATCAACAAGCCGAAGAGCTATTCACCCCCTTCCTCCTCCTCTAGCATATTTCGACCCTAACACTCCTTTGATCCACTTGGACTTTCCCATGCCAACTTTTTGTTGGACTTCCGTTGCCTAGTTCTCAACTAAGTCTTTCTCTGTCTAGCGGCACTAGGACTTCTGTTGCCTAGTTTTCAAATAGGTTTTCTATTGTCTATGCCTGCTAGGACTTTAATTGCCTAATTCCCAACTAGGTCTTCACTTTCTAGCCTCGCTAGGACTTCCACTATCTAGTGCTCTACTAGGACTTCCACTATCTAGTGCTCTACTAGGACTTTGACTGCTTAGTTCTCAACTAGGTCTTCGTTGTCTAGCCCTGCTAGGACTTCCCATCATCTAACCTCCAGTTAGGATTTTTCATTGTCTAATCTCCAGTTAGGGATTTCCCAGTCAAGTATATGGTCCTCCCTTAACCTACTTGACTTCTCTTTCATATATTGTTAAATATTGAAACTCAAGCTCGAGCCAACTCAAACTTAATCAAATTGGTCAATCTTGATCCGAGGATGATTGCACGAATAATCTCTTCCTTTTATGTTTGATAATATGTTTAAGTTAGATTAACTCATATTAGCCCAACTCCCTTTTTCATCTCATGCTAAAGCATAAATCAGAGTTTCCTAACTTGAATCCTATATTTTTTTGCTCCTTTAACACATAAAAAAATCTTCTCTTCAAGATTCATCCTTTTGCCATTTAAACTTCACAATGCATGTCTCATACCCTTCTATTATCTCTAATGCTCAACCTTGAGCATCCATCCATCACCATGTCTTTAAGGAGAACCTCCCTTCAAAGCAAAACTCGAGCTTCTATCATTGCACCAACAATAATTTCGAGTTTCTAAACCTTTATAAAGTTTCAAAATTTGAAGTTATAAGGTTAAAAATTCACCCTTGAATATAAAATTCCTCCTTAACTTCACATTAGTCCTCTTTAACCATTCGTTTCTCATTTTCATCAAGAAAATTACCCTTAAATACTTACTCAAGCACTTCGTAGAGTTAGGGATAGTTAAATTGACTAAATGTGTCTTAATAGAATGAAATCAAACCATTTTAACTAAAACACAATCATACTAATCAATTTATTTCATCTACCAATTGATTATAGCTCGTGTGAATAGATTGGCACCTACTACCAATTTATTACCACATGTGATAATCGATTGGCAATAGTGCCTAATCGATTGGGGTTTCTAATTTTCGAAATCAATTTCATACTCAATTTTAGAAACCCATAAACAATTCTATAATTTTTAAAAAAATCATAAAATTTCATGTAGATATTATTTATGTCATATACTATCATGGAAAAATAATTTTCTATGAAAATATATCTCATTTTCAAAGAATGATACAAAGTTAGAAATTATTGAAAATTTTAATGTTTTACTCTAACTTTATATCTAACTAATCAATGGTAATGTCTATCAACAAATAAACTTTACTAATATTTTTCAAATCATTTATGAAATCATTTTTAAAACAAATTTCAACCATGATCTTTAAGCTAAATGCACATGACATACACATTAACTTTCTCCATGATTGGACTTTACAAAATTCATGTATTTTGATGAAATTAAAACTCAAATAGATATATTAAATCAACATCTTAAGTTTTGTTCATCATCCTAACATCTCACTTATATTTAATGTATCTCAATACATATACAAGTCAACTCTATGGTCTTTGTGAGATGTAAAATAGGTTTTTCTTAAGCTAAGGGATCATGCATCTCTAACTAAGTATTTTAATTTTGATCATTCTACCTAGAATGTCAATTAATGTCATTGTCCTTAATTGTAAGGAATTAAAAAATAATACATGACAATGAATATAACATACATTATAATGTATATTTTTTAAAAGAAAACTACCATAGCTTAATGATGCATGTATGACATAACATGTAACATTATTCATGATATGAATATATGATATGATATCATGACATGTGATAGAACATACAATCATGGTAGTTGAAGTACAAAAAAAAAAATCTAGATTTTCTATCTAAGTGTCATCCTTAACCTATTATGCCAAAATAAGCATAAGTTGCCACATCTCCCTAGAAAATACCAAAAATCTCAACTTGACATTCCTTTGAATTCTATTATATTTGTGCCAATTTGATTAGTTTCAATACCTAAAATTTTATTGGCATATTTTTACTCTTCAAGAGTAAACATCAACTACTAATTTTCAAGGGGTTACAATACCTTAAAATGCGCTAATGTGTCAACTTTATCATGGTTGGATTAACTACCCTTCCAATTAGAGTTAATACACTTTAAATAAATTTAATATGAAGAAATCACACTCTTAGAAATCCAATACCTATTAGTGCTCTTTGGATGTAGTAGATACTCATTAGGGATAACTTCCCTAGATATCTTCCTATAGACCTTCCTAGGCTTCTTAGAAGCCTTAGTCATGCTAGTCTCCTCAAGGTCAACACTAGGGATAACTTTCCTTATAACCTTGACTTAACTTCTAGATCTAAGGTTAAATTCCATAGTTATATGGAACTCTATGATGTGACACCACATTCTCCTTGCCTTTAGGTTTTTTATCCCAAACCTTTCTTGGCATTGAATGTCTCTTGTCTTCCTAAACCTAGGTTTTGCTTTTTAGACCATTTAACATTATTTGTCAATTTCTCAAGAGTCTTTTCTAATTTTTCAAATCTTGACTTCAAGAGTTGATTTTCAAACCTTAAGTCCTCAAATTTTGATTTTCATTTTTCTTTTGGACATTTTTTTTTCTAGGCATGGGTCTAACTTCCTTGTGGTTCTTACTTAGATTATTTTCTACCTTCTTATCCTTAGGTAAGGTAGTTCTTGCATGATATGATTTATAATTTTTCTTAGAATTACCATGCTTCCTATTTTCATGATAAATAACACCAAAATCATGAAACTTATTTCTAACATTCTTTTTATCATGATTTTTTAAAAAATATCATTAACTAATAGTACCTTAATTTTGTTCTTAGAAGCTCCCCTTGACTTGAGTTTCTTCTTTTGTTATTGATCAGATTCCTCCTCTTGGATATTGATTTTGATAGTGTCCCTTTTGATTGCAAGAGAATCACTTAATGTACTCCTTGCCCTTTCATATCACGAGATCAACCTCTTTTGATTTCTCCATCATCTTAGGTGCCACTTGGACCATTTTCTTCTCCAATTTAGGATATTTACTCTTGTAGTGCTCATTCTTCTTACATTCAAAGCATATTATGTGATTTTTTTTTTTTACAAATGGAAATAGTTATACCTTTGCTTGTAGAGATGACACATGCTTCTTTATTTATTCTTGATGTAGAAACTTCTTTTTGTTTCGATGTTAATGAACTATGCTCCCCTTCAATCATTGAGATGGATGCTTCTTTGATTTTACCCTCGGATGTTGAGCATCTCTCAACTTCTGACTCATCAGGTACTTGAAACAAAGATTTTTTCCTTTTTGCCTTTTTTGTTACTTTCCATAGAGGATGGATCTTCATGGAGCTTAGCCAATTTACTCCATAATTCACTTGTATCCTTGAAATTACCTATCTTACACAAGATGTTGTTAGGAAATAAATTAACCAAAATTTTGATTACCTTATTATTGACCTCGAATCTCTTTACTTGCTCCTTGGTCCATTTCTTCTCCTTGAGAAGCTTCCCTTTGCTATCCATAGGAGCTTGAAATCCCTTTATTAGACCAAATCATTGCTCTATGTTCAGCATAAATAAGTTCTCAACCCTTGATTTCTAAAGATGAAGCTTCCCAATCTAAACAACAGAAGTGCTCGAATGTCATATCTGAATCCATCTTGGGGTTCTATTGTGAAGTTAAGCTCCTTCAATTATTTGTCCTTTGACTTGTTGAAATTTAGGGCTCCATGACTTCACCTTTTTCTTCTTCCTCCAGCACTTTGCTTCTTCCGATGATTAGTTTAATAAAAAATGACCTCACTCTGATACCACTTGTTAGAACATGTAGGGAGCTAGAGGGGGTTGAATAGCTTCATTCACTTCTTTTAAAATGATTTGCAGTGGAAACTTGAAATGAAGACTTCACAAAGGTAACATCTTTTATTTACTTGGTCTCCACCTCCTTGAGATGACTAATCTATGGGGTCGACTCTCACAATCTCATCCACTATGATATCTCTCCTTTTTAGAAACTTTTCAAACGCGGAGAAGCCTTGTATAAACTTTTCTCACAAGAATAAAATACAAGTATCATCAACAACAAATGGAAAATAAAAGCACAATACTTTACAATTAACTCTTTGCTTTGGATGTTTGTTTGTCACTTTGGATTATCTCTTGGTGGTTGAAAATACAACAGTACTTTTTTCCAAACCCTCAAGAACTGGTGTATGAAAATCTTCACGAATCCCCCTTTATATGGTTGTTGTTCGAAGAGATTTCAGCCTAGTAATAGATTATCCTTATTTACCAATTGATTGCCATATCACAATTCAACTCAGCTGCTTCTAATCAATTGCCCAATCGATTCTGAAACTTTCTATTCTCTCGAGAAAACATGGTTAATCAATTACCCTAATCAATTACAATAAGTGAATCAATCGATTCCTCATCTATATGTTCGCTCGAGAAAACACCTTCAATCAATTGCCCTAATTGATTAACTATGCCGAATTGATTACCCAATCAATTCCACCCTTTCTGTTTGTGGAGACAACAGTGTCCAATCGATTGCCTTAATCAATTGACATTGTTGGGATTGATTGCCTTAATCGATTCCAGCTCTTTTATTTTTCGCAAATCAACCTCCCAATTGATTGGTGATTACCACCAATTGATTGGTGTTGCTTCAATCAATTAGATCAATCGATCTAAGCAACAAAACCTAAAACTTCAGGTTTAGAGTTTGTCAATCGATTGACACATCACCACAATCGATTAGTAACCCTAACTTTAATCTTTTCAAGGCTGAATTCGCTTCTTACCTAGTATCCAGTTGACTTCAATCTACTAGGACTTCCTCTACTCAACATCTAATCATCTATGACCTGTTGAGACTTCATGTTACCTAGCATCAAGTCAATCTTAACTTATCAAGACTTCTTTACCGAGTGCATGGTCAACATTTGATCAACTTAGACTTTCCATCTCATCCCAAGTGTTCAATCCTCCTTTGACCAACTTGAATTTTCCTTTGTCAACTTTTCGTTGAACTTTCGTTGCCTAGTTTCCAACTAGGTCATCCACTACCTAACCCTGCTAAGACTTCTGCTATCTAGTTTCCAACTAGGACTTCCACTGCTTAGCCTTGCTAAGACTTTCATTGTCTAGTTCTCAGCTAGCTCTTTACTATTTAGCCCCGTTAGGACTTCTACTGCCTAGTTCCTAATTAGAACTTCACTTCCTAGCCTTGTTAAAACTTTCTGTTACTAACCTTCCATTAGAACTTTCCATTGTTTAATCTATAGTTAGGGTATTCTCAGTCAAGTGTCTGGTTCTCCCTTGATATAATTAGGACTTTCTATTAGTAACCTTCCGTTAGGACTTAACTTCTCTTTTATATATTATCAAATATTGAAACGCAAGCTCGAACTAACTCAAGTGATTCCACTGAAGGATTAAAAGATGGATGTAAAAAAATATATTAAGAGGAATGTTTATCATATTATTGCATATAATTATTTTTAATTAAAATAAAATTAAATAAATAAGAACAGATCCCTACTTGCCTTAGCATCTGTTTATTTATTTATTATTTTATTTTATTGATACCAACTATCTAATATATGTTGATTAATTTTGAGATGATCATTAGGTCCTATGAAATTTTTTTTCTATTTATCAAAATAAATCAAACAATATTTATAACAGGTGATCTATCGATCCAATTATTACATCAATCATCCATTAAAAAAAATTTTCAATTAATTCTTTAATACTGAAACTCGATCCTAATTAAATGTATGGAAAACTAAAAATACCCTTCTCTGCCTCTCATTGCCCGGGACAGCAACGGTACATTTACGGCTCTAGCACGCATGGGTACAAAACTGAAACATATACTTTAGCCAACAATCATATCTGGGACTACAAAATAAACTACGACTATCCGCATATACATTAGTTAACCACATGTGTAATATATCTATCCACTGGTCATGATGTCGTCGCCATCACCGTCATCAACGGAAGAATCAGTATAAATAATAATAATAATGGGCAAAACGAAGGAAATTAAACTCTGGAACAAACCAGGGCATGCAAATTGCAAAAGAGAATTCAAAGAAGCAAACGAGCTAGGCTACTGTAAGGTACATGTGATTCAATAATGTAACATTCATCAATCATCAATAATAATAATAATAATAATAATAATAATAATAATAATAATAATAATAATAATAATAATATAAAAGGTTGGTGATTATGTATGCATGAGTTTGTGGGTGCACGCATGCATTTGATTACGAAATTGTCTCTTTGGTTTGAAGGGGGCCAAGCGCGCGAGGGCAGTGGCCAGATGATGCCTACTGTCACGCACCTTCCCTGTGGGTCCAACCACGCTTTTCAATTTTGTCTAGTTGATTTGGTCAATGGACTTCGCCTGGATAGTCAATCAAATCCAAGTCCAATTCAATATAGTGAATTGGGATATAGTTTGTATTACAAAATACGTCTTAGGTGGAGGTGACGTACTGATCATGCGAATACTTTAAATTAGAAAATATGATTTTAAATGGTCCTGCGTTCAGACATAGATATGTTTAAATCAATGATCTAATTGAAGATGATAAATAGTAAATAAATAATAGGATAAACAGTGATTATGAATATGTAAAGTTGTGTAATGTTATAGCATGTATCTATATATGTAGATGGAGACCCCTTTTAATAGTGTTATCATTTGTCTATGCATGAATCTTAAAGCGCTTCCAAAAAAGGACAGACTATAAAGATACTCTGTCACCTTTCTCAAAATAGACTCGCAATCCCTGTGTTTGATAGGGTGGAAGCTTCTAATGTACAGCTAGCATATAGAATATTCTCTGTCATATGTAGCACAAAACATCAAAAAAGAATGTGAGGTCGTTGAGTTGAGGGACCCTTAATATGCGTAACTGGCCAACCGACCGAGCATCTCTTGTTGTCCAATTGGTTGTCAATTATGAGAGCGACCTGATCAGATTTGAAGAATATTGCCAGGGGCCCGTCCTTCGCTCGACCTCTCTGTTTGGTACCGGAATTTGGTCGAACCAAGTGTCCAGTTTGTTCGATCAGATCATAGGTCTGATCGGCTAGATCACTTAGCCTAAATAGTTAACCGTGCTAGCCCCAAGTGATGAAGTGGACCTTACTCTGGATGGCACTAACTCGACTTAGAGTTTTATCAATATTGAGGGGTTCGACATTCGACCGGACCAACCTCTCGATCGATATGATTGTCTAAGTTGTCCCTGAGTGTTGACCCTTCGATAACTTTTACCACTATGTTAGCCGACCTCCTAGACTTTGACCCGACTCGAGGGCCAAGCTTATTCACCTTATGATAAGCCTCCCCTTCAAGTTCAGTCAAAGGAGGTTATAAGTCCGATTGACTGGACATCTGTGTCGTTTGTACTTCTTCCGATCGGACGTTCAATTTTCGTTCCTCCTTTCAGCTCATTTGAATGTAGTAACTTGCTACTGACGCTTTTGGAGTTCCTTGTTTTCTGACCAGACGTTCATTCTCTGAACTGTCACTCATCACGAGCTGACATCACTCTGGCGCCTTGAAAACAAGGCATGCCGTTTATCATTAATAATGTTGAACATGATGAGCACACTTTTTTATCATACGTCTGCGTATTGACTCTCATCCCTCATAAATGCTTCCTATAATTTGCTACCACATGTCGAATGCCAGTGAAAAGAATATTTGATGTGATAGGCGTCTATTAAGATTTAATATGATCGCTGGTGGTTCAAATTCAATGATCCAGATTAAATCTCTCTCTTTCGTACCCTTGATCAGACCACTTTTAAGGACCCTAAGTAAGGTTTTTAAAATTCACATGTTGATACCACTTCATCCTTCTCGTGTTCTTCTCTCCATCTTCTCCCACTCCAATTTTTGCTTGCTATGGTTGGCGATTGTTCGAACCCTTTGTTCTCTTTGTAAGTTTCGTTTCTTTCCTTCCTCTGTTCATCTTTCTCCTTTTTCCTATAGCTTCTGCTCCCCCTATCGATATCCATGGGCTTTGGTACACCTCTACCGCCTCTGACTTCAATGGCAGGGAGATGAATGAGATGTACCTTGAGGGAGGTCGGTCATCTGACGGTGGACCTTCCTAGAAACTTCATTCGGCGCCAGAAAATCTTGGAGAATATTCTAGAGGATGCCTTCCCTGATTTTTCCTAAAAAATTTCCTCAGAAATTTCCTTCGCTAGGTTTTATAAATCTTTTTGAAAAACTTACGCCTCACTTCTCTTTAAAGTAATAGCTTTCATGCCTTGGACATTTTATGTCTCTTAACATTTAGCTATGCCTTTTCTTTTCTTTAGATTAGCATTACTTGTTTGAACTTGCGCAAGTGGTATTTGAACAAGTGCCCACTCAGGTAAGGATCATTTTACTAGTTTGAATCTACAACTTGATGTGGGGGAAATGGTGTTTGAGACTTAGGCATAAGAGGAGCAAGCTCATTTATAACTCGGCTGCTGGACATGAGAGTTTAAGACTTGATCGTGAGAGCAAACTCACTTATAACTCTGCTAAATGACTTGAGAGTTTTGAGACTTAGTCATGAGAGCAAGCTCACTTATAACTCGACCGAACGGCTCGAAAGTTTGGGACTTGGTCGTGAGAGCAAGCTCACTTATAACTTGGCCAAACGTCTCAAGAGTCTGGGAATTGGTCGTGAGGGCAAACTCACTTATAAATTGACCACTCGGCATGAAGTCTAGGACTTGGTCGTGAGAGCAAGCTTACTTATAACTTGGTCGAACGATTCAAGAGTATGAGACTTGGTCATGAGAATATCTCACTTATAACTCGACCGAGAGGCTCGAGAGTCTGAGACTTGGTCGTGAATGTAAGCTCACTTATATCTCAGTCTAACAACTTGAGAGTCTGGGACTTAAACTTTCTTAGTTGAATTTATCTGCATTCATTAAGTATAAATTCTCAAAATTTACATCAATTTATTACATGCGTATTCTCAAGCCAGATACGATGGTAGATGATGCACGTTACATGGTCGATCCAAGTTCTTTCCTTCCGAGCCTTGGAGATAATAATAACTTGAGGTGATCTTTCGTACCACCTTGAATGACCCGCCCCACAGTGGCTCCAATTTGCTGATATCACCGACTGGCTTGATCTGCTTCCAGACAAAATCACTAACCTAAAAAATATGGGGATGACTCTTTTATTATAGTTTTGCTTCATTCGTTGCTGATACGCCATCAGTCGAGCGATTGCTTTATCTCTAATTTCATCTATGAGATCAAGCTCTATAAGGCACCGATCAGAATTATTCTTATCGTAGAACTGCCTTTGATCAGACTCTATGGCAACCTCCACTGATACAACTGCTTCTCCGCCATATACCAAATGAAAAGAGGTTATACCGGTGATGTAACATCTAAAAAAAATAAATAAATAAATAAAATAAAATACACTAGCGTAAACCACATGTATGTAAATTTAAGAAATAATAAAACATGATAATTAATTGATTTTAAAAGCATTAGTGGTATACTATCAACAAGATTTAATGGGAAAGTATTTTTTTTATTAAATAATTGTCCTTAATTATTTAATATGTGATAAATTTAAATGAAAGTTCGATAAAAATAAAATAAAATGAAATGATATATATGTATATGATATTTTATGGTTATTATACATGTCGAGGTCTATTTTAAACCGGCATTCAAGTTTTGGTCAAAGATGAAGACCTTTTTGAGGGCCTGGTTACTATTTTGAGAACTTATCTAAATGAGCTATTTTGCTCACATGCTAAAGGGCCTAATAGGCCTGTTAGGGCTTGACCTAACTTATAACATCTATATATATTAAACTTAGAGGCTTTATCCCTAATTCGATCTTAACAAAATCTCACGCCTAAAGTCTCTAAATCCTACCCTCTCCAGCGGCACCCCTTCCCCAACAGCTATAGAAAGTTTATCAAGGTCTTTAAGGAGTTTTTCAAGTTAAAATTGTTCCTTGTCCCTCTGGTGTTACCCCCTCGCGTCTAGAATCAAGTTTTGTGCGTGTAATACACAAAGGCATGCTCTAAACCATCTTTTTCTCATCATTCAAGCCATATTACGTGTGATTGTATGTTTATGCATGAAAAATATGATAATAGGATTTTATTCACGTTTTTATGGCTTATAGCATGGAAAACTTGATTATTTTTTTTTTGTTGTTTGGTCATAAAACCTCACATTCTCTATGGTTATAAGGGGGTTGCTGGGTTAAGGATTTCATGGACATGATCTACATGATGTTTGGGAGTTCTACAAGTGCTTGAAACAGATCTGGAACAAGTATGGGTGAGGGTCGACTGGTTTCGGGGTTCTTGAAGGTTCTAGGGTGCATAGGGGCTAGTTCTAAGGGAGACTGAGCATGGCTTCGTCTAGATTCATGGGTTGACATTTAAGGGTCCTAAAGGGATCCCTAAGTAGGCTAGGACTGTTGGGGTCGAGGCTCGCTAGGGCTAGGCATGGAGTGAACCAAATATGGTCCATGGCTGTGAGACCCATGTTAGGTGAGAGATTAGTTTAGAGAGCCGCAAGTATTCAGGATGTTTTAAGGAGTTCATATGGGCATGGGTCCTGATTTAAATGGGTTAGATAGGCCTTGGTAAGTCATGTTTTAAATTTGGGAGAAGTTTTGTTAAGTTCCGAGTCCAGTTAGATTTAATACAGGATCTTGGTTTGAGTTTTAAGTCAATTTGTGAAAATGGGTTTAGATTCTCTAAGGAGTAACCAAGAATCTAAGGTTTGAGTCTTAACTATGGAGTATTGCAAGGGATTTTTTTGGAGTATTCTGAAATTTTGGGAGTTATTGTAATTAGGTGATAAATGGTTTAAATATGTTATGATAAATTATGGTTGGGTTTGGGAAAAAAAATTCAGTTAAGTTTCGGGTCGATTCAGATTAAAATCGGGACTCCAGTTCAAATTTTAAAAGAATTACGAAACATAGTCGAGGGGCTCGGGTTCATGTTTAAGGAATGATTAGAGATCTATTTTAGGGTCTTATGATCAGTTTGATTACGTTTGCATCAAAGTTTTATGGTCAAAGGATTAAGTGGGAAGGTTAGGGTTTCAAAGAAGAAATAGTCATTTTGTACCTTAGTATTTTAGAAGTCCCAGCAGCGTCCTAATAACATTAATATATGATAAAAATAAAAATGGTTATTTAATGATAATTTAGGGAATCTAATTATTTCATGCATGTAATTTTATAGAATACATGTTGCATGGAATTTACGTAATATTATGCATGCATGAATAATATGTTAATTTATGAAAATTTAATGATGTAAATTACATGCATGGTCTTAAGGAAAAAAAAAATATTATGGAGTATGATAATTTCGTAGTGATGATAAGCTAAAATTTATTTTGAGGAATGTGAATTGTTTGTGACAAATAATGATACTGTGAGGGTCAAGGCCCCAGAGGGACCCCGTTTACGGGACAAGGCCCCAAAGAGACCTCAATACTAGATTTATGATAGGTCAGGGCTCAGTGACAAAAGGGTTGCTGATGTCTCCGCCGCCGAGTACTACGGTTTCTTAATGCTAGATTGATTAATCGACTAATGATATAAGCTGGTCACAAACAAGGATCAAACTTCACCTAAATTGCAATGATTTTATGATAGATGATTCATGATGATGATGATGCAAAGATGATGATTAAGCTATGATGATGATTACGATATGATAATGATTTACAGCAAAGATTATGATATTCACAATTTCTAATTATTAAGGGTATAGGCATATGCTCATGATTTTAAAAGACTTATGGTTAAGCTATTCGATGCTCATGACTTAAGGAAGCTGCACTTTTTCTTGTTAAAGGTATTCATTACAGGTATTCCTACTGTTGCATGTGTATGCTTATATAATATTTGACATAATGGTTAGAGCATGCTGAGTCATTAGACTCATTGGATTTGAATGATGCAGGTGAGAATAATGATGAATCTGAAGGACTTGGTACTTGATTGGACTGAGCAGGCAGTACACACCCAAGGACCTTGCGAGCTTTCTGCAATATAATGATAAACATTTATGACTAAAGTTAAAAGATTTTAAGATATTTATACTCTGAGTTGTTTCCGAGGGGTTAAGAGTTTTTTTTTAGTATGCTACTTGTTTTAGGATGCTAGGTTTAAATTGGAATTTATAATTATTCACGACCTTTGACTAGTGGATTCTAATCAAGGATGTTAAACGTTTTGTTAATTATGAGTATGCATGCATGAGTTTTTTTTTAAGTATATATATATATATATAAATAAGCAAAAAAAAATACTAGGATGTTTTAGTTGGTATCAGAGCCAAGTTTCTTGTAAAGGGTTGTGCCTACTGTCAGTTATAGAAAGCTCAAGTCATCATGCCTCAGGTCTGTAAGTGGGATGCTTTAATCGATTTCATGATATCGCTGCATGCTTATACACACTGTATGCTTTAATTGTGTATCTATATGATTTTAGAAGGTAAATGATATTTATGTTAAAACACGTATGTTTATAACAATTCAGATGATAGATGGATAAATGCTAGATTTAAATGCTTTATGACATGACCTGTAGGAATATAATTGCATGTTAGTTACATACTGGATTGAGACGTCATATGCAGATATGCCACCAAAACGTATTATGCAGAGGTGTGAGCCAGAAGGCCATCAAGAGGACGATCAGGATAGAAATAAAGGTGAGAGAGACATGCGAGATTTTCCGCTGCCTCCGGATGCTGCTACTCGAGTTCTTGAGGGAATGGCTTAGTTTTTGCAGCAACATGCGAATAATGCTAACAGGGGGCAACCACAGGATGTCTACGTACAGTTTAGGAGGATGGGCCCAAAAGACTTCCCTGGTACTACCGATCCATTCGTCGCTGAAGGATGGATCCGATCGTTGGAAGCGATCTTTTGGTATATGAACATGGCGAATGCTGACAGGATTAGTTGTGCCATTTTTCTGCTAAAGGATGATGTCTCCTTATGGTGGGAGGGAGCTGAAAGAGGGGTTAACCTGAATACCTTGACTTGGGAAGACTTCAAGAGGATCTTCTATGAGAAGTATTTCACAATTGATGTGAGGTCAAGACTGAAGAGAGAGTTCATGAGTCTCCGACAGGGAGACATGTCAGTTGCTGAGTTCATCAAGAAGTACGATAGGGGGTGCCACTCCGTGCCCCTAATTGCCAATAATGTTGTTGAGAAGATGATACATTTTCTAGATGGACTCAGGCCTGCCATTCGACGAGACGTTCTACTGGCTGATCCTACTGATTATAATGATGCAGTTACTAGAGCCTATCGAGCAGAGCAGTCTCTAAAAGATATAGCATGGGAGATGCAGAGGAAGAGGCCACCACCACAACAGCAATAACAACAGAATAAGAAGTCGTACTCAGGGCCATAGAAAGGACAACAGAGGCCTCAGGGGCAACCGAGGCCACAACATAAAGCAGCTGCCCCAAATATCGAGGGGAAGCCATTATGGCAAAACTGTAACCGCCAACACTATGGTGAATGCATGTGGGGGTACTTACAAGTTCTTTATCTGTGGAGAAGATGGGCATAAAGCTAAGGAGTGCCCAAAGAAGCGACAACCTAAGATAGGCCGAGCTTACGTGATGCATGCCGAGGAGGCAGAGCCAGACACTACGCTTATCACAGGAAGGATATTTATTGTAGGTGTAGCTACCTACGCATTACTAGATTCAGGAGCTACACACTCTTTCGTATCTGAGACTTTCTTGAAGCGACTAAAGATTTTATCGAAGGTTATGGATTCGGGTTTTAAAGTTATGATTCCTTCGGGTGATCAGATGATCTCTACCAAGATAGTGAAGAATCTGGAGCTTCATTTGCAGAAGAATGTGGTTCAGGCAGACCTCATCGTGCTTCCGATACTCGAATTTGACATCATTCTTGGCATGGATTGGTTAACTCAGAATGGAGTTTCGATAGATTTCCGACAAAGGTCAATATCTATTCGACCACCCAACGAGAAGCCTTTTATCTTTGAGGCAGCTCCGAACAAACAGATACCGCCCATTATCTCTAGTGTTGGTGCAAGGAAGCTTTTGAAATGCGGCTGCCAAGGATATCTAGCTAGTATTGTCTCGGCGCTGTTTCAATCAATCAAAAGATTGAGGATGTTGAGATTGTTAGGGAGTTTTCTGACGTATTCCCTGATGATGTTGTTGGCATTTCACCCGAGAGAGAGGTGGAGTTTTCTATTGAACTAATGCCTGGTACAGTGCCGATTTCTAAGGCACCATATCGACTGGCACCTGCAGAAATGAAAGAGCTAAAGGATCAAATTCAAGAATTGCTAGATAAAGGATTCATTCACCCTAGTTTCTCTCCATGGGGCGTATCAGTATTGTTTGTGAAGAAAAAGGATGGGAGTATGGGACTCTGCATTGATTATCGAGAGCTGAACAGAGTCAGAGTGAAGAATAAGTATCCGTTGCCGAGGATTGAAGATTTATTCGATCAGTTGCAAGGAGCGTCAATTTTCTCAAAGATAGATCTTCGATCCGGATACCATCAGTTGAAAGTAAAGGAGGCAGACGTTCATAAGACGGCCTTCAGGACTCAATATGGGCATTATGAGTTTATGGTGATGTCATTCGGGTTGACAAATGCCCCAACAATCTTTATGAATCTCATGAATCGCATATTTCAGCCATATCTTGACCAGTTCATTATCATATTCATAGATGATATCCTGGTCTATTCGAAGAACAAAGAGGAGCATAGTCAACACTTGAGAATTGCTTTACAGATATTACAGGACCGGAAGTTGTTTGCAAAATTCAACAAGTGCGAGTTCTGGCTAGAGAAGGTGGCGTCCTTAGGCCATGTTATTTCGAGGAATAGGGTAGAGGTCGATCCCTCTAAAGTCGAAGCTGTCAGAGAATGGTTAGTGCCTAAGAGTGCAACCGAGATACGTAGTTTCTTAGGCTTAGCTGGCTAGCTACTATCAATATCCAGGGTTTCTCTTCCATTGCAGTACCCTTGACATCCCTGACGAAGAAGAATGCCAAATTTATTTGGGGATCAGATTGTTAGGAAAGTTTTGAGAAGTTGAAGCAAGCTCTTACTACATCGCCAGTACTAGCTATGCCATAAGGGCAAGGAGAGTATGTGTTGTATATGGTTGCCTCGAAGCTAGGTTTGGGTGTAGTACTGATGCAATATGGGCGAGTTATCACATATGCGTCGAGACAGTTAAAGGTGCATGAGAAGAATTATTCAACTCATGACCTTGAGCTAGCAGCAGTGGTCTTTGCCCTGAAGATTTGGAGACATTACTTATACGACAAAAAGTTCAAAATTTTTACTGATCATAAGAGCCTCAATATTTCTTCACGCAGAAAGAGTTGAATATGAGACAGCGGAGATGGTTAGAGCTTGTGAAAGATTATGACTGTGATATTAACTATCATCCCGGGAATTTGTAGTTGTAGATGCCTTGAGCAGGAAGACATCAATCATTGCCCAACTGTCAGTGCAGAAACCTCTACAGACAGAAATTCAAAAGTCCAATCTTGAGATGTATTCTAGTGGCAAGGCTCCTAATATATCTTCTCTGATAGTGCAATCTACCTTGAGAGATCGAATTCGAGTAGGACAAACTACTAATGAGTAGTTACAGAAGTGGAGGTAGAGGGATGAATCTAAGGGTCAGATGTTATATTTAGTTGAGGACGATATTGTCAAATACAGTGGTTGACTGTGGGTTCCTGGTGGGAATTCGCTTAGAGTTGAAATCATGACTGAAGCTCATAATACTCCTTACTCTATTCATCCGGGGAGTACGAAGATCTACAAAGACCTACAGTTACTATATTGGCGGTCGGGTATGAAACAAGACATTATACGTTTTGTATCTGAATGTTTGACTTGCCAGCAAGTCAAAGTTGAACATCAGAGGCCAGTGGGGATGCTTAAGCCACTTCCCATCCCAGAGTGGAAACGGAAAAATATTACTATGGATTTCGTAGTAGGATTGCCTAAAACGATAAAGGGATTTAATGTCATTTGGGTTATAGTAGACCGTCTCACTAAGTCAGCACACTTTCTACCAGTGAAGACGAATTTCTCCATGACTCAGTATGCAGAGCCGTACATCCGAGAAATAGTCAGATTGCATGAAATTCCAGTCTCCATAGTATCAGATGGAGATCCAAGGTTTACATCATCATTTTGGAAGAGTCTGCATTCTGCTATGGAGACTAAGCTATTATTCAGTACAACATTTCATCCTCAGATAGACAGTCAGTCAGAGAGGGTGAGTGATACAAATTTTAGAAGATTTGCTAAGAGCTTGTGTGATCGATTTCCAGGGCAGTTGGGAACCGAAGTTACCTCTAGTGGAATTCACCTATAACAACAACTATCAGTTGACTGTAGGAATGTCTCCTTATGAGACACACTATGGAAGGAAATGCAGATCGCCTATTCATTGGGATGAAGTTGGGGAAAGAGCTGAATTAGGGCCAGAAATCGTGAAACATACAACAGACTTAGTAGTTAAAATCTGGGATAGGATGAAAACTGCTCAGAGCCGACAGAAAAGTTATGCTGACAAAAGAAGGAGGGATCTCGAGTTTGCAGTCGGTAACCATGTATTTGTGAAAATAACACCTATGAAGGGTGTTATGAGATTTGACAAGAGAGGTAAACTAAGTCCAAGATTTATTGGACCATTTGAGATTCTCGATAGAGTTGGAGCCTTGTCTTATAGAGTAGCATTACCACCGAATCTTGCAGGAGTGCATAATGTGTTTCACATTTCAATGTTACGCAAGTACATGTCGAATCCTTCACACGTGCTGAATTTCGAACTACTACAGCTCGCACCAAATCTGTCTTATGAGGAGAGACCTACCCGGATCCTGGCTAGACAAGAGAGAAAGCTGCGAAACAAGGTCAAAAAGATGGTTAAAGTCAAGTGGCTGAATCACTTAGAGAAAGAAGCTACTTGGGAGACCGAGACTGACATGAGAAGTCGATATCCGGAGTTATTCAGTGAGTTTTAATTTTGAGGACAAAATTTTTTTTTAAGGGGGAAAGAATTGTAACATCTAAAACAAATATAAATAAATAAATAAAAAAAATAAAATAAAATACACTAACGTAAACCACATGCATGTAAATTTAAGAAATAATAAAACATGATAATTAATTGATTTTAATTGCATTAGTGGTATACTATCAGCAAGATTTAATGGGGAAGTATTTTTTTTATTAAATAATTATCCTTAATTATTTAATATGTGATAAATTTAAATGAAAGTTCGATAAAAATAAAATAAAATGAAATGAAATGATATATATGTGTATATGATATTTTATGGTTATTATACATGCCGATGTCTATTTTAAACCAGTATTCAAGTTTTGGTCAAAGATGAAGACCTTTTTGAGGGCCTGGTTATTATTTTGAGAACTTATCTAAATGAGCTATTTTGCTCACATGCTAAAGGGCCTAATAGGTCTGTTAGGGCTTGACCTAACTTATAATATCTATATATATTAAACTTAGAGGATTTATCCCTAATTCGACCTTAACAAAATCTCACGCCTAAAGTCTCTAAACCCTACCCTCCCCAGCGGCACCCCCTTCCCCAGTAGCTATAGAAAGTTTATCAAAGTCTTCAAGGAGTTCTTTAAGTTAAAATCGTTCCTTGTCCCTCTGGTGTTACCCCCTCGCGTCTAGAATCAAGTTTTATGCGTGTAATACGCAAAGGCATGCTCTAAACCATCTTTTTCTCATCATTCAAGCCATATTACGTGTGATTGTATGTTTATGCATGAAAAATATGATAATAGGAGTTTATTCACGTTTTTATGGCTTATAGCATGGAAAACTTGATTATTATTTTTTTGTTGTTTGGTCATAAAACCTCACGTTCTCTATGGTTATAAGGGGGTTGCTGGGTTAGGGCTTTCATGGACATGATCTACATGATGTTTGGGAGCTCTAGAAGTGCTTGAAACAGATCTGGAACAAGTATGGGTGAGGGTCGGCTGGTTTCGGTGTTCTTGAAGGTTCTAGGGTGCATAGGGGCTAGTTCTAAGGGAGACTGAGCATGGCTTCGTCCAGATTCATGGGTTGACATTTAAGGGTCCTAGAGGGATCCCTAAGTAGGCTAGGACTGTTGGGGTCGAGGCTCGCTAGGGCTAGGTATGGAGTGAACCAAATATGGTTCATGGCCGTGAGACCCATGTTAGGTGAGAGATTAGTTTAGGGAGCAGCAAGTATTCGGGACATTTTAAGGAGTTCATATGGGCATGGGTCCTGATTTAAATGGGTTAGATAGGCCTTGGTAAGTCATGTTTTAAATTTGGGAGAAGTTTTGTTAAGTTCCGAGTCCAGTTAGATTTAATACGGGATCTTGGTTTGAGTTTTAAGTCAATTTGTGAAAATGGGTTTAGATTCTCTAAGGAGTAACCAAGAATCTAAGGTTTGAGTCTTAACTACGGAGTATTGCAAGGGATTTTTTTGGAGTATTCTGGAATTTTGGGAGTTATTGTAATTAGGTGATAAATGGTTTAAATATGTTATGATAAATTATGGTTGGGTTTGGGAAAAAA
The DNA here is from genome assembly GCF_018446385.1 of Zingiber officinale. Classification (NCBI taxonomy): domain Eukaryota; kingdom Viridiplantae; phylum Streptophyta; class Magnoliopsida; order Zingiberales; family Zingiberaceae; genus Zingiber; species Zingiber officinale. Next base: position 69,491,190 of record NC_056007.1, on the reverse strand, counting down.
AATTCAGTTAAGTTTCGGGTTGATTCAGATTAAAATCGGGACTCTAGTTCAAATTTTAAAAGAATTACGAAACATAGTCGAGGGGCTCGGGTTCATGTTTAAGGAATGATTAGAGATCTATTTTAGGGTCTTATGATCAGTTTGATTACGTTTGCATCAAAGTTTTTTGGTCAAAGGATTAAGTGGGAAGGTTAGTGTTTCAAAGAAGAAACGGTCATTTTGCACCTTAGTATTTTAGAAGTCCCAGCAGCGTCCTAATAACATTAATATATGATAAAAATAAAAATGATTATTTTATGATAATTTAGGGAATCTAATTATTTCATGCATGTAATTTTATAGAATACATGTTGCACGGAATTTACGTAATATTATGCATGCATGAATAATATGTTAATTTATGAAAATTTAATGATGTAAATTACATGCATGGTCTTAAGGGAAAAAAAATGTTATGAAGTATGATAATTTCGTAGTGATGATAAGCTAAAATTGATTTTGAGGAATGTGAATTTTTTGTGACAAATAATGATACTGTGAGGGTCAAGGCCCCAGAGGGACCCCGTTTACGGGACAAGGCCCTAGAGGGACCCCAATACCAGATTTATGATAGGTCAAGGCTCAGTGACAAAAGGGTTGCTGATGTCCTCGCCGCTGAGTACTACGGTTTCTTAATGCTAGATTGATCAATCGACTAATGATATAAGCTGGTCACAAACAAGGATCAAACTTCACCTAAATTGCAATGATTTTATGATAGATGATTCATGATGATGATGATGCGAAGATGATGATTAAGCTATGATGATGATTACGATATGATAATGATTTACAGCAAATATTATGATATTCACAATTTCTAATTATTAAGGGTATAGGCATATGCTCATGATTTTAAAAGACTTATGGTTAAGCTATTCGATGCTCATGACTTAAGGAAGCTGCACTTTTTCTTGTTAAAGGTATTTCATTACAGGTATTCCTACTGTTGCATGTGTATGCTTATATAATATTTGACATAATGGTTAGAGCATGCTGAGTCATTAGACTCATTGGGTTTGAATAATGCAGGTGAGAATAATGATGAATCTGAAGGACTTGGTACTTGATTGGACTGGGCAGGCAGTACACACCCAAGGACCTTACGAGCTTTCTACAATATCATGATAAACATTTATGACTAAAGTTAAAAGATTTTAAGATATTTATACTCTGAGTTGTTTCCGAGGGGTTAAGAGTTTTTTTTTTTAGTATGCTACTTGTTTTAGGATGCTAGGTTTAAATTGGAATTTCTAATTATTCATGACCTTTGACTGCAGTGGATTCTAATCAAGGATGTTAAATGTTTTGTTAATTATGAGTATACATGCATGAGTTTTTTTTAATGTATATAAAAATATATATAAATAAGAAAAAAAAAAAAATACTATGATGTTTTAGGTGACCTCTCGGGGATAGTACAGTAAGCCCACAACACACTAGATAATTCATCATCCCAACTTCCTCCAAGATGATCGAGTCTAGTTTTAAGCCCCCTAATGATGACCCTGTTGGTGACCTCTGCTTGACCGTTGCTTTGAGGATAGGCCAAAGAGGTAAAAGCTTGTAGAATGTCATAACTAGAGTACCATTTCTGGATTTTTCTCCCTTATAATTGTCTTCCATTATCCAAGATAAGCTTATAAGGAATACCAAATCGACACACGATGTTTTACCATAGGAACTTGATGATCATCTACTTAGTTATCTTAGATAGCGCCTTGGCCTCCACCCAATTGAAAAAATAATCTACAGCTACTATAAGGAACTTTCTCTGACTGAATGCCATTGGAAAGGGTCATACAATATTCATGCCCCATTGGTCAAACGGGCAGGAGAAAATTAAGGTCTTCAATAGTTTCATGGGTCGATGCGGATTGTTTTGGTATTTTTGACATGATAAACAAGTGACTACTAGACAAACTGAGTTCTCTTGCAGAGTGGGTCGGAGGTACCCGGCTAGTAGAATCTTCTAAATGAGTGATCGATCGTTCAGATGGCTTCCACATGAACCTTGATACACTTCTTGTAGAATGTATTGTATGTCGTCCGACCTGACACACTTGAGCAGCAGACGAGGAAAGACTCTCTTGTATAAGTGATCTCCTACTAATGTGAACTAACCGTCTTCCTTATCATACGGGCTTATTCCAGACAGGTCGGTAGGATTCCTTGTTGGAGGAATGAAACCAAAGACGCTTACAAATCACTTTGTATTTCTACTTCGACTTGTCGCTCAATGTGAGATATCGATAATGTTTGCTCGACCGATTTATCCAGTGTCTAGGGACTTAGGGAACTAGCCAATTTCGCTAGCTCAACCACATACTGAATTTTCGATTGGGGATTTTTTTGTAGCACCACCTCTTGAAATCTCGCTTTTAATTTCTCGAATGCTTCTGCATACAACCTCAACTGGTCATTATTAATTTCAAGATTACTTGATAATTATTGAGCTGCTAGCTGAGAATCTGAGTAGATCAGGACTCGAAAAGCTCCTACATGCTTTGCTGTCTGTAGACCGACTATTAATGCCTCATACTCCACTTCATTTTTTGTGGCTCAATACTGTAGCTGAACGGACAGTTGCATTCTATCTTCGCGTGGGGAGTATCATAAGGATCTCGACCCCACTATACTACCGAGTGAATGATTCGTCCACATAAATTCTCTAAGTCTCCTTTGACTCAGGGCTTTGTATCTTCGTTACAAAATCGATTAAGACTTGAGCTTTGATGATTGATCAGAGTTGATATTGTATGTCATATTCACTTAGTTTTATGGTCCACTTGATCAATCTTTCCGAACCTCTGGTTGATAAGCAGCTGACCTAAAGTACTATTAGTTAATTTAATTATAGGATGAGAAAGAAAATAAGGGCGTAACCTCCGAGCGGCTAAGATTAACCCGTATGCAAACTTCTCGAGAGCAGTATAGTGACATTCAACGTCTTTTAATAAATGGATTAAGAAATATATAAGTTGTTGTTCATTGTCATCCTATTGTACCAACATCGATGCGACAACTCTTTCAATAGTAGACAAGTATACCTACAGTGGTTCGCTAGTTGTAGATTTTGCAAGTACAAGTAAAGAGGATAAATAATCTTTAAGCTCTTCTAGTGCCTTGTCACACTTGGCATCCCACTGGAACTTTATGGCTCGACAAAATATTTTAAAGAATCGTAGACTCCAATCGGATGACATTGAGATGAAACTTGATAAAGCTGTAATCCGTTCGTTCAGGTGTTGTGCTTCCTTCAAATTACGCAGCGAGAGCATGTTTTGGAGAGCCTTCACCTTACTTCGGTTGGCTTCAATTCCCCGCTCTGTTATGATGTAGCCAAGGAAGCATCCGCTCCTAGCTCCAAATAAGTTTAGCTTGAGTCTGTACCTCCTCAGGATTCAACATGTCTCTTCTATATCTACACATAAATCAGTAACTCAGAATGACTTGATTAGTATATCATCCACATATACCTATATGTTTCTGCTGATTTACCTTCAGAACACCTTATTTACAAGCCGTTAGTATGTTACTTCTGCATTCTTTAGTCCGAACGATATAACATTATGATAGTATGGTTCTTCAACAGTGATGAAACTAACCTTTTCTTAGTCTTATTTAGCAAAGGGATCTAATGGTAGCCCTGATATGCATCCAGCATGTATATCAACTCGCAGCCAACAGTTGAGTCTACCACCTAATCAATGTGTGGCAGAGGATAGTAATCCTTCGGGCATATTTTATTTGAATCTCTGAAATTCACAGGCACTCGCCACTTGTTCTCGAGCTTAGACACCAATACCACATTTGCTAATTAGCTCAGGAGTTATACTTCACGGATATGCCTGACTTCAAGTAGTTTGTCCACCTCAGCTCGGATAATTTGATTTTGCTCAGCTCCGAAATCTCTCTTCCTATCTTTAACTGGCCGAGCATCCAGGCAGACATGAAGCACATGCTCCATTACTATTGGAGAGATACTCGTGAACTCCTAAGGCATCCAAGCAAACTCGCTATTATTGTGCGTTAAGCAAGCGATCAACTCTGCTTTGTTCTTCCCTCTTAGATCGGCTACTACTTGAGTGATGGCCTCTGGTCGACTAGGATGGATTTGCAATTCCTCATTTTCTTTATAAACTAAAGTTGGGGGAGCTTCTTGAATAGCATTAACCTCTACCCGTTGAGTTTTCCGAGCGACACGAGCTTCAGCAATCACCACTTCCACATAGCACTTCCATGCCACCAGCTGATCTCCTTTTACTTCACTGACTGAGTCGTCTACGAGGAATTTAATCATCTGGTAGAATGTGAAGACGATGGCTTAGAATTCATTCAGCATCGGTCAACCCCAAATTACATTGTATGCTAAAAGTGCATCCACAATGATGAAGTTTGATCGATGAGTCATTATGAAGGGCTCCTCCCCAAGAGAGATAGTCAATCAGATTTATATAGTTGGCTACATATTATTGCCAGTGAACCAGTACAGAGGTGCTATTATTGGCTGGAGCTTGCTTTTATCTATCTGAAGTTGCTTAAATGCCTTCTTAAAACTGATGTTGACTGAGTTGTCTGTGCCAATAAAATTACGGTGAATGTTAAGTTGGCTATCACGACCTTAATAATTGAAGCATCATCATGGAATACCTTCACCCCTTCTAAATCTTTGGGGCCGAAATTGATGTCTGACCCACCCTTATGCCTTCTCTTGATTGCATCTGATTGCATGGATCTTCAGTTGGTGGGCGTGTGACTTCTTGCAGGATTGGAATCACTGTCGGTCAAGCCACCTACTGTCATACCAATGTTGACTCGGGCGGCGTTGCTACGATTTTCTTCTTCTTGCATCAACTGGCGAGGATGTTCTACATAGGCCCGAGTTGGTGCTCAGTTATTTTTTTGTTGGAGCCTTTGTTGGTTCTGATCGGCTCTCTCAGGGCTTCGCTTTGGTGGTCTATTCAGTTGATGATGACGCTGACGGCTAGGAGAAGGAGATCATTGGAAAAACCCCTGATTGGTTGGTCGACATATTTCTTGGTTACAATGATAACAATATTCAGTGTTGTGCATTCCCAACTAGTGGTAGATAAAAACATTAGAGTCCATTGGCAGGGCTTAGGGAATCGAGTCTTCTTGGGCTCTATATGTTGAACTACATTCAACTTCTGTTCGTGCTGATGCAATGGATGACCCAGTCGGGGTCCTTTAGGCGACATGGCAGGAGGGAGGGCTCGACACTCTAGAGCGGAGATGGGAACAGAAGGAGCAACCTCTCTCTTCCGAGTGAACTAAGCTTCTTCTACGTTAATATACTCGGAGGCTCGTCTGAGTAAATGATCACAGTCCTTCGGAGGTTTCTTAATGAAGGATCAGAAGAATTCGCCATCGGTGAGCCCTTGGGAGAAGATACTCACTAGAATTTCTAGGGTGGTCGAGGGAATATCTATGACCACTTGATTAAAATTTTTAATGTAGGCCCTCAACGTCTCATTGGTCTCTTGTTTAAGGGAAAACAATCTCAGTGTTGTCTTATGGTAGCGAAGACTGCTGGGGAAGTGATGAAGGAATGACTTGTGGAAATCCTTAAAACAGTAGATGGACTCGGTCGAGAGTTGATTGAACCATTTCTGTGCTGAGCCAGAAAGGGTGGTGAGGAACATTCAACACTTGACTCTGTCCGTGTATTGATGAAGGATAGCTATATTTTGAATTTGAGTAGGTGGTCCTTTGGGTTGATCGTTACTCCATATTCTCCGATCGACAGGAGTCGGAAATAACTCGGCAATTTATCTTCTAAGATTTCTTAGGAGAATGTCATGTTCGCTCGCTCGGGAGAGCTGCTGGCCATAAGAGCTTTACCTATCCTCAGGTCACGGACATGTGCATCTTTAGAAGACGATCCCTGGGGCCTTGCCGCTCGACCCATATCATCAAGAGGCGTGCAGAATAACACTCGATGATATGTGATCGGTGATGGGGGCACGGGTGGGAGGCAAGTCAAATTCACTGGTGCTTGCCGGAAGGCGACCGGAGGAGGATGGATCAGCTGGAAACTGGTCAAGCCCTCCACTCAAGTCACGCTCTCGGCCTGAGGACCAGTCACAGATATAGTTGGGTCGTTGGGAAGAGGACACAGTCGTTGCTTATTGTTGTTGCACCAATCTAGTCACCGGGCAGCTATGTGCAATTACAAGTCTTATTGCGACAAAGTTATTGTAGTGAGTCATCCAATCTTGTCTATCTTCACATTTCAGATGTAGGCAGAGTTTCCACAGACAAAAATCAAATATGATCCTGTTTGAAATTGATGGAGATGGTGCACTGGTAGGTGACTCTAGTGTTGACTGTGCGAAGACTCCAAGCTAGAAAAGATGAATGGTTCTGTATGTTCAAAGGGGCATTAACAACCAGGCCAAGGAGGGGGTCTCCAGCGCAGACACTTCGGTGCTTAAGTCAGTGATCCAATTGAAAGTGATGAACAATAAATGAACAATATATAGGATGAATAGTGGCTATGAGTATGTAAAGTTGTATAGCGTCACATCACATACCTGTGCCTGTAGATAGATACCCCCCTTTTATTGTATTGCTATTTGTTTATGCACGAATCTCAAAGTGTTTCCAATAAAGGATAGATCATAAAGATGCTTTGGCACATTTCTCAAAATGGATCCATAATCTCTGTGTTTGACAGGGTGGAAGCTTCAAATATACAACTTGCATATAGAATATTCTCTATCATATATAGTACAAAACGTCAAAAAGGAATGCGAGCCCGTTGGATTGAGGGGCCTTTAATATGCTTAACTAGCCAATTGACCAAGCCTCTCATGTAGTTTGATCAGATGTTGCTTACAAGAGCAACCCTGTCGGATTTGAGGAATGTTACCGAGGACCCATCCTTCGCTCGGTCTCTCTGTTTGGCACCAGAGTTTGGTTGACCAAAGTGTCCAGTTTGTCCGATCGGATCATAGGTCTGATCGGTTTGATCACTCGGCCTAAATAGTTAACCGTGCTAGTCCCAAGTGATGAAGTGGACCTCGTTTTGGATGACACTGATTTGTCTTAGAGTTTTACCAATACTGAGGGGTTCGGCATCCGACCGATCCAAGGGTACGGTTGGATGACCTCTCGGTCAGTACGATCGTCTGAGCTATCCCTAAGTGTTAACGTTTTTTTTTTTTAACTTTAACCATCATATCAGTCGATCTCCTAAACTTTGACCCAATTCGAGATCCACTTTATTCACAGCATCAGTAAGATATATTTGTGTTATCAGTTCGATCCAATTGATCGGTCCAATTTGAATAAGCTAGCCCATGCACATTAATTATATCCCATGATATTTAGTCGTTGAATCGAATGATGACAATAAGTACGTAATTAATAACAATAAGTACGTAATTAATAACCAATACTCCCAATCATTGGGCAAAATAAACAACCAAACACTAGTCTGTAATAAAATATACACTGGCCACCAAATTGTCTGCCTATGAAGCCACTGAATTCCGCATTCCAACGAGAATGACAGTGGTCAATTGTTTGCATTAATTTCATTCGTAGTACGTAGCAGAGCTAGCAAAAGACCCTCCCTAGCTGTTAGCTAAGCATCACGCGGTGCATGAGACTGCACTGCGAGGAGTTGTCTATCCACACAGACAACCGAAGAAAGGAATCATGGATAGGTCAAGGCCTCATCGTACCCCCAACCAACACACACAAACACTACTACTTCGCTCGCTTTCTCATGAAGCCCTCCACTGTTCCCTTCCCACTAGTAATTACTTCAACTGGCATAGCTAGATCATAAAGTTCCGCACCAACTCCCATTCCTTCCTTCTTTTTTGGCCTAACACACTTTTGCATATTTTTAACTGTTTTCAAGTAAATGATGAACAGTTTGGAGTAAAGGCCCTGTTCATTCTACATATATACATATGCAAGTTTTCACTTTCAGAGGTAATATGTAATTTCCTTTCCTTCTCGACTCTCTCCACCATGCTGGTGAAGTTGACAAATGGATCCACTTTTTCTATCCTCCTGATCTTTGCATTGCACTTGATGATTGCAGTGCAGGCCACCATGAGGTGCATGCTGATGAACTGACACTTGCCTCAGCAGAGGAGCTAGGGCTTACCAATGAACACTGATAAGACATATCTTGCTTCCATATCTCTCTTCCGCATAAAAATCAATAGACACTAGACCTGGCCATGTTTGAAAATTCCGATGCCCTTGCATTGGAAAAGGGTCCTGCTATTGCTCAGTCGCCTAACATTATAACACAGGAGAGAGAGAGACAGAGGCGAAAGAAAAACTAATTAATGAGGGTGTGGAAAGAAGAGATTGAGGGGGCATCATTGCTCATGAGCACCAAAAAAGATACGCTTCAGTTGAGCAGGGGAAGGTGATGAAGGAAATTGAAGAGTCAAATATTATTACGATTACTCAATATTGCTGCATATTCAATGAGAGAGTATAGCCGTGTTGAGCGGTAGCGTAGCTGCATCCTACACTACGCGCCCATAATGCACGCCCTGCTGCATGCATGCATGCGTACGTACCGAAGCAACATAAAGAGCTTCATGATGCTACTTTAATCTCTGGATTCCGGTTTGTTTCCATCATGTAAATACGATCTCCACCATGATGCTGCTGCTGCTTGCGGCTGCCTCCGTTTCTGCAAATTCTCTTCTCATTACTGCCGTTTCATATCAGCCCGATGCAGAGCACCCTGCATTGCCACTGGTGCAGCAAAACCTCAAGTTACCCTTGTTTTCTTTAATTTTTGTTTTAATTGTTTTGTTTTAAAACCATTTTTGTTGTCTTCTTGTGGAGCCATGTATTCGTATATCATGTTTTTAATATATGGATGGAGAAGACATGCATGACAAGATGCTTGAGGTTGCAATAACTTATCATTATTACTCCCATACTATGATTTCTCATGGAACAGCTTGTGGAGCACTGAGCAGCCATTCGCATCAAGTACACTGCCAAATAGATACAGCACCTCGCTACTCATCTTTAATTTATTAATATCACATGCAAATCTCTCGAGGAAAACAATAAATAAAATAGTACATTGCTAAATATCCATGAAGTAGTTTGGCTTGAGTATGGAATTAGACTAAGTGAGTTTTGATATTCTTGGAGGTGACAATACATGGAGATTAGGGCTGCTTATGTTAAAGCTAGCTCGTGGAAGAGTACTGAGGCAGATGTGATCTAAGGAGGTTTCTTGTTTCATCTTCCTCCCTAAAGGCTAAAGCTAGCTTCAAATTTCATGATTACTAGCATTCATTTTTACCTCTTCCTAAACTTCAAATATATTTTTTTTAGTTTTTGTTCTCTCTCTATTTCTTTTCATAGAGAAGGTATGGCGAGATGAATTAGTGCATGCATTTATAACTACTCCTTGAAGAAGTTTATAAAATTTGGATGCATTATATTAAAAAAGCCCTCAAATAAAAAACTACATATTATTTGTAATCATTTTGTCTTAATATTTCATAAATTCACAGGAGTTTATAATGTTTGACTAGTTTATAATGTTTGTTGACTAACGGTGTTCAATTATGTGCAGGGAAGAGATAGAGAAGAGAATAAATATTATTCGTGTGGGCAGTGGGGTAATGGTCATCATGATGATAATAACATATGTTATAGAATATTGTTAAATACAATAAAATATTGAATATGAGTAAATCAAATATATAAAAATAAAATGCAGGGAGCAAACATGATCCCCATGAAGCCCGGCCTTTGCACGCGCGCTCAGGTATTGAGCTTCAGGTCCCACACCTCCACCGACCCCGGACTCCATGCCCATTTTATTGCCATTCTCCATTTTTTTTAACACAAATAAAAAAATTCCTATATTTTTAAATCATATGAGTCAATTTTTTTTATATAAAAAAACCTCAATGCCAATCAGATTCTAAGTAAAATGATATAACTGTCATTCAATATTATTATCTTGTCCTGTATACATTAAATCAATAGTTATAATTTTACAACTATTACAATGTTAGGTAAATAGATAAATTCATATTGTAATGATTATAAAATTATAATTGTTACAGAATGAGTATTTTTAAATAAATTAAGTATATATTATAAGGACAATGTTAAATGGTTAGAATCAACTAAAAATACTTTTAAGATCATTATCAAGGATATTTAATTAAAATTATTTTTTTCATATTAATAATTAATTATAATTTAAAATTACATACATTACAATTCATTTTCTAGCTGTTTTTATTTATGTTATAATAGTTATGAAACTATGATTGCTATAACATTTAAAGTAATTACAAAACAATAATTGTTATGGTATGCTTGGTAAATTTAACATTTAATGCGTGTAAATCACAATAATTAGGGAAGAAAAAAAATCTTATTAAAAAGCTAACAAGAAAATTAAGAGAAACATGATAACTATGAACGAATCTACCTTCACTAGCTAGAGTGGAAAGGATTTCAAGAGAAAACAATAAGCTAATTCATCCAATAATCATAGTCGATCGAAGTGTTTTGCAATCTATTCAAATCAAACAAGGTCAATTCTTGGTGAACTTTTTGGAAGTTGAATCTGAAAAAGCCTTGTAGTGGCTCGTCTCGTCGTACTCCATTTGAACTACAATATTCAAACCTTTTTCAGAAGTACTTTTGAGTAAAATTTTCTCCTCGAACGCTGTCATCTTCTTGAATGCACTAAATTATTATTGCCAGCCTTGTCGCCTGATAATGATGATGATGGTGCCCTGTTACACCACAAACATATAAAGAATGTGGGTATTGCTAAACGGCCAGAATCTGGCCAGCTAGAATATATGCATGCATGCATATGCATGGGTATTTTAGTAATTTCATATGGCCGCATTAATTATATGCATGTCCATGCATGCATTTTAATTGGGAGATAGGGATTTCTAGCTGGCCAGATTCTGGCCAGCAAGATTTACTCAAAGAATGTTGCATGCAAGAACAGTAATTATTCTTACTGATGCACTTTTCACAGACTAATTAATCTTGCCCGGGTGAATACCAAGATAAAAAAGCGTATTGATCGATTCATGAAGAATTAATTAGTCCGTCATAATGAGTTCATCCGTCATAATCACCAACATTTAAAGTTGGGATCCGAGTGCAAAAATTATTTTGGTTGCTGGGTTTAGCTAGGGCATGCAAATTAAAGTAAGGAGAAAAAGCAGGGAATATTTTGGAGGCAGTGGCATGCATGCAAAGAGATTGGTGTCTCTGCTTCCGCAATGAGCTTGAAAACAGGCCTAGAGTTGAGCAAATTTAAATTGAATCCGATGCAGGAATATAGAATTGAATTGAAGTTTGCACACTCGTGTGTATTCTTTTGATGGGAATTCTGACGAAGGTGAAGAAAACTAGGCGAGGCGAGGGCATGGACGTGAGGAGAAAAAGCTCCCCGCTCTCTTTCTTTCATGGCGCCATGATAACTATTGCCTGAAAGTGAAGGATAGGGCATCCCGAGAGAAAGCTGGTTGGCTTTAGCTTTTAATAAGGACTGTGGAAACTGGAATGATCGCATCTTTTTCCTTATCACAGTCCACTGGTCAAGCCACAGCCAAGCCAACATGCAACATGGCAAAGTTTTTATGTTTACCATTCCGGTCAGGTACCAACGTTGAGAGGACGCTGCATGGTCGCTTTGTGATCCACTCCACTCCACTCCAGAAGGCTAATTATTATACAGAGACCTTTCACCTAAGTTCATCTTATGGTAACTTTAACCCTGTAATCTTTTTTGCCATATATCAAGAAATTTTGGAGTCAATAGTTTTTAAATAGTCGATGATGATGATGTTATAGTTAGAGGTGTTCAAATGGCCGGGCTGCCGTGGCCTACTTAGCCCAGCATGCTCCAACAGTTGGCCCCGAAAGGAGTGGATTTTCTAAACATGAATTCTAATCCTTATGAATTTAATGAAAGAAAATATGCTCAAGATATAGTTACATGGAAAATTATAGGAGAGCAGTATTCCGCTTTTTATAAGAGATTATTTTCAAGATTTAAACCTGTGACTTTTAGATTATAAAATAATAATTTTACCTTTGCGCTAAGGTTCCCTTTGAATAAATTAAAATGATGTTGGACAAAAATAAATAGGACTTGAATGCAACAAAATCATCATTCTCATTGAGTCATCTACGAAATCCAGATGCTAAGGGAGAAGATGATGCAGATCAATCTAATATGACTCCTTGAATTTCAAATAGTCATAGCCTCCATGACATAACACAGATGACTCCTTAAATTTCAAATAGTCATAGCCTCCACGACATATCACAGATGGTGGGCTTATGATATCTCTGGTCTAATGATTAGGGTCGATTCTCAAGAACTGGTAACCTGAGATTTACCCCATCATACGCCTAACACCTATGTATCTATATTTACTTTCTTCCATATACGTGAGGTCGACACTAAAAGGACGTTAAGATAACAAATTTATCCTTGAATTTTAAATGATCATAACTTTTGATTCGGGACTTAGAATCAGACTTTGTCTATGGTAATATATGCAGAATTTGAAAATCTACATTTGTTATAGGATTTCTATAATCATCAATTTTTGGACTCAAATTCCATCGTTTAGGCCCTTATCTGAGCCTCGAAATATTTTATTATAATTTTTTAATAATTTTTGTTTTTTTAAATATTTGTGGTATTCTAGTAATTATGGATCATAGTTAGTCTAAAACAACGTCTTGTTTTATTAATTTTAATTTCTGTCAAGAGTTTTTTTTTAAAAAGATCTTTTTTCTTTTTTACAAGATTGGAATTGAAGTACATATATTGGATTTTTTTTCTTTGTCTTAGGGTCTAAAGTCTATATAAATATTTGTCTAGTTGTATGAGGATTCATTCCTCAATTAATAATAAAGTTTTCTTTTTTAGCAAACAAACATTTTTTCTTCTTATTTTTTTTAGGTTCTCTTCTTGCCTTCTCTTCAATTCCTCTTCTCGTCAGCCTGCGGGATAATTACTACCCTTCCCGACATTAGTGGTATCAGAGTAAGGTGTAGATCCAATGGAAGATAGTCATGCTTGTGGTCGCGGTAGGTAGGTTTCGGCCGAGAAAGCCTCGTACTATGGTCGTATCTTTCATGACATAATGATGATAGAGGATTTACAGAGACAAGTCACAGACTTAACCCAAGTCTAACCGACGTGACGCGAATTATTGAGACTCATGGGCTTTCAGATCATGGGATCTCATATCATGGGATTTCAGATTGTGAATCTGAGTTTTCCTTTGAGAACCCTTATCACCAACAACAAGCTACATACTAGGAGCGTCGTGATTGGGACGAGCCCTATGGAGACCTCGATTTTGGGTTAAACTACCCAAATATTATGGTACGTTGTAAGCAGAGAGCTTCATTAACTGGATCAATGAAGTAGAGCGGATCTTCGACTATAAGCAAGTTCCAGATCGAATGAAGGTGAAGTTAATTGATATCAGACTCAAGGGATGAGCATCGACATGGTGGGAATAGATGTGTCGCTCATGAGATAGAAAGGGAAAATCTCAAATTACTAATTGGGAGAAGATGAAGAAGAAGATAAGGGAACACTTCCTTCCTTTTGGCTACACCCAAATTTTGTTCTAGTGACTCCACTCGTTGAGACAAGGTGCGAGATCGGTCAACGAATATACAAAAGATTTCGTCCAATTGGTTGCTTAAAATGACTTGTCCGAGACAAAGGAGCAGAATGTGGTATGACACTTAGGAGGATTGCGCCCTGGCCTTCCAAGATTGCCTCAGCTTTCATTTGTTCTTGACGGTTTCAGAGGCCTACTAGCGTGCACTGGTGGCTGAAAAATAATAGAATTAGGAACTAGGGGGGAGTAGTGACCAAAACAACAATTGTCAACTTCGCCCTTAGAATTCTCGTCCTTCATAGTAGCAGCCATAGCAGCAGTCACCACATGGTTACTCTAAGACCTCTATCAGATGTTATCAATGTGGTGAACATGGACATAGGGAGAACTAATACAGGAAACCTACTCATGCTGATCTGAAGGGAAAAAATTTATTGATCAAGGAAGACGTGATAGAAGATCCAATAACCATCGATGAGCTAGTATATGAAGTTGGCGACATGATATACGGTGATAGCCATGAGACTTTGGTTGTGCGCAATGCTAGGATCTTCGGATGGCTAGAGAGGGGGTGTGAATAGCCTCCACTAAAATACAATCGATTTCCTCACAAAACTTTGTTAGCACAGCGGAAATAAACAAAACAAGAACTGATGCAAGGAAAGAAGATCAACCAACACTAACAAAACGATGTACGAGGTTCGGGGATAACTTGCCCCTACTCCTCGGCGTGTCCGTAAGGTGGACGATCCCTTGATCTTTCGGTAGATCACACCCCGGACAAAATCCGGCTAAGTGTTTCTCCTTCTCGGTGGAGTAACCTCTCCACAAAAGTCACAGAATAGATTTGTAAAATAAAGCACAATGACTTACAGAGTTCAGTGGCTAAAGGATTGAGCAAATGAACTTACAGCCACGAAGTGAAAAACGCAAAGACAGAAGAAAGCTTCAGCCAAGAGCTCAACGACACAGCCTCTTGCTTGAGCGACAGAGAGTTTTTCCAGAACATTAACAAACCTCTCTTCTTCCTCCTTCTTATTCTACTTTCTCACTGTCCCGAATCACTGTCACCTGTGTCGAATCACTGCAACCAACTCAGGGCGACACTCTTCCTTCTCATCTGGTTCTCTGAACTCACACCAATACCATCCATGGTCTTCACTGGTGTCTCTGAGCTCGAACCAATGGGCAAGAGTCCAACTGATCGCGGCCAGTGAACGTTGAAGCTCGAATTGCATCACTTGCAGTGAAATACAGCATAAAGGGCGCTTGTTCTTATTCTTTTGATGGAGTTTCATTTGAAATTAACCAATGGCACGATACCTGCAACCTGCAACTTAAAAATCTCACAGTAGATAATTTGATCAGGTGAATCAGAAGTAAATAAGAAGTGAATCAGAAATATCAGAGAAGCAGCAGACACAAACGACATGTTGTGGATCGGTCAACAGATCGATCCATAGCTCTCTGGACTGATCAGGACTCATCCTGATCGGTCTGGGAAGAGTCTGATCGGTCTGTGGATCGATCAGCCTATGGGTGGATCGGTCCACAGACCGATCCCCCCTAGCGTTTTGAGTCCCAGCGCATCCCAGCGCTTCTTTCTGATCGGTCTGTAGACCGATCAGATAACCCACAGAATGCTTCTGTGTGGTTACTGATCGGTCCACAGACCGATCAGATAACCCACAGAACCTTTCTGTGTGGTTCCTGATCGGTCCACAGACCGATCAGATAACCCACAGAAACTTTCTGTGTGGTTCCTGATCGGTCACGAGACCGATCAGGTGACTCATGTATCACTGGATCGGTCTGCCGACCGATCCAGACAACCAGAGTATCGTTGGATCGGTCAACAGACCGATCCAATGTCCTTGTGTTAGTTTTAGAGCCTCTCATCCCTAAACCCTAACGTCTTCCTGGTCCAGAGAACGAGCTACCAAGCCCTCTCTGACCTAGTCTGGAGAACGAGCTGCCGAGCCCTCTCCGACTTCGTCCGGTCAAGAGAACGAGCTACCGAGCCCTCTCTGACCTAGTCCGGAGAACGAGCTGCCGAGCCCTTTCCGACTTCGTCCGGTCCAGAGAACGAGCTACCGAGCCCTCTCTGACCTAGTCCGGAGAACGAGCTGCCGAGCCCTCTCCGACTTCGTCCGGTCCAGAGAACGAGCTACCGAGCCCTCTCTGACTTTGCATGCCAAGTATCCGTACTTGGACTTTTCCTCTCCTCATGATCAACCTTGATCATCAATTAGTCTGAGTTTACTTAATATCTGATATAAACTTAAATCAGTGTCAACATCAAAACAACAGCCAGGTCAGACTGTATCAACAATCTCCCCCTTTTTGTTGTTTGACAACACGATTTAAGTTTAGATCAGAAATGTTCATATTTCCATATTTCCCTAATTTTAGGGGAATCAAGATCCTCCCCCTAAGACTGATACAACACCATGTAAGGATAGGGGAATCAAGGTCCTCCCCCTAAAGCCAAACTTTCATTTATCTCTAAACTTAGTTATTCTCTCCCCCTTTGTCAAACACCGAAAAGGTGCGAATTAGGTAAGAAAACTTTAAAAGACTCCCCCTTAACCCATACTGTCTTTTTCTTAATTCACCTAGAACACCCTCTAAGTTTATTATAAGACAGTGATAAAGAAATAAGAGACATACCAGACATGGCATATGAACAGCATATTAAAAACCAATAAGGAGTGAAACATGACAAGAAAATGAACAGCATAAATAGATGAAAGCAGCAAATATCCAGGTCTGACATAAAAATCCAACAACCAACATCCAAAACATAGACAGTCAAAATGACATCATGGAACAATGTATATCAATAAGCTTCCTCATCATGAGGAGCATCAGCATCATCAACGGGAGGAGTGGGTCCCTGAGGTGGCATGCCGCTGCTCGAGGATGGATAGCCCGGGAAATCCTGCGGAGGTGGGTATCTGGCCATCCAATCCATAATCGCCTGATGTGTCACCCGCTGCTGACTGCGTAAATCATCGTAGCGCTGGTCAATCCGGACGCGCAGCCCATGAAGCTCAGTAACCAGCAGCTCATCGTGCCGATCAAAGCGACTCTCCAGCTCGGCGATCTGCCAGCGCAGATCAGGATCGACCTCTCCATCGTCAGCAGCAGGAGGAGCAGCAACAGGAGCAACCTGTCGTGGAGGTCCCCGTGATAACTCACCTAGTACCCTCCCATCCTTCCACCGAATGCCCCCATTTTGTCCTATGATTCCAGACTTGGAAAATGCCCGCTTCCCAAGTCTGCAATCCTGTCTGACCATCTTGACTATTCTACCCTTAGAGACATCAATCTGAAGGGTCTCGAGCCAATCTGTAATTATATGCCCATAAGGCATATAAACAGTGTAGCCGCTCGGCTCACTATAGGAGATGATCGAAGAGTAGATGCTAGATATGATGTCAAAGTCGAGACGCCGACGCAATCCATAAAGCATCAGGCAATGATATGGTCGGATCTCAGACAATGGTTTAGACGTGATAGGTAGAAGGCAATTTGTGATAATTTTAAAAAGAATGTAGTCTTGAGGAGATAATCTCAAGGCTGCAAAAGTAGGAAAGTCAACATCTAGCTCATCAAGGCCACCCGGTCTAGGATGTCTGAAGAAGTACTCATAAATATCGTCAGATGAGATATCAAAGGGTGGAGGTAAAGGATCTGGTAAATCAGGAAATATCGAAAAGACATTACCGGAACACCTCCGACAATCGAGATATTCAAAGAAGGATGAGAAACTGAAATCAAGAGTCCGCTTAGCAACTCTTGTTTTATAACCTACATCATTAGGAGTCTGATGAAGGTTGTTATAAAACTCAGAGACCAAGTCATAGTTGATATCCCGTTCTAAGTAAACAAGTGAGTCAAGTTTGTAGTAGGCAATGATTTCAGACACAGTTGGACAAAATTTGTCCATGAATCTACGATCTACAGACCTACAAGGGAGTAATTTAAAAGTTCTTTGTCTAAAAGCTTCCTCAAAATTGTGGTTCGGAAATCTCCCGGAAACAGATGGTTGAGGTCGGGAAGGAGCCTTAGACTTCGACTTCTCAGGTGACTTAGAGGTCCCCTCACCCACTGGTTTCTTTCTAAGAGCTAACAAAGTGATATAATGGGGCAAGTAAGTGAGCACCGGAGCCACCCAAAAAAAACCACAGATATGGTTAGAAATGAGACCGAAATGCCAAGTTCTAGAGAAGTAAGGAGTTACCTTGGTGCCATTGAAGTTTTGGCTAGAGCTTTGGCTAGGGTTCCGGCGTGCAAAGAGAAGAGAGGAGGTGAGGTGTAGGGAAGAGTCGGCTAGGGCTTCCGCGTGAAGAGGGAAAAGAAAGGATCGGGAAGTTTTAAGGGTTTTCTGATGGGTGTACAGTTGATGAAATGATCGGACGGCTGCCCGATCAGGAGGTATCAGGAGCCTCCTGATCGGTCCATGGACCGATCCAGGAACATCCTGATCGGTCTGTAGACCGATCAGGAGACGATCAGTACTCGCTGATCGGTCCCTGGACCGATCAGGGAACTTCCTGATCGGTCGGTAGACCGATCAGAGAATGATCAGTGGCCTTATGTACCGGATTGATCTGATCGGTCTCCGGACCGATCAGGGAACTCCCTGATCGGTCTGTAGACCGATCAGAAAGTGATCAGTAGTGCGTGCCAAGCTGACCTGATCGGTCCGTAGACCGATCAGTGTCTGATACTTAGATCTTCTCCAGTAATTTCAGTAACTGAAATTCGCAATTTCAGTAACTGAAATTCATAGAGATGTTCGATAGTTCGTGGAAGTTTCTCTAGGAAAACTTCCAAGTTCAGAACTTAGAACCTGGAGGATCTACAAGCATAACGATTACCTAAAAACTATGGTCTGAACTTGTTTTTAGCCCTAACATTGCACACATTTAGAAAACAGGCAACTTAAGGCTTGCAAACTGAAATTTTCGACCTTTGTTATGTTTAGTTTCAAGTTTGTCAAAATATAACCAATCTTGCTATCATTCTTTCAAGGACTTGTCCTAGTATCAATCAAAATCATGAGAAGCATCGTTCAAGTGTATCAAACAGTCCATCAACCAAAGTTTCATAATTTCTAGGTAAAGGTCCAACCAAGTTTCCTTGGTTGGAATATATGAGTAAGATCTAGGAACCAAATACACATGAATTATGTAATGGTCTTCCTCATACTCAATTTATGTCTCTTCAACCTAATTATTCAAGGGATGCATGATACATTTTGAATAATTCGACTGATCCTAGCATCTCACCCCATTTCTAGAAAACAAAAATCATTTGTTAAACCTTATAGTTTGTGTGAGATGTTCCCAAGTTGCCCAAGTTAATTTCCCTATTTCTCTTGTTGTTTTAATTGTCCTTATTGATCATGATGAAGTCCTAATGGCCTATTGAGCCAAACATATTCTCAATTCTCTCCTCAAATGACTAAATTCATTTTCCGGAAGAGGTTTGGTGAAAATATCGGCTAGGTTTGACTTTGACTCAACATAGGTGAGTGCAATGTCTCCCATAGCTACGTGATCTCTAATGAAGTGGTGACGCACTTTAATATGTTTGGTCCTTGAATGATGGACTGGGTTTTTTGTTAGGTTTATTGTGCTGATGTTGTCACACAACACTTGCACTCCCTTATATGAAAGTCCATAATCTTCTAGAGTGTGGATCATCCACAATAATTGTGATACACTCTCTCCCATGGCAATGTATTCAGCCTCGGTCGTGGAGAGAGCAACACAATGTTGCTTCCGACTTGACCAACTAACTAATGATGAACCTAAAAATTGGCAACCCCCACTAGTGCTTTTCCGATCCAATTTGCACCCAGCGTAATCGGAGTCGGTATAACCTATCAAGTCAAAAGACTCCGTGCGAGGGTACCATAGACCTACTCTAATTATGCCCTTAAGGTATCTCAGAATTCTCTTAACTGTAATTAAATGAGATTCCTTGGCACAGACTTGATATCTAGCGCACATGCCCACAGCAAAAAGTATGTCCGACCTACTAGCTGTGAGATATAGAAGACTACCAATCATGCTTCTATATTGCGTTAGATCAACTGGTTTTCCACTCTCATCATTGTCTAGGCGAGTGCTTGTCGCCATTGGAGTGGATACTTCCTTAGAGTCACTCATTTTGAATTTCTTGAGCATCTCTTGAGTATATTTTGTTTGATGGACATAAATACCATCTCGAGTTTGTTTGATTTCAAGTCCAAGAAAGAATGTCAATTCTCCCACCAGACTCATCTCAAACTCACTTTCCATGTGAGTGATAAATTCATTCAAATAACCCTTGTTATTTGAGCCACAAATTATGTCATCGACATATACCTGGGCTACAAATATGTTTTCACCATCTCTACGCAGAAATAGTGTTGGGTCTATTTGACCTCTCACAAAACCCTTTTCTAATAGGTAAGTTGACAACCTTTCGTACTAAGCTCGAGGTGCTTGTTTAAGCCCATAAAGAGCTTTCTTGAGCTTGTACACGTGGTTTGGAGCTTCGGTATTCACAAACCCCGGTGGTTGTTCAACATAGACCTCTTCTTTAATGAAACCATTTAAGAAGGCTGATTTAACGTCCATTTGATAGAGCTTGAAACCTCTATGTGCAGCAAAAGCTAGCATTAAACGAATGGACTCTAATCGAGCCACGGGAGCATAAGTCTCATCATAATCGAGGCCTTCGACTTGACTATAGCCCTTGGCTACAAGTCTTACCTTGTTTCTCACTACTTCTCCCTTTTGGTTTAACTTATTTTTGAAGACCCATTTGGTTCCAATAATGGTGGTCTTCTTAGGTCTAGGAACTAAGTCCCACACTTGGCTCCTTTCAAATTGACCTAACTCATCTTGCATAGCTATGATCCAATCAGGATCGTGCAATGCCTCATCAACTAATTTTGGTTCGATTTCTGAGATCAAGGCGACCTCATTAGACTCATTTCTAAAGAATGACCTAGTCCTAACCCCTTGTTGAATGTCTCCCACAATCTGGTCTTGGAGATGACTAGAGTCTATCCTTGATTGCCTTGGTGTCGATGGTGCCTCATGAGTGATCTCACTAGACACGGGCAAGGGCTCAGTATCAGGTAAAGGATCAGACTGAGCTCTCTCTTGCCTTTGCTCATCGTCATCGGAGTCAACTTCGACTCTCTCTATGTTTTGATCATTTAAACTTAGATTTCTAAGTTCAAATTGAATTTCTCCTACATCTCTTGATTGATCATTTGATTCAGGGATTTCTTCAAATGCTACATCCGAGGACTCTTCAATCAATTTAGTCCTATTGTTGTAGACTCGATAGGCTTTGCTGGTTAGAGAGTACCCGACTAGTATCCCTTCGTCAGCCTTAGCCGTGAACTTTCCAAGATGATCCTTGGTGTTCAAGATAAACACCTTACAACCAAACACCCTAAGATGTTTAATTGTAGGGGGTTTCCCAAACCAAAGTTCATGGGAAGTCTTTCCTAAAAACCTATGTATCAGGACTCGGTTTTGCACATAGCAAGCGGTATTTACCGCTTCAGCCCATAAGTAGCTCGGTAATGAGTACTCATTGAGCATGCTTCGTGCAGCCTCTTGCAAGACTCGGTTCTTTCTCTCCACAACCCCATTTTGTTGTGGGGTCCTTGGAGTAGAGAACTCATGCCTATATCCTTTTTCTTGACAAAATTCTAAAAATCTATAGTTTTGAAATTCTCCACCATGATCACTTCTAATTGTTTTAATTGTTGTTGATTTTTCATTTTCAGTTCTTCTACAAAAAGAAACAAAAATATCTATGGTTTGATCCTTATTTTTTAAAAAGAAGGTCCATGTATATCTAGTAAAATCATCAATGATCACTAAACAATATCTACTCCCATTCAATGAAATAACATTGCTGCAATCAAACAAATCCATATGCAATAAATCTAAAGCAGTAGATGTACTTACAGCGCTTTTACCTTTATGAGCCGCTTTCGTTTGCTTACCCTTTTGACATGCATCACATAATTTTGTCTTTTGATACTTGATGCTTGGTAAGTCTCGCACTAAACCTTTGTTGGCCAGCTTTCGAATGTTCTTCATGTTTACGTGGGCCAATCTTCTATGTCACAGCCATGATTCTTCTTCTTTTGACATGAAACACTTAGCAGAGGCATTAGTAGCACTTTTAAAGGATACTTGATAAATGTTGTCTACCCTTGTGCCTACTAGTACCGTGTCAAGTGTATCAATGTGTTTGACCAGACATTGACTTGAATGAAACTCAATTGTGTAACCCGTATCACACAATTGGCTGACACTTAGGAGATTAAAAGTCATCCCCTTGACTAGAAGGACATTTTTGATTTGAAGACATTCGGATATTTGAATATCTCCAACTCCTATAACCTTAAGGCTACCATTATTACCAAAGGACACATTACCTCTATTTTTATTTTGAAGGGTAGTAAAGAGTGACTTGTCCCCGGTCATGTGCTTGGAGCATCCACTATCAACAAACCAAGTTGATAGATGCTCCCCCTTGACAAATGCCTACAAGACACGAAAGATAGATGTTTTAGGTACCCAAATCTTGGGACCTAATGCATCTACAATGAAAGACCTAGGAACCCATGCCTTGGTCACACCCTTCCAAGTCTCATGAACCCTAGAAGCATGTGATCTATGAAATTGGGTTCTAGATACTAAGGAAATGAAACTAGACTCCTTAGGTTGGTATCCTAATCCAGCCTTGTTGTAGACCGCCCTTTGGGCATTTAGAATCATATCTAAGGTCTTAGAGCTAGTTGAGAATTTCTCAAGCATTTTCTTGAGTTTCTCAACTTCACTCTTTAGGGCATTATTTTCATCCTCAAGAAGCTCTTGATGAAGGTCATCAACCTCATCTTCCCTAAGAGTCTTCAAGTGTTCTACTTCTTCTTTTAATAATTTGATTTCAGTTTTTGATTTCTTAAGCAGTGTAGATAAATGAGCAATAGTCTTATAGCATTTTTCTAAATGTGGAGAGGTTACCTCTTCATCATCCGAAGATGATGAAGCCGCAGTTGATGTATCACTTCCGGAGTCCGATTCCTCCCTTGCCATGAGTGCTAATTGACGAGTGGTTTTCTCCTTCTCTTCCTCCGATGAGCTTGAAGAGGATTCATCCCAAGAAGCTTTGAGAGCTTTCTTCTTCTTGGCCCTTTCTTCCTTCTTCTTGAGTTTCGGACACTCGCTCCGATAGTGTCCTTTCTTGCTACACTCATAACAAGTAACGTTAGTCTTATCAATATTTTGATCAATAGACTTACCTTTCCCTTTGTATCTTCGGCTCTTTCTCATGATTCTTCTCACGAAGTTGGCCATCTCGCTTGATGATGATCCTCCTTCATCATCGGACTCGGAGGAGGATGAGGATGTAGAAATTTCTTTCTCCTTCTTCTTTTCTTTCTTCCTCCTTCCATCCTTGCTCTTTTCTCCTGCAACTAAAGCAATACCTTTCTCTTTTTGACCCTTGTTAGCAAGCTCATGAAGTTCCATTTTACAAAAGAATTCATCTAACTTAACAATTGAGAGGTCCTTGGAGACCTTGTAGGCATCTACCATAGATGACCACAAGGCATTCCTTGGAAAAGCTTTGAGAGCGTACCTTACGAGATCACAATTTTCTAAGCGTTCATCCACGGAATGAAGACCATTGATGATCTCCTTGAACCTCCCGTGTAGTTCACTTACCGTTTTGTTCTCCTTCATGGTGAGATTTTTGTAGTTGATTTAGGAACAAGTCTCTCTTGGCGATCCGAGAGTATCGAGTTCCTTCTTGGAGCTCGATGAGCTTGTTCCACAAATCCTTTGCACTCACGAATGGACCTACCTTGACAAGCTGATCCTTGGCTATTCCACATTGTAGTGTGACCACCGCCTTGGCATCGGCTTGTCCTTTGCGAGTTTGCTCGGCGGACCACCTTGACGACTCTAGTTCCTTACCTTCTTCATCCTTCGGAGGTGTGAAACCTTCCTTGACAGAGAACCACATGGAGATATCGGTCTTGAGATAATACTCCATACGACTCTTCCAATATTGGAAGTCTGCTCCATCGAAGTAGGGTGGACGATTGGTGCTAAAACCTTCCTTCATAGCCATCTTCTTGCTCTTTAGGGTGTTAATCCGGATGAAGAGCGCCTTGCTCTGATACCACTTGATAGGATCTTCGGATGGCTAGAGAGGGGGGTGTGAATAGCCTCCACTAAAATACAATCGATTTCCTCACAAAACTTTGTTAGCACAGCGGAAATAAACAAAACAAGAACTGATGCAAGGAAAGAAGATCAACCAACACTAACAAAACGATGTACGAGGTTCGGGGATAACTTGCCCCTACTCCTCGGCGTGTCCGTAAGGTGGACGATCCCTTGATCTTTCGGTAGATCACACCCTGGACAAAATCCGGCTAAGTGTTTCTCCTTCTCGGTGGAGTAACCTCTCCACAAAAGTCACAGAATAGATTTGTAAAATAAAGCACAATGACTTACAGAGTTTAGTGGCTAAAGGATTGAGCAAATGAACTTACAGCCACGAAGTGAAAAACGCAAAGACAGAAGAAAGCTTCAGCCAAGAGCTCAACGACACAGCCTCTTGCTTGAGCGACAGAGAGTTTTTCCAGAGCATTAACAAACCTCTCTTCTTCCTCCTTCTTATTCTGCTTTCTCACTGTCCCGAATCACTGTCACCTGTGTCGAATCACTGCAACCAACTCAGGCGTCGCCAATCACTCTTCCTTCTCATCTGGTTCTCTAAACTCACACCAATACCATCCATGGTCTTCACTGGTGTCTCTGAGCTCGAACCAATGGGCAAGAGTCCAACTGATCGCGGCCAGTGAACGTTGAAGCTCGAATTGCATCACTTGCAGTGAAATACAGCATAAAGGGCGCTTGTTCTTATTCTTTTGATTGAGCTTCATTTGAAATTAACCAATGACACGATACCTTCAACCTGTAACTTAAAAATCTCACAGCAGATAATTTGATCAGGTGAATCAGAAGTGAATCAGAAATATCAGAGAAGTAGCAGACACAAACGACATGTTATGGATCGGTCAATAGACCGATCCATAGCTCTCTGGACCGATCAGGACTCATCCTGATCGGTCTGGGAAGAGTCTGATCGGTCTGTGGACCGATCAGCCTATGGGTGGATCGGTCCACAGACCGATCCCCCCTAGCGTTTTGAGTCCCAACGCATCCCAGCGCTTCTTTCTGATCGGTCTGTAGACCGATCAGATAACCCACAAAATGCTTCTGTGTGGTTACTGATCGGTCCATAGACCGATCAGATAACCCACAGAATGCTTCTGTGTGGTTCCTGATCGGTCCACAGACCGATCAGATAACCCACAGAAACTTTCTGTGTGGTTCCTGATCGGTCACGAGACCGATCAGGTGACTCATGTATCACTGGATCGGTCTGCCGACCGATCCAGACAACCAGAGTATCGCTGGATCGGTCAACAGACCGATCCAATGTCCTTGTGTTAGTTTTAGAGCCTCTCAGCCCTCTCTGACCTAGTCCGGAGAACGAGCTGCCGAGCCCTCTCCGACTTCGTCCGATCCAGAGAACGAGCTACCGAGCCCTCTCTGACCTAGTCAGGAGAACGAGCTGCCGAGCCCTCTCCGACTTCTTCCGGTCCAGAGAACGAGCTACCGAGCCCTCTCTGACCTAGTCTAGAGAACGAGCTGTCGAGCCCTCTCCGACTTCGTCCGGTCCAGAGAACGAGCTACCGAGCCCTCTCTGACTTTGCGTGCCAAGTATCCGTACTTGGACTTTTCCTCTCCTCATGATCAACCTTGATCATCAATCAGTTTGAGTTTACTTAATATATGATACAAACTTAAATCAGTGTCAACATCAAAACAACAGCCAGGTCAGACTGTATCAACACGCAAGAGTTCACTCACTCCCAAAGGCGATTCAGGGGATAAAATGGTTGAGAGCCAATATTTTTCATACTATCTACACTGTCACAGATAAAGTTTGTAAGATAATCATCGACAGTGGTAGTTGTGAGAATGTAGTATCTGAGGAGACTATTTGAAAATTATAACTAAAGACAGACCATTACCTTAAGCCATATAAGTTATCTTGGCTGAATAAAGACAGCGAGGTAACAATAGATAGGTGATGTCTAGTATCTTTTCAATTGGTAAAAAATATTATGATAGTGCTTAGTGTGATCTAGTGGCCATGGACGCATGTCATGTTAACGTCGAACAAAATATGTATATTATTCTGGGGTGTGAAGTTGCAGAGGGATTAACAAGCAAACAAGAGAGAAGTAACACAAAAAAGAAATAACATAAATTAGGTTTAAACCTGATATGAAATCAAGTGCGTAAAGAAAAGAGGTGTAGCCATAATATGACTTAAACGAAACCAATTGGTTCAATATCAAAATAACTTGTCCTAAACATAATCTAAACATAGGTTTATATAACTCTCAAAACTCTTAAAAAAATATAAATGAAAAAAAATAATCAACTAAACTTATTCTTTAAGATTTAGGATAAATTAACTAACAAAATTTATTTCCAAAGATTTAGGATAAATTAACTAATAAGACTTAGTTTCCTAAGATTTAAGATAATATTAAATATAATTAAGAAAAAAAAAACTAAACTTAATTAACAGATAACTAATTAAAAACCCCTAAAAGATATAAATCTAAATACTTTGGATTCTCTCCTGCATCACATGTACTGTTAGGGTGACCTTGGCAGTATAATCTTAGTGTTCACAATGGATGAAAGAATACTTATACTCTTTATATCAAGGGACAGAAGATTGTATTGGTGTCGTGGCAAGAAGAAACCACTCTAATTTTGACAGCTAAAACTACTAATCTACTTTCTTTGTCCAGGTTTTTAGATGAGATGGCACATGGTGACATTGTCTATGCTTTGTTACCATGCCAGAGTACTGTCCAAGCCATAGACATAGAGCTACCAGCTGAAGTGCAGTAGTTGCTAATGGATTTTGATGAATTAGTGTCAGAGGACCTTCCTTCTAGGCTACCACCTATGCTAGATATTCAACATCAGATTGATTTTGTTCCAGGGTTGAGTTTGCCTAATCGACCAATATGTCAACTTAGTCCTAAGGGAGCTGAGGAATTATAGAACCAAGTGGTGGAGTTTCTGGAAAAGGGCCACATTTGTGAGAACATGAGTCCTTATGTTGTTCCTGCCCTACTAGTGCCAAAGAACTTGGTCTCATGGCATATGTGTGTTGACAGCTGAGCCATCAACATGATTATAGTGAAATACATGTTTCCAATTCCTCGTTTGGATGATATGTTGGATCAACTATCTAGTTTTTGTTAGTATTTAGCCCTAAGAGCCAATTATGAGATGATTAGGCTTTTTGAGTTACTAATTGAGTTAGACTTAAATGAATCCACTCATTAGATTGAGTCCAATCCGAATTAGACACATTGGATTAATGGGTTAGACTCATTAGGTATTGGGTTAATGGTTAATCTAATATAATAATCCAATAATAATTTAACCCATTAAGAGGAAGACCAAGAGATAAAAAAAACCTCTTGGTATTCATTGGATGAATATAAATAGGATTTTTGATGGAATTTTCATTAGATGAAAAATTGGAGTGACTCTTGAGTTTCTCCTTCTTCTTCCTCCTTCTTCCTTCTCTTGGTCGAAACTCACCTTGTGGCTGCTAGTACAACCAAAGGTTGTTCTCTTCTCCACTTCATGAGTTCATGAGATGGACAGTACGAAATACTTGTTTGTGTGGATACCATTAGAGGTGCGGGCGTGTGATCGTTCTGAGATCCAAGTTGTCGGGAGTTCATGTACACACACCAAAGGTATAACTCCCTCTAATCAAACTTAGTATATGCCAGTTTTTCTTTTGTATGAATCTTCTGGAGAGGATCTAGTAAATTTTTTGCTGATCTTTTCGTGTGTTTAGCGCACTAGATCCCTATAGTTTTAGGGGGTTCTCAAAAATTAATCTTAAAAGCGGATACCACTAGATCAAAATAAGATCGAGAGAATGGAAGATAACATTCAAGACACAACATGAGCTTTATGAGTGGATGGTCATGCCTTTTGGATTGTCTAATGCCCTAACACATTTATGAGGTTTATGCATTAGATCTTGTAGACTTTCATGGGAAAGTTTGTTGTGGTTTACTTTGATGACATTCTCGTCTATAGTCCAACATAGGCATCACACTTCTATCACCTCCGTACTATTTTTGAAAATTAAAAACAAAGTGCTGTCAACAAGAAGAAGTGTTCTTTTTTTACAATATAAGCCATCTTTCTTAGCTTTATTGTGTCTACTAATGGTGTGCACGTAAATCAAGTGAAGATAGACACAGTCTTGGAGTGACCTTGTTGAGGACCTTGCACGATGTTAGAAATTTCCATGACTTGGCTTCTTTCTACTTCCGGTTCATCAAAATTTTAGCACTCTGATTGCTCCCATTACCGAGTGTCTCAAGGGATGAGATTTCAAGTGGTTTGAAGAAGCAAAGTCTAGTTTCCAACTGGTCAAGCAGAAGATGATAGAAGCATAAGTTCTGGCACTTCCTGATTTTAACAAAGTATTTGAGGTCAACTGTGATGCATCTAACATCAATATAAGAGGTGTTTTGAGGCAGTTAGGGCGACCAGTTACTTTTTTCAGTGAGAATTGATCAGATCCAAGAAGAATTATTCTACCTATGACTTGGAGTTTTATGTCATTGTTCAGTCCTTAAAGCATTAATGTCACTACCTAGTACAGAAGGAATTCATCTTGTTTATCGATCATGAAGAATTGAAGTACATCAATGGTCAATACAAGCTGAACAGGTGGCATGCTAAGTGGGTGGCTTACTTACAAGAGTTCACCTTTACACTGAGACACTAAGTTGGAAGTCTGAATCGTGTTATAGATGCCTTGAGTCATCATTCTTCATTACTCACCAGTCACCACCATGAGTACCAACGTTGCATGCTTTGAGGTTTTTCTAGATACGTACGTAGTTGACCCATCATTCGGTAGGATATTCTAGGAGGTACATGATAGACACCAATATGATTTTATTTTACATAATGTCTATCTATTTCATGGGTTACAGTTGTGTGCTCTAGATTATTCTCTAAGGAAGCAGATCATGAACGAGCTTTATAATGAGGGGCACTTCAGATTTGATAAGACATTGACCCTCATCTCTGTCGATTTTTTATTGGCCTAAGTTGACTAGCGATGTGGCCTACTTTATAGGCTGGTGTTCTATATGTCAGTGATCTAAGGGGGTGCTCACTAATATAGGCGTATACACTCCCTTACTTGTCCTTGAAGCTTCTTAGTTCGATATCATCATGGATTTTGTATTAGGATTACCCCCACACACAACTAACCTCAGATTCAGTTCTTGTTGTAGTTGACATATTTTCAAAGATGACACATTTCGCAGCTTGTAGGAAGACTATGGATACTATCCGGATTGCCCATCTTTACTTCAAGGAGATAGTGCGTTTACATGGAATTCCTCGGTCCATGACTTCAGATTGAGATACCAAGTTCACAAGTCATTTTTGGAAGAGATTATGGGGAAAATTAGACACAGTTGAACTTTAGCAGTGCCTACTACCCTCAAATAGATGGACAAACTAAGGTGGTGAATTAGAGTCTGGGCAATCTTCTAAGATGTCTCATAGGAACTAAGATAAAGCAATGAGACTTGACATTACCTCAAGAAGAGTTCACCTACAACCGATTGAGAAATATGACCACAGGTTTGAGTCCTTTCGAGATTGTCTATGGGTAGAATCCATCGGGAGGATTTGGACTTAGCTCATGTTCCATATGTAGGACGATTTAACCCTAAAGGAGATGAGATGGTAGAACATCTTTAGAACATTCATGAGCAGGTGAAACTGATAATTCTAGATAGAAATACGTATAAAACTCAGGTTGATAGTCATCATCGTCAGGTACTTTTTAAGGATGGAGATTTTGTCTGAGTTATTTTAACTTGTGATTGTTTCCCTATTGGCGAGTACAATAAATTAAAGGATCAGAAGATTAGACCGTGGAAGATACTATAAAAGATCAATAACAATGGCTATAGGTTATACCTTCCTAGTCATCTGAAGATGTCTGATGTCTTCAATGTGAAGCACTTGACTCTTTATTCGGTGGATGTTGATGATGCTACTATGAACTCGAGAGCGGGTTCTTTTCAACTCAGAGAGACTAATGCAGGATCAAACCAACATGACCCCTTGAATTTTAAATAGTCATAACTTTTGACTTGGGACTCGAAATCAAGCTCTATCTGTGGTTATGCATGCAAAATTTGAAAATCTATATGTTACCTGGGTACCTATAACGATCAATTTTTAGTCTCAAATTTCATCATTTAGGCCCTCATTCGAGCTTCCGAAGATTTTATTACTATTTTTTAGTAATTTTGTTTTTATGATTCTTATGATATTTTTAGTAATTATGAGTCATAGTTAATCTAAAACAACGTCCTGTTTTATTAATTTTAATTTCTGTTAAGAGGCTCCTAGGGTGTAGTATAGACAGTGGGCACATGACATCTCCGGCGTAATAGTCAGGAGTCAATTCTTAGGAACTAATGACCTTAGATTTACTCCACCATGTATCTAACTCCTATGTACATATATTGACCTCCCTCTATATCTGTGGGACTTTCATTATGGGGCTGTTAAGGTAGTAGATCTATCTTTTTTTTTAATTTTTGTCAAGAGATTTCCTTTTCTGGAAACATCTCTTTTCTTTTTCTATAAGATTGGAATTAAGGTGTATATATTGAGATTTCTTTGTTTTCTTTATCTTAGGGTCTAGAGTCTATAAAAATAGTTATATAGTTGTATGATAATTCATCCCTCAATTAACAATAAAGTTTTCATTTTTTAGAAAATAGCGGATTTTCTCCTTGTTTCTTCAAGTTCTCTTCTTGTCTTCTCCTTAATTCTCAATTCTCGTTAGCTCGTAGGATAATAGCTATCCTAACCAACGTTAGAAAAAGAATAGGAGGGTAGATATTCTGTATAAACAGGGAGTAGGGTGATAGTGTCATACTGTTCTCATCAATGGAGTGGAGAGATCTCGTGATGCCCTATCATACAAGGACTATACCCTATATATAAGAATGAAGCTCTAATTATGTTATCACTCCATTAATAATGACAGAATACGTTAATGGGTTTCTGCACATGTATACCCATATCCAATAACACAAATCCTCAATAACTATTAATTAAATCACTAAATGAGTTTGCATCTGTAATGACATAAATCAGTGTGTTAGAAACAACATATAAACTCACCGAATAGCGAGATAAAAATTCAACATGCCCCACTTTGCTCGTGTTGTGCTGTAGCTGCTTTCCTCATCCCTTGCTTTCTTCCATGCTGGATTCTAGAGGTTGGATACATGATGTGGGTTGCACGGTCACCAATGTTGGGTAACGAGGAAGATTAGTCATGCACTTTATGTTGGGTAAATGAATCAAACATTAGTAAGTTTGGTATTCAATTTGGTAATAATTTATTTATATTCTTCAATATACATAAGATCAATTAAATGAACAAATTTAAAAATATATAACACAGAAAAGTTCCAAAAACCATTAGATTTTTGTAACAACTTAAAATATTAATATGCTTTTATGGGAAATGAATTATAGGACAAATCATATATTATTGAAAAGGCACATATGTCTAATTTTCAAAAAAAAAAAATGATGTTAAAAAATAATATTCCTACACAAAGTTATGACTATTTTACTAAAGTTTATTAGAATGTCATGCCACTTGAGAATTTTAAAGGTTCGACCAACTTTTGGTATTCTTGATGATTTTCTTCTTAGTACATGAAAGCGGATAAGTTTTTAATATCTTTGCATGTTTTTTCTTTGTTAAACTCACTTTTCATTCTCAAGGATTAAGAAATATAAATTTCATTTAATGCATTTTGACTATCTTGGAGGGTTGTTCCAAGTCTCTCTTATAAAGGCCATCTTTTGTATTGTTGGAGACCGAATATTTTTGAGATTAAAAAAATGTGAGCTCCTAAGTTTGTTAGAAGATTTTTATCTTCTTATTATTTCTCTAAACTCTGATGGATTTGCTAGAGTGGTAAGTATTGAGTCTTGCTTGTACTGTCTCCTATTTCTCCTCCATTTTTGGTGTCAAGTTGGTATCAGAGTTTTATGACTGGTTATAGAAGACAAAAGTCTAATTGACGCAGTGCAAAATATTGAATCCATTTAAGATTTTTAAGATTTTGAGTTTGTTAGAAAATTTTCCTTTCTGTTAGAATTTCTTTTTTTTTTTTGTCTTAGGATTTGAAGTCTATATAAATAATTATTTAAGTTGATATAAGAAAGTTTTTAATTAATAAGAATTTACAGTCATGCCCTTTCTTCTCAAATGTCAAGTTTGGTTGTCTATCTCCTTGCATTCTATGGAATCAATCGGGTTTAGAAGATCACTTTTGGTACTCATGCAGGAATCAATGAAACCGATAGTATTTCACTGCATCAGTTGGTATCAGAGTTCACTGGAAACCTGAGTATGATGAGGAGGCCAGAAACGAAGTTCTATTAGAAGGAAATGTTAGGATAGCATTGGTGGTGCGACATTCTTGTTTGACCTTGAAATCAGTAGATGATGACTGGTTGCGTAGTAATATTTTTTAGTTGACATGTACCGTTCTGGGCAGGATATGTCATTTTGTGATAGATGTTAGAAGTTGTAAAAATATTATATCTACTAAAACCATTAAAAAGTTAAATATTTAGACTAAAATCTTCCCAAACCTTATAAATTAGCATGGCTTAAGAAGGGAGGTGAGGTACCGATGTCTAGAAGGGCTCTTATGTCTTTTCCTATTAGTCTAAAATATAAGGATACTGTTTGGTGTGATGTGGTAGTGATGGATGCTTATCACCTATTGTTAGGTAGACCTTGATAATATGATAGAGACGTGCATCATAATGGACGAGCTAATACTTATAGTTTTGTGTTTGAGGGAGCTAAAATTGTACTACTACCTTTCAGACAGGCGATGAAGTAACCAAAACATGTAGGTGAAGTGCTAGCTTTATTTTCCATGGCTCAGTTGGATGAGGAGTTGCAGAAGGTAGAAAATGGGTTTATGTTGATGGGCAAGGAAGTGTTTGAACCTAGCACTATTTTAGATTTAGTGGCTCCATTGATTGTAGACTTTGGTGATATTTTTCCTAAAGAGTTACTTGACGAGTTGCCTCCTCCTTGAGATATTCATCATCATATTGGTTTGGAGTCAAGGGCATCTCTACCGCAGATCGCATTACCGAATGAGTTTGCGTGAGCATAAAGAATTACAATGATAGGTTAAATATTTGTTGGTTAAAGGTCATATAAGGGAAAGCATGAATCCTTGTGTTGTGCCTGCTCTTTTGGTACCAAAAAAGGATGGATCTTAGCGTATGTCGGTGGACAGCAGGGCCATCAATAAAATCACTATAAGATACCACTTTCCCAATTTTTGTCTAGATGATTTACTTGAACAAATTAGTGGATCAACTATGTTCACCAAATTGGATTTGAAGAGTGGGTATTATTAGATTCGCAAATAGGTCAGAGGATGAACGAAATTTTTTTTTAAGACTAGGGAGGGATTGTATGAGTGCTTTGTGATGCCTTTTGGTTTATCCAATGCCCCTAGTACCTTCATACATGTGATGAATTAGTTGTTACGATAATTTATTGGTAGATTTGTTCGTGACACTGCTTTATTCATTTATGAGATCATTGATGGCTACCCCTAGTTTGAGTTTTCTGATCTCGAAGTTTTGGTCTTAGAAGATGAGTAGGATGCATTATCAATGGACACTGATGATCTTATTGAGTCTAAAGATAGAAAATGTATTATTGAAGATGAAGAAGATGTGTTCAGAAATTTTCTTTCACGAGCATGTTTCCATCCGACATATGGAGATAACCCTTCCCAACCCTAAGTTACTTTCAAGGAAAATCTTCTCATGGATGTTGGTGCCATTGCTAGATTTATATCTTGATAACCCTACTAAAGTCAAGCATTTGCTTCATCCTACTAAAATATCTTCAGCTGTCTACAATAATAAGGATGTTGCTGGTGCAATCATGTTCTAGATGAGAAGTTTCAATGATTAAAAATTATTTAAGTTTAGATTAATATATTAAATCTAACTTAATTTATAAGTTTGCAGGATAAGAGAAGTCCAAGAAGGTCGAGCACCAGATTCTTGGCAAGAAAAAGTCCTTGTATGTTAGTGTTGGGAATTTTGGGCCGCAAAAATAGCCTTTTTGCATTGCGGAAACCCCGAAACCCAAGTCACCGGATCCGTGCGAAGATAAAATTTTCGAAAAACATTACGAGTACGAGTTTCTTATGCTAGTTCTAAACTAGATCTACAAGGAGAAGGAATTTACCCTCGATGCGATGCCCTTCGCAATCCCGCTCGTCCAACGGTTCGCTGGATCTCGAGATCGTCAAGTGTACGATCCTCTAGAAGTATCCACACAAACAAACTAGGTGGAGAAGACCAAACAAAGGTGTGCTATCACCTTAGATGGTTCGGCCAAGGAGGAGGAGAGGGAGAGCAAGAAGAGAGGAAGAAGGAGGAATGAATGCCTTTGAATGAAAATCAAATTTTCATCCACACCATAAGTGGCCGGCCACTATTGGAGTTGTAACCTTCATTCTCATTTAATGTGGCCATTAAAGAGGAGATTTGTAACCTCCATGAGGTGGCACACACATGTGCAAAACTTAATGATGTGTAACACCATTATTGGCCACTTAATGCCAACTCACAAATGAGGTGGCATATAGTCAAGTCAAACTTGACTTTTCCTCTTCCTCTCAAGTCAAGTCAAACTTGACATTATAACTCCCATGGTTGATCAAATCCAACCATTTGATTCAAGCCAATTTAATATAATGGATCTAATTCATTTAATTAAATTAATTCAATGAGTCATAATCTAAATTAGACTCATTGAACACATGAATCAAATTGAGTCCAACTCAATTAGTTCAATTAGGATTACTCTTAATCCAATTTGATTCATCACATGAATCTAATCCTCTTGGTTCATCATATGAACCTAATCTCCATCTAATTGTCCTTTGTGTGTGACCCTATAGGTTCTTGTAACATTGGCAATGCTTCTAAACCCATTTAGAGGCATAAGTAATGAGCGGTATCTAGCAACACATCATTACTACCCAAGTTACAAGAATGTTGAGATCCAACATCACGTTGTGACTACTAATTGTGACTCCTCACAATATATGACATTGTCCTTCTATCCTAGACATCTAGATTGATCAATGTGAGGCATAGACCATGTCATCCTCTAATCAATCTAAATCTTGAACTCCAAGTAGACTCACTCAATCAAATGAGCTCAACATCTTATATTGACTCATTTGGGCATAGTCATGTACTTAGTGGTCTCACTCTATCAAGAATATCGATGTCACTCCCGTCATATAGGAGGGATAGATCCCATCTACATCACTCACATTCCTCTGCATAATTTGTTACATACCCAGTAATCGCCTTTATAGTCCACCCAGTTATGGGTGACGTTTGACGAAGCCAAAGTACGTAACTCCTTATGTAGGGAACAATGGTGACTTCAAGTCCAAGGACTAGTAGTCATACTAATAGCACATGAGAAAGTATATGACACTCATATAACGATCCATGATACTTTCTCATGGCGGGTCATTCAGTATACATTCTCCAATGCATACCCATGTGCCAACTTGATATCTCCATATCCATGACTTGTGAGATCAAGTCATCGAGTTGACCTACATGCTAGTCTTGTTGCATTAACATTGTCCCTGAATGTTAATACTCGACTAGGAATGATTAAGAGTAGTGTTCCCTATATCATCTCACTATCGATTCAACCAATCGATTGATATAGGTAAGAACCTTCTACTCAAGGACGTTATTATACTTAGTTTATTTGGCACCAATACAAGTAAGCATAATAACCAAAAACCAAATGCCTTTATATATAAGAATATGATACAATGAGTCCATACAACAATTATCAAATGATTGGCTCTAGGGCTCTAACTAACAGTTAGAAGACCGGATGTAAGGTAAGAGAAGTCCAAGAAGGTCGAGGGTTATATTCTTGGCAAGAAAAGTCTTTGCAGGTCGGAAGACGGGGTACAATGCAAGAAAAATCCAAAAAGGTCAAGTACCAAATTCTTGACAAAAGATGGGAACCTAACCCAATCATGAGATCGGCTACTAAGGTAGATGAAGACCCAAATATGAGGAAGTCTAGGCACAAAGTCCAGGGAAGAGAAGGTTTATCTGTCATAATGTAATTGATTTCGATTGGTACATTAAATGAAGTATGTGTTTGAAGGTTTAGGGATTAAAAATCCTATTTTAGGGTTTACCAATTGATTGGTGAAAATCACTAAACGATTGGTGAGATAAAACTTGAAAGCCTAAAACATTAAATTATGGGATTTGCATTACCAATTGATTGGTGTAAACCTAGAATTCTAGGGTTAGCTAAATGGTGTACCAATCGATTATAATGAATTGCCAATCGATTGGTAATCAAACTTGAGCGCATAGAAGCATTCCAAATCAATCGATCAATCAATTGATATAATCGATTATGATCTTTCTTTTCAAACATAGAAGTATTTCAAATCAATTCATTGACCGATTGGGGCACTACCAATCAATTGGTGTAATTGATTGGATGGTTTTCTTCGAGAGCATAGAAATTTCCTAAATTGATTGACCAATCGATTAAGACTTATGATCAATCGATTGACAAAAGTTTCACAAGGGAACAGGGGGCTACCAAATCGATTGGTTAATTGATTAAGATGACTAATCAATTGGTTAGAACTAGCAATCAATTAGGATTTAAAATGGGATAATCTCAATCGTTAATTTGGAGCCAGTTGTTGGTGTAGTTAGCACCAATGATTAAACTCAAGTTTTGATGAATGAAAAATGAATTAAAATTAGATGTTATATTTTCTAACATATTTACCAAGTATGCAAGACTAAAATACTTGATGGACCTGACACCAGACTGAAATTTAGTTAGGTTGATAATTGTCACAGGAAGACCAGATAAGTTGATATCTAGCATGAAGTCTAGTTGGGTCTGTGGGACCTAACAACTGACTGAAGTCTAGATGGAACCTTTGTTAGGAAGTCTGCAATGATAAGTGAGGTAAGCAACTGGAAGAAAGATCTAGTGAGGATGCATTCTCGGTTGAGGGAATAGTAGGTGTCAGTCCAACCTGAAGGGTTTCAGTGAAATACGTGTTAGGACCAAAAGTAGCTAGAGGGGGGGGGGGGTGAATAGCTCGTCGCGTGCTCGTCGCTCGGCGTTGCTTGTTTCTTCAAAGATGTGCAGCGGAAAATATAGAAACAAAACACACAACGCTAACACGGTTGGTTTACTTGGTATCCACCTCACAAGAGGTGACTAATCCAAGGATCCACACCACGCACGCACCCTCCACTATGAAAACACTCCTTTTCGGTAACTACCGAGGGCGGAGAAGCCCTACAAGACTCTCAGTACAAGAAGAAAGGAAAGGGAAACAAAATACAAGCGCAAAGCTTACAATGAGTACAGAAAACCCTAACCCTAGCTTCTCTTCTTGCCTTTGATCCGCCTCTTGACTTGGAAAGCTTCCAAGATCCTTCAAGAACTGGCGATCTGATCTTTGAGAGCGCTGTGGAGGAGTTGGCGAGAGATCTGGAGTGAATCGGTGAAGTTCTCTCGAAGGAAATGAACGCCTGCGGCTTAAATCGACGCTAACGGTCGAATCCCGATCGATTGGAATGCTCCCAATCGATCGGGGAGGCTTTGGATCGATCCACGGATCGATCCAGAGCGCCTCTGTGCTCTGGAAAAACTTCTGGATCGATCCACGGATCGATCCAGCGCTTATCGTGCGAAGTAGCAGCGTCCCAATCGATCCACTGATCGATTGGGACCTCTGGATCGATCCACGGATCGATCCAAGGGGGTTCTGTTCGCGGGGACTCACCGGATCGATCGGTGGATCGATTCAAACCTGCTGAATCGATCCACGGATCGATTCAAACCTGCTGGATCAATCCACGGATCAATCCAAACCTGCTGGATCAATCCACGGATCAATCCAAACCTGCTGGATCAATCCACGGATCAATCCAAACCTGCTGGATCAATCCACGGATCAATCCAAACCTGCTGGATCAATCCACGGATCAATCCAAACCTGGTTTTTGCCCAAAACCACGCCCAAAGCCCCCTAAACCAACATCTAGTCAACCATGACTTGTTGGTACATAAGACCTAGCATCCGGTCACCCTTGACCAGCTAGGACTCTCTCACCAAGTGTCTGGTCAATCCCTTTGACCCACTTGGACTTTTCTCTTCTTGCCAAGTATCCGGTCAATCCCTCTGACCTACTTGGACTTTTCTTCCACGTGCCAAGTATCCGGTCAATCCCTTTGACCTACTTGGACTCTCACCAGATGTCTGGTCAACCTTGACCCATCTGGATTTCTCATGCCTGGCTTCACTCACCAGGACTTTCCCAATTGCCTAGCTTCACTCACTAGGTCTTTCACCTGGCTTCACTCACCAGGATTTTTCTCCTGCCTAGCTTCACTCACTAGGTCTTTCACCTGGCTTCACTCACCAGGATTTTTCTCCTGGTCAAGTATCCGGTCATCCTTGACCTACTTGACTCTTCTTCAATCCCTTGCATTGTCAAACATCGAAATCCAAACCAAGACTCAAGCTTGGTCAACCAGGTCAACCTTGACCTGAGGAATGTTGCACCAACAATCTCCCCCTTTTTGATGTTTGACAATACCACAATAACACTTACAATCCCACATGTAAGTTAGACTAATCCCATAGCCTCATTCTTCATGCCACTAGGTAATGAAAGCAGAAATTAAGCTCTTCATTCTCCCCCTAAGAGGGCAAACTCCCTCTTAGGTAATGAAAGCCTAACTTACTCCCTTTCACAAGTCCTTTCATTCTCCCCCTATTGGCACACATCAACCCAGCCTTGAGCACACATCAACCCATGTCTCAATGTTGGGCACACATCAACAAATCCATTGTTGAAAGACTCTCCCCCTGAAGAGTTGCTCATCGTAATCACAACTTCACTTATTGTGATCAACACGATAATGAAGGTCCCATACTCTTCATTTTCCCTACATTCTCCCTCAATGTAGACAAAGGCCCAACCTTGAGCCGTTTTCAATCACTCGAAAAACCACTTGAAAATATGAGGATATCCACTCCCCATTTCAAGTTCAAATGCTCATTCATGAGCATTTTCTCTACAGAAGGTTAACCACCTTCCAAGGTTCATGAAAAATAATTTTCATGTCTTTAAAGAGTCCCTCCCCCTAAAGACATGGTGGTAACTTCTGTCATTGCACCAACAATGACTTGGAATCCCTAAAACTTTAGGAAACCCAATTTTAGAAGTTTTGAGGTTCAAATATTCAAAATTTGAAACAAACCTCAACCTAAACTTCAACTTAGCCTTCCTTAACCAATCCATCCTTGTTTTCCACACGAAAACACCCTTTTTGTGTATACAAATGTATTTTCAGGGGTTAGGAATGGTTACCTAGACTAAAATAGGTTCAAGGATGCTGAAATCAGGCTTTCCCAGCCAAAATCAGCTTCTTGGATCGATTGGAGTTGGGTTCCAATCGATTGAACCCTGCTGAATCGATCCACTGATCGATTCAGTCTTCTTGGATCGATCGGCTGATCGATCCAGCGAGCTTCTGCTCGCGAGAAATGCCTTATCAATCGATCGGCTGATCGATTGAGGCACTCCAATCGATCCATTGATCGATTGGAGGCCTGAAATTGCTGAAATTCAATTTCAGTCAATTTCAGAAACCCCTAGAAAATTCTACAAAATTCCAAAAATCGTAAAAATTTGTGTAGACATTATTTAGGGTATATACTATCAAGGAAAAATAGTTTTCTATGAAAATACATCATATTTTCAAAGATTGACACAAACTTGAAAACTTACAAAAACTTTAGTGTTTTCTTCAAGTTTGTGTCTAACTATTCAATGGTGATCACTATCAAAAGATAGCCTTCACCAAGGTTTTCCAAAATCTTTTTTAAAACCATTTTCAAAACCAATATCCCACCATGTTCCTTGGGCTTAATGCACATGACTTGTACATTAGCTTTCCCAATGATGGGAACACACATAACTATGTGTTTTGATGAACCTAAAACTCAAAAGAATGCACTAAATCAACATCTTGAGTTTTATTCATCTTCCTAACATCTCACTTGTATCTATTGTGCACAAAACACATACAAGTCATCTTATAGTCCTCGTGAGATGTATATTTTGGTTTTGCCCTAATCTAGGGTTCATGCATATTTATCTAGGCATTTTGAGTGGTAAACATCCAACAAGGATGTTACTTGTTGATTCACTTGTTAAACAAATGCCACTTGTTTAACTAATGCCATATGTCCTTAATTTTAAGGAAATAAACATAATGCATGATAATGTTATGGCATACATCAAAATGAAATAGCTTTCAAAAGAAAGTTCCTATACTACATGATGTATGTATGACATGGCATGGTATTTTTGTATTTTTCATGATAAGTCATGAATGCAAAATACAAATAAAATATGATGTCATGGCATGTTATGGGCAAACAATCATGGCAAAGTTTAGCATGAATAAAAATACACTTAGATTACCTATCTAAGTATCCTTAATCACTTAGCTAACTCAAAATATACTACTTGTTTTTTAACTTAAAAATGTTAAACCTAGATTGCCCTAAATGCTCCAAAGAAATGCCAAAACCTAAATTGACATTTCCATTTCTCTTGATTTGTTTATGCCACTTAAAAATTAAGCAAGTCCTCAATTATGGGCATATTCCATTTTTCCTCAAGAGTAATCTAATAAATCAAGGCCCGGATTGCCTTAAATTTCCAAGAGAATACCAAAATCCCAACATGGTATTTCTCAAGGTTTTCCTAATTTGTGCCATTTTAAGATAAAATCAATTTTTCATCACTAGGCACATTTTACTCTTTCAAGGAGTAAATAATAATTCCATTCCATTTTCAAAGGTTAACAAAAACCTTGAAAATGCTCCTTGAGTGTCAATTTCCTCAAAGTTGGGTTAACTACCCTTCTAATCGGAGTTGACACTCTCTAACCCATCTATGGGGTAGAGAAGATGCTCCTAGGAACCCAACACCTATTGGTGCTCCTTGGATGCTCTAGGTATTCACTAGGGATTACTTCCCTAGATACCTTCCTAGTGACTTTGTTGGGCTTCTTAAAAGCCTTGGTCACATTTTCTAGGTCAACTCTAGGGATAGCCTCCCTTGTGACCTTGTTGGTGACTTTCTTAGACTTCTTAGAAGCCTTAGTCACTTTTATTGCAAAAATACTCTTAGGGATGACTTCCCTAGTATTCTTGGCTTGACCACTAGACCTAGGGTTTGTTCCATAACTATATGGAACTCTATGGTAAGAGGGCATATCCTTCTTAGCCTTTGGTTTGTATCCCAAACCTCTATGACCATTGGATGGCTTTGATTTTCCTAGCCCTAGGTATTGCTCATTTTGCCCTTTTAGGATATTTTCCATCCTTTTTAGGGTCTTTTCCATTTTATCAAGTCTTGACCTCAAGACTTGATTTTCTATCATTAAATCCTTAGTGTTTGGTTCATGAGCATTTTTGTTTCTAGGCTTGTATCTAAAATCCTTAGAGTTATTGCCTAGATTTTTACCTACATTCCTAACCTTAGGTGTAGTTTTGGCATGTAGGGCCACATGCTTTTCCTTAAAGCCCTCATGCTTTCTATTCTTATGATAAATTGCATTAAAATGATAAAAATTTGACCTCGCATGCTTTTTACCATTTTGCAAGGGAATAGGCTCAATAAAAGATACCTTCTTCTTTACCTTGGAGGCTCCCCCTTGACTAGTGCCTCCTTGAGCCTTGACCATCTTCTTCCCCTTGGGGCATTGACTTCGGTAATGCCCCTTTTGATTGCAAGAGAAACATATAATATGCTCCTTGCTCTTCTTTGTGTTGGGGATGATCTCCTTGGGCTTCACCTTGCCCTTTTGTGCCACTTGACCCTTCTTCTTGGCCAATTTAGGGCACTTGCTCTTGTAGTGCCCATGTTCCCTACATTCAAAGCATATAATATGATTTTTATTATTAATTAAAATATTTATACCTTTGCTTGTAGGGGTGGCATCTTTTCCTTTGGATCCGGAGATAGAAGCTTCCTCTTGATCCAAACTTGATACTCCTCCATTTGATTTTGCTTGACTTGTGGAGGTGGACGCTTCTTCATCCTCTTCTTCTTTTGACCCGGATGTGGAGGATTCTCCTTCTTCTTGATCCGGTGTCAATGAAGATTGCTCCCCCTCAATCCTAGAGGTGGAGGCTTCTCCTTCTTCTTCATCCTCTTGTACATGAAACAAGGAATATACTACTTCCTTGCTCTTTTGATTGCACTCCTTTGAGGATGAAGCTTCCTCTTGGACTTCTTCTTCTGAAGTTGAGCATCTCTCAACTTCGGAGTCCTCCTCTTGATCTTGATCCATTGAGTCGCCCTCTTTGGATTCCTCTTGATTCGGTACAGTGGAGGGGATCTCATGGATTAATGCCAACTTGCTCCAAAGCTCCTTGGCATCCTTGAATTCTCCAACTTGAGCCAAAATATTGCTTGGCAATAAGTTGACCAAAAGCTTGGTCACTTTATCGTTTGCCTTGCTCCTTTGAACTTGCTCTTGACCCCATTTGCTTTTCTTGAGAGGCTTGCCCTTGGAGTTTGTTGGAGCTTCAAATCCTTCCATGAGAGCAAACCATTGCTCTATCTCCATCATAAGGAAATTTTCGATTCTTGATTTCCAAGAATCGAAACTCGTGGAAGTGTATGGTGGAGCCACCCTTGTGTCAAATCCAAGTCCATCTTGGAATTGCATCTTGAAGTTAAGCTTCTTGAAATCTTTGACTTTTGATGATTTTGCTTCAACTTCTTCACCCTCTAGCTCTTCTTGTTATGCTTGACCCTTCTGGCGATGATTCCGGTGAAGAGCGGCCTCGCTCTGATACCACTTGGACTTTTTACTCGACGTGCCAAGTATCCGGTCACTCCATTGACCTACTTGGACTTCCACCAGATGTCTGGTCAACCTTGACCCATCTGGACTTCCTTCCTTGCCAAGTATCCAGTCAATCCTTTGACCTACTTGGACTTCCCAACACCAGATGTCTGATCATCCTTGATCCATCTGGATTTCCTTCCTTGCCTGGCTTCACTCACCAGGACTTTTACCTAGCTTCACTCACTAGGGTTTTCCATCTGCCTAGCTTCACTCACTAGGACTTTCACCTGGCTTCACTCACCAGGATTTCCTTCTGCCTAGCTTCACTCACTAGGTCTTTCACCTGGCTTCACTCACCAGGATTTTTCTCCTGGTCAAGTATCCGGTCATCCTTGACCTACTTGACTCTTCTTCAATCCCTTGCATTGTCAAACATCGAAATCCAAACCAAGACTCAAGCTTGGTCAACCAGGTCAACCTTGACCTGAGGAATGTTGCACCAACAATACGAAGTCAGGACCGGGCAACCCCCAGACCATCAAAATATTTATTTTTTCATACTATGCTTATTGTGATAACTTGGTGGTGCAGGAAAGTGAAAGTTGGAAAAAGGGCTTCTAGGCACCTGGGTAGGGTCCAAGCTCCTGGAGGTCCCAACGTCCGGAGTGGGTCAAGGTGCCTAGATTGGCCCAAACCCAACCACTCGTACAAATGAGTTGGCGCACTCCGATTGGCAGGAAGACGTTAGCATCCAGGTGCCTGAGAGTGGATAGAGGCGAGGTGGATAGAGCTTCGCCGATGTGTAGCCATGTCAATCGTCCAGACGGCCGGGGTGGTCTAAGCGCCCAGAGGTGGATAATCCAACAACGAAGAAGGATCAGATAGGTCTCAGTCTAGGTACCCAGGAGTGGTCCAGGCACCCAGAAATGTCTATAAAAGAAGCTTTGAATAGCATCCTCAGATGTGAATTTTCTATCAATCATCTACGCACTTACTCAATTATCTGGCTGCTTCGACTACATACAAAACTATTGTGTTGCTGTCGTACTACTACTCTATTACATTAGACTGCTATCGGTAGAATGCCACCAATACACGAGCACTTCCACTTTGACATCATTGTGTTGGGTAATGATTTAATTTAAAGTCATTTACTTTATTGCTAAGGAAGTGCAGGGTTATTACACTTTCCTATTCTTCTCTTTGTACTTGATTACTCTACCAAGAGTTTATCAGTAGAGAATATTAGTAGATTGCCCATCGATTGCTCCAAGAGACTTGGAACTTAGAGTAGGAGTCGCCAAAAACTCTGACCCAAATAAACTGATTGAGTTCTTAGTTTTGGTTTTCTGTTAAATTCTTTACTTACCTATTTTTTGCTGCGCACTTTTTTTTAAAGTTTGATAAAGAAATAGTTTTTAAAATATACATGATTCACCCCCTCTCATATGCCTATGATCTTACACTAGTGACCATTTAACTGATAGTCAAATGATCAGTAATCGATTGGGGATTTTTCTCAATCGATTGGTGGTGACAAAAAATAGAGAAACGACCCGATTATGAAGTGTTTAAAAAAAAATAGAGAAACGACCCAATTCTAAAGTGTTCCATTGCTCCATTGTATGCTCAAGATCAAGCTCTCATTTGCAACACTCTTTCAAGCAACTCAAAGAAGGAGAATCATGCTTCATCTGTAATCTCTTATATTTCTTCTTTGTGCTGTGCTTTTATTTAAGTGAGAACTGCAAATCCTAATACTATTGTAGGAGGTTTCTCTGTTAGTTAGAGCCCTAGAGCCAATCATTTGATGATTGTATGGACTCATGTATATCATATTCATGTATATATATTAAGGCATTTGGTTTTTGGTTATTATGCTTATTTGTTGATCCGGTGGTAAGAGCGGGCCCCCCCTCTCTCTTGCAATGTCAACGCCGAGTGGAATTCACCGAAGTAGCCGCCCATCCGGGAGGAGTGTGGTCCGACCGGACAGACGACCATAGAAGGCCGGGCCGATGGAATCGAATACCCGGACGGGTCTGGCCGG
The DNA here is from genome assembly GCF_018446385.1 of Zingiber officinale. NCBI lineage: Eukaryota > Viridiplantae > Streptophyta > Magnoliopsida > Zingiberales > Zingiberaceae > Zingiber > Zingiber officinale. The sequence goes on along the minus strand of NC_056007.1, from coordinate 69,446,193 downwards.
CTCGCACTTATGGTTGGAAGGCACCCTGTCAAATCGGGGTTCCGACGCTCAGTTAAAAAGGTCATGGACCGAGCTGACCTTTTGACCAACCACAGTCATAAAGCACCCCTGTTTATTAGTCTCCACAAAGCACAAGTAAACCACTGCGGATGTCCGGCCGGATATTGAGGGAGTTGTCCGCCCGGACGCTAGATCTGAAGCAAAGGGGAAAAGGACAAGGGAGGTCTTTTTCTGACAGCAGGTATGTTTTACGTGTAGGCCATGCTCCAAATCTTGTTCTGCTGTCCCATCGAGGACATGCTTTGACTGTAGCGGTATGGGTCAGGTGAGCTTTTTGACAACTGCATACCGAGGAAAGGACAGAGGACACATATGCACCTCGGTATGCGTGCTCTAACCCTTCACAACTCTATATAAAGAGCCTCGGACGCATTCGAGGACTTTGGAAGCCACTTGCTCATCGTAGCTTACGACTTGGCGTCGGAGGGTCGCCGGAACCCTTCGGCTCGACTTCAAGCTAGCCGGTGTCGCGCCACCGGTGGGAGGTCTACATCAGCGAGTCAAGAGCGCCACATGCCCGTCGACTCAGCGTTCGGACGGGATCAAATTGGCGCCGTCTGTGGGAACGCTCCGCATCCGATCGGAAACAATGGATGAGGTTGGACGACAACACACGGTGGCGCTTTCGAAGAACTCGAAGCTCGGTCGAGATAAGGGCCGCTAAACTTGTGGAACAAAAACAGAAGGCGCACCGAGCAACAAGCAACATCTGCGTCTGGTGGCGGAAGCACCTCCGACCACCGTCGCATTCCACCGAGCCTTGTTTCGCACCCCTGAAGCCGCAGAGATAGGGATCTTCTTCAGACGAGATGCCAAGGCGGGATGACGAAAAGGAAAAGCTCCACTCATCTCCCGGCGGATCAATCGCCAATTTTGGAGGTTATTCTACGAGACCCTCTGCCCAAGCACGTGGCTCCGACGATCGGCGAGTACAATGGAACAACGAACCGGATGATCATCCAGGTAAGTTCGATAACACACTACGCTCCATCGAGTCTGATGGAGTAAAGTCAGTCTTTCTTACCACTCTCTGGATCGGCTCAGCGGTGGTTTCGGGCTGGACGGATCCATCACTAGCTTCAAGGACTTCCGAGCGATCTTCCTCCACCACTTCGCCAGCGGTATCGAAGACAAGTGTCGACTTGTTTGCCATCAAGCAAGAGCCGAGAGAATCGCTTCTATCCAGCGATTCAACCGGTGGCGATGGATATCCCAACGGCCACATCGGAGACGATGATGAATGCCTTCACACAAGGCCTTATGGATGGGGACTTCTTACGGTCGCTCATCAAGCCGCCCGAGATTATGATCACATGCTGCACCAGGCCAATACATAAGCGTGGAAGAAGCGCAAGCCGCTTCGGAAAGGAAACTCCAACCGGCGTGCACTGCTCATGCCGAGAAGACGCCGCTGACCACCCGGAGGACCGAGGACCAAGCAATTCGATCCCCACGCTAGATCGCACGACAAGAAGTGCCGCCGCCCAAGCCAAAGAAGAGGTGGACCCTATGTTCTGCTCCTTCAGACGGATCGCACAACACGAGGGATTGTCAAGTCTTCCCTTCGTGGCCAATCCCAGGAGAGCCGAGCGACGGTCTCCTCCCATCGACAAGAGACAAAGGACCCATGAAGCCAACCGGACCCGCACTGAAAGGCGACATCAACAGACACCTGATCGGCATAGATCTCCGAGGCAGGAGAATCGCCGGGCGTCCAGAGAACGGTCACGACCGTCCACTCGGGAAGAGGAAAACGAAGCAACACTTCCGGGGCGGGCGGGCCGGCCGGAGGAGACTCCAACCGAGCAAGGAAGGCGTCTGCAGATCCACGCAGTCGGCTGTAGTCAAGAGCGGGCAAGTGGACCGGAAATCACTTCGGGCCCGGAGACTTAGAAGGAGTAGAAGTGCCCCCGCACTGCTCATTAAAGCGGTAATAGCAAATTATACTATTCACCGCATATTTGTTGACACAGGGAGCTCAGTCAACATCATATTCAAGAAGGCCTTCGATCAGCTGCAAATTGATCAAGCCGAGCTACTTCCCATGACGACCCCGCTCTACGGGTTTACGGACAAATTCGGCTGGCTACTTCATTGGGAGAAGAGCCGCTCAGGAGGACCAGGGCAATAAACTTCGTGGTGGTAGACTCTCCTTCGTCCTACAACGTCATTTTGGGACGACCGGCGCTCGGCGAATTCCGAGCGGTTGTCTCAACCTTCCACCAGAAGATAAAGTTCCCCGTGGAGGACAAAGTAGGAGAAGTACGTGGAGATCAGCTAGCAGCTCGGCGGTGCTATATAGAGATGGTCCGAGCAGAAGCTTGTTCCGCTCGGAAGGCGCCCCGAACCGAGGTACACGCCATAACCGAGAAACCTCCTGCTTTAATTTATGATGAAAAGAAGGAGGTTCAGATCCATCCGACTCGATCGGAGGCCACGACTTTTATCGCTTCTGATCTGGAGGAGGGGCAAAAGGAGGAGCTGATCCAATGCCTCCAACGAAATCATGATGTTTTCGTCTGGTCGACACATGAGTTACCCAAAATTGCCTAGCCTAGCATGAGTTGCATGTCCGACCGGCGAAAGAGAAAAGGATTTCCGGCGAATGCCATCATCCCGGCCATATACGCAAGGTGCAGTTCCCGAGCTGGTGGCTAACGTAGTATTAGTCTCAAGCCGGGCGGCAAGTGAGTCTGCATCGACTTAGGGACTTAAACAAAGCATGCCCCAAGGACTTCTATCCTCCGCCACGGATAGATCAGTGGTGGACTCTCAGTGAATTGATTGCATGCTCGACGCATACCAAGGCTATCATCGGTGCTCGCCGTGAAGATCAAGAAAAGTTAGTTTTGTGATGGCCGAGCACATATTGCTATAATGTGATGTCGTTCGGCTTGAAGCTGGGGCCACCTATCAACGCTTGATGAACAAGGTGTTCAAGGAGCAGATCGGGCGAATCTGGAAGTCTATGTGGACGACATTCTTATCAAATCCGTCCGGGCGGCTCTCTTGAGGACATGGAAGAAACCTTCCGAACGCATAAATATGGAGTTAAGCTAAATCCTCAGAAATGCTTGTTGAGCAAAGGCGTTTCTTGGGATATATAGTGACCGAGCGGGGAATCGAATCCCAACAAGGTGAAAGCTCTGCAAGACATGCCGCCTCCGAAATACAAGGAAGTTCAACGGTTGACGGTCGGATAACCGCTTTGTCGATTCATCTCCAAAACCGCCGGAGCCTTCCATTCTTCAAGATCTGCGCAAGGCTACTAAGTTCGATGGGATGAAGAATGTGACCGAGCGTTCGGAGAATTGAAGACATATCTTAATTCTCTGCCAGTGTTAGCCAAGCCGATCGGGGGTGAGTCACTTTATATTTATCTGTCGTCAACTGAGCATGCTGTAGGCTCGGCACTTGTGAGGGCGAGCGGCGAAGAGCAGCCGGTGTATTTTCTAAGCCACATTTTGAAAGATGCTGAATCTCGTTACACCGGGCTCGAGAAGTTGGCCTTCACTTTGGTTCTCGCCGACCATATTTCTTGGCTCACACCATCATCGTCCGGACGAATAGCCCACTAGGAAGAGTGCTGTTGAATCCAGAAGCGGCCGGACGGCTCATCAAGTGGACGACAGAACTAAGTGAATTTGACATCCAATATCAGCCCCGCTCGGCGATCAAAGCGCAATCCTTGGCTGATTTTGTGACCGAAGTGCAGAGGCCAGAGCCGGAAGCTCTGTGGAGAATATATGTGGATGGGTCTTCCACTCGGCTCGGAAGTGGGATCGGAATATTGCTACTCTCACCTCAAGAAAAAAAGATGCACCTATCCGTCCGACTAGATTACAAGGCCACCAACAATGAAGCAGAGTATGAGGCCCTCATAGCCGGACTGCAGGCAGCCCGGCATGTGGGTGCCAGTCGGGTGACTCTCTATTCGGATTCACAGTTGGCCGCTCAGCAACTTTCTGGTACCTTTGAAATCAACAGCTTTCGGCTTAAGCTCTACGCTGAAGCCTTTGAAAAACTCAAAGCCACTTTCCGAGAGGTCCTTATTCAAAAAATTCCCCGAACGGAGAACCAGGCAGCAGATGACTTGGCCAAGCTAGCAAGTTCTATAGTGCCGGTCACCATTCAGCAACCTATTGAAAAAGTACTACTGGTATCGCATGTCGACCGGATGGAAAGCCTCACGTTTCCAAGCGACTGGAGGACGCCCATCATAGAGTTCCTCCGCTCGGAAGCCACACCGGCCGATCGGGATGAAGCCCAGCTGCTCAGGAGGAGAGCCGGTCGGTTCACACTTATCGGCGATCAGCTCTACAAGAAGGCTTTCTCACACACGTCGTTGAAGTGTGTGAGCTCGGAAGATTCGGCTTACATCCTCCAGGAGGTACATCAAGGATCATGCGGAGGACATCCGGGCGGACGATCACTAGCCAAGAAGATTCTGCTAGCGGGATACTTTTGGCCGACCTTACAAATGGACGCCGCCCGGACCGTCTCTACGTGCCTTTCATGCCAGAAGTATCACAACTTCTCTCACCGACCGGCAGAGGTGATGAAAGCATCAACCGTTTCATGTCCGTTCGATCAATGGGGAATGGATATTGTGGGTCCCTTTCCAATGGCGACCGGGCAGAGGAAATTTTTGCTGGTGGCGGTCGATTATTTCTCCAAATGGGTAGAAGCCGAGCCACTAGCCAGGATCACCGAACAGATGGTCAAAAAATTCATTTGGCAACACATCATCTGTAGGTTCGGTATCCCTCGCCGATTGGTTTCCGACAATGGGCGGCAATTCACAGGGAAGGTGCTGGAAGATTGGTGCAAAAGCTACGGCATCGAGCAACACTTCACGTCCGTGGCTTACCCCCAAAGCAATGGTCAAGCCGAAGTAGCCAACCGGGAAATTCTCCGTATTCTGCGCGCTCGGCTCGACCACTGGGGAGGAAGTTGGCCGGATGAAGTGCGGGCGTTTATGGGCCATCCGGACGACTCTAAGGAAGGAACGGGTGTTACACCTTTTCATCTGGTGTACGGCGGCGAAGCGGTCATTCCGGTTGAAGTCGGCATCGAGTCCGTCCGGGTCCAATGTTATGATGAAGGCAATGCCGAGCGGAGGAATATGGAGCTGGATTTGGTTGACGAAGAGCGTGCCAAAGCATCCGTTCGGCTGATGGCGTACCGTCAACGAATGAAGCAAAACTATAACCGGCGCGTCATTCCCCGATCATTCCAGGTCGGCGACCTTGTCTGGAAGAAAGTCAAGCCGGTCGGCGACGTCGGCAAGCTTGAAGCTCCATGGGCAGGTCCCTTTGGAGGATGAGGACGGTCGGCAGCTAGATAGGCCGTGGAGCGCGAACCACCTCCAGCCTTACCGGGCAGGGTGAAAGGTGTGCCTATGTAAATCATCCTGTGTACATTTTTCGACTGAATACTTGAAATGCAGAAATGAAAAGTCAAAGAAACAAATATAAGACATCGTCATCAAGTATCGAGGGCCCCGTACCGTCCGGACGGGGGGAATTATCCGAGCCAAAGTACTCGACGAAGCAGATCCTGAGCCGTTCGGCTAAGCGAAGTAGAAAGATGGAAGCACATTGAGTATTCTCTGCGGAAAGGAAAGCCAAGGTCGCTCGACCTGGTAAGGAGTTAGCCTTCAAGGCCGTCTAGCCCAGACGTCCGAGCGGAAGACCGGCGAGCTCCGTCGTTAAAGATCGAGAGTCAAACCCGGAATATCGACGAGCTCCGTCGTTAAAGATAATATCCGCGCCGACGAGCTCCGTTGTTAAAGATCGAGCGCCGCCCGGCTATAAATATCCGCCGACGAGCTCCGTCGTTAAAGATCGAGCGCCGCGCCGGCCATAAATATCGCGCCGACGAGCTCCGTCGTTAAAGATCGAGAGCCGCGCCGGCTATAAATATCCGAGCCGACGAGCTCCGTCGTTAAAGATCGAGCGCCGCTAAATAATCGCGCCGACGAGCTCCGTCGTTAAAGATCGAGCCGCGCCGACCGGCTATAAATATCCGCGCCGACGAGCTCCGTCGTTAAAGATCGAGAGCCGCGTCGACCGGCTATAAATATCCGCGCCGACGAGCTCCGTCGTTAAAGATCGAGAGCCGCGCCGACCGGCTATAAATATCCGCGCCGACGAGCTCCGTCGTTAAAGATCGAGAGCCGCGTCGACCGGCTATAAATATCCGCGCCGACGAGCTCCGTCGTTAAAGATCGAGCGCCGCGCCATAAATATCGCGCCGACGAGCTCCGTCGTGCCGTTCGGCTATAAATATCCGCGCCGACGAGCTCCGTCGTTAAAGATCGAGAGCCGCGCCGTCCGGCTATAAATATCCGCGCCGACGAGCCCCGTCGTTAAAGCTCGAGAGCCGAGCCGGCGTCTATAAATAATCCGAGCGGACGATCGTCTAAATCGAGAGCCGCGTCGTCGGCTATAAATATCCATGCCGTCGAGCTCCGACGTTAAATATCGAGAGACGCTAAGTTCCGCTCAGGCTCGAGGTATATAGGTCCTGATCGGCTTATGACGAGCGATTCTTACTAGCAACACAGAATGATATGCGGCCGAATGGAAGGGCTGGGGAAAACAGTGATAGCAGACGAGCGGACAGCACAAGTATTAGCAAGGGGACAGTGCAAAAAGGTCGAACACACGAAAGGAAAGCATTTCATTAAAATTAAAACCTTAGGCCGAGTGGCCTAAGTACAAAAAGGTTCATGTTCGTCCGAGCGACGATATTACAAGAATTACTCGATGTAGTCGTAGAGGTCCCTCGGAATGTTGTTGAGGAGCTCCACCTGATCGCCGGCCGGAATATTGGTGGAATCCGGAAGAAGGCCCTTCGTAATGGCCAAGTCGAAAGCCGAGTACATCCGCTCGCAAATTTTCTCCGAGAACTCGGGCGATCGGATGTGGCTTTGTCGGAGAGCGGCGACTCGGCCCGGCTCGGCATCCTGGTATTCTTTGAAGGTCGCCTGGGAGCTTGTGAGGGCCTCATTCAGACGTTCAATCTTCTCCGCATCGGCCGAGCGGCCTGCCTTCTCCCGGTCAAGCTTCTCCGTCAGCTCCTTTATCCTCAACTCCAAGCCCCGGGCCTCCACGTTTTTCTTCTCCAGATCGGAGATGGCTGTGTTCTTCCGAGTGGTGGCCAGAGTTATCTTTGTGTCAAGCGACTTGACTTGTCGCTCGGACTCGGCTAGGGCGTGGGCCTGGTTTGCTCGCCAGCAGAGTTTGAGCTTTCTTTAGTTCTTTTGCAGCTCGAGTAGGAAGGGACTTGGGAGCCGCTCGGACCGCCTGCCGCCCTCAGTTGCCTTATCTCGGCTGGCAACTGCTATCTCTTCCACCCATCTCTGAAACAAGGCGCAATTGTTAAAAGCCGAGCGGAAATATTCAGGCAAAACTTCAAAAACAACAAACTTACCCCGTAGCCGCTGGGGGATCATTGCTACGTGCGCCCGAGTGTCAGCCCACATCTCGGCGAGGGCCCTTTCAAAGTAATGGTGTGCTCGGGCGCGGTGGGGGCTTCTGGTAGCAACTCTTCAATTGGAAGATGAAGAGTAACTCGTACCGTGCGGCCATAGCTGGCGCAGAAATTCGCGAATGGATGGTTGAGCGTTGGGTGAGCAGCTAGCGGGGAGAGTGTCGGCGGAGTGGCCTCGACCGAGTAGGCTCGTCCAGTAAGGAGTCGGTCGGACGAGATGGTCTCGCATGGCGCCTTGCCTTTAGCCATGTCGGAAGGTTGGACCATGGAGGTAGCCGTGAGTCTCCAGACGTCTCTTTTGCTGTCCTCCTCCCGACGGACCCTTCCTCTGGGCCGTTGGTTCCCTGGAGGGGAGCTCCGCTGGCCACCTGCCGTTGAGAGGCGGAGCGGCCGATTCAGCCTGGGTGCCGCTCTCTCCTTCGTGTCAGAACGCCGGCCATCACCGAGTCCATGGCGATGTCAGTGCATGAAAAGGAGAAGAAATCGGTTAGCAATTAAAGCAAGCGCCCAAGCAAAATTCTTACCGAAGCCGGTCGGAAGTGGGGTCCGTATAGGACTCAGCCAAAATGTACATCACTCCCTCGTGGAGAAGTTTGTTGATGTCAAGCCGTAGACCGGCTAGTACATTTCTGGCGTGAAGATAATCCGGTCGGGTCTTGAATTTCTTCAACTCGGGAGTAGGAGGTAGATTGACCTGCCACTGGGTCGGAAAGTTGGGCTGACCGGGCATGCGAATATAGAAATAATAGTCCTTCCAGTGTTTATTGGAAGTGGGTAGTTTATTGAAGAAGACTGGCCGAGCTTGGAACATAAAGGTGCCCGACTCGGCTTGCTTAGGATAATAGAAATAAAAGAAGACCTCCGGTTGGAGGGAATGTTGTGAATCTTAAACAAAACGACAACGCCGCAGAGGAGACGGAAGGTATTTGGTACTAAACTTCCGAGCGACACGCAAAAATAATTACGGACGTCTGCTATAAAGGGATGCACGGGAACCGCATGGAATTGGTCGCGAAGACACGAAACCACCACGCGTGGCGGCGGCGGGGACCACTAGGCGAACTCGATATCCTCGGGATTTGAAATTGTCGACCAGAAGATCAAAATCGAAACGGGATCGCATGGTAGTATACCATGGGCCTAAGGATTGTTCTTCGGGATGAGAGGAACTGGCCATGATCCGGATAGGGGAAATCAAAAAAGGAAGTTCCAAAGACGAAGAAAGGGAATTTCAAAGACTGAAGCTAGGGGAAGAAAGGCGAATTAGATACCGGAAAGGAAGGAGGAAAGACCTAAAACCTTACTGAGGGGAGATGGATCGCCGGAGCTCCAAAGCGCAGAGAGCAGCAGCAGAGGTAATGGGGGCGTGTGAAGGTGAGAAGGAAACGAAGAGTTTTTAGGGTGAGGGCCGGGCGGCCTCCACCGTCGGATCCAGGTCACGGGAATCAAAGCATACATCTAGCCGTTTATTTCGAATTGCTTCGATCACATCAAAATATCATGCAACCGCCTCCGTACTCTGGTGGCATTGCTCCACGTGGCAGTCAATCATTCGGAGCATTTAATGAAGGTATGATCGACCTTGATGTCGAAGATTGGCGCAGAACGCGAGGAGATCCGGTGAAGGCCATCGTTGATTCATTCAAGGATATTTCCTCGGCTGACCGAGCGGAGAGTATTAGCATGGAGGAGCCGTTCGGCTAGACTCACAGTCCAGTCAGTCGGACTATTCGCCTCCTTCGACTAGACTTGAAAGGGAGGCAAGTGATCCGGTGGTAAGAGCGGGCCCCCCCTCTCTCTTGCAATGTCAACGCCGAGTGGAATTCACCGAAGTAGCCGCCCATCCGGGAGGAGTGGGCCGGCCGATGGAATCGAATACCCGGACGGGTCTGGCCGGCTCGCACTTATGGTTGGAAGGCACCCTGTCAAATCGGGGTTCCGACGCTCAGTTAAAAAGGTCATGGACCGAACTGACCTTTTGACTGACCACAGTCATAAAGCACCCCTGTTTATTAGTCTCCACAAAGCACAAGTAAACCACTGCGGATGTCCGGCCGGATGTTGAGGGAGTTGTCCGCCCGGACGCTAGATCTGAAGCAAAGGGGAAAAGGACAAGGGAGGTCTTTTTCTGACAGCAGGTATGTTTTACGTGTAGGCCATGCTCCAAATCTTGTGACAGGGGATTCTGCTGTCCCATCGAGGACATGCTTTGACTGTAGCGGTATGGGTCAGGTGAGCTTTTTGACAACTGCATACCGAGGAAAGGACAGAGGACACATATGCACCTCGGTATGCGTGCTCTAACCCTTCACAACTCTATATAAAGAGCCTCAGACTTCGCCGGAGGTACGCATTCAGGGACTTTGGAAGCCACTTCGTTCATCGTAGCTTACCTGACTTGAGCGTCGGAGGGTCGCCGCCGGGAACCCCTTCCCGGCTCGACTTCTGTGCAGGCTAGCCGGAGCGTCGCGCCACCAGTGGGAGGTCTACATCAGCGAGCCGAAGAGCGCCACATGCCCAGCGTCTGTTGACTTCTGGTTCGGACAGGATCATTTGTATTAGTGCCTGATAAAATAAGTATAGTAACGTCCTAGAGTAGAAAGGTTCTTACCTATATCAATCGATTGGTTGAATCGATAGTGAGATGATATAGGGAACACTACTCTAAATCATTCCTAGTCGAGTATTAACATTCAGGGACAATGTTAATACAATAAGACTAGCATGTAGGTCAACTCGATGACTTGATCTCACAAGTCATGGATATAGAGATATCAAGCTGACACATGGGTATACATTAGAGAATGTATACTGAATGACCCGCCATGAGAAAGTATCATGGATCGTTATATGAGTGTCATATACTTTCTCATGTGGCTATTAGTATAACTATTAGTCCTTTGACCTGAAGTCACCATGGATCCCTACATAAGGAGTTATGTACTTTGGTTTCGTCAAACGTCACCCGTAACAGGGTGGACTATAAAGGCGATTACTGAGTATGTAATAAATTATGCAGAGGGATGTGAGTGATGTAGATGGGATCTATCCCTCCCATATGACGGGAGCCACATCAATATTCTTGATAGAGTTAGACCACGAAGTGCATGGCCATGCCCAAATGAGTCAACATGAGATGTTGAGCTCATATGATCGAGTGAGTCTACTTGGAGTTCAAGATTTAGATTGATTAGAGGATGACACGGTCTATGCCTCACATTGATCAATCTAGATGTCAAGGATAGAAGGACATTTGACATATTTTGTGAGGAGTCACAATTGGTAGTCACAAGGTGATGTCGGATCTCGACATTCTTGTAACTTGGGTAGTAATGATGTGTTGCTAGATACCGCTCATTACTTATGCTCCTAAATGGGTTTAGGGCATTGCCAACGTTACAAGAACCTATAGGGTCACACACTAAGGACAATTAGATGGAGATTTGGTTCATATAATGAACCAAGAGGATTAGATTCATTTGATGAATCATATTGGATTAAGAGTAATCCAAATTGGGCTAATTGAGTTGGACTCAAGTTGATTCATGTATTCAATGAGTCTAATTTAGATTATGACTCTTTAAATCAACTTAATTTAATGAATTAGATTCATTATATTAAGTTGGCTTGAATCATATGGTTGGATTAGATCAACCATGAGAGAGATTTGATCAAGTTTGACTTGATTTGAGAGGAAGAGAAAAAGTCATGTTTGACTTGACTTTTTGCCACATCACTAGTGAGTTGGCAAGATGTGGACCAATAGGATTGCTCCACATCATCAATGTGTGCCACCTCATGGAGGTTACAAGCCTCCATAGCATTTAATGTGTCCGGCCCACATTAAATGAGGAGGTTACACTTGTTGCCATGTCATTTAGTGAGGTGGCAAGATGTGGACCAATAGTGTTGATCCACATCATCCTAGAGTGCCACCTCATGGGGGTTACAACTCTTAATGGTCTCCACATTAATTGGAATTAATGTGGGGGTTACACCTCCTAGAGTGGCCGGCCACTTGATGGCTAAGGTGTTTTTTGAATTTCCTCTCAATTGATTCATTCACTCTTCTTCTCCCTTGGGTGCTCTCTCTTCTCCTTCTCCCATTCCTTGGCCGAACACTCCATTGGTGCTAGCACACCTTGTGTTTTGGTCATCTCCTTCTACTTGTGTCTGTGTGGATACATATAGAGGTTGTCTACTTTGACAACTAGAGATCCGGCGACATCTTGGACAAGCGGGAACGCGAAGGGCTTCGCTACAAGGGTAATGATATTAACTTTAGTGTAGATCTAAAGTTTTACAAACTCGTACAAGAAAAGGTTTTTCGAAAATTTTGTTTACGAATCTTTGCACGAGATCCATGGCTTTGGGTGACTCGGGGTTTCCGCGACGCGAAAAAGCGGTGTTATCGAGCCACGTGCAAAGACTTGTACGAGTTCGTTTGTATTTTTATGAAAATATACCTTCTGTGATTTTCTGTAAAAATTGAGTTTTATGAGTAATTTTTCCGTAGAAGCGAAGCACGTGTCGGCTACCGGAAAGTTTTCTTTAAACGGCTTCGTTTTACCCCAAATCCGTTTGGGACAGCGGGGTCGGGTGCCATTAGATCGCAAAGGAGCAACTCACGATGGTTAGATCATGGGTAGGGGCATTGCCCCTACCCCGCAAGGGAATTTGCTCGCTAAAAACGAACCCGCCGGGAAGATTTTTCCGAAACGGCAATGTCTCGACCCAAATCGTTTTGGGACAGTGGGTTTAAGCGCTGGATCGCAAAGGAACCCTCGCGATGGTTAGATCGGCGGCGCTGCCCTGGGCCCCCAAGGGATCCGTTCCACGAAACCGCTAAACGGGACCCGAGAAATTTTACTCATAAAAATTATAAAATTATTTTAAAATTACAAAAAATTATGAAAATATATAATTTTGAATTATATATTAATTTGTGATAGTCATGGTCAAAATACCCAATAAGATTGGATTTGTGTTGTAATTTATAATACGGCCTGTAAATCGTATTCGTATTTTATTTTTATTTTTTCCACGGCCGTCGTGCCTTTCTCTTATTCTGGTTGTAAATTAGATTTAGACTCGAATGTAACTCGAGTTTCAAATTGTAATGTACAAATTGGAGCGGTGGAGGGTCCACACGAGACGGAGTTTCGAGGCGGGCACGAGCAACACAAGATTGTCAAAGGGAGGAGCTTGGAGAAGTTGTTGACCCTAGGTTGACCATTCGATCTTCTCATTGGCTTGAGAAGATCGTAGTAGGGCCATGACTAAATCACAAATAGATTAATTAATTAATTGTTATGTATCTGATGCATGTTTAATAATTAATTAATTAATTAGTGCCTTAACGATTAGATTAGATCTAAGTCATGCACATGATGCACCCTTGCGATTAGATTAGATCTAAGTCGTGCACAAGATGCATCCTTCTCGATTAGATTAGATCTAGATCGAACCAACTCTAAATGCCTAACCGTGCCGTGATACCTATCACTACCTCGATCACATGTATTGTTGAATCTGCCAAAGCAGAGCAATACATATTATCTTGGTAGGGTACGGAGGGACAATCTTGGTCCCGCCTATCAACGCATGGGTGAATACAAACTCAATTAGATTGAGTATTCCTAGTTACTCGGTTGGATCGAGTCAACTATAGGCATTCTTCCAATAGTTGGAAAGGTAGGACAAAATCACGTTTATATTAACTCTCGGGCGTATTAGCCAAAGCTAACTCGAGTTTTAATATAAATGCGGATATTGATTCTATAAACAAGAGTTGCATAGAGATGTAATTGGTAATCGTTACCTACTGATCATACTAAGCCTTGGACGTATTAGCCAAAGCTAACTCAAGGGTTAGTATGATATGGATCTTGTCCCACAAGAATTATAGAATTCAGTGGGAGCATCATTTAATTAAAGGCCTAATTAAATGATTTTTAATGAATATGATATTTATTTCTGCAAATTTTCTGTTGTAGATAACCATGACGTCGAACACGAATTCCTTCTCTCTGCGATCTGTCCTGGACTGGTACAGGAACCTGAGAATAGTTCTCACTCAGGAACGTAAATTGTACGTTCTGGAGCAGCTCATTCCGGAGGCTCCTCCTTCTACTGCCACGCGAGCTGACCGGGATGCTTACAAGAAGCATCAAGATGACGCATTAGATATGTCCTGTCTAATGCTCGCAACCATGAACTCTGAGCTTCAGAAGCAACATGAGTTGATGGGTGCTTACGATATGGTTGCACATCTTCGTCAACTATATCAAGGACAAGCAGGGCACTGGAAGAGGAACTTCACAGGACACCTGGAAGATCTTAACAAGAAGAGAAATAAGATTTCTACTTCAGGTATAAATGTTATAAAAGTCAACCTCTCTATTTCTTCGTCGTGGGTATTAGATACCGGATGTGCTTCGCACATTTGTACTAATGTACAAGCACTGAGAAATAGCAGACCTACGAGTAGACAATGGAGCACGGGTTGCTGCTGTTGCTGTAGGGACTTATTTTCTATCTCTGCCCTCTGGGCTTATACTAGAGTTAGACGATTGTTGTTATGTGCCTGCATTGACTAAGAACATTATATCAGTTTCTTGTTTGGACAAGAAATGATTCTCGTTTATAATAAAGAACAAATGTTGTTCTGTCTATTTAAACGATATGTTCTATTGTAGTGCACCTCTGATGAATGGACTCTATATTCTAGACCTTGAGAGCTCTATCTATAACGTTAGTACTAAGAGGTTCAAATTGAACGATATGAACTACACCTATCTCTGGCACTGTCGCTTAGGTCATATAAATGACAAGCGCTTATCCCAGCTCCATAAGGATGGTTTGCTGGACTCATTTGATTTAGAATCATATGAGATATACGAGTCATGCCTACAAGGCAAGATGACCAAGACTCCCTTTAGTGGGCACAGCGAGAGAGCGACTGATCTGTTAGAACTCATATATAGTGATGTATGTGGCCCTTTCAATGTCGCTGCTAGAGGCGGTTATAGGTACTTCATCACATTTACTGATGATTTCAGTAGATACGGTTATGTGTACTTGATAACACATAAGTCGGAATCCTTTGAAAAGTTCAAAGAATTCAAGAATGAAGTACAGAACCAGCTTGGCTAGAGTATTAAGATACTTCGATCAGATCGAGGTGGTGAATACTTAAGCCATGAGTTTCGTGACTATTTAGCTGAGTGTGGAATTCTATCCCAACTCACTCCTCCTAGAACACCACAGTGGAATGGTGTATCCGAAAGGAGGAATCGTACCTTATTAGATATGGTACGATCTATGATGAGTCACACAGATCTTCCGACATACCTTTGGGGCTATGCTCTAGACACGGCAGCTTTCATTCTCAACCGAGTTCCATCCAAGGCCGTGATAAAGACACCATATAGGATATGGACTGGGAGAGATGCTCAGGTGTCTTTCATGAGGATTTGGGGCTGTGAGGCTTACGTACGACGTCAAGTCTCAGACAAATTAGGACCCAAATCCAACAAGTGCTATTTCATCGGATATCCCAAGGAAACTAAGGGATATTACTTCTACACTCCCAGTCACCACAAGGTTGTTGTGGCAAAGACTAGAGTCTTTCTAGAAAGGGACTTTGTTTCTAGAAAGACTAGTGGGAGCACGTTCGATCTTGAAGAAGTTCAAGATGCGAACAATAGAACTGATGCCTCGATGGAAATTGAACTGGAACCACAAAGTGTTGTGGATGATGTTCCACAAGGAGTTGAGGAACAACAACCAGTTCAAGTAGACATACCTCTTCGCAGGTCTGATAGGGTACGTCGTCAGCCTGAGAGATACTCTTTTCTCTTGTCTGACCATGATGACATTGTGCTCATAGAGGATGAGCCTACCACCTATCAAGAAGCTGTGATGAGACCAGATTCCGAGAAATGGCTAGAAGCCATGAGATCCGAGATGGAATCCATGTACACCAACCAAGTATGGACTTTGGTTGATCCACCTGAAGGGGTAAAATTCATTGGGTGCAAGTGGGTCTTTAAGAGAAAGACTGACATGGATGGACTTATCTATAAGGGTCGCTTGGTAGCTAAAGGTTTCAAGTAGATTCATGGTATTGACTATGATGAAACCTTTTCTCCAGTGGTGATGTTTAAGTCCATTCGGATCATGCTTGCTATTGCAGCCTACCATGACTATGAGATATGGCAGATGGATGTCAAAACCGCGTTTCTGAATGGAAACCTACTCGAGGATGTGTACATGACACAACCTGAGGGTTTTGTAGATCCACAGCATATTAGTAGAGTATGCAAGCTGCATAGGTCCATTTATGGACTAAAGCAAGCTTCTCGGAGCTGGAATCTTCGATTCGATGATGCGATCAAATAGTTTGGTTTCATCAAGAACGAAGATGAGCCTTGTGTCTACAAGAAGGTTGTAGAAAACATAGTTATCTTCCTCATATTGTATGTGGATGACATACTACTCATTGGGAAGGACATCCCTATGCTTCAGTCTGTCAAGACCTGGCTAGGGAGTTGCTTCTCAATGAAGGACTTAGGTGAGGCATCCCGCATTCTTGGGATACAGATCTATTGAGATAGATCTAAGAGATTGTTTGGCCTAAGTCAGAGTACATACATTGATGAGGTACTCCTACGGTTTGCCATGCAGAACTCCAAGAAGGGATTTCTGCCGATGTCACATGGCGTGAGTCTTTCGAAGACTCAAGGTCCCTCTTCTAGAGAGGAGAGAGATCGCATGGATCAGATCCTTTATGCCTCAGCCATAGGATCGATCATGTACGCCATGCTATGTACTCGACCTGATGTCTCGTATGCTTTGAGCATGACTAGCAGATACCAGTCAGATCTAGGTGAAAGTCACTGGATAGCGGTCAAGAATATTCTTAAGTACTTAAGAAGGACTAAAGAATATTTCTTGATATATGGAGGCAATGATAAGCTAGCTGTAAAGGGTTGCAGTGATGCTAGCTTCCAGACCGATCAGGATGATTAAAGATCACAGTCGAGGTTCGTGTTTTGCTTGAATGGTAGTGCTATGAGCTGGCAGAGTTCACAGCAATTCTACAACGTTTCCATCTCATTCGATAGATTATCGATAGAGGAGATGTGAAGATTTGCAGAGTACCTACAGAGACTAACATCGCAGATCCCTTGACCAAGGCTTTGGCACAGAGGAAGCATGATGGTCACACTAGGTCATTAGGCCTTAGAGCCTATACTGATTGGCACTAGTGCTAGTGGGAGATTGTTAGTTAGAGCCCTAGAGCCAATCATTTGATGATTGTATGGACTCATGTATATCATATTCATGTATATATATTAACGCATTTGGTTTTTGGTTATTATGCTTATTTGTATTAGTGCCAGATAAAATAAGTATAGTAACGTCCTAGAGTAGAAAGGTTCTTACCTATATCAATCGATTGGTTGAATCGATAGTGAGATGATATAGGGAACACTACTCTAAATCATTCCTAGTCGAGTATTAACATTCAGGGACAATGTTAATACAATAAGACTAGCATGTAGGTCAGCTCGATGACTTGATCTCACAAGTCATGGATATAGAGATATCAAACTGACACATGGGTATGCATTAGAGAATGCATACTTAATGACCCGCCATGAGAAAGTATCATGGATCGTTATATGAGTGTCATATACTTTCTCATGTGGCTATTAGTATGACTATTAGTCCTTTGACCTGAAGTCACCATGGATCCCTACATAAGGAGTTATGTACTTTGGTTTCGTCAAACGTCACCCGTAACAGGGTGGACTATAAAGGCGATTACTAGGTATGTAATAAATTATGCAGAGGGATGTGAGTGATGTAGATGGGATCTATCCCTCCCATATGACGGGAGCCACATCAATATTCTTGATAGAGTTAGACCACGAAGTGCATGGCCATGCCCAAATGAGTCAACATGAGATGTTGAGCTCATTTGATCGAGTAAGTCTACTTGGAGTTCAAGATTTAGATTGATTAGAGGATGACACGGTCTATGCCTCACATTGATCAATCTAGATGTCAAGGATAGAAGGACATTTGACATATTTTGTGAGGAGTCACAATTGGTAGTCACAAGGTGATGTCGGATCTCGACATTCTTGTAACTTGGGTAGTAATGATGTGTTGCTAGATACCGCTCATTACTTATGCTCCTAAATGGGTTTAGGGCATTGCCAACGTTACAAGAACCTATAGGGTCACACACTAAGGACAATTGGATGGAGATTTGGTTCATATGATGAACCAAGAGGATTAGATTCATTTGATGAATCATATTGGATTAAGAGTAATCCAAATTGGGCTAATTGAGTTTGACTCAAGTTGATTCATGTATTCAATGAGTCTAAGTTAGATTATGACTCTTTAAATCAACTTAATTTAATGAATTAGATTCATTATATTAAGTTGGCTTGAATCATATGGCCGGATTAGATCAACCATGAGAGAGATTTGATCAAGTTTGACTTGATTTGAGAGGAAGAGAAAAAGTCATGTTTGACTTGACTTTTTGCCACATCACTAGTGAGTTGGCAAGATGTGGACCAATAGGATTGCTCCACATCATCAATGTGCCACCTCATGGAGGTTACAAGCCTCCATAGCATTTAATGTGGCCGGCCCACATTAAATGAGGAGGTTACACTTGTTGCCATGTCATTTAGTGAGGTGGCAAGATGTGGACCAATAGTGTTGATCCACATCATCCTAGAGTGCCACCTCATGGGGGTTACAACTCTTAATGGTCTCCACATTAATTGGAATTAATGTGGGGGTTACACCTCCTAGAGTGGCCGGCCACTTGATGGCTAAGGTGTTTTTTGCATTTCCTCTCAATTGATTCATTCACTCTTCTTCTCCCTTGGGTGCTCTCTCTTCTCCTTCTCCCATTCCTTGGCCGAACACTCCATTGGTGCTAGCACACCTTGTATTTTGGTCATCTCCTTCTACTTGTGTCCGTGTGGATACATATAAAGGTTGTCTACTTTGACAACTAGAGATCCGGCGACATCTTGGACAAGCGGGAACGCGAAGGGCTTCGCTACAAGGGTAATGATCTTAACTTTAGTGTAGATCTAAAATTTTTACAAACTCGTACAAGAAAAGGTTTTTCGAAAATTTTGTTTACGAATCTTTGCACGAGATCCATGGCTTTGGGTGACTCGGGGTTTCCGCGACGCGAAAAAGCGGTTTTCGCGGCCCGAAGAACCCAACATTCTCCACCTTCAATGTTGTTCCGAGAAGGGGAGTTTATAGTGGAATATGTGATTACTGATATAGACCCTTATATTAGTCATCTCAAGGAGGTGGATTCTAAGTAAATCAAGGTGTTAGCATTGTGGTGTGCTCAACTTCAAATATCTGCTATAAAATCAAGAAGGATCAAAGTGAACTATTCACTCCCCTATAGCTCTCAAGTGTTATAGCAAGTGGTATCAAAGTAAGGTTGCTTTGGAGGACTTACATCCAAAGGAGTAAACTTTTTGAGTTGCAAAGATGTTTTTGAAAGAGAGTCATAACACTACCTGACCGCCCTACTATGAAGGAAACAATTTCACCTAATGGAAGAGTTGTATCGAGAACTACCTTATAACTAAAATTAGCAACTGGTTCTCTATGACTGAGGGCTTTATTGTGTCAACTCAAGATGGGATATTCTGGAATTTTCAAAATGGTTTGAAGATCAAAAGTGGAAGGCACAAACAATCGCTAAGACTACCATAATCCTTCAATGCAAACTGATTTCGGAGTAACTAAACAAAGTTGGTTCATTTAAAAGTGCCAAAGAATTGTGAGACAATTGTATGATTGATGATGAGCTAGAGGGGGGGGGGGGGGGAATAACACTCGTGGCTAATTCATTCATTTCGAAAAACTCAGAATAATGCAGAAGAATAAAGAAAAGAAACAAACACAATCACTAACTTGTTTCTTTTACTTGGTTTGGGCAATAACTAATAGCTCAGAAATTATTTACAAGTAAGTAATTGAAGGCGCTAGAATTCTGTTCTGTTTCAATTTCCCCTGTACAAAAATTGTACAAGTACAGAACTTTTCCTAGCAACCTGTATGTTCGATCAGACATGTATTTGATCAGTCGAGCAAGTACTTGACGGATCAAAGCACACCTTGATCGAAATACAAGATCGCTGGCCTCTTGTGTTGGTATTCAGGATCGATACAAAGAAAACTAAACTAATTACACAGCGGAATCAAAGAACTAGTTGTATCTTTCTTTTGTAGCCAAAGACCTTTTGATCTTCTGTTGTATTCCTCAGCTCTTCTTGGACGTCGTGTGGGTGACGATCTACCAAGACAACAAACATCCTTCCCTTCTTTTCTCCCAAACTGCCGGCCACCAAGAGAGGCTCTAGGATGGGGCTCCTTCTCCTCTTCTTCCTCTTTTCCAAGCCGCCACCCACAAGGAGAAGAAGAGGCGCCGACCCTAGCAAGGAGGACGCGCCGACCCTAGCAAGGAAGAGAAGAGAATTGTGGGAAAATTATATTTTAGGGGGCACCACCTACTCCCTTTTATAACCCTTGCCACCGACCCTAGGAAAGTAAGATTAACCAAATTGTGGATGGGTGGATGTGAGACTTTATATAGAGGCTACAACAGAGACCTAGAGGAGGAATTGATTTAGGCCTCCTGATGGGTTTGGGCTTCCTGTGTTTGACCCGAACACTCAACTCAAGTCCATCAATAATAACTCATACCACTAAAGGGTTTTAATTGAACTACCAATCCCATATTATAATATGGGTTTCTTCTTATCATGAGTGTGTTAATCTCCCTGTGTTTAAAATATCGTATATCCGTTAATTAAATGAGTTACTGACAACTCAATTAATTAACATCTGATTCCAAGAGTAATACCACTCAACTTTATTATCATGCCGGACTAAGTCCACTTGCTGAGTTTACATGATAATCCTTATGAGCTCCTCAAGGGGACATCATCAGCCTAAATAATTAGGACACAGATTCCTTCTATAATCAACAACACACCATATAAACAGTACTATCTCCCAACTCATCGGACCTATTGATTTAACGAATAAATCTCACCCATTGATAAATTAAAGAAATAAATACTAAGTATACGTGCTTGCTATTATATAGGGATTAAGAGGACGCACATCTATAATAACAGAGGTTTTGTTCTTTTATTTAGTCAATACAAATCAAACAACCTCAAACGGTCCTGCTCAATACACACATAGTGTACTAGTATAATTTTATAGTCAAGATAGACTAATACCAAATTACACTACAACTGTTCCAATGGTTTATCCCAATCCATCTTGGTTGTGAGCTACTATTTATAATTTATAAGGAACCGATAACATGATCTTCTGTGTGACACCACACACCATGTTATCTACAATATAAATTAAATGGACAACTGCATTGACATATATATAAATATAAAATGTAAACATTTGACCAAAGTGATTCTCATTTCAAAATATTTCAAAATATATGTTCATACAAAAGCTATGCTTATAGTATATATCCCAACAATCTCTCACTTATACTAAAAGACTATGCTGTCATAAATGCTGCCATACATCTGATTCTCATCCCCTCAACATGCCTATCAAAAGCTCTCTTCGGAAGGGCCTTAGTGAAAGGATCTGCCAGGTTATCTGCTGATGTAATCTTGGCGACAACAACCTCTCCTCGTTTTACGATGTCTCGTATCAGGTGGTACTTACGCTCAATGTGTTTACTTGCCTTATGGGCTCGTGGTTCCTTCGAGTTTGCTATTGAACCACTGTTATCACAATAAATTGTGATAACTTTGGGCAAACCAGGAATCACATCTAAGTCCATCAAGAAGTTTCTAAGCCATACAGCTTCTTGGCTGCCACAGAGACTGCCACATACTCAGCTTCCATGGTGGAGTTTGAAATGCATTTCTGTTTAACACTCCTCCATGCTATGACTGAACCTCCCAAAGAAAACACATACCCCGAGGTTGATTTACTATTATCCCTATCTGATTAGAAGTCCGAATTCGTATAACCCACAAGGAGCAAATCATCTACCTAGTAAACCAGCATATAATCTCTAGTCCTTTTCAGGTACTTTAATATATGCTTTACGTCAGTCCAATCTCCCTGTCTTGGGTTACTTTGATATCTGCTAACCATGCCCATGACAAAATAGATATCTGCTCTCGTACATAGCATCGGATACATTAGGCTTCCTACAGTCGAATCATAATGAACTGCCTTCATCTCCTCTATCTCCTTTGGTATCTTAGGACATATCTTTTTATATAAAGGTACTCCATACTGAAAAGGTAGAAAACCTTTCTTGGAGTTTTGCTTGCTAAAATGAGCTAGGATAATATCGATGTATGAAGCTTGGGATAAACACAACATCCTTTTCTTGCGATTCCTTATTACTTTGATCCCAAGAATATGTCCACATTCTCCCAAGTCCTTCATATTAAACTGCTTGGGTATCCATACCCTTACGTCTGACAACACTTTAACATTGTTGCCAATGAGCAAAATGTCATCTACGTATAGTACAAGAAATACCACCATATTTTCATCACTTTTCTTGTATACACAAGACTCATCCGGATACTGAATGAATCCATGAGACTGGATCACTTCATCAAACCGGATGTTCCAAGATCTCGAAGCTTACTTCGGTCCATAAATGGACCGATTGAGCTTACATTCAAGATACTCTTTGCCCTTCGCAATTAATCCCTCTGGTTGCTTCATGTAGATATTTTCTTCAAGACTTCCGTTAAGGAAAGCTGTCTTGACATCCATTTGCCAAACCTCATAATCTATATGAGAAGCAATAGATAAAAGAATCTGGATCACTTAAGCATGACTACCGGCGAAAAAATTTCCTCATAATCGATTCCCTCTTTCTGAGTATACCCCTTCACAATAAGCCTCGCTTTAAAGGTTTCCACCTTCCCGTCTATTCCTCTTTTCCTTTTGTAGACCCATTTACATCCAATGGCTTTTGCACCATTTGGTGGTTCTACAAGCTCCCAGACCTGATTAGAATGGATAGATTTTATTTCAGAGTTCATTGCACTTTGCCAAGATGCTACATCTTTATCTTGGAGTGCTTCATCATATGTCCAGGGATCAGCTTCATGTTCACCAGGGATCAAGTCCAAAGACTCTCCCAAAAACATGAATCTATCAGGTTGTCTAATAACCCTCCCACTACGATGAGGCACTACCTGTAATTGTGCATCATTTGTGACACATGTTGCAGTTACTTATGGTATCTCATCTTGTACCGTTGGTACTAAAGTAGAAGTGCCCTATCTTATTTCCTCAAGAACAATTTTACTCATGGGCCTGTGGTTCATTACATAGTCCTCTTCTAAAAATCGGACATTGGTGCTAACAATGACCTTCTGATCTTTAGGACTATAAAATAAACCACCTTTCTTTCCTCTAGGATATCCCACGAACAAGAGAACTTCTATATGTGATTCCAACTTATCAGCGTCTCCCTTCAGTACATGTGCTAGACTACCCCAAATCTGAATGTGTTTCAAACTAGGCTTACTCTCATTCCATAATTCTATGGGAGTAGAGGGTACTGACTTAGAATGTATCAAGTTCAGAATGTATGCCGCCGTTTCCAGAGCATATCCCCCAAAAAAATTTGGTAATTCTGAATAACTCATCATTGATCTAACCATTTCCATAAGAGTCCTATTCCTTCATTCCGCCACACCATTCTGTTGGAGTGTACCAGGTGCAGACAATTGGGATTGAATCTCAGCCTCTGATATGTAACTCCTAAACTCAACTAAGAGGTGCTCTCCACCATGATCAGAACATAGTGTCTTGAAACTTTTACCATGACATTTCTCCACATCAGTCTTGTACTCTTTGAACTTATCAAAGCACTCAGACTTGCGGCGCATCAAGTAAATATACCCATATCTCGAATAGTCATCTATAAAAGAGACAAAATATTCGAAACCACCTCTTGCCTGGATAGTCATAGGCCCATATAAATCAGAATGAACCAATTCCAACACTTCTTTAGCTCTATAACCCTTTACCTTAAAAGGCCTCTTAGTCATTTTTCCTTCCAAGAAAGACTCGCAGGTCGGAAAGTTTTCCACTACCAATGAACCCAAAGGTCCATCAGCTATTAACCTTTGAATCCTACTCAAGTTAATATGCCCCAACCTTAGATGCCAAAGATGTGTTTGGTTCATTTCCGAAGGTTGCTTTCTCTTATTAGAATTAGAAGATGTGTTATTAATTTCCATTTGTTACATCGTGGGAGTTATTGGATTAAGAGTATATAAATTGTCAACCAACGCACCAGAACAGATAACCACCCTATTTTTCTTGACAACCACTTTGTCATCAAAAGAAATAGAATATCCATCCATAAATAATTTATAAACTGAAATCAAGTTCTTTCTAAAACATAGTATGCAAAGATAATTTTTCAAAATCAAAGTTTTATTCCTATCAAAAGATAAATAAACATCTCCCACTGCAACAACCGCCACTCTTGTAGCATTGCCCATGTAGACGATGATCTCCCCTTCATGTAGTCGTCTGGTTTCCTGGAACCCTTGCAATGAATGGTAGACATGATCAGTGGCTCCCGTATCTATACACCAGGTACCGGTAGATAACACCGCTAAATATGTTTCAACAACTAATGAATAAGATATACCTTTATTATTCTCCTTTCTGCGAGGACAACCCACCTTCCAATGTCCAGACTACTTGCATGTGAAGCACTTGCCCTTCGTCTTCTTCACACCTGCCTGCGGCCCAGTCCCTTGAGGTTGAATCACTTTCTTTGCCGAACCAACTTGTTTCTTCTTGTTCTTTTCATCTTTCAGCTTAGAGGTAGAAACGTTTTCAGCAATGTGAACTTGAGAACTTTGATGAAATAGCACTACAACAAAAACCCTCATAGACATCGGTTTTCCACCGATGTCTATTACATTTTCGACCGATGTCTATGAAGGCGATGTAAAAGGTCTGCCATTTTAGACATCGGGTTAAAACCGATGTAGTATCACTTAATGACATCGGGTGTAAAATCGATGTAATATTATATGTTAATAACACCAGTTTTGACAACGGTATACGACCGATGTAATATTAGTTAAGGACACCGGTTTTGCAGCGGTGGAAAATCGATGTAATATCAGTATTGTTTAACGACATAAATTCGATTTCCGAAATAGTGAAACACCAATATTATCTCCAAGAAAATCATAAAATTAAGTTAATATTATTAATTCACTAAGAAAATCACAAATAAAAATGCACCGATGTATTTAAACACACCAAGTCAATATCCATATAACCAACACATAAATATTCTTCTTACAACATAAAAAGATAATAGATATTGTGCACATCAAGTCAGTATCCACAAATTACACATAACTATTCTTCTTACAACATCAAAAGGTAATAGATAGTACACAAAAATTCTTCTTACTGGTGCCAACGTTATCCTTCTTGCTCTGTGCAGAGATTTAACTAAATCTTCCCCAGTAATTTTATTTGTTAATAGACAATTCTCTTTATCTATTACTGGATGGGCACCTCTGCTTGTTTGATGTCCTGAGGGTGACAACTGATTGATGATTCTTTGTAAAGGAGACATCCATCTTAAAGGAGCCACTAGAGGCTTTGGGAACTTTACAACATCCTTCATGGTTGTCCTCTCACCATTTAATTGATTCTCCAAAACAATTCAAGTTTATCCAGTTCTGCATATAATACAAATAATCATTTAAGTAATCTTCATCATGAAATCTTTGTAAACACGAATAAAGAGATTAAATAAAGTAGCTTGCATGTGAAATTTTCCTACTGCAATAGAGTAATGGAGATTCGAAAAGGTTGCATTTACCATCGATTAAGCAACAGCCAAGCATGTTGCGATTGAATTTAGGATCATCAGAATAACTATTTGTCAGCAGGTTAGGTAAGATAAGATGTCCACACCAAGTTTCCCTTGCTTGGCAAGAGGAGATAGTATCTTTTGCAGCTCGCATATAACCCGTTCAATATAGAGAGTATATAGCCCATTCCTTGACTCGAACAACTCTGAAGCCTTGTGTGTTTGTATAACTGATCTTATCCACTCTTCAAGAAGTCCTGCAAAACATAATGATAAGTCAGGAAATTTTCCTTCAACAACACAAGATGACAAGAATGCAAGAAAAAAAACACAATGATTTCTGTGTTCTGCTTTTGTGTAATGTAGGAAACCAAGTATATTTACGATATTGGAGTAAAAACATTGTAAAGCTTCGATAAGACATTGCACAAGATATGGAAAAAAGGAAGCTATCATCCCCGAAAACTATAAAAAAAATAATATAAAGATTAAGAAACTTAGGTGCAATCCATATCAAACCTTTAAACGATTGCACACAATCATGACATCAGAAATCAGAAAGGTTGCAAAATGTGATTGATTTGATAATCTAATAAAAAAGGAATATCAAACTACATTTAGTCAGCCAGTGTCGTATAAAACCACCTACTTGTGTCAAAAACTTCAATACTTATCCAGCTTCTCACATAATCTGATATAAAAAACTCCATGAGTTCAATCCTGCATTTGGGCAGGCATGTTAGAAATATTTTCATTTAAATCAGGAATGAGAAGTGCATTATTTTTGCTAAGCAGGAACCAAAAATTTCCAAAACGTTAAAAAAAAGGTATTCAAGTATTGCATGTAAGCAATCAAAAGCCTGACTCCTGTAAGGCATTCAAGCAAATGCACTAGGAACTCAGAAAAAGTACTAGTTCACCTTGACCAAACATAAAAAATCTAAGGGAACTTTAGAGAGAATACAATATTTGCATCTTCCTTTTTGAATCTTTGGTTAATTGCAAGAAAACCTTATTTCAACACAAACAAACAAATAAGAAATTGTGTGTTTGTAAACTTGCATAATCAACAAAAGAAAGAAGGAAGAAGGCTTACCGCCCATGTCCAGAATCAGATATTGACCCACAAGAAAGAAGGCTTACCGCCCAACTATGCAATCTAATAATATCCAATATCTAGCTTGTTCATATTCATATAGTTCTCATGCGTGTTCAATATTCTCCCAGATATGATGAGTACAATAATTCAAACTACATGTCATAATCATGCGATCGAAAAAATCAAGATCTTTGTTTGCACAACATGGAATTACTGTATAATAAGACACCTGAAAGAACAGAAAATGATTAAGCAACATATGTTGGCATCAATCACATCATATGGTAATGCTCAAATACTCAGCATTAAATCCATAAAACCATCACATTTTAAAGCAATAAACTTATGTTTACAGAGTGCTATTACAACTTGCTAAGTTGTTAGTAACGGGGCCAGCAATAGCATACCTTTTCTATATTGTCCATCATTATTCCTTTAACCTCAGTTATATGAGCTTTCAGTTTTGAAAGTTTGCTCATTTCCTCTGGATGATTTATGCAATACTCCATATGCTCCTTCAGCCTTGGACTGTAAAAAGCAGTCACATGTTAAAGTATGACCAAACAACTACAACTAAACTAACAAACTGTAAAATCCCACTATTTCTAGTTGCAAATATTTTTAACTGAAAATTCCAATCAACCCTGTGAAGATCATCTCATGTTATACCAAGGGCAAAGAAATTGATAAACTGGAAGCTTAAGTGCAACAATGTTATACAGGTGGGTATTTTACTATTGTACTTATATTAGATTTCTGATCATTTAGACTTGCAAAATTTAATTTGATGGTAGGACATAACTACTTTTTAAATGATTCTATATAGTTTATCAGGAAAATTGATATATATCTATGTGTGTGTGTATCACAAAATGCGTGTAACATTTGGCTACATAATGTGAATTTGGCCCAAGTGCTTAAACTAAAAAAGTTAGCAAATTATAATCAGATGACTTGTACATCTTATAAGCAAGATTGCATCGTTGGGAAATCCTAAAAATTCCAAATCATAGACTAAATCTCCATGAACTCTAATAGAAACACCAAGTCTGGATATTTAATGACAACATACCACAGCAATGATAATAACAAGATCATTCCAATGAGATTCTGGGGCAAGGGGAACTGCAATGCTATCACTTCCGCTAGCATCCTGAAAAATAGCACTATCAAGTCATCAACTGATAAAATTTGAACATACCATCAACTGAAACATCCTGACTTATCATTTTTAACTTACATCACCCATCGCCCATTTAACAAAACCACCATACAGACTACGACACGCGCTACCTGATCCCTGCCTACACAACAATGTCACACAAATTTGCACCATGTATTACATGTCTACTGTAATTGGCATTTCACCATATTACTAAGCCCTGGATTCTTTTACACAAGATAGCAGTAGAATAAATCTACAGTGGAGGCCAATGAACAAACATTTACACTATGAGCACCACAGGTAAATGAGATCATTGACAACTGTAAATTCATAGTAGGAACACAAACCTCGCTATAGATTAAAGCTTTCCATGATCCTGGTCTACGTTCATTAGCTTTGCCAGGGTGAAAACTATCATAAATACATTTCATTAGAGCCATTTTCGAAGCAATAATCATACACTGCAGGGAAGACAAGTTCTAACCAAGGCAAGCAAAGCCAGCAGCTGAAGAAGCCAACCCTGCAGTAGTGGGGAAGTTATTATAAGAAGCAATGTGGACATGCAGTTTATGCCAATCTTCCTTCTTGATCAGGACGCCTTTGTCCACATCCTCCACATCTCTCACAAGCTTCCTGATTTCCCTCAAACAATTCTGGAACCTGTCCTCGGAAACAGAAATCTCTACAAAATCAGAAAAAAGTTACTAGATTTAATCCCATCAAAATCATCAGCTCACTCAGACTAAGAGTTGCAGACCAAGATTTAAGTGGGGGGAGTTTACCTGGCCATTAAGCCACATCCGATCGCGATCGAAGGTGGGGCTAACGGCAACGGTGGTAGTGGTAGAGAGGTGGTTGGGATCGAGGGTGACGCTGATGCTATCGTTCCCGGGGAGGATGAGGGCCTCGTCGCGCTTCCCCTAGCAATCAAAATGAAAAAAAAATTAAGCACTCGTCTCGGCGCACCCACCTGTAGGGGTCCTCCTCCTCCGGGTCGGTGGGCTCGATGCCGGTGTTTTCATGGGAAGCCGGAGGGAGACTGCGGAAGATATTGATGTCCACAGTACGGACAAGCTCTTCCTGTACCTGCTCGTTGAGCCGACCGGAGCCGGATTGCACGAAGTCGATGAGCTCCGACAGCGTCTGCCGCTTCACCTCCTTCTCGCGGGCCGACTTAAGCATGTCAGAGAAGTCAAAGAGCATAGAGCAGATCTGGAGTTTGTGGAGAAAGAGCGCCTGGCGCTCGAGTACGGGCACATCGCGAAAGAGCGGGAGGGACTCGATTTGCGGGACGACACCGGGGGCTGTGGAGGAGTGTAGTTGGCGGGGGGAGCTGGGATCGGCGCCTGAGGAGCGGGAGGCAAAAGAAAGCGCCTGAGGAGTGAGATCGATGCCTTGAGGATTAGGGTTTCGATTTATGATGGGTGAGGAGAAGCCCAAAAGAAAGCGCGCTAAGAAAGTCCGCCAGAATTTTGGTTCATAGACACCGAATTTTAAAAACCGCTGTTAAAATCGATGTCTATTAACTAAAAAAAGGCGCTCATAGACATCGCCTAAAAACCCGATGTCTATGAGCGAAAATCTACGCTCATAGACATTGGTTTTTGGAAAAATCGGTGTAAAATACTCAAAGACATCGATTTTTGCTTAAAACCGTTGTTGTTCCACCGATGTCTATGAGGATTTTTCTTGTAGTGTAGCCCTTCTGCCACTTGGAGTTCTGTCAGAAGTTCCACCAACGAATAAACCCTTTTGTTCATGTTGTAGTTCAGGCGGAACTGCTCAAAACTCTTGGGCAGCGTTTGCAGAATGATATCGACCTGGGTTTCCCCATCGATTTCAGCTCCAAGGACTTCCATCTCATTCAAATGAGCCATCATCTTGAGGATATGATCCCTTATGGGTGTCCCCTCAGTCATGGTGGTCGTCATTAAGTTTCTCATGGCCTCTTGCCTGGCAGCCCGATTCTGGTGTCCGAAGAGTTCCTTGAGATTGAGCATCATGTCATAGGCAGTGGGTATGGCCTGATGCTAATGTTGCAGCACATTTGACATATAAGCCAAAATGTAACACCGCGCCATCTCATCTGCCTTAACCCATTTCCTATGTCTCTCTATCTCCTCTTCACTAGAATCCTTATCAGACACGCTAGGGCAAACCTCAAAAAGTATGAACTTGTATTCTTCAGTAGTTAAGACAATGTCCAAGTTCCGTTTCCAATCAATATAATTTGGACCAGTAAGTTTGTTTTCTTTTAAAATAATAACAAGAGGGTTGAAAGCCATTTTGAAATCCTGAGAATCACAAAATAAAATATTTGGTCAAAACTTTAGAATTTAAAATAATATTGATTTTTCAAGTAATATAATTTAAATTCACCAACACCTTAAAACACCGTGAATTTCGTATGCCATGATAGTGTGGACGTATACTAATTCAAATATTTGTAAGAGGAGGTTTTACCCATTAATTTTATTATCTTATCAACCTAACTTTATGACAAATAAAATTAATAGTTGGTTTATCTTCGACCACACAAATAATAGCAGTGACTCTGATGGGGAGGATACTATTAAATGTGCCTAAGTGTATACCATTACTTGATACTTAGTCCATTAATTAGGATTGTGCCCCTTCTGATGGAGAAGATCACACATACCTAAATAATTTCCTATAATCATCCATAGAGGAAGTTTGATCTAGTGATCCGCAAACAAACTCATCCGATATGGAGGAAGGCACTTAAAGCCAACGGACAAGTTTTAATGCATCACTTACAAACCAATAATGGAGACCGTGGAATTTATTTAAATAATTCCTCTCCTACTTAGTTATTTAAATTGAGGAATTTTAACATGCACACACATCACAACACATAAAAATAGCATATAAAGGCAATAAATATGAAAATAAAATTTCCAACTATTATGGCTTCATCCATCGCTGTCCTCTAATATCCTGCCAATGTCAATGGATCAAATCGTCACGTCTATCTTGCTTCCTTCTTTGCCGTGCCTTCGATCTTCAAAATAGCACCACGCATAGCAATGATACAAGCCGCAACAAAAAAAATAAAAATTTACATTTATCGATCCTATATTCCACAAAGGAATTTACATGTACTCTAGATCGAATAGAATGTAAAAAATAATACAGCAACCGGTTGTATTTAATTATTACAATCATGCACAACACAAAACAACCTCGACATGCTCAAGGGTTCAAATCATACATAAACACAAAAAGCCATAATAGTTGGACCTAGGACGTCTGTAACCACAGAGTTAATCTTTCTTGCACATCCTACTATTATTCTACCTACACTTATATATGAGCAATGCATAATTTAACCGAAAATCAATCATAAAGAGCCAGAACCCTCGCTCTGATACCACTTGAAGGCATTGAAATTATGTTCTGTTTCAATTTCTCCTATATAAAAATTATACAAGTACAGAACTTTTCCTAGCAACCCGCATGTTCGATCAGACATGCGTTTGATCAATCGAGCAAGTACTTGACGGATCAAAGCACACCTTGATTGAATACAAGATCGCTGGCCTCTTGTGTTGGTATTTAGGATCGATACAAATAAAACTAAACTAATTACACAGCGGAATCAAAGAACTAGTTGTACCTTTCTTTTGTAGTCAATGACCGCTTGATCTTCTATTGTATTCCTCTCCTCTTCTTGGACGTCGTGTGAGCAACGATCTACCAAGACAACAAACACCCTTCCCTTCTTTTCTCTCAAACCGTCGGCCACCAAGAGAGGCTCTAGGATGGGGCTCCTTCTCCTCTTCTTCCTCTTTTCCAAGCCGCCGCCCACAAGGAGAAGAAGAGGCGCTGGCCCTAGCAAGGAGGAGGCGCCGACCCTAGCAAGGAGGAGGCGCCGACCCTAGCAAAGTAGAAAAGAGAATTGTGGGAAAATTAGGTTTTAGGGGGCGCCACCTACTCCCTTTTATAACCCTTTCCGCCGGCCCTAGGAAAGCAAGATTAACCAAATTATGGATGGGTGGATGCGAGGCTTAATATAGAGGCTACAATAGAGACCTAGAGGAGGAATTGGTTTAGGCCTCCTGATGGGCTTGGGCTTCCTGTGTTCGGCCCGAACACTTAACTCAAGTCCATCAATAATAACTCATACCACTAAAGAGTTATTATTGAACTACCGCACCAATCCCATATTATAATATGGTCTCATTCTTATCGTGAGTGCGTTAATCTCCCTGTGTTTAAGATATCGTATGTTCATTAATTAAATGAGTTACTAACAACTCAATTAATTAACATCTGATTCCAAGATTAGTACCACTCAACTTTATTATCATGCCGGACTAAGTCCACCTGCAGGGTTTACATGATAATCCTTATGAGCTTCTCAAGGGGACATCATTAGCCTAAATAATTAGGACACATATTCCTTTTATAATCAACAACACACCATATAAACAGTATGATCTCTCAACTCATCGGGCCTATTGATTTAACGAATAAATCTCACACATTGATAAGTCAAAGAAATAAATATTAAGTATACAAGCTTGCTATTATATAGGGATTAAGAGGGCGCACATCCATAATGACAGAGGTTTTATTCTTTTATGCAGTCAGTACAAATCAAACAACCTCAAAGGTCCTGCTCAATACACACATAGTGTACTAGTGTAATTTTATAGTCAAGATAGACTAATACCAAATTACACTACAACCGTTCCAATGGTTTGTCCCAATCCATCTTGGTTGTGGGCTACTATTTATAATTTATAAAGAATCGATAACATGATCTTTTGTGTGGCACCACACACCATGTTATCTACAATATAAATTAAATAGACAACTGCATTGACATATATATAAATAGAAAATGCAAACATTTGAGCAAAGTGATTCTCATTTCAAAATATTTCAAAACAGATGTTCATACAAAAGCTAGGCTTATAGTATATATCCCAAAAGTAATTACAAGTATAAAACTAAACAAAGTATACTAACAATATAAGGATGAGTAAAAGATGTTAGTTAGAGCCCTAGGGCCAATCATATGATGATTGCTGTATGACTCGATGTATCATATTCCTATATATTTATAAAGGCATTTCTTTATGAAGCATGTACTTGTTTATATTTTATTTTTTTTGAAAAGATATCAGATCTGTAAGTTTCTGTAAGTTTATTATTTTTATGGATTTTGTGAGTATTTTTCTCGTAGAGGCGAAGTAACAAGTGTTTGGACACTTGTAGGCTTCAACTACCGAGAAAAACCTTCCGAAACGGCAAGGTCTCGCCCAAATTGTTTTGGGACAGCGGCTTAAGGTACTGTTAGATCAAGATGGGACACTCGCGATATTTATTTCACGAGAAGGGGCACTGCCCCTAACCCCACAAGGGGCATTGTCCCGCGATCGCGCCCGAAAATCGCTAAATGGGACCGCCGGGAAGTTGTGACTCATAAAATTGATAAAAATAGTAGTAAAATTATAGAAATTTATGTAAAATACATAATTTAGAATTATGTGTGATATTGTGATGGTCATGGCCCAAAACCCCCAATTTGATTGGATAAAATGTGTTGTAATTCATAATATGGCATGCGCGCCATTTTTGTGTTGTGCGTGTTGTATTGATATGCGACCTGCGCGTCGCACCTTCTTTTTATGTTCCTGTTGTAAATAGTTTTTAGACTCGAATGTAACTTGAGTTTCATATTTGTAATGTACAAAATAAAGCGGTGGAAGGTCCATTCAAAAGGAGTTACGAGGAGGGTGCGATCAACACATGGCGGTCAAAAGGAGGCGCTTTAATAAGCCGTTTACCCTAGGTTGACCGTCCGATCTTCTCATTGGCTTGAGAAGATCGTAGTAGGGCCATGACCTCATCACAATATATATATATATATATATATATATATATATATATATATATATATATATATATATATATATATATATATATATATATATATATATATATATATCTTGATATATTTGCTTGTGTGTATGTGATGCATGCTAGTGTAGGGTAATTAGTGCCTTAATGTGTATATGATACACATTCATGATTAGATTAGATCTTAATCAAATCAACTCGAAATTCCTACCAAGTTTTGATACCCATCACTACCTCGATTATTTATTGTTGTTGAATCTGTCAAAGTAGAACAACACATATTATCTTGGTAGGGTGCAGAGGGACAATCCTGGTCCCGCCTATCAAAGCTTGGGTGAGTACAAATTTAATTAGATTGAGTATAACTAGTTAACTTAATTTGATCGGGTATATCTATAGGTATTTTTCCAACGGTTGGAAGATAGGATAAAAAACACATTTATACTAAATCTTGGGTGATTTAGCCAAAGCTAACTCAAGTTTTAATATAAATGACGATCTTGATCCTATAAACAAGAGTTGCATAGAGATGTAATTGATAATTAGTTATCTACCGATCATACTAAGTCTTGGGTGGTTTAGCCAAAGCTAACTCAAGACATAGTATGATGTGGATCTTGTCCAGCGAGAATTATAGCTAATCGGTATGAATCTAGTAGTGTGGTTTGACCACATCCATGACTTGATTCTACAAAAGTTCTATAATTCAGTAAGAGCATCATTTAGTTAAAGGCCTAATTAAATGATAAATGGAATATGATATTTATTCTCTGCTTTATTTATGTTGTAGATTGTCATGTCGACAAACACGAACACTTTCTCCCTGCGTTCTGTCCTTGACAAGGATAAGCTCAATGGAGCTAATTTCCTGGACTGGTACAGGAATCTGAGAATCATTCTCACACAAGAAAGAAAACTGTACGTCCTGGAGCAGCCCATTCGTGAGGCACCTCCTGCCACTGCCACGCGAGCTGACCGAGATGCTTATAAGAAGTATCAAGATGATGTATTAGATGTGTCATGCCTCATGCTCGCGACCATGAACTCTGAGCTTCAGAAGCAACATGAATTGATGTCTTCTTATGATATGGTTGAACATCTTC
Source organism: Zingiber officinale (assembly GCF_018446385.1). NCBI lineage: Eukaryota > Viridiplantae > Streptophyta > Magnoliopsida > Zingiberales > Zingiberaceae > Zingiber > Zingiber officinale. The sequence goes on along the minus strand of NC_056007.1, from coordinate 69,411,439 downwards.
GTCAAATATATCAAGGACAAGCGAGGAACGAGAGATTCGAGATCTCCTAGGCACTGTTTCAGTGCAAGATGCAAGATGGGACTCCCGTAGGTCCATATGTGCTCAAGATGATTGGGTACATAGAGAACCTACAGAGGTTGGGATTCCCACTTGGCCAAGAGCTGGCCACTAACTTGATCTTGCAATCCTTGCCAGAGAGCTACAGTCAATTTGTCATGAATTACAACATGAACAAAATTGACAAGCCACTGCCTGAGCTGCTAAGCATGTTGAGAAATGCTGAGCTCAACCTTAAGAAGGTAAAGCCCAACTCCAATTTGATGGTGCAAAAGCATAAAGGCAAGGGTAAGCCTAAAGGTAAGGGAAAGTCCCAAGCCAAGGGCAAAAGCAAGATAATGAAACCTAAAGGAGGGGTTGCCAAGGATGCTACCTGCTTCCACTGCGTCAGACCGGGCATTGGAAGAGGAACTGCAAAGTATATCTAGAAGATCTTAAGAAGAAAAGAAGTGAGACTTCTACTTCAGGTATATATGTTATAGAAGTCAATCTATCTATTTCTGCATCGTGGGTATTGGATACCGGATGTGCTTATCACATTTGTACTAATGTGTAGGCACTGAGAAATAGCAGGGCATTGACGAAGGGCGATGTGGACCTACGAGTAGGCAATGGAGCACGGGTTGCTGCTGTTGCTGTAGGAACTTACTATCTATCTCTGCCCTCTGGGCTTGTACTAGAATTAGATGAATGTTGTTATGTGCCTGCTCTTACAAAGAACATCATTTCAGTCTCTTGTTTGGACAAGGAAGACTTTTCTTTTGTAATAAAGAACAAATGTTATTCCATTTACTTAAATGATATGTTCTATTATAGTGCACCTCTGATAAATGGACTCTACATTCTAGACTTAGAGAACCCCATCTATAACATAAGTGCCAAAAGGTTCAAGTCAAATGATATGAATCGAACCTATCTCTGGCATTGTCACTTAGGTCATATAAATGAGAATCACTTATCCCAGCTCTATAAAGATGGTTTGTTGGACTCATTTGATTTTGAATCATATGAGACATGCGAGTCATGCCTACTGGGCAAGATGACCAAGATTCCCTTTAGTGGACACAGCGAAAGAGCGACTGACTTGTTAGGACTTATACATAGTGATGTATGTGGCCCTTTCAATGTCACTGCCAGAGGTGGTTATAGGTACTTCATTACATTTACTAATGATTTTAGTAGATATGGTTATGTGTATCTGATGACATATAAGTCACAATCCTTTAAAAAGTTCAAAGAATTCAAGAATGAAGTACAAAACCAGCTAGGTAAGAGTATTAAGATACTTCGATTAGATCGAGGTGGTGAATACCTTAGCCATGAGTTTCATGACTATCTAGCTGAGTGTGGGATTCTATTCCAACTCACTCCTCCTGGAACGCCACAGTGGAATGGTGTATCCGAAAGGAGGAATCGTACCCTACTAGATATGGTACGGTCTATGATGAGTCACACGGATCTTCCTATGTCTTTTTGGGGATATACTCTAGATACAACAACCTTCACACTTAACTGTGTTCCATCCAAGGCTGTGATAAAGACACCATATAGGATCTTGACTGGGAGAGATTCCCAGATGTCTTTTATAAGGATTTGGGGTTGTGAGGCTTACGTTCGACGTCACGTCTCGGATAAACTGGGACCCAAATATGATAAGTGCTATTTTATTGGATATCCCAAGAAAACGAAGGGATATTACTTCTACATTCCCAGTCAACACAAAGTGTTTGTGGCTAAGACTGGGGTATTTCTAGAAAAGGACTTTGCTTCTAGAAAAATTAGTGGGAGTACGTTCGATCTTGAAGAAGTTCACGATATGGACCATAGCACTGAAGCCTTGATGGAAGTTGAATTGGAACCACAAAGTGTTGTGGATGATGACATTGTTCCACAAAGAGTTGAGGAACAACAACCAGTTTAAGTAGAGCTACCTCTTCGCAGGTCTGATAGGGTACGTCGTCATCCTGAGAGATACTCATTTCTCTTGTCTGACCATGATGACATTATACTCATTGAGAATGAGCCCATCTCCTATCAGGAAGCTGTGATGAGCCCAGATTCTGAGTCATGGCTAGAGACTATGAGATCCGAGATGGAATCCATGTACACCAACCAAGTATGAACTTTGGTTGATCCACCTGAAGGCGTCAAACCTATTGGGTGTAAGTGGGTCTTTAAGAGAAAGATTGACATGGATGGACTTATTACTTATAAGGGTCGCTTGGTAGCTAAAGGTTTCAAGCAAATTTATGGTATTGACTATGATGAAACCTTTTTTCCAATAGCGATGTTTAAGTCCATTCGGATCATGCTTACTATTGCAGCATACCATGATTATGAGATCTGGCAGATGGATGTCAAAATCGCGTTTCTGAATGAAAACTTGCTCAAGGATGTGTACATGACACAACCTGAGGGTTTTATAGATCCACAGCATATTGGTAGAGTATGCAAGCTGCATAAGTCCATATATGGACTAAAGCAAGCTTCTCGGATCTGGAATCTTCAATTCAATGATGCGATCAAACAGTTTGGTTTCATCAAGAATGAAGATGAACCATGTGTCTATAAGAAGGTTGTTGGGAACACAGTTATCTTCCTTGTATTAAATGTGGATGACATACTACTCATTGGAAATGACATCCCTTTGCTGCAGTCTGTAAAGACTTGGCTAGGGAATTGTTTCTCAATGAAGGACTTAAGTGAAGCAGCCTGTATTTTAGGCATAAAGATCTATAGAGATAGATTTAAGAGATTGCTTGGCCTAAGTCAAAGTACATATATTGACACGGTATTACTACGGTTTGCTATGCAGAATTCCAAGAAAGGATTTCTACCGATGTCACATGGTGTGAGTCTTTCGAAGACTCAAAGTCCCTCTTCTAGAGAGGAGAGAGACCGCATGGATAAGATCCCTTATGCCTCAGCCATAGGATCTATTATGTACGCCATGCTATGTACTCGTCCTGATGTTTCGTATGCTTTGAGCATGACGAGCAGATACCAGTCAGATCCAGGTGAGCGTCACTGGATAGTGGTCAAGAATATTCTTAAGTATCTGAGAAGGATTAAAGACTATTTCTTGATATTTGGAGGCGATGACGAGCTAGCTGTAAAGGGTTACAGTGATGTCAGCTTCCAAACTGACCAGGATGATTATAGATTGCAGTCTGGGTTCGTGTTTTATTTGAATGGTGGTGTTGTGAGCTGGAAGAGTTCGAAGCAGGACACAGTTACTGATTCTACAACAGAGGCCGAGTATATTGCTGCATCAGAAGCAGCAAAGGAGGCAGTTTGGATTCGTAAGTTCATTACTGAGCTTGGGGTAGTTACTAGCATAGCCGATCCTATAGAGCTCTATTGTGACAACAATGGAGCAATTGCACAAGCTAAGGAACCTCGCTCACACCAGCGGACCAAACACATACTACGACGCTTCCATCTCATTCGAGAGATCATCGATAGAGGAGATATGAAGATTTGTAGAGTACCCACAGAGGCTAATGTCGCTGATCCCTTGACCAAGGCTTTGGCACAAAGAAAGCATGATGGTCACACAAGGTCATTGGGCCTTAGAGCCTACACTGATTGGCACTTGTCCAAGTGGGAGATTGTTAGTTAGAGACCTAGGGCCAATCCTATGATGATTGTTGTATGGACTCGATGTATCATATTCCTATATATTTATAAAGGCATTTCTTTATGGTTATTATACTTACTTGTATTGGTGTCAAATAACTAAGTATAATAGCGTCCTTGAGTAGAAGGTTCTTATCTATATCAATCGATTGGTTGAATTGATAGTGAGATGATATAGAGAACACTACTCTTAATCATTCCTAGTCAAGTATTAACATTCAGGGACAATGTTAATGCGATGAGACTAGCATGTAGGTCAACTCGATGACTTGATCTCACAAGTCATGGATATAGAGATATCAAGTTGACACATGGGTATGCATTGGAGAATGTATATTGAATGACCCACCATGAGAAAGTATCATAGATCGTTATATGAGTGTCATATACTTTCTCATGTGACTATTAGTATGATTATGAGTCCTTGGACCTGAAGTCACCATGTTTCCCTACATAAGGAGTTGCATACTTTGGCTTCATTAAATGTCATCCGTAACTGGGTGGACTATAAAGGTGATTACTGGGTATGTAACAAATTATGCGGAGGGATGTGAGTGATGTAGATGGGATCTATCCCTCCTATATGACGGGAGTGACATCATGATTCTTGATAGAGTGAGACCACAAAGTGCATGGTCATGCCCAAATGAGTCAATATAAGATATTGAGCTCATTTGTTTAGAGTAAGTCTACTTGGAGTTCAAGATATAGATTGATTAGAGGATGACACGGTCTATGCCTCAATTGATCAATCTAGATGTCAAGGATAGAAGGACACTGTCACATATTGTGAGAGTCACAATTAGTAGTCACAAAGGTGATGTTGGATCTCAACATTCTTGTAACTTGGGTAGTAATGATGTGTTGCTAGATACCGCTCATTACTTATGTTTCTAAATGGGTTTAGGAGCATTTCCAATGTTACAAGAACCTATAGGGTCATACACAAAGAGAAATTAGATGGAGAATAGGTTCATATGATGAACCAAGAGGATTAGGTTCATGTGATGAACCAAATTGGATTAAGAGTAATCCAATTTAGACTAATTGAGTTGGACTTAATTTGATTCATGTGTCCAATGAGTCTAATTTAGATTATGACTCATTGAATCAATTTAATTTAATGGATAGAGATTCACTAAATTAAATTGACTTGAATCAAAGGTTGGATTTGATCAACCATAGGAGATAAGAAGTCAAGTTTGACTTGACTTGAGAGGGAAGATGAAGGGTCAAGTTTGACTTGACCAAATGCCACCTCATTTGTGAATTGACATGGGCCGGCCAATGATGGTGTTCGACATCATCAAGGCCACATCATTGTGTGCCACCTCATGAGGAAGACCAAGAGCCATGACTCTTGGTATTACATGGAGGTTTAAAACCCCTCCATTAAGTGGTCGGCCACATTAGTGAGGCATTAAGCAATTTGTGTGCTAATTCAAGTCTTCTTCTTCCTCTCTACATTCTCTTCTCCCTCTCATCCTCCATTGCCGTGACCACCAAGAGTCCTAGCACACTCTAAGTGATTTTTCTCCACCTTTTGTCCGTGTGGATACATATAGAGGGGTGTACACTTGACACCCTACGAGATCCGACAACTCTTGGACGAGCGGGATAAGCGAAGGGCTTCGCTACAAGGGTAACTCTCTTTTCATATAGATCTAAGGTAGATATAGGGTAGAAACATGTACATGATTTAATTTTTAAATATATCTTCGCACGGATCCATGGCTAGCTTCGGGATTTTAGCAACGCAAAAAGTGGTTTTTGCGGCTCGAATTGCTAACAAAAGAGTCGTCGATTGTCGGAGCAACTGTTGAGCGTTGTTGAAGAGTTTTAGAGCAGCACACAGGAGCACAAGTAGTTTGATTTTCGGTGTTCCTGAAATGCTGACCACACCCCCTTTTTATAGCCTCTTCAAACTTGATCCAAATCCTCTGATCTCGGGATCAAATTTTGACTCAACCCGGATCGGTCGATCAATCCCCAGGTTCAGTCGACCGAACCTACTGAATCCACCCGACCTTCTGTCCAGATGCAGTCACTCTGGATGAGACTTCATTTGGTAGACCAATCCTCCGTTTTGTCGACCAATCAGCTGATGGTCTCCGCCTTATCTAATCTGATCAACCTAGCTTGATCCAGTCACCGCTTATCCTCGGTTTGATCGACCGATCCCTCGATCAAATCCGGTCTGATCTTTAGAAATCTGATCCTATTGTACTGGGGTTCGGTCGACCGATCCAGCCGTTCAGTCGTCCGATCAAGGCTATGTCTGGCCCTGTAAAACTTATTAGTTTCCTGCAAAATAGAGTTAGACAAATAGAAATTAATATGTAAATAAGTAACTTGATAGTCTTCGGGTTGTCCAGTTACGACTTCGGGTTTCCTCTGGAAATTCTATGTCGAATCGACGCCTATTGTTCCCTCAGAAGGGAACGTGTCCGCACCTACTTCTCTCAAGAGAAGTTGCTTGTTGCCAGATCGATCCTCTAGACTGACTGAGTTTTTGCTATGTGCCCGAGATTTCAAGTTTTCATGCTAGATGCTCGCTCCATGACTCGTCCAGACTCACCTGATCCACGACCACCAGGGTTTTTATTTAGAGTCCTCGACTCTAGGGTTTTTCCTAAAGCGCTTGACCCGCCAAGACTTTCCGCCTAAGGTTACCACCCCTAGGGTTTTCCACCTGCCTAACCGCAGCTAGGACTTTCCATCACCTAGAGTTACCGCCCCCTAGAACCTAGGGTTACCACCCCCTAGGACCTAGGATTACCACCCCTTAGAGTTTTCCACTTGCCTAGAATCCACTAGGAGTTTTGCCTAAGACAACTTAAGACTTTCCTGCAAGCTCAATCAACCTTGTTAGATCACAAGACAACTTAACTTTGAACCCTTTGACATAATCAAAATCCAGGTTTGATCGTCTGGTGCTTCCTACACCAACAACAATCTCATTGAGTTGAATGAAGACACAAAGGAATCAAGAATCATAAAGAGGGACCTTCTCGTAAATCAAATGTAAATTTTGTAATGAAGGAAGGAGAAATGGTAATTCAACTACATGTGAGGTTTAAGGAACTTCTAAATGGTCTCCATTCTATTGGAGAAAGTGTGGAGAATTGGGACCTCATCAGGTATGCACTCAAATTCTTACCAAAAAAATTATTATGGTTATCAATGGTTGATGTCTATAAGGTTTCAAGAGACTTGTCAATTGGTAAGCTAGATAAATTATTTTATGAACTTGAATTGTATGAATAAGCTAATGCAAGCCATAAGGATAAAGATATAGCTTTGGTTGTAGGTGAAAGGGGCAAGAAGAAAAATAAAGAGAAGAAGAAGGAGAAGAAGGAAGAGTCCTCCTTCGAATCTGAACAGGATACTGATAGTGATGAGGAGCTATCATTCAATGAGATGACAAACTTTGTTCGAAAGATGATAATACCTCTAGGAGGTTCAAAAAGAAGGATGTCAAGAAGATGTTCAATGACAACAAAAGTAGGGATAAGCCTTTGAAAAGATCAAAATCAAAATCTGATGTGGCTTGCTTCTAGTGCAATATGAAAGGACACTTCAAAGCCAATTGTATGAAGTTGAAGAAACAAGATGATAAATCAAATAAAAAAAATACCTTGAAGGCTACATGGGATGATTCATCTTCTAGCTCCTCAAAATAAGAATAAATTGAGAGAAAGACTTTAAGACACTTAACACTCATGACATTGGACAATGTTGAGAGTGTGAGGTCCTTGAACCTTTGGATTTGCTCCTCGGTATTTGACATAGTTAATTTTAGTCGACTGTCGGGGCTTCTGGGAGATTACTGCCGGGAGGAAGCAAACTGAGTTATCATCAAGGCTAGTGTTGAACATTATCTTTGTAAAATGATATTGCTCCTCTACAGTACTCACGGATAGCAGCAATTCGTTCCCAAGATACAACGACGACGTCTTGAAATAGTAGCACTTCAAATTTCGAGACCGACGAACCTTCTCGTAGGCTTTTTGAACTCTTCTTATGCAAGAGATGGACGAATGGTTTGAATGCAAATGCTTTTTGAATGACTGATTTCCAAGAAGGAGAGAGATCTATTTATATTGGGTGAAGAGGTAAGTAACCCTTGGTTTCGACTAATCTGGATCATTCATTTTGAAAGGGTATAACCCTTTAAAGGTCTTTTGATCTCAGCCATCAGATTTGAAGAGATATAACTCTTCAGATGGCTTTTAATCTCAACCATCAGATCTGAAGAGATATAACTCTTCAAATTCTGATATGATCTCGTCCCTTGATCTGAAGAGTTATAACTCTTCATATCTCATCTTGATCTCAGCCGTCAGATTACAACATTTAATCCGATGCTTCAGATCAAGCCTTCCTCTTCAACGCCATATTAGAATCTGACACTCCAAATCACATTTACTTGCGATCTGTCCTCATCTTTGATCCGACGGTCACCATCAGTTCGCCCAATCCAGTCATTGCTCTCTACACAGTCACGTGCCACATAGGCACTGCCTCGTCACCCGACATGCCACATCACCGCCACATGGTGTCACCCGACCATGCCACACCACTGTCACGTGGAGCATAAATCAAAGCTCCTCGCGACGATGCGAAGTGCAAAGTGCGCCAACAAAGCGCCCATTGCGCGCATGGCAAGTTCGCAGGTGCGAGCACCTGCTCGCCCAAGGGTAGAAAGCACCTATACTTTTGTATTAACAATATTAACATAGCAACATATATAAGGAAATGATGGCTCTCACCGGTTAACGACGTGGGACTAAAACCCCATCTTTTTCCTTAATGTTAATTTGAGCACATCTTTGAACAATTAATTTCTCATTCATCCGTAATCAGTTTTGAGCAAATTAATAGTCCAGATTTATCAACGTGAAACGTTGATTTCAATTTTGAAGTCAAACTTGACTTTCAACGATCAATGGCACCAAGATTTTAGTTTGTAAAATCATATCCAACAATCCCCCACATGAATGAAAATTAATGCATGTATTGCATGTATGCATGCTGACACTTTACAAGAGTCCAATCGATAAGTCAATGCATCGGGAAAGGTAGCTTGTGGCTTTGAACCTTCCGTAGTGGAATGTTATCGAGCATACTATGTTGCGCAGTGAACGTGATGTCTTGAATTGCTCAGCTGTTGGTGTATACTAAGACAATAACACCCACACAGAGACTTATCTCACCCACTTTTGGTTCTCATGGTTGGTTCCGTTTCGGCCATGGACACCATCTTGGATTCATGAGTGTTTCATTTAAGCGGCCTGTCTTCACACTCACATAGGTGACACTTCTATCAAGAGTATCCCACCATACTCCACCTTTATAAGGCATAGAAGTCATTAAAAGCATAAGCTTATCCTTACTATATGTGGTAAGACAGTACAAAATCATCCTAGGATTGGGATAGTAGAGATAATCATTTCTCTTGTGCTGTTACACAACTTCTGTAACTTCGTTATCTCATTGAACCAAGATCTTAGGATCTCCAGTCAACAAGGTTGGGTTACCGCTACAGTCATTTTTAGTTATAGATTTTTAATCTCATTCCTCTTAATGAGCAGTATACTTGATCTCAACTTAACTCCTTCGTAAGGGGATCTGCCAAATTATCCTTAGATTTGACATAATCGATTGCAATCATTCTGTTCGAGATCAACTACCTAATGGTATTATGTCGACGACGTATATATCGTGACTTACCATTATACATACTACTCTGTGCCCTTCCAATTGCCGATTGACTATCACAGTGGATAAGTACGATGGGCACAGGTTTCGTCCAGATCGAAACATCTTCTAAGAAATTTTGCAGCCATTCAGCTTCTTCAGCTGCTTTGTCAGGTGCTATAAACTTGGATTCCATTGTTGACCGAGCTATGCATGTCTGCTTAGTGGATTTCCAAGATACTGCTCCCCCACCGATCGTGAATACATATATCCACTAGTGGATTTGGAGTCTTTTGTATCTGATATCCAATTAGCATCACAATATCCCTCAAAGACCGCGAGATACTTTCCGTAATGTAATCCATAGTTCATAATATATTTTAAATATCTAAGAACTCGTATCAGTGCTTTCCAATGAGTGTCATTTGGATTGCTCATAAAATAACTCAGTTTGTTGACCACACAGGCAATATCTGGATGTGTGCAGTTTGTGAGATACATCAAACTACCAATTATCCGAGAATATTCTAATTATGATATGGGCTCACCATGATTTTTTGCTAAGTGTTGACTTAGATCCATAGGAGTTTCTACAGTAGAGAGATCGTATGCATTGAATCTTTTCAATACTGACTCTACATAATGGGATTGTGTTAAAACTATCCCATCAGATGTCCTGAGAATTTTAATTCCCAATATGACATCTGCTACATCCATATCTTTCATATCGAAATTATTGGTCAACATTTTCTTAGTACTCATGATTACATCATGATTATTTCCCATTATGAGCATGTCATCTACATGTAGACAGATGATTACATAACTTTCAGGTGTGCTTTTGACATAAATGCATTTGTCACATTCATTTATTTTGAATTCGTTTGACAACATTATTTTGTCAAATTTTTCGTGCCATTGTTTTGGCACTTGTTTAAGTCCGTACAATGACTTAACAAGTAGACACACCTTTCCCTCATTTCCAAGAGCTACGAACCCCTCGGGTTGCTCCATGTAAATTTCTTCTTTCAACTCACCATTTAAGAACGCTGTCTTAACATCCATTTGGTGTATTTCAAGGTCATACAATGCTGCAATAGTTATCAGCACTCGTATGGACATAATCCTTGTCACCGGTGAGTAGGTATCGAAGTAATCAAGGCCTTCCTTTTGCTTGTATCCTTTGGCTACAAGTCTGGCCTTATACTTGTTAATCGATCCATCATCTTTATACTTGAATTTTAGTATCCATTTACAACCTAATGGTTTAATACTAGAAGGAAGGTCTACTAATTCCCAAGTATGGTTATTCATGATGGATTCGATTTCATTATTGACAACTTCCTTCCACAGTGGGGTGTCGTGTTGGGCTTTTCGGGCCGCGAAAACCGCTTTTCGCGTCGCGGAAACCCCGAATCACCCATGCCACCGGATCCGTGCAAAGGAAAAATTTCGAGTACGAGTTAGAAAACTTCGATTTACACTAAATCTACAAAGGTTAAGATGTATATACCCTTGATGCGCGCCCTACGCGAATCTCGCTCGTCCAAAATGCCGGATCTCTAGACCGTCAAGCGTACGGTCCTCTAGAAGTATCCACACGGACAACTTAGGTGGAGAAGACCTAAACAAAGGTGTGCTAGCACCTTGATAGGCCACGGCAAGAAGAGTTGAGGGAGAGAGCAAGAAGAACTCAAGGAGGAAGAAGAAGGAATGAATGAGAGAATAATTTTCAAAATGAAAAGTTATTCTTCTCATTCAAGTGGCCGGCCACCATCATGTGTGTAACTCTTCACATTAATGCATTAAGTGTCATTAATGTGAAGCCATTAAAGAGAATGACTTTGTAACTTCCATGAGGTGGCACCCAATGATGATGTGGAGTAACATCATTAGTCCACATCAATGCCAACTCACCAATGAGGTGGCATAAAGTCAAGTCTAACTTGACTTTTCATCTTCCTCTCAAGTCAAGTCAAACTTGACCAAATCTCTTCCATGGTTGATCTAATATAACCATTTGATTCAAGCCAACTTAATATAATGAATCTAATTCATTAAATTAAATTGATCTAATGAGTCATAATCTAAATTAGACTCATTGTATACATGAATCAACTTGAGTCTAACTCAATTAGCCCAATTTAGATTACTCTTAATCCAATTGTATCCATCAAATGAATCAAGTCCTCTTGGTTCATCATATGAACCTAATCTCCATCTAATTGTCCTTAGTGTGTGACCCTATAGGTTCTTGTAACGTTGGCAATGCCCCTAAACCCATTTAGGAGCATAAGTAATGAGCGGTATCTAGCAACACATCATTACTACCCAAGTTACAAGAATGTTGAGATCCAACATCACCTTGTGACTACTAGTTGTGACTCCTCACAATATATGACAAGTGTCCTTCTATCCTAGACATCTAGATTGGCCAATGTGAGGCATATAGACCGTGTCATCCTCTGACCAATCTAAATCTTGAACTCCAAGTAGACTCACTAAATCAAATGAGCTCAATATCCTATATTGACTCATTTGGGCACGACCATGCACTTCGTGGTCTCACTCTATCAAGAATACTGATGTCACTCCCGTCATATAGGAGGGATAGATCCCATCTACATCACTCACATCCCTCTGCATAATTTGTTACATACCCAGTAATCGCCTTTATAGTCCACCCAGTTATGGGTGACGTTTGACGAAACTAAAGTACATAACTCCTTATGTAGGGAACCATGGTGACTTCAGGTCTAAGGACTAGTAGTCATACTAATAGCCACATGAGAAAGTATATGACACTCATATAATGATCCATGATACTTTCTTATGGCGGGTCATTCAGTATACATTCTCTAATGCATACCCATGTGTCAACTTGATATCTCTATATCCATGACTTGTGAGATCAAGTCATCGAGTTGACCTACATGCTAGTCTTATTGCATTAACATTGTCCCTGAATGTTAATACTCGACTAGGAATGATTAAGAGTAGTGTTCCCTATATCATCTCACTATCGGTTCAACTAACCGATTGATATATGTGAGAACCATCTACTCAAGGACATTATTATACTTAGTTTATTTGGCACCAATACAAGTAAGTATAATAACCAAAATCCAAATGCCTTTATTTATATAGAATATGATACAATAAGTCCAAAATACAATCATCAAATGATTGGCTCTAGGGCTCTAGCTAACAATCTCCCACTAGCACTAGTGCCAATCAGTGTAGGCTCTAAGCCCAAATGACCTAGTGTGACCATCATGCTTCTTCTGTGCCAAAGCCTTGGTCAAGGGATCTGCGATGTTAGCCTCTGTAGGTACTCTGCAAATCTTCACATCTCCTCTCTCGATGATCTCTCGAATGAGATGGAAGCGCCGTAGTATGTGTTTGGTCCGCTGGTGTGAGCGAGGTTCCTTTGCCTGTGCTATAGCTCCATTGTTGTCACAATAGAGCTCAATGGGGTCAGCAATGCTAGGAACCACCCCAAGTTCAGTGATGAACTTGCGGATCCAAATTGCCTCCTTTGCTACCTCTGATGCAGCAATGTACTCGGCTTCTGTTGTAGAATCAGCTACTGTATCCTGCTTCGAACTCTTCCAGCTGACAGCACCACCATTAATGCAAAATACAAACCCCGACTGCGATCTATAATCATCTTGGTCGGTCTGGAAGCTAGCATCACTGTAACCCTTTACAGCTAGCTCATCATTGCCTCCATATATCAAGAAATATTCTTTAGTCCTTCTTAAGTACTTAAGAATATTCTTGACCGCTATCCAGTGACTTTCACCTGGATCTGACTGGTATCTGCTCGTCATGCTCAAAGCATACGAGGCATCAGGTCGAGTACATAGCATGGCGTACATGATCGATCCTATGGCTGAAGCATAAGGGATCTGATCCATGCGGTCTCTCTCCTCTATAGAAGAGGGACCTTGAGTCTTCGAAAGACTCACGCCATGTGACATCGGCAGAAATCCCTTCTTGGAGTTCTGCATGGCAAACCGAAGGAGTACCTTGTCAATGTATGTACTCTGACTTAGGCCAAGCAATCTCTTAGATCTATCTCTATAGATCTGTATCCCTAGAATACGGGATGCCTCACCTAAGTCCTTCATTGAGAAGCAACTCCCTAGCCAGGTCTTGACAGACTGAAGCATAGGGATGTCCTTCCCAATGAGCAGTATGCCATCCACATACAATATGAGGAAGACAACTATGTCCCCTACAACCTTCTTGTAGACACAAGGTTCATCTTCGTTCTTGATGAAACCAAACTGTTTGATTGCATCATCGAATCGAAGATTCCAGCTCCGAGAAGCTTGCTTTAGTCCATAAATGGACCTATGCAGCTTGCATACTCTGCTAGTATGCTGTGGATCTACAAAACCCTCAGGTTGTGTCATGTACACATCCTCGAGTAAGTTTCCAATCAGAAACGCGGTTTTGACATCCATCTGTCATATCTCATAGTCATGGTAGGCTGCAATAGCAAGCATGATCCGAATGGACTTAAACATCGCTACTGGAGAAAAGGTTTCATCATAGTCAATACCATGAATCTGCTTGAAACCTTTAGCTACCAAGCGACCCTTATAGATAAATCCATCTATGTCAGTTTTTCTCTTAAAGACCCACTTGCACCCAATGGGTTTTACCCCTTCAGGTGGATCAACCAAAGTCCATACTTGGTTGGTGTACATGGATTCCATTTCGGATCTCATGGCCTCTAGCCATTTCTCGGAATCTGGTCTCATCACAGCTTCCTAATAGGTGGTAGGCTCATCCTCTATGAGCACAATGTCATCATGGTCAGATAAGAGAAATGAGTATCTCTCAGGCTGACGACGTACCCTATCAGACCTGCGAAGAGGTATGTCTACTTGAACTGGTTGTTGTTCCTCAACTCCTTTTGGAACAACATCATCCACAACACTTTGTGGTTCCAGTTCAATTTCCATCGAGGCATCAGTGCTATTGTTCGCATCTTGAACTTCTTCAAGATCGAACGCGCTCCCACTAGTCTTTCTAGAAACAAAGCCCCTTTCTAGAAAGACCCCAGTCTTTGCCACAACTACCTTGTGCTGACTGGGAATGTAGAAGTAATATCCCTTAGTTTCCTTGGGATATCCAATAAAGTAGCACTTGTCAGATATGGGTCCTAACTTGTCTGAGACTTGACGTCGAACGTATGCCTCACAACCCTAAATCCTCATGAAAGACACCTGGGCATCTCTCCCAGTCCATATCCTATATGGTGTCATTATCATGGCCTTGGATGGAACTCGGTTGAGAATGAAAACTGTCGTGTCTAGAGCATATCCCCATAGATATGTCGGAAGATCTGTGTGACTCATCATAGATCGTACCATATCTAATAAGGTACGATTCCTCCGTTCGGATACACCATTCCACTGTGGTGTTCCAGGAGAAGTGAGTTGGGATAGAATCCCACACTCAGCTAGGTAGTCACGAAACTCATGGCTAAGGTATTCTCCACCTCGATCAGATTGAAGTATCTTAATACTCTTGCCAAGCTGGTTCTGTACTTCATTCTTGAATTCTTTGAACTTTTCAAAGGATTCAGACTTATGTGTCATCAAGTACACATAACCATATCTACTGAAGTCATCAGTAAATGTGATGAAGTATCTATAACCGCCTCTAGCAGCAACATTGAAAGGGCCACATACATCACTATGTATGAGTCCTAACAAATCAGTCGCCCTTTCGTTGTGCCCACTAAAAGGAGTCTTGGTCATCTTGCCTCGCAGGCATGACTCGCATATCTCATATGATTCTAAATCAAATGAGTCCAGCAAACCATCTTATGGAGCTGGGATAAGCGCTTGTCATTTATATGACCTAAGCGACAGTGCCAGAGATAGGTGTGGTTCATATCGTTCGATTTGAACCTCTTGGTACTAACGTTATAGATAGAGCTCTCAAGGTCTAGAATATAGAGTCCGTTCATCATAGGTGCACTACAATAGAACATATCGTTTAAATAGACAGAACAACATTTGTTCTTTATTATAAACGAGAATCCTTTCTTGTCCAAACAAGAAACTGATATAATGTTCTTAGTCAATGCAGGCACATAACAACAATCGTCTAACTCTAGTATAAGCCCAGAGGGCAGAGATAGAAAATAAGTCCGTACAGCAACAGCAGCAACCCGTGCTCCATTGCCTACTCGTAGGTCTATCTCACCCTTTGTCAATGCTCTGCTAATTCTCAGTGCTTGTACATTAGTACAAATGTACGAAGCACATCCGGTATCTAATACCCACGACGAAGAAATAGAGAGGTTGACTTCTTTAACATTTATACCTGAAGTAGAAATCTTATTTCTCTTCTTGTTAAGATCTTCCAAGTATCCTGTGAAGTCCCTCTTCCAGTGCCCTGCTTGTCCTTAATATAGTTGACGAAGATGTTCAACCATATCGTAAGCGCCCATTAACTCGTGTTGCTTTTGAAGCTCAGAGTTCATGGTCGCGAGCATTAGACAGGACACATCTAATGCGTCATCTTGATGCTTCTTGAAAGCATCTCGGTCAGCTCGCGGGGCAGTGGCAGGAGGAGCCTCCGGAATGGGCTTCTCCAAAACGTACAGTTTACGTTCCTGAGTGAGAACTATTCTCAGGTTCCTGTACCAGTCCAGGAAATTTGCTTCGTTGAGCTTGTCCTTCTTAAGGACAGAACGCAGGGAGAAAGAGTTCGTATTCGACGTCATGGTTATCTACAACAGAAAATTTGCAGAAATAAATATCATATTCTTTTAAAATCATTTAATTAGGCCTTTAATTAAATGATGCTCCCACTGAATTCTATAATTCTTGTGGGACAAGATCCACATCATACTAACCCTTGAGTTAGCTTTGGCTAATACGCCCAAGGCTTAGTATGATCGGTAGGTAACGATTACCAATTACATCTCTATGTAACTCTTGTTTATAAAATCAATATCTGCATTTATATTAAAACTCGAGTTAGCTTTGGCTAATACGCCCGAGAGTTAATATAGATGTGATTTTGACCTATATTTTCCAACCGTTGGAAGAATGCCTATAGTTGACTCGATCTAACCGAGCAACTAGGAATACTCAATCTAATTGAGTTTTATATTCACCCATGCGTTGATAGGCGGGACCAAAATTGTCCCTCCGTACCCTACCAAGATAATATGTATTGCTCTGCTTTGGCAGATTCAACAATACATGTGATCGAGGTAGTGATAGGTATCACGGCACGGTTAGGCATTTAGAGTTGGTTCGATCAAGATCTAATCTAATCGAAAAGGATGCATCTTGTGCACGACTTAGATCTAATCTAATCGCAAGGGTGCATCATGTGCACGACTTAGATCTAATCTAATCGTAAGGCACTAATTAATTAATTACTTATTAAACATGCATCATATACATAAGCAATTAACTAATTAATCTATTTGTGATTTAGTCATGGCCCTACTACGATCTTCTCAAACCAATGAGAAGATCGAATGGTCAACCTAGGGTCAACAGCTTCTCCAAGCTCCTCCCTTTGACCGCCTTGTGTTGCTCGTGCCCGCCTCGGAACTCCGTCTCGTGTGGACCCTCCACCGCTCCAATTTGTACATTACAATTTGAAACTCGAGTTACATTCGAGTCTAAATCTAATTTACAACCAGAATATATGAGAAAGGCACGACGCGCAGGTCGCGGAAAAATAAAAATAAAAATACAGCACACACAATCATATGACGGCACGCAGACCGTATTATGAATTACAACACAAATCCAATCTTATTGGGTATTTTGGGCCATGACTATCACAAAATTAATATATAATTCAAAATTATATATTTTCATAATTTTCTATAATTTTAAAATTAATTTTTACGAGTAAAATTTCCCGGCGGTTCCGTTTAGCGGTTTGGTAATCATGAACGGATCCTTGCGGGGCCAGGCAGCGCCCTACCCGAGATCTAACCATCGCGAGGGTTCCTTTGCGATCCAACAGCTTAAACTCGCTGTCCCAAAATGATTTGGGACGAAACCTTTGAGAAGAATTTTCCGGTCCCGATTAGCGATTTTGAGCGCAATCGCCAAGCAAATCGAGTGCCCCTACCCACAATCTAACCATCGTGAGTTGCTCCTAAGCGATCCTACAGCGCCTTCGCCCGCTGTCCCAAACTGATTTGGGTCGAAACATCACCGTTTTGAAAAATCTTCGAGTCGAAGCCTACAAGCGTCTAAACACTTGTGCTTCGATTACTCGAGAAAAATACTCATAAAAACCCAAAAATCATAATTTTACAGAAAATTAAAGAAACTTTAGTTTTCATAAAACCAAAAATTAAACTCGGACAAGCCTTGCACGTGGCTCTGATACCACTGTTGGGTTTTTTGGGCCGCGAAAACCGCTTTTCGCGTCGCGGAAACCCCGAATCACCCATGCCACCGGATCTGTGCAAAGGAAAAATTTCGAGTACGAGTTAGAAAACTTCGATTTACACTAAATCTACAAAGGTTAAGATGTATATACCCTTGATGCGCGCCCTACGCAAATCCCGCTCGTCCAAAATGCCTGATCTCTAGACCGTCAAGCGTACGGTCCTCTAGAAGTATCCACACGGACAACTTAGGTGGAGAAGACCTAAACAAAGGTGTGCTAGCACCTTGATAGGCCACGGCAAGAAGAGGAGAGGGAGAGAGCAAGAAGAACTCAAGGAGGAAGAAGGAATGAATGAGAGAATAATTTTCAAAATGAAAAGTTATTCTTCACATTCAAGTGGCCGGCCACCATCATGTGTGTAACTCTTCACATTAATGCATTAAGTGTCATTAATGTGAAGCCATTAAAGAGAATGGCTTTGTAACTTCCATGAGGTGGCACCCAATGATGATGTGGAGTAACATCATTAGTCCACATCAATGCCAACTCACCAATGAGGTGGCATAAAGTCAAGTCTAACTTGACTTTTCATCTTCCTCTCAAGTCAAGTCAAACTTGACCAAATCTCTTCCATGGTTGATCTAATCTAACCATTTGATTCAAGCCAACTTAATATAATGAATCTAATTCATTAAATTAAATTGATCTAATGAGTCATAATCTAAATTAGACTCATTGTATACATGAATCAACTTGAGTCTAACTCAATTAGCCCAATTTAGATTACTCTTAATCCAATTGGATCCATCAAATGAATCAAGTCCTCTTGGTTCATCATATGAACCTAATCTCCATCTAATTGTCCTTAGTGTGTGACCCTACAGGTTCTTGTAACGTTGGCAATGCCCCTAAACCCATTTAGGAGCATAAGTAATGAGCAGTATCTAGCAACACATCATTACTACCCAAGTTACAAGAATGTTGAGATCCAACATCACCTTGTGACTACTAGTTGTGACTCCTCACAATATATGACAAGTGTCCTTCTATCCTAGACATCTAGATTGGCCAATGTGAGGCATATAGACCGTGTCATCCTCTGACCAATCTAAATCTTGAACTCCAAGTAGACTCACTAAATCAAATGAGCTCAATATCCTATATTGACTCATTTGGGCATGGTCATGCACTTCGTGGTCTCACTCTATCAAGAATACCGATGTCACTCCCGTCATATAGGAGGGATAGATCCCATCTACATTACTCACATCCCTCTGCATAATTTGTTACATACCCAGTAATCGCCTTTATAGTCCACCCAGTTATGGGTGACGTTTGATGAAACTAAAGTACATAACTCCTTATGTAGGGAACCATGGTGACTTCAGGTCTAAGGACTAGTAGTCATACTAATAGCCACATGAGAAAGTATATGACACTCATATAACGATCCATGATACTTTCTCATGGCGGGTCATTCAGTATACATTCTCTAATGCATACCCATGTGTCAACTTGATATCTCTATATCCATGACTTGTGAGATCAAGTCATCGAGTTGACCTACATGCTAGTCTTATTGCATTAACATTGTCCCTGAATGTTAATACTCGACTAGGAATGATTAAGAGTAGTGTTCCCTATATCATCTCACTATCGGTTCAACTAACCGATTGATATAGGTGAGAACCATCTACTCAAGGACATTATTATACTTAGTTTATTTGGCACCAATACAAGTAAGTATAATAACCAAAATCCAAATGCCTTTATTTATATAGAATATGATACAATAAGTCCAAAATACAATCATCAAATGATTGGCTCTAGGGCTCTAGCTAACATGTCGGGACAAGAGAGAGCTTCGCTTAATGTTCTTGGGTCCATTTCTGACATAAACGTCATGAAATCTGGCCCGAACGATTTCCCAACTCTAGCCCATTTGCTCCGATGTGGCTCTTCGCTTTGATTGTTAGTGGCCCTTTTCTGACAACTAAGTCCTGGAACATCATCTTTGTTAGAACTTCTATTGTCATTACTTTGAACGTTTCCCTTCTTATTTGGGAATACATCTTTAAAGAATATTGCATTCCGAGATTCTATGGTTGTACCCACATGAATATTAGGAATGTCTGACTTATAAACTATGAAACGATATACACTACTGTTTTGGGCATATCCGACAAATATTGTATCGAACGTTTTAGGTTTGATCCAACCCTTGTTTTTGCCCAAAAATAAGTCCAAAGTCCCCTAAACTAACACCCGGTCAACCATGACCTGTTGGTACATCATGCCTAGCATCCGGTCACCCTTGACCTGCTAGAACTCGCTCACCAAGTGTCCGGTCAATCCCTTTGACCCACTTGGACTTTTCTCCTCGTGCCAAGTATCCAGTCAATCCCTTTGACCTACTTGGACTTTCCTCCTCGTGCCAAGTATCCGGTCAATCCCTTTGACCTACTTGGACCTAAAACTCCAAATTAAACAAACAAAAGAAAGCATATACATTCATCAATTTAAATATGACAAAGAAATTTAGGATGAAAAATATCAAAGAAATATCTACTCCTATGACCACTAACACAAAATTAGACAATGATATTGAAGGCAAATAAGTTGACCCAAAGTTGTATCATAGTGCTATAGGTAGTCTCCTTATCTTATGGCTAGTAGACCTGATATATTATTTGCCATGGATATGTGTGTAAGATATCAATCTTGTGCCAAGAAGTCACATTTATGTGCGGTCAAACTAATTCTTTGACATCTTAAGGGAACTCAAAGTGTAGGTCTTTGATATCCTAGAATTGAAACTTTTGATCTTGTGAGATACTCCGATTCCGACTATGCAGGATGCAAATTAGATCGCAAAAGATAGTGTTGATTGTCAATTTTTGAGATCCTCTTTAGTTAGTTGGTCAAGTTAAAAATAACATTATATAGCAATCTCCACAACCAAAGCCGAATATATAGCTATTGGAGAGTGTATGTCACAATTGTTATAGATGACTCACATTTTAGAGGATTATAAACTCATCTACAAAAATATACAAGTTATTTATGATAATGTGAATACCGTAAACTTGACCAAAAATTTAGTTCATCAATCAAGGATAAAGCACATTGAGGTAAAATATCACTTTATTCGAGATCATATAGCCCGAGGTGATATTGTCTTAGTTATGTTGAGTCAAAATCTAACTTAGCCGATATCTTCACTAAA
The DNA here is from genome assembly GCF_018446385.1 of Zingiber officinale. Taxonomy (NCBI): domain Eukaryota; kingdom Viridiplantae; phylum Streptophyta; class Magnoliopsida; order Zingiberales; family Zingiberaceae; genus Zingiber; species Zingiber officinale. The sequence goes on along the minus strand of NC_056007.1, from coordinate 69,390,423 downwards.
CCACTTCTCAAAGCTAAATTTAGTTATTTATGAAGGGAATTGAGAATGTGCTTTGTTGAATAAACAAGCAACCCTTCATGATCACTTTAAAAATCAAATTCATTAAAAAAATATTTTACCTTCAAATTACATCTCATAAGAACATAAGTTTTACCTTGATTGTGTTCTTGGAATACCTAGTTGGGAGTGAGATGCTAGGGATATTCTTCTTGGCCATAATACTTGTCATGATGCATTACTTTGAGAAAGCAGATTGAAATCATTTATTAATCATTGAATTGACTAATGGTGAGGGAGACCAATACATAATTAATGTGTATTTGGTCTGAATATCACGATTGGATATTGCACCAAACGAAAATACACCAACACACTTCGCTTCACATATCCATTATAGTTATACTTCATACCCAAATTGACACAAATTGGACAAAATTGGGATTAATTAGGTTTCAATACTAATCCCAATTGATTAGTGTTAGTTACTATGATTTCTCTCAGAGAGGATCAGAATCAATTAGAGAAGTTGACAATCAATTACAAGTTTTCGTGGTTTACCACAAAATTATTTCTAATCGATTGAATCAATCAATTATGCATAAAATTTATGAACATAGAACCTCACCGAATCAATCATGATGAACGATTCTGCTCAACAAATTGATTGGTCTAGTTGATTGATACTAAGTTTTCATGAGCAAAAAACCTCGCTGAATCAATCACGGTGATCAATTTAGATATACCAATCTATTGGTGTTGATTTTCCTAGAGCACAGAACTGATTGGAATTGATTTCACTAATCAATTAAAACCTAACCAATCAATTAGTGAAACTCCCTAATCGATTGGTAGGTGCTATTTTAAATCCCATGCCCTAACTAATCAATTCAAAATCCAACTCTCTTCCACACAAACCTAACTCTATGAGAAACTCTCCGAGTGTCGCTCTTCGTCTCTTTGTTTCCGGCATCTCCTCTAACAACTTCATCACTTCGATATGCTCTATCTTAGTTGGTTCTTTAGGCTCCAGTCCTCTCAGTGGTCACTTACTCCATTGTCTGCAAACCTAGGGTTTCGGTGAAGGTTTGTCTCCGGCGACCTTCTTCTTCTTCGATGACTTCATGTTGACCTATCCTTCTCTCCAAACCTATCCAGCTCGTTGGACAATGATGTGGCCAAAGTAAAACTCTTAACCCTAGTTTCCATTAGATGATTTCATTCTTTATGACAACCTCGCTAATATGTTAAAGTGTTGCATTTCATTCATGCATCATACAGTATATTTGTTTTTATTGCTCATGCATTGTCAGTACATTCATTATTCATTACTTTTAGAAAGAAGCAAAACCATATTTCTTTTGGTGAGGGTTCATCCTGATCTCGCTCTCTACCACCAACAGATTCTGATTTTCCAAACGCTTTACTTCACCATGCATTCAATTCAAACAAATTCAAGCTTATTCCTGCTCAGTCGGTTGACCAACAGTTCTTCTAGGATCATTAATTTGATGTTATTAACATCATTCGACATTATCAATTGGAGTTCATAATCTTTTGTGAGCATGACATAAATAGGGGCTTGGTATATGAATTTTACAACAACTTGAATTCATTCGATGGGTTGCGATACTGAAGCCATGTTGCTAAGCAAAAACTAGACTTTGCTCCCAAGTTTTACAAGATTTTTTTTCGATGTCATCCATCCTCAAATGATTTTGTTGGCTACTCGACGTTGCCTGACCTATTGCCACCACCTTTTGAACATCTTTTCATCTCCTCCATGTATGAGCATTTTTATCAGCGACCTTGTTCTGATAGCCCTAATGCTAACATAAACACTTTTTTTGCCCTTGAAATATCTACTATAGATAACGACTTTTTTAAGGTTGTTATTAATTGTCTTCTTCCTACCGTGACTAGTGCTTTTGCTACCACTTGTCCTCCATACCTGTTCATGTTATATGCATTCCATCATTCCCTTAATATCAATGTGACTTTGAACATTTTTCATTACATCATCCACTTTATTAAACCGATCCATGGTACGGTTCATATACCATTTGGTCATATTATCATGGCATGGCTAGCATCTATATGCATCGACATTTCTCATGGAAAGTTGTAGCCGATGTCGAAGAAGTACTCCAGGGTTTTCGATCGATCCTTTTATTTATTCAACATCGATCCCCATGGCTATCACTTGAGATGGATTGATGGTCCATTGTTTGGGTGAGGGGTTGAGAGAATGACCATGAGTCGTGGGGCAGCTAGAGCTTTAGAGACAGCAGATCAGGCGGATGAGGTTGGGTATGATGCATACGGTCAAGATGATGATCTTTGATATTATATTCTTGAGTTCAAGGAGACTATGGATAAGTGACTTGAGGAGTTATACCAAGTGTAACACCCATAGGATCCCTAGAAATTTTACATGAAATTATGCATGGTTAAATAGGTTTTATGTGGACTCTTCTTTAAAAAGAAAAAAAAAAGAACCAAAAAGAGGCATGACCAAGGATTGAACCTTGGACCTCTTAGTAAGTGGTTCCATGTTATAATTAGTAGCCCCAGCAGGGGAGTGCTATTATGAAGAGAGGGAAATGTTAGTTAAAGGTAGGGAAAGAGAAGGCTCCTTTCACTTAGAAGAAAAGTTGGAGTTGCCCTCTTCCTCTCTAATGAAAAGATGATTTTTGCTTTCTCCCTTCATTAAGGATGAGTTAAAAGAAAAAGAGAAGGCAAAGTTAATTTTTCTTCTTCCTCTCACTTAGCCTAAATAAGAGAAAGGAGGGGAGAATTTCATTTTCTTTTCTTCCTCCTCCCTTCTTCCACCGAAATTCCAAGCCTCCTCTTCCTCCTTGCCGAGAACAAGCAAGAGGTCTTCTCCCTAGGAGAACTTCACAAGCAAGGTTTCTTTTCATTGTAAACCAAGCGAAAGGAGGTAAGTGTAGCCATGAGGTGGCACTCAATGATGTAGCCATGATGATGTGGAACATCATCATTGGCCAGCCCCCATGCCATGTCACAACGAAGTGGCATTTGGTCAAGTCAAACTTGACCCTTCATCTTCTCTCTCAAGTCAAGTCAAACTTGACTCATTTATCTCCCATGGTTGATCAAATCTAACCATTGATTCAAGTCAATTTGATTTAGTGAATCTCTATCCATTAAATTAAATTGATTCAATAAGTCATAATCTAAATTAGACTCATTGGACACAAGAATCAAATTGAGTCCAACTCAATTAGTCAAATTTGGATTACTCTTAATCTAATTTGGTTCATCACAAGAACCTAATCCTCTTGGTTCATCATATGAACATATTCTCCTTCTAATTGCCCTTTGTGTGTGACCCTATAGGTTCTTGTAATATTGGCAATGCTCCTAAACTCATTTAGAAGCATAAGTAATGAGCAGTATCTAGCAAAACATCATTACTACCCAAGTTACAAGAATGTTGAGATCTAACATCACCTTTGTGACTACTAATTGTGACTCGCACAATATGTGACAATGTCCTTCTATCTTTGACATCTAGATTGATCAATTGAGGCATAGACCGTGTCATCCTCTAATCAATCTATATCTTGAACTCCAAGTAGACTCACTCTAAACAAATGAGCTCAATATCTCATATTGACTCATTTGGGCATGACCATGCACTTAGTGGTCTCACTCTATCAAGAATCATGATGTCACTCCCATCATATAGGAGGGATAGATCCCATCTACATCACTCACATCCCTCCGCATAATTTGTTACACACCCAGTAATCGCCTTTATAGTACACCCAGGTACGGGTGACATTTGACGAAGCCAAAGTATGTAACTCCTTATGTAGCGAACCATGGTGACTTCAGGTCCAAGGACTCATAGTCATACTAATAGTCATATGAGAAAGTATATGACACTCATATAACGATCCATGGTACTTTCTCATGGCGGGTCATTCAGTATACATTCTCCAATGCATACCCATGTGTCAACTTGATATCTCTATATCCATGACTTGTGAGATTAAGTCATCGAGTTGACCTACATGCTAGTCTCAACGCATTAACATTATCCCTGAATGTTAATACTTGACTAGGAATGATTAAGAGTAGTGTTCTCTATATCATCTTACTATCAATTCAACCAATCAATTGATATAGATAAAAACCTTCTACTCAAGGACGCTATTATACTTAGTTATTTGGCACTAATACAAGTAAGTATAATAACCATAAAGAAATGCCTTTATAAATATATAGGAATATGATACATCGAGTCCATACAACAATCATCATATGATTGGCTCTAGGGCTCTAACTAACAGATTACACCAGTGGATGAGAAGGATGCACACGATGCTTTCGAGGGATGAGAAGCTAGAGAGGAAGACTGCTTGAAGAGAAGATCAGAGTTAGATTTGGGTGAGCTTAACTCTAGATGGCTGAAAAATCACCCAAGCAATCAGAGTAGAAGCTGAACAAGTCAACATGAAGTTGACTTATCCAGACTCCTAGACCAAGTCCAGGCACTCAAACTCCAGGTGCTTGGTCCAGGTCTGAGCGCCCGAACCAACTTGGTATAGAATAGGCGCCTTGTCGAGACGTTGTTGTGGATGACATTCGGAGTCCACGTCATCAACACTCCAGGCACTTGGACTGATCCATACTCCTAGGTGAGGATAAAATTTTATCCTAAAGTCATTGAAGAGTCATTGTGAAGTAGATAGAGTGCACTATTGGAGCGCCTGGACCTACTCTAGGCGCTCGGAGCTGCCATGTCAGCCAATGAATAAATTCAACCAGCAGGCTATAAATAGAGTCCTGGTCTTAGGAGTTTTGTACAACACTTTATATACTTCATTTTTCACTTTGTTTTTCATATTTACAATTCATGCTTTCAAACAATCATTACAACAAAAACCCTCATAGACATCAGTGGAACAACAACGGTTTTAAGCAAAAACTGATGTCTTTGAGTATTTTACACCGGTTTTTCTAAAAACCGATGTCTATGAGTGCAGATTTTAGCTCATAGACATCGGTTTTTTAGGCGATGTCTATGAGCGCCCTTTTTTTCGTTAATAGACATCGATTTTAACTGCGGTTTTTAAAATCCGGTGTTAAAGAACCAAAATAAAATATTTTAATATTCCCACAGCTAAAATTTGCAACATTGTGAAGTTCCCTCCAAACCTAAATCTATATCGCGCCCCTTCCTCCGCGCGACCATCTCTCTCGCCTAAGCCTAAACCTAAACCTAAACCTCCGACCATCTCTCTCAACCTCATCTCCCTCTTCTCCTTCCTAGATCGACGCCCCTTCCTCTCCCGATCAAGATCAAGACATGATGCCCTTACTTCTCCGTCCAACCACACCGCATCTCCTCCAACTCCACCCTTAGGTTGAGAAGAGGAGCCCTTCATTTTATAGAAATGCTCACAGTTAAAAGGGCAAGTTGGCGACAACAGCGGAGCTTTTACTCACTTAAGCTGTTTTCCCTGTCTCAGCCCTCGCCGGAAAGAAGCGAGGTGTAGAATCGAAGACAACGGTCGTTCCCGCCCCAGTTCGTATTTCACCGCCAATCCTCCTGGTGGTCGCCATCTCTAAACCCTAAAATCTCTTCTTTTGGTCGGCGCAATTCGATCTCTCTTCAAAACACGTTTTTTTTCCTTTGCGCTAGAGAATGAGAAGCCGGCTCCATCCGATGGCGGCGAGAGGAACAAATCCGTGATAAAATTCACCTTCAGAGATCTCGCCGCGCCCACTCACAACTTTAGGGAGTCGAATCTAATCGGAGAAGGCGGCTTCGGGAGAGTCTACAAAGGGCGACTCGATTCAGACCAGGCAAGTTGCTCACTCCTTCTCCCCTCCTTGCTTCTGCCATCTTGCGGCCTCGTCTGAACACCGGAACTCGGAAACCAGATTGTGGCCATCAAGCAGCTTAAGCAGGATGGTTATCAGGGGAGCAAGATCACTGTGACCTCAGAGGGCCCCTTCTCAAAGAGGTAGTTGCTTTTTCTTCTTATCCTTGGAATCTATTTAATTCGTTATTTTCCCTTTTTGTTTAAATTTTTTCCGTCGCATGAATTTCCATTCTGCCGAGATCTGTCTTTTGGTATTTTAGGTTAAAATTGCACTTACGCTGCATTGGTGAATAACCATCTTCATCTGTATTAGTTTCTCATCATTTGTGGCTGGAATTTGAGTAATTATTGTTTCAATATTCACTTTTAAGGCACTTTGCGCCGTGTTCTCAAGAAAAAGGTTTGTTTTTGCGTGTGAATAATGGAGCTGCACAACGCTCGATATATTATGTTTTATAGGTTGGACTCCTTATTTTGAGGCAGTGTTCATCTTTAATTTGTCTTGTTTTAGATAGTTTGGAGGTCAATACTATTCATCTTAGAAAGCCATTTGCTGCAGGGATTGTAAGTTGTGACAACATGAACTAGTGTTTGTAGGAGGCAAAAGTAGGTTCGAGATTTTGGTCTTTCCTGCATTTCCTTTTTCCATGGAAAACATTTTACCTAGTACAAATTTTAGGTTTCGATGTATGAAGTTGGTATCTCTGTGTGTGATTTATGTGTCTTTTGATTCCCCTGCTCATAGAAAAAACTAATTTGATTATTGTCTTATTCTCTAAGAATTTCGTCCTTGCCCCACCTTTTCTTATGCCTAACCTAAAACCTAAAACCTAAAATTGAAGTGTGAACTGACCAATCAAAAAATGGAATATGCAAAGGGGCTCACGTACTTGCACGATGTTGCAAACCCTCCCATAATTTACAGGGATATGAAGGCGGCAAACGTGTTGTTGGATGAAAACTTCAACCCCAAGCTGTTTGATTTTGGACTTGTGCCTAAACTTGGGCCTGTCGACGACAAAACACCTATTTATCTTAGCTTATAGTTTGGAAATCGAAACCTACTTCTGTGCCTTTGATGTTGAAATTCTTATTTGCTCTTCACCATTGTTTCTTCTTGTGTCGAAATTGAAACCGCGACTTGTATTTCTCTTTAGAAGATACACTTGAAATGCACTATATATGGTCGATTCTCATAACTGATTGTTTGCCAAGACTATAGAAGATGAATGTAGACTCCATTAAGTATCCAGTTTAAAGCAAAGGATCTCCATGTGTGTGTATTTTAATTGCATAATTTTAACCCTTCTAATACCATTTTGTCGCAGGTGTGGACACTACAAGAAACTTGCCCCTGAATATGAAAAGCTTGGATCGAGCTTTAAAAAGGCTAAATCTGTTTTGATCGGGAAGGTTAGCATCGTTCTAAATCAGGCCAAGAAGCATCATCTCTTTTACTGAATAAGACATGCTCAGATTCCTTTTTTGGTTTTATCTTTTCTGATCATTTTGAGTCTAAATGTAGCACACTACTAGTGTGCTATACTGCCATGTAGTGATTGAGTCTAAATGTAGCACACTACTAGCAACTATCCCTTCTAATGTAGTAGTATTGACTCCGGACATTTGATCATATTGTTCTTGTTGAATTCTATGATCCATGGTTAGTGTATTTGCTGAGGTTCTTTTTTTTTCTCTCCATTTGTAGCATTAGATACTTTTCCTTATCCACTGTAGACGACTAAGTTTCTTATCTTCAAACAGGTGTGGCCACTGCAAGCATCTTGCTCCTATGAGTATTTTTGTTGAGACAGGGCTTAAGACCTAGATTAGCCTAAGGTCATATTTGCCATGTTTTTAATTATGAGATTACTAGATCTAACCTGATTCATTGATGTGGATTTAGTCAATTGTGTACCTTGAATGCTTCATTAGTTCTGCTACCTATTTAGATTTTGGAGAAAATTATATGATGTTAATTTAGAGTAAGTTGAAAGTAGGTATCATTTATTGAATTATATGTATTTTGAAACTTACATATTGCTAAATAGTTGTCAAACTGAGAGTTCTGTATTTCTAATCACCTATGTACTAGATTTAGATTTGGGGAATTGTGGTAGTGTGATGTCAGTTGATACCTTAAATGCAGAATCAACATCTGATTGAGAGGAGGATCAGATTCACTCACAATTCTTATTTTCTACAAATTTAATATTTGAATTCGTTGATGTTTGAGAAGAAGTGTAATGCTAAAATGCTTCCAACCTTATCCAACATTCATCTGACATGAAAATTGTGTGAAAAATGTGCATTATGACCTACTATATTTTGTGCTTAATCATTATTGTTTCTCAAATTATCATGATGAAGTCCTCTTCAGTCATTTTTTTTGGTATATCATCCTTACTATGATAGGGTGTTAGCAATAATTTGGTTTGATATGAATGATTCCATCTAAAAATTCACTATACTAAAGACTATTTAGTCATTTCCTATATGGGAAGATCAGAATTTTCAACTTTGTCATTCTAAAATTAGTTTGTTATGCAGGATGCCTTCTGCATTTCAGGTATGGAGTTAGTGGTTATCCTACCTTGAAGTTTTTTCCCAAGGAAAACAAAGCTGGTGAAGATTATGAGGCTGAACGGGAGTTGGATGATTTTGTTAAATTTATTAATGTGAAATGTGGCACTAGCCGTGATGCGAATGGTCAACTTACTTTCCAGGTGAGTGATAGATTGTGAAGGATCATATTGACAAACTTTGTTCTTCAGTTCGTAGTTGTATATGATAGTTACTATCTTGTCTAACATTGCATACGTATCTTCATCAAGATATGTAAGCAAATCATAAATGCACATCTTAATTTAGGTCTTATGCTAGGCTAATTTGCTGTGTCATAGATTTCTCTATCCAATATATATCCACTTATCGGCATCGCAACAACGGCTTTCATTGATAGTTTCCTAGATCTTTTACTGTGTCACATATTTATCTATCCAATATATCCACTTATTTGCATTGTAGCAACTGCTATTATTGATAGTTTCTCGGATCTTTTTCGCAATAAGTATGCAGTGGAAGACTCATTGATTGTGATGGTATGTTCTCCCTTTCTTAATATGGTTCATTGTTTAAGCAAGTAACTATACTATGTTTGATTTCTTCTTGTCTATCTACACAGATTGCTAAGGGACTAAGACCCATTTTTCTTGGCCTTATATTGTGTGCATCCCATAGTCGTACGTTCTCTATACTTAATGAGTGATTTGTGCCTTTGGAAATATATAAACACTTGGGCCATCACGATGTTATTTGAAATGGTAATTTTTTTTTTATTTTGAACTAGAATATCCTGTTTGTAGTAAATTCAATATCAAGTTTTAAGATGCAACATCTCTACCTACTCTTTTCGAAGGATCATCATTACTTTTTCAACGTTCTTATGTACCTTTAATAGTGTTTAGAATAAAAGGAAACAAAACTGAAAAATAATTCTACATAATTGATGCTCAAGGTGATCAAATTTTTTCTTTATTCACAATTTTTGTTTTGAAAGTCTGGTTGATTACGCATATTGTTTGATTAGATTATAGTTTTAAATTTGATGGAATGCTTGCCTTTATGCACAGAGACTATGCTTTGCATCGGAAGTGAATGGCATCGTTATCCTTCTTCATTTTTTATGCCTTCGTACATTAAGGAAGTTCAATGGATAAATGAAGGATTTAGGGGTCTTCTCCCCTATCCTTTTAATTCAAGTTTGGGAGGCATGACAACTACCCCACCTTATTTCAATGACAAGATCAAGGGTTCTCATGGCCAATATGTGTCTATTAATGGGATTTTCAATGTCTTGCTTACCACGCTAATCCTACTTCTGATTGGATTTGCAGCTTCAAGATATCAAACTCTACACCTTCTATATGGAGCTAGATTTGCAAAAGCCATATCCAACTCGAGGAAGTGACTTATTGACATGGGAGGTAGGTGTACCTCTCTAGTTCCGCTTTTGACCAAATATCCCTATAAAGATTCATTTGTGTGCTCTTAACAGATCTATTCCTACAACGTTGTTATCTAGGATTAGCATTTATTCTGTTAAATGTGATTTATGCACCTATAATTATTCTGGTGAAGTTAGCATTCTATTAAACTAGATTATAACCTTTGCAGAGAACTTATTGGTAACCAAGGACTTTGTGAAGATAGCAAATTTTGGCCTTGCTCGTGAAGTTCATTTGAAGCCACCATTCACAGAATAGGTTTCAACACGCTGGTAAGCATGTTTATGACAAACACTTGTGATCTTATATTTTTTATTTGATACATATACACATTTGTTTTAGTTATTTGACATATGGTGGATTTATGTGTTTTTACAGTTTACAAATCTCAAGTACTCCAGAGTTGAAATTGATGAAGTGTGGTTCGAGTGGGCTGAATGCATGCTAGATTACATTTGAAGTGCGGTTCTACCTTGATGTGTTAAAATAATGTTCTACCTTGATTTTGATATCTATTAGCTAGCTTTTGATGTAAAAATAATGTTTGGGTATTTTATGGATATTGTTGTAAGAAGATTATTTATATAATTTGTGAATATTTGTGTATTTTATGGATATTATTGAATGAAGAATATTTGTATAATTTGTGAATATTTGTGTATTTTTTTTTGTTATTGTCGGTTTTTCATTGTTTCGAAAATCAAATTTGTGCTGTTAAAAAATATACATATTACATCGGTCTTCCACCGCTGCAAAATCGGTGTTATTAACTAATATTACATCGGTCATTTACCGTTGCCAAAACTGGTGTTATTAACATACAATATTACATCGGTTTTACAACGTTGATGAAACGGTGTCGTTAAGTGATACTACACCGGTTAATAACCGATTCGAAGACCGGTGTCGTTAAGTGATACTACACCGGTTTTAACCCGATGTCTAAAATGGTAGACTTTTAACATCGGCTTCATAGACATCGGTCGAAAATGAAATAGACACCGGTGGAAAACCGATGTCTATGAAGGTTTTTGTTGTAGTGAATGTATGAGGCTTCTCCACCTTCGACTTTGCTCGAAGAAGAAGACTTTGCTAGTGCTTACATTACCTTAGATTAGTAACCTTCCTGCTTGTAAACCAAGTAAATCTCAATAGCCTTGTATTTATTTATATGCATTTTGTTTTTATTCATCTAGTGTTTGTCTAACTCAAGTCAAAAGAACGAGAAGGGTATAATTATATTTTAGGGCAATCCATCCCCCTCTTGATGACCACACCGGGACCAACCAATTCCGGGGTTTTGCATTACCAATCAATTAGTGTAAACCTATAATTTTGGGGTTAGCCAGATGGTGTACCAATCAAAACTCAAGTGCACAGAAGAATTCCAAATCGATCAAATAATCAATTAGAAATTACCTAATCAATTAGGAGCTTTGCAAACACAGAAGCATTTTAAATCTATTCACTAATCAATTAGGGGACTACTAATTGATTGACATAATCGATGGGAAGTTTTAGAAATCTCCCAAAACAATTGACCAATTGATTAGGACATGTTAATGTAGGACCATAAATCACTAGGGGGTTGGGGGTGAATAGCACGAGTCACTTTTTCTCGTTTTCAAAAATCACGAGAATGCATAGCGGAAGAAAGAAAGAAAGAATCAAACGCTAACACAAGTTTTTCTCGTTTAGAGCCTTCGACGACTCATACTCCAAGGCCCACACTCGTTGAGTGCTTTCATTGGAAAATACAAAGAATTAAGTACAATGTAGGAAAATAAAAGTATACCGACAACAAAAGGAATAGAACATCACTGGTTATCAGAGCATCCTTTCAGTGTCATAGGAGTCTTCTTGGAGTAGCGTGTGAGTATGAATGTAAGGTCTCACAAGCGTTAATCAAGGAATTTAGTTACAAAATTTTCTAAAGTCTCACGAGCATTAATTAAAGAATTTATCTATAAAATTTTCTACAAATTTTAGGAATTTCTCAAGATTTTTAATGAACTGGTATGACACGTTTCAAGGGGATAAAACTATTAAGCTTGATGAAAGTATATGATACCCAATTAAGTTAGGAGTTGATTAACCTTAATTACCCTAGGTTAGAGTTAATTGACCTAGTATAAAAGCTCAAATTCCATCGATTCCCTGGCTCTTCCCTCATTGTTCCTCCCCCAAATCACCGACTCCTTCCTCACTTTCACCTCGCTGTCGCTGACCCAGCTCACCATCGATTTTTGAGACTCGGCCAGGCGCCACCCCACGTGGACAATTCCTCCAAGGGCATCGTGACCGGAAGTGGAAGCTTGTGACCTCTGCACCGGTGGCAAGTAATTGGTGGGCGAGGGATTCCAGTGGTGGAACAAGGAAAGGAAAGGTAAGTACTCTCTATTATGTTGGTATGAGATCAGAGAGGTAAGGATTAGGTGCCTAGGAGGAGTCAATGAGCTTGTCTATTGTCCAATTGATGGAATGTGTCATGATTCAATTTCCTTTGTTGTTCTTTCTTCTTCTTGTGGCTTATATAAGGTTCTAGTAACGGATTTGGGTATTGGAGTTTCATTGCAAGGTTTCTCTATTTCATCTTGTTGAATTAAGTTTCTGGACAGAATTTTTAGAGATGTAGGCGTGATGTTCGCTTAGTTCTACAACTTTTGGAGGTTTTGGGACAGTGTGGACAGATTCAGGTATCGATCGGAGATGCTTTTGTTTTTCCTTCTTGCTTCCAAATTTGTGGAAAGGATGTTGTTGGACTTAGACTTGGGAAGATGATGATCTCCCTCTTTATGATTCTAGTTCTTCCTTTTATTTTAGATTTCTCAACCGATTAGGATTTATAGTGGATTTTGATGATGTCCTTCTTCTTCATTATGCTCTTCAGATTTCTTGATGGATGTGGGATTTGTAGTTCGAATATACTGATGCACTTCTTCTTTATATTGGTCTTGGGATTTTTGTCAGTTTTGGTTGGTTGCAATTAGATCTCAAGGTTGTTTTACGTTTCTGATATTGTTGTGTTAAGTAATTATTGATGACAGCTAGTTTCCTCTTGTTAATGGAATTGTCGGGACTGATCTCGATAGAATAAGAATGGATACGATTTTTAAGTAATTGGTCTACTTTACTTTCTCATGTTCGTAGCTCTATGCACCTTGTACTGTGAGGTATGATAAGAGTAGGATATGTTTTTTTTTCTATGTGGCTAATTGGATGTGTATGTCCGCTTGTGGTGACAGTACGGGATGGGCGCCTCGGGATGAGCTTCGAAGAGGACCCTTCCAAATATGATTGATAATGTGATTTATGTTGAGTTCGGCTATATGACTACATGTTCTCCTAGGAGATACCTTTAGGGTCATGATTATGGACTGAATGATTAGCTCAAATGGTGGTTACCACATGTATGACATATTCACCCTTAATAGTTGTGTAGACTCTTTTACCTATTGTGTTTTATTCTATACTATATTTTAGTTCATGTTCTTCGCCTACTAGCTACTATTCCTGCTTCTAGATGTCATATTTTTCATATTGATATGTACTTACTGGGTCCATAGACTCATGATGTATATGATACATGTAAGGGAGACACCTCTCAGGAAGTTATGGAAGGCATGTGTTGGATCGAAAGCGCTAGAGGGGGGGGGGGGGGGGGGGGAATAGCGCTCTTGGCTTTCACAATCGATTTCAGAATCGTAAAAGTAAATGCAGCGGAAAAGAAATAACACAAACACAGAAGACACAAGAAGTTACTTCGTTCAGAGCCTATCTCGACTCCTACTCGAAGGCCCGTGGTCGTTGACCGCTTCCGGTGGGCAACAACTATATAGCGCAAATCTTTACAAGTAGATGAGTACAAGTATGAGCTTAAAAAGAAAGATTATACCGACAAAATACAATATATTAAGAGTGGTCGCTGATTGTCGGAGCAGCAGGGCGTTGTTGAAGCGTACGGAGCAGCACACTAGAGCGCAGGAGATCTTCTGTTCGAGAGAGTTATATCTACAAGCTGCACCTCGAGGCCTCCTTTTATAGCTCTGCAAAGTCTGATCCAGATCCCAAAGCTTCGGGATCAAGTTTGACCCAACGCGGATCGATCGACCGATCCCAAGGTTCGGTCGACCAATCAGGCGATCCCTACTATCTTATCCGCCCGATCTTCTCGCTCCGTTTTGATCCGGTCAAACTCCATCCGAGGTTCGGTCAACCGATAAAAGGTCTGGTCGACCGATAAGCTCTTCTGACTCAGCCCAGTCAGCCTGATCCAGTCGACACCCAACCTAGGTTCGGTCAACCGATCCCCTGGTTGAGCCCAGTCCAACCTCTGGAGATCTGATCTGCTGATTTGTGGGTTCAGTCGACTGATCCCAAGGTTCGGTCGACCGATCCCGGTCACTTCTAACTCTGCATAAAAAATGTTAGTTGTCACGCCCCCAAAGGAGTCTCTGCTAGACAAAAATCCGGCAGCATCTCCCCTGTACGGGTGACAATATGAAGCATCACTACAAACAAAATATACATCAGCCACATGCGGCTGGAATATTTATATACACAACCACGCAATTATAATAACAGCCCACACGGCTGGAATGAAACAATCACAACCACGCAGTTATATATAAAACAGCCCACCAACACAGCGGAAAAACGAAAACGGAAAGCCCAATACAACACAATCAACACACTGCTAGCCGGCTAGGCTTTATACAACAACCACAACAACAAATACAACAACCCACCAAATACAACAAATACAAATAAAACATATACAAAACTAAAAACGACCTTCGGATGTGACGTAGGACCCGACAGACAGGATACTCCGAGCGACACCAACCATCTACAGGCTACCTGAAAACATAAATGTATACATGCGGTGGTGAGTATAGGTAACTCAGCGGGTAATAGAAAAGACAGTGCACGGTCTACAAATAAAACATGGAGATCAAAAGTATACAGTCTCAGTAGGGAATAAGAACATGATCATACTATCATAATCAATGCATCTGAACATACCTGACATAATAACCTGACATAAACTGTACAAACCACAACTAACATAATGACAGATACATACCCAATCTGGAATCGACACATGGTACAATGATTAGTAGACTCACCGGATCTGCAACAGATATACCCGTGACACCTGTGCAATATAAATACGACTGCATATACATGTAAAATAAATGACATGTATGCAGCATGACAACCAAATGCAACAACCATATCTCAATCAAGTGCAACAACGACAATCACATGCAACTAGTATCTACTAGGCATGTATGCAAATGCAGATGCACCGCGCATCAAATGCCAGAATAATAACTGCGTATGCATGCTCCATGGTCACCCCCGCCACCTCTCCAGACACCACGACCCCTGTATGGCCGAGAGGCTTGGGTCTGTGACAATACCCTCCAACCCACTATATAGTGGTCGAGGCGGACAGTCCACTAGTAACTATCTAGCTACATAGTATCAGGGTCCCTGACTGCTCACAACGCCGGATCTCACTAAACCTCGTGACCGGGTGGCACGACAGGACATAGCTCCACTCCCAGCTACCACTCTCCATCAGTGGTAGAGTGGACAGCTATAAAAACTGACAACCCTCTCAACTACAAAGGAGACGATAGTCGTCAGTATGCAATGAATGATGAACATGATATATATATATATAATCATGATACAGACACCGTCATCATCCATGCAAACTCTAACTCCACATAAGCACTCCACAACATGAATATAATCATCATGATAAATCCACACATCCCACCAAACACATATACACAACTATACGCGTATAATCAACCAAAAATCTCCAATAATCCACTAGACACATATGCACCGAACGTAAGTACAATCAACATGTATCCTCCAATAATAACCACATCAGACACGTGTATAAACCATAAACATACAATCAACACAACTCCTCCAAAAATACATAATCAAACACGTGTGTACATACAACATGCAAATGTAGGGTCAACATGATGACTCCTAAAATACATACCAAGCTACATACAATCAACATTATATGCATAAATCAGCATGATAAATCCAACAACTCGACAATTCCCCACTATACATACTCTACACGCGTAATCCCAACAGAGTAGAAATCAAGAGTAGAGACTGTATATGATATAACTAGGACATCTCAAAGATCAAGCATAAGGATCAAGCAGGAAGGCAACCAACAAATACGATATAAGGAAAAGTAGCCTAATCCATCACATAAAACCATGCACTAAGCTCAATAAAATCTACATAGAGTCAAGGAAGAAATACCCGCCTTAAATCTGTCGATCGTGATCCAGAAATCCCTCGTCGAGACACTCGTCTCAAACCAAAGTCCTGCAATCATATAATGTATTTAGCTAGCTACATATGAAGTAAATAACTAAACAACTTTCCCCCCACCTAATTAGGATAACCCTAATCAAACATGATTATGGATTAATCCTCCAACTAACCTTAATCATAATATAACCTAATTAGATTAGGTTGTGCATGATACATCACCAAAACTCCTCCAAAACAATAATCTAATTTTATCCAACATCATAACAATAATTCCAATAATGTTCAATCAACACATCTTGCACTCAACTCACATAATTCATCATCAATCGATCAACCGCCCATTAATCATCAACTAATCAAATCCAAAGTAGATATAAAATCGACTTAAAAACTCACCTATATCCGTGTACTTGCTGTTAACTCACCGATAGAGCACCCACTGCTAGAAAACTGTGGCTGGAACTAAAGTATCACATAGTCTTCAAATCTAACACCCTATATCACAAATCATAATTATTCCACAACTAAAATCGAATCCAATTCATATAGGAAATTACCTCCATGACTTATCCAAATCTGATGGCACTGTTGTTAAACCCACGGCCGGAGAAACTTGCCACAGCGATGCTACTACCGGCTGACCCAATAATTCAATCAGCAAATCTTCATATCCCCAAACAAATATGAAATCACAACTATACTAATCCATACCGAGAAGGACTTACCCCTGAACAATCTCCATGATCCCTCTCAGAGGAAATCAAGATGCTATGATGGCAGTGAGCCAGGGCAGAGAAGGAACGCCGACGGCTGGAATTGACACCATCAAAGGGGCAACATCGCCTGTGCTCATAGCGACCAGATGATGGATCGGCAGTGAAGACGCAATGGCTATTCGACCAATGGCAAGGAGGAACCAAGGTGGATGAGTAGGGCACGGACCTCAGCATTGGATAATCTCCACTGCGATTGGGAAAGAGGTGACGACGAGGTCAAGCTGCTTCAACCTCGATCAATCGGGAGAGATGGCGACCAACCAAAACCAAGAATCGGGAATCAGAGAAATCGCAAAGAAAGGGCAAAAGGCTCAAGAAACCTACTGTCACCGGCTCACGCGCTCGGTTTCCGGCGATTTCCTGGTGTCCCCGACTAGGCTGGAAAGACAACCGCCAGATCAGAGCTCGAGTGGTCCGCGCCGAGAATCTGAGATAACCGACATCGATCGGGCAAAAGATGGGAGAGGAGTCGGCGTGAGGGGGAAGAGGCTCCACACCTTGAGAGGGAGAGGGAGGAAGATTCCATGCCTAAGGAGGGAGAGTGGAGAGGAGGCGGTAGCGCGAGGAGATGGTCGTTGGCGTCGATGAGGTGAGGAATCGCCGGAGTGTGGGTTTCGGGCAGAGAAGTTGACGAGGGAGGAAAATGAATCGGGGGAAAGAAAATAAAGAGATGGGATTTAAACTTAGGTTAGACTAATTAAAGTCTAAGTTCATTCCCAAATCAACTTCCACTTAAATGGTGTTCCAAACAGGCCTTCACTGTACCCCGAATCCATCCCCTCTAAACGAGTCATACAGACTCCATTTAAATCCCGAAAAATTTCTAAAAATTCTTGAAAAATCCAATAAGATTTTTCGTCCAATAACGTTTATTATTTAATTTTATGGTAGCTTACATTAGTTACTTGCAAAACAGAGTTAGAACACAATGGAATATATAAACGAATAAACTGACAGCCTTCGGACTGTCCGGGTCTGACTTCGGGTTTCCGACCGGAAACCCTAGGTCGACCCGACGTCTACTGTTCCCTCTACGGGGAACGCGTCCTCACCTACTCCACTCAGGAGATTTACCTATTGCCAGTGCGATCCTCTAGATCGACTGGACTTTTGCTCGGCGCTCGTTGCCTCCGGACTTTCTGCTGGACGCCTGCTTCCCGACCCGTCCAGTCTTCCACCTGGTTCGCGACACCAGGACTTTCCACCTAGGGTTACCACCCCCTAGGACTTTTGCCTGAAGCACCCGACCCGCCAAGACTTTCCGCATAGGGTTATCACTCCCTATGACCTAGGGTTACCACCCCCTAGGATTTTTCCCTTACCTGACCGCAGCTAGGATTTTTCTGAGACACTCAATCATACACATTAGATAACAATTAAACATAACTTTGAATCCCTTTGCCATTATCAAAACTTGAGTTCGATCGTCGGATGCTTCCCACACCAACAATCTTCCCCTTTTTTATTATGACAACCGAAATTCAAAGTTAAGAAGAAATGTAATAAGGATACGCAAAAACATAAGTACATTAAAGCTCCCCCTTAATTGAACCTCCCCCTTAACAAAAAATTTTCTTTGAATAGTCTTTAAATTTTCTTTGAACAGTCTTTAAATTTTCTTTGAATTCTCCTATCCTCTCCCTTTGCCATTTATCAAAAATATGTTTGAGAAAATACCAACTTTTCAAAAAGATTTGATAATCAGAGAGATAATTTGGGGATAAAAATGTTTGGAAAATACTTGGCTTTTTATAATTAATAGAGTTTAATTTGGGGATAATTTTTGCTAAGTGAAAAATAGAGTTTAATAGAGTTTACTTAGCTCAATTTTGAATAAAATTTGAAAGATTATTTTTTCTTTGAAAGTTTGAAAAAATAAAATTTTCTCAAAAATTGACTAAGTTTAAAAGTATTTGCTAAAATATTTGTAGACAGCTATAGAGATCACGTAGCTAAGCATTTTGCAAATACTTTAGTTGAAAATATTGAATTTTGAAGGATCCTAAAAGGATATTATAAATTTGATAAGATGTTTTAATATAAAAATATAGCTAAAGTTGACTTATAAAAATTGGAAAGAGGGAGTAGTTAGACTTATAAAAATTTAAGTAAGGTTATTCATTCAAATTCAGTTGGTCCTTAAGTCCAAGCATGAGTCAAGTTAAATATGTTTCAAATTATCCAATTTACTTTAGAGAGGTATCAGAGCCCTAAAGTTCATGCCTGAGTAAACTTAAAACGGTTTAAATATCAAGCACATTGTTTTGCGACCACATGTCTAACCCTTTAGCTACTAGCTGATTACCTAGAGGGAAACAACTTTCACTTGGTTAGTCAAGTTAAGTCAATAGATCCAGTTAGATTTGACTAGTGCTGGAAGACTTAACTTGATTACTGTTGACTTGGTGTTTAACGCCCAGACTCATATTGATGCACAGATATAAGCATTCTTGAGTCCAGGCTGTACCCTATGCATCTCACGCCGTTCTATGTTTTTCAAATACAAGCAAGGTAAGCCTAGGTGTTTGTGAGATGCTCTGGCTGAAACTTAGGGGAGCAAGTTTTCTAGGGTAGAGCCTAAGCTAATTCCATATTTTGAAAATCTAGTAAAATTAGAATTTTAAAAACAATATTTTCCTAGAATGTTTAAAACCTTATTTTGAAAACAAGTAGAATAGGGAAGCTAGGAAACTGATTTGAAACTCAATACCTATTCCACCCAACACATTCCTATTTGTCTTCTAAGTGAGCTGAACTCAAGTTCAGGTAAGGGCTTTATGAAGATGTCAGCTAGGTTTGATTTTGACTCAACATAGTTGAGTTCAATATCACCCTTAGCTACGTGATCCCTTACAAAATGGTATTTCACTTCTATATGTTTAGTCCTTGAGTGATGAATTGGGTTTTTTGTTAGATTTATTGAGCTTATATCATCAATTGAGATTTTTGTTTTATGATACTCCAGTTGATAGTCTTTAAGGGTATGCATCATCCATAGCAACTGAGATGTGCATTCACCTAAGGCTATATATTCAGCTTCAGTGGTAGATAAAGCAACACAGTGTTGCTTTCTACTTGACCAACTTACTAGGCATTGTCCTAGAAATTGACAGCTACCACTTGTGCTTTTTCTATCTAGCTTGCATCCGGCATAGTTTGAGTCAGAGTAGCCGGTTAGGTCAAGGGTGCCAGATCTAGGGTACCATAGTCCTACATTTAGGGTTCCCTTAACATACCTAAGGATTCTTTTGACAAGGGTTAAGTGAGACTCTTTTGCACAAGATTGGTATCGTGCACACATACCTACTGCGAAAATAATGTCTGGTCGACTCGCAGTTAGGTACAGTAGACTTCCTATCGCACTTCGATAGTATTTCAAATTTACTTGTTTACCTTCTAAGTCTGAGTCAATTTTAGCATTTGTAGCCATTGGTGTATTAATTATTTCTGAGTTCTCCATGCCAAATTTTCTAACTAATTCCTTAGCATATTTAGTTTGATAAATATAAATTCCATCTTTAGTTTGCTTAATCTGTAAACCTAAGAAGAAATTAAGTTCTCCTACCAAACTCATTTCAAATTCATTTTCCATTAGTTTGGTGAATTCTTTTAGAAATTTAGAGTTTGTTGAACCGAAAATAATATCGTCGACGTAAATTTAGGCTATGAAAATGTCATTTTCTAAGGTTTTTACGAAAAGGGTTGGATCTATTTGACCTTGTTTAAACCCTTTTGATGTTAGATAATTGGACAGATGTTCATACCAAGCCCTAGGTGCTTGTTTTAGTTCGTATAGGGCCTTTTTTAGTCTGAAGACATAATTTGGTTGTTCTATGTCCTCAAATCATGGGGGTTGACCTACATATACTTCTTCTTTAATAAATCCGTTTAAAAATACAGATTTTATGTCCATTTGAAATAGTTTGAATCCCTTGTATGCTGCATAGGCCAGCAATATCCTAATGGATTCAAGTCTTGCTACAGGGGCATATGTCTCATCATAGTCTAACCCTTCTACTTGACTGAATCCTTTAGCTACTAACCTAGCTTTGTTCTGACTATTTCACCTTGATCATTTAATTTATTTCTAAAAACCCATTTAGTGTCAATTATGGATTTATTAACGGGTTTAGGCACTAATTCCTAGACTTGATTTCTTTCAAATTGGGCCAATTCTTCTTGCATTGCTAGAGTCCAATCTGGGTCTGGTAGGGCTTCTTCTATGCCTGCGATAAATATTATACCCTCAAAGCTTTTCAACTCTTAAAATAAAGTAACAATAATAAAATTAATAGCAGAAATAAAAGGAGACAGAAATTAACCTGGTTACAACCAAGAGGGTTGTTAATCCAGGGCAGTAAGAAAAGCGCAGTAAGGAAACTCCTTCTCTGAAGGCGGAGAAGCCTTTTACACTTTGACAGTACAGTAGTTGCCAAGAGAATGAGAGTACAAGAGTTGATATTTCGTTCGTATTCGTTCTACTTTGAATAGCTACCCGAGACCCCCTTTATATAGGGGTTCTAGAGCTTATCAGATAACCTGAACCTTCGGGATCTGGTTTGACTTGAGAGGGATCGGTCGACTGAACCCCGGGTTCGGTCAACCGAACCTGCTGTACCTGCCTAGTCTTCCGTCCAGGTGCAGTCTCTGTGGATCGAGCTTGGGTTCAGTCGACCGATCTTTATGTTCGGTCGACCGATCGGCCAACGACCTCTAACTGAGTTGGCCTGATCAAAATGCTCGACTGAGTCTCTGGATAAACTTGGGTTCGGTCGACCGATCATGAGGTTCGGTTGACCGATCACTTCACAGCTGGCTGATGTGATGCTGACGTGTCACCAACGGCTGTGCTCTGATGCAAAGGGGTTCGGTTGACCGATCAGGGTGTTCGGTCGACCGAACCATTGACAAGTCAACTTCCAGTTGACTTGTTCTGGTTCGGCTTCCTTGGGTGATTTCGGCCATCCGGAATAGGGCTCACCCGAACCCAGTTCCCGGCCTTCTCCTCGAGCAGTCTTCCGTCCCGGCTTTACGTCCCTCGAACACCGCGCATGTTCTTCACGCCCATCGGGTGTACTCTTCCGTAGCTCTCTCGTCCTTCGGACGCACCGAGCCCGTCAGCTCCCTTCCCGTACCGTCCTTCTCGCTAGCTGCGTCTTCCACTTGACTTCCTGCGCTCCTAAGCACCTGCACACTTAGACACAGGGATCAAACACAAAGCAGGACCTAACCTAAACTTGGTTGATCACATCAAAACTACCATGGGGTTCAACAATCTCCCCCTTTTTGATATGCATCAACCCATGTAAAATACCGAAAAAGGACAAAAAATAATAAGGGGAATTTTCCGAAATTTTTAAAAATTTTCTGGGAATTTTTCGGAGCTCGTGTGGATGAGTTTATGGGGATAAAAACTGGGCCCTGGGAAAGCCTGTTTAGTCTACCCTATTTTAGCGAGGAAATGTTTGAATTTTTCCTTTTTATTTTCTTTTCTTTTGTTTTTTTTTCTCCTTTTCTTTTATTCTTTCCCGTTTCTTTCTTTCTCCCTCGCGTGCCCGATTCCCTCCTCTCACGCGCCGTGCCGTGCCCCAAACCGATCCGAGACGGTTTCTTCTCCTCTTTTCCTTTCTCTTCCGCGATGCCAAAGCCCTCTCTTTTCTTTCCCTTCCGAGCCACACACCTGCTGCACACCGACGACTTCTCCCTACATGAGTCATGTTGCGGCGACGAGACGAGTCCGAGCGCCGGCCACTAGGTCCAACCCAGCGCCGACGCCGCCCTTCCCCGCGTACAAGCCCTTGGCCAAGGAGCCCTAGCGCCGCCAACCATCTTCCCTCTGCCCTAGTTCCGACCCACAGTCACCGGTGCAAAACCTTCGACCAAGGGCCGAGCCGTGCCCTAGATCTGTCCCTGCGCACCACTACCGATCCAGCCACCGATTTCCCTCCTCTCCTCTTCCGAGCACCGACTAGCTGGCCGAATTCCTCTGCCCTAGATATGTTCCGCGTGGCCTTCACTATGCCCTGCCGACGCTGCCATCTCTCGACTCGAACAGCGCCGACCTCCTCCACGCTGTGCTCTAGTTTTCAGATGCTGAGTCCTTTCTTCCACTGATCTGGAATAGAGGTAGGGATCTCAGTTACAATTTCTGTTGTGGAGGGATTAATACTGACATAGTTTTGGTTTGTATGGCAGATTGGGGTTTTTACAAGTTGTTGGCATTTGGTAAGTTTTGGATAGATAATGTTGCTGCTGGATTGTGGTTATAAATAAACTTTATGGTTGCTTCCTTGATTTCTTTTGTCAAGGCAATGCGGAGGTTTCCAACAAGAGTAGTGGTGTTCTTTCGAGGATTCCCAGCAGTTACGATCCTTGGCTGTGGATTAACAGGAGCGGTTGAGAAGTAAGGTAAGGTGTAGGGCATTTGATACATGCTATAGATCATGGTTTTGATCATGTTGTCGATGATTGATAGATAGGTTAATAACTAATGTTAACCTAAGTACATGTATTAAATTAGGGATAAATTGGATTACTAGCTGGTTAGATTGATTTGGGTTTTACCCTAATTTAGCCTTAAGGATTTTATTTAGCTATGCATTTGAGTTGTAGCTAAATAAAAATGTATGTATATTGGTGACATAGGACCTTGGCGTGAGACGAGCATTTCGACATCGGATTTGGATCGATTTGACCTTTCTATTGGAGGCGGGTACCTCTTGACTTATCTTTTATGATATTGTCAATTGGATATGCATAATATTTTATAGCTACAAGCAATGATCATGTTTGCCTTTGGTATGTCACTGTTTGATACTCATAGCATGTTCTGTTGGGCGTTTGTTATGTATCCATGTTTATGTCTCGTGATTATTTCCATGAATACCTTAGCTCCTAGAGTAAGTGACATATCATGCTTTACTGAGTTTAGGACTAGATTCTGGATTTTTTATTATCTGGCATGTGTACCTATTTTTTTTTATATCATATCTGATCTGTGTACCTAGACCCTTTTGCTTTGATCCATGTATATTGATGATACATATTTTATGGAGGTGGATATGTTCAGGACCTAGGTTGTTATACTATAGAGGACATGTATACCATATATATATGGATTTGGTTCAGGATATTGTTATGCTTAGTGTCATGCATCATTCGCATGATTGCATGCTGTGTGATTGTCAGCTTCATTATTGTTGAGCACATCGCCAGTTACATGTATCTGCACACACGACCACTCATGAGTTAGTGGTATATTCAGGCAGGATGTGTTGCAGCAGGTGCTCTGTCAAGGGCTCCGTTGGTCCACTCATGGGTTAGTGTGACGCAGTGTTGTAACAGGACAGGGATCCCTCCCCGTCATTGTGTACCGGGAGATGAGAGCATTGAGCTCCCCCATTTATGATTTGGGGTAGGAGAATAGGTGTACTCCGACAGCATCCCGTCCACTCGGTCACTCATCAGGAGCACTGACGTCAGAGTGCATGGTTGTCACAGCCCTACCCACTCGGTCTCACCATCATGTGTGAGACGGCTGACTGGAGAGTAGGGGTGACCAGAACATGTCATTGGCATCATACGCATTTATGCATTTATTGCTTGTGCTTGCTGCATTTATTTGCTGCATTTGGTTGGATGCATATGTTTGACATGCATACAGGATTTATGACACTCTCAGTTTGACGACCCTTTTGTTCTGGATAGGAGTTCAACTTCCTTAGTTACCTTTCAGTTTTACATTTTTTCTATATATGATTAGGAAGCTGTATTCCATGTTTATTGCTGTTAGATATATCTTACTAGACATGTCTATTGGTATTCGCTGAGTTGTTGAACTCACCCCCGTTGACACTATTTTTTCCAGGTACCAGGTTGTTTATGGAGTCGCTTGGAGTATCATGTCTGCTGGTCCCCACGTTACATCAGAAGACCTGTCTCCGTTTTTGTTTATTTGTATTTTGGTAGATGAATGTGTGTATTTGTCTTTGTGTTCCGATTTTATTTCCGGAGTGTTATGTTGTTGTGTGGTGTAAGCGTAGCCGGCTAGCAGTATTTTGTTTTGTTTTGTATGGGCTTGTATTTATGTTTTTCCGCTGTGTTGGTTTTGATTTCAGCCGAGTGGGCTGATAAAAATATATATAACTGCGTGGTTGTTGTTATATTTGTCCAGCCGTGTAGGCTGAGATTATTAACTGCGTGGTTGTGTATATATTCCAGCCGCATGTGGCTGATGTATATTGTGTCTGTAGAAATGCTTCAGATTGTCAGCCGTACAGAGGAGGTGCTGCCGAAATTTCTTCGGACAGGGACTCCCCCAGGGCGTGACAACCCAAGTTCAGGTTAGGGTTAATAACAAACAGATAGTAATTTAAAGAAATTACTAAACTAACAATTCAGGCATAAATTTGCAACTTTAAAATAAATTGCAACATGAAAATTTATACTTAAAAAAAATTTTAACTAACTCCCCCTAACTGAACTTATCTTTATTCTCCCCCTTTGATCACAACAAAAAATTCAAAGTTAAACAATTTCTAAGTAAAGATTAAAAAAAAAACTGAGTTAGGTTTAATTTCAAAATTTTCTAAGTTTTGAAAAATTTTCCAAGTTAAAATGAATTTTCAGAATTTTCCATAAAAAATTTCTAAGTAAAAATTTTAAGAAACATTTTTTCTAGAGAATTAAAAATTTTAAAGAATTTCTTCCCATGGGGTTTTATTATGTAGTTTGTTAATTAGAATTCGATTTTGAATATAGTTTGTCGTATTGATTGCTTCAGCCCAAAATTGATGGTTTAGATTATATTCGTTTAGCATGGTTCTAGCGGCTTCTTGTAGGGTTCTATTTTTTCGTTCCACTAGACTGTTCTGTTGAGGGGTTCTAGGGCATGAGTATTCATGTTTATACCCATTGATTTTACATAATTGGGTGAATTTATGATTTTCAAATTCCCCTCCATGATCACTTCTTATTCTTTTAATTTTTGTATCTTTTTCATTTTCTGTTAATTTGTAAAAAATACTAAATACTTCAAAGGTTTCATCTTTTGTTTTTAGAAATTTTACCCAGGTGAACCTGGAGAAGTCATCAATTATAACTAAGCAATACTGGTTCTTGCTTAGTGACTTGGCTCCATGTGAATCAAATAGGTCTAGGTGAAGGAGCTCAAGTAAACAAGTAGTTCTAACTAGATTGGTTGACTTGTGGGTTGACTTGGTTTGTTTTCCTTGTTGACACGCATTACAGATTGAGTTTTCAATAACTTTTAATTTGGGCAACCCTCTAACTAGTCCATTTTGACTCATTTTTTAAATGAGTCTAGTGTGAGTGTGACCCAATCTACTGTGCCACAACTCAGTTTCCTCTTATTGTGTTAGAAAACACTTTATTGAGGGTGTTGGTAGATAAATGGTGTAGACATTATCTTTCCTAGTGCCCTTAAGTATGATTTTTGGATTATCAATATGTTTGACTATACATTCGGACTTGGTAAAATTAACTGAGAAACCAGTATCGCATAATTGACTTATACTTAATAAATTAAAATTGAAATTTTCAACTAATAAAAGTTTTCGAATAATAAAATTGGAGTTAAGTTCGATATTACCTTTTCCGATTACCTTAAGTTTACTGTCGTTGCTGAATGCAACCGACCCTAGGTTCTTTAGTTTCAGCTTAGTAAATTTCAATCTATCTCCAGTCATATGTCTGGAGCATCCACTGTCTAGTATTCATTGATCTAATTCCTACACATAAAGTAGTTGAATTGGATTTTTCCTCTTTGATCAAAAGACAGTTTAATTGAGGTAAACTCCCTAATTTTCAATCTCACCCAATCTAGGTTAATTATCAGTTAATCCTATGGGGGATTGTAGGGTGGTTTGACGTTAATTGAAAATTTTTTGAAAAATGTTTAAGTTTGAAAAATATTTTAAGTTAATTAAAATTTTTAAAAATATTTAAGTTAATTTTAATTTTGAAAAATATTTAAGTTAATTTTAATTTTGAAAAATATTTAAGTTAATTTTAATTTTGAAAAATGTTTAAGTTAATTTAAATTTTGAAAAATATTTAAGTTAACTTTAAATTTTGAAAAATATTTAAGTTAATTTTAATTTTGAAAAATATTTAAGTTAATTTAAATTTTCAAAAATATTTAAGTTAATTTAAATTTTGAAAAATATTTAAGTTAATTTTAAATTTTGAAAAATATTTAAGTTAATTTTAATTTTGAAAAATATTTAAGTTAATTTTAAATTTTGAAAAATATTCTAAGTTAATTGAATTTAATTTTGAAAAATATTTTAAGTTAATTGAATTTTGAAAAATATTTTAAGTTAATTAAAATTTTGAAAAATATTTTAAGTTAATTGAATTTTGAAAAATATTTTAAGTTAATTGAATTTTGAAAAATATTCTAAGTTATTTGAATTTAATTTTGAAATTGAATTAATTTTAATTACGAATTTAATTTTGAAATTGAATTAATTTTAATTATGAATTTAATTTTTAAATTGAATTAATTTTAATTACGAATTTATTTTTTAAATTGAATTAATTTTTAATTCCTTAGTCATCTCACCCGATCTAAATTTTCAATCAGGGAATCCTATAATTTTTATGAGATGAATTAGATTCAAATTTAGGGTTTTGGTTTAACTTTGTGTTAGATTCAGGTTTAGCTTTGGGTTCAGACATTCTTTGGATAAACTTCTGGGCTATGGTAAGTCACAAGGACATCATTAAAGTAACCATGCCTTCGAGGTTTTCCAAATAGTCCTACCCATTGAACTTAATACAAAACCTTGGTCTAACTAGTTAGGATCCATAGAGGGTAGCTTCGGTTAGTTTCACTTAGCCAAACGCACCAGGCCGAAGCTATATCTTTCTAGACATGCGATGACTAAGCTTCCCCAACGTACTATCATCCAATACTTCACCAGTACCATGGGTCAAGTTAAACCTTGCCCACTTTACTCTAATCTTAATTACCCTGCCGGGTAGTCTACTCTTGGTTACCCTTATCGGGTGGATTAAGTTAGGAGGTGCCAGCTATTCTGGAGCCTTCCTTTGGATTTTAATTTGAATTTGATTTAATTTGGATCTTAGTTTAATTTGATTTAATTTGGATCTTAATTTGATTTAATTTGAATTTTAATTTAATTTGAATTTTAATCTTATTTAATTCAAATTTTAATTCAATTTTATTTTTATTGTTTTTCTTCTAGCTCCCCCTAGATCATAGTCTCGATATGGTCTATCGAGGTAATGTATTTGATCCTTAGGGACCCAATATTGACCAAGTCCAACTTGATTAACCAGGTTGGACTTGGGAACCATGCTTTGACTAATTTATTATTTTATCTATTTATAATTGACAAATATGATGTATATTTCTTTTTTGGTTTGAATCCTAGTCTAGTTCTATTGTAGATTGCCTTTTGTGTCCCAAGAATCAGATCAAGGTTCTTGGAACCCAAAGAGAATCGTTCTAATGTTTTCTCCAGATCCTTGACCTGAGTTTTCAGGCTGGAATTCTCTTCCTCAAGTTTTTGGACTTGAGTCGAGTTTCCAGTCTGAACTGGTTCAGTCAAAGATTCGGAGTTAGTCACTTCTTTAAGGACAACTACTTCCTTTAGAAGTGACTTAATTCTAAGATTAGACTTAGCTAATTTTCATAACAGGTAATTGACTAGATTGTTTAGTCGAGGGATACTTACAGTGGGATCGGGCCCTTCGGAAATGGATGCGGATCCGTGGCTTCTTTCCGATTCTGCTTCCGAGTCGCTCTCGGACACGTCGATCTGGTCCTAGGCCATCAGTGCAAGAAGGCTCGTCTGTTCGAGCTCGTCGTCGGTATCCTCTTCTGAAGATTCGTCCTATGTCGCCTTTAGGGCCTTTTTCTTCCTTGATTTCTTCGGATCTTTCTGATTTGGGCAGTTCGCCTTGATGTGCCCCTTCTGATTGCATCCGTAGCACGTTACCTCGAACTTCACCTTTGATTGAACTTCCTTGGACTGAACTGCCTTCTTGAGGTCCTTCTTGTTGAACCCCTTCTTCTTCTTGTACAATTTCTTTACAAGATTGACGAGTTTAGTTGTTAGTTCATCATCTTCATCGTCTGAATCTGGTTCTTCTTCTGACTCTGGTTCGGTTCTGCGCTTTATCTTTGATTCGCGCATTCTCCCTGTTCCTGCAACCAAAGCCAACCCTTTCTCGATCGGGCGTGTATTAATCTGCTCATGAAGTTCGAATTCTGTAAAAAGTTTATCTAATTTAATGGTAGATAGATCCCTAGAAACCTTGTAGGCATCTATCATGGATGCCCGCAAGGTGTTCCTTGGAAAGGTGTTTAAGGAGTACCTTATGATGTCCCGGTTATCTACCTTCTGTCCAATTGCATGAAGACCGTTGAGCAGATCTTGAATCCGGGCGTGGAGTTGGGCAGCTGTCTCACCTTCCTGCAATTTGATATTAAATAATTTATTGAAGATTAGGTCTCTTTTACTTACTTTGGTGTCGGGCGTTCCTTCGTGAAGTTCAATGAGCTTCTCCCACAGCTCCTTGGCACTGTTGAAGGGGCCGACCCGGTTAAGTTCTTCTTTTGATAGGCCACACTGGAGGGTGCAGGTTGCCTTGGCATTAGCTTCCACCTTCTTAATCAGAGATGCGTCCTAGTCCTCGTATGGTAATGGCTTGCCGGCGCTATCAGTTGGTAGTTGGAGTCCGGTTTTGACGATCATCCAGACTTCAAAATGAGTCTGGAGATATGCCTCCATCCAACCCTTCCAGTACCCGAAGTCATCTCCGGTGAATAGCGGGGGGCGAGCTGGACTGTAGCCTTCTTGAAGGGACATTTTGGATCAACTATGAAGAAAATAAACGACAAGAAAATTCTAGGACTTGGTCCTGGATTAGTAGTGCGGGAAGTATTTAAAAGAAAATGGACTCGAGTGGTGTTGCACCAACTTCAAGCAAAAACCGATTCGAGAAAAGAATTAGAATATAGCTATAAAACTAAATTCTAATTGACTCCGAAAAATCTGAAAATACCACGAAAAATTGTTTTGAATGGTGGTTGCACCGATTCAAAACGACCCCGCTCTGATATCAATTGTTGAATTGAAAGCGCTAGAGGGGGGGTGAATAGCGCTCTTGGCTTTCACAATCGATTTCGGAATCGTAAAAGTAAATGCAGCGTAAAATAAATAACACAAACACAGAAGACACGAGAAGTTACTTCATTCGGAGCCTATCTCGACTCCTACTCGAAGGCCCGCGATCGTTGACCGTTTCCGGTGGGCAACAACTATATAGCGTAAATCTTTACAAGTAGATGAGTACAAGTATGAGCTTAAAAAGAAAGATTATACCGACAAAATACAATATATTAAGAGTGGTCGCTGATTGTCGAAGCAGCAGGGCGTTGTTGAAGCGTACGGAGTAGCACACTAGAGCGCAGGAGATCTTCTGTTCGAGAGAGTTGTATCTACAAGCTGCACCTCGAGGCCTCCTTTTATAGCTCTACAAAGTCTGATCCAGATCCCCAAGCTTCGGGATCAAGTTTGCCCCGACGCGGATCGGTCAACCGATCCCAAGGTTCGGTCGACTGATCAGGTGATCCCTCCTATCTGATCCACCCGATCTTCTCGCTCCACTTCAATCCGGTTAAACTCCATCCGAGGTTCGGTCGACCGATAAAAGGTCCGGTCGACCGATAAGCTCTTCTGACTCAGCCTAGTCAGCCTGATCCAGTCGACACCCAACCTATGTTCGGTCGACCGATCCAAAGGTTCGGTCGACCGATTCCCTGGTCGAGCCCGGTCCAACCTCTGGAGATCTGATCTGCTGATTTGTGGGTTCGGTCGACTGATCCCAAGGTTCGGTCGACCGATCCCGATCACTTCTAACTCTGCATAAAAAATGTTAGTTACCTGCAAAATAGAGTTAGAACACAATGGAATATATAAACGAATAAACTGACAGCCTTCGGACTGTCCGGGTCTGACTTCGGGTTCCGACCGGAAACCCTAGGTCGACCCGACGCCTACTGTTCCCTCTATGGGGAACGCGTCCTCACTTACTCCACTCAGGAGATTTACCTATTGCCAATGCGATCCTCCAGATCGACTGGACTTTTGCTCGGCGCTCGTTGCCTCCGGACTTTCTGCTGGACGCCCGCTTCCCGACCCGTCCAGTCTTCTACCTGGTTCGCGACACCAGGACTTTCCACCTAGGGTTACCACCCCTAGGACTTTTGCCGGAAGCACCCGACCCGCCAAGACTTTCCGCATAGGGTTACCACTTCCTATGACCTAGGGTTACCACCCCCTAGGGTTTTTTCCTTGCCTAACCGCAACTAGGATTTTCCTGAGACACTCAATCATACACATTAGATAACAATTAAACTTAACTTTGACTCCCTTTGCCATTATCAAAACTTGAGTTCGATCGTCGGATGCTTCTCGCACCAACAGCATGCATATAGGCGATCGGTGGCCGACTAGAAGGGAGGTCGGATAGCTAGGTCACCCCAACTTCGATTTCTTTTCTACAAAAGATTAGTGCGTATCAAAAATACAAAACTAAAACAATGAAAGCAAACAAGAGAGAATGCAAACGCTAACATGATTCCTTTACGTGGTTCAGAGATTGCTTGCTCCTACTCCACGACGTGTCCTTGAGGTGGGCGAACCCTTAATCCTTCGGTGGATCAGTCCCCATCAATCGCTGGCTATATCTTACTCCTTCTTGGTGGAGTACAACCTCTCACAAAGCTCTCTTCCTCTTACAAGATGAAACTTAGGTTTGGAGAGGAAGAGTGGACTTGGAAGATTTGAACAATGACAAAGGAGTGATTTAACAATAATCAGTAGTCTCCTTTTTTCCCCAAAGCTCCTCTTTTATAAGTGGAGAGAGTTGATCAACAAATCAACTCAACCCGACACCAGTCGACTGATCCATGCATCACTCGACTAGTATAACCTTTGGACATAGCCAACGACACTCTGCAGAATCCGTGATCCTGCCAACGGCTATGTACTAGTCAACTTGTCATGGGACCAGTCTACTGGTCCCCTTTGTCGATGAGCACAGAAGCATTCTGTGCTTTCTGTGAAATTGGATCAGTCTACTAGTCCCATGACCAGTCGACTGGTCCCATGACCAGTTGACTAGTCCCATGACCAGTTGACTAGTCCATTATATTCTCACACTCTCATCCTTTTCAGAGTCGCCTTTGAAGTCCTTTTCCTTGGCCTTCGTCCCTCAGATGCACCCGATCCCGCGGCTCCTCTCCATGCCATCCTTCACGTTGCCTTGAAGTCAGCTTCCTTTGGTTTCACTCCGTTGCTCCTCGTCTGGGGTCCCTCGGATGTACCATCCTTCACCGATCTCATGGACCTGAGCCATAAGATGAGCTTCCCAAGCTCCTCATGTGTGTTTCACCAAGTCCTGCAAGACTCAAACACATATCAAATACATATAAAAGTCTAACTTAAACTCTTTGACACACACATCAAAATCATGATCATATCGATCAAACTTGGGTCGATTGCACCAACAATCTCTCCTTTTTTGATGTGTGGTAATATGTTTAAGTTAGACACAAATAATAACTTTGAAGATTACAAGCAATATGTAAACATAAAGCATAAAACCAAGCTCCCCCTAAATATATGCTCTCAACCTTAATTTTCAAATTTTGCACACAAGTATGGAAATAAAGGTTTCTAACTTAAACCTATCCATTTCTCCCCCTTTGACACCATCAAAAAGAAATATACCAAACAATCATACATTCTATGGCATCAAGTCTGACCAAATTTGACCAAAAATTTGATTCCAGAAAACAACAGTATGCTGGAAAGCTGGTACCAGTCGACTGGTAATTGATGCATCAAACAATGTCTAAAAACATATATAATCTATACATATCAGCAAGCAAAAGAATTATTCACATGACAAAATATTATTAGTTGTTGTTCCACTTGGTCAAATTGTCTCGACTGGTTGACATTCACAGCAGGTCGTACTAGCACATGAGTCAATTTGGATCACAATGTCCTTATATAGGAGGTCAATGTAAGTATCTCCTAGTAGTTTTGATGTAATCAACCAAGTAAAGTTATGTCCTATTGATATTAAACTCCTGTGTCTAAGTGTGCAGGAACTTAGGAGCACAGGAAGTCGATTGAAAGACGCAGCTAGTGAGAAGGATGGCACGAAAGAGAGCCAATAGGCTCGGTGCGTCCGAGGTATGAGGTGCTGCAGAAGAGTACGCGGGCGACCGAGAAGGAGGCGCGCGGTGTTTCCGAGGGACGAGAAGCCGGAGTGGAAGTTTACTCGAAGGCCGGAAAATAGGTTCGGGTGAGCCCTATTTCGGATGGTTGAAATCATCCAAGAGAGTGGAGCTGGAGCAGAAGACCTGGACTAATGCGAGCGGAACCAAAGCAGAAGGTAGAGATAGAAAGTCAACAAAATGTTGACTTTCCAAATCCAAGTGTCTGAACCTGTTCCAGGCGCCCGGAACCCTTCCGAGCGCCCGAAGCAGGATTTTATCTAAAACATGACGTGGCGCATGCTGTTGCGATGGGGATAAAAGTGTTGGTGCGGTTAGCACTAACGGTTTAACCCAGGTTTTGATGAATGACAAATTAGGTTAAGTTAGTTTTGTTTTTTATCTAACAGTCTGACCGAGTGTGCAGGAGAAGTCCAGACAAGTCGACGGGCGAACTGGATGTCTGGCATGAAGCCCAGCTAGGTCGATGGGCCGACCAGATAGCTGTCACGAAGTCCAAACGGGTTGACGGGCTGACCAGACGTTTGACACGAAATCCAGCTAGGTCGACGGGCTAACCGGATAGCTGGCACGAAGTCCAAACGGGTCGAAGGGCTGATCGGACGTCTGGCAGGTAAGTGGAGGTAAGTCACTGGAGGGGAGTGACTATGAGGACGCATTCCCGGGAAGGGAACTTAGGCACCAATCCAACTTAGAACCATCTCGGAACTCTAAGTCGAGATCTTGACTAGATTCCGGTCTCGGAGAGACGGAATCTAATTACTATTTTTCTTATCTATAAAACTGTGCTAATAATCTGTGTTGTAGGGTATAATTGCCTCGAACTAAAGTTTTTCTTACAGGAAGGAGTCTGCTGGAAAACTTGGGTCCAGGCGCCCGGGAGGTACCCAGGCACCCGGAGATCCGGGCGCCCGGGAGGTACCCGGGCGCCCGGAGGCAAATTCTATCATCTTCGCATCGTTACCACGTGGAGCCTCCTGGTTGGGTCGGCTACGTCATGGTCGAGGTGCCCTGAAGGTTCCAGCCGCCCCGAACCTCCTATATAAGGAGGGTCAATGTCACGCCCCGGAGGAGTCCCTGCCCGAAGAAATTTCAGCAGCATCTCCCCTGTACGGCGGACAATCTGAAACTTTCTACATCTCCATATACGTCAGCCACATGCGGTTGGAATAATAACAGAAAATAAAATAAATACACAGACATTCCACGCAGTTTAATAAGCAATGATAAGAAAACTCAAAATCCACCCTACTCAACTATACTCATAAAACACAAATCCGACGATAAGATCAATTTACCTCTTCTTCCGTCTAGGCAGGCATGTAGTAAAAGCAAAACCAAACCAAATCCATCGACATTATAAAATCCATATCATATCCATACCATCAAACAAAACAAATTTAGCATACTCTATGTAAGAAAACCAAAAGACCAATAATATCCTCGAGATCTGTAGGGACTAGCAACTGGAACTCTCTCCTGACAGTATCAACCTGAAAAAAAAATAACAATGATGGAGGTGGGGTGAGTCCAACACTCAGCAGGTACAACTGATATACAAAGTAGGGAAATAACATCTAGCACTAAATCATGCGTACAGTCTCCTGATGTAAGAAAGATAAAAATGCATCTGAAGTAAACAGGAGAGAAACTATACTAACCAGGACCTGGGTATAAGGACAAACAGTCCGAGTGTTATGGAAATCCTATATTCATGTCAAACATAGGTATCCAAACAATATGCAGCATATAAATGCAGCAAACATAAACACAAGCAATAAATGCATCATGCATATGATGCCAATGATGCGTCTTGGTCACCCCTGACACCAGTCGATCATCTCACCCCCAATAGTGAGGCCGAGTGGGTAGGGTTGTGACAACCGTGCACTCTGTCGTCACTACTCCTGATGAGTGACCGAGTGGACGGAATGCTGTCGGAGTACACCTATCCTCCTACCCCAAATCATAAATGGGGGAGCGCAATGCTCTCAACTCCCGGTACACGATGACGGGGAGGAATCCCTACCGGCTAACACATTGCATCACGCTACCCATGAGCGGACCAACGGAGCCAAACAAAGTCCCTGCTGCAACACACACTGCCTGAATCGACCACTAACCCATGAGTGGTGGTGTGTGCAGATCCATGTAACTGGCGATGTGCTCAACAATAATGGAGCGGACTATCGCACAGCATGCAATCATGCAAATGGTGCATGGCACTAACCACAAAATATCCTGAGTTAAACCATGTATATATATAAAAAGTGCACCATAAGTCAATGAATCAAAACAACGGTACACAGATCAGATAAGGTATACAATCTAGGTCCTGAACATGGTGAAGCATGGTATATCACTACCCCTACAAGCATGTATAAACAGGTAAAGTATACATGAGATGCAAACCAAGCAATCAATCAAGCATGTAACAAGTTTTGGGTAGTGATTAACCGAAACAGAATGAGGAACATAATTAATGCAATTTGTTAAATTCACTACTATGTATATCAAACGACGTAAAGTCAAAAGTACCCACCTCCAATAGGAATGTCCAAATCCGACATCGAGATGCTCGTCTCGCGTCAAAGTCCTGTATCACCAATACATATACATTTTATTTAGCTAATTCCTATAAATAGCTAAATAAAAATCTCTTACACTAAATTAGGTACAAACCCTAATTAACACAATAACATAAACCTAATCCACAATCCAACTCATACCAAATTCAATATATTTACCAGATCTACAAAACAAAATCTCACTTGTAGAAACACTTACACTGATCGGATCAAAGATGGAATTCAAGGAAACAACTAGACGTTCCGTGCTGTGGTGGTTGGAATCCAGCAACTCCACACCACTATCCACTGCCAACTGAACAACAAATTCCAGATCTAACAAATTGGAAATCCTTACAATAGCATACCACAATCTACATCACTACTGATGTTAACAAAAATCCTTACCTAACCTCCTCTCCGGCGATGGTAGCAAGCAGCAGTGGCTGGGATGCTCTTCTATCAGCCCACTGCTGGAAACCCTAGATCCGTACTAGAGATTGTGAGGCTGAGCCCAAGGTATCCAACCAAAGCTAGGGCACAGAGTGCTGCTGCTTGGCGCGATGAGAAAACGGAGATGCTAGGTCGGAAGAGAGGAAGCAGAAACTTGGGCACGACGCGATGTACACAGTGTGACGGCGGCAGTGCTGGGCGACTACGGCACAGGCGCTAGGCAGAGAGGTGCTCGGCTGCCGGCACTCAGAAGAGGAGAAAAAGGCCCGACACTAGGGCTGAGGAGGATCGGCACCCGGTGGTGCTAGGGCACAAGCGACGACGGCCGGCGCTGGGGTTCCTTCGTGCGGGAAGAAAAAAATTTGTCCGACGGCAGATTAGGGCAGAGGAGAAGATGATTGGGCAGTGGCGAGGCAAGAAGAGGTGAAGCCCTTAGCCGAGGGCTATTGTATGTAGAGGGGAAGAGGAAACCGACGCGGCCGGCGGTTAGGGCTCAGAGGCGTCGGGCGCGCGGGGAGAGGGAAAAGAGTCAGCGAGGAAGAGAATAAGAGAAAATAAAAAAACAAATAAAAAGGAAAAGAAAACTTTTCCTCGTTAAAATGGGGTAGCCTAAACAGGCTTTTCCGGACCCCGTTTTTATCCTCGTTAACTCGTCCGTACGAGCTCCGAAAAATTCTCAAAAAATATCCAAAAATTCCGGAAAATTCCTTTATTAATATTCACCTATTTTCGGTATTTTACAATCAAAGGCGGAGCTCTAACAACAACTGACAGACTGCTCTTTTATGCTCCTGCGACGCTGCGAAGCTACTACGACTACTCGCTATTTTCTTTTTCCTTTTTGTCGGTATTATTATTGTTTTTTTATTAGCATTCTTGTACTTTAAGTTGTAATCAATATTTGAATGGCTAGTGGATTGCCCATCGAAAGTACCCTTGTGTGCGGGCCTTGGAGTAGGAGTCGCCAAAGGCTCCGAACCAAGTAAAAAGTTCTCGTGCTAGCGTTGTTTCATTTTCATACTTTCCGCTGCGTACTCTTATTGAAAAGTTTTAAATCGATATTCACCCCTCCTCTATCGAAATTCACGATCCAACAAGTGGTATCAGAGCAGGTACCGCTCTGATTTAGTGCAACCACCCGTCAAACAAGGGGGTGAGATTTTTTATATTTTTTTCGGCTTTTCAGTTTTTCGCATAATTCTAAACTGGTATTATTACCTTTTTAGAAATATTTTCTCATTGCAGTTAATCTAAATTAGTGCAACACCAATTTAGTTTTTCTCTATTATTTCTATTTCCTCCCGCACTACTAATCCAAGACCAAGTCTTAGGACTTTGCTTGTCTATCTACTCTCTTGTGTGCAGGATGTCTCAGATCGAAGGCTTCAGTACGGTGCATCCTCCTCTATTCAACGGGGATGATTTTCTGTACTAGAAGAAAAGGATGGAGGTCTACCTGAAGACGGACTTCGACCAATGACTCAACGTCACAAAAGCCTACAGACCACCAGTTGACAACTCCAGAAATCTTCTTGATCCAGAACAATGGACGTCAGACATAAAGAAGAAAGCGTTGACGGAGAACAAGGAGATCAACACGCTACAATGCGAACAAACAAGGGAAGAGCTGAACCAGGTAGGACTGCATCAAAA
This sequence comes from Zingiber officinale, assembly GCF_018446385.1. NCBI lineage: Eukaryota > Viridiplantae > Streptophyta > Magnoliopsida > Zingiberales > Zingiberaceae > Zingiber > Zingiber officinale. The sequence goes on along the minus strand of NC_056007.1, from coordinate 69,352,485 downwards.
CGTGAAAGAACTCTGGGACAAGCTAATCGAGCTGCACGAAGGAACTAGCGACGCTAAGGTAACAAAACGTGATTTATTATTAAATAAAATATTTAACATAAAAATGCAGGAAGGAGAAACGGCAAGTCAGCTTCACGCGAGGATCAAAGATATCCTCAACGGGCTTCACGCGATAAGCCATCAGATGGAAAACAGAGATCTGATAAGGTACGCGTTAAATGCATTTCCACGCAATAGTTTGTGGGCATCCATCGTGGATGCCTACAAAATTTCTAAAAAAATTATCTAAACTAAAATTAGATGAACTTGTCTGTGAATTAGAACTGCATGAGCAAACTAACACCGGGGTCGAGAAAGGTATTGCTTTGCTTGCAGGTTCCTCCAAAGAAAAGAAGAACAAGCCTGAACCTGAAGAAGATTCTGACCGGGATTCTGAAGACGAAGAGTACCTGGTGAACCTGGTAAGGAAAATGTTCACCAGGAGGAAAAAGAGCTTCATCAAGAAGGACCTGCAGAAGATCAACACTCCAACTGAACCGAGGAATATAACGTGCTTCGGATGCAACAAAAAGGGGCACTACAAGAACGAGTGTCCAAGATTGAAGAACGATAAAATGAAGCCTACCAAAAAGAAGGCCCTCAAAGCAACATGGGGCGACTCATCTTCGGAAGAATCAGAGGACGAAGATCAAAAGAACTAGAGTTACCTCGCGTTGATGGCCCGCGAAGCAGAGTCGGAGGACGAATCGGAAGACGGGTCCAAACCCGAATCAAGCTACGAGTCCGTACTCGTTTCTGAAGGTCCCGAAGAGGTATACCTAAATTTAAATAGAAAGTTTTTTAAAATTATTTCTTGTTTAAATAGCAAATTAGTTAAATCTGAAAATGAAAACAAATTGCTTCTTGAGGAGAATCAAAACCTTAAGGAACAAATAACAAATAATAATCCAACTCAAGATTTAACACTTGAGGAGGAAAATTTGACACTAAAATTAGAAATTAACAAATTAAAATATATGTTAGAAAAATTCACAACAAGATCTAAGAACTTAGATCTAATCTTAAATAACCAAAAAGCAATTTACAATAAAACCGGACTTGGCTATAAGTCAAGCTCAAATAAAACATTTAAATCATTAATAACCTAACATAAATCAACAAATAAATCTTGGGTTCCGAAAGCGTGCTTAACCACGCAAGTAGGGCTTAATCAATACTACATACCTAAAGAAAAAATATACTATATAAAATCAAATAATTCAAATCAAAAACCTAAATACAAATCTAAATCAACAAATTCAAAAACTAAACATTTTAAAACCCACCAAAATTTAGAATATCGTGAAGTTAAACATAACTATAAAAGAAATAGACATAAAACAAGAATTAAAAACCAAAAATAACGGGCAATAATTCAGGGGGAGACTCCAAAATAGCTAGAACCTCCAAAACTAATCTACCCGGCAGGGTACTTAGGACTAATTAGAAAAGGGTTCAAGTTTAACTTGAAAAATGGTACTGGTGAAGTTTTAGATGATAGTACGTCAGGGAAGCTCAGTCTATGCATGTCTAGGAAGATATGGCTTCGACCTGGTGCATTTGGCTAAGTGGAACTGACCGAAGCTACCTTTAATGGATCCTAACTAGTTAGACAAAGGTTTTGTACTAAGTCTAGTGGATATGACTATTTGGAAAACTTTGAAGGCATGGTTACTCTAATGATGTCCAAGTGACTCACCATAGCCCAGAAGTTTATCCAGAGAATGTCTATCTGTTGAACTCAAAGCTAAACCTGAATCTAACACAAATTTAAAACCAAACCCTAAAATTGAACCTAATTCATCTCAGAAAATAATATGATTCCCTGATTGAAAACGTAAATCGGGTGAGATGACTAAGGACTCAATTAAAATAAAAATTAAAATTAAAATTAAAATTAATTAAATTAAAATTAAAATAATAAATAAAATCAAATTAAATTTAAAATCAAAATTAAAAAATATTAAACTTAAATTTATTTTAACTTAAAAATTATTCTAAAAATTTATTTAAAAATTTAAAAATTTTAACTTAAAAATTATTCTAAAAATTTATTTAAAATTTATTTTAACTTAAAAATTTATTTTAAAAATGTATTTTAACTTAAAAACTTATTTTAAAAATTCATTTTAACTTAAATATTTATTTTAAAAATTTATTTTAACTTAAAAATTATTCTAGAAATTTATTTAAAAATTTATTTTAACTTAAAATTTTATTTTAAAATTTTATTTTAACTTAAAAATTTATTTTAACTTAAAAATTTATTTTAACTTAAAAATTTATTTTAACTTAAAAATTTATTTTAACTTAAAAACTTATTTTAAAAATTTATTTTAACTTAAAAATTTATTTCAACTTAAAAATTATTCTAAAAATTTATTTTAAAAATTTATTTTAACTTAAAAATTATTCTAGAAATTTATTAAAAAATGTATTTTAACTTAAAAATTAATTTTTAAAAATGTATTTTAACTTAAAAACTTATTTTAAAAATTCATTTTAACTAAAAAATTTATTTTAACTTAAAAATTATTCTAAAAATTTATTTAAAATTTATTTTAAAAATTTATTTTTACTTGAAAATTATTCTAGAAATTTATTTAAAAATTTATTTTAACTTAAAAATTTATTTTAACTTAAAAGTTTATTTTAAAAATTTATTTATCTTAAAAACTTATTTTAAAAATTCATTTTAACTTAAAATTTTATTTTAAAAATTCATTTTATTTGAAAATTTATTTAAAAAATTTATTTTAACTTAAAAATTATTCTAAAAATTTATTTTAAACTTAAAAATTTATTTTTAAAAAAAAACCCGAAGTCAGAAACCAGGGGCGGGTGCCCCTGGTATTCCCTTCCGGGGCGCCCGGAAGGGACTCCGGGCGCCCCGCCCCAACCAACCCCGGGCGCTCGGGAACGGTCCGGGCGCCCGGAGCCTCTTATAAATAAGGGGGCAGGGGCGCCCTGAGCTTTTGCACCACCTCCCTTCACTCTTGTTAAGGCTCGTTTTGAACTTTACTGCGAGAGTGATCAAATCTAAAATTTTAATCTATAGTTATTCCGTTGTTGCGAATCAACCGAGGTCGTCAACTCTAAAATTTTATTGGCGATGCCTCGGTAAATTTCTTTCATCTCCAAAATTTCTTTAAATATTTCATTGATTACCTGCTTAAGTATAGTTTCTTTTATAATGTAGAAAGCGCTCTAGATCTGGTACTGGGCCCTCGACTGCTAGTTTAGACCCTAGGTTTCCCATTGACGAACTTAGGGTTAAGTTTGAGTCAACCATTTATATGGCCATTAGGACTAAATGTCTAGATAGAGCGCTCTTTTTACGGTCTTGCGTTCCAGTTATAGAGGTTGTTAGCCACTATAACTTGCGGAACCTTGTTTACTGTACCAATTCAGTAAATTTAGATTTATGTGCTGAGTTTTATAATAACTTGGTTAGGATAGATGATCTCACTTATGTTACTAGGATAGCTAGTACGAATATTGCACTATCTCCTACCACTATCCAGGACTTCTTAGGGTTATGACCATCTGTATGTCATTTTCAGTGTTACCCCCTAGGGATCTACCATTTGGTGATCCCTACTCACACATCACTCTGGATACAATTTATTCGTATTTTTTCGGAGGAGAGCGTGTACCCACCGTGACTATGTTTAGGTCAGTTGACCTTCAAGTTCATGACTATGCACTGTATAGGGTCTTAGTTTACTGCATACTACCACTATCCACTCGCGACATAGCGATGATGCGTCCATTCCATTCCTTTCTTTTGTGCGCACTTTGCCATAGACAAGACATAGATACTAGTCTACATATATTTTAGACCATTATCTACGCAGCTGGATATGTCACCAGCGCTCGAATTCATATGCCATATTGTCATATTTTGATGACATATTTCGATCACCTCCACATTAATGTCACCTGAGGTAATGTTCGGGCCATGACTGAGTTTGACGTCATAGGATCTAGGAGCTTCTCATTAGCAGGTGTCCACGTAGATGAGGATGATGGTGGCATGTCTTGGCGGAGAGGGGCACAACACCAGCCAGACCCAGATGCCCAGGAGGCAGCAGAGCATGATGAGTTTATGGTTGCGTTGTTCGACGACGACGCTCCAGCTCCGGCACCAGCTCCACCTCCAGGACGAGCACCTCGTCCTGCACATCCCACTCTAGGCGATCGAGTTGCTGAACTCGAGCTATCCATGACGAGTCTTCGGTAGGAGGTCTCGGACCTGAGACGAGACGTGAGTGTTGGGTTTTTCGGGCCACGAAAACCGCTTTTCGCGTCGCGGAAACCCCGAATCACCCATGCCACCGGATCCGTGCAAAGGAAAAATTCAAAAAAATTTGAGTACGAGTTAGAAAAACTTCGATTTACACTAAATCTACAAAGGTTAAGATGTATATACCCTTGATGCGCGCCCTACGCAAATCCCGCTCGTCTAAAATGCCGGATCTCTAGACCGTCAAGCGTACGGTCCTCTAGAAGTATCCACACGGACAACTTAGGTGGAGAAGACCTAAACAAAGGTGTGCTAGCACCTTGGTAGGCCACGGCAAGAAGAGGAGAGGGAGAGAGCAAGAAGAACTCAAGGAGGAAGAAGAAGGAATGAATGAGAGAATAATTTTCAAAAATGAAAAGTTATTCTTCTCATTCAAGTGGCCGGCCACCATCATGTGTGTAACTCTTCACATTAATGCATTAAGTGTCATTAATGTGAAGCCATTAAAGAGAGTGGCTTTGTAACTTCCATGAGGTGGCACCCAATGATGATGTGGAGTAACATCATTAGTCCACATCAATGCCAACTCACCAATGAGGTGGCATAAAGTCAAGTCTAACTTGACTTTTCATCTTCCTCTCAAGTCAAGTCAAACTTGACCAAATCTCTTCCATGGTTGATCTAATCTAACCATTTGATTCAAGCCAACTTAATATAATGAATCTAATTCATTAAATTAAATTGATCTAATGAGTCATAATCTAAATTAGACTCATTGTATACATGAATCAACTTGATTCTAACTCAATTAGCCCAATTTGGATTACTCTTAATCCAATTGGATCCATCAAATGAATCAAGTCCTCTTGGTTCATCATATGAACCTAATCTCCATCTAATTGTCCTTAGTGTGTGACCCTATAGGTTCTTGTAACGTTGGCAATGCCCCTAAACCCATTTAGGAGCATAAGTAATTAGCGGTATCTAGCAACACATCATTACTACCCAAGTTACAAGAATGTTGAGATCCAACATCACCTTGTGACTACTAGTTGTGACTCCTCACAATATATGACAAGTGTCCTTCTATCCTAGACATCTAGATTGGCCAATGTGAGGCATAGACCGTGTCATCCTCTGACCAATCTAAATCTCGAACTCCAAGTAGACTCACTAAATCAAATGAGCTCAATATCCTATATTGACTCATTTGGGCATGGCCATGCACTTCGTGGTCTCACTCTATCAAGAATATCGATGTCACTCCCGTCATATAGGAGGGATAGATCCCATCTACATCACTCACATCCCTCTGCATAATTTGTTACATACCCAGTAATCGCCTTTATAGTCCACCCAGTTACGAGTGACGTTTGACGAAACTAAAGTACATAACTCCTTATGTAGGGAACCATGGTGACTTCAGGTCTAAGGACTAGTAGTCATACTAATAGCCACATGAGAAAGTATATGACACTCATATAACGATCCATGATACTTTCTCATGGCGGGTCATTCAGTATACATTCTCTAATGCATACCCATGTGTCAACTTGATATCTCTATATCCATGACTTGTGAGATCAAGTCATCGAGTTGACCTACATGCTAGTCTCAATAACATTGTCCCTGAATGTTAATACTCGACTAGGAATGATTTAGAGTAGTGTTCCCTATATCATCTCACTATCGGTTCAACTAACCGATTGATATAGGTAAGTACCTTCTACTCAAGGACGTTACTATACTTAGTTTATTTGGCACCAATACAAGTAAGTATAATAACCAAAAACCAAATGCCTTTATTTATATAGAATATGATACAACAAGTCCAAAATACAATCATCAAATGATTGGCTCTAGGGCTCTAGCTAACAATCTCCCACTAGCACTAGTGCCAATCAGTGTAGGCTCTAAGCCCAAATGACCTAGTGTGACCATCATGCTTCTTCTGTGCCAAAGCCTTGGTCAAGGGATCTGCGATGTTAGCCTCTGTAGGTACTCTGCAAATCTTCACATCTCCTCTCTCGATGATCTCTCGAATGAGATGGAAGCGCCGTAGTATGTGTTTGGTCCGCTGGTGTGAGCGAGGTTCCTTCGCCTGTGCTATAGCTCCATTGTTGTCACAATAGAGCTCAATAGGGTCAGCAATGCTAGGAACCACCCCAAGTTCAGTGATGAACTTGCGAATCCAAACTGCCTCCTTTGCTGCCTCAGATGCAGCAATATACTCGGCCTCTGTCGTAGAATCAGCTACTGTGTCCTGCTTCGAACTCTTCCTGCTCACAGCACCACCATTAATGCAAAATACGAACCCCGACTACGATCTATAGTCATCCTGATCGGTCTGAAAGCTAGCATCACTGTAACCCTTTACAGCTAGCTCATCATTGCCTCTATATATCAAGAAATATTCTTTAGTCCTTCTTAAGTACTTAAGAATATTCTTGATCGCTATCCAGTGACTTTCACCTGGATCTGACTGGTATCTGCTCGTCATGCTCAAAGCGTACGAGACATCAGTTCGAGTACATAGCATGGCGTACATGATCGATCCTATGGCTGAGGCATAAGGGATCTGATCCATGCGGTCTCTCTCCTCTCTAGAAGAGGGACCGTGAGTCTTCGAAAGACTCACGCCATGTGACATCGGCAGAAATCCCTTCTTGGAATTCTGCATGGCAAACCGAACGAGTACCTAGTCAATGTATGTACTCTGACTTAGGCCAAGCAATCTCTTAGATCTATCTCTATAGATCTGTATTCCTAGAATGCAGGATGCCTCACCTAAGTCCTTCATTGAGAAGCAACTCCCTAGCCAGGTCTTGACAGACTGAAGCATAGGGATGTCCTTCCCAATAAGTAGTATGTCATCCACATACAATATGAGGAAGACAACTATATCCCCTACAACCTTCTTGTAGACACAAGATTCATCTTCGTTCTTGATGAAACCAAACTGTTTGATTGCATCATCGAATCGAAGATTCCAGCTCCGAGAAGCTTGCTTTAGTCCATAAATGGACCTATGCAGCTTGCATACTCTGCTAGTATGTTGTGGATCTACAAAACCCTCAGGTTGTGTCATGTACACATCCTCGAGTAGGTTTCCATTCAGAAACGTGGTTTTGACATCCATCTGCCATATCTCATAGTCATGGTAGGCTGCAATAGCAAGCATGATCCGAATGGACTTAAACATCGCTACTGGAGAAAAAGTTTCATCATAGTCAATACCATGAATCTGCTTGAAACCTTTAGCTACCAAGCGACCCTTATAGATAAGTCCATCCATGTCAGTCTTTCTCTTAAAGACCCACTTACACCCAATGGGTTTTACCCCTTCAGGTGGATCAACCAAAGTCCATACTTGGTTGGTGTACATGGATTCCATTTCGGATCTCATGGCTTCTAGCCATTTCTCGGAATCTGATCTCATCACAGCTTCCTGATAGGTGGTAGGCTCATCCTCTATGAGCATAACGTCATCATGGTCAACCAAGAGAAATGAGTATCTCTCAGGCTGACGACGTACCCTATCAGACCTGCGAAGAGGTATGTCTACTTGTAATGGTTGTTGTTCCTCAACTCCTTGTGGAACAACATCATCCACAACATTTTGTGGTTCCAGTTCAATTTCCATCGAGGGATCAGTGCTATTGTTCGCATCTTGAATTTCTTCAAGATCGAACGCGCTCCCACTAGTCTTTCTAGAAACAAAGTCCCTTTCTAGAAAGACCTCAGTCTTTGCCACAACTACCTTGTGCTGACTGGGAATGTAGAAGTAATATCCCTTAGTTTCCTTGGGATATCCAATAAAGTAGCACTTGTCGGATTTGGGTCCTAACTTGTCTGAGACTTGACGTCGAACGTAAGCCTCACAACCCCAAATTCTCATGAAAGACACCTGGGCATCTCTCCCAGTCCATATCCTATATGGTGTCTTTATCATGGCCTTGGATGGAACTCGGTTGAGTATAAAAGTTGTCGTGTCTAGAGCATAACCCCAAAGGTATGTCGGAAGATCTGTGTGACTCATCATAGATCGCACCATATCTAATAGGGTACGATTCCTCCTTTCAGATACACCATTCCACTGTGGTGTTCCAGGAGGAGTGAGTTGGGATAGAATCCCACACTCAGCTAGATAGTCATGAAACTCATGGCTAAGGTATTCTCCACCTCGATCGGATCGAAGTATCTTAATACTCTTGCCAAGCTGGTTCTGTACTTCATTCTTGAATTCTTTGAACTTTTCAAAGGATTCAGACTTATGTGTCATCAAGTACACATAACCATATCTACTGAAGTCATCAGTAAATGTGATGAAGTACCTATAACCGCCTCTAGCAGCAACATTGAAAGGGCCACATACATCACTATGTATGAGTCCTAATAAATCAGTCACTCTCTCGCTGTGCCCACTAAAGGGAGTCTTGGTCATCTTGCCTCGTAGGCATGACTCGCATACCTCATATGATTCAAAATCAAATGAGTCCAGCATACCATCCTTATGGAGCTGGGATAAGCGCTTGTCATTTATATGACCTAAGCGACAGTGCCAGAGGTAAGTTTAGTTCATGTCATTTGACTTGAACCTCTTGGTATTTATGTTATAGATAGGGCTCTCGAGGTCTAGAATATAGAGTCCGTTTATCAGAGGTGCACTACAATAGAACATATCGTTTAAATAGACGGAACAACATTTGTTCTTTATAGTAAACGAGAAACCTTTCTTGTCCAAACAAGAAACTGATATGATGTTCTTAGTTAATGCAGGCACATAACAACAATCGTCTAACTCTAGTACAAGCCCAGAGGGCAGAGATAGAAAGTAAGTCCCTACAGCAACAGCAGCAACCCGTGCTCCATTGCCTACTCGTAGGTCCACCTCGCCCTTTGTCAATGCCCTGCTATTTCTCAGCGCCTGCACATCAGAGAAACACATCCAAGATCTAATACCCATGATGTAGAAATAGATAGATTGACTTCTATAACATATATACCTGAAGTGGAAGTCTCACTTCGCTTCTTCTTAAGATCCTCCAAGTATACCTTGCAGTTCCTCTTCCAGTGCCCGGTCTGACCGCAGTGGAAGCAGGTAGCATCCTTGGCGACCCCTCCTTTAGGCTTGCCTTGCCTTTGCCCTTGGCTTGGGACTTTCCTTGCCTTTGGGCTTGCCCTTGCCCTTATGTTTCGAACCATCGTAACAGTGTTGGGCTTAGCCTTCTTAAGGTTTAGCTCAGCAGTTCTCAACATGCTAAGCAGTTCGGGCAATCTCGTTCATATTGTAGTTTAGAACGAATTGACTGTAGCTATCCGGCAAGTATTGCAAGATCAGGTCAGTGGCCAGCTCTTGGCCAAGTGGGAACCCCAACCTTTGTAGGTTCTCTATGTACCCAATCATTTTGAGTACATATGGGCCTACGGGTCTGACATCTTGCACTGAAACAGTGCTCTTGAGATCTCAAATCTCTCATGCCTCGCTTGACCTTGATATAGTTGACGAAGATGTTCAACCATATCGTAAGCGCCCATTAACTCGTGTTGCTTCTGAAGCTCAGAGTTCATGGTCGCGAGCATTAGACATGACACATCTAATGCATCATCTTGATGCTTCTTGTAAGCATCTTTGTCAGCTCGCGGGGCATTGGCAGGAGGAGCCTCCAGAATGGGCTGCTCCAGAACGTACACTTTACGTTCCTCAGTGAGAACTATTCTCAGGTTCCTGTACCAGTCCAGGAAGTTTGCTCCGTTGAGCTTGTCCTTCTCAAGGACAGATCGCAGAGAGAAGGTGTTCGTATTCGACGTCATGGTAATCTACAACAGAAATAAAAGAAGAAATAAATACCATATTCTAAATCATTTAATTAGGCCTTTAACTAAATGATGCTCCCACTGAATTCTATAATTCATGTGGGACAAGATCCATATCATACTAACCCTTGAGTTAGCTTTGGCTAATACGCCCAAGACTTAGTATGATCGGTAGGTAACGATTACCAATTACATCTCTATGTAACTCTTGTTTATAGGATAAAATCCACATTTATATTAAAACTCGAGTTAGCTTTGGCTAATACGCCCGAGAATCAAAATAAACGTGATTTTGTCCTACCTTTCCAACCATTGGAAGAATGCCTATAGTTGTACTCGATCTAACCAAGTAAACTAGGAATACTCAATCTAATTGAGTTTGTATTCACCCATGCGTTGATAGGCGGGACCAAGATTGTCCCTCCGTACCCTACCAAGATAGTATGTGTTGCTCTACTTTGGCAGATTCAACAACAGCATGCGATCGAGGTAGTGGTAGGTATCACGGCATGGTAGGCATTAGAGTTGATGTAATTTAGATCTAATCTAAACATCGATGTGTATCAAATACACGATAGATCTAATCTATTTGATAGAGTGCATCTTGTACACGATGTAGATCTAATCTAATCGTAAGGGTGCATCTTGTGCACGATTTAGATCTAATCTAATCGTTAGGCACTAATTAATTACTAAATTATGCATCACATACACAAAATCAATTAATTAAATAATTTTTGTGATTTAGTCATGGCCCTACTACGATCTTCTCAAGCCAATGAGAAGATCGGATGGTCAACCTAGGGTCAACAGCTTCTTAAGCGCTTTCCTTTTGACCACCTTGTGTTGCTCGCGCCCTCCTCGTAACTCCGTCTCGAGTGGACCTTCCACCGCTCCAATTTTGTACATTACAATTTTTGAAACTCGAGTTACATTCGAGTCTAAATCTAATTTACAACAAGAATATATAAAAGAGAGGCACGACGCGCAGGTCGCGAATGATATACAGCACACGCAAACACAAATGACGGCGCGCAGGCCGTATTATAAATTACAACACAATTTCCAAATCTAATTTGGGTCATTTGGGCCATGACTATCACAAAATTAATATATAATTCAAAATTATATATTTTTTCATAATTTTCTGTAATTTTTTCATAATTTTACAATTTTATGGGTAAATTTTTCCCGGCGGTCCCGATTAGCGATTTCGGGCGCAATCCTTGCGGGGTTAGGGGAAGTACCCCTACCCGCGATCTAACCATCGCGAGTTGCTCCTAAGCGATCCAATAGCGCCTAAGCCCGCTGTTCCAAAATATTTTGGGGTCGAAACTTCGCCTTTTCGTGAAAAACTTCTCGGTAGTCGAAGCCTACAAGTGTCTAAACACTTGTGCTTCGTTACTACGAGAAAATAACCCATTAAAACTATAAAAACATCAATTTACAGAAAGTTTACAGATTTATATTTTTCATAAAAATATGAAACGAAACTCGTACTCGCTTTGCACGTGGCTCTGATACCACTGTTGGGTTTTTCGGGCCACGAAAACCGCTTTTCGCGTCGCGGAAACCCCGAATCACCCATGCCACCGGATCCGTGCAAAGGAAAAATTCGAAAAATTTTGAGTACGAGTTAGAAAAACTTTGATTTACACTAAATCTACAAAGGTTAAGATGTATATACCCTTGATGCACGCCCTACGCAAATCCCGCTCGTCCAAAATGCCAGATCTCTAGACCGTCAAGCGTACGGTCCTCTAGAAGTATCCACACGGACAACTTAGGTGGAGAATACCTAAACAAAGGTGTGCTAGCACCTTGATAGGCCACGGCAAGAAGAGGAGAGGGAGAGAGCAAGAAGAACTCAAGGAGGAAGAAGAAGGAATGAATGAGAGAATAATTTTCAAAAATGAAAAGTTATTCTTCTCATTCAAGTGGCCGGCCACCATCATGTGTGTAACTCTTCACATTAATGCATTAAGTGTCATTAATGTGAAGCCATTAAAGAGAATGACTTTGTAACTTCCATGAGGTGGCACCCAATGATGATGTGGAGTAACATCATTAGTCCACATCAATGCCAACTCACCAATGAGGTGGCATAAAGTCAAGTCTAACTTGACTTTTCATCTTCCTCTCAAGTCAAGTCAAACTTGACCAAATCTCTTCCATGGTTGATCTAATCTAACCATTTGATTCAAGCCAACTTAATATAATGAATCTAATTCATTAAATTAAATTGATCTAATGAGTCATAATCTAAATTAGACTCATTGTATACATGAATCAACTTGAGTCTAACTCAATTAGCCCAATTTGGATTACTCTTAATCCAATTGGATCCATCAAATGAATCAAGTCCTCTTGGTTCATCATATGAACCTAATCTCCATCTAATTGTCCTTAGTGTGTGACCCTATAGGTTCTTGTAACGTTGGCAATGCCCCTAAACCCATTTAGGAGCATAAGTAATTAGCGGTATCTAGCAACACATCATTACTACCCAAGTTACAAGAATGTTGAGATCCAACATCACCTTGTGACTACTAGTTGTGACTCCTCACAATATATGACAAGTGTCCTTCTATTCTAGATATCTAGATTGGCCAATGTGAGGCATAGACCGTGTCATCCTCTGACTAATCTAAATCTCGAACTCCAAGTAGACTCACTAAATCAAATGAGCTCAATATCCTATATTGACTCATTTGGGCATGGCCATGCACTTCGTGGTCTCACTCTATCAAGAATACCGATGTCTCTCCCGTCATATAGGAGGGATAGATCCCATCTACATCACTCACATCCCTCTGTATAATTTGTTACATACCCAGTAATCGCCTTTATAGTCCACCCAGTTACGGATGACGTTTGACGAAACTAAAGTACATAACTCCTTATGTAGGGAACCATGGTGACTTCAGGTCTAAGGACTAGTAGTTATACTAATAGCCACATGAGAAAGTATATGACACTCATATAATGATCCATGATACTTTCTCATGGCGGGTCATTCAGTATACATTCTCTAATGCATACCCATGTGTTAACTTGATATCTCTATATCCATGACTTGTGAGATCAAGTCATCGAGTTGACCTACATGCTAGTCTCATTAACATTGTCCCTGAATGTTAATACTCGACTAGGAATGATTTAGAGTAGTGTTCCCTATATCATCTCACTATCGGTTCAACTAACCGATTGATATAGGTAAGAACCTTCTACTCAAGGACGTTACTATACTTAGTTTATTTGGCACCAATACAAGTAAGTATAATAACTAAAAACCAAATGCCTTTATTTATATAGAATATGATACAAAAAGTTCAAAATACAATCATCAAATGATTGGCTCTAGGGCTCTAGCTAACAGTGAGACAGGATATCTCAGACCTTCGACATGATCTATCCAGTTCCCGAGAGGATGCTCGGACACGTCACGCTAAGCTGATCAAGATGTTCCGTTCCTTCAGAGCGGACCATCCGGACCACATCCCTCCTCCTCATCTTGATAGACATCCTGACCACTATGTACTCTTTATCATGATCATTGTACCCTGACTTTGATATTGAGTTATGATATCCTGGATTGCACCTACTTAGGTATATATATTAACTTTGAAAATGATAGATCTTGATAGATTAGGAATTTTAAAATTATTTTCAAAAATAGGCATTTTCAAATTCTAAGGTAAAATATTTTTATGTTTTCAAAATTTTCTATTTTTAGAATTTCAAAAAGGTTTTAGCCTTAGACTAGAATAATTCCTTAGAAATTATGTTCCCCTAGGGCTAGTGCTTGAGCATCTCACCAACACCCTAGGATTCCCTTGTTTGTGATTGCTAAATATAGAAAGGGGTGAGATGTATAGGCAGATTGCCTGGACTTAAGATGCTTATGTCAGTGCATCAATATAAGTCTGGACGTTAAATACCAAACAGATATTAATCAAATTAAGTCATTCAGTGTAGTCAAACACTAACTGATGCTTAGACTTAACTTGACTAACCAAGTGAAAGCTGTTATCCTCTGAATAGTCAGTAAGTAGCTAACTGGTTAGACAAATTTTGTATATCAGGTTCAGGGGGAGAAATTATTTTTTTTAAAAAAAAATAAAAGTTTTCTTAAAAATATTTTGAAACTAACTTTTACAAAACTTAGTTCATTTTTTCAATCTTAAAAGTTTTTCTGGTTTTAAAAATTAAACTTAAAAATTGGATCTACCTTAGTTAAGTTTTTGTTGAAAATTAAATTTTACGAACTAAGGTTTTGGAAATTGGAAATTTAAACATTACTTTTGACTTAGTGTTTGAAAATTGAAAATAGAGTTCACTTAATATTGAAATTTTGATTTAAAAGCTAAACTTTTACAAAGTTAGGTTTTAAAAATTCTTTTAAAAATTGGATTTTTCAAAACCTGATTTTACTTAGTTGAATTTTGGAAAACTTTTTACAAACTAAGCTTTCCTTCAAAATAGTTTTCCTTAAACTTGAATCTTTTCAACCTACAAAATTAGTTTGAAAATTCTACTCTTGTAAAATTACCTTTATAAAAATTTATGTTTTAAAGGTTTTGAAAATTTGGTTAACTTTTTCTTTAATAAATATATTATCTTTCTAACTTAACCATTTTTTCAAATCTAGCTAAAGATTGTTAAAAATTACTCCTTCAAAGCTATTTTTTCGAAAAGGTTAAGAAATACTGTTTAGAGTAAATTATTTAATTTAACTCCCCTGAGTCGATCTGATTTATATTTACATTCTTTTTGCAAAGATATTATATTTTAGATCAATATTTATTTTTGATGAATGCCAAAAGGGGAGGGTTAGGTGGTTAAGTTAGCTAAAACAAAATTGAAAATAAAAACTGACTTAAAAACCTGTTAAATGCTTGTTTTACTTGCACTTGACACTAACTTAACCAGGTTGTCATTTCATCAAAAATGGAGAGATTGTTGGTGCGGTTAGCATTAACGGTTTAACCCAGGTTTTAATGAATGACAAATTAGGTTAAGTTAGTTTTATTTTTGATCTAACACTCTGATCGAGTGTGCAGGAGAAGTCCAGACAGGTCAACGGGCGGACCGTATGTCTGGCACGAAGCCCAGCTAGGTCGATGGGTCGACCGGATAGCTGGCATGAAGTCCAAATGGGTCGACAGGCTGATCGGACGTTTGGCACGAAGTTCAGCTAGGTCGACGGGCTGATCGGATAGCTGGCACGAAGTCCAGACGAGTCGAAGGGCTGACCGGACGTCTGGCAAGTAAGTGGAGGTAAGTCACTAGAGGGGAGTGACTGTGAGGACGTGTTCCCGGGAAGGGAACTTAGGCGTTTATCTGACTTAGAACCATCTCAGAACTCTAAGTTGAGATCTTGACTAGATTCCGGTCTCGGAGAGACGGAATCTAATTACTATTTTTCTTATCTATAAAACTGTGCTAACAATCTGTGTTGTAGGGTATAATTGCCTCGGACTAAAGTTTTTCTTGCAGGAAGGAGTCTGCTGGAAAACTTGGGTTCGGGCGCCCGAGAGGTACCCAGGCGCCCGGAGGTCCGGGCGCCCAAAGGCAAATTCTATCATCTTCACGTCGTCGCCACGTGGAGCCTCCTGGTTGGGTCGGCTACGTCATGGTCGAGGTGCCCTGAAGGTTCCAGGCACCCCGAGCCTCCTATATAAGGAGGGTCAAAGGCGGAGCTCTGACAACAACTGACAGACTGCTCTCTTGTGCTCCTACGACGCTGCGAAGCTACTCCGACTACGCGCTATTTTCTTTTTCCTTTTTGTCGGTATTATTATTGTTTTTTTATTAGCATTCTTGTACTTTAAGTTGTAATCAATATTCGAAGTGCTAGTGGATTGCCCATCAAAAGCACCCTTGTGTGCGGGCCTTGGAGTAGGAGTCGTCAAAGGCTCCGAACCAAGTAAAAGGTTCTCGTGTTAGCGTTGTTTCATTTTCATACTTTCCGCTGCGTACTCTTGTTGAAAAGTTTTAAATCGATATTCACCCCCCTCCCTCTATCAAAATTCACGATCCAACAAAAAGTTTATCCCCCCAGGCGTCTGGAACCCTTCCAAGCGCCCTGACCAATGCTATAAATACAATCCTGGTCCCAGAAGCTAAATAGAACACTTGTAATCATTTCTTTTTCAATTTAGCTTTGTAATTAAGTGTTTCAACTGTTATAAGAGGCTTCTCCGCCTACGCCTAAAGGAGAATTTGATTAGTGTTTCAGAGTTAACAACATTCTCGATTGTAACCAAGTAAAAATCGTAGCATTTTCCTTTCTTTAATTAGTCCCTTATTTTTTATGCAAGTGTTAGATTTATTAAAGATGTAAAAGTTCGAGAAAGGTTTTTTTTATTTTCATTATGCAGGTGATTCACCCCCACTAGTCGGTCGCCAAAGGGACCAACAAGTGGTATTAGAGCCCAACAGCTTCAGGAGGACTAATAGTCGAACGAAGCACATGAGATGGTCAGACCGAGTATCGATCTATCCACCAAAGTTCAAGGGAGAATTCGCGAGCTGGAAGAAAAGGATAGAGGTATTCTTTAAAACATATTTTGATTTGCTTTTAATAATGAAATTTGATTTTGCAGCACCTGAGGGTAAAGAAGAATACCAGTGGACAAAGAAGGAGCAGGCCAACTTCATGGCAAACGACAAAGTAGAGTTCCATCTACTAAGTGTCTTACCGCCACAAGAAGTCAACCGGATCGGAGCCTACGAGTCAGCAAAGGAGCTTTGGGAGAAATTCCTAGAACTACACGAAGGGACCTCAGAGGTGAAATTTGCAAGACGGGATCTGCTCAGGAACTAGATCAGTAACATCAAATTAGAAGAAGGAGAAACTGTTGGACATCTTCACTCAAGAATAAAGAAACTCATCACCGGACTCACGAATCTCGGAGAAAAGGTAAGCAACCAAGATTTGCTAAGGTACGCACTTAATGTGTTTCCTTAGACTACTAAATGGGCATCATTAATAGATGCTTATTATATATATAAGGATCTAGAATCAAGTACTTTAGAAGAATTATTTTCAACATTTAAAGTCCATGAAACAAGATGTGTATATCTGAAAAAGGAGTCAAAGCACAATATTACCTTAAAGGCAAAAACTGATGAATAAGATTCTGAATCTATTTTTAATGACGACGAAATGACACTCATGGTAAGAAATTTTAAAAAAATTATTTAAAACTAATAAATTTAATCAAGTACAGGATAATAAAAGGAAAAGAAAGATAAGATGCTACCACTGCAATGAAAAAGGGTACATGAAAGATAACTATCCTAAATTGAAGAACAAGGAGAAGAACAAGAAGCCAGTGTAGACCAAGTATAATCTAAAAATGACGTGGGATGAAACATCGTCCGAATCGGAGATAAAAACCCTCACTGGACATGCTCTAATGGCAAGTCACCAAGAAGATGAAGACAAAGCAAACTCATTCGAAATGAGCATCGAGAGCATCGATGAAGGGGAAGCGACATCGGAAGAAAGAAACACTTCAGGGGGAGCTTCAGATTACAGGATCGACAAGGTAAGTCAGGTACAGTCTCTTCCTCCTGATAAGTTATTTCAGTTTGTAAAAATATTATCGAAAAATTATCGTAAGTTAGAAAAAAAATAAGGAATTAAAATCAACCTTAGCTGGTTCTTGTCAATTATAAGACTTCGACAAAGTAAAAATAGAAAAATGACAAATTAAAAATAAAAATAAAATATTTGAAAAATCGTGCATGCTCAAATGATCAAAATATTAGAAGATATGATAATTTAAACTAGTATTCTAAATACCATAAGGACCAAATTTAGGAAAATATCACAGAAATACATTCCTAAGAAATTTCTGATTAATCCTGCAGGAAGGAACCTATTTTAGGTTTCAAAATCATATTTAGATTAAATTTTTTTTTTGGCTTTCAAACGGAAAGTTAATTATTTAATTTCTTTAAAAGGCTTTGTCTAGAAAGGCTTTATCACTTAATTGTAAGAAAAATTTTAAATGTTAAAATTTTCTGAATGTTAAATTTTTTAGAAATTTTTTTAATGATAATTTCAACTTTATATGAAATTTTTTTCTACCTTAAATATGTTAAAAAAAAATTTCAAAACTTAAAGTTTAATGTTTTTTTAATTGCCCCTTAGACTTTTTATTGTTGTTAAGTAGAATTTTTTAATGTACCCCATTTTTAATGTGATCAAAAGGGGGAGTAGTAAAGATTAAGTCTAGGGGGGCGGTTGTACAATTTTTAATTTTTGTACTTGTAAAAATCTAGATTAAGTCTATGGGGAGGGTAGTATAATTTTTTATTTTTGTACTTGCAAAAATCTTATTTTATAACTGTTACTTTTTTATGGTTTTACCCTAACTTAACTTGAAGGTTGTTCACATCAAAAAGAGGGAGATTGTAAGTACCCCGTGGTAGTTTTGATGTGATCAACCAAGTAAAATTAGGTCCTCTTGGTATTTAACCCCTGTGTCTAAGTGTGCATAAACTTAGGAACACGGGAAGTCGAACGAAAGACACAGCTAGCGAGAAGGATGACATGGGAAAGAGCCGACGGGCTCGGTGTATCCAAGGTACGAGGTGCTGTGGAAGAGTATAGGGGCGGACGAGAAGGAGGCGAGCGGCATTTCGAGGGACGATAAACCGGAGCAGAAGTTTGCTCGAAGGCCAGAAAATGAATTTGGGTGAGCCCTATTCCGAATGGACAAAATCACCTAAGTAAGCAGAGCCGAAGCAGAAGACCCGAACTAATGTGAGTGGAACTATAGCAGAAGGTCCGGATAAAGAGTCAACAGAATGTTGACTATCTGAATCCGAGCACCCGGACCTGGTCCGGGCGCCCGGAGCAGGATTTTATCTGGAACATGACGTGACATGTTTTGTTGTAATGGGGATAAAAGTTTATCCCTCAGGTGCCTGGAACCCTTCCAGGCACCCCGACTAAGGCTATAAATACAGCCCTAGTCCCAGAAGCTAAAATAGAACACTTGTAATCATTTCTGTTTCAATTTAGCTTTGTAATTAAGTGCTTCAACTGCTATACGAGGCTTCTCCACCTACACTTGAAGGAGAATTTGATTAGTGCTTCAGAGTCTTGGATTAACAACCTTCTCGGTTGTAACCAAGTAAAAATTATAGCCTCTTCATTTCTTTAATTAGTCCCTTACTTTTAATGCAAGTGTTAGATTTA
Source organism: Zingiber officinale (assembly GCF_018446385.1). Taxonomy (NCBI): domain Eukaryota; kingdom Viridiplantae; phylum Streptophyta; class Magnoliopsida; order Zingiberales; family Zingiberaceae; genus Zingiber; species Zingiber officinale. The sequence goes on along the minus strand of NC_056007.1, from coordinate 69,333,166 downwards.
TTAAAGTTGCAAAAGTTCGAGAAAGGTTATTTTTTTATTTTTATTGTGCAAGCTATTCACCCCCCTAATAGCCGGTCGATAAAGGGACCAACAGTCTACCCTTGGTAGTGTTAAAATGACCAAGTAAAGGTCATTTACCTCTTCGATCGAAATGTCAGCAACCCACTATTGATAGTGTTGTTTCACTCGGCGGTTATGAATTCTTACATTAATCACATATTAATGCATCCGTTTAAGTATTTAGTAAGAAAAAGAAGTATTCACGTGATAAAATACTATTGGTTGTTGTTCCACTTGGGCAAATTATCCTTACCAGTCAACATTCTACTCAACATGTCATGCTTGCACATGAATCAACTTGGTTTAATATAATTTCAACCTTGAATTTGTACCCTTCTATAGACCCACACGTGAGAAAGTGTCTCTCTCCCTATACTTGTTCTTAATATCAATACTTATGAATCAACATAAAATAACAAGAGCTTTTTACTGAACTGCGTAGGTAAGTTTTCAAAATTACCAGATCGCATAGGATAGTTTTAAATTAGTAAATCATGTACTCATTTCTAATTTTACCCCTATCAGTTGATTATTATTTTTTAACAGTCGAATCGATTGTATTTTATATCAAAACATCAAATTTTTAAGCAAATCAGTCGACTGATTTTTTTAATCAGTCGTCTGATTTGCTTTTTTTGTATTTTTTTTATAAAAATTAATTTTAAGTGAAATTAATTGAAGAACTAAACGACCTCAGATTGATATGAAACTAATTTCTATGTATTCATCTACCTCTTCTTATATTCATCCCCTCAAATACCAATATGACCCAATATATTAAAAGTAATAATTTTTTAATAAGAAAATATTAAAAAATTTAATTCATGTTTAAATAATCATTGCTCTCAATATATTGTGTTAAATTAGTATTTAAGAGTATGGATATAATCAGGAGAGATAGATGAATACACAAGAACTAGTTTCATATCAATCCAAGGTCATTTGATCCATCAGTTGATTTTGGATAAAATCGGCTGATGGACTAAATGACCTCAGATTGATATGAAACTAGTTCCTTTGTATTCATCCAACTCTTCTGATTATATCAATGTTCTTAAATACCAATTTGATCTAATATATTAAGAGCAATGATTTTTTAAACATAAATTAAATTTTTTAAATATATTTTTTATTCAAAAAATCATTGCTCTGAATATATTATATCAAATTAATATTTAAGGGTAGGGATATAATTAGGAGAGATAAACAAACACATAGGAACTAGATTCATGTCAATCCGAGGTCATTTGGTCCATCAGCCAGTTTTGGGCAAAATCGGCTGATAGACCAAACGATCTTAGATTGACATAAAATTAGTTCTTATATGTTGGTCTACCTCTCCTGGTTATATCTATACTCTCAAATACCAATTGGGTCACCCAATATATTAAGAGTAATAATTTTTGTTATACGAATGTGTTTGAAAATTTTAATTTGTAAATCGACTGATGGATCAAAAAACCTCATATTACTATAAAACTAATTCTTATATGTTCAGTTATCTCTCCTGATTATATCCATTCCCTCCAATGTCAATTTTAATTCATGTTAAAAAAAATATTGCTTTCAATATATTAGGTTAAATTGGTGTTTGAGAGCATGAATATAATCATGAGAGGTAGATGAACACATAGGAACTGGTTTTATATCAATCCGATCACATTTGGTCTATCAGTCGATTTTGCCCAAAATCGACTAATTTTGGTCCATCAGTTGATTTTGGGCAAAATCGGTTGATGTACCAAATGATATTGGATTGATATGAAACTAGTTCTTATGCGTTTGTCTATCTCTCTTGATTATATACATACCCTAAAATATCAATTTTTTGACCCACTATATTGAGAGCAATGATTTTTTGACTAAATAATCTCAGATTGACATAAAACTAGTTTCTATGTGTTCGTCTATATTAAATTCATGCTCTCAAATACTAATTTGACCTAATATATTGAGAGAAATAATTTTTTAAACATGGATTAAATTTTTTAAATATTTTCTTATTAAAAAAATCATTGTTCTCAATATATTGAGTCAAATTATCATTTGAGAGCATTGATATAATCAAGAGAGGTAAATGAATACATAGAAATTAATTTCATATCAATCTGAGGTTGTTTCAACTTATTTTACTTAAAATTAATTTTTATAAGAAAATTTAAAAAATAAATCAATTGATTGATTTAAAAAAATCAGTCGACTAATTTACTAAAAAAATTAAATGTTTTTGATACAGAATATAATCGATTTAATTGATAAAAAAAATCAATCGACTGATAAGTATAAAATTAAAAATGAGTATATGATTTAATAATTTTAAAATTATCATAATAATTTTAAAATTTTATCTACATGATTCAATAAAAAAAATAAAATAATAAAAAAATTTTAAAACCCTTAGTATGAGATTAATCTCATTCATAATGACTCATCTTCACTCTCGGTATCTTTTTCATTAACATATATCCAACATTTCTCCCTGAAAGTAAATTGGACTTGCTCAGCCAACACCAAATACTTTTACTGGAGTAGGAAAGGTGATTGGTTTGACCAAGTCAAGGGCTTTCCAACGTCGGATTTTTGTTGACGTGAAGATCATCAACCTCCTCATCAAAACTCACCTCCATATTCATCCAAGTCGCCTTCGTTGATAAGTCCGATCCCTTCTCCTCTCCGTGCCTTCTCCATCCCTTCAATCAGAATAGCTCGCAAGGCGATGGAAGGACATAGGAGAGCCGATAGCTCCACAGCCAACAGGCCCCGGAAGTACATCGACGACGATCAGGGAAAGTCGGCGGATGCACAAGGCGGTTTGGCAAACGGCAGGCCGCGCGCAGCCGCCGCCGCCAACGCCCGCCTCGCCCAGATGATGATGCGAGTCAAACCCGCAGCAGAGTACGACGAGGAGGAGCAAGATCCCATCCCCTCCATCGTCGGCGGCGGAAATTCTTACCGGAACGGATCACCACGGCTGGCCTCCTTCAGGGGCTCCGGCGGCGGTGCTTCGACGCTGGCAAGGAACCCGTCGTCTCTGGTAATTTACCTCGTCAACTCCTGTTTCTGGTTTTTATATATTTAATATTAAAATTGTAATTAATGTGTATTGGTAATAATTAATACCAAATTCTCGATATAATTTAAGTATCGAATTTTCGGTTGGTACGAATGAGTCGGCTGTGAGGGACAGCAAACTTATCAAGTCCGTTCATAGCTGGACTTGAAGACCAATAATCAAGTCTTGCTGTCCCTCCCAAGTCACGGTTCGGCTCATTCACCTACGTGTCTCGTGTCAGTGAATCTGAATCCGACGCCCCTTGGCCAAAGCAGTAGCGGATGCCCCGTCTGATGCACCCAATCCCGCAGCCCGCCAAGATCCCGTTCCGTCGTCCTCGGTTATCCCGATTCCGCGTTTAATACCCCGTCGAAGTCCCGACCCTTTGTATCGCTCCCGTTTCTTGCTCCGCCGCCTTCAGCGGTTCCGCCCCCTTTCTCCGATCCAGCCCCCTTCAACTCTAGCCCCCGGAAATTCCCGTCTTCGTTGGAGTGTAGCGGTGATGGACCGGATGCGGGCCGGCAGCCCGGCATACTCGCGGCAGGGAAGCGGGGCGTCAAGCGGGTCGGGATCCTCTTCGCCGGGCTTCTCGCCTGGGCACAGCCGTTCGGTCTCTGCATCCAGCTTATCCGGTATCAGGCGGACCCAGAATCTTGCAGCAAAGGCTGCCAGCGCTCGCCTAGCCCAGGTCATGGCGACTCAGGCAACCGATGACGAGGATGAGGATGACCTTGTCTTCGCCTCCGGATCCGGCGTTGTTTCGGGGATTCGGTATGGCTTGCCGAGGCAAGTGGGAGGCAGTAACGGCGGCGTCGGTGCGGCCGCAAGTAGCCCCTCGTTGCTTGGGAGATCGGCCAGGTCACCCTCGCCTGCGGTAATTATTGGTCTTCTCGATCAAATATTCATGCAATTTCTTTGCTTAGGTGTTCAGTTACATGATCGACTCCACCCAAATCTATATTTTCGATTATTTCTTTCTTGGATGGCAAATTCAACTGGATATTTTTCAGTTTCTCTTGGGTATAGGAGTTGTTGGACGATTTATCTGATTCCTAATTTTCTCTATCTCTGGATCCACTATGATTCATTTTTGGCAATTATTTTCTTCTTTTCATTTGATAAGATGATCAATTGGCTACACTTTGCCTTTATACAAATTGTCTGACTTATCGAATGTTCTTGAATGTTGTAAAATTGTTCATACGGTCTATGGATTTAATATTCTTAAGGATAAGGAAAGAAATATTCAGATAGATAATAGTGTTGAACAATAGTAATGTTTACTGAATAACACTGGATAATGTTGCAGGTTTGACATATCGTTGCCATTTCAGTCATCATCTTTTTTGATAATTATTATATGCATAAATGAAGTATAACTAGTAAAGTTTGGAACTGTAAATTTGATTGCTAATTATTGGAGTCCAAGGATAAAGGTTTTCTAATCTTCCAAAGAACTGGACATGAAATCAGTGTTTGTATTACTGAATGCTATTGTAAACTGTTGGATGTAGTATAGTTACATTTACAAATTTGTTAAGAAAGGTGGCTATTCTGTAAGATTGTGATAATAAACTTTGATGTTTTGGAATTCTTTTACTTAGATACTTATGGATCATATCATATGGCTAATTTTGTGTTTCTACAACTTAATAGTTAGGTAGGAATTTTGTAGAGTCTGTCTCAGCAAATCGCTCTTCGTCAGTTGGGAGGACAACATTACCAGGTCGTATGACACCAATGGTGCCCCCAGCCAAAACATCAGCAAGGAGCCCATCTCCAATTCCTGCCATAGAGCCTCCTGTGAACAAGCGAATAGGTAAAAGGTAAGAATAGAAAGTACATGTTGTGAATGACATCTGTAGTTATTTTGAAAAGTTTCATCTACTCTTACCCAATCAATTTTATCCATTCTTATGCACTATCTTACTGCTAATAATCGCTTTAGAAAATTGTCATGTAAAAATCTTATCCGTGACTGTGCATTATCTCACTGCCAAACCCAGAAAGTTTATTATAGAACTCTTTTTGGTTCTCTTGAACTGTTAACATATTTACAGATTCCCAGAGATGGGGATGGGGACTCGGAACCCTAGAGAACCAAGTGATCGGAGTGAGGCTTTTGCTCTTCAGGACAAGGTGCTTCACCTTAATTGTTTATAGCATTTCAGTTGATGACATTTTTAAATTATTTCTTGAAGAGGACATTGCTATAAACATATTGAGATTCCCTCTACTCTTAAAATCCTTAATCCTTATATCAAAATTGGAGGTCATTTAGTTAATAAACTCACTTTTACTAAATGCAGCTTGACATGGTAGAAGAAGAGAATTACAGCCTTCTTGAAAAGGTTTGCAGTTTGGTCAAAGTTTCACTAAAAATGTTCAGTTTTTCATCTACTTTTCTGATGTTCCGTATTGTCAAACAGCTACAACTTGCTGAAGAGAGATGCCAGGAAGCAGAAGCCAGGTCTAGGGAGCTAGAGAAACAGGTTTGTAGTAAAATCTGCTGCTGTTTTCATTATTGATTAATTGACATTTCTGCTGATATATGAGTAAGGTTTAAAATCTTGACCCGTAATAAGGTTTTAGTTCTAATCCGGAACGATACGATTTCAGTATCGTATCATGCTGTGCCGATACGATTTTGGTATTTTTTTTATATATAATAATTATTAGATAAATATGTTTATGATGTATAATTTAAAAATAAGTTGTATATTGATTTTATATAAGTTCTTCATTATTGAACAACTTAATATCGTTAAAAAACAATTAAATATAAATTTCTTTAAAGAAAATTAATCTATCAATAACTCGAATTAAAATTGATGTCATAATATGTGACCATACTAATACCAAAAGGAGTGGCGTGAATCAAGCTTTGGCTCTTGCAACTCTATAGTTCTCCAACGCCCAAATTAAATAATCATAATTATATAAATTATTACAAAGATGCTATTTTATATATAACAATTATATAAATTAACTATTTATTTAATTAATTATTTTAAATAATATATATTTTAAACAGTAAAAAAATCAGAACATCGATTAAGCAGTAAAACAAAAAAAATAAAAAATAATAAAAAAATATTAGAATATAAATCTAATTTATTAGAATTTTTTAGAATTTAAAAAATTAGAATATAAATTTGAATTATTATAATTTTTTAATTTAATTATTTTTAAATGAAATTTAAAATATTAAAAAATAATTTTTCAGAATATTAGTTAATAAAATTTATTTTTAAAATAATTATAAATATAGATTTTTATATATTTTATTGGGATAATTTAATTAGGATTTATAAAAATCTCTTCGAAATATCACACCTAATTGGAGAATTGTTTAAATTAATTAAATTGAAAAGGGAATTTTGGAACATTGCGGGGGGTTGGGGCGTCTGGCGGGCGCTGAAGGTGTCACGGGCGGTGTTTGGCAACACTGAAGGTGTGGGAAGCTTCCGATAGCGCTAGAAGCGTCCCGCAACCCCTCCGGCACTGCTTGCGATGTATCTGGATGTGGTCCTTGTGCGAAGTGTGGTCAGATGCATTCGGGACGCCTTCGGGCCGTTTGCGAAGAGGGAAAGCATACCTATCCGGAGAGTGGTCGTCGTGCTACCTCGTTGCCACTTGCCATCGCCTCGCCATCACCTCCCTGTCACCTCGCTGCTACTCGCTCAATTCCTCTGTCGCGCGTGATGCACGCGAAATTATCGCCTGTGGGGTGCCGGTTTTGCTCCCGTGACGGAAGTAAAAACTATCCATGCCGCCAAGCACGGAACGGTATTTCACTCCTTGTATATGAGTAACATGGTTGTGAATTTCATTTCCCTAAACTCCTTTTCTTTTTATGCCAGCTATATATAAGTTTGTTTCTTGATTAAATTGCCAGTGACCTTTTATGTTATGTTCTTGCCATTGTTGAGCATGAAGGCTATTTGTTAGTGTTGAGCCCTGCCACAAAGCTCATGCTTTTGGGATAACCACCATGACAACAGTGCACAGATGCTATTGCTCTTATTTTGTTTCACTGGCCATCCACCCAGTATGTCCTATTCTGTAAAAACCATCTATCTTTAGTTTGCATCTGCCATATCTCCACAGTTTGATCTTAATTTAGTTTGATTCTAAGGAAACATATGACGGTAATTCAATTCTGAGGGATGTGCACCAGCCCTTGTCTGATTGTATTTTCCATACATTATCCACATCATTTGGTACTTAATGAGATTCAGAATTATGATACAATAACTTACTAGATTCACCAAAATTGGATATCTTAATATATATTTCACAGAATTTGGTAAAAATATCCAATATAGGAACTAATCTAGGTAGGTCTTTCAACACCTTATTTCCTAAAATATGTTGGCTAATGATGGTGTTGGTGTTCCACTCATTATCTCAATGTTTGAGTACCACACGTGCGTCACTTCTTCTGGAAGTAGATGAAGGGTCCAAGTAACACTGATCTTTAATAAACACAAAATAATTGAAATAAAATATCAAAGTGCTTGAGTTTGGTACAGGGTTAAGCTAGTCTATTTTGATGATCCAGCTTTTCATGGATAATGAATCTGTGATCATGTAGGAGGTGATTATCAATCATTAGGTGGTGCAGATCCTTTGTGCATTGGACTGGCGGTGGATTTGATCTGCAGGTCTGCAGACCGGAGTTGCAAAAAAACAGCTCTTGGTTTTCAACTTTGATCTGAAGAATTTTTATCCACTTCAAAGAGCATCACTTAAAATCTAAAGAATAGAAGTGGATATATTTTTTTTTATAAAAATAGACCTAATGACTTGAAAAATGTTGGCTATGTGGTAATGGAACTCCATTGAGTTGACCACCAAATAGTTGAAGATACTGCTCTTGTGGCTTGTTGTAAAGTTAGCACTGCTTAGATATATCTTTGCATGCTGAATATTAACATTGATTGTTGCAATTTTTTTTCTTGAAAAAGTATGTTCAGTCCTCTCCTGTTCAACCTTTCTCTCCTAAAATATGCAAGATTGCATCTCCCATTTTCTTTTCTCAACTGTTAGTCATACTAGTTATTACTAAATATGTAGGTTGCTAATCTTGGTGAAGGGGTATCTTTGGAGGCCCGTCTACTGAGTAGGTAAAAGTTTATCAGAGATTAATTCAATTTCAACTATATCCTTTTCTTGTGCTGATACTAATGCCTATTCTATCTTTCAGGAAAGAAGCAGCACTGCGCCAAAGAGAGGTAATTGTGGATTGTGATTTTAGAAACTATATCAAATGTTGAGGCAAAAATAGGCTCATATGAGCAGTATTTTTATGTGTACAGATGGTAACGCCTTTTCTATCTCTAGAAAAGTTCTTATGAATAAACTTAGGCTCATTGTACATAAATGCTTCATTAGCTATGTGAATTACATACCAATTAGTTGACACAACTCAGCTCTTAGTGCATATATTCCTTAGAACATGTAGGCATTTAGTGCTGTCATTCTAAATAAATTGGTAGTCAGTTAAAGTTGATTGGATAACTATTGTTCACCAAAACTTGAGCCATTAGAAAAGGGACCAATGTATATTTGTATTGTTAACACTCATCATGTGTGGTGACTGGTGAGGTACTTGACTTGATCGCTGTGCCCCCAACCCCCATATAATGAATGTAATTTTTTTTTTTTTCTGTTAACAGCTCCTGCTATGATGCCATTTGAAAATTGATTAGCTCTGACCAATTTTCCCAATTATTATGGTAGAGTATAAGTTAGTAAACCTGTAAACTTGGACAGCAGTCCTGAAAACTCAATAAAGATTCTCTCTTTGGTACCTACATGCGTTTACTGCCTTGTTAGAGTCTGATAAGCACACTAAAATGCTTGATTTGGTGAATTCAGGACGCTATTAAGTCTGCAATAAGAGAGAAGGATGAAAATAGCGAGGAGCTAACTGCTCTTAGACAGCAAGTGGAGGTTTAAATAGAATTCTCTTTTGATGTTATATGTAGTTCTTTTTATACTGATTTTGTTAGCCACTTCATTTTTCATTTTCTGGTGTTCTGCCTGATATGAACTTTGAAATAGTCTGCAAGGGATGAAGTTGCAACCATAATGGATCAATTCAAGGGTGCGGAATTGGAAATAAATGCATTAAGCGCCATGACACAAAGAATGGTCTTAAGCCAAGAAGAAATGGTTTGCTTTTTAGTACATCAGTTTTCCTAAGATATTGCCAACTGAATCAAATAAATATTATCATATGTGATTGCTTATTTATAGGAAGAGGTTGTTCTCAAAAGGTGTTGGCTTGCTCGATATTGGGCCTTAGCTGTTCAACATGGTGATTACGATTTCTTATCATATTTAATATTGTGTGCCAGCTTATTTTTAGTTTTGTATAATAATATCTCATGATGGGACTCTCTCCAATATTGGTCATGCATGTTTGTTAGTTTATTTTTTTGAGGTGCGTTATGCATTTGTTTTATTGGTTGGTAGGCACACTGTTGGGCAATCATTTGTCATCACATTTAGATTTATGCTTTAATCATTGCCTCAAAATGTATCTGAAATCTATGACCCAAAAAATTTATCCGAAATCTCAAATTTAAATCAGCTTGTTGAACATGATCTATCAAATCATGTTTCCTGAAGGATTCTAGTTATGCATCAAGTGGAGTGAAGGATGATTAACCTTGAAAGCCGAAAATATATATTGATACTAGATAGACATTAACCTTTAGTTTTAAGTGATATATCACAGTAGCCTAGGAATTAGACAATAGTAGTTGGCATGGATATTTGTTGCAGATATTTGTGGTCATTGCTGATGATCTCTACATAATTTGAATTTGTTATGTCAACTTAAACAGTTTGGATGATCGGTTTGGAGAATCCATATTAACTTAATGTTATTAAATAATTAGACTAAGGCCTCAAATCGTCCTTATATGTTTATAGTTAGACTCCACCCTGTATATATGATACACACTGAAATGTGCACTCTCTATGAATTTGATATATCTTAGTTATGCCTGTCTTATTAGGTCAATATCATCTTCCATCATCAAAATGCCATGCTAATCCTGATTATTTGAGGTCATTCCAATGGATCACTTCATTAAATTTTATGAAATGTTTTATCACTAGTAACATTCATTTCTCTTAAATCACCTTCAATCATGTTAAGGGAATTTCTTTGGTCTCCTTTTTACTTTGCTTTCAACTAAATTAGATTTGAATGTTACAAAGTTCCTCTCCTGTATCTTTGACTGGATTTGCTTTCCTTACTTTATGAACTGATTGATGGGTTTGCCAAAGATTTCTTTTTGCCCTTCACAATGTTTCATGTTTTGCTCATTATGCAAGTACAGATCATTTTGTTGCAAAACATTTCCATTTCACAAGGAATTAGCATAGTAATCACTCTTTGATAATTCATATTTTATTTTTGCAAAAAAACATTAAAAAACTAATTTTCATTTCCTCATGCTACTAAAGCACCTAAATAGTGTTTGTATTCATAAAGCTTCATTCTCTTAAGATTATTTTCTTTTGGTACAGACTGATCTTTACTGCTTTATTTGTGAATTTTAAGCCTGTTGAACGTACAGGAATCTATCCAGAGATTGCAGCAGCCAAACACGAGTACTGGTCATCATTAGCTCCTATACCTCTTGAAGTGGTCGCCTCTGCAGGTCAAAAAGCAAAGGATGAGTTTTGGAGCAATGGTGTGACAAGATATTATAACCGCCTGAAATATTGTATAGAATTATCCACATAGACCAAGATTATTTATATTTGCTTTTGTCTAGCTTTTAATGACTCTGAGAAGAGAAATAAACTGGGTCGTGCTGCAAGTGATGCAATGGCTGAAGGTAACATAGAAAGCATGCTAGCAGTAGAAAAAGGTCTAAGAGAACTTGCTTCTATAAAGGTCTTATTTCACCTTGAGTCTATTAATTTCTTTATTTTATTTTTTCTTTTAGGAGAGCCTGAGGACTAAGTTCTTTATTATGCATGCAAATCCACTATTGTTTCATTCTTTTCATTTATATTCATACTCATGGATTTGTGTATGATTTTGTGGATAATCAATTTTTAGGTTGAGGATGCTGTCATTCTTGCACTTGCTGAGCATCGGCGTCCTAATTTACTTCGGCAATCAACACCAGGTTTGTTTATGCACATTTTGCATGAGCATTCCTTCAATGGTAAATTTGACTTTGCACATATCTTGTTAGATTAGTTTGCAAATTCTATTGCCTTTTTTTATGTTTATTCTAGCTAAATGTAGATGAGAAATCAGTTCTTTGAATTGTAATGTGAAAATGTATAGAAGGAATCCCTTCATTTTTAGATTCGGTACTATTTTCCATAATTGCTATTAAAATTTATCTTGTTTAAGTGGATAACATTTGTGCATGAATTTTCTACCCATAGCACCTCCAGTGCCAGCTTGTAAGATTTGTGTATGACCTTTTGAAGAAATTGTACCATTACTCTTGGTTGTTAATACTATCTAGTACTCATGATACACTTCCTGAAAATATCCTTTTTCTTCATGGCTAAGACAATCTTTTTCCTTTTTGTATGTGCAGATTTTAAATTACCAGGCAATCCTAAATTCATGGAAGCATTTGGTAGGTTTTAAGTTCTATTGTATATGCAAATGATTCAGAATTTCGACAACAGTACTATTAAGATGTTTTATCTTTTTTGAATTTTATAGGACAAATGCCTTGAAGGCCTTTGGTTCTAAAACATGACTTTTTAAAATAACTGAAGGGGTGAAATTCCAAATTTATTTCTTAAACAACATTAGGATTATAAAAAACAAAGATAAAAAATGTTACAGAAATCATGTAGAACAAGAACAAAAGTGTTCTAGGGATAGTTTTGGAAGTTTGGTTTATCTGGGCATTCATATTGAGTCCTTGAAAATGGGGATTTTAGGGTGCGTTTGGTACGCGCGTTTTTTATTTTCATTTTCTAAAAATCGTGTGTTTTCTGAAAAATGGTGTTTGGTTTGCGTTTTTCGTGCCTGTTTTCTAAAAAAATATATAGCGTTTTCTAGAAAAACAGAGAATGATAAAAAGTCATTTTCTGTTTTTTAGAAAACGCGCATTTTTCAGAAAATGAAAATGAAAAATACGCGTACCAAACACACCCTCAGTATTTTGAAACAAAAGGGATGATTTTGGCATTTTTCCAGTTTCATTTGTGCTTACTCAAGCAATTTCTGTACAATTAATTTGCTGTAGAAGTTGTATAATTTTGATCAAAGTTCACTTAGACATGTTATTTGTTCTGTATACACTTTGCCTACTTTAATTTGTTGGTTTACATGGTAAGATTGCTTTCTTTCTTAACAGAACTAAGCCAAGAAGAGATGGAAGATGTCTTGTTTAAGCAGGTTAATCCATCAACTTCTCATTTATTTTTTATTTTTTGAGCATTCCTTTTCAGTGATAATTTTTTATTTTAACTTCATATTTTGTTACCAGGGTCACTGTTTATTAGATTTTTTTTTGTTCTCTTTCGTTATTATTGTTGTTTAACCAGTGGTATTTTCTAACTAATTGCAGTCATGGCTCACATACTTCTGGCGAAGAGCAAAAACCCACAGTGTAGAAGAAGATATAGCAGACGACCGGCTGCAATTTTGGATAGATCGCATGGGCCAATCACCAACTTCTCATGACGTTGTTGATGGTACAATTCCACAGGAGCTGTTTCTTTTCAGTTAAAAAAGTACACGTATAGTTGGGCTTATTGCTTCAAACATAACCTAGCAAAGCTAATTACAACAACAAAGATCAATTAGGCTAGATGTCACAGAGTTGAGTTTAGAGATTGTTATTACTAGTGCAACAGTTTTCATTGAATATCCATGTCTAAAGAAGTTTAGGAAAATATTATCTTATGGTCCTCAAAGTTGAACTATCACACCATATATAAAGATTCATACGTAACAGTCGACAATTAAATATCCTTCAGGCACTAACCACTAGTACAATTCTATCAACTCCTGGCACTCACTCATGCTGGTATACAGGTAAACATAAAATAGAAAGAACCCGCCCATAAAAAATGAAAGGACACCAAGAGAAAATTTTGATGTTTTATTCCATAGGGGAGAATTATTACAACAAATGACCAAGCCAAACATGAGATTAGTAACTAAATACTTCACATGGAATGGAATTATATCTGATACAGAAATAGTTATAACTCGTATTCAAGACAATGCATCATTAATCATATGAATTTGATAATCCTTTGAAGGTTCTTATTCAACTTATTTGCTTCCAACTTTTCTTCTTCCTCTCATGTCCAGTGGAACGAGGATTAATAGAGCTGAGGAAACTGGGCATTGAGCAGCAGCTATGGGAAGCATGTCGCAGGGAAATTGATGTCCATCAAAAGCCACCAGCTGATGCGGAAGAAAACTTGTAGCTTGTGATGAATAACAGCATACTTTTATCCAATTCATTTCATGGTTGTTTTTCTCATTCAATCGGTTCGCTGAAATTGATAATAGATGCCATGCTGCCTTTTAATACTTCAAACTGCATCAAGATACCTATCATTCGCACTTCATATAGTAAAGCTACTGTGTACATAGCATGTGGCATGTGGCATGTGGCAAAAGACAATTACACTCGTCCCCAAGACCCAGGATACTGTGTACATAGCATGCTCATATAGTTGTGTTGTGTGCTTTCTATACAATGTGTACGTGAACTTTTTTTTTTTTGGTGTATGTGAACGAACAGTATACAAGTTGTCAACGTGTAATTTCGTTTGTAAAATGGGGTCCAATATGTAAAGCATTTGATTACAGAGGCATCGTATAATCTCCTGGTGAATGAATGTCCACTCGTGTCAGATATATCTCCGCTCGTGCCGTGATTTTGCATTATGTTTGAAATAAACAAGCTTAAGCTGAATTCAATACAGTCGAGCTCAATATCCTGCACTCGAGCTTGTTTATCAAAAGTTTACCAAGCTCAGATCTATTGGAGCTTTATCAAGGTCAACTAGTCGTGTCCTTGTCAATGAATTAAACTTGATCAGTAATATAGAATTTGTATAATTTAATATAATTAGAACCATAAACTTATATTATTTGAAATGATTAAGAATTGTTAAATTATAGAATAAAAAATAATAAACACAAAAAATATGTGTGCATTTGTTTGTATTCTTGACATATTTGAATAAAAATGAAATAAAATTTTGGCATTCATATTTTTCTAGGTGCTGTTGGACCTTGGTTCTTTCGGCATACTGATATCATCGTAACTGAAAGAAATTGCAGTAACTGACAGTATCAAGCATACAATCAAGCCGATTTAAATACGTTTCTAAAAAGTTTCAATGTCTGTTACAAAGCTGTTTTGAACCTCCTAAATACTTAATTCTGAAATAGATCAGAGCTAGGCTTGTTTCAGTTCAATAAGTCCACCTACCTGCAAAACCAAGAAAAAATGTCTGGTCATTTCCAGGTGTGGTAGATTAGAGAACCTTCAATTACAATTTTAAACAATGAATTTATATCTTCTTTAAAATTTATTAATCCAATCTGACATAAGGAAGAAGTAAATTATTTTTCTAAAACATAACACTAACATATGCTCTAGTAATTATTCTTCGAGGTGTGATTGAAATTCCTTTCTGCAGCTCATCCATGGAAGAAATGATCAGAAGTTCATTCAGGCAATATAAGTTATGGATAAAGTGCTGAACATTATTACATCAGACAAGAGAACCTCTGGTTGAAATGTTTCTGAACAATCTCTATGTGCAAGAAATCAACTAAATACAAAATGCCACAAATTGTCAGATTAAAAAAATTATTTGTATGGTGAATGATCAGATATACAATTTCATATTAACTCTCAAAAGAAATCAAGAGTATATATATATAAAGTAGGATCTTATTTACCCAGTTCTACATCTTCAGCATCAAAACACTTGTTTGGAGAACCCAAGACCAGCATCAGCTTCCATCATATTCGCTTGCCCTAGTTATATAGACCTAAACAGTAGTAAATCGTTTCAAGTAAATGATCAGAAGTGGAAGCTTGCTTATCAGGAACAAGAGCCACATATGACTAACTACAATTCATAAATGAAAGATAAAATCATTGTATGTAAAATAGAAGTATTCACAGTGGAAATTATTAGACATCCTAGATAGTGTTTGGAAAGTACACTAACTGAGCAATCACCTTGAAGGTTGTTGGCTCAACCAATTGGAATACCAAGGCATCACCATCAACCAATTCATGATATATAGAAAATCCTCTCCATCCTGCACTTAATCCCTTTTTGTGAGCAAGGTATGTAGTGTCGTGTTCTTCTCCATTTTCATCTATCAAAGTAATTGTAGCATCTTTTTTAGGTAAGTACATGTTGCAAAATTGATTGGGAAGGCCCTGTTAAGAAACATTATCCAAAATATTTCAAAACAGCTTCTCGGTGTTTCATCTAGAATCTGATTAAGACACGAATAACAACACAAAGTGTCTTGGAAGATGACAATTACCAGCCAAAATCCACCTGTGGTGTGAGATTGAAGCATAGGCTTCACAAAAGAAGGGAACTTTGAATCGAGTCCAGCTTCAACTTCCTCCGCCTTTGTTTGGGCATACTCCCTGGCCTCATCTGAAGCGTATACTCTGTTATCTAAGTCTCTACGCTTAAAAAGCCTAGCCATCCCAATAATGAGATACATTAGGGAAAAAGATAGTTGTCAATCAAGGGATATAAACACAAAATCACTAACCTTCTTGGCCTCGCCACAATGTCTGCAGTCACCTATCCAGCCACAAAATGGAAGTTTAATTTGTTTGGAGTAGAACAAAACGAAAATGACAAAAAAAAAACAATCATTCTTCAGATAATATCAAACATAGGACAATGATCAAGAAGAGAGAGTTGACAACGGGAGCAAATACAATGAACCGAAGAAACCTACTTCCCGATAGTTAGCCTCAGGCAGGTTAGCGACCCTGAGAGACCGGCGTAAGACAGTAGGAGTGCCATCCTGAGAGATCTTTCGCTTGATCTGCTTAGCCTGATTAATGGTGAAGCAGGATCATTCAAAAACAACTTTTTGATCATTTTTTTTAAAAGAGGAAACTGAATCTCCCAAAAGAAACTATTTTACCAATCACAAAAGGCGGAAACCGAATCGCCAATAAGAAAAAGGGAAAGTTGAAAGCGACGGAGAGGGTAGTGCTTCGGAGATGTACCGGGGAGGTTTTAGGGGAAGTCGTCGCGTTGCGGAGGGAGAGGGAGAGGTGGGGAAGGTTGAGCTGCTCCAGCTTCTTCTTGTTCTCCTCGAGCCTCTTCCTCCGCAGTTCCTCGTAGGACGCTGCCTCCGCGGCTCCCATCTCAGCAACGGCTGGAGGTTGAGAGTTGAAACCTGAGAGAGGCGGAGCAAGCGCCCGGTTCCTCGGGAAAAGAGAGGCAGAAAGACCAAAGAAAGATTGTGGAACGTTGCGAGAGAGGGGGAACCAGCCGAGGGTTTTTCACGTTTCAAAATCAAATCCAGCGTGTTTCCTGTCTCGACAGACACATTCCCAGGTTTCCCCGCTTCCCTATCTTTAATTTTCCATTTTATCCCTATGGGCCTCTGCTCTGGTTAAACTTCTTAATAAGCCTTTGTTTTTTTTTAATACCATATCAATACCACATATAAAAATATATTATTTTCTCTGCAATAAAAAAAAAATCTTCATACAACTTTTTATGAGCCCTACATTATAAATAATATATTTTTATTTATTATTTTTTAATTTAATCTCTCTATATAATTTTTATTTAATATTTTAATTAATTATAATTTTTAATTTAATTTATTCATAATTTTTAATTAATTAACTTATGATTTTTAATTTAATTAAATTTATAATTTTCATTTAATTATAGTATTTTTTTAATTTATCAAATATATTTATTTCAAAAAGGAAATAAGTACAACTTTAATTATTATTAGTTATTTATGAAATAAAATATTATAATTAAATGTGTGATAATATAATATATTTTTTAATTGGTTTGAAAGGTCTAATATCATCTTATCATTAATTATTGGTTCCAAAAAAAATTAGTTTGATTTTTTAAATCTATTCTTGAACAAAAAATTCCAAATCTTACATAGGAGTGACCATTTTTGACCCGACACGAAAACACGACCCGAATCGAACACGAAAAAATCAGATTAGGGTTGGGTAGTTTCGGGTTTGGGTCAAAATTGGGTCGACCTAATTGACCCAATTAATAAACAGATCGGGTTCGGGTCAACATGAAATGACCTAATTATAATCCGCGAACTCGTTTATAATTATAAATTTAAACTAAAATTATAAATTTAAAAAAGTTAAAAACCCTAAAGATATATATGTGTTATTGATTATAATATGATTTATCATTTATGATATGGATTTTCAATTTATGTAGATAAATGTTATTTTTAATTTAATATATAAAATTTCTTTATTAATTCAAGTCATGCTCGGGTCAAACGGGTCAAATAGGTCAAACGGGTTAAACGGGTCAAACGGGTTAAACGGGTCAACTAGTTAAACAGGTCAAGTGAAAATAAACAGATCAGGTTCAGGTTGAATAGTTTGACCCGAATTCATAATCAGGTCAGGTTCAAGTTGTCATTTCCCAACCTGCCAACCTGTCAATCCAAACCTGTCAACCCGAATCCGAACCGAATTGCCACCCTTATCTTACATCCACAGTCCTTGAAGGTTTTTTTTATTGAGGTATTTTAATTTTATAAATCTTCTACAAACTTTACATTAGAGATACTCTAAATGAGCCACTATTTTAATATGACATGGATCAATTTTAGGCATAGGCATGTCATCAGAGAAAAATTCATTTCATTCTTTAATCAATTCATGGTCGATTATAAATACTATGAAAATATAGGAGAGAAATATAACTCTTTTACTATATCATTTTAGAAATTATTAAGAGTGTAATTGAGTCGAGTCGAGTTGAATTATTAAATCTTTGAGTTTGACTCATTTATAATTGAGTCAAGCTTGAGATTTATTTAACGACTATATTTATAGCTCACGAACTTATTCAAATTTTTATCAAACCTAAACGAACTTAATAAAAATAAATTTTAAATTTAAATATTTATTAAAAACTAAATTATATATTTAAAGAAAATTATAATATTCTTATTAAAATTTATAATTTTATTCTAATAAATAAATTTAATATATTTGTTTATAAGTAGAGTGTAGAATCTATAAATTTAATATTAAAATTATTATTTTTTTCATTTAAAAGTTGAATTATAAACTTACTAATGAACATATTCATGAGCTAATAAATCGAATATTGTGTAGTTTAAATTTAATTTGTTTATTCTAATGAGTCTTATAAAATAAACTCAAATAAATTTTTATCAAATCGAACTTCGAATAATTCATGAACGATTTATTTTATTTACCTTTTAGAAATTATCAATATTCAGAGATTAATGGGACAAAAGTCAAAATGACACCTTTTTCAAATCATCACTATTTTTTTTATATAAAAAAGAGTATTTCACATTTCGAGTAGTATTCTTTAGTAATGTTCAATACTTTTTACATTATTATTTTGTGTTTAAATTTTCTATCTAAATTACGAGTCGATCGGATATAATGTAGCAGCGAAAGTTTTATAAATATTATAATGCATATTTAATATGTTAAAAAAAATTATATTATAACAGCTATTATTCATATCTGTTATAATATGGATGCAATATTATTCAGTTATTATTCAAGTTATAGTAATTATAAAACTATAATTATAATAAATATTATAATAATTATTAAATTATAGACGTACTCTATTAATATTCATATTATAGTAATTCTAAAATTATTTCTAAAATTATAAAAGAGCTGTTTTTCCCCCTCCTCACTTACGCACACCTCCTCCACTTCTTCTCTCTCCTTCCAAAAGACGCATGTAGCCCTCTCTTTATTTATTTTTTATTTTTTTATTTCATTTAATTTTCATTTAGTTTTAATATTTTATTAATTTTATTTAAAAATAACTCTCATACAATTATATTTTTAATTTTATTTAATTTTTTTTTTTAATTAATTTAATTTATTATTTTTTAACAATACTTTATTTTTCAATTTTATATAAATTTTATTTAGTTTTTATTTTTTAATTAATTTAATTAATTATTTTTTTCATAATACTTATATTTTTTCAATTGATTTTTTTTTAAAAAAAAATTTATTAATTTTTTTTATCAATTTTTTTATTAATTTTTTATCAGTTTTATTTTTTTCAATAATTTTTTTACATGTTTATAATCTTTTATTTATTTTTAGTTTATATTTAAAACTAAAAAAAAATACTACCAATTAATAATGAACACATTCATAACTTAGAAACAAACATATTTTTTTTCAAATGAAGAGTACATGTAATAATACAAAAAAAACATAAAAACATATAAAAATAGAAATCTTAATCAATATTGCCTCCAAATTCTGCTCCCGATACGTTTGGTGGTGGTGCACCTATTACTTCGTACCACAAATGAGCGCGTGTCCTGTAACGAGTGACCCATTTAAAGGTAGAGAAGATTATGACATGTGTTAATAGTTGGATGCGGGTAATTTAAGTATCAAATTAGGAATGTAATTTAAAGAAAGGGAGTAATTTAAAAATTATATAAAATAAAAAAATTTAAAAATTTGATAAAAAAATAATAAACAAAATTGATTAAAGAAATAAAACTAAATAAATATTAAAAATTTAAAAAAATAATAAATAAAATTAATTAAAAATAAAATTAAATAAAATTAAAAAATATAAGTATTAATGAAAAAATAATAAACAAAATTAATTAAAAAATAAAACTAAATAAAATTAAATAAAATTAAAAATATATATAAGTATTAATGAAAAATAATAAATAAAATTGATTAAAAATTTAAACTAAATAAAAATTTTAAAATATATAAACTAAATAAACTAAATAAAAATTTTAAAATATATAAGTATGAATGAAAAAAATTAAAAATAAAATTAAATAAAATTAAACTAAATAAAAATTTAAAAATATATATGTATGAATAAAAAAAATTTTAAAAAATAAATAAAAATAAAAAATTAAAATTAATTAAAAATTAAAAAAATATAAGTATGAATTAAAAAAATTAAAAATAAAATTAAAAAATAAAAAAAAAACAAAAAAGATAGAGGGTAGAATGGTCTTTTGGCAGGGAGAGAGAGAGAGGGGAAGGGGGTGCGCGTGTCAGGAGAGGGGGAAAAGCAATTTGCAACTATTAATTGCTATAACGTCATCGATCGATTTAAAATTTAAACTGACGATAATAATGAAAACAGTATTAAACGATGGTTGTACAAGTATACACGGTGGAACAGTCGAGTGTGACCTAATAAAAAATTAAAATAAAATATCTTTTTAATATGATTTGGAAAAAAAAACATAGTCTTTTAATTTTTGTCTAAATTTCTTTGAAGTCTTCCCTTCACAAGCCATTTAATTTTTTTTTTTTTTAAAAAAGGATATGAAACAATTTTGCACCTCACCAAATTATACATGAAACAGGGCGAGTGGAATATTTCCACGATCGTTTGTTTTTTCCTTCATTCACAGGAAGCAATCTTAATTAGATTAAGAGCTAGTGTACAATCATCAGCTTGCACAATTGCCCGACGATGCTACGCCTGTGCTATCTCGGCCCCGATACCTCCTGCGACGATATGTAGGAGAGCAGCAGCGGCGACGCCGACGACCCAGCACTCGTGGAGCTCGTCGCCGATCCCCCTCGCCGCAGGTTCGGTCCTCGGGACCCGCGTCCGTACAGTCTCAGATAATACAGCGACTGCGACCGCGGCTCGCCGACCGGCACCGTGCCCTCCAGTATCGCCACCACCGCCGTCATGCTCGGCCGGCTCACCGGCTCCTCGTGCAGGCAGCACAGCGCCACCTTCACTACCCTCTCCAGTTCCGCCCAGTTCACCTTCCCCTCCAGCCTCGGGTCCGCCAACTCCTCGTACGTCCCCCGCTCGTGCATCTCCAGTGCCAGCATCGGGAAGTACGGAGAAGGAGAATCGGTCAACTCCTTGCCACTCTCCTCGGCGCGATTTTTCCGCCCCCGAACGATCTCCAGGAGTACCATTCCGAAGCTGTACACGTCGGTTTTGTCGGAGATGGCGGCGTTGGTGAGCCACTCCGGCGCAAGGTAGCCGCGAGTCCCTCGCATGGTGGTGAAGAGCCCGGACTGCTCAGGGCTCATCAATTTGGCCAGCCCAAAGTCGGCAATCTTCACCTGGTTGTTGTCGTGGAGCAAGATGTTTTCCGGCTTCACGTCGCAGTGGATGATCCGGTGCTCGCATCCGGAGTGGAGGTAAGCGAGCCCCCGCGCGGCACCCACCGCTACGTCGAGGCGTTGCTTCCACTCGAGGACGACCAGGTCGGGGTTACGGCTGAAGAGAACGCGGTCGAGGGAGCTGCGGTTCATGTACTCGTAGACCAGCAGCCGCTTGCGGCCCTGGGCGCAGAAGCCGCGGAGGCGGACGAGGTTAACATGGTGGATGTTGCCGATGACGGCGATCTCGGTGCAGAATTCCCGCCGCCCCTGCTGCGTGCTGGCGGCGTTGATCCGCTTCACGGCAACAAGGGACTTATCCAGGAGCTGCCCCTTGTAGACACAGCCGAACCCGCCCGAGCCGATCGGCGTCTGGAAGTTGTTGGTGGCATCTAAGAGCTCGTCGTAGGTGTAACGGGTAGGCAGGCCCGGGATCGCGATCTCTTCCTCTTTTTCCACTTCCTCGTCCTCGGACAACTCGGCGGGCGTTGGCCACTTCAGCCCGCTCGAGACAGATTTGCTCCGCGTCACGTCGTTGCTCCCGCGCTTGTTCCTCCTCCATCTTTCAAAGCAGATGATGGCAATCGAGATCACCAGCAGAGTCGTGGCCGTTGATGGCAATAAGACGATGAAGAAGCGGACGGAAGAGGAACTGCCGGAAGGCGGCGATGCTTGGCTAAGTGTCTTCACGTAGCCGACGGCCGTGGCGCCTCCGTTGACCGTGCCGACAGAAATGAGGGAACCGATTCGGTATTCAAGGAAATAACACGACTTGGATGAGGCTCTGTAGAAGAAACCAAGACATGAGCAATTGGCGGAACAGAGATCTTGGCAAGTCGAGATGTTCGTTCCGAAAGTGTTAGGCGCCGAGAATTTGGTTCCATAGTAGCCAATTTGATTCCCCAAGATCATAAATCTCGCCGTTGATCCGGCGACGCCCTCACCAGGGCATGAGGAGCTAGCCGTAACAGAGCCGTCGACGGGGGAGCATCCGCCGCTTGGCAACGCCCCGAAAGATGCTGGACAGCTGCAGGTGGAGCTGTTTGTCCCTGGTGCGCAGATGCCCAGTGGGCCACATATGTTTGGGAGATCGCAGTCGTTGATCGGCGCCACGAAATCGGTGTTGAAGATGGCGGCCGACAACGACTCATTCAGTGGGGAACTTATGATCCGGAACCGACCAGATGGATCCAGTTTCGCCATGTAGAACTCGTCGGAGAAGGACGAAGCCGATGGGGGGAAGATCATCCTAAAGACGGCAGTTTCCCGATCGCTAGCAAGGAGGTAAAGCCCGGTAGCGTTGACGGAGAAGTAACCAACCTGCAAATTGGAATCTTTGGCGGAGCGAGCGTCAGACGAGAGCGACCAGTAGAGCCGTGAGGTTGGATTCCACTGGAGCACGGCGTCTCCGGGGGTGACGAGGAGGCGATAATCGCCAGGGGACGGGTCGTTGCCGGAGACGGCGGAGGTGAGGGAGGAAGAGACAGGGAGGAGCTGGTTAGGTAGGAGAGTGTCCGTGGGATGGTTGAAGGAGGACCAAAGGGATGCGTTGGCGTCGTCGAGGAGGCGGAGCTCACCAGAGGGGAGGAGATGGAGGGCGAAGACGGGGGCAGAGAGTCCCGGGGTCGACCAGGCGAGTGAACCATTAGCAAGGGAGAGGGCGAGGCCGGAGGCGGTGAGCGAGAGGGTAGCGGAAGGGGGCACGGGGGAGGCGGCGTTGGCAGTCCAGACGGTGGCGCCGGAGAGGGCGTGGAGGACGACGATATAGTGTGGAGAATCCTGGCCGTCGGGGTTATGGAAGGCGACGGAGAAGGCGGAGGATGAGAGGAAGACGCCATCGCTGTCGACGAAGTGGAAGTAAGTGGCGGAGAAGTTGGGGTAGAGGAACTCGGTAGCGACACGTCCGGCATGGCAACGGAAGGGAAGGAATAAGAGGAAGGAGAGTAGTTGGAGGTAGGGAGAAGCAGAGGAAGCCATGACGAGAGAAGAAGGAGAAGAAAGAATGGCAGGAACAGATCAAGATTAGAAGAGTTTGGAAGAAGGCCGGCGCACGTTGACCTGAGAAATTAAACAGATTGCAAGTTGTTACTGAAAATGGCAATACAATATTAATTCCTTCAGTTCCGAATTTTGATGCTTATTCCCTGAATTGATTTGATTATTTTAAAAGGGTTGAAAATGACATTCCAAGTTTATCACTTGCCTTCCATCGCTCAGATTGATTGAACCTCTTCAATCTTCGAGTTCTAAATATAATTTTTTTTATGATTTAATATGAGATTAGAGTTCTAAGAGAACTTTTTTTTATCTCAAACCTTATGGTAAACAATAGTTCAAGTTTTTTTATTTAGTTATTTGATTTTATAAATATCTCATAAATCTTATATTTGATATGTCCTTAGATTGCAAGGTCGACGTGTGCACCTACGGTGTATATATAGATATCCTACACACCCTTTATGGGTGACAGTCTATGTGACCATATGATACAACTTTGATTCAAATTTTGTAATCTCTCTCATTTGTATGAAATAATTCTCCTATCTCTCTTGTATGTAAAGTGATATTAGTTATTAATTTTATTCTCTTTTGTATGTAAAGTGGTGTTAATTTTTACAAACTAACACCAATGATTTACCCTGCACAATGGTGGGCAACATTTAACGTGGATGCTCTGACGCGGTCAATAATGATTTTTTTTTCTCTCTTAACACATGTAATTTTCTTCTTTCTCCTACATGTAAATTTCTCTCCTACATGCAAGGTGGTGCTGGTTTTTACAAACCAGCACCAAGGTTGGTGCTGATGTTTAAAGATCAATACTTGTGTTGGTTCTGGTCTTTAAAGACCAGCACCAACGCTGGTTTGAAATCAACACCAGCCAACATAGTGATGCTAATAAGCACCATTATTGGCACTAGTTTATGTAAATCAACATCACATTGATATTGACTTACGCAAACTAGTACCAACATTGTATTGCACTAACCAACATAACTTTAGTACTGGTCTTGGATAGGTTTATTTGATTAATAATGAATTTTGCTCCCCTATTTTTAAACTAAACATATTTGATACGACGATAAGGAGGGGTCCACCCTGTAGGGGTTAGCTGCCACGGTGGAGGTCAAAGTTAGGGTGATTAACGTTCAGGTATTATATGACCGAATGGATGATAACTGTATTGGTTGGTCGGACGATATTACAAAATCCTAGCCGAGCAGCTACCCCGCTCGACCCGGCAACAGGCTTGGCACGGGCGTAACAAAGTTCTGGCCGAGCAGCTAACCCCGCTTAGCCTGGCAACAGGACGCGACATAGGCGCAGTGGAGTTCCAGCCGAGCGGATGCCGCACAGGAGCAGCGAAGTTCCGGTCAAGCGGCTAACGCACTCGGCCTAGCAACGGACCCGCGGTGTTATCTCTCGACATCCATTTGGGAGTTAATGCCGCTGACACCAGGCATGTTGACAAGAAGATCGTACGACGGAAGCTTCCACTGTCACATCAGAGATATACTCGGCTTGTTAAGGTATTGTGCCAGAGACACTTTATTGACAAGTCTTTTTAGGAGAAACTTTGAGAAGTGTGCTCGCTTGGGGAAGCGTGCACACGCGCTACAGGAACGCTATATAAAGGGTGGGGGTGTGTCGCGTGCCCTCACACCGCCGACACCTCCTCTTTCTTCTTTCTTCCTCACCACCGACTAGCGGCCACTCTTCCCTTACCTTTACTGCCGCCGACTGACCGACCCTTTCCACCTTCTCTTTTTGATTCCTCTCCAGCGAGCGACAACAGTCTCTTCCAGGAGGCGGCAAACAGCGACGACGACTCTGATCGTGCTCAACTCACCAGAGAGGTTTCTCCGGTGTCTTCATCTACTTCCCTTGCTTCCTCGAGTCTCTATCGTAGTGGTTGCAAAGCAAGGATTCAAGAGGCAACGGAGGTAGCGAGCTCCGGTCATCTTCACCTCGCCGGAGAGGGTTTCTCCGGTGTGACCTCCATCTTCTGACTTCCTTCCGAAGCTTCTACCAACTGGGGTTCAGGCGGCAGAGCAATAAGGAGCGGAAGTTCATCCCATTCACAGCACCTTCATTTCCGGTCAACTTCCAGCGAAGGGGTTCTTCGGTGGAAGATACGTTCATCATCGTTGTTGTCAAAGCAAGTTGCCCAATAGTTCTTCACTGTTGTCCACTGACTTTCGAGGTTCGATCGCCGAGTCTTTCGTGTGACGACGAAGGGTAGTCGTTGGTACTTGAAGTTAAAGGGCGAATTGTGGTTGAATTAACTTAGGTTTATTCATGTTAATGTTTATTAATTTTGTCAATTTGCTTGTATTGATGCTTCTTGTTGAATGCTTGTAGTAAATTTGATCTTCCATGTTTACTTTGCACGTATTTAGTTCAACTTAATTCATGCCTACAAAGTGTTCGATGAATTGCTTCAACCATTAATTATGTTTAATTTGATGCATTTTAGTTTGTTTAATTCTTGCTTTGTCTTGTTCTTTCAATTTCGTTAAGTTCTAGTTTTGATTGAATGTAATTATGTTAGGTTAGATTAGATTTCTTTAATGCTTTAGGGTTTGTTAAATGCTTACTTTATTTCATGTTGCTCTTTTATTTTCTACAATTATAGTTAGGTTAGATTTAACGTTATTACTTGCATTGTTTTCATTTATTAGATTAGGTTTTATTTAATGTTTTTCTATTTCCTTCCTTAGTTTAATTGTGTTGGTCGTTAAACCATAACGTAGAGTGACAATATGTTGTAGATTAATTGTAGACACTTAATTAGATTTCATTCCAGCACTAGATTAGTTTCCTACTTGCTTTGCTTTTCATTTGTTAGATTTAGAATCAAAATCCAAAACCCCCATTTCCATATTAAAAATCCCCAAAATAGAAATATCATATGATCTTAAGTTTATCACTTACTGTTACATTCGTTGGCGGATGACATTAGTGTAAGAGGGGTTTGGTACTTCATTGTTTGATGCCTATTTCACGATAAAATTGGGTCATAATCAAATTGGCGACGTTTCCAGGGATTTAAGAGAGGATTTTTCCTCTTTGAATCTGGGCCATCCATCTTGATGAAGAGTTGATCTTGACCATTTGATTAAAGTGATGAAGGGGATCTTCATTTAAGCTATTCATTTTGATGAAGGAGATGGATGAAGACCTAGCCATTGATCTCGCTGATGAATAGTTTAGATCAAGTTATCTTCTTGCTTGGATCCAATGGTCCATATCATTTCAGATCTAGATCAAGGGTAGGATACTTAGATCTAAATGAAAGGGGAAGATCTCTCTTGATCTGGATCAACGGTTCATATTGATTCAGCTTGATCTCCTCCGTTTGACCTCCAAATCAAGCTAGATTCGATCTGATCTGACCCTAATTCATGGCTCTTTGAATTTCCTACAAAACCAAAATAGCAACATGTGATTAAATTCCATAATTGTAGAAAATTTACATTTAAGTCCAAAATAAGGTCCTACTCACAACACAGTATAAACACCAAATTAAGTATGTGAGAAGGTAAAAATGTCAATAATAAGAGCCAAAATAATGTACAAAAATGCTAGTCATCAACTCCCCCACACTTATTCTTACTCGTCTCAAGCATGTAAATAAAATAAGAAAATAACTAAGATGCATTCCCTTAGCAATTCTCAATCATATATAGAAAATAGTGAAAAGAAAGTTACCTAGGATTGTCTAATTCAAATGACCCAAACAATCATGAATTCAATTCATACATTAATTAAAAAATATGATAACTTCAATCCATAATAGATAAACTGAAAATGATAATAGCATAACCTCACAAGGAAAGTAATGGTGGCTCTCCTCTCATATAAATGCAATAGTGGAGCTCACTCAAGCTATTCATGATTTATGCACTACCATATGCTTGCTTTGCTTCTAATCTCCACCACTATATACATAAGAGTGCACAATAAAATAATGAAGGCATTATTTGAAATGTAAAGAAAACATGAATCAAAGCAAATGATAGTGTAAGAAAAACAATAAGAAAGATTAAGCAAGGTAATGGTGGAAGACAATATTGGAATGTTACATAGATGAGTACAAGTAAACAATGCCCAAAAATATTTCTCATCCAAACTTCCAAGCTAGCTCTCACAACTCCAATAAACATGTGAACAACCTCTACTCTAGCATTTCAATAAAAATCTACTCATAATATACAATAATATCTAAATGTTGCTACAATAAAAATTATCACTCACAAAAATTCTACCATAAATGAATACAAAATATCACATGTCAAAATTTTTCATAAATCCAATAAACATGTAGACAACCTCTACTATAGCTTTTCAATAAGAATATCACTCATGATATACAATAGAATCGAAATATTACTACAATAAAGATTGTCTCTTCTAAAAATTCTATCACAAAGGAATATAAAATAGCACAATATGTCAAAAGCATTTTTCTTTTTCTATTTTTTTCTTTTGATTCTTATGTTTTTGATTTTTTTTTTCCTTTTTTTCTTGTTCTTTTTTTGTTTCTGATTTTTTTTTTGTTTTCTTTTTTCACTTTTTTTTCAACATGTTGTGCATCACTATACAACATCATCAATAGCTCAAATAAAAAGACAAATAACATGGTTTACCTATGATGATCAAGCATGTTTTACCTATACTTCCCCTAAATTCAACTAAGCTATTTCTCTCCCCCCACACTTAAATTTTTGTCCGTCTCGAACAAAACACTCATCATGGAACATCCAAAAATATCCACATACAAAAGTGAAATAGAGAGTGAAATAAATGGAAATAAATGAAGAGAGAAAATAATGATATGATAAATGATATGGATTTTATTCAAGAAACATGTTACAAAAGGAATGAATAAAAGAAAGTAAGATAACCTTCATAAAAATTATGCAATCCTATAATAATGTGGTCTCGAAAGAATTAAGCAAGTTCTAGAGTAACATTAACCACGAATGCATCACACATCAATAGGAATAATAGGCTTAAAAATTCTCACTAGGTATATAAAAAATTATCATCTCAATCTATCAACATAGAATTCATCACCAAGTTGTAACTATATGTAATCCAAGAATCCAATCATGACAATAAATCATCAAATTTGACAATCAAATTTAACTAACTTTCACAATTTCTAGATGACAAAAAGAATGTATAGGGAATTTATTATGAAAACCTGACTAGGCAAGATAAGAAACAAGTACCATGCAAAAACAAATAAAGCAGACAAAGCAAAGAAATATACACAAGAAAATAGAAAAGTGAAGTGAGATGGAACCAACTCCCCTGAAATGAATACGGACTAGCCAATAATCAAGCCACGTGGTTTATCTATTTGAGAAGAACTTACAGTGGGGTTAGGCTCTTCGGAAATGAATACGGATTCATGGCTTCTCTCAGGCTCTGTTTCTGACTCGCTCTCGATTTCAGACTCGTTGACTTGTTCTCAGGCTGTAAGTATGAGGAAGCTTATTTGTTCGAGCTCTTCATCAGAATCTTCTGAAGATGACTCATCTCACGTCGCCTATAGTGCTTTCTTCTTCTGTTGCTTCTTCGTTTCCTTTTGGTTCAGATAGTTGGCTTTGATGTGTCCCTTTTTGTTGTAGCCATAGCAAGTTACTTTGGACTTGACTTTTGGACTCGGTTGCACTATCTTTGACTAAATCACCTTCTTGATGTCCTTTTTGGTGAATCCTTTCTTCTTCTTGTAGAGTTTTCATACAAGGTTGATGAGTTCGACAGTTATCTCATCATCATCGTCTTCTGAGTCTGGTTCATCTTCAGACTCAGGTTTGGGTCGACGCTTGGTTTTTGGTTTTCGCGTTTTGTTTGTTCTTGCAATCAAAGCAATACCTTTCTTGACTCGACTAGTATTAGTTTGTTCATGAAGCTCAAATTTAGAAAATAATTCATCTAATTTTATTAAAGAAAGGTCCTTAAAAACTTTGTAAGCATCGACCATGGATGCCCACAAAGTATTCCTCGGAAAGGCGTTGAGTGCATACCTGATGACATCACAGTTTTCCACCTTCTGACTGATTGCATGGAGGCCATTGAGCAGGTCTTGAATCCACACATGAAGTTGGCTTGCCAATTCACCTTCCTACATTTTTATATTATACTATTTATTTAATATCAAATCACGTTTGCTTATCTTTGTGTCGGAAGTTCCCTTGTGCAGATCAATCAACTTTTCCCACAGCTCCTTTGTGCTTGAGAATGTGCCAACTCGATTAAGCTCTTCTTTTGTCAGGCCGCATTATAGAGTCTGAGTAATCTTTGCATCAGCCTCGATCTTCTTTCATGTTGGTGCATCCCATTTTTCGCACGGGACGAGGACTCCATCTTCAATGGGATATGCAAATCCCATCTGGATGATTATCTACATCTCGACTTGCGTCTTGAGGTGGTACTCCATTTGTCCCTTCCAATAGCTGAAGAATTCGCTAGAGAAGAGGGGAGGATGTGCAGTGGTATAACCTTCTTGGTGTACCATTATGGAAATCTTGCATACAATTAAAAAACAACTTATACTAAGACTGAGTCTTGGATTAGTAGTGTGAGATAAAGAATTTAAATAAACGAACTCGAGTGGTGTTGCACCAGCTTCAAGAAGGAAGAAATCTCGATTGCAATAAAACTGATCGGAATAAGGCAACTGTGCCGATTCCGATCGACTCCGAAAAAATAAAACACTAATACCATGAAAAAATTACTTGAATGGTGGTTTCATCGATTCGAAGCGACCCCGCTCTGATACCAATTGTAGGATCATTGCGCTAGAGGGGGGGTGAATAGTGCTCGTGACTAATCCGTTTCGAAAAACACGATCATAGATAATACAACGGAAAGAAAGACAGAAGATAAGACAAACACAACTAACACAGTTTGTTTTTACTTAGTTCAAAGTCTGTGACGACTCCTACTCCAAGACCTATGATCGTTGGCCGCTTTCGTTAAGAATTCACTATCAGTTTGGCAAATCTTTACAAAGACGAATACAATGGATTTATAATTTAAGTGCAGTAATTAAAAGTATACCAACAACTTCTAGGGATTTAGAAGGTTGTGCTTTCAGTTGTTGGAGTTGTTAGAGTGTATACTAAAAGCCTAGCTTTTGTATAAACATTTATTTAGAAATAAAGAATCACAATGGTCAAATACCTACATTTATTTGTTAAGTGTAGTTGTTCAATTAATTTATATTGTAGATAACATGGTGTGTGGTGTCACATACAGAAGATCATGTTATCAGTTCTTTATAAATTATAAACAGTTGCTCACAACTAAGATGGAAAGGAACAAACCATTGGAATAGTCGTAGTGTAATTAGATATTAGTTTATCTTGACTAATAAATTACACTAGTACACTCTAATTGTATTGAGTAGGACCATTTTAGGTAAGTTCTTTTTATACTGACTTGATAAAAGAACTAGACCTTAGTTATTATGGAAGTGTGTGCTTTTAATCCTAATATAATAACAAACACATATATTTAGTATTTATTTCTTTGACTTATCAATGAGTGAGATTTAGCTCGATAAATCAATAAGCCCGATAAGTTGGGAAATGATATTACTTATAGTGTGTGTTGTTGATTATAGAAGGAAACTGTGTCCTAGTAATCTAGGTTGAGAATGACCCAAAGAGGAGCTCATAAGGATTGTCATGTTAAACCCTGCAGGTGGACTTAGTCCGACATGACAATGAGGTTGAGTGGTACTACTCTTGGATTAAGATATTAATTAAGTGAGTTGTCAGTAACTCATTTAATTAGTGGACATTCGACATCTTAAACACAGGGAGACTAACACACTCATAATAAGAAGGAGCCCAAAATGTAATTTGGGATTGATGCGGTAGTTCAATAATAATTCTTTAGTGGTATGAATTATTATTGATGAAGTTAAGTTGTGTGCTCGAGGTGAACATGGGAAGCTTAATTTCATCGGGAGACCAAAACCAATTTCTCCTCTTGATCCCTATTGTAGCCTCTTGTATATAGAGATTTATACCTACCACATACCCACTTCTTACCCACCTTTATACCCATCCTAATGGGGCCGGCCAAGCAAGCTTGGAACCCAAGCTTGGGCCGACCAAGTAAATAGGATGAGTTGAGTTGGTGTGGCCGACCCTAGCTTGAACCAAGCTTGGTGTGGCCGGCCACATCATATTAAAAGGGATTTTATTCATAAATTTTTCTTATGTGGATTTCATGGTTTTAAAAGTGAGTTTAAAATTTAAATCTTTCCTTTTATAGCTTTCTACAAAAGATTAAGAAAAGTTTTGAAATCTTTCCTTATTTGTAGATTGAAAGGTAGATTTTAATTTTGAGAAAACTTTCCTTTTTTAACCATGTTCATGATTTAAAAGAGACTTTAAAAATTAAATATTCTCTTTTATAAATTTCTACAAAGGATTAAGAAAAGATTTGATATCTTTCCTTATTTGTAGATTGAAAGGAGATTTTAATTTTTAGAGATAACTTTCCTTTTTGGAAATCATCCACATGTTTAAAAGAAAGATTTTAATTTATAAAATTTCCTTTTTACAAACCACCATGAAGGGAAAAATTATTGGAAATTTTTTTATAAATTTTCGGAAACAAATTAGGAAGTTTTAATTCTTGTGAATAAAAACTTTTCTTGATGGAGAATTAGAGGTGGCCGACCATTACAATTGAGAAAAGGATTTTAATTTTAATTAATTAAAATTTTCTTTTCATGACAAAGTAATAAGGAAGTTTTTATTTAAATTTTCCTTATTTGCCAAGGCCAAGGATTATAAAAGAGAGGGTAGAGGTGCCTTCAAAGGTGAACAACTCTATTCTTTTTCTTCCTCTCTTTTCCTCCTTGGTGTGGCCGGCCCTAGAGGTTCTTCCTCTCCTCTTCTCTTCTTCTTTAGTGGCCGGTTTCATCTTCTCTTGGAGCCCTCGTTGATGACCGGTTCTAGCTAGGAGAAGAAGGAGAGAAAGAAGACTTTGTTTCTAGCATCCCTTGGAGCTTGATGGTGGTGGCCGGACCTCTACTTCTCTTGGAGAATTGTGGTGGCCGAATCTTGCTTGGAGAAGAAGGTGGCTTAGGTGGATTCTCATCTCGGTAGAACGTTGTCCACACAACGTCTGGGATAAGAAGAGGAATACAGTAGAAGATCAAGAGGTTATTTGCTTACAAAGAAATGTATAACTAGTAATTATTTTCCGCATCATACTAGTTTTCTTTGTATAGTTATTTTTGGAAATACCAAACACAAAAGACATATGATTCTAGAGTTTTCGGATTTGTTTTGAATTTGTATTTCTTTTGTTTTATTTTTCGAATTTGTGATTCGATTGTTCATTTTGGTTAAACCTAGAGTTATATAAGGAAATTAAATATTAGCTTTCCTTAAAAGACTTTGTCTAGGCGGTGGTGGATGCTCCCATACCCAAGAAGGTCATGCGCCTCGCCATGCAGTCCTGGAAGCTAATTTTGGAAATTAATATTTAATTAAATTTATAACATAAGTTGATTTGGATCAATAGTGTTAAGTTCCGCTTGCGATCCATGTTTAAACCATTAAGAACAGATAAATTAAATTTGGAATCAATAATGTTAAGTTCCGTTTGCGATTCCTAATTTAACTTCTAAAGAACATAATAGGTTGTTTAGGAAATGTTTGACACTTGTACAAATTTTTTGTACAGTAGAACCGGTACTATCTTCCTAGGACCAACCAACAGGAGTGGCGGCACTCTATCGTCGGAGTTGTGTTGCTCAGTCGTCGGAGCAGCGACACTCGATCGTCGGAGTCATGTTGTGGAGTCGCAGGAACGTCTTTAGAGCAGTGCGCAAGAAAGCAATCGCAGATGCAAGTAGTGTCTCTGGCTCTTGGTTGAATGCTGCTTATATACGCTGTTCCGGGCGCTTGGATCCCTTCCAGGCACCTGAACCGTGATGTCAGCCCATCCAATCAGCGCGCTCTAAACTGGCGATGAGATAAGTCTTGGCATTCCAGGCGCACGAACTAGATCCGGGCGCCTGGACCAACTCTGGGCGCCCAGACCAATTTTTTCCAACACTTTATTTTCTGTAAAATAAAGTTCGTCCAGGCAATAACCAATATCTAGAATATGAATTTTACTATGAATTTGACAACCTCGGACTGTCTGGTTCTGACTTTGAGTTTCGTTGAAACACTAGGCTGAACCGACGCCTACTGTTCCCTCCTCGGGGGAATGAGTCCTCACCTACTCCTCTAAAGAGAGTTTACCTTTAGCTAGACCGGTCCTCGAGATCGTCTGGACTTTTGCTTAGCGTCCGAGACTTTAGGTCTTCATGCTGAACGTCCGCTCCACGACCCGTCCAAACTTACACTTGGTCCGCGACCACCAAGATTTTCACCTAGAGTCTCCGACTCTAGGATTTTCCCCAAAGTGCTTAACCTGTCAAGACTTCGCCTTGCCTAATCGTAGTTAGGAATTTCCACCACCTAGGGTTACCTCCCCCTAGAGTTTTCTACTTGCGTAGAATCCATTAGGTCTTTTATCTAAGAATACTTAGGACTTTCTTGCAAACTCATTCAACCTTATTAGATAACAAGTAATCTTAACTTTGGACCTTTTGTCATAATCAAAACTTAGGTTCAATCGTCTGGTGCTCCCTGCGCCAACAGTAAATGAGTCTTTAACCAACGTTTTTTTTATAAATATGTTTTATTTATATGAAAGAATATTGAGGTAAATAAATTTGATCCTTATTGAACTTTATCATGGTACCGTGCCGATTTATATAAATCAACACCAACAGTGGTGTTGGTTAGCACCACTATTGGTGTTGGTCTTGAAAGGTCAGCACCAGCGTGGTGTTCATCTTTAAGACCAACATCAACGTGATGCTGGCTGGTCCTAGCTTCAAACCAGCACTAGTAATGATCTTTAAAAACTAGCACCGATATTAGTGTTGATCTTTAAAAACTAACACTAACATGATACTAATTAGCGTAAATTAATGTTAGTGATGATTTACGTAAATCAACATCAACGTGATGCAGTTTTGCATAAATTAGCATCAACGATGATATTGATATGTACAAATCAGTATCAATAGTGGTGCTATTCGCCTTGGTATCAATATTAATATGATGCTGATTGATGCTAGTTTCAAATTAATACCAATGTTGGTCTCTAAAAATCAATACTAATATTAATATTGATTTTGTTTTGATACTGATTTATATAAATCAATACTATTTTAATACTGATTTATATAAATCAATACTCATCTATATATAGGAAGAATATATATATATATATATCTAAAAATCAACGCTGCTACTGTTTCGCACGATATCACAAAAACCATGCAAGATTCAAGCACGCTACCTTCCCTCTATTTTTTTAATTATATTTGTGGATCCTCTTTGATTCTTCTACACCGTCGATGAAATAGTATGAGTTGTTAAACGAATAATGTTGTGGCGATAAGGAGAAAGATAGAAATAGACAAGTCAACAAATTCAGTTTTTTTTTTTTTTTTAAAGAAGATAACGTGCAAGCAACATATTTTGCACATAAGAATGGACTACTAGGCCTTCGAGCCACCACTAACACTTAACAACTTTAACAATTGTATTCTCGCTGGATCCCTTTAGAAAATGAGACGGTTGATGCAGCCCGGGTTTATCCGACAATAATCATGTGTGAGTATTCACCTCCCTTATCCCTTGTCCACATGGCCATCACCATCTGCGGACCATAAAGGATCCTCACCGAGTCAAATCCTATTCGGCCTCGACCTCTAATATCTCATGGCATCCTCATTAGGCTATGTATTCCGAAGGTGATGATTGACAACTCGACAATGTCAGAAGTACGATCATAATCCTAGATGCTCCACCTTCATGCACGCAGCTAATCAGTACATGACCCTCAACCCATGCGGTCGTCTTCGTGACTAGTTTAGAACATACATGGTGGCCTAGTGAAGATTCTCTCTCATCGGTAAGCCCCAAGGAAGATAAGTCAAGATACATGATTTTCTCTCTCACGCAAAGGATATTCTTTTCTTCCTTAAACAACTTTAATTTACTGCAACAAATTATTAAAATAGCAACAAAATATTAACGATGAATTAACAATTCTAGTTAAAAAGTGGTGTTAACGACAAAATAACGGATTGTTGCAAATAAGCGTACTAAAAAATATTATTTCATTAGAAATGGAACCATTTGCGATGAAATATGTAATATTCGTCGCTAAGTTATAAACTTTTAGTGACGATATATAATAATTTGCCGCTAATAATTAAAACTCGTATAATTTTAAAATGTTAGTGATGATTTTAATTAAAATCGTCGCAAATAATAATTATATTAGTGACGTTTCGGGATTAAAACACTGCTAAAATATTAACAAAATATTTGTGATGATTTTAATTAAAATCGTCCCAAAACTATTATATTAGTGACAATTTTTAATTAAAAATCATCACTAAAGTTATTATATTAGCGACGAATTTACCTTAAAAATCATAGCTAAAATTAACAGAAAACCCTACCCCACATAGACTTTTCTTTCGGAGCGATTTTCTTCTCTACCGTGGCTTTTGCTCCGATGATTCCTCTCCTTGTTCGGTGAATCTCCTGCTCTTCTCCTCTGACGATTCCTCTTCTCTTAATTTGGTGATTCCTCTTGCGATTCCTCTTATCCTCCTATGATGTTGTTCTTAAATACTTGAAATACAGACACAAAAATCGAAACTTGTAAAACTTACAATGACTTGCAGATGATCCTTTGTTCTTCGTGTGCAATCAGCGATGACAAAATGCTATCTTCATGCTTATTGTCGGAAGAACAATCACAGAATCAAACAGCTCCTTAAAGGTTCACAAACCAAATCTCAACTTGATGATAATGGACGAACCAAAACTTATGATTTGTTCTTGCCTCTATTTTTTTTTAGATTGCTTTGGACGACCTTATATAGGTGTAGAATGTTGGAATGTATACTAAAAGTCTAGCTTTTGTAAATATTTATTTAGAAATAAAAGAATCACATTGGTCAAATGTCTACATTTATTTGCTAAGTGTAGTTGTTCAATTAATTTATATTATAGATAACATGGTGAATGATGTCACTCACAGAAGATCATGTTATCAGTTCTTTATAAATTATAAACAGTTGCTCACGACTAAGATGGAAAGGAACAAATCGTTGGAATAGTCGTAGTGTAATTATGTATTAGTTTATCTTGACTAATAAATTACACTAGTATACTCTAAGTGTATTGAGTATGATCATTTAAGGTAAGTTCTTTTTATACTGACTTAATAAAAGAACAAGACCTTAGTTATTATGGAAGTGTGTGCTCTTAATCCTAATATAATAACAAGCATATATATTTAGTATTTATTTCTTTGACTTATCAAAGGGTGAGATTTAGCTCGATAAATCAAAAGGCCCGATAAGTTGGGAAATGATATTACTTATAGTGTGTGTTGTTGATTATAGAAGGAAACTATGTCCTAATAATCTAGGTTGATAATGTCCCCAAGAGGAGCTCATAAAGATTGTCATGTTAAACCCTACAGGTGGACTTAGTCCGACATGACGATAAGGTTGAGTGATACTACTCTTGAACTGAGATATTAATTAAAATAAGTTGTCAGAAACTCAATTAATTAGTGGACATTCGACATCTTAAACACAGGGAGACTAACACACTCATAATAAGAAGGAGCCCAAAACGTAATTTGGGATTGGTGCGATAGTTCAATAATAATTCTTTAGTGGTATGAATTATTATTGATGAAATTAAGTTGAGTGTTCGGGGTGAACACAGGAAGCTTAATTTCATCGGGAGACCAAAACTAATTCCTCCTCTTGGTCCCTATCGTAGCCTCTTGTATATAGAGAATTATATCCACCCATACCCACCTTTCTACCCACCTTAAGGTGGCCGGCCAAGCTAGGGCCGGCCAAAGCTAATGGTGGAGCCAATTTTAGGTGGCCGGCCAAAGCTTGGGTCTCAAGCTTAGGTGACTGGCCACTAGAAAATAAAAAGGGATTTTTATTTAAATTTTTCTTATGTGGATACCATGATTTTAAAAGAGAGTTTAAAATTTAAATCTTTCATTTTATAACTTTCTACAAAAGATTAAGAAAAGATTTGATATCTTTCCTTATTTGTAGATTGAAAGGAAGATTTTAATTTTGATAAAACTTTCCTTTTTTCTAACCATGTTTATTGATCCGGTTGTAAGAACAGGGGACCCCCGTCCGGTGGAATCAACGCCACGTGGAAGTCAAAGTGGCAGGTGTCCGGCCGGAGAGGGGTGGGTCCGGCAGGCCGGCCGCCCGGTGTCTGGTTGATGGTTAAAGGCGCCCTGTCGAAAGCCAGGGTTCCGGCGCTCAGTGGACAAGATCGCAGGGCCGAGCGGACTGCACGCTTGGCCAAAGCCATAAGGTAGCATACTGCTAATAGTCTCCACAAAGCGCGTGATTGAGAATCTCCCCAAGTAAACCACCGTATACGTCCGGCCGGATGTCGCGGAAGCTGGCCGGCCGGACGCCAGATCGGGAGCAAAGGGGAAAAGGACATCTTTTCCTGACAGCGGGTATGTTCCACATGTAGGCCATACTCCGAATCTTATGACAGGGGGTTCCGCTGTCCCATCGAGGACATGCTTGGACCGTAGCAGTATGGGTCAGGTAAGCTCACTGACAAGCCCGTACTGGGTATGGGCCATGGACACGTGTACACCTCGGTATGTGTACACTCGCTTCTCCGCTGCCCTATATAAACGCCCTCATCCTTTGTCGGAGGTACGCATTCAACATCTTTGGGGCCACTTTTTTCACTGCTTGCTTGCCTGATTTGAGCGTCGGAGGGTCGTCGCCGGGGACCCCTCCCTGGCCCGACTTCTGTGCAGGTTCGCCGGAGCGCCGTACGACCCGTCGGAGATCTACGTCAGCAACTAGGAGAGCGCCACGTGCCCAGTGTCCGTTGATTCAGCGTTCGAACAGGATCAATTTGGCACCGTCTGTGGGAACGCACCTGCATCCAACCGGAAGCAATGGACAAAGCTGGACGACCGCATACGGTGATGCTCTCTACGGAGGAGCTCGACACTCTGATCGAGGCAAGAGCAGTTAAGCTTGTGGAGCAACAGAAACAGAAGGTGCAAGCCGAGCGGATGGAGCAACAAGCGACGTTAGAGTCAGGAGGCCGAGCGGAAGTCGAGTTTCGACCGGAGAACATCTCACCAAGGGGCCGAAATAACGATCCGATCGACATTCAAGGGGAAAGAGGATGGCCGAACGAACCACCTCCAGCCGTACCGAGTTGGGTGAAAGGTGCGCCGATGTAATTCATTTTATGTGTGTCTTGGTCGCCTATGTATGCAGGAGGCAAAGTGATAAAACACATTTTGGAATTATTGGCCGAACGACCGACTACACGAAGACCACGTGCCGCTCGGACCGTGTTGAAATTAGCCTTGAAGGCCGTCGAGCTCCGACGTTAAAAATCGAGAGACGAGCCGGCGTCTATAAATGCTCCGAGCGGAAGACCGTCGAGCTCCGACGTTAAATATCGAGAGACGAGCCGGCGTCTATAAACCTCCGAGCAGAAGACCGTCGAGCTCCGACGTTAAATATCGAGAGACGAGCCGGCGTCTATAAACCCTCCGAGCGGAAGACCGTCGAGCTCCGACGTTAAAAATCTAGAGACGAGCCGACGTCTATAAATCATCCGAGCGGAAGACCGTCGAGCTCCGACGTTAAATATTGAGAGACGAGCCGGCGTCTATAAACGTCCGAGCGGAAGACCGTCGAGCTCCGACGTTAAAAATCGAGAGACGAGCCGGCGTCTATAAACGTCCGAGCGGAAGACCGTCGAGCGCCGACGTTAAATATCGAGAGACGAGCCGGCGTCTATAAACCTCCGAGCAGAAGACCGTCGAGCTTCGACGTTAAATATCGAGAGACGAGCCGGCGTCTATAAACCCTCCGAGTGGAAGACCGTCGAGCTCTGACGTTAAAAATCAAGAGACGAGCCGACGTCTATAAATCATCCGAGCGGAAGACCGTCGAACTTTGATGTTAAATATCGAGAGACGAGCCGGCGTCTATAAATCATCCGAGCGGAAGACCGTCGAGCTCCGACGTTAAATATCGAGACGAGCCGCCTATAAACCCTCCGAAGGAAGACCGCCGAGCCGACGTTAAAATCGAGAGACGAGCCTATAAACCCTCCGAGCGAAGACCGTCGAGCTCCGACGTAAAAATCGAGAGACGCGGCTATAAACGCTCCGAGCGGAAGACCGTCGAGCTCCGACGTTAAATATCGAGAGACGAGTCGGCGTCTATAAACGTCCGAGCGGAAGACCGTCGAGTTCCGACGTTAAAAATCGAGAGACGAGCCAGCGTCTATAAACGTCCGAGCAGAAGACCGTCGAGCGCCAACGTTAAATATCGAGAGACGAGCCGGCGTCTATAAACCCTCCGAGCGGAAGACCGTCGAGCGCCGACATTAAATATCGAGAGACGAGCAGGCGTCTATAAACCTCCGAGCAGAAGACCGTCGAGCTCCGACGTTAAAAATCGAGAGACGAGCCGGCGTCTATAACCCTCCGAGCGGAAGACCGTCGAGCGCCGACGTTAAATATCGAGAGACGAGCCGGCGTCTATAAACGTCCGAGCGGATTAGAGCAATAAAAAGTACGGCAAGTGTCCCGAGGCACGCGATTTCGATACCGTTCGACCGTCTCTACGCTCCGATTGGCCCAGTATCCAAAGGTACTTGGCATTTTGTAAACGAGCTCTACCATCAAAGAGAAACATGGTATATTTCGCCGAGCGGGGAGATCACGATGATTACTTTGTGAAAATCCCTTTTGGGAGCACGAGAAGTAATAATGGGCGAGCGGATAAACACACATTTTGGTTATGTAAAGAGACAGCAAATACAAGGAAAACATTGCATTAAAGTTAAAACTTTAGGCCGAGCGGCCTAATTACAAAAAAGGATGATATCCAGTCGAGTGGCCGAGTTACAGAAACTACTCAATATAATCATAAAGGGTCTTTGGGATGTTATCCAGAAGCGCCACCTGAATATTAGTGGACTCCGGAAGAAGGCCATTCGACTTCAGATAGGTCATGGTGGCGGTCATAGCCAAATCGAAGGCGGTGTACATCCGCTCGTAGATTTTTTCCGAGAATTCGGGCGAGCGGATGTAGCCCTGTCTTAGAGCTGCAACCCGACTCGGCTCGGCCTCTTGGTACTCTTTGAAGGCCAATTGAGCTGCAGCAAGGGATTCTTGCAAAGTGGTCAGCTCGTCCTTATGCTTGGTGGCGTCGGCCGAGCGGCTCACTTTCTCTTGGTCGAGCTGCTCCATCAACTCCTTGACCTTCAGCTCCAGGCCTCGAGCCTCCACATTCTTCTTCTCCAAGTCAAAAACGGTCGTATTCTTCCGAGTGGTAGCCAGGGTAAATTTTTGGTCGAGCGACTTGACTTGCCTCTCGAGCTCGGCCAGATGGTGAGCTTGGTCGGCTGTTTTCTTCTGTTCGGCCGCCAGCATATCTTGAGCCTTCTTAAGCTCCTTCTGCAGCTCGGAGTAAGACGGGCCTTGAGAGCCGGACGGACCGCACGCCGCCTTCAGTTGCCTTAACTCCTTATCCACCATGGCTATGCGGTTGGAGACCGCAATCTCCTCCACCCATCTCTGATGCAAAAGGAAAAATTGTTAAGGGCCGATCGGAAAAAAATGCATGAAATACTTCGGAGAAAGTGAACTTACCCCCGTGGCCTCCTGCATGTGGCTATTGGCCAAGTTTCGGAGGGGGATCAACGCGATGCGCGCCTGAGCATCGGCCCACATCTCAGCTAGGGGCCCTTTCAAGGTAATGGTGTGCTCGGGTGCGGTCGGTCGGTCGGCCTCTGGAAGCA
Organism: Zingiber officinale; assembly: GCF_018446385.1. Lineage (NCBI taxonomy): Eukaryota > Viridiplantae > Streptophyta > Magnoliopsida > Zingiberales > Zingiberaceae > Zingiber > Zingiber officinale. Next base: position 69,291,710 of record NC_056007.1, on the reverse strand, counting down.
GCTCTTCAGTCGGGAGATGAAGAGTGACCCGGATCGTGCGGCCATGACCAGGGGTAGTCCGACCGGCAATCGGAAGGGGATCGGAAGCCGGCGCAGAAAACTGCGAATGAATGGTCGAGCGGTGGATTGGGTGACGAGCAGGCGGAAGGGTGCTAACTGGAATTGCCTCAATTGGCGCGGCCGGCTCGTCCCATTCAGAAGGCGTCCGGTCGGACGAAATGGCTTCGACCTCTGGCGCCTTGCCTTGAGCGGTGGCAGTGGCTCGCTCGGACGGTTGGACTGCTGATGTAGCCGAGCGCAGGGGAGTCTCCACTCGGCGCCTCTTTTGTAGAGGCTACTCCTCCTCCCGGACAGAACCTTCCTCGGGGGGGGGGGTGGCTCTGCTGGCCACGTTTTGTTGAGAAGCTTGAGCGGCCGACTCAGCCTGAGTCCCGCTCTCTCCTTCATGGGATCCGACCGGCTGGATACCCAGCGCTTCCATCTCTCTGGCCGCCGCGGCTTCTAACGCTGCCGCCTTTCTCTTCAAAATGCCGGCCATGACCGAATCCATGACGATGTCCGCTGCAAAGGAAAGAAAAGAAATCAGTTAGCAATCAAAGCAAATGCCCAAGTAAAGTTCTTACCAAAGCCGGTCGGAAGAGGAGTCTGTATAGGACTCAGGCCGAAGATGTACATCACTCCTTCGTGAAGAAGCTTATTGATGTCAAGTCGCAGACCGGCTAGCATATTTGCAGCATGGAGGTAGTCCGGTCGGGTCTTGAATTTCTTCAGCTCGGGAGTGGGGGGCAAGTTGACCTGCCACTTGGTCGGGAAGTTGGCCTGATCGGGCATACGGATGTAGAAAAAATAATCCTTCCAATGTTTATTGGAAGTAGGAAGTTTGTTGAAGAAGACTAATCCGGGCCGAGCTTAGAACATGAAGGTGCCCGGCTCGGCTTGCTTGGGGTAATAGAAATAAAAGAAGACCTCCGGTCGGAGGGGGATGTTGTGAATCTTGAACAAAACAACAACACCGCAGAGGAGACGAAAGGTGTTGGGTACTAGACTGCCGAGCGACACACCAAAAAAATTACAAACATCTATGATGAAATGATGTACAGGGAAACGCAGATCAGAGGTAAACTGGTCGCGGAAGACACAGAAAGCTCCGCGCGGCGGCCTGTGCGGCCGAGCGGAAGGACCGGCTAAAAGAAGTTCAAAATCTTCGGGGATTTCGAAATTGTCTGTCAGAATATCAAAATCACGCTGGTCGAATCGGGACTGCATGGTGGTGTACCATGGGCCTAGGGACTGGTCTTCAGGGTGAGAAGAGCTAGCCATTGGCCGAGCGAATGAAACTAGGAAAGATGACAGACAAAAACAAGAAGAGAGCACCGGAACAGTACCCGGGAGCAAAAATGGGAGAAAGAAATGCGGAGGAAACACCGGAAATAGGGAAGAAAAGATATAAAGCCTTACAGCGAGGAAAGAGATCAAGGAAAAGGTGTCGGAGAGCGTCGGAGAGCAGAAACGGGATCGCCGGAGCTCCAAAGCGCTAGGGGCAGGGCTTGAAATCGCGTAGGCAAATGAGAGAGAGAAGGAAACGAAGGATTTATAGGGTGGAGGCCGGGCGGCCTCCACCGTTGGATCCAGGTCACGGGAATCAAAGCGTGCATCGTACCGTCCATTTCGAATCGCTTCGATCACATCAAAGCACCATGCCACCGCCGCTGTACGATGATGGCAGTGCGCCACGTGGCATTCGACCATTCGAAGCATTTAATGAACGCATGCTCAGCTTTAATGTCGAAGATTGGCGCAGAACACGAGGGGATCCGGTGAGTGCCATGGTTGATTCACTTTCATGGCAAAGGTATTAAGGAAGTTTTTATTTAAATTTCCTTATTTGCCAAAACCAAGGATTATAAAAGAGGGGGTAGAGGTTCCTTCATGAGAGAGAACTCTATTTTATTTTCCTCCCTCTCTTCCTTGGTTGTGGCCGGCCCTAGAGGTTCTCCCTCTCCTCTTCTCTTCTTCTTTAGTGGCCGGTTTCATCCCCTCTTGGAGCTCTTGTTGGTGGCCGGTTCAAGCTAGGAGAAGAAGGAGAGAAAGAAGACTTTGTTTCTTGCATCCCTTGGAGCTTGGTGGTGGTGGCCGAAATTCTACATCCTTGGAGGAGTCTTGGTTTGGCCGAAACTTGAAAGGAGGAAGAAGAAGGGTTTGGGTGATTCTCATCTCGGTAAATCGTTGCCCACACAACGTCCGGAATAAGAAGAGGAATACGGTAGAAGATCAAGAGGTCGTTGTATACAAAGGAAGGTATAACTAGTAATTATTTTCTGCATTATGCTAGTTATTTTTCTTTGTATGAATTCCAAACACAAGAGGCATTAGATTCTAGTTTTTTTTTTTGAATTTGTTATTCGAGTTTATTTTATTTTTATTTTTCGAATTTGTGATTTGATTGTTCCTTTTGGTTAAATCTAGAGTTATATAAGGAAATTAAATATTAGCTTTCCTTAAAAGGCTTTGTCTAGGAAGTGGTGGTTGCTCCTATATCCAAGAAGGCCTAGTGCCTTGCTATGTTTAACCTGGAAGCCAATTTTGGAAATTAATATTTAATTAAATTTATAACATAGGTGGATTTGTGTTAGAACTTTCGAGCCGCAAACACCGCTTTTTGTGTTGCGAAAACCCCAAAGTTCTTGCCACGGATCCGTGTGAAGATAAAAATTTTACATATACTTAGTTTTCTCCTAGATCTACACTAGATCTACATGGTAGAGATTATACCTTTGTAGCGAAGCCCTTCGCTTATCCCGCTCGTCCAAAAGTTGCCGGATCTCGTAGAGGGTCAAGTGAACACTTCTCTACAAGTATCCACACGGACAAAAGGTGGAGAAGAACCACTTAGAGTGTGCTAGCACTCTTGGGTGGCTCGGGAATGGAGGAGAGGGAGAGAACAAGAGAATGAGAGGAGGAAGAAGAAGACTTCAATGAGCATACAAAATGCTTAATGCACACCATTAAGTGACCGACCACCTTATAAGAGCTTATATACCTCCATGTAATACCTGTTAGGACCAAAAGTAGCTAGAGGGGGGGGGGTGAATAGCTTGTCGCGTTCGCTCGGTGCGCTTCGTTGCTTGGCGTTGCTTGTTTCTTCTTGGATGTGCAGCGGAAAATACAGAAACACACACAAAACGCTAACACTAGGATTTTACTTGGTATCCACCTCACAAGAGGTGACTAATCCAAGGATCCACACCAACGCACACACCCTCCACTATGAATAACACTCCTTTATGGTAACTACCAAAGGCGGAGAAGCCCTACAACACTCTCAATACAAGAAGAAGAAAGGGAAACACAGATTAAGCAAAAGCTTACAAGATGTGCAGTAAAAACCCTAACCCTAACTTCTTCCTCTTGCAATAGATCCGCCTCTTGACTTGGAAAGCCTCCAAGAACCTTCAAGAACTGGCGATCACGTGCTTGTAGAGAGCTGTGGAGGAGCTGGAATGAATCTGAGAAGAGCTTGTGAAGAGATGCCGAAGACCACGCTCGCCTGCGGCTTTAAACCCCACGGTCGGATCCCGATCGATTCAAATGTTCGAATCGATCGGAGGCTTGGATCGATCCACGGATCGATCCGACCATTGTGAATCGAACTCCGATCGATCCACGGATCGATCCACGGTATCGAGCGAAGATCGCCCGATCGATCGGCCGATCGATCGGGACCTCGGATCGATCCACGGATCGATCCGAGCTTCGATCATTGAAGAATGGATCGATCCACCGATCGATCCACATCTGGATCGATCCACGGATCAATCCAGACTTGGTTTTGCCCAAAACCAAGTCCCAAACCTCCTAACCAACATCCGTCAACCTTGACTTGTTGGTACATCATGCCTCGCATCCGGTCACTCCCTTGACCGCCAGACTCCCCACCAGTGTCCGGTCAATCCTTTGACCCACTTGACTTTTACTCGTCGTGCCAAGTATCCGGTCATCTATTGACCTACTTGACTTCCCTGTCATGTCAACCTTGACCCATCTGGACTTCCTTCCTTGCCAAGTATCCAACAATCCTTTGACCTACTTGATTCCCAACACCGGATGTCCGATCATCCTTGATCCATCCGGATTTCCTTGCCTGGCTTCACTCACCAGGACTTTCACCTAGCTTCACTCACTAGGGTTTTCCATCTGCCTAGCTTCACTCACTAGGACTTTCACCTGGCTTCACTCACCAGGATTTCCTTCTGCCTAGCTTCACTCACTAGGACTTTCTCCTGGCTTCACTCACCAGGATTTCCTTCTGCCTAGCTTCACTCACTAGGACTTCCTTCTGCCTAACTTGCCAGTTAGGACTCCCCAGTCAAGTATCCAGTCAACCTTGACCTACTTGACTCTTCTTCAATCAATATCTTATTGTCAAACATCTAAACCCTAACCAAGACTCATCTTGGTTAACCAGGTCACCCTTGACCTGAGGGATATTGCACCAACAATCTCCCCCTTTTTGATGTTTGACAATACCACAATAACACTTACAATCCCCCATGTAAGTTAGGCTAATCCTATAGCCTCCTTCTTCATGCCACTAGGTAATGAACCCATAAATTAAGCTTTCCATTCTCCCCCTAAGAGGGCAAACTCCCTCTAGGTAATGAAAACCTAACTTACTTCCTTTCATTCTCCCCCTATTGGCACACATCAACCCCCTACAAAAAAAAACATCAACCCGTCTTTGGACACACATCAACCTATGCTCCAATTTTGGGCACACTTCAACAACTCCATTTGTTGAAGACTCTCCCCCTGAAGATTTGCTCATCGTGATCACAATTTCACTCATTGTGATCAACTCAATATTGAAGATCCCATACCCTTCATTATCCTTAACTTCTCCCTCAATGTTGACAAATACCCAACCTTGAGCATTTTCAACCACTTGAGTTGCCACTTGAAATGATGAGGATATCCACTCCCCATTTATCCCCATTTCAAGTTTAAATGCTCAACCTTGAGCAAGTTCACAATAGAAGGTTAACCACCTTCCAAGGTTCATGAAAAATAATTTTCATGTCTTTAAAGAGTCCCTCCCCCTAAAGACATGGTGGTTACTTCTGTCATTGCACCAACAATGACTTGGAATCCCTAAACCTTTAGGAAACCCAGATTTAGAAGTTTTGAGGTTCAAATGTTCAATATTTGAAACAAACCTCAACCTAAACTTCAATGAAGTCTTCCTTAACCATTCCATCCTTGTTTTCAACACGAAAACACCCTTTTTATGTATACAAATGTATTTTAAGGGTTTGGAATGGTTACCTAGACTAAAATAGGTTCAAAGTGCTGAAATCAGGCTTTCCCAGCCAAAATCAGCAACTTGGATCGATTGGAGTTGGGTTCCAATCGATTGAACCTTTCTGAATCGATCCACTGATCGATTCAGACTACCTGGATCGATCGGCTGATCGATCCAGCGAGCTTCTGCTCGCGGGAAATGCCTTCTGAATCGATCCATGGATCGATTCAGGCACTCCAATCGATCCATGGATCGATCGGAGCTCTGATAGTTGCTGAAATTCCATTTCAGTCAACTTCAGAAACCCCTAGAAAATTCTACAAAAATCCAAAAATTATGAAATTTCGTGTAGACATTATTTAGGGTATATACTATCAAGGAAAAATAGTTTTCTATGAAAATACATCATATTTTCAAAGATTGACACAAACTTGAAAACTTGCAAAAACTTTAGTGTTTTCTTCAAGTTTGTGTCTAACTATTCAATGGTGATTACTATCAAAAGATAGCCTTCACCAAGGTTTTCCAAAAACATTTTAAAAACATTTTCAAAACCAATATCCCATCATGTTCCTTGGGCATAATGCACATGACTTGTACATTAGCTTTCCCAATGATGGGAAAACACATAACTATGTGTTTTGATGAACCTAAAACTCAAAAGAATGCACTAAATCAACATCTTGAGTTTTGTTCATCATCCTAACATCTCACTTGTATCTAATGTGTACTAAAACACATACAAGTCATCTTATAGGTCTTTGTGAGATGTAGAGATTTTGGTTTTTGCCCTAATCTAGGGATCATGCATATCTATCTAGGCATTTTGGAGATATTAGACACCCACCTAGGATGTCACTTGTTAATAAGTGTTGTTAAATGCCATTTATCCTTAATTACAAGAAATTAAACTAATGCATGATAATGTTATGGCATACATCAAAAGGAAATAATTTTCAAAAGAAAATATCCTATAACTACATGATGTATGAATGTCATGACATGGTATTTTTGTATTTTTCATAATAAGTCATGAATGCAAAAGTAGACATGATGTCATGGCATATGATGGGCAAACAATCATGGCAAGATTTAGCATAAATAAAATATACCTAGATTAACTATCTAAGTATCCTTAAAACCTTAGCTAAACTTACAACTTAAACCTAGATTGCCCTTAAGTGCGTCAAGAAAACGCCAAAACCTAAATTGGCATTTTTAATTCCCTTGATTAATTTATGCCAATTGAAATTAAGCATATTCCTCAAATGTTGGCATATTTCATTTTTCCACAAGAGTAGCACTTTAAAGTTAAGGCCCGGATTGCCTTAAATTTCCTAAGAACATACCAAAATCCCAACTTGGTAGCTCTTATGAATTTCCCAATATGTGCCTTTTAAGATTAAAATCAAATTTTCACCACTAGGCACATTTTACTCTTTCAAGGAGTAAATACTAGTTCCATTTCATTTTCAAAGGTTAATAAAAACCTTGAAAATGCTCCTTGAGTGTCAATTTCCTCAAAGTTGGGTTAACTACCCTTCTAATTGGAGTTGACACTCTCTAACCCATTTATGGGGTAGAGAAGATGCTCCTAGGAACCCAAAACCTATTGGTGCTCCTTGGATGCTCTAGGTACTCACTAGGGATAACTTCCCTAGATACCTTCCTAGTGACCTTGTTGGGCTTCTTAGAAGCCTTGGTCACATTTTCTAGGTCAACCCTAAGGATAGCCTCCCTTGTGACCTTGTTAGTGACTTTCTTAGACTTCTTAGAAGTCTTAGTCACTTTGGTTGCAAAAATACTCTTAGGGATGACTTCCCTAGTATTCTTGACTTGACCACTAAACCTAGGGTTTGTTCCATAACTATATGGAACCCTATGATAACTAGGCACATCCTTCTTAGCCTTTGGTTTGTATCCCAAACCTCTATGGCTATTTGATGGCTTTGACTTTCCTAGCCCTAGGTTTTGCTCATTTTGCCCTTTTAGGATATTTTCCATCCTTTTTAGGGTCTTTTCCATTTTATCAAGTCTTGATCTCAAGACTTGATTTTCTATCATTAAATCCTTAGAATTTGGTTTTTCATTAAGTCCATGAGCATTTTGGTTTCTAGGCTTGTATCTAAAATCCTTAGAGTTATTGCCTAGACTTTTACCTACATTCCTAACCCTAGGAGTGATAGTCTTAGCATGTAAGGCCACATGCTTTTCCTTAAAGCCCTCATGCTTTCTATTCTTATGGTAAATTGCATTAAAATGATAAAAGTTAGACCTATCATGCTTTTTACCATAATGTAAAGGAGTAGGCTCAATAAATGTTACCTTCTTCTTTACCTTGGAGGCTCCCCCTTGACTAGTGCCTCCTTGAGCCTTGACCTTCTTCTTCCCCTTGGGGCATTGACTACGATAATGCCCCTTTTGATTGCAAGAGAAGCATATAATATGCTCCTTGCTCTTCTTTGTGTTGGGGATGGTCTCCTTGGGCTTCACCTTGCCCTTTTGTGCCACTTGGCCCTTCTTCTTGGCTAATTTAGGGCACTTGCTCTTGTAGTGCCCATGTTCCCTACATTCAAAGCATATAATATGATTTTTATTATTAATTGAAATATTTATACCTTTGCTTGTAGGGGTGGCATCTTTTTCTTTGGATCCGGAGGTAGAAGCTTCCTCTTGATCGGACCTTGATTCTCCTCCATTTGATTTTTCTTGACTTGTGGAGGTAGAAGCTTCTTCCTCCTCTTCTTCTCTTGACCCGGATGTAGAAGCTTCTCCTTCTTCTTGATCCGGCGTCACCAAGGATTGCTCCCCCTCAATCCTAGAGGTGGAGGCTTCATCATCTTGAATATGAAACAAGGAGTATGCTCTCTCCTTGTTCCCTTCGTTGCATTCCCTTGAGGATGAAGCTTCTTGGATTTCCTCTTCTTCGGAGGTTGAGCATCTCTCAACCTCGGAATCCTTCTCTTGGTCTTGCTCCAAAGAGTCTCCCTCTCTGGATTCTTCTTGATCTCGTACAGTGGAGGGGATCTCTTCATGAAGCTTGGCCAATTTGCTCCAAAGCTCCTTGGCATCTTCAAATTCTCCAACTTGAGCCAAGATGTGGCTAGGCAATAAGTTGACCAAAAGCTTGGTCACTTTGTCATTTGCCTCGCCCCTTTGAATTTGCTCCGAGCTCCATCTGCTTTTCTTTAGAAGCTTGCCCTTGGAGTTCGTTGGAGCTTTGAAGCCTTCCATTAGAGCAAACCATTGCTCTATCTCCATCATAAGAAAGTTTTCGATTCTTGATCTCCAAGAATCAAAACTTGTGGAAGTGTATGGTGGAGCCACCCTTGTGTCAAATCCAAGTCCATCTTGGAATTGCATCTTGAAGTTGAGCTTGATGAAGTCTTGAACTTGAAGAGTTTGCTCCAACTTCTTCACCCTCTAGCTTTTCTTGATATGCTTGACCCTTCCGGCGATGATTCCGGTGAAGAGCGGCCTCGCTCTGATACCACTTGTTAGGACCAAAAGTAGCTAGAGGGGTGAATAGCTCGTTCGCTCGGTGCGCTTCGTTGCTTGGCGTTGCTTGTTTCTTCTTGGATGTGCAGCGGAAAATACAGAAACAAACACAAAACGCTAACACTAGGATTTTACTTGGTATCCACCTCACAAGAGGTGACTAATCCAAGGATCCACACCAACGCACACACCCTCCACTATGAATAACACTCCTTTATGGTAACTACCAAAGGCGGAGAAGCCCTACAACACTCTCAATACAAGAAGAAGAAAGGGAAATACAAGTTAAGCAAAAGCTTACAAGATGTGCAGTAAAAACCCTAACCCTAACTTCTTCCTCTTGCAATAGATCCGCCTCTTGACTTGGAAAGCCTCCAAGAACCTTCAAGAACTGGCGATCACGTGCTTGTAGAGAGCTGTGGAGGAGCTGGAATGAATCTGAGAAGAGCTCGTGAAGAGATGCCGAAGACCACGCTCGCCTGCGGTTTAAACCCGCGCCAGCGGTCGGATCCCGATCGATTCAAATGTTCCGATCGATCGGGAGGCTTTGGATCGATCCACGGATCGATCCGGAGCGCCTCCGGGAACTCACCGGATCGATCCACGGATCGATCCCGCGCTGCGAAGATCGCCCGATCGATCGGCCGATCGATCGACCTCGGATCGATCCACGGATCGATCCGAGCTTTCAACGATCACTGATCGATCCACCGATCGATCCACATCTCGGATCGATCCACGGATCGATCCAAGACTTGGTTTTTGCCCAAAACCAAGTCCCAAACCTCCCTAACCAACATCCGTCAACCTTGACTTGTTGGTACATCATGCCTCGCATCCGGTCACCCTTGACCTGCCAGACTCCCCACCAAGTGTCCGGTCAACTTTGACCCACTTGGACTTTTACTCGTCGTGCCAAGTATCCGTCACTCCCATTGACCTACTTGGACTTCCACCGGATGTCCGGTCAACCTTGACCCATCCGGACTTCCTTCCTTGCCAAGTATCCAACAATCCTTTGACCTACTTGACTTCCCAACACCGGATGTCCGATCATCCTCGATCCATCCGGATTTCCTCCCTGCCCGGCTTCACTCACTGGACTTTCACCTAGCTTCACTCACTAGGGTTTTCCATCTGCCTAGCTTCACTCACTAGGACTTTCACCTGGCTTCACTCACCAGGATTTCCTTCTGCCTAGCTTCACTCACTAGGACTTTCTCCTGGCTTCACTCACCAGGATTTCCTTCTGCCTAGCTTCACTCACTAGGACTTCCTTCTGCCTAACTTGCCAGTTAGGACTTCCCAGTCAAGTATCCAGTCAACCTTGACCTACTTGACTCTTCTTCAATCAATATCTTATTGTCAAACATCTAAACCCTAACCAAGACTCAGCTTGGTTAACCAGGTCACCCTTGACCTGAGGGATATTGCACCAACAATACCAAGAGTCATGACTCTTGGTCTCCCTCATGAGGTGGCACACACTTGATGTAGCCTTGATAATGTGGACCATCATCATTGGCTGACCCTATACCAAGTCACAATGAGGTGACAATTGGTCAAGTAAAACTTGACCCTTCATCTTCCCTCTCAAGTCAAGTCAAACTTGACCCATTTATCTCCCATGGTTGATCAAATCTAAACATTGATTCAAGTCAATTTGATTTAATGAATCTCTATTCATTGAATTAAATTGATTCAATTAGTCATAATCAAAATTAGACTCATTGGACACATGAATCAAATTGAGTCCAACTCAATTAGTCTAATTTGGATTACTCTTAATCCAATTTGGTTCATCATATGAACCTAATCCTCTTGGTCCATCATACAAACCTTTTCTCCATCTAATTTCCCTTTGTGTGTGCCCCTATAGGTTCTTGTAACGTTGACAATGCTCCTAAACTCATTTAGAAATATAAGTAATGAGCGGTATCAAGCAACACATCATTACTACCCAAGTTACAAGAATATTGAGATCCAACATCACCTTTGTGACTACTAATTGAGACTCTCACAATATATGACAATGCCCTTCTATCCTTGACATCTAGATTGATCAAATTGAGGCATAGACCGTGTCATCCTCTAATCAATCTATATCTTGAACTCCAAGTAGACTCACTCTAAACAAATGAGCTCAATATCTTATATTGACTCATTTGGGCATGACCATGCACTTAGTGGTGTCACTCTATCAAGAATCATGATGTCACTCCCGTCATATAAGAGGGATAGATCCCATCTACATCACTCACATCCCTCCGCATAATTTGTTACATACCCAGTAATCACCTTTATAGTCCACCCAGTTATGGGTGACGTTTGACGAAGCCAAAGTATGCAATTCCTTATGTAGGGTGTTAGAGTGTATACTAAAAGCCTAGCTTTTAGTATAAACATTTATCTAGAAATAAGAATCACATTGGTCAAATATCTACATTTATGATAAATGTAGTTGTTCAATTAATTTATATTGTAGATAACATGGTGTGTGGTGTCACACACAGAGGATCATGTTATCAGTACCTTATAAATTATAAACAGTAGCTCACGACCATAATGGAAAGGAACAAACCATTGGAAGGTCGTAGTGTAATTAGGTATTAGTTTATCTTAACTATATAATTACACTAGTACACTTAGAGTGTATTGAGTAGGACCATTAGAGGTCGTTTCTTTTACTGACTTTATAAAGAAACAAAGACCTCGTTATTATGGAAGTGTGTGCTCTTAATCCTAATATAATAACAAGCACATATGTTTGATATTTATTTCTTTAATTTATCAATGGGTGAGATTTAGTTCGATGAATCAATAAACCCGATAAGTTGGGAAATGGTATCACTTATAGTGTGTGTTGTTGATTATAGAAGGAAACTGTGTCCTAGAGATACTAGGTTGATAATGTCCCCAAGAGGAGCTCATAAGGATTGTCATGTTAAACCCTGCAGTGGACTTAGTCCGACATGACGATAAGGTTGAGTGGTACTACTCTTGGACCTAGATATTAATTAAATGAGTTGTCAAGAACTCACTTAATTAGTGGACATTCGATATCTTAAACACAGGGAGACTAACATGCTCATAATAAGAAGGAGCCCAAAATGTAATTTGGGATTGGTGTAGTTCAATAATAGTTCTTTAGTGGAATGAATTATTATTGATGAAATTAAGTTGTGTTTTCGGGGAACACGGGATGCTTAATTTCATCGGGAGACCAAAACCAATTCCTCCTCTCGGTCCCTATCATAGCCTCTAGTATATAGAGATTTATACCCACCGATACCCACCTTCTTACCCATCCAATGGGGCCAAGCCAGCTTGGAACCCAAGCTAGGGCCTGCCAAGACCAAGTGGATGAGTTATGTGGTCGCCAAAGCTTGGGTCCCAAGCTTAGGTGGCCACTAGAATATTAAAAGGATTTTATTAAAATTATTTCTTATGTGGATATCATGATTTTAAAGAGAGTTTAAAATTAAAAATTTCCTTTTATAACTTTCTACAAAAGATTAAGAGAAGAGATTAATCTCTTTCCTTATTTGTAGATTAAAAGGATGGTTTTAATTTTGGTAAAACTTTCCTTATTTGTAAATCATCTACATGTTTAAAGAGAGTTTAAAATTTAAAATCTTTCCTTATTTGTTGATTAAAGGAGGATTTTAAATTTTAAGAAAACTTTCATTTTAACCATGTTCATGATTTAAAGAAAGTTTAAAATTAATAATTCTCTTTTATTAGTTTCTACAAAAGATTGAGAAAAGATTTGATATCTTTCCTTATTTGTAGATTAAAAGAGATTTTAATTTTAGAGATAACTTTCTTTTATCCACATGTTTAAAAGAAAGATTTTAATTTATTAAATTTCCTTTTATAAACCAATCATGAAGGGATTAAATTATTGGAGAAATTTTATAAATTTCTGGAGATAAATTAGGAAGTTTTAATTAATTAAAACTCTCCTTGTTTATAGCTTTGATGGGCTGGCCATGTAAATTGAGAAAAGGAAAATTGTTTTAATTAAATAAATTTTTCCTTTTCATGGCAAAAGAATTAAGGAAGTTTTTAATTAAATTTCCTTATTTGCCAAGACCAAGGATTATAAAAGAGGGGTAGAGAAGGCTTCATGGTGAACAACCTCTATTATTTCTCTCCCTCTTTTCCTTGGTGTTGTGGCCGGCCAACCTCTCTCCTCTCTTCCTCTTGTGGTGGCCGAACCTTCTATTTGCTTGGAGCTCTTGTGGTGGCGGATACTACTTGGAGAAGAAGAAGAAGAAGGAGAGAAAGCTTGTATCCCTTGGAGCTTGGTTGGTGGAAAAGATCTTCATCTTTTGGAAGCTTTGTGCTTGCAAACTTGAAGAAAGGAGAAGGTGCTTTGGTGGATTCTCATCTCGGAAGATCGTTGCCCACACAACGTCCGAGGTTAGAAGAGGAATACGGTAGAAGATCAAGAGGTCTTTCTAAAAGGTATAACTAGTATTTTTTCTTTCCGCATCATACTAGTTATTTTTGGAAATAATACCAAATACAAGAGGCTTACGATTCTAGTATTTCGAATATGTTTTTCGAAGTTGTGTTCTTTTGTTTTATTTTTCCTTGTGATTTGATTGTTCTTTTCGGTTAACCTAAAGTTATTTTAGGAAATTAAATATTAGATTTCTATATAAGGTTTTGTCTAGTCGGTGGTGGTTACTCCCATATCCAAGAAGGCCATGTGCCTCGCCACGTCAGTACTGGGAACCAATTATGGAAATTAATATTTAATGGAATTAATAACTTAAGGTGATTTGGGTCGAACGTGTTAAGTTCCGCAGGAGATCCAAGTCAAAACCTAAAAGAACAAATAGATTAAGTTTTGGATCAAACGTGTTAAGTTCCGAGGCGATCCAAAATTTAATTTAAAAGAACACATGGTAGCTAGGAAAATGTTCAGACCTTTGTACAAAATTTTTGTACAGTGGAACCTCTAGGCTTTCCGAGTAGAAACCAACAATTGGTATCAGAGCTAGGGTTTTGCCTCTGTGTATTTGGTATTAGTTTAATTATGCACATGTCATACATAATTTAGGCAGATTAATAGTAGGATGTGCTAACTTTGTGGATACAGGATCCAACTATTATGGCTTATAGTTATTATGTGTGTGATTGGACCCTTGGACATGTCAAGGGTATTTTATTGTGTGTGCATGATTGTATTATAAAATACAGCAGAGTATTTAGTTTTATTAGGATTTTATTTTGATCTAGATACATGTACATTCCTTTTATGGAATATAGGATCAAAATGTAAAATTCTATTTATGTTATGGATCTAATCTTGCAAAGCGTGGAACCTTCCGAGGACCAGAGGCGCAGCGGAACTAGGAGCAAGATGGATGCGATACTAGACCCTAGCGGTGGCCAAATATGGCAGCTTGGGATGACAACACACGGAGGACAACTAGAGATAAAAGCCATAATAGTTGAAAATTAGATTTTCTATTTATTGCTTTTATATTGTGTGTGCATGTTGGTTTACATATTTAGTAGGCTAGCATAGTTAAAATTCCTCATTTATAAATAACTAAGTGGGAGAGGGATTTTAAGTAAATCCCATGGTCTCCATTACTGGTTTGTAAGTGATGCAAACAAGCTTGCGTTGGCTCGAGTGCCTTCCTCCATAACGGATGAGCTTGTTTGTGGATCACTAGAACAGACTTCCATTTTGGATGACTATAGGAAGTTAATTAAGAGCGTGTGATCTTCCCCAACGGAAGGGCATAATCTTATTAATGGACTTAGTGTCAAGTAATGGTATACACTTAGACACATCTAATAGTATCCTCCCCATCGAGTCACCGCTATTATTTGTGTGACCAAATGAAACCAACTATTAATTTGTCATAAAACTAGGTTGACAAGATAATAAAATTAAAGGGTTAAAACCCTCTTACAAATGATTGATTTTGTATACGTCCACACTAACGTGGCATACAAAATTAACGGTGTTTGAGATAATTTTATTTGTCATAAAGATACGCTGACAAGATAGTTAATGGGTAAAACCTCCTTTTACAAATGTTGAATTTGTATACGTCCACACTAACGTGGCATGCAAAATTCACGGTGTTTGAGGTGTTGGTAAATTTAAATAATATTGTTTGAGGAATCAATGTTATTTTAAATTCAAAGAGTTTTGACCAAATATTTGATCAAAGATGATCAACTATTAATTTTATTCGTCATAAAGTAAAGTTGACGAGATAATAAAATTAATGAATAAAATCTCTCTTCGATTTTGTATACACAAAATTCATGGAGATTTTAAGGAGTTGATCTTGACCAAATGTTTTTGTGATTCTTAGGATGTTTGTCAATCCCTAGTAGTCATACTATAGAAAAGACTTAGTAGTCCCAATTGTAATGATTGGAAATAGGACTTGGACATTAAGGTAGACTGCCTTCTTAGAACTAAGAACAATTTAGGTGTATTTAATTCATTAGTTGAAACATGTCTAGTGGTGTTATCTACCGTAACCCGGAAGTGTAGATACAAGATGCCATTAATCATGTCTCAATTCATTGCAGGGTTCCGGAAACCCGACAACTAAATGAAAGGTAAATCACCGTCCACATGGGCACTACTGTAAAAGCTATTGCGATGGGAGATGTTTATCCTTTGATAAGAATAAAATATGGATTTTAAGTAATTGTCTTTACGTATCAAGTTTAGAAAGAACCTGATTTCAGTTTCTAAACTATTATAGATATTATGTCTATTTTGATAACAAAGTTGTTATCAAGAAAAATAGGAAAGTTATCTATTCTGGTATGATGGTTGACAATTTATAATCCAATAAACTCCCACGATGCAACAAATGGAAATTAGTAACACATCTTCTAATTTTAAGAGAAAGCAACCTTCGGAAATGAACCAATTATATCTTTGGCATCTAAAGCTAGGTTATACTTGAGTAGGATTCATTGGTAGCTGATGAACTTTTGGGTTCATTGGTAGTGGAAATCTTTCCAACCTACGAGTCTTACTTGGAAGGAAAATAACCAAGAAGCTTTTAAGTCCAAGGGGTATGGAGTCAAAGATATGTTGAAAACGGTTCATTCTGATTTGTGTGATCCTATGACTATCCAGACAAGAGGTAGTATTGAATATTTTGTCTATTTAATAGACAACTATTCAAGATACAAATAAATTTACTTAATGTACCGCAAGACTAAGTACTTTGATTAGTTCAAAGAGTACAAGGTTGATGCGGAGAAATTCACTATGGAAGATCGTAGTCGCAAGTACCTCTTGAGAGATTTTAGGAGTCACTTATCAGAAGTTGGATTTCAATCCCAACTAACTGCATCTGGTACACCCCAACAGAATGGTGTAGTAGAAAGAAGGTAAAGGACTCTTATGGAATAATTAGATAGATGATGAGTTATTCAGAAAATTACCAAATTTGTTTTAAGGATAAACTCTGAAAACGAAAGTGAACATAGTACCTTCCAAGTTAGAACTCTCTACTCATATAGAATTGCTGAATAGGTGAAAACCTATTTTGAAGCATATTCGGATTCGGGTAATCCAGCACATATGTTAAAGAGAGACAATGATAAGTTGGATAGGAGTTCACTTGTTTGTAAGTTATCCTAGATAAACAAAAGTAGGTTTATAGTCTTAAAAATCAGAAGGTCATTGTTAGCATCAATGACTGATTTTTAGAAAAGGACTATATAATGAACCAAGTGCTCATAAGTAAATTTGTTCTTAAGGAAATAATAAAGGACATGTCTAACCTAGTACCAACTGTACAAGATGAGATACCACAAGAAAACTGCAACACGTATCACAAATGATACACAATTGCATAAAGTGTCTTGTCATAGTGGGAGGGTTGTTAGGCAACCTAAATAGGTTCATGTTTTGGGAGAGTTTTTGGACTCGATCCCCGAAGGACATAAACCTGATCTCCGGACATATGACGAAGCACTCCAAGATAAATATGCAAGATCTTGGCAAAGAGTAATGAATAATAGAATTAGAATATATGTATTCTAATAAAATCTGGAAGCTTATAGAACCACCAAGTGGTGTAAAAGCCTTTGGGTGTAAAAGGTCTATAATAGGAAAAGAGGGATAGACAGGAAGGTTGAAACCTTCAAAGCAAGGCTTGATGAAAAAGGAAACTTTTTTCACTGGTAGCCATGCTTAAGTCTATCCGGATTCTTTTATCTATTTGGCAAGTGGATGTCAAGACATCATTCCTTAATGGAAGTCTTGAAGAAAGCATCCATATAAAGCAACCAGAAGGGTTCATTGCAAAGGGCTAAGAGCATCTTGTGTAAAGCTCAATCAGTCTATGGACTGAGGCAAAGCTTCAAGGTCTTGGAACATCCGGTTTATCAAAGTAATTCAGACCTATGGATTTATTTAGTAATCGGATAAATCTTGTGTATACAAAAGGTGTGATGGAAGCGTGGTGGTATTTCTTGTACTATACGTAGATAACATTTTTGGTAGTTGGAAACAATATCAAAATGTTGTCAGAAGTAAGGATATGGTTGTCCAAACAATTAGATATAAAGGACTTGGGAGAATGTATATATTCTTGAGATCAAAGTAATAAGGGATCGCAAGAAAAGAATATTTTACTTATCCCAAGCTTCATACATCGAAAAAATCCTTGCTCGTTTTAAAGCATGCAAAACTCCAAGAAATGTTTCTTACCTTTTCAGGATGGAGTAACTTTATCTAAAGATATGTCTCTGTAGACATTAAAGGAGATAAAGGAAATAAAGGCAGTTCTTTATACTTTGGCTGTCGGAAGCCTAATGAATGCTATGCACGAGATAAGAAATCTGTTTTGCCAAGGGCATAGTTGGCAGATATCAAAGTAACTCTGGACAAGGATAGTGGACTGCAGTAAAGCAAGTACCTTAGATGCACTAGAGATTATATGCTAACTTACAAGGCAGTTAATTTGGTCCTTGTGGGTTGCATGGATTTTGACTTCCAATCGGATAGGGACAATAATAAGTCAACCTCGGGGTTTTGTGTTTACTTTAGGAGGTAAAGTCATAACTATGGAAGAGTGATAAACATAGGTGTTTTTCTGGACTCCACCATAGAAGTTTAGTATATGGCAAGCCTCTGAGGTAGCCATAAAAGCTGAATGACTCAATAACCTCAAGATAGACTTAGATATGATTTTTGGTTTGTCCAAAGATTATTATAATTTATTGTAATAATATTGGTGCAGTAGCAAACTCGAAGAAACAATAAGTCTATAAAGGCAAGTAAACACAATAGAGCGCAAGTACCACCCAATACGAGAAATCGTATAAACGAGGAGAAGTTGTTGCCGCCTAGATTGCATCAGATGATGACCTATAGATCTTTTCACTAAGGCCCTTAAGGCAAGAGCTTTTGATAGGCATGTTGAAGGGTTGGGAATCAGATGTATGGCAGCAGATATGGCAGCTTAGTCTTTTAGTATAAGTGGGAGATTGTTAGAGTGTATACTAAAAGCCTAGCTTTTGGTATAAACATTTATCTAGAAATAAGAATCACATTGGTCAAATATCTACATTTATGATAAATGTAGTTGTTCAATTAATTTATATTGTAGATAACATGGTGTATGGTGTCACACACAGAGGATCATGTTATCAGTCCCTTATAAATTATAACTCATCACCATAATGGAAAGGAACAAACCATTGGAAGGTCGTAGTGTAATTAGGTATTAGTTTATCTTAACTATATAATTACACTAGTACACTTAGAGTGTATTGAGTAGGACCATTAGAGGTCGTTTCTTTTATACTGACTTTATAAAGAAACAAAGACCTCAGTTATTATGGAAGTGTGTGCTCTTAATCCTAATATAATAACAAGCACATATGTTTGATATTTATTTCTTTAATTTATCAATGGGTGAGATTTAGTTCGATGAATCAATAAACCCGATAAGTTGGGAAATGGTATCACTTATAGTGTGTGTTGTTGATTATAGAAGGAAACTGTGTCCTAGAGATACTAGGTTGATAATGTCCCCAAGAGGAGCTCATAAGGATTGTCATGTTAAACCCTGCAGGTGGACTTAGTCCGACATGACGATAAGGTTGAGTGGTACTACTCTTGGACCTAGATATTAATTAAATGAGTTGTCAGTAACTCACTTAATTAGTGGACATTCGATATCTTAAACACAGGGAGACTAACATGCTCATAATAAGAAGGAGCCCAAAATGTAATTTGGGATTGGTGCGGTAGTTCAATAATAGTTCTTTAGTGGAATGAATTATTATTGATGAAATTAAGTTATGTGTTCGGGGCGAACACGGGATGCTTAATTTCATCGGGAGACCAAAACCAATTCCTCCTCTCGGTCCCTATCATAGCCTCTAGTATATAGAGATTTATACCCATCGCATACCCACCTTCTTACCCATCCAATGGGGCCGGCCAAGCTAGCTTGGAACCCAAGCTAGGGCCGGCCAAGACCAAGTGGATGAGTCATGTAGGTGGCCGGCCAAAGCTTGGGTCCCAAGCTTAGGTGGCCGGCCACTAGAATATTAAAAGGATTTTTATTAAAATTATTTCTTATGTGGATATCATGATTTTAAAAGAGAGTTTAAAAATTAAAAATTTCCTTTTATAACTTTCTATAAAAGATTAAGAGAAGAGATTAATCTCTTTCCTTATTTTGTAGATTAAAAGGATGGTTTTAATTTTTGGTAAAAACTTTCCTTATTTGTAAATCATCTACATGTTTAAAAGAGAGTTTAAAATTTGAAATCTTTCCTTATTTGTTGATTAAAGGAGGATTTTAAATTTTAAGAAAACTTTCATTTTTAACCATGTTCATGATTTAAAAGAAAGTTTAAAAATTAATAATTCTCTTTTATTAGTTTCTACAAAAGATTGAGAAAAGATTTGATATCTTTCCTTATTTGTAGATTAAAAGAGATTTTAATTTTTAGAGATAACTTTGTTTTTATCCACATGTTTAAAAGAAAGATTTTAATTTATTAAATTTCCTTTTTATAAACCAATCATGAAGGGATTAAATTATTGGAGAAATTTTATAAATTTCTGGAGACAAATTAGGAAGTTTTAATTAATTAAAACTCTCCTTGTTTATAGCTTGATGGTGGCCATGTAAATTGAGAAAAGGAAAATTGTTTTTAATTAAATAAATTTTTCCTTTTCATGGCAAAAGAATTAAGGAAGTTTTAATTAAATTTCCTTATTTGCCAAGACCAAGGATTATAAAAGAGGGGTAGAGAAGGCTTCATGGTGTACAACCTCCATTAATTATCTACCTGGTTTCATTGGAGTTGTGGCCGGCCACCCTCTCTTCCTCTCTTCCTCTTGGTGGTGGCCGAACCTTCTCTATCTGCTTGGAGCTCTTGTGGTGGCGGATACTACTTGGAGAAGAAGAAGAAGAAGGAGAGAAAGCTTGTATCCCTTGGAGCTTGGTTGGTGGAAAAGATCTTCATCTTTTGGAAGCTTTGTGCGAAACTTGAAGAAAGGAGAAGAAGGTGCTTTGGTGGATTCTCATCTCGGAAGATCGTTGCCCACACAACGTCTGAGGTTAGAAGAGGAATACGGTAGAAGATCAAGAGGTCTTTCTAAAAGGTATAACTAGTATTTTTCTTTCCGCATCATACTAGTTATTTTTGGAAATAATACCAAATACAAGAGGCTTACGATTCTAGTATTTCAAATATGTTTTCAAGTTGTGTTCTTTTGTTTTATTTTTCCTTGTGATTTGATTGTTCTTTTCGGTTAACCTAAAGTTATTTTAGGAAATTAAATATTAGATTTCTATATAAGGTTTTGTCTAGTCGGTGGTGGTTGCTCCCATATCCAAGAAGGCCATGTGCCTCGCCACGTCAGTACTGGGAACCAATTATGGAAATTAATATTTAATGGAATTAATAACTTAAGGTGATTTGGGTCGAACGTGTTAAGTTCCGCAGGAGATCCAAGTCAAAACCTAAAAGAACAAATAGATTAAGTTTTGGATCAAACGTGTTAAGTTCCGCAGGCGATCCAAAATTTAATTTAAAAGAACACATGGTAGCTAGGAAAATGTTCAGACCTTTGTACAAAATTTTTGTACAGTGGAACCTCTAGGCTTTCCGAGTAGCAACCAACATAGGGAACCATGGTGACTTCAGGTCCAAGGACTCATAGTCATACTAATAGTCACATGAGAAAGTATATGACACTCATATAATGATCCATGATACTTTCTCATGGCGGGTCATTCAGTATACATTCTCCAATGCATACCTATGTGTCAATTTGATATCTCTATACCCATGACTTGTGAGATCAAGTCATCGAGTTGACCTACATGCTAGTCTCAGTGCATTAACATTGTTCCTGAATGTTAATACTTGACTAGGAATGATTAAGAGTAGTGTTCTCTATATCATCTCACTATCGATTCAACCAATCAATTGATATAGATAAGAACCTTCCACTCAAGGATGCTATTATACTTAGTTATTTGACACTAATAAAAGTAAGTATAATAACCATAAAGAAATGCCTTTATAAATATATAGGAATATGATACATCTAGTCCATACAACAATCATCATATGATTGGCTCTAGGGCTCTAACTAACAATCTTCCACTAGCACTAGTGACAATCAGTGTAGGCTCTAAGACCCAATGACCTAGTGTGACCATCATGCTTTTTTTGTGCCAAAGCCTTGGTCAAGGGATCAATGACGTTAGCCTCTGTGGGTACTATGCAAATCTTCACATCTCCTCTATCGATGATCTCTCGAATGAGATGGAAGTGCCGTAGTATGTGTTTGGTCCGCTGGTGTGAGCGAGGTTCCTTAGCCTGTGCAATTGCTCCATTGTTGTCACAATAGAGCTTTATAGGATCTGCTATGCTAGGAACCACTCCTTTGCTGCTTCTGATGCAGTAATATACTCGGCCTCTGTTGTAGAATCAACAACTGTGTCCTGCTTCGAACTCTTCCAGCTCACATCACCACCATTCAAGCAAAACACGAACCCAAACTACGATCTATAATCATCCTGGTAAGTTTGGATGCTGGCATCACTGTAACCCTTTACAGCTAGCTCGCCATCACCTCCAAATATCAAGAAATAGTCTTTAGTCCTTCTCAGGTACTTAAGGATATTCTTAACCGCTATCCAGTGACGCTCACCTAGATCTGACTGGTATCTGCTCTTCATGCTTAAAGTATACGAAACATCAGGACGAGTACATAACATGGCATATATGATAGATCCTATAGCTGAAGCATAAGGGATCTTATCCATGCGGTCTCTCTTCTCTCTAGAAGAGGGACTTTGAGTCTTCGAAAGACTCACACTATGTGACATCGGCAAAAATCCTTTCTTGGAATTCTACATGGAAAACCGTAGTAATACCGTGTCAATATATGTACTTTGACTTCGGCCAAGCAATCTCTTAGATCTATCTCTATAGATCTTTATGCCCAATGGGTTTGACGCATTCAGGTGGATCAACCAAAGTCCATACTTGGTTGGTGTACATGGATTCCATCTCGGATCTCATGGCCTCTAGCCATGGCTTAGAATCTGGTCTCATCACAACTTCCTGATAGGAGGTAGGCTCATTCTCAATGAGCATAACATCATCATGGTCAGACAAGAGAAATGAGTATCTCTCAGGCTGACGACGTACCCTATCAGACCTGCGAAGAGGTAGGTCTACTTGAACTGGTTGTTGTTCCTCAACTCCTTATGGAACAATCTCATCATCCACAACACTTTGTGGTTCCAGTTCAACTTCCATCAAGGCTTCAGTGCTATGGTCCATATCTTGAACTTCTTCAAGATTGAACGTACTCCCACTAGTTTTTCTAGAAACAAAGTCCTTTTCTAGAAATACCCCAGTCTTAGCCACAAACACTTTGTGTTGACTGGGAATGTAGAAGTAATATTCCTTCGTTTCCTTGGGATATCCAATAAAATAGCACTTATCGGATTTGGGTCCCAGTTTGTCCGAGACTTGGCGTCGAACGTAAGTCTCACAACCCCAAATCCTCATAAAAGACATCTGGGCATCTTTCCCAGTCCATATCCTATATAGGGTCTTTATCACAACCTTGGATGGAACACGGTTAAGTGTGAATGTTGCTGTGTTAAGAGCATATCCCTAAAAAGACATAGGAAGATCTGTGTGACTCATCATAGACCGTACCATATCTAATAGGGTACAATTCCTCCTTTCGGATACACCATTCCACTGTGGTGTTCCAGGAGGAGTGAGTTGGGATAGAATCCCACACTCAGCTAGATAGTCACGAAACTCATGGCTAAGGTATTCACCACCTTGATCTGATCGAAGTATCTTAATACTCTTGCCTAGTTGGTTTTGTACTTCATTCTTGAATTCTTTGAACTTTTCAAAGGATTGTGACTTATGTGTCATCAGATACACATAACCATATCTACTGAAATCATCAGTAAATGTAATGAAATACTGATAATGAATCTGTCACACTCGTAAATCAAATTAATTCATTTATACTCAACCGAACCCCTTAACCTACACTAAGGCAGTATAGTAGAGGACCAGATCGTCTCTCACGTGGAAACAATGATAGGACGTTTATTTTCAGACAAGATCGAACCAAGGGGTTTGTTTGGGGGTTTTGTTCTCTAAATCTAATGCAATAATTGAAATCCTAACTAACCAGCAAAGATGAACCTATAGCGCAGTGTCACTCTACGCTACAAGCTACACCTTCTACAGGCATAACAAACAAGCATAACAGATAGTAAAACAAGCATAACTAAAACTAACCTACAATTCTATCTAACCATTGAAGAACATACTTATATCGCATTGTCACACTACGACACAAGCATAATCATCAACAGAACTAACATGAAAACATAACAAAAAACACAAACAAGCATAAATGAAGCAACAAGACAGTAATTAAGTAAATTCAACAGAATTAACGAAACAAAACAAGTAAATCCTAATTAACCAATCCACTTCTCCACAATCAAACACGCACAAAGTACTCTGTCTGTCACTATAGAATCACCGAAGAAGAAGACCGATGCCACTCGGAAATCTCCTGAATCCGGTGGACGGCTGACGTTACTGGTCGGAACTGTAATCAATGGCGGTGGAAGCGCGAAATCCTTGAAGAAACCTCTCCTTGGAAAGCTGCTGGAAATGAAGGAAGAAAAGGAAATGGGGCTACTGGAACTCTGAATCACTGCCTTCTTCACCGTTTCCGGCAGAGACTTGGAGCTCCGGCAAGTGGTGATGGGAATGGAATGAACGCCGGAGAAGAACCAAGCTCGCTGCCCGGTCGAGGAATTGACACCTTCTTCACCGAGTCCGGCAGGAATCCCGACTGGGATGCGAGGTGGATGAAGAACCCACTGGAGTAACCACTCCGGTGAAGCCCAGTGAACGTCGCTGCTACAGATCCGCCGAAAATCGCCGCCGTCAGCTTCGTCGTCTTCGATCGGGAGAAAGGACCGGGGGCGTCGGGCGTATGGAAGAGGAAGAATGGAAAGGGGGAAATGGATGTGGAGAGTCGGCCGGCGGCAATGAAGGAAAGAGGAGAAGCCGCTGGCCGGAGAAAAGAAAGAAAGGAGAGGTAGGAGAAGGAGGCGCCGCTGTGCCCTAGCTGCGCGAGAGGAAGAAAACACCCGAGAGCTACTGTGCCGTGCGTGAGGAGAAGAAGAGGGTTTCTTAACGGGTTCCGGATCTTGGGTTTTGGTTGAGAGGGTAGATCCACTAAAGCTAGATCCGGTTCATTAAGGTAAGGTTCAAATTGGGCTTCAAATTGGATGAATTGAGCCTTTGTGATTGGGTTCAAATTGGAGCTCTTAGAATGGGCTTGAGAAGAGTGGGTTTTAAGAGTTGAATTGTTGGTTCAAATTGGGCTCTTCTCTTGATCCAAATTGGAGATGAATTGTACTTGGATGAGGATAATCTCTATGGACGGTCCAGATCTTTCAGATTGCTTCCCTACAAATAAGATGCACAATTTTAGATAAAATACCAGAAAATATAGGAAAAATTATATCAACGCTGCAATAAAACTCAACTCGTAAAACATGATATAAATACGGGATTAAGCATACGAGAAGGTAAAAATATCAAGTCCAAGATCCAAAATAACATATAAAAACGCTAGTTATCGAAGTATCTTAATACTCTTGCCTAGTTGGTTTTGTACTTCATTCTTGAATTCTTTGAACTTTTCAAAGGATTGTGACTTATGTGTCATCAGATACACATAACCATATCTACTGAAATCATCAGTAAATGTAATGAAGTACCTATAACCACCTCTGACAGCGACATTGAAAGGGCCATATACATCACTATGTATAAGTCCTAACAAGTCAGTCGCTCTTTCGTTGTGTCCACTAAAGGGAGTCTTGGTCATCTTGCCCAGTAGGCATGACTCGCATGTCTCATATGATTCAAAATCAAATGAGTCCAGCAAACCATATTTATGGAGCTGGGATAAGCGATTCTCATTTATATGACCTAAGCGACAATGCCAGAGATAAGTTCGGTTCATATCATTTGACTTGAACTATTTGGTACTTATGTTATAGATGGAGTTCTCTAAGTCTAGAATGTAGAGTCCGTTTATCAGAGGTGCACTACAATAGAACATATCATTTAAGTAAACGGAACAACATTTGTTCTTTATTACAAAAGAAAAGCCTTTCTTGTCCAAACAAGAGACTGAAATGATGTTCTTTGTAAGAGCAGACACATAACAACATTCATCTAATTCTAGTACAAGCCCAGAGGGCAGAGATAGAAAGTAAGTTCCTATAGCAACAGCAGCAACCCGTGCTCCATTGCCTACTCGTAGGTCCACCTCGCCCTTCGTCAATTCCATGCTATTTCTCAGCACCTGCACATTAGTACAAATGTGAGAAGCACATCCAGTATCCAATACCCACGATGCAGAAATAGATAGATTGACTTCTATAACATATATACCTGAAGTAGAAGTCTCACTTCTCTTCTTCTTAAGATCTTCCTGCCGGGTTTTTCGAGCCGCGAAAACCGCTTTTTCGCATCTCAGAAACCCCGAAACCCCGCCACTGGATCCGTGCGAAGAATAAAACTTTCGAAAAATACGAGTACGAGTTTACTAACCTATAGATCTACACTAGAACTATATGTTAAAGAGATTTACCCTTGATGCGCGCCCTTCGCAAATCCCGCTCGTCCAAGGTGCCGGATCTCGAGAGTGTCAAAGTAGACACTCCTCTAGAAGTATCCACACGAACAAGTAGGTGGAGAAAAACCACACAAAAGGTGTGCTAGCACCTTTGGATGGTTCGACCAAGATAGGAGGAGAGGGAGAGAAGGAAGAGCTTGAGGAGGAAGAAGAAAAGAGAGATACACACACAAAATGAAAACTCCTCCTCTATTGCCTTGATGTGGCCGGCCACATTAGGAGGTGTAACCCCCTTCACATTAATCACAATTAATGTGGAGGCTATTAAAGTGAAGAATTGTAACCTCCATGAGGTGACATCTCACTTAAGTAACCATGATGATGTGGAGCATCATCATTGGTCCACATCTTGCCAACTCACTAATGATGTGGCATAAAGTCAAGTCAAACTTGACTCTTCCTCTTCCTCTCAAGTCAAGTCAAACTTGACTTAATCTCTCTCATGGTTGATCTAATCCAACCATTTAATTCAAGCCAATTTAATATAATGAATCTAATTCATTTAATTAAATTGATTCAATGAGTCATAATCTAAATTAGACTCATTGAACACATGAATCAACTTGAGTCCAACTCAATTAGCCCAATTAGGATTACTCTTAATCCAATTTGATTCATCAAATGAATCTAATCCTCTTGGTTCATCATATGAACCTAATCTCCATCTAATTGTCCTTAGTGTGTGACCCTATAGGTTCTTGTAACGTTGGCAATGCCC
The DNA here is from genome assembly GCF_018446385.1 of Zingiber officinale. NCBI lineage: Eukaryota > Viridiplantae > Streptophyta > Magnoliopsida > Zingiberales > Zingiberaceae > Zingiber > Zingiber officinale. The sequence continues at coordinate 69,264,944 of NC_056007.1, read as the reverse complement.
CTAAACCCATTTAGGAGCATAAGTAATGAGCGATATCTAGCAACACATCATTACTACCCAAGTTACAAGAATGTTGAGATCCAACATCACCTTGTGACTACTAATTGTGACTCCTCACAATATATGACATTGTCCTTCTATCCTAGACATCTAGATTGATCAATATGAGGCATATACTATGTCATCCTCTAATCAATCTAAATCTTGAACTCCAAGTAGACTCACTAAATCAAATGAGCTCAATATCTCATATTGACTCATTTGGGCATGACCATGCACTTTGTGGTCTCACTCTATCAAGAATATCGATGTCGCTCCCGTCATATAGGAGGGATAGATCCCATCTACATCACTCACATCCCTCTGCATAATTCGTTACATATCCAGTAATCGCCTTTATAGTCCACCCAATTACGGGTGACGTTTGACGAAACCAAAGTACATAACTCCTTATGTAGGGAACCATGGTGACTTCAGGTCTAAGGACTAGTAGTCATACTAATAGCCACATGAGAAAGTATATGACACTCATATAACGATCCATGATACTTTCTCATGGCGGGTCATTCAGTATACATTCTCCAATGCATACCCATGTGTCAACTTGATATCTCTATATCCATGACTTGTGAGATCAAGTCATCAAGTTGACCTACATGCTAGTCTTATTGCATTAACATTGTCCCTGAATGTTAATACTCGACTAGGAATGATTAAGAGTAGTGTTCCCTATATCATCTCACTATCGGTTCAACTAACCGATTGATATAGGTGAGAACCTTCTACTCAAGGACGCTATTATACTTAGTTTATTTGGCACCAATACAAGTAAGTATAATAACCAAAATAAATGCCTTTATTTATATAAGAATATGATACAATAAGTCCATAATACAATCATCAAATGATTGGCTCTAGGGCTCTAACTAACAATCTCCCACTAGCACTAGTGCCAATCAGTGCAGGCTCTAAGCCCCAATGACCTAGTGTGACCATCATGCTTCCTCTGTGGCAAAGCCTTGGTCAAGGGATCTGCGATGTTAGCCTCTGTAGGTACTCTGCAAATCTTCACATCTCCTCTCTCGATAATCTCTCGAATGAGATGGAAGCATCGTAGTATGTGTTTGGTCCGCTGGTGTGAGCGAGGTTCCTTCGCCTGTGCTATAGCTCCATTGTTATCACAAAAGAGCTCAATAGGGTCAGCGATACTGGGAACCACCCCAAGTTCAGTGATGAACTTGCGGATCCAAACTGCCTCCTTTGCTGCCTCTGATGCAGCAATGTACTCGGCCTCTGTCGTAGAATCAGCTACTGTGTCCTGCTTCGAACTCTTCCAGCTCACAGCACCACCATTAATGCAAAACACGAACCCTGACTGCGATCGATAATCATCCTGGTCGGTCTGAAAGCTGGCATCACTGTAACCCTTTACAGCTAGCTCATCATTGCCTCCATATATCAAGAAATATTCTTTAGTCCTTCTCAAGTACTTAAGAATATTCTTGACCGCTATCCAGTGATTTTCCACTACAAGAAAAAAAGCTAATAGACAACGCTTTAAAAGCGTTGTCTATGTGGCTGAAAAAGCGTTGTTATAAGCACTGTTGTTAAAAGTCTGCTCAAAGACAACGCTTTAAAAGCATTGTCGTTTATAGCAAAGACAACGCTTTAAAAGCGTTGTGTATTTTTTGCAAAAACATCATTATTGCAACGTTTTAAAAGCGTTGTTATTTTTTGACAAAGACAACACTTGTGCAACGCTTTAAAAGCGTTATCTTTTTAAAATAAAAATAAAAAAAAACTATTTACAAAATTATTTTTTTTATATTTACAAAACTATTAATTTTCTTTTACCATGTCTAGATTCAAATTTGACATATAAAATAACATTAATTAGCTCGGCTAATGATTTCAAACTCTTACCAAAACAATAGAATTCAATTACAAAGTATTAGTATTTACAGGAGAATTCAACTATACACAAAGACTAAATAGTTCTATTTCAAAGTAGATAGTGACATTCGAATTTAAAACAAAAAAAACACAAAATAACTAGCCGGCCTCGAAGACAACGATCTGTATGCTTACTTCTGCTAGATATACTGATTAAAAAGGATTGTCGGCTTGAGACTAGGACAAAACACCTACCACTGTGTATCTGCCACAGAAAATAATACCATCAGTATTATGCAAAAGAAATTCACTCTTAAAGTTGAAAACAAAGGTCACACCATACAGTAATGAGAAAATTTGGATTGAGAAAGAAGAAAGAAATGGATCTTTGGCAGGTAAATTAGTGCACCTAGTGCCCACAAAGGTACTTCGCTAGCTTTTTGTCGTACTTAACAAATGGAATAACTTATCATAATGAACAAATCTGCAAAAGATAACTAGACAATAGGGTTCATTGTTCGCATGCATGGGATCTTTATACTTTTCAAGAATAAGAAAGTATTTGGCTAAACAAATATACCTGTTAAATGACCATTCTCAGTGATGATATCCTGATGAATATGCAAAAAAGAATTAAAATCATTTTTAATCATTTCCAGCGCATATAAATACAAATACTTCCTATATTAAGTTTTTGATCTAACAAGAAAAAAAAGGCAACCAAAGGCACACATGATTCTATACATAGAACCTAGAATGATATCTTGGATTGGTTTTATATTTTACTGGCTACATTTATTTAACAGGCATATTAATGCTATAAATCACATAGATATATTCTTCTCCCATTACTGAAATTCCTTCTCATTGTCAAATGTTTGACAAGATAATAAGTAGTTCTCGTCTATTGAAAAAGCAACAGTAAGATACATCTACAGACTGTATTATTTGTCATTCATTGCATATCATTCTTTGTTTGGCAAATCATATAGCATAAAACACATTCCAGTACATTCACCAGCTATGCTCACAAGCCATCCATCAATGCAAATTGTTCTAAACATATGGTAAGGTCTCAAGACTTGACTTTTGAGGTTGGCTTTGCTCATTAGTCAATGTATGCATTGTTGGTTGCTACTGTATAAAAATTTTGTACAAAAGTCTGAACCTTTTCCTAGCTACCATGTGTTCTTTTAAATTAAATTTTGGATCGCCTGCGGAACTTAACACGTTTGATCCAAAACTTAATCTATTTGTTCTTTTAGGTTTTGACTTGGATCTCCTGCGGAACTTAACACATTCGACCCAAATCACCTTAAGTTATTAATTCCATTAAATATTAATTTCCATAATTGGTTCCCAGTACTGACGTGGCGAGGCACACGACCTTCTTGGATATGGGAGCAACCACCACCGACTAGACAAAACCTTTTATAGAAATCTAATATTTAATTTCCTAAAATAACTTTAGGTTAACCAAAAAGAACAATCAAATCACAAGGAAAAGAAAAAACAAAAGAACACAATATCAAAAAATATATTCGAAATTCTAGAACGTAAGCCTCTTGTATTTAGTATTATTTCCATAAATAACTAGTATGATGCGGAAAGAAAAATTACTAGTTATACCTTGTAGAAAAACCTCTTGATCTTCTACCGTATTCCTCTTCTAACCTCGGACGTTGTGTGGGCAACGATCTTCCGAGATGAGAAACCACCAACCACCTTCTTCTCCTCCTAGCTAGGTTCGGCCACAAAGAAAGAAGCTTCACCAAGGAAGAAAATCAAAACACTAACCAAGCTCCAAGAGATGCTCGCTTCCTCCCCTTCTTCTTCTTCTTCTTCTCCAAGTAGTATCCGACCACCACAAGAGCTCCAAGGAAAGAGAGGGGTTCGGCCACCACAAGAGGAAGAGAGGGAAAGGATGGCCGGCCACACCAAGGAACAAAAGAGGGAGAGAAAATAATAGAGGTTGTGTCTCATGAAGGCACCCCTACCCCTTCTTTTATATTCCTTGGCCTAGGCAAATTAGGAAATTTAATTACAATAAAATTTCCTTAATTTCCTTGACATGATTTAATTGAGAAAAATAAAATAAAATTTCCCAAATTAAACTCTAATGGCCGGCCACATCAAGAGGAAATAAATTAGACAAGTTTTAATCAACAAATTAAAACTTCCTAATTTGTTTCCAGAAATTTTAAAAATAAAATTTTTCTTTAAAAATCTCTTCATGGTTGATAAAAGGAAATTTCTATAATTTTAATTTTATCAACATGTGGATAATTTTAAAGAGAATAAAATATCTCATCAATCTACAAATAAGGAAAGAGATCTAATCTCTTTCTTTAATCTTTTGTAGATCTTTTACAAGAGAGATATTTTAATTTTAATTCTCTTTAATAAATTATTTCTTCCACATAATAAAAATTAAAATTAAAATTCCTTTTTAATTTAATTTGGCCGGCCCCCACTAGCTTGGGTTCAAGCTAGGGCCGACCACCCCAATTTATACCTAGGCCGGCCCTAGCTTGGTTCCCAAGCTAGCTTGGCCGACCCTCTTTGGGTGGGTATAGAAGGTGGGTATAGGTGGGTATAGTACTCTATAAATAAGAGGCTACGATAGGGACCGAGAGGAGGAATTGGTTTTGGTCTCCCGATAAAATTAAGCATCCCATGTTCGCCCCGAACACACAACTTAATTTTATCAATAATAATTCATTCCACTAGAGAACTATTATTGAACTACCGCACCAATCCCAAATTACATTTTTGGGCTCCTTCTTATTATGAGTGTGTTAGTCTCCTTGTGTTTAAGATATCGAATGTCCACTAATTAAGTGAGTTACTGACAACTCATTTAATTAATATCTAAATTCAAGAGTAGTACCACTCAACCTTATTGTCATGTCGGACTAGGTCCACCTGCAGGGTTTAACATGACAATCCTTATGAGCTCCTCTTGAGGACATTATCAACCTAGTATCTCTAGGACACAGTTTCCTACTATAATCAACAACACACACTATAAGTGATATCATTTCCCAACTTATCGGGCTTATTGATTCATCGAACTAAATCTCACCCATTGATAAATTAAAGAAATAAATATCAAATATATATGCTTGTTATTATATTAGGATTAAGAGTACACACTTCTATAATAATCGAGATCTTTGTTCCTTTATAAAGTCAGTATAAAAGAAACGACCTCAAATGGTCCTACTCAATACACTCTGAGTGTACTAGTGTAATTATATAGTCAAGATAAACTAATACCTAATTACACTACGACCTTCTAATGGTTTGTTCCTTTCCATTTTGGTCGTGAGCTACTGTTTATAATTTATAAGGTACTGATAACATCATCTTCCGCATGTGACACCACATACTATGTTATTTACAATATAAATTAAATGAACAACTACAAACAAATGTAGACAATTTGACCAAATGTGATTCTTTATACATAATGAATGTTTACAAAGCTTAGGCTTTCAGTATACACTCCAACAATCTCCCACTTATACTAATGACTAAGCTGTCATATCTTCTACCATTCATCTGATTCCCATTCCCTCCACATGCCGATCGAAAGCTTTCGCCGGAAGGGCCTTAGTGAAAGGATCTGCCAGGTTATCTGCTGATGCAATCTTGGCGATGACAACTTCTCCTCGCTTCACGATATCTCGTATCAGGTGGTACTTGCGCTCTATATGTTTACTTGCCTTATGAGCTCGTGGTTCCTTCTAGTTTGCAACTGCACCACTATTATCACAATAAATTGTGATGATTTTGGGCAAACCAGGAATCACATCTAAGTCCATTATAAAGTTCCTGAGCCATACTGCTTCTTTAGCTGCCTCAGAGGCTGCTACATACTCAGCTTCCATGGTTGAGTCCGATACACATTTCTGCTTAACACTCCTCCATGAAATGGCTCCACCTCCTAAAGTAAACACATAGCCTGATGTAGACTTACTATTATCCCTATTTGATTGGAAATCTGAATCCGTGTAACCCACAGGGAGCAAATCATCTGCTTGATAAACTAGCATATAATCTCTAGTCCTTCTCAGGTACTTTAATATATGCTTTACCGCAGTCCAATGTCCTTGTCCAGGGTTACTCTGATATCTGCTAACCATGCCCACGGCAAAACAGATATCAGGTCTCGTACATAGCATTGCATACATTAGGCTTCCTACAGCCGAGGCATAAGGAACTGCTTTCATGTCCTCTATCTCTTTTGATGTCTTCGGAGACATCTCTTTAGATAGAGCTATTCCATGCCTAAAAGGTAAGAAACCTTTCTTGGAATCCTGCATGCTAAAACGAGCAAGGATTGTATCTATATATGAAGCTTGGGACAGACACAACATTCTTTTCTTACGATCCCTTATAACTTTGATCCCAAGAATGTGTGCACAATCTCCTAAGTCCTTCATATCAAATTGTTTGGACAACCATACCCTTACGTCTGATAATACCTTGACATTGTTGCCAATTAACAAAATATCATCTACGTATAGTACAAGAAATACCACCACGTTTCCGTTACACTTCTTATATACACAAGACTCATCCGGAATTTGAATAAATCCATATGACTGGATTACTTCATTAAACCGGATGTTCCAAGATCTTGAAGCTTGCTTTAGTCCATAAATGGACCGATTGAGCTTGCACACTAGATGCTCTTTGCCTTTTTCAATGAACCCTTCTGGTTGCTTCATATGGATGTTCTCTTCAAGACTTCCATTAAGGAAAGCTGTCTTGACATCCATTTGCCAAATCTCATAATCCATATGAGCAGCAATGGATAAGAGTATCCGGATAGACTTAAGCATGACTACCGGTGAAAAGGTTTCCTCATAATCGATTCCCTCTTTCTGAGTGTACCCTTTCGCAACAAGCCTAGCTTTGAAAGTTTCTACCTTCCCGTCTGTCCCTCTTTTCCTTTTGTAGATCCACTTGCATCCAACGGCTTTTACACCATCAGGTGGTTCTACAAGCTCCCAGACCTTATTAGAGTACATAGACTCTATTTCAGAATTCATTGCTTTTTGCCAAGATGCTGCATCTATATCTTGGAGTGCTTCGTCATATGTTCGTGGATCAGGTTCATGTTTACCCGGGATCAAGTCCGAAGACTCTCCCAAAAACATGAATCTTTCAGGCTGCCTTACAACCCTCCCACTACGACGAGGCACTGTCTGTGGTTGTGTATCATGTGTGACACGTGTTGCAGTCTCTTGTGGTACTTCATCTTGTACTGTTGGTACTGAAGTAGACGTGTCCTCTCTAAGTTCTTCTAAAACAATTTTACTACTGGGCTTGTGATCCATTATATAGTCTTCTTCTAAAAACTGAGCATTGGTGCTAACAATGACCTTCTGGTCTTTAGGACTATAAAATAAACCTCCTTTCGTTCCTTTGGGATATCCCACAAACACGCGAACTTCTGTACGAGATTCTAACTTATCAGCATCTGGTTTTAGCACATGTGCTGGACTACCCCAAATCCGAATATGTCTTAGACTGAGTTTTCGCCCATTCCATAATTCTATGGGAGTAGAAGAAACTGATTTAGAAGGTACTAAGTTCAGAACGTATACTGCTATTTCCAGAGCATATCCCCAAAACGAATTTGGTAATTCTGAATAACTCATCATTGATCTAATCATCTCCATAAGAGTCCTATTCCTTCGTTCCGCTACACCATTCTGTTGGGGTGTTCCAGGTGCAGACAATTGGGATTGAATCCCGACCTCTGATAAGTAATTCCTAAACTCTCCTAAGAGGTATTCGCCACCACGATCAGATCGTAGTGTCTTGATACTTTTACCTAATCGTTTTTCCACATCAGCCATGTATTCTTTAAACTTATCAAAGCACTTGGACTTGCGGCGCATTAGGTAAATATATCCATATCTTGAATAATCATCTATGAAAGAGACAAAATATTCAAAACCTCCTCTTGCCTGGACAGACATAGGACCACACAAATCAGAGTGAACCAATTCTAACACTTCTTTGGCTCTATACCCCTTGGCCTTGAACGACCTCTTGGTCATTTTACCTTCTATGCAAGATTCACAAGTTGGAAAATTTTCCAACTCTAATGAACTCAAAAGTCCATCGGCTATAAGCCTCTGAATCCTACTTAAGTTAATATGACCAAGCCTTAGATGCCAAAGATATGCTTGGTTCATTTCCGAAGGTTCTTTTCTCTTATTAGAGTTAAAAGATGAATTATAAATTTCCATGTTTTGCTTTGTGGAAGAAATTGGATTTAAAGTATACAAATTGCCAACTAATGCACCAGAACAGATAATTACTTTATTTCTTTTAATAACTAAATCATTACTAAAGGAAACTGAATATCCATCTAAAAATAGTTTAGAAACTGAAATTAAATTCTTTCTAAAACTGGGTACATAAAGACAATTTCTTAAAATCAAATTTCTATTTCTACTAAAAGATAAGTAGACGTCTCCCACTGCAACAGCTGCCACCTTAGTAGCATTGCCCATGTAGACGGTAATCTCTCCTTCAGATAGTCGTCGGGTTTCCTGGAACCCCTGCAGAGAATTGCAGACATGATCAGTGGCTCCCGTATCTACACACCAGGTGCTGGTAGATAACACCGCTAAACATGTTTCAACAACTAGAGCATGAGATATACCTTTGTTTTGGTTCCTACGAGGACAGTCCGCCTTCCAATGTCCTGCCTGCTTGCAGATGAAGCACTTGCCCTTGGGCTTCTTCACTCCAGCTTTAAATCCCGTACTCTGAGATTTATTCACTTTCTTTGCTGAGCCAGCTTGTTTCTTCTTCTTCTTTCCTCTCGGTTTAGAAGTAGAACCATTTTCAGCATAGTGAATTTGAGAATTGTGACGAAATAATCCTTCTGCTACTTGAAGTTCTGTCAGTAGTTCCCCTAATGAATAAATCCTTTTATTCATATTATAGTTCAGGCGGAACTGCTCAAAACTTCTAGGTAGCGTTTGGAGGATCATATCGATCTGGGTTTCCCCATCAATTTCTCCTCCAAGGATCTGTATCTCGTTCAGATAAGCCATCATCTTTAGGATATGATCCCTAACAGGAGTACCCTCTTGCATGGTGGCAGTCATTATCTTTCTCATGGCTTCTTGCCTAGAAGCCCTATCCTGATGACCAAAGAGTTCCTTGAGATTGTTCATAATATCATATGCTGTTGGTAAATCTTGATGCTGATGTTGCAATACATTTGACATTGAAGCCAAAATGTAACACCGCGCCATCTCATCTGCTTTTACCCATTTCCTATGATATTCAATCTCCTCTTGGGTAGATTCACCAGTAGGTGCTTCAGGGCACTGCTCAGTCAGTACAAATTTATAGCTTTCAGCAGTAAGAACAATGTACAAGTTTCTTTTCCAATCTATGTAATTGTAACGCCCGCCCTCCCTGCTAACCCTAAGGGACGGGGCTACGATACTCTACGTACTTATTACAGCGGAAGACTTAAAATAATTTTCCTTAGATTAATAAAACTTTTCTTTTGTTTGCATATCCGAACTACACTAATATGGTTTCCATAACAGGATAACAAGATAAATAGAAACATAACATCAAGTCACCCATTTAGTACTACAATTTATGAAACCAAAGCGTAATTCTTAAAAGTTCTTAAAGCAGGTTCTTATTTGGTTGCCTAGCCACAGCCACACACATCTCCTTGCCTCTCCTGCTGCTCCTTTAGCACATCCATCTTTTTCCTTTATCTGCGGTACAAGGAAAGTAAGCTGTGAGCACTCATGGCTCAGTAAGTTCCTTTCCTACTCACTAAAACCGAAAATCATCACATGATCAAAGAATATCTCAACATAACATGATCTCAACTAGTCATGGCATAACATATCATACTCTTTAAGCATATCATGCAACATAACAAAATCATATCTAATCATGGCATATCATCTCTTAAAACATAGCATGATACATAACATAATCATGTCTAATCATGGCATATCATAGCATCATCATAAGGTAGCATGGCATATCAAGCTCTTAAAGCATAGCATGATACATAACATAATCATATCTAATCATGGCATATCATAAATCATAGCATCATCATAAGGTAGCATGACATATCAAGCTCTTAAAGCATAGCATGATACATAACATAATCATATCTAATCATGGCATATCATAAATCATAGCATCATCACAACATGATCATAAGGTATATGCAATATGATTTTGAAAACATGTATCCGAAAAACATGTGTATGTCTCATGATCTTTAAAACCATTTCTTCTTACATATATACTTGAACATAATATCAACATATTCAAGGCCCCGGCTTAGTACCACATACATACATAATGCGCGCATCCTAAGTAGATCCAAGGTAGCTAGTCTTGATCCTACTAGGAAACTAGGCCCGTAGCTCGACCTAGGGGCACGTAAGGAGCCCACCCTTTACTAGGCCCGTAATTCGACCTAGGGGCGCATAAGGAGCCCACCCTTTTGGTACAAGCCATTCAAAGTAAAATACATGTCATACTTATACATATCATACGTCATACAAGCATGCATCACTTAGGCATACATCATATAAAAGTATGCATCACTTAGGCATACATCATGTCATAAAAGTATGCATCACTTAGGCATACATCATATAAAAGTATGCATCACTTAGGCATACATCATGTCATAAAAGTATGCATCACTTAGGCATACATCATATAAAAGTATGCATCACTTAGGCATACATCATATTAACATGCATATCATAAAAGCATACATATTTTAAGCACATAGCATATCATCAAAGTATGCATATTTCCTTCCACATAGCATATCATAAAAAAACATGCATATTCTAAGCATATAGCATATCATCAAGCATGCATATTCTAAGCACATAACATACCATCAAAGCATGCATATTTCTAAACACATATCGTATCATAAAAACATGTATATTCTAAGCATATAGCATATCATCAAGCATGCATATTCTAAGCACATAACATATCATCAAAGCATGCATATTTCTAAACACATATCATATCATAAAAACATGCATATTTTAAGCACATAACATATCATCAAAGCATGCATATTTCTAAGCACATATCATATCATGAAAAGTAGAAATCACAAGCATACATGTTTAAGAATAAGGGTGTATCATGTAATTATACTATCATAAGAAATATGGTAACATAGTTAGCTTGGGTTCTAAGCTTCCTAATCTCTTGGGTTCTTATCATGGCCAAACCCCCTTAGATCTCAATTTAGGTAAAAACAACCTCCAAGCATGTGGAACCTAAATTATCATTACATAAATTTCATAGGAAGCATTATAAGTATGATTTACTTGGTTTCTAAGTTCTCCAAGTCCCTAAACTTCATGTGGCCGAACCCTATCAGGTGTGAAACAAGGTCCCAAATGTCATGAAAGCATGGAAACCTTAAACCACATTTATAGCATTTTTTTCCAAGTAACATAGTAAGCATATTGAGCTAGTTCCTAAGTCCTTCAAGCCCTTAACATATGTCATGATCAAACTTTTAACAAGTGTTCATTAGGGCTAAAAACAAATATACAATCATGTGAACTTGAACTAACATCATGTATAAATTCATAACAAGACATTATACAATATGTATGGCCGAAACTTATCCTAGCCTCAATTAGGTCATTAAACAGCATATAGCATAGGAACTTTGTCTTTCTACTTATCATATTTCATGTAGAGTGACATAAGAATATTTAATTTTTGTTCTAGGGTTTCTAGGGCCTCTATCCCTTCATGTCCGAAACATACAATGGTCCATTTAGGTCATGGAAAAATTGTACAAGCATGTGACACAATCAACACATTATCATATTTCCATAAGAAGCATTTTTAACACCTTTGGTTTCATTTCTAAGGCCTCTAGGTCCTTTAAACCCTACTTGGCTGAAACTCAACAGTATATAAACTTGCTTCAAATAGCCTAAAAGCATAAGAAATCATACAAGTTTCATAGCATGTATAAAGACAAGCATAATAAACATACATGTGAATTGTGTCTTAGGCTTCCTAGGTTTCTTTCCCTTTTTATTTTATTTTTCCTCATGGCCGAAACCTACCAATCTTTAAACTAGGTTTTAAGTGGCCTAAAGCATGGAAAACCTAAGTAAGTTTCATGGCAAAAATTACTAAGAACATCATATACAAAGTGGGTTCATAAACAAGCTAGGACCCTTGTGATCTTACATGTCATATATCATGTAACAAATTTTCTATACCCCAATTAAACATGAGAGCATTAAACAACTTTCATATCATGATATCACAGAGGTCTTGAGCATATTAGAATTTTGTTCAAGTTTTTCTAAACTATCCATCTTATCATGGCCGAAAATCTAAAATAAGAGTTCATGAATTTCTAACAATGTTCAACATGCAATTCTTTAAGAGAACTCTATATTCTATCATACAAACATGGTTACTTAAATTTAAAGGTCTTCCTAACCCTAAGCCCTTTTTCTTGGCCGAAACATATAAATGGATTTCTTTTGGTTCCAAGTAACTTTCAAGCAAGAAAACCAATAAAAGACCCTTAGTAGTTTATGGAGGGAATCTTGTACTAGTTTGGTTACACCATGTTTTCCCTAACCTCCTTAAAATATTTTTGGCCGAAATTCTAGGGTTAGGCACTCCTCTGATCAAGCATCAATTAGGTATAAAAACATGAAGAAAATCCTTCCTACATAGCATAGAAAACATATCATAAAATAAAGACTTGTTTAAACCTTCCTAGATTTGAAAACCCTTTCTTTAGCCGAATTTTCTAAAATTCTTTCCTAGGTTTTCTAATCCTCATAAAATCCGAAAATCATATAAAAAGCCTTGTACCACAGGTGAGGGGAAGCTTACATCCTTTTCGCTTGTGGATCTAAAGTATGGTGATGGAAGAAGTAGCCTCTTCTTCTAGTTCCTTTCCCTTGATTCCCTTGCTAAGTCCTCCTTGTATCTTAGGCTTTCTTAGGGGAAAAAACCTTGGCTTTGGGGCCGAAGATGGAGGAGAGGGGACTGATGGTTTCGGTGAGGGAGAGGAAGAATGAGAGAAAATGAGAGAAAAATAAACTTCTCTTTTCTTGCTCCCTTTTATGTTAAGGGGGAAGAGGTAGCAAGATTGATTTTTGCTTTCCTTCTCCCTTAACCCATTTTCTATTTTTCTTTCATTTATTTTATTTTCTAATTTATTCTCATCATTCATGATGAAATAAGGGGGAATGAATCCCCTTAATTCTTCATTTAAGGTCACGGCAAGAGAGGGAAAAGAGAGAGGAAGGGAGGAAGGCAAGTTGCCTTTCTCTTGCTCTTTTCTTGCTTTCTCTTCTTAGATCTTTACTCCTATCTTTATCATGCATTCCCTTTCCTTGCTATCAATATCTTCTCTCTATCCCAATTGGTTTCTACTAATTAATTCTATAAATTATAGTATAAGAGGTTCAAGGTTCAATCCTTGACCATTCCCTATTTTTATTTCTTTTTATTTATTTTTGGTTCAACATTCCACTAATATTTTTCTAAGGCAATTTCATCATTCTCATATTTATCTTAAAAGCTTAGTGGGTGTTACAGTAATTAGGTCCAGTAAGTCTATTCTGTTGAAGTATGATGGATAGTGGGTTGAAAGTCATCCTAAGAATCACAAATAACTTTTGGTCAGAACTCTAAATTTAGAATAATATTGATTCCTCAAACAATACTATTTTAAATCAACCAACACCTCAAAACACCGTGAATTTTGTATGCCACGTTAGTGTGGACGTATACAAATTCAACATTTGTAAAAGGAGGATTTTAACCCATTAATTTTATTATCTTGTCAACCTAACTTTTTGACAAATAAAATTAATAGTTAGTATCATTTGGTCACACAAATAATAGCAGTGACTCCGATGGGGAGGATACTATTAGATGTGTCTAAGTGTATACCATTACTTGACACTAAGTCCATTAATAAGATTATGCCCCTTCCGTTGGGGAAGATCACACGCTCTTAATTAACTTCCTATAGTCATCCAAAAATGGAAGTCTGATCTAGTGATCCGCAAACAAGCTCATCCGTTATGGAGGAAGGCACTCAGAGCCAACGCGCAAGCTTGTTTGCATCACTTACAAACTAGTAATGGAGACCATGGGATTTACTTAAAATTCCCTCTCTCACTTAGTTATTTATAAATGAGGAATTTTAACTATGCTAGCCTACTAAAACTTGTAAACTAACATGCACACACAACATAATATAAAAGCAATAAATGAAAATTTAATTTTCAACTATTATGGCTTTTATCTCTAATTTTTCTTCCGTGTGTTGTCATCCCAAGCTGCTGCCATATTTGGCCACCGCCACCGGGTCTAGCTGTCGCATCAATCTTGCTCCTAGTTCCGCTGCGCCTCTGGTCCTTAGAAGGTTCCACGCTTTGCAAGAATCGATCCGCGACATAAATAGAATTTTACATTTTTGATCCTATATTCTATAAAAGGAATGTACATGTATCTAGATCAAAAATAAAATCCTATTAAAACTAAATACAGCTCCTGCTGTATTTTAATACAATCATGCATACACAGATAAATGCCTTGACATGTCCAAGGGTCCAATCACACACATAATAACTAAAAGCCATAATAGTTGGATCCTGCATCCACAAAGTTAGCACATCCTACTATTAACCTGCCTAAATTATGTATGACATGTGCATAATTAACCTAATACCAAATACACAGAGGCAAAACCCTAGCTCTGATACCAATTGTTGGTTGCTACTCGGAAAGCCTAGAGGTTCCACTGTACAAAAATTTTGTACAAAGGTCTGAACCTTTTCCTAGCTACCATGTGTTCTTTTAAATTAAATTTTGGATCGCCTGCGGAACTTAACACGTTTGATCCAAAACTTTATCTATTTGTTCTTTTAGGTTTTGACTTGGATCTCCTGCGAAACTTAACACGTTCGACCCAAATCACCTTAAGTTATTAATTCCATTAAATATTAATTTCCATAATTGGTTCCCAGTACTGACGTGGCGAGGTACACGACCTTCTTGGATATGGGAGCAACCACCACCGACTAGACAAAACCTTTTATAGAAATCTAATATTTAATTTCCTAAAATAACTTTAGGTTAACCAAAAAGAACAATCAAATCACAAGGAAAAGAAAAAACAAAAGAACACAACATCGAAAAACATATTCGAAATTCTAGAACCTAAGCCTCTTGTATTTAGTATTATTTCCATAAATAACTAGTATGATGCGGAAAGAAAAATTACTAGTTATACCTTGTAGAAAAACCTCTTGATCTTCTACCGTATTCCTCTTCTAACCTCGGACGTTGTGTGGGAAACGATCTTCCGAGATGAGAAACCACCAACCACCTTCTTCTCCTCCTAGCTAGGTTCGGCCACAAAGAAAGAAGCTTCACCAAGGAAGAAAATCAAAACACTAACCAAGCTCCAAGAGATGCTCGCTTCCTCTCCTTCTTCTTCTTCTTCTTCTCCAAGTAGTATCCGGCCACCACAAGAGCTCCAAGGAAAGAGAGGGGTTCGGCCACCACAAGAGGAAGAGAGGGAAAGGATGGCCGGCCACACCAAGGAACAAAAGAGGGAGAGAAAATAATAGAGGTTGTGTCTCATGAAGGCACCCCTATCTCTTCTTTTATATTCCTTGGCCTAGGCAAATTAGGAAATTTAATTACAATAAAATTTCCTTAATTTCCTTGACATGATTTAATTGAGAAAAATAAAATAAAATTTCCCAAATTAAACTCTAATGGCTGGCCACATCAAGAGGAAATAAATTAGACAAGTTTTAATTAACAAATTAAAACTTCCTAATTTGTTTCCGGAAATTTTAAAAATAAAATTTTTCTTTAAAAATCTCTTCATGGTTGATAAAAGGAAATTTCTATAATTTTAATTTTATCAACATGCGGATAATTTTAAAGAGAAAATAAAATATCTCATCAATCTACAAATAAGGAAAGAGATCTAATCTCTTTCTTTAATCTTTTGTAGATCTTTTACAAGAGAAATATTTTAATTTTAATTCTCTTTAATAAATTATTTATTCCACATAATAAAAATTAAAATTAAAATTCCTTTTTAATTTAATTTGGCCGACCCCCACTAGCTTGGGTTCAAGCTAGGGCCGGCCACCCCAATTTATACCTAGGCCGGCCCTAGCTCCCCCTTTGGGTGGGTATAGAAGGTGGGTATAGGTGGGTATAGTACTCTATAAATAAGAGGCTATGATAGGGACTGAGAGGAGGAATTGATTTTGGTCTCCCGATAAAATTAAGCATCCCATGTTCGCCCCGAACACACAACTTAATTTTATCAATAATAATTCATTCCACTAGAGAACTATTATTGAACTACCGCACCAATCCCAAATTACATTTTTGGGCTCCTTCTTATTATGAGTGTGTTAGTCTCCCTGTGTTTAAGATATCGAATGTCCACTAATTAAGTGAGTTACTGACAACTCATTTAATTAATATCTAAATCCAAGAGTAGTACCACTCAACCTTATTGTCATGTCGGACTAGGTCCACCTGCAGGGTTTAACATGACAATCCTTATGAGCTCCTCTTGGGGACATTATCAACCTAGTATCTCTAGGACATAGTTTCCTACTATAATCAACAACACACACTATAAGTGATATCATTTCCCAACTTATCGGGCTTATTGATTCATCGAACTAAATCTCACCCATTGATAAATTAAAGAAATAAATATCAAATATATATGATTGTTATTATATTAGGATTAAGAGTACACACTTCCATAATAACCGAGGTCTTTGTTCCTTTATAAAGTTAGTATAAAAGAAACGACCTCAAATGGTCCTACTCAATACACTCTGAGTGTACTAGTGTAATTATATAGTCAAGATAAACTAATACCTAATTACACTACGACCTTCTAATGGTTTGTTCCTTTCCATTTTGGTCGTGAGCTACTGTTTATAATTTATAAGGTACTGATAACATCATCTTCCGCATGTGACACCACATACTATGTTATTTACAATATAAATTAAATGAACAACTACAAACAAATGTAGACAATTTGACCAAATGTGATTCTTTATACATAATGAATGTTTACAAAGCTTAGGCTTTCAGTATACACTCCAACAATATGCATCTTCTCACACTTTGTTTAAAGCTTTTGAATTCGGTAAAATTTTTCCAGTCGTTTCTGTCACATTTTCAGAATACTAAGAGTACAATACCAATTTTCCATCAAATAATGGTTGTTTTTCTTTTTCAAGAGGGCACTACAAACTACTTCAAAGGCTTAATGTTGATATTCTGCTACTTTATTGTTGCTGCAAGCTTCTTTTTTCACACAGACCCCGTCGACAGTGAGTGCAAGGAAACTCTTGGCATACACTTCATGATTCCAATCTTTCTAGTTATATAACATGATTCAGTTTTTTGTACGAGTTGAAAATAGTATAACAAAATATTTCAATACCAAAGGAGAATGTTCCAACTAAACCAAGAATAACACTCTACCCTAGGTGCGAGTATAGAAGCCGATTGATGTATAGGAAAGGAAAAGAAAGTCTCATTGAGTCTAAAATTAAGATCACAGATATAGACATTGAACTTGTATTCTAAGGGTATCAGACTAAAAGTGGCACATAAATGAACAAAGATCATTTTCGTTCTATCTTCCATCCAAATATTCAAATCCTTAAAGAACATATCTAAAAGATAGTAAAGTGGTGAAAAAAATAAGGAAAAAGTATGGATAGAATTATGATATTTCTCCCATAGCTTCCCTTCTTCCTGTTAACAATCAATATTTTTCATGAGGTATGCTCCATTTTTTTCTTTTTTTTGTTGCATATGGAGTAGACAATGTCGACGTACCTTCAAGCGTCGTGCGAGCTAGTTGGAGTGCAAGATATTAGCCAACTTGGATTGCCCATAAGCCATCATATCGTTATATCTGAAGAACAACACCATCAATTATTGTTATCAAGAATATCTTCTTCTTTCTTTTTTTTTGTTGCCAAATTGATGATAGAATAACTTACGCTTTCTTGTCATTGAGTTTGTCGAACTTGATTCCTTTACTATAAGGCCCAACGTGAGCGACTGCGGATAGATTCACAATGTGGCTCTCAATTCTTGTCTTTTCCGTAGTGGTTTTCAGTTTCTCAAGTAGAAGATTTGTCAGCAGGAAGTGACCTGAGATTAGAAGGAACACGTTAAACTCATAATCCTGATGAAGATCTGAATGATAATGCTAAGTAAAAAAAAATAAAAATACCGAGATGATTCGTCGCAAACTGCATCTCTACTCCATCCTCTGAGAGCTTGAATGGGCAGTACATCACACCAGCGTTGTTTCTGAAAATGAATCAAAGATATAAACTTCAAGATGAACCATGAGAGCACTCGACCATGAGAAGCTATGATGTTATTTTACTTACATCAAGATGTTGAGAGGGAGATTCATGGCGAGGAATTTCTCGGCGAAGGCTCGGACAGATTTGAGCGAGCTGAGCTCAATCTAGATGATGTCAATTCTAGCAGATGGAATGTTGTTCAGGATGTTCTGCTTCACGGCATTGACAGCTTCCAAGTTCCTTACACCGATGATGACATGGGCTCCTCTCAGGGCCAACACCCTTGTAGTCTCTGCTCCGATCCCACTGCTTCCACCTGGTCAGCAAAAACAGATCAAACAATGGTTTAATTTGCGAACAAAGATTATTTTTGTATGACATCAGTACTGAAGAATCAAATTTTTCGGGCTAATGATTAACTATCTTCCTTTAGTTAGAAGACAAATTGTAGCTTGAGCATAAGAGAAAAAATAGGCGAGAATACACATTTCACTCTGGAACTATCAAGTTAATCTAGAAACAATTTAGGGAAGAGGTACTTTGTGGATAAAGATCCAATTTTTAGGGCCAATCAACTTTCTTTTTATTACTTCGAAGATAAATTTTACAATTAGGATGAGGAAAATGAGGGGAAATAAGTCAGAGAAGAAAAGAAACAGCTCTTTGAAGCAAATAGCACACATCTCCGACTATTAAGTACCACTTTTAAGCTAGAAATGACGGACTATACGGATTTAGAGCAGACTTAACTGTGAAAGTAGACAAAGTGGGAGGAAATGAAGAGAAAGGTACCGGTGACGATGACGGTGAGACGAGAGGCATCGATGCCCTCTGTGACCTGCTCGGCGGTGTTGCCGGATCCAAATCCGCTAGGTCCTTTGATGCCGGTGGCTTCCCTCCAGTACCCCATAGCTTCTCTCTCAGCAAAGCAGCAGAAGAGAGAGAGAGATGAGAGAGAGGATAAGAGAAATCCGATGAAGGAGGAGGAGGAACGAGGTGATGCTATTTGTAGTGGCCTTTGCCTGGCTTGCTCGGTAATGGAGTTCGTGAAGGGTCGATATCGGGTCCGTGCGATGCTTCCGTGCCAAGCATTCACGATAGTGCCAAAGTTGACCTGACGGGGTAAAGGAAGAACAACGCCTGGGTCAACACGACGACATTGTCTGGATTTAAGAATGAAAATGGGGCGATTAGGGCATTTGCTATTTGACGAAGAGGTGAAAGAATAAGGTGAGGAAATTTTTCCCACGGTCTTGACGGAGAGGAGTACGGAGGGGAGGTTCACAGAGAGGGGTTCGTCAGAGAGGGGTTTGCCGGAGAGAAGTTGGACGGAGAGGGCGTGAGAGAAGTTGGATGGAGAAGGTGAGAGATGAGAAGTTGTGAGAGGGGTTCGGGAGGTTTTCGGAAGATAGGTGTGGGTGGTGAAACATAAGGGTTTTTCTACTCCTTACTTGATCCAACGGTTTGTATCATTCTAGATTTAATTTAGATGAGAACTTGACAATAGACAACACTAAAAAAATGGTAATAGACAACGCTTTTCAATAAGCGTTGTCGTTGACCCATAAAAATCACTAATAGACAACGATTTTTAAAAAAGCGTTGTCTATTAGTAAGAAAATAAAGAAATAGACAACGCTTTTCACTAAAAGCGTTGTTAAAGAAAGAACGACAATGCTTTTTAAAAAAAGTGTTGTCTTTTAAGTGTTGTAAAAGCCCAATTTTGTTGTAGTGTTCACCTGGATCTGACTAGTATCTGCTCGTCATGCTCAAAGCATACGAGACATCAGGTCGAGTACATAGCATGACGTACATGATAGATCCTATGGCTGAGGCATAAGGGATCTGATCCATGCGGTCTCTCTCCTCTCTAGAAGAGGGACCTTGAGTCTTCGAAAGACTCACGCCATGTGACATCGGCAGAAATCCCTTCTTGGAGTTCTGCATGGCAAACCGAAGGAGTACCTTGTCAATATATGTACTCTGACTTAGGCCAAGCAATCTCTTAGATCTATCTCTATAGATCTGTATCCCTAGAATACGGGATGCCTCACCTAAGTCCTTCATTGAGAAGTAACTCCCTAGCCAGGTCTTGACAGACTGAAGCAAAGGGATGTCCTTCCCAATGAGTAGTATGTCATCCACATACAATATGAGGAAGACAACTATATCCCCTATAACCTTCTTGTAGACACAAGGCTCATCTTCATTCTTGATGAAACCAAACTGTTTGATTGCATCATCGAATCAAAGATTCCAGCTCCGAGAAGCTTGCTTTAGTCCATAAATGGACCTATGCAGCTTGCATACTCTGCTAGTATGCTGTGGATCTACAAAACCCCCAGGTTGTGTCATGTACACATCCTCGAGCAGGTTTCCATTCAGAAATGCGGTTTTGACATCCATCTGTCATATCTCATAGTCATGGTATGCTACAATAGCAAGCATGATCCGAATGGACTTAAACATCGCTACTGGAGAAAAGATTTCATCATAGTCAATACCATGAATCTGCTTGAAACCTTTAGCTACCAAGCAACCCTTATAGATAACTCCATCCATGTCAGTCTTTCTCTTAAAGATCCACTTACACCCAATGGGTTTTACCCCTTCAGGTGGATCAACCAAAGTCCATACTTGGTTGGTGTACATGGATTCCATCTTGGATCTCATGGCCTTTAGCCATTTCTCGGAATCTGGTCTCATCACAGCTTCCTGATAGGTGGTAGGCTCATCCTCTATGAGCACAACGTCATCATGGTCAGACAAGAGAAATGAGTATCTCTCAGGCTGACAACGTACCCTATCAGACCTGCGAAGTGGTATGTCTACTTGAATTGGTTGTTGTTCCTAAACTCTTTATGGAACAACATCATCCACAACACTTTGTGGTTCCAGTTCAACTTCCATCGAGGCTTCAGTGCTATGGTTCGCATCTTGAACTTCTTCAAGATCGAACGTACTCCCACTAGTCTTTCTAGAAACAAAGTCCCTTTCTAGAAAGACCCCAGTTTTTGCCACAACTACCTTGTGCTGACTGGGAATGTAGAAGTAATATCCCTTAATTTCCTTGGGATAGCCAATAAAGTAGCACATGTCGGATTTGGGTCCTAACTTGTCTGAGATTTGACGTCGAACATAAGTCTCACAACCCCAAATCCTCATGAAAGACACATGGGCATCTCTCCCAGTCCATATCCTATATGGTGTCTTTATCACGACCTTGTATGGAACTCGGTTGAGTATAAAAGCTGCCGTGTCTAGAGCATAACCCCAAAGGAATGTCGGAAGATCTGTGTGACTCTTCATAGATCGTACCATATCTAATAGAGTATGATTCCTCATTTCGGATACACCATTCCACTGTGGTGTTCAGGAGGAGTGAGTTGGGATAGAATCCCACACTCAGCTAGGTAGTCACGAAACTCATGGCTAAGGTATTCTCCACCTCGATCTGATCGAAGTATCTTAATACTCTTGCCAAGCTGGTTCTGTACTTCATTCTTGAATTCTTTAAACTTTTCAAAGGATTCAGACTTATGTGTCATCAAGTACACATAACCATATCTACTGAAGTCATCAGTAAATGTGATGAAGTACCTATAACCGCCTCTAGCAGCGACATTGAAAGGGCCACATACATCACTATGTAAGAGTCCTAACAAATCAATCGCTCTTTCGCTGTGCCCACTAAAAGAAGTCTTGGTCATTTTTCCTAGTAGGCATGACTCGTACGTCTCATAAGATTCAAAATCAAATGAGTCCAGCAAACCATCCTTATGGAGCTGGGATAAGCGCTTGTCATTTATATGACCTAAGCGACAGTGCCAGAGATAGGTTTGGTTCAGGTCATTTGACTTGAACCTCTTGGTATTTATGTTATAGATAGGGCTTTCAAGGTCTAGAATGTAGAGTCCGTTCATCAGAGGTGCACTACAATAGAACATATCTTTTAAATAAACTGAACAACATTTGTCCTTTATTATAAAAGAGAAACCTTTTTTGTCCAAACAAGAAACTGAAATTATGTTCTTAGTTAATGCAGACACATAACAACAATCATCCAACTCTAATACAAGCCCAGAGGGCAGAGATAGAAAAAAAGTCCCTACAGCAACAGCAGCAACTCGTGCTCCATTGCCTATGCGTAGGTCCACCTCGCCCTTCGACAATGCCCTGCTATTTCTTAGCGCATGCACATTAGTACAAATGTGAGATGCACATCCGGTATCTAATACCCATGATGAAGAAATAGATAGATTGACTTCTATAACATATATACCTGAAGTGGAAGTCTCACTTCACTTCTTCTTAAGATCTTCCAGGTACACCTTGCAGTTCCTCTTCCAGTGCCCGGTCTGACCACAGTGGAAGCAGGTAGCATCCTTGGTGACCCCTCCTTTAGGCTTCAATGTCTTGCTTTTTTCCTTTGGCTTGGGACTTTCCCTTACCAAATGAATGAAGTTGACTATAACTTTCGGGCAAGGAGTGCAAGATCAAGTCAGTAGTCAGCTCTTGATCAAATGGGAATCCCAATCTCTATAGGTTCTCTATGTACCCAAGCATCTTGAGCACATGTGGACCTACAGGAGTCCCAGCTTGCATTTTACATTGAAACAGTGCCTTAGAGATCTCAAATATCTCGTGCCATGCTTGTCCTTGATACAGTTGACGAAGATGTTCAACCATATCGTAAGCAGTCATTAACTCATGTTGCTTCTGAAGCTCAGAGTTCATGCTCGCGAGCATGAGACAGGATACATCTAATGCAGTGGCAGGAGGTGCCTCCGGCATGGGCTGCTCCAGAACGTACAGTTTACGTTCTTAAGTGAGAACATTTCTCAAATTCCTATACCAGTCCAGGAAATTTGCTCCATTGAGCTTGCCCTTCTTAAGGACAGAACGCAGAGAGAAGTTGTTCGTGTTTGACGTCATGACAATTCTACAACAGAAAAATGCAGAAAATAAATATTATATTCTTTTAAATCATTTAATTAGACCTTTAACTAAATGATGCTCCCATTGAATTCTATAATTCATGTGGGATAAGATCCACATCATACTAACCCTTGAGTTAGCTTTGGCTAATACGCCCAAGATTTAGTACGATCAGTAGGTAACAATTTACCAATTACATCTCTATGCAACTCTTGTTTATAGGATCATTATCCGCAGTTATATTAAAACTTGAATTAGCTTTGGCTAATACGCCCAAGAATTAATATAAATGTGATTTATGTCCTATCTTTCCAACCATTGGAAGAATGCCTATAGTTGTACTCGATCCAACCGAGTTAACTAGGAATACTCAATCTAATTGAGTTTGTATTCACCCATGCATTGATAAGCGGGACTAAGATTGTCCCTCCATACCCTACCAAGATAATATGTGTTGCTCTGCTTTGGCAGATTCAACAACACATGTGATCGAGGTAGTGATAGGTATCACGACACGGTAGACATTAGAGTTGACGTGATTTAGATCTAATCTAATCGTCGATGTGTATCAAATACGCGATAGATCTAATCTAATCGAAAGGGTGCATCTTGTACACGATTTAGATCTAATCTAATCGTTAGACACTAATTAATTACTAATCATGCATCACATACACACAAGCAATTAATTAAATTAATTTGTAATTAGTCATGGCCCTACTACGATCTTCTCAAGCCAATGAGAAGATCGGATGGTCAACCTAGGGTCAACAGCTTCTCAAGCTCCTCCCTTTGACCACCTTGTGTTGCTTGCGCCCTCCTTGTAACTCCGTCTCGAGTGGACCTTCCACGGCTCCAATTTTGTACATTACAATTTTGAATCTCGAGTTACATTCTAGTCTAAACTAATTTACAACAAGAATAAATAGAGAAAGGCGCGACGCGTAGGTCGCGTATCAAAAATACATCACACACAATCACATGACGGCACGCAGGCCGTATTATGAATTACAACACAAAATATACCAATCCAATTGGGTCTTTTTGTGCCATGACTATCACAAATTATACATAATTCTAAATTATGTATTTTCTATAATTTTCTGTAATTTTAATACCAATTTTTATAATTTTTACGAGTAAAAATTCCCGGTGGTCCCGTTTAGCGATTTTCGGGCGCAATCGCGGAACGAATCCCCTTGCGGGGCCAGGGGCAACGCCCCTACCCGTGATCTAACCATCGCGAGGGCTCCTTAGCGATCCTATAGTACCTTAACCCGCTCTCCCAAAAAGGTTTGGGGTGAAACCTTACCGTTTCAAAAAAATCTTCTCGGTAGTCGAAGCCTACAAGTGTCGAAACACTTGTGCTTCGCTTCTACGAGAAAATTACTCATAAAAATCCATTAAAACTTAAATTTACAGAAAATCACAGAAGCTATATTTTTCATAAAAATCAAAAATAAACTCGTACAAGTCTTCGCACGTGGCTCTGATACCACTGTTGGATTTTTCAGGCCGCGAAAACCGCTTTTTCGCGTCGCGGAAACCCCGAAACCCCGCCACCGGATCCGTGCAAAGAATAAAACTTTCGAAAATTACGAGTACGAGTTTACTAACCTATATATCTACACTAGAACTATATGTTAAAGAGATTTACCCTTGATGCGCGCCCTTCGCGAATCCCGCTTGTCCAAGGTGCCGGATCTCGAGAGTGTCAAAGTAGACACTCCTCTAGAAGTATCCACACAAACAAGTAGGTGGAGAAAAACCACACAAAAGGTGTGCTAGCACCTTTGGATGGTTCGGCCAAGATAGGAGGAGAGGGAGAGAAGGAAGAGCTTGAGGAGGAAGAAGAAAAGAGAGATACACACACAAAATGAAAACTCCTCCTCTATTGCCTTGATGTGGCCGACCACATTAGGAGGTGTACCCCCCCTTCACATTAATCACAATTAATGTGGAGGCTATTAAAGTGAAGAATTGTAACCTCCATGAGGTGGCATCTCACTTAAGTAACCATGATAATGTGGAGCATCATCATTGGTCCACATCTTGCCAACTCACTAATGATGTGGCATAAAGTCAAGTAAAACTTGACTCTTCCTCTTCCTCTCAAGTCAAGTCAAACTTGACTTAATCTCTCTCATGGTTGATCTAATCCAACCATTTAATTCAAGTCAATTTAATATAATGAATATAATTCATTTAATTAAATTGATTCAATGAATCATAATCTAAATTAGACTCATTGAACACATGAATCAACTTGAGTCCAACTCAATTAGCCCAATTAGGATTACTCTTAATCCAATTTGATTCATCAAATGAATCTAATCCTCTTGGTTCATCATATGAACCTAATCTCCATCTAATTGTCCTTAGTGTGTGACCCTATAGGTTCTTGTAACGTTGGCAATGCCCCTAAACCCATTTAGGAGCATAAGTAATGAGCGATATCTAGCAACACATCATTACTACCCAAGTTACAAGAATGTTGAGATCCAACATCACCTTGTGACTACTAATTATGACTCCTCACAATATATGACATTGTCCTTCTATCCTAGACATCTAGATTGATCAATATGAGGCATAGACTGTGTCATCCTCTAATCAATCCTAATCTTGAACTCCAAGTAGACTCACTAAATCAAATGAGCTCAATATCTCATATTGACTCATTTGGGCATGGCCATGCACTTCGTGGTCTCACTCTATCAAGAATATCGATGTCGCTCCCGTCATATAAGAGGGATAGATCCCATCTACATCACTCACATCCCTCTGCATAATTCGTTACATACCCAGTAATCGCCTTTATAGTCCACCCAGTTAACGGTGACGTTTAACGAAACCAAAGTACATAACTCCTTATGTAGGGAACCATGGTGACTTCAGGTCTAAGGACTAGTAGTCATACTAATAGCCACATGAGAAAGTATATGACACTCATATAACGATCCATGATACTTTCTCATGGCGGGTCATTCAGTATACATTCTCCAATGCATACCCATGTGTCAACTTGATATCTCTATATCCATGACTTATGAGATCAAGTCATCAAGTTGATCTACATGCTAGTCTTATTGTATTAACATTGTCCCTGAATGTTAATACTCGACTAGGAATGATTAAGAGTAGTGTTCCCTATATCATCTCACTATCGGTTCAACTAACCAATTGATATAGGTGAGAACCTTCTACTCAAGAACGCTATTATACTTAGTTTATTTGGCACCAATACAAGTAAGTATAATAACCAAAACAAATGCCTTTATTTATATAAGAATATGATACAACAAGTCCATAATACAATCATCAAATGATTGGCTCTAGGGCTCTAACTAACACTTCTAGATATACTTTGAAGTTCCTCTTCCAGTGCCCGGTCTGACCGCAGTGGAAGCAGGTAGCATCCTTGGCAACCCCTCCTTTAGGTTTCATTATCTTGCCTTTGCCCTTGGCTTGGGACTTTCCCTTACGTTTAGGCTTGTCCTTGCCTTTATGCCTTTGCACCATTAAAATGGAGTTGGGCTTTACCTTCTTAAGGTTGAGCTCAGCAGTTCTCAACATGCTTAGTAGCTCAGGCAGTGGCTTGTCAATTTCGTTCATGTTGTAATTCATGACAAATTGACTGTAGCTCTCTGGCAAGGATTGCAAGATCAAGTCAGTGTCCAGTTCTGGGCCAAGTGGGAATCCCAACCTCTGTAGGTTCTCTATGTACCCAATCATCTTGAGCACATATGGACCTATGGGAGTCCCATCTTGCATCTTACACTGAAACAATCCCTTGGAGATCTCGATTCTCTCACGCCTTGCTTGTCCTTGATATAGTTGGCAAAGATGTTCAACCATATCATAAGCAGACATCAGCTCGTGTTGCTTCTGAAGCTCAGAGTTCATGGTCGCGAGAATGAGGCATGACACATCTAATGCATCATCTTGATGCTTCTTATAAGCATCTCGGTCAGCTCGCGTGGCAGTGGTAGGAGGTGCCTCACGAATGGGCTACTCCAGGACGTACAATTTCCTTTCTTATGTGAGAACAATTCTCATATTCCTGTACCAGTCCAGGAAATTAGCTCCATTGAGCTTGTCCTTGTCAAGGACAGAACGTAGGGAGAAAGTGTTCATGTTTGTCGACATGGCAATCTACAACATAAATAATGTAGAAAGTAAATATCATATTCCATCTATCATTTAATTAGACCGATGCTCCCACTAAATTATATAGCTTTTTATAGAATCAAGTCATGGATGTGGTCAAACCACACTACTAGATTCATACCAATTAGCTATAATTCTCATGGGACAAGATCCACATCATACTATGCCTTGAGTTAGCTTTGGCTAAATCGCCCAAGACTTAGTATGATCGGTAGATAACTAGTTATCAATTACATCTATATGCAACTCTTGTTTATAGGATCAAAATCCTCATTTATAAAAAAACTTGAGTTAGCTTTGGCTAAATCGCCCAAGATTTAGTATAAATGTGATCTTTATCCTATTTTCTAACCGTTGGAAAATGCCTATAGTTATACCCGATCAAATAGAGTTAACTAGGTATACTCAATCTAATTGAGTTTGTACTCACCCAAGCTTTGATAGGCGGGACCAAGATTGTCCCTCCGCACCCTACCAAGAT
This sequence comes from Zingiber officinale, assembly GCF_018446385.1. Lineage (NCBI taxonomy): Eukaryota > Viridiplantae > Streptophyta > Magnoliopsida > Zingiberales > Zingiberaceae > Zingiber > Zingiber officinale. The sequence continues at coordinate 69,237,026 of NC_056007.1, read as the reverse complement.
AATATGCGTTGCTATGCTTTGGCAGATTCAACAACAACAAATGATCGAGGTAGTGATGGGTATCAAAACATGGTAGGCATTTCGAGTTGACTTAATTAAGATCTAATCTAATCGTTAATGTGTATCATATACGCATCAAGGCAATAATTACCCTACAATAGCATGCATCACATAAACACAAAGAAAAATAATGTGACATGGTTATGGCCCTACTACAATCCTCTCTAGCCAAAGAGAAGATCGAATGGTCAACCTAGGGATAACACCTTCTCTAAGGTCTTCATTTGACCACCTTGTGTTGTCGGCTTCCTTCTTGTAACTCCATCTTCAAATGTACATTACAAAAGTGAAACTCGAGTTACATTCGAGTCTAAAACTATTTTACAACAAGAATATTAAAAGAAGGAGGGCACGACACACAGGTCGTGTAATACGATACAACACTCAACCAAATGACGGCTCGCAGGCCGTATTATGAATTACAACACATAATTTCCAATCATATTGGGTCTTTTGGGACATAACCATGAATACATCACACACATATTCAAAATATGCATTTTTCATAAATTTTCATAAATTTACTACTATTCTAACAACCCTCTATGAGCCGCAACTTAGCGGCGGTCTAGTTTGTTGATTTTTTGGTCGAGGTCAAGTAACAACTCCCCTTGCGGGGTTAGGGGCAGCACCCCTATTCACAAAATTAATTTTGTGAGTGTTACATAGACCTTACAGTACCTAAAATCATTTAGATCGCCGATTTGGTCGAGACTAACTCGTTTGCGAAAATTTTCTCTTTGTGGCCGAAACCTCCAAGTGACTATACACTTGTTGTTTTGCCCCCAAGAGAAATATACTCATAAAAATGTTAAAATTTAGTAAATTTATAGAAATTTATAGATCTGCAAATATCCAATAAAATGCAAATAAAACTAGTATATGCTTCGCACGTGGCTCTGATACCACTGTTAGAACTTTCGAGCCGCAAAAACTGCTTTTTGCGTTGCGGAAATCCCGAAGTTCTTGCCACAGATCCGTGCAAAGATGAAAATTTTACATATACTTAGTTTTCTCCTAGATCTACACTAAATCTACATGGTAGAGATTATACCTTTGTAGCGAAGCCCTTCGCTTATCCCGCTCGTCCAAGAGTTGTCGGATCTCGTAGAGTGTTAAGTGAACACTCTTCTACAAGTATCCACACGGACAAAAGGTGGAGAATAACCACTTAGAGTGTGCTAGCACTCTTGGGTGGCTCGAGAATGGAGGAGAGGGAGAGAACAAGAGAATGAGAGGAGGAAGAAGAAGACTTCAATGAGCACACAAAATGCTTAATGCACACCATTAAGTGGCCGACCACCTTATAAGAGGTTATATACCTCCATGTAATACCAAGAGTCATGACTCTTGGTCTCCCTCATGAGGTGGCACACACTTGATGTAGCCTTGATAATGTCGACCATCATCATTGGCCGACCCTATGCCAAGTCACAATGAGGTGACAATTGGTCAAGTAAAACTTGACCCTTCATCTTCCCTCTCAAGTCAATTCAAACTTGACCCATTTATCTCCCATGGTTGATCAAATCTAACCATTGATTCAAGTTAATTTGATTTAATGAATCTCTATTCATTGAATTAAATTCATTTAATGAGTCATAATCAAAATTAGACTTATTGGACACATGAATCAAATTGAGTCTGACTCAATTAGTCTAATTTGGATTACTCTTAATCCAATTTGGTTCATCATATGAACCTAATCCTCTTGGTCCATCATATGAACCTTTTCTCTATCTAATTGCCCTTTGTGTGTGACCTTATAGGTTCTTGTAACGTTGGTAATGCTCCTAAACTAATTTAGAAACATAAGTAATGAGCGGTATCTAGCAATACATCATTACTACCCAAGTTACAAGAATGTTGAGATCCAACATCACCTTTGTGACTACTAATTATGACTCTCACAATATATGACAATGCCCTTCTATCCTTGACATCTAGATTGATTAAATTGAGGCATAGACCATGTCATCCTCTAATCAATCTATATCTTGAACTCCAAGTAGACTCACTCTAAACAAATGAGCTCAATATCTCATATTGACTCATTTGGGCATGACCATGCACTTAGTGGTCTCACTCTATCAAGAATCATGATGTCACTCCCATCATATAGGGGGATAGATCCCATCTACATCACTCACATCCCTCCGCATAATTTGTTACATACCCAGTAATCACCTTTATAGTCCGCCCAGTTACGGGTAACGTTTAATAAAGACAAAGTACGCAACTCCTTATGTAGGGAACCATGGTGACTTCAGGTCCAAGGACTCATAGTCATACTAATAGTCACATGAGAAAGTATATGACACTCAAATAACGATCCATGATACTTTCTCATGGCGGGTCATTCAGTATACATTCTCCAATGCATACCTATGTGTCAACTTGATATCTCTATACCCATGACTTGTGAGATCAAGTCATCTAGTTGACCTACATGCCAGTCTCAGCACATTAACATTGTCCCTGAATGTTAATACTTGACTAGGAATGATTAAGAATAGTGTTCTCTATATTATCTCACTATCGATTCAACCAATCGATTGATATAGATAAGAACCTTCCACTCAAGGACGCTATTATACTTAGTTATTTAACACCAATAAAAGTAAGTATAATAACCATAAAGAAATGCCTTTATAAATATATAGGAATATGATACATCTAGTCCATACAACAATCATCATATGATTGGCTCTAGGGCTCTAACTAACAATTTGGATCAATAGTGTTAAGTTCCGCTTGCGATCCAAGTCTAAACCATTAAGAACAGATAAGTTAAATTTGGAATCAATAATGTTAAGTTCCGTTTGGGATTCCTAATTTAACTTCTAAAGAACACAATAGATTGTTTAGGAAAGGTTCGACACTTGTACAAAATTTTTGTATAGTGGAACCGGTACGATTTTCCTAGGACCAACTAACAATTGGTATCAGAGCTAGGGTTTGCCTCTGTGTGTTTGGTTTTCAAATAGATTATGCACATGTCATACATAATTTAGGTAGGATAATAGTAGGATGTGCTAACTCTGTGGATGCAGGCTCCAACTATTATGACATATAGATATTGTGTGTGATTGGACCCTTGGACATGTCAAGGGCATTTTATTGTGTGTGCATGATTTTAAAATTAAATACAACAGGAGCTGTATTAGCTATTAGAATTTTACAATTTTGTTTCAATCTAGATTACATGTACATTCCTTTATGGAATATAGGATCGATATATATAAAATTCTATTTTTGTCACGGATCGTATCCTTGCGAAGCGTGGTGCTATTGGAGGACTAGAGGCGTAGAAGAAAAGGAAGCTCGATGGACTCGATGACATGGACCCTATGGCGGTGGCTAAAGATGACAACAGCCAGGGTTGGAACACACAAAAGACAGTGATGGAAGAAGCCATAATAGTTGGAAAATTAATTTTCATATTTATTCCTTTTATTTACTGTGATATGCATGTGATGCATGCTAGCATAGGTTAAAATTCCTCACTTTAAAAAACTAAGTGGGAGAGAGATTTTTAAATAAATTCCACGGTCTCCATTACTAGTTTGTAAGTGATGTAACAAGCTTGCGTGTTGGCTCTGATTGCCTCCCTCCACAATGGATGAGTTTGTTGTGGATCACTAGATCAAACTTCCTTTATGGATGGTTATAGGAAATTATTTAGGAACGTGTGATCTTCTCCAACTGAAGGGGCATAATCCTATTTAATGGACTAAGTATCAAGTAATGATATACACTTAGACGCATTCAATAGTATCCTCCCCAATGGAGTCACTGCTATTGTTTTGCGGGACCAAAGGCATACCAACTATTAATTTATCATAAAGCTAGGTGAAACCCTCCTCTTACAAAGGTTTGAATTTGTATACGTCCACACTAACGTGACATGCAAAATTCACGGCGTTTGAGGTAATTTTGTCATAAAGTTAGGTTGACAAAATAAATAGGGTAAAACCTCCTCTTACAAACAAATGAATTTGTATACGTCCACACTAACGTGGCATACAAAATTCATGGCGTTTGAGGTAATTTAAGGATGACAAGATAATTAATGGGTAAGACCCTCCTCTTTCAAATGTTTGATTTTGTATACGTCCACACTAACGTGGCATACAAAATTCACGGTGTTAGAGGTGTTGGTGAATTTAAATGATATTGTTTTGAGGAATCAATATTATTTTAAATTCAAAAGTTTTGACCAAATATTTGATCAAAGGCAGACCAACTATTATTTTTATTTGTCATAAAGTAGGTTGACAAGATAATAAAATTAATGGATAAATCACAAAGATTTTGAGGTGTTGGTCTTGACCAAATATTTTTGTGATTCTTAGGATTTCAAATGTTTGTCAATCCCCTAGCTGTTATACTATAGAATAGACTTAGTAGTCCCAATTATGATTGGAAACAAAACTTGGATATTAAGGTGGGCTGCCCTCTCAGAACTAAGAACAATATAGGTGTATTTTATTCATTAGTTGTAGAAACATGTTTAGTGGTGTTATCTACCGGTACCTGGTGTGTAGATACAGGAGCCACTGATCATGCTTGTAATTCATTGCAGGGTTCCAGAAAACCTGACAACTATATGAAAGGGAAAATACCATCTACATGGGCACCACTACAAAAGTAGCAGTTGTTGCAGTGGGAGATATTTATCTTCTGATAGGAATAAAATATGGATATTGAGAAATTGTCTTTACGTATCAAGTTTAGAAAGAACTAAATTTCAGTTTCTAAAACTATTAAGGATAGATATTCTGTCTATTTTGATGACAAAGTTGTTATCAAGAAAAATAGTGAAGTTATCTGTTCTGGTACGTTGGTTGACAATTTATAATCCAATAACTTCCACAATGCAACAAATGAAAATTAATAACATATCTTCTAATTCTAATAAGAGAAAACAACGTTTGGAAATGAACCAATCATATCTTTGGCATCTAAGGCTAGGTTATATTAACTTGAGTAGGATTCAAAGGATAATAGCCGATGAACTTTTGGGTTCATTGGTAGTGGAAACATTTCCAACCTGCGAGTCTTACTTGGAAGGAAAAATAACCAAGAAGCTTTTTAATTCTAAGGGGTATAGAGCCAAAGATGTGTTGGAATTGGTTCATTCTAATTTGTGTGGATTTATGACTATCCAGGAAAGAGGTGATTTTGAATATTTCGTCTCTTTTATAGACGACTATTCGAGATACGGGTATATTTACTTGATGCCCCGCAAGTCTAAATACTTTGATAAGTTCAAAGAGTACAGAGCTGATGCGGAGAAACACCAAGGTAAAAGTATCAAGACACTGCGGTGAGATCGTAGTGGCAAGTACCTCTTAGGAGAGTTTAGGAGACACTTATCAGAAGTCGGGATTAAATCCTAACTGACTACACCTGGTACACCCCAACAGAATGGTGTGGCAGAAAGAAGGTATATGACTCTTATAGAAATAATTAGATCGATGATGAGTTATTACCAAATTTGTTTTGAGGATATACTCTGGAAATGGAAGTGAACATAGTACCTTTTAAATCAGAACCCTCTACTTCTATAGAATTGTAGAATGAGCGTAAGCCTAGTCTAAAGCATATTCGGATTTGGGGTAGTCCAACACATATGCTAAAGGGAGACACTGATAAGTTGGAATTAAGAACAAGAGTTCACTTGTTTATGGGTTATCTGAGAGAAACGAAAGGAGGTTTATAGTCCTTAAAATCAGAAGGTCATTGTTAGCACCAATGCCCAATTTTTAGAAAAGGACTATGTAATGAACCACATGTTCATAAGTAAATTTGTTCTTAAGGAAATAATAAAGGACACGTTTAATCTAATACCAACTGTACAAGATGAGATATCACAAGAAACTGCAACACGTATCACAAATGATACACCATTGCACAAAGTGCCTCGTCGTAGTGGGAGGGTTGTTAGGCAACCTGAAAGATTAATGTTTTGGGAGTCTTTGGACTTGATCCCTGGTGAACATGAACCTGGTCCCCGGAAATGAAGCACTCCAAGATAAAGATGCAGAATCTTGGCAAAGAGTAATGAATATAAAATTAGAATATATGTATTCTAATAAAGTCTGGGTATAGAATAACCAAATGGTGTAAAAGCCATTAGGTCCATAATAGAAAAGGAAGGACAGACGGGAAGGTTGAAACTTTCAAAGCAAGGCTTGTTGAAAAAGGGAAACTTTTTATCAGTAGCCTATCTGGATTCTTTTATCTATTGTTGCTCATATGGATTATGAGATTTGACAAGTAGATGTCAAGATAGCTTTCCTTAAAGGAAGTCTTGAAGAAAGCATCTATATGAAGCAACCAGAGGGGTTCATTGCAAAGGGCAAAGAGCATCATGTATGTAAGCTCAATCGGTCTATGGACTAAAGTAAAGCTTCAAGGTCTTGGAAACGTCTGGTTTAATAAAGTAATCCAGACCTATGGATTTATTCAGTAACCAGAGGAATTTTGTGTATACAAGAAGTGTGATGGAAACGTGGTGGTATTTCTTGTACTATACGTAGATGACATTTTTGGTAGTTGGAAACAATATCAAAGTATTGTCAAAAGTAAGGGTATGGTTGTCCAAACAATTCAAAATGAAGGACTTGGGAGAGTGCACATATATTCTAGGGATCAAGGGATCACAAGAAAAGAATGTTGTGCTTATCCCAAGCTTCATATAATCGTAGCTCGTTTTAGCATGCAAGACTCCAAGAAAGGTTTTCTACCTTTTAGACATGGAGTAAACTTTATCTAAAGAGATGTCTCCGAAGACATCAAAGGAGATAAAAGACATGAAGGCAATTCCTTATGCTTCGGCTATCGGAAGCCTAATGTATGCTATGCACGAGATAGGATATCTGTTTTACCGTGGGCATGGTTAGAAGATATCAAAGTAACCCAGTACCGAGACACTAGACTGCTGTAAAGCATATATTGAAGTACCTCAGAGGGACTAGAGATTATATGCTAGTTTACTAGGCAGATGATTTGATCCTTGTCGGTTACTCGGATTTTAACTTCTAATCAGGTAGGGATAATAGTAAGTCGACCTCGAGGTTTTGTGTTTACATTAGGAAGTGAAGCCATAACAATGGAGGAGTGTTAAGCATAGGTGTTTTTCGGACTCCACCATAGGAGCTGAGTATGTGGCAGCCTCTGAGGCAGTCATAGAAGTTATTGTTGGTGCAATTTCCAGTAGGTCAAGGTTGACCTAGTTGACCAAGCGTAAACCTTGGTCATGGTTTCGATGTTTGACAATACAGAAAGACATGTAGACATGGACAATGCAGGTGCAGTTGTCCATGCGGAGAGATACTGATCAGGGTCTGATCAGGTTGGATGAAGAAGAGTCAAGTAGGTCAAGGTTGACCGGATACTTGACTGGGAAGTCCTAACTGGGATGTTAGGCAGTTCGGAAAGTCCTGGTGAGTGAAACCAGGTGAAAAGTCTTGGTAGGCAGTTCGGAAAGTCCTGGTGAGTGAAGCCAGGCAGTTGGGAAATCCTGGTGAGTGAAGTCAGGTGAAAATCCTAGTGAGTGAAGCTAGGTGAAAGTGAAAGTCCTGGTGAGTGAAGCCAGGCAGTGGAAGTCCCGGTGAGTGAAGCTAGGCGGTGGGAAAGACCGTGAGTGAAGCCAGGCAGAAGACCTAGTGAGTGAAGCTAGGCGGTTTGGAAGTCCCGGTGAGTGAAGCCAGGCAAGGAAATCCAGATGGGTCAAGGTTGACCAGACATCTGGTGAAAAGTCCAAGCAGGGAGCTTGGCACGGGAAAAGTCCAAGTATGGAGACTTGGCACGGAGAAGACCAAGTTGGAGACTTGCACGGAAAGTCGAAGAGGGCTCGGTAGCTCGTTCTCCGGACCGTGGTCGAGAGGGCTCGGTAGCTCTCGGACCGACGAAGTCGAGAGGGCTCGGTAGCTCGTTCTCCGGACTAGGTCAAGAGAGGGCTCGAGCTCGCTCGGGACCATTTAGGTTTAGGGTCGAGTTTAAACCGATCGGTCCGGTGACCGATCCAACTCTCGCCTGAGTATTTGATCGGTCTGGTGACCGATCAGATAACAAACAGAAGGGTTCTGTAAGTCATCTGATCGGTCTGGAGACCGATCAGCAGGGAGTCTGATCGGTCTCCACGATCGATCAGAGACGCAGCCACCTCTCTTACAGAGAGGTGGGATCGGTCTGGGGACCGATCAGCATAGAGCCTGATCGGTCCCCACGACCGATCAGATCAGCCCCAGACCGATCAGGGTGATGCCTGATCGGTCTGGCCCTAGCCGTTGGCTCACAACGGCTAGTCTTCTGTCTTCTGTTCTTCGCAGGTGCAGTGCAGGTTGAGTGCAGGTTATAAAAGGAGTTCAAGGGCTTGTGTCTACTTCTTCCTTTTTCTTCCTCTCTGTTTCTTCTTGCTGCTGCAAGTTCTTCTGCGAGCTTTGCTGAGCTCTTCGTTCCTGAAACTTTTTATGAGCTTCCACTCGGCTGGGACCAACTGATCAGTTGCTGTTGCTGTTGTGGTTGGATCCGAGAAGCTGCTGCTTCATCCAGTCGAAGAGAAGGCAAGTAAGCGAAGGTGTTTCATACATTTGTATTGTATTTTGCTTCTTGCTGCTTTCTACTCCTGTATTGCTTTTGCAAAACATTGTGGCGAGGTTTCTCCACCCAGAAGGAGTGTTACATTAGCCAGTTTTCCGGGGACTCATCCACCGACGGATTGATAGGCTTCGTCCACCTTACGGACACGCCGAGGAGTAGGAGTTTCATCTCTGAACCTCGTTACATCGACGAGTTTGTGGTTTGCTATTCTCTGTTGTCGTTTCTATTGTTTATTTCCGCTGCGCTAACCTTGATTTGTAGAAAGAAACGAACGATTTGGGGCGGCTATTCACACCCCCCCTCTCTAGCCGCGATCATCGATCCTAACAAGTGGTATCAGAGCGAGGTTGCTCTTCGTTGGATCAACACCCGGGGGAGCACGAGCTAGAGAATGGATCTATTTGGAGAAGATGTCACGATTCCACCTTTCTACGATTGCGACGACTTCGCGTTTTGGAAGGTAAGAATGAAGTACTTTCTTATGACTAACCTAGAAAATTGGAGGTGTGTGCAATTGGATAAAGAAGGAGAACTTTTGGAGAAGAAGAAGTGGACGAAGGAGCAAATCCACCAATCAACCATCAATGATGAGGTAACGAAAATCATTGAATTTTCTTTACCTAATGATGTTTTGTGTAGGATAGGTGGATATAACGATGCCAAGGAGTGGTGGAATAACTTGGCAAAGTTCCATGAGGAGAACTCCACTTCAAGTCATGAAGAGGAGTCAAGTGAGCCAAGTAGCTCACATCATGAAGGCATGGATTTAGAGGTTGAGGGCTACTCAACATCTAAGGAAGAAGAGGAGGAGAGTTCCTCTTCAAGATCGGAGCAAGAAGAAGAAGCTTCTATCTCTGGAAGGGATGAAGAAGAGAGCTCACATCCATCCTCAACCCTAGGTAACTCAAGCCATTTAATTTCAAATAAATTACACATAATGTGCTTTGAGTGTAGGGAATTTGGGCATTACAAGAGTAAGTGTCCAAAGAGAGTTAGAAAGACTCCACCGGCGCCAAAGGTCAAGGAAGCCGGAGTCCCGACACGCAAAGGCAAGGAGCACGTGGTGTGCTTCCAATGCAAGCAAAGGGGACACTATAGGAGCCAATGTCCGAGGGGGAGGCAACCTCACAAGGACAAGAAACCAAGCACGTCAATAGGGGGAGCGAAGGCAAACCCTAAGGTAACATTTAAGTCTCACTCTTGCAATAAGACACATGCTAGTAGTTTTGTTGCAATTGTTAATAATGATAAGCATGTTAACTTTAGGAACCAATATATGTGCTTAGGTGCTAAACATGTTAGCCTAGGTAAGGACAACACTAGAAATGTCAATCCTAGGATTAACTCATCTAAGGTTAGGGAGAACCTAGGTAGAAATCCCAAATCAACTAGACACATGCCTAGGAATACCTCAAAGAAAAATGATAAATTAAAGCTTGAGGTATTAGGGAAGGAAAATCAAGTCTTGAGGTCAAGACTTGACATTCTAGAAAAGACCCTTAAGAATTTGGAGAAGTCAACTCTAGGGTCTAAGGGTCAAAAACCAAAGACAAAAGACAAGAGAGGTTTGGGTCACAAACCTAAGTCCCAAATGGTCAAGCCCACTTATCACAATGTTCCATTCGATTATGGAACAAAATCTAGGGCTAGGAAGACCATCACCAAGGTCACAAGGGGAGTCACCCCTAGAGTTGATCTTGATGAGTCCCAAATGACCAAGGCTTCAAAGCCTAGGAGGGTCATTAGTTAGGGAAGTCATCCCTAGTGAATACTTAGTGAACCCAATGAGCTCCAATAGGTATTGGGTTCCTAGGAGCGTGATTCCATTACACTAGATGGTTTAGGGTGTGCCAACCTTACTTGAATAGGTAGTTAACCTAATCATGGCAAAAGGTGGTACTTTAGGAATTTTCAAGGTCTAATCAAGCCTTGAAAATGAAAGTGAAAGTTATTCCTAAGATAATTAGGATGTGCCAACCACATTTGAGGAATTTTCTAGAGTCAATCTAGTTGGCACATAGTGATCTAAAAGTCTTGAGGATATGATTTTAGGTCTATTACACTTAGGAATATAGAATTTATGGCAAAATGATCAAAATTATCAAAAATGGCAACTAAGGCTAGAATTAGGTATTTTCTATACCTTGACATGTTATTTGCCATATATTATTTGCTATATGCCATGTCATGACATCATATTTAATCTATGATCATTTGAAATGTCATGATAATGCTTAGGTTATTTATATGTCATGCCTTATTTAAGTTTCATACTTTATGCCATGACATCATGACATTGGCACATGTTATTATGTATGATATCATTTTATGCCATGTCATCATTTCTTGCATTTATAATCAATGAAATTGATTTAAGGTTAAAAACATAATTTGATATGGAGATCAAATTGATGTTTAGAAAATGCATGAGACCTTAGCCTAAGCTAACCTAAACCCATATCTCACATCAAAATTGACTTGGATGTGTTTGATACACCTTAGATGTGTGTGAGATATTAGGATTGTGAGTTAGGATCAAGGTGCATAGTTCTTGTACCTAGATGAGCCTAATTCTAATTGGGGATCATAGGGAAAGCTTATGTACAAGTCATGTACATTTAGCCCAAAGATTGTGGTCCTAAATTAAATGGTTTAAAATCATTTCAAAATTGATTTGAAAAACCTTGATGAAGCTTTTCTAGTGATAGCATTCATCATTGAGCAAAGTGATACAAAGATGAGTTAACTTTGAGCTATTTCGAAGACTTTTGAACTTTGTATCAAGATTTGAAAATGGAACTTATTTTCATAGAAAACTATTTTTCCATGATAGTATATGTTATGAGGAGTGTATCCTCAAAACTTTACAATTTTTAGAATTTTTTGTGATTTTCTAGAGGTTTCTGAATTTCGGGAGAAGAAAAATTCAGAAATCAGAAATCAGAGGTCGTGGACCGATCAGGAGGTTCCCTGATCGGTCCAGGTCTGTGTGGATCGGTCACTGGACCGATCCAGAGGGAGCCTGATCGGTTTGGTGACCGATCAGGGTGTGCCAAGTTGCTGAATTTCAACTGTTGACTGAAATTTCAGCTACGGAAGTTGGTGGTTTAGAGTTATAAAGGTTTGAAACTCACCAAGACATTGTTAGTACAATGATCAAGGGGGAGTTGACCTTTAGGGGGAGTTTTTACTCCTAAAGACTTGAGTGATATGGGATTATCACTAAGTTAATTGTTGGACCTTAGTATCAAGGGGGAAATTAAGAGTTTCAATGAAAGGTATGGGACTTTCATTAGGAAGAAACTCTTGACCTTGATTTACTCCTTTTGATGTGTATCAAAAAGGGGGAGAGAATGTCTAGAGAATGTTCAAGGAAGAACATTGGAGTTAGTGGGAGAGTTTGTTGATCACAACAAATGAAGTTGTGAACAACGATAACTTACTCTTCAAGGGGAGAGTTTGTTGATGTGTGCCAATAGGGGGAGAATGAAGGGTTTAAGTTAGGCCTTCATTATCTAAGAAGGAGGTTGCCTTCTTAGAAGGAGAATGTAAGGTTGTAACTTATGTTTCATTACCTAGTGGCTTGAAGAAAGTTGAGGCTATTGGATTAGCCTAACTTAAAGGTATTATCAAACATCAAAAAGGGGGAGATTGTTGGTGCAATTTCCAGTAGGTCAAGGTTGACCTAGTTGACCAAGCGTAAACCTTGGTCATGGTTTCGATGTTTGACAATACAGAAGACATGTAGACATGGACAATGTGCAGTTGTCCATGCGGAGAGATATTGATCAGGGTCTGATCGGGTTGGATGAAGAAGAGTCAAGTAGGTCAAGATTGACCGGATACTTGATGGAGAAGTCCAAGTGGATGTTAGGATTGATTGGGCACTTGAGTGAAACCAGCAGCTTGAAAAGTCCGTGAGTGAAGCCAGCCAGAAAGTCTTGGTGAGTGAAGCCAGCAGATGGAAAGTGAGTGAAGCGGTGAAAATCCTAGTGAGTGAAGCTAGGTGAAAGTGAAAGTCACGGTGAGTGAAGCCAGGCGGTTGGAAGTCCCGTGAGTGAAGCTAGGCGGTTGGGAGAACGTGAGTGAAGCCAGGCAAGGAAAAGACCTAGTGAGTGAAGCTAGGCTTTAGTGAGTGAAGCGGCGCAAGGAAATCCAGATGGGTCAAGGTTGACCAGACATCCGGTGAAAAGTCCAAGCAGGAGCTTGGCATGGGAAAAGTCCAAGTATGGAGACTTGGCACGAGAAGACCAAGTTGGAGACTTGGCACGGAAAGTCGGAGAGGGCTCGGTAGCTCGTTCTGCGGACTGGTCGAGAGGGCTCGATAGCTCGTTCTCGGACCAATCCGAGAGCACTGTAGCTCGTTCTTGGACTAGGTCAAGAGAGGGCTCGTAGCTCGTTCTCGTAACCATTTAGGGTTTAGGTCGAGCTCTAAACCCGGATCGGTCTGTGACCGATCCGATACGCCTGAGTCGATCGGTCCGGTGACCGATCGATAACAAACGAAGGGTTCGTAAGTCATCGATCGGTGAGACCGATCGTGAGTCTCGATCGGCCCACGATCGATCGAGCGCCACCTCTCTTACAGAGAGGTGGGATCGGTCTGGGGACCGATCAGCATAGAGCCTGATCGGTCCCCACGACCGATCAGATCAGCCCCATACCGATCAGGGTGATGCCTGATCGGTCTGGCCCTAGCCGTTGGCTCATAACGGCTAGTCTTCTGTCTTCTGTTCTTCGCAGGTGTAGTGCAGGTTGAGTGTAGGTTATAAAAGGAGTTCAAGGGCTTGTGTCTACTTCTTCCTTTTTCTTCCTCTCTGTTTCTTCTTGCTGCTGCAAGTTCTTCTGCGAGCTTTGCTGAGCTCTTCGTTCCTGAAGCTTTTTGTGAGCTCCCACTCGGCTGGGACCAACTGATCAGTTGCTGTTGCTGTTGTGGTTGGATCCGAGAAGCTGCTGCTTCATCCAGTCGAAGAGAAGGCAAGTAAGCGAAGGTGTTTCATACATTTGTATTGTATTTTGCTTCTTGCTGCTTTCTACTCCTGTATTGCTTTTGCAAAACATTGTGGCGAGGTTTCTCCACCCAGAAGGAGTGTTACATTAGCCGATTTTCCGGGGACTCATCCACCGACGGATTGATAGGCTTCGTCCACCTTACGGACACGCCGAGGAGTAGGAGTTTCATCTCCGAACCTCGTTACATCGACGAGTTTGAGGTTTGCTATTCTCTGTTGTCGTTTCTATTGTTTATTTCCGCTGCGCTAACCTTGATTTGTAGAAAGAAACGAACGATTTGGGGCGGCTATTCACACCCCCCCTCTCTAGCCGCGATCATCGATCCTAACAGTTATATGACTCAGAAACTTCATGATGTACTTAGACATGATTTCTGGTTTGTCCAAAAATTATTATTTATTGTAATAATAATGGTGCAGTAGAAAACTCGAAGAAACCATAAGTCCATAAGGCAAGTAAACACAATAGAGCACAAGTACAACCTAATACGAGATATCGTATAATGAGGAAAAAGTTGTTGCCGCCTAGATTGTATCAGATAATAACCTGGATCTTTTCACTAAGGCCCTTAAGGCAAGAGATTTTGATGGGCATGTTGAAGGGTTGGGAATCAGATGTATGACAGGATAAATGACAGCATAGTCTTTTAGTATAAGTGGGAGATTGTTGGAATGTATACTAAAAGTCTAGCTTTTGTAAACATTTATTTAGAAATAAAAGAATCACATTGGTCAAATGTCTACATTTATTTGCTAAGTGTAGTTGTTCAACTAATTTATATTGTAGATAACATGGTGAATGGTGTCACTCACATAAGATCATGTTATCAGTTCTTTATAAATTATAAACAGTTGCTAACGACTAAGATGGAAAGGAACAAACCGTTGGAATAGTCGTAGTGTAATTAGTGTAAGACCGATAGGTTCGATAGAGGGGGGGTGAATATCGATTCGAAAATATAGAGTATTAGCGCAGCGGAAAAGTAAAGTAGACACAGTTGTTTTTTTACTTCGTTCGGAGCCTGTGACGACTCCTACTCGAAGGCCTGTGGTCCTTGACCACTTTCGTTGGGCAATCACTAGCAATTCGAATATAATTACAGAATGAATACAGGAAATGCTTAATGAAACAAAGTAATACCGACAAGAAAATTAACCAAAAATGAAGAAGCACTTTGTCGGAGCTTTGTTAGCGTCGCAAGAACGTAGAGCAGTGGGACCAGCAGTCGAAAGTTCTCAGTTGATAATTGATTCTGAAGCTCCTGCCTGGGGCTTCTTTTATATGCTGTCCCGGGCGCCTGGAATGTGACGTAGCTGCACAAACCATGATGCTCCACGTGGCGACGACTCGGCTGGATGAAATTTGCCTTCCGGGCGCCCGGACCCCTCTTCTCCAGAAAGTCCTTCTCCTGCAAGAAAAGGTTAGTCCGAGGCAAATGTACCCTGCAGCAAAAGAATGTTAGCACAGTTTTATAGATGAGCAAAGTATGACTTAGATTCCGTCTTTCCGAGACCGGAATCTAGTCACGATCTCGACTTAGATATCCGAAATGGATCTAAGCCGGATCGACGCCTAATGTTCCCTACCCGGGAACGCGTCCTCGCAGTCACTCCCCTCCAGTGACTTACCTCACTTACCTGCCAGACGTCCGGTCAGCCCGTCGACCCGTCTGGACTTCTCGCCAAGCGTCCGGTCAGCCCGTCGACCCGCTTGGACTTCTCGCCAGCTATCCGGTCAGCCCGTCGACCTAGCTGGACTTCTCGCCAGCTATCCGGTCAGCCCGTCGACCTAGCTGGACTTTTCCTGCACACTTGATAAAGGTGTCAGACAACAACACACCTAACTTAACCTGATTTGTCATTCATCAAAACCTGAGTTAGACCGTTAGTGCTAACCGCACCAACAATCTCCCCCTTTTTGATGGAATGACAACCTGGTTAAGTTAGTTATAAAAAATATGCAAAAATAGGCATGATTTTTGAGGTTTTTAAGGTTTAAGTTAGTTTTTTAAGTTTGCATTTAGTTGCTCTAACTTAACCAACCTAACCCTCCCCCTTTGGCATTCATCGAAAACAAGGGTAAACAATCACAGTGAGAATACTGAAAACAATAATACTTTGAACAATAACTGAGTTTTTTTTTTTTTAAATCCAAGAGAAGATCAAATTGACTTGGGGGAGTATAAAGTTTTGAAAATTTGTTCAAAGCATTAGCTTTTAGCTTTTAGAAAAGATGCTAAGTTTAGATAGGTTAATTTTCAAACATAAGTGTATGAGGTCAAAAAAAAAATTCTTCAAAACAAGTTTCAACTTTGAGATGCTACTTAAACATAAGCTTTCAAAACCAAAATTCCAAAACTGAGTTTGAAAGAGTCTGAAATTTATTTTTCAATACTAAGTGTATAAGAGAATTTTCAAAATCAAGGAAAATAATTTTGAAAAGCTTAGTTTGTAAAATTTATCTTTCAAATTAAGTAAAATTAAGTTTTAAATCTTTACTTTTAGTTTTCAAAATCTTTCAAATTAAGGAGTATTGGTAAACGTAAGATGAAATTTGTTTTTCAAAATCAAATTTTTCAAAGTTTAAAAGTGTTAGATTCAAAACCATGGTTTAAACTACTTGAAAAGTTAAAAAAAATTTGTGAGTTTAAAAATTTCACAATTTTAACCAACTTATTTTTAAACTTTGATTTTCAAAATTAAGTTTAAAATTCAATTTTGAAAAAATAAATAGTTATATTTCTCCCCCTGAATTTGATACCTATCTTCAACCAGCTGTCTAACCAATTAGGTACTAACTAACTATCAGAAGACAGTAGCTTTCACTAGGTTAGTCAGATTAAGTTAATTGTAATCAGTCAGTGTTTGACTTGACTGATGAACTTTAATCTGATTAATATTTGATTTGTATTTAACGTCCAGACTTATACTGATGCACTGAAATAAGCATCTTAAGTCCAGACAGATGGCCTATGCATCTCACCCCTTTCTATGTTTGTCAAACACAAGCAAGGTAATCCTAGGGTGTTGGTGAGATGCTCAAAAACTAGTCCTATGGGTACATGCTTTCTAAGGATGTAAGACTAGTCTAAGGCCAAAACTGTTTTTGAAAGTTTAAAAATGGAACGTTTTGAAAACAAACCAGTTTAGCCTATAAGTTGATAAAATCAGTTTTGAAAGTATTTTTGGAGGGTCCTAGTCTATTGAGCACATCCCTAATTGTCGTCGTAAGTTGCTAAATTCACTTTCAGGGAGTGGTTTTGTAAAAATGTCAGCTAAATTTGATTTAGACTCAATGTACTTGAGTTCAATATCACCTTTAGTAACATGATCCCTGATGAAGTGATGCCTAACTTCAATATGTTTGGTTCTTGAATGATGCACAGGATTCTTGGTTAAGTTAATCGAACTTATATTATCAATTAATACTTTTACATTTGTGATATCTAAGTTGAAATCTTTTAGAGTATGCATCATCCATAATATTTGTGCAACACACTCGCCTATAGCTATGTATTCTGACTCAGTTGTAGATAGTGCAACATAGTGTTGTTTTCTACTAAACCAGCTGACAAGGGATGGACCAAGTAGTTGGCATCCACCACTTGTGCTTTTGCGGTCTAATTTGCATCCGGCATAATCTGAATCAGAATATCCTATTAATTCAAAGTTGTTGGTCCTAGGATACCAAATACCTACATTTGTGGTTCCCTTGAGGTATCTAAAGATTCTTTTGACTTGAGTCAAATGAGATTCTTTAGCACAGGTTTGGTATCGAGCACACATACTAACTGCAAATAAAATGTCAAGTTAAGTAAAGTAGACTACCTATCGCGCTCCGATAATGTTTTAAGTCTACTGATTTTCCATTAGGATCATCATCTAGGATTGTGTTTACGGCCATAGGTGTTTTTATTTCTTTAGTATTTTCCATTCCAAATTTTCTAAGTAACTCCTTAGTATATTTTTGTTGATAAATATAATTTCCTTCATTTGTTTGTTTGACTTGTAACCCTAGAAAATAAGTTAATTTTCCTACCAGACTCATTTCGAATTCGTGTTCCATTAGGTTTGTAAATTCGTTTAAAAATTCTGAGTTGGTTGAACCAAAGATGATATCATCTACATAAATTTGAGCTATAAAAATATCTTCTTTTATTGATTTCACAAATAGTGTTGGGTCAATTTGACCTTGATTGAACCCTTTAGAGGTTAAGTAAGAGGTTAGTCTTTCATACCATGCCCTAGGTGCCTGTTTAAGTCCATATAATGCCTTTTTTAATTTGTAGACATAATCAGGGTGTTCTAGGCTTTCATAACCTGGCTGACCTACATACACTTCTTCTTTTATCAATCCATTAAGAAAGGCAGACTTGACATCCATTTGGTATAGTTTGAATCCTTTATGGGCTGCATAGCTTAGTAACATTCTAATGGACTCTAGTCTAGCTACCGGGGCATAAGTTTCATCGTAGTCAAGTCCTTCAACTTGACTGAACCCTTTGGCAACTAACCTGGCCTTATTCCTAGTAATTTCTCCAGTTTCACTTAATTTGTTTCGAAATACCCATTTGGTTTCTATTATTTTCTTATCGGTAGGTGGAGGTACTAGGTCCCAAACTTCATTGCGCTCAAATTGAGCTAATTCTTCTTGCATAGCTATGACCCAGTCTGGGTCAAGTAGAGATTCAGCTACAGTTTTGGGTTCAATATTTGAGATTAACGAGATTTGACTTAGGTTTCTGAAAGATGACCTAGTTTGAACCCTCAGGTCTGGGTCACCAATTATTTGATTGGTAGGATGGTTTGGGTTGACTCTTATGGTTCTAGGCGGTTGACTTTCTTGTAGTTGTTCTTCTTCTTCATGATTTTGGGTTTGGTTTGTTCCCTCAGAATTGATATGTTCGTGAACAGAGTCAACTGGTTGTAGTTGGGCTTGTTCTAGGTTTTGATTGGATTCTTTGAATTTTACATTGGTGGTTTCTTCAATTCTTAAAGTAACTTTATTATAAATTCTGTAGCCTCTGCTATTCAGAGAGTAACCTAGAAAAATTCCATTTTCTATTTTGGAAGTGAATTTGCCTAAGTGTTCTCTAGTATTTAGGATAAAGGCTGGGCAACCAAATACCCTAAAGTATTTTATATTAGGTCGCTTGTTGTAAAATATTTCAAAAAATGTTTTATTGTGGTTTTTGTTTAGTGTTGTTCGGTTTTGTACATAGCAGGCTGTACTCACAACTTCTGCCCAAAAATATTTAGGTAAGTTGTATTCATTTAGCATAGTTCTAGATGCTTCAAGTAAGGTTCTATTTTTCCTTTCTACAATTCCATTTTGTTGAGGAGTTTTAGGGCAAGAAAATTCATGATGGTAGCCATTTTCAAGGCAAAATTTATCAAAATTATGATTTTTAAATTCTCCTCCATTATCACTTCTGATTCTTTTAATTTTTATGCCTTTTTCATTTTCAATTTGTTTGCAGAAATTCGTAAAAATTTCAAAGGTTTCATCTTTATGTTTTAAGAATTTGACCCAAGTGAACCTAGAATAGTCGTCTATTATAACTAAACAGTACAGACTTCCATTTATTGATTTGACCCCGTGGGAGTCAAATAAATCTAAGTGTAAAAGCTCTAGGACTGAGTTGGTTTGAGATTCATTAATTGGTTTGTGGGTAGATTTTGTTTGTTTGCCTTGTTGACAAGCATTACATATTGTTGAATCTAAGTTAGGTAATTTTGGTAAGCCTCTAACTAGACCGTTTAATTTACTTATGTTTCTGAAATGGGTGTGTGACATTCTTCTGTGCCATAACCAGGTTTCTTCTTTTTGCGTTAAATAACACTTGACTGAAGAAGTGGTTAAGTTGATGGCATAGATATTGTCTTTTCTAAAGCCTTTTAGGCTTATAGTTGGATTATCTAGATGTTTGATCAAACATTCTGTGGATAGAAATTTTACCTTATACCTAGTGTCACACAATTGACTTATACTCAGAAGATTGTATTTAAAATTTTCAACAAGTAGAACATTTGAAATTATGAAATCTATGTTTAATTCAATATTACCTATACCAATTACCTTGAGTTTACCGTTGTTTCCAAAGGCAACTGTTCCTAGGCTTTTGTAGGTTAATTGAGTGAACTTGGTGTGATCTCCAGTCATATGTTTGGAGCAACCACTGTCCAAAATCCACTTGGTTTCCTACAACAAGTAGGATTTATGTTAGTCTTAGTTTATCAATTTTTTAATCAATCATTACTTAAGAAATTGATTTAAGTTTTAAAATTAAATTTTGAAATTAATTTTTTAAGTTTGAAAATGATTTTTTAAAATTAAAATTTTTGAAAATAATTTTTAAGTTTTAAAATTAAAATTTTTGAAAATTTAAAATTAAGTTAAGCCTTATTCATCTCACCCGATCTATATTATCAATCAGGGAATCCTATGATTTTGTGAGATGAAATTGGTTTGATTACAGACTTTTGGTTTAACTTGTGTTAGATTCAGATTTAGTTTTGGTTTCCACAAATAGGCATTCTTCGGATAAACTTCTAAGCTTGGTGAGTCACAGGGACATCATTAGAAGTAACCAACCTTTCGAAGTTTTCCGAATAGTCCTATCCACGGAACTTAGTACTAAATCTTGGTCTAACTGGTTAGGATTCGTTTAAGGGTAGCTTCGGTCAGTTCCACTTGGCCAAATGCACCAGATCGAAGCCATATCTTTCTAGACATGCGATGCCCACGCTTCCCTAACGTACTATCATCCAAAAACTTCACCAGTACCATGAGTCAAGTTAACTTCGGTCTCTTTTTAACCAATCTTGATTACCCTGTCGGGTTATGTTAGTTTTGGAGGTGCCAGCTATTCTGGAGCCTCCTCCTGAATTATTGGCCATTAATTTAGATTTTTGGGTTTGTGTCGATTCTTTTTATAGTTATAGTCAACTTGGTGATAGTCTAAATTTTGAGTTTTGAATTTTGATTTTAAGTTAAATTTATTTTTTAGGTTTTGATATGATTTATTCAAGTTTATATAATGTATTTTATCTTTAGGTATATAGAATTGATTAAGTCCTACTTGCGTGGTTAAGCACGCTTTCGGGACCCAAGCTTGTTTAGTTGCTTTGTGTTGGGTTAATAATGATTTAAAGGTTTTGTTTGATTTTGACTTATATCCAAGTCCGGTTTTATTATAGCATGCCTTTTGGTTATTTAGAATTAAATCTAAATTTTTAGATCTTGTTGTGAATTTTTCCAACAATTCTTTTAACTTATTAATTTCACTTTTTAATGATAAATTCTCCTCCTCAAGTGTTCGGTCTTGAGTTGAATTCAATTTTTAATTGTTCCTTGAGGTTTTGATTTTCCTCAAGAAGCGATTTATTTTCATTTTCCAATTTAACTAATTTTTTATTTAAACACGAGATAATTCTAAAGAATTTATGATTTAAGTTTCGGTATACCTCTTTGGAACCTTCGGAAACGAGTGCGGACTCGTGGCTCGATTCGGGTTCGGACCCGTCTTCCGATTCCTCTGATTCGTCTTCCGTTTCAGCTTCGCGAGCCATCAACGCGAGGTGACTTTGGTGCTTTTGCCTTTCTTCTTCCGATTCGTCTGAGGAGGAATCGTCCCATGTTGCTTTGAGGGCTTTCTTCTTTGTTGACTTTGGTTTGTCAAGTTTCAATCTTGGGCATTAGTTCTTGTAGTGCCCCTTTTTGTTACATCCGAAACATGTGACATTTCTTGAGTCGGCTGGCGAACTGATCTTCTGAAGATCCTGTTTGCTGAAGTTTCTCTTTTTCCTGGTGAACATTTTCCTTACCAGGTTCACCAGGTGTTCTTCGTCTTCAGAGTCTTGATCGGAGTCTTCTTCAGATTCGGGTTTGTTTTTCTTTTCTTTAGAGGAACCTGCAATTAAAGCTACACCTTTCTCGACCCCGGCGTTAGTTTGCTCATGAAGTTCTAATTCACAAAAGAGTTCATCCAATTTTAATTTAGATAGATTTTTTGAAATTTTGTAAGCATCTACAATTGATGCCCACAAATTATTTCGCGGAAAAGCATTTAACGCGTACCTTATTAAGTCTCGGTTCTCCATTTGGTGTCCTATCGCGTGGAGACCGTTGAGGATATCTTTGATCCTCGCGTGGAGCTGACTTGCCGTTTCTCCTTCATGCATTTTTATACTAAAAATTTTATTTAACAGCAAATCTCTTTTTGTTACATTCGCGTCGCTTGTTCCTTCGTGCAGCTCGATCAGTTTATCCCAGAGCTCCTTAGCGTTTTCATGCGGTCCGACCCGGTTCAGTTCTTCTCGTGTTAGTCCGCAGTGTAGAGTGTTGATGACTTTGTTCTCCATTGATGCCTTTTTCTTTAAATCATTTGTCCATTCTTCAGGGTCTATTATTTTCCCGGAGTTGTCTACTGGAATTTTATAAGCCTTTGTGACGCTCATCCATTGGTCGTAGTCTGTCTTCATGTAGACCTCCATTCTTCTCTTCCAGTACGAAAAATCATCCCCGTTGAATAGGGGAGGACGAACTGTGCTGAAGCCTTCTTGTTGAGACATCTTATCCTGCACACACTAAATTAACTAGAAAAAAATTCCAAGACTTCGTCTTGGATTAGCAATGCGGGAAAAAATAGAAACTCTAAGTGTAACGAAAAAAAATCTTCCAAAAAGATAATAATATCAGTTTGGAATTAAAAAATATTTCACCCCCTGTCTGATTGGTGGTTGCACCAAATCAGAGCGAACTTGGCTCTGATACCACTTGTAAGACCGATAGGTTCGATAGAGGGGGGGGTGAATATCGATTCGAAAATATAGAGTATTAGCGCAGCGGAAAAGTAAAGTAGACACAGTTGTTTTTTTACTTCGTTCGGAGCCTGTGACGACTCCTACTCGAAGGCCCGTGGTCCTTGACCACTTTCGTTGGGCAATCACTAGCAATTCGAATATAATTACAGAATGAATACAGGAAATGCTTAATGAAACAAAGTAATACCGACAAGAAAATTAACCAAAAACGAAGAAGCACTTTGTCGGAGCTTTGTTAGCGTCACAGGAACGTAGAGCAGTGGGACCAGCAGTCGAAAGTTCTCAGTTGATAATTGATTCTGAAGCTCTTGCCTGGGGCTTCTTTTATATGCTGTCCCGGGCGCCTGAATCCCTTCCGGGCGCCTGGAATGTGACGTAGCTGCACAAACCATGATGCTCCACATGGCGACGACTCGGCTGGATGAAATTTGCCTTCCGGGCGCCCGGATCCCCTCGAAAGTCCTTCTCCTGCAAGAAAAGGTTAGTCCGAGGCAAATGTACCCTGCAGCAAAAGAATGTTAGCACTGTTTTATAGATGAGCAAAGTATGACTTAGATTCCGTCTTTCCGAGACCGGAATCTAGTCACGATCTCGACTTAGATATCCGAAATGGATCTAAGCCGGATCGACGCCTAATGTTCCCTACCCGGGAACGCGTCCTCGCAGTCACTCCCCTCCAGTGACTTACCTCACTTACCTGCCAGACGTCCGGTCAGCCCGTCGACCCGTCTGGACTTCTCGCCAAGCGTCCGGTCAGCCCGTCGACCCGCTTGGACTTCTCGCCAGCTATCCGGTCAGCCCGTCGACCTAGCTGGACTTCTCGCCAGCTATCCGGTCAGCCCGTCGACCTAGCTGGACTTTTCCTGCACACTTGATAAAGGTGTCAGACAACAACACACCTAACTTAACCTGATTTGTCATTCATTAAAACCTGAGTTAGACCGTTAGTGCTAACCGCACCAACAATTAGGTATTAGTTTATTTTGACTAATAAATTACACTAGTACACTCTAAGTGTATTGAGTAGGACCATTTAAGGTAAGTTTTTTTTATACTGACTTAATAAAAGAACAATACCTTAGTTATTATGGAAGTGTGTGCTCTTAATCCTAATATAATAACAAGCACATATATTTAGTATTTATTTCTTTGACTTATCAAAGGGTGAGATTTAGCTCGATAAATCAAAAGGTCCGATAAGTTGGGAAATGATATTACTTATAGTGTGTGTTGTTGATTATTGAAGGAAACTGTGTCCTAGTAATCAAGGTTGATAATGTCCCCAAGAGGAGCTCATAAAGATTGTCATGTTAAACCCTGCAGGTGGATTTAGTCCGACATGACGATAAGGTTGAGTGGTACTACTCTTGGACTGAGATATTAATTAAAATGAGTTGTCAGTAACTCAATTAATTAGTGGGCATTCGACATATTAAACACAGGGAGACTAACACACTCATAATAAGAAGGAGCCCAAAACGTAATTTGGGATTGGTGCGGTAGTTCAATAATAATTCTTTAGTGGTATGAATTATTATTGATGAAATTAAGTTGAGTGTTCGGGGCAAACACAGGAAGCTTAATTTCATCGGGAGACCAAAACCAATTCCTCCTCTCGGTCCCTATCGTAGCCTCTTGTATATAGAGAATTATATCCACCTATACCCACCTTTCTACCCACCTTAAGGTGGCCGGCCAAGCTAGCTTGGAGCCCAAGCTAGGGTCGGCCAAAGCTAATGGTGGAGCCAATTTTAGGTTTTCTTATGTGGATACCATGATTTTAAAAGAGAGTTTAAAATTTAAATCTTTCCTTTTATAGCTTTCTACAAAAGATTAAGAAAAGATTTGATATCTTTCCTTATTTGTAGATTGAAAGGAAGATTTCAATTTTGATAAAACTTTCCTTTTTTGTAACCATGTTCATGATTTAAAAAGAGAGTTTTAAAATTAAATATTTCCTTTTATAAGTTTCTACAAAAGATTAAGAAAAGATTTGATATCTTTCCTTATTTGTAGATTGAAAGGATATTTTAATTTTAGAGAAAACTTTCCTTTTTGGAAATTATCCACATGTTTAAAAGAAATATTTTAATTTATAAAATTTCCTTTTATAACCCACCATGAAGGGAAATATTATTATAGAAATTTTTTATAAATTTCTGGAAACAAATTTGGAAGTTTTAATTCTTATGTGAAATAAATTTTCCTTGTTTGGAGCTTATAGGTGGCCGGCCACATGATTAAGGAAAAGGAATTTGATTTTAATTAATTAAATTTTCCTTTTCATGGAAAAGGAATTAAGGAAGTTTTTATTTAAATTTTCTTATTTGCCAAAACCAAGGATTATAAAAGAGGGGGTAGAGGTGCCTTCATGAGAGAGAACTCTATTCTATTTTCCTCCCTCTCTTCCTTGGTTGTGGCCGACCCTAGAGGTTCTCCCTCTCCTCTTCTCTTCTTCTTTAGTGGCCGGTTTCATCCCCTCTTGGAGCTCTTGTTGGTGGCCGGTTCAAACTAGGAGAAGAAGGAGAGAAAGGAGGCTTTGTTTCTTGCATCCCTTGGAACTTGGTGGTGGTGGCCGAAATTCTACATCCTTGGAGGAGTCTTGGTTTGGCCGAAACTTGCAAGGAGGAAGAAGAAGGGCTTGTGTGGTTCTCATCTCGGTAGATCCTTGCCCACACAACGTCCGGGATAAGAAGAGGAATATGGTAGAAGATCAAGAGGTCGTTGCATACAAAGGAAGGTATAACTAGTAATTATTTTTCGCATCATGCTCGTTATTTTTCTTTGTATGAATTCCAAACACAAGAGGCATTAGATTCTAGTTTTTCTTTTTGAATTTGTTATTCGAGTTTGTGTGTTTTTTTTATTTTTCGAATTTGTGATTTGATTGTTCCTTTAGGTTAAACCTAGAGTTATATAAGGAAATTAAATATTAGCTTTCCTTAAAAGGCTTTGTCTAGGAAGTGGTGGTTACTCCCATATCCAAGAAGGCCTAGTGCCTCGCCATTTTTAACCTGGAAGCCAATTTTGAAAATTAATATTTAATTGAATTTATAACATAGGTGGATTTGCATCAATAGTATTAAGTTGTAACACCCGCCCTTCCACTGCTCAAGGAGGGGCGGGGTTACTTACTTACATACGTGCATACATATAAATTCATGGCAGCGGAAACAGTTATTTAAATTTATTTTTTTTATTATTTCTACACTAACTGCAGTAAACATCAGGCTTATCCTACTGAACATGTAAACATACTAGTATTCATGCATACTACATAATTAATGCCAACAACTTGAAACATAATTTATGATATCATAAGCATACTAGTATGAACCATGAAGGATATAAGTGCAGAACTATCCATACTAGTTAAATTAAAGTACTATCAAGGCATAAAAACAACACATGGTTCATATGCAAAACTTAGAACATAAAACATATAGCAGTTTGTTTTCTTCCACCATCCCACTGCCACACACACACTTGCCCTTCCTGCTGCTCCTCTTAATTCATCCATTCCTTTCCTTTTTCTGCAGTACAAGGAAACATAAAGAAAACTATAAGCCCATAGGCTTAGTAAGTTCCTTTCCTACTCACAAAAATCATAAGTCATGCATGAACATAAAGTGATAGCATGTTCATTTGGTAAATCCTAACATAACATGTGAGAGCATAACAATAAGTCATATCATATCATGTGAGACATACACATAAAATCGTATCATATCATGTGAACATAAACATAGAGTCACATCATATCATGTGAACATAAACATAGAATCATAACATATCATGTGAACATAACATAGAATCATATCATATCATGTGAACATAAACATAGAATCATATCATATCATGTGAACATAACATAGAATCATATCATATCATGTGAACATAAACATAGAATCATATCATATCATGTGAACATAACATAAGATCATATCATATCATATGAACATCATGGACATATCTCAAGAGCATCTTAAAGAAGCATAAGGGAAAACATATATCATGAGCTCGTAGATGCAAGATGTTCTTTTGAAAACATGAATCGTGAATGAGTATATGCAAGATGTCCTTTTGAAAACATATATCGTATACATACTTAAATATAATCTTAACATGAGGGCCCAACTTGTACCACATACATACATGAATGCGCGCAATCCCTAGGACAGGGTAGCTAGCCCCGAACCTACTAGGGAACTAGGTCCGTACTACGACCGTCGACCTAGGGGCGTACTAAGGAGCTCATCCCTTTTTACTAGACCCGTTCATAGTCCGTCGGCCTAGGGGCGCTTATGGAGCCCACCCTTGGTACAAGCCATACAAAGTAAAATAGCATGTCATATCATGTCATATCATAGCATATCATAGCATTTCATGTTCTTGTTATATCATGAAGAGAGCTCTTAATCCCAACTTAAGGGAAGCATCTCTTTGTCATATCATGAAGAGTGCTCTTGATCCCATCTCAAGGGAAGCATCTCTTAGGCTTTTCATTTTACATAAGCCTTTCATAAACATATCATAATAGCATGAGGTGCACATAGCATAAATCATATCATAAGGAATCATAACATGAGTGCACATAACATTAAGCATATCATAAGGAATCATATCATGATGTCATAGTACACGTAACATAAAGCATATCCTAAAGAATCATAACATGATGTCATAAGCACACATACATAAAGCATATCATAAGGAATCATAACATGAGTGCACATAACATTAAGCATACCATAAGGAATCATATCATGATGTCATAAGTGCACATAACATAAAGCTTATCCTAAAGAATCATAACATGATGTCATAAGTGCACATAACATAAAGCATATAACATACAACATGGTGACCTAAATTTCATAGCACATCATAAGGAGTCATTATCATGCATGGTTGGGAGTTTTGATCTTCCTACAAACCCTAATTCCTTGTTGGCCGAAACCTAAGGTGAGGTTCCAACTTTTAATACCACATGTAGCATGAAACCAACAACATATAAGACATCATATTTCATAAGGAAGCATAAATAGGCATGGTTAGGTTTCAAAACTTTGCCCTAAGTCACAATTTCAACCTTGGCCGAAACCTAAATGTGAGGCATTTAACTTTTAAATACAACATGAAGCATGAAACTTAAACCAATCATATAATAATGATCATACGTCATAAGGAAGCATATACAAGCATGAATAGATTTCAAAGCCTTGCCCTAGACCTTAATTCCAACTTGGCCGAAACATCAAGGTAAGGATTCTAAATTTTTAATACCACATGGAGCATAAAACTCTTAACTAACAGCATATAAGAGATCATGTATCATGAAACAACATAAACAAGCATGTTTTCATTTCAAAACTTTGCCCTAGACCTTGTCTCTTAACTTGGCCGAAACTTCAAGGTGGTGTTCTAGGTTTTTCATGAAACATAAGCCATGGATATTTAACCTAACATAGCATAAGGAAGCATACATCATGAAGAAACATCAAACAAGTATAGTTAGGTCAACAACTTTTCTCTAAGCCTTTTTAATTCAACCTTGGCCGAAACCTAAGGGTAGGGTTTCTAGGGTTTTCATGCAACAAAAGACATGAAAATTTCAATCTAACTTTGCATAGAAAATCATACATCATGAGGAGCACAAATAAGTATAGTTAGGTCTCAAAATCTTGCCCTAGACCTTGTATTCATCTTTGGCCGAAACTTAAAGAAAGGTTCTAGGTTTTGTTTATACATCATGTAGCATGAAAACTTATCTAACCACATATAATAGATCATGTATCATGAAGGAGCATAAATAAGCATGTTTAGATTTCAAAATCTTACTCTACACCTTATATTTTCTTTTGGCCGAAACCTAAGGTAGGGTCCTAGGTTTTATTTCATACATCATGTAGCATAAAAACTTATCCAACAACATATAAAAATTCATGTATCATGAAGGAGCATAAATAAGCATGTTTAGGCTTCAAAATTTTACTCTAATCCTTGTATTCTCTCTTGGCCGAAACTTCAAGAGTGAGGTTCCAACTTTTTGTTACAACATGAAGCATAAATTTCAACTTGACAACCATAAGTGACCACAACTCCTTATCTTGGCCGAAACTTACAAGGAAATTCCCTAAGTTTTTTTTTCAAACAATTTTTAAACGTCAAGCGTACGAAAACTATTGTACTGCAGGTGAGAGGATACTTACATCCCTTGCTTAACTCTCTAAGAGAAGAATCCTTGGTTGTGAAGCTTTTCCTAGAGAGCAACCCTTCTTGCTTGGTTCGGCAATGGTGAGGGAGAGGAGGGTGGTTTCGGGTGAGAGGAGGAGGAAGGAGAAAGAGAGCAACAAAAATGAAAATTTTCATTCTTTCCTCCTTTTATTCCAATTGAATGGAAGAAGAAAACATGAATTTTTCCTTCCCTTTTCCTTTACTCATCCTTAATGGAAGGGAGAAAGTAAAAACTTTCTTTTCATTGTGAGAAGAGGAAGGAAACTTGGGCTTCTCCTCCTTAGTAAAGAGAGCCTCCACTTCCTTACCTTTAACAACAATTCCTCTCTTTTCATATCAGCACACCCCTGCTGGGGCTACTGGTTATGACATGAAACCATTTACCAAGAGGTCCAAGGTTCAATCCTTGGTCATGCCTCTTTTTGGTTCTTTTTATTTTATTTTCTAAAGAAGAATCCACATAAGGCCCATATTATATCATGTATAAATCTATTTGAATTATTAAGGCTTATTTTAATTATGCATAAATCTATATTAATCATGCATAAATCTACATGAATTATTAAAGACCCTATGGGTGTTACAAGAAAACCCAAGGGGGTGGTAATCCTAGATAGAAAGTTCAGTCCATCTCGAGGACTAATCTGGAACAGGTAAACTCTCCTGAGAGGAGTACGTGACGATGCGTTCCCCGGCGAAGGAACAGTAGGCGTCGGTTCGACCTAGGGTTTCCGGAGGCGAAATTCAAAGTCAGAACTGAACAGTCTCGAGACTGTCAAAAGCTTTATTTTTCATGTCTATATTGTTCTAACTTTATTTTGCAAGGTATGGCTGGTTTCTTGGACTAACCTAGTTTACAGGAAGTGAATTGGGCATGTTTGGCTTGGATGAACAGTGTCCGAGGCGCCTCTAGGGCTGTTGGAGGTGCCTCGGGCGCCTTGGCTGCAGTTGCACAAGAAGTAGGGCAGAAGGCGCCTTCCAAGTATGTTGAAGGCACCTTAGACAGCTAATGGAAGGCGCCTTCCATGGAACTTGAAGGCACCTTTGGGTGGATAATCATCAACCACAGTGGAGCTTATTGTTAAGATTCCGCAAGTGCACGGATTCGTCGTCAGTAATATAAAAGATTGTCGAACCCACAAGGACTAGTTATAAGCACTAGTGAAGACACACTTAGGATTAGCTATACTATCGATGGTTGTAAGTAATCTAAGAGAAAAGATCGGGAAGCGAGGAATGAGAACTAGCAACGAGAGGAAATCAACCTGGTTAATGAAGAGTTCTAGGAGTTCGATTTCATTGTGGTGGTATTGATGTTTCTCATACTAACCTATACTCATTGTCCTTCACATGCATTCGCCGGAAGCTAAAGCAACTATCTTTGAGCACCAGACAAAGACAATCCCTATGAAATCCTGTCACGATTAACCCCTGTCACTAGGGCGTCTCGGTAGATCACAAGGACACGACTCTTACTGATGTTATCAAAGATAGAATTAAGAAGCTAGGTTTGGTCTCTTACTTCCTTGCGAAGGAGTCACCTCTCCTTTCGAAGAAGTACCCTAGATATCCGTGAATGGGTTACCCCTGTCACTAGGGAACCTCGGGTGTATGATATAAGGTATCCCCTCTATGAGGTTAGCAATTCCTGCACAATCAATCAACATGACAAAGAGATCGAGGAATCAAAATAAAGCAAGCGAAATCATTCAATGAATATAAACATGTTATGAGTTTTACATCAAACCAATCCACAATTACTCCCTCGTCCTAGAACAAAGACTGTACTCCATAGACGCTAGAGAAGAACCCGAAGACATGTTGAATCTAAACATACAATCCTCAAAAGCGAAGAGAGAAAGAAGAAGTATGCTTATCCAATGACGATGAGTGATCTCCGGATCCAATCCTTTGCTTTTGAAGTTAAGGTGGTGATGGAAGGTCATTGGATCGATGTCCTGGATGGCGTCGAGTGGCACCCGAATGAATCTCCTCTTGATGGCTCGCCTCCCGGCTCCCCCCCCCCCCCGAAAAAGGGGTTAAAACCCCTTTTGTAAGATAGGGAATGGTGCGGCTGCACGACCATGCAAGGATGGCATGGTCATACCCTAACTGGGCTCTAGATGCACTGCACGCCCGTGCTAATTGGCACAGCTGTGTGATGCTGGGGCTCGGTTCCTGGGGACACAGTCGTGCAGGGTTGCACGACTGTGTGCTGCTTGGCCTCGGTCACGGGGTGCACGGTCATGCAGGGTTGCATGGTCGTGTTCTGATCCGCCTCTGGTTTAGTCACACGGCCATGTAAGGGTCGCACGGTCGTGCACATCTTCCCTTCTGGTTGGCCACACGGTCGTGCAAGGTTTGTACGGCCGTGTTCTCTGGCTTGCTTCGGTGCGTCGACAAACGTCATTTTCGCTCTGAAAGTTGTCCCTGTCAACATAAAACCAAACAAAGAGCAGATATCCGTACAAAAGAGTATATATGATGAATACACGATAAAAGAGGCAATCATACAAAGAATACGTACATATAAAGCAAGCGAATGTGCGTAAAAGTATGCATAAACCATCATAATATTTACTCACATCACACCCCCAGACTTGAACCTTTGCTTGTCCTCAAGCAAAACACTACAAACTATGTTCATGAGCGCCTGGCAGTGTTTCATAATCCCTAGTACATTCGCCTAACTCTATCAACTAGTTTCATTGATAAACATGATTGTGAAGTTACCTAAGTATGGCCTAAGCATAAGTTCTTTGTGCTTGGTGCAATAAGTAGCTCAAACTCTTCAAGTTTCAAGTCTTTGTCCTAGTTAAGTCGTTATATGATTGAGTTCCTAATGTTCCCAATGATAGGCACTTACCTGCCACACACTTGGTTCATTTTCCTTAAATTACACAAGGTCTCAAAGGATATTTCTCGGAATCAAGAGAAACATAACATTCATTTTCCCGGTAACCTAACTCGGTCTCAAAGGGGTGAATTGTTAGTTTCCACTTATGACAACTGTTTTTTATCCCTTATTTTTTTTATTTTTTTTTGGTGTTGTATAGCACTAATCACACATACGGGATACATATGTTGGGATTTAGATTTTTCCAAATGAGCTTTTATGATCCGAGGTTGTCTAGTAACCAAAATGTAAGTAATAAATCCCCATGGGAACACAAGTACTAATCAATTCGGATGAATCATAACTATTCCAAAAATATTTCTACTATTCAAGCTTAAGTACTTAGGTGTAGTGTAAATAAGATCCTTAAAGTTAGGACAAAACTTATACCAAACTTCGTATAATACTTAGCTTATTTCATGCTACTAGAGATAGAGAAAAGAGATACACCAAACATACTAACACTATCTTGATAGCTCATAAACTAAGAAAATGTTATTCATTTTGCTATCGGACAAGTAGCAGAAAAAGTAGAAGGTTTGATGTTCTCAAATATACCTCAAAACCAGAAATGCAAAAAAAAAACATGAAATAAGAAAAATGCAGAAAACAAACTAAAAATAAAAATATGCAAAGAAGAAGGAAAATGCAAAAAGAAAAGAAAACACGAAGACTCGCCTAAGGTTGTGCAGGCAAATACAACACCCCCCAGACTTAGACCTTTCATCGTCCCGATAAAATCAAAATGGTCGATGAGGCCGAATGTCAGGGAGATCTGGAAGCTCAGGATAAGTCTTAACCACCCATCTTAGATCCCTTACCTGTTTATGGTACGCAAATAAATCATCAATATTACTCTGTAAGTTCCTCATATACCACCTAAAATCTTCGTTCCAAACCATTCTCTTTCTATTGGCCTCTATAAATTCAAGCATTCGTGTGCATAACTCTCTCTCACTTTTAAAACAGTCTTGTAGTTGTTTAAATTGCTCATCCTCCATGTAAAAATTCCTAGTAAGTAATCCATTATTTTGTTCAATATCATGATGAAGAGAGTCAATGATAAGACCAAACTCTTGAAAATCAAATGGAAAAACATCCCGACTAACCGAAGGCACCTCTTCACGAAGGGAGTTTGGAGGTGGCCCAATTTGTTGCCTTGCTAGCGTCAAACGCCAATTCTACTTAACATGAACTGTAGTTAAAGCCAGGTTGGGCAATCTAAGGGGAAAACTATCATTAATCACAAGACTATATCCAAATTTCTCCTGGCGAATCAAATGAGTGGTTAAACAAAAATTTAGATCCATTCGAGAAACATCTTCAGTCATATCAAGACTACTCAAGTCATAGCCCAATACTACTGCAATGTGAGTAAGCAAGCCACCTAAAACAATGGGGGTAGGGGATGAAGTTTTCCCTAATTTTATCAAGTGCTTCAAAAAGAAATATCTTGAATTAATAGGTACATTTTCTACCATTCCCCATAAACAATACAAGTCCGAAAGTCTTACAATTCTATCCTTATCGCCCCTTCCAAATATCGTGTTTCTCATCATCATATGGACATATCAAAAGATTGAGTTAACAATACTACTACCATTAGAAACGTGCGGATTAAACCTAGACTCTCCACTAATTTTCTCCCACAAATTTAATTTTTCAAAAGTAGGCAGGATTATGTAGGTTCCGTCCCTAGGCAAATCATAGCATATATTAAAATCCTCAAGACTCCATTCATAGTCATCATTAAATAAACAAAATTTTAGTTTTCCTCCTCCTTGAACATTATCGATAGAAATGGAGCTTAAAATTTCCAAGACAATACGAGGGTAAGTCGGGTACCTTAGGGCAATTATGCTAGACCAACCTATTCTATCAAGCAACCAATCAATATCATTTCCAAACCCTAATGCTTCTAAGGTCTCTCGGTCCATAAATCTAGTGCTTAGAATGGGACATTTAGATAAAAATGAAAAAGTGTAATTGATCATCATTAGAGAAAATAATACCAAAGTTGTTGATATACCTTTGAAGCGTGCATTTTCCTCGTTTGAGACAACCAACACTTCTTTTCCTTTTCCTTTGACGAGAGTTCCTTCTTGCAAAGTTCGACATCACGGATGATCGAATAGAATAAGATGAATGTGGGGGAGGAATGGTAACACCTTGGGGAGTTGGAGGAAGAGAGGAGAGAAAGGAGGTGTCGGGGAGAGGGTGAA
Organism: Zingiber officinale; assembly: GCF_018446385.1. Taxonomy (NCBI): domain Eukaryota; kingdom Viridiplantae; phylum Streptophyta; class Magnoliopsida; order Zingiberales; family Zingiberaceae; genus Zingiber; species Zingiber officinale. Next base: position 69,203,163 of record NC_056007.1, on the reverse strand, counting down.
AACGGCGGCACGACCGTGCAAGTCCGCACACCCATGCCCTAATAGAACAGGGGTGTGGGCCAGGCCGTGCAGGGGTGCATGACTTCTCTATGGCACGGCCGTGCCAATTGGCACAGCCCCCTCTTCTCTCCACTCGGCCGTAGTCGTATAGCCGTGCCAATTGGCACGACCCAGTTCTTCCCCTCCTCTGGTCTTGTCTCACGACCGTGCAAATTGGCACGACCTGAGCTTTCTCCTTCTCTGGCAGTCTCACACGGTCACACCAATTGACACGGTCTGTGTCCTTCCTCCCCCTGAACAAGTCGCATGGTCGTGCAGAGCTGCACGACCCATGACCTTCATTCTTCTGGTGACTCACCTTTCACTCTTTAGGTTCCTCCCATGCTGAAACGCTCATGAAATGCTCATGGCCAGCTCATGGGGGCTCTGCACATCCTGAAAATGAATACCCAAAAATAAAGAAATAATAATAAAAAAAATGCTCGACTCAAACTCACTAGAGAAATGAAATGACAAAAGGAATGATTTGGCTTGCCTCCCAAGAAACGCTTGTTTTAGGTCTTTAGCTCGACCCTATTTTAACTCATTTAGGTGGGCGTGGATCTGAGAAGTATATCAGCATATCTTCTTCTACCGGCACATCGTGGAGGTATTTTTTTAAACGCTGCCCGTTTACTTTAAATTCCCCCATGCTCCTTGCTCTAAATGTCAACAGCACCAAACAGGTAGACCTTTTTGACTTGGAATGGTCCTGTCCATCTCGATTTTAACTTCCCAGGAAAGAGTTTCAATCTTGAATTAAACAGCAGCACTGAGTCCCCTTCCTCGAATTCTCTCCGCATGATATATTGATCATGCCATATCTTTGTTCTCTCTTTGTAGGATTTGGCATGTTCGTAGGCATCCATCCTCAATTCATCAAACTCATTTAATTGGAGTTTCCTCCTGTCTCCCGTTAGCTTTAGGTCCATGTTAAGCTACTTTATCGCCCAGTAGGCCTTGTGTTCTAATTCTACTGGAAGATGACACGACTTTTCGTATATCAATCGGAATGGGGGCATACCAATTGGAGTCTTGAAAGAAGTACGATATGCCCATAAAGCATCATCCAACTTCAATGACCAGTCTTTTCAGGAATTGGACACTGTCTTTTCTAATATTGCCTTTATCTCCCGGTTGGAGATCTCTGCTTGTCCATTGGTTTGAGGATGGTAGGGTGTTGATACTTTGTGACTAACTCCGTATTTCTTTAGCAAATTCTCAAACTGTCTTTCAATGAAGTGCCAACCCCCGTCGCTAATAACTACCCTTAGTACACCGAATCATGGAAAAATCACCTTTTTAAATAGTTTAATTACTGTTTTGGCATCACTGGTAGGAGAAGCTATGGCTTCCACCCATTTTGACACATAATCCACTGCCACCAAGATATAATTGTTTCCACATGATGAAGGAAAAGGCCCCATAAAATCTATTCCCCATACATCGAACAGTTCTACTTCGAGGAGCAATTCAGTGGCATCTCATTTCTTCTAGTGATGTTCCCGGTCTTCTGACATTGGTCGTAGGACTGCACAAAATTCTTTGTGTCTTTAAATAAACATGGCCAAAAAAATCCTGCTTGAAAAATTTTTGTAACTGTTCTTGACACGCCCAAATGTCCGCTGTAGGATGATGAGTGACAATGAAATAAAATGTCCTTGATTTCGTCTTCTAGCACACACCTTCGGTAGATCGTATCTCCGCATTTCCTAAAATCTAGTGGTTCGTCCCATATGTAGTGTTTGACATCTGAGAAAAAAAATTTTCTCTGCTGCCAGGTGAAGTTTGGGGGAAGTACTCCACTTGCAAGGTAATTAACAAAATCCGCATACCAAAGAACTCTCTCAGAATTTACGGCCAACAAGTGCTCGTCAAGGAAAACATCATTTATGGGCGGATCAAAATCTACGTCTTTTTGCCCATTCGGCCATACTCTGGATAGATGATCTACCACAACATTCTCGACCCCTTTTTTGTCTCTAATTTCCAGATTAAATTCTTGAAGAAGCAAGATCCACCTGATCAACCGGGGTTTGACAACTTTCTTATTAAGCAGATATCTTATAGCAGTGTGATCAGAATACACAATCACTTTTGAGCCTACTAGATAAGACCTGAACTTGTCGATTGCAAATACTATGGCCAACAATTCCTTTTCAGTGGTAGAATAGTTCATTTGAGCTACATCCAATGTCTTACTCGCATAGTGGATTGCGTGCAGTACTTTATCCTTTCTTTGTCCTAAAACCGTACCCACTGCAAAATCACTAGCGTCGCACATGATTTTGAATGGGAGTTTCCAGTCTGGAGCTTGGATTACGGGAGTTGAGATGAGATCACTCTTGATTTTCTTAAAAGCCTCATTGCAGTCATCATCAAAACAGAATTCAGCATCTTTAATCAACAAGTTAGTTAGTGGCTTGGAAATTTTGAGAAGTCCTTGATGAAACACCTGTAAAATCCAGCGTGCCCTAAAAAACTCCTAACCCCTTTTACGTTAAGAGGTGGAGGTAGTTTCTCAATTGTCTCTATTTTGGCTTTATCTACCTCAATTCCTCGTTCTGAAATATTGTGTCCTAAAACAATTCCCTCATTGATTATGAAGTGGCATTTCTCCTAGTTCAGAACTAAATTCACCTCCTCGAACCTCTGAAGAACTTTGGAAAGGTTCAGAAGACACGAATCGAAGTCATTCCCATAAACTGAGAAATCGTCCATGAATACTTCCATAATCTTTTCTATGAAATCTGAGAAAATTGCCATCATACATCTCTGAAATGTAGCTGGTGTGTTGCAAAGTCCAAACGACATTCGTCGATAAGCATAGGTACCAAAAGGGCATGTGAAGGTGGTCTTTTCTTGATCTAAGGGATGCGTTGGAATTTGAAAAAAAAACTCGAATACCCATCCAGATAACAAAAATAGGAATGCTTTGCCAATCTTTCCAGCATCTCATCGATGAATAGTAAGGGAAAGTGATCTTTCCTAGTCTCCTTGTTTAGCTTCCTGTAATCAATACACATCCACCATCCTGTGACTGTTCTTGTTGGAATCAATTCGTTATTTTCATTTCTAACCACAGTCATTCCCCCCCTCCTCTTGGGGACCACATGGGCTGGGCTCGCCCATTCATTATCCGATATAAGATAAATGATCCCAGCATTAAGAAATTTCAATACTTCATTCTTCACCACCTCTTTCAAATTTGGATTTAACCTTCTTTGATGCTCAATCAAATTTTTATATCCTTCTTCAAGCAGAATCCTATGCATGAAGATTGAAGGGTTGATACCTATAATGTCATCAATGGTGTATCCAATTGCTTTTCTATGTGTTCTCAGCTCCTTTATCAATCTCCGTGTCTCCATCTCGATCAAATTTGCATTAATTATTACTGGGAAGGTGGAATCTGGACCAAAGAACACATATTTAAGGTTAGGCTGCAGAGGTTTTAACTCCACTTGAGGTGGTGCAATCTCAGGCAATGTTGGTTCCTGTTCTAGTAGCCATATCTCTTCGTTTGCCCCGACTTCTTCTGGTGCTCCTGTTAGAGTGTATACTAAAAGCCTAGCTTTTGTAAATATTTATTTTTGAAATAAAAGAATCACATTGGTCAATATCTACATTTATTTGTTAAATGTAATTGTTCAATTAATTTATATAGTAGACAACATGGTGTGTGGTGTCACACACAGAAGATCATGTTGACAGTTCTTTATAAATTATAAATAGTTGCTCACGACTAAGATGGAAAGGAACAAACTATTGGAATAGTTGTAGTGTAATTAAGTATTAGTTTATCTTGATTAATAAATTACACTGGTACACTCTAAGTGTATTGAATAGGACCATTTAGGTAAGTTCTTTTTGTACTGACTTAATAAAAAAATTAAACCTTAGTTAATATGGAAGTGTGTGCTCTTAATCCTAATATAATAACAAGCACATATATTTATTATTTATTTCTTTGACTTATCAAAGGGTGAGGTTTAGCTCGATAAATCAATATGCCCGATAAGTTGGAAATGATATTACTTATAGTGTGTGTTGTTGATTATAGAAGGAATCTGTGTCCTAGTTATCTAGGTTGAAAATGCCCCCAAGAGGAGCTCATAAGGATTGCCATGTTAAACCCTGCAGGTGGACTTAGTCCAACATGACAATGAAGTTGAGTGGTACTACTCTTGGAGCTAGATATTAATTAAGTGAGTTGTCAGTAACTTACTTAATTAGTGGACATTTGTTATCTTAAACACAGGGAGACTAACACACTCATGATAAGAAGGAGCCCATAATGTAATTAGGGATTGGTGCGGTAGTGCGATAATAACTCTCTAGTGGAATGAGTTATTATCGATGAAATTGAGTTGTGTGTTTGGGGTGATGAGCACGGGATATTCAAGCTCATCGGAAGGCCAAAACCAATTTCTCCTCTAGGTCCCTGTCGTAGCCTCATTAAAGCCTCAAGTCCATCCAAAGAAAGGCCCATCTTGGTGTCCAAGAAGGGGGTCGGCCCAATGCTTGGTGACAAAGCTAGGGTCGGCCACATCATCTTCTATAGGGGCCGGCCCTTTGCTTGGTGACCAAGCATGTAGGGGTCGGCCACAATATTCAAACAAGGAGGTTGTTTTTGAATTTTTTAAATCTTCTCTTTGTAGAAAACTATAAGTTTTAAAAGAGAGATTTTAATTTTAAAAACTTTCCTTATTTGAATTTGGCCACATGTTTTAATAGAGAGTTTTAAAAATTTTAAAACTTTCCTTTTTTAACCATCCTCATGGTTTAGAAAAAAGGAAGATAAGTTTTAAAATTAAAATTTTCTATCATCATGTTAAAAAAGGAAATTTTATAAGAGAAGTTTTAAATTTTAAAACATGGTTTTAATTTTTAGAACTTTCCTTTTTTAACTCCTACTTTAGGAAAGAGAGCTTGTAAATTTTATAAGAGCATTTCTTCTTGTAAAATTTTTAAAAATTATATTTCCTTTTTCCCTTGATGAGGTGGCCGGCCACCTTGCTTGGTGCCTAAGCAAGTGACCGGCCATATTTAAAATAATAAAATCATCACAAAATAAAAATTGGTGATTGATTCAATCAAGAGAAAAGAAAAGGAAAAATAAAAAGGAAAAAGGAAAAACTCTTGGATGATTTTATTTTTTGTAAAAAGTTTTTCCTTATTTGCCTTGGGCAAGTAATATAAAAGAAGGGGTGAGGGGGCTTCATGAGACACAACTCTTATTCTTTGGCTTGGAGACTCTCTTGGTGGTCGGCCCCTCTCTCCCTCTCTTCTCCCTTTGCTCTCTTTTCTATTGTGGTGGTGGTGGCCGAATATTACAAGGAGGAGAAGCTCTTTTGGGTGGTGTTCATCTTGGAGGATCGTCGCCCACACGACGTCCAAGATGAAGCGAGGAATACGACAGAAGTTCTTGAGGTCATTAGTTTACAAAGAGAAGGTATAATTAGCAATTATTTTCAGCATCATGCTAGTTATTTCTTTTTGTAAGAATTCTAAATACAAGAGGCAATTAGATCTAGTTTTTTGAATTTATTTTTCGAGTTTGTGTTTTCTTCTTTTTCGAATTTGTGATTCGATTGTTCTTTTTGGTTAACCTAGAGTTATTTAAGGAAATTAAATATTAGCTTTCCTTAAAAGGCTTTGCCTAGGCGGTGGTGGTTGCTCCCATATCCAAGAAGGCCATGTGCCTCGCCATGCAGTCCTGGAAGCTAATTTTGGAAATTAATATTTAATGAAATTAATAACTTAGGTAGATTTGAATCAATAGTGTTAAGTTCCACTTGCGATTCAAGTCTAAACCATTAAGAACAGATAAGTTAAATTTGGAATCAATGATGTTAAGTTCCGTCTGTGATTCCTAATTTAACTTCTAAAGAACATAATATGTTATTTAAGGAAAGGTTCGACACTTGTACAAAAAATTTTTGTACAGTGGAACTGGTACATTTTCCTAGGACTAACCAACAATTGGTATCAGAGCTAGAGTTTGCCTCTATGTGTTTAGAATTCAAATAGGTTATACACATGTCATACATAATTTAGGCAGGATAATAGTAGGATGTGCTAACTCTTTGGTTGCATGCTCAAACTATTATGGTTTATTGATATTATATGTGATTGGACCCTTGGACATGTCAAGAGCATTATTTGTGTGCATGATTATATGTATAAAATACAGCAGGAGCTGTATTATTTTTAGAATTTTATTTTTTGTTTGATCTAGAATACATGTACATTCCCTCGTGGAATATAGGATCGATATATGTAAAATTCTATTTTTGTCGCGGATCGGATTCTTGCGAGGCGTGGTACTTTTGGAGCACCAGAGGCGCAACGAAATAAGAAGCAAGATGGATGCGACAACTCGACCTGATGGCGGTGGCTAAAGATGGCACCAGCTAGGGTTGGAGCACATGGAGGACAGTAATAGAAAAAGGCCATAATAGTTGAAAAATAATTTCCATATTTATTGCTTTTATTTACTGTGATGTGTGTGTATGCATTTGATGTATGCTAGGATAGTTTAAAATTCCTCATTTTAAATAACTAAGTGGGAGATGGATTTTAATAAATCCCATGGTCTCCATTACTGGTTTGTAAGTGATGCAACAAGCTTGCGTGTTGGCTCTGAGTGCCTCCCTCCACAACGGATGGGTTTGTTGCGGATCACTAGATCAAATTTCCGTAATGGATGATTATAGGAAATTATTTAGGAGCGTGTGATCTTCTCCAACTGAAGGGGCACAATCCTATTTAATGGACTTAGTATCAAGTAATGGTATACACTTAGACGCATTCAATAGTATCCTCCCCAACGGAGTCACTGCTATTGTATTGTGTGACCAAAAGTGAAACCAACTATTAATTTTATTTGTCATAAAGTTAGGATGACAAGATAATAAAATTAATGGGTCACACCCTCCTCTTACAAATGTTGAATTTGTATACGTCCACACTAACGTGGCATGCAATATTCACGGTGATTTGAGGTGTTGGTTAATTTAAAATAGTATTATTTGAGGAATCAATATTATTCTAAATTTAGAGTCTTGACCAAAGTTTATTTTTGTGATTCTTAGGATGACTTTCAACCCACTGGCCATTATACTAAAAGAGAACAAACTTACTGGTCCAAACTATATAGATTGGAAAAGAAACCTGGACATTGTTCTTACTGCTGAGAGCTATAAGTTTGTACTGACTGAGTCTTGCCCTGATGCACCTGATGGTGACTCTACCCTAGAGGAGATTGAGTATCATAAGAAATGGGTAAAAGCTGATGAGATAGAGCGGTGTTATATTTTGGCATCAATGTCAAATGTATTGCAACATCAGCATCAAGATTTACCAACAGCTTATGATATAATGAACAATCTCAAAGAACTCTTTGGGCACCAGAGTCGGACTGCTAGGCAAGAGGCAATCAGAAAGCTAATGACAACCACCATGTCTGAGGGGACACCCGTAAGGGATCATATTTGTTGGTGCGGGAAGCATCCGACGATCGAACCTGAGTTTTGATAATGGCAAAGGATTCAAAGTTAAGGTGTATTGTGGTCTAACAAGTCTGTTAAGTATTTCAGGAAAAGACCTAACTGTGGTTAGGCAAGGTAAAAAACCTAGGGGGTGGTAACCCTAGGTCATAGGGGGTGGTAACCCTATGCGGAAAGTCTTGGCAGGTCGAATGCTTCAGGCAAAAGTCCTAGGGGGTGGTAACCCTAGGTGGAAAGTCCTAGTGTCCCGAACCAGGTGAAAGACTGGACTAGCCGGAAAGCGGATGTCCAGTAGAAAGTCCGGAAGCTTCGAGTGCTGAGCAAAAGTCCAGTCGGTCAGGAGGACCGGATTGGCAACAGGTAAATCTCCTGAGTGGAGTAGGTGAGGACGCGTTCCCCGTAGAGGGAACAGTAGGCGTCGGGTCGACCTAGGGTTTCCGGTCGGAAACCCGAAGTCAGACTCGGACAGTCCGGAGACTGTCATTATCACATCTATTATGTTTTATGTGCTAACTTTGTGCTGCAGGGTATATTTGGGATTAATGTATCTTGCAGGGACCAAAGTGCAAAGATTAACCTCGGATGAACAGTGTCCGAGGCGCCTCCATGGAGTTTGGAGGCACCTCGGGTGCAAAACCTGAGCTGGCTGCGAAGCAAGCTTGGAGGCGCCTTGAAGGAAGCCAAGGCGCCTAAGACAGCTTTATGAAAGCGCCTTGGAGAGGCTGGAGGCGCCTTGAACCTGATAAGGTTCGACCAGTTCATCCCTTATCTCCGCGGCTGACTCGGATCATTCAAGGCGCCTTGGTGAACAGTGGAAGGCGCCTTGAACACCCTTTATAAGGGATCCCAGCCAGCAGCTCATTAATAACAATTCACAAGCTTTCCTTCTGCTGTGTGCTGCTCAAGAGTCGATTCTAAAGTGCTGTTGCAGTCGCCGACGACCCGAAGCTTCATTAATTATTATTCCGTTGTCGGTATTATTTCAATTTCAGTTGTACTTATTTCTACTTGTACTTATTCACGATATTTTAGTTGTTGCCCACGGAAAGCGATCAAGGATCGCGGGCCTTCGAGTAGGAGTCGATCTAGGCTCCGAACGAAGTAAATGACTGTGTTCTTGTGTATTTGTTTCTTTTTATTCCGCTGTTTTAATTACTCGACGAATGTTTTACGATTCCGATAATCGAACGAAATAGCTGCGAGCGCTATTCACCCCCCTCTAGCGCGTCTCGATCCAACAATTGGTATCAGAGTGGGGTAGCGTTGATCTTGTGTAACCACCAATCACGCACATTTTTCGCGGTGTTTTAAATTTTTCGAAGTCAACTAAAATTATTATTCTTACTATATTCCAGTTTTTTTCGTTCGTATCGATCTCGCTCGAAGTTGGTGCAACACCACTCGAGTTAGTTTTTTTTTTATTACTCCCGCACTGTAACGACCCGGCCCTTTGGCCTCTTGGGCAGCCCTTGTGGCGGCCCAACTGGCGGCCCTTATGTCGTCGGCCCATTTGGCGACCTCTCATGTCGTCGACCGACGACCCTTTGGCCGTGCCGTTACTCACTAGGACTTTCCACCCATGGTCAGTGGATTTTTTTGCCTCCCCCAGGATTCAAACTCTAAACCTCCAGGCTTAAGTATTAGAGTTTATATTCAAGTATTTATACGATATTTTTTTTTAAAAAAAAAAGACATGTTGCATATGTTCATTTCATTATGCATGTTTTCAAAGGAACATCTTGCATCTACATGTTTATGCCATATGTTTTCCTTTACACTTATTAAAGATGTCCTTGAGAATATGGATATGATTATGTTATATGTTATGTTATGATCTCACATGCTATGATATGTTATGTTATGTTCTCACATGTCATGATATGTTTTATATTTATGTTCTCACATGCTATGATATGTTTTATGTTATGTTCCCACATGCTTGTATATGCTTTCATGTGTATGTATGATTCATGGTTTTATGAGTAGGAAAGGAACTCACTAAGCCTATGGGCTTATAGATTATTTTCCTTGTACTGCAGAAAAAGGGAAGGAATGGATGAACTAAGGGGAGCAGTAGGAAGGGCAAGATTGTGTGTGGAAGTGGCATGGTGGATAGATCTAATTATATTTCTAAAACTTATATTTGGTTAAGTTGTGCATGTGAACTAAGTTTGGATTTTATACTTGTGATGATAACTTGAACTAGTATGTGGTGCACTTATGATATCTTATTCATGTTAGTATATTCATGACATTATGAATCATGTTCAAGTAGTAGATATGAATCAAGTATGTTGTTCACATGCCATGTTAAGAGTAAGATGTATATGAAAAAAAAAAAGATTCTAAATATGTCTTTGGCTGCCATGAGTCCATATGCATGTATATGTCAAGTAAGTCTATGTAACCCCGTCCCCTTTAGGGTAGTCTATGTATCCATGAGGGGTGGGCGTTACAGTTTGGTATCAGAGCGAAGTCTGCCTTTCCACTACACACACATCAAGCCTACATCCTGCCGCTCCAAGTAAGAATTTCTATGCCTACTCTAGTTCTTTTATGCATGATAAGAAATGTTTAAATAAGTATACATGTCTACTCCATTTTATTATTTGATAAGTTACAGTTCTAGTTTAAGTATGCATGATGGTAGATTAGGAATAATAATAACTTATGCTAGCCTTGTTGTCATTCATGAAGATAAACATGGCTAGAAGACGCAATACTAGAACCGATGTTGACATTACCTCCATCTGATCTGATGCATGTAGTCACTGAGCTCCAGCGCCAGGTTACGGAACAACAACAGATGATCACTACTCTGATGAATCAGCAGGGGAATCCTGCTACCCCACCAGGGAATCAGAACGCGATACCAGTCATACCGGTAGCTACACCAATACCCAGGTACCTGTACCACCAGTAGGCCCAGCTCCAGTGGTTCGTCAGGAGGCATATCTGATTCAGTGGCAAAGATTGAAACCAGAAACTTTCTCTGGAAACTGTGAACCATGGGATGCCCAAGCCTGGTTCAAAACGGTGGAAAGCATAGTGGAGCTATTGGATTGGCCCGAACATGAGATGGTCAAGTGTGCATCGTTCTACCTTACGGGCGATGCCAGAATGTGGTGGGACTGAGTCAAAGCGAAAAGACAAATAAATCAGATGAGATGGACAGACTTCGAGACGGAATTTTTTGAAGAATTCTTCCATATGAGGGTGACAAACAAGCACTATGACGAGTTCACCGAGTTCCGGCAAGGTGACCTGTCGGTTAACGAAGCTGTTAAGAAATTCAACCGTCTAGCGCGCTTATGCCCATAGTTGGTTAGCACTGAAAGAGAAAGGGTCAGACTTATGCTGAAGATGCTCAGACCTGAGATAGCTCTGAATGTGGCCGGCGGAGTTAATAGACCGCAGACTGCCGAAGAACTAATCAGCAGTGCACTGATCACCGAACACTATTTAAAGGCGCTGCATGAAGGCAAGAGTCGAGGCCAATCAGGAGGATAGAAACCTCAGAATACTAGAACTGGCTGGAAAGGAAACCACAGTGGTAAAAGAAAGCAGTGGAACGATTCTAAGGATGGTCCAGCAAACAAGCAACCTATGTTCCCGCAATGTACCACCTGTGGAAAGAAACATCCGGGAAAGTGCCGCATGGGCACGAATAAATGCTATAACTGTGGATTGGAAGGACATATGGCCAGAGATTGTCTTACCCAAGTTCAGACACCGTAGTATGTCCAGAACAGAGGTGCTCCCCCACAGCTACACCTGATGCAAGCTACATTAGAAGGCCCGCAGATAAGCCAAGGGAGATTGGAAGCTCCGCCAGTGACGACAAATGCCAGAATCTTCTCCATCACCAAGGAAGATGCGGCGAATGCTTCTACGATTGTCATAGGTCAGATATTTATTTTCAGTCAGCATGCTACTGTACTATTTAACACTAGGGCAACGCACTCGTTTGTCTCTACACCTTTCACAAGAAAGATAGACATACCACCTCAAGCCTTAGATTGCAAGTTCTTAACGACTTTACCTTCGGGAGAGGTGATGCCATCCACTCATATGCTGCGAGCCGCACCCATCAGAATCACAGACAGAGAACTCTACTGTGACCTGAGAGTGCTTGACATGCAGGATTATGACATTATATTGGGCATGGACTTCCTGAGCAAGTACGGTGCTTCAATAGAGTGTCGTAAGAGAAAAGTGGTTTTCCAATCTGAAGCAGAACCGATGTTTGAATTTATTGGGAGGCCAAGGGAAAGTATGTGCTATGGGATCGAAAATATATCCGGACGGCTCTCTACCCTGACTATAGCACTAACACTGTTCGATGATATGTGAGAGAAGCAAACCCGTGACCCAAGCATCCAAAGGATCAAGCAAGAAGTCTTAGGGGAAAAGAATGATGGGTTCCGTATCGCTGACAGTGGAATATTATACCTTAAGGATCGCTTATGTATTCCCGACGACCTAGAGTTGCGGAAAAAGATATTGGAAGAAGCTCATTCAACACCCTATGCGATGCATCCCGGATCCACCAAGATGTACCAAAACCTGAAAAAGAAATTCTGGTGGCTCGGTATGAAAAGGGACGTGGCTCAGTATGTCAGCACCTGTCTGACCTGCCAGAGAGTTAAAGAAAAACACCAGAGACCTAGAGGTGTACTGCAGCCAATTCAGATTCCAGAGTGAAAATGGGAGGATATTTCTATGGACTTCATCGCGGGACTACCTAAAACGACAAACGGCTACAACGCCATATGGGTAATCGTGGATAGATTGACGAAATCTGCCCACTTCCTGGCAATCAAGATGACCTATTCGATTGAACTACTGGCTCAATTATATGTCAAGGAGATTATTAGACTACACGGGATTCCTAAGACCATCATTTCTGACAGAGATGGTCGTTTTGTTTCACATTTTTGGGAATGTGTTCAGAAAGCCCTTGGTACGAAGTTGTTGTTCAGTACTGCCTTCCACCCTCAGACCGACGGACAAACATAAAGGGTGAATCAAGTATTAGAAGATATGTTACGAGCTTGTGCCCTGGATTTCAAAGGGAGCTGGTGTCGATATCTATGCTTAGCGGAATTCGCCTACAACAATAGCTATCAAGCTACCATTGGTATGGCGCCGTACGAAGCTTTGTACGGGAGAAAATGTAGATCCCCTATATGCTGGTACGAGGTGGTGAAAAGAAGGAGATGGGATTCCGAACATAATTTATCGACAACACCACTCGTGCAATACAGAACATCTGCCAAAGAATAGAGACTGCTCAAAGTCGGCAAAAGAGCTATGCAGATAAACGACGTAGGCCATTGGAATTCAGTATTGGAGATTCAGTGTTCCTCAAAGTAGCTCCTATGAAAGGAGTGATGAGGTTTGGAAAGAAGGGAAAACTAAGTCCACGCTATGTGGGACCATATAAGATTCTGAAAAGAGTCGACAAGGTGGCTTACGAACTAGAGCTACCACCAAAGATGTCGGCTATCGACAATGTGTTCCATGTCTCGATGCTCAAGAAGTGCATTCCTAGCACTGACCAGGTGATCGAGCCACAGACAGTGCAAGTTCAAGAGGACTTGAGTTACGAAAATCGACCCGTTCAAATATTGGATCGGGATGTCAAAAGATTAAGGAACAAAGAGGTGGCACTAGTAAAGGTCTTGTGGCAAAATCAACGATTCGAAGAGGCAACTTGGGAACGTGAAGATGATATGAAACGAAAATACCCTGAGTTATTCTAAGTTCGAGGATGAACTTTTATGAGGTATGGGGGACTGTAACACCCATAGGGTTCCTAGCAATTTCATATATTTTTACCATGGTTAAAAATATAGGCCTTATGTGAATATTAGCAAAAATAAAATAAAATGGAATTAAAAAGGGGCAAGACCAAGGCATGAACCTTGAACCTCTGGTTAGAAGCATGTATAGTGTAACCAATAGACCAAGAAGAGATATTATTAGAAAGGGAAGGGACAATATAATTAAGAGTAAGAAAAGGTTCTCTTCCACTTAGAAGGAGAAGTTGGAGTTGCCTTCTTCCTCTCAAATGAAGAGATGATTCTTGCTCTCTTTTCATTAATGGATGAGCAAAAGAAAGGAGAAGGAAAAACCCATTTTCCCTTCTTCCTTTCATTAGGAATAAAAGAGGAAAGAATGAAAATTTTCATTTGGTTGCTCTCTTCCTCCTTCCTCCTTCTCTCCACCGAAACCCCTCTCCTCTCCCTCACCATTGCCGAACCAAGCAAGAAGGGTGCTCTCTAGGAAAAGCTTCACAACCAAGGATTTCTTCTTTTAGAGAATTAAGCGAGAGGAAGTGAGTATCCCTCACTACAGTACAAGTAGTTATCGAATGTTGTATGTAAATGTTATTGAAACCGTAAAGATTTTCTTGCATGTTTCGGCCAAGATAAAGACTTGTGGTCACTTAGGGTTAGCAAGTTTACGAGTTATGCTTGATGTTGTAACCAAAAAAGTCTAGAATCTCACCTTGGAAGTTTCGGCCAAGATAGAAAATGGAGTCTAGGGCAAAGCTTTGAAAGGGAAACATGTTGGTTATGCTCCATCATGATGTATGATCTCTTATATGTTAATAGCTTAGGTTTTTCATGCTCCATGTTGTATAAAACTATGAGAACCCTAACTTAATGTTTCGGCCAAGATTCATTATAGAGTCTAGGGCATAGTTTTGAAAAGGAAACATGTTTGTTTATGCCCCTTCATGATGAAAGATCTCTTATATGTGATAGCTTAGGTTCATGCTCCATGTTGTATAAAAAAAATATAGGAGAGCCCTAGTTTCAAGTTTCGGCCAAGAATAGAAATGTGGTTTAGAGCAAAGTTTTTAAATGATAACATGCTTGTTTATTCATGATATATGATCTCTCATGTGTTGATAGCCTAGGTTTCCATGCTTTATGTTGAAAAAAAATATATAAGAACACTAGTCTAAAGTTTCGGCCAAGATTTGATGTGAAGCTTAGGGCAAGAAGAAAATTTAAAACCTAATCATGCTTGTTTGTGCTTATTCATGAGGTATGATATCTTGTATGTGGTTAGGTTAAGTCTTTATGCTACATGTTGTATTAGAGGAAGTGGAACCTTACTTGTAGGTTTCGGCCAAGATAGAATGTAAGGCCTAGAGTAAAGTTTTTGAAAACTAATTATGCTTAGTTATGTTTTTACATGATGTTTGATCTTTTGGTATGTTGTTAGATAAGTTATCATGCTACATGAACCTTAGAACTTCACCCTAGGGTTCGGCCAAGCAAGTATATGAGGCTTAGAGCAACTAATTATGCTTAGTTATGCTTTTACATGATGTATGATCTTTTGGTATATTGTTAGATAAGTTATCATGCTACATGTTGTACAAATGAACCTTAGAACTTCACCCTAGGGTTTGGCCAAGCAAGTATATGAGGCTTAGAGCAAGGTCTTGAAATCTAACCATGCTTGTTTATGCTTCTTTGTGTTGTATGATTATTTAGCTAGGGTTAGCTTAAGTTTCATGCTTCTTATAGTAGTCAAAGTGTAAAAAAAGTTCTACTATAGGGATTTGGCCAAGATTGAATGAATACGTTTAGGGAAAATTTTTGAACCTAACTATGCATGCTTAGGTTCTCCCATGATGTATGATTCTTGATATATGGTTAGTTAAGTCTCCATGCTTCATGATATGATATATGCTATGCTTCAAGATATGATATACTATGCTTTATAATATGATATATGCTATGCTTCATGATATGATATGCCATGCTTTATGATATAATATATGCTCTGTTTCCTAATATGATATGTTATGCTTCAAGATATGATATGCTATGCTTCATGATATGATATATGCTATGCTTCATGGTATGATGTGCTAAGCTTCATGATAAGATATGCCATACTTCATGATATGATACATGTCATGCTTGATGATATGATAATAACATGTTATGCTCTATGCTATGATAAGAACATGTTATGCTTCATGATATATGTTTATGAAAGGCTTATGCAAGAGGAAAAGCCTAAGAGATGCTTCCCTTGAGAGGGGATCAAGAGCACTCTTCATGATATGACAAGAACATGATATGTATGATGATATGATAAGATGATGATATGATAAGAAACATGATATGTATGACATGCTATTTTACTTTGTATGGCTTGTACCAAGGGTGGGCTCCATAAGCGCCCCTAGGCCAATGGGCTATGAACGGGTCTAGTAAAGGGATGGGCTCCTCAGTAAGCCCCTAGGTCGACGGTCGTAGTACGGACCTAGTTCCCTAGTAGGTTCGGGGCTAGCTACCATGTCCTAGGGATTTGCATGCATTCATGTTATGTGGTACATAGCCGGGCCCTCATGTTGAGATTATATTCAAGTATTTATACGATATATTTTTTTTGTAAAAAAAGACATGTTGCATATGTTCATTTCATTATGCATGTTTTCAAAGGAACATCTTGCATCTACATGTTTATGTCATATGTTTTCCTTTACACTTATTAAAGATGTCCTTGAGAATATGGATATGATTATGTTATATGTTATGTTATGTTCTCACAAGCTATGATATGTTATGTTCTCACATGCCATGATATGTTTTATATTTATGTTCTCACATGCTATGATATGTTTTATGTTATGTTCCCACATGCTTGTATATGCTTTCATGTGTATGTATGATTCATGGTTTTATGAGAAGGAAAGGAACTCACTAAGCCTATGGGCTTATAGATTATTTTCCTTGTACTGCAGAAAAAGGGAAGGAATGGATGAACTAAGGGGAGCAGCAAGAAGGGCAAGATTGTGTGTGGAAGTGACATGGTGGATAGATCTAATTATATTTCTAAAACTTATATTTGGTTAAGTTGTGCATGTGAACTAAGTTTGGATTTTATACTTGTGATGATAACTTGAACTAGTATGTGGTGCACTTATGATATCTTATTCATGTTAGTATATTCATGACATTATGAATCATGTTCAAGTAGTAGATATGAATCAAGTATGTTGTTCACATGCCATGTTAAGAGTAAGATGCATATGAAAAAAAAAATAGATTCTAAATATGTCTTCCGCTGCCATGAGTCCATATGCATGTATATGTCAAGTAAGTCTAAGTAACCCCGTCCCCTTTAGGGTAGTCTATGTATCCATTAGGGGCGGGCGTTACATTGATGGCTCGGGACCAGATCGACGAATCCGAGAGTGAGAGCGAGTCAGAGGCCGAGTCCGAGCAAAGCCACGGATCCACATCTGTTTCCGAAGGGCCAGACTCCAATGTAAGTATTCCTAGACTTAATAATTTAGTCAATTATTTATTACGCAAGTTAGCTAAGTCAAACCTTAAGATTAAGTCACTTCTAAAGGAAGTAGTTGTCCTTAAAGAAGTGACTAACTCTAAATCCTTACCTGATCAAGTTTAGACTGGAAATTCAACTCAAGTTCAAAAACTTGAGGAAGAAAAATTCTAGTTTGAAAAATCAGTTCAAGGATTTTAAAAAATACCTTAGAACGGTTTTCTTTAGGCTCCAAGAATCTTGACCTAATTCTTGGGACACAAAGAGCCGTTTACAATAGAACTGGGCTAGGATATAAAACTAAAAAGACATATAAATCTTATTTATCCTTAATAAACAAACCTAATAGTAAGGTAATCCAAGCATGGGTCCCCAAGTCCAAATTGGTCAATCAAGTTGGACTTGGTCAATACTGGGTCCCGAAGGATCAAATACACTACCTCGATAGGCCATATCGAGGCTATGATCCAGGGGGAGAAAAAAGAAAAATGATATTAATTAAACAAACTTAAAATTCGAAATTAAATTAAAACTCAAAATTTAAAATTCGATATTAAATTAAAATTCAAAATTCAAAATTCGATATTAAATTAAAATTTAAAATTCAAAATTCAAAATTAAATTAAAATTCAAAATTCGAAATTAAATTAAAATATAAATTTCAAAATTCGAAATTAAATTAAAATTCAAAATTCAAAATTCAAAATTCAATTAAAAATTCAAAATTAAATTAAAACTCAAAATTTAATTTAAAGCAAATAAAAAATTAGAAGGAGGATCCAGAATAGCTGGCACCCCTAACTAAACTACCCGACTGGGTAACCGAACTTAATCTACCCGAGATAAATCGTGGCAGCGAGCGATCACGTCTCCGGCGGCCGGCGAGGTTGTTCTCCGAGGGGTTTTCTTCACTTCTCGTCAAGGAGAAGCTTTGAGCACGAAGAAGAACCGAGATTTGAAGCTTTACCCGAATCCTAGATATCCTCCTCTCCGGTTGTAAGTCCTAAAAGCAAGGGTAAGTTGCTTACTCACCTGCGGTAAGAGTAGCTATCGAGTTTTTGCTTTTCTTGTTGTTTTCTGTGATGAATGCCGTAAGAAGCTTGTTGTGAGGTTGTTGCCGTGAGTCTCAAAAGGGAACGAAGAAGGGAAACAGATTGTATTGCTTGGAATTGTAGTTTGAATTCAGTGGATAAGATTAGTAGCTTGTGATCCCTTGCTATGAGATTTGCTGTTTTGAGATGGTTTAGTTTCGTTTCCAGAAATCATTACAAGGTTTTAGATTGAATTAGCAATTTGTTGTTTCCTGCTGTAACTAGTTATGTTGTTAGGGAATTAGTCCACTTTGTCTTTGCTTTGGAACCTATAACAGATTTAGTCTTATTGGTTGGTTTCCTTGTAGTTTACAAGCCTGCATAGATTTGGTGAATATCATGTGTTAAGACTAAAGATGATTTGAATTGATGTAATGAATTTAACAGGTGAGAGGTATGTCAGTAATTTAGATATGCTACTTTCATTCGAGTATACAGATTTGAGGTTCTTTAATCTGAACATGAGGTTTAGATAATTTGCTTATGTTAAATCTGAACATGAGGTTTAGATAATTTGCTTACATTAAATCTGAGCATGAGGTTTAGATAAATTGCTTATGTTGAATCTGAGCTTGAGGTTTAGTTATGCTACTTCCATTCAAGTATATGGATAACATCTATGCTTGGCTGATTCTGGAATTTTAAATGGATTACGAGTTATAATATCTCTATTGAGTGAATTCTAGATAAGCTGTGTATTAGTCATATTATGGAAAGGAAGTTTGAGAGACGATGAAAATCTGTACTAGCCAGAATATGTTTCTTTTGTTAAGTTTCTTTGCAGAATTTCTGTTAAGCAAGTGCAGATTGATTTCTGTTAAGCTATTATGCAGATTTTTATCAAGCTAGTATGCAGATTTCTGTTAAGCATTAGTGTAGATTTTTGATAAGTATTGTATGTGCAGATTTCTTTTGTATTCTATGCATGATTATGTGTTACATAGTTAGTTTCATTCATAGATGCATACGAAAGATACCCTAATAGTACTTTGGGTTTAAGAAAAGTATAAGAAAGATAAAGAAAAGTATAAGATAGATAAAGAAGAGAAAGAAAAAGGCCAAGGCTTAAGTAGATCCCAAAGTCAAGACTTTAGGGATTTTGGCACACAAGGTGCTTATTAAAATGCCAAGGCATTATATATTAGAAGTATTAAAAGATAACAAGTATTTTACTTTTATCAGTGACACTGTACTGGACTCTCAGTTGTCCTTGGGCTGGGCTCTCATAGTCGTCCCTAGGTTCAGATAACCTAGTAGTAACGGCACGGCCGACGGTCGACGACCCGAGGGTCGCCAAATGGGCCGCCGAATGGGTCGGGTCGTTACAAAAGTAAAAGCACAGTTGCCGGGCCCAAGAGAAGTTGATTATTATTTTGAAGTATTATAAGTATAAGTTTTTGAACAAGTAAAACGAGTTTTACATAAACATAAAGTATTAAAAATTAAGTTTAGAACAAATGAAATAAAGTTTCATATAGTTCTAAAAATCAGTAAGTTTAGTTCTTTATTCTACCATGTTTATCTAGTGGATGAGTAGTTTTCATGTTTACCTGTTAGATGAGTAGAATGATTAGCTATTAGAATTACATGAGTAGATTCCCTAGCTTTTCTTTGCTATTAGTTTGACATGAGCAGTTATGTTTATGCTTTATTTCTTTTTAGAGCATATAGTTTCTAGTTCTTTTCGTATACATGCACATTCGTGATTTTGTGAGTTAGATAGCGCTTACTAAGCAAATTTTGATTATAGATTGCACTTCCTCTTACTGCAGATACAGGAAAGGAAAAAATATAGAAAGGAAGGCGACAAGGAGGTGTTCGAAGGATGTGTGATGCCAGGACTATGGAAGCCTTGGGACTAGGAAAGAAGTTTTAATTTTAGTTTCCGCATTTTAGTTATTGTAAACATTTGAGTTGTATTTTAAGTTCATGTCATTTGAGATTATTCTGTTTAGATTGCATATAGGATGAGTTCAGTTTAGTAAGTAGATATTTGTGTGTTTGATACTTATTTAACTGCGTGGTTAATTGATATGTGTTCCAGCCGCTTGTGGCTGAGTATATATTGCATGTATTGTTGAATATGGTCACCGGTACAGGGGAGATTTTGTCGAAATTTTTCGGTAGGATTTCCATGTGATTTTTAATCATACCGGTTAAGTAGAGTTAGTAGTTAAGTAACGGTCATCCTTAGAGAGTAGTAGTAGTAAGAAGGGTGGTCGTTACAAGATGGGTAAACAAGAGTAGACTACCCGACAGGGTAATTAAGGTTAGAAAAAATAGGCTAGGTTTAACTTAACCCACGGTACTGGTGAAGTTTTTGGATGATAGTACGTTAGGGAAGCTTGGGCATCGCATGTCTAGGAAGATATGGCTTCGACCTGGTGCATTTGGCCAAGTGGAATTGACCGAAGCTACCCTTAAATGGATCCTAACCAGTTAGACCAAGGTTTAGTATTAAGTTCAATGGGTAGGACTATTTGGGAAACCTCGAAGGCATGGTTACTTTAATGAGTTCCTTGTGACTCACCATAGCCCAGAAGTTTATCCAAAGAATGCTTACTTGTTGAGCCCAAAGCTAAATCTGAATCTAACACAAAGTTAAACCAGACCCTAAAATTCAACCATAATTCATCTCACAACAATTATAAGATACCTTGATTGAAAATTTAGATCAGGTGAGATGACTAAGGAATAAGAATTAATTCAAATTTGGAATAAACATAAAGTCAAATTAAATTGGGAATACATAAATTATTTTCAAAATTAATTAACTTAAACTTACTTTCAAAATGAATAAACTTAAAATTATTTTCAAAATTTAATAAACTTGAAATTATTTTAAAAATTAATTAACTTAAAATTACTTTCAAAATTAATTAACTTAAAATTACTTTCAAAGTTAATTAACTTAAAATTATTTTCAAGATTGATTAACTTAAAATTATTTTCAAAATTAATCAACCTAAAATTATTTTCAAAATTATTTTAACTTAAAATTCTTTCTCAAAATTAATTTAACTTAAAAGTTTTTTCAAAATAATTTTAACTTAAAATTCTTTTTCAAAATTACTTTAACTTAAAATTCTTTTTCAAAATAATTTTAACCTAAAATCCTTTTTCAAAATTACTTTAACCTAAAATTCTTTTTCAAAATTAATTTAACCTAAAATTCTTTTTCAAAATTATTTTAACTTAAAATTCTTTTTCAAAATAATTTTAACTTAAAATTCTTTTTCAAAATTACTTTAACTTAACTTAAATTTTTTTTTTCAAATTTAATTTAACTTAAAATTATTCCAAAATTTTCAAACCATTAATTTAATCAATCATCTCACAATCACCCATAGGGTTAATTAATTGCTAACTTAGATTGGGTGAGATGGAAAACTAGGGAGCCTACTTCAATTAAGATATCTTTAAATCCATTAAAAGAAACCAATTCAACTACTTCATGTGTAGGAATTAGATCAATGGATGTTGGTTAGTGGATGCTCCAGACACATGACTGGAGATAAGTTGAAGTTTACTAAACTCAAATACAAGAATTTAGGATCGGTTGCATTCGGCAACGACGGTAAACTGAAAGTAATCGGAAAAGGTAATATTGAACTTAGTTCTGACTTCATTATTCGAAATGTTTTATTGGTTGAAAATTTTAACTTTAATTTACTAAGTATAAGTCAATTGTGTGATAGTGGATACTTAGTCAATTTTGACAAATCTGGGTGTTTAGTTAAAAATATCGAAAACCCTGAAATCAGACTTAAGGGACTTAGAAAAAATAACATCTACACAATTGACCTATCAATATCCTTAATAAAGTGTCTCATGACACAACAAGAGGAAACCCAACTGTGGCACAGAAGACTGGGTCACACTCACACTAGACTCATTTCTAAAATGAGTCAAAATGGTCTAGTTAGAAGTTTGCCAAAAATTAAAATTCATTGAAAACTCAATTTGTAATGCTTGTCAACAAGGAAAACAAACCAAATCAACACACAAGTCAACGAATCTAGAAAGAACTAACTCTGTGCTTGAGCTCCTTCACCTTGACCTATTTGATTCACATGGAGCCAAGTCACTAAGCAAGAACCAGTATTGCTTAGTTATAATTGATGACTACTCTAGATTCATATGGGTAAAATTTCTAAAAACAAAAGATGAAACCTTTGAAATATTTAGTAATTTCTGCAAATTAACAGAAAATGAAAAAGATACTAAAATTAAACGTATCAGAAGTGATCATGAGGGGGAATTTGAAAATCATAGGTTTACCCAATTCTGTAAAATAAATGGATACCAACATGAATTTTCATGTCCTAGAACCCCCCCAACAAAATGGTCTAGTGGAACGTAAAAATATAACACTACAAGAAGCAGCTAGAACCATGCTAAATGAGTATAACTTAAATCATCAATTTTGGGCCGAAGCCATAAATACAGCAAATTATATTCAAAACAGAATTCTAATTAACAAATCTCACAATAAAACACCTTATGAATTTTATTACCATAAAATTCCCAACCTAAATTATTTAAAAGTATTTGGTTGTAAAGTTCACATTTTAAATACTAAAGATTACTTAGGAAAATTTACACCCAAATCTAACCAAGGAATATTTTTAGGATACTCCTCAACCAGTAGGGCCTTTAGAGTATATAATCAAAATACCTTAAAAGTGGAAGAAACAACTAATGTAATCTTTGATGAAGAAAACAACCTACCTAATATAAATGAACATATTGGCATCAATCCAAGAACTATAGAAGATGATGAAATCCAACCTAACCTTAATAAACCAGAAGAACCAGTTTCTGACCCACACATAAGACCAACTAGAGTAAGTACCTCTCACCCACCTGACCAAATTTTGGGTGACCCAAACCTAGGAGTCAGAACTAGATCCTCCTACAGAAACGTGAGTCAGATTGCCCTTATTTCTAAAATTGAACCTAAAACTATAGAAGAAGCCCTACCTGACCCAGACTGGGTTATTACTATGCAAGAAGAATTAGCCCAATTTGAGAGAAACCAAGTCTGGGACCTTGTACCTAAACCCATAAATAGATCAATAATAGATACCAAATGGGTTTTTAGAAACAAGTTGAATGATCAGGGTGATATAATAAGAAACAAAGCTAGACTAGTAGCCAAAGGGTTTAGTCAAGTTGAAGGCTTAGACTATGATGAAACCTATGCACCAGTAGCTAGACTCGAATCCATTAGGATGTTATTAGCCTATGCAGCACATAAAGGGTTTAGGTTATACCAAATGGATGTTAAGTCAGCCTTTTTAAATGGGTTTATCAAGGAAGAGGTCTATGTAAGCCAACCCCCAGGATTTGAAGAGTTAGACTACCCAAACCATGTATTTAAACTAAAAAAGGCTTTATATGGACTAAAACAAGCCCCTAGGGCATGCATGGTATAAAAGATTATCTAATTACTTACTATCCAAAGGCTTTAACCAAGGACAAATAGATCCGACCCTATTTGTAAAAACTATAGAAAAAGACATCGAAAAAGACATCTTCATAGCCCAAATCTATGTTGACGATATATTTTTTGGCTCAACTAACTCTAAGTTTTTAAAAGAATTCATTAGATTAATGGAAAATGAATTTGAAATGAGTATGGTTGGGGAACTTAACTTTTTCTTAGGCTTACAAATAAAACAAACCAAAGATGGAATCTACATATATCAAACTAAATATGCTAAGGAGTTAATTAAAAAATTCTGCATGGAAAATTCAAAAATAATAAATACTCAAATGACAACTA
This sequence comes from Zingiber officinale, assembly GCF_018446385.1. Taxonomy (NCBI): domain Eukaryota; kingdom Viridiplantae; phylum Streptophyta; class Magnoliopsida; order Zingiberales; family Zingiberaceae; genus Zingiber; species Zingiber officinale. The sequence continues at coordinate 69,179,413 of NC_056007.1, read as the reverse complement.
ACATCAACATTGACTCTGACCCAGAAGGAAAAACCAGTAGATCCAAAGTACTATAGGAGTGTCATAGGTAGCTTACTTTACCTAACTGCAAGCTAGGTATGTGCGCAAGATACCAATCCTGTGCAAAAGAGTCACACCTAACATATGTTAAAAGAATACTTAGGTACATTAAAGATACTCTAAATGTAGGACTTTGGTACCCTAGAACTTGCACCTTTGACCTTTTTGGCTATTCTGATTCGGACTATGCCGGGTGCAAATTAGACAGAAAAAGTACAAGTGGTAGCTACTAAATTCTAGGTCAATGCCTAGTAAGTTGGTCAAGCAGAAAGCAACACTGTGTTGCTTTATCTACTACAGAAGCTGAATACATAGCCCTAGGAGAGTGTGCATCTCAACTGTTGTGGATGATGCATACATTAAAAGACTATCAGCTAGAATATAAAAATATAAAAATCTTTATTGATAATATCAGCTCAATTAATCTAACCAAAAATCATATTCACCATTCTAGGACTAAACATATAGAGGTAAAACACCATTTTGTAAGGGATCACGTAGCTAAGGGTGAAATTGCACTCAACCATGTTGAGTCCAAATCAAACCTAGCTGGCATTTTTACAAAACTCTTACCTGAACTTGAGTTCAGTGCACTTAGAAGGCAAATAGGAATGTGTTGGGTAGAATAGGTGTTTCTTTTTACTTAATCATCTTGCTTTTACGTGTTTTTTCAAATTCTAGGAAAAATAGTTTTCAAAATTCCAATTTCTTAGAATTTTCAAAATTCAGACTTAGCCTAAGTTTTCCCCCTAGAAATCATGTTCCCCTAGACTTAAGCCAGAGCATCTCACAAACACCTAGGTATACCTTGCTTGTGCTTGTAAGATATAGAACGGCGTGAGATGCATAGGGTACAGCCTGGACTCAAGAATGCTTATTTTTGTGCATCAATATGAGTCTGGGCGTTAAATACTTAATTAACAGTAATCCAGTTAAGTCTTCCAGTCTTAGTCAAATCTAACTGGACTAAATGACTTAACTCGACTAACCAAGTGAAAGCTGCTGCTCTCTAGGCAATTAGCAAGTAATTAAAGGTTAGACAGTTGGTGAAGGAAATATTAAGGTTAAGCATGCTTGTACTTTAGGGCTCTGATACCTGATCAAAACAACTTAATAAATTAACAACTATTTCCCTTGACTCATGCTTGGACTTAAGGACCAACCAACTTAATTAACTTAAATTTTAGTTTCTCCCTCTTCGTCCTAAAAATTAAAAAGTTCTTACTCCTATGTTTTCACCAATAAGTATTGTTTTATTCAAATTAAGCTAAGTGTCTTTCTAACTTAAGCTCTATCTTCAAAATTCAATGTTTGCAAAAGACTAAGCTAAGTAGTTCATACAGAAACCTTCAAACTTTTTCAAACTTTGTCAACCTTCAAATCTAACTGTTTATAAATTCTTGCTAAGCTATTTTTAGTTACCTAAAAGTATTAAAAATCATTGCTTTCAAAATATTTTTTTAAGCAAAAAGGGACTTCAATTTTCTTTAAGATTTTCAAAATTTAGCAGTGTATATTTCAAAAAAAAACTAAGTTTCAAAAGTGGCTAAGATCGTACTTTCACAGTCTACTATATATTAGCCTTTTAAATTTAGGTGAAAATTTTTCCAAAGTCAATTTAGCTTTTATCCAGTCTTTCAAGCCTAATCTGATTTTCAATAAGAAAAATTAAATTGCTTAAAACTGGCTTATTTTTTGATAAATGGAAAAGGGGGAGAGTAGGGAAATTCAAAATTAAAAGACTAATTCAAATAGTAAAAGACTAATTCAAAACGAAAGCCCTGTATTAAGGGGGAGCGTCACAAAGTTTAAGTGTTAGCTTAAGTTATGCTTTTATTTGAATTTATATACTTAAGCTTGCTCACTTAAAACCTTTTTTGATATATGTATGCATTTGTTTTACTTAACTTTGAATTTGAGTTGCCATAATCAAAAAGGGGGAGATTGTTGGTGCGGGAAGCATCCGACGATCGAACCTGAGTTTTGATAATGGCAAAGGATTCAAAGGTGTATTGTGATCTAACAAGTCTGTTAAGTATTTCAAGAAAAGACCTAACTGTGGTTAGGCAAGGTAAAAACCCTAGTGGGTGGTAACCCTAGGTCATAGGGGGTGGTAACCCTATGGGGAAAGTCTTGGCAGGTCGAAGGCTTCAGGCAAAAGTCCTAGGGGGTGGTAACCCTAGGTGGAAAGTCCTGGTATTGCGAACCAGGTGAAAGACTGGACTAGTCAGAAAGCGGATGTCCAGCAGAAAGTCTGGAAGCTTCGAGTGCTGAGCAAAAATCCAGTCGGTCAGGAGGACCGGATTGGCAATAGGTAAATCTCCTGAGTGGAGTAGGTGAGGACGCGTTCCCCATAGAGGGAACAGTAGGCGTCGGGTCGACCTAGGGTTTTCGATCGGAAACCCGAAGTCAGACTCGGATAGTCTGGAGACTGTCATTATCACATCTATTATGTTTTATGTGCTAACTTTGTGCTGCAGGGTATATTTGAGATTAATGTATCTTGCAGGGACCAAAGTGCAAAGATTAACCTCGGATGAACAGTGTCCGAGGCGCCTCTATGGAGTTTGGAGGCGCCTCGGGTGCAAAACCTGAGCTGGCTGCCAAGCAAGCTTGGAGGCGCCTTGAAGGAAGCCAAGGCGCCTTGGACAGCTTGATGAAGGCGCCTTGGAGAGGCTGGAGGCGCCTTGAACCTGATAAGATTCGACCAGTTCAGCCCTTATCTCCGCGGCTGACTCGGCTCATTCAAGGCGCCTTGGTGAACAGTGGAAGGCGCCTTGAACACCCTTTATAAGGGATCTCGACCAGCAGCTCATCAATAACAATTCACAAGCTTTCCTTCTGCTGTGTGCTGCTCAAGAGTCGATTATAAAGTGTTGTTGCAGTCGCCGACGACCCGAAGCTTCATTAATTAGTATTCTATTGTCGGTATTATTTCAATTTCAGTTGTACTTATTTCTACTTGTACTTATTCACGATATTTTAGTTGTTGCCCACGGAAAGCGATCAAGGATCACGGGCCTTCGAGTAGGAGTCGATCTAGGCTCCGAACGAAGTAAACGACTATGTTCTTGTGTATTTGTTTCTTTTTATTCCGCTGCTTTAATTACTCGATGAACGTTTTACGATTCCGATAATTGAACGAAATAGCCACGAGCGCTATTCACCCCCCCTCTAGCGCGTCTCGATCCAACAATATCCTCAAAATGATGGCTTATCTGAATGAAATACAAGTCCTTGGAGGAGAAATCGATGGGGAAACCCAGGTCGATATAATTCTCCAAACGCTACCAGAAGTTTTGAGCAGTTCCGCCTGAACTGTAACATGAACAAAAGAGAGTATACATTGGCGGAACTTCTGACAAAACTACAAGCAGCAGAAGGAATATTTCGTCACAGTTCCCAAATTCACTATGCTGAAAATGGTTCTACTTCTAAGTCGAAAGGTAAGAAGAAGAAGAAACAGGTCTTTTCAGCAAAGAAGGTGAATAAATCTCAGGGTACAGGACAGAAAGCTGGAATGAAGAAGCCGAAGGGAAAGTGCTTCATCTGTAAGCAGTCTGGACATTGGAAAGTGGACTGTCCTCGTAGGAACCAGAATAATAAAGATATATCTCATACTCTAGTAGTTGAAACATGTTTAGCAGTGTTATCTACCAGCACCTGGTGTGTAGATACGGGAGCCACTGATCATGTCTGCAATTCTTTGCAGGGGTTCTAAGAAACCCGGCGACTATTTGATGGAGAGATAACTGTCTACATGGGCAATGCTACTAAGGTGGCAGTTATTGCAGTGGGAGAAGTCTACTTATCATTTGATAGGAATAGAAATTTTATTTTAAGAAATTGTCTTTATGTACCCAGTTTTAGAAAGAATTTAATTTCAGTTTCTAAACTGTATTTGGATGGATATTCTGTTTCCTTAAGTAACAATGTCGTTATAAAGAGAAATAAGGTGATTATATGTTCTGGTGTATTGGTTGGCAATTTATACACTTTAAATCCAATTTCTCCCACAAAGCAAAATATGAAAATTAATAACACATCTTCTAACTCTAATAAGAGAAAAGAACCTTCGGAAATGAACCAAACGTATCTTTGGCATCTAAGGCTTGGACATATTAACTTAATTAGGATTCAAAGGCTTGTAGCTGATGGACTCTTGGGTTCATTAGAGTTGGAAAACTTTCCAACATGTGAATCCTGCTTGGAAGGTAAAATGACCAAGAGACTTTTTAAGGCCAAGGGGTATAGAGCCAAAGATGCGTTAGAACTGGTTCATTCTAATTTGTGTGGTCCTATATCTATCCAGACAAGAGGTGGTTATGAATACTTTGTCTCCTTTATAGATGATTATTCAAGATATGGATACATTTACCTGATGCGCCGCAAGTCTGAATGCTTTGACAAATTCAAAGAATATAGGGCTGATGTGGAGAAACGTCTTGGTAAATTATCAAGACACTACGGTCTAACCGTGGTGCCGAATACCTCTTTGGAGAGTTTAGGAATTACTTATCAGAAGTCGGGATTCAATCCCAATTATCTGCACCTGGTACACCCCAACAGAATGGTGTGGCAAAATGAAGGAATAAGACTCTTATGGAAATGGTTAGATCAATGATGAGTTATTCAGAATTACCAAATTTGTTTTGGGGATATGCTCTAGAAACAACAGTGTACATTCTGAATATGGTACCTTCTAAAATAGTTCCTTCTACTCCCATGGAATTATGGAATGGGCGAAAGCCTAGTCTGAATCATATCCGGATATGGGGTAGTCCAGCACATGTGCTGAAGGGAGATACTGACAAGTTGGAATCATGTACAGAAGTTTGTCTGTTTGTGGGATATCCTAAAGGAACGAAAGGTGGTTTGTTTTATAATCCTAAAAATCAGAAGGTCATTATTAGCACAAATGCTCGATTTTTAAAAGAAGATTATGTAATGAACCATAAGCCCATAAGTGAAATAGTTCTAGAAGAAATAAGAGAGGGCACGTCTATTTTAATACCAGCAGTACAAGATGAATTACCATAAGAAACTACAACACGTGTCACACATGATACACAACCAGAGACAGTGCCTCATCGTAGTGGGAGGGTTGTGAGGCAACCTGAGAGATTCATGTTTTTGGGAGAGTCTTCAGACTTGATCCTAGGTAAACATGAACCTGATCCCCGAACATATGACGAAGCACTCCAAGATATAGATGCAGTATCTTGGCAAAAGGCAATGAATTCCAAAATAGAATCTATGTATTCTAATAAGGTCTCGGAGCTTGTAGAACCACCTGATGGTGTAAAAGCCATTGGATGCAAGTGGATCTACAAAAATAAAAGAGGGATAGATGGGAAGGTAGAAACCTTCAAAGCAAGGCTTGTTGCGAAAGGGTATACTCAGAAAGAGGGAATCGATTATGAGGAGACTTTTTCACCGGTAGTCATGCTTAAGTCTATCCAGATACTCTTATCCATTGCAGCTCATATGGATTATGAGATTTGGCAAATGGATGTCAAGACATCTTTCCTTAATGGAAGTCTTGAAGAAAACATCCATATGAAGCAACTAAAAGGGTTCATTGAAAAGGGCAAAGAGCATCTAGTGTGCAAGCTCAATCGGTCCATTTATGGACTGAAGCAAGCTTCAAGATCTTGGAACATCCGGTTTAATGAAGTAATCCAATCATATGGATTTATTCAGTGTCCGGATGAGTCTTGTGTATACAAGAAGTGTAACGGAAACGTGGTGGTATTTTTCTTGTACTATACGTAGATGATATTTTATTAATTGGGAACAATGTCAAGGTATTATCATACGTAAGGGTATGGTTGTCCAAATAATTTGATATGAAGGACTTAGGAGAATGTGCACACATTCTTGGGATCAAAGGTATAAGGGATCGCAAGAAAAGAATGTTGTGCCTATCCCAAGCTTTATATATAGATACAATCCTTGCTCGTTTTAGCATACAAAACTCCAAGAAAGGTTTCTTACCTTTTAGGCATGGAGTAGCCTTATCTAAAGAGATGTCTCCGAAGACATCAAAGGAGATAGAGGACATGAAGGCAGTTCCTTATGCTTCGGCTGTAGGAAGCCTTATGTATGCAATGTTGTGTACGAGACCTGATATCTGTTTTGTCATGGGCATGGTTAGCAGATATCAGAGTAACCCTGGACAAGGACATTGGACTGCTGTGAAGCATATATTAAAGTACCTGAGAAGGACTAGAGATTATATGCTAGTCTACCAAGCAGACGATTTGCTTCCAGTGGGTTATACGGATTCAGACTTCCAATCAGATAGGGACAATGGTAAGTCTACATCAGGCTATGTGTTTACTCTGGGAGGTAGAGTCATTGCATGGAGGAGTATTAAGTAGAAATGTGTCTCGAACTCAACCATGGAAGTTGAGTATGTGGCAGCCTCTGAGGCAGCCAAAGAAGTTGTATGGCTCAGGAACTTTCTAATGGACTTAGATGTGATTCCTGGTTTGCCCAAGATCATCACAATTTATTGTGATAATATAGGTGCAGTTGCAAACTCGAAGGAACCACGAGACCATAAAGCAAGTAAACATATAGAGCGCAAGTACCACCTGATACGAGACATCATCAAGCGAGGAGAAGTTGTCGTCGCCAAGATTGCATCAGCAGATAACCTGGCAGATCCTTTCACAAAGGCCCTTCTGGCGAAAGCTTTTGATCAACATGTGGAGGGGATGAGAATCAGATGTATTGCAACAGATATGGCAGCTTAGTCTTTTAGTATAAGTAGGAGATTGTTAGAGTGTATACTAAAAACCTATCTTTTGTAAACATTTATTTTTGAAATAAAAGAATCACATTGGTCAATATCTACATTTATTTGTTAAATGTAATTGTTCAATTAATTTATATAGTAGACAACATGGTGTGTTGTGTCACACACAGAAGATCAGGTTGACGGATCTTTATAAATTATAAATAGTTGCTCACGACTAAGATGGAAAGGAACAAACTATTGGAATAGTCGTAGTGTAATTAAGTATTAGTTTATCTTGATTAATAAATTACACTGGTACACTCTAAGTGTATTGAGTAGGACCATTTAGGTAAGTTCTTTTTGTACTGACTTAATAAAAGAACTAAACCTTAGTTATTATGGAAGTGTGTGCTCTTAATCCTAATATAATAACAAGCACATATATTTAATATTTATTTCTTTGACTTATCAAAGGGTGAGGTTTAGCTCGATAAATCAATATGCCCAATAAGTTGGGAAATGATATTACTTATAGTGTGTGTTGTTGATTATAGAAGGAATCTGTGTCCTAGTTATCTAGGTTGAAAATATCCCCAAGAGGAGCTCATAAGGATTGCCATGTTAAACCCTACAGGTGGACTTAGTCCGACATGACAATGAAGTTGAGTGGTACTACTCTTGGAGCTAGATATTAATTAAGTGAGTTGTCAGTAACTTACTTAATTAGTGGGCATTTGTTATCTTAAACACAGGAACACTAACACACTCATGATAAGAAGGAGCCCATAATGTAATTTGGGATTGGTGTGGTAGTGCGATAATAACTCTCTAGTGGAATGAGTTATTATCGATGAACTTGAGTTGGGTGTTCTAGGCGAGCACAGGATACTCAAGCTCATCGGAATGTCAAAACCAATTTCTCCTCTAGGTCCCTGTCGTAGCCTCATTAAAGCCTCAAGTTCATCCAAAGAAAGGCACATCTTGGTGTCCAAGAAGGGGGTCGGCCCAATGCTTGGTGACCAAGCTAGGGCCGGCCACATCCTCTTCTATAGGGGCCGACCCTTTGCTTGGTGACCAAGCATGTAGGGGTCGGCCACAATATTCAAACAAGGAAGGTTGTTTTTGAATTTTTTAAATCTTCTCTTTGTAGAAAACTATAAGTTTTAAAAGAGAGATTTTAATTTTAAAAACTTTCCTTATTTGAATTTGGCCACATGTTTTAATAGAGAGTTTTAAAAGTTTTAAAACTTTCCTTTTTTAACCATCCTCATGATTTAGAAAAAAGGAAGATAAGTTTTAAAATTAAAATTTTCTATCATCATGTTAAAAAAGGAAATTTTATAAGAGAAGTTTTAAATTTTAAAACATGGTTTTAATTTTTAGACCTTTCCTTTTTTAACTCCTACTTTAGGAAAGAGAGCTTGTAAATTTTATAAGAGGATTTCTTGTAAAATTTTTAAAAATTATATTTCCTTTTTCCCATGATGAGGTGGTCGGCCACCTTTCTTGGTGCCCAAGCAAGTGGTCGGCCATATTTAAAATAATAAAATCATCACAAAATAAAAATTGGTGATTGATTCAATCAAGAGGAAAGAAAAGGAAAAATAAAAAGGGAAAAGGAAAAACTCTTGGATGATTTTATTTTTTGTAAAAAGTTTTTCCTTAATTGCCTTGGGCAAGTAATATAAAAGAAGGGGTGAGGGGGCTTCATGAGACACAACTCTTATTCTTTGGCTTGGAGACTCTCTTGGTGGTCGGCCCCTCTGTAACGCCCCGGCTCGGGACACCCTCTCTCCCTCTCTTCTCCCTTTGCTCTCTTTTCTATTGTGGTGGTGGTGGCCGAATATTACAAGGAGGAGAAGCTCTTTTGGGTGGTGTTCATCTTGGAGGATCGTCGCCCACACGACGTCCAAGACTAGACGAGGAATACGGAAGAAGATCTCGAGGTCATTAGTGTACAAAGAGAAGGTATAATTAGCAATTGTTTTCCGCATCATGCTAGTTATTTCTTTTTGTAAGAATTCTAAATACAAGAGGCAATTAGATCTAGTTTTTCAAATTTATTTTTCAAGTTTGTATTTTCTTCTTTTTCGAATTTGTGATTCGATTGTTCTTTTTGGTTAACCTAGAGTTATTTAAGGAAATTAAATATTAACTTTCCTTAAAAGGCTTTGCCTAGGTGGTGGTGGTTGCTCCTATTTCCAAGAAGGCCATGTGCCTCGCCATACAGTCCTGGAAGCCAATTTTGGAAATTAATATTTAATGAAATTAATAACTTAGGTAGATTTGAATCAATAGTGTTAAGTTTCGCTTGTGATTCAAATCTAAACCATTAAGAACAGATAAGTTAAATTTGGAATCAATGATGTTAAGTTCCGTCTGTGATTCCTAATTTAACTTCTAAAGAACACAATAGGTTATTTAAGGAAAGGTTCGACACTTGTAAAAAAAATTTTTGTACAGTGGAACCGGTACGTTTTCCTAGGACTAACCAACAGCTCCCTCGATTTCTCGAGCCATTCCCTCAATATCATCGTCATCATCCAAGTCCTCCTCTACACATGATGTTTGGGTAGATATCAAGCCTCCTGGTGATTTCAGTAAGACTTCTCCACACCAGGGAAATATTTTTTGTACATCTTGGGAATGCATACGGATGGACCCCTCTACTTCTACCTGAGCCTCGTTTTCTATGCACCTTGATTTATTTTCATCCATCAACACTCCCTTATCCTCTTCTACTTTGATCGGGTGTAGAGATAAGTTTAGTACATCTTGTCCTGACCACTCGCTGAGATTTGACACCACCATGTGGATTATTTCTTGTGCTTCATCCAAACTTTTTTTCATGGGTGCCCCCCCCCCCCCCCAGCTGTTGTGTCCAGGAGGCTCTTGTTCTGAAACAAGAGTTCGATGTAAAATATGTGAAGAACCAACCAACTCTCAATACAGTGATGTGGGCACTGATATAGGATTGACAGCTACATATCCCAAGCTTGATGCAATGCCTCTTCGTCACGTTGCTTGAAGTGCAGAATCTGATCTCTCAACTAAGTAATTCTTTTTAGAGGAAAGTATCTGTTTAGAAATTTTCTCTCTAATTCATCCCACATCTTGATGCTTCTTGGTAGCAGAGTATTGAACCAAACCTTTGTATTACTCCTGAGATTGAATGGAAAAACTATGAGTTGAATTGAATCAGCCGGAACCCCCTCAACTCTCAGTGTGTTGCAATAGCTGTGGAAATCCAAGAGTTGCAAGTAAGGATTCTCTTAATCTAATCCCCCAAACTGATTTTCCTGCACTTTAGAGAAGAATGATGGTCTGAGCATAAAATTCTTCGTCGGGATTTCTAGAAACACGATGGACCCCAGCTCTTTAGCAGACTTCGGTGCTCTATAATCCTTTAAGGGTTTTAACATCATGTCCTATTTGAATAGACCGGAAGCACGAAGTAGACAGACATGCGGGGTGATGGAATTTCCTGCAAGGTTAGCTTCGAATGCAAAAACAATATATGGAATGAAATACAGAATGTAAAGAAAAACAAGAGTAAAATTATTTATCTCTAAATGCGAACGAAAGTAAAGATAAAGGAAACGAAAACAAAATCTAGTCTAATCTAGTGTGACCATCACCAATGTTATAGACACAGTCCCAGACAACGACGCTAAAATCTTGTTACGATTTCACAAGTGCACGGATTCGTCGTCAGTAATATAAAAGATTGTCAAACCCACAAGGACTGGTTATAAGTACTAGTGAAGACACACTTAGGATTAGCTATATTATTGATGATTGTAAGTAATCTAAGAGAAAAGATTGGGAAGCGAGGAATGAGAACTAGCAACGAGAGGAAATCAACCTGGTTAATGAAGAGTTCTAAGAGTTCGGTTCATTGTGGTGGTATTGATGTTTCTCATACTAACCTATACTCATTGTCCTTCAGCATGCATTCGCTGGAAGCTAAAGCAACTATCTTTGAGCACCAGACAAAGACAATCCCTACAAAATCCTATCACGGTTAACCCTTGTCACTAGGGCGCCTCGGTAGATCGCAAGGACATGACTCTTACTGATGTTATCAAAGATGGAATTAAGAAGCTAGGTTTGGTCTCTTACTTCCTTGCGAAGGACTCACCTCTCCTTTCGAGGAAGTACCCTAGATGTCCGTGAACGGGTTACCCCTGTCACTAGGGCCCCTCGGGTGTACGATCTAAGATATCCCCTCTATGAGATTGGCAATTCCTGCAAAATCACTCAACACGACAAAGAGATCGAGGAATCGAAACAAAGCAAGCGAAATCATTCAATGAATATAAACATGTTATGAGTTTTACATCAAACCAATCCACAATTACTCCCTTGTCCTAGAACAAAGACTCTACTCCATAGACGCTAGAGAAGAACTCAAAGACATGGTGAATCTAAACATACAATCCTCAAAAGCGAAGAGAGAAAGAAGAAGTATGCTTATCCGATGACGATGAGTGATCTTCGGATCCAATCCTTTCCTTCTGGAGTTGAGGTGGTGATGGAAGGTTACTGGATCGATGTCTTGGACGGCGTGGAGCGGCACCCGAATTAATCTCCTCTTGATGGCTCGCCTCCCGGCTCCCCCCCTAGAAAAGGAGTTAAAACCTGTTTTATAAGCTAGGGCATGGCGCGGCGGCACGACCGTGCAAGGATGGTATGGTCGTGCCCTAACTGGGCTCTGGATGTGCTGCACGGCTGTGCCAATTGGCACGATTGTTTGATGTTGGGGCTCGGTTCCTGGGGACACGACCGTGTAGTGTTGCACGGTCGTGTGCTGCTTAGCCTCAGTCATGGGGTGCACGACCGTGCAGGGTTGCACGGTCATGTTCTGAATTGCCTCTAGTTTGGCCGAACGGCCGTGCAAGGGTCGCATGGTCGTGCACATCTTCCCTTCTGTTTGGCCACACGGTCGTGCAAGGTTTGCACGGTCGTGTTCTCTAGCTTGCTACGGTGCGTCGACAAATGTCGTTTTCGCTCCGAAAGTTGTCCCTGTCAACACAAAACCAAACAAAGAGTAGATATCCATACAAAAGAGTATATATGATGAATACAGGATAAAAGAGGCAATCATACAAAGAATACATACGTATAAAGCAAGCGAATGTGCGTAAAAGAATGCATAAACCATCATAATATTTACGCACGTCACTTATCGATGACCAAGATTGGGGGGATACGAGTTCGCTGAAGGTGCCTTCCAAGGAGTTTGAAGGCGCCTTCAACGACCCTATTTAAGCAGGTCACGAATTGATGCATTACACACTTCTCTTTATGATCTTTCTACTGTGCATTTCTCTACAAGATGAACTTGTGACTCAGTGATGTGACTCTGACGATCGAACTTTGGATACTGAGTGATGCGTCTCCGACGACCAAAAGCACGACCTTCCAGATCTGAAAAGTCATCGGTATACTTTTATTGTTGCACTTAAAATATAAATCATTGTACTTCAATTTTTATACTGTAATTTCCGAACTGATAGTGGATTTCCCATCAAAAGCACTCTCATGTTTTGGCCTTAGAATATGAGTCACCACAGACTCCGAACCAAGTAAATTATTGGTGTTTGCGTTGTATATCTTTGTTTTTCACTGCATATTTACTCAAAATGAAGGAATTAGCCACGAGTGCTATTCACCCCACCCCCCCCCCCCCTCTAGCGCTTTTCGATCCTACAAAGCGTCCATCGACATAATTCCCTATTTCTAACAAATGTCCATCTACTCTAATTCCCTATCTCGGATAGATCGACTGTAACTCCCTATCTCGAACAAGCGTCCATTGCCTCTAACTCCCTATTTTGAACATGCATCCATTTGTCTCAGACCAAGGTGTCCATTAGCATAACTCTCTTGGTCTCAAACCAAGGCATCCATCAGTATAACGCCCTTGGTCTCGGACCAAGGCGTCCATAGGCTTAACTCCCTTGGTCTCGGACCAAGGCATCCATCAATATTTCATATCCTTATTAGTATTCCATCTCCTTTGCCTGCCATATCCAAGTTTAATATGTTATTTCATGTCTAATGAATTCATATTTTTATTTACTATCAACAATGGAGGACTCCTCCAATCTGATCAACTCATCATAGACGAAGTTGATTAGACATAAAAGTCTAGTTAGTCAGACTACCTCCTCCTTCGACTAGACTTGAGGAGGATGCTTGTGATGTGGAGGTTAGTAAGGGTTTATTTGACGAGCCCTTGATTTAGACAACAAAGAGTGTGAGTGGCATGCTTCAAGACTTGGTTAACATAAACTCCACGTGGCATGCTTCATGACTTGGTCAACATAAACTCCATGTGGCATGGAAAGTTTGACTGACCAAGTTGACTTCCTAAGTATTTTAACTTGTCGAGCTGACTTGAACAGCCGAGTCATCGACCTCCCAACTTCCTGAATAGTTTGACTTGCTGAGATGACTCAACTAGTCGAATCGCCACCCTCCCGACTTCCCGAGTTGTCCGACTTGCCGAGGCGACTCTACCACCTAAGTCACTGACCTCCCAACTTCCTGAGCAATCTGACCTGCCACTCGACTCAACTTCCTGAACAGTCTAACCTACCAAGTCAACTCGACCATTTGACTTTTTGATCAATCGCCAACCTTCACACTTCCCAAGAATTCTGATCCGCTAAGTTCTATTAACCGGATTCTACCGGTTGAAAGTAGACATGGATCATGATCCCTACTTTCTCATGTTCTTTCCCCCACCTTCCCATGATCTCCTTAGGTGTCTGCCATTCTCACACAGATAAAAGGAGAAAGCTTTGGAAGGGAAGGGGGGGTGCTCTCGCTGACTCAATCTCTCGTGTTATTATTTTTTTTCTTTTTCGCTCTATTATCAAAACACCATGATGAATTAGGAATCAAAGGGGTTTTACTGGGTAACTCCCGGTGAGCCCTTTGATGTTTGTTATTCTTTGTACACTACAAGAAAAATGGTTAATAAGTATGAAATTAGTAATTGAACACTAATTCGGTTGCTAATTAGTGATTGAACATTAATTTAGCCACTAATTAGCTATAGAATTATAATTCTATTACTAATTAGCGATTGAAATAATTTTCAATGATTAATTCAATGATAAAATTATAATTTCGTCTAGAATTCCATTGAATCAAAAATCATATTTAACTTATTTAATTAGCAATGAAAAAATAATTTTTGTTACTAAATATTAACAAAAAAAATTAATTTCATCTCTAAAATAACTATGGTATTAAATTTCTATTGCTAAAAAAACAATGGAATTAAATTTTTATCACTAAATTAGTGACAAAAATTAATTTAGACTCTAAATCAGTGACAAAAAAAATATCCATTGCTAAATTAGTGATTGGATTAAATTTTCATCGCTAATTTAGAATCATATCAGAGTTTCTCGATTAGTTTTTTCTCTCCTCATGTTCTCTCCTCTCCCTCCTCCCAATCCTCGATCTTCAGTGTCCGGTGTGATCTCCTCTCTAATGTGATCTTGTGATCTCCTCTCTGGCACGCAGGTAAACTCCTCTCCCCTCTTCGGGCGAGATTGTAGGCTCTCACCAAGGTCATGAGGGCAGCCGTTGTTGGGATCTAGGGTGCTAAACACGTGAAAAGCACGGCGGAAATTAACTAGATCCTCTATTCAGTAGATCCATGCGAAGGGAAGAAACATTGCTAAAAATAATTTATACTAAGTTACATGATAAGATTATACCCTTGATGAGTGCACACGATCTCCCGACGGCTCGGATCTCAACACGATCACACATTCGCGCCTCTACGATATCCACATGAACAAGCCTTGCCTTTGTTTGTCTCATAAACAAACAAGATGGAGAGGAAAACACCTAAGGTTGTGCTAGCAACCTAGGAGTTTCAGCCAAGAGAGGGAAGGAGGAAGAAGAAGAATGCTAAAGGCTTTTTACCTTCTCATCTTTTGAACAATATCATCCAAAATGATATATATATCCATCTCATGAATACCAAAGGGTTTTGCCCTTTCATCTTCCAATCCAATGGCTCAAAATTAACCATTCAATCCAATGGTTCAATTTTGACCATTTAAATCCTTGGTGAACTCAAGTTCACCCAATGAGTCTAACTCATTAATTCTCATGCAAATTCGAATGCAATGAATCACCATTCCAATCATTCGAATTGATTTAATGAGTCTAGTTTGAATTAGACTTAATCCAACAATTAGATCCAATTGAGTCTTACTCAATAAGTCTAATTTGGATTAGACTTAATCTGATGAACTCATCTCCATATCTACTTGTTCTTTGTGTGTGACCCAATATGTTCTCATAACGTTGGCAATGTACCCAAATCAACATTTAGATACATAAGTAATGAGTGGCATCTAGCAAGGCATCATTGCTACCCAAGTGTCAAGAAAGTCGAGATCCGACCTAACCTGTCCGTGGCTATTATCTTGTATAACTTAGTCCCTCTATTTATGATATTTAGATTGATCAATGAGGCATAAATCGTATCATCCTCTTATCAACCTTTGTATTTCTTGATCTCAAAGTAGATACACTCAATCAAATAAGCTCAATATCTAATATTGACTCATTTGTGCATGACCATGCTTTCTTATGTCCTACTAATTAAGGTGCTCACAGATATCACTTCCGTCATATGGAAGGGATAGATCTCATCTACATCACTCACATCCCTCCGCATAATTCATTGCATACCCAGTGATTGACTTTATTGTCCACCTTGTTATAGGTGACGTTTGTCGATACCAAAGTACACAACTCCTTATGTAGGGAACCGTAGTGACTTCAGGTCTAAGGACAATTCATACTAATAGTCACATGAGAATGTTTATGATACTCATAAAATGATCCATGAAACATTCTCATGGCAAGTCATTCAGTATATATTTTCTAATATATACTCATGTGTCAACTTGATATCTCATATCCATGACTTGTGAGATTAAGTCATCCGTTGACCTACATGCTAGTCTCAACGCATTAATATTGTCCTTGTATATTAATGCTTGACTAGAAATAGGTAAGAGTAGTGTTCTATGTATATCTATAATATCTCACTATCAATTCAACCAATTGATATGTTGTAGATAAAAACCTACTACCCAAGGACATTATTATACTTATTCAATCGGCACCAAATTGAAACAAATATAATAACCAATTTTACCTTTTATTAATAATGAAATATGATACAACAATAGCCCTTTACAATCATCTCATAATTGGTACTAGGGCTAATACTAACAACCACGGCCTAGTGTTGTGCTTGCAATGTCGACCTCTTAAACATGGCTAGCTACGAGCTTAGCCTTGGTTGTATGGCCGGGAAGGTGTGGGTGGTCAGGCGGTCGTGGCACTTGAATGGATTGTGTCTTGTGCCTAAGCTTGAGAATGAGAAATTTAACATGGCACAACTAACATATAATTTAGGTGTTTACGTAAAAGGATCTATTAACAGCACTAATACATAATGTGCGTAGATTATATACACTTTTAAACATGTTTGGACGTACATTCGCATACTTGAGCATGCTTTATCTATGCATTTTCATACTTCCAGCTTTCCTTTTAGCATATTTACTCTTTTTGTTCGGAGATCTGCATTTGTATATTTTGTGTATACAAGGGTCGAAATTGGTGAAGGATTCATGTTCAAGGCCAAATCTGCAAGCGAAGCTAGAGAGAAAGGCGTTGTACCTGAACCCCACACGGCCCTGCCATGGGGGGTTGCCCAGGCTGTGTGGAGATCCTTGGTCGTGTGGTTGCAGCATGATCCTGTCTGAGAAGCTGACCGTGAAGGAGATCCTGGAGAAGGAGACCCACTGTAATGACGAAGAATAATGACGGTGAAACCTCGATCCGAGAAACCCAAAGCGGATCGGAAGAAAACCCGAGTCACCGAAGGAAATCTGATGAGTAGGAAGAAATCCCCGTCCAAATAGGAGAAACCGAACCTTCAAGCTCCCGAGGCTCTCTGCGCACAAGAGACCAATCAACACTATCGTCAGTGACCTAAGACTGGGGTGGGAATCCCTGGCTAGGCCCTCCGACGCTCAAGTTAGGGATCTCTCTTGATGCCGAGAAAAGAAGAAGAAAGAAGATGAACAGTAGCCCCAGAATTAGAGATGTGAACTTACCTAGCCAACGGAGAGGATTCCCCCTTTTATACCACTTCATATAACCTCCGTAGTCATGAAGTGGACCCCGGTTTGTTAGAGTTCGTTATGACATCAGCTGCGTACTTGAGGAAGATGATTTTTAAGGAATCTTTTTTGTACCCCAGATGTACCTTCTTTGTCGTTTAATGCCTGCAAGACAATCTGAAAGCATATTTCCCGCCAAAATATATATTCTCTATCATGAATTATTCCATTCGGTATATTCATGTATGATTCTTCTTCATGTGACTTCTATTTGTATCTTTATTGTGTCAAAATAATATTCTATCTAACATGTTTCTGAGGTATTCATTAACCCTTTTGGCCGATATTGGTCTATCTCTGCTTTAGAGTATATATCGGTCTTTATTGGCTTACCTTCACACGACAATCATGTATCGGCCGCTATTGGCCTACTTTCGTTCAGCAGGCATGTGTCGACCGATATTAGCCTACCTTCACTTGGCAGGCATGTATCGACCGATATTGATTTACCTTCATACGGCGGGCATGTATCGACCGATATTGGCCTACCTTCGCTCGGAGGGCACATATCGACCAATATCGATTTACCTTTATACGGCAGGCATGTATCGACCGATATTGGCTTACCTTCGCTCGGAGGGCATGTATCGGCCGCTATTGGTTTATCTTTGTTCTGGAGGGTGCATCGGTCGTTATTAACTTACTTTCATATGGAAATCATGTATCAACCGATATTGGCCTACCTTCGCTCGGAGAGCACATATCGACCGATATCGATTTACCTTTATACGGCAGGCATGTATCGACCGATATTGGCTTACCTTCGCTCGGAGGGCATGTATCGGCCGATATTGGTTTATCTTTGTTCTGGAGTGTGGATCGGTCGTTATTAACTTACCTTCATATGGCAATCATGTATCGACCGATATTGGCCTACCTTCGCTCGGAGGGCACATATCGACCGATATCGATTTACCTTTATACGGCAGACATGTATCGACCGATATTGGCCTACCTTCGTTCGGCAGGTATGTATCGACCGATATTGGCCTTCCTCCTTTGACTTTTTCTTCCTTTTCTTTCCTCATATGAAGGCCCATAAAACCTACCCATATCACTAGCCTTCCCTTCAAGTCTAGTAGAAGGAGGTGTAGACGACTGACTAGACGGAGGTATGATCTTGTCTTTTCCAACCCGTGACTCTGCTCCAGATTTTGAAATGACCTCACAGATTTTGTGTACCACTATCTTAATAGATTAAGTGTGGCCATACTGTAAGCCTTTTTCTCCTTTAAATAGGGCTACAACCTTCTCTTCACCCACAACCTTTCTTAGTTCTTTTTCTTCCTTGCTACTTTTTGTTGCTTAGGCCATGGTCGTAGATCCTCTTCTTTGGAGGCAACTTTTGTTGGACAAGGTGAGATCTATATATGAGTTTATTGGGATTTTCGCTCTGGCTACTTCAGGGGTTCAAGGGATCGTCTTAAGAGATGAAGTTTCGCGGTTCAAATCTTCTATCCAAAGATGCAGGTGCTCTGAAGGACCCAAGAAACTTCAGAGAAATTTTTCCTACTTATAGTGGGGCAGCCAAATGACCCATGGGTGTTGTGTGAAGGGCACAGCACATGATACCCTTGGGCTAAGATTGGTTGCTCCACTTGCTGAGCTCATATGGCTTGAGAGGGGAAGTGGTTTCTTTATCTACTTTTCCATTATGGAATGAATCAATGTCCCCTCTTTCATTGCCCTTGAGCTCTTTTGGCTTTTGTTGCTTTCTTCGTCCCGGGCAAAATATTGCCTTTTATGCGCCTTGACAAGCTCGGACGAAGTGGGCTATTTCCCTCTCTGCTCCATGGTAAGTTTGAATCCAGTGGGATTAAAATTTTCTGAGTGCCCTAAGAGCTTATGCTTGTAATATTTGTTATCTATTTGAGGTCTGCTATTCCTGAGGAAATGTGACGCTATGTATTTGATCAGATTCTAAGTGTAAAGATAAAATTTTGTATCTAATCAAAGGCTTTTATTGAATCCCTCTATCACTTACAATTTGGTGTTGTGTTCATCATTTCTTCATGTATTCTATGTATCATTTATCATAGCTAAGGTTATCTTAACTATTAGTATAGTTTGATATTATAACCACAATATTTATCTAACATAACCACAATTGCCCTCGTTAATAAAAATATTTTCAGTAAATACCAAGTCATATTCTACACGGATAGCTTAACATTTATCACTCTTCTAAACCTTTTACTCTTAAAATATTCTTGACTTTAGCCTGGGTATGGTCAAAAAGTTTAGTCCTTTTTATTTTATTATGCCCAGTCGATCGCATTTTCTTTCGAGGTTTCTGAACTGATGATTGGCTCTCCTTCGGGTGAGAGGATGTTCGAGGCACTACCAACCCCCATCGCGGTCCGATTCGTCACGTCTGATATAAATGCCCCTCCTTTTTTTATGATGACCTGACACATGCCTTTTCTGATCACCACGTCACATAGGCCTTTTATCCTTCTATTTTGATCCTCAACGTCTGCTGAGCTACAGACGTCCTAATCTGATGACCGTCTTGCGTCTTCCACACCCTAAACCTTTCGTCTCCTCTTTAATCCCCGTCCTTCCTTTCTCCTTCTCTAAAGCTCTTTTCCTGTTGCTGTCTTCAACCAGTCTTCGTGCTCGCCGTCGCACGACAATCCCTTTCCTTGTCTTCAGTAAGTAATACTTTTATTGCTCTAGCCCATACCTTTGTCCATGGCTGAAGAAGCGATTGCTCCTTGGTATGTCCATATGTCTTCTATCTTTGACAAGAATGCTAGATTATCCATCCGTCGTCAATATGAAATTCCTAAGGAATATAAAATCATACTCCCAGCACCGACTGATCGACCTCATCATCCCCCTGATAACTGCATGACTTTTTTCAGGGATCAGTTGATAGGGGGCTTAAGGTTCCCCATTCCTCCTTTCTTAATTGAAATAAGTCGATATTTTGATATTCCTTTGCAACAATTTGCTCCAAATGCCTTTCGTTATCTATGCGCCGCTTATATGTTGTTTCGTCTACGAGATATTCCCCCTACTCCTCAAAGCTTCTTCATGTTTTCATACCCTAAGCTTTCGGAACCTGGTGTCTTCTTATTCCAATCGAGAACTAAAATGGTCCTTTTTGGAGATATGTCATCGTCTCTCAAAGCCTGGAAATCTCGTTTTTTCTTTTTAAAGTTTCCGGGACCTATTCCTTCGTCTTATGCTTGGAAGTCTTTCTTGCCTCCCTTACCTGATGTTAGAGAGTTTCATTTCCTTCCTACTTTTCCTATTTATTGTGAGAAGTTATTAGGTCACCGGCTCTCGATCCCGAAATGGTTGAAGGTCGAGCTGCTATACCTGTTTGGTTTAAGCCCAGTCAGACCCAATACTCACATTTCCTTAGGTAACGTCTTGTTCCTTTCTTTTTGTTTATAACTGCCTAAATTATTTCTCTATCCTATACAGTGGAGAGTTTTTATGATGCTTTGATTGACGAAGAAATACGCGTGGAAGAAGAATTGCTTCGTACCAAGGAGGCCGAATTTCTGGCTGCTATCGCCCCTCCACTGTCAACTGAAGAGCCGGCTATCTCAGCCGAAATACCTAGCTCTTCTGGGCTTCATGAGACTCCAGGAGGTTCTTCTAGGGATCCTGCTGCGCAGATCCTCCCTGATCCTGCTCCCGCTATTACGTCTCCTGCAGCTGTTACTGTCTCCCCCTCTACCTCGGTTCCTCTTATCGAGCTTGCATCCCCTGGTAGCTCTGATAAACCCCTAACTGAGATTTCTACGGGCAAGCGTCCAGGACGCAAATTGACCAGGGCTCCTCCTCCAAAAAGGAGGCTAATCCTTTCTGCTAATGAGCTTGGTTCAGAAGATTTTGCCTCAACTGATCTTCTTTCCGATGAGCCCACATTAGCAGAACTTTATCCTTCCTTGAATTTTTCTACCTCTCCTTTTCATAAAACTAGTACTTCTGGTGACGTTTCTTTTACTTTTCCTTTGTCTATTCCGACTTCAGGATCTTTACCCTCTTTGCCTTCTTCTTACTTGGTTTTTGCTCCACCATCTATCCCTACTTCTTCCTTCTCAACTGGCTCTTCTACCATTCCTTTTCTCCCCATATTACTGGGGGGTTCTTTCGCTAGTTCTTGGGATGAGGTGCGTCCCCTCTTTGAGGGGCTTTCCATTCCTGAGGCGATTGACCGTTTTTCTAATAAAGAGAACAAGGTATGTTTACATACTTCTGCTTTCTGTTTATGGAGTATCGGCTTACGGTTTTGAATATGCTCCCAGCTGTGGTTAGAAAACATGGGTTTCTCCCGACTATTGCATAATCTGTACACTGAGAACGAGAAATTGAAATCAGAGAACAAGGGGTTGCGCCAGCAGGTTATTGAATTGTCTTCTGCCGAGTTTTCTGCTACCGCCAAGAAGCAATTTGAAATTCAAATTGAGAACCTTGAAGCCCGATTCAAATTGGTTGCGGACCTCAATCAAGAGCTAACCTCAAAACTTGGCGAACTAAAAGAGAATTATGAAGCAGAATTGGCTGAGAAACTTAAAGCCTTACAGCTGATAGAGGAGGAAGTAGCTTCTTTGACCACCTCCCTTGATTCGGCTAAAGCCGAGGCTTCTGCCAAAATAGATGAATTAAAAACCTCTCATATGGCGCTGGTAGTCTACAAAGGGGGCGAGGACGTTTGTTATAGGGAACGAGCCACCGCCATGATCGAGTCTACTGAGTTCAACCGGCCGATTGTGAGATCCATCTTGTCTGCTTTTACGGCAGGGGCCAAAGGAGCGATTCGACAATTAGAAGAGGAGGGCTACTTAGCGCGTGTTCCTCCTCTCAATTTCCTGAACCGTCGCAGACTCATTGAAGAAAGACCTCCTGATTTGTACCCCAAACTAGTTCTAACTCATTCTTCAGTGGTTGTAGAGAAGGGGAATTAAGGTTTTACAAACTTACGTGAATCTGAATAGTCTCTTTTGATTGCTGATCTTATTCAAATTTTTGGAAAATTTGTTGGTTTCATGTATGTGTACTAAATGCTACTTAGCTTGTGAGTGTCCAATTTTTCCCTATGACCCATTCTTCAATGACCCGGTCGATATATGTATAAATATTGGTAAGTACCGTCCGATATTTCGGAGATACCCCAATTATCCTCATTCCTTACTGACCCGGTCGATTTAGGTACAAGCATTGGTAGGTATCATTCGATATTTCGAAGATACCCCCAATTATCGGTCGATTTATTAAGATGGTTCAATTTAACCAGGTTGTTTTCATTAATCAATATTCGAGGCTTGACCCATGCGTTAAACCTATTATTTTTTGTTTTTGTCTCATCAAGTTTCTTCAAAAATTATTCCTAGGGAAATTTTACGTTTTTCCCGAGGTAGTTTATTTGACTTCATCTCTTTCCCTTTATTCTATGATATTATTACCTTTTATGACGCTTGACATTCTGAGCACCTTTTATTTCCCTTTCGTATCTTATGTTTAGAGGTTTTAGCATAGAACTAGAAAAGGGACAAGGGTTTACGGAATCTCATTCTGCTTCCCTCCGTCTATCTTTTCGCTTCTCAATTCCTCTTCTTTCGACCTTCTCTCTTCATGGCGGTTTCTTCTCCGGCATGGTTCCTCTCTTGCTCTTCCGACCTCACAGATACAGAAGAAGTGGACTTACAGACAACCTATGGTTTTCCTTCTTATATTGTCCGCCCTGCTCCCCATGAGGGTCCTCACCTTCCTCCCTTAGACTGTATCTCCATCTTCAGGGACCAAGTTCTGCAAGGTTTCAGATTTTCTCTTCACTCCTTTTTTTGTGAGGTTAGCCGTTATTTTGCTATCCCGTTAAACCAGTTCGTCCCTCAATCCTTTTCCATTCTAGTGGGCTTCATTGGAGTATCCAAACTGTTAGATTTCCCACTGTCTCCTCGTCTTTTCCATCATTTCTTTATTCCTCGTCGGGTAGATGTTGGTATTTTTAAGTTTCAATCTTGTCCCAAAGCTATTCTATTTAATCGTATTCCCCCTCAAGGTGAATGGTATAAAAAAAATTTCTATATGCGTCTACCTTCTCCCCCTCCTTTTCCTATTCAATGGATACATGATCTGCCCTCGCTTCCTGACACTCAAGGTCTTCTCAATGATCCTTCTGTGGCCTCTGCCTTGCCTAAACTGTGGGGAGCGAAATTCAGTTTACCGCATCTAATTGAAGAGGGCTTAATGTTTCCCTTTGGGATAGACAACATTAATACTCCTTTGGATAGTTCCTTTGGTGAGTATAATTATTTTACTTTGTATTTGCTGATTAGTATATCTCTATAACCATGATGTTTATACTCTGTTTTTCAGCCGACGCTATTCTTCCGGCTCTTATGTACAGGAATTCTGTTATGACCAAGTCCTTTATCAATAATCTTGGAGAACAATGGTTACTGGCTCGCCAATCTGATTCCAATCCCTTTACCTTGGGCTTGCTTTCTGAAGAAGAACAACAAGCAGAGGGTGTCGCACTTATGGAAGAGGAAGAAGAAGAGCCTTTTGTTACTTTAGTTAAAAAGCCAAATCTTACCAAGGATTCTCCCTTTGGTGATTTCTTTGGTACCTTTGTACAAACTCCTCTTGTCCCGGCGCCTATTTCTTTTGAAAGAGGTAAAACACCGATGACTCCCACCAATATCATCTCCAATCCTGCTCTTCGAATGATGAGGCCTGGTCTGCTTATCTCTTCTTCTTCTACTGTTTCAGCTTCTCCTGCTCCTGCTTCTAAGATGGCCGCTATCCCTCCCGTGCCTTCTACATCCTTGGCATTGGCCTTGCCTCCCTTGGCTTATAGGCCTCGAGCGAAACGAACACCTTGCCGGAGATCTTCTCCCATTGTCAGCCCTTCAACCGCTAGTGTTTCCACAATTGTAACAACCCCTCCTGCGCTACTACCTTCTGTTCCCTCTAGCTCCCACTTTGTCCCTCCTTCTTTTACTATCCCTTTTCCTCAGATTGCCTCCTCTTCTTCTCCATATCCGGCTTCCTATCATTCCCCTCCTTTATTTAGAGTGGCTGCGGGCTTACCTTCTCAATTGGGACAGCCTTCTAGTCCTTCTGGCTATGGCACTCTGCAATTGCAAGGTTTATTGGCTGAATCTTGGTCGCAAGGTTATGAACAATTACGAGGCCTTAGTCTCCCACACCGAGCGGATCGCCATAGTCGTCAGGCAGTGGCTGTAAGTATTCCCAGTTATGTGTTTATTAGCTTTGTAACTTTATCCCTAACTGACATTATCCTTTTATTTAGTTTCTAGCCACAAGTCTGCATATCGATCAGTTACTCACAGCTAAAGATCATGAGAACACTAATTTCAAAGCTCAATTGGAAACATTGAGGGCCGCGTCTCTTTCTTCCGCTAGCGACCCGACTCAATTGCAGGAGAAGGTGGCCTTGCAAGATCAACAGTTGGGGATCCTAAAACAAGAGTTGGAAGAATGCCAGCAACTATTAAAAGACAAAGAGCTGGCTAGAAAAACATTAGAATTACAGGTGGATCGACTGCATTCCGGTCTTCGTTTGGAGATCGCTCTAAAAGAGAAAGCTCTCTTAGATGCTTCTCAGAAAAGTCTTATCTTAGAGAAAGCAGAGAAGCTTCATAATGCCTGTCTTTCTGACCAAGCTCAGGACCTGGCTTCTCATGATTTCACTATTCTACAGGAACAAGAGCTGAGAAAAGCTCAAGATAACGAATTATCACTGCTCCAGAAGGAATTGGAACAGCTAAGATCAGAGAAAGATGTTTTAAAAGAACAAAACACAAAGCTGCAAGCTGATTTCCAGAATTATAAGGAGCAGGAAAAGGGTCGGTGGGAAGAATGGCGGCAAGTTTACTTACAGTCCCCGGCATTTGCCCGGGAATTTGTTCGCAGGATAGTGGGTGCGCTGAATCATTCCGTCTCGAGAGTTCTACGACAGTTAAAAGAGGGTGGATATCTACCCAAAGAACCTCCCCTATCTTTCATAAATCGCCGCAGGCTTAATGAAAAACTACCTTCAGATTTGAAAGGCCCTTTTCCTATTGTCTAAGGAAATTATTCATAAAAACTTGTAAAGTAAGAACTGACAGTGAAAAAAGTGCATTTGATACTAAGTAATTAAGTACTTGCAAGGTGTAAGAAAAACTTTAACACTTACTTGCTTTTCCTTTATGCTAGTTCAAGAATACTCCTTCCTGACATGCTTTTGATTGCTAAGTATAAACTTTATTGGAAAAATCCCTTGTTCATCTTTCATAATTAAACCTTATCTTGATGGATTCTTCCTTAAGTAACATCCGGTATGCTTTGTATCTCCCCGAGGATGAATGATCTTAGTTGAGACTGGATCCGAAATTGTATTATTGATCTTCATATTAAGTATAATATCCCAACCGGATTTTGAATAAAGACTTTCATATATCTGAGCTCCCATATAGAATCCCTTCTCAATTCCTGCTTAATTAGGCTTCGAAGCCCGGAGATTCCCTGATTAATTATACCTTGCGTTAGTTTGAAATCTCTTATTTCATCCGTGAAATCTTGCCTGATGTATTTCATAGAATCTTCCCGATCGACTTTGGTTTATAGTCTCCGAGTCTTCCTATGAAAACCTGATCGGGTTACTTCATAGGATTTTCTCGATCGACTTTGGTTTATAGTCTACGAGTCTTCCTATGAAAACCTGACCGGGTTACTTCATAGGATTTTCTCGATCGACTTTGGTTTATAGTCTCCGAGTCTTCCTATGAAAACCCGACCGGGTTACTTCATGGGATTTTCTCGATCGACTTTGGTTTATAGTCTCCGAGTCTTCCTATGAAAACCTGACCGGGTTACTTCATAGGATTTTCTCGATCAACTTTGGTTTATAGTCTCCGAGTCTTCCTATGAAAACCCGACCGGGTTACTTCATGGGATTTTCTCGATCGACTTTGTTTTGTCTCAGTTTATAGTCTCCGGTTTTTCCTATGAAGGCCTGCCGGATTACTTCATAGAATCTTCCCGATCGACTTTGGTTTATAGTCTCCGAGTCTTCCTATGAAAACCCGACCGGGTTACTTCATGGGATTTTCTCGATCGACTTTGTTTTGTCTCAGTTTATAGTCTCCGATTTTTCCTATGAAGGCATGCCGGGTTACTTCATAGAATCTTCCCGATCGACTTTGGTTTATAGTCTCCGAGTCTTCCTATGAAAACCCGACCGGGTTACTTCATGGGATTTTCTCGATCGACTTTGATCTGTACGAAAGTATAATACTTGGGCTAACCTCGTGTTGGCCTGTAATTCCTTGAGGGGAGCTGAATAGGCCTTTATGATTACCCCTTATTTTACTACTTGAAAAATAGAAAGGAGGCTTCTCCTGATATTTATCAATTTGTATGAACCATATTTATTTCCTATGTCAATATTTATCTTGCTTGACTTTCATCAAAGCAACAAAGTACATAGACTGTAAGTATCTCAACTTGCCTGGGAATTCCAATAATTGTGAACATATTTAAAGTAATATGATCAAATCAGGCTCGATAGGGTTGCAAATGATTAGCGCTCCAAGGGCGTTCCAACATTCTTCCTTCGGCATCTTGGAGATAGTATGAGCCTGACGCGAGCTTTTCTATCACTTTATAAGGCCCTCCCCATTGTGGTGCCAACTTGCTGACATCTCCCACAGGCTTAACTCGTTTCCATACCAAATCCCCTACTTGGAAGAATCTGGGGATGACCCTTTTGTTATAGTTCTATCTCATCCTTTGTCGATATGATATAAGACGAGTAGCAGCTTTATCCCTTATTTCCTCAATTAAGTCCAGCTCCATAAGTCATCGGTCTCTATTATCTTCATCATACAATTGTCTTCTGTCAGACTCTACTCCTACCTCAATGGGGATTACTGCTTCTCCTCCATAGACTAGTTGGAAAGGAGTGATTCCTGTAGCTTCATGAGGTGTAGTACGATATGCCCAGAGAACACTGGGTAACTCGTCTACCCAGCTACCTCCAACATGATCTAACTTAGTTTTTAGTCCTCTAATAATCTCCCTATTAGTTACTTCTGCTTGACCATTGCTCTGCGGGTAAGCTACAGAGGTGAAGGCCTAGGTAATCCCATAACTCTGACACCAGTCTAGGATTCTATCACCTTGAAACTGCCTTCCATTATCAGAGACCCACTTATGAGGAATGCCAAACCTACAGATTATATTTTTCCATAAGAATTTAATGACCGCGTCTTCTGTAATTCTAGCAAGTGGTTCTGCTTCCATCCATTTAGAGAAATAATCCACAGCCACCAGCAAGAACCTCCTCTGTGCAGCGGCCATAGGAAATGGACCCACTATGTCCATACCCCATTGATCGAAGGGACACGAGACTATAGAGGTTCTTAATAACTGGGTAGGGTGATGTAATATATTCTGATGCTTTTGACAAGAAATACAAGTTCTTACCAATTTAGCGGCATCTTCATGTAGAGTAGGCCAGAAATATCCAGCTAGGAGGATTTTACGAGCCAAAGATCTTCCTCCTATATGACTACCACAAGAGCCCTGATGCACCTCCTGTAAAATAAATTGTGTGTCTTCTGTGCCTACACACTTGAGCAAAGGTCTGGAAAAAGCCCTTTTATATAATTGCTCCCCCACCATAGTATATTGAGCAGCTCGTTTCTTAAACATCCTGGCTTGTTCTATATCTCTCGGAAGAAGACCTTGCTGTAAATATAATATAATTTGAGCTCGCCATTCACCTTAAATTTCTATATCAGTCTGTCTTTCAATACAGGAAATTAACAGGGTCTGTTCCACTGGTCGATCAAGACTCCATGGTACTACAGCAGAGGCTAGCTTAGCTAATTCATCTGCCACTTGATTCTCTGATCGAGGAATTTTTTGTATGCTCACATCTTGAAATTGAGACTTCAACTTATCGAATTCCTCTGCATATAACTTAAGCCTGTCATTATTGATTTCAAAATTACCTGATAATTGTTGAGCTGCTAGCTGAGAATCAGAATATATAAGGAC
Organism: Zingiber officinale; assembly: GCF_018446385.1. Lineage (NCBI taxonomy): Eukaryota > Viridiplantae > Streptophyta > Magnoliopsida > Zingiberales > Zingiberaceae > Zingiber > Zingiber officinale. Next base: position 69,151,342 of record NC_056007.1, on the reverse strand, counting down.
TCGAACTGCTCCTACATGCCGAGCAGCTTGTAAGCCAGCTATGAGAGCTTCATATTCAGCCTCATTGTTGGTGGCTCTGTAATTTAATCTAATGGAGAGTTGAAGTCTGTCTTCTTTTGGGGATATAAGAAGAATACCAATCCCACTGCCTTGTCTAGTTGCAGAGCCATCCACATAAATTTTCCAGGTATCTTCTTCTTCTCGGCCTTGAACCTCTATGATGAAATCTGCTAGAGCTTGTGCCTTGATGGCCGAGCAGGGTTGATATTGGATGTCATATTCCCCAAGCTCAGTCGTCCATTTGACTAACCGTCCTGATGCTTCTGGGTTGAGCAATACCCGTCCGAGAGTGTTATTGGTTAAGACAATAATCTCATGTGCTAAGAAATATGGGCGCAACCTCCGAGCAGTCAATATCAGAGCATAAGCCAGTTTTTCTAGTGTAGTGTATCTACACTCCGCTCCTTTTAATAAATGACTAGAAAAATATACAAGTTGTTGCTCTTTTCCTTCCTGTCTGACTAATACAGAGCCTACGGCGTTTTCATTAGCCGACAAATACACCCACAAAGTCTCTCATGCCATAGGTTTAGCCAACACAGGGAGGGTAGCTAAATAATCTTTCAACTCCTGAAAAGCCTTATCACATTCTTCATTCCATTGAAACTTAGTATCCTTTCTGAGTATTTTAAAGAAATGAAAACTGCGATCAGCTGATCTGGAAATAAATCTAGACAAGGCTGTGATTCGGCCTGTCAATCTTTGAGCTTCTCTCAGGTTGCGGGGTGGCTCCATGCTCTGCAATGCCTTGACCTTGCTCGGGTTGGCCTCTATCCCCCGTTCGGACACCATATATCCCATGAATTTTCCTCCCTTTGCGCCGAACAAGCATTTGCTTGGGTTCAACTTGAGCCCATACTGTCTTAATGTCTTGCAAGTCTCCTCTATATCCCTGCATAGATCAGCAGCTTGAAGAGACTTAATTAAGATGTCATCAACATATACTTCCATATTCCTACCAATCTGCTTATGAAAAACCTTATTCATAAGCCTTTGATAGGTTGCTCCTGCATTCTTTAGTCCAAAGGGCATAACATTATAACAATAAGTGCCTTCAGATGTTATAAAACTAACCTTTTCTTGATCATCTTTGGCCAAGGGGACTTGATGATAACCTTGATATGCATCCAGCATGGAAATATATTCGCATCCGGCAGTAGAATCAACTAGTTGATCAATCCTGGGTAAGGGATAGTAATCCTTCGGGCAAGCTTTGTTGCAATCTCGAAAGTCAATGCACACTCGCCATTTATTCCCAGGTTTAGAGACTAACACCACATTAGCCAACCAACTTGGGAATTGCACTTCCCTAATGTATCTGGCCTCTATAAGCTTGGTTATTTCTTCCTTGATAATCTGATTTTGCTCCATACTGAAACTCCTCTTCCTTTGCATGACGGGGCGGGCATCCGGAAAGACATGCAAGGCATGTTCCATGACAGCAGGAGAAATGCCCGAAACTTCTTTGGGAGTCCAGGCAAATACATCATTATTCTTCTTCAAACATTGCACCAACTCAGCTTTAAGATCAGGATCGAGATCGGCTGCAACGTAGGTGGTAGCTTCTGGACGCCTAGTCTGGATTTGCACTTCTTCCTTTTCCTCATAAACCAGGACAGGCTGCTTTTCACGAATGGCATTAACTTCCATTCTTTGAATCTTCCGAGCGGTGTTAGCCTCAGTCCGAATGATTTCTACGTAACATTTTCGGGCTGTCTTTTGATCACCCCGTACTTCTCCGACCTGATTCTCCACGGGAAACTTAATCTTCTGACAGAAAGTAGAAACACCCGCCCTGAACTTATTCAGGGCGGGCCGACCCAATATCACATTATAAGAAGATGGAGCATCTACTACCATAAAGTAGGATCTCCTGGTTCTCATCAGGGGTTCCTCTCCCAGAGAAATGGCCAATTTTATTTGACCCAAAGGTTGCACTTCATTGCCTGTGAATCCATACAGAGGAGTTGCAATCGGTTGAAGTTCACTGGGGTCAACTTGTAGCTGATCAAAAGCCTTTTTGAATATAATGTTGACTGAGCTGCCAGTGTCTATGAAGGTACGGGCGATGGCGTAGTTAGCTATCACAACTTTGATGATTAATGCGTCATCATGAGGTATCTCTACCCCCTCAAGATCCTTGGGCCCGAAGCTTATTTCAGGACCGGCTGCTCGTTCCATGCTGCATCCTACTGCATGAATCTCCAACCTTCGGGCATGTGCTTTTCTGGCTCTGTTGGAATCCCCATCAGTGGGTCCGCCCGTAATCATGTTAATATTGCCCCGAGCAGCATTGTTTCTGTTCTCTTCCTGACGAGTCATTGTGGCTTCGGAAGGTGCTTTATCTTATACTTGGCTGGTACCAGCTAGGACCGGCATTGCTTCTTGCCGGGTTCCATCCGGGTGATATTCCGGTTTGAGTGGACTTTGCTGCCTAGGGTATTGTTGCCGGTAATAGTTCTGTTTCTGATAGCGCTCTTTATTGACTCTGCTATTTCTCAAAACGAAACAGTCATCAGAGTGATGACTGCTAGTTTTATGATAAGTACACCATCTCCTCGGTGCCTCCGGCTGCATCTCTACATGCTGTACAGCTTGTGGACGATAATCTGGTTGCCGATGAGGTGGATGAGTAGTTCTAGGTCCTCTTGGTGGGGGTACCGGGGTCGGAGCCTTCTCCTTCACATGAGTAGGAGAAGAGGGAACACCTTCTTTCCTACGAGCAGCTTGGGCTTCTTCTACGTTAATAAACTCAGTGGCACGTTCAATCAGGGAATCAAAATTAACAGGAGGATTTCTTATCAGATCTTTAAAGAAATCATTATCATTTAGGCTCTGAGAGAAAGCACTTACTAATATTTTAGTAGTAGCATTAGGTACATCTATAGCTACCTAATTGAACCTTTTAATATATGCCCGGATGGATTCTTTAGACATCTGTTTAATTGAGAATAAGATCCACGGGGTCTTATGATACCTTTTATTGCTGGAGAAATGATGTAGAAAGACTTTCTTGAAATCTTTAAATTTTCGAATAGACTTTTCAGGCAATCTCTTGAACCAGCGTTGCGCTGCTCCCCCAAGAGTAGTGAGAAACATCCGACACTTCACCCCATCGGAGAATTGTTGCAACAAGGCTACATTCTCAAACTTTAACAAATGATCTTCCGGATCTGTGGTTCCGATATATTCTCCAATTTACAGATTCTGATATCGCTTGGGAAGTGGGTCATCTAATACACTTTGTGAAAATGGGGAGATGACCTTTTCCAGTGAACTATCACTGGTTATCATTTTAATCTTACGCTTCTCTCTATCCGGCGCCTCACCAGAGGACTCTTGGAACACAGGCCTCTTACCCCCTGGATCCAAGGGAGTGCGAAGGAAAGCTCATGGATGCCTGGTTGGAGAAACAATAGCTGGAGGAAAATACAAAGGTTCTTCTTCTTCCATCTCCTTTCCTTTCCGATGCTCAGTAGTTGATATCGCCGGATGATGAGCCGTCGGCAAAGTGGCCCCAGTATGAGCTTGCAATTGTTGCTGCTGTTGTTGTAGGGCTTTCTGAACATGAGAATTAATGAGGAGATCCAAATCTTCACGACTGATAGTAAGTAGGTTCGACTTCCCAGCCTCTTCCATCACGTAGTCTCAGATTCAGGCGAAGTTTCCCACAGACGGTGCCAAATTTGATCCTGTCTGAGAAGCTGACCGTGAAGGAGATCCGGGAGAAGGAGACCCACTATAATGACGAAGAATAATGACGGTGAAACCTCGATCCGAGAAACCCAAAGCGGATCGGAAGAAAACCCGAGTCACCGAAGGAAATCTGATGAGTAGGAAGAAATCCCCGTCCAAATAGGAGAAACCGAACCTTCAAGCTCCCGAGGCTCCCTGCGCACAAGAGACCAATCAACACTATCGTCAGTGACCTAAGACCGGGGTGGGAATCCCGGGCTAGGCCCTCCGACGCTCAAGTTAGGGATCTCTCTTGATTCCGAGAAAAGAAGAAGAAAGAAGATGAACAGTAGCCCCAGAATTAGAGATGTGAACTTACCTAGCCAATGGAGAGGATTCCCCCTTTTATACCACTTCATATAACCTCCGTAGTCATGAAGTGGACCCCGGTTTGTTAGAGTTCGTTATGACAACAGTTGCGTACTTGAGGAAGATGATTTTTAAGGAATCTTTTTTGTACCCCAAATGTACCTTCTTTGTCGTTTAATGACTGCAAGACAATCTGAAAGCATATTTCCCGCCAAAATATATATTCTCTATCATGAATTATTCCATTCGGTATATTCATGTATGATTCTTCTTCATGTGACTTCTATTTGTATCTTTATTGTGTCAAAATAATATTCTATCTAACATGTTTCTGAGGTATTCATTAACCCTTTTGGCCGATATTGGTCTATCTCTGCTTTAGAGTATATATTGGTCTTTATTGGCTTACCTTCACACGACAATCATGTATCGGCCGCTATTGGCCTACTTTCGTTCAACAGGCATGTGTCGACCGATATTAGCCTACCTTCACTTGGCAGGCATGTATCGACCGATATTGATTTACCTTCATACGGCGGGCATGTATCGACCGATATTGGCCTACCTTCGCTCGGAGGGCACATATCGACCGATATCGATTTACCTTTATACGGCAGACATGTATCGACCGATATTGGCTTACCTTCGCTCGGAGGGCATGTATCGGCCGCTATTGGTTTATCTTTGTTCTGGAGTGTGCATCGGTCGTTATTAACTTACCTTCATATGGAAATCATGTATCGACCGATATTGGCCTACCTTCGCTCGGAGAGCACATATCGACCGATATCGATTTACCTTTATACGGCAGGCATGCATCGACCGATATTGGCTTACCTTCGCTCGGAGGGCATGTATCGGCCGATATTGGTTTATCTTTGTTCTGGAGTGTGCATCGGTCGTTATTAACTTACCTTCATATGGAAATCATGTATCGACCGATATTGGCCTACCTTCGCTCGGAGGGCACATATCGACCGATATCGATTTACCTTTATACGGCAGGCATGTATCGACCGATATTGGCCTACCTTCGTTCGGCAGGTATGTATCGACCGATATTGGCCTTCCTCCTTTGACTTTTTCTTCCTTTTCTTTCCTCATATGAAGGCCCATAAAACCTACCCATATCACAGCAGAAAAGGAAGTGGCCTCGACCGTGTGAACCTCACACGGTCGTCCAAGATTTGAAGCCAAAAGGAGCCAGGCCGTGTACACAACACGACCATGCAAGGTTTCCAGAGATCAAGAAAGCCTCGGCGGTGTACACCACACGGTCGTGCAAGGTTTCCAGAGACCAAGAAGGCCCTAGCCGTGTGCGCCACACGGCCGTGCAAGGTTTCCAGGGTCAGAGGCAGTGCAGGCCGTGTAGATCTACACGGTCATGCAAAGGGAGTTGTGGAAGAAGCATGCCACAGCCGTGTATCACACACGGCCGTGTAAGGTAGGACGAGAAGGGAGTGGCCTTAGCCATGTGAACCTCACACGGCCGTGCCTCGGGGTCGTGTGGCGCCCAAACCTCCCCTCTATATAAGGCCTCCTTCCTGAATTCAAGGGGGATCTTTCTCCCTTTTGGGGGAAATCAAGATTTGGGTGTTCCTCCATAATCTTGGAGGGATTTTCCGGTGATTCAAGGGTGGATCTTCAACGCTTCGACTCCAAGATTGTGGATCAGATCCGGAGACGGTTCTTCACTATAGATAAGCTTTCTTTCTTCCTCGTCTTAGATTTAGGATCAAGAATGCTTGTAATCTTCATCTCTTCGGATTTCTTTCCCCATTTTATGGAGTATATTTCTTTGTTCTAGGATGGAGGGAGTAATTGTAAGGATGATTTGATGTAAAACTCTTGTAGATATGCCAATTTCCTATTTCTATGATTTTACCATGTTTGTATCCATTTGATCTTGTATGGATTGTTGTGATTAGGGGTTAATTACCATGCTTGATTGAATGTTTGGATATCTTGTGGATCTTGTAGATATTTTACCTCACTCAATTTTTCGAGGAACGTTCGTGACAGGAACAAGCCCGTGTAAGGACGTTTGAGGGGAGATTTTGAAGATGAAATAGGGTCATTCAAGGGGGTAGGATAGACTGTTGTGTTAATCTTTATATCTTGATGCGGTTGAGAAGTGATAAATTCTTGTATTGATTATCCGAGGGACGCATGTGACAGGCAAGTCCGTGTAAGGACAACATAGGTTCATCCCTATTTGATCACATTTAGGTATAAATTTCAGTTCTAAGCCGGTTGTCTATTGCATGAGAGAACCGACAACCTTCTACAAATAATGGGTAATTGAGAAATAAGACTTGGTAGATCATTTACATTGAAGAACCTTATAAAGAAACCAAAACTCCTAGAACATCCCTTTTATCAAAGCCCTTATTCTTGTTTGTTGTTCTTCCATTTCTATGTTTTACTTTGCATAGTTACATTTATCTTTTGAAAACCAATTGATTAGTTGTTTAGCTAATTTGCGTTGAGACATCTTTAGTGTTTATTCCAGTCCCTGTGGATACAATATCTTTTATTATTACTTACGACATTTTCGTACACTTGCGGAGAGTCAATAATACTGAATTTAATTATTATGATAGACTTAACGAAATCATTGAAGTTAAATATCTTGCTTTACCCATAAAAATATGTGTTTTATTCAAATATTCATGGTATAATCTAACTCTAAGAACATGTAATAAAATACAATCAAATGTTAATTTAGTTGAGGTTAATACAAATAAAAAAATTCAACAAGTTTAAACCTTTCATTTTTGTAGTACAAGTTATCCAATTTTGTATCTTGAATACCCGAGAAAGAGAAGATCTATTGAATGATTAGCAATTTGTCGATGAAGTCTTGCATAACCCTAGAAATGCCAAACTCCATCATGACCCAAAACTATGATGCATTTCAAAATGAGAAAATGGAGATACATTAAGTTGATTCATAAATTAAATCCACATCCCAATTATTTATAGATGTAAATGTCACTTATGAGGAAATAGATAATGGAGAAATGTCCAACAGTGAGGAGATTGTTGTATTAATAGAGTCTAATAGTGAAGACTTACAAACAGTAAATGTTGATGATTCAGATTGTAATATTGCTTAAATTTTAGGATTACGGTTAATGATTTAGTTATAGATATGCTTGGTTTTTACATGTAAATCTCACTAGTTCTACTATATGAGTTATTATTGTTCTAATTTGATCATTATTTGAAATATGTGTGTTATAATGTTATTTTATAGATATAATCATGTCAGATATTACAGTACACAATGGCTAGATTATATTGAGGATTGTTGAAGATTAGTAAGTATTGATGTTATTAGTAATTCCAATTCATCTAATCTTTTATTTATTATTTTAAAAAATTCATGCAGTTTTACTCCCGGCCGTCATAGTGTATCTAATTACATAATCAAAAAAATTTAAAAAGTGTTAGTACGTTTTTGGTTCTACATGGAAGTATATAGGCCAAGATCTTAAAGCTTTTTATTATCAAGAATTTTTGGTAAGTAATTTGAATACTATTGATGTTGTATAATACAATATTGTTTTATACTAATTTTCTTGATATTGTTGTAGAAAAATATATTTGGAAGGAATGACAGGAGATAGAATTTAATGAAACATGGAATAATTATTGTCAAAAACTATAAAAAAAACTTGTTATACAAGTGCAGAAGGAAGGGAACATTGTCACCCCATGTACTATATAAGATTTGGGATTCATGGAAGAACAATTGTATTGTAGAAAAATAGTAGCAAAATTCATCGACTATTCAAAATAATAGAAATACTGAGCTCGCTAGCCTAAACACCGAATCCACAAAGCATAAAGTTAGATCACAATCTAGTGTAAAGCATGTAATAAGTTTGGTGAGTTTAATTACAATAAAGTTATATAAGAGTTTTTTAATTATTAATAAACTTATTTTAATTTATTAAAAAAATGTGTATGTATGCATTATTGATCCATATAGCATGAAACGAAAATAGAAACTAACTATAAATGACTTACATTGATCTCCCAAAGAACTTGCTGAAGATGTCGTCGAGAAGACTGCTTCTGTCACCGAGAAGATAACCACTCAGAACCTCCTCAAAATCTTTCACGAACTAAATCCCAAATGTTCTGCTTTGTTTATCTGTTCACCTCCAGAGCTTCTGCTCTTATGCCCTCTCTGAACACCTTCCCTTTTCCTTCTTGTTACCTCTCTGATTACCTTGGACGCCTTTTATAAGACGAAAGAGGAAGACGAAGGGGAAAGGACGCCCCTTCGTCTCCTTGACGTTTGCACAAAGGGGAGATGAAGGGGAAGCAACGCCCCTTCATCTCCTCTCAACGTCCAACATCTTCCACTCGTCCATGTTAATCCATAAGGTTATATGGTCACATAGACCATGTCAGTCACATAGACTATAAGGTGATCATATCATGAAGACCAAAGAAAAATTAGTCACAAAGACCAAATAAGTCACGTAGACCTTATGAGGATCAAGTCACGAAGACCAAAGTAAAATTAATTAGTCACAAAGACCAAATAAGAACATTCATTTCATACATTAGGGAAAATGGTTCATGTGACAGCAAGCACAGTGAGCGTTCAATTACTAAGAAGATTTTCACACCTTATTTAGCTACTCCATTGAACAAATCAGAGACATCAATGACTTGCCTTTACCCCAGATTAAATTATTTACATCTCTAACCCCTCATATTGACTATATGTCAAGAGCATGTTCAACATCTCCAATCAAAAAAATTATTCACAATTACATTTTATATACTAAACTAAAAATATAAATGATACCAATGAATAAATGTCATAGATGTAAATCAATCTTAATCTTCCTTTTTAGCTAGAATCTATTCATTCTAACCAGTCGCTTTCCTAGTTATGCTCCATAGACCGAATCATCCATAGCCAATTAGAAACACACTAAAGTAGCAGACATGTTGGATCGAGACCGCGCTAGAGGGGGGGGGGGTGAATAGCGCTCGTGGCTATTTTCAACAATTATCGGAATCGTAAGAGTTAAAACGCAGCGGAATAAAGAAAACAAGCACACAAAGACAGGAGAATTTACTTCGTTCGGAGCCTTGATCGACTCCTACTCGAAGGCCCTCGATCCTTGATCGCTTTCCGTGGGCAACAACTATAAGCTCGCAAAAACTATTACAAACTAATTACAATTCAAAGCAGTAAAAGATTATACCGACACCAAAAGACTAAATCTGAAGCTCCGGGGTGTCGAGGTGTCGTTGCAGCACTTCGGGATCGTCTCGTAGGCAGCTTGTAGCAAACAGTTCACTTGGAAGAAGATATTTCAAGCTGCTGGTCGAGATGTCCTTTTATTGGACGTTCAAGGCGCCTCCAGTGCCAGTCAAGGCGCCTTGAACCCCAAAACTTATCCCTGTTCCTGCGCTGTGATAACCTCCGTTGACTGTTTGCTTATCCCAACCTGAAGGCGCCTTCATCAAGGCTCCAAGGCGCCTTCAATGGTCCAAGGCGCCTTCAATACCTATGAAGGCGCCTCCAGCTCCACTTCGCAGCAAACTTCAAGTTTTGCACCCGAGGCGCCTCCAAGCTCCATGGAGGTTAATCTTTGCACTTTGGTCCCTGCAAGATACATTAATCCCAAATATACCCTGCAGCACAAAGTTAGCAGATAAAACATAATAGAAATATGATAAATATGAAGTTTGACAGTCATCGGACTGTCCGAGTCTGACTTCGGGTTTCCAACCGGAAACCCTAGGTCGACCCGACGCCTACTGTTCCCTCTACGGGGAACGCGTCCTCACCTACTCCCCTCAGGAGAGATTACCTGTTGCCAGTACGATCCTCCAGATCGACTGGACTTTTGCTCAGCACTCGACGCTTCCGGACTTTCTGCTGGACATCCGCTTCCCGACTAGTCCAGTCTTTCACCTGGTTCGCGACACCAGGACTTTTCACCTAGGGTTACCACCCCCTAGGACTTTTGCCTGAAGCCATCGACCTGCCAAGACTTTCCGCATAGGGTTACCACCCCCTATGACCTAGGGTTACCACCCCCTAGGGTTTTCACCTGCCTAACCGCAGCTAGGACTTTTGCCTAAGTATCACTTAGGACTTTCCTGTAAGCTCCATGAACTTTGTTAGATAACACCACCACTTAACTTTGAGCCCTTTGCCATAATCAAAACTCAGGTTCGATCATCTGGTACTCACTGCACCAACAATCTCCCCCTTTTTGATTATGGCAATCTTGGTTCAAAGTTAAGTAAAACATAACATTTAAATAAAGGAATAAATAATGAAAGTTAACCAGAAGCATCAATGCATAAATAAAATTTAAAGTTTATGCTCCCCCTTTCATTCTTGATTTCTTAACTTTGACTTTTCTCTCCCCCTTTGACATAAATCAAAAAGAATTGAGAAGAGAGAAATAGTCTAGTTAATTTAAGCTCCCCCTAAAGGGTAGCATAGTTAAGTACTCAGACTTAAAAAAAATTTAGGTGAAGTACTTAGCTCAATTCATAAGGTGTTTGAAAAGAATTGTTGCATAGATAATTTAAATTTTAAGTTAATGCCTTAATAAATTCTTTGAGTTTAGGTGTCCAAGCATGAGTCAAATTAAATTATTTAACTTGATTGGGTATCAGAGCCCTAAAGGAATTTGTTTAGCCTTAAAGTACTAGCATGACTCTGTTCATTCCCCCTTAATTAATGCCAAATTAAATTCTTAGGGTCTTAGAGTACAAGCATAAGAAGAACTTTATATTATCCTAATTCCAGCTCATCCATTCTAGATTATCAAACATGTGCAGCTTATGAATGAGTTTGAGATGAGATTATTTGAAAATATTGAAAATTTAAGTTCCAAATGAGAAAATGCTAAACTTTTGAGAATTTATTGAAAATTAATTAGAGTTAACTTTAGCAATCAGAATTTGAGAATTAAATATTTTTAAATCCTTTTAAGTTAATATTTTGACAGTAATTGAATTAATTTTAAAAGATTTTGAAAAGAATTTTCAAAAGATTTTTGAAATGAATTTTCAAAGGATTTTTTAAATAAGTTTTTCAAAGATTTTTCAAATAATTTTGAAATGATTTTGAAATGAATAAAAGAATTTTACAAACAATTTTGAAATGAATTTTCAAATGACTTTTAAAAGATTTTCAAACAATTTTTAAAGGATTTTCAAATGACTTTTAAAAGATTTTCAAACAATTTTTAAAGGATTTTCAAATGACTTTTAAAAGAAATTTTCAAATAATTTTTAAATTGATTTTAAAAATAATTTTGAATTTGAGTTTCTAAAATAATTTTGAAATTTATTTTCAAAAGATTTTTGAAATGATTTTGAAATTGATTTTCAAAAGATTTTTGAAATGATTTTGAAATTAAGTTTTAAAAGATTTTTGAAATGATTTTTGAATAATTTTGAAATTGATTTTCAAAAGATTTTTGAAATGGTTTTGAAATTAAGTTTTAAAAGATTTTTGAAATGATTTTGAAATTGATTTTCAAAAGATTTTTGAAATGATTTTGAAATTAAGTTTTAAAAGATTTTTGAAATGATTTTGAAATTGATTTTCAAAAGATTTTTGAAATGATTTTTAAAATTGATTTTCAAAAGATTTTTGAAATGATTTTTAAATTAAGTTTTAAAAGATTTTTGAAATGATTTTTAAAATTGATTTTCTTAGTCATCTCACCCGATCTAAATTTTCAATCAGGTAATCCTATAATTGTGGTGAGATGAATTATGGTTCAGTTTAAGGGGTTGGTTTAACTTTGTGTTAGATTCAGGTTTAGCTTTGGGTTCAACAAGTAAGCATTCTTTGGATAAACTTCTGGGCTATGGTGAGTTACAAGGAACTCATTAAAGTAACCATGCCTTCGAGGTTTTTCAAATAGTCCTACCCATTGAACTTAATACTAAAACTTGGTCTAACTAGTTAGGATCCATTTAAGGGTAGCTTCGGTCAGTTCCACTTGGCCAAATGCACCAGGTCGAAGCCATATCTTCCTAGACATGCGATGCCCAAGCTTCCCTAACGTACTATCATCCAAAAACTTCACCAGTACTGTTAGTAAAGTTAAACCTAGCCCATTTTATCTAACCTTAATTACCCTGCCGGGTAGTCTACTTTTGTTTACCCATTTCGGGTAGATTAAGTTCGGTTACCCAGTCGGGTAATTTAGTTGGGGGTGCCAGCTATTCTGGATCCTCCTTCTATTGAATTTTAAATTTCAAATTTTGAATTTAATTTTGAATTCGAATTTTGAATTTGTAATTTGAATTTTGAATTTTTGAATTTTAATTTCGAATTTTGAATTTTAATTAAATTTTGAATTTTAATTTTTGAATTTTAATTTAATTGTGAATTTTAGATTTATGAATTTTGAATTTAATTTATTAAAATTGTTTTCCTTCTTGCTCCCCCTGGATCATAGCCTCGATATGGTCTATCGAGGTAGTGGACCTGATCCTTGGGGACCCAATATTGTCCAAGTCCAATTTGATTAACGAGGTTGGACTTGGGGACCCATGCTTGAATTATGTTCCTTTTATTTCTATTTACCAACGACAGATATGATCTATATTTAGTTTTGGGCTTGAATCCAAGTCCGGATTTGTTGTAAACGGCACGCTGTTTTCCAAGAATCAGATCCAAATTCTTGGAACCCAACGTAAAGCGTTCTAACGTATCCTTGAGTTCTTTAATTTGAGTTTTCAAATTGGAATTTTCTTCCTCAAGTTGTTGGACTTGAGTTGAACTTCCAACATGAACTGACTCAGTTAAAGAACTCGAGTCAGTCGCTTCCTTAAGGGCTATTACTTTCTTTTGGAGCGACTTAACCCGGATGTTGGATTTAGCCAATTTTTTAAGCAAATAAGGAACTAAATTTCTTAAGTCATCTATTTGAGTTTCGGCGAGAAAAGAACTTACAGTGGGGATCGGGCCTTCGGAAACGGATGCGGATCCGTGGCTTCGCTCGGACTCTGTTTCTGACTCGCTCTCGGCTTCGGACTCGAGTTCGGACTCGATTTCGTCAATTATGTTAGCCTGCACCGGTAACGCGAGAAAGCTCGTTGGTTCTTCTTCCTTGTCAGTCTCAGATTCGTCTGACGACTCGGACCAGGTTGCTTTCAATGCCTTTCTTCTTTTCTTCTTGTTTGGGCAATCTGGCTTGTAGTGACCTTTTTGGTTACAGCCGTAGCAGGTGACATCTGATCTGTCCTTTGTGTTCATTTGAGTTGCCTTCTTTGACTTGCACATCTTCCGTACGAGTTTTATCAACTTGGAAATAACTTCGTCTTCGTCTTCTGCGTCTGATTCATCGTCTTCGTCCTCTGTTATTTTGGATTTGCGCCTTGACGTCGGTTCACGCGTTCTGCTAGTACCTGCAACCAAAGCAACACCTTTCTCGACCGGGCGTGCATTAGTCTGCTCATGCAATTCTAATTCAGAAAACAATTCATCTAGTTTTATTGAGGATAAATCCTTGGAAACTTTGTAAGCATCAACCATGGATGCCCACAAAGTGTTCCTCGGAAAAGCACTTAGCGCGTACCTTATTACGTCGCGGTTTTCCACCTTTTGGCCGATCGCATGAAGCCCGTTGAGTAGGTCCCGGATGCGTGCGTGTAGCTGGTTCGCCGTCTCACCTTCCTGCATTTTAATATTATATAATTTATTTAAAATTAAATCACGCTTACTTACTTTAGCGTCTGACGTGCCCTCGTGCAGCTCGATTAGTTTGTTCCATAGCTCCTTCGCACTTGAAAATGGTCCGACTCTATTCAGTTCTTCTTTTGTCAACCCGCATTGCAGCATACAGGTTGCTTTGGCATCAGCTTCGACCTTCTTTCTTATGCTAGTATCCCAGTTAGTGCATGAAACGAGTTCTCCAGCGCCGTCAAGTGGTAGCTCGAGACCGGTCTGGATGATGATCCACATCTCGACTTGCGTCTTGAGATGGTAGATCATCCAGTTCTTCCAATAGGTAAAGTCTTCGCCGGAGAAGAGCGGGGGGCGAGAAGTGCTAAAGCCTTCTTGGAGGGCCATTTAAAAGAACCTTGCCCAAAAAAAAATAGCAAAAAAAATGTACCAGGACTTGATCCTGGATTAGCAGTGCGGTATGGAAGGATAGAAATAGAAGTTCACCAGTTTCAAAAAAAAAATAATAAAATATTATTAAAAAAATATTTTTAAAAAATATTATTTCAAATTTTGCCAAATTCAATATTTTATCAATACTAATAAACCGTGAAAGGATGAAAATGAATTTTTCGAAAATAATTTTGGAGGGAAAAAAAAACGAAAGGCGTATGGTGGTTGCACGACAAAGCCACGAAAAAATGCTTGAATGGTGGTTGCACCAGTTCAAAGCGACCCCGCTCTGATACCAATTGTTGGATCGAGACCGCGCTAGAGGGGGGGGTGAATAGCGCTCGTGGCTATTTTCAACAATTATCGGAATCGTAAGAGTTAAAACGCAGCGGAATAAAGAAAACAAGCACACAAAGACAGGAGAATTTACTTCGTTCGGAGCCTTGATCGACTCCTACTCGAAGGCCCTCGATCCTTGATCGCTTTCCGTGGGCAACAACTATAAGCTCGCAAAAACTATTACAAACTAATTACAATTCAAAGCAGTAAAAGATTATACCGACACCAAAAGACTAAATCTGAAGCTCCGGGGTGTCGAGGTGTCGTTGCAGCACTTCGGGATCGTCTCGTAGGCAGCTTGTAGCAAACAGTTCACTTGGAAGAAGATATTTCAAGCTGCTGGTCGAGATGTCCTTTTATTGGACGTTCAAGGTGCCTCCAGTGCCAGTCAAGGCACCTTGAACCCCAAAACTTATCCCTGTTCCTGCGCTGTGATAACCTCCGTTGACTGTTTGCTTATCCCAACCTGAAGGCGCCTTCATCAAGACTCCAAGGCGCCTTCAATGGTCCAAGGCGCCTTCAATACCTATGAAGGCGCCTCCAGCTCCACTTCGCAGCAAACTTCAGGTTTTGCACCCGAGGCGCCTCCAAGCTCCATGGAGGCGCCTCGGTACTGTTCATCCGAGGTTAATCTTTGCACTTTGGTCCCTGCAAGATACATTAATCCCAAATATACCCTACAGCACAAAGTTAGCAGATAAAACATAATAGAAATATGATAAATATAAAGTTTGACAGTCATCGGACTGTCCGAGTCTGACTTCGGGTTTCCAACCGGAAACCCTAGGTCGACCCGACGCCTACTGTTCCCTCTACGGGGAACGCGTCCTCACCTACTCCCCTCAGGAGAGATTACCTGTTGCCAGTACGATCCTCCAGATCGACTGGACTTTTGCTCAGCACTCGACGCTTCCGGACTTTCTGCTGGACATCCGCTTCCCGACTAGTCCAGTCTTTCACCTGGTTCGCGACACCAGGACTTTTCACCTAGGGTTACCCACCCCCTAGGATTTTTGCCTGAAGCCATCGACCTGCCAAGACTTTCCGCATAGGGTTACCACCCCCTATGACCTAGGGTTACCACCCCCTAGGGTTTTCACCTGACTAACCGCAGCTAGGACTTTTGCCTAAGTATCACTTAGGACTTTCCTGCAAGCTCCATGAACTTTGTTAGATAACACCACCACTTAACTTTGATCCCTTTGCCATAATCAAAACTCAGGTTCGATCATCTGGTACTCACTGCACCAACAAGACACTGATCAGAACTTCAAGTAGACAGCTAAATAGTCACTTAGGGTAAGATTGAGATTAACTTTTAATCTCAAGGATCTCACATAGTAGAGAAGCAGGGATCCATTCTCCTACTACCTTTCTTATCGCCATAGCACATGTGGTATGAATCACATGCTACGATGTTATTCTCTTTACTAAAAAGAGCGTATGTTTTTCTCAAAATTTAACATCATACAGATTTTGATCTAGACATACCTAATGTCCAATCCTGAATTCAACATATGAATTCCAATCTGGTTTTCAATAGGTTTAGTAAATGGTGGGTTCATTTACTTCGATCATTACATAAATGATCTTATCTTGATACAATTATCAAGGCAGTCTTAACTTATAGGTATGTCTCTATTCACAGCTACATAATCTGTCCCATAAGTAACGATCTTACCTCTATTTATACTCAACAAATAGAGATGATTGTCCATGTGAGTGGACCAATCTCAACTTGCCAATATGCTCATCGAGAGTTTTATTCGAATGTAATAAAGACATATACACTGAATAGATCATGGCATTTTTATTTATCAAAAATGTCTTTACAATGAGTTACATTCTTCGAAGTCCCAAAGACTTCATATGTCCATGAAATGACTCTTTAGACAATGGCTTAGTAAAAGGATCCACAAGCATATTTTGTGTAGGGATGTACTCAAGAATAACATTTTTCTTGTCAATAATATCCTTATAAAATTATACTTAATTTTTATATGCTTGCTTTTGCTGTGATATTTAGGATCTTTGGAAAAAGCTATTGTAGCTTGACTGTCACAGTACACTGTAATAGGAGTCCCACTGTCCTCAACAATCTTCAGATGCTTCAGGAACCTTCTTAGCCAGACAGCCTCTTGTACAGCCGCTACACAAGCCACATACTCAGCTTCCATTGTCGACAAGGCTACACAAGCCTGCTTCTTATTGTTCCATGAGATGGCGCCACCATTCAGCAAGAAGGCATAGCCAGATGTGTAGCCACTTAGGCTCATATCTGATCCTTGGAAACAGAGGCAATCATCCACTGTTCCTTTGAGATATCTGAATATCCTCTTCACCGCTTTTCAATGTCTCAATCCTGGGTTTGACTGGAAACGACTAACTAAGCCAATAACATAGCTTATATCAGGACGAGTACACAACATAGTGTACATCAAACTACCAATAGCACTAGCATATGATTTTTTCTTCATCTCAGCTATTTCCTTAGGAGTCTTGGGATACATACTTTTGCTCAAGACAGTACCTCTCACTATAGGCGTCTGTTCAATGTTGCAATCTGACATATTGAAGTGTTGTAGCATCTTAGTGATATAAGCTTCTTGAGACAAACCCAAGAGCCTTTTTTATCAATCTCTAACGATCTTTACTCCTAAGATGTACTCTGCTTCTCCCATATCTATTATGTCAAATTGCGATGAAAGCCAAATTTTAACTTCTATCACACACTTTATGTCACTTCTAGCTATTAGCATATCATCAACATGTTGGTGCGGGAAGCATCCGACGATCGAACCCAAGTTTCGATAATGACAAAGGGATTCAAAGTTAGGATTCCTTGTTATCTAACATGCTTAAATGAGATTGTAGGAAAGTCCTAACTGTGGTTAGGCAGGTGAAAAACCCTAGGGGGTGGTAACCCTAGGTCCTAGGGGGTGATAACCCTAGGTGGTAGAAAACCCTAAGGTGCGGTAACCTTAGGTCCTAGGGGGTGGTAACCCTAGGTGAAGGAAAATCCTAAGGGGCGGTAACCTTAGGTCCTAGGGGGTGGTAACCCTAGGTGGAGAAAAACCCTAGGGGGCGGTAACCCTAGGTCCTAGGGCGTGGTAACCCTAGGCGAAAAGTCCAGTCGGTCTGGAGGACTAGACTGGCACCAGGTAATCTCTCTTGAGGGGAGTAGGTGAGGACGCGTTCCCCGTAGAGGGAACAGTAGGCGTCGGGTCGACCTAGGGTTTCCGGTCAGAAATCCAAAGTCAGACCCGGACAGTCCGATGACTGTCAAATCACTTAATTTGTCATATTTTATGTGTGCTAACTTTGTCTTGCAAGGTATGTGTATGTTGGGTGAACTAACATGCTTTGCAGGGACAAATGAGTAAGGCAAGCCTCGGATGAACAGTGTCCGAGGCGCCTCCATGGAGCTTGGAGGCGCCTCGGGTGCAGAATGTGAGCTGGTCGCGAAGCAGTGTTGGAGGCGCCTCGGAGGGAGCTGGAGGCGCCTTGGACCAAGGCTTGGAGGCGCCTTAGAGTGGCTTGGAGGTGCCTTAGTGTGGCTTGAAGGCGCCTTCAAGTTGATAAGGTGCGATGAGTTCAGCAGTGATCCACGCGGGTGACTCGGAGGCCTGGAGGCGCCTTGGATGGTCTTGAAGGCGCCTCCAACACGGTTTAAAAGGAGGTTTCGAGAAGCAGGCTGGACATCAACTTGCTAAGCTATCCTTCGACTATTGGCTGTTCAAGAGATGACCCAGAAGTGCTGAAACAACGTCTCAACAACAAGAAGCTGTAATTCTACTGTTCTCTGTTATCGGTATAAGATTACTATTGTCTTGTATTGCATTTCTGTAAAACTTTTAACGATTATAGTTGTTTCCCAAAGTAAACACTCAACGAGCGTGGACCTTGAAGTAGGAGTCACCCCAGGCTCCGAACCAAGTAAATTCTTGGGTCGTTCTGTGTGATTGTTCTTCTGTTATTATTTCCGCTACTTAAACTCTTGATTGATTTACGATTCCAAAACGAGTAAAAGCCACGAGCGCTATTCACCCCCTCTAGTGCTTTCGATCCAAAAATTGGTATCAGAGCGGGGTTGCTCTGAATTGGTATAACTACCATTCGAGCATTTTTTTCGTCGCTTTCTCGCTCGTTTAGGATAAAAATAAAAACTTACGCCTTTCATTTTTTTCCCTCCAAAACTGTTTTCAAAAAATTAATTTTCATCTTTTCACTGTTGGTTGGAATTAATAAAATATCGCGTTTAGAAAAATTTGAGATAATATATTTTTAATATTTTTTAATAATATTTTATTATTTTTTCTCGAAATTTGTGAATTCCTATTTTTATCTTTTTCCCACATTACTAATCCAAGACCAAGTCTTGGAACAAGTTTTATTGTGTTTATTTTGCGAAATTCCTTCTTAATAGCCTACGAAGATGGGTACAACTCCACATGCCTACCACCCCTGTCCAACAAAAATTTTAGATACTAGAAAGACCAGATGGAGCACCAATTGAAAACCGAAGTAGAAATATGGACCATAGTCCATATTTGATTTATTCTCCCCACCGAAGAAGGTGTACCCATCACCTGTGATAAGTGGGATGCACAAACAATAAGAACATTCGAGGCAAATGCAAAAGCAACATGAATTCTCCTATGCGGACTAACAAATTCAGATCTTGATCGAGTTGGAAAATTCAACAATGCTAAGGAGCTTTGGAAGAAAGTGCTCAAGCTTCATGAAAGTCCTTCAGAGTCAAAAGATCAAGATAAACCAGAGTTCGAATTCGAACATGACTTTCCAGAATCAACCTCTGAACCAGACTCAGAAGAATCGGATCATACCGACTTCATAGCACTAATGGCCAGAGAAGAAATTGCTAAATCTAAGTCTGAATTCGAGACGGCAATAGTCAAGGGGGAGGATCATATCACGGATCTAAAAGGTAAAATTGTAAATTCAAATTGTAAATCTCTCATAACCTGTTTTAAGTGTAGGGAGAGAGGGCACTATAGAAACGAATGCCCCACTCGTAAGACTCGACCGACACAATCGGAGGAGAAGGAGAAAAAGATCAGGAGAGGGAAGAAACACATTAAATGGTCCAAATGCAAACAAATGGGTCACTACAAAAGACAATACCCAGAAAGAAGACCCAAGAATCTAGAGGGAGAAATCAAGGTTAGTACATTTACATTATATGAAAATTCAGTTTTTGCAACACATGATTGCACTAGTTTAACTAATCTTGCTTACTCTAGTACAGATTTCTCTTCAAAATTAGATATGCATGCTAATAATGTAATGAATAAAATTAATTCAAATAAAAATAAGAAATTAACTCTTAGAAAATTAGAGAAACAAAGTAATATCTTAAAAGATAAAATAGATAAGTTAGAAAAGATTATTAATAAGTTAACTAATCAACAAAATTTAGACTTGGGTTATAAGTCTAAAGTCAAACTTAAACACTACAAACCAAGCTATAATCAAGTACTTTTTATTTACTAAACTTAATTTAAATATAACTCAAATCTAATTTACAAATTTAAATAAAATTATCAATAATGTAGGGGGAGGCTCCAGAATAGCTGGCACCTCCAAAACTAACTTACCCGACAGGGTAACCAAAAGCAACCTACACGGCAGGGTAATTAGGATTAGAATAAAAAGGGACAACAGTTTAACTTGACCAATGGTACTGGAGAAGTTTTGGATGATAGTACGTTAGGGAAGCTTAGTCTATACATGTATAGGAAGATATGGCTTCGACCTGGTGCATTTGGCTAAATGGAACTGACCGAAGCTACCCCTTAAGGATCCTAACTAGTTAGACCAAAGTTTTGTACTAAGTTCAGTGGATAGGACTATTTGGAAAACCTCGAAGGTATGGTTACTCTAATGATGTCCAAATGACTCACCATAGCCCAGAAGTTTATCCAAAGAATGTCTATTTGTTGAGCCCAAAACTAAACCTGAATCTAACACAAAATTAAACCAAACCCTATAATTGAACCTAATTTATCTCACAAAATTATAAGATTCCCTGATTTGAAATTTAGATCAGGTGAGATAATTAAAGATTAAATTAACTTAACTCAAATCAAATTACTAAGTAATAATTCAAATATAATTAATAATTCAAATCAAATTAATAATTAATAATTCAAATTAAATTGATAATCAAAATTCAACTTAAATTAAAAATGTTTTAAAAAAACATATTTAAAAATATTTTAAAAACTTATTTAAAAATCTTTTTACAACTTATTTAAAAATCTTTTAAAAACTTAATTTCAAAATTATTTTAAAAATTATTTAAAATCTTTTAAAACCTAATTTCAAAATTCTTTTAAAAATTATTTTAAAATCTTTTAAAATTTTATTTCAAAATTATTTTAAATTCTTTTAAAACTAAATTTCAAAATTATTTGAAAAATCTTTTAAAAATTATCTAAAAATCTTTTAAAACTTAATTTCAAAATTATTTGAAAAATCTTTTAAAAACTATTTTAAAAATTCTTTTCATAAATTCTTTTAAAAATCATTTTAAAAATTCTTTTAAAAATAATTTTAAAAATCCTTTTAAAAAAATATTTTAAAAAATTCTTTAAAATAATATTTAAAAATCATTTTGAAAACTATTTGAAAACCATCTCAAAAATTTATTTTAATCATCACAAAAATTATTTTAAAAAATCTTTTTGAAAATTATTTGAAAATCATTTTGAAAACTATTTAAAAATCATTTAAAAATTTATTTAAAATAAAAACATTTCAAAAATTATTTTAAAATATTTTTGAAAATTCTTTAAAATCATTTCGAAAATTATTTTAAAATCGTTTTGAAAATTATTTCAAAATCATTTAAAAATCAGTTGAAAATCATTTTAAATTATTTGAAATCATTTTAACTCTATAATTAATTTTAAAATCGTAAATCTTATTTAATTCTTTAATTATTAAGGTTCCAATCATAATTAATTTTTAAAGGCTAATTAATTTCAATCAAAGTATTAATTTTTTCATCAAAATTCTAAATGTTCACTCATTTGAAAATCAAACTTAAACTTATTTTTTAATTAAAATAAAGGCAACTCCATCTCACACTTACTCATAAGCTGAACATGTTTGATAACCTAGAATGAGTGAGATGGAAAATTAGGAAAATAATTCTTAAGTACATACTTGGACTATAGGACCCTAAGAATTTATTAAGGCATTAATTAAGGGGGAGTGGATTTTTTTTTTCAAGTTAGTTTTCCTTTAAAATAAAAATTATCTTTGACTTGGTTTTAAAAATTAGTTTTGACTTGACTTAAAATAAAAAATTATTTTTGACTCAGCTTTAAAATAGATATGATATTAAGCTCAATATTGAATTAACATTATTTTTAAAAAAAACTTGGATTTTTAGTTAATCATTTTTCAAAACTAAGCACTAAAATTATCCAAATCTTTTACTAAGTTTTTTTTTGCAAGAAACTGTCTCTCAAAGCTAAGTACTTAAGTTAAGTTTTTATGAAAAATCCTTTTAAAGTTAAGTACTTAAGAAAAGCTTTTATCAATAATTTTTTTTTAAAAAAAAAGGGTTAAGTATTTATACCTTTAAGTGTTTGTCAAAATCTTTTTAAATAGCTTATTTTTCAAACAACAATTAGTTTCAAAAAATTAAGTTTAGCTAATCTTTGTTGAAATTGAGCTAAGTATTTTCAAAACCATTTCAAATTGAGCTAAGTGTTTTTCAAAATGCTTGTTAAAATTTAGCTGAGTATTCTCTAAAGCTTCTTTTCAAATTAGCTAAGTGACTTCTATAGCCTTTTTCAAAATTAACTAAGTTAAATATTTTTCTCAAAAGACTTTTCAAATTTAATTAAGTATTGTTTAGAAAATTCCTTCAAACTCTGGTTTCTAAAAAGTTCTATTTAAACATTCTACAAAAGTTTCTCAAGTTTACCTAACTTTTTAGAAGCTTTTCAAAATTTAACTTAATATTATTCAAAAAGCTTTTCGAAATTAATATCTTTTAAAAGGCTTTAAGAATTTAACGAAATATTTTTCAACAAAGCCTTTCGAATCTAACTAAGTTTTTTTTCAAAAGTCTTTTCAAGATTTACCAAAGTATTAAAAAGTTTTTTAGCTAAGGTCATTTATCTCTCACTTTCTTTTTACTCTTCTTTTATTTTGATATATGGCAAAGGGGGAGAGTATAAGGAAATTCAAATAAAATTTTAAGAAAAGGGGAAAAGTTTTATTTAGGGGGAGCTTTATATGTGATTATTTATGTGTGTGCTGGATTTATGTATTTATGTGTGTGCTGAATTTGTTCTTATATGTTTTTACTCTTTTCATACTTGTGCTATCACTGTCTTTTCTTTATCTTTTTACTTAACTTTGAATTTTGATTGCCATAATCAAAAAGGGGGAGATTGTTGGTGCAGGAAGCATCCGACGATCGAACCCAAGGTTTGATAATGACAAAGGGATTCAAAGTTAGGTTTCCTTGTTATCTAACGTGCTTAAATGAGATTGTAGGAAAGTCCTAATTGCAGTTAGGTAGGTGAAAAACCCTAGGGGGTGGTAACCCTAGGTCCTAGGGGGTGGTAACCCTAGGTCCTAGGGGGTGGTAACCCTAGGTCCTAGGGGGTGGTAACCCTAGGTGGTAGAAAATCCTAAGGGGCGGTAACCTTAGGTCCTAGGGAGTGGTAACCCTAGGTGAAGGAAAATCCTAAGGGGCGGTAACCTTAGGTCCTAGGGGGTGGTAACCCTAGGTGGTGAAAATCCTAAGGGGGGTAACCTTAGGTCCTAGGGGATGGTAACCCGAGGTGGAGAAAAACCCTAGGGGGCGGTAACCCTAGGTCCTAGGGGGTGGTAACCCTAGGCGGAAAGTCCAGTCAGTCTGGAGGACCGGACTGGCACCAGGTAATCTCTCCTGAGGAGAGTAGGTGAGGACGCGTTCCCCGTAGAGGGAATAGTAGGCGTCGGGTCGACCTAGGGTTTCCGGTCGAAAATCCGAAGTCAGACCCGGACAGTCCGATGATTGTCAAATCACTTAATTTGTCATATTTTATGTGTGCTAACTTTGTCTTGTAGGGTATGTGTATGTTGGGTGAACTAACATGCTTTACAGGGACAAATGAGCAAGGCAAGCCTCGAATGAACAGTGTTCGAGGCGCCTCCATGGAGCTTGGAGGCGCCTCGGGTGCAGAATGTGAGCTGGCCGCGAAGCAGTGCTGGAGGTGCCTCGGAGGGAGCTGGAGGCGCCTTGTACCAAGGCTTGGAGGCGCCTTAGAGTGGATTGAAGGCGCTTCATGTTGATAAGGTGCGACGAGTTCAGCAGTGATCCATGCGGGTGACTCGGAGGCCTGGAGGCGCCTTGGATGGTCTTGAAGGCGCCTCTAACAGGGTTTAAAAGGTGGTTTCGAGCAGCAGGCTGGACATCAACTTGCTAAGCTATTCTTCGACTATTGGTTGTTCAAGAGACGACCTAGAAGTGCTGAAACAATGCCTCGACAACAAGAAGCTGCAATTCTACTATTCTCTGTTGTCGGTATAAGATTACTACTGTCTTGTATTGTATTTCTATAAAACTTTTAACGATTATAGTTGTTGCCCAAAGTAAACGCTCAACGAGCGTGGGCCTTGGAGTAGGAGTCACCCCAGGCTCCGAACCAAGTAAATTCTTGGGTCGTTCTGTGTGATTGTTGTTTTGTTATTATTTCCGCTGCATAAACTCTCGATTGATTTACGATTCCAAAACGAGTGAAAGCCAAGAGCACTATTCACCCCCCCCCCCTATAGCGCTTTCGATCCAACACAACATATAATGATAAAATGATAAACTTTTCTTTTTCCTTTCTTAGGTAAACATAATGATCCTCATTGATCATTTCGAAACCATAAGACAAAATAACTTCATTAAATCTTATGCTCCATTGTCTTGATGCTTGCTTTAGCCCATATATAGACTTCTTATGTCTACATACTCTTTTCTCTTGGCCTTCAGCAACATAACCTTCTAGTTATACCATATAGATTTTTTCATCAAGATTACCATTAAGGAAAGCTATTTTTACATCCATCTAATGTAATTCCATGTCAAATTGTGCTACTATACCTAGGATGACACATATTGACACAAACTTCACAACTAGGAAGAATGCCTCTTCAAAGTCAATACCCTCCATTTGGGTATATCCTTTTGCAATTAATCAAGCTTTGTATAGATTAATCGATCCATCTGCTTTCCTCTTTACTATGAGAATCCACTTATTCCCAATAGCCCTTCGGCCCAAAGGAAAATCGACTAAATCCCAAACTTGATTCTTTCTCATTGACTCCATTTCTTCATCCATTGCAATTTTCCATTCTTTTCTAACTGAACTTCTCAAAGCTTCCTCAACTGTTCGAGGTTACTCATCATCAACCGGGAGAATCATCAATGCCTCATTCTCAATATCAAACCTTCTCCAAGGAATAATCTGACGACTACTTCTTCGAAGGTTAGACTATTGAGAAACTGGCTCATTCAGTGGCAAATTACTCCCACTAGGTTGACTAGATTCAGACATCTCCTGATTTATTGATAAAGGAACATTATCCTCTTCCTCTATCTCATATAGTGGAATTATCTTATCAACTTCACCTCGTGTTGGGAACTCAGTTTCAAGAAAAGTAGTATCTCTTGACTCTATTTCAGAGATTGTTCCATCTTGTCGCTCACCAATAAAAACATAACTCATAGAAATCTCAGAATACCTTATAAAGATACACTTCTTACCTCTGGGTCCTAATTTTCCATATTCGTGAGTCTTATCATGAACGTAGGCAGCTGCCCCCCAAGGACTTAGATTACTCAAATCTGGCTTTCTGCCTGTCCAACGTTCATGTGGGGTAGATGGAACCAACTTTGAAGGCACTTTGTTAAGTATATAGGCCACAACTGATAATGCATCTTCCTAATAGAAGATTGGCAAATTAGCCTGTGCCATCATAGACCTAACCATTTCAAGAAAAGTCCTATTTCTTCTTTCAGCAACCCCATTTTGCTATAGAGTTCCAGGAATAGTTAGCTGTCTAATAATCCCTTTCTCATTACATATTGTCTTGAGCTGATCAGAGAAATATTCACCTCCACGGTCAGTACGCAAGGTTTTAACCTTACATTCCAATTGATTCTCAACTTCGTTCAAGTAACGAATAAAGCAATCTAATGCTTCACATTTGTGAGAAATCAAATACACATGACCAAAATGTGTGAAGTCATCAATAAATGTAATGAAATAAGAACTCCCATTTCTAGCCTTCATATTCATTAGACCACAAATATCCGAATGAATTAATTGCAATGGTGATTCAACCCTAATAGCCTTACTAAATGGTTTTCTAGTCGTCTTTCCAGCAAGACAATGCTCACATATAGACAAGTTAATCTTAGCATGAGTGCCTAAAAGGCCCTCCTTAGCTAATTTATTCATTCATTCTTGTCCTATATGTCCTAGCCTCGCATGCCAACTTTCATCATTAACATCAGCATTACTAGTAAGAGCAACATTTGAAAAACAACCATCATTATTATTTGGTTCTACATCAAGAGACATAAAACCATTTGTTACATAACCATACCCAATTAACATAGAGTTAATTCGAAGTTCCACACAACGAATATAAAAATTTACATTATAACCTAAATCAAGAAGACAAATGACGGAAACCAGATTTCGTCAAATCTCAGGAGCATACAAGACATCATGTAGAAACAAGGTATGCCCACCACATAGGTTGAGCTTGCAAGTGCCAACTCCTTTGACTTCAATTCTTGCATTGTTTCCTACATATATCCATTTGTTGCCAGCTGGTACCCGATGGTACTCCACATATGTAGCTCGATCACGTGCTACGTGGTGCGTTGCTCCTGAATCTACAATCCACAAAGGATATGAGTCAGCTAACAACACTGTACTTACAATATATTGCTCATGGAATGAAGATAACAATGGATCTACCTTTTTAGGCTCAGTGCAATCCTGAGCAAAATAACCCTTCTTGCCATAGTTAAAACAGGTCAACTTGCTCATAGGTCTTTGTCCATATCTCTTTCCTTTCTTCTTGATTTAGTTTTTAACAGTAATAACACTAGCTTCCTTTCCTTTTCCCTTTCCTTTCTTAAACCATCTTTTCTTATTCTTGGAACTAGAACCTTCAGCTACAAAAGATTGACCAGAAATCCTTGCGGATTCAATCCTCTCCGCCTCAAGTTCAACATGGTGTGAGACATCGGTGAAAGTCTTGATACTCTCACTATGGGTCAGATTCTGTTTCATCGTTTCCCAAGAATCAGGAAGGGAATAGATAACTGATTGAACCTGTTGTTCATCGGTCAACGCATGACCAGCAATCTTAAGCTCTCGAATCATGTTACCCATCTCCCTAAGATGTTGGGTCATGGTAACATTCGAGTATTTTTTTACATCTATCAAACTTAATTGTTAGCTGATGGAGCTTACTGAGACTTACTCCACTGTACTTCTCTTTAAAGGCTACCTAGACAGCATGAGCCGATGGTAATGACTCATACTCAAATACTAGGTCATCCACCATTGAACTAATCAATACACCTTTAGCAATGGAGTCTTTCCTTTTCCATGTCTTATAGGCATCAAGGTCACGTTTGTGTTGTACTGTAGAACCATTAGCTGGTTCTTCCATAATTTAATTTACAGCCTCTAGAACTTCTTGTTCCTCAAGAACATATTATATCTTGAGGTGCCAAATTTTGTAGTTATCCCTATATAATTTCTCACCCTTATTGAGTTCAGCTATGATGTTTTTAGTTGCCATGATATACATAAATAAATACATTATTTATTATTTTAGTGTAATTCATATATGTGCAATTAATTATTAACTCAATGTAAATTAGAATTAGTTTACAAAATCAAGTGAAACATTGTTTCCACTCATCATTTGTATGTTCTAATCTAATCAACATTGATCAATCATATTACACATATCCCATCTAATGAATGAATCATTATTAAAATGAACTAATCATTTTCATATGAACTAATCATATGGATATATGAACTAATCATATTCACATGAACTAATCATAAGCAAGTTATTTAACATATAACAAAACTTTTCATTATATAATTCTATTCATACATAACGACAGAAATTATTACATAACTCAAACACTAAATGGGCCAACAGTATTCGTACATAACGATAGTAAACAGAACACTAATAAATTGGATAGGCCAATACCACTCCCAGTAGGACAAATGTTAGTGCAGCAGCCAACATTATTCCTATTAACCTGGACTCATTTGGGATCATCTCAGATGGGGCAACTTCAGGATTCTTCATCAGATATATTTCTGGATCTTCCTCAAACATTTCCTGGTCCTCTTCAGACTCTTTAGGCTCTTTTTCACCCAAATAGTGAAGTAGTTCCTCACACAGTTCTGAATATGTGACGCATCCTTGATGACGTCCCCATACATAATCTGCTATCACCCTAGGATATTCTAGCAATGAATGCATCAATACCCAGATCCTATAACTATCCAGGACTGAAAACTCTTCTTGCTCAAGTTTACAGAATAGTCTATCAAGCCTTCTAACATGCCCGTTGACTCCATAAACAAACTTATACTCAATCTCCTGAATCTCCTCTTGGAGCTGGTTTCGCCGCACTTCACGACAAGTCAATGTGGTAATAGTCAGTGACATCTGAAAAATTGAATTTAAATAAGTCAGTACAAAACCGACTAACCAGTATAAAACCAGTTTAATTCAATTTATACAGGCATAAAACCATCATTATAAATCAAGAAAAATATATCTTCTCGATTTTCAGGAGTTTAAGTCGACTAACCCATTAGACCGGTCGATTAGGAGTCCGAATCTTATGTAACGACCCGACCCTCTTGGCCCATTTGGCGGCCCATTTGGCGACCCTCGGGTCGTCGACCGTCGGCCCTTATGTCGTCGGCCCATTTGGCGACCTCTCATGTCGTCGACCGACGACCCTTGGCCGTGCCGTTACTCACTAGGACTTTCCACCCCTGGCAGTGGATTTTTGCCTACCGAGTTGACTCTAAACTCGCAGTACTTAAGCCCCGGAGGTTTAGAGTTGAACTCGGGAGGCAAAATCCACCTTGGTGGAAAGTCCTAGTGAGTAACTACACGGCTAGGTCGTCGACATGAGAGGTCGCCAAATGGGCCGACGACATAAGGGTCGACGGTCGACGAACCGAGGGTCGCCAAATGGGCCAATGGGCCAAGAGGGTCGGGTCGTTAATAAAAAAGCGCCTTTTATTGTAACAACCCGGCCCTTGGCCTCTTGGGCAGCCCTTGTGGCGGCCCTTATGTCGTCGGCCCATTCGGCGACCTCTCATGTCGTCGATCGACGATCCTTGGCCGTGCCGTTACTCACTAGGTTTCAATTTTCCGCTGTTATAATATAACTAAAGCCTGTACTTAAGTAGTATAAGATCTCGCCGCCCTTGAGATGAAGGTTACCAGGATTCATAAACTCTAGTACTTAAGCCTGGAGGTTTAGAGTTCGAATCCTGGGGGAGGCAAAAATCCACTGCCAGGGGTGGAAAGTCCTAGTGAGTAACGGCACGGCCAAGGGTCGTCGGTCGACGACATGAGAGGTCGCCAAATGGGCCGACGACATAAGGGCCGACGGTCGACGACCCGAGGGTCGCCAAATGGGCCGCCAAATGGGCCAAGAGGGTCGGGTCGTTACATCTTAAGCTTAGTCTGTTGTCCTCATTAGAACTAATTTAATTGGATAGGGATTTCTAACCTATGTTCTGTTATTATTTAAGCTCATTTGAGTCAATCTCAGACTTATTTATCAAATTTAGGTCCGTTTGATTCGTCCAATTGCTCATTGGATTAAGTCTGACCCATTAGAACAAATCTAATCTTTTTGATCAAATATGACACAACAGAACTAATCTGGTCATATTTGATTAGCCCAACATCTGTAATCAAGATCACCCCAATTAATTCAATAATAAACCGAACTGATTAAATCAACAAATAATTTGAACCAGATCTAGATATTATTGAATCAAACTGGTCTACTTAAATTAACTAATAATTTAAACCAGACCTGAGTTTGATTGGACAAGTTGATCTGGTTCAATTTTCAGTAAATTGAACTATAAATTAATTAAATATCTATTTATTAATTAATAATACATTTCCTTATGTATTTAATTAATTAATAAATATATTTAATTAAAGTTTTACACATGCACTGATTTAATTAAAGTCTTATGTATTGAATTGAACGAATTAAACTGTGCATTGTGCTTCTCGTTTTTTTCAATCAATTCATGAATCGATTAAGCACTGTGCTTCGTCAAAAACTGAAGCACTGTTCGCTCCGATTTTAAATCAATTGAAATTCATTTCAATCGATTTAATTGAATCGAATCGATTCGTTAATCGATTCAATTGACGGATGAACAGTAGGTACTGTTCATCTTCTTCTCGACAGAAAGAAAAAAAAAACGCGAGCTTTCTCGTGATGATCATGAGGCGCCCCGCAGCCGACTTCCACCAATATTTTATCGTGATCGCCGGCACTCCTCTGTCGTCATATGTCCGGGAGGACATCGCGACTTCGACAGCATTGACGATTATTACGAAATCACAATGTCGTCATTTCAAAATTAATTTCATGCTTTCAGAACCATAATTTTGGCTCTGATACCATTGTTGATCCATATAGCATGAAACAAAAACAGAAACCAACTATAAATGACTTACATTGATCTCCCGAAGAACTCGCTGAAGATGTCGCCGAGAAGACTGCTTCTGTCGCTGAGAAGATCACCACTCGGAACCTCCTCGAAATCATTCATGAACCAAATCCCAGATGTTCTGCTTTGCTTCTCTGTTCACCTCAAGAGCTTCTGCTGTTATGCCCTCTCTGATCACCTTCCCTTTTCCTTCTCGTTACCTCTCTGATTACCTTGGACGCCTTTTATAAAACGAAAGAGGAGGACGAAGGGGAAAGGACACCCCTTCGTCTCCTTGATGTTTGCACAAAGGGGAGATGAAGGGGAAGCAACGCCCCTTCGTCTCCTCTCAACATCCAACATACAGAAACTTTGTAGAGACCTCTCATTTTTCTGAGAGGTATTTCGCAGTATGCATCGAAAAAAGAATGACACTTTTGTCAATATTTGATAAAAAGATTATAGATGTAAGAATATAAACCATATTACCATTCACATTTAACAATGACTATTTTATTAATTGTATATTAGATAATAATAATATTTCTTTAAAAAATAGGATTATATGATTGAACAAGTTATACAGATGCCTTAGCCTGCTATAGAGAAAGAGTAGTTATAGACTCTATCAGATAATGTTATAAATGATATATATTATGAGGTTGTTTGTGGAAAGAAAAAGAACTCCCTTTACGACCTTCACTCCAAACAAAAGTTGTATATGATCATATAATGACTCCTAGGCTCAAGGGTCGTCCCAGTTCTTCATCTACTTAAGTGTAGACATTAATACAAGAAAATCATGAATTGATTGATCGAGTCACAACATTAGAGCAAATACAAGAATTCATATATCGATCGAGTCTAAATTTTCAAACACCCTATGGTTTTGACTTACAAGAGACTCAAGACAATGTAGATAAAATGTTCTATTAATTTTGATATAATATAGCTCTAATTACTTTTTAGGAACAATGTAGATAAAATATCAACACTTAAAGAACTATATTTGATACTATATTCTATCATTAAGGTATGTTTTCTTTTAAAGCATATTAAATTTATATTTATCAAACTAAGGGACTTTTATTCTTATATATATAATTCATGTTATCCAACTGATATGTAGCTTAACTTTATATTCATATATGAGATTGTTTTAAAATAAAAAAAGAACATAGTGCTAAATCGTATTGTATTGTTTTTAATTGAATTTGAATTGTGCATGTCCTTGTTTTTATTAAACTTATCATGTTATACTTACTGCAACAACATGAGATTGTGAGAAAAAAAGAAGAAAAGAAGTGACGAGTGTATTTATTTTTTAACAAGATGTGATATGAAGAAACTAGAATCATTTGATTGTTTTTTATGGATAAGTGTATTTTAACGTTCCTTTTTGTTGAATGTAAGTTTAATATTGGATATTCTACTTGTTGGATATTGTTTAATTTTGTTGAATATTGAATGAATATTGCTTTGTGATAAATGTTGAATGTTGTGATTAATGTATTACAGGATTTAAATTAATTTTAAGGGTGTTTATGACAAAAATTTTGTTGAAATTAATGATGGAAATATAAATCCATCGCTAATTTAACGGCGACATTTTGAGTTCTAATGCTAAATTAATGATAGAAATTAATACACCGTTAATGATAGAAATTAATACAGTACCGTTACTAAGTTAGCGACAAAAATTAATATGTCATCGCTAAGTTAGCAATAGAATATTAATTTTCGTCACTAACTTAGCAACAACATATTAATTTAATCATTGAATTAGCGAAGGCGTATTAATTTTTATCAATGAATTAACGACGGATTTTAATTTTGACCCTATATTTAGCAACTGATTTTAATTTCTATCACTTAATGACAAAATCCAAAATTCCATCGCTAAATGGATTCATGATGGAATTTTTGCGACCAAATATTTCTATCGATAATTGATCAGTAAAAGCATTTAGCGACTGATTATATAGCGATGGAAATGTCGCTTGCTAATCGATGTATTTCTTGTAGTGGTAGGAATAATTGTCATGCCACAAGGAGAAAGCAAATAGAAGGCTTTGCCATCTTTGCTCTCGGTTGCGAGGTGGACTTCTGCCATTGTATCATCGCACTGAGATTTCCGTATTACTACAAACACTACAAGAAAATAGTAAAATAGCGATGAAATATTAGCGACGAAATAGTTGTTTGTAGCAAAAATAGACTATTAGCGGCGGAACGTAATTTCGTCACAAATAATAATATTAAAAAATTAATTTTTTTACAAGATCATTATATTTGCGACGAAGTTAGCATGGTCGCCGCTAAAATTTTAGTATTAACGACGAATTATGTTAATCGTCGTTAATATGTAATTATTTCGCGTTGTTAATAAATAAGGATTAGTGACCAATTAGATAATTCGCCGCTAATCTTATTTATTAGTGACGAAATTATAACAATTCACCGCTAATCCTTATTATTTGCGGCAAAATCACAAATCAGAATATCGTCGCTAATACCTGCCCTTATCCCCCGAATCGACATTTCCCCAAATCTGTCGCGATGTCTTCTTCTCCTCCGCATCGCGATCCTCTTCTACTCCGCGCGTTCTCTTCCCCTTCGTGCTCTCTTCTTCTCCGCCCGCTCGCTGCTTCTTCTCCATGTGCGCTCTCTTCTTCTCCTCCGACGCTGCCGTGATAAGGTTTTAGGGTTTGAGTTTGGGTGCGCGATCTCTTCTTCTCCTCCGACGCCACCGTGAATCTTCTTTGTTTGACGAATCCTCCTTCTTTCCTGCTCTGGCTCCGGTGACTTCTGCTCCGGCTCCGGTGACGTCTCGGTCGCCTTCTTCGAGTCCTCTGTAAGATCGAGGCTTTCTCTCCATGTTTCCGCACTTGTAGGTGAGTGCCACTGGATTTTGCTTTTCGTTCTCCCATTGTTAGACTCAGTGATTCTGATGTTAGGATGTCCTTAGCGGGTGGTTCCTGATGGATTTATTTGTGTTGAGAAAGTTTGGATCGAAAGGTTGGGTTTGGGAGATTGCCCTGGTGTTGTTTGGTTTGGGAGATTCTGGATGAGCTTGCCTCTGGCAATCGAATTTGTTGTTTTCCTAAACAAAAAAAAAATCGAATTTTATCTGTCGCCACAACTATTTATGCATACAGAGTATTTCTACAATGGTCAGATTTTGTTTCACTTTTTTGTTCTTGTTGGTTTGTTTGTGGATATTGTTTTTTTTAGGTTTATATCTTATGTCCACATATGGAAAAATGAGGTGATTATTTGGAAACGGTCCTAATAATTAAGTTGACTTTGACATTTTTACATTTGTAGACGACTTTTATGTGCTTTCTTGGTTTTAAGATTTGATTGTTGCTGTTGCTAGAATGTTTTGTTTGATTAAAACTTACTTCTTTCCCGTTTTGAGAAAAGGTACTGCCAAAATATCAGTTTTTTCTCTCCATTTGATTGCACTTATATGATCTTGTTAGCAGTTATATGATCTTGTTAGAAGTGTGCTTGTCTTGTTTTTCATTTTACCGAAATTATCTTGCTCTTAAATTTTGAATCAAAGATAATGAATATCTCTTAAGTACTTATAGTAAGAGTACATATCAAGCATCAAAATAACTTTAACATGCTATAACCAAATTCATGTTTCCAGTTGAGATATCTATTTATTTTGAAGAACAAGAGATATGTACTTATTTTGCCTCGATTGATCATGTTTAACCAAATTACTCTTGAACTTCTCTTGGAAGCTATGTAGTTGATAGTTTTTTAGTTATTTTGATGTCATTAATTAATTTAAGTTATTTAATGTAAGTTGCTTCTTAATTTCATTGAAATTTATCATCAAACTTATTTATTAGAGTTATTTATTAAATAATATGATTTTTTATATGTTTAACCAGGTTTTATAAATATGGATAAAAGTTGGATAATGCTTGAGAATCGGATTAGCCCTGAATATATAAATGAGTTAAATCAGTTTTTAAAGGTGGCAGAGAATTATATAATAAATTTAAATTTATCTAATATTCGTTGTCCATGTCGAAGGTGTGGTTATTTATTTAAATATGAGTTGGATTATGTTCGAGGACATCTTTATAGGTGGGGATTTGATAAATTATACAAAGTTTGAAATTTTCATGGTGAGGCTTCTATATCATTTGTTAATATAAATATTGTTAATGAAGAGGGACTCGATTGTGATTTTGAAGAAGATGATTTTCAAGACATGTTCACTGATTTAGAAATGCAGAAAATATCAATACCATTGGGCCTCAATTAGATGATATTAATGAAAACATGAATGCAGAAAATATTAGAGAAAGTTATAGCTCAATGTTTGAAGAAGCACAAAAAGAGTTGAATCACACTTGTACTAATTTTTCTGTATTCAATTTTTTGGTTAAGTTAATGCATGTGAAGGTGTTAAATGGCTGGAGCAATAAATCTTTTGATATGTTACTTCAGTTATTGCAAGAGACATTTCCCAAACTGAATGCGATTCCAAACTCTCATTATGAAGCAAAGAAAATGTTAAAAGAGTTAGGATTGACATATGAGAAGATACATGCATGTAAGAATGATTGTATATTATTTTGGGGTGAGCATGAGAATAAGGATACATGTCCGGTATGCAAGGAGCCTAGATACAAGTATGATGGGATGAATAAGAAAAAGAATGCTCAGAAAATTCTTCTATATTTTCCTTTGAAGCTCAGACTTAAGCGGTTGTTTATTACGAAACATACAGCAAAAGATATGAGATGTCATAAATAAAAACGGGTTAAAACGGATGGTGTATTAAGGCATCCAGCAGATAGTGAATCATGGAAAGAATTTGATACATCACATGAAATATTTACTAGTGATCCACGAAATATTCGCTTAGGGTTGACTACAGACGGTTTTAATCCATTTGGAAATATGTCAAATGCTTATAGTATGTGTCCTGTTATACTTGTGAATTATAATTTGCCACCATGGAAAATGATGAAGCCATCATATTTGATTATGTCTCTTTTAATCCTTGGGCCTAAATCACCTGGGAAAGAGATAGATGTATACTTATGACCTTTGATCAACGAACTAAAGGAGCTATGGGATGATGGGGTGGAAGCATATGATGCATCGACTGAACAAGTATTTCGATTGCATGCTGCTGTGATGTGGACTATTCATGACTTTCCAGCATATGGAACAATATCTGGATGGAGCACAAAGGGTTATAAAGCATGTCCAGTATGTGCAGTTGAAACTAAATCTCAAAGATTACGGAGTAAAATATGTTATACATGCCACCGTCGATTCTTGAATGTGCAACACCCATGGCGTAGAAATAAGAATTTCAATGGAAAGGTTGAACAAGAAGGACCACCACGAAGATTTAGTGGTTATGAGATTTTAGCACAGTTAGATACATTACCTCAGGTGACATTTAGTAAGCATCCTACATTAAGTAAAAAACGACAATGATCTTTGGATGATACAAATTGGGTAAAGAAGTCTATTTTTTGAGTTAAAGTATTGGCTAGATTTAAAGTTAAGACACAACTTAGATGTGATGCACATTGAAAAAAATATTTGTGATGCTTTGGTTGACACATTATTCAATATAGATGGAAAGTCAAAGGATACATTTAAAGCAAGGTTAGACTTGCAAGATATGGGGATTAGAAGTGAATTGCATTTAAAGAAAGTTGGAGACAAGTTTAGTAAGCCATATGCAAGTTACACGTTGACATTGGAAGAAAGACGTGCATTTTGTCAAATTTTAAAATCCGTGAAGTTTCCTGATGGATATGCTGCTAATATATCTAGAAATGTAAATGTAGATGATGGAAAGTTACATGGACTAAAATCACATGATTGCCATGTCTTGTTGCAAAGAATACTTCCAGCTGCTGTACGTAAATTCTTCCCAAAAGATATATGTGGCACACTAATTGAGTTATGTGATTTTTTTCAAAAAGATAACTGCAAGATCTTTACACATAGCGGCTTTATATAAAATGGAGGAGGAAATAGTTTTCATATTGTGCAAGATGGAAAGAATATTTCCTCCAACATTTTTTGATATTATGGTTCATTTGGCAGTTCATTTACCCCGTGAAGCCATGTTAGCTGGACTTGTTTTGTCACAATGGATGTATCCCTTTAAATGATATTTAGGCAGACTAAAAAAATATGTTCAGAATAAAGCAAGACCTGAAGGATTATCTATTGTAGAGGGGTATATTATAAATGAGGCATTGATTTTCAGTTCTTTATATATGAGTCAAATTGAGACAAGATTTAGTAGGCCAGAACGAAACAAAGATGTTCAACCAGTAGCATGCAATTTAAGGGGGTGCTTGGTCCCTAGAGGGGAATGGGAATGTGAAAGAGTATGATAGAAGTCAAGAATGGGAATGGAAAGGTTTCCATACCCCCCAAAATGGTATGTAATGGCTCATTCCCATGTTTGGAGGAATGAACCCATGGGACCCACCATTAATTACCCAAACCAAGCACCAATATTTCATTCCTTTCCCATTCCCCATTTCCCATACCATCCAACCAAGCACCCCCTAAGTGTTTTCTCACAACAAGCAAGAGTGTTTGGCAGCCAGCGTAATCTGAAATTACCTTTGGCTTTGTATAAGAAAGCACATTGGTATATTCTCAACAATTATAAAGAAGTTGACCAATATAGAAAGTAAGTTTTTACATTATGTAATTTTATTGTTTATATTTCATTATAAAATTATAACTTAAATATTTATTTATACAGTGAACATCTACAACTTCTGTCACATAAAGTTCATTCAAATCAACTTCTCCAATATCATGAGAGAGATTTTCCACAATGGTTTAGGAAAAGAATGATAAAGTTAAAAAATTTAATAAATTCAGAAATCACAACGAGTTGTATTATTTAGTAATGGGACATGATGTTGAAGTTCAGCTCTATGACGTCTATATTGTAAATGGTATTCGATATCATACAAGGTTCCGTGATGTTGTGGATTTTTGGATATGAACATGATGTTGCGAAGTTTATTTCTTGTAGATTATGATGTTGTGGATTTCTAGATGTGAACTTAATGTTTTGAACTTGTTACTTGTTTTTACTTTATTTGGATTGTTACTTGTGTACTTAATTTGTTGTGTTACTTGATGTTAAATATTGATGTTGAGTACTTGCATCTCTTGTTTGTGAATGTTACTAGATTTGTGAACTTATACTTTGATGAAGTATGAGTTGTTTGTGAGTTTATTTGTGAATTTGTTGTTAGAGTTAGTATTTGTATAAGTTTGTGAATATTGTTCTTGGAGTTATGATTATTGTAAATATTGTTGTTAGAGTTGTGATGATTGTATAAGTTTGTAAATGTGTATAATTTTTTTTTTAAAAAACGAAGGTTAGCGACGAATTTTTTGAAATTTGTCGCTAACAACTCGAACATATCGAACCTTATCATAAACGTTTGCGACGAAATGAAATGGGTTTAGCGACGAAACAGATTGTTAGCGACGAAGTTAAGAAAATCGTTGCTAATTTGTTAGCGACGAAAAAGGTTCGAATTCGTCGCTAATAACTAAACATATTAATGTTTACCGTAGCTGTTTGCGGCGAAATGAAATGTGTTAGCGACGCATTACGATGACATTAGCGACGAAATAAGGGAAATCGTAGCTAACATGTTTGCGACGAAAAAATTGGATTCGTCACAAAGAAATTTCTTAGCGACGAGTAATATTCATTCGTCGCAATAAGATTAGCGTCGATTAAAATTCTTTAGCGACGATTTAATGATGTCGTTAATATATTGGCGATGAAACATAAAAAGATCGTCGCTAATAATTATTTACGACAAACTTATAACGACAATCCTAGTGACGAAAAGTTATCGTCGTAAATATTGTTTAGCGACGAACATTAATATGTTAGCGACGAAATAATTCATAGCTAAATATCAATTTTCTTGTAGTGAAAAATCATTCTAAATTTTGAGCCCCAATGAATATTTAAAGTCTTTTGGAGCTAAAATTACAAAGGTGACATTGTTCATCCTAAGCAACCTATTATCATTTATCCCGCAGTAAGATACAGGCAGGAAAACTTTGAGGGACATTTTTGCCCTAGCACATCGACGCTTTGCATGGAAAGATCAGATACACAACAAAGTATTTTTATACTCACTAGAAATTATTCCCAAGATCTATTGAAATAAATACTCATTCAATCATTCAAATAATGGGGGCAAACCTTAGAAGCCTTGAAACTTTTGAAATTTTTTAGAGATGAGAGAGAAAAGAGCTAAAGAGGAGATTTCACCATTTGAATTTTTAAGTGATTTGAATCAAAAGAGTGGAATTTCTTTCATCCCTATAGAGATGAAAGATTACTCAACAAGAAAAGAGTTCTTTTAAGAGGTGAAAAAACACAGGGTATATTTTTTTATTTAAATATTATCAATTATCATTAATTAATTTGATTAATCAATAATATTAATTAACTAAATTAATATTAAATTGTAAATATTAATTAATTAATATTCATTCACTAATTAATTGTTTAATTAATTAATTAATAAAATTAATTTCAATTTCTCATCCTTGTAGCATTTATATAATCCCATATATATATATATATATTATATATGAACCCAATTTATGTGCGAGCTAAAAGTTTTGTCCGATTATATCGGACCAATGTTCTTTTGTCATTAATTTTTTTTTCATTCGATAAATTAATTTATGATAATCTATTCAAATTGATTTATTATGATTTATTTATTTATTTATTTATCTAATAGTGGTTTTATTCTTATTTAATTTATTGATTATTAAAATTAATTTTCTAACAAAATTAAAGCTCTCCATCGTATATACCAGATTTATGAGACAATACATTAAAAATTAAGGTAGCAGTTACACATGATTGGTTGAACACCACGATGCACAATCCACTACTCAGCTCCGCTTCACAGGGTCGAAGTTGGAGACGGCGATGACAGCCCCTACGATCACGCCGACCACGACCCCGCCGGACACGATGCTCAGGAGGAAGTTCTTCAACGACGGCGAGATGCCTGGCTGCGCTGCCTCCGCCACTTCCGGTATCACTAGCGCTGCCACCATTGCTGCCGCCGTCAGTCTGCTTAGCACTTTTTCCTTCTCTGACAACGACGAGGCCCGGACCTTGAGCTCTGCGCCCCGCCGCCGCCCCGTCGCCGTGGTAGCAGGCAACCTGAGTGGCTGAAAGAAGGTTTCTGAGCCTGCCAAGGGCCGGAGGAAGCCGACCGCGGGCTTCCACATGGTGATCGAAGAAGCTAATGCCATGGAGCAAACTCAAAGGTTGGAGTCTTGATTGGTTGCGACTTGCTTCAGCTTAATCCAACAACGGAGAGGAGAAAGATGATAGATATATGGATACTAGTAATTTGTTTGGATTAGCTGCGTGTGCTAGGCCAGCGCGCGGATCCGATGTGGAATGTTGCGATTGCAGGAGAGATGGATAAGGTTATCCTCGGGGACAGCGTACAGGGATAAGGTTTAGAAAGAAGAATTCTAATGTGATGCTGAGAACGCATATACTCGTCACACGTAAGTTAAATCAAATCGATCAAATAAAAATAAAACTCATCTAATTGTTTTAGATAAATGGAATGCACTTTATCATAAAATTGAACAAATCAAAGTCGGTTAATTCAATTGATAGTCGAGTTTATTAATCTTTTGAAACATCGAGTAGTGATTTAGAACAAAATTTTCTTTTAAACATAGATTTAAATACAACAATCAAAACTTCAAAACATAAACATAACAATAGATTGATACTAATTTTTATTTAATTAAATTCTGAGTTTTAAAATCAAGACTTTTTTTTAAAAAACAAATTAAAATTTTAAATTATACAAATCCAACTTCATCTATTATTTCAATTTAATCAGTATTTTACTCATCTTTAATCACATAATCATGTATCACTAATCTATATTTTATTGGTACATAACAAATATTTATTTTTATAATGTCCATGAATACTAGTTATACTTTGGCATACTTAACAAGCTTACAAATTCTAAAATTGTTGGAAAGAGAATTATTTTCACATTATTGTCACACTTAAATTTCCCCTGCTATTTTGTGTAAAATGATTTGTACATGATACGAGGGAGATAGTTTGCCTTCACGTGACATAGAGATGTCAAAAGTCAAGTTGACTTGTGTTGATGGATGACTAATATCTAGATGAATGTCAATGTGACGGATGTCATAGAAGAAAAATCTATTAAATTTTTTCATAACAAAATTGTATTATAATTGTTTATAATAGAATTTTGTTATGATTTTTCATAACCGAATTTTTTTATGATTTTTCATAATAGAAATTTGTTACGAAATTTATTTGGTTTGAGGTTTAGACACTATTTATAGTGATCATTGTAAACTTATTGTATCAGAGAATCATTAAATATGATTCAATTGTGTAAAAAGAATTCTAATAAAGTTTCAGCCATTTTTGTAGAGTAGGCACACTGTCAAACCATAGTAACTATTCTTTTTTCTCTTCATTTTCTTCTTTCTCGTGTTTGCTCTTTCTTTTGTGTCTTTGTCTAGTTGCTTCGCGCGATCTCTTTATCTTCTTTCGCGTTAGAGGTTGAGGGTGTTGTCCCCACCTCTTTACACAACAATTGATATCAAAGCGAGGTTGTGACGGATTTCTTCAATATGTTAAGATGAGTTTTGTGAAGTTTGTTATGGTGAAGTTTGACGGAACATGGAACTTCTAATTATGGTAGAGAAGGGCCAAGAACTTGTTGGTGCAACAAGGCATGGTGAAGACGCTAGGAGAAAGGAAACTAGAAAGCATAGAGAGATTGGATTGGGAAGAACTTCAGGCGAAGGTAGTGGTAACAATCAGACATTGTCTTACGGATTATGTGATATAGCATGTCATAGACGAGGAGTCATCGGTGGTAATTTGGCAAAAGCTAGAAAGTCAATACATGTCAAAGTCATTAACAAACAAGATGTATCTTAAGAAGAAAGTATTCAAACTAAAGATGATAGAAGAAACCAATTTAAGTCAGCACATCAACATCAATGTATTCAACCAGATTGTGAGCGACCTGAAGTGGGTTGATGTGAAGATCGAAGATGAAGACAAGACATTGATGTTGTTGAATTCTCTACCTTCATCTCCTATGTATGAGAATTTAGTTACTACTTTGATGTGAGGTAAGGAAACTCTCAAATTTGAGGAGATCATAGGTGCATTTCTAGGTTTTCACCAAATAAAGAAAACAAGTGATGAAGTTTCTCTGAGAGAAGGACTTATGGTAAAAAG
This sequence comes from Zingiber officinale, assembly GCF_018446385.1. Classification (NCBI taxonomy): domain Eukaryota; kingdom Viridiplantae; phylum Streptophyta; class Magnoliopsida; order Zingiberales; family Zingiberaceae; genus Zingiber; species Zingiber officinale. Next base: position 69,109,659 of record NC_056007.1, on the reverse strand, counting down.
CAACTAAGAGCATAGTAGAAGCAAATCTCGACATGGATGTGGTAACGACAATAACTCATTTTAATTCGAGAAGGAAGAAGGTAATCACGTGCTACAAGTGTGGAGGCAAAGGTCATATGAAGAGAGATTGTCCAGAGATAAAGAAACATGTTGTAGAGAACAAACGTAGTTCAACAAAGTATTCAAATATAATTGAAGAAGAAAATTCAGAAAGCGATGATAGAGATATGCTATCAGTTATGTCAAGTTCAGAGCAAATGATGGATGCATGGATTTTAGACTCTACATGTTCATATCACATGACTCCAAATAAGGAGTGGTTTGACGCCTATAGGGTAGTGGATTCTAGTTCAGTGTTGATGGAAAATGATGTTTCATGCAGAGTTATTGACACAGAGAATGTCAGAATCAAGATATTTGATGGTGTGATCATAACCCTATGTGATGTCAGATATATACTAGAGCTAAGGAAGAACTTGATCTTGCTAGATACACTAGATGATATTGGTTGTAGTTACAAATCAATGAGTAGGGTGATAAAAGTTAGCAAGGAGCTCTGATGGTAATGAAAGGATAAAAGTTAGCAGGGAACTTCCATAAGTTGATAGGGACTACAATTGTAGGTGGAGTTACTGTTAGATCGCGTTGGCCGACTAGAAGGGGGGTTGAATAGCCCTACAAAAAGTAAAAGAAAACTACCCTTCTCGAACTCTCAGAATAACACTTGCATAAAAAAGTAAACAAATAAAACTGAAAGAAGAGTCAAAGGGATTTGTACTTGGTTACAACCGGGGAGGTTGTTAATCCAAGGAATGTGTCGCATTAGTATCTCCTTCAGGCGGAGAAGCCTCTTACAACAATGGCGCACATACAAATAGAAGCTAAACTCTAAAGAAAGCGTACAAGTGTTGGAAATGCTAATTGCTTGAGTTGTTGAGTTTCTTGGACCAAGGCTATATTTATAGCCTTGGTTGGGGCGGCTGGAAGGGTTCCAGGCACCTGAAGGGGATAAAACTTTATCACTTCTCGTATAAATCGCGTTTGACTCTGATCTGAATAATCACCCAGGTCCGGGTGCTCGGAAGGGTTCCGGGCACCTGTAATGGTTCCGAGCTCTCTGCTCTTGTCCAACTCGCCTTGGTCTGGGTCTTCCGCTCCAACTCTGTTTGTTTGGGTGATCTCAGCCATCCGAAATAGGGCTCACCCAAACCCAACTTCTGGCCTTCTTGAGCAGGCTTCCGTTCCGGCTTCTCGTCCCTTGGAATCGTCGCATGTCTCCTTCTCGGCCGCCAGTGTACTTATCCACAGCTCTTCGTCCCTCGGATGCACTGAGCCCGTCGGATCTCTCCCGTCCCGACCTTCTCGCTAGTTGCGTCTCTTGCTCCCCGAGCAATCTTCCGCTCCAGCTTCTCGTCTCTCGGAAACTCCGCACGCTTCCTTCTCGTCCGCCGGTGTACTTTTCCGCGGCACCTTGTCCCTCGGATGCACCGAGCCCATCGGCTCTCTCCCCGTGCCGTCCTTCTCGCTAGCCACATATTCCTCTCGGCTTCTTGTGCTCATAAGCTCCTGCACACTTAGACACAAGGGTTAAAACAACACAGGACCTAACTTAACTTGTTGATCACATCAAAACAACCTTAGGGTTCCAACAATCTCCCCTTTTTTGATGTGAGCAACCTAAGTTAAGCTAGGGTAAATAGACATGAAATAACTAATATTGCAATAAAGTGCAAAAAAAGATAGAAAAATTGTAGAAAAAAATTGGTCTACCTCCCCCTAAACTTATACTTTTCCTTCTCCCCCTTTGATCACATAAAAATGGGGTTCCAAGAAAAATTTAAGGGTTAAAACTTAGAAAATTATTTCAATGATTTTTATAAAACATTTCTAAGTGAAAGAAAATCTCAAAGAAAATTTCTAAGTTAAAAAAATCTAAGTTAGACAATTTTGTATAAAAAAATATTTTGAAAAATTTCTAAGTTTTTGCAATCAAAATTATTTTTGAGAATTTTCTTAGCAGAAAACTTAAGCAAGAAAATTTTTCTAAGCAAAAAAATATTTTTTTTTAATTTCTAAAAAAAATATTTGAAAGACTTTCTAAAGAATTATTTAATTTTAACTTTAATGCTTTATCAAAAAGTTAATTAAACATTTCATTTCAATATTTTGACTTTCAAGCAGTGGCGAGACACTAGGTCTTCTTGGTTATTGGAGCAATAACCACTTTCGTAGACAAACCCTCATAAAGAAATTGACTGTTTAATTTTCTCGCTGAAAGTGTTAAATCTAATTAATAGTTCAAGTTAAACAAGACTTTGGAACCCAATATAGGTTCCAGCCTACTAGATTAACTAAAAATTTCTTAGGGACATACCTTTTTGAAATATTTCTAATTTGTCCCTGGTGATATCTAAAATACCAATTTAACTTGTTGTATTTTCTAAAATTTATATTATGGGAACATGCATGATTTTTTTAAAGAATCTATTTGTCTTTTTAAAATTTCATTTTCTAACTTTAATTTGTCTAACTCTTCTAATGAGCAAGACTTAGCTAGCATTACTTTTAAAATTTTAATTTCCTTTTCTAACTTGTAGCAGTCTTTAGTTAACAATTTAACAAACTTAAAGTATTTATCGGGAGGAAGAGATCGTACCTGACTTACCTTGTCGATCTCGATATCCATGTCTCCCCTTGAACTGCTGCTTATTTTCGAAGTAGCTCCCCCTTCATCGATGCTCATTTCAGACGAGCTTAAATTGTAGTCCTTATCTTGATGACTTGCCATTAATGCAAGTCCGGAGAAGGCCTCGACTTCCGATTCGGACAACGTATCATCCCACATCACCTTTAAGACCTTGCGCTTGTTTGTTTGGATAGACTTCTTGCCTTTGTCTTTGTCCTTATTCTTTAGCTTGGGGCAATTGTCCTTGACGTGCCCTTCTTCGTTGCAGTGGTAGCAGCGGATAGTCCTTTTCTTTCTACCCTGCGGATTATTAGTTTTTCTAGAATTACATAACTTCTTAAAGCGTCTTACCATCATAACCATTTCCTCGTCATCGAGGGAAGACTCTGACCCAGGTTCGTCTCTCGATACTTTGAGGGCGATGTTTTGCTTGTGCTCCTTCGTACCTGCACATCTTGATTCATGCACTTCAAATGTAGAAAATAATTCTTCTAATGTAATTTTTTCTAAGTCTTTCGAAATATAAAAGACATCTACTAGTGATGCCCAATTTGAATTTCTAGGAAATGAATTGAGTGCGTACCTTAGCGAATCTTGGTTACTTACCTTTTCTCTAAGATTCGAAAGTTCGGTGATGATTTCCTTAATCTTCGAGTGCAGATGTGCGACTGTTTTGTTTTCTTCAAGTTGCAGGTCGGTGAGCTGGTTGTGAAGTAAATCCCGTCTTGCGAGCTTGGCTTCGGATGTCTCTTCATGCAGCTCAAGGAACTTTTCCCACAGTTCCTTTGCTGAGTTTTAGTTGCCGATTCGGTTGACTTCTTGGGCGGAAGGATGCTCAGCAGATGGAATTCTGCTTTGTCGTTTGCCACGTAGTCGGCCTGCTCCTTTTTCGTCCACTGGTATTTTTCTTTACCTTCTGGTGTTGTAAAATCGAACTCTATTATTAATAATAAATCAAAATCAGTTTTAAAAAATACCTACATTCGCTTTTTCCAGCTAGCGAATTCCCCTTCGAATTTTAGCGGGTAGATGCTTGGTCTGGCCATTAATTTGGTGCTTCGTTTGGCGGTTAGTTCTCATGAAGCGTCCTGGCTCTGATACCACTTATTAGATCGCGTTGGCTGGCTAGAAGAGGTGTTGAATAGCTCTGCAAAAAGTAAAAGAAAACTACCCTTCTTGAACTCTCAGAATAACACTTGCATAAAAAAGTAAACAAATAAAACTGAAAGAAGAGGCAAAGGGATTTTTACTTGGTTACAACCGGGGAGGTTGTTAATCCAAGGAATGTGTCACACTAGTATCTCCTTCAGGTGGAGAAGCCTCTTACAGCAATGACGCACAGACAAATAGAAGCTAAACTTTAAAGAAAGCGTACAAGTGTTGGAAATGCTAATTGCTTGAGTTGTTGAGATTCTTGGACCAAGGCTATATTTATAGCCTTGGTTGGGGCACCTGGAAGGGTTCCAGACACCTGGGAGGGGATAAAATTTTATCACTTCTTGCATAGATCATGTTTGACTCCGATCTGGATAATCACCCAGGTTTGGGCGCCCAGACCAAGAAAGTCAACAAAGTTGACTTTTTCGATCTAAGCTCTCTGCTCTGGTTCAACTCACCTTGGTCCGAGTCTTCCACTCTGGCTCCACTTGCTTGTGGTCCAGGCCTTGGTTGGCTCTCTCCCCGTGCCGTCTTTCTCGCTAGCCGCATTTTCCGCTCGACTTCCTGTGCTCCTAAGCTCCTGCACACTTAGACACAAGGGTTAAAATAACACAGGACCTAACTTAACTTGTTGATCACATCAAAACAACCTTGGGGTTCCAATAGTTACCTCAGTAGAGTCTGAATCAGACAATACTGTCTTGTGGCATATACGGCTAGGGCATATGGGTAAACGTGAGATGGAAAAACTTTACAAGAGATATTTGTTGAAGGGTATGAAGACGTCCAAGCTTAAATTCTAAAAATTCTGTGTTCTTACGAAATAGAGCAAAGTGCAATTCAAGACGGCAATAAAAAAAATGGAGGAGATTCTGGACTACATACGTATAGATCTCTAGGGACTAGCCAATGTAGCATCACGTGGAGAGCACTTGTATTTTGTGAGTTTTATTGATAATTACTCATAAAAGGTCTAGGTATACTTTATGTGTTACAAGTCAAATTTTTTTTCAAAGTTTAAACTGTGAAAAACTAAAGCCGAGAACCACGCTGGAAGGAAGATCAAATGTCTTAGGTCGGGCAATGGGATTGATTACACATATTCAAAAATTTTAAAATTTTATGAGCAGCATGAGATAATGAGTTATTTCTGAGTTTGCAAGACACCTCAGCAGAACGGGGTGGTTAAAAGGTTGAACAGAATAATCGTTGAGAAGGTAAGATGTCTCAGATTGAATGCAGGGCTAGCAAAGAATTTTTTAGTAGAAGTGGTTAACATGACTGTTGGGATGTATACTATAAGCCTAGCTTTTGTATAAACATCTGTTTTGAAATATTTTGAAATGAGAATCACTTTGGTCAAATATTTGCATTTTATATTTATATATATATATATATATATATATCAATGCAGTTGTCCATTTAATTTATATTGTAGATAACATGGTGTGTGGTGCCACACAGAAGATCATGTTATCGACTCCTTATAAATTATAAATAGTAGCTCACAACCAAGATGGATTGGGACAATCCATTGGAATGATTGTAGTGTAATTTGGTATTAGTCTGTCTTGACTATAAAATTATACTAGTACAATATGTGTGTATTAAGTAAGACCGTCTGAGGTTGTTCGATTTATACTGACTATATAAAAGAACAGAAATTTTGTTATTATGGATGTGCGCCCTCTTAATCCATATATAATAACAAGCATGTATACTTAGTATTTATTTTTTTTAACTTATCAATGGGTGAGATTTATTTGTTAAATCAATAGGCCCGATGAGTTGGGAAATAGTACTATTTATATGGTGTGTTGTTGATTATAGAAGGAATCTGTGTCCTAATTATTTAGGTTGATGATGTCCCCATGAGGAGCTCATAAGGATTATCATGTAAACCCTGCAGGTGGACTTAGTCTGACATGATAATAAAGTTGAGTGGTACTACTCTTGGAATTATATGTTAATTAATTGGGTTGTCAGTAACTCAATTAATTAACGGGCATACAATATCTTAAATACAGGGAGATTAACACACTCATGATAAGAAGGAGCTCATATTGTAATATGAGATTGGTGCGGTAGTTCAATAATAACCCTTTAGTGGTATGGGTTATTATTGATGGACTTGCGTTGGGTGTTCGGGCCGAACACAGGAAGCCCAAGCCCATTAGGAGGCCTAAACCAATTCCTCCTCTAGGTCCCTGTTGTATCCTCTATATAAAGCCTCACATCCACCTATTTTAAACTTGGTTTGGTTTAACTTAGTTTTGGTTTGGTTTTCTCCATCCACCAAGGTTATAGAAAGAGAGATTTTTTCTTAACAGAATTCTGTTATTTTTCTTTCTTTATAACCAATGGCAAAGGTTATAAAAGGAGTAGGTGGTGCCCCCTAAAACGTAATTTTCCCACAAGCCTCCTCTTCTCCTTACTTAGGGCCGGCGGCATCCCACCTCCACCTAGGGTCGGCGCCACCTCCACCAAAGGTTGGCGCCTCTTCCTCCCTACCTAGGGTCGGTGGTCTCCTCCACCTTGCTAAGGGCCAGCAACCCCTCTACTCCTTAGTTGGTGGCGGCTTGAAGAAGAGGAAGAAGAGGAAGAAGAGGAAGAAGAAGAGAAGGAAGAAGATTAGAATATGCCCCATCCTAGAGCCTCCTTTTGTAGCCGGCGATTTGGAAACCGAGAAGAGAAGGAGGGTGGTGTTGTCTTGATAGATTGTCGCCCACACGACGTCCAAGAAGAGGAGAGGAATATGGCATAAGATCAAGAGGTCTTTAGCTACAAAGAAAGGAACAACTAGTTCTTTAATTCCGCTGTGTAATTAGTTTTGTTTTCTTTGTATCGATCTTGAATACCAACACAAGAGGCCAACGATCTTGCACTTCGATCAACATGTGCTTTGATCATTCAAGAACTTACTTGATTGATCAAACACATGTTTGATCAAACATGCAGGTTGCTAGGAAATGTTCTGTTCTTGTATAAATTTTTTTGTATAGGGAAATTGAAACAGAATGGAATTCCAGCGCCTTTAAGTGGTATCAGAGCATGTTTTCTAGTTCTGAATGATTGGTTTTCGGTTAAATTATGCACTGATCATATATAAGTTTAGGTCGGATAATAGTAGGATGTGTTAAAAAGATTAACTCTATGGTTGCAGACATCCTAGATCCAACTATTATGGCTTTGTGTGTTTGTGTATGATTTGAACCCTCGGATATGTCAAGGTTGTTGTGTGTGCATGATTGTAATAATTAAATACGGACGGTTTCCATATTATTATTATTTTTTTTTACATTCGGTTCGATCTAGATTACATGTAAATTTCTTTGTGGAATATAGGATCGATAAATGTAAATTTTATTTATTTTTGTTGCGGCTTGTATCCTTGCTATGCGTGGTGCTATTTTGAGGACCGGAGGTGCAGCGAAGAAGGAAGCAAGATAGACGTGACGACTTGATCCATTGGCGGTATACTGGAGGGCAACGTTGGATGAGACCATAATAGTTGGAAATTTTATTTTCATATTTATTACCTTTATATGCTGTTTGTGTGTGCTGTGATGATGGTTTTATGTGTTGTGATGTGTGTGCATGTTAAATTCCTCAATTTAAATAACTAAGTAGGAGAGGGATTATTTATTTAAATTCCACAGTCTCCATTACTGGTTTGTAAGTGATGCATTCAAACTTGCGCGTTGGCTTTAAGTGCCTTCCTCCATATCGGATGAGTTTGTTTGAGGATCACTAGATCAAACTTCCTCTATGGATGATTATAGGAAATTATTTAGGCATGTGTGATCTTCTTCATCTGAAGGGGCACAATCCTAATTAATGGACTAGGTATCAAGTAATGGTATATATTTATGCGCATTTAATAGTATCCTCCTCATCGAAGTCACTGCTATTATTTGTGTGACCGAAGATGAACCAACTATTAATTTTATTTGTCATAAAGTTAGGTTGACAAGATAATAAAATTAATGGGTAAAACCTCCTCTTACAAATGTTTGAATTAGTATAAGTCCACACTATCGTGGCATACTAAATTCACGGTGTTTTGAGGTATTGGTGAATTTAAATTATATTGTTTAAGGAATCAATATTATTTTAAATTCTAAAGTTTTGATCAAATATTTTATTTTGTGATTCTCAGGATTTCAAAATGGCTTTCAATCCTCTTGCTGTTATTTTAAAAGAAAACAAATTTACTGGTCCAAATTATATTGATTGGAAACGGAACTTGGACATTATCTTAACTGCTGAAGATTACAAGTTCGTACTTCTTAAGGTTTGTCCTAGCATGCCTGATAAGGATTCTAGTAAAGAGGAGATAGAGAGACATAGGAAATGGGTCATGGCAGATAAGATGGCGCGGTGTTATATTTTGGCTTCTATGTCAAATGTGGTACAACATCAGCATCAGACCCTACCCACTACCTATGACATGATGCTTAATCTCAAGGAACTCTTCGGACACCAGAATCAGGCTGCCAAGCAGGAGGCCATGAGAAACTTAATGACGACTACCATGATTGAGGGAACACCCGTAAGGGATCATATCCTCAAGATGATGGCTCATTTGAATGAGATGAAAGTCCTTGGAGTTGAAATCGATTGGGAACCCCAGGTCGATATCATTCTCTAAACGCTGACCAAGAGTTTTGAGCAGTTCTGCCTGAACTACAACATGAACAAAAGGGTTTATTCATTGGCGGAACTTCTGACAGAACTCCAAGTGGCAGAAGGGCTATTTCATCAAAGTTCTCAAGTTCACATTGCTGAAAACGTTTCTACCTCTAAGCCGAAAGGAGGAAAGAAGAAGAAGAAACAAGTTAGTTTGGCAAAGAAAGTGATTCGACCTCAAGGGACTGGGTCGCAGGCAGGTGTGAAGAAGTTGAAAGGCAAGTGCTTCACATGCAAGCAGTCTAAACATTGGAAGGTGGACTATCCTCACAGAAGGGAGAACAATAAAGGTATATCTTATTCATTAGTTGTCGAAACATGTTTAGCGGTGTTATCTATCGGTACCTGGTGTGTAGATACGGGAGCCACTGATCATGTCTATAATTCATTGCAGGGGTTTCAGGAAACCATACGACTACATGAAGGGGAGATCACTGTCTACATGGGCAATGCTACGAGAGTGGCGGCTGTTGCAGTGGGAGATGTTTATTTATCTTTTGATAGGAATAAAACTTTGATTTTGAAAAATTGTCTTTATGTATCATGTTTTAGAAAGAACTTGATTTCAGTTTCTAAATTATTTATAGATGGATATTCTGTTTCTTTTGATGACAAAGTGGTTGTCAAGAAAAATAGGATGATTATTTGTTCGGGTACGTTGGTTGGCAATTTGTATACTCTTAATCCAATAACTCTCACAATGCAACAAATGGGAATTAATAACACATCTTCTAATTCTAATAAGAGAAAGCAACCTTTAGAAATGAACCAAATATATCTTTGGCATCTAAGGTTGGGTCATATTAACTTGAGTAGGATTCAAAGGTTAATGGCCAATGGACCTTTGGGTTCATTGGTAGTGGAAAACTTTCCAACCTGCAAATCTTGCTAGGAAGGAAAAATGACCAAAATGCCTTGTAAGGCAAAGGGGTATAGAGCTAAAGAAGTATTCGAATTGGTTCATTCTGATTTGTGTGGGCCTATGACTATCCAAGCAAGAGGTGATTTCGAATATTTTGTCTCTTTTATAGATGACTATTCGAGATATGGGTACATTTACTTGATGCGCCGTAAGTCTGAGTGCTTTGATAAGTTCAAAGAGTATAAGGTTGATGTGGAGAAACATCATGGTAAAAGTATCAAGACACTATGGTCTGATCGTGGTGGAGAGTACCTCTTAGGAGAGTTTAGGAGTTACTTATCAGAGGTCGGGATTCAATCTCAATTGTCTGCACCTGGTACACCCCAACAGAATGGTGTGACGGAACGAATGACTAGGATTCTTATGGAAATGGTTAGATCAATGATGAGTTATTCAGAATTACCAAATTCATTTTGGGGATATGCTCTGGAAATGGCGGCATACATTCTGAACTTGGTACCTTCTAAGTTAGTATCCTCTACTCCCACATAATTGTAGAATAGGCGTAAGCCTAGTTTGAAACACATTCAGATTTGGGGTAGTCCAGCACATGTGCTGAAGGGATACGCTGATAAGTTGGAATCACGTATAGAAGTTCGCTTGTTCGTGGGATATCCTAGAGGAACGAAAGGTGATTTATTTTATAGTCCTAAAGATCAGAAGGTCATTATTAGCACCAATGCTTGATTTTTAGAAGAGGACTATGAAATGAACCACAAGCCTATGAGTAAAATTGTTCTTGAGGAAATAAGAGAGGACACTTCTACTTTAGTACTAACGGTACAAGATGAGATACCACAAGTAACTACAACACGTGTCACAAATGATGCACAATTATAGGTAGTTTCTCATCGTAGTGGGAAGGTTGTTAGGCAACCTGATAGATTCATGTTTATGGGAGAGTCTTCGGACTTGATCGCTGGTGAACATAAAGCTGATCCCAGGACATATGATAAAGCACTCCAAGATAAAGATGCAGCATCTTGGCAAAGTGCAATGAACTCTCAAATAGAATCTATGCATTCTAATCAGGTCTGGGAGCTTGTAGAACCATCAAATGGTGTAAAAGCCATTGGATGTAAATGGGTCTACAAAAGAAAAAGAGGAATAGACGGGAAGGTGGAAACCTTTAAAGCGAGGCTTGTTGCGAAGGGGTATACTCAGAAAGAGGGAATCAATTATGAGGAAACTTTTTCGTTGGTAGCCATGCTTAAGTCTATCTGGATTCTTTTATTTGTTGCTGCTCATATGGATTATAAGGTTTGGTAAATGGATGTCAAGATAGCTTTCCTTAACGGAAGTCTTGAAGAAAACATCTATATGAAGCAACCAGAGGGATTTATTACGAAGGGCAAAGAGCATCTTGTATGTAAGCTCAATCGATCCATTTATGGACTGAAGCTTCGAGGTCTTGGAACATCCGGTTTGATGAAGTGATCCAGTCTTATGGATTCATTCAGTGTCCGGATGAGTCTTGTGTATATAAGAAAAGTGACGGAAACGTGATGGTATTTCTTGTACTATATGTAGATGACATTTTGCTTATTGGCAAAAATGTCAGAATGTTATCAGACGTAAGGGTATGGATGCCCAAGCAGTTTGATATGAAGGACTTGGGAGAATGTAGACATATTCTTGGGATCAAAGTAATAAGGGATCGCAAGAAAAAAATGATGTGCTTATCCCAAGCTTCATACATCGATATTATCCTAGCTCGTTTTAGCATGCAAAACTCCAAGAAAGGTTTTCTACCTTTTCAGCATGGAGTACCTTTATCTAAAGAGATGTGTCCTAAGACATCAAAGGAGATAGAGGAGATGAAGGTAGTTCCTTATGCTTCGACTGTAGGAAGCCTAATGTATACGATGCTATGTACGAGATCGGATATTTGTTTTGCCATGGGCATGGTAAGCAGATATCCAAGTAACCCAGGACAGGGATATTGGACTACCGTAAATCATATATTAAAGTACATGAAAAGGACTAGAGATTATATACTGGTTTACCAGGAAGATGATTTGCTCCCTGTGGGTTACATGGATTCGAACTTTCAATCAGATAGGGACAGTAGTAAATCAACCTCGGGGCATGTGTTTACTTTGGGAGGTGGAGCCATAGAATGGAGGAGTGTTAAGTAGAAATGCGTTTCAGACTCCACCATGGAAGCTGAGTATGTGGCAGCCTCTGAGGCAGCCAAAGAAGCTGTATGACTTAGAAACTTCTTGATGGACTTAGATGTGATTCCTAGTTTGCCCAAATTTATCACAATTTATTGTGACAATAGTGGTGCAGTAGCAAACTCGAAGGAACCACGAGCCCATAAGGCAAGTAAACACATTGAGCGCAAGTACAACCTGATACGAGACATCATAAAATGAGGAGAGGTTGTTGTCGCCAAGATTATTTCAGCAGATAACATGGTAGATCCTTTCACTAAGGACCTTCCAAAGTAGGCTTTTGATGGGAATGTTGAGGGGATGAGAATCAGATGTATGACAACATTTATGGCAACATAGTCTTTTAGTATAAGTGGGAGATTGTTGGGATGTATACTATAAGCCTAGCTTTTGTATGAATATCTGTTTTGAAATATTAAGAAATGAGAATCACTTTGGTCAAATGTTTGCATTTTATATTTATATATATGTCAATGTAGTTATCCATTTAATTTATATTGTAGATAACATGGTGTGTGGTGCCACACAGAAGATCATGTTATCAGTTCCATATAAATTATAAATAGTAGCTCACAACCAAGGTGGATTGGAACAAACCATTGGAATGATTGTAGTGTAATTTGGTATTAGTTTATCTTAACTATAAAATTACACTAGTACACTATGTGTGTATTGAGCAGGACCGTATGAGGTTGTTCGATTTATACTGACTATATAAAAGAACAGAACTTCTGTTATTATGGATGTGCACCCTCTTAATCGATATATAATAATAAGCATGTATACTTAGTATTTATTTTTTTTAACTTATTAATGGGTGAGATTTATTCGTTAAATCATTAGGCCCGATGAGTTGGGAAATAGTACTATTTATATGGTGTGTTGTTGATTATAGAAGGAATCTGTATCCTAATTATTTAGGTTGATGATGTCCCCTTGAGGAGCTCATAAGGATTATCATGTAAACTATACAGGTGGATTTTATCCGACATAATAATAAAGTTGAGTGGTACTACTCTTGGAATCAGATGTTAATTAATTGGGTTGTCAATAACTCAATTAATTAATGGACATACGATATCTTAAACACAGGGAGATTAACGCACTCATGATAAGAAGGAACCCATATTATAATATGGGATTGGTGCGGTAGTTCAATAATAATAACCCTTTAGTGGTATGAGTTATTATTGATGGACTTGGGTTGGGTGTTCGGGCTGAACATAGGAATCCCAAGCCCATCAGGAGGCCCAAACCAATTCCTCTTCTAGGTCCCTGTTGTAGCCTCTATATAAAGCCTCGCATCCACCCATTTTAAACTTGGTTGCATTTAAACTTGGTTTGGTTTAACTTGGTGGTTTGGTTTTCTCAATCCACCAAGGTTTTAGAAAGGGAGATTTTTTCTTAACAGAATTCTGTTATTTTTTTTTCTTTGTAACCAACGACAAAGGTTATAAAAGGAGTAGGTGGTGCCCCCTAAAACTTAATTTTCCCACAAGCCTCCTCTTCTCCTTACCTAGGGCCGGCGACATCCCACCTCCACCTAGGGTCGGCGCCACCTCCACCAAAGGTTGGCGCCTCTTCCTCCCTACCTAGGGTCGGTGGTCTCCTCCACCTTGCTAAGGGCCGGCAACCCCTCTACACCTTAGTGGGTGGCGGCTTGAAGAAGAGGAAGAAGAGGAAGAAGAGGAAGAAGAAGAGAATGAAGAAGATTAGAAGGTGCCCCATCCTAGAAACTCCTTTTGTAGTCGGTGGTTTGGAAACCGAGAAGAGAAGGCGGGTGGTGTTGTATTGGTAGATCGTCGCCCACACGACGTCCAAGAAGAGGAGAGGAAAGCTGTCTTATGAATGAATTCATAAGATTGGATAACTTCATTAAACTAGATATTCCAGGATCTCGATGCTTGCTTTAGTCCATAAATAGACCGATTGAGCTTACATACAAGATGCTCTTTTCCCTTTGCAATGAATTCCTCTGGTTGCTTCATATGGATGTTTTCTTTAAGACTTCCATTAAAAAAAGCTATCTTGACATCCATTTACCAAATCTCATAATCCATATGAGTAACAATAGATAAAAGAATTCGGATAGACTTAAGCATAGCTACCGGCGAAAAAGTTTCCTCATAATCGATTCCCTCCTTCGGAGTATACCCTTTTGCAACAAGCCTTGCTTTGAAAGTTTCCACCTTCCCGTCTGTTCCTCCTTTTATTTTGTAGACCCATTTACACCCGATGGCTTAACACGATTTGGTGGTTCTACAAGCTCCCAGACCTGATTAGAATACATAGATTCTATTTCAGAGTTCATTGCACTTTGCCAAGATGTTGCATCTTTTTCTTGGAGTGCTTCATCATATGTGCAGGGATCAGGTTTAAGTTCACCAGGGATCAAGTCCGAAGACTCTCCTAAAAACATAAATCTATCAGGTTGCCGAACAACCCTCCCACTATGATGTGACACTGCTTATAATTGTGCACCATTTGTGACATGTGTTGCAGTTTCTTGTGGTATCTCATCTTGTACTATTGGTACTAAAATAAACGTGTCTTCAAGAACAATTTTACTCATGGGCTTGTGGTTCATTACATAGTATCCTTCTAAAAATCAAGCATTGGTGCTATCAATGACCTTCTGATATTTAGGACTATAAAATAAACCACCTTTCGTTCCTCTAGGATAACCCACAAACAAGCGAACTTCTGTTCATAATTCTAACTTATCAGTGTCTCCCTTCAGCACATGTGTTGGACTAACCCAAATATGAATATGCTTCAAACTAGGCTTACACCCATTCCACAATTCTATGGGAGTAGAGGGTACTAACTTTAGAAGGTATTATGTTCACTATCGTTTCTAGAGCTTATCCCAAAAATGATTTTGGTAATTCAGAATAACTCATCATCGATCTAACCATTTCCATAAGTGTCCTGTTCCTTCATTCGACCACACCATTCTGTTGGGGTGTACCAGGTGCAGACAGTTGGGATTGAATCCTGACCTCTGATAAGTAACTCCTAAACTCTCCTAAGAGGTACTCGCCACCACGATCAGACCGTAGTGTCTTGATACTTTTACCATTACGTTTCTCCACATCAGCCTTGTACTCTTTGAACTTATCAAAGCACTCAGACTTGAGGTGCATCGAGTAAATGTGCCCGTATCTCGAATAATCATCTATAAAAGAGATAAAATATTCGAAACCACCTCTCGCCTAGATATTCATAGGTTCACATAAATCAGAATGAACCAATTCCAACACATCTTTGGCTCTATACCCCTTGGCCTTAAAAAGCCTATTGGTCATTTTTCCTTCCAAGCAAGATCCGCAGGTTTGGAAAATCTTCCACCACCAATGATCCCAAAGGTCCATCGGCTATTAACCTATGAATCTTTCTTAAGTTAATATGACCTAGCCTTAGATGCAAAAGATATGTTTGGTACATTTTCGAAGGCTCCTTTCTCTTATTAGATTTAGAAGATAAGTTTACTATTTCTTGCATCGTGGGAGTTTATTGGATTAAGAGTGTACAAATTGTCAACCAATGTACCAGAACAGATAACATCTCTATTTTTCTTGACAACTATTTTGTCATCAAAAGAAATAGAATATCCATTCATAAAAATTTTAAGAAACTGAAATCAAGTTCTTTCTAAAACCTGGTACATAAAGATAATTTCTCAAAAACACAGTTTTATTCCTAAATAGACATCTCCCACTACAACAACCACCACTTTCGTAGCATTACCCATGTAGATAGTAATCTTCTCTTCATGTAGTCGTCGAGTTTCCTGGAACCCCTGCAATAAATTGCAGACATGATCAGTGGCTCCCATATCTACACACCATGTACCGGTAGATAACACCACTAAACATGTTTCAACAATTAATGAATAAGATACATCTTTATTGTTCTCCTTTCTGCGAGGACAGTCCACCTTTGAGATTGTACAGTCTTGCCTGGCAGCCCGATTCTGGTGTCCGAAGAGTTCCTTGAGATTGTACATCATGCCATGGCCAGTATGCATGGTCTGATGCTGATGTTGCAGCACATTTGACATAAAAGTCAAAATGTAACTCCGCGCCATCTCATTTGCCTTGACTCATTCATTATGATACTCAATCTCCTCTTTACTAGAATCGCTATTAGGCAAGTTTTGACAGATCTTAAAAAGTATGAACTTATATCCTTCAGCAGTTAAGACACTGTCCAAGTTTCGTTTCCAATTAATGTAATTGGGACTAGTAAGTTTGTTGTCTTTCAATATAACAACAAGAGGATTAAAAATCATTTGAAATCCTAAGAATCACAAAATCCTAAGTTTGGTCAAAACTTAAGAATTTAAAATAATATTGATTCCTTAATATCATTTAAATTCACCTCAAAACACCGTGAATTTTATATACTACGATAGTGTGGACGTATACAAATTCAAACATTTGTAAGAGAGGAATTTACCCATTAATTTTATCTTATCAACCTAACTTTATAACAAATAAAATTAATAGTTGGTTAGTTTGGTCAAATCTTTTAAAATTTAAAATAATATTGATTCCTCAAACAATATTATTTAAATTCACCAACAGCTCAAAAGACCGTGAATTTTGTATGCCACGATAGTGTGGATGTATACAAATTCAAACATTTGTAAGAGGAGGGTTTACCCGTTAATTTTATTATCTTGTCAACCTAACTTTATGACAAAGAAAATTAATAGTTGGTTTTTCTTCGGTCACACAAATAATAGCAGTGACTCCGACGGGAATGATACTATTAAATGCGCCTAAGTGTATACCATTACTTGATACTTAGTCTATTAAATATGGTTGTGCCCCTTCAGATGGAGAAAATCACATGCTCCTAAATAATTTCCTATAATCATCGATAAAGGAAGTTTGATCTAGTGATCCGCAAACAAACTCATCCGATATGGAGAAAGGCACTTAGAGCCAACGAGCAAGTTTGTTTGCATCACTTACAAACCAGTAATGGAGACCGTTGAATTTATTTTAAAAACTCTCTACTACTTAGTTATTTAAGATGAGGAATTTTAACAATGAAGCACACATCATATGCACACACACACATCACAACAAACAAAAGTAATAAATATGGAAAAATAATTTTCCAACTATTATGGCCTTTTCCATCACTGTCCTCCGTATGCTGCCAGCCCTAGCAGTCGTCAAACTTAGCCACCAGCCCTAGGGCTAATGTCATCGTGTCCATCGAGCTTCCTTTTCTGCTGCGCCTCTGGCCCTCAAATAGCACCATGCCTCGCAAGGATATGATCCGTGACAAAAATAAAATTTTACATATATCGATCCTATATTCCACAAAGGAATGTACATAAAGTCTAGATTAAACAAAATGTAAAATCCTAAAACTAATACAGCTCCTGCTGTATGTAATAAATACAATCATGCACACACATAAAATGCCCTCGACATGTCCGAGGGTCCAATGACACACAATCACAATAGGCCATAATAGTTGGAGCCTACAACCACAGTGTTAATTTATTTGCACATCCTACTATTATCCTGCCTAAAATATGTATGACATGTGCATAATTAAACTAAAACCAAACACACAGAGGTTAAACCTAGCTTTGATACCAATTGTTGGTTGCTATTCGGAATACCGCCCTAGTTCCCCTGTATAAAAATTTGTACAAGCATAGAACTATCCTAGCTACCCATGTGCTCTACCGAAGTTAAATTTGGATTGCAAACAATGCTTAACATTATTAATCCAAATTGTCCTTCAGAAGTTAAACTTGGATTGGAAATGAAACTTAACATTCTTACTCCAAGTTTAACCGATGTGTTCTTCATAAGTTAAACCATATCACAGAAGTTGATTAAATATCTATTTCAAAGATCGGCTTCCAGGTTAAACATGGTGAGACACTAGACCTTCTTGGATATGGGATCATCCACCACTTCCTAGACAAATCCTTTCAAAGAAATTGAATATTTAAACTTCTTACAGTAAACTAGGTTTAACTACAGAGACCTCAATAGAAGCACAATATCGAAGCATGAAATCGAAACACAAAATTGATAACAAAAATGATAGCCTAAAATCGATAGCCTCTTGTGTTTGGTTTTTCAAGATCTATACAAAGAAGATGAACTAGTTATGATGCGGAAACAAATAACTAGTTATACCATTTTGTAGCTTATAGACCTCTTGATCTTCCGTTGTATTCCTCTCCTTCTCTTGGACGTCGTGTGAGCGACAATCTACCAAGATGAAATCCACCCAAGCTTTCTTCTCCTCCAAGACTCACGTGCCACCAAAGGATGCCAAAATAGGAAACTTCCTTTCTCTTCTTCTTCTCTTCTAAATAGCCGGCCACCAAGGAAAAGGAACTTCTTGATGTGCCATCGGCCTTGAGAGACAGAAACAAGGAGCAAGGGAAGGACCAAGGGCCGGCCACACAAGGATCAAGAGAGGAGACTAAGGTTATCCCTCTATGAAGGCTCCCTCTCCCTCTCTTTTATAATCCTTGCTCAAGGTAAAAAAAGGAAAGTTTTAAAACATAATTAAAACTTCCTTTTAATCCTTGCTAATGACTAAAAAGGAAAGTTTAAAACAAAAAATTAAAACTTCCTCTTAAACAATACATGGCCGACCACACAAAAGCAAAAGAGGAAAGATTTAAAACAATTCAAATCTCTCTCTTTTTAAATTTCCTATTGTACATGGTAATAAAGGAAAGTTTTAAAAATTATTCTCTCTCTTTTAAAACATATAGACATCTACAAAAAAGGAAAGATTAAAATTAAAATTTCTCTTTTAAATCATGGTTACAAAAAAGAAAAGTTTTATCAAAATTGAAATCTCTCTTTTAAACATTATAGACAACTACAAATAAGGAAAGATTTTAACAAAATTAAAATCTCTCTTTAATCCTTTGTAGAAAGCTATAAAAGGAAAGATTTTAAAATTTTAAAACTCACTTTTAAAACCATGTGGATGTTTATAAAAGGAAATTTTAAAAATAAAATTTCTCTTTTAAATCCCTTCATGAATGGCTATAAAAGGAAAAATTTTATCAAATATTTTATTTTTAATAAAATCTCCTTTTCTCTTCTTATCATGGCCGACCCCATGCTTGGTCATTAAGCATGGCTTGGCCGACCCTAGTCTTGGGCTCCAAGCTTGGCTTGGTTGGCCCCTTGCTTGGGCTCCAAGCAAGGATGTGGCCGGCCCATAAGCTTGGGTAAGAAGCTGGGTTTTGGGTAGATATAAGGCTTTATAAATAAGAGGCTACAACAGGGACCGAGAGGAGGAATTGGTTTTGGTCTCCCGATGAGCTTGAGCTTCCCATGTTCACCTCGAACACCCAACTCAAGTTCATCAATAATAACTCATACCACTAAAAAGTTATTATTGCACTACCGCACCAATCCCATATTACAATATGGGCTCCTTCTTATCATGAATGCGCTAATCTCCCTATGTTTAAGATACCGAATGTCCACTAATTAAATGAGTTACTGACACTCACTTAATTAACATCTAGCTCTAAGAGTAGTACCACTCAACTTCATTGTCATACCGGACTAAGTCCACCTGTAGGGTTTACATGACAATCCTTATGAGCTCCTCAAGGGGACATCACCAACCTAGATCACTAGGACACAATTTCATTCTATAATCAACAACACACCATATAAATAATATCATTTCCCAACTTATCGGGCCTATTGATTTAACAAACTAAATCTCACCCTTTGATAAATTAAAGAAATAAATATTAAGTATATGTGCTTGTTATTATATCATGATTAAGAGTACGCACTTCTATAATAACAAAGATCTTGTTCTTTTTTATTGTCAGTATAAAAAGAACAACCTCAAATGGTCCTGCTTAATACACTCAGAATGTACTAGTGTAATTTTATAGTCAAGATAAACTAATACCAAATTACACTACAACCATTCCAATGGTTTGTCCCATTCCATCTTGGTTGTGAGCAACTATTTATAATTTATAAGGAACTGATAATATGATCTTCTGTGTGACACCACACACCTTGTTATCTTCAATATAAATTAAATGAACAACTATATTTAACATAAATATAGACATTTGACCAATGTGATTCTTATTTAAAATAAATGTTCATACAAAAGGCTAGACTTTTAGTATACATCCTAAGAAAAGTATCTGAGGAAATATGGATAGAAAACCAGTAGATTACTCTCATCTTCAAGTTTTTAGATGTCCAGCCTATATGCATATATCTAGTGAGGAAAAATCTATTGATCCCAGTGTGGTCGGTTAGAGTGGGGTGAATAGCCTGAAATAATAATCTCTTGCTTTTGCTTAGTAAGGATGTGTTAGATCGTGAGAGGGGGGGTGAATCACGATTTACTTATTTAAATTTAAATCAAAGTAAAAACATAAAATTACAATGGAAAGATTAAAAAAAGTAACACACACAGAAAACTTAGTCAATTTTACTTCGTACGGAGCCTTCAGTGACTTCTACTCCAAGACTCAGGTCCCGTGGACCTATCAATGGGTAATCCGCTAAATGCCTCTTCTGGAACTGTTGGAAGAAGGGATCAAGTACAACTAGAAAATAGGACAGTGTAACAACCTACACTTCCTTTTTGCCAATATGAAAGGTAAACAGTAAATTAAGATTGTTACCAACACTTTAGTAGATAGGAATTTGAACAAGCTCGTGTGTTGATATCGCTCTGCCAGCAGCGGTTAGATATCTCGGAGTAGCAGTGTAGTAGCAGTAGATCATAATTGAGGTAGCAAAGGAGTCGTAGAAGCTCGGTATCAAGTTATATCTCAAATGCCGCTCGAGCAACCCTCTTAAAGGTTGTTAGAGGCGCCTCCAATGCCCATGGAGATGCCTTTAACCTTGAAGCATTATCCCTAGAAGGTTGCTTCTCATCCACGATGAAGCAATGTTTTGATCCTCTTTAGGACCCCTTCCATTAGCTCTAAGGCACCTTTAGTCCACAGAGAGGGCGCCTTCCATTAGATCCAAGGTGCCTTCAGCCCACGCGCAAGGGTGCCTTCAGCCCGGTCCGAGGCGCCTCTACTCATCTTGGAGGTACCTTCAGAACTGTTTATTCGAGGTGAATTTGTGCCAATCAATCTTGTAAGTCCATGTTATCTCAAAATAGATAATAACTTGTAAATAGAGTTAGCACAATAAATATAAGGAGTAGTAATTAGATCCTGCCTCTCTGAGACCAGGATCAAGTCAAGGGCTCAACTTAGATTTCCTAAATGAACATAAGTTGGATTGACGTCTACTGTCCCCTCAATCGGGACGCGCCCTCACTTAGTTACTCTCCTCCAGTGACTTACATTTACTTACCAATTTACAGTCTATTGACTTGCCCTTGACCCACTAGGTCTTCATGCTAATTGTCAGGTCCATAGACCCAACTAGACTTCGGTAGCTGTCAGGCTCCGCAGACCCAGTTGGAATTTCTTCCATATATCAGGTCGACCCTTTGACCTATCTAGAATTTGTACCAACTATCATATCCTCAGACCTAGTTCAGTTTCAGCTTAGTTTCAGGTCGTCCAGACCCATCAACTCCTGTACATTTGGTAAAGTAATTAGATCACAAAAACACCTAACTTAACTCATTTGTCATTCATCAAAACATGAGTTAGACTATTAGTACAAAATACGCCAACAATCTCTCTCTTTTTGATGTAATAATAACCTGGGTTAGAGTTAAGAAAAAATATACAAACCATATATATTTTAAAAAAAATTTAAGAGACATCTAAAATAAGATAGTTAGCTTGGTTCTCTTGATTGATCTTCTGATTTTCTTTGGTTTTCTAACTTGAACTCTAACCCTCCCCCTTTGACATTCATCAAAAAATATGCAGAGGAAAAAAATGTAGTAAGTCTTGCAAAGTAAGCATAAAAGGTAATAAAATTTTAGCAAAACAAGTATAAAGTTTTCAGAGGGAGGAGTTTAGTGTAAAGACAATTTTACTTTGT
The DNA here is from genome assembly GCF_018446385.1 of Zingiber officinale. Classification (NCBI taxonomy): domain Eukaryota; kingdom Viridiplantae; phylum Streptophyta; class Magnoliopsida; order Zingiberales; family Zingiberaceae; genus Zingiber; species Zingiber officinale. Next base: position 69,088,020 of record NC_056007.1, on the reverse strand, counting down.
ATATCTCAGACGTAGTAAGTCAAAAATTTGGAAGTAAACTTTTGAGTAAACGTCAAAAATTTAAAAAATTTCTAAGAGAACTTGTGTCAAGGGAAATTTTTTCAAGAATTTGATCAAAATTAAAGCTTGGTAAAAATATTTACAAATTTTATAGCATTTTTGAAATGAAGCTTTGCCAGGATATTTTTCAACAATATTTTAAAGGTTTTTTTTATCATCAATTGAAAAGGAGATATTTCCAAAAATTTTCCGAGTAAAAGTTGTTGGATCGTGAAACGTCGATAGAGGGGGGGGGTGAATATCGATTCGAAAAAATCGCATTAATAAGAGTTAAGCGCAGCGGAATAATAAAAAACTTAGGCAAACTGAACAAGGTGTTTTTTTACTTCGTTCGGAGCCTGTGACAACTCCTACTCGAAGGCCCGTACTCCTTGAGTACTTTCGTTGGGCAATTCACTAGCAATTCGAAATACTATTACAAATTAAGGTACAGAAATGCTAATGGAAATAAAGTGATACTGACAAGAAAGTTAACCAAAGAAGAAGGAGCACTTTGTCGGAACTTTGTTAGCGTCGCAGGAGCGTAGAGCAGTAGAGCAAGCAGTCGAAGAGTTCTCAGTTTGTTATTGAAGCTCCACCCCTGGGGCTTCTTTTATATGCTGCTCCGGGCGCCTGGATCCCTTCCGGGCACCCTGGTGCGGCGTGGCAGGTCTAATCAGCGAACTCCACGTGGCGACGACTCGGCCTGGATAAAATTCACCTCCGGGCGCCCGGACCTCCTATTTCCATAAACTTCCTTTCCTGCAAAACAGAGTTAGTCCGAGGCAAATATATATTCTGCAAAACAGATTGTTAGCACAACTAAAGTAATATGATTTAATAAGAAAAGAGTATGACTTAGATTCCGTCTTTCCGAGACCGGAATCTAGTCACGATCTCGACTTAGATGTCCGAAATGGATCTAAGCCGGATCGACGCCTAATGTTCCCTTCCTGGAACGCGTCCTCGCAGTCACTCCCCTCCAGTGACTTACCTCACTTACCTGCCAGACGTCCGGTCAGCCCGTCGACCCGTCTGGACTTCGTGCCAGCTATCCGGTCAGCCCGTCGACCTAGCTGGGCTTCGTGCCTAAGCGTCCGGTCAGCCCGTCGACCCGCTTGGACTTCGTGCCAGCTATCCGGTCAGCCCGTCGACCTAGCTGGGCTTCGTGCCAGACATCCGGTCAGCCCGTCGACCTGTCTGGACTTATCCTGTACACTCGATCAGAGTGTTAGATCAACAATAAACCTAACTTAACCTATTTGTCATTCATCAAAACTTGGGTTAAATCGTTAGTGCTAACCGCACCAACAATCTCCCCCTTTTTGATGGAATGACAACCTGGTTAAGTTAGTGAAGACATTTGCAAAAAAAACAGATAACATCATTATGTGGAGGTTTTTAAGTTAGTTTGTATTTTCAATTGTTTTGGCTAACTTAACCCACCTAACCCTCCCCCTTTGGCATTCATAAAAAATAAGCATGTTTAAAGTAATTAAAAATACAGACTACAGACAAAGTAAGGAGTCATGTCAAGTTAATCTGGGGGAGTTAAATTTAGTAATTTATCTTTTGTAAAGGAGCTAAGTTTTGAGACAAGTTTAAAAGATCTATTTTTCAAAACTAGGTAAAATTGATTTTCTAAAACTGAGTTGGTAAAGGATTCAACTTTCAAGACTTAAGTACATAAAAGACTTGATTTTTTAAAGCTAGTGTTCAAAAATAGGTGTATATAAAAAAAAATCAGATTTAAAGGCTAAGTTTAGCTAATTTTTCAAGTATGGCTTCTAAGGTTAAGGTTTAAGAATAAGTTCTAAAAAAATTTTAAAACAGGTTTCAACTCTTTTCAAAAATAAGCAAAATTTCAAAACTAAGTTTTAAAATATATTTCAAGATTGATTGAAGTTTAATTTTCAACACTAAGTTTGTAAAAGATTAAAAATTTTACAAAGACTTAGTTTATAAACTTACGCTTAGTTTACAAAAATTAATTTTTGTAGAATTAAGTAGAATTAAGTAAAGTCAAATTCTCAGAACTAGATTTTCAAATTCCTCCCCCTGGACCTGACACCAAATCAAATGTCTAACTAGTTAGTTACTGGCTGACTTATCAAAAGATAGCAGCTTTCACTTGGTTAGTCAAGTTAAGGTCAATCTTAACTTGATTAATATATATTTTATTTTTAACGCCCAGACTTATGTCGATGCACTGAAATAAGCATCTTAAGTCTTAGGCAAGTGGCCTATGCATCTCACCCCTTTCTATTGTTCGGCAAACACAAGCAAGGTAAGCCTAGGGTTTTGGTGAGATGCTCAAAACTAGTCCTATGGGTGCATGTTCTCTAAGGATTTTGAACTAGTCTAAGGCTAAAAGTTTATTTAAAAATCGAAAAATAGGAAGGTTTTAAAAACTGACACATGTTTGAACCTATGAGTTAAAAACAATCATCTTTGAAAATATTTCTGAAATTCAAAATTCCTAGGCTACCAAGATAGAACATAATCAATGCAAGTCTGAAATATCACTAGATAGATCCAAAGTATTTTACAGGTAGTGTAGCTACAGAAGTGAGTCATAACTAGAGCTACTGAGATGATGAAGGGGGTGGTCCAGATCCCAAGGATCGGAGAAGCGCCATCAGCTCAGTGTGTCGGGTCTCCCCGGCAGCTCGTAACTCGGCAACCTCTCGCCGTATGTCCCGATGAAAATCAGAGTTCTCCTGCTGGAGACTCACCATAGCTCTCTCTAGTCCGGTCATACGGTCGGCTAGAGTGCGGGGAGCGTGACGTGGTGCTCGAGCTGGGGGCGGTGGTGGAGCCGGTGCGGCTTCCTCTGGAAACAGTGCAAGCATGAACTCGTCCCCTTGTGCGTCTGGATCAGGCTGGTGCTGTGCCCCCCTCCGCCAAGACATAGTCCCGTCATCCCTATCTACGTGGATACCAGCTAGGGAGAAGTTCCTAGCTGCTATAACATCGAACTCGGTCATATAGGCAATGCCTCCTCTAGTGACATCAATGTGCAACGAGGACATATATGCTGTCAGAATGTGACAGAACGGCATGTGGACTCGTCTATCAGTCACGTATCCAGCCGAGTAGATAATGGTGGAGAAGATATGTAGGCTGATGTCAATATCTAACCTATGACTTAGGGCATAGAGTAAAAATGAATGGAATGGGCGCATCACAGCGATGTCCCGAGTAGTTAGTGGCAAAATGCAACAGACTAAGACCCTATAAAGAGCGTAGTCCTGGACTCGAAGTTCTACCGACCTAAACTGGGTCACAGTGGGATCTCGCTCTCCCCCAAAAAAATATGAATAAATCGTATCGAGAGTAATATGCGAGTAGGGATCTCCGAATGGTAGATCCCTGGGAGGATAACACAAGAAAGGACAAGTAGATGGACGTAACTCTAAAAACTCTGGGATAGTCGTAGGGGAAAACGTGATATCAGTACCCGCTGCCCTAGTTGTATAGGTGAGATCGTCTACTTTCACTAGGTTATTGCAAAATTGAGCACACAGACTTATGTTTACTGGACTGGTACATTCGACAAGGTTCTTTAAGTTATAGTGGTTTATAACCTCTATAACGGAGGCACACGAACCTAGAAAAAACGATCTATCTATACATTTAGTCCTAATGGCCTTATAAATGGTTGACTCAAACTTAGTCCTTAGTTCATCTGTGGGAAACCTAGGGTCAGTGCTAGCATTAGAGAGTCCAGCACCAGTATTTGTTCGTTTCCTACTGTATATAAAAAAGATATTCTAAGAAAAAAATGAGAAGACAAATTCTAATAAATTTTCAGATAGGGGAAGAAGATTTACCGAGGAGCCATCGACAAATATAGATCTGACGACCTCGGTTGAATCACAGCAGCGTCTTCACAACAAGAAAATTTTGATTTAAAATACTCTCGCACTGAGGTTCGGAGTGAACCTTGGCAAAAATGAAGATTTTGTGGGGCAAGGGTTGGGGGCGCCCGCTGCCCCTTATTTATAGGGAGCTCCGGGCGCCTGGAGCCATTCCGGGCGCCCGGAGTTGATTTTAGGCGGGGCGCCCGGATTCCCTCTCGGGCGCCCCGGAAGTGAATACCAGGGACGCCCGCCTTTTTTTTTTTTTACATTAAGATTTAGAGATTAGGTTTTAAATTAATTTTTAAGTTTTTTAAAATTAAAATTTTGAAATTAAGTTTTAAAATTAAAATTTTGAAAATGATTTTTTTTTTTTTAGTTTAAAATTTTGAAAATAATTTTTAAGTTTAAAATTAAAATTTTGAGATTAATTTTTAAGTTTGAAATTAAAATTTTGAAATTAATTTTTAAGTTTGAAATTAAATTTTTGAAATTAATTTTTAAGTTTAAAATTAAAATTTTGAAATTAATTTTTTAAGTTTAAAATTAAAATTTTGAAATTTGTTTTTAAGTTTAAAATTAAAATTTTGAAATTAATTTTTAAGTTTAAAATTAAAATTTTGAAATTAATTTTTAAGTTTGAAATTAAAATTTTGAAATTTGTTTTTAAGTTTAAAATTAAAATTTTGAAATTAATTTTTAAGTTTAAAATTAAAATTTTGAAATTAATTTTTAAGTTTGAAATTAAAATTTTGAAATTTGTTTTTAAGTTTAAAATTAAAATTTTGAAATTAATTTTTAAGTTTAAAATTAAAATTTTGAAATTAATTTTTAAGTTTGAAATTAAAATTTTGAAATTAATTTTTAAGTTTGAAATTAAAATTTTGAAATTAATTTTTAAGTTTAAAATTAAATTTTTAATTAAACAAATTTAAGCCTTATTCATCTCACTCGATCTATATTATCAATCAGGGAATCCTATGATTTTGTGAGATGAAATTGGATTTTTAATTATGGAGTTTTGGTTTAACTTGTGTTAGATTCAGATTTAGCTTTGGTCTCCACAAATAGGCAATCTTCGGAGAAACTTCTAAGCTTGGTGAGTCACATGGACGTCATTAGTAGTAACCAACCTTTCGAGGTTTTCCGAATAGTCCTATCCACGGAGCTTAGTACTAAATCTTGGTCTAACTGGTTAGGATTCATTTAAGGGTAGCTTCGGTCAGTTCCACTTGGCCAAATGCACCAGATCGAAACCATATCTTTCTAGACATGCGATGCCCAAGCTTCCCTAACGTACTATCATCCAAAAACTTCACCAGTACCATGATTCAAGTTAAACTTGGTCTCTTTTTAACTAATCCTAATTACCCTGCCGGGTTAGTTAATTTTGGAGGTGCCAGCTATTCTGGAGCCTCCCCCTGAATTATTGACCTTTAATTTAAATTTTTGTTTTAGGTTTGTGTCTGTTTCTTTTATAGTTATAATTAACTTGGTGATAGTTTATATTTTGTTGAGTTTTAAATTTTGAATTTTTCGATTTAGGTTTGTATTTTGGTTTTTTATTTGGTTTAATCGAGTTTATATAATATACTTTTTCTTTAGGTATATAATATTGATTAAGTCCTACTTGCGTGGACACGCTTTTGGAACCCAAGCTTGATTAGTTGATTTGTATTGAGTTATTAATGACTTAAAAGTTTTATTTGAGTTCGACTTGTATCCGAGTCCGGTTTTATTATAACATGCTTTTTGATTGTTCAGGATTAAGTCAAGATTTTTTGATCTTGTTGTAAATTTTTCTAGCATTTCTTTTAAATTGTTAATATCATTTTTTAATGATAAATTCTCCTCCTCAAGTGTTAGATCTTGAGTTGGATTTGAATTTTTGATTTGTTCCTTGAGGTTTTGATTTTCCTCAAGAAGTGATTTGTTTTCATTTTCTATTTTAATTAATTTACTATTTAAACAGGAAATAATTCTAAAATTTTTTTTGTTTAAATTAAAATATACCTCATTTGGGCCTTCGGAAATGAGTACGGACTCGTGGCTTGTTTCGGGTTCAGACCCGTCTTCATCTTCCGACTCGTCTTCTGTTTCAGCTTCGCGGGCCATCAGTGCGAGGTGGCTCTGATGTTTCTGCTCTTCTTCCTCCGATTCGTCCGAGGAGTCGTCCCACGTTGCTTTGAGGGCCTTCTTTTTGGTTGGCTTCGGTTTGTCGAACTTCAGTTTTGGGCATTCATTCTTGTAGTGTCCCTTTTTATTGCAGTCGAAGCAAGTCACGTTCTTTTGTTCTGAGGGAGAACTGATCTTTTGAAGGTCCTTTTTGCTGAAGCTCCTTTTTCTCCTGGTGAACATTTTTCTTACCAAGTTCACCAGGTGTTCTTCGTCTTCGGAGTCTTGGTCGGAATCTTCTTCATATTCAGGCTTGCTCTTCTTTTCTTTGGAGGAACCTACAAATAAAGCTATACCTTTCTCGGCTCCAGCATTAGTTTGTTCATGTAATTCTAATTCACAGAAAAGCTCGTCTAATTTTAACTTAGAAAGATTTTTAGAAATTTTGTAGGCATCTACGATTGATGCCCACAAACTATTACGTGGAAAAACATTTAATGCGACCTTATTAAGTCTCTATTTTCCATCTGGTGGCCTATCGCATGAAGCCCATTGAAGATGTCCTTGATCCTCGCGTGGAGCTGATTCACCATTTCACCTTCCTACATTTTTATATTAAGAATTTTATTTAAAAGCAGGTCTCGTTTTGTTACCTTGGCGTCGCTCGTTCTCTCGTGCAGCTCGATCAATTTGTCCCACAGCTCTTTAGCGTTTTTGTGTGGACCGACTCTGTTCAGTTCTTCTCTTGTTAATCTGCACTGTAGAGTGTTGATCGCTTTATTTTCTGTTGACGCCTTTTTCTTCAAATCTGCTGTCCAGTCTTTAGGATCCAGTATATTCCCGGAGTTGTCCGCTGGAATTTTATAGGGTCTCGTAACGCTCATCCACTGGTCGAAGTCTGTTTTGAGGTAAACCTCCATGCGCTTCTTCCAGTACGGAAAATCGTCCCCGTTGAAGAGTGGAGGTCGTACTGTGCTCTGTAACGATCCACCTTCTGGGTACTGGCTGTAAGGCCGATCGTCACAATAATGATAAACTATACTGTGCGGAAAACTGATCAAATTTAAAATTTTGCTAATCTAATTGCTGGGAACGCTGAAACTGAATGTTCTACATGTACCTAATAATTGTACACACGCAAGGGAAGGTATTTACCACTGTTACCAGTCTTCTGATCGGTCCACGGACCGGTCCATGACACTGGCACGGGGGAGAACCTTTGGATCGGTCGACTGACCGATACATGATTCACTAGAGCTTCTGTACGCACCTGGATCGGTCTGCCGACCGATCCAGGACCTCACTGATCGGTCGGACTGACCGATCCAGTGGCTCACTGATCGGTCAGCTGATCGATCAGTGGTGTATTGTTCGCGATCCAACTATCAGGATTCTTGTTACGTTAGCGGTTATCGAGCTAGTGTAGAGAATTTGGCAAGAACCGGCTGAAATCAGACGGCCTGATCGGAATCAGGATTCTCTGATCGATCCACGGATCGATCAGGAGTCTCTGGTCGATCAGCAGATCGGTCTACCGACCGATCAGAGGTTTCTGATTTCGTGTCAGAAACTCTGATATCAGCACTTTGGCGTGCCAAAACCTACACAACAATTCTAACAAGGCTAGGAAACACTCTAACAATGGAAACTAACATTCTCACATCATAAGAGAAGGGTTCTAAGCATAATGCAGTGCATAGCTAACTAATTCATAGTGATTAACAACTAGAGTGCAAATAACAAAACACTGTAAAGTTCTGATGCTTAAGTAAAACTTGCTAAAATCCCTTGGAGTCTTTTATTCTAGTTCCTGCCACACACATCTTGATCTGCAATGACCCCCAGCCTCCGCTACTGGTCCACTTTTCCTTTACCTTTATCTGCAGTATAAGAAAAGTAGTATCTATAAGCTAAAAAGCTTAGTAAGAAACCATCTACCTCACTAAAACATGCAATGATGCAAACATGCTTTTAAAGAATGCTATTTGAAAACAAGTACTGGCATGGCATACTATGGTTGCAAGCATAACTGAAATAACTGAACATGTAAACTGAAGCATGGCATAGCAACTAATCATATGAATCAATAAAGATAAACTGACCGAACATATAATAAGCTAAACTGATACTGAATTCAAACTCAACAAACATAACTAATTCTGAGTTTTGAAAACTAATTCATAATAAGTAAAAATACATAATCATGCTGTTTGGGCCCGGCAACTGTAATTGCTGTGCGCGCATCCCGAATGTAGTAGGGTTAACTAGGTTATCTAAACCTAGGGACGACTGTGGGAGTCCAACCCAATGGATATCTGATCCAGTACAGTGTCACTGAAAATAAAATACTGAATATAGCTAACTGTTTTAACTTGCTATTTCTAGGTTATCTGAACCTAGAGCTAGGTTATCTGAACCTAGAGCTAGGTTATCTGAACCTAGAGGCGACTGTGGGAGCCCACCCATTGGACCGTAGTCCCATAAAACTGAACTAAACTAATGTGCTGTTTTAAATGCTCCTAATGCATTTAACTGAGCTATTAAACCTAACTGAGGTGGCATTTAGCTACACTAACATTTTACCGAACACTTAGTGTGCTCAAACTCCCTCCTCTAATAGGGAGATCACCTCTAGGCACCCGACAACGTCTAGAATCTCCAACTAAAGGAGAACAACGTGTCTGGCCCGTCTAGAGGTGCTCAACTAGATCCCTAATCCTCGAGGAGGGTTAAAACACACCCTATGTGCCGAAAAACCTGCATATAGCTAAAACTAAGAGTATGCAATCAAACAAAAGCTATTATACTGTAGGTGAGGGGTTTCTTACCTCGTATATAAAGTTTCTTACGATTCTAATCGCTGGAATTCTGGTGGAGATGACCCTTTCGACGATTTACTCACGTCCACGTGCTCTACTCGCAAAGGGAAACGTCCTCGTGCTGAAATCGTCGCCGGAAAATATCCTTGGGGCCCTAGGGAAGGAACCCTAGGGTTTCCTTGGTGTGGCGCCGAAAGAAGGAGGAAGAGGAGGAGAGGCGGCGGTGAGGTTTTGGTGGTGAGGGTTGAGAAGTTGCCGAATCCAAAAATAAGAAATAACCCAAACCCCACTTAAACCTTCTATTTATATTAAGTGGTAATTCCGGCCCAACTCTAATATAAATTAAATCGTCTCCCTTTCCTTTCAGCACGGCCCTGCTGGGTTCATCGGTTACTAGCATTATCCCTTACACCATAGGTCTCGGGTTCGATTCTCGCCTAAGCTATTTTATTCTTTTAATTATTTTTGCTACTTCCGCTACTCGGAAAATTTCGGAAAAATATCTAAAAATTCCAGAAAACTCATAGAATAATTCTAATGCAAGTTTGAGAATTTTCGGGCGTTACAATCCCCCATACCTTATAAAAAGTTCGTCCTCGAACTTAGAACAATTCTGGTACTCATGCTAGCTTCCATCTCCCAAGTTGCCTCTTCTGCGGTATGTGCCAAATGACTTTGACAAATGGTACTTCCTTGTTCGCAATTTCTTAAGCGCTCGGTCTATTATCGAATAGGCCGACTATCATCATTGAGGTCCTCGTGGATGCACTGATGGGCTCAATCACACGGTGGCATCGGGGTATGCTTCTTGACATAGAGACATGAAATCGTTGTGGACGGTGACATTTCTGGGGTAGCTCTAGCTCATATGCTACCTTGCCCACTCTTCGATAAGGTATGGTCCCACATATCGGGACTTAGCTTGCCCTTTTCCCAAAACGCATTACTCCTTCATGGGAGCCACTCGAGGAACTTTGAATCTCTAAGGGTCTGCGCGCGTGTCAGCATAGCTCTTCTGCGGCTCTGAGGTGTCTCTATCCTCTGGCGGATCTGTTGTATGGCTGTTGTGGTATCTGCGACTAGATCTGTCTGAAGCTCTAGTTCCTATCACCACTCTCATACCAGCAGATTGAGATCTACCTCCGCCCATAGAGAGCCTCGTAAGGTGTCATGCCGATAGTGGCACGATAGCTATTGTTGTATGCAAATTCGCTAAGCTCGGATATTTGCACCAACTTCCTTGAAGTCTAGGGCACACGCTCGGAGCATATCTTCAGTACCGGTTTACTCTCTCCGTCTGACCATCTGTCTGAGGATGGAATCTGTGCTGAACTTTAACTTAGTGCCCAACGCTGACTGTACACACTCCCGAAGTGTGATGTAAATCTGCTGTCTCTATGGTTCGTGGGACTCCATGAAGTCCGACGATCTCCTCAAGATACAACTGAGCTAACTTCTCCATGGAGTAGGATATCTTGATAGCTAAGAAGTGAGCTGATTTAGTCACCCTGTCGACTATTACCCAGATGGCGTTAAAACCATTCATGGTTCTGGGCAGTCCCACTATGAAATCCATATAGCTATCCTCCCACTTCCACTCTGGAATCATACAGTGCAGAACTCCCCACAGTCGCGATGTTACGCCTTGACCCTTTGGTGAGGCAAGTGCTAAGATATCTGGCGATGTCTCACTTCATCCCGGGCCACAAAATGTTTCTTGGTCTTGATACATTTTAGTGGAACTCGGATGCATCGCATAGGAAGTCTTGTGAGCCTCATCTAAAATCAGTCTCCGTAGCTCACACATAACCTGTCACTAAAGTATAACACCCCGCTATCGGACACTCTGAATTCTCTACTTTCTGATTCTGCTAGCCCTTGCTTGATTTTCTGAATTTCAGGGTCCTGCTCCTGAGCTGACTGAATATCACCAAGCAAGGTAGACTCTAGGGTCATAGTAGAGAGCTGTCCAACGATGAGTTCGAGACCGAAATCTGCGATCTCCTTCTGTAGGGGCGGTGACATGGCTGTAAGAGATAATAAGGTAGCACTGGACTTTCTGCTAAGTGCGTCGGCTACCTTATTGGCTTTCCCTGGATGGTAGAGGATGTCTATATCATAGTCTTTGACCAGCTCAAGCCATCTGCGCTGTCGCATATTCAGATCCTTCTGAGTGAAGAAGTACTTCAAACTCTGATGATCTGTATACACTCTGCACTGAACTCCATATAAGTAATGTCTCCAAATTTTGAGAGCGAACACTACTGCTGCAAGCTCGAGGTCATGAGTAGGGTAATTCTTCTCATAATCCTTGAGTTGTCTGGAGGCATAGGCGATCACCTTGCCGTTTGCATCTGCCCCTAGTCCCAACTTAGAGGCATCACTATAGATGTCAAAGGCTGCTGGTGTTGTGCAGTAGAGCCAAAATAGAACCTGGTCAATCTCCTTTTAGCTCACTGAAGTTCTCACGATCCTCATCCCTGAAATTTCCTGTTCTTTACGGTAAGAGCATCGGTGGGAGGCTATCTGGAGAAGTCCTCTACAAACTTTCAGTAGTATCCTGCTAATCCCGAGCTCCGATTTATTGGCATTCTTACGTCTCTTCCGATTACTTACGCTTCTATCTTCTTGGGATCTACCATAATACCATCCTTGGAGATGATGTGACCTGGAAGGACACTGATCTAGCCAAAATTCACATTTCGTGAACTTGGCGTATAAGCTATTTGAAGGGTGCAACACTAGTTTGAGTGCTCTGCGTGTTCTTCCCGAGTTCTCAGTAGATAAGGATGTCATCGATGAACACAATAACAAACTTATCTAGGTACTCCTGATACTCTGTTCATGAGATCCATGAATGTAGTTGAAGCATTGGTCACGAAGGGCATGACTACGAACTCGTAGTGCCGTGTCTCGGTTCTGAATCTTGTCTTGGGTATATCCTTCTTTAACCTTCACTGGTGATAACTGATCGAGATCTATCTTAGAGAACACTGCTGCTCCTTTAGCTGGTCGAGCAGGTCATCGATTACGGGAAGGATACTGTTCTTGATTGTGACTTGGTTCGGTGCCTAGTCTATGCACAGTCGCATGCTTCCATCCTTCTTCTTCACGAACAACACAGGCGCTCCCCATGGTGAGTGACTAGGGCGTATGAAGCCCTTGTCAAGCAGCTCTTGTAGTTGCTCCTGAAGTTCCTTCAGTTCTGCTGGAGCCATGCGATATGGCGCTTTGGAAATAGGATTGGTGCCGGGAAAGAGCTCTATCTCAAATTCAATCTCCCTGATTGGTGCTAGGCCTGGTAACTCCTCAGGGAAGACTGCTGGGTAGTCACATACAACTCGGACCCCTGCTAGCTGTTGGTCCTTGTCCTGGCTGGTATTGACTACATGTGCTAGGTACCCCGTGCAACCCGAATCCATCAACTTCTGTGCCTTCATTGTAACGACCCAAATTTCCTCATTTTGAGTCCCAAAAATAATTCAAAAATATTTAGAAATACCTTTAAAATATTCTAGAGATTTTTAGGAATTTTTAAAGTATTTTTACGTAATTTTTGGAGTTCGTTTGATATTTTTACCAAGAGGAAGAAGTTTAAAAATAAAATAAAATAAAAAGTGTTAAGATCGGGTTTTGAACCCAAGATCTCGGACCGAACTAGACCCTAACCAAAGTCAGCCAACCAACTGAGCTAAGCAAGTTTTGTTAAATATATATGGAACAAATGGTATTTAAAGAATAGTTGGTAACAGAAAACAATTAAAAGAGGGAAAAAGGGTGTTCGGCAGGATTCGAACCCGTGACTCCAATCAAAAGCCAAGCCGTGGCTAACCAAGTGTGCTGCAGACGTTTTGTAAACAAATTTACAATGACTAGGTCTTAAACCATAACAGAAACGCTAGGCTATAAGAGAGATAAGTTGATATTGGTTTTTGGCCGAACCCTAAACCCCTCTCTTCCTCTTCTCTCTCGTTCCCGACGCGGCGTTTTTTTTCTCTCGCGGCGGAAACGAAGAAGAAGGCGTTAGGGCTCGATCACCAACGCCGGCGAAGGGTTTTTCCGGCCGGTCTCCACCCGTGTGTGAACCACCTCGACGAGGGGAGCTCGAGAACACCAAGAAGCCGCCGAGATCTTCACTTCTCCGAGCCCTAGAAGGCTCTCTTTCGGCTGTAAGACCAAGAATCCGATGTAAGTTGCTACTCACCTGCAGTAGGATAGCTCCGATTGTTCCTTTCTTTTCCGAAAGCTTTGGGATAAATTGTAGGTGGTTTGTGTTTTTGATCGGATTCTTGTTTTCCATGATTTCGTAGCATGTTGTTAAGGATGGTTGGTTTTGTTTTTCTGCCGTGAATCACATAAAGAAGATAGAAGGGTTTTTGTTTGGTGTTTCCTTGCTTGTTCGAGTTTTGCTGTGAAGCATGTTTAGGAATTTTGTTTGCTGCCATGAGGTTCAGGGAAGAACATGAAATGGTTTAATTCGGAGCATGCAGTTTAGTGGCATTGGGAAGCATCTTAGTTTAGATTTTTCCTTTGTTTTGGAACTTGTTGTACAGAATTGAGGAATTGATAGAGCTTTAGTTTCCTTTCATGTTTTGGATCATGCTATATAGAATTGTTGCTAGGGATTTAGTCTTCCTTTCATGACTTCGGAACAGTTTTGGATTGGTTTCAAGATTGTTTTTATTTCCTAAAGATTCTTTAGACTTATGATTTAGCATGTTGTTGGACTTTTCTATTTGTTATTAGTTAAGCATGTGTAGTTTCTTTATTACTAGAAGAGCACGAGCAGTATTGAATTATAATGTTTCTCCTTACTATTAGAATAACATGAACAGACTTAGGTTTGGTTTATCTTGAAGCTTGCTGCCATAAAACCAGATTTAGTTGTTTAGATTCGGAAATGAGAGCATGAAGCATCCTAGTATTTGATTTTCTTCTTTGCTGCCATGTGTAGGAACAGGCCTTTTAATGAGCATGCAGTAGAGTGGTTTTGTGCTGTTAGCATTTCCATTGCTTAGTTTTGATACAGATCCTTCCTTATTAGTTTTATGCATGCAGATATCAAGTTTATGTAACTCCAATGAGTAGGAACAGCTATGTCAGTTCACATTGCAGTTTGGGGTTTCCTTTGCATTCATTTTAGCATGCTTAAAGATCTCAGAATTGTTTCCTTTGTTTTAAATCTGTTGTAGCTTGTTTGAAGAAGTTAGATATGCTTTATTTTGATTTGTCTCTGATATAGCATGCTTATAGAAGTCAGATTTTCTTTCCTTTAATTTAATTATGTTGTAGCATGCCTATGTTCTTTTTAAGAGTTTAAGAAAAGTTTAAGCAAGATAAAGAAAAGAAAGAAAAGGCCAAGACCTTAAGTAAATCCCAAAGTCAAGACTTTAGGGATTTTGGCACACAAGGTGTTAAAGAAAATGCGAGGCATTATATAGAAGTATTAAAAGATAACAAGTATTTTACTTTTATCAGTGGCACTGTGTTGGACTCTCTGTCCTTGGGCTGGGCTCCCATAGTCGTCCCTAGGTTTAGATAACCTAGTAGTAACGGCTCGGCCGACGGTCGACGGTCGATGACCATAGGGTCGCCAAATGGGCGTCAAGTTAGGGATGCGCGCAAAGAAAGAACAGTTGCTGGGCCCAAGAAGAAGTTGATTATTATTTTGAAGTATTATAAGTATAAGTTTTTGAAAGTTTTACATAAGTATAAAGTATTAAAGAATAAGTCTTTAAACAAGTGGAATAAGATTCAGAAGGTGTTTAGAATTCAGTAAGTTTAGTTCTTTATTCTACCATGTTTATCTAGTGGATGAGTAGTTTTCATGTTTACCTATTAGATGAGTAGCATGATTAGCGAATAGAATTACATGAGTAGATTTCTTAGCATTTCTTTGCTATTAGTTTGACATGAGCAGTTATGTTTATGCTTTATTTCTTTTTAGAGCATATAGTTTTTAGTTCTTTTCGTATACATGCACATTCGTGATTTTGTGAGTTAGATAGCGCTTACTAAGCAAATTTTGCTTATAAACTACACTTCCTCTTACTGCAGATACAGGAAAGGAAAAGATATAGAAAGGAAGGCGACAAGGTGGCGCGGATGGTGTGTGATGCCAGGACTATGGAAGCCTTGGGACTTAGTTTAAGAATTTATTAAGATTGCCATTTATTAAGAATGTATTAGATGAGTCATTTAGTCTTCCGCTGTTAGTTAATTGTATGTTTATTTTGTTTCCGCTATTCATTACTTGCATGATTTGATTTCATTAAACTGCGTGATGATGTTATTCCTTTTGTGTGTTTGATATGTGTTCCAGCCGCCTGTGGCTGTGTTTAAGGTCACCGGTACAGGGGAGACTCTGTCGAAATTTTTCGGTAGGGTTTCCATGTGATTTTTAATCATACCGGTTAAGTAGAGTTAGTAGTTAAGTAACGGTCATCCTTAGATAGTAGTAGAGTAGTAAGAAGGGTGGTCGTTACATTCATAGCTGAGAGAAATTTTCTGGCTTTTCTCTTTGGTTCTCCGATGTACTCGAACTGTGTTTCTGCTTCGGGTTGGAATACGACTTTCTGTTTACGGCACTCTATGGAAGCACCGTATCTGATCAGGAAGTCCATTCCAAGGATGACGTCGTAGTCAGTCATTTCCAGCAGGATCAGATCACAAAAGAGTTCCCTGTCTGCTATAATGACCGACACTGCTCTGAGCCAGTGCGTGGATGCCATGATCTCTCCTGAAGGTAGTGCAGCCACCGAGTACCTCCGAGGGTATTTCAATTTTTCGGAGAACACCACGGCTATATATGAATGGGTTGCCCGATCAAATAAACGGTAGCACTATCTTGAAAATGCTAATCGACCTGTGACAACTGTCGGTATTGGCTCGTCCTCTACGGTGAGTGAGTAGATCCTCGCGTTTGGAGGGGCTTCTAATGCCTGGTGATAAGTGGACCTTCTAGAGCGGCTGCATCTGATATAAGCGGTGGCTGGCTGCATCTGAATCTGCGTGGTGAGGAAGACGGTCTTGTTCGCCTTTGCTTGTGCCCTTCTTGTCCACATTCAGCATCCTCGTGTGCCCTTGCGGCAAACCCTGTGGTGGAATTTCCCACAAGTAGCACACTTTGGATAATCGGGTCGCTTGCTAGATGGTCCTCCTTTTGGGTCACTCCCCGATTTGCGCTTGCTGTTGGAGTTCCCTTTCCAGTTAGAGTGTGGCCTTGCTGTTTTTGAGTGTGAGAGTTTCCTTGGCCTTTGGACTCGAGGAGACTTGCTTCTACGCTTTATGCTGTTCTGGTAATGCTCTGTGGTCAAGGCACCGCTCACTAACTCCTCCGTGGTTTGTGGCCTATGTATGCCACCAGCCACGTTCGCTATCTCCGGCCTCGGCATCTTGAGCATCAACGGATTCGTTCCTTCTCTGTGTGACTAGCTTTGGCATAGACGAGCCAACTGTTGAATTTCTTCACGGCTTCCTCAAGTGAACCTTGACGAAACTCAGTGAACTCGTCGTAGTGGCGGTTTGTGACCAGTGTGAAAGAACTCCTCGAAGAATTCCTTCTCGAAGTCAACCCTTCACTGGGCGCTTCGTTCGATTCTTTCCCACCACATGCGTGCGTCTCCTGTCAGGCAGAGGAGGCACACTTCACCTTCTCGTGTTCTGGCCAGTCCAGCTCCATCGTGCTCTCCAGTGTTTTGAACCAGGCTTGTGCATCCCATGGTTCACTAGTGCCCGAGAAGTTCTCTGGACTCGCTGCCACTGGATTAGATAGGCTTCCTTTCTTGGCTCAGCTGCTGGGTTAGCTGGTGGAACCTCTAAGACTACCGGAGTCGTCAAATTCGGTTCCGGGATTATTCTGATTAGCCTTTAAGGTGGCTATTTCTGTTCGCTGCTGCTGAGTCACTAATCTTGTAAGGTCCGGAGGAGGCGCACGCCTCTTCTTGGGGCTCGTGGCTAGTGCCCTTCTAGTGGGCGTCCTCGTGCCATTTCTAATGACATAGAGAACATAACATAACTAATGTAATCACAGTTATATAACTACTGATATCATGTTTAAAAACTATCACATACTAACAAGCAGTAGGCGTATAAACATGAACTGTAATAGCAAAACAAGGAGCATAAATTAAGTAGAGGTATTCTTACTTGGAAGCTGTAGGTACAATGCTGATATGTGTGTAGGAAGTATGGAACACTGCTCTGATACCACTCTATAACGACCCACCTTCTGGGTACTGGCTGTAAGGCCGATCATCACAATAATGCTAAACTATACTGTGCGGAAAAATGATCAAATTTAAAATTTTGCTAATCTAATTGCTGGGAACGCTGAAACTGAATGTTCTACATGTACCTAATAATTGTACACACGCCAGGGAAGGTATTTACCACTGTTACCAGTCTTTTGATCGGTCCACGGACCGGTCCACGGGGGAGAACCTTTGGATCGGTCGATCGACCGATCCATGATTCACTAGAGCCATGCGCTGGATCGGTCAACCGGCGATCCAGGACCTCACCGATCGGTCGGATGACCGATCGGATTCACCGATCGGTCGGTGACCGATCGGTGGTGCGTGATCCAACTATCGGGATTCTTTACATTGGCGGCTGGGCCGTCTGCGAACGATCAGCTGCGAGAGAGTTATGGCTGCGAAACCAGCTCACGATCGGTCTACCGACCGATCGGAGGCTTCAGCGCTGATCGATCCACGGTTGATCGAAGCTACAGTTTCTTCTGTATGCGGCTCGATCGGTCTACCGACAGATCAGAGGTTTCTGATTTCGTGTCAGAAACTCTGATATCAGCACTTTGGCGTGCCAAAACCTACACAACAATTCTAACAAGGCTAGGAAACACTCTAACAATGGAAACTAACATTCTCACATCATAAGAGAAGGGTTCTAAGCATAATGCAGTGCATAGCTAACTAATTCATAGTGATTAACAACTAGAGTGCAAATAACAAAACACTGTAAAGTTCTGATGCTTAAGTAAAACTTGCTAAAATCCCTTGGAGTCTTTTATTCCAGTTCCTGCCACACACATCTTGATCTGCAATGACCCCCAGCCTCCGCTACTGGTCCACTTTTCCTTTACCTTTATCTACAGTATAAGAAAAGTAGTATCTATAAGCTAAAAAGCTTAGTAAGAAACCATCTACCTCATTAAAACATGCAACGATGCAAACATGCTTTTAAAGAATGCTATTTGAAAACAAGTACTGGCATGGCATACTATGGTTGCAAGCATAACTGAAATAACTGAACATGTAAACTGAAGCATGGCATAGCAACTAATCATATTAATCAATAAAGATAAACTGACCGAACATATAATAAGCTAAACTGATACTGAATTCAAATTCAACTAACATAACTAATTCTGAGTTTTGAAAACTAATTCATAATAAGTAAAAATACATAATCATGCTGTTTGGGCCCGACAACTGTACTTGCTGTGCGCGCATCTCTAACTAGACCCGGGTTTGCAAGTCCCGAATTTAGTAGGGTTAACTAGGTTATCTAAACCTAGGGACGACTGTGGGAGTCCAACCCAATGGATATCTGATCCAGTACAGTGCCACTGAAAATAAAATACTGAATATAGCTAACTGTTTTAACTTGCTATTTCTAGGTTATCTGAACCTAGAGCTAGGTTATTTGAACCTAGAGCTAGGTTATCTGAACCTAGAGGCGACTGTGGGAGCCCACCCATTGGACCGTAGTCCCATAAAACCGAACTAAACTAATGTGCTGTTTTAAATGCTCCTAATGCATTTAACTGAGCTATTAAACCTAACTGAGGTGGCATTTAGCTACACTAACATTTTACCGAACACTTAATGTGCTCAAACTCCCTCCTCTAATAGGGAGGTCACCTCTAGGCACCCGACAACGTCTAGAATCTCCAACTAAAGGAGAACAACGTGTCTGGCCCGTCTAGAGGTGCTCAACTAGATCCCTAATCCTCGAGGAGGGTTAAAACACACCCTATGTGCCGAAAAACCTGCATATAGCTAAAACTAAGAGTATGCAATCAAACAAAAGCTATTATACTGCAGGTGAGGGGTTTCTTACCTCGTATATGAAGTTTCTTACGATTCTAATCGTTGGAATTCCGGTGGAGATGACCCTTTCGACTATTTACTCACGTCCACGTGCTCTACTCGCAAAGGGAAACGTCCTCGTGCTGAAATCGTCGCCGAAAAATATCCTTGGGGCCCTAGGGAAGGAACCCTAGGGTTTCCTTGGTGTGGCGCCGAAAGAAGGAGGAAGAGGAGGAGAGGCGGCGGTGAGGTTTCGGTGGTGAGGGTTGAGAAGTTGCCGAACCCAAAAATAAGAAATAACCCAAACCCTACTTAAACCTTCTATTTATATTAAGTGGTAATTCCTGCCCAACTCTAATATAAATTAAATCGTCTCCCTTTCCTTTCAGCACGGCCCTGCTGGGTTCATCGGCTACTAGCATTATCCCTTACACCATAGGTCTCGGGTTCGATTCTCGCTTAAGCTATTTTATTCTTTTAATAATTTTTGCTACTTCCGCTACTCGGAAAATTCCAGAAAAATATCTAAAAATTCCAGAAAACTCATAGAATAATTCTAATGCAAGTTTGAGAATTTTCGGGTGTTACAGCTGAATCCTTCTGTCTGAGACATTTTAGTCCTGTGCACAGAAGAAAGAAAAGAAAAAAAAATCCCAAGACTTGGTCTTGGATTAGTAGTGCGGAAGAAGAAAAATAATAGAAGTATCTAAATTGGTGTTGCATCAATTTAGATTTAATTGCAACGAAAAAAAATTCAAAACAGGTAATAATACCAATTTGAAATTAAACGTAAAACTGAAAACCGAATTTTTTTTTTAATTTTTCACCCCCTGTCTGATTGGTGGTTGCACCAAATCAGAGTGGTACCTGCTTTGATACCACTTGTTGGATCGTGAAACGTCGATAGAGGGGAGGGGTGAATATCGATTCGAAAAAATCGCGTTAATAAGAGTTAAGCGCAGCGGAATAATAAAAAACTTAGGCAAACTGAACAAGGTATTTTTTTACTTCGTTCGGAGCCTGTGACGACTCCTACTCGAAGGCCCGACTTTCGTTGGGCAATTCACTAGCAATTCAAAATACTATTACAAATTAAGCTACAGAAATGCTAATGGAAATAAAGTGATACCGACAAGAAAGTTAACCAAAGAAGAAGGAGCACTTTGTTGGAACTTTGTTAGCGTCGCAGGAGCATAGAGCAGCAGAGCAAGCAGTCGAAGAGTTCTCAGTTTGTTATTGAAGCTCCACCCCTGGGGCTTCTTTTATATGCTGCTCCGGGCGCCTGGATCCCTTCTGGGCGCCCTGGTGTGACGTGGCAGGTCTAATCAGCGAACTCCACGTGGCGACGACTCGGCCTGGATAAAATTCACCTCCGGGCGCCCGGACCTCCTATTTCCAGAAACTTCCTTTCCTGCAAAACAGAGTTAGTCCGAGGCAAATATATATTCTGCAAAATAGATTGTTAGCACAACTAAAGTAATATGATTTAACAAGAAAAGAGTATGACTTAGATTCCGTCTTTCCGAGACTGGAATCTAGTCACGATCTCGACTTAGATGTCCGAAATGGATCTAAGCCGGATCGACGCCTAATGTTCCCTTCCTGGGAACGCGTCCTTGCAGTCACTCCCCTCCAGTGACTTACCTCACTTACCTGCCAGACGTCCGGTCAGCCCATCGACCCATCTGGACTTCGTGCCAGCTATCCGGTCAGCCCGTCGACCTAGCTGGGCTTCGTGCCAGACATCCGGTCAGCCCGTCGACCTGTCTGGACTTATCCTGTACACTCGATCATAGTGTTAGATCAACAATAAACCTAACTTAACCTATTTGTCATTCATCAAAACCTGGGTTAAATCTTTAGTGCTAACCGCACCAACAAAAGTTTGTTATAGTAAGTTTGAAAAATGTTCAAAGTAAGTTTGTCAGAATAAGTTTAACAAAAAGATTTCCTAAGTAAGAATTTCAAAATGATTTCTTAAAAAACTTTTCTATAAAGGAAATGCTTCAAGAATTGTCCAAGAAATTATTTGCAAATGTTTTAAAGTAATTTTAAAGAGAAAGTTTCTAAGAAGGAATTTTGAAATAATTTTCTAAGATAGATGTTTAAAGAAAAATTATTTCTAATGTTAAATGCTTTCAAAAGTTTTTAGGTAAACATTTGAAAAAAAACTTTAGTAAATGTTTTCAAATATTTCAGGTTAGAAATATTTTGAAAATAATTTTAGGAATATTTTTTTACAATTTTCAAGATGGCCCTTTTTTAAAGGAAATTTCTAAGAATTTGAAAGATTTTTCAAATATCCTCCCCCTGAACCTGATATTGTTTGAAAAATATATTTATCTAGAAATTGTCCTTAAATGTCTAACTGTTTATTACTAACTAACTATCAGAAGATAGCAGTGTTTACTTGGTTAGTCAAATTAATTTAATGTATCTAGTTAGTGTTTGACTAAGATAGATTACTTAACTTGATCACTATCATTAGATATTTCTCACCCAAACTTGTGTTGATGCACTGATATAAGCCATAAGTCCAGACAATTTGTCTATGCATCTCATGTCATTAAAGTTTTTGAATACACACCCAAGATAAACCAATTATGTTTGTGAGATGCTCAAATCCTAGATCTATATGAACATGTTTTCTACGGATTTGATCTAGAGTAAGGCTAAAAATTGATTTTGAAATACTAAGGAAGTGAGAATTTTTAGAAAAATATAAGTAAAAAATTTTAACTAGAATTTGTAAATAATTTAAAAATTGATTTGATAGCAATATTCCTAGTTTAAGAGAATTACCCAAATAAAGTGACAATAATGTATGATAGTGTACTAAAATAGTCAAATATTGTCATCATTAGCTGGAGGAGGTGGGGACTGCTCGGATGCTCGCAAGGCTCGAAGAATCTGCTGAAATCCAGTAGTCATCTTCTCCCACAGAGAGGATAATCCGGTGGTCATCTCTTCTCGAATGGTGCTAAATCTGTCTGAGACTGACTATTGCATCTGAGCAGAAGACTCCTCAAGTCGAGCAAGTTGATCATCAATGGATAGTGAAGTCAAGGGTTGCGTTAAGGTCGAGGGATGAGTCAAAGTCAGAGGGTATCTGAAGAGCTTCTCGTCCATAAATAATGGCATCTCCTCTCCCTTGCTTGGGATAATGGGTGGAAAATCGTTCTCGGCCTCGCCTGGTATGTTTGGTTGTGGTCCCACTCTCCATGCTAGTCCCCCTTGAGAGGTGACCTCTATATGCACTAGTGCATACTAACGCTGACTAATCTCGTCATACACGCTAAGGGGAGTGGAGGTACCCTATGTCATATCTACCCATGTGGTCGAGAATATGTATGCCAAAATATGACAATAGGGCAAATGAACCTAATGCCTAGTGACGATACAAGATGCATGAATGACATTTTGGAATATGTGTAATGCAATGTCAATGTCAAGGCACTGACAAAGTGCATATAGGAAGAAGGAATGGGAGGGTTGCATCATCATAACATCGTGAGATGTGATCGATAAAATGTCGGTGGTCAGGACTCGATACAAGACATAGCCATGGACCTTAAGGGAGAGTGATATAAAGTTAGTCACAGTAGGTAGTCTCTCCTCCCTAACAAAATAAATGTAGATAGTATCCAATGCAATATGGGAGTAGGGTTCATCAAATGGCAAATCCCTACTACGGTAACACAAAAATAGATTGTCACTCCCCAGAGGAGTCCCTGCCAGAGGAAAATCCGGCAGCATCTCCCCTGTACTAGTGACAATCTGAAGCATACAAACATACAAAATACATCAGCCACATACGGTTGGAATCTATATACACAACCACGCAGTTTATATTCAACCCACTCGGCTGTAACAACAAAAAATACAACAATATAATGCAGTTATATATATATCTAACATCCCACTCGGCTGTACCAAAAAAAAAGAAACACAGCGGAAATATGATAGAAACCATCACAGACCAAAAACAAAGACTGCTAGCCGGCTAGACTTACACAACACAACACAACAAAAACAATACAAGACACCACATCCCAACAATCCAGAAACAAAACCAGAATATACACTGCTAAGTACACCAAATACATAAACCAAATAAAATACAAATGAAACCGGAAACAAGTCTTCTGATGTGACGTGGAAATCGGTAGACAGGATACTCCAAACGACTCTAAAAAATCTACCTGCTACCTGAAATAGAAATAGCTCAACGGTGTGAGTTCAAAGAACTCAGCGGATATCAAGCCGACATGTATAGTAAGATATACTATCAGTAATAACTATGGAGTACAATCTTCTAATCAATAATTGTTGGTGCGGGAAGCATCCAACGATCGAACCTAAGTTTTGATAATGGCAAAGGGATTCAAAGTTAAGATCCCTTGTTATCTAATGTGCTTAAATGAGATTTCAGGAAAGTCCTAATTGCGGTTAGGCAGGTGGAAAAACCTAAGGGGCAGTAACCTTAGGTCCTTGGGGGTGGTAACCCTATTTGAAGGAAAATTCTAAGGGGCGGTAACCTTAGGTCCTAGGGGGTGGTAACCCTAGGTGGAGGAAAACCCTAGGGCGCGGTAACCCTAGGTCCTAGGGGGTGATAACCCTAGGTGGAGAAAAACCCTAGGGGGCGGTAACCCTAGGTCCTAGGGGGTGGTAACCTAGGCAGAAAATTCAGTCGGTCTGGAGGACCGGACTGACACCAGGTAATCTCTCCCGAGGGGAGTAGATGAGGACGCGTTCCCCGTAGAGGGAACAGTAGGCATCAGGTCGACCTAGGGTTTCCGGTCGGAAATTCAAAGTCAGACTCGGACAGTCCAATGATTGTCAACCACTTATTTGTCATGTTTATATCTTTTCTAACTTTGTCTTGCAGGGTACGGTGCTATTTTGGGACTAACATATCTTGCAGGTACAAAAGGAACAAGTTAAGCCTTGGATGAACAGTGTCCGAGGCGCCTCCATGGAGCTTGGAGGCGCCTCGGGTGCAAGCCGAAGCCAGCTGTCCAGAGGAGCTGGAGGTGCCTTCATGGGGAATGAAGGCGCCTTGGACCACGACTTGGCGGTGCCTTGGAGTGGCTTGAAGGTGCCTTCAAGTGGATGAGGTGCGACCACTTCGATGTTGATCCACGCGGCTGACTCGGGAAGCTTGGAGGCACCTTGGATGGTGTTGGAGGCACCTCCAGCATTGTATAAAAGAGGACTTTGAGCATCTCCTTCAGAAACCAACGAACAAGCGATCCTTCTTCTGTGTGCTGCTCAAGAAACGTTCCAGAACTGCTGTAGCAACATCGCGACAACCCAGAGCTTCAGATTTAGCATTTCTTGTTGTCGGTATAATTTTTACTGCTTTTGATTGTACTTAGATTGTAATAATTTTGCGAGATATAGTTGTTGCCCATAGAAAGTGATCAACGATAGCGGGCCTTGGAGTAGGAGTCGCCCAAGGCTCCGAACCAAGTAAATCACTTGTGTTCGCGTGTTGTTTGTTTTATTATTTCCGTTGTGTTACTTGTCGTCTTTTCGAATCTGAAACGAGTTAAAGCCACGAGTGCTATACACCCCCCTCTAACGCTTCTCGATCCAACAATTGGTATCAGAGAGGGGTAGCTTTGATCTGGTGCAACCACCAATCAAGCATCTTTCATGGTATTTTCTGTTTTTAGGAGTCGATCGGAATCGACACTCTTGCCATTTTCCAATCCATTTTTTTTCGTAATCGGATTTCTTGCTCGAGATTGATGCAACACCACCCGAGTTCGCTTTTCATTTTATATATACTTCCCGCACTACTAATCCAAGATCAAGTCCTGGAACTTTCTTGTTGTTTATCTTCCATACTAGATCTAAAATGGCCCTTCAAGAAGGCTACAGTACAGCTCACCCCCCATTATTCATCGAAGACGACTTCGGATACTGGAAGGGTCGGATGGAGGCGTATCTTCGGACTTATTTTGAAGTCTGGATGATCGTCAAAATCGGGTTCCAACTACCAACTGATGGCGCCGGCAAGCCACAACCATACGAGGACTGGGACGCGTCATTGATTAAGAAGGTGGAAGCAAATGCCAAGGCAACCTGCACCCTCTAGTGTGGCCTATCAAAAGAAGAACTTAACAGCGTCGGCCCCTTCACCAGTGCCAAGGAGCTGTGGGAGAAGCTCATAGAACTTCACGAAGGAACGTCCAACACCAAAGTAAGTAAAAGAGACCTAATCTTCAATAAATTATTTAATATTAAATTATAGGAAGGTGAGACGGCTGCCTTACTCCACGCTCAGATACAAGATCTGCTCAACGGGCTTCATGCAATTGGACAGAAGGTAGATAACCGAGACATCATCAGGTATTCTCTAAATGCCTTTCCGAGGAATACCTTGTGGGCATCAATGGTAGATGCTTACAAGGTATCCAAGGATCTATCTACCATTAATTTAGATGAACTTTTTGCAAAATTTTAACTTCATGAGCAGATTAATGCACGCCCTATCGAGAAAGGGTTGACTTTGGTTGCAAGTACAGGCAGAGCGCGCGAATCAAGAACAAAATACAGAACTGAACCAGAGTCAGAAGAAGAACCAGATTTGGACGACGACGATGAGCTCACAACCGAAATAGTCAACCTGGTAAAGAAACTCTACAAAAAGAAGGGCTTCAACAAAAAGGATGTTAGAAAGGTCATCCAGTCCAAAGAAGCCCAACCAAACTTAAAGGTCAAATTCGAGGTGACCTGCTACGGGTGCAATCAGAAGGGGCACATCAAGGCAAACTGCTCGAACCAAAAGGATCTAAAGAAACCAAGGAGGAAAAAGGCTCTGAAGGCAACTTGGGACGAGTCATCTTCCGAGGAATCCAACGACAAAGAAGTCGAGCAGGCAAGATTTCTCGCATTGATGGCCCGGGACTACACCAACGAATCTGAAAGCGAGGTCGAATCAGAAGCAGAGTCCGAGAGAAGCCACGGATCCGCATCCATTTCCGAAGTGCCAAACTCCTCTGTAAGTAAATGTCGTTTATACAGTTTAATTAATTACTTATTGCATAAAGTAGCTAAATCCAAATTTCGGATCAAGTCGCTTCTAAAGGAAGTAACTTCCCTTAAAGAAGTGACTAACTCCATAACCTTGCCTGACCCAGTTCAGACTGGAAATTCAACTCAAGTCTAAAGGCTTGAGGAAGAAAATTCGAGTCTGAAAACTCAGGTCAAGGATTTGGAGAAGACCCTAGAACGGTTTTCTTTGGGGTCCAAGAACCTTGACCTAATTCTTGGGACTCAAAGAGCCATTTACAATAGAACAGGACTATGTTTCAAAACCAAGAACAAATATCGATCCTATCTATCCTTAGTCAACAGACAAAATGGTAAACTAGTCCAAGCATGGGTACCCAAGTCCAACTTGGTCAATCAAGTTGGACTTGGTAAGTATTGGGTTCCCAAGGATCAAGTACATTACCTTGATAGACCTTATCGAGGCTATGATCCAAGGGGAGCAAAAAGAAAAATTATCTTAACTAATAAAAAAAAATTAAATAAATAAAGAAAAATTATCTTAATCTAAATTATCTTAACAAATTAACAAATAAAAATTATCTTAAAAATAAAAGGAATATAATTAAAAACAAGTTAAAAGGAGGCTCCAGAATAGCTGGCACCTCCAAAAGGAACCTACCCGACAGGGTAACTAAACGCAACCCACCCAGCAGGGTAATAAGGACTAGAATAAAAAGGGCTAAGTATAACTTGACCCACGGTACTGGTGAAGTATTGGATGATAGTACGTTAGGGAAGCTTAGTCTATGCATGTCTAGAAAGATATGGCTTCGACCTGGTGCATTTGGCTAAGTGGAATTGACCGAAGCTACCCTTTATGGATCCTAACTAGTTAGACCAAGGTTTTGTACTAAGTTCAGTGGATATGACTATTTGTAAAACCTCGAAGGCATGGTTACTTTAATGATGTCCGAGTAACTCACCATAGCCCAGAAGTTTATCCAAAGAATGTCTATTTGTTGAGCCCAAAGTTAAACCTGAATCTAACACAAAGTTAAACCAAACCCTATAATTGAACCTAATTCATCACAAAATTATAGGATCCCCTGATTGAAAAACTTAGGTCGGATGAGATGATTAAATATTAGAATTGAAATTAAATTGAAATTCGATTAAATTAAATTAAATTAAAATTAAATTAAATTAAATTAAAATTAAATTAATTCAATTCAATTAAAATTCAAAATTTAATTAATTTAATTAACTTAATATCTTTTTCAAAATTTACTTAATATATTTTTCTAAATTAATTAACTTAATATCTTTTTCAAATTTAACTTAAATATTTTTGAAATTTAATTTAACTTAAATATTTTTCAAATTTAATGAACTTAACATTTTCAAATTTAATTAACTTAATATTTTTTAAATTTAATTTAACTTAAATATTTTTCAAATTTAATTAACTTAACATTTTTCAAATTTAATTAACTTAATGTTCTTCAAATTTAATTAGCTTAATATTTTTTCAAAATGTAATTAACTTAATATTTTTTTTCAAAATTTAATTAACTTAATACTCTTCAAAATTTAATTAAATATTTTTCAAAATTTAATCAACTTAATACAGTTCAAATTTAATTAACTTAACCAAAGCCTATCTAAATCCAACTAAAATTAAATCACTAAACCATCTCACACTCACTCATACTTGATTGAAAACCTAGATTGAGTGAAATGGAAAATTAGGAAGTTAACTTCAATCAAACTATCTTTTCATCAAATAGAATCCAATTCATATACTTTATGTGTAGGAACATAAAGAATTGGATCAATGGATGTTGGATAGTGGATGTTCCAGATATATGACTAGAGATAGATTGAAGTTCACAAAGCTCAAATTAAAGAATTTAGGGTTAGTTGCATTTGACAACCATGGTAAACTTAAGGTAATCAGAAAAGGTAACATCGAACTCAGCTCTGATTTTATTATTCAAAAAGTATTATTACTTGACAATTTTAATTTTAACCTACTCAGCATCAACCAATTATGTGATACTGGTTACTTAGTTAACTTAACCAAATCAGGTTGTATAGTTAAAAATGTTGATAACCCTGAAACCACACTCAAGGGCATTAGGAGAGATAATGTTTACATGATTAACCTACCAATATCCTCAACAAAGTGTCTCCTGACACAACAAGAGGAAACTGAGTTGTGGCATAGGAGACTGGGTTACACTCATACCAGACTCATTTAAAAAATGAGTCAAAATGGTCTAGTTAAAGGTCTGCCCAAACTAAAAGTTGTTAAAAATTTAATTTGTAATGCTTGTCAACAAGGTAATTAAACAAATCAAATCAACCCACAAATTAACCAACTTAAATAAAACAACGTCTATACTTGAGCTCCTTCACCTAGACCTGTTCGATTCGCATGGAGCCAAGTCACTAAGCAAAAACCAATATTGCTTAGTAATAATCGATGACTACTCAAGATTTACTTGGGTAAAATTCATAAAAACTAAAGATGAAACTTTTGAAGTATTTAAAATCTTTTGTAAATTAATAGAAAATGAAAAAGATACTCAAATAAAAAGAATTAGAAGTGACCATGGGGGAGAATTTGAAAACCATAATTTTACTGAATTTTGTGAAATTAATGGATATAAATATGAATACTCCTGCCCTAGGACCCCTCAACAAAATGGGCTGGTAGAACGTAAAAATAGAACTCTACAAGAAGCCGCTAGGGTCATGTTAAACGAATATAAATTATCTAATCAATTCTGCGCTGAAGCAATTAATACAACCCGCTATTTACCAAATAGAATTTTAATTAACAAATTTCATAATAAAACACCCTATGAAATATACTACCACAAAATCCCTAATTTAAACTATTTAAGAGTATTTGGATGTAAAGTACACATTTTAAACACTAAAGACTACTTAGGAAAATTTTCATCAAAAACAACTCCAGGAATATTTTTAAGGTACTCAACAACCAGTAGAACATATAGAGTTTATAATAAAAATACCCTAAAAGTTGAAGAAACAATAAATGTAACATTTGATGAAGAAAATAAAACATGCACTATAAATGAAAAAGATAATATAGAAAACGTTAACCCAATAAATACAGAAGATGACGAAACTCAACCTGAACTCAATGAATCTGAAGAACCAATTATCATCCCAAACTTAGGACCAAACTTAAGAACAAACACGAATCACCCATCGGACCAAATTTTGGGTGATCCAACTCTTGGAGTTAGAACTAAGTCATCCTACAGAAATCTAAGACAAATAGCCCTAATTTCCAAAATTGAACCCAAAACTGTAGACGAGGCTCTACCCGATCCAGACTGGACAATAGCAATGCAAGAAGAACTAGTCCAATTTGAAAGAAACCAAGTCTGGGAATTAGTACCTAAACCCGTTAATAAAACAATAATTGGTACTAAATGGCTGTTTAGAAACAAATTAAATGACCAAGGCAAAATAGTTAGAAACAAAGCAAGACTAGTAGCTTAAGGGTTTAATCAAGTAGAAGGGTTAGACTATGATGAGACCTATGCTCCTGTATCTAGACTTGAATCCATCAGGATGTTGTTGACCTACGCAACACATAAAGGATTCAAGCTCTATCAAATGGACGTAAAATCTGCCTTTTTAAATGGATTTATAAAAGAAGAAGTGTACGTTAGTCAGCCCCCAGGATTTGAAGACTTAGACCATCCAAATCACGTCCTTAGATTAAAAAAGGCTCTATACGGACTAAAACAAGCACCCAGGGCATGGTATGAACGGTTGTCTAATTACTTAATACAAAAAGGGTTTCACCAAGGTCAAGTTGATTCAACCCTTTTTGTAAAAACCCTAGAAAATAATATTTTCATAGCCCAAATCTACGTCGATGATATCATATTTGGCTCAACTAACTCTAACTTCTTAAAAGAATTTACAAAATTAATGGAAAATGAATTTGAAATGAGTTTAGTAGGGGAACTTAACTTTTTCCTAGGACTACAAATTAAGCAAATAAAAGATAGAATTTACATTTACCAAACCAAATATGCTAAGGAGTTAATTAACAAATTTGAAATGGAAAACTCAAAAAACATTAATACACCAATGGCCACCAACATTAAGATTGACTCAGACTCAGAAGGAAAATTAGTAGACTTGAAATACTATCGAACTGCGATAGGAAGTCTTTTGTACCTAACTGTAAGTCGACCGGACATTCTTTTTGCAGTAGGTATGTGCGCAAGATATCAATCTTGCGCAAAAGAATCCCACTTAACTTATGTTAAAAGAATACTTAGATATATTAAGGGAACCCTTAATGTAGGATTATGGTACCCTAGGACTTGCACTCTTGATCTATCTGGCTATTCTGACTCAAACTATGCCGGGTGTAAGCTAGATAGAAAAAGCACAAGTGGTAGCTGTCAATTTCTTGGTCAGTGCCTAGTAAGTTGGTCTAGCAGAAAGCAACACTGTGTTGCCCTGTCAACCACTGAAGCTGAATACATAGTCTTAGGAGAATGTGCATCTCAACTATTATGGATGATGCATACCCTAAAAGACTACCAGTTAGAATATCACAATACTAAAATTTCAATTGACAACATAAGCTCAATTAATCTAACCAAGAACCCAATTCACCACTCAAGAACTAAACACATAGAAGTAAAACATCATTTTGTAAGGGATCACGTAGCTAGGGGTGATATTGTACTTAACTATGTTGAGTCCAAATAAAACCTAGCAGACATATTCACAAAACCTGTCACGCCCCCAAAGGAGTCTCTGCCAGACAAAAATTCGGCAGCATCTCCCCTGTACCAGTGACAATCTGAAGCATCACTACAAGCAAAATACATCAGCCACATGCGGCTGGAATATTTATATACACAACCACGCAGTTATAATAACAGCCCACACGGCTGGAATTATATATAAAACAGCCCACACGGCTGTACCAAAACACAGCGGAAAAACGAAGGAAAGCCCACACAACACAAATAAATACAATGCATGCCGGCACGACTTAAACACAAATACAACACCAAAACCATAGGATAGCCACATGGCTATACACAAATACAATGCCAAAAATAGGAAAAAAATATACAAAAGAAAATAAGCACGGTCTTCGGATGTGACGTAGGACTCGGCAGACAGGATACTCCAAGCGACACCAACCATCTACAAGCTACCTGAAAACATAAATGTATACATGCGGTGGTGAGTATAGGTAACTCAGCGGGTAATAGACAAGATAGTGCATGGTCTACAATAAAACATGGAGATCAAAAGTATACAGTCTCAGTAGGGAAACAAAGAACATGATCATACTATCATAATCAATGCATCTGAACATACCTGACGTAATAACCCGACATAATCATAACTGACATACAAACTGCACAAACCACTACTGACATAATGGTAAATACATACCCAATCTGAAATCGACGCAAGGTACCAAGATCAGTAACCTCACTGGATCTGCAACAGACATACCCGTGACACCTGTGCAATATAAATACGACTGCAAATACATGTAAAATAAATGACATGTATGCAGCATGACAACCATATGCAACAATCATATCGCAAACAAATGCAACATACCACAAACACATGCAACTAGTATCTACTAGGCATGTATGCAAATATATCTCCAAAGATGCACCGCGCATCAAATGCCAATGTGCATGCATGCTCCATGGTCACCCCCGCCACCTCTCTAGACACCACGACCCCTGTATGGCCGAGAGGCTTGGGTCCGTGACAAACCGTACTAGCCTCCAGTACAAGCACCGCTATAGGCGGCCGAAGCGGACGGTCAGCTAAGTAGTTATATAACTACATAGCTAAGGGTCCCTGACCACTCACATCTCTAGCCCTCTGACTACTATACCCTCAAGACTCACTACTCCAGAGTGGTCGAGGCTGACAGAACACTGAGCAGCTGAGTAAGCGCGAAAGGACTAGCTCCACTGCAAACTACCACTCTCCATCAGTGGCCGAATGGACGGCTATAAAAGACTGACAACCCTCTTAACTACAAGGGAGACGATAGTCGTCAGTATGCCATGAATGATGAACATGATGATATATATATATAATCATGATACGGACACCGTCATCATCCATGCAACTCTAAATCCACCTAAGTGTCCCACAACATGAGTATAATCATCATGATACCTCCATATATCCCACCAAACATATGTACATAACTACACATGTATAGTCAACCAAAAATCTCCAATAACCTCAACAGACACACCTACACAACCCCACGTGTACAATCAACATGTATCCTCCAGTAAAAACACATCAAATACGTGTGTAAACCACAGACATACAATCAACACAACTCCAATCATCACACCGGACAGAAGTATACATGACATACGGATGGACAAGCCTCATATGAATACCACCAACGAAATAACCCCTACCATACATACTCTACATGTACACAAATACCACAGAGTATAGATAATCCAAAGTGTAGACTGTATAAGAATTAAATAGATCATCACAAGGGTCAAGCATCGGTATCAAGCAGGAAAGCAACAAACGAACACGATATAAGATAAAGCATCCTAAACCATCACATAAAACCATGCACTAAGCTCAATAAAATCTACATAGAGGCAAGGAAGAAATACCCGCCTTTATCTGTCGATCGTGCCAAATAATCCCGCGTCGAGACGCTCGTCCCGAATCCAAGTCCTGCATCAATCAATATATATATTTTATTTAGCTAAATTCATATGAATTTAAATAGCTAAATAAAAGCCCTAACCCAATTAGGATTACTCCAATCAAACCTGATCTCTGATAAATCCTCCAAATAATCCTCAATCCAACTCCTTCTAAATCTAAACATAATCCAAAATCTATTAATCAATCAATTGTATCATCTCTACTAAACATCCAACATCAATCTTACATAATCCATCTACTTCAATTAATCCAACCCAAAATTAATCACCACTGACCATCACATTAATCAAATCCAATCATCCATAATCATCTCATTATCTCTTATCAATATGAATTAAATCAATACATCTACTCACCACAAATAAATCTAAACAAGAATAACAAAACCCTACAAGCCATAGAAAAACCTAATTTAGCGATATACTAATGAGAAAATCAAAAGTACATCATCAAAATACACTCACCTAGAGATAAGGCAGCTAATCCAATCGTTAGCAGCCTTTCTTTCACTGTCCGGAAGCTACAAAGAACACTACCACCAAATTCCTTCCAAGATCAAATCCAGAATCCAACTATAGAGAAATTGGTTTACTGAAACCCTAACAAACCAAACCTTATTTACCTCAAATGGACCTTCACCACTTCACCAAGACTTCAACATCTACAAGAACAACCAAGAATCAAATCCCTACATCCCAAGACAAAAATGGAAATTAGATCACTAGAAAACTAATACTAGCCTTACCTTACCCCAATTTCTGCATTGGCAATCCGTCCACAACCCGGGTCAGCAGCCGATCAATGTCGACGAGAAAGGGGAACTGGAATCCAGTGAAGTGGACCCCCTCTGATCCAAACTCCGACGACGAGGAAGCGCTGGACATCCACAAGAGACAATTAGGGCTCGAATCTCCCCTCCCTCGCCAGGCCCTAGTCTTGTCGTGCCCTAACTTCGTCGGATCATCGTCGATCGCCCACAAGAAACTGTCGAGGAAGCGATCAGTCCACTGGAGAAGGCTTGGGCATCGCAGCTCCTTCGAGATTCCGGTGATGGTCCTTAATCGGCACGAGGAGGCCAAGACCCGTCGGGGAAGAGTCATCCTTCGTCGACGTCGGATCGTCCACGAGAGAGAGCAATAGGGAGAGAGGAAACCGAGAGGTGAGGAAGAAGAACCGACCACTTGTCTTTCCTTCAAAGGCCCGGTGGTTGCCTGCGCCGGCGACGTCGAGAAGTGGGAAAAAGAGGGGAATCGCCGGGGTGGTGATGAGGCTCGGGACGAACAGGGAAGAAGAATCGGGAGAGGAATTCGGGAATTTAGGGATTATTTAACTTAGGTTAGTTTAATTAACCTTTAAGTTTATTCCTTAATCAACTCCTATTTAAGGGGTATTTCAAACAGGCTTTCACTATACCCCGAATGCATCCCCTCAAAACGAGTCATACGGACTCCGTTTAAATCCCGAAAAATTTCTAAAAATTTCAGAAAAATCCCATATGATTTTTCGTCCAATAATAATTATTATTTAATTTTACTGTATCTTACAAAACCCTTACCTAAACTTGAGTTTAGTGCACTTAGAAGGCAAATTGGAATGTGTTTGGTAGAATAGAACTTAGTTGCTTATTTCTGCTTACCAGTTTTTATGCACAAGTAGAAATGTGTTGGGTAGAATAGATCTTGATTTTCAAACAAATCTCCTACATCTAATTTTCAATTTTTTTGTTGATCTTCAAAATTGCTTAATCTTAAAATTATCTTTTAAAATTCTTGGAAAAATAATGTTTTCAAAACCCCAATCTTCTTAGTCTTTCAAAATTCGGATTTAGCCTAGTATCTTCGCATTAGATATCATGCTCCCCTAGCTTTAGCCAGAGCATCTCACAAACACACTAGGCATAACTTGTTTGTGTTTGAAAGAAACTTAGATCGGTGTGAGATGCATAGGGTACAGCCTGGACTCCAAAATGCTTATCTCTGTGCATCATAGTGAGTCTGGGCGTTAAAAACTAACTTTACATTAATCAAGTTAAATGATCCAGCCCTAGTCAAATCTAACTGGATTACTAACTTAACTTGACTAACCAAGTGAAAACTGTTGCCCTCTAGGTATTCAACCAGTAGCTAAAGGTTAGACAGTTGGTTAAGGATATTAATTTCAAATTGACTCAGCTTGCACTTTAGTGCACTGATACCTTGCTAAAGGAAATTGATTAATTTACAATCTATTTAACTCAACTCATGCTTGGACATTAGGGTTTTAAGCTTATTGCTCCTCCGTTGCCTTTAAGGATTTTCAAAGTTCTTAATTTTTTTTTTTTGACTTCTATAGCCTTGATCAAAATTAACTAAGTCATATCAAAAGACTTTTTTGAATTTTATTTCAAAAATTAAGGTCTCAAGTTAACCCAACTTTTAGAAGCTTTTAAACTAATTAAAAAAGGCTATTTAAAATTAATGGTCTTTAAAAGGCTTTAAGAATTTAACGAAATCTTTTTTCAACAAAGCCTATCAAAATCTCTCTTTTGTAAAACTTAGCCTACTATTTTCAAAACTTGCCTTTCACAAATTCTGGCTAAGTAAAAAGGGTTCTTCAACACTAAAGTAATTTTAAAGTAAAACCTACAAGAAATGTTGTTTTAAAGTACAACTTTTTGGTTGAAAACATAATTTATTGGTTTTAAAAACTTAGACATTTCATCTTGTCTCTTTCTTCCTACAAAGGTTTTTTGATATATGGCAAAGGGGTAAAGTAGGACAAATTCAAAATACTAATTCAAGTGATAAGAAAAACAGAACTCTCATTAAGGGGGATCCTTACACACTATGTTTTAGCTTAATCATGCCTGCACTATTTATAGCATGCTTATCTTTATTTTGTGCATCTTGTTTTACTTAACTTTGAACTTTTATTGTCATAATCAAAAAGGGGGAGATTGTTGGTGCGGGAAGCATCCAACGATCGAACCTAAGTTTTGATAATGGCAAAGGGATTCAAAGTTAAGATCTCTTGTTATCTAATGTGCTTAAATGAGATTTCAGGAAAGTCCTAACTGCAGTTAGGCAAGTGGAAAAACCAAAGGGGTGGTAACCTTAGGTCCTAGGGGGCGGTAACCCTAGGTGAAGGAAAATCCTAAGGGGCGGTAACCTTAGGTCCTAGGGGGTGGTAACCCTAAGTGGAGGAAAATCCTAGGGCGCGGTAACCCTAGGTCCTAGGGGGTGGTAACCCTAGGTCCTAGGGGGTGGTAACCCTTGACAGAAAGTCCAGTCGGTCTGGAGGATCGGACTGGAACCAGGTAATCTCTCCTGAGGGGAGTAGGTGAGGGCGCATTCCCCATAGAGGGAATAGTAGGCGTTGGGTCGACCTAGGGTTTTCGGTCGGAAATCTGAAGTCAGACCCGGACAGTCCAATGACTGTCAACCACTTAATTTGTCATGTTTATATCTGTTCTAACTTTTTCTTGCAGGGTAAGGTGCTGTTTTGGGACTAACATATCTTGCAGGTATAAAAGGAACAAGTTAAGCCTCAGATGAACAGTATCCAAGGCGCCTCTATGGAGCTTGGAGGCGCCTCGGGTGCAAGCTGAAGCCAGCTATCCAGAGGAGCTGGAGGCGCCTTCATGGGGACTGAAGGCCCCTTGGACCATGGCTTGGATGTGCCTTGGAGTGGCTTGAAGGCACCTTCAAGTGGATGAGGTGCGACCACTTCGATGCTGATCCACGCGGCTGACTCGGGAAGCTTGGAGGCGCCTCCAGCACTGTATAAAAGAGGACTTCGAGCAGCTCCTTCGAAAACCAACGAACAAGCGATCCTTCTTTCATGTGCTGCTCAAGAAATGTTCTAGAACTGCTATAGCAACATCCCAACAACCCGGAGCTTCAGATTTAGCATTTCTTGTTGTCGGTATAATTTTTACTGCTTTAGATTGTAATAATTTTGTGAGATATAGTTATTGCCCATAGAAAGCGATCAACGATTGCGAGCCTTGGAGTAGGAGTCGCCCAAGGCTCTCAACCAAGTAAATCACTTGTGTTCGAGTGTTGTTTGTCTTATTATTTCCGCTGTGTTACTTGTCATCTTTTCAAATCCGAAACGAGTGAAAGCCTCGAGTGCTATTCACCCCCCTCTAGCACTTCTCGATCCAACAATAATAAGAAATGCAAACTGAAAGGATAACAGTAGAAGAACTGTACTCACCGGGACCTCCTATCTAGATGTAAGGGTTGTCAGACTAGATATATAATGTATCCTTTATGCATGTCAATCATATGCAACCACCAAAATGCAGCAAACAAAGTTCAACAAACAAACAATAAATGTAGTCAATTCATAAGATGCAAAAATGACATGTGTCACCTATGTCGCCAGTCAGCCATCTCACACGCGATGGTTAGACCGAGTGGGTAGAGTTATGACAACTGTGCACTTTGCCATCACTGCTCCTGAGTAACCGAGTGGACAGGATGCTGTAGGAGTTGTAACGACCCACCTTCTACTGACTAGGCTGTAAGGCCGATCGCTACATTATGCTATGCTAAATTACTATTGCAGAAAATCTGGATTGATTAAAATTTTACTAAACTGATTACTGTAAAATTTCAACTTAATATTCTAGGTGTACCTAGGAGTTGTACACATGCTAGGGAAGATAATCTATGCCTCTCGGATGTCCTGCTAGCTGAAATAAGGCATTTCAATCGATCCATGAATCGATTGGGCTGTCGGATAGATCCAGTGATCGATCTAGCTTGATACTGGCATGGAGAGAAACCCTGGATCGGTCGGCTGACCGATCCACAAGCTTCATCGCTTCTGTATGCGGCTGGATCGGTCTACCGACCGATCCAGGAGTACACTGATCGGTCAGTCGACCGATCCATAAACTCTCTGTTCGCGACTGGATCGGTCAGCCGACCGATCCAGTGGCACAGCCTAACCCTGATCGATCTGTAGATCGGTCTGGGTTTCTGATTTCGCACTGAAACTCTGATTTCAGCACTAGTACGTGCCAAAATCTCATATAAGAGTTCTAAAATCAATTGAAATAAGTTATAATGTAAAATACCGAAAATGATAAGGGATTTTTCTGGAATTTTTGGACATTTTTCGGGAATTTTTCGGAGCTCGTACGGACGAGTTGACGGGGATAGAAACGGGGTCCGGAAAAAAAGCCTGTTTTGGTTACCCTGTTTTAATGAGGAAAAGATTTATTTTTTCTTTTCCTTTTCCTTTTCTTTTTCTTATTATTTTCTTTATTTTCGCCGTTTTCCTCTATCTCTTCTCCACGAAACCGCCGTGCCTCTCCCTGCCCTAGCCACCCGACGCCGCCCGATCGCCGACTACCGCAACCGCCGCCGGCCATTTCTTCATCTCCTTCATTTCCTTCCTCTTGAGCCGCATCCCTTGGTGCCCTAGCAGAGCATCCCGACGCCACTGCCGATCCCTTGTTGCTGCCCTCTCTGGACCGAAGCAGCGCCGACCATCGCCGGCCACCTTGTGCTCTAGTGCCGATCTCCTGCAGTGCTCTCCTTTCCTCTGCCCTCGTCATCTCCTTACCACCGAGAGCCGCTTCTCCACCGCCGCACACCCCTTTCCTTCTCTTCTCTACCGAGCCGAACCCCACTTTTACTCCGCCCAGCCGTGCCCTAGAGTGAGCGCCGACCATTGTGCGGTGGATCTAAGCCACTCCGCCGACGCCTCTTCCTTTGCAGAGTGTCGTCGCCGCACCGGACAGAGCCGGCGCCACTGCCGGCCACCCCGTGCCCTAGCTCCGGCCAATCCTTCCTCTACCCTAGCTGCGATCTTGGAGAGCATTTGGTTGCTATGTGGTGATCTTGAAGGTGAGTGTTGATCTCAGTTATGATTTGGGCTTAGATATTCCTCTATGCTCACTGTGCTGCACTTGTGCCCTAGATTTCTACCTTCGACTTTGATCAAATTCCAGCAGCCAAGCAACCTCTCAACCGCAGTCATTGGAATTGCAAATTGAGGTAAGGTTTAGGGTTTTTTATTTTTCGTTATAGATGTTGGCTAGAATGGTTATAGAAGTTGGTGATACGGATTTAACCAGGAGATCAGTGAAAGGTAAGGTTTTTGTGTTTAACGTTTGTGGATTTAGATCTTTATGTGGATAAATTAAGTGATGATCAGTTAAGGTTGATCAATAATTAGGGTTTTCCTAATTGAGTGAGTAGTTTGATTTAGTTATTTGATACATGTTGAGTAACTAGATTATATGCGTTAAATTAGGTAGGTTGATGATTATGACTTAGGGTTTTGCCCTAAATTGTGTTGAGAACTTTATTTAGCAATTCATTTGAATTTTAGCTAAATAAAATATCTGTGTATTGGTATTTCAGGACTTTAACGCGAGACGAGTATCTCGGAGTCAGAGTGGACCTTTCTATTTTCGGAGGCGGGTACTTTGACTTATGTCTTTTGATATGCATGATAATATGTTTAACATATAACAGTAATTGTGTTACCTGTTTATTTCGGTTGGTCACTACATGATTAGTACATGTTGTTTGTTTATTTATTCTGCACTACATATTATCTACCTGATCACATATGCCTTAGGTAGTGACCTAACCACATGCTCTGTTATATTCTGGATCTAGGGTTTATTTGATACCCTCTTCGATTTGTGTGCCTTCTATTTGATACGTCTTCTTGTGGTACACACTTTGTATCTATTTATATGGATCATGCCATGTTATTCATGAGATTGCCATGTTCAGTATCATGCATCATGATTGCATGCTGTGCGATTGTCGGCTCTACTTTGGTTGAGCTCATCGCCAGTTACATGTACTGCACACATCACCCATGGATTTGTATATCTGGCTGGTGTGTGGCGGTTCTGCTGTTTGGCTCCGTTGGTCAGGTGACTCAGCGTGGTAGCCGGCAGTCAGTTCCGCTCTGTTTGGCTCCGTTGGCATTTAGGGTAGCAGCGTGGTAGCCGGCAGATGGTGGACTTTGTTTGGCTCCGTTGGTCAGGAGACTCAGCGTGGTAGCCGGCAGAGATATCCTCCCCGTCATCGTGTACCGGGAGATGAGAGCATTGAGCTCCCCCATTTATGATTTGGGGTCACAGGACAGGAGTACTCCGACAGCATCCCGTTTACTCTGTCATTGCACAGGAGCATTGATTTCAGAGTATGGGGTTGACATATGCATTTATTGCATTTTATTTGCTTATGATTGCTGACTTATATGCTGCATTTGTTTGGATGCATTGATTGACATGCATACAGATTATGATGACTTTTCCAGTTACCTTTATACTTTGATCCGGTCAAGACAGTTATCTCGATTTCATTTCAGTTGCATTTATCCTCCTCATATTCAGGAGACTGTACGATTAGTGTTGTCTGTTATTTGTTTTATTATGCATATCAGTTGTACCTGCTGAGTGTTGGACTCACCCCGCCTCCATTGTTGATATTTTCAGGTTGAGGCTGTCCGGAGCAGTTCCAGTCGCTGGCCCCCCATCTGCACGTAGAGCTAGTTCTCTACTAGGTTGTTATTTGCTTTATTTTGGTTTTTCTTCCATCAGACTATGTTTTAGTTTTGTTTTGGATTTTATTTATGGATATTGTACGGATTGTTACCGTTTGATGGTCTTTGGATGGTTTGGTTTTATTCTACTATATGCCTGCCTGGACGGCAGAAGAGGTGAGTTCGTTGGATTTGAGTTTTACGAGTGTAGTGGAGTAGGGTGGATTTCGAGTCAGAGTCCTACTATGATTGAATATCTTTATAAACTGCGTGGTGTTTGTCTTTTATTTTTGTTATCATTCCAGCCGCCTGTGGCTGAAGTATATGCGATATGTAGAAAGTTTCATATTGTCCGCCGTACAGGGGAGATGCTGCCGAAATTTCTTCGGACAGAGACTCCTCTGGGGCGTGACAATTTAGTGGTATCAGAGCAGGTATACGATACTTGCTGTGTGTTCTGGATTTTTACGATCTTTGTTTTCGTATTATGGATACTTTGAATAATCTGATATCAGTTTATTGGGTATCAGCGCGCCAAAGTTTGGCGATATTTATTTGATTTCCGTGTGTTGGATTTTCGGGATTTATCTGATACCAATTCATTGGTATCAGAGCAGGGTGTGATACCTGCGTTTGGTATTTTGGACATTTTTATACTAGCCCTAGTTGTGAGACAGATTAGTCTGGGCAGTTATTTTCGGTTGCACGGATTTGTCCGTTTCGATTATGTTATGGACTTCCGTTTTGGATTTATATGGATTTCCGGTGTTTGTTTTTCTCGTACGGAATTCCGAGGTCAGTTTTGGGGGCTGGACAGCGATGGAACATCTCCAGACGGCATATAGGTATGATGGTTAATTTGATAGTTATGACATGTATTAGCACTTTATCTTTAGTACTTGTCTGGATGTTGTAGCACATATTATATGTGATGGGTTATCCATTGAGCATGATTGACCTTAATAGATATCAAGGATTATTATCTCTAGTGATTTTCTTATCATAGCATCAGTAGTTTTATCTTCTGTTACTACTAGTAGGAGATGGAGGCACATACCAGTCTCTGCTATTGTTAGTTGGGTAGTGGATGACACTTACCTATTCCTGTTGACTTAGTCAGTTGAGTTTTTATACTCATATCTTTTGGATATTAGGGTACCCGATACGATGAAATTGTTTATTGGGGAGTTACCATGTTTGATCATTGTTGAGAATGGTTTGAGGTTGAGGGATATTGTGAGATCAGATATTTTGATGTGTTGATTTCTAATGATTTAAGAGAGTAAATGTTATGTGGTTGTTGATGATCTTTTAGTGGATAACTATTTTGATGATCTTTTATTTGGGTTGTCATTGATGGTGATATAGTGAGTATCCTGTATGGTGTTCACAGGTTGATGTTAATAATTGGTGATCAGATTATAAATTGGAAGCTAGAGAGTTTATGTGCCTATGAGATTTTTGATTTTAATAAATCTGGTTAATTGTGGTTAGTTAACAGGATGATAAAATTGATATTTGTTCCATCTGATATTAAACTATGTGGATAAATAATGATTTGATGTTTTGAATGCTAACTTACCCTCATGGAGAGTAGAGACTTATTCATCTGATATTAGTGGGCTGATATTTTTGAGGATAAAAAAAAAAAAAAAAAAATGAAATGAGGGTGTCTTGATGATATTGAATTCTAGCTTTTTCTTTTGGGTCGTACACATTTATTCATATGATATTATGTGGATTGACATTCTCTAGTTTGAGATGATGTATTAGTGTTGAATTGACCCATGAACTGATTGAGTTATTTGATAATGTAGTATACCATTTGATCGTGGTTTGATATACCTTAGTTGCTTGTGGAGGATTAAGGTATTCTTGATTAGTTAGTAGATGAATGATTTAGTTTTGTTGGTTGATCAGTAGAGGATTGTCATACTCTATTCTTAGAGGTTTGAACCTTTAGGTTATTTGTGCTTAGTTATGTATTTAGAGCACATTTGAGTACATGTTTTGTACTGACGTGAAAAATGACTGT
This sequence comes from Zingiber officinale, assembly GCF_018446385.1. NCBI lineage: Eukaryota > Viridiplantae > Streptophyta > Magnoliopsida > Zingiberales > Zingiberaceae > Zingiber > Zingiber officinale. The sequence continues at coordinate 69,045,845 of NC_056007.1, read as the reverse complement.
TTAGCCATATATCATTATCGGCTTGGATAGGTTCTAAAGGATCGATGTATCCTATTCCATGAAGATTTTGACCGTGGATTGTATATACCTGGTGGGATAACTTAGAGGGTGCTTTGGGATATGTGACCCCGCTGATGTAAGGAAGTGTAGAGCTAATTGCTTAACACTTATGGGATACAATAGTTACTAGTGTATACTGGGAGAGTACATTTGGATTTATGATGATAAATTTTCCCTATTAGATATAGTCTTGGTAGTGTATGACATTGACTGGCAATGTTATACCACGGTGTGTATATTTTTCTTGTCCGATACTAGTTCCTTTGAACCTAGAGCAGGGTTGTTACTGGATGATTAGGTTGCTTTATTTTTGGGTTGCCTTTGATTGATGTATTCATGCTTGATACATATGCATGAATTTTGTTTAGATATACCGGTAACCCATGAGTGTTGGTAGCATAAGGTTGGTCTCTTTGATTGAGCTGGTATGCTGATTTTGCATGTATATCATGATTGTTTTGGGTTGTAGGAGTCCTGTGGTAGACTGTCCATTTGCTAGTAGTATATGTATCCATGTTCTGATATGGTTTGAAGGTTGTTTGTGGATCATAGATATGTAGTTGGGTGTATGTATCCGGAGGTATTATTGGAGATATCTTGTTGATTAAATCCGAGATGTAGTATAAGTACATCGGTGGTGTTTTGGATGGAGGCATTTTGTCGATTTAATCTGAGTTGTGATATGTACATATGTGTTTGGTGTGGTATCTGAGGTATCTTTTTGATTATGTTTGATATGTGAGTGCACCTGGGTTTTGTATGCTTTATTGAAAGTATATGTTGGTTATACTCTTGGCATAGGTGAAGATATGTCATGTGAGTGTTGTTTGAGGTGCATTGTTGATTTTACCTACATTGATTTTGCACACGTGTTCGGTATGTATTGTTGGAGGTATCATACTGAATATACCTGAGTTGTGAGTATGTTTGGTGTATAATAATTGGAGGTTTTTGTTAATCATACATATGTTGTGTGAGCATGTGTGCTAGGTGTATTATTGGTAGCAGTATGATGATTCTACTTATACTGAATGCAGAATGTGGAGTGACTGCATTATGTCATTTGTTGGATTAACCCATCAATTAATTTTCCTATCAGTGGATGACCCATTAGGATGCTGATAGAGTTGGTGATGGATTTGATTAGTTACTAGGTTGTTATAGCCTAGGCTAACCACAGTGAATTGTGGTAGAGAGATCTTGTACAGCCTCTAGCTGGATAGTTAGGTGCCTTGGGGTACTTATGTATTATTTTGTGGTGGAGCATTGCTCCTATATTTATTGCAGATACATATTTCAGATTATTTGTGGTAGAGTGTTGCTCCCACATATTGAGGATTTCTTGTGGTAGAGTGTTGCTCCCACATATGTGGTGTTTCCGAGCGTTGCTCTCACTCTGGAGGATTTAATCTTTGGTGATTTATATTATTGATGATCAGATTTTTTCGATTTATTATTGGAGATCCTATGGATAGGAATGTCTGTGATACGGACATTATGTGTCTTGGTTTTTGCCATAGAGGCTTACAGTGCCTTAGATGTTTTCAGGGACTCGATGATCCTGGTATGTCGAAGATGTTTGGATAGATTTCCATTATCTTTGTGGACGATGTTGTGATCTATTACGGATCCGAGGTGAGTCACGTACACTACCTTTGTATAGATCTAGAGATGATTCGACGAGAACATCTATATGTGATTGTCAGTAGTGCTGATTTGAATTGTCTTTTGTTATGAAGTTTGGGACACACGGTCACCAGTAGGAGTGTACCGTGGTTCCATAGGAGATAGAGGTTGTTACGATTGGGAGCAGCCGAAATCAGTGTAGGAGATCCGCAGTCTTTTGTGACTCGCAGGATATTACAGACTTTTCGTCGAGGGTTTCTTCCACATAGCTATGCTACTTTCACGCGTGACCATGAAAGGCGTGAAGTTTACTTGGATTGAGGATTGCAAGATCAGCTTCTAGGAGCTGAAGCGGAGATTGTTGTCAGCTTCGATTTTTGGTTTTTACCTTCTGGAGAGGACGGATTTGTCCTCTACACCGACGCGTTTCTACAGGGTATGGGTGCTGTTCTGATGCAGCACGGTTGAGTATTTTTATATGCTTCTCGATAGTTGAGGGAGCCTGAGAAGAAAATACTCAGTTCATGATCTAGAGTTGGCCGCTATTATTTTTGCCCTAAAGATTTGGCGGCATTACCTGTATGATATTACATTGAGATTCTCACTGACCATCAGAGTCTCAAATATCTGTTTTACTTGGAAGGAACGTAATCTTCGACAGAGGAGATGGATGGAGTTCCTGAAGGATTATGAGTGTACCATTAGCTATCACCGGGGAAAAGCTAATGTGGTTGTCGATGCACTTAGCCAGAAGTCTAGAGGGACTTTAGTTTGCCACTGAGTAGTGGTAACAAACTTGATTCGGGGTTTCTCCGAGTTAGACCTTGAGGAGCAGGGATAGACCGAGCAGGGTAGTCTTGTTACCATAGTTGCTCAGTCGTTAATCAGGACGAGAATCCGAGAGGCCCAGTTGTTGGGACCTCATAGAGCTCAACGTGAGGCAAAGTGGTCCATACTATCGGACAGAAGATGTTAGAGGCATATGACTGCTAGAAGAGTTACGCTGACCGGAGTGGGAGACCCTTAGAGTTCTCCATTTGCGACCAGGTATTTCTACGAGTTTCACCCACGAAAGGGGTGAAGAGATTGGCCTCAGAGGTAAGCTAGCTCCGCGATACATTGGACCTTTCCAGATCTCAGAAAGGATTAGAGCGGTAGCTTACCGGTTGACACTATCGCCGTCTTTGGCAGGCGTCCACGATGTATTCCACGTATCTATGCTGAGGAGATACGTATCTGACCCGACACATGTGCTGACAGATATCTCAGTTCCCGTTCAGCCTAACGTAACTTATGAGGTGATTCCGGTATGGATTATAGATCGGAAAGAGCGTTAATTGCGGAACAAGACTATCCGGCTGGTTAAAGTCGGATGACAGCATCATTCGGATGAGGAGGCTACTTGGGAGCTCGAGGATACTATCCGAGCTCGATATTCCCATCTTTTCACTTGAGGTATGTGATTTATTTACCGTTCAGCATTTATACTATATATCTGTTGTTAGTACTTGCTGATGGTAGATAACGAAATTTGGGGACCAAATTTTTATTAGTGGGGGAGAATGTAAAATACCGAAAATGATAAGGGATTTTTCTGGAATTTTTGGACATTTTTCGGGAATTTTTCGGAGCTCGTACGGACGAGTTGACGGGGATAGAAACGGGGTCCGGAAAAAAAGCCTGTTTTGGTTACCCTGTTTTAATGAGGAAAAGATTTATTTTTCTTTTCCTTTTCCTTTTCTTTTTCTTATTATTTTCTTTATTTTCGCCGTTTTCCTCTATCTCTTCTCCACGAAACCGCCGTGCCTCTCCCTGCCCTAGCCACCCGACGCCGCCCGATCGCCGACTACCGCAACCGCCGCCGGCCATTTCTTCATCTCCTTCATTTCCTTCCTCTTGAGCCGCATCCCTTGGTGCCCTAGCAGAGCATCCCGACGCCACTGCCGATCCCTTGTTGCTGCCCTCTCTGGACCGAAGCAGCGCCGACCATCGCCGGCCACCTTGTGCTCTAGTGCCGATCTCCTGCAGTGCTCTCCTTTCCTCTGCCCTCGTCATCTCCTTACCACCGAGAGCCGCTTCTCCACCGCCGCACACCCCTTTCCTTCTCTTCTCTACCGAGCCGAACCCCACTTTTACTCCGCCCAGCCGTGCCCTAGAGTGAGCGCCGACCATTGTGCGGTGGATCTAAGCCACTCCGCCGACGCCTCTTCCTTTGCAGAGTGTCGTCGCCGCACCGGACAGAGCCGGCGCCACTGCCGGCCACCCCGTGCCCTAGCTCCGGCCAATCCTTCCTCTACCCTAGCTGCGATCTTGGAGAGCATTTGGTTGCTATGTGGTGATCTTGAAGGTGAGTGTTGATCTCAGTTATGATTTGGGCTTAGATATTCCTCTATGCTCACTGTGCTGCACTTGTGCCCTAGATTTCTACCTTCGACTTTGATCAAATTCCAGCAGCCAAGCAACCTCTCAACCGCAGTCATTGGAATTGCAAATTGAGGTAAGGTTTAGGGTTTTTTATTTTTCGTTATAGATGTTGGCTAGAATGGTTATAGAAGTTGGTGATACGGATTTAACCAGGAGATCAGTGAAAGGTAAGGTTTTTGTGTTTAACGTTTGTGGATTTAGATCTTTATGTGGATAAATTAAGTGATGATCAGTTAAGGTTGATCAATAATTAGGGTTTTCCTAATTGAGTGAGTAGTTTGATTTAGTTATTTGATACATGTTGAGTAACTAGATTATATGCGTTAAATTAGGTAGGTTGATGATTATGACTTAGGGTTTTGCCCTAAATTGTGTTGAGAACTTTATTTAGCAATTCATTTGAATTTTAGCTAAATAAAATATCTGTGTATTGGTATTTCAGGACTTTAACGCGAGACGAGTATCTCGGAGTCAGAGTGGACCTTTCTATTTTCGGAGGCGGGTACTTTGACTTATGTCTTTTGATATGCATGATAATATGTTTAACATATAACAGTAATTGTGTTACCTGTTTATTTCGGTTGGTCACTACATGATTAGTACATGTTGTTTGTTTATTTATTCTGCACTACATATTATCTACCTGATCACATATGCCTTAGGTAGTGACCTAACCACATGCTCTGTTATATTCTGGATCTAGGGTTTATTTGATACCCTCTTCGATTTGTGTGCCTTCTATTTGATACGTCTTCTTGTGGTACACACTTTGTATCTATTTATATGGATCATGCCATGTTATTCATGAGATTGCCATGTTCAGTATCATGCATCATGATTGCATGCTGTGCGATTGTCGGCTCTACTTTGGTTGAGCTCATCGCCAGTTACATGTACTGCACACATCACCCATGGATTTGTATATCTGGCTGGTGTGTGGCGGTTCTGCTGTTTGGCGGTGACTCGTGGTAGCCGTGCCCGTTCCTGCTTGGCTCCGCTGGCATTTAGGGTAGCAGATGGTGGACTTTGTTTGGCTCCGTTGGTCGAGACTCATGGGTAGCGTGAGATATCCTCCCGTCATCGTGTACGGAGATGAGAGCATTGAGCTCCCCATTTATGATTTGGGGTCACGGACGAGTACTCCGACAAGATCCCGCTTACTGCTCATTGCACAGAGCATTGATTTGAGTATGGGGTTGATATATGCATTTATTGCATTTTATTTGCTTATGATTCTGCACTTATATGTCGCATTTGTTTGGATGCATTGATTGACATGCATATGGATTATGACTCACTCCGACGACTGCTACCTTTATACTTTGATCCCCAAGACAGCTTATCTTCGATTTCATTTCGTTGCATTTATCCTCCTCATATTCGGGAGACTGCATGATTAGTGTTGTCCGTTATTTGTTTTATTATGCATATCAGTTGTACTGCTGAGTGTTGGACTCACCCGCCTCCATTGTTGATATTTTCGGGTTGACCAGTCGCTGGTCCCCCATCTGCACGTAGAGCTAGTTCTCTACTAGGTTGTTATTTGCTTTATTTTGGTTTTTCTTCCATCAGACTATGTTTTAGTTTTGTTTTGGATTTTATTTATGGATATTGTACGGATTGTTACCGTTTGATGGTCTTTGGATGGTTTGGTTTTTATTCTACTATATGCCTGCCTGGACGGCAGAAGAGGTGAGTTCGTTGGATTTGAGTTTTACGAGTGTAGTGGAGTAGGGTGGATTTCGAGTCAGAGTCCTACTATGATTGAATATCTTTATAAACTGCGTGGTGTTTGTCTTTTATTTTTGTTATCATTCCAGCCGCCTGTGGCTGAAGTATATGCGATATGTAGAAAGTTTCATATTGTCCGCCGTACAGGGGAGATGCTGCCGAAATTTCTTCGGACAGAGACTCCTCTGGGGCGTGACATATAACATCTATTAACTAGCATTCAAACATAATTACTAACAACTTAAACAAATCTTCCATGGTTTAAACATTCTAAGGTCTAAAAGTGCATAAAGGTACTCGAGAAAAGAAACTAAGTTCTTAATTTGCTAAACTCCCTAAGGATCTTCATTCCAGGTTCCTGACACACACACCATCACTGCATTGACCTTCAGCTTCCTCTGCTAATCCATTTTCCCTTTACCTTTATCTGCAGTATAAGGAAAAAGTATCTGTAAGCTTTAAGCTTAGAAAGAAACCATCTACCTCACAAAAACATGCAACGATGCAATCATGTTTTTAAAGAATGCTATTTAAAAACATGCACTGGATTTGTTAAAGCATGACATACTGAAGTTACATGGCATAAACACTGAAGCATGGCATGCATAATAAAATCTAAGCATGGAGCTATCTCATGGTATCAACTAGGAGAACTAAACTGAAACTGAAACTAAAACTAAGCTAAAACTGAGTTTAAACTATATTCACATATCTAGGTTACGAATTTGAAAGCTATTATCATAATAAGTGAAAATAGTAATCATGCTGCTGTTTGGGCCCGGCAACTGTACTTGCTGTGCACGTATCCCTAGCTAGACCCGGGTTTGCAAGTCCCGCATTTAGTAGGGTTTACTAGGTTATCTAAACCTAGGGACGACTGTGGGAGCCTAACCCAATGGATATCTAATCCTGTACAGTGCCACTAAAAATAAAATACTGAATATAGCTACTAATGGTCTATTTTGCTGTTTCTAGGTTATCTGAACCTAAAGCTAGGTTATCTAAACCTAGAGGCGACTGTGGGAGCCCACCCATTGGACCGTAGTCCCATGTAAGCTGAAACTAGACTAATATACTAATTTAAATGCTACTAATGCATTTAACTGAGCTGTTAAAAATATTTGAGGTGATATTTAGCTACACTAATCATTTTGTCGAACACTTGGTGTGCTCCAACTCTCCCCTCTAATAGGGAGACCACCTCTAGGCACCCAACAACGTCTAGAGCCTCCAACTGAAGGAGAACAACGTGTCTGGCCCATCTAAAGGTGCTCAACTAGATCCCTAATCTGCGAGGAGGGTTTAAACACACCCTAGGTGCCGAAAAATCTGCATATAGCTAAACTAAAGGCATGCAATCAAACGAAAGCTACTTATACTGCAGGTGAGGGGTTTCTTACCTCGTGCGCTAGTTTTTTTACGAATCTAGTCGCTAGTTTTTCGGTGGGGACGATCTTCTCGACGATCCTCTCGCGTCTATGTATTCTTCTCGCAGAGGGGAACGCCCTCGTGTCGGAGTCGTCGCCGGAAAGTGCTCCTAGAGCCCTTAGGGAAGGAACCCTAGGTTTGCTTGGCTTGGGCGCCGAGAGGTGAGGAAGGGAGAGGGTCGGCGGGTGAGGGTTTGAGAGGAGGAAAAGTCACGATAAAAAATATAATCTCCTCACTTAATAATTTTCCTATTTATATTTAGGAATTAGTTCGCCCAACTTCAATATAAATTTAATTGAATCCCTTTCCTTTCAGCACGGCCCTGCTGGGTTCATCTGGTTACTAAGGCTAACTAAAAGTTATCGGATCCGAGAGGTCCCGGGTTCGATTCCCGCCTAAGCTATTTTGCGGTTCTAATTATTTTTGCTACTTCCGCTATTCTAAAAATTCCGGAAAAATATCTAAAAATTCCAGAAAAATCATAGAATATTTCTAAAATAGTTTTGAGAATTTTCAGGCATTACAATCCCCCATACCTTATAAAAAGTTCGTCCTCGAACTTAGAACAACTCTGGGTACTTCTGTCTCATGCTGGCTTCTGTCTCCCAAGTTGCCTCTTCTGCTGTATGACTTTGCCAAATAACTTTCACTAATGGTACTTCCTTGTTCCGCAATTTCTTAACTGCTCGGTCTATTATCTGAATAGGCCGACTGTCATAGCTGAGGTCTTCGCGGATCTGTACCAACTGGGCCTCAATCACCTGGGTGGCATCTGGGGTATGCTTCTTCAGCATAGAGACATGAAATACATTGTGGACAGCTGACATTTACTGAGGTAGCTCTAGCTCATATGCTACCTTGCCCACTCTTTTGTTGATAAGGTATGGTCCCACATATCTGGGACTTAGCTTGCCCTTCTTTCCAAAACGCATTACTCCCTTCATGGGAGCTACTCTGAGGAACACTGAATCCCCAACTGAGAACTCTAAAGGTATGCACCGTGTATCAGCATAGCTTTTCTGGCGGTTCTGAGCTGTCTCTATTGTATAGCTGCTGTGGTATCCGCCACTAGATCTGTCTGAAGTTCTAGTTCTTTCTGCTCACCACTCTCCCAGCAGATTGGAGATCTACACCTCCGCCCATAGAGAGTCTCGTAAGGTGCCATACCGATAGTGGCACGATAGTTGTTGTATGCAAATTCTGCTCACATATATTTGCACCAACTTCCTTTGAAATCTAGGGCACATGTTCGAGCATATCTTGAGTACGATTTACTCGCCTCGTCCATCCGTCTGCGAGGATGGAAGGTCAGGTCAATTTTAGCTCGTGCCCAAAGCGTGTACACACTCCCAGTGTGATGTGAACCCTCGCTCTGCCGAAATAATGGTTCGTGGGACTCCATGCGGCCTGACGATATACAATTGAACTAACTGCTCCATGGAATAGGATATTCGATAGCTAGGAAGTGGGCTGATTTAGTCAACCCGTCGACTATTACCCGGATGGTGTCGAAACCGTTCGTGGTTCCGGGTAGTCCCATTATAAAATCCATAGAAATGTCTTCCCACTTCCATTCTGAAATCTGAATCTTCTGGAGTAACCTCCGGGTCTCTGGCAGGTCGACAGGTGTTGACATATCTAGCGATGTCCCTCTTCATCCTGTGCCACCAAAATCGCTTCTTCAAGTCTTGGTACATTTTGGTGGAACCGGATGCATCGCATAAGGAGTCCCGTGAGCCTCATCTAGAATTTTCCTCTATAGTTCCTCCTGATCCGGAACACATAGCCTGTCACCAAAATACAACACCCCGCTATCTAATATTCTGAACTCTCCACCTTCTGCTTCCGCTAATCCTTGCTTGATTTTCTGAATTTCTGAGCTGGCTGGATGTCACCAAGCAAGGTCGACTCTAAGGTCATAGTAGAGAGCTGCCCAACCATGAGTTCAAGACCAAAATCTGTGATCTCTTTTCGTAGGGGTGGTGACATGGTCGCTAGAGATAATAAGGTAGCACCGGACTTCCTGCTAAGTGCTACCCTATTGGCTTTCCCTGGGTGGTAGAGGATGTCTATATCGTAGTCCTTGACCAGCTCTAGTCATCTGCGCTGTCGCATATTCAGATCCTTCTGAGTGAAGAAGTACTTCAGACTCTGATGATCTGTATACACTCTGCACTGAGCTCCATACAAGTAATGTCTCCAAATCTTGAGAGCGAACACCACTGCTGCAAGCTCAAGGTCATGAGTAGGATAGTTCTTCTCATAATCCTTAAGTTGTCTGGAGGCGTAGGCGATTACCTTACCATCTTGCATCAGCACTGCTCCTAATCCCAACTTCGAGGCATCACTATATATATCAAAGCTATCTGCGTTCTATGGTAGAGTCAGAATAGGTGCACTGGTCAATCTCCTCTTTAGCTCGCTGAAGCTGTTCTCACAGTCCTCTGTCCACTGAAATTTTCTGTGGGGAGGCTATCCTGGAGAAATCCTCTACGAATTTCCTGTAGTAACCTACTAATCCCAGAAAGCTTCTGATCTCACTGGCGTTCTTGGGTCTTTTCCAGTTACTCACAGCTTCTATCTTACTGGGATCTACCATGATACCATCCTTTGAGATGATATGACCCAGGAAGGACACCTGATCTAACCAAAATTCACATTTTGTGAACTTGGCATATAACTGGTTCTGCTGAAGGGTCTGCAATACTGTTCTCAGGTGCTCTGCGTGTTCTTCCTGAGTTCCTGAATAGATAAGAATATCATCGATGAACACGATGATAAACTTATCTAAATATTCCCTGAATACTCTGTTCATGAGGTCCATGAAAGTAGCTGGAGCATTTGTCACGCCAAAGGGCATGACTACGAACTCGTAATGTCCGTATCTAGTCCTGAATGCTGTCTTAGGTATATCCCCTTCTCTGACCTTCACCTGATGATAACCCGATCTGAGGTCTATCTTAGAGAACACTGCTGCTCCCTTTATCTGATCAAACAGGTCATCTATTCTGGGAAGAGGATACCTGTTCTTGATTGTGACTTGGTTCAGTGCTCGGTAGTCTACACACAGGCGCATGCTCCCATCCTTCTTCTTCACGAACAATACAGGCGCTCCCCATGGTGAGTGACTAGGGCGTATGAAGCCTTTGTCAAGCAGCTCCTGTAATTGCTCATGAAGTTCCTTCAGTTCTGCTGGAGCCATGCGGTAAGGCGCTTTGGAGATAGGATTTGTACCGGGAATGAGCTCTATCTCAAATTCGATCTCCCTGTCTGGTGCTAGGCCTGGTAACTCTTCAGGGAAGACTGCTGGGTAGTCACATACGACTCGGACCTCTGTTAGCTGTTGGTAGACCTGACCACGATTCGGAACTGACGGTTCGACGGTTCGGAACCGCCGGTTCGACGGTTCGGAACCGCAGGTTCGACGGTTCCAGGCAGGTCGACCCTTAACCTTAACCGCCCAAGACGATTAAGGTTCACGGTTCAGAACCGCCGGTTCACGGTTCGGTTCACGGTTCGTCACGGTTCGTCAGGGTTCAAGATTAATATGTTAAAAAAAATTAAAAATTAAAAATTAAACATTAAAAATTAGAAATTAAAATTTATTAAAAAAAAGGGCTTGCACTTATTTAAGTTGCCTACGTATCCCTTTAGGGGAATCAAAGCCCACGTAGTTCTTTTACATTTTTATCCTTTTACATTTTCATTCACTTCCATTTCCTGTTCCTGTTGTATTTGTTCCTTCAGTATCAAAATCTTCAACTTCGTCATCTGAAAGTTGCATTCCTTGGATTCTTTTCTCCGCTCTGGTCCAATCGTCCAGTAATGCTTGGGCTTCCAATGAGTCGGGAGACAAAGTTGATCGTCGTTCATCTAATATGTTGCCGCCGGCACTGAACGTCTGCTCCACAGCAACAGTTGACACTGGACAAGCTAAAATTTCTTTTGCGATCACGGAGAGAACGGGAAAGCTTTGAGCCTTCTGTGACCACCATATCAAAGTTTTCGCTATCTGCTTCATTAAAATCAAAAGAAGTCGTAAAATAATTCTCAAGTTCCTGTGTGGAACTTGAGGATCCCCGTGGACGTTTTGTCCATTCTTTTAATAAGAGTTGTGCTTTTGTAAGTTTTAAATTACTACTAGTAGTTTGTTGAATTTCAGAAATATTAATTTGTGTTCCATATTTTGCATAATATTGATTATAAATATCATATAAATAAATTCTAACATTATATATAATATTAGCTGGATCAGGGGAAGAAGAATCTTTAATTGGAATTAAAGCATCATAATATAAAGTTAACATTTCTTGTAAAACTTCTAATTTAAATCTAGGATCTAAAGCAAATGCAATTAAATAAATTTCAGGAATTAAATAAAAATATTTTTCCCATTTAGTTTTCATAGCTAAGATGCAAGGAGATAAAGATTCATTATTAATATGTTCATTTAAAACTAATACTATATTAGAAAAATTTTCTAAAACTAATTGAGCAGTGGGATAATAAACACCGAAAAGTTGTTCGGTTGCATCATTAAATACTTTTAAAATTTCACAAATACTACTACCATTGTTGTGAAAATAAATATATATTAGTATTAGTGTTTTGTGCAAAAAATGAACATAATAATTCTTTATATTGAAATGAATCTTGTAATAATTGGTATGTTGAATTCCAACATGTTGGTACATCACGTGGAAATTTTTTAGGTCTCATTCCATTAATTTTACAAAACCTACCCCATTGTTTCATTATAGATGGATGAGACCATAAATAAGAAATTGGAATTCTAATTGGTTTAATATAACTTTCTAAAATTTTTAAACCATCTTGAACACATAAATTTAAAACATGGCAAACACAATGAATATGAAAAAATAAACCTCTAATAATAGGTTGACAAACAAATTTTAGATCATCTATACAAGCGGTATTAGAACTAGCATTATCTAATGATATTGAAAATATTTTATGAGTTAAACCATATTCTTCTAAAATTAAACATAATAATTGTGCGATATTATGAGCATTATGTGATTCATCAAAAACTCTATAAGCTAATAATCTTTTTTGGAGGTTCCAAGAGTTATCGATCCAATGGCAAGTCACACCCATATACGAATGTGTTTGCCAATGATCACTCCAAATATCGGAACATAAAGAAACTTTATTATCTAATTTACTAAATTCATCAATTAAATTCTTTTTTCCTTGTTTTACTAATTTTTTAATTGTACGAGTAAGTGTAGTCCTAGGAACACATTTAGCACATGGATTAAGAGATTCTTTACAAAAATCTTCAAATGTGCATTTAGATCCAAAACTAAAAGAAAGATGTTCTACGGAAACAAATTTAGCTAATGATTCTCTTAATTTATTATCTGAATATAAAAATAAACCGAAATCGGTACTACCGCTAGTTGAAGAAAATCTTGATAATTGTGTTTGAGAACGGTCGAGTCCATATTCCGTCGGGTGCTTCGTTTCTACATGTCGTTTCAACGACCCATAGCCGCCGCCGGCTTGGAATTTGTAGGAAGCATTGCAGTGCTTACATTTTGCACGCATTTCTCCCGACGGAAGAGTGACCTTCTCAAAATGTTTAGTAAAAATAGAAGACTTTAGAGGAGGAAGTTCCCGAACCTTAGAAGTAATTGCATCGGTACTTCCTTGTGTTTCGGGTGTCGGATTCGGAAGATGCTCGATCTCATCATCGGTGGATTGAATGTTGGGGTCCTCCTCCCGCGGATTCATTATTTGCTTTCCCTTCCGAGCTCGAGATGATGCACCTCCGCGGCCTCCTTCCATTGTAATTGAAAATTGAAAACGAAAGCGTGTAGAGATTAGAGAATACGAAAATGAGATTAAGAGTAGAGAAGATGTGTGTGAAAAATGATGAAATAAGCTCTCTATTTATAGAGTTTTGATAGTAACGGACACTAAATCATAGCCATTGATCAAAAAACGGTCAAATGATCCTAACTGTTGAAAAAAAATACCTAAAAAACCATCCCGACGGCTATGAACCGCCGGTTAACCGGCGGTTCAAGCCGTTTAAAAAAAAAAAAAAAAATTTGCGGCTGAACCGCCGGTTCAACCCGCCGCTTAACCGGCGGTTCGCCGGTTTTACAAACTTGCCGGGCCGGTTCCGGTTCGACCCGACGAACCGGGTCAACGGGCAACCGGCCCGTTGACCCGATTACGGGCCCGGGCCGGGTCCGGGCCAGACACGGCCCGGGGTCGGGTCTAGCTGTTGGTCAATGTCCTGACTGGTGCTGACTATGTGTGCTAAAAATCCCGTACATCCTGAATCCATTAATCTCTGTGCCTTCATAGCTGAGAGAAATTTCTTGGGCTTTCTCTTTGGTTCTCCGACGAACTCAAACTGTGCTTCTGCTTCAGGTTGGAATATAACTTTATGCTTACGACACTCGATGGAGGCACCGTATCTGATCAAGAAGTCCATTCCAAGGATGACATCGTAGTCAGTCATATTTAGCACTATCAGATCACAAAAGAGCTCTCTGTTTGCTATAATGACTGGCACTGCTCTGAGCCAGTGCGTGGATGCCATAATTTCTCCTGAAGGTAAGGTCGTCAGAAACTGACTACTGAGTACCTCTGGAGGTCTCACTAATTTCTTTGCAAATGCCTTGGATATATAAGAATGGGTTGCCCCAGTATCGAATAAGACAGTTGTACTTTGCTGTAAAATACTAATCGACTGTAATAACCGCCGAGGCATTTGCTACGCCCTCTCCGTCGTGAATAGATTCTCGCATTGGTCGTAGCTGGAGGGGCTTCTAATCTGGCTGATATGTGGACCATCTAAAGCGGCTGCATCTGATGTAGCCGGGCGACTCCATACTGAATCGGCCGTGGCCGAGGAAAATCGGTCTTGTTTGGACACCGCTTGGCCATGCCCTTCCCGTTCGCATTCAAAGCATCCTCGTGTGCCCTTACGACAAACTCCGGGGATGGAATTTCCACAAGTAGCACACTTTGGATAACTTGGTCCCCCCTTTGGGTAACCCCTGGTTTGCGCTTGTTGCCGGAGTTCCCTTTCCAGTTAGAGCCGTGGCCCTGTTGTTTCTAAGTGCCTGAGCCTCCTTGACCTTTAGCTTCTGAGAGGACTTGCTTCTGCTGCTTGATGCTATTCTGGTAATGCTCAGTGATTAGAGCACTGCTCACTAATTCTTCTGTGGTTTGTGGCCTATGAACGCCACCAGCCACGTTCATTGCTATTTCCGGCCTCAGCATCTTGAGCATCAACCGGATTCGTTCCCTTTCTGTGCTGACTAATTCAGGGCATAGACGAGCCAACCTGTTGAATTTCTTCACGGCTTCCTCAACTGATAGGTTGCCCTGACGAAACTCAGTGAACTCGTCGTAGTGACGGTTGGTGACCCGCACGTGAAAGAACTCCTCAAAGAATTCCTTCTCAAAGTCAGCCCATGTCATCTGGTTCACTGGGCGCTTCGCTCTGATTCTCTCCCACCACATACGTGCATCTCCTGTCAGACAGAAGGAGGCGCACTTCACCTTCTCATGTTCTGGCCAGTCCAGAAGCTCCATCGTACTTTCCAGTGTTTTGAACCATGCCTGAGCATCCCATGGTTCATTGCTGCTTGAGAAATTCTCTGGCTTGACTCTCTGCCACTGGATCAGATAGGCTTCTCTCTGCGTTCTTGCTGCTGGGGCTACTGGTGCCGTAGGCTAGACTGGTGGAACCTCTAAGACCACTGGTGTCGCAAAGTTAGGCTCCGGGGTGACAGTGGGAGTGTTCTGCTGACTAGCCTTTAAGGTGGCTATTTCCTGTTGCTGTTCAGCTAGCTGCTGCTATAACTGAGCCACTAGTGCTGTAAGGTCTGGGGGAGGCACTGAACTACCTGCCTCATGCTGGGGCTCAGTGGCTGGTGCCCTTCTAGCTGGGCGTCCTCGTGCCATTTCTAAAGACATAGAGGATAGGACATGCATAACTAATACAATCATAATTGTATAACTATTGCTATCATGTTATATACTATCACATACTAACATACATCAGTTATCTATAAACATGAGCTATAACAAGAAAGCAAGAAACATAAATAAAGTAGAGGTATTCTTACTTGGAAGCTGCAGGTACAATACTGATGTGTGTGTAGGAAGTATGGAAACTGCTCTGATACCACTCTGTAACGACCCGCCTTCTACTGACTAGGCTGTAAGGCCGATCGCTACATTATGCTGTGCTAAATTACTATTTCGGAAAATCTGGATTGATTAAAATTTTACTAAATTGATTACTGTAAAATTTCAACTTAATATTCTAGGTGTACCAAGGAGTTGTACACATGCTAGGGAAGATAATCTATGCCTCTCGGATGTCCTGCTAGCTGAAATAAGGCATTTCAATCGATCCATGAATCGATTGGGCTGTCGGATCGATCCAGTGATCGATCCAGCTTGATACTGGCATGGAGAGAAACCCTGGATCGGTCGGCTGACCGATCCACAAGCTTCATCGCTTCTGTATGCGGCTGGATCGGTCTACCGACCGATCCAGGAGTACACTGATCGGTCGGCTGACCGATTAGTGAGCTTCTGTACCCACTGTTCGCATCTGGATCGGTCGGCTGACCGATCCATAAACTCTCTGTTCGCGACTGGATCGGTCAGCCGACCGATCCAGTGGCACAGCCTAACCCTGATCGATCTGTAGATCGGTCTGGGTTTCTGATTTCGCACTGAAACTCTGATTTCAGCACTAGTACGTGCCAAAATCTCATATAAGAGTTCTAAAATCAATTGAAATAAGTTATAACATCTATTAACTAGCATTCAAACATAATTACTAACAACTTAAACAAATCTTCCATGGTTTAAACATTCTAAGGTCTAAAAGTGCATAAAGGTACTCGAGAAAAGAAACTAAGTTCTTAATTTGCTAAACTCCCTAAGGATCTTCATTCCAGGTTCCTGACACACACACCATCACTGCATTGACCTTCAGCTTCCTCTGCTAATCCATTTTCCCTTTACCTTTATCTGCAGTATAAGGAAAAAGTATCTGTAAGCTTTAAGCTTAGAAAGAAACCATCTACCTCACAAAAACATGCAACGATGCAATCATGTTTTTAAAGAATGCTATTTAAAAACATGCACTGGATTTGTTAAAGCATGACATACTGAAGTTACATGGCATAAACACTGAAGCATGGCATGCATAATAAAATCTAAGCATGGAGCTATCTCATGGTATCAACTAGGAGAACTAAACTGAAACTGAAACTAAAACTAAGCTAAAACTGAGTTTAAAATATATTCACATAACTAGGTTACGAATTTGAAAGTTATTATCATAATAAGTGAAAATAGAAATCATGCTGCTGTTTGGGCCCGGCAACTGTACTTGCTGTGCGCGTATCCCTAGCTAGACCCGAGTTTGCAAGTCCCGCATTTAGTAGGGTTTACTAGGTTATCTAAACCTAGGGACGACTGTGGGAGCCTAACCCAATGGATATCTAATCCTGTACAGTGCCACTAAAAATAAAATACTGAATATAGCTAGTAATTGTCTATTTTTCTGTTTCTAGGTTATCTTAACCTAGAGCTAGGTTATCTAAACCTAGAGGCGACTGTGGGAGCCCACCCATTGGACCGTAGTCCCATGTAAGCTGAAACTAGACTAATATACTGATTTAAATGCTACTAATGCATTTAACTGAGCTGTTAAAAATATCTGAGGTGATATTTAGCTACACTAATCATTTTGTCGAACACTTGGTGTGCTCCAACTCTCCCCTCTAATAGGGAGACCACCTCTAGGAACCCAACAACGTCTAGAGCCTCCAACTGAAGGAGAACAACGTGTCTGGCCCATCTAGAGGTGCTCAACTAGATCCCTAATCTGCGAGGAGGGTTTAAACACACCCTAGGTGCCGAAAAATCTGCATATAGCTAAACTAAAGGCATGCAATCAAACGAAAGCTACTTATACTGCAGGTGAGGGGTTTCTTATCTCGTGCGCTAGTTTTTTTACGAATCTAGTCGCTAGTTTTCCGGTGGGGATGATCTTCTCGACGATCCTCTCGCGTCTACGTGTTCTTCTCACAGAGGGGAACGTCCTCGTGTCGGCGTCGTCGCCGGAAAGTGCTCCTAGAGCCCTTAGGGAAGGAACCCTAGGTTTGCTTGGCTTGGGCGCCGAGAGGTGAGGAAGGGAGAGGGTCGGCGGGTGAGGGTTTGAGAGGAGGAAAAGTCACGATCAAAAATATAATCTCCTCACTTAATAATTTTCCTATTTATATTTAGGAATTAGTTCGCCCAACTTCAATATAAATTTAATTGAATCCCTTTCCTTTCAGCACGGCCTTGCTGGGTTTATCTGGTTACTAAGGCTAACTAAAAGTTATCGGATCCGAGAGGTCCCGGGTTCGATTCCCGCCTAAGCTATTTTGCGGTTCTAATTATTTTTGCTACTTCCGCTATTCTAAAAATTCCGAAAAAATATCTAAAAATTCCAGAAAAATCATAGAATATTTCTAAAATAGTTTTGAGAATTTTAGGGCATTACAGGAGTACACCTATCCTCCTACCCCAAACAGAGTGGGGGAGCATAATGCTCTCATCTCCCTGAGATAGTCTAGAGGAGGGATCCCTGTCGTGCTACCACCCTGCATCACGCTACCCATGAGTGGACCAGCGGAGCACTGGCAGAGCAACTGCACACACCCTGCTTGATGTACCACTAACCCCATGAGTGGTTGTGTGTGCAGATCATGTAACTGGCGATGTGCTTAATAATAATGGAGCTGACAATCGCACAGCATGTAATCATGCAAGATGGTGCATGACACTAAGCATGATAATCCTAACCATAATCACCTCCACATAATATGTACCAAACAGGAAAATAAATCATACCACGACTTAGGTATCACAAATCTAAGTACACATGCCAGATAATAAAATCCAAAAAAAAACTAGTCCTATACTCGGTGAAGCCTAGTATGTCACTTCCTCTAGGAACTAAGGTACACATGGCAATAATCAAGAGATATAAACATGGATACATAACAGGCAACAAATAGAATATACTATAGGTATCAAATAGTGATATACCAAGGGAAAATCTAAGCATGATCATTGCTACTAGCTATAAATTACTATGCATATCAAAGTGACAATATCATAAAAGATAAGTCAAGAAATACCCGCCTCAAAACGAAGATCGTATCAGATAGATCCCACGTCGAGACGCTCATCTTGAATCAAAGTCCTGCAAATCATATAATATAATTTAGCTAATCACATAAGCAACAACTAGCTAAACCCAAAGATCCAAACCTAAAGATAAAACCCTAATCATAACGATCAGTAATTATCCTAAATAAATGATTAACTTCAATTACACTCATCTATGAATACTCTAATCTTTTCAATTATAATCTAATCCTTTTCATCCACCTAAATAGATTAGGTTTTATCACATCATCCAACAAATCTAATTAATATAAAATAATTCCTTAATTCTCTCTAATTAATCACTAATCAAATCCCATCATAATTCTAATTCATTCCTACACACCACAATATCAATCCAATGAATTCGGTTAATGATCATGTAGTCATCTACAACAAACCACTCAACTAATCAACCACACTGTAACAACTTACAACTCCAAGATTATCAACTGAGTATGACTTAATCAACTCAAATTCTCATTCTAGACACATATCTCCTCATCAACAACTAGTTAATCAATCCGACACAAAAATGAATTTAATTCTAAACTTACCCAAATCAGTAATTCAACAATCAATTCAATAAACTTCCAATTCTAACCACAACTTACCCAAATTGGATTCGCTCCTCAGAAGACTACTGCCCGAAGAGGTTCACTTTCGGAACAGGATGGCTGGAACTGTGGTTCTCCAGCGAACAGTACTAGCTAATGCTACAAAGACCAACCAAGCATCAAATCTCCTCATCTCAATACAAAGAATATAAAATTGATCTCTGTAAATCGAATATTAAGCATACCTTACCTTAATCCGAATCCACAGATTCTTCTCGATGAAAATCTAATTGTTGCTATGGTGAAGAGTCGTGGCAGAGGAGAATGGTGACCCTGCTTGGTTAGGCTCGGAACCATTAGAAGGTTGGGAGCTAGGGTACAGCTAGGTGGTTGAAGGAAGAGAACTCTGGTACGAGGGGAAAGGAGCGGTGACAATGGCAATCTAGGGCACAAATCGGCGATGTAAGGCGAGGAGAAAGGGATCAGTGGTGGTGGAGAACTAGGGCACCGACGTCTCAGGTTCAGCCGCTGGCTTTCGGCGATCGACCTCATAGCTGTCAGCGTCGAAGCTCTATGGTCGGCGACGACATGAGGAGGAAAAGGGAAGGCCGGTGGTGGTGTCCGGTGTCGCGAGAGAGAAGACTAGGCAAGGTAAGATGAAGAGCTTGGCAGCGGTGGCTCGGGAGGGAAGAGGAGATCGGTCGCGATGAGAGAAGAAGGAATAGTAGGGTTCAGCGCCGCGAGTGGGGAGGAGGAGAGGGATCGGCTCGAGAGAAAAAATAAGGAAAAAGAAAGAAAATAAGAAAAATAAAGAAAATATTATAACCTTAGGTATTTTAATTAAACACTAGGTTAAATTTCTCAATCAACTCCCACTTTTGGGTATTCCAAACAGGCTTATCCCAAGCCCAATAATTCATCCCCTTAAACTTGTCATACGAACTCTGAAAAATTCTCAGAAAATTCCTAAAATTTCTAAAAAAAATTCCCTTATGGTTATTTTCCTATTAAACCTTATTATTAAATCTTTATTTGGGGTACCATAATTTATATTATCCCCCACTAATAAAAATTTGGTCCCCAAATTTCCTACTCAACTCAGAGAATCCTCATCCAAAGTTAACAACCAATTAACACACTCATATATTAGTCCATCATATTATCATCATCAAATCCTTAAACATAAGAGATGATTCTATGGGTTATGAGCTCACCCTGCTTCCGCTACATCCAAACTGCTATCTAGCCAACTGTGGATAAATCAACTACCTCTAAAATCCATAATCCACTACCAACAAATCCTCCCACATTTGTATAGGACACTCAAACTATCCATCCGTTTGAGGGTGAAAATCTACACTAAAGCGAAGCTCTGAACTCAAAGTCTATTGTAACCTTAGTCGGAACCATGATGTGAAATCGTTGATCTCCAACCGATACAATATTCAGAGATATACCCTAATGTCGGATAATCTCTCTACAGTATAATTCTGCTACTCAATCCAAAGAATTCATCCTTCGAATCGATAGCTAAAGAGTAAATTCGTCAACTAAACAATGATTACCCAAAGCATCATATCCTCTCCATGTCCTGGGTAATCCCACCACAAAATCCATAGTGATGTGCTCCCATTTCCACTCTGGAATCAGAATCCTCTGATGCTCAGCCTTCACCTGCTGACAGACTAGACATCTAGCTACAAATTTTGTGATGTCTTTCTTCATGTCGTTGCACCAATAGGAACACCTCAAATCTCGATACTTGTGGGTTCCAACTGGGTGGATAGTAAATCGAGAGCAATGAGCCTCCTGAAGTAACTCCTCCATGACCGGGTGAGATTGAGGCACACATAATTTGCCTCGGAAATAAATAATACCCTTGTCATATCAGGTGCACTTGGTCTGCTGCCCGGAAGTTATCTATTTACCAATGAACTGTAAGTGCTTATCACCGGCCTGGACCTCTCGGATCCTCATCCTGATCGACAACTAAGCAACCATGATAACAAGAATACCCTGCTCTGTCTGTCCCTGCTCCTCAAGGCCCAATTCGGAGAAACCCTAAATCAAGTCTGTGCCTAAAACTCAGTGGCGAGCTAAAGCCCCTCTGAACTTCCGGTTAAGCGCATCGGCAACCATATTAGCTTTCCATTGGTGATAGCTAATGGTACAATCATAATCCGTCAGGAACTCCATCCATCTCCTCTGTTGAAGATTATGTTCCTTCTGGGAGAAAAGATATTTGAGCCTCTTTTGATCCGTAAGATTCCCAAATGTAATACCCTACAGATAATGCCGCCAAATCTTCCAAGAAAAGATTATGGCTGTTAACCCTAGATTATATACAGGGTAGTTCTTCTCTTGCTTCTTCAACTGACGAGAATCATAGGAGACTACCTTGCCATGTTGCATCAAAACATAGCCCAAACCCTGTAGAGAAGCGTCAGTATAGAGTACGAACTCGTCCTCTCTAGAGGCAAAACTAGAACTGGTGCCGACACTGATCTCCGATTCAGTTCCTGGAAGCTAGTCTCGCTGGCTTTTGGCCACGTGAACTTCACACCCTTCCTGGTCAGGCGTGTGAGTGGCATAGCAATGTGAGCAAACCCCTCAATGAACCTCCGGTAATAACTAGCTCGACAAAGAAAGTTGTGAGTCTCCTGTATAGACTACGATAACTCCCAACTGGTAACAACCTCTATCTCCTGTGGGTCCACGGTATACTCCTACTGGTGACCATGTGTCTCAATCATCTCACAGAAGACAATCAAAATACGCACTACTGAATTTCACCTATAAATGTTCCCCTCGAAACATCCTTAGAACTATGCGAAGATGGTGTACGTGATACACCTCAGATCGGGAATAGATCACCACGTCATCAATAAAGATAACGGATACTGATCCAATATCCTAGGGATACCCAAATCATCAATTCCATGATAACATCTAGGGCACTATAAGTCTAAATGATAAAACAAAGAACTTACAATGTCCGTACATCAGACATCCTCGACCATAAGATCCTCGACAATAAACACCAAGGAATAGATCATCAAATGTGAGAGCAATGCTCCGTCATAAGAAAAACAACACATGTGGGAGCAACGCTCTACCATAAGCAATACTTAATATGTGGGAGCAACTCTCCACCAAAAATGATCCATAATATGTGGGAGCAATGCTCCACCCCAATAATCTATAATATTTGGGAGCTACGCCCCACCACAAACAATCCATAAGGGATCAAGACATCTAACTATCTAGCTAGAGAATACATGAGATCGCTCTACCATAAGTCAATGTGGGCAGCCAAGGGTATAACAACCTAGTAAACATATCAAATCCATTATCAACTCTCTCAATATCATAGTGGGCCACTCACTAGTAGGAGAATTAGTTGACAAGGTATACAACCAAAGACATAATGGTAGGCACTCAACATAGGTAGAATCATCATGATACTACCAATAATACACTCGACTCACGTGCACACACAATACGCACGTGAGCACACACAATATAGGTATGATCAGCATGATATCTCCAACAATACATACCGAACACATGTGCATATATCAGCGTGGGTATAATCGACAATACTCATTACAAGAAAATTGAGATTTTACAACACTTAAAAGACAACGCTTTTTAAAAAAAGCGTTGGCTTTTTCTTTTTAACAACGCTTTTAGTGAAAAATGTTGTCTATTTCTTTATTTTCTTACTAATAGACAACGTTTTTTAAAAATTGTTGTCTATTAGTGATTTTTATGGGTCAAACACAACGCTTTTTAAAAAGCGTTGTCTATTGTCAAGCCCTCATCTAAATCTAGGATGATCTGAGCCGTTGATTGCAACTAAGGAGTAGAAAAGACCTAGGTTTCACTTTGGCACCCACCTTTCTCCCGAATCTCTCCTACCAACTCACCAACTCACGCATAGTTTTCTCCTCCCTCTCCCCTCTACGCGAATCTCTCCTTCGAACTCCTCTCCGTCCAACCTCTCTTCCACAAACCCCTCTCCATGAATCTCTCCTCCGAACACCTTCAAACAGTGAGCTTTTTTAGCACCAGTCGCGCCTTGCCTTGAAAGCCTTCACTACCGCTCGAAGCGAGCAGTAGTACGATGTCGATCTCAACCTCTACACGTCTCCTCCTTGTCCAGGTGCGGATCGCGGTAGGAGATCGATACCTTGGTTGCTGATCTAATGGAGGAGGGATGACTCTCCACAGAGATCTCCAAGGGGGTTCCCTAATGGCCAATTGATGGAGAGGAGGAGAGCTAATTGGCGAGCCGATCAACGGTGGTGCAGAAGGTCAAGATTGGATTTTACTTCGCCGCGTGGTGAGCGCTGAACGTGGTGTTCAACATCTACAACAAGAAGGTTCTTAACGCCTTCCCCTACCCTTGGCTGACCTCCACACTCCCCCTTGCTGCTGGATAGCTCCCTCATGTTTTAGTTCAAGTTTGATTTAACCTCTTCAAAGAACATGTTGAAATGACAAAAAAGATTTGTGGCAATGCAAATGTCCGTTACGCATGGCTTGCTTCCTCCAAGGATGCGGTGGATGAGATGATGTCTCATGGGGTTCTGAAGCAACCTGTGCAGAAATGACTTTATAGAAATAGACTTCATCTTGCCCTTACAAATTGCTCTGATATCTGGTAATGCTTCAAATACGACTACATTCTTCATGTTTTTTTATCTTGAGGATTAACACTAATTTCTCTTTGTAAAAGCTGCCAACCATTTCTTAGTGTATCACCAAGGGCTTCCTCTATTTAGATTTTTTCTTTAATAATAGCCCATTGTGAACAATAGCTCACAAAATCAATTTCTTCAAATGCTTATTCCTCAGCATTGCGTAAGCTTTGTGAAGATGCTTCGGCAGTTATGCAGGATCTATAAAATCTTGAAGTTTTGATCTGGATAGGCGAGGTAACAAAATACTATAGATGTAGTTGTAATACATGCAATTTAAGGTGCAACAAGAAACTGCATGATCTATAGCTTGAAATTTTTGTCTGATGTTGATAACCGTCTGCAGCCAAAAATGTATTCATGCCACTATACAGTGTTTTGATAATAAGCAATGAGGATTACCATCCTTGTTCAGAAATGATTGTAAGTTGTAACTGAATTAACATCTGCTATTGCTAGTTTAGCCCATGTTGCCAAGAAACTTCCAATGTATCTCTAGTATTCACTGTTTTACAGTATGTAATCTGTTTGAATAGTTTTTTCCACCATTAAGTTTAAGTTCTTTATCAGTATTTGATTGTAGATGTTGAATGACCATCTTGTTCTCTGCTGTGAAAGATTTATTGCTGTTAATTTTATAGCAGTACCATATACTTGGGTTATGCATGATCTAAATGTATCTATGTTATATTCCTTTCACATGAAAATTGGCTAAGTGCCAATGTAAGAATGTGCTATACAGACAGATCCTATTTTTTCCCCCTCCTCTAAATGAGTATGAAATGATGAGATGCTATGCTTTTACTGTAATTTCCTATTAGTCTTAAATCTTTCAAGACACAAAAGCTACACTTTTACTGATCTTCACATAGATTAGAATATTTCAAAGAATCAAAATCGAACTTGATAGCAGGAAACAATTTATTTTGTCAATCCCCAAAACTTGATAGTAGGAAACAATTTATTTTGTCAATTGTGGCATTATAGCTTGATAAAGTTTGTTGGTATCTTCTAGATAGATAGAACCGATTACCCAAAAAGTGAAATTGTGGTTTTCTGTCTTCTAATCCTGTTGTTATAGGGAAACTGCATGAAAAAATAGATTTCACCGATTACCCAAAAAAGTACTTATATCTTCTAGATAGATAGAACCATTGACAAATTGTAGGCCTGTAAAAATGTTGAAATATCACTTTGATGAAACCATCCTCCTAAAGCCGTTATGAATATTTCAGAAGGGGGAGACCATCTGTCTTGTAAGCTATATGATCATCCAATGCTTATAAGTCCAAGATTATAAGGCATGTAAACAATCAAGAGTGTTTATCTAAAATATTGGAAGATGTTTGGAAGCTTTCTATTTTTTAAATTTTTATGTATTTGGGCAATCTTGGTGTTTTCTTCAGAAATTGATATTGATTGGTTATTTGTTTTGTGTAACTTATTTTCATATCTAGGACTTGGAGAAATGGAATCTTTCATATGAAGAGAAAGAGGAAATTGTTAGTGCAATAATTCTTACACTCAATACAATTGTTAACAAGAAGAGTTCACTGTCTAGATTACTTTCTTCTAGCTACAAAGTCATTGAGCAACTTGTATGTTATTTAGCTTGCATTTTTAAATTGTAAAGAAAGTGAATCTTATGCTTTTTAGAATTCTAGTTCATCCGACAACATTTTTAAATTACAGGTACCTCTCAATGATTATGTAGGATGTTTAGTAGAAGATCGATGTTGAGGAATTGTTATACATGATCACATGGATAATTACACACTTTATGATATCTATATTATATATAATATTGTCAATATTGGTTACATTGCTGTGACATCCATCGTTTATATATTGTTTATACTTTATAAACGCTGCACAGGAAATTTTGTTTTTATTTTTGTTGATCGTTGACTAAATTTTCCTAATTTTCCTTAGCGTACGAAAATTTCTTTTGCATAATACTGATGGTATTATTTTCTGTGACAAATACACAGTGGTAGGTGTTTTGTCCCAGTCTCAGGCCGTCAATCCATTTTGATCAATATATCTAGTAGAAGTAAGCATACAGATCATTGTCTTCGAGGTCGACTAGCTATTTTGTGCTTTTTTTTGTTTTAAATTTGAATGTCACTAACTACTTTGAAACAGAAATATTTAGTCTTTGTGTATAGTTGAATTCTCCTGTAAATACTAATACTTTGTAGTTGAATTCTATTGTTTGGTACGAGTTTGAAATCATTAACTGAGCTAATTAATGCTATTTTATATGTCAAATTCGAATCTGGATATGATAAAAGAAAATTAATAGTTTTGTAAATATAAAAAAATGATTTTGTAAATAATTTTTAAATTTTTTTTTAAAAAAGACAACGCTTTTAAAGCGTTGCACAAGTGTTGTCTTTGCCAAAAACAACAACACTTTTAAAGCGTTGCAATAATGATGTTTTTGCAAAAAAATACACAACGCTTTTAAAGCGTTGTAAAAGCGTTGTCTTTGCTACAAACGACAACGCTTTAAAAGCGTTGTCGTTGAGCAGACTTTTAACAACATTGCCTTTAACATAGCTTTTTCAGGCACAAAGATAACGCTTTAAAAGCGTTGTCTATTAGCTTTTTTCTTGTAGTGACTCCTCCAATAATACTCACCTAACATATGTACATATACGCCAAGAGTATAATCAACATAATACTTCCAATAAACATAATAGACATGAGTGCACACCTAGAACTGATATAATCAACAAGATACCTCGAATAATACACCAAATCACATGTACACATACCACGACATAGATTTAATCGACAAGATACTCCCAATAAAACACCCAAACACATGTGCACATACCCCAACACAGGTTCAATCGATAAGATAGCTCCAATAAAACAATCAGACACGTATACCTAACCACATAGGTATAATCCTCAAGAAACCTACAACAATCATAACTGGGCATGTATACAAACACTACCTGCAAATGGACAGTCTATCCTAGGACTCCTACAATATATACCAATCAACCAGACAAACCCCTATGCTATCTACTCTCATGGGTTAGTGGTTTACCTCAAAAATCAAGCATAAGTATCAAGCAGGAAAAATAATAATCATAGATAATCCAAGATATGGAAACCTAATCATCCAGTGATAACCATGCTATAAGTTCAAATGAATAAATAGAGGCCAAGAAAGAGATACTCACCATGGTTCAACATTGCACGTCTATGTCGTACCACACAGAGACTATATCTAATGGTTCACTTAACCTCCAGACTAAGACTCCACCTATCAAGAGTGTATTTCTAGAACTCTCATAGTCGTGACTATAAATATCCTCCGTCAAATGCCGACAATGTTGGGATTTTCGAGGCGCAAAAACCGCTTTTTGCGTTGCGGAAACCTCGAAATCCCATGCCACCAGATCCGTGCGAAGAAAATAATTTCAAAAACTTTACGTGTACGAGTTTCTAAACCTAGATCTACTCTAGATCTAGATGGTAGAGAGATTACCCTTGATGCGAAGCCCTTCGCTTATCCCGCTCGTCCAAGTTTGCCGGATCTCGAGAGTGTTCAAGTGGACACTCCTCTATACATATCCACATGAACAATTAGGTGGAGAAAAACCAAACAAAAGGTGTGCTAGTACCTTTGAAGGTTCGGCCAAGGTGGAAGAGAGGGAGAAGAAGATGAGAGGAGGAAGAAGAAGGAGGTTACAAAACCAAAATAAAACTCACACAAGAGTGTTAAAGTGGCCGGCCACTTCAAGGAAGGCTTTTAAACCTCCATGGGATATCAAGAGTCACAACTCTTGATCTCCCTCATGAGGTGGCACACACATGTGCTAGCCTTGATGATGTGGCACATCATAATTAGCCCACTCAATGCCAACTCACAAATGAAGTGGCAATGGTCAAGTCAAACTTGACCTTTCATCTTCCTCTCAAGTCAAGTCAAACTTGACCACTTCTCTCCCATGGTTGATAAAATATAACCATTGGTTCAATTCAATTTTAA
Source organism: Zingiber officinale (assembly GCF_018446385.1). NCBI lineage: Eukaryota > Viridiplantae > Streptophyta > Magnoliopsida > Zingiberales > Zingiberaceae > Zingiber > Zingiber officinale. The sequence continues at coordinate 69,018,081 of NC_056007.1, read as the reverse complement.
TTTAACGAATCTCTATTCATTGAATTAAATTGGCTCAATGAGTCTAAGTCCAAATTACACTCATTTAACACATGAACCAAATTGAGTCCAACTCAATTAGTTTACTTTGGATTACTCTTAATCCAATTTGGTTCATCACATGAACCTAATCCTCTTGGTTCATCAAATGAACCTAATCTCCATCTAATTGCCCTTTGTGTGTGACCCTATAGGTTCTTATAACGTTGGCAATGCTCCTAAACACATTTAGAAGCATAAGTAATGAGCGGTATCTAGCAACACATCATTACTACCCAAGTTACAAGAATGTTGAGATCCAACATCACCTTGTGACTACTAATTGTGACTCTTCACGGTATGTGACAATGTCCTTCTATCCTAGACATCTAGATTGATCAATGTGAGGCATAGACCGTGTCATCCTCTTATCAATCTAAATCTTGAACTCCAAGTAGTCTCACTCAAACAAATGAGCTCAACATCTCATATTGACTCATTTGGGCATAGCCATGCACTTAGTGGTTTTACTCTATCAAGAATAACGATGTCACTCCCATTATATAGGAGGGATAGATCCCATCTACATCACTCACATCCCTCCGCATAATTTATTACATACCCAGTAATCACCTTTATAGTCCACCCAGTTACGGGTGACGTTTGACGAAACCAAAGTATGCAACTCTTTATGTAGGGAACCATGGTGACTTCAGGTCCAAGGATTAATAGTCATACTAATAGCCACATGAGAAAGTATATGACACTCATATAACGATCCATGATACTTTCTCATGGCGGGTTATTCAGTATACATTCTCCAATGCATACCCATGTGTCAACTTGATATCTCTATATCCATGACTTGTGAGATCAAGTCATCGAGTTGACCTACATGCTAGTCTCGTCGCATTAACATTGTCCCTGAATGTTAATACTTGACTAGGAATGATTAAGAGTAGTGTTCCCTATATCATCTCACTATCGATTCAACCAATCGATTGATATAGGTAAGAACGTTCTACTCAAGGACGCTATTATACTTAGTTATTTGGCACCAATACAAGTAAGTATAATAACCATAAACAAATGCCTTTATATACATAAGAAATATGATACAATGAGTCCATACAACAATCATCAAATGATTGGATCTAGGGCTCTAACTAAAAATCTCCCACTAGCACTAGTGTCAATCAGTGTAGGCTCTAAGGCCTAATGACCTAGTGTGACCATTATGCTTTCTCTGTGCCAAAGCCTTAGTCCAGGGATTTGCGATGTTAGCCTCTGTGGGTACTCTGTAAATCTTCACATCTCCTCTATCGATAATCTCTCGAATGAGATAGAAGCGCTGTAGTATGTGTTTGGTCCGCTGGTGTGAGCGAGGTTCCTTAGCCTGCGCAATTGCTCCATTGTTGTCACAATAGAGCTCTACAGGATCAGCTATGCTAGGAACCACCCCAAGCTCAGTAATGAACTTGCGGATCTAAACTGCCTCCTTTACTGCTTCTGATGCAGCAATATACTCGGCCTCTATTGTAGAATCAGCAACTGTGTCCTGCTTCGAACTCTTCCAGCTCACAGCACCACCATTTATGCAAAACATGAACCCTGACTGCGATCGATAGTCATCCTGATCAGTTTGGAAGCTAGCATCACTGTAACCCTTTACAGCTAGCTCGTCATCACCTCCATATATCAAGAAATATTCTTTAGTCCTTCTCAAGTACTTAAGAATATTCTTGACTGCTATCCAGTGACTTTCACCTGGATCTGACTGGTATCTGCTCATCATGCTCAAAGAATACGAGACATCAGGATGAGTACATAGCATGGCGTACATGATAGATCCTATGGCTGAGGCATAAGGGATCATATCCATGCGGTCTCTCTCCTCTCTAGAAGAGGGACTTTGAATCTTCGAAAGACTCACACAATGTGACATCAGCAGAAATCCCTTCTTGGAGTTCTGCATAGCAAACCGTAGTAATACCTTGTCAATATATGTGCTCTGACTTAGGCCAAGCAATCTCTTAGATCTATCTCTATAGATCTGTATGCCTAGAATACGGGTTGCTTCACCTAAGTCCTTCATTGAGAAATAATTCCCCAGCCAAGTCTTTACAGACTATAGCAAAGGGATGTCATTCCCAATGAGTAGTATGTCATCCACATACAATACTAGGAAGACAACTGTGTTCCCTACAACCTTCTTGTAGACACAAGGTTCATCTTCATTCTTGATGAAACCAAACTGTTTGATTGCATCATCGAATCGAAGATTCTAGCTCCGAGAAGCTTGCTTTAGTCCATAAATGGACCTATGCAGCTTGCATACTCTGCCAGTATGCTGTGGATCTACAAAACCCTTAGGTTGTGTCATGCACACATCCTCGAGCAGGTTTCCATTCAGAAATGCGGTTTTGACATCCATCTTCCAGATCTCATAATCGTGGTATGCTGCAATAGCAAGTATGATCCGAATGGACTTAAACATCGCTACTGGAGAAAAGGTTTCATCATAGTCAATACCATGAATTTGCTTGAAACCTTTAGCTACCAAGTGACCCTTATAAATAAGTCCATCCATGTCAGTCTTTCTTTTAAAGACCCACTTACACCCAATGGGTTTTATCCCTTCAGGTGGATCAACCAAAGTCCATACTTGGTTGGTGTACATGGATTCCATTTCAGATCTCATGGCCTCTAGCCATTTCTCAGAATCTGGTCTCATCACAGCTTCCTGATAAGAGGTAGGCTCATTCTCAATGAGCATAGCGTCATCATGGTCAGACAAGAGAAATGAGTATCTCTCAGGCTGATGACGTAGCCTATCAGACCTGCGAAGAGGTAGGTCTACTTGAACTGGTTGTTGTTCCTCAACTCCTTGTGGAACAATCTCATCATCCACAACACTTTGTGGTTCCAGTTCAACTTCCATCAAGGCTTCAGTGCCATGGTCAATATCTTGAACTTCTTCAAGATTGAACACACTCCCACTAGTTTTTCTAGAAACAAAGTCCTTTTCTAGAAAAACTCCAGTCTTTGCCACAACTACGTTGTGTTGACTGGGAATGTAGAAGTAATATCCCTTCGTTTCCTTGGGATATCCAATAAAATAGCACTTATCAAATTTGGGTCCCAGTTTGTCTGAGACTTGACGTCAAACGTAAGCCTCACAACCCCAAATCCTCATAAAAGACACCTGGGCATCTCTCCCAATCCATATCCTATATGGTGTCTTTATCACAGCCCTGGATGGAACTCGGTTGAGTATGAAGGCTGCTGTGTCTAGAGCATAGCCCCAAAGTGATATAGGAAGATCTGTGTGACTCATCATAGATCATACCATATCTAATAAGGTACGATTCTTCCTTTCGGATACACCATTCCACTGTGGTGTTCCAGGAGGAGTGAGTTGAGATAAAATCCCACACTCAGCTAGATAGTCATGAAACTCATCGCTAAGGTATTCACCACCTCGATCTGATCGAAGTATCTTAATACTCTTGCCAAGCTGAGTTTGTACTTCATTCTTGAATGCTTTGAACTTTTCAAAGGATTCTGACTTATGTGTCATCAGATACACATAACCATATCTACTGAAGTCATCAGTAAATGTAATGAAGTACCTATAACCTCCCCTGGCAGCGACATTGAAAGGGTCACATACATCACTATGTATAAGTCCTAACAAGTCAGTCGCTCTCTCGCTGTGTCCACTAAAGGGAGTCTTGGTCATCTTGCCTAGCAGGCATGACTCGCATGTCTCATATGATTCAAAATCAAATAAGTCCAACAAACCATCTTTATGGAGCTGGGATAAGCGTTTGTCATTTATATAACCTAAGCGACAGTTCCAGATATAGGTTTGGTTCATGTCATTTGACTTGAACCTCTTGGTACTTATGTTATAGATAGGGTTCTCAAGGTCTAGAATATAGAGCCCGTTCATCAGAGGTGCACTACAATAGAACATATCATTTAAATAAACTAAACAACATTTGTTCTTTATTATAAATGAAAAACCTTTCTTGTCTAAACAATAAACTGATATAATGTTCTTAGTAAGAGCAGGCACATAACAACAATCATCCAATTCTAGTACAAGCCCAGAGGGCAGAGATAGAGAATAAGTCCCTACAGCAACAGCAGCAACCCATGCTCCATTGCCTACGCATAGGTCCACCTCGCCCTTCATCAATACTCTGTTATTTCTCAGTGCCTGCACATTAGTACAAATATGAGAAGCACATCCAGTATCTAATACCCATGATGAAGAAATAGATAGATTGACTTGTATAACATATATACCCGAAGTGGAAGTCTCACTTCTCTTATTCTTAAGATCTTCCAGGTACACTTTGCAGTTTCTCTTCCAGCAGGTAGCATCCTTGGCAACCCCTCATTTGGGTTTCAGTGCCTTGCCTTTACCCTTGGCTTGGGACTTTCCCTTACCTTTGGGCTTGCCCTTGCCCTTGTGTTTCTGAACCATCAGACCTTCTATACCCACCAATTGTGGGCCGGCCAAGCTAGCTTGGGAACCAAGCTAGGGCCGGCCTAGGTATAAAATTGGGTGGCCGGCCCTAGCTTGAACCCAAGCTAGTGGGGGCCGGTCAAATTAAATTAAAAAGGGATTTTAATTTTAATTTTTATTATGTGGAAGAAATAATTTATTAAAGAGAATTAAAATTAAAATATCTCTCTTGTAAAAGATCTACAAAATATTAAAGAAAGAGATTAGATCTCTTTCCTTATTTGTAGATTGGTGAGATATTTTATTTTCTCTTTAAAATTATCCACATGTTGATAAAATTAAAATTATAGAAATTTCCTTTTATCAACCATGAAGAGATTTTTAAAGAGAAATTTTATTTTTAAAATTTCCGGAAACAAATTAGGAAGTTTTAATTGTTGATTAAAACTTGTCTAATTTTTTTCCTTCATTGATGTGGCCGGCCATTGGAGTTTGATTTGGGAAATTTTATTTTATTTTTCTCAATTAAATCATGTCAAGGAAATTAAGGAAATTTTATTGTAATTAAATTTCCTAATTTGCCTAGGCCAAGGAATATAAAGGGTGAGAGTGCCTTCATGAGATACAACCTCTATTATTTTCTCTCCCTCTTTTGTTCCTTGGTGTGGCCGGCCATCATCATCATCTCCCTCTCTTCCTCTTGTGGTGGCCGAACCTCTCTCAAAGGCTTGGAGCTCTTGTGGTGGCCGGATACTACTTGTAGAAGAAGAAGAAGAAGGAGAGGAAGCTAGCATCTCTTGGAGCTTGGTTAGTGTTTTGATTTTCTTCCTTGGTGAAGCTTCTTTCTTTGTGGCCGAACCTAGCTAGGAGGAGAAGAAAGTGGTTGGTGATTTCTCATCTCTGAAGATCGTTGCCCACACAACGTCCGAGGTTAGAAGAGGAATACGATAGAAGATCAAGAGGTTTTTCTACAAGGTATAACTAGTAATTTTTCTTTCCGCATCATGCTAGTTATTTATGGAAATAATACCAAATACAAGAGGCTTACGTTCTAGAATTTCGAATATATTTTTCGATGTTGTGTTCTTTTGTTTTTTCTTTTCCTTATGATTTGATTGTTCTTTTTGGTTAACCTAAAGTTATTTTAGGAAATTAAATATTAGATTTCTATAAAAGGTTTTGTCTAGTCGGTGGTGGTTGCTCTCATATCGAAGAAGGCCGTGTGCCTCGCCACGTCAGTACTGGGAACCAATTATGGAAATTAATATTTAATGGAATTAATAACTTAAGGTGATTTGGGTCGAACGTGTTAAGTTCCGTAGGAGATCCAAGTCAAAACCTAAAAGAACAAATAGATTAAGTTTTGGATCAAACGTGTTAAGTTCCGCAGGCGATCCAAAATTTAATTTAAAAGAACACATGGTAGCTAGGAAAAGGTTCAAACCTTTGTACAAAATTTTTGTACAATGGAACCTCTAGGTTTTCCGAGTAGCAACCAACAATTGGTATCAGAGCTAGGATTTTGCCTCTGTGTATTTGGTATTAGGTTAATTATGCACATGTCATACATAATTTAGGCAGGTTAATAGTAGGATGTGCTAACTTTGTGGATGCAGGATCCAACTATTATGACTTTTAGTTATTATGTGTGTAATTGGACCCTTGGACATGTCAAGGGCATTTATATGTGTGTGCATGATTGTATTAAAATACAGCAGGAGCTGTATTTAGTTTTATTAGGATTTTATTTTTGATCTAGATACATGTACATTCCTTTTATGGAATATAGGATCAAAAATGTAAAATTCTATTTATGTCGCGGATCAAATCTTGCAAAGCGTGGAACCTTCTAAGGACCAGAGGCGCAGCGGAACTAGGAGCAAGATGGATGCGACAGCTAGATCCGATGGCGGTGGCCAAATATGGCAACATCTTGGGATGACAACACACGGAGGACAACTAGAGATAAAAGCCATAATAGTTGAAATTAGATTTTCTATTTATTACTTTTATATTGTGTTGTGTGTGCATGTTAGTTTACAAGTTTAGTAGGCTAGCATAGTTAAAATTCCTCATTTATAAATAACTAAGTGGGAGAGGGATTTTTAAATAAATCCCATGGTCTCCATTACTGGTTTGTAAGTGATGTAAACAAGCTTGCGCGTTGGCTCTGAGTGCCTTCCTCCATAACGGATGAGCTTGTTTGCGGATCACTAGAACAGACTTCCATTTTTGGATGACTATAGGAAGTTAATTAAGAGCGTGTGATCTTCCCCATCGGAAGGGGCATAATCTTATTAATGGACTTAGTGTCAAGTAATGGTATACACTTAGACACATCTAATAGTATCCTCCCCATCGGAGTAACTGCTATTATTTGTGTGACCAAATGATACCAACTATTAATTTTATTTGTCAAAAAGTTAGGTTGACAAGATAATAAAATTAATGGGTTAAAACCCTCTTTTTTACAAATGTTGAATTTGTATACGTCCACACTAACGTGGCATACAAAATTCACGGTGTTATGAGGTGTTGGTTAATTTAAAATAGTATTGTTTGAGGAATCAATATTATTCTAAATTTAGAGTTCTGACCAAAAGTTATTTGTGATTCTTAGGATGACTTTCAACCCACTGTCCATCATACTTCAACAGAATAGACATACTGGACCTAATTACATAGATTAGAAAAGAAACCTAGACATTGTTCTTACTGCTGAAAACTATAAATTTGTACTGACTGAGTAGTGCCCTGAAGCACCTACTGGTGAATCTACCCAAGAGGAGATTGAATATCATAGGAAATGGGTAAAAGCAGATGAGATGGCACGGTGTTACATTTTGGCTTCAATGTCAAATGTATTGCAACATCAGCATCAAGATTTACCAACAGCCTATGATATTATGAACAATCTCAAGGAACTCTTTGGTCATCAGGATAGGGCTTCTAGGCAAGAAGCCATGAGAAAGATAATGACAGCCATCATGCAAGGTACTCGTGAGGGATCATATCCTTAAGATGATGGCTTATCTTAACGAGATATGGATCCTTGGAGGAGAAATTGATGGGAAACCCGGATCGATATGATCCTCCAAACGCTACCTAGAAGTTTTGAGCAGTTCACCTGAACTATAATATTAATAAGAGGATTTATTCATTAGCGGAACTACTAACAAGCAGCAGAAGGATTATTTCGGCACAATGCTCAAATTCACTATGTTTGAAAATGGTTCTACTTCTAAACCGAGAGGAAAGAAGAAGAAGAAACAAGTGGGTTCAGGAAAGAAAGTGAATAAATCTCAGTGGGATTTAAAGCCGGAGTGAAGAAGTCGAAGGGCAAATGCTTCATCGACTGGACATTGGAAGGCGGACTGTCCTCGTAAGAACCAAAACAAAGGTATATCTCATGCTCTAGTTGTTGAAACATGTTTAGCGGTGTTATCTACCAGCACCTGGTGTGTAGATACGGGAGCCACTGATCATGTCTGCAATTCTCTGCAGGGGTTCCAGGAAACCCGACGACTATCTGAAGGAGAGATTACCGTCTACATGGGCAATGCTACTAAGGTGGCAGCTGTTGCAGTGGGAGACGTCTACTTATCTTTTAGTAGAAATAGAAATTTGATTTTAAGAAATTGTCTTTATGTACCCAGTTTTAGAAAGAATTTAATTTCAGTTTCTAAACTGTTTTTAGATGGATATTCAGTTTCCTTTGGTAACGATGTAGTTATTAAAAGAAATAAAGTGATTATCTGTTCTGGTGCATTAGTTGGCAATTTGTATACTTTAAATTCAATTTCTTCCACAAAGCAAAACATGGAAATTTATAACTCATCTTCTAATTCTAATAAGAGAAAAGAACCTTCGGAAATGAACCAAGCATATCTTTGGCATCTAAGGCTTGGTCATATTAACTTAAGTAGGATTCAGAGGCTTATAGCCGATGGACTTTTGAGTTCATTAGAGTTGGAAAATTTTCCAACTTGTGAATCTTGCTTAGAAGGTAAAATGACCAAGAGGTCGTTCAAGGCAAAGGGGTATAGAGCCAAAGAAGTGTTAGAATTGGTTCATTCTGATTTGTGTGGTCCTATGTCTGTCCAAGCAAGAGGTGGTTTTGAATATTTTGTCTCTTTTATAGACGATTATTCAAGATACGGATACATTTACCTAATGCGCCGCAAGTCCGAGTGCTTTGATAAATTCAAAGAATACAAGGCTGATGTGGAGAAACGACTAGGTAAAAGTATCAAGACACTACGGTCTGATCGTGGTGGTAAATACCTCTTAGGAGAGTTTAGGAATTACTTATCAGAGGTCGGGATTCAATCCTAATTGTCTGCACCTGGAACACCCCAACAGAATGGTGTAGCAGAACGAAGGAACAGGACTCTTATGGAGATGGTTAGATCGATGATGAGTTATTCAGAATTACCAAATTCGTTTTGGGGATATGCTCTGGAAACAGCAGTATACGTTCTGAACTTAGTACCTTCTAAATCAGTTTCTTCTACTCCCATAGAATTGTGGAATGGGCGAAAACCCAGTCTAAGACATATTCGGATTTGGGGTAGTCCAGCACATATGCTGAAAAGAGACTTTGATAAGTTAGAATCCAGAAGTTCGCATGTTTGTAGGATATCCCAAAGGAACGAAAGGTGGTTTATTTTATAGTCCTAAAGACCGAAGGTCATTGTTAGCACCAATGCCCGTTTTAGAAGAAGACTATATAATGAATCACAAGCCCAGAGCAAAGTTGTTTTAGAAGAACTTAGAGAGGACACGTCTACTTCAATAAGGACAAGATGAAGTACCACAAGAGACCGCAACACGTGTCACATGATACACAACCACAGACAATGCCTCGTAGTGGGAGGGTTGTAAGGCGACTGAAAGATTCATGTTTTGGGAGAGTCTTGGACTTGATCCCTGGTAAACATGAACCTGATCCACTGAACATATGATGAAGCACTCCAAGATATAGATGCATCTTGGCAAAAGGCAATGAATTCGAAATAGAGTCTATGTACTCTAATAAGGTCGCAGAGCTTGTAGAACCACCTGATGGTGTAAAAGCCGTTTGATGCAAGTGGATCTACAAAAAGGATAGCGGGTAAAAATTGAAGCTTGAAATTGTTGCGAAAGGGTACACTCAGAAAGAGAGAATCGATTATGAGGAGACCTTTTCACCGGTGGCCATGCTTAAGTCTATCCGGATACTCTTATCCATTACTACTCATATGGATTATGAGATTTGGCAAATGGATGTCAAGACAGCTTTCCTTAATGGAAGTCTTGAAGAGAACATTCATATGAAGCAACCAGAAGGGTTCATTGAAAAAGGCAAAGAACATTTAGTGTGCAAGCTCAATCGGTCCATTTATGGACTAAAGCAAGCTTCAAGATCTTGGAACATCCGGTTTAATGAAGTAATCCAGTCATATGGATTTATTCAAAGTCCGGATGAGTCTTGTGTATATAAGAAGTGTAACGGAAACGTGGTGGTATTTCTTGTACTATACGTAGATGATATTTTGTTAATTGGCAACAATGTCAAGGTATTATCAGACGTAAGGGTATGGTTGTCCAAAAAATTTGATATGAAGGACTTAGGAGATTGTGCACACATTCTTGGGATCAAAGTTATAAGGGATCGTAAGAAAAGAATGTTGTGTCTGTCCCAAGCTTCATATATAGATACAATCCTTGCTCGTTTTAGCATGCAGGATTCCAAGAAAGGTTTCTTACCTTTTAGACATGGAGTAGCTCTATCTAAAGAGATGTCTCCAAAGACATCGAAAGAGATAGAGGACATGAAAGCAATTCCTTATGCTTCAGCTGTAGGAAGCCTAATGTATGCAATGCTATGTACGAGACCTGATATCTGTTTTGTTAGTAGATATCGGAGTAACCCTGACAAGGACATTGGACTGCTGTAAAGCATATATTAAAGTACCTAGAAGGACTAGAGATTATATGCTAGTTTACCAAGCGGACGATCTGCTCCCTGTGGGTTACATGGATTCAGAGATAGGGATAACAGTAAGTCTACATCAGGCTATATGTTACTTTAGGAGGTGGAGCCATTTCATGGAGGAGTGTTAAGCAGAAATGCGTTTCGGACTCAACCATGGAAGCTGAGTATGTAGCAGCCTCTGAGGCAGCTAAAGAAGCAGTATGGCTCAGGAACTTTCTAATGGACTTAGATGTGATTCCTAGTTTGCCCAAAATCATCACAATTTATTGTGATAATAGCGGTGCAGTTGCAAACTCGAAGGAACCGCGGGCTCATAAGGCAAGTAAACATATAGAGCGCAAGTACCACCTGATACGAGATATCGTGAAGCGAGGAGAAGTTGTCATCGCCAAGATTGCATCAGCAGATAACCTGGCAGATCCTTTCACTAAGGCCCTTCCGGCGAAAGCTTTTGATCAGCATGTGGAGGGAATGGGAATCAGATGTATGGTAGAAGATATGGCAGCTTAGTCATTAGTATAAGTGGGAGATTGTTGGAGTGTATACTGAAAGCCTAAGCTTTTGTAAACATTTGTTTTGAATAAAGAATCACATTTGGTCAAATTATCTACATTTGTTCAATTAATTTATATTGTAGATAACATAGCATGTGGTGTCACATGCAGAAGATAATGTTATCAGTACCTTATAAATTATAAACAGTAGCTCACGATCAAAATGGAAAGGAACAAAGCATTAGAAGGTCGTAGTGTAATTAGGTATCAGTTTATCTTGACTGTATAATTACACTAGTACACTTAGAGTGTATTGAGTAGGACCATTTGAGGTCGTTTCTTTTATACTGACTTTATAAAAGAACAAAAACCTCAGTTATTATGGAAGTGTGTGCTCTTAATCCTAATATAATAACAAGCATATATATTTGATATTTATTTCTTTAATTTATCAATGGGTGAGATTTAGTTCGATGAATCAATAAGCCCGATAAGTTGGGAAATGATATCACTTATAGTGTGTGTTGTTGATTATAGAAGGAAACTGTGTCCTAGAGATACTAGGTTGATAATGCCCCCAAGAGGAGCTCATAAGGATTGTCATGTTAAACCCTGTAGGTGGACTTAGTCAGACATGACGATAAGGTTGAGTGGTACTACTCTTGGACTTAGATATTAATTAAATGAGTTGTCAGTAACTCACTTAATTAGTGGACATTCGATATCTTAAACACAGGGAGACTAACACGCTCATAATAAGAAGGAGCCCAAAAATGTAATTTGGGATTGGTGCGGTAGTTCAATAATAGTTCTCTAGTGGAATGAATTATTATTGATAAAATTAAGTTGTGTGTTCGGGGCGAACACGGGATGCTTAATTTTATCGGGAGACCAAAACCAATTCCTCCTCTCGGTCCCTATCGTAGCCTCTTATTTATAGAGTTCTATACCCACCTATACCCACCTTCTATACCAACCAATTGGGGGTCGGCCAAGCTAGCTTGGGAACCAAGCTAGGGCCGGCCTAGGTATAAATTGGGGTGGCCGGCCCTAGCTTGAACCCAAGCTAGTGGGGGCCGGCCAAATTAAATTAAAAAGGAATTTTAATTTTAATTTTTATTATGTGGAAGAAATAATTTATTAAAGAGAATTAAAATTAAAATATCTCTCTTGTAAAAGATCTACAAAAGATTAAAGAAAGAGATTAGATCTCTTTCCTTATTTGTAGATTGGTGAGATATTTTATTTTCTCTTTAAAATTATCCACATGTTGATAAAATTAAAATTATAGAAATTTCCTTTTATCAACCATGAAGAGATTTTTAAAGAGAAATTTTATTTTTAAAATTTCCGGAAACAAATTAGGAAGTTTTATTTGTTGATTAAAACTTGTCTAATTTTTTTCCTTCATTGATGTGGCCGGCCATTGGAGTTTGATTTGGGAAATTTTATTTTATTTTTCTCAATTAAATCATGTCAAGGAAATTAAGGAAATTTTATTGTAATTAAATTTCCTAATTTGCCTAGGCCAAGGAATATAAAAGAAGGGGTGAGGGTGCCTTCATGAGACACAACCTCTATTATTTTCTCTCCCTCTTTTGTTCCTTGGTGTGGCCGGCCATCCTTTCCCTCTCTTCCTCTTGTGGTGGCCGAACCTCTCTCAAAGGTTTGGAGCTCTTGTGGTGGCCGGATACTACTTGGAGAAGAAGAAGAAGAAGGAGAGGAAGCTAGCATCTCTTGGAGCTTGGTTAGTGTTTTGATTTTCTTCCTTGGTGAAGCTTCTTTCTTTGTGGCCGAACCTAGCTAGGAGGAGAAGAAGGTGGTTGGTGGTTTCTCATCTCGGAAGATCGTTGCCCACACAACGTCCGAGGTTAGAAGAGGAATACGATAGAAGATCAAGAGGTTTTTCTACAAGGTATAACTAGTAATTTTTCTTTCCGCATCATGCTAGTTATTTATGGAAATAATACCAAATACAAGAGGCTTACGTTCTAGAATTTCGAATATGTTTTTCGATGTTGTGTTCTTTTGTTTTTTCTTTTCCTTGTGATTTGATTGTTCTTTTTGGTTAACCTAAAGTTATTTTAGGAAATTAAATATTAGATTTCTATAAAAGGTTTTGTCTAGTCGGTGGTGGTTGCTCCCATATCCAAGAAGGTCGTGTGCCTCGCCACGTCAGTACTGGGAACCAATTATGGAAATTAATATTTAATGGAATTAATAACTTAAGGTGATTTGGGTCGAACGTGTTAAGTTCCGCAGGAGATCCAAGTCAAAACCTAAAAGAACAAATAAATTAAGTTTTGGATCAAACGTGTTAAGTTCCGCAGGCGATCCAAAATTTAATTTAAAAGAACACATGGTAGCTAGGAAAAGGTTCAGACCTTTGTACAAAATTTTTGTACAGTGGAACCTCTAGGTTTTCCCAGTAGCAACCAACAATTCCAGTCCCTGTGGATACGATATCTTTTATTATTACTTATGACATTTCTGTACACTTGCGGAACGCCAACAAGTTTTTGGCGCCGTTGCCGGGGACTGTGCTATAACATTAGAGATTATCAATTGAGTTAGACTAAACATAACTTTGCTTTTCTTTTCATTTGCATAGTTGAATCTAATCTTTAGAATTCTATTTTTCTTGTATATCTTTTTACTTCTTGGCAATTCTTTTTGTTGCAAATCTAATTCTGCGTTTTTGATTTCTAACATCCTAGTCTAACTTTTCTCTGTTTTCCTTTTAATTTAGTTACTTTCTTCCTTTTTCTTTTGAGCATATATATCTTGCAATCTTGTTCTTGTGTATGCGAAGAGCTAATTTTGCAGGTGAACTTCTTCCTCTAGACCCAGAAATAGATAGAACCTTTCATAGAAGAAAAATCCTACAAAGACAACAAACAGAACAAGAACATTCAAGCATGGTGAATAGACCACTAAAGGATTATGCATCACCTTATGCTAGGGGGTTTCGATCTAGCATTTCAAGACCTTCAGTTGAAGCAAACAATTTTGAGATCAAACCGGCTATTATTTCTATGGTGTAGCAAAATCAATTTGGTGGAGGACCGCATGAGGACCCAAATCAACATTTGGAGGTCTTCTATGAGATATGCAGCACAATGAAGATGAATGGTGTTCCTTCTGAAGCAGTACACTTATTATTATTTGGGTTTTCTTTAAGAGACAGAGCTAAGCAATGGTTAAACTCTTTAGCGCCAAATAACATCACTACATGGGAACAATGTGAGCAACAATTTCTTGTCAAATTCTATCCGCCCAGTAAAATGGCTCATATGAGGAATTTCATTGCAAGTTTTAAACAAGATGACTCAGAATCTTTATTTTAAGCTTAGGATAGATATAACAATATGTTCAGGCAATGCCCACATTATGGTTTGGAGAGGTGGTAAGTGTTGCACACATTCTACAATGACATCAATTATCATACCAAGGTGTCCCTTGATTCAGCTATTGGAGGGGCACTCATGAACAAAAGTTTAGATGAAGATGAGGAGATAATTAAAAGTGTAGCACAAAATCATCATCAATGGGAAAATGAGAGAAGTGGTGGCTATTCATGTGTAAACCCAACTAAAGCATCAGGGAAATTTGATGTTGATGCAGTCACCCTAATGTCTGCAAAATTGGATGCTCTTACAAAGAAATTAGAAAGTATGGGGACTAATTCAAATATGGTCAATGCCATTGTAACTACTTGTGAAGTATGTGGGAGTACTGATCACTCTAGTGACTCATGTCCTTTGGGGGCTATTTCTGCACAAATCAATTAGTTAGAGCAATGTGATGCAATCATGGGTTTCAACCAGAGGAAGAACAACCCATACTCAAATACATACACCCTGGGTGGAAAAATCATCCTAATTTTTCTTATAGAAATAATCAAGAACAAGGACCACCTATGGGGGCAAGACCTAATTTTCAATCTGGGTAGTAGAATTTTCAGCAACAACAATCTTCTCAATGCTATCAGTTTTCTAAGATTGAAAAGATGCTTGAGGAAATTATCTCTAATCAAAACGAAATGAAGAAAGACCTTTTGAAGTTGACTCAGAGAATGAATAATTCTGAAAAGCATCAAAAGATCCAAGATAGCCAAATTGCCCAGCTAGCCGCATCATCTTCAAGAGCACCAGGTCAACTCCCTGGAAAACCTAATGTAAATCCAATAGAGCATTGCAATCGAATTGAACTTAGGAGTGGACGAACCTTGGGAGATCCCCAAGTGACTGCTCCAAAAGGGATGAACTTTGAAGAAGAGCTTTCTCCTTCAACACAAGAGCCTATTCAGGTTCAAGAAGAGGAGGAGAGTACCGCTAAGGTTGAAAAGACTCTTTCACTTTACCCACAAGGTCAAGTGGTCCCTTTTCCTCAAAGACTTGTCATGCTCAAGAAGGATGAAGAGTTTGGCAAATTCTTGGAGAAAGTCAAAGAAATATGTATTGAAGTATCTCTTATTGATGCAATATTACAAATGCCCAAGTTTGTCAAATTCTTAGAGGACATCATGTCTAGCAAAAGAAGAAGAGGAGATATAGAGACCATAGCACTTACAAAGGAATGTAGTGCTCTTTTTGAGAAGAACATTTCCCCAAAATTGAAGGATCCAGGAAGCTTTTATATTCCTTGCAACATAGGAGCTGAATTTATTGAGAAAGTTTTTGTGATTTGGGGGCAAGTGTTAGCCTCATTCCTTATTCTATTTGTAATAAATTAGGTCTCAAAAACTTTAAACTTACTACTATGGCACTGCAACTAGCTGATCATTCCTGCAGGTACCCTATGGGTATTGTTGAAGACGTGCCAGTAGAGGTAGGTGGGATCATAATTCCCACAGATTTTGTTGTGTTAGATATGGAGGAGGATCCGAAAATTCCTATCATATTAGGAAGAATATTCCTTGCTACAACTGGAGCAATTATAGATGTTAAAAATCATAAACTTTCTTTGGTAATTGATAAGGAAAGGTTGGAATATGATTTATCTAATGCCTCTAACCATGTCTCTTCTCTTCTAAATGCTTGTAGCAGGGCAAGCATTTACAAACTTGAGGAATGGAATTTCCATCCTCATGGGAGGCCACCAAATGAAGAGAATAATGTGGTGGAAGATGTTGGGAGAAGGCCTCCCAACAAAAATGAAAAATATGTCTGCCCTCCTAGGGTAAGAAAAAGAGAAGAATGATTAGATTGGTCGAGCTAAAGACCTTAAACAAGCTCTTCTTGGGAGGCAACCCAAGGGTTCTTTTAGTCATTTCCATTTTATGTTTTATTTTTCATTAGTAGTGTTTTTACTTTGTTTCCATTTTGATTTTAGGTTGAAATTTCACTTCCATGAGCTGTCCATGACTTCTTCATAGGTATGGAAGTGTTGAGAAGAAAGATGGGAGTTGAACTATCTTTTGGAGCAAAACAGAGCTTGGCCATATGCCATACACAGCCAGGCATATGCTGCAGAGAAGGGGGATGTTAGGGCCGTGTCTACATGACACGGCCGTGTGAGGCATCCCGAGAAGAAAAAGGGCATGGCCGTGTTCAAGACACGACCGTGTGAAGATTCCAGGGGAGGAAAGTTTCTTGGTCATGTCATCCAACACGCCCGTGTAAGTTTTCCCGAGGAGGAGAAAGAAAAGGTCGTGTCCCACACACGGCCGTGCAAGGCCATCCGAGAGGAAGAAGGTTGTGGCCGTGCCAATTGGCATGTCCGTGTGATTCCACCAGACAAGGAGAAGGGTGAGGCCATGTAGATCTGTACGACCCGTGCCAGTTGGATTGCTCAAGCCGTGTCCCCTATACACGGCCGGATCCAAGCCGTGTCCACCATACACCCCCTCACCTAAACACCTTCTTCTCTCCCAAACTCCTCTCTTCTTCAATCTTTCTCCCAAATCTTCTCAGATCTAGATCTCAAATTCTTTCTTCTTCACAAATTTTATCAAGATCTAGATTCTTCTCCTCTCTTACATCCAAGATCTCCAACTCCTTAGCCTTAAGACCTTATTCTTCAAGATCCAACTTCTCCAACTTCTCCAACCATAAATAGTACCCTTTTCCACTTAAACTTGAAAATATGTCCAACATTTTGAAGACATTACGCAAGGTAAGTGGTGGATCTAGTGGAGGAAAGGAGCCAACACAGGACAAAGGAAAACAACCAATGAAGGGCAAAGGAAAGAGGACCTCATGTGACGAAGGTAATGACAACAAATTCAATATCTAGATTTGCAATTCTTGTTAATAGAAAGATTGTGTGCACACGATATATGGACCCAACTGTTTTAGACATGCTAGGGATTAGAGAAGATGTAGATTGGATGATTGGGTTCTTAGATTGGAGCGACATTATGTGCACACATCTACCTACGTATCCTCGCATTGTTCTAGAATTCTTGAGTTCATTAGACGTCCACTTTGCCAATGAAGATGATTATGTGGGAAAAATTTCTTTAGACTTATGAATAAAGAGTTTCAATGGACGTTTAGTGATTTCAATAATTGTTATGGATTGTCTACCGGTAACTCCCGTAGGTTTGATTCTAGGTTTAATTGGAATCATTTATGGAATTCAATCACTGGATTAGAAAAACCTTATGAGCCCTCTAGAGCTAAGGCTTATCACATGCAAAACCCCGTTTTTAGATACCTACATCGAGTTATGAGTAAAACTATTTTTGATAGAGGGGAGAGTGATGGAGTCATCAAGAAAGTAGAGCTTTATGCTTTGTGGGCTATGTTACATAAGGTTGATTTCGATTCCAGTTTTCATTTTTTACAAACCTTAGTGAGAGCTGGGAGGGCATCTTCGGGGTCTATTATTTTTGGTGGGTTGATTACTCAAGTAGCTATAAATTTGGAACTTGATTTAGATGGGTTGGAAGTCATTCATGGAAATGACATGATAGACATTGATGCATGTCTTGCTATGAAAATTATCTGTCGGGATGAGAATGGTTTTGCATTTCCGAGGACGAATGATTTTCCTTTACCTCTTCCTTCTCCCGAATGAACTTCTATTCGCAACCCTGCTAATTGGGTAATTACTGATCTAGACACCGAGAACGTCCCTTCTATATCTAGAGATACAGAGCCACACCTTGAGCCCTCGTCATCTAGACACCCGCAGCCCTCCGGTCATCCGGATCCTGCTAGGCATTCTTTTGCGTATGGTACGGGTTCCTCCAGATTTGACTTTTTAGATTTTCGTGCATCTCTAGAATCACTTCATGAGAAGCAAAATGCCCAACGAATAATGTTGGAGGGTCGCTTCTCTTTATCAGATGATCAGTTTAGAGAAGTATGAAATCACTTTCAGCTTACGAGGAACTTTCAAGGTCAAATGGCTTAATTTGTTCAGGACTATGATATTGATTAGGCTAGAATGAGAGATTTTATACAAGACATGAGTATTACTAGCCAACAAATAAATACTCTTTATGAATATCATAGATTCCTAGGTGAAATGCCTGGTTTCCTAGTTTTCTTATCGTAGAACGACGTAGACCTCCTTTCTCTCATCCACCACCTCCTCCACCATATTGATTTCATCGGGACGATGAAAAGTTTAAGTCTGGGGGGGTGTCAATAACCTGGTTTTTCTTTGCATTTTTTCGAGTTTTCAGTTTTTGCTTTTATTCTGCATTTTATCTTGATTGTCTTTCTTTGATTGGATTGTTTTGATAGTCACTTGACTATCTTTTGAAAAACTTTATGGATTACAACTTGAGAATATCAAACTTCACTTATATTCTTTCTTGTCTTCAAGTGAAAATGTTAGCACGTTCATTATCTAGTTTCATGATGTTGTAAATGATGCTAGTAGTATGCTTAGTGTATTTCTTTTCTCTATCTTGGGTAGCATTATCATATGGAGATAGGTTTTAGTTTTGGCTTGACCTTAAGGATCTTACCTTCACTTCACTATACTTGAGCTTGGATTGTTGATATCATTGAAGTAGTCATGATTCATCTTGTTTGTTTAGTACTTGGTTTCTATGATGATTTCTCAAACTTCATTTTGGTTACTGGATGAGGCTCAAATCATGTAAGCTCATTTGGAAAAATCAAACTATCCCAATATTTTTGCTAAAAGTACATTTGTGAATAAGATTTGCACAATACAAATACTTATGAAAAAAATAGAAAAAAAAAAGTGAATAAGGGATATAAAAAATAATTGTCGTGAGTGGAATCTAGCAAGTCACCCCTTTGAGACTGAGTTAGGTTACTGGGGAAATGACTACTTAGCTTCTCTTGAAATTGAGCACGCCTTTGAGACCTTAGGTTGATTGAGAAATATGAACCAAGTGTGTGGCATGTAAGTGTCTATCACCGGTTACATGCTTATCACCGGAAACATTAGGAACTCAAATTTGATGATGACTTGACTAGGACGAAGATTGAAACTCGAAGGGTTTTGAGTTACCTATTGCACTGTGCACAAGATACTTATGCTTGAGCCATTCTTGACTTGTTTCCATGATCATGATTGTTAATGAAACTTTTTGATAGAGTTAGGAAAATGCATTAGGGATATGAGTGTGTTGTAGAACATATGAATTTAGATTGTAGCATTTTGCTTAAGGACAAGAAAAGGTTTAAGTCTGGGGGTGTAATGTGCGTAGATTATATACTCTTATTTAGCATGTTTTGACGCACATTCACATACTTTACACATGCTTTATCTATGCATTTTCTTACTTCCAACTTTTCTTTTAACAAATTTACTCTTTTTGTTTGGAGATCTGATTTTGTGCATTTTCTGTACACAGGAGTCGTATTTGGTGAAGGATCTATGATCGTGGTCAGATCTGCAAGCAAACCAAAGGAGGAAGGCACCATCCTTGTGTGCCACCCTGCCATTTGGGGGTTGCCCAGGCCATGTGAGGATCACCACCCGTGTGGCTGTAGCAGGAAAGGGAGTGGCCATGGTCGTGTGAGCTTCACATGGCCGTGCCAAGTTTTGAATCCAATAGAGCCAGGTTGTGTACACCACATGGCCCTGCAAGCCCTCCAGAACTGAAGCAATGCACGACCGTGTAGATCTACATGGCCGTGTAACATTTCCAGAGGCCAAGAATGCCCTGGCCGTGTGCACCACACGGCCGTGCAGGAGCTCCAGAGCCGGAGGCAGTGCAGGTTGTGTAGATCTACACGACCGTGCAAGGGGAGCAGTGACAGAGCAAGTTACGGTTGTGTCTCACACACGGTCGTGTGAGACAGGCTGAGAAGGGAGTGGAACAGGCCGTGTGAGCTTCACACGTTCGTGTCTCAGGGCCTTGTGGCACCCAAACCCCCTTTCTATATAAGGCCTTCTTCAAGATTTGAAAGGGGAACTTCTCCCTTTTGGGGGGAAAGGAGTTTTGGGGCGTTCCTCCACCTTCTTGGAGGGATTTTCCGGCGATCTAAAGGCAGATCTTCATCGTTTCGACTCCAGAAGTAAAGATTGGATCTGAAGACCGTTCTTCATTGTAGATAAGCCTTTCTTCCCTTTCTTTCTTGGATTTGGGGATCAAGATGCTTGTAATCTTCTTGTTTTTGGATTTCTTTCCTTGTTCTATGGATTATATCTCTATGTTTTAGGATGGAGGGAGTATTTGTAATGATGATTTGATGTAAAACTCTTGTGGATTTGCCAATACCCTATTTCTATGATTTTGTCCTGTTTGTATCTCTTTGATCTTGTGTGGTTTGTTGTGATTTGGACCTAATTCCCATACTTGATTGAATGTTTGAATATCTTGTGGATCTTGTAGAGATTGTTTCTTATTCGATTTTCCGAGGGACGTTCGTGACTGGAACAAGCCCGTGTAAGGACGTTTGAGGGATTATCTTGAGGGTAAAATAGAGTTATTCAAGGAGGTAGGATAGATTGTGTGCATTAATCTTTTGTACCTCGATGAGGTTGAGAAGTAATGAATTCCTATGTTGATTATCCGAGGAACACACGTGACAGGCAAGCTCGTGTAAGGACATCAAAGGATTCATACCTAATTGATCACATTTAGATATAAATCGCAGTCCTAGGTCGGTTGTCTATTGCAAGAGGGAACCAACAACCTTTTACAAATGATGGGCAATTGAGGAATAAGATTTGATAGATCATTTACATTGAATAACCTTACAAAGAAACAGAAACTCCTAGAACATACCTTTATCATAGCCCTTATTCTTGTTTCTTATTCTTTAATTTCTATGTTTTACTTTGCATAGATGTACTTTGCTTTTGTCAATCCATTGATTAGTTGTTTAGCTAACTCGTGTTGAAACATCTTTAGTGGTTATTCTAGTCCCTGTGGATACGATATCTTTTATTATTACTTACGACATTTCCGTACACTTGCGGAATGTCAACAGTCTCAAAGGGGTAAATTGTTAGTTTCCACTCACGACAATTATTTTTATCCCTTATTCAACTCTTATTATTATTATTATTATTATTATTATTTTTAATGGTGCTACAGAGGTGTAACACTAATCACAAATGTTAGATGCATATGTTGGGATTTAGATTTTTCTAAATGAGCTTCCATGATCCGAGGTCATCTAGTAACCAAAATGTAACTAAGGAATCCCCATGGGAACAAAAGTACTTAAGTGAATCATAACTATTTCAAAATATTTCTACTATTCAAGCTTAAGTACTTAAGTGAAGTGAAAGAAAGATCCTTATGGTTAGGCCAAGACTTATTTCATGCTACTAAAGATAGAGAAAGGAGGTACACCAAGCATACTAACACTATCTCTACAACACATGAACTAAGAAATTGCACATGCTAGTCATTTTGCTATTGGACAAGTCAGTAGAGGAAGTAGAAGGTTTGATGTTCTCAAATATGCCTCAAAATGTCAAAATAAAAATGATGAAAAACTACAAGTAGGAAAAGGAAGTGCAAATCAGATGCAAGAAATATGAAATTAAAAAATGAAATGCAAGTAGATAAATTAAACTAAATAAATTTACAGAAAGAAAAGAAAAGGACTTGACTCGACTCAGGTTGTGCAAACACAACACCCCCCCAGACTTAGAATTTTCATTGTCCCGATGAAATCAATATGGTAGCGGGGGAGGGGGATAAGGGGGTCGCCAATGTGTGCCAGAGGGAAATCTAGGCATACCAGGGAGATGTCCAATGTGATGATGATATTGGTAAAGAGCGTCTACTTGTTGTCTAGTAATATCCATATCATCCATGAATTCCTCATTCTTTCCTGGTCAACCTCATAATCTTGAATGAATCAGTCACCTGACTATGAAAATCTCTAGTAAACTAAAAATGGTCTTGTACCTCCCTAAACTGGTCATCAGACAACTTGAAACGACCCTCCAACAATTGTTGTTGGGTATTGTACTTCTCATGAAGTGAGTCTAAGGAGGCACGGAAATCAGAAAAATCAAATCTAGAAGGTCCCGCACCATAGGCAAAGGAGTGCCTAGTAGGTTCTGGATGTCCGAAAGATTGCAGGAATCTTGATGATGAGGGCTCTTGGTGGTATTCGGTGTCTCCTATAAGGGGGGAATAAACTCGGGATCTGAATCGGTGATCACCCAGTTCGCGGGGTTGCGAACTGAAGTGTGCTCGGGACAAGGAAGGGGTAATGGGAAACCATCGTTCCTAGGGAAAGCAAACTCATTCTTGTCCTGACAAATCATCTTCATTGCAAGACAAGAATCGATGTCGATCTTGTCATTACCATCAACGGCCTCTAGCCTATCAAGCTCACAACCCAGATTTATTACTATTTGGGTTATTAAACTGCCAAACACTATCATCCCCGAAGAGGCTTTAGCTGCTCTCAGCAAGTTCTGTAGAAAATAAAATCCAGAATCAAAGTCTACTTTATTTAGCATCGCCCAAAGAGAATAAAGTTCCACTTTCCTAACCACCTCATCACTCTTACCTCGACCAAAGATTGTTTTGCTCATCACATGGTGAAGGTATCTAAAGGTAGGGTTTTACATGTGGGATGCCTTAGCTCTAGAGGGCTCATAGGGGTTCTTTGATCCAGTAATTGATGCCCAAAATTCATTCCAGTTAATAACACTATCAAATCCATGGGCACCACCAGTAGGTAAACCAAAACAAATATTAAAATAACTAAACATCCACCGAATTTCTTTGTTCAGCAACCTAAAAGATATGGCCCCTATGTACTCATCCTCAGAAGAAAATTTAACATCAATTGAGTTCAAAAATTTAAGGACTAGGCGGGGGTAAGTCAGTAAACATGTGTACATAATGCCATTCCAATTTAATGAGCTAATCATCCAATCCACGTCATCTCTAATTCCTAACATATCCATGGTAGTGAGATCCATATATCTAGTGCACACAATTTTTCTAGTGACCAGAATATTATATCTAGCTTTATGTTCATGATTTCTAAAAATAATATTAAATTCATTTTCGTTACCTTCGTCGTGTGCCACCCTTTTTCCCTTTTCCTTTGAAAGAAGAAGCCTTTCCTTTGCCTTTGTCTCCTCCTGGTGCATCTCCTTCGCCAGATCCACTGCTTCCTCGTTGGAGTCTTTTTCAAGATTTGAGACATGATGTGCAAGGTGAACTTGAGGAACCTCTTGTGAGTGGAGATGGATCTTGAGGATGAAGGAGGGGAAAGCAAAAGAATAGGGAAATTGTTCCTCTCTTTCCAGATTTGGGGCTTGAAGAAATCCTAGATATAGATGTAGATCTTAGTAAAGATGAGTTTTAGGTGTAGGAATTGGAGGTTGATGAGGTGTAGTGGGGAGGAAAAAGCTTTTGGGAGAGAAGGAGATGGGAATTAGGGATTTTTAGGGAAGTTGGCGGCGCACACGAGTAAGGCACGACCGTGTCTTAAACACACTACCTGGTAGCTTGGGTCGCCGCATGACCATGCCGGTTGGCATGGCCCCTTATTTACGCCTCTCGGCCGAGATCGCACGGTCGTGCCTGATCTGCACGACCCGTGCCCTCTTCCCCTCTGGTGACTTCGCACGGTCGTGCCAGTTAGCACAACCGTGTATTATTCTTTCTATGCACATGCCACATGGTCATGTCGGGTTGCACGACCAGTGCCATTTCTTCCTCTGTTAGCTTCACACGGTCATGTGGTGTCACACGGTCGTGTGGTGTCACATGACCTACTCTCTTATGCGCGTAGCGTCTCACCCTTCACCTTTTTGACTCCTCTGAAGCCCCCACGCCCATGAAATGATCACGACCAGCTCGTGGAGGTTATGCACATCCTGCAAACAAAGATCCAACAATAAAAAGAATACTTCATTGAACTAACTAAAAAAATAGAACGATAAATTGATAACGAATTAAAATGAAAACCCTTGGGTTGCCTCTCGAGAAGTGCTTGTTTTAGCTCTTTAGCTCTCATATCAGTTAGTGTGGACTAAACCCATGGAAGCACGACTCTCCTCCTAGAGTTAATGCTCCAGTCTGCTCCTTCAGTTTCACTCGTGCAGGATAGATGTACTTCTCTTTTCTTGTTGGAGGTGACCTCTCTTGGAAGCTACATTCCTCAGCTTTGTGTACATTCGTCTTGCTAGAATTTCCTTGAGAACAGGAGATGCAGTTAAGAGAATTAGATAAATCGAATTCTAACCTTTCTTTACTGATCTCCAAGGATAACTTGTGATTTTTCACATCAACGAGGGCTCCAGCAATGGCGAGGAATGGTCTTCCAAGGATGATTGGGATCTTGGGATCCTCCTCTATATCTAGGACAATAAAATTTATGGGAATGATGCATCCGCCTACCTCTACTAGCACGTCTTCCACTATACCCATTGGGTATCTACATGAATGGTCAACCAATTGTAGTGCCATAGTAGTAAGTTTAATGTTATGGAGTCCTAACTTCTTACATAATGAGTATGGAAGTAGGTTGACACTCACTCCCAAGTCGCAGAAAGCCTTCTGTATGAGCTTAGAGCCAATTTTACACGGTATAGAAAAACTTCCTGGATCCTAGAGTTTTGGGGGAATGTTTGCCATGAGTAGAGCGCTGCACTTCTCTGTCAAAACTACAGTCTCGAAGTCGCCCTTCTGTCTTCTGTTAGATAGAATACCTTTTAAAAATTTGGCGAACTTCGGCATTTGGTGCAGTGCGTCTATCAGAGGTAATTCAATGTAGATTTCTTTAATCTTCTTAAGGAATTGGTGGAACTCTTCATCCTTTTGGGATGTAATTAGTTTCTGGGGGAAAGGAATTGTCTGACTTTATGGAGGAAGTGGAAGAGTCCCTTCAACCTTCTTGGTGATCTCCTCCCTGTCTTTATTCTGGACCAAATTAGGCATGAAAGGAGAGAGCTCTTCCTCTGAGTTAATTCCTTTCTGAGCAGTCATTTGGGGATCTCCCAAAGTCCGTCCGCTCCTCAGCTTAATGCGGTTGCAATGTTCCACCGGGTTCATGTCGGGCTTTCCTAGAAATGCTCCCGGTGCTCTTGAAAAGGACTGGGCTATCTGGGTGATTTGGCTGTCTTGCATCTTTTGATGCTTTTCAGAATTCTCCAATCTTTGATTCAATTGCTTGATTTCATTCTTCATCTTTTTTTGCTCCAAGAGAGCTTCTTCAAGCATCTTTTCGATTCTGGACAGTTGTGAAGGTTGTTGTTGTTGATAATTCTGTTGTCTAAGTGGGTAGCTTTGTTTCCCAAGTTGGTAACTTTGCTTTGCTGGTCCTTGATCTTGATTGCCTCGGTAATAAAAATTTGGGTGGTTTCTCCACCCAGGGTTGTATGTGTTGGAGTAGAGATTGTTTTTCTTTTGGTTATAACTGACTATCGCATCGCATTCCTCAAGTTGGATCATTTGTGCTTGTATTGGTCGTAGGGGTAAGTATCTTGAGCATGATCTGAACTTCCGTAAGTTTCGCAAACACACACTATTACATTGGCTGTGTTCTTCCCCATGGTCTCAAGATTCTTGGTCAGAGCATCCAGCATTGTAGACATGAGTGTGACTGCATCTATGTCAAATTTTCCTGATGCCTTTATTGGATTCCCAGAGAAAGAACCTCCAGATCTTTGAATTTCCCACTGATGGTGGTTCTGTGCCACATTTTCTATGATCGTTTCAGCTTCATCAAGGCTCTTGTTCATTAACGCCCTCCTGCTGCAGAATCGAGGGACACCTTCGTGTGGTATTTGATTCCATTGTAGAACGTGTGTAGCACCAACCACTTCTCGAGGCCATGATGGGGGCATTGTCTTAGCATACTCTTGAATCTGTCCCATGCTTCGAATAACGATTCTGAGTCTATCTGTTTGAAGCTTGCAATTAAATTCCTTATGTGTGCAGTTTTACTCGGCGGGTAAAATTTGTCCATAAATTTCTGCTCACACTGATCCCAAGATGTTATGTTGTTTGCTGGTAGAGAATTAAGCCGCTGCTTGGCTCTGTCTTTCAAGGAAAATCCAAAAATAAGTAACCTTACTATTTCTGGAGGGACCCCATTTACTTTCATTGTACTGCAGATCCCATAGAAAAGCTCCAAGTGATGATTTGGATCATCGTACGGTCCTCCAAATTGATTTTGCTGGACCATGTGGATCACTGTAGGCCTGATTTCAAAATTGTTGGCTTCAATTGGTGGTCGAGTGATGCTAGACCGAAGCCCTCATGCATAAGGTTGCTGCGTAATCCTTCAAAAGTTTGTCAGCCATTTCACAAGATTCTTGTTCTGCTTGGAGTTTCTGCAAGTTTCTTCTCCTCAAGAAAGTTCTATCAATTTCTGGATCGAACGACAGAAGTTCTCCTGAAAGATTAGCTATTCGCATGCAAGAACAAGATATTGAATAATCCAAGTGTAATTAAAGAGTTAAAATATATTTTTCTCTTTTTTTATATATTTTTTTAGCATTTTAATAAAAATGTAGAAAATAGAGTGAAATAAAGAAAAACAAAGTCTAGTCTAATCCAATATGACTTTCACCAATGTTATAGATGCAGTCCCCGGCAACGGCGCCAAAACTTGTTACGCTTCCGTAAGTGCACGGATACGTCGTCAGTAATATAAGATTATCGATCCCACGAGGACTGTTTATAAGCACTAGCAATTGTTCATGTAGAATTAGCTAAACTACCGTTGGTTGTAAGTTAACTATTTCTTAGAAAGAAAGGAAATGGGGGAGTAGATGTGAGAACTAGCAAAAGAGAGAAAGGTTAACTTGGCTTGGGAAGAGTTCTAGGAGTTCAGTTTCGTTGTGGTGGAACCTGATGTATTATGTTCTATCTTTTTCTCATTGTCAATCAACATGCATTCATCGAAAGTTAAAGCTACTATCCTTAAGTACTAAACAAAGAATATCGCTGTGAAATCCTGTTACGGTTAACCCCTGTCACTAGGGTGCCTCGGTAGATCACAAGAATACAAATCTAGTCGGTATAATTAGGGATAGAGATAGGGGTTTGGTTTCGTCTCTTACTTCCTTGTGGAGAAGTTGTCTCTCCTTTCAAGGGAGTATCCTAGATGTCCGTGAACGGGTTACCCCTGTCACTAGGACCCCTCGAGTATACGATCTAAGATCCTCTCTTTACGAAATTATCAATTCCTACACAATCAACTAATATGACAAGATAATCTCAGCAACAAGTCTCATGCATATCAAATAGAAACAAGGTAAGCCAAATCATCCAATGAGTAAAGGCATAAACATGAGTCTTACATCAAACCCCATCCACAACTACTCCCTGTTCCTAGAACAAAGGATATACTCCATAGAAGCAGGAGAAAAACCTAAAGACATAATATAAGTAAGCATACAATCCTCAAACGGGAAGAGAGAAAGAGAAGAGATGTCTATCCAATAACGTCGAGTAATCTTCGGATCCAATCCTTTGCTTCTGGAGTTGATGCGGTGATGAAGGTTATCTTGGATCGTTGAACGAAGGTCCGAGATAGCGTGGAACGGCACCAAGGTAAATTTCTTCTGACGACTCACCTCCCTCCCTTGAGGAGAAGAGTTAAAAGCCTTTATATAGGCTAGGGCACGGGCGCCGCACGACCCATGCCACAGCCGTACGAGATCCGCATGACCAAGCTCTTCTTCTCTTCGGGTTAAGTGGCATGGTCGTGTGGTAACGATGTCTGTCACACTCGTAAAATCAAATTAACAATATATATTTTCCACTGAACCCCTTAATCAAACAATAATGTTGTAGTAACGAGCCCAGGATCGATCCGAGGAACCAACGGTAGAATGTAATTTAGGATTGTCTTTATTTCCTATTTTTGGGGTTTTCAATATAAAAATGAAATTGGGGGGAATTAAACTTGAATTTAAATCTAACAAATGAAAAGTACAGTGGTAAAGAAATTAATCTAAAGCATAACTAAAACCTAACTATGTGCCAATGAACAAATCATTACGCATTGTCACACTACGTTGTGATAAATCCATCAACACACTTAAACTAAATATGAAATAACAAGACAGAAATAAAATCTAATCTAAGCAGAATTTAAACCCTAACTTAGAACTTAAACACTAAACAATTAACTAAGCATCAAACAAGAATTAAACAACTACCAAACATGAATTAAACTTCAACAAAACAAAGAATGCTAAATTGCAATGATAAGAACACTAATAAAACACTAATAAAACGAAATAAATCCTAACCAATCCATACAAGTTTCACACTCTTGCCATCACACAAGAGTGCCAAAGTTGAGACCACCCAACTTTGGACCTCAGTGGAGAACTTCAGCAGCGTATCAGCTCAAGGAATGCTCAGCTACACCGACGGACCACCCCCGGCGAGCTAAAACAACCCAAAACCCCAAGAATGGCCGAAAATCTAGATTTCTGCAACCTCCCAACTCTGAATCTGGAATGATGCTATGAATGTTGGTGTGATGTCGGATGGAGCTCAGGAACGTCGGAGGACCACCGCCGAACGTCGCTGATGGGAATCGGAGTCACCGATTGGAAGACCACCTCCAAATCGGCGCGGGAACAGAGAAGGACAGAAACGCAGAATTCGCCGGAGGGAACACCCGCCGGAGGCTCCAGATGATCGGGATGAGCTGCCGTGAAGCTCTATAATGAAGTTGAAGCTTGATAGATTAATTGCTGGAAGAATCGGGGCCGAAATCCGCTGGAAGACGCACGCCGCGACTGAGCTGCGCGAAGGGGATCGACGAAGAAGCTCACTGTAGCTTCTCAGATTTAAATCAGATCTGGATCTGAAATGGACGGCTGAGATGATTCTGGGCTAAATCAACGGTGAAAAGTCATCCAAATTCCGATCTTAATGTACTGATGTTGATCTAGGGTCTGGATCTACCCTCCCTTAGGTCGGATCGATCAGATCATCACTGGATGGCTCGGATCTGCACAGTCTTCATTGAACGGTCCAGATTAATCCGGCTGGATCAATGGCTGGAAGAACTCAGATCTGGATCAAAACTTCTGGATCTTCATCAATGGCTTAGATCTGCTCCCCATTAGGTTGGATTGGCCAGATCTTCAACGGATGGTTCAGATCTTTCCTATTCTTGATGAACGGTCCATAATGCTTCAAAGCTTGATCTTCTTGTTTGGACTCTGATTCGAGCCCAATTTCAGTCCAAATAGATCCAAATCCAAGATCCTTTGATGCCTACAAAATAAGAATCAAATATTAGCATCAAATAACACAAAAATACAATAATTTGCAATTAAGTCCAAAAATACACACTATGCACAAAATGTGATGTAACCATGATTTAAACTATGAAATCAACATCAAACCATGCATATATGAATCAAAATAATGCAGTAAAATCATGGTTATCAAATCCCCCACACTTAGTCTTGAACGTCCCGTGAGAGTAAAGAAAACTCAAAATCATCTCCATAGAAAATTCTCTAGCAATATCTAAAAGATAGTAAAAAGAATTTAACTAAGACCATTTAAAGATCACTAACAATCATAAATACAATCCAAACAATAATCAGTATGTATGGTAGTTTCAATCCAATTGAAAAATTAAGCAAGTTGCAATCTCACAAGGGATTTACCTAATCTATCTCTCACACTCAAGCATGTGTATAAGTGGAGCTCACTCAATGCAACTCACAACATTTCACTACCATAAGCTTGATTATATTCTACTTCTCCACCACTATAAGACATAGCATACATGAATCAAAAGGAATTTATCATGAATTTGTGAAATGGAAGCAAAAAGAACAATGAAAGTGGATGAAATAGGCAAAAGAAAAGTATTTAATGAAGAAAATGAGAGAATGAGAGTATTGGAGGAATATAGTTGATGAGTTGACCATTTTGATGTAAAAAGAGATGAATACCATTTGTTTTAACCAATTCAAAAGACCAAGCTAACCTCCCCTTCAATTTGATGGCAAACAAAGAATCTTGATACTCTCTTGATACACTCTTTGGATGTGTCATTTTTCTCTTCTCTTCTTCACTGTTTTTTTTTATCACTGTTCTTCCACTTCAATTCTAGCATTTTGAAACAAAAACAAACTCACATTAGCTAATGGAAAATAGCTCCCTCCCCCACACTTAAAACATTGTCCGTCTCGGACAAATCAACATATCATGCTATCCATATCTGCTGCAGATTCTTTACTCTGTTTCTGTCATCTGCAGATCAATAAAGATGTGCATCAGATTCTTTTCTCATTTTTCTGGTTTGATTAAAGCTTCACTTCAGATCTATGCTGAAGAGGACAGATTAACATTTCCTGCAATTTAGTCTCATAAATATTGCATCCTGCAGATTCTGCTTCTGGAATTTCTGTGCTCACTGCTTCAAAATTAAAAATCCATTCCCAGAATTTCAGTGCTTGAATCTTAACTCCTTTCAGTGACTTCCTTCTGCTTAGAAACAATTTGGTATAAACTTCACCCGTATAAACCAAAGGTAATAATTGAATTCTGGTTTTCCAGATTTCAGAAGTTTGAGTCATTCAAATTTAAATCTGAATAGCATTATTGCAAAGCTAAACTTGGTCCTTGAAATCAGGAATTTAATGGACTGATTCCTGATCAGCTTCCAGCTTTACCAAACTCACAGAATTCAACAATGAAATGTAGCTACCAAAACCAGAATTCAGCTTCTTTCACAAATAGAATTTATGCATTTCTGCATTTCTACACAATACAATGTCTAGAATTCAACCATTCCAATCTGCACAATTTAGCCAACCATTCCTCCATTTGAATTTAACAATTTGATTTGATATCTAACTAGATGAAATCTCACAACCTTTTGACTTTTGGAAATCTGGAATTCACTTTAAGAAGTTCAAAATGGGTTCTGATTTATGTAATCTGCTGTTACAGATTTCAGTTAAAGAAATTGTAAGTCAATGAAAAGCTTTTATAGGACTGCAAGGGCTATTACTGCCTTTATCTTCAACTTTACATAATTCATGATGCCATCTTGAAGTGTTTTATGAATAAAATGGCACTCCCTTATTTGATCAGCAATTTGAGTTGGCACATTTAGGCTCTTGATTCCATTGATTTCTGGTCAAAATAACAAAAGGAATTGGCACACAGATTCAGGTCTTTGAGTAGGCTGCTGTAGCAAATAAACAATCAGATTCTTGCTTCAATTCTTAGGTTCAAAATTCAGAACTGCAGCATCAAATTTCTCTGAACGATTATCACATAACTCTAAGATATCATTCCTGAAACTAGGAAATCAGAGGAATCCAGAGATGAATTGTATTATGGATGAAATCTAATCAGATTTTTAATCCACTGAATGCAAGGACTGGATTCCTTCATCATTGATTCTAGTTCTGCAATTTCAGATTTCAGATTCAGCAACTCTGGTTTTCTTCTTCCTTTGTCTGTTTACTTCCTTCCTTAACAGAGAACTCTTATCTCCAGACAGTTTACAAATTTCTTCTCACATTGGCATACTTGAACCAAATTCCCATTTCTAAAATCTAGGACTAAAGGTCTATTGCATGAAGAATTTTTATTATTTTTATTTTTATTATTTTTATTTATTTTTTTTTTTGCAAAGAAGAGCACTATCAGCAAAGAATTGGGTAGGAGCAGTTTCAGATTCGGCACACTCTGCAGATTTCCATTTCTGTAGCTTCCAATGGTGGTTGTTTCAGGAAAACTTAAAGAGGATTTAGGTGTCACTTAGATATCTTTCACTCACAGATTTTTTTTTCCTTCTTCCATTTCAGAATCAGCTTCGAGGTCCAGGAACAGATATGAAGGAATTAAGTATTTGAATTCTCTGGATAAGGTTTCATAAACTGTAAATTCATGTAGATGCAGCTGGTATCATAGAGAATTCAGCTTAACAGGACACAAATTCAGCATTTCAGAAAATGAGTAGATGTTCTCCAGAATTAAATCCATCTCAGTTGCATACCTACTGAAACCAGAGCTCAGCATTACCACATCTCTGTTTCTTCTAATCACTACTGGTCATAATCAGCATTTAGAATTAAA
This sequence comes from Zingiber officinale, assembly GCF_018446385.1. NCBI lineage: Eukaryota > Viridiplantae > Streptophyta > Magnoliopsida > Zingiberales > Zingiberaceae > Zingiber > Zingiber officinale. The sequence continues at coordinate 68,985,694 of NC_056007.1, read as the reverse complement.
TAAACTGACCAAGATGAACAGCATAACACAAATTCCATCAGAATAGTAAAAACTCCACTGATTACAGCAATGAATTCCAACCTCTGACAATAGCATTGAATTCCAGTGTTTTACAAAATCTGTAAAGTTCAATCAAAATAGCAACATCAACTCAGTAATTTCACTTCCAACAATCAAGAACTCTAATCAGCAACTTTCTGCCAATCCGATATAAATTCTGCATTTCCTGCCATTTCAGTTTAGAATAAAACTGACATTAAAATATCTGATACTCTTCTTCAGCAACAGTACAACAAGAACATGGAACAATTCTTAACAGAACTCCCAATTCCAGAATATAGAGTTTCCAACTTTTTCATATAAAAAAAACACTTCAAAGTTCAGATTCTGAATCTATTAAAGGTATATGCAATAATGTTGCCATTAATTTCCTCATTCTCTTGAAAGTCACATCCATTGCACATATGTTAACAACTTTAAACTAAAACTCAAAGACTTCCAGCATATAGATTTCAGCAGGATTCAGCAATTCAAGACTTCAATTCATTTCAAAGACGATTCCCATTTCTAAACTTCCTCAAAAACAGCTACATTACTGCAGTTTCAGAATTCAAAGAAACATGAAATTCAACTTTTGAATTCAGATTCATGACTATCCAAAATCTTCAGGAAATCAGCACATCAGATTGCAGATTTTCAAAACTGAACTTAAATTCAGAGTTCACAAGTCTAGGTGATCCCAATTCAAATCATGGAGGGTTTAGTATGGAGTAAAGAACACATCTTAACAGAATTCCCTTGAAATCCCATTTATCAGAAACTTGGATAAAAGAATCAGCTTCACAAATTTCAGTTTCAGCTTCAGAAATTGGAATTCAAAGAATTCAGAATCTTCTCTGCAATTTCCAACTTGTTACCAGCTCCGTGTTTCTATTTTCATCCAATTCTCAGTCTTAAATCTTGTAAACTATAGAGAAACAAGATCAGCATCTATCAACACTTAAACAACAGTTGAGTTTCAAATTTTTTTTCATGAACAAATAGCTTAAAACTCCTTTCTACACAGCAAGGTACAGATTTCAGCATTTTCCTCATAACTTTGTATCAACTTTGCATTGTTTAGCCAACAAAAATCTCAATTCTTCTTCGTCTTGTTTCTTAAGACCCTTTACAATGCATACTTGAAAGAATTCCCAGTTTCAAAAACTCTAGTTCATCACAATTCATTTCCCAAATTGGCACAAAAATGTGCATTTCATTCTGCAAAATCTGCATTTCCAGATTACTACTCTTTGTGATTCCTGTTCTTTCAGCATCATTCCCTTTTGATTTCATTTTTGAATTCTTTTATGATTGATTCAGAAATCAAATAGGTTTGATATCTAACAGAAGCTTCCCATTTCCAAATTTGCAAGAATATTCACCAGCACTTCAATTCAGCTGTAGTTTTCAGATTTTCAGTTACTATCCAGTGTCATTGCCATTCCATCTTGCAGTGTTAAAATGAATTTTGTTAGAAGCTATTGACGCCAACATTCCATTTGTTTCTTCACATTATAAAACTTCCTCCAAGCTTCTTCCTTCCTTGATATCATTTCTGAAATTTTGATACTCCATAGCCCTCAAATTGCTGTCAATGGTCCTATTCTTGTATCTTCTCCTGTTTTGGTAACCAGTGAAACTGGAATCTATAAACCAGAATTCAGACATTCAGGTTTGCAGAAAAATTCTGCATTCTTTCTCCATTTCTGTTAACTCAGTTTCTCTTTTCCATAAATTTTGATCAATTGGAAAGAAAGGTATTGGAAAGCCTTCCTTAACATCATTATCAGCAAGGTAATTTCAGCTCGGCTAGTGCAGAAGCAGTTAGTATCATTGATATATATATGAACTGGATCCCAAAATTTCAACTCTGAAATTTTCAGAATTCACAATAGATTCAATCATCAAATCTGCACTATCAAATTTCCTCTTAGTTAGGTGTAAATCTCACATAGTTTAGAGGTCAGTGCCTAATTAAAGCTGCCAATTCGGTTTTCCCAACTTCATTTCCAAAATTTTGAATTCAATTATCACTGAGTAAACAAGAGATTTATTTAAGTTTCTCATGGATCAAAAAAGTACAGCCAAAACCATAAAAAGTTACAACATAATTCAGTATTTGTACAGTTAAGCTTAGCATTGATCACTTTGCAAGACTGCATTTACAACAGATTCCTGCATCCTCAATAAACATAACAGGTTCAAAATCAGTGAACACATGCAGATTTCAGCTACAATCCCATCTCTGTAGAATTTAGCACATCAACATCTTCTTCCCACAATTGTTTCCTAGAGCTTTAAATATATCAACATAGTATCAAGTCTCAAAATCCAAAATAATTGTAGCTTGCTCTTGACATGATAATACTCAAGAAATGGATACATTTAGCATACAATCTTAAGAGCACTTCATTCATAACAACATATTTCAGCATTTACTTTTCTAGAACAGTAGCACCACAACCATAAAATCTTTAAGCATTTAACTCCATTACATCTTCCCAAAACTTCATCTTTAGCTTGAATTTGAATCCCGTCCATTAACAAATGAATCCATGCATTCAAAAGCTCTATACATCTCCCCTACACTTAATTCTTTTGTCATCTTGCAAAATCTAACTCATCAAGAATTCAACCAATACTCTCAATGAAATAATGACAAGCAAAGATAATTAAGAATTCGAATTCTAGATGAAAATGCTTCAAGAAAATTGTGGAGAAAGAAATTAGAATTTATGATGGAATAAAAATGACAAATATCCTTTCTTTTCATGGATACATATGCTATTGTGACTTTGAAAAGAAACTAAGCAAGTTCTAGAGTTTCAATTGTTGTAAGTGCATGTCACACACAAAAAATAATGAGGTATAGGCTTAAGGTGGTCCTCTCTAGGTATTTTATTGCAATCAAGCTCAATTGATCAAAATAGAATCCACCACCAAATTAACCAATATCATGTAAGTAGAGCATTCAATCATGTCAAATGACCTAAAATTGATGATCAAATTTAAGAGACTTTTACCATCTTAAAAATATTACTAAACAATTCATAGAGACTTTTATTCAAATGACATGCTATGTATACTAACAAAATGCAAAGTGTAGAAGCAAAATGCAAATGTAAAGTATGAAACTAAAGAAAGTTGCTCAAAAAGAATTTATTAACAAAGCATGAATTAAGATGCAAAAGAAAACAAAATTAGAACCAACTCCCCTTGAATTCCCGGTGGTTGAAGAAGGTTTAGAAGTAGAATCCACCCCGGAAGTGGAGTAATCATAGTTCCACTCAAATTCTCCTTATTACTCATTTTTCCCTTCAAAATTCTTTCCGGAGGTCTTAATCGGTTCAGTTTTAGCACCCACTCCGGAAGCTCATGTTCTCCTACAACATCAATAAAAATAAACACCTCCCACATACAAGTGGGATAAAAAGAAAATAGGAGAATATTAGTGTGGGCAAAAGATATTTCAAGAAATGATTCACAACTAATAAAATCAACAAATGGTACCTCTATAAAATTCTCTGAAAAATTACACAAAATACTCACCTTGTCATCTTGAGAGGTACCTGGAGTGGTGTTTGTTACCTCTTTCTCCTCAACTAATGGCTCAGACTCCAGTTCTGGTGTATGTACATCTTCATGTAGTGATTCTTGGGTGCTTGGCTCCATAGCACAAGTCCCTACACTTACATCCTCCATTCTTGGTGATTCTTGAGGTAATGCTTCCAGTAAGCAATCCCCTACACTTAAATCATCTTTTGCAACAAGACCTGCATCATTCACATCATCTAAAGCAACATCATCAGTAGATTCAGAAATTTGAACAACTACATCATCATCACAAATAAAATTAGAAAATTGTTGTGAAGAAAAAGAAGTAGTGTCAGGCCTGACAAGAGCTCCACAATCCATCTCTTCACTGGCGTTTTGTGTTTGTAACTGATTAATGGATGAGGCAATCTGATCTAACTGACTCTGTATATTCTGTATCCTGGCAAATTGTTGCTCTTGATGCTCTCTCATTTGTTGCATAACTTCATTGCATTTCCACATTGATTCTTCAATTTGTTCTTGTGCATCCTCATACCTATTCCGCTGCTCCATAGGTAGGTAGGACTGATAGAACTGAGTTTGAGGCTGATAAAAATAATTCTCCATCCCATCTCCAAAATACGGATAATATGGATCCATGGTCACATGAATTTCCTGTTCTTACACTGAAACACTAGCAAATAAAATCAGAAGACTCAGGAACAAATAAAATCAAACACAAGGATATATAAACATGAAAGCAATCAAAACAACAATCCTAAAATTACTAAACATTGCATATTACAATCCCCGGCAACGGCGCCAAAATTTGGTAACGATGTCTGTCACACTCGTAAAATCAAATTAACAATATATATTTTCCACTGAACCCCTTAATCAAACAATAATGCTGTAGTAACGAGCCCAGGATCGATCCGAGGAACCAACGGTAGAATGTAATTTAGGATTGTCTTTATTTCCTATTTTTGGGGTTTTCAATATAAAAATGAAATTGGGGGGAATTAAACTTGAATTTAAATCTAACAAATGAAAAGTACAGCGGCAAAGAAATTAATCTAAAGCATAACTAAAACCTAACTATGTGCCAATGAAAAAATCATTACGCATTGTCACACTACGTTGTGATAAATCCATCAACACACTTAAACTAAATATGAAATAACAAGACAGAAATAAAATCTAATCTAAGCATAATTTAAACCCTAACTTAGAACTTAAACACTAAACAATTAACTAAGCATCAAACAAGAATTAAACAACTACCAAACATGAATTAAACTTCAACAAAACAAAGAAATGCTAAATTGCAATGATAAGAACACTAATAAAACACTAATAAAACGAAATAAATCCTAACCAATCCAACTCACAACCAATCCATACAAGTTTCACACTCTTGCCGTCACACAAGAGTGCCAAAGTTGAGACCACCCAACTTTGGACCTCAGTGGAGAACTTCAGCAGCGTATCAGCTCAAGGAATGCTCAGCTACACCGACGGACCACCCCCGGCGAGCTAAAACAACCCAAAACCCCAAGAATGGCCGAAAATCTGGATTTCTGCAACCTCCCAACTCTGAATCTGGAATGATGCTATGAATGTTGGTGTGATGTCGGATGGAGCTCAGGAACGTCGAAGGACCACCGCCGAACGTCGCTAATGGGAATCGGAGTCGCCGATTGGAAGACCACCTCCAAATCGGCGCGGGAACAGAGAAGGACAGAAACGCAGAATTCGCCAGAGGGAACACCCGCCGGAGGCTCCAAATGATCGGGATGAGCTGCCGTGAAGCTCTATAATGAAGTTGAAGCTTGATAGATTGATTGTTGGAAGAATCGGGGCCGAAATCCGCTGGAAGACGCGCGCCGGGACTGAGCTGCGCGAAGGGGATCGACGAAGAAGCTCACTGTAGCTTCTCAGATTTAAATCAGATCTGGATCTGAAATGGACGGCTGAGATGATTCCGGGCTAAATCAACGGTGAAAAGTCATCCAAATTCCGATCTTAATGTACTGATGTTGATCTAGGGTCTGGATCTACCCTCCCGTAGGTCGGATCGATCAGATCATCACTGGATGGCTCGGATCTGCACAGTCTTCATTGAACGGTCCAGATTAATCCGGCTGGATCAATGGCTTGAAGAACTCAGATCTGGATCAAAACTTCTGGATCTTCATCAATGGCTTAGATCTGCTCCCCATTAGGTTGGATTGGCCAGATCTTCAACGGATGGTTCAGATCTATCCTATTCTTGATGAACGGTCCATAATGCTTCAAAGCTTGATCTTCTTGTTTGGACTCTGATTCGAGCCCAATTTTGGTCCAAATAGATCCAAATCCAAGATCCTTTGATTCCTACAAAATAAGAATCAAATATTAGCATCAAATAACACAAAAATATAATAATTTGTAATTAAGTCCAAAAATACACACTATGCACAAAATGTGATGTAACAATGATTTAAACTATGAAATCAACATCAAACCATGCATATATGAATCAAAATAATGCAGTAAAATCATGGTTATCATCGTGCCACATCTGCACGGACTTGTCTTCCTTTGGCTCGGGCTGCACTTCACGGCCGTGTGAAGTTCACATAGCCGTGTTGATCTTGGCTGCTGGTTGTGAGGCACGGTCGTGCAAGGTTTCACTGTCATACTCTGCTTTCTCTCAGTGAATGGCCACATGACCGTGTAGGGTTGCACGGTCGTGCTCTACTCTCTGTCTGGAATGGCCATACGGTTGTGCAGGGTTACACGGTCGTGCTTTGCTTTGCTCCGGTGCATCGACAATCGTCGTTTTCTCTCCAAAAGTTGTCCCTGTCAACATAAAACTAAACAAAGAGCAGATCCCCGACAAAAGTGTAATAAATACTGAATAAACGATAAGAGAGATGATCGTGCAAAGAATATATACATATAAAGCAAGTGAATGTGCGTTAAAACATGCATAAACAATCATAATATCTACGCACATCAGCACACAAGATAGAGAAATACTATAACTAAATAACTAGTCAAAATATCTGTCAATTGACACTCTACCCCCTCATAGATCATCATATGATATTTCCACTTGGAATAGTGGATCTCATAGGTGTTAATCAACTAACACCTTCGTAACGGTTATATCTCTTAAGTGTTAAGAAATTAGCTCTACACCTTCTTACATCACTGGGGGTCACCTAGCCGATTATACCTTTTAAGTCATCTGACCAGGTACAGATAGTCCATGGTCAAAGTCCCCATGGAATAGGACACATCGATCCTTTATAGACTGACCAAGCCGACAATGGTGTACGGCTTAATTCAGTCTTTTCACGTCAGTACATCAAATGTGCTTGTAATATCTAACTAAGCACGAATAACCCAAAGATCAAAATCTCCATAAAATAGAGTAAGTCGATCCCCTACTGATCGAACCAACAAAATAAATCGGTCATCTACTAACTAATCCAACAAGAATACATTAATCCTCCACAAAGCGACTAAGGTAAATCGAACCACAACAACCCAAGTCAACTGTGGATAAATCAACTACCTCTAAAATCCATAATCCACTACCAACAGATCCTTCTACATCTGTATAGGGCTCAAACTATCCATCCGTTTTTAGGGTGAAAATCTACACTAAAGCGAAGCTCCGAACTTAAAGTCTGTTGTAACCTTAGTCAGAACCATGACATGAAATCATTGATCTCCAACCGATACAATATTCAGAGATATACCCTAATGTTGAATAATCTCTCTACAGTATAAATCTGCTACTCAATCCAAATAATCCATCCTACAAATCGATAGCTAAAGAGTAAATTCGTCAACCCAACAATGATTACCCAAAGCATCATATCCTCTCCATGTCCTGGGTAATCCCACCACAAAATCCATAGTGATGTGCTCTCATTTCCACTCTGGAATTGGAATCCTCTGATGCTCAGCCTTCACCTACTGACAGACTAGACATCTAGCTATAAATTTTACGATGTCTTTCTTCATGTTGTTCCACCAATAGGAATGCCTCAAATCTCGATACTTGTGGGTTCCACCTGGGTGGATAGCAAATCGAGAATGATAAGCCTCCTGAAGTAACTCCTCCATAACCGGGTGAGATTGAGGCACGCATAATTTACCTCAGAAATAAATAATACCCTCATCAAATCAGGTGAACTCGGTCTGCTACCGGAAGTTATCTAGCTGCCAATGAACTGTAAGTGCTTATCACCGGCCTGGGCCTCTCGGATCCTCATCCTGATCGACAACTGAGCAACCATGGTAATAAGAATACCCTGCTCTATTTGTCCTTGCTCCTCAAGGCCTAATTCAGAGAAACCCTAAATCATGTCTATACCTCAGTGGCAAGCTAAAGCCCCTTTGAACTCTGGTTGAGCGCATTGGCAACCACATTAGCTTTCCATGGGTGGTAGCTAATGGTACAATCACAATCCATCAGGAACTTCATCCATCTCCTATGTCAGAGATTATGTTCCTTCTGGGTGAAAAGATATTTGTGCCTCTTTTGATCCGTAAGATTCCCAAATGTAATACCCTACAGATGATGCCGCCAAATCTTCCAAGAAAAGATAATGGCGGTTAACCCTAGATTATGTACAAGGTAGTTCTTCTCTTGCTCCTTCAACTGACGAGAAACATAGGAGACTACCTTGCCGTGTTTCATCAAAACAGAGCCCAAACCCTGTAGAGAAGCATCGGTATAGAGTACGAACTCGTCCTCTCTTGAGGCAAAACTAGAACTGGTGCCGACACTGATCTTCGATTCAGTTCCTGGAAGCTAGTCTCGCCGGCTTCTGACCACGTGAACTTCACTCCCTTCCTAGTCAGGCGTGTCAATGGCATAGCAACGCGAGGAAACCCCTCAACGAACCTCCAGTAATAACTAGCTCGACAAAGAAAGTTGTGAGTCTCCTGTATAGACTACGACAACTTCCAACTGGTAACAACCTCTATTTCCAGTGGGTCCACGGTATACTCCTACTGGTGACCATGTATCTCAATCATCTCACAGAAGACAATCAAAATACGCACTACTGAATTTCACCTATAAATGTTCCCGTCGAAACATCCTTATAACTATGCGAAGATGGTGTACGTGATACACCTCGGATCGGGAATAGATCACCACGTTGTCAATAAAGATAACGGATACTGATCCAATATCCTAGGGATACCCAAATCATTGAGTCCATGAAAACATCTAGGGCACTATAAGCCTAAATGATAAAACCAAGAACTTATAATGTCTGTACATAAGACATCCTCATCCATAAGATCCCCGACAATAAACACCAAGGAATAGATCATCAAATGTGAGAGCAACGCTTCGTCACAAGAAAAATAACATATGTGGGAGCAATGCTCTACCACAAGCAATCCTTAATATGTGGGAGCAACGCTCCACCACAAACGATCTATAATATGTGAGAGCAATGCTCCACCCCAACAATCTATAATATGTGGGAGCTACGCCCCACCACAAACAATCCATAAGGGATCAAGACATCTAACTATCTAGCTAGAGAATGTACAAGATCGCTCTACCACTGGTCAATGTGGGCAGCCAAGGGTATAACAATTTAGTAAACATATCAAATCCATTATCAACTCTCTCAACATCATAGTGGGCCACTCACTAGTAGGAGAATTAGTTGATAAGGTATAAAACCAAATGTTAGTATTAGCCCTAGTACCAATTATGAGATGATTGTAAAGAGCTCATTTTGTATCATATATCATTATTAATAAAAGGAAAAGTTTGTTATTATATTTATTGCAGTTCAGTGTCAATTGAATAAATGTAATAATGTCCTTGGGTAGTAGGTTCTTATCTACAATATATCAATTGGTTGAATTGATAGTGAGATATTGTAGAGAACACTACTCTTAACTATTCATAGTCGAGCATTAATATACATGGACAATATTAATGCGTTGAGACTAGCATGTAGGTCAACGGATGACTTGATCTCACAAGTCAAGGATATGAGATATCAAGTTGACACATGGATATATATTAGAGAATATATACTGAATGACCCACCATGAGAATGTTTCATGGAGCGTCGTATGAGTGGCATAAACATTCTCATGTGACTATTGGTATGAATAGTCCTTAGACCTGAAGTCACTACGGTTCCCTACATAAGGAGTTGTTTACTTTGGTATCGTCAAACGTCACCCATAATAGGGTGGACTATAAAGTCGATCACTGGGTAAGCAATGAATTATGCGGAGGGATGCATGTGAGTGATGTAGATGGGATCTATCCCTTCCATATGACGGAAGTGATATCTGTGGGCCCTTGATTAGTAGGACACAAGAAAGCATGGATATGCGCAAATGAGTCAATATGAGATATTGAGCTTATTTGTTTGAGTGTGTCTACATAGAGATCAAGAAACACAAAGATTGATAAGAGGATGACACAGTCTATGCCTCATTGATCAATCTAGATATCACGGATAGAGGGACCAAGTCATACATGATGATAGCCACGGACAGGTTAGGTTGGATCTCGACTTGCTCGTCACTTGGGTAGCAATGATGCCTTGCTAGATGTCACTCATTGTTTATGTATCGCAAATATTGATTTGGGTACATTGCCAACGTTACGAGAGCCTATAGGGTCACACACAAAGAACAAGTTGATATGGAGATGGGTTCATGTGATGAATCAATGGATTAAGTGTAATCCGAATTTGACTTATTGAGTTAGACTCAAAGGGATCCAATTGTTGGATTAAGTCGAGTTACTTGAGAATCAATGGGTTGGACTCATTGGGTGAACTTGAGTTCACCAAGGAAGTTGAATGGTCAAAATTGAACCATTGGATTGAATGGTTGATTTTGAGCCATTATATTAGAAGATGAAAGGGTGGATACTCTTGGTATACCATGGGATGGTTATAAATATCATTTAGATGATAATTTTGAGTAGATGAACAAGTGTTGAGACCCTTGGCATTCTTCTTCTTCCTCCTTCCCTTACTTGGCCCTTTCTTGGCCGAAATCACCATTGTGGTTGCTAGCACAACCTTGTGATTTCTTCTCCATCTTACTTTGTTTGTGAGACAAGCGAAGACAAGGCTTGTTCATGTGGATACCGTAGAGGCGCGGACGCTTGAACGCGCAAAGATCTGCACCGAAGAAAGGTTGCTTTCGGGATTGCGAAGGGCACGCAACAAAGTTATAATCCTATCATGTAGCTTAGTATAGATTATGAATAGAAAATACTTCTTCCCTTCACATAGATTTGCTAGATAAGAGGATCTAGTAATTTTTCTGATGTGTTTCCGCATCTTTGGCGTGCTAGATCCCAACACTAAAGACATAATGGTAGGCACTCAACATAGGTAGAATCATCATGATACTACCAATAATACACCCGACTCACGTGCACACACAACACGCACGTGAGCACACACAACATAGGTATGATCAGCATGATACCTCCAACAATACATACCAAACACGTGTGCATATATCAGCGTGGGTATAATTGACAATACTCCTACAATAATACTCACCTAACATATATACATATACGCCAAGAGTATAATCAATGTAATACTTCCAATAAACATAATAGACATGAGTGCACACCCAGAACTGATATAATCAACAAGATACCTCAAATAATACACCAAATCACATGTACACATACCACGGCATAGATTTAATTGACAAGATACCTCCAATAAAACACCCAAACACATATGCACATACCCCAACACATGTTCATTAAATAAGATAGCTCCAATAAAACAATAAGACACATTCACCTAACCACATAGGTATAATCCTCAAGAAACCTACAACAATCATAACTGGACATGTATACAAACACTACCTGCAAATGGACAATCTATCCTAGGACTCCTACAATATATACCAATCAACCAGAGAAAACCCTATGCGACTTACTCTTATGGGTTAGTGGTTTACCTCAAAAATCAAGCATAAGTATCAAGCAGGAAAAATTATAATCATAGACAATCCAAGGTATGACAGCCTAATCATCCAGTGATAACCATGCTCTAAGTTCAAATGAACAAATAGAGGCCATGAAAGAAATACTCGTCATGGTTCAACATTGCACGTCTATGTCGTACCACTACAGAGACTATATCTAATGGTTCACTCAACCTCCTGACTAAGAGTCTACCCATCAAGAGTGTATTTCTAGAACTCTCATAGTCATGACTGTAAATATCCTCCGTCAAATGTCGAAAAAGGTGGAACACTCTCTGATCTGACATATAGACCTCAAGACCTTGGTAAATGATCATGTGATCAAGGATTTAAGCTACTTGATAGAGACAATATTAGTTGAGTCATCTAACCATTGTGTTGCAGTACTTCATGCTATGGTTGCTCTACCTGAGGTTCAGTAACCTCTAGAGGTGAGCAATGCACACAAGATAGAGAAACACTATAACTAAATAGCTAGTCAAAATATCTATCAATTGACACTCTACCCCCTCGTAGATCATCATATGATATTTCCACTCGGAATAGTGGATCTCATAGGTGTTAATCAACTAACACCTTCGTAATGGTTATGTCTATTAAGTGTTAAGCAATTAGCTCTACACCTTCTTACATCAGTGGGGTCACCTAGCCGATTATACCTTTTAAGTCATCTGACCAGGTACATACAGTCCATGGTCAAAGTCCCCATGGAATAGGATACATCAATCCTTTATAGAATGACCAAGCCGACAATGGTATACGGCTTAATTCAGTCTTTTCCACGTTAGTACAAGTCATGTATTCAAATGTGCTTGTAATATCTAACTAAGCACGAATAACCCAAAGATCAAAATCTCTATAAAATGGAGTAAGTCGATCCCCTACTGATCGAATCAACAAAATAAATCAGTCATCTACTATTTAATCTAACAAGAATACATTAATCCTCTATAAAGCAACTAAGGTAAATCGATCCACGACTACCCAAGTCAACAAATGGAAATCAGTCTTCTACTGACTGATCTAACAAGAGTAAATTAATTATCTACTATCGAAACAAACTAAGTTAAATCGATACTCTACTGGTTGAGTCAACATGAAAATACAAATACTATCCGTCTCTCAGCTAATAATAGCAGAGACTGGTATTTGCCTCCAACTCCTAACCACTAGTAGTAAAAGAAGCTAAAATTACTGGTGGTATGATATGAAAAATCATCTGAGACTATAATCCTTGATCTCTATTAAGGTCGACCATGATCAATGGTTGACCCATCACATGTAATATATGCTACAATAACCAGATAGGTACTAAATAAAAAGTGCTAATACAAGTCATAACTATCATAAACAACAATGCATATACTAACATAAATGTATGATAACAATATACCAACATACTTCCAATAACTTGGAGATGTCATGCTGCTGCCTGGTCCCAAAATCTAAAAAAGTCACATCAAGAAAACCAAAACATGAAATCCATAATATAAGAAAATAGGCATCGTAAAACTGGGCTCTAATACCAAATAAATTGTCATACCCCAGAGGAGTCCCTTGTTAGAGTGTATACTAAAAGCCTAGCTTTTGTATAAATATTTATTTAAAAATAAGAATCACATTGGTCAAATATCTACATTTATAAGGTAAGTGCAGTTGTTCAATTAATTTACATTATATATAACATGGTGTGTGGTGTCACACACAGAAGATCATGTTATCAATTCCTTATAAATTATAAACAGTAGATCACGACTAAGATGGAAAGGAACAAACCATTGGAATAGTCGTAGTGTAGTTTGATATTAGTTTATCTTAGCTATAAAATTACACTAGTACACTCTGAGTGTATTGTGTAGGACCATTTAAGGTAAGTTGTTTTTGTACTTACTATATAAAAGAACAAGACCTTTGGTATAATGGAAGTGTGTGCTCTTAATCCTGATATAATAGCAAGCACATATATCTAGTATTTATTTCTTTGACTTATCAAAGGGTGCGATTTAGTTTGATAAATCAATAGGCCCGATAAGTTGGGAAATGATATTATTTATAGTGTGTGTTGTTGATTATAGAAGGAAATTGTGTCCTAGTAATATAGGTTGATGATGTCTCCAAGAGGAGCTCATAAGGATTGTCATGTAAACCCTGCAGGTGGACTTAGTCCGACATGATGATAAGGTTGAGTGGTACTATTCTTGGAGCTAGATATTAATTAAGTGAGTTGTTAGTAACTCATTTAATTAGTGGACATTCTATATCTTAAACACAGGGAGACTAAAACACTCATGATAAGAAGGAGCCCAAAATATAATTTGGGATTGGTGCGGTAGTTCAATAATAATTCTTTAGTGGTATGAATTATTATTGATGAAATTAAGTTGGGTGTTCGGGGTGAACATGGGAAGCTTAATTTTATCGGGAGACCAAACCAATTCCTCCTCTCGATCCCTATCATAGCCTTTTATTTATAATGTATTATACCCATCCATACCCACCTTCTTACCCATCCTTATGTGGTCGGCCAAGCCAAGCTTGGAGCCCAAGCAAGGGTCGGCCAAGACATGATTTGGATGGGATGAATTGTGGTCGGCCCTAGCTTGAGTCCAAGCTTAGGTGGCCGGCCACAATAAAATTAAAAGGATTTTATTTTTTAAAATTTTTCTTATGTGGAAGCCATGGTTTTAAAAGAGAGTTTAAAATTTAAATCTTTTCTTTTATAGCATTCTACAAAAGATTAAGTGAAAGGTTTGATATCTTTCCTTATTTGTAGTTAAAAGGAAGATTTTAATTTTTGATAAAACTTTCCTTTTTTAATCATCCTCATGATTTAAAAGAGAGTTTTAAAATTAAATCTTTCCTTTTATAGTCTCTACAAAAGATTAAGAAAAGATTTGATATCTTTCCTTATTTGTAGATTGAAAAGAAGATTTTAATTTTAGAGAAAACTTTCCTTTTTATAAATCATCCACATGTTTAATAGAGAGATTTTAATTTATAAAAGTTTCCTTTTATAACCAACCATGAAGGGAATTTTTAAAGGGAAATTTTTATTTCCGGAAATAAATTAGGAAGTTTTAATTTTGTGTTTAAAACTTTCCTTGCTTGGATGATTAAGAGGTGGCCGGCCACATTAAGTTTGAAAGGGGAATTTTTTTATTAAAATTTCCTTTCATTGGCTCAGAGAATAAGGAAGCTTTTATAAAATTTTCCTTATTTTCCAAGACCAAGGAATATAAAAGATAGGGTAGAGGTACCTCACCTCATAACTTATGTTCTAGTTTTCCTCTCTTCTATTTCCTTGGTTGGTGGCCGGCCCTTCACATCCTCTCCCTCTCCTATTCTTCTTCCTTGGCCAGCGGCATCTTCATCTCAAGGAGCTTGGTTGGTGGCAAGATCTTGCTTAAGGAAGAAGGAGAGATAGGAGGTCTTGTTTCTTAGTATCCCTTGGACCTTGGTGGTGGCCGAACCTCATCTTCTCTTGGAGTTCTTGTGGTGGCCGAAACTTGCTTGGAGAAGAAGGTAGCTTGGGTGGTTTTCGTCTCGGTAGATCGTCGCCCACACGGCGTCTGAGATAAGAAGAGGAATATAGTAGGAGATCAAGAGGTTGTTGCTTACAAAGAAATGTATAACTAGTAATTTTATTCCGCACCATACTAGTTTTCTTTGTATAAATTTTGAAATACCAAACACAAGAGGCATATGATTCTAGGTTTCGAATTTGTGATTTGTGATTTGAGTTTGTGTTTTTTTTTTTTCAAATTTGTGATTCGATTGTTGCTTTTGGTTAAACCTAGGGTTATATAATGAAATTAAATATTAAATTTCTTTAAAAGGCTTTGTCTAGTCTGTGGTGGATGATCCCATATCCAAGAAGGCCTAGTACCTCGCCATGCAGTCCTAGAAACTAATTTTAGAAATTAATATTTAATTAAATTTATAACATGGGTGGATTTGGATCAATAATGTTAAGCATCGTTTACGATCCAAGTCTAAACCATTAAGAACAGATAAGTTAAATTTGGAATCAATAATATTAAGTATCATTTGTAATTCCTAATTTAATTTCTAAAGAACATAATAGGTTGTTAGTAAAGATTCAGGACTTGTACAAAATTTTTGTACAGGGGAACCGGTATGATATTCCGCATAGCAACCAACAATTGGTATCAGAGCTAGGGTTTGCCTCTGTGTATTTGGTTTTCAGTTTAATTATGCACATGTCATACATAATTTGGGTAGAATAATAGTAGGATGTGCTAATTTTGTGGTTACAGGCTCCAACTGATGTGCGTGGATTATATATACCTTTTATACATGTTTGGATGCACATTCACATACTTTGTGCATGCTTTGTCTACGTATTTTCGTACTTTCAGCTTTCCTTTTAGCATATTTACTCTTTATGTTCGGAGATATACTTTTGTGCTTTTTCTATACACAGGAGTCGAATTTGGTGAAGGATTCATGTTCAAGGCCAAATCTGCAAGCGAAGCTTGAGAGGAAGGCGTCATTCCTTAACCTCACATGACCCTGCCATGGGGGGTTGCCCAGGCCGTGTGGAGATCCTTGGTCATGTGGCTGCAGCAGAGGAGGAAATTGCCACGGCCGTGTGAACCTCACATGGCCGTGCCAAGATTTGAAGCCAAATAGAGCCAGGCCGTGTACACCACATGACCATGTATGATTTCCAGAGACCAGGGAAGCCCTGGCCGTGTACACCACACGGGCCGTGCAGGGTTTCCAGTGAGCAAGAGGGCTCTGGCCGTGTACACCACACGGTTGTGCCAGATTTCCAGAGGCAGAAGCAGTTCAGGCTGTGTAGATCTACACGGCCATGTAAGGGGGGTCATGGAAGATGCATGTCACGGCTGTGTACCACACATGGTCGTGTAAGATTGGCAGAGAAGGGAATGACTTTGGCCATGTGAACCTTACACGGTCGTGCCTCGAGGCCGTGTGGCGCCCAAACCTCACCTCTATATAAAGCCTCCTTCATGTTTTAAGAGGGGATCTTCTCCCTTTTGGGGGGAATCAAGATTTGGGGCGTTCCTCCACCTTCTTGGTGGGATTTCCGGTGATCTATGGGCAAATCTTCATCGTTTCGACTCCGGGGAATGAGGATTAGATCCGAAGACGGTTCTTCATCATAGATAATCTTTTCTTCCCTTTCTTTCTCGGATTTGGGATCAAGATGCTTGTATTATCTTTATCTTTGGATTTCTTTCCTTGTTTTATGGAATAGATTTCTTGTTCTAGGATGGAGGGAGTAATTTTAAGGATGATTTGATATAAAACTCTTGTGGATGTGCCAATTTCCTATTTCTATAATTTTGCCCTGTTTGTATTCATTCTATCTTGTATGGATTATTGTGATTAGGGCTTAATTACCATGCTTGATTGGATGTTTAGATATTGTAAGACCGATAGGTTCGATAGAGGGGGGGGGGGGGGTGAATATCGATTCAAAAATATAGAGTATTAGCGCAGCGGAAAAGTAAAGTAGACACAGTTGTTTTTTACTTCGTTCGGAGCCTGTGACGACTCCTACTCGAAGGCCCGTGGTCCTTGACCACTTTCGTTGGGCAATCACTAGCAATTCGAATATAATTACAGAATGAATACAGGAAATGCTTAATGAAACAAAGTAATACCGACAAGAAAATTAACCAAAAACGAAGAAGCACTTTGTCGGAGCTTTGTTAGCGTCGCAGGAACGTAGAGCAGTGGGACCAGCAGTCGAAAGTTCTCAGTTGATGATTGATTCTGAAGCTCCTGCCTGGGGATCCCTTCCAGGCACCCTGGTGAGACGTGGCAGGTCCAACCAGCGAGCTCCACGTGGCGACGCGGGATCGGGATAAAACTTGCCTCCCGGGCGCCCGAATCCCTTCCGGGCGCCGGACCTCCGGGCGCCCGGACCACCTTTCTCCAGAAATCAGCTTTCCTGCAAGACAAGGTTAGTCCGAGGCAAATAAATAGTATATATCCTGCAAAACAGAGTGTTAGCACAGTTCATAAGTTTGAGTAGTATGACTTAGATTCCGTCTTTCCGAGACCGGAATCTAGTCACGATCTCGACTTAGATATCCGAAATGGATCTAAGCCGGATCGACGCCTAATGTTCCCTACCCGGGAACGCGTCCTCGCAGTCACTCCCCTCCAGTGACTTACCTCACTTACCTGCCAGACGTCCGGTCAGCCCGTCGACCCGTCTGGACTTCTCGCCAAGCGTCCGGTCAGCCCGTCGACCCGCTTGGACTTCTCGCCAGCTATCCGGTCAGCCCGTCGACCTAGCCGGACTTCTCGCCAGCTATCCGGTCAGCCCGTCGACCTAGCTGGACTTTTCCTGCACACTTGATAAAGGTGTCAGACAACAACACACCTAACTTAACCTGATTTGTCATTCATCAAAACCTGAGTTAGACCGTTAGTGCTAACCGCACCAACAATCTCCCCCTTTTTGATGGAATGACAACCTGGTTAAGTTAGTTATAAAAAATAGGCATGATTTTTGAGTTTTTAAGGTTTAAGTTAGTTTTTTTTAAGTTTGCATTTAGTTGCTCTAACTTAACCAACCTAACCCTCCCCCTTTGGCATTCATCGAAAACAAGGGTAAACAATCACAGTGAGAATACTGAAAACAATAATACTTTGAACAATAACTGAGTTTTTTTTTTTTTTTTTTTAAATCCAAGAGAAGATCAAATTGACTTGGGGGAGTATAAAGTTTTGAAAATTTGTTCAAAGCATTAGCTTTTAGCTTTTAGAAAAGATGCTAAGTTTAGATAGGTTAATTTTCAAACATAAGTGTATGAGGTCAAAAAAAAATTCTTTAAAACAAGTTTCAACTTTGAGATGCTACTTAAACATAAGCTTTCAAAACCAAAATTCCAAAACTGAGTTTGAAAGAGTCTGAAATTTATTTTTCAATACTAAGTGTATAAGAGAATTTTCAAAATCAAGGAAGATAATTTTGAAAAGCTTAGTTTGTAAAATTTATCTTTCAAATTAAGTAAAATTAAGTTTTAAATCTTTACTTTTAGTTTTCAAAATCTTTCAAATTAAGGAGTATTGGTAAACGTAAGATGAAATTTGTTTTTCAAAATCAAATTTTTTAAAGTTTAAAAGTATTAGATTCAAAACCATGGTTTAAATTACTTGAAAAGTTAAAAAAATTTGTGAGTTTAAAAATTTCACAATTTTAACCAACTTATTTTTAAACTTTGATTTTTAAGTTTAAAATTCAATTTGGAAAAATAAATAGTTATATTTCTCCCCCTGAATTTGATACCTATCTTCAACCAGCTGTCTAACCAATTAGGTACTAACTAACTATCAGAAGACAGTAGCTTTCACTAGGTTAGTCAGATTAAGTTAATTGTAATCAGTCAGTGTTTGACTTGACTGATGAACTTTAATCTGATTAATATTTGATTTGTATTTAACGTCCAGACTTATACTGATGCACTGAAATAAGCATCTTAAGTCCAGACAGATGGCCTATGCATCTCACCCCTTTCTATGTTTGTCAAACACAAGCAAGGTAATCCTAGGGTGTTGGTGAGATGCTCAAAAACTAGTCCTATGGGTACATGCTTTCTAAGGATGTAAGACTAGTCTAAGGCCAAAACTGTTTTTGAAAGTTTAAAAATGGAACGTTTTGAAAACAAACCAGTTTAGCCTATAAGTTGATAAAATCAGTTTTGAAAGTATTTTTGGAGGGTCCTAGTCTATTGAGCACATCCCTAATTGTCGTCGTAAGTTGCTAAATTCACTTTCAGGGAGTGGTTTTGTAAAAATGTCAGCTAAATTTGATTTAGACTCAATGTACTTGAGTTCAATATCACCTTTAGTAACATGATCCCTGATGAAGTGATGCCTAACTTCAATATGTTTGGTTCTTGAATGATGCACAGGATTCTTGGTTAAGTTAATCGAACTTATATTATCAATTAATACTTTTACATTTGTGATATCTAAGTTGAAATCTTTTAGAGTATGCATCATCCATAATATTTGTGCAACACACTCGCCTATAGCTATGTATTCTGACTCAGTTGTAGATAGTGCAACACAGTGTTGTTTTCTACTAAACCAGCTGACAAGGGATGGACCAAGTAGTTGGCATCCACCACTTGTGCTTTTGCGGTCTAATTTGCATCCAGCATAATCTGAATCAGAATATCCTATTAATTCAAAGTTGTTGGTCCTAGGATACCAAATACCTACATTTGTGGTTCCCTTTAGGTATCTAAAGATTCTTTTGACTTGAGTCAAATGAGATTCTTTAGCACAGGTTTGGTATCGAGCACACATACTAACAGCAAATAAAATGTCAGGTCTGCTTGCAGTTAAGTAAAGTAGACTACCTATCGCGCTCCGATAATGTTTTAAGTCTACTGATTTTCCATTAGGATCATCATCTAGGATTGTGTTTACGGCCATAGGTGTTTTTATTTCTTTAGTATTTTCCATTCCAAATTTTCTAAGTAACTCCTTAGTATATTTTTGTTGATAAATATAATTTCCTTCATTTGTTTGTTTGACTTGTAACCCTAGAAAATAAGTTAATTTTCCTACCAGACTCATTTCGAATTCGTGTTCCATTAGATTTGTAAATTCGTTTAAAAATTCTGAGTTGGTTGAACCAAAGATGATATCATCTACATAAATTTGAGCTATAAAAATATCTTCTTTTATTGATTTCACAAATAGTGTTGGGTCAATTTGACCTTGATTGAACCCTTTAGAGGTTAAGTAAGAGGTTAGTCTTTCATACCATGCCCTAGGTGCCTGTTTAAGTCCATATAATGCCTTTTTTAATTTGTAGACATAATCAGGGTGTTCTAGGCTTTCATTTGACCTACATACACTTCTTCTTTTATCAATCCATTAAGAAAGGCAGACTTGACATCCATTTGGTATAGTTTGAATCCTTTATGGGCTGCATAGCTTAGTAACATTCTAATGGACTCTAGTCTAGCTACCGGGGCATAAGTTTCATCGTAGTCAAGTCCTTCAACTTGACTGAACCCTTTGGCAACTAACCTGGCCTTATTCCTAGTAATTTCTCCAGTTTCATTTAATTTGTTTCGAAATACCCATTTGGTTTCTATTATTTTCTTATCGGTAGGTGGAGGTACTAGGTCCCAAACTTCATTGCGCTCAAATTGAGCTAATTCTTCTTGCATAGCTATGATCCAGTCTGGGTCAAGTAGAGATTCAGCTACAGTTTTGGGTTCAATATTTGAGATTAACGAGATTTGACTTAGGTTTCTGAAAGATGACCTAGTTTGAACCCTCAGGTCTGGGTCACCAATTATTTGATTGGTAGGATGGTTTGGGTTGACTCTTATGGTTCTAGGCGGTTGACTTTCTTGTAGTTGTTCTTCTTCTTCATGATTTTGGGTTTGGTTTGTTCCCTCGGAATTGATATGTTCGTGAACAGAGTCAACTGGTTGTAGTTGGGCTTGTTCTAGGTTTTGATTGGATTCTTTGAATTTTACATTGGTGGTTTCTTCAATTCTTAAAGTAACTTTATTATAAATTCTGTAGCCTCTGCTATTCAGAGAGTAACCTAGAAAAATTCCATTTTCTATTTTGGAAGTGAATTTGCCTAAGTGTTCTCTAGTATTTAGGATAAAGGCTGGGCAACCAAATACCCTAAAGTATTTTATATTAGGTCGCTTGTTGTAAAATATTTCAAAAAATGTTTTATTGTGGTTTTTGTTTAGTGTTGTTCGGTTTTGTACATAGCAGGCTGTACTCACAGCTTCTGCCCAAAAATATTTAGGTAAGTTGTATTCATTTAGCATAGTTCTAGATGCTTCAAGTAAGGTTCTATTTTTCCTTTCTACAATTCCATTTTGTTGAGGAGTTTTAGGGCAAGAAAATTCATGATGGTAGCCATTTTCAAGGCAAAATTTATCAAAATTATGATTTTTAAATTCTCCTCCATTATCACTTCTGATTCTTTTAATTTTTATGCCTTTTCATTTTCAATTTGTTTGCAGAAATTCGTAAAAATTTCAAAGGTTTCATCTTTATGTTTTAAGAATTTGACCCAAGTGAACCTAGAATAGTCGTCTATTATAACTAAACAGTACAGACTTCCATTTATTGATTTGACCCCGTGGGTGTCAAATAAATCTAAGTGTAAAAGCTCTAGGACTGAGTTGGTTTGGGATTCATTAATTGGTTTGTGGGTAGATTTTGTTTGTTTGCCTTGTTGACAAGCATTACATATTGTTGAATCTAAGTTAGGTAATTTTGGTAAGCCTCTAACTAGACCGTTTAATTTACTTATGTTTCTGAAATGGGTGTGTGACATTCTTCCGTGCCATAACCAAGTTTCTTCTTTTTGCGTTAAATAACACTTGACTGAAGAAGTGGTTAAGTTGATGGCATAGATATTGTCTTTTCTAAAGCCTTTTAGGCTTATAGTTGGATTATCTAGATGTTTGATCAAACATTCTGTGGATAGAAATTTTACCTTATACCTAGTGTCACACAATTGACTTATACTCAGAAGATTGTATTTAAAATTTTCAACAAGTAGAACATTTGAAATTATGAAATCTATGTTTAATTCAATATTACCTATACCAATTACCTTGAGTTTACCGTTGTTTCCAAAGGCAACTGTTCCTAGGCTTTTGTAGGTTAATTGAGTGAACTTGGTGTGATCTCCAGTCATATGTTTGGAGCAACCACTGTCTAAAATCCACTTGGTTTCCTACAACAAGTAGGATTTATGTTAGTCTTAGTTTATCAATTTTTTAATCAATCATTACTTAAGAAATTGATTTAAGTTTTAAAATTAAATTTTGAAATTAATTTTTTAAGTTTGAAAATGATTTTTTAAAATTAAAATTTTTGAAAATAATTTTTAAGTTTTAAAATTAAAATTTTTGAAAATTTAAAATTAAGTTTAAAATCTTGAAAATAATTTTTAAGTTGAAAATAATTTTTAAGTTTAAAATTTTGAAAATAATTTTTAAGTTTAAAATTTTGAAAATAATTTTTAAGTTGAAAATAATTTTTAAGTTTAAAATTTTGAAAATAATTTTTAAGTTTAAAATTTTGAAAATAATTTTTAAGTTTAAAATTAAAATTTTTGAAAATTTAAAATTAAGTTAAGCCTTATTCATCTCACCCGATCTATATTATCAATCAGGGAATCCTATGATTTTGTGAGATGAAATTGGTTTGATTACAGACTTTTGGTTTAACTTGTGTTAGATTCAGATTTAGTTTTGGTTTCCACAAATAGGCATTCTTCGGATAAACTTCTAAGCTTGGTGAGTCACAGGGACATCATTAGAAGTAACCAACCTTTCGAAGTTTTCCGAATAGTCCTATCCACGGAACTTAGTACTAAACCTTGGTCTAACTGGTTAGGATTCGTTTAAGGGTAGCTTCGGTCAGTTCCACTTGGCCAAATGCACCAGATCGAAGCCATATCTTTCTAGACATGCGATGCCCAAGCTTCCCTAACGTACTATCATCCAAAAACTTCACCAGTACCATGAGTCAAGTTAACTTCGGTCTCTTTTTAACCAATCTTGATTACCCTGTCGGGTTATGTTAGTTTTGGAGGTGCCAGCTATTCTGGAGCGTCCCCCTGAATTATTGGCCATTAATTTAGATTTTTGGATTTGTGTCGATTCTTTTTATAGTTATAGTTAACTTGGTGATAGTCTAAATTTTGAGTTTTGAATTTTGATTTTAAGTTAAATTTATTTTTTAGGTTTTGATCTGATTTATTCAAGTTTATATAATGTATTTTATCTTTAGGTATATAGAATTGATTAAGTCCTACTTGCGTGGTTAAGCACGCTTTCGGGACCCAAGCTTGTTTAGTTGCTTTGTGTTGGGTTAATAATGAATTAAAGGTTTTGTTTGATTTTGACTTATATCCAAGTCCGGTTTTATTATAGCATGCCTTTTGGTTATTTAGAATTAAATCTAAATTTTTAGATCTTGTTGTGAATTTTTCCAACAATTCTTTTAACTTATTAATTTCACTTTTTAATGATAAATTCTCCTCCTCAAGTGTTCGGTCTTGAGTTGAATTCGAATTTTTTAATTGTTCCTTGAGGTTTTGATTTTCCTCAAGAAGCGATTTATTTTCATTTTCCAATTTAACTAATTTTTTATTTAAACACGAGATAATTCTAAAGAATTTATGATTTAAGTTTCGGTATACCTCTTCGGAACCTTCGGAAACGAGTACGGACTCGTGGCTCGATTCGGGTTCGGACCCGTCTTCCGATTCCTCTGATTCGTCTTCCGTTTCAGCTTCGCGAGCCATCAGCGCGAGGTGACTTTGGTGCTTTTGCCTTTCTCCCTCCGATTCGTCTGAGGAGGAATCGTCCCATGTTGCTTTGAGGGCTTTCTTCTTTGTTGACTTTGGTTTGTCAAGTTTCAATCTTGGGCATTCGTTCTTGTAGTGCCCCTTTTTGTTACACCCGAAACATGTGACATTTCTTGAGTCGGCTGGCGAACTGATCTTCTGAAGATCCTGTTTGTTGAAGCTTCTCTTTTTCCTGGTGAACATCTTCCTTACCAGGTTCACCAGGTGTTCTTCGTCCTCAGAGTCTTGATCGGAATCTTCTTCAGATTCGGGCTTGTTCTTCTTTTCTTTAGAGGAACCTGCAATTAAAGCTACACCTTTCTCGACCCCGGCGTTAGTTTGCTCATGAAGTTCTAATTCACAAAAGAGTTCATCCAATTTTAATTTAGATAGATTTTTTGAAATTTTGTAAGCATCTACAATTGATGCCCACAAATTATTTCGCGGAAAAGCATTTAACGCGTACCTTATTAAGTCTCGGTTCTCCATTTGGTGTCCTATCGCGTGGAGACCGTTGAGGATATCTTTGATCCTCGCGTGGAGCTGACTTGCCGTTTCTCCTTCCTGCATTTTTATATTAAAAATTTTATTTAACAGCAAATCTCTTTTTGTTACCTTCGCGTCGCTTGTTCCTTCGTGCAGCTCGATCAGTTTATCCCAGAGCTCCTTAGCGTTTTCATGCGGTCCGACCCGGTTCAGTTCTTCTCGTGTTAGTCCGCAGTGTAGAGTGTTGATGGCTTTGTTCTCCATTGATGCCTTTTTCTTTAAATCATTTGTCCATTCTTCAGGGTCTATTATTTTCCCGGAGTTGTCTACTGGAATTTTATAAGCCTTTGTGACGCTCATCCATTGGTCGTAGTCTGTCTTCATGTAGACCTCCATTCTTCTCTTCCAGTACGAAAAATCATCCCCGTTGAATAGGGGAGGACGAACTGTGCTGAAGCCTTCTTGTTGAGACATCTTATCCTGCACACACTAAATTAACTAGAAAAAAATTCCAAGACTTCGTCTTGGATTAGCAGTGCGGGAAAAAATAGAAACTCTAAGTGTAACGAAAAAAATCTTCCAAAAAGATAATAATATCAGTTTGGAATTAAAAAATATTTCACCCCCTGTCTGATTGGTGGTTGCACCAAATCAGAGCGGTACCCGCTCTGATACCACTTGTAAGACCGATAGGTTCGATAGAGGGGGGGTGAATATCGATTCGAAAATATAGAGTATTAGCGCAGCGGAAAAGTAAAGTAGACACAGTTGTTTTTTACTTCGTTCGGAGCCTGTGACGACTCCTACTCGAAGGCCCGTGGTCCTTGACCACTTTCGTTGGGCAATCACTAGCAATTCGAATATAATTACAAAATGAATACAGGAAATGCTTAATGAAACAAAGTAATACCGACAAGAAAATTAACCAAAAACGAAAAGCACTTTGTCGGAGCTTTGTTAGCGTCGCAGGAACGTAGAGCAGCGGGACCAGCAGTCGAAAGTTCTCAGTTGATGATTGATTCTGAAGCTCCTGCCTGGGGCTTCTTTTATATGCTGTCCCAGGCGCCTGAATCCCTTCCGGGCGCCTGGAATGTGACGTAGCTGCACAAACCATGATGCTCCACGTGGCGACGACTCGGCTGGATGAAATTTGCCTTCCGGGCGCCCGGATCCCTTCCGGGCGCCCGGATCCCTTCCGGGCGCCCGGATCCGGTTAGTCCGAGGCAAATGTACCCCGCAAGAAAGAATGTTAGCACAGTTTTATAGAAAAGCAGTTATATGGGAGTATGACTTAGATTCCGTCTTTCCGAGACCGGAATCTAGTCACGATCTCGACTTAGATATCCGAAATGGATCTAAGCCGGATCGACGCCTAATGTTCCCTACCCGGGAACGCGTCCTCGCAGTCACTCCCCTCCAGTGACTTACCTCACTTACCTGCCAGACGTCCGGTCAGCCCGTCGACCCGTCTGGACTTCTCGCCAAGCGTCCGGTCAGCCCGTCGACCCGCTTGGACTTCTCGCCAGCTATCCGGTCAGCCCGTCGACTTAGCCGGACTTCTCGCCAGCTATCCGGTCAGCCCGTCGACCTAGCTGGACTTTTCCTGCACACTTGATAAAGGTGTCAGACAACAACACACCTAACTTAACCTGATTTGTCATTCATCAAAACCTGAGTTAGACCGTTAGTGCTAACCGCACCAATAGATATCTTGTGGATCTTGTAGAGATTGTATCTCATTCGATTTTCTGAGGGACGTTCATGACAGGAACATGCCCATGTAAGGACGTTTGAGGAACGATCTTGAGGGTGAAAAAGGATAATTCAAGGAGGTAGGATAGCTTGTGTGCATTAATCTTTATATCTTGATGCGATTGATGAGTGATGAATTCGTATGTTGATTATCCGAGGGACGCACGTGACTGGCAAGCCCGTGTAAGGACAACATAGGTTCATTCCTAATTGATTACATTTAGGTATAGATTTCAATCCTAGGCCTGTTGTCTATTGCAAGAGAGAACCGACAACCTTCTACAAATGATGGGCAATTAAGGAATAAGATTTGGTAGATCATTTACATGGAACAATCCTTACAAAGAAACCAAAACTCCTAGAACATTCCTTGTATCGTCGCCCTTATTCTTGTTTCTTATTCTTTCATTTCTTGTTTACATTTCATAGTCATACTTAGCTTTTGAAAACCAATTGAATAGTTGTTTGGCTAATTCGCATTGAGACATCTTTAGTGCTTATTCCAGTCCCTGTGGATACGATATCTTTTATTATTACTTACGACATTTCCATACACTTGCGGAACGTCAACAAGTTTTTGGCGCCGTTGTCGGGGACTGCGCTATAACATTAGAGATTATCAATTGAGTTAGACTAAATATGTCTTTTTCTTTTCTTTTCATTAGCATAGTTGTAACTAATCTTTAGAATTTTGTTTTCATAATTTTTTCATGTATAACTTTCTACTTCTTGTCAATTCTTTTTGTTACAATTCTAATTCTGCATTTTTTATTTCTAACATTCTAGTCTAACTTTTCTCTGTTTTTCTTTTGATTTAGTTTCTTTCTTCTTTTTCTTTTGTAAACATATCTTGCAATCTTGTTCTTGTGTATGTGAAGATCAAACATCGTAAAGGCCTCAAGAATAACAAGAACTTATAAACCCATTAGTTGATTAGCATATGAATTATTCTAGATATTTTTCTTTTTCTGTTTGTCTTTGCTTTCTTGTTTTCATTATACACTTTCTTGCTTATAATTTAAATTCTGCATTTTCTTTCTTGCTTTTCATATTGCATTTTATTACTTGTCTTTGATTCTTTTTATAATTTTTTTTCCTTGAATATCCATGAGCACTAACATGTCAAGCAGGCCCATGAGAAATTTTTCTACACCCTTTTCTGCAAGATTTTTATCTCCCATTGTGCAACCTCAAATTGAAGCAGAAAGTTTCCAACTAGACCCAGAGTTAATTTTCATGATACAAGGTCACAAATTTGGAGGATAAGTATCAGAAAGTCCTTATCTGCATCTTGAAATATTTTTAGAGATTTGTGATATAGTGAAATGTAAAGGAGTGTCAGCAGATGCAGTTCGATTGATGGCATTTCCTTTTAGTATCAAGGATAAAGCAAGGACTTGATTATATTCTCTCCATTCTCAAAGTATCACAAGTTGGAAACAATTGGAGAAATAATTTCTGAATCATTTTTTTCCTCCAAGAAGAACAGTGTATATGAGGAATTGCATTACAAATTTTGCTCAGGCATATGGAGAATCATTATTTGAAGCATGGGATAGATTCAAGAGTCTCCAAAGACAATGCCCTCATCATGGTTTGGAGAAATGGTTGATTTTACATATATTCTATAGGGGAATTTCTTTTTAGATAAGCGCTTGTTAGATTAATCAGCTGGAGGTTCTTTTATGGATAAAAGTATAGAAGAAGCTTATATATTAATTGATCAAGTGGCATTGAACCTCCATGGATGGTCGAGCAAAAGTTGGATGGAATCTCCCTTAAATATTCAAGAAGTGAAAGCCATAGATACAAGAGAGTCTGTCAAACAAAATGCAGTTCAACCACCCAAGAATGTTGAAATTCACAAGTCACAGAATGAGGAGTTCAAACATTTGGGGGGCAAAGATTGAAAGTATTGTTTCAAAATGGTTTAAAGAAGATTCCCCTCCTTCGCAAACAAGATCTAGTGAAAATGATAATGATCTTAAGTTGAGAAGTGGCAAGAATCATGAAGAATTTCTGAAGAACGACATGTTTAGAATTGAGGAGAAGAACAATAGAAAACCACATGAACTCATTTCCCTTATTCCAGGAGGTTCCCAAGTGCCACAAGTACTTTTTCCTTAACGATTGATCATACCAACACTAGATAAGCAAGTTGAATCTCCTCCACAAGCTAAAAGGGAATATGGGAAGTTAGAAGTACCTTCCCCAAGACCTTCGCTAAAGGTTCCTTTTCCATAAAGGTTAGTGGGGGTCAATGAGAACAATGACTTTAAAAAATTCTGTGATACTGGTAAGGTTGAGTGCAGATTTCATAGTGTGTATAAAGATGAAGACTCTTCAGATGAGGATTGTGATGATAATGCAGTGGATAATGAGTTTTTAGATTTACCTCTAGGTTTTATTGGAAATAGTGAAATTGAATTTTCAGATGATGAATGTGATGTGGTAGATCAACTTAAAACTACAAGTGAAGTTATTGATCCTCCTATAGTTGATTCTCCTATTGAGGATATTGATGTTGGTTTGTTTTTTAATGTTTGTGTTGATGATGTTGATATGGAACAATGTGTAGGGAGCTGTGTTGTGGAAGCAGCATCTCAAGAATCACCTCCTTTGTCCACACAATCCTTAGATGTTGTAAGAGTTGCAAGGATTGAGCATGTTGTGGACCAATGTGTAGGGACTCATGCGGATATGGTTGAGTCTCAAGAATCATCATCTTTGATATCACCAACACCTGAGCCAGAGCCAGAACCATCATTTGATTCAGAGGAATTCACTTATACATGTTTAGAAATTTCAGGTATCTCTCAGCAAAGTAAGGTCAGTATTTCTTGTGATCTTTTGGAAAATTTTATAGAGGTACCTATCATTGATTTTGTTGGATGTGATTCAGTTTTTATTTCTTATTCTGCATATCTTAATATGGTTATGGCTCTATCTTATCTAATTTATTTGTGGGAGATTTGTATTTTCTTTACATGTGCAGATTTCACTTGGGCTAATAATTGGAAGCTTAATCTTGACCGTCTTCGACCACCCGAAAGAACTTTAAAGAAGACAAAGATGGAGAGAGTGATACTTCACTTTTTAACTCCTATATTGAAAGCTCCCTCCATAATAAGAGCCCTTGGTAGGAGGGTGTTGAAATATCTTACCCCTCCAAGAGAAATATTTAGATGAATCTAATGAGGGTGTCGAGCTAATGACCTTAAACAAGCGCTTCTTGGGAGGCAACCCAAGTTCATTTTTCTTATTTTCTTTTATGACCTTAGTTCTCTCTTTAAAATAAACATGTATCCTCTACTTAATTTTTCTTGTCTATCTTATTGTTGTAGAATTCAAAGTTGTGGAGGAATGTGAGTATTGGATGGAGGAGTATCTTTAAAAACAAGAATGTCGACCATTTGGAGCTCATCACTTGGTAACTTCTCTTAAAATCTCCTCCACATTGTTTTTAGTTTTCATTGGGACAATGAAAAGTTTAAGTCTGGGGGGATGCATTAGATGCATTTGATTTGCTTTGTTTGTTTTTGTTTTTGCTTATGTCTTGCATTTTGTTTTGATTTCTTGTGGCATTCATCTTGAGAACATCAAACTTCACTTATATGCTTTCTTGTCATTAAGTGAAAATGTTAGCACGTTCATTATCTAGATTCATGATGTTGTAAATGATGCTAGTAGTATGCCTAGTGTACCTCTTTTCTCTATCTTGAGTAGCATGAAATAAGCTAAGTATCATTTGGAGATAGGTTTTAGTCTTGCCTTAACCTTAAGGATCTTACCTTCACTTCACTATACTTGAGCTTGAATGGTTGACATCATTGAAATAGTCATGATTCATCTTGTTTGTTTAGTACTTGGTTTCTATGGTGATTTCTCAAACTTCATTTTGGTTACTGGATGAGGCTCAAATCATGTAAGCTCATTTGGAAAAATCAAGATATCCCAACATTTGTGCTAAAAGTACATTTGTAAATAAGTTTTGCACAATGCAAATACTTATGTAAAAAAAATAGAAAAAGTGAATAAGGGATATAAAAAATAGTTGTCGTGAGTGGAATCTAGCAAGTCACCCCTTTGAGACCGAGTTAGGTTACTAGGGAAATGACTGCTTAGTTTCTCTTGAGATTGAGCACGCCTTTGAGACCTTGGGTTGATTGAGAAATATTAACCAAGTGTTTGGCAAGTAAGTGTCTATCACTGGTTACTTGTCTATCACCGGAAACATTAGGAATTCAAATTTGATGATGACTTGACTAGGACATAGATTGAAACTTGAAGAGTTTTGAGTTACCTTGCACTGTGCACAAGAGACTTATGCTTAAACCATACTTATCTTGTTTCCATGATCATGCTTGCTAATGAAACTTTTTGATAGAGCTAGGAGAATGAATTAGGGATATGAGAGCATTGTAAAACATGTAAATTTAGATTGCTGCATTTTGCTTGAGGACAAGCAAAGGTTTAAGTCTAGGGGTGTGATGTGCGTAGATTATATACACCTTTTATGCATGTTTGGGCGCACATTCACATACTTTGTACATGCTTTGTCTACGTATTTTCGTACTTCCAGCTTTCCTTTTAGCATATTTACTCTTTTTGTTCGGAGATATACTTTTGTGCATTTTCTGTACACAGGAGTCGAATTTGGTGAAGGATTCATGTTCGAGGCCAAATCTGCAGGCGAAGCTAGAGAGCTAGGCATCATTCCTTAACCTCACACGGCCCTGCCATGGGGGGTTGCCCAGGCCGTGTGGTGATCCTTGGCCGTGTGGCAACAACAGAGGAGGAAATTACCACGGTCGTGTGAACCTCACATGGTCGTGCCAAGATTTGAAGCCAAATGGAGCCAGACCGTGTACACCACACGACCATGTAAGATTTCCAGAGACCAGGGAAGCCCTGCCCGTGTACACCACATGGGTCGTGCAGGGTTTCCAATGAGCAAGAGAGCTCTAGCCATGTACACCACACGGTCGTGCCAGGTTTCCAGAGGTAGAAGCAGTCCAGGCCGTGTAGATCTACACAGCCATGCAAGGGGGGTCATGGAAGATGCATGTCACGGCCGTGTACCACACATGTGTTGGAGTGTATACTGAAAGCCTAAGCTTTGTAAACATTCATTATGAATAAAGAATCACATTTGGTCAAATTATCTACATTTGTTTGTAGTTGTTCATATAATTTATATTGTAGATAACATAGTATGTGGTGTCACATGCAGAAGATGATGTTATCAGTACCTTATAAATTATAAACAGTAGCTCATGACTAAAATGGAAAGGAACAAACCATTAGAAGGTCGTAGTGTAATTAGGTATTAGTTTATCTTGACTATATAATTACACTAGTACACTCAGAGTGTATTGAGTAGGACCATTAGAGGTCGTTTCTTTTATACTGACTTTGTAAAGGAACAAAGACCTCAGTTATTATGGAAGTGTGTGCTCTTAATCCTAATATAATAACAAGCACATATGTTTGATATTTATTTCTTTAATTTATCAATGGGTGAGATTTAGTTCGATGAATCAATAAACCCGATAAGTTGGGAAATGGTATCACTTATAGTGTGTGTTGTTGATTATAGAAGGAAACTGTGTCCTAGAGATACTAGGTTGATAATGTCCTCAAGAGGAGCTCATAAAGATTGTCATGTTAAACCCTGCAGGTGGACTTAGTCCGACATGATAATAAGGTTGACTGGTACTACTCTTGGACTTAGATATTAATTAAATGAGTTGTCAGTAACTCACTTAATTAGTGGACATTCGATATCTTAAACACAGGGAGACTAACAAACTCATAATAAGAAGGAGCCCAAAAATGTAATTTGGGATTGGTGCGGTAGTTCAATGATAGTTCTCTAGTGGAATGAATTATCATTGATAAAATTAAGTTGTGTGTTCGGGGCGAACACGGGATGCTTAATTTTATCGGGAGACCAAAACCAATTCCTCCTCTCGGTCCCTATTGTAGCCTCTTATTTATAGAGTTCTATACCCACCTATACTCACCTTCTATACCCACCCAATAGGGGCCGGCCAAGCTAGCTTGGGAACAAGCTAGGGCCGGCCTAGGTATAATATTGGGTGGCCGGCCCTAACTTGAACCAAAGCTAGTGGGGGCCGGCCAAATTAAATTAAAAAGGGATTTTAATTTTAATTTTTATTATGTGGAAGAAATAATTTATTAAAGAGAATTAAAATTAAAATATCTCTCTTGTAAAAGATCTACAAAAGATTAAAGAAAGAGATTAGATCTCTTTCCTTATTTGTAGATTGGTGAGATATTTTATTTTCTCTTTAAAATTATTCACATGTTGACAAAATTAAAATTATAGAAATTTCCTTTTATCAACCATGAAGAGATTTTTAAAGAGAAATTTTATTTTTAAAATTTCCGGAAACAAATTAGGAAGTTTTAATTGTTGATTAAAACTTGTCTAATTTTTTCCTTCATTGATGTGGCCGGCCATTGGTTTTAATTTTGGAAATTTTATTTTATTTTTCTCAATTAAATCATGTCAAGGAAATTGAGGAAATTTTATTGTAATTAAATTTCCTAATTTGCCTAGGCCAAGGAATATAAAAGAAGGGGTGAGGGTGCCTTCATGAGACACAACATCTATTATTTCTCTCCCTCTTTTATTCCTTGGTGTGGCCGGCCATCCTCTCCCTCTCTTCCTCTTGTGGTGGCCGAACCCTTCTCTTCCATTGGAGCTCTTGTGGTGGCCGAATACTACTCGGAGAAGAAGAAGAAGAAGGAGAGAAAGCTAGCATCTCTTGGAGCTTGGTTAGTGTTTTGATTTTCTTCCTTGGTGAAGCTTTCTCTTTGTTGGCCGAACCTAGCTAGGAGGAGAGGAAGGTGATTGGTGGTTTCTCGTCTCGGAAGATCGTTGCCCACACAACGTCCGAGGTTAGAAGAGAAATACGGTAGAAGATCAAGAGGTTTTTCTACAATGTATAACTAATAATTTTTCTTTCCGCATCATGCTAGTTATTTATGGAAATAATACCAAATACAAGAGGCTTACGTTCTAGAATTTCGAATATGTTTTTCGAAGTTGTGTTCTTTTGTTTTTTCTTTTCCTTGTGATTTGATTGTTCTCTTTGGTTAACCTAAAGTTATTTTAAGAAATTAAATATTATCTTTCTATAAAAGGTTTTGTCTAGTCGGTGGTGGTTGCTCCCATATCCAAGAAGGCCATGTGCCTCGCCACGTCAGTACTGGGAACCAATTATGGAAATTAATATTTAATGGAATTAATAACTTAAGGAGACTTGGGTCGAACGTGTTAAGTTCCGCAGGAGATCCAAGTCAAAACCTAAAAGAACAAATAGATTAAGTTTTGGATCAAACGTGTTAAGTTCCGCAGGCGATCCAAAATTTAATTTAAAAGAACACATGGTAGCTAGGAAAAGGTTCAGACCTTTGTACAAAATTTTTGTACAGTGGAACCTATAGGTTTTCCGAGTAGCAACCAACAACATGGCCGTGTAAGATTGGCAGAGAAGGGAATGGCTTTGGCCGTGTGAACCTCACACGGCCATGTCTCGAGGTCGTGTGGCGCCCAAACCTCACCTCTATATAAAGCCTCCTTCATGTTTTGAGAGGGGATCTTCTCCCTTTTGGGGAGAATAATGATTTGGGGTGTTCCTCCACCTTATTGGAGGGATTTCCAGTGATCTAAGGGCAGATCTTCATCGTTTCGACTCCGGGGAACGAGGATTGGATCCGAATATGGTTCTTCATCGTAGATAAGCTTTTCTTCCCTTTCTTTCTCAGATTTGGGATCAAGATGCTTGTATTCTCTTTATCTTTGAATTTCTTTCCTTGTTTTATGGAGTAGATTTCTTGTTCTAGGATGGAGGGAGTAATTGTAAGGATGATTTGATGTAAAACTCTTGTGGATGTGCCAATTTCCTATTTCTATGATTTTGCCCTGTTTGTATTCATTCTATCTTGTATGGATTGTTGTGATTAGGGCTTAATTACCATACTTGATTGGATGTTTGGATATCTTGTGGATCTTTTAGAGATTGTATCTCATTCGATTTTTCGAGGGACGTTCGTGACAGGAACATGCCCGTGTAAGGACGTTTGAGGTACGATCTTGAGGGTGAAATAGGATAATTCAAGGAGGTAGGATAAATTGTGTGCATTAATCTTTATATCTTGATGCGGTTGATGAGTGAAGAATTCGTATGTTGATTATCCGAGGGATGCACGTGACAGGCAAGCCTGTGTAAGGACAACATAGGTTCATTCCTAATTGATCACAATTAGGTATAGATTTCAATCCTAGATCGGTTGTCTATTGCAAGAGAGAACCGACAACCTTCTACAAATGATGGACAATTGAGGAATAAGATTTGGTAGATCATTTACATGGAACAATCCTTACAAAGAAACCAATACTCCTAGAACATTCCCTTTATCATCGCCCTTATTCTTGTTTCTTATTCTTTCATTTCTTGTTTACATTTCATAGTCATACTTAGCTTTTGAAAACTAATTGAATAGTTGTTTGGCTAATTCGTATTGAGACATCTTTAGTGCTTATTCCAGTCCCTGTGGATACGATATCTTTTATTATTACTTACGACATTTTCGTACACTTGCGGAACGTCAACACCAACTATTATGGCTTATAGATATTGTGTGTGATTGGACCCTTGGACATGTCAAGGGTATTTTATTGTGTGTGTATGATTGTAATATTAAATATAGCAGGAGTTGCATTAATTATTAGGATTTTACATTTTTATTTCGATCTAGATTACATGTACATTCCTTTGTGGAATATAGGATCGATATTTGTAAAATTCTATTTTTGTCGCGGATCGTATCCTTGCAAGGCATGGTACTATTTGTGGAGCAAAGGCGAAGTGGAAAAAGAAGCAAGATAGATGCGGCGACTAGACCCAATTGCGGTGGCTAAAGATGGCAGCAGATAGGGTTGGCAGCATATGGAGAACAGTGATGGAAAAAGCCATAATTAGGGATGTAATGGAGCCGAGCCGAGCTGAACTCTTGAATGTTTGAGCTGGGCTCGTTTATAATCGAGCCGAGCTCGAGCTTTATTTAATGAATATATTCATGGCTCACGAGCTTATTCGAGCTTTTATCGAGCCTAAACGAGCTTAATAAATATAAATCATAAATTTAAATATTCATTAAAAACTAAATTATATATTTAGAGAAAATTATAATATTATTATTAAAATTTATAATTTTATTCTAATAAATAAATTTAATATATTTGTCTATATTTTTCATAAGTAGAGTATAAAATTTATAAATTCAATATAAAAACTATTATTTTTTTATTTAAAAGTTGCTTAATGAGCTTAACGAACGTGTTCACGAGCTAACGAGCCGAATATTGCAAAGCTTGAGCTTGGTTTGTTTATCTTAACGAGTCTCATTAAACGAGCTCAAACGAGCTTTTATCGAATCGAGATTCGAATAGCTCGCTAGCGGCTTGATTCATTTACACCCCTAGCCATAATAGTTGGAAAATTAATTTCCACATTTATTGCTTTTATTTACTGTGAGGTGTGTGTGCATAGTTTAAAATTCCTCACCTTAAATAACTAAGTGGGAGAGGGATTAGTAAATAAATTTCACGGTCTCCATTACTGGTTTGTAAGTGATCCTACAAACTTACGTGTTGGCTCTGAGTGCCTCCCTCCCCATTGGATGAGTTTGTTTGCAGATCACTAGATCAAACTTCCATTTTGGATGATTATAGAAAATTAATTAGGAGCGTGTGATCTTCCCCATCGGAAGGGGCACAATCTTATTTAATGGACTAAGTATCAAGTAATGGTATACACTTAGGCACATTTAATAGTATCCTCCCCATCGGAGTCATTGCTATTATTTGTGTGACCGAAGGAAAACCAACTATTAATTTGTCATAAAGATAGGTTGACAAGATAATAAAATTAAAACCCCCTCTTACAAATGTTGAGATTTTGTATACGTTCACACTATCGTGACATACAAAATTCACGTTGTTTGGGGTAATTTTATTTGTCAAATTGACAAGATAATAAAATTAATGGGTAAAACCACTCTTACAAATGTTTGAATTTGTATACGTCCACACTATCGTGGCATACAAAATTCACGGTATTTGGGGTAATTTTATTTGTCAAGTTGACAAGATAATAAAATTAATGGGTAAAACCCCTCTTACAAATGTTTGAATTTGTATACGTCCACACTATCATGGCATACAAAATTCATGGTGTTTGAGGTAATTTTATTTGTCAGGTTGACAAGATAATAAAATTAATGGTTAAAACCTCCTCTTACAAATGTTTGGATTTGTATACGTCCACACTATCGTGGCATACAAAATTCACGGTGTTTGAGGTAATTGTATTTGTCATAAAGATAGGTTGACAAGGTTATTAATGGGTAAAACCCTCCTCTTACAAATGTTTGAATTTGTATACGTCCACACTATCATGGCATAAAAAATTCACAGTGTTTAAGGTGTTGGTGAATTTAAATGATATTGTTTTGAGGAATCAATATTATTTTAAATTTAAATGTTTTTACCAAATATTTGATCAAAGACAAACCAACTATTAATTTTATTTTTCATAAAGTTAGGTTGGCGAGATAATAAAATTAATGGATAAAATCTTCTCTTAAACATTGAATTTGTATACGTCCATACTAACGTGGCATAAAAAATTCACGGGGATTTTTAGGTGTTGGTCTTGACCAAATTTTTTGTGATCGTTAGGATTTCAAATGTTAGTCAATCCCCTAGCTGTTATACTATAGAATAGACTTAGTAGTCCCAATTATGATTGGAAACAAAACTTGGACTCTAAGGTGGGTTGTCCTCTCAGAAATGAGAACAATAAAAGTGTATTTTATTCATTAGTTGTTGAAACATGTTTAGTGGTGTTATATACTGGTACCTGGTGTGTAGATACAAGAGCCACTGATCATGTCTGCAATTCACTACAGAGGTTCAGGAAACCCGACAACTATATGAAGGGAAAATCACCGTCTACATGGGCACTGCTGCAAAAGTAGCAGCTGTTGCAGTGGGAGATGTTTATCCTCTGATAGGAATAAAACATGGATTTTGAGAAATTGTCTTTATACACCAAGTTTAGAAATAACTAGATTTTAGTTTCTAAACTATTCAAAGAACTTGATATTATAATTTTTGATAACAAAATTGTTATCAAGATAAATAGGAAAGTTATCTATTCTGGTACGTTGGTTGATAATTTGTAATCCAATAACTCCCACGATGCAACAAACAGTAATTAATAACAGATCTTCTAACTCTAATAGGAGAAAGCAACCTTTGGAAATTAACCAATCATATCTTTGGCATCTAAGGCTAGGTCATATTAACTTAAGTAGGATTCAAAGGATAATAGCCGATGAACTTTTGGGTTCATTGGTGGTGAAAAACTTTCCAACCTGCGAGTCTTACTTGGAAGGAAAAATGACCAAGAGGCTTTTTAAGTCTAAGGGGTATAGAGCTAAAGAAGTGTTGGAATTGGTTCATTCTGATTTGTGTGGACCTATGACTATCCAGGCAGGAGGTGGTTTCGAATATTTCATCTCTTTTATAGATGACTATTCGAGATACGGGTATATTTACTTGATGCGCTGCAAGTCTAAGTGCTTTGATAAGTTGAAAGAGTACAAGGTCGATGTGGAGGAACGTCAAGGTAAAAGTATCAAGACACTACAGTGAGATCGTAGTGGTGAGTACCTCTTAGGAGAGTTTAGGAGTTACTTATCAGAAGTCGAGATTCAATCCCAACTGGTTGCACCTGGTACACCCCAACAGAATGGTGCAGTAGAACGAAGAAATAGGACTCTTATGGAAATAGTTAGATCAATGATGAGTTATTCAGAATTACCAAATTCGTTTTGAGGATATACTCTGGAAACGGAAGTGAATATAGTACCTTCTAAAGTTAGAACCCTCTACTCCCAAAGAATTGTAGAATGAGAGTAAGCCTAGTCTGAAGTATATTCAGATTTGGGGTAGTCCAGCATATGTGCTGAAGGGAGACACTGATAAGTTAGACAAGAGTTCACTTGTTTGGGGGTTATCCTAGAGAAATGAAAGGAGGTTTATAGTCCTTAAAAATTAGAAGGTCATTGTAAGCATCAATGCTTGATTTTTAAAAGAGGACTATGTAATGAACCACAAGCCCATAAGTAAATTTGTTCTTAAGGAAATAATAAAGGACACGTCTAATCTAGTACCAACTATACAAGATGAAATATCACAAGAAACTGTAACACGTATCACAAATAATACACAATTACAGAAAGTGCCTCGTCGAAGTGGGAGGGTTGTTAGGCAACCTGAAAGATTCATATTTTGGAGAATCTTTAGACTAGATCCCTGGTGAACATGAACCTGATCCCCAAACATATGATCAAGCACTCCAAGATAAAGATGCATCATCTTGGCAAAGAGCAATGAATATAAAAATAGAATCTATGTATTCTAATAAAGTCTGGGAGCTTGTAGAACCACCAAATGGTGTAAAAGCCATTGAGTTTAAATAGGTCTACAATAGAAAAAGAAGGATAGATGGGAAGGTGGAAACTTTCAAAGTAAGGCTTGTTGAAAAGGGTAAGGAAACCTTTTCACCAGTAGCCATGTTTAAGTCTATCCGA
The DNA here is from genome assembly GCF_018446385.1 of Zingiber officinale. Lineage (NCBI taxonomy): Eukaryota > Viridiplantae > Streptophyta > Magnoliopsida > Zingiberales > Zingiberaceae > Zingiber > Zingiber officinale. The sequence continues at coordinate 68,946,822 of NC_056007.1, read as the reverse complement.
ATTCTTTATCTTTTGTTACTCATATGGATTATGAGATTTGGCAAGTGGATGTCAAGACAGCTTTCCTTAATAGAAGTCTTAAAGAAATCATCCATATAAAGCAACCAGAGGGGTTCATTGCAAAGGGCAAAGAACATCTAATATGTAAGCTCAATCGGTCTATTTATAGACTGAAGCAAAGCTTCAAGGTCTTGGAACATCCGATAGTAATCCAGTCTTATGGATTTATTCAATGTACGGATAAATCTTGTGAATGCAAGAAGTGTGATGGAAACATGGTGGTATTTCTTATACTATACGTAGATGACATTTTTGATAGTTGGAAACAATATCAAAGTGTTGTCGGAAGTAAGGGTATGGTTATCCAAGCAATTCGATATGAAGGACTTAGGAGAATGCACATATATTCTTGGGATCAAAGTAATAAGGGATCGCAAGAAAAGGATGTTGTGCTTGTCCCAAGCTTCATATATCAATACAATCCTTGCTCGTTTTAGCATGCAAGACTCCAAGAAAGGTTTTTTACTTTTTAGGCATGGAGTAGCTTTATCTAAAGAGATGTCTCCGAAGACATCAAAGGAGATAGAGGGCATGAAGGCATCTCCTTATGCTTCGGCTGTCGGAAGCTTAATGTATGCTATGTTATGCACGAGACCCGATATCTATTTTGTCATGTGCATGGTTAGCAGATATCAAAATAACCCAGGACAGGGACACTGGATTGCCGTAAAGCATATATATTAAAGTACCTTAGAGGGATTAGAGGTTATATGCTAGTTTACAAGGCAGATGATTTGCTCCTTATGGGATATACAGATTTTGACTTCCAATCAGATAGGGACAATAGTAAGTCAACCTCGGGGTTTTGTGTTTACTTTAAGGAGGTGAAGCCATAACAATGGAGGAGTGTTAAGCATAGATGATTTTTGGACTCCACTATGGAAGCTGAGTATGTGGCAGCTTCTGAGGCAGCCATAGAAGTTGTATGGCTCAGAAACTTCATGATGGACTTAGATGTGATTCCTAGTTTTCCCAAAATTATTACAATGTATTGTGATAATAAGTGGTGCAGTAGCAAACATGAAGGAACCACAAGCCCATAAAGCAAGTAAACACATAGAGCGCAAGTACGACCCAATACGAGACATCGTATAACGAGGAGAAGTTGTTGCTGCCTAGATTGTATCAGATGATAACCTAGGAGATCCTTTCACTAAGGCCCTTAAAGCAAGAGCTTTTGATGGGCATGTTGAAGGGTTGTGAATCAGATGTATGGCAGCATAGTCTTTTAGTATAACTGAGAGATTGTTAAAGTGTATACTAAAAGCCTAGCTTTTGGTCACATTGGTCAAATGTCTACATTTATAAGCTAAGTGTAGTTGTTCAATTAATTTACATTGTAAATAACATGGTGTGTGGTGTCACATACAGAAGATCATGTTATCAATTCCTTATAAATTATAAACAGTAGCTCACGACTAAGATGGAAAGGAACAAACCATTGGAATAGTCGTAGTGTAGTTTGATATTAGTTTATCTTAACTATAAAATTACACAAATACACTCTGAGTGTATTGAGCAGGACCATTTAAGGTAAGTTCTTTTTGTACTGACTACATAAAAGAACAAGACCTTTGGTATTATGGAAGTGTGTGCTCTTAATCCTGATATAATAACGAGCATATATATCTAGTATTTATTTTTTTTGACTTATCAAAAGGTGCGATTTGGTTCGATAAATCAATAGGCCCGATAAGTTGGGAAATGATATTATTTATAGTCTGTGTTGTTGATTATAGAAGGAAACTGTGTCCTAGTGATCTAGGTTGATGATGTCCCCAAGAGGAGCTCATAAGGATTGTCATGTAAACCCTGCAGGTGGACTTAGTCCGACATGACGATAAGGTTGAGTGGTACTACTCTTGGAGCTAGATATTAATTAAGTGAGTTGTTAGTAACTCATTTAATTAGTGGTCATTCTATATCTTAAACACAGGGAGGCTAACACACTCATGATAAGAAGGAGCCAAAAATGTAATTTGGGATTGGTGCGGTAGTTCAATAATAATTCTTTAGTGGTATGAATTATTATTGATGAAATTAAGTTGGGTGTTCGGGGTGAACATGGGAAGCTTAATTTCATCGGGAGACCAAAACCAATTCCTCCTCTCGGTCCCTATCATAGCCTCTTATTTATAAAGTATTATACCCACCCATATCTATCTTATTACCCATCCTTATGTGGCCGGCCAAGGCAAGCTTGGAGCCCAAGCAAGGGCCGGCCAAGACATGGCTTGGATGGGATGAAGTGTGGCCGACCCTAGCTTGAGTCCAAGCTTAGGTGGCCGGCCACAATAAAATTAAAAGGATTTTATTTTTAAAATTTTTTCTTATGTGGAATCCATGGTTTTAAAAGAGAATTTAAAATTTAAATTTTTTCTTTTATAGCATTCTACAAAAGATTAAGTGAAAGGTTTGATATCTTTCCTTATTTGTAGTTAAAAATAAGATTTTAATTTTTGATAAAACTTTCCTTTTTTAACCATCCTCATGATTTAAAAGAGAGTTTTAAAATTAAATTTTTCCTTTTATAATCTCTACAAAAGATTAAGAAAAGATTTGATATCTTTCCTTATTTGTAGATTGAAAAGAAGATTTTAATTTTAGAGAAAACTTTCCTTTTTGTAAATCAACCACATATTTAATAGATAGATTTTAATTTATAAAAGTTTCCTTTTATAACCAACCATGAAGGGAATATTTAAAGATAAATTTTTATTTCTGTAAACAAATTAGGAAGTTTTAATTTTGTGTTTAAAACTTTCCTTGCTTGGATGATTAAGAGGTGGCCGACCACATTAAGTTTGAAAGGGAAATTTTTTATTAAACTTTCCTTTCATTGGCTAAGAGAATAAGGAAGTTTTTTATAAAACTTTCCTTATTTGCCAAGACCAAGGAATATAAAAAAGAGGGTAGAGGTGTCTCACCTCATAACTTATGTTTTAATTTTCCTCTCTTCTATTTCCTTGGTTGGTGGCCGACCCTTTACATCCTCTCCCTCTCCTATTCTTCTTCCTTGGACGGCGGCATCTTCATCTCAAGGAGCTTGGTTGGTGGCCGGATTTTGCTTAAGGAAGAAGGAGAGATAGGAGGTCTTGTTTCTTAGCATCCCTTGGTGCTTGGTGGTGGCCGAACCTCATCTTCTCTTGGAGTTCTTGTGGTGGACAAAACTTGCTTGGAGAAGAAGGTAGCTTGGGTGGTTATCTTCTCAGTAGATTTTTGCCCACACGACGTCTGAGATAAGAAGAGAAATACGGTAGAAGATCAAAAGGTTGTTGCTTACTAAGAAAGGTATAACTAGTAATTTTATTCCGCATCATACTAGTTTTTTTTGTATAAATTTTGAAATACCAAACACAAGAGGCATATGATTCTAGGTTTCGAATTTGTGTTTTTTTTTGTTTTTTGGATTTTTGATTCGATTGTTCCTTTTGGTTAAACCTAGGGTTATATAAGGAAATTAAATATTAAATTTCTTTAAAAGGCTTTGTCTAGGCGGTGGTGGATGATCTCATACCCAAGAAGGCCTAGTGCCTCACCATGCAGTCCTGGAAGCCAATTTTAGAAATTAATATTTAATTGAATTTATAACATGGGTGGATTTGGATCAATAAAGTTAAGCATCGTTTGCGATCCAAGTCCAAATCATTAAGAACAGATAAGTTAAATTTGGAATCAATAAAGTTAAGTACCATTTGTGATTCCTAATTTAATTTCTAAAGAACACAATAGGTTGTTAGTAAAAGTTTAGGACTTGTACAAAATTTTTATACAGAGGAACCGGTATGATATTCCGCATAGCAACCAACATCCCTGCCAGAGGAAAATCTGGTAGCATCTCCCCTATACTAGTAACAATCTGAAGCATACATACATACAAAATACATCAGCCACATATGGATGGAATATATATACACAACCACGTAGTTTAAATTCAGTCCACTCGGTTGTAACAATAAAAAATACAACCATGCAATTATATAAATATATATATATATATATAACAGTCCACTCGGTTGTACTAAAAAAAAAAGAAACTCAGCAGAAATATGATAGAAACCATCACAGGCAAAAAACAAATACTGCTAACCGGCTAGGCTTACACAACACAACAAAAACAATACAAAACACCACATCCCAACAATCCAGAAACAAAATCGGAATATACACTACTAAGTACACCAAATACATAAACCAAATAAAGTACAAATGAAATTGGAAACAAGTCTTCTAATGTGATGTGGGAACCGACAGACAAGATACTACAAGCGACTCTAAAAAAACTACCTGCTACCTGAAATAGAAATAGCTCAACGGTGTGAGTTCAAAGAACTCAGCGAATATCAAGCTGGCATGCTAAGTAAGATATAACTATCAGTAATAACCATGGAGTATAGTCTTCTGATCAATAATAAGAAATGTAAACTGAAAGGATAACAGAAGAAGAACTATACTCACTAGGACCTCTTATCCAGATGTAAAGGTCGTCAAACCTGATATATAATGTATCATATATGCATGTCAATCATATGCAACCATCAAAATACAGCAAACAAAGTCAGTAAACAAAGAATAAATGCAGTCAATGCATATGATGCAAAAATGACATGTGTCACCCCTAACGCCAATCGACCATCTCACACACAATGGTGAGACCGAGTGGGTAGAGTTATGACAACTGTGCAATCTTCCATCACTATTCCTGAGTGACCGAGTGGGGATGCTGTCAGAGTACATCTATCCTCCTACCCCAAATAGAGTGGGGGAGCGCAATGCTCTCATCTCCCTAAGACAGTCCAAAGGAGGGATCCCTGTCGTGCTACCATACTGCGTCACACTACCCATGAGTGGACCAGCGGAGCACTTGCAGAATAATTGAACACACTCTGCCTGATATACCACTAACCCATGAGTGGTTGTGTGTGTAGATCATGTAACCGGCGATGTGCTCAACAATAATGAAGTTGACAATCACACAGCATGCAATCATCCAAGATGGTGCATGACACTAAGCATGAAAATCCTAACCATAATCACCTCCACATAATATGTACCAAATAGGAAAATAAATTATACCACGACCTAGGTATCACAGATCTAAGTACATATACCGATAATAAAATCTAAAAAAAACTAGTCCTATACTCGGTGAAGCCTAGTTTGTCACTTCCTCTAGGAACTAAGGTACACATGGTAATAATCAAGAGATATAAACATGGATACATAACAGGCAACAAATATAACATACTATAGCGTATCAAATAGTGACATACCAAGGGCAAATCTAAGCATGATCTTTGCTACTAGCTATAAATTGCTATGCATATCAAAGTGACAATATCATAAAATGAAGATCGTATAAGATAGATCCCACGTCGAGACGCTCGTCTCGAATCAAAGTCCTGCAAATCATATAATATATAATTTAGCTAATCACATAAGCAACAACTAGCTAAACCTAAATATCCAAACCTATAGATAAAACCCAAATCATAACTATCGGTAATTATCCTAAATAAATGATTAACTTCAATTACACTCATCTATGAATCCTCTAATCTTTTCAATTATAATCCAATCCTTTTCATCCACCTAAATAGATTAGGTTTTATCACATCATCCAGCAAATCCAATTAATATAAAATAATTCCTTAATTCTCTCTAATCAATCACTAATCAAATCCTATCATAATTCTAATCCATTCCTACACACCATAATATCAATCCAATGAATTCGATTAACGATCATATTGTCATCTACAACAAACCACTCAACTAATCAACCAAACCATAACAACTTACAACTCCAAGATTATCAACTGAGTATGACTTAATCAACTCAAATTCTCATTCCAGACACATATCTCCTCATCAACAACTAGTTAATCAATCCGACATAGAAATGACTTTAATTCTAAACTTACCAAAATCAGTAATCCAACAATCAATTCAATAAACTTCCAATTCTAACCACAACTTACCCAAATTGGATTCGCTCCTCAGAAGATAAATGGATGAAGAGGTTCACTGTCAGAACAGGATGGTCGGAACTGTGGTTCTCCAACGAACAGTGCTGGCCAACACTATAAAGACCAACCAAGCATCAAATCTCCTCATCTCAATACAAAGAATAGAAACTTGATCTCTGTAAATCGAATATTAAGCATACCTTACCTCAATTCGAATCCACAGATTCTTCTCGGCGAAAATATAATTGTTGTTGTGGTGACGAGCCATGGTAGAGGAGAATGGCGACCCTGCTTGGTTAGGCTTCGCACTGTGAGTAGGTCAGGAGCTAGGGCACAACTAGGTGGTCAAAGGAAGAGAACTCTGGTGCAAGGGGTAAGGAGCGGCAGCGATGGCAATCTAGGGCACAGATCGGCGATGTAAGGCAAGAAGAAAGGGATCGACAACGGTGGAGAACTAGGGCACCGACGTCTCAAGTTCAGCCGCTGGCTTTCAGCGACCGGGCTCATAGCTGTCGGCGTTGGAGCTGTTGGTGCATTGTGCACCAGAATCAAACCTAAGTTTTGATGTTGTCAAAGTTTCAAGTTAAGTCTTGTTATGATCTGATGATTTGGCTAAGTGTGCAGGCTATTTACTCAATCGGGAAAGCCCTCGTCACGGCTAGACAGTAATGTCCAAACAAGTCTGGAGGACCTAACGTTTGGTAGGTAGGTTGAGGTAAATAACTGGAGAAATGACAGTGAGGTCGGGTTCTTGAAGGGAGCAACCTAAGGTCACTGATCCAACTGAAGAAACCAGGAAGGTTTCCAAGTTGAGATCAAGACAGTCCTAACTGTTACACTCATGCATATTACTACTCATGTATTATAACTGTGCTAACTTTGTTTTGCAGGAATATTATTGTTATATCGAACTAACTTTGTGTTGTAGAATCATATGACCCCTTGAACTTCAAATGGTCATAACTTTTGACTCAGAACTCAGAACCAGGCTCTATCAATGGCCACGTGACTAGCACTCAGAAAGCTTCATTTGACCAAAGGTTCGGTCGATTGAACAGGAGGTTCAGTCAACTGAAAAAGGTATTTTATCAGTCGACCGAACAAAGGTTCGGTCGACCGAATAGGCAAAATGGAAAAATAGATCAGGCTTGCAAACATGGTATCACAGCATGATTGGTCGACCGAAAATGAGGTTTGGTCGACCGAACAATGAAGACATTAATGGCGCATTAATTCAAGATCTCGACGAACATGGAAGACTACTGTTCGATCGACCGAACAAGGTTATCGGTCGACCGAACCATTAAAGATCAGTTAATGCTCGAAGATCAGATCTCAACAAATCTCAGCACAGAAGGAATGGAGCGGATTCGGTCGACCGAACATAGGGATCGGTCGACCGAACTTTGATGGTTCTTATAAAAGAGAGCTCGAGGTCCAGGGCTGAGTAACACTGTTCGGGTTCGAAGTCAATCTCTATGCTAGCTGTTGTTGTTCATGCTACTGCTCTACAACTCTTCTACACGCAAGCAAGTGTCGACCGAGCTTCAACTTTCACATACTGTCGGTATACTTTACTTTTGTATTGCACTTAAACTAATATAAGATAGTAGGATTGTTACTATCTTATATTATTGCATACTGTATGCATTGCTTCTTTCCGAGGTTTCCAGGAAGAAGAATCTTAGTGGATTGCCCATCGGTGTGATCAAGGATCACGGGCCTTAGAGTAGGAGTCGACCTAGGCTCCGAACCAAGTAACCAAACGAGTTTCTTTTTGACTTTCCGCTGCATGATTCTTATTTCAAAGTAAGGGAAAAAGTTTTTAAAAGAGTGTGATATTCACCCCCCCCCTCTATCTGTAACACCCATAGGATCCCTAAGTTATTTTATGAGAATTATTGCATGATTTAATAAGCCTTATGTGAATATGACCAAAAATAAAAGAAAAAAAAAATAGAACCAAAAAGAGGCATGACCAAGGTTTGAACCTTGGACTTCTTAGTAAGTAGTTCTATGTCATAACCAGTAGCCCCAGTAGGGGTGTGATGTTAGAAAGGAAAGGGGCAAGATAGTTAAAGGTAAGGAAAGTGAAGGTTCTCTTCACTAAGAAGGAGAAGTTCAAGTTTTCTTCTTCTTCTTCCCATGAAAAGAGAGTTGCTTTCTCCCTTCATTTAGGATGAGTAAAAGAAAAGGGGAGGAAAAGTTCATTTTTCCTTCTTCCTCTCATTTGGAATAAAAGGAGAAAGAGAATAGAAAATTCATTTTTCTCTTCTTCCTCTTCCTTCCTCTCCCCACCGAACCTAAGCTCTCTCCCTCCTTGGTGCCGAATTCAAGCCAAGAGTCCTTTCTAAAGAAAAATATCACAAGGCAAGGTCATCTCCATAGAGAATCAAGCGAGAGGATGTAAGTATCTCCCTCACCTGCAGTACAAGTAGCCTTCTACGTTTTAATGTTTTGAAAACTTAGGATGGAACTTTGTTTCTTGAGTTTCGGCTATAAAAAGAATAAAGAGGTTAGGAAGGTTAAGATGTAAACCATGCTTGTACATGATCCTTTATGGTTTGTAAATCACTACATGATGTTAGGTTAAGGTTTTAATGTTTGATGTTGCTTAAATCTTGGAACCTTGCTCCTTGAAGTTTCGGCCATGAAAAGATAAGGATGGTTAGAGAAAGTTTAAATGAAAACTATGCTTGTTTATGATCCCTTTATGATTTGTTACTCACTACATGATGTTAGGTTAAGGTTTTAATGTTTGATGTTGCTTAAATCTTGGAACCTTGCTCCTTGAAGTTTCGGCCATGAAAAGATGAGGATGGTTAGAGAAAGTTTAAATGAAAACTATGCTTGTTTATGATCCCGTTATGATTTGTAACTCACTACATGATGATAGATTAAAGTTTTCATGCTTCATGTTGCTTAAAGATATGGAACCATGCTCATAAGGTTTCGGCCAAGAAGGAATAAAGGAATTAGAGGAAGTCTTAGAATCTAATTATGCTTGTTTATGAATCCTCATTATATGTCACCCACTATATGATATTAGTTTAAGATTTTCATGCTTCATGTTGAAGAAAAAAAAATGAGAACCATGCTACTTGGGTTCGGCCAAGAAGAAGAAAAAAAGAAAGAAAGGATTAGGTTAAAAGCTAACTAGGGTCTCTAAAGCTCTTACATGCTATGTCAAGTATTATAAGAACTCAAGTATTTAATTTCCATGTTTTATGTTACTTGAAAACCCAAGAAGCATGCTCACAAGTTTCGGCCAAGACAAGGGAATTAGGTTAGGAAGCTACCTAGGGTTCCTAAGGGACTCACTTGTTATACTAAATGTTATGAGAACTTAGGTATTTGATTTCCATGTTTTATGTTGCATAAAACCTAGGATTCATACTCTTGATGGTTCGGCCAAGTTAGGTTTTAGGGTTTGTAGGAAGTTCAAAACCCTAACCATGCATGATAATGATTCTACATGATATGGTATGCACTTTTATGCTATGATATGCTTTATGTTATCTACTCACATGCCATCATGTTATGATTCCTTAGGTTATGCTTTATGTTATGTATGCTATGCTATGATATGACAAGAACATGCTATGCTTCATGATATGCTAAGAACATGCTATGTTTCATGATATGCTAAGAACATGCTATGTTTCATGATATACTAAGAACATGCTATGTTTCATGATATGCTAAGAACATGCTATGTTTTATGATATGCTAAGAACATGCTATGTTTCATGATATGATAAGAACATGCTATGTTACATGATATGACAAGGACATGATATGTTTATAAAAGGCTTATGTAAGATGAAAAGCCTAGAGATGCTTCCCTTAAGTAGGGATTAAGAGCACTCTTCATGATAAGACAAGAACATGATAAGCCAAGATATGACAAGAACATGATATGTATGATATGATAATAAACATGATATGCTATTTTACTTTTGTATGGCTTGTACCAAGGGTGGGCTCCATAAGCGCCCCTAGGTCGATGGTCTATGAAACGGGCCTAGTAAAAGGGATGGGCTCCTAAGTTGCCCCTAGGTCGATGGTCTATGAAACGGGCCTAGTTCCTAGTAGGTTCAAGATTAGCTACCTTGGATCTATTTAGGATGCGCGCATTCATGTATGTATGTGGTACAAGTCGGGCCCTCATGTTGAGATTATGTTTAATTATGTATATGATATATGTTTTAAAAAGGACATCTTGCATAAAAATTCATTTCATGATACATGTTTTCAAAATAACATCTTGCATCTACAAGTTCATGCTATATGGTTTCCTTTATGATTATTTAAGATGCTCTTGAAAATATGTCTATGATATGTATATGAACATGTTACCATTTTATGATTATGCCCTCACATGATATGATATGATTTCATGATATGCTCTCACTTGATATGATATGATTTTATGTTTATGTTCTCACATGTTATGTTATGATTTTATGTTTATGTTCTCACATGCTATGTTTATGCTCTCACATGATAGAATATGATTTCATGTTTATGTGCTCACATGATATGATATGATTTTATGTTTATGCTCTCACATGCTATGATGAGATTTTATGTTTACGCATGAGTTGTGGTTTTTTGTGAGTAGGAAAGGGACTTACTAAGCCTCTGTGCTTATAGTTTTATGTTTCCTTGTACTGCAGAAAAAGGGAAAGAGTGGCTAAGCTAAGAGGAGCAGCAGGAAGGACAAAAATGTGTGTGGAAGTGGCATGGTGGAATAGATCCCTTTGTGTTTTAGAACTTATATTATGCCTTGACCTTTTATGTGAACCATGTTTGACTATATATATGCTTGATAACTACTTGAACTAGCATGGATAGATTATGCTCTTATGTTTTATTGTTTCATGTTGGTATGCTCATGATATCATGAATCATGTTTTAAGTAGTGATGATAAATCAAGTTACATGTTATGTTTGAAGAATTAGTATGTTAAGCATGTTACTATGTTATATGATGATATGGTTCACATGTCATGTTCAGTCCATATACATATGATTAAATTAAATTTTAGACAACCCACTTTCGCTGCCATAAGTTCATATGCATATACATGTGTGTATGTCTTCAGTAGTAAGTGACCCCGTCCCTTCTCTAGTAGCAGTGGAGGGGCGGGCGTTATAGTTTGGTATCAAAGCAGGTCTACCTTTCCACTACACACACACATCAAGCCTACATCCTGCCGCTCCAAGTAAGAATTTCTATGCCTACTTTATTTTTTTATTATGTATGATAAGGAATGCTTTAATTTAAGTATGCATGTTTACTCTATTTTAATTATGATAAGTCACAATTTTAGTCTAAGTATGCATGATGGTAGGTTAGGAATAATAATAACTTATGCTAGCCTTGTTGTCATTTATGAAGATAAGCATGGCTAGAAGGCGCAATACTAGAGCCGATGAAGCGGTACCCCCACCTGATCTGATGCATGTAGTCACTAAACTTCAACGTCAAGTCACAGAATAGCAGCAAATAATAAATACTATGATGAATCAGCAAGGGAACCCTGCTACCCCACCCGGGATTCAGAATGCGATGCAAGTCATACCGACAGCTGCACCAGTACCACCGGTAGGCCTAGCCCAGTGGTTCGACAGGAGGCGTACCTGATTCAGTGGCAGAGGCTGAAGCCGAAAGCTTTCTCTGGTAACTGTGAGCTATGGGACGCCCAAGCCTGGTTCAAGACTGTGGAGAGCATAGTGGAGCTATTGGATTGGCCCGAACACGAGAAGGTCAAGTGTGTATCGTTCTGCCTTACGGGCGATGCCAGAATGTGGTGGGACTGAGTCAAAGCAAAGAGACAAGTGAATCAAATGAGATGGATGGACTTCGAGACAGAATTCTTCGAGAAATTCTTCCACATGCGTGTGACCAACAAGCACTACGACGAGTTCACCGAGTTCCGACAAGGTGACCTACCAGTTAATGAAGCTATGAAGAGATTCAACCGTTTAGCGCGCCTATGCCCAGAATTGGTCAGCATAGAAAGAGAAAGGGTCAGACTTATGCTAAAGATGCTCAGACCCGAGATAGTTCTGAATGTGGCCGGCGGAGTTAATAGACCGCAGACTGCCAAAGAGTTAATCAGCAGTGCCCTGATCACCGAACACTATCTGAAGGCACTGAATGCGGGCAAGAGTCAAGTCCAGCCCGGCGGACAAAAACCTCAAAGCACTAGAATCAGCTGGAAAGTAAACCACAGTGGCAAGAGGAAGCAATGGAACGACTCTAAGAGTGGTCCAGCAAGCAAGCATCCCACGTTCCCTCAGTGTACCACATGTGGGAAGAAGCATCCAGGAATATGTCGTATAGGCACAAATAGGTGCTACAACTGTGGATTGGAATGACATATGGCCAGAAACTGTCCTACTCAAGTTCAGGCACCTCCTGAGCAGTATGTCCAGAACCAAGGTGCTCCCTCACAGCTACACCTGATGCAGGCTGCGATAGAAGGCCCTCAGATAAGCCAAGGTGTTGGTGCGGAAAAGCATCCGACGATCGAACCTTAGTTTTGATAATGGCAAAGGATTCAAAGTTAAGTTAGTGTGTGATCTAACATGTTTGAATAAGTGTTTCAGGAAAGTCCTAGCTGCGGTTAGGCAAAGGGAAAATCCTAAGGGGTGGTAACCTTAGGTCCTAGGGGGCGATAACCCTAGGTGAGGGAAAACCCTAAGGGGCGGTAACCTTAGGTCCTAGGGGGCGGTAACCCTAGGTGGCGGAAAACCCTAAGGGGTGGCAACCTTAGGTCCTATGGGGTGGTAACCCTAGGTGGAGAAAAACCCTAGGGGGCGGTAACCCTAGGTCCTAGGGGGTGGTAACCCAAGGCGGAAAGTCCAGTCGGTCTGGAGGACCGGACTGGCATCAGGTAATCTCTCCTGAGGGGAGTAGGTGAGGACGCGTTCCCCGTAGAGGGAACAGTAGGCGTCGGGTCGACCTAGGGTTTCCGGTTGGAAATCCGAAGTCAGACTCAGACAGTCCGAAGACTGTCGGTTATTCTTTACAATGTTTTATCAGATTCTAACGCTGTCTTGCAGGGTATTTGCTCGGGCTAACCTTGTTTTGAAAGTGAAGAACCTGCTGGAAAAAGGTGGTCCGGGCGCCCGGGATGGATCCGGGCGCCCGGAGGTCCAGGTGCCCGGAGGTCCGGGCGCCCGGAACAGGTCCGGGCGCCCGGGACCAACTTTTATCCCCTGCGCGACTTCGCCACGTGGAGCATCCTGGTTGGTTGGCCACGTCACACTCCAGGCACCCGGAAAGGATCGAGGCGCCCTGAATGTCATATAAAAAGAGGGTTGAGGTGCAGCTTCAAAACAACGATTCAACAAGCTTTCCTTCTGCTGTGTGCTGCTCAAGAAACGACTCTAAAGTGCTGTTACAGTCGCCGACGACTTAAAGCTTCAGTTATTATTTTGTTGTCGGTATTATTTCAATTCCAGGTGTACTTATTTCCTTGTACTTATTCACGATATTATAGTTGTTGCCCACCGGAAGCGATCAAGGATCGCGGGCCTTCGAGTAGGAGTCGCCTTAGGCTCCGACTCTGAACGAAGTAATTCCCTGTGTCTCTGTGTTTGACTGTCTTTATTCCGCTGCTTATTACTCTATTAGTCTCACGTACGATTTACGGATTTCAAAAAATGAAATAGCCACGAGCGCTATTCACCCCCCCTCTAGCGCTTTCGATCCATCAATTTGTATCAGAGCGGGGTCATTTTGAATCGGTGCAACCACCATTCAAAATATTTTTTCGTGGTATTTATTTTTTTTTGAAGTCGATTAGAATTTAGCCTCATAGCTATATTCTAATTCTTTTTTGCTTGAATCGGTTTTTCTCGGAATTGGTGCAACACCACCCGAGTTCGTGGTCCATTTTTTCTTACCACACTACTAAGCCAGGACCAAGTCCTGGGACATTTTTTTTGGTTGTTTTTTTCACTTTAGGTAAAACTGAAATGGCCCTTCAAGAAGGCTACAGTACTGCCCGCTCTCCGCTATTCACCGGAGACGACTTCGGGTACTGGAAAGGTCGGATGGAGGCATATCTCTAGACTCACTTTGAAGTCTGGATGATTGTCAAAACTGGACTCGAACTACCATCTGACAACGCCGGCAAACCACTACCGTACGAGGACTGGGATGCATCTTTAATCAAGAAAGTGGAAGCTAATGCCAAGGCAACCTGCACCCTCCAGTGTGGCCTATCAAAAGAAGAACTCAACCGCGTCGACCCCTTCAACAGTGCCAAAGAATTGTGGGAGAAACTAATTGAACTTCACGAAGGGACATCCGACACCAAGGTAAGTAAAAGAGACCTAATTTTTAATAAATTATTTAACATCAAATTGCAGGAAGGTGAAACAGCTGCCCAACTCCATGCCCGGATTCAAGACCTGCTCAATGGGCTTCATGCAATTGGACAGAAGGTAGATAACCGGGACATCATAAGGTACTCTCTAAACGCATTTCCAAGGAACACCTTGTGGGCATCCATGGTAGATGCCTACAAGGTCTCCAAGGACTTATCTACCATTAAATTAGATGAACTGTTTGCAGAACTCGAACTTCATGAACAGACTAATGCACGCCCTACCGAGAAAGGGTTGGCTTTGGTTGCGGGAACAGGGAGATCGCGTGAGTCAAAAATCAAGCGAAGAACCGAACCTGAATCAGAAGAAGAACCAGATTCAGAAGACGACGATGAACTTACCACCAAGTTCGTCAACTTAGTAAAGAAGCTCTGCAAAAAGAAGGGCTTCAACAAAAAGGATCTCAGAAAGGCCATCCAGTCTAAAGAAGCCCAACCAAGCTCGAAGGTTAAATTCGAAGTGACCTGCTATGGATGCAATCAGAAGGGTCACATAAAGGCAAATTGCCCGAACCAGAAGGATCCAAAGAAACCCAAAAGAAAGAAGGCATTGAAAGCAACATGGGACGAGTCTTCTTCCGAGGAATCCGACGACGAAGAACAAGAACAGACGAACTTTTTCGCCTTGACAGCCCGGGACTACACCAACGGATCCAGAAGTGAGGACGAATCAGAAACCGAGTCCGAGAGAAGCCACGGATCCGCATCCGTTTCCGAAGGGCCAAACCCCTCTGTAAGTAAAAGTCGTTTATATAGTTTAATTAATTATTTAATGCATAAAGTAGCTAAGTCCAAGATTCGAATCAAAGCGCTTCTAAAGGAGGTAACACTCCTTAAAGAAACGCCAAACAACGAATTCTTAACTGATCAAGTTCAGACTGGAACCTCAACTCAAGTTCAAAAACTTGAGGAAGAGAATTCCAATCTGAAAAGTCAGGTAAAGGATTTGAAAACTACCCTAGAACGATTCTCCTTGGGATCCAAGAATCTTGACTTGATTCTTGGAACACAAAGGGCAATCTACAATCGAACTGGACTAGGATATAAAAAGAAATATAAATCTTACCTATCCTTAATAAACAAACCAAATAGAAAAGTGGTCCAAGCATGGGTTGCCAAGTCCAACCTGATCAATCAAGTTGGACTTGGACATTATTGGGTTCCTAAGGATCAAATACATTACCTCAATAAACCTTATCGAGGCTATGATCTAGGGGGAGCCAAAACTATAAAAATTCGAAATTAATCAAAAAAAAAAAATCAAAATTAATCTAAAACTCAAATTTAAAAAATTCGAAATTAATCTAAAACTCAAATTTAAAAATTCGAAATTAATCTAAAACTCAAATTTAAAAATTCGAAATTAATCTAAAACTTAAAGATTAAAAAATCGAAATTAATCTAAAACTCAAATTTAAAAATTCCAAATTAATCTAAAACTCAAATATAAAAATTCGAAATTAATCTAAAAACTCAAATTTAAAAAATTCGAAATTAATCTAAAAACTCAAATTTAAAAATTCGAAATTAATCTAAAACTCAAATTTAAAAATTCGAATTTAATCTAAAACTCAAATTTAAAAATTTGAAATTAATCTAAAACTTAAAGATTAAAAAATCGAAATTAATCTAAAACTCAAATATAAAAATTCGAAATTAATCTAAAAACTCAAATATAAAAATTCGAAATTAATCTAAAAACTCAAACAAAAAAAAAATTCAAAATTAATCTAAAACTCAAATTTAAAAATTCGAAATTAATCTAAAACTCAAATTTAAAAATTCGAAATTAATCTAAAACTTAAAGATTAAAAATTCGAAATTAATCTAAAACTCTAATTCAAATTTCGAAATTAATCTAAAAATTCAAAACTCAAAATTCGGAATTAAAATTTAAAATTTAAAATTTAAAATTCGGAATTCAAATTTAAAATTCGTAATTAAAATTTAAAATTCAAAACTCAAAATTCGGAATTCAAAACTCAAAAATCAAATAGAAGGAGGGTCCAGAATAGCTGGCAACTCCGAAATCTATTTACCCGACAGGGTAACCGAACTTAATCTACCCGAAATGGGTAAACAAGAGTAGATTACCCGGATGGGTAAATAAGGATAGATTAAAAAGGGTTAAATTTTAACTTGAAGCACAGTACTGGTGAAATTTTTGGATGATAGTACGTTGGGAAAACTTGGGCATCGCATGTTTAGGAAGATATGGCTTCGACCTGGTGCATTTGGCCAAGTGGAACTAACCGAAGCTACCCTTAAATGGATCCTAACTAGTTAGACCAAGGTTTAGTATTAAGCTCAATGGGTAGGACTGTCACGCCCCCAGAGAAGACCGTACCGAAAAATTTCGGCAGCATCTCCCCCGTACGGGTGACAATCTGAGGCATACATACATACAAAATACATCAGCCACATACGGCTGGAATATATATACACAACCACGCAGTTATATAATCAGCCCACTCGGCTGGAACAGAAATAAATACAACCACGCAGTTATATAATCAGCCCACTCGGCTGTACTAAAATCAACACAGCGGAAATCACAAATAACGATCACAAAACATAAAACAACTAACTGCGAGCCGGCTCGGCTTGACACAATAATATCAAACCAAATACAAGAGAATACAAATACATAAACAAGTACAAAAACCCAAAATACAAATAACGTAAGAAATACCGAAATCGTAAGGTCGTACTCGAATGTGACGTGGAACTGGCGGACAGGATCTCCAGGCGACTCCATAAATCCTTTACCTGCTACCTGGTGAAATTACCAATATACGGGGTGGTGAGTATAAAGACTCAGCGGGTAATAGACAGATAGTGCATGAGTAATAGTAAATCAAACTAGAGATGCAAAGGTATACAGTCTCGTATGGTAATAGCAGATACTACAGTGATATCATAATAAATGTCCATACCTGAAACCATATCCTAGGCTACTAAGGGAAGGTAGATGTAGCAAAGTCCTACTACAGTACTGCTCATAACTATATGGTATCATGTGAAGTATAAACAGGTCAATGGTAAGTAAGTCAGTGTCTAAACACATATCATGGGTATAAATCTCAACCTATGTAACCATAACAGCATAAATAAACAACAACAGCATAATCTAGCAACAGCAGCATAGATAAGCAACAACAGCATAAGTAAACAACAGTATCAGCAGGTATAATAATAACAGTGTATGCACGGATGGTCACTCCCGCCCACCCCTCAAGTCCATGACCCCAGTATGGACGAGAGGCCGGGACAATGACAGACTGTACACCACTCCAGCTACCACTACTCTCGAGTGGCCGAGGGGACAGTTGCATAGTTGAATAGCTACGTCTGCGACGGGGTCCCTGCTGCCCGCGACTCCAGCAAACACTACCCATGAGTGTGCGAGTGGGGGGCATGACAGGACAAGCGGCACGCTCCAAGCTACCACTACCCATGAGTGGCCGAGCGTGCGGCCCAGGCCAACGACCGTCTCAACCACAAGGGAGCCAAAGTCGTCAGCTATGCATGCAATGACATGATGCGAATAATGCAACAGTCATCATATATATATAACAGGAAATCAGGTATGCTACATGAATCCGCATGCTTAATACGAAACATAAATAAACAGTAATCAAAGCAGGTAAACATGGTATCAGGTGTCCATATATCCAATACCTACTATCTAATGTCTGGTATCTGGTATCCAATACCTAGTACTATAGTATCTGCTAAATATCATGGATAGCAACGAGAGACTGTATAGATACAGAAACGAGTAGCTCAAAGATTGAGTGGAAGTATCAAACGCAGGAAAAGTAAGAGTGGAGTCAAGATAGATATAGCAACTATCTGAACATAAAGCTCATGCACTAGGATCAAAATACTAAAGAGGTGAAACAAGAAGTACCCGCCTTTAATCTGTCGATCATGATAAAATAAATCAATCCCACGTCGAGACGCTCGCCTCGAATAAAGTCCTGCGATCACAATATATATTTAGCTAATTACATAGGTAGCAAATAGCTAAATAAACTCCCCAATCTAATTAGGAAAACCCTAATAGAAACAATTAACCTAATCCCTTAATTCAATTAGGTTTAACTAAATCCACAATCTTTTACTTCAATTCAAATAACCACAAACTCCAACAATCCTCAATCAACTCAATCATTTCCTAGTCGAATTCACATCCCAATTAATTCTTTAATCTAATTCATTACATAATGTAATCAATTTATAGCACAACTTACCCAATTTCATTACACTCCATTGTTAGCATGCGATCCGAGCAACCCACTGCATTTCCATCTCCTACTAACCTAACAACCAAATCACATAAATCTATCCATTACCCTATAATAAAATACAAGATCAACTCTTAACCTTACCTTAGTTCCATGTCAACAACCCATTCTCCAATGGTTCACTGCCCGGCAACAATTCCTTGCAACAGGTGGCCAACGCCAGTGTAGATAGCAACAACAAGATTCAACAGATCCCCTAGTGATACCTGCTGCCAAGAACGACCAATAGAGCTCCTAAAGAGCCTACATCCATTGCCATCACACAATTCAACATAATACGAATCATGTCCAAAACCTAAAGCCACAGATCTACCATTAGAGCTGTAGAGTTCTTACCTTCTTGTCTCCGGATGAAGCACAGTAACTGGAAATTTGCGACCGAGGCTGCTACCAAGGATCACTGCCAGAACAATTCTTAAATCAACATATGCTTGCAGCCGGGCTTCACATCACAGCCTCCCTAGCTAAAGGAAACCCTAATCTGAGCCATTCTCACCTCACATATCTTGATGTCGGAACCCTCAGCGTCTCCGGTGCCCGCCTCTCCCCTCCCGGCCGAGAATCCTTTGCGAGGAGCTGCGTTTCAACGAAGGATGCCATCGAGGATCTCCAATCAGGCGTGGGGGAGACCGGAGGCTGCTTCGGTATCTAGAGGTGTCGGCGGCTGCTCCTTTTGTCGGCGACGAAGACAAGATGAAGAGGCGTTCACAGCAAGAGGGACGAAGGAGAAGAGGAAGGTCGAGTGGCGGAGATGAGGAACGGTGGAGGAGAAGACCTCCATCGGCAATGAACTCGCAAGCGGCTGGCGATCGGGCAGGGAGAATCACCAGAGGAAGAGAGGCGGCGATGGTGTCGGCGATGAGGGAAGGCTTTAGGGCACGGGTTAGGAATGGGTGGGGTTTTTAAATTTAAACTTAGGTTTAGATAAATCAAAACCTAAGTTTATTCCTCAATCAACTCCCACTTAATTGGGACCCTAAAGAGGCTTTCCCGTAGTCCAATAATTGATCCCCTTAAAATACGTCATACGAGCTCCGATTAAACCCCAGAAAATTCCTAAAAATTCCTGAAAAATCCTATAAGATTATTTGTCCAATAACCTTATTATTTAAATACTATTTGGGTACCGTATTTTACAAGGACTATTTGGGAAACCTCAAAGGCATGGTTACTTTAATGAGCTCCTTGTGACTCACCATAGCCCAGAAGTTTATCCAAAGAACGCTTACTTGTTGAACCCAAAACTAAACCCGAATCTAACATAAAGTTAAACAAAACCCTATAAATTGAACTAATTCATCTCACAAAATAATAGGTTCCCCTGATTGAAAACATACACCGGGTGAGATGACTAAGCAAACTAAATTTTAAATCTTACATAAATTAACTTAAACAATTTCAAAATTGAATTAATTTAAAAATAATTCTCAATTAAACATCAAATCACCAAACAAACCCCCATAAAATTAACAAAGATTAGGTAAGATGCTAAATTAGGGACTTACTTCAATCAAACTGTCTTTTGATCCATCAACTACTTTATGTGTAGGAATTGGATCAATGGATGTTGGACAGTGGGTGTTCCAGACATATGACTGGAGATCGATTGAAGTTCACTAAGTTAAACTAAAGAACCTAGGATCAGTTGCATTCGGCAACGATGGAAAACTGAAAGTAATCGGAAAAGGTAATATCGAACTTAATTCTGATTTTATTATTCGAAAAGTACTGTTAGTTGAAAATTTTAATTTCAATTTATTAAGTATAAGTCAACTATGCGATACTGGTTATTCAGTCAATTTTACCAAATCTGAATGTATAGTTAAACATCTCGATAATCCAGAAATTATACTTAAGGGCACTAGAAAAGATAATGTCTACACCATTTTTCTACCATCATCCTCAATAAAGTGTTTTCTAACACAACAAGAGGAAACTGAGTTATGGCACAGAAGACTCGGTCACACGCACACAAGACTCATTTCAAAAATGAGTCAAAATGGACTAGTTAGAGGGTTGCCCAAATTAAAAGTTATTGAAAACTCAATCTGTAATGCATGTCAACAAGGAAAACAAACCAAGTCCACCCACAAGTCAACCAATACAGTTAGAACTACCCATCTACTTGAGCTCCTTCACCTAGATCTATTTGATTCACATGGAGCCAAGTCACTAAGCAAGAACCAATATTGCTTAGTTATAATTGATGACTACTCCAGGTTCACCTGGGTAAAATTTCTAAAAACAAAAGATGAAACCTTTGAAATATTTAGTAATTTTTGCAAATTAACAGAAAATGAAAAAGATACTAAAATTAAAAGGATAAGGAGTGATCACAGAGGAGAGTTTGAGAATCACAACTTCACTGAATTTTGTGAGATAAATGGGTACAAACATGAATACTCCTGCCCTAGAACCCCCCAACAAAATTGTTTAGTAGAACGTAAAAATAGAACCTTACAAGAAGCTGCTAGAACCATGTTGAACGAATATAATCTATCTAATCAATTCTGGGCTGAAGCAGTTAGTACAGCATGCTACATTCAAAATAGGATCTTAATTAATAAATTTCAAAATAAAACCCCCTATGAAATTTATTATAATAAAATTCCTAACTTAAACTATTTAAAAGTATTTGGGTGTAAAGTCTTTATTTTAAACACTAAAGATTACTTAGGAAAATTTACATCAAAAACAACCCCAGGAATATTCTTAGGGTACTCAACCACTAGTAGAGCATATAGAGTATATAACAAGAATACCCTAAAAGTAGAAGAAACAACAAATATAAAGTTTGATGAAGACACTATAGATGAAACTGAAAATACAGGAAATGCTAATCCAATAAACAGAGAAGATGATGAAATTCAATCTGAACCTATTAAATCTGAAGAACTTGTCACTAATTCAAATGACATACGACCAACCAGAACAAGCACAAATCACCCATCGGATCAAATCTTGGGTGATCCAACGGTAGGAGTAAGAACTAGGTCATCATATAGAAACCAGAGTCAAATAGCCCTAATTTCAAAAATTGAACCCAAACCCATAGAAGAAGCCCTACCAGACCCAGATTGGACTATAGCAATGCAAGAAGAATTGGCCTAATTTGAAAGAAATCAGGTATGGGAATTAGTGCCTAAACCCATTAACAAAACCATAATTGACACGAAATGGGTTTTTAGAAACAAATTAAATGATCAAAGTGAAATAGTCAGAAATAAAGCAAGGTTAGTAGCCAAAGGGTTCAATCAAATAGAAGGACTAGACTATGATGAGACCTATGCTCCGGTAGCAAGACTTGAATCCATTAGGATGCTGTTGGCCTATGCAGCACACAAAGGATTCAAGCTATTTCAAATGGATGTAAAATCCGCATTCTTAAATGGATTTATTAAAGAAGAAGTATACGTAGGTCAACCCCCAGGATTTGAGGACATAGAACATCTAAATTATGTCTTCAAATTAAAAAAGGCCCTGTACGGACTAAAACAAGCACCTAGGGCTTGGTATGAACGACTGTCCAACTATCTAATATCAAAAGAATTCAACCAAGGTCAAATAAATCCAACCCTTTTTGTAAAAACCCTTGAAAACGACATCTTTATAGCACAAATTTACGTCGACGATATTATTTTTGGATCAACCAACTCAAAATTTTTAAAAGAGTTTACCAAACTAATGGAAAATGAATTTGAAATGAGTCTAGTAGGTGAACTCAATTTCTTTTTAGGTTTACAAATTAAGCAAACCAAGGATGGAATTTATATTTATCAAACTAAATATGCTAAGGAATTAATTAGTAAATTTGGAATGGAAAATTCAAAAATCATTAATACACTAATGGCTACTAATGTTAAAATTGACTCAGACTTGGAAGGAAAACTAGTAGACTTGAAATACTATCGAAGTGCAATAGGAAGTCTACTGTACCTAACTGCAAGTCGACCAGACATCATCTTTGCAGTAGGTATGTGTGCAAGATACCAATCTTGTGCAAGAGAGTCTCACTTAACATTAGTAAAAAGAATCCTTAGGTATGTTAAGGGAACCCTAAACGTAGGACTTTGGTACCCAAGATCGTACACCCTTGATCTAACCGGCTACTCTGACTCTGACTATGCCGGGTGCAAGCTAGATAGAAAAAGCACAAGTGGTAGTTGTCAATTTTTAGGCCACTGCCTAGTAAGTTGGTCAAGTAGAAAACAACACTGTGTTGCCTTATCTACCACTGAAGCTGAATATATAGCACTAGGTGAATGCACATCTCAGCTACTATGGATGATGCATACCCTTAAAGACTATCAACTTGAATATCAAAAAACAAAAATCTCGATTGATAACATAAGTTCAATAAACCTAACAAAAAACCCAATTCATCACTCAAGGACTAAACATATAGAAGTAAAACACCACTTTGTAAGGGATCATGTAGCTAAGGGTGATATTGTACTCAACTATGTTGAGTCAAAATCAAACCTAGCTGACATCTTTACAAAATCCTTACCT
Organism: Zingiber officinale; assembly: GCF_018446385.1. Lineage (NCBI taxonomy): Eukaryota > Viridiplantae > Streptophyta > Magnoliopsida > Zingiberales > Zingiberaceae > Zingiber > Zingiber officinale. Next base: position 68,923,566 of record NC_056007.1, on the reverse strand, counting down.
GAACTTGAGTTCAGTACACTTAGAAGACAAATAGGAATGTGTTGGGTAGAATAGATACTTTCAATTCAGTCCGTTTAATGTTTTTTTTAACAACATTTTTTTAAAATTCTAGGCAAAACTAATTTTTCAAAATCCCCACTTTACTAGACTTTCAAAAGTTGGATTTAGCCTAGGATTTCCCCCTAAAAATCATGTTCCCCCAGGACTCAGCCAGAGCATCTCACAAACACCTAGGTGTACCTTGCTTGTGTTTGTAAAACATAGAACGGTGTGAGATACATAGGGTACAGCCTGGACTCGAGAATGCTTATTTCTGTGCATCAATATGAGTCTGGGCGTTAAATACATGATCAAAAGTAATCAAATCAAGTCTTCCAGCCTTAGTCAAATCAAACTGGATCTATTGACTTGACTTGACTAACTAAGTGAACACTGTTGCCCTCTAGGCAATCAGCAAGTAGCTAAACGGTTAGACAGTTGATGAAGGAAATAAGAAGTTTAAGCATGTCTGTACTTAAAAGATCTGATACCTGATCAAAATAAATCTTGACTCATGCTTGGACTTTAGGGCTCTGATACCTTACTAAAACAAATGGCAAGCTATTTAAAAATAAGGTCATCGCTTCTCCTTTGCCTTAATTATTCTTGAAATACATTTCAAAAACATGCCTTAAGCAGCTTTCTCAAAAACTTTCTCCAAATTTAAAACTTTCAAGTGTTCTCTACTTTAAAACTTTAAAGTTTTTAAGTATTATTTTCTTTAAAACTTTTAAAAAAATTTTAAGTTAAAATTTTTTTTTAAAGCAGTATTAATTAAAACTTCAAAATTTTTAAGTTAAAAATTTTTCCTTGGAAATTTTCCTTAAACACCTGAATATTTTTTGAAAATTTTTGAAGATGAAAATCTTGTTTGAAAATTTCTGAAGCTGAAAATTTTGTTAGAAAATTTCTGAAGTTGAAAATTTTGTTAGAAAATTTCTGAAGCTGAAAATGTTGTTTGAAAATTTCTGAAGCTGAAAATTTTGTTAGAAAATTTCTGAAGCTGAAAAATTTTTGAAGTTGAGAATCTTATTTGAAAATTTTTGAAGTTGAAAAATCTTGTTTGAAAATTTTTGAAGTTGAAAAATTTTGTTTGAAAATTTGCTGAAATTGAAAAATTTTGTTTGAAATTTTTTTTTTTTTGAAGTTGAAAATCTTGTTTGAAAATTTTTGAAGTTGAAAATTTTGTTTGAAAATTTCTCAAGTTGAAAATTTTGGTTGAAAATTTTTGAAGTTAAAAATCTCTCAATTGATAAAATTTTGAAAAATATTGCTATTTTAAGATGTTGCCTTTCACTTGCTCCTTGAATAAGTTAAATGGTTTCTCTAAATTTTGTCTTGAAAAATTAAGTTTTTTTTTCTAAAACTAGCTCATTTTTGATATATGGCAAAGGGGGAGAGTAGAGAAATTCAAAGAAAGAAATAAAAATAGAAATTCAAATTCAAAGAAAGAGTAGAGAAATTCAAAGAAAATAGTTTAAAGGGAGCTTGTATTAAGGGGGAGCTATGTTTATCTTGCTATCACACTTATCCTGTGTCTTGTGCTTATACATAACAGCATATTTCTTGTACTTAACCTTGAATTTCGGTTGCCATTATCAAAAAGGGGGAGATTGTTGGTGCGGGAACCATCCGACAATCGAACCTTAGTTTTGATAATGGCAAAGGATTCAAAGTTAAGTTAGTGTGTGATCTAACATGTTTGAATAAGTGTTTCAGGAAAGTCCTAGCTGCGGTTAGGCAAAGGGAAAATCCTAAGGGGTGGTAACCTTAGGTCCTAGGGGGCGGTAACCCTAGGTGAGGGAAAACCCTAAGGGGCGGCAACCTTAGGTCCTAGGGGGCGGTAACCCTAGGTGGAGGAAAACCCTAAGGGGTGGCAACCTTAGGTCCTAGGGGGTGGTAACCCTAGGTGGAGAAAAACCCTAGGGGGCGGTAACCCTAGGTCCTAGGGGGTGGTAACCCTAGGCGGAAAGTCCAGTCGGTCTGGAGGACCGGACTGGCATCAGGTAATCTCTCCTGAGGGGAGTAGGTGATAACGCGTTTCCCGTAGAGGGAACAGTAGGCGTCGGGTCGACCTAGGGTTTCCGGTTGGAAATCCGAAGTCAGACTCAGACAGTCCGAAGACTGTCGGTTATTCTTTACAATGTTTTATCAGATTCTAACGCTGTCTTGCAGGGTATTTGCTCGGACTAACCTTGTTTTGCAGGTGAAGAACCTGCTGGAAAAAGGTGGTCCGGGCGCCCGGGACCAACTTTTATCCCCTGCGCGACTTCGCCACATGGAGCATCCTGGTTGGTTGGCCACGTCACACTCCAGGCGCCCGGAAAGGATCCAGGCGCCCTGAATGTCATATAAAAAGAGGGTTGAGGTGCAGCTTCAAAACAACGATTCAACAAGCTTTCCTTCTGCTGTGTGCTGCTCAAGAAACGACTCTAAAGTGCTGTTACAGTCGCCGACGACCTAAAGCTTCAGTTATTATTTTGTTGTCGGTATTATTTCAATTCCAGGTGTACTTATTTCCTTGTACTTATTCACGATATTATAGTTGTTGCCCACCGGAAGCGATAAAGGATCGCGGGCCTTCGAGTAGGAGTCGCCTTAGGCTCCGAACGAAGTAATTCCATGTGTATCTGTGTTTGACTGTCTTTATTCCGCTGCTTATTACTCTATTAGTCTCACGTACGATTTACGGATTTCGAAAAATGAAATAGCCACGAGCGCTATTCACCCCCCCCCCCTCTAGCGCTTTCGATCCATCACAAGGGAGATTGGAAGCTCCGCCAGTTACGACGAATGCCAAGATCTTTTCCCTCACCAAGTAAGATGTGGCAAATGCTTCTACCGTTGTCACAAGTCAGATATTTATTTTTAGTCAGCATGCTACTGTATTATTTGATACTAGGGCGACGCACTCGTTCGTCTCTACACTGTTCACAAGGAAGATAGACATATTACCCCAAGCCTTAGATTGCAAGTTCTTAACGACCCTACCATCAGGAGAGGTGATGTCATCCACTCATATGCTGTGAGCCGCATCCATCAGAATCACAGACAGAGAACTCTATTGTGATCTGATAGTGCTTGGCATGCAGGATTATGATATCATATTGGGCATGGATTTCCTGAGTAGAACCGATGTTTCGATAGAGTGTCATAGGAGAAAAGTGATTTTTCGACCTGAAGCAGAACCGATGTTTGAATTTATTGGGAAGCCAAGAGAAATTATGAGCTACGGGGTCGAAAATATGTTCGAACAGCTCTCTACCCTCACTATAGCACCGATGTTGTTCGACGATATATTGGGGAAGCAAACTCATGACCCAAGCATCCAAAGGATCAAGCAAGAAGTCTTAGAGGGAATGAATGATGGATTTCGTATCGCTGACAGTGGAATATTATACCTCAGGGATCGCTTATGTATTCCCGACGATCCAAAGTTGTGAAAGAAGATACTGGAAGAAGCCCATGCAACACCCTATGAGATGCATCCTGGATCCACCAAGATGTACCAAGACCTAAAAAAAAAATTCTGGTGGTTCGGTATGAAGAGAGACGTGGCTCAGTATATCAATACCTGTCTGACCTGCCAGAGGGTTAAAGCAGAACACCAGAGACCTGGAGGAGTACTGCAGCCAATCCAAATTATGGAATGGAAATGGGAAGATATCTCTATGGACTTCATTTCAGGATTACCCAAAATGACAAACAGCTATGATGCTATATGGGTAATCGTGAACAGATTGACGAAATCCGTCCACTTCCTAGTAATCAAGATGACCTATTCGATTGAGCAACTGGCTCAATTATATGTCAAGGAAATTATTAGATTACATGGGATTCCTAAGACCATTATTTCTAACAGAGATGGTCGCTTTATTTCACATTTCTAGGAATGTGTTCAGAAGGCTCTTGGCACAAAGCTATTGTTCAGTACTGCCTTCCACCCTCAAACCGATGGACAAACAGAAAGGGTGAACCAAGTACTAGAAGATATGTTACGAGCTTGCGCCTTAGACTTCAAGGGGAGCTGGTGACGATATCTATACTTAGCAGAATTCGCCTACAACAATAGTTACCAAGCTACTATTGGAATGGCGCCTTACGAGGCTTTCTATGGGAAGAAATGTAGATCCCCTATATGCTGGTACGAAGGCGGTGAAAAGAAAGAGATGGGATTCCGAACAGATTTTATTGACAACACCACCCGTGCTATACAGAACATCCGCCAAAGAATAGAAACTGCTCAGAGTCGACAGAAAAATTATACAGACAAGCGACGTAGGCCGTTGGAACTTAGTGTCGAGGATTCGGTATTTCTCAAGGTAGCTCCTATGAAAGGAGTGATGAGGTTCAGAAAGAAGGGAAAGCTGAGTCCGCGCTATGTGGGACCATATCAGATTCAGAAAAGGGTTGGCAAGGTAGCTTATGAGATAGAGCTGCCTCAAGAGATGTCAACTATCCACAACGTGTTCCACGTTTCGATGCTAAAGAAATGTATTCCGAGCACAAACCAAGTAATCGAGCCACAGACAGTACAAGTTCAAGAGGACCTAAGTTATGAGAGCCGACCGGTTCAGATATTAGACCGAGATGTCTAAAAACTAAGGAACAAAGAGGTACCCTTATTAAAGGTCCTGTGGCAAAAACAACGATTCGAAGAACCCACTTGGGAACGTGAAGACGATATAAAACAAAAGTACCTAGAACTATTTTAAGTTCGAAAATGAACTTTTATGAGGTATGGGGGACTGTAACACCCATAGGATCCCTAAGTTATTTTATGAGAATTATTGCATGATTTAATAAGCCTTATGTGAATATGACCAAAAATAAAAGAAAAAAAAATAAAAATAGAACCAAAAAGAGGCATGACCAAGGTTTGAACCTTGGACTTCTTAGTAAGTAGTTCTATGTCATAACCAGTAGCCCCAGCAGGGGTGTGCTGTTAGAAAGGAAAGGGGCAAGATAGTTAAAGGTAAGGAAAGTGAAGGCTCTCTTCACTAAGAAGGAGAAGTTCAAGTTTTCTTCTTCTTCTTCCCATGAAAAGAGAGTTGCTTTCTCCCTTCATTTAGGATGAGTAAAAGAAAAGGGGAGGAAAAGTTCATTTTTCCTTCTTCCTCTCATTTGGAATAAAAGGAGAAAGAGAATAGAAAATTCATTTTTCTCTTCTTCCTCTTCCTTCCTCTCCCCACCGAACCTAAGCTCTCTCCCTCCTTGGTGCCGAATTCAAGCCAAGAGTCCTTTCTAAAGAAAAATATCACAAGGCAAGGTCATCTCCATAGAGAATCAAGCGAGAGGATGTAAGTATCCCCCTCACCTGCAGTACAAGTAGCCTTCTACGTTTTAATGTTTTGAAAACTTAGGATGGAACTTTGTTTCTTGAGTTTCGGCTATAAAAAGAATAAAGAGGTTAGGAAGGTTAAGATGTAAACCATGCTTGTACATGATCCTTTATGGTTTGTAAATCACTACATGATGTTAGGTTAAGGTTTTAATGTTTGATGTTGCTTAAATCTTGGAACCTTGCTCCTTGAAGTTTCGGTCATGAAAAGATAAGGATGGTTAGAGAAAGTTTAAATGAAAACTATGCTTGTTTATGATCCCTTTATGATTTGTAACTCACTACATGATGTTAGGTTAAGGTTTTAATGTTTGATGTTGCTTAAATCTTGGAACCTTGCTCGTTGAAGTTTTGGCCATGAAAAGATGAGGATGGTTAGAGAAAGTTTAAATGAAAACTATGCTTGTTTATGATCCCGTTATGATTTGTAACTCACTACATGATGATAGATTAAAGTTTTCATGCTTCATGTTGCTTAAAGATATGGAACCATGCTCAAAAAGTTTCGGCCAAGAAGGAATAAAGGAATTAGAGGAAGTCTTAGAATCTAATTATGCTTGTTTATGAGTCCTCATTATATGTCACCCACTATATGATATTAGTTTAAGATTTTCATGCTTCATGTTGAAGAAAAAAAAATGAGAACCATGCTACTAGGGTTTGGCCAAGAAGAAAAAAAAAAGAAAGAAAGGATTAGGTTAAAAGCTAACTAGGGTCTCTAAAGCTCTTACATGCTATGTCAAGTATTATAAGAACTCAAGTATTTAATTTCCATGTTGTATGTTCCTTGAAAACCCAAGAAGCATGCTCACAAGTTTCGGCCAAGACAAGGGAATTAGGTTAGGAAGCTACCTAGGGTTCCTAAGGGACTCACTTGTTATACTAAATCTTATGAGAACTTAGGTATTTGATTTCCATGTTTTATGTTGCATAAAACCTAGGATTCATACTCTTGATGGTTCGGCCAAGTTAGGTTTTAGGGTTTGTAGGAAGTTCAAAATCCTAACCATGCATGATAATGATTTTACATGATATGGTATGAACTTTTATGCAATGATATGCTTTATGTTATCTACTCACATTCCATCATGTTATGATTCCTTAGGTTATGTTTTATGTTATGTAACTATGCTATGATATGACAAGAACATGCTATGCTTCATGATATGCTAAGAACATGCTATGTTTCATGATATGCTAAGAACATGCTATGTTTCATGATACGCTAGGAACATGCTATGTTTTATGATATGCTAAAACATGCTATGTTTTATGATATGATAAGAACATGCTATGTTACATGATATGACAAGGACATGATATGTTTATGAAAGGCTTATGTAAGATGAAAAGCCTAGAGATGGTTCCCTTAAGTTGGGATCAAGAGCACTCTTCATGATAAGACAAGAACATGATAAGCCAAGATATGACAAGAACAGGATAAGTATGATATGATAAGAAACATGATATGTTATTGTACTTTTGTATGGCTTGTACCAAGGGTGGACTCCATAAGCGCCCCTAGTTCGATGGTCTATGAAACGGGCCTAGTAAAAGGGATCGGCTCCTAGGTTACCTCTAGGCCGATGGTCTATGAAACGAGCCTAGTTCCTAGTAGGTTCAAGATTAGCTACCTTGGATCTATTTAGGATGCGCGCATTCATATATATATGTGGTACAAGCCGGGCCCTCATGTTGAAATTATGTTTAATTATGTATATAATATATGTTTTAAAAAGGACATCTTGCATATAAATTCATTTCATGATACATGTTTTCAAAATAACATCTTGCATCACAAGTTCATGCTATATGGTTTCCTTTATGCTTATTTAAGATACTCTTGAAAATATGTCTATGATATGTATATGAACATGTTACCTTTTTTTGATTATGCCCTCACATGATATGATATGATTTCATGATATGCTCTCACATGATATGATATGATTTTATGTTTATGTTCTCACATGCTATGTTATGATTTTATGTTTATGTTCTCACATGCTATGTTTATGCTCTAACATGATAGAATATGATTTCATGTTTATGTGCTCACATGATATGATATGATTTTATGTTTATGCTCTCACATGCTATGATGAGATTTTATGTTTACGAATGAGTTGTGGTTTTTTTGTGAGTTGGAAAGGGACTTACTAAGCCTATATGCTTATAGTTTTATGTTTCCTTGTACTGCAGAAAAAGGAAAAGAGTGGCTAAGCTAAGAGGAGCAGCAGGAAGGGCAAGAATGTATGTGGAAGTGGCATGGTGGAATAGATCCCTTTGTGTTTCATTACTTATATTATGCCTTGACCTTTTATGTGAACCATGTTTAACTATATGCTTGATAACTACTTGAACTAGCATGGATAGATTATGCTCTTATGTTTTATTGTTTCATGTTGGTATGCTCATGATATCATGAATCATGTTTTAAGTAGTGATGATAAATCAAGTTACATGTTATGTCTGAAGAATTAGTATGTTAAGCATGTTACTATGTTATATGATGATATGGTTCACATGTCATGTTCAGTCCATATACATATGATTAAATTAAATTTTAGACAACCCACTTTCGCTGCCATGAGTTCATATGCATATACATGTATGTATGTCTTCAGTAGTAAGTGACCCCGTCCCTTCTCTAGTAGAAGTGGAGGGGCGGGCGTTACAGTTTGGTATCAAAGCAGGTCTACCTTTCCACTACACACACACATCAAGCCTACATCCTGCCGCTCCAAGTAAGAATTTCTATGCCTACTCTATTTTTTTATTATGTATGATAAGGAATGCTTTAATTTAAGTATGCATGTCTACTCTATTTTAATTATGATAAGTCACAATTTTAGTCTAAGTATGCATGATGGTAGGTTAGGAATAATAATAACTTATGCTAGCCTTGTTGTCATTTATGAAGATAAGCATGGCTAGAAGGCGCAATACTAAAGCCGATGAAGCGGTACCCCCTCCTGATCTGATACATGTAGTCACTAAACTTCAGCGTCAGGTCACAGAATAGCAACAAATAATAAATACTCTGATGAATCAGCATGGGAACCCTGCTACCCCACCCGGGAATCAGAATGCGATGCCAATCATACCGACAGCTGCACCAGTACCACCAACACCTATACCACCGGTAGGCCTAGCCCAGTGGTTCGACAGGAGGCGTACCTGATTCAGTGGCAGAGGCTGAAGCCGAAAGCTTTCTCTGGTAACTGTGAGCCATGGGATGCCCAAGCCTGGTTCAAGACTGTGGAGAGCATAGTGGAGCTATTTGATTGGCCCGAACATGAGAAGGTCAAGTGTGCATCGTTCTGCCTTACGGGCGATGCCAGAATGTGGTGGGACTGAGTCAAAGCAAAGAGACAAGTGAATCAAATGAGATGGATGGACTTCGAGACTGAATTCTTCGAGGAATTCTTCCACATGCGTGTGACCAACAAGCACTACGACGAGTTCACCGAGTTCCGACAACGTGACCTACCAGTTAATGAAGCTGTGAAGAGATTCAACCGTTTAGTGCGCCTATGCCCAGAATTGGTCAGCACAGAAAAAGAAAGAGTCATACTTATGCTGAAGATGCTCAGACCCGAGATAGCTCTGAATGTGGCTGACGGAGTTAATAGACCGCATACTGCCAAAGAGTTAATCAGCAGTGCCCTAATCACCGAACACTATCTGAAGGCACTGAATGCGGGCAAGAGTCAAGTCCAGCCCAGCGGATAGAAACCTTAAAGCACCAGAATCAGCTGGAAAGGAAACCACAGTGGCAAGAGGAAGCAATGGAACGACTCTAAGGGTGGTCCAGCAAGCAAGCAACCCACGTTCCCTCAGTGTACCACATGTGGGAAGAAGCATCCAGGAATATGTCGTATAGGCACAAATAGGTGCTACAACTGTGGATTGGAAGGACATATGGCCAGAAACTGTCCTACTCAGGTTCAGGCACCTCCTGATCAGTATGTCAAGAACCAAGGTGCTCCCTCACAGCTACACCTGATGCAGGCTACGATAGAAGGACCTCAGATAAGCCAAGGGAGATTGGAAGCTCCGCCAGTTACGACGAATACCAGGATCTTTTCCCTCACCAAGGAAGATGTGGCGAATGCTTCTACCGTTGTCACAGGTCAGATATTTATTTGTAGTCAGCATGCTACTGTATTATTTGATACTGGGGCGATGCACTCGTTCGTCTCTACACTGTTCACAAGGAAGATAAACATACCACCCCAAGCCTTAGATTGCAAGTTCTTAACGACCCTACCATCGAAAGAGGTGATGCCATCCACTCATATGCTGTGAGCCGCATCCATCAGAATCACAGACAGAGAACTCTACTGTGATCTGATAGTGCTTGGCATGCAGGATTATGATATCATATTGGGCATGGATTTCCTGAGCAAGTACGGTGCTTCGATAGAGTGTCGTAGGAGAAAAGTGATTTTTCGACCTGAAGCAGAACCGATGTTTGAATTTATTGGGAAGCCAAGAGAAATTATGAGCTAAGGGGTCGAAAATATGTTCGGACAACTCTCTACCCTCACTATAGCACCGATGCTGTTCGACGATATATTGGGGAAGCAAACTCATGACCCAATCATCCAAAGGACCAAACAAGAAGTCTTAGAGGGAAAGAATGATGGATTTCGTATCGCTGACAGTGGAATATTATACCTTAGGGATCGCTTATGTATTCCCGATGATCCAGAGTTGCGAAAGAAGATACTGGAAGAAGCCCATGCAACACCCTATGCGATGCATCCTGGATCCACCAAGATGTACCTAGACCTGAAAAAAAAATTCTGGTGGTTCGGTATGAAGAGAGACGTGGCTAAGTATGTCAATACATGTCTGACCTGCCAGAGGGTTAAAGAAGAACACCAGAGACCTGGAGGAGTACTGCAGCCAATCCAAATTCCGGAATGGAAATGGGAAGATATCTCTATGAACTTCATTTCAGGATTACCCAAAATGACAAACGGCTATGACGCTATATGGGTAATCGTGAACAGATTGACAAAATCTGCCCACTTCCTAGCAATCAAGATGACCTATTCGATTGAGCAACTGGCTCAATTATATGTCAAGGAAATAATTAGATTACATGGGATTCCTAAGACCATTATTTCTGATAGAGATGGTCGCTTTATTTCACATTTCTAGGAATGTGTTCAGAAGGCTCTTGGCACAAAGCTATTGTTCAGTACTGCCTTCCACCCTCAAACCGATGGACAAATAGAAAGGGTGAACCAAGTATTAGAAGATATGTTACGAGCATGCACCTTAGACTTCAAGGGGAGCTGGTGACGATATATATGCTTAGCAGAATTCGCCTACAACAATAGTTACCAAGCTACTATTGAAATGGCGCCTTACGAGGCTTTGTACGGGAAGAAATGTAGATCCCCTATATGCTGGTACGAAGGCCGTGAAAAGAAAGAGATGGGATTCCGAACAGATTTCATTGACAACACCACCCGTGCTATATAGAACATCCGCCAAAGAATAGAAACTGCTCAGAGTCGACAGAAGAATTATACAGACAAGCGACGTAGGACGTTGGAATTTAGTGTCGAGGATTCGGTATTTCTCAAGGTAGTTACTATGAAAGGAGTGATGAGGTTCAGAAAGAAGGGAAAGCTGAGTCCGCGCTATGTGGGACCATATCAGATTCAGAAAAGGGTTGGCAAGGTAGCTTATGAGATAGAGCTGCCTCAAGAGATGTCAACTATCCACAACGTGTTCCACGTTTCGATGCTAAAGAAATGTATTCCAAGCACAAACCAAGTAATTGAGCCACAGACAGTACAAGTTCAAGAGGACCTAAGTTATGAGAGCCGACCGGTTCAGATATTAGACCAAGATGTCAAAAAACTAAGGAACAAAGAGGTACAGTTATTAAAGGTCCTGTGGCAAAATCAACGATTCGAAGAACCCACTTGGGAACGCGAAGACGATATAAAACAAAAGTACCCAGAACTATTTTAAGTTCGAGGATGAACTTTTATGAGGTATGGGGGACTGTAACACCCATAGGATCCCTAAGTTATTTTATGAGAATTATTGCATGATTTAATAAGCCTTATGTGAATATGACCAAAAATAAAAGAAAAAAAAAATAAAAATAGAACCAAAAAGAGGCATGACCAAGGTTTGAACCTTGGACTTCTTAGTAAGTAGTTATATGTCACAACAAGTAGCCCCAGCAGGGGTGTGCTGTTAGAAAGGAAAGGGGCAAGATAGTTAAAGGTAAGGAAAGTGAAGGCTCTCTTCACTAAGAAGGAGAAGTTCAAGTTTTTTTCTTCTTCTTCCCATGAAAAGAGAGTTGCTTTCTCCCTTCATTTAGGATGAGTAAAAGAAAAGGGGAGGAAAAGTTCATTTTTCCTTCTTCCTCTCATTTGGAATAAAAGGAGAAAGAGAATAGAAAATTCATTTTTCTCTTCTTCCTCTTCCTTCCTCTCCCCACCGAACCTAAGCTCTCTTCCTCCTTGGTGCCGAATTCAAGCCAAGAGTCCTTTCTAAAGAAAAATATCACAATGCAAGGTCATCATCTTAGAGAATCAAGCGAGAGGATGTAAGTATCCCCCTCACCTGCAGTACAAGTAGCCTTCTATGTTTTAATGTTTTGAAAACTTAGGATGGAACTTTGTTTCTTGAGTTTCGGCTATAAAAAGAATAAAGAGGTTAGGAAGGTTAAGATGTAAACCATGCTTGTACATGATCCTTTATGGTTTGTAAATCACTATATGATGTTAGGTTAAGGTTTTAATGTTTGATGTTGCTTAAATCTTGGAACCTTGCTCCTTGAAGTTTCGGTCATGAAAAGATTAGGATGGTTAGAGAAAGTTTAAATGAAAACTATGCTTGTTTATGATCCCTTTATGATTTGTAACTCACTACATGATGTTAGGTTAAGGTTTTAATGTTTGATGTTGCTTAAATCTTGGAACCTTGCTCCTTGAAGTTTCGACCATGAAAAGATGAGGATGGTTAGAGAAAGTTTAAATGAAAACTATGCTTGTTTATGATCCCGTTATGATTTGTAACTCACTACATGATGATAGATTAAAGTTTTCATGCTTCATGTTGCTTAAAGATATGGAACCATGCACATAAGGTTTCGGCCAAGATGGAATAAAGGAATTAGAGGAAGTCTTAGAATCTAATTATGCTTGTTTATGAATCCTCATTATATGTCACCCACTATATGATATTAGTTTAAGATTTTCATGCTTCATGTTGAAGAAAAAAAAATGAGAACCAAGCTACTAGGGTTCGGCCAAGAAGAAAAAAAAATGAAAGAAAGGATTAGGTTAAAAGCTAACTAGGGTCTCTAAAGCTCTTACATGCTATGTCAAGTATTATAAGAACTCAAGTATTTAATTTCCATGTTTTATGTTACTTGAAAACCCAAGAAGCATGCTCACAAGTTTCGGCCAAGATAAGGGAATTAGGTTAGGAAGCTACCTAGGGTTCCTAAGGGACTCACTTGTTATACTAAATGTTATGAGAACTTAGATATTTGATTTTCATGTTTTATGTTGCATAAAACCTAGGATTCATACTCTTGATGGTTCGGCCAAGTTAGGTTTTAGGGTTTGTAGGAAGTTCAAAATCCTAACCATGCATGATAATGATTCTACATGATATGGTATGAACTTTTATGCTATGATATGCTTTATGTTAGCTACTCACATGCCATCATGTTATGATTCCTTAGGTTATGCTTTATGTTATGTATGCTATGCTATGATATGACAAGAACATGCTATGCTTCATGATATGCTAAGAACATGCTATGTTTCATGATATGCTAAGAACATGCTATGTTTCATGATACGCTAGGAACATGCTATGTTTCATGATATGCTAAAACATGCTATGTTTTATGATATGATAAGAACATGCTATGTTACATGATATGACAAGAACATGATATGTTTATGAAAGGCTTATGTAAGATGAAAAGTCTAGAGATGCTTCCCTTAAGTTGGGATCAAGAGCACTCTTCATGATAAGACAAGAACATGATAAGCCAAGATATGACAAGAACAGGATAAGTATGATATGATAAGAAACATGATATGCTATTTTACTTTTGTATGGCTTGTACCAAGGGTGGGCTCCATAAGCGCCCCTAGGTCGATGGTCTATGAAACGGGCCTAGTAAAAGGGATGAGCTCGTAAGTTGCCCCTAGGTCGATGGTCTATGAAACGAGCCTAGTTCCTAGTAGGTTCAAGATTAGTTACCTTGGATCTATTTAGGATGCGCGCATTCATGTATGTATGTGGTACAAGCCGGGCCCTCATGTTGAGATTATGTTTAATTATGTATATAATATATGTTTTAAAAAGGACATCTTGCATATAAATTCAATTCATGATACATGTTTTCAAAATAACATCTTGCATCTACAAGTTCATGCTATATGGTTTCCTTTATGCTTATTTAAGATACTCTTGAAAATATGTCTATGATATGTATATGAACATGTTACCATTTTATGATTATGCCCTCACATGATATGATATGATTTCATGATATGCTCTCACATGATATGATATGATTTTATGTTTATGTTCTCACATGCTATGTTATGATTTTATGTTTATGTTCTCACATGCTATGTTTATGCTCTAACATGATAGAATATGATTTCATGTTTGTGTGCTCACATGATATGATATGATTTTATGTTTATGCTCTCACATGCTATGATGAGATTTTATGTTTACGCATGAGTTGTGCTTTTTTTGTGAGTTGGAAAGGGACTTACTAAGCCTATATGCTTATAGTTTTATGTTTCCTTGTACTGCAGAAAAAGGAAAAGAGTGGCTAAGCTAAGAGGAGCAGCAGGAAAGGCAAGAATGTATGTGGAAGTGGCATGGTGGAATAGATCCCTTTGTGTTTCAGAACTTATATTATGCCTTGACCTTTTATGTGAACCATGTTTAACTATATCCTTGATAACTACTTGAAATAGCATGGATAGATTATGCTCTTATGTTTTATTGTTTCATGTTGGTATGCTCATGATATCATGAATCATGTTTTAAGTAGTGATGATAAATCAAGTTACATGTTATGTTTGAAGAATTAGTATGTTAAGCATGTTATTATGTTATATGATGATATGGTTCACATGTCATGTTCAGTCCATATGCATATGATTAAATTAAATTTTAGACAACTCACTTCCGCTGCCATGAGTTCATATGCATATACATGTATGTATGTCTTCAGTAGTAAGTGACCCCGTCCCTTCTCTAGTAGCAGTGGAGGGGCGGGCGTTACACTATCGCACTCATCCGATCTATCAATTTGTATCAGAGCCTCGTAGCTCTGAAATTACTTAACCGTTTTTCAAAGCACTTTTAAAAAAATTTTCTTTTCTTATATTCCTTTTCTTTTTCTTTTAGATTTTTCTTTCTTTTTCTTATTTCTTTTTCCAGCACTACTAATCCCAAGACGAGAGTCTTGGAAATTCTTTTTGTTTCTCAACTTTTGGTGCAAGAACAAATGGTACAATCTGAGGGATATTCGACCGTGCATCCTCCGCTATTCGATGGAAGCGATTTCCCATACTAGAAAAAGAGGATGGAAGTTTTTCTCAAAACAGACATTGATCAATGGTTCATTATCCGATGCGGCTACACATCAACAGTTAACAACCTAGAGGAATGGACAGAAGAAATAAAGAAGAAAGTACAAATTGATTCAAAGGCACTCAACACTTTATAATGTGGATTATCAAATGAAAAATTAAAACGAGTCGGTCCCTTCAAGAATGCAAAAGAGTTGTGGGATAAGTTAGTCAAACTACATGAAAGGACAAACGAGACAAAGGTAATAAAGTGTGATCTCTTATTAAATTCATTACTAAATATTAAAATGCTAGATGGTGAGTCAGCAAGCCAACTACACATGAGGATTAAGGGCATCCTTAATGGGCTACATATCATTGGCCATCAACTCGAGAATCGTGATATCATCAGGTATACACATAACTTATTCCCTTGAAACTCCTTATGGACATCTATTATAGATGCCTATAAAGTTGCGAAGGATCCTTCTACTATTAAATTAGATGAATTATTTTGTGAATTAATATTACATGAGCAGACTAACTTGAATCAAACCAGGAAAGGGTTAGATTTGTATACAGGATCAAACAAGGAAGTTAAGCCCTGAACAAAACTAGAACCAAAGCACTTGAATCATATAGCATTTATAGCAAGGAAAGAAGAGTCCGAATCCGAATCTGAAGATGAGTACGAGTCAGAGTCTGACGACGCGTCTGAGACAAGCCACGGATTTGCATCTGTTTTCGAAGGACCCGATAAGGTAACTTTCAATTCGAAGTCTGAAATGTTGAAAGTAATTAAATGCTTGTTTAAAAAATTAACAAAATCCGAAAAACAAAATAACTTGCTACTTAAGGAAATAGACCACCTTAAGTAGCAAGTTAACTTGAGTGACTCGACTAATCATGTTCAAGTTGGAACTTCAACTCAAGTTACAAAACTTGAGGAAGAAAATTCCAACTTGAAAGGACAAGTCGAGCGACTCAAGAAAATGTTAGAAAAGTTCGAACTAGGATCCAAGTGTTTAAATATGGTACTTGGGTCGCAACGAGCAGTGTACAACAAATCGGGACTCGGCTATAAATCAAATAAAACAAACAAACCATACTTGTCTTTAATCAGTCAAAATGTTAGAAGTCAAGTCCAAGCATGGGTTCTAATAAAATATTTAACCAAACCAATTAAACCAAACCTATACTTAATCCCTAAGAGTCAAATTCATTACTTAGATAGACCTTATCTAAGTTATGACTCAGGGGGAGCAACTAGAAAGACAATTCAACCAACATGATTAATCAAACTCATACACCTAGGATTAGGTTTACTTTCTGCTTAGAACGGTTAGATAAAAAATGTTTTACCAAACCCTACAACATAGCATCAGAATGGATTGGGATGATAGTACGTCAAGGAAACTTTGTCAAAGGCATGTCTATGCTGAATCTTGTGTATTCTACCTGGTGCACTAGACTTAGTAGATCTGACCGAAGCTACCCCAGTTAAACATGGGCTAGTTAGACCAAAATTTAGTATTAAGTTTTTTGAACGGGAACAATTTGGAAAGTCTTCAGCAAGTGGTCCATCGTTGATACACAAAATTGTCATATGCCTCACCACTGAACTGAACACTTATCTTTAGGAAGTCTGCTTGATTAACCCAGAGCTAAGTTTGAATCTAACATGGGTTCAATAATCTTTTTTTAAAATATTTAATTAAAACTTAACTTAACTTAGAACTTAAAAATAAATTTAAACTAAAACTTAAAGTAATTAAACATTATAAATAAAATGTAAATTTTAATAAACCTAAATGAAATACTAAAACTTAATTTTAACCCCAAGTAAAAGTTTAAAACTTAATTCTAATAAAAACTAAAAATTAAATTAACACTCAATTAAAATCAAACTTAATTTTTAAAATTATAATTAAAACTTAAAATCACAAACTTAAAGGAAAACTAAATCAACTATCTAAATTCAAAACTAAATGATTAATCAATTAATTGAACTTGAATTCACTAATTAATTAGTTAATTTACTTTAACAATTAATCTTGAAATTTCTAAACTAAAACATAAATTAATAAATAAACAAAATAAATCTATAATAATAATAAACTTAAAATTAATTAAAACTTAACTAAATTCAAGGTTAATAAATTAATTAATTAAAACTAAAACTAAAATTTAAAAATATAAACTTAAAACTTAAAGTCAAAAAAATAAAAATATAAAAACAACTTACACAACATAAAATTTAATTAATCTAGACCTAATTTCAATGCTAAAGTTTAAAACTTAATTCAAATTAAATTAACACTTAATTATCTCAAAGTTAAACTCTAACTTAAAATGATAATCATTGGAATAAGTAATAACTAATCTAACAATTATAATAATGTAAACAAACCAATCTAACTCAAAACTAATTCAATTAATTACCTCTTAATTAATCAAATTATTTAAAACTGAAATTAATAATTAAAATTAAAATAAGTTAATCAACTTGATTAATTAATCTAATTTAATAAATAAATGAATCAATTATTCTTAATTAATAAATTTGTAATTAATTACTAATCCTAAATTAATTATGTTTAAGTTAATCAATACTAATTAAATTTGTTTAAATAATTAAATTAAAAATCAACTTTAAATTAATCCTTAATTAATTAATTCTAAATTAAATACTTTTAAATTATACAATAAATTAGAAACTAAATAAATCAATAAAGTTTTAATCTCCAACCTAATTTATTTAATTTAATGCAAACAATAATTAAATCATTAATTAATTTGAAGTTAATTAATTTAACTTTACAAATCTAATTAACACAAAATTCAAACTAATCAAAATTGAATTCTCAACTTAATCAATTAATTATTTAATTTAATACGTAAATTAATTCAAGTTTAAAATGATCTTAATTCAAAATTAACATTAATTTAAAATTAATCAATTGATTATTAATTTGCTTTAATTAATCTAAAATTGATCAACAACTTAAACTAATTACCGTATTTTATTAATTTAAATTTAATCCTAAATTAATTAATCTTAATCAATTCAAAACTAACCTTAATTAAGTTTAACTTAAATAATTCAATAATCAAATTTAGCAAATAATATTTGATTAACTAGATCAAACTTAATTATTCACTTTAAACTTTAACCGTAAATTAAACTTTTATCAAATATTAACTTAACATAATTACTAAAATAATTTGAATCATCCTACACAACTATAGGATTATTTAGTTTGATAACTTAGAAATTGAGATTAATTAACTAAATTATTCCAAAACATTGGTCTAACATATATTTTTCATCTCTCGCTTGGACTTTAGGTTATTATTTAATTAAGGGGAGCATCAATATCATTTCAAAACCATTCTTTCCTAGAATTTTTCAAAATTCATGTTTTAAAATCTTATTTGTTTAATATTTCTTTTTGACTTATGGATTTTAAAATATATTTCAAAATTCTCTTTCCAAAATATTTCAAAAATTATACACTTATTTTCTTGAAAAAGTATAAATGTTCTTAATTAAAAAATTTTGCTTCAGCCTTTCAAAACTTAAACATTGCATCAAAGTTTCTTCTTCAGAATTTTGACTTAGATTTTTTTTTTCTTCTCTCTAAAATTTCTAAAACTAACTTCAAAACTTAATTCACTATTTTCTCTTAGAAACTTTTTTAACTTCCAAAGTTTTCCTTTGAAAATATTTCAAACAAATTGTACAATTTTATGTTTTTTTAAACACGTATTCATGAAAATTTTTAAGTTGTTCTAAAAACATTTTCAAAAATTTTAACTTAATTCTATTAAAATAATTCAAAGCTTAGATATTTTATTTTTTTTATATAACTTTTTTGTACTATTATTTTCAATCAGATAACTTCTAACTTATACTAAGAGAACCTTGATTTAAAAAAAAAATCAAATGATTTTTCTAACTCAAACTCTTAATTTTTCTCTTGAACTGCTTCAAATATGTTGGTTGGTATTACCCCTATTTTTGATGTGTGTCAAAGGAAAAGATAGTAAATTTAGGGGGAGTTATTGAACTCAGGGGGAGAGTTAAAATCTTTTTTACTAAACTCTACATATTTTAAACTTAACTATGAACCTTAGTTGCCAAACATCAAAAAAGGGGAGATTATTGATGCAATGTACACCAGAATCAAACCTGAGTTTTGATGTTGTCAAAGGTTCAAGATAAGTCTTGTTATGATCTGATGATTTGGCTAAGTGTGCAGGCTATTTACTCAATCAGGAAAGCCCTAGTCACGGCTAGACAGTAAAGTCCAAACAGGTATGGAGGACCCAACGTTTGGCAGGTAGGTTGAGATAAATAACTGGAGGAATGACAGTGAGGTCAAGTTCTTGAAGGGAGCAACCTAAGGTCGCTGATCCAACTGAAGAAACCAGGAAGGTTTCCAAGTTGAAATCAAGACAGTCCTAAATGTTATACTCATGCATATTACTACTCATATATTATAACTGTGCTAACTTTGTTTTGCAGGAATATTATTTTTATATCGAACTAACTTTGTGTTGTAGAATCATATGACCCCTTGAACTTCAAATGGTCATAACTTTTGACTCAGAACTCAGAATCAGGCTCTGTCAACGCCCACGTGACCAGCACTCAGAAAGCTTCATTTGACCAAGGGTTCGGTCGATTGAACAGGAGGTTCAGTCGACCGAAAAAGGCATTTTATCAGTCGACCGAACAAAGGTTCGATCGACTGAATAGGCAAAATGGAAAAATGGCAAAATAGATCAGGCTGGCAAACATGGTATCACAGCATGATCGGTCAACCGAACAATGAAGACATTAATGGCGCATTAATTCAAGATCTTGACGAACAGGGAAGGCTACTGTTCGATCGACCGAACAAGGTTATCGGTCGACCGAACCAGTAAAGACCAGTTAATGCTCGAAGATCAGATCTCAGCAAATCTCTACACAGAAGGAATGGAGCAGGTTCGGTCGACCGAAACCTAGGGATCGGTCGACCGAACGTCGACAGTTCTTATAAAAGAGAGCTCGAGGTCCAGGGCTGAGTAACACTATTCAGGTTCGAAGTCAATCTCTGTGCTAGCTGCTGCTGTTCGTGCTACTGCTCTACAACACTTCTACACGCAAGCAAGTGCCAACCGAGCTTCAACTTTCACATACTGTCGGTATACTTTACTTTTGTATTGCACTTAAACTCATATAAGATAGTAGGTTTGTTACTATCTTATATTATTGCATACTGTACGCTTTGCTTCTTTCTGAGTTTTTCAAGAAGAAGAATCTTAGTGGATTGCCCATCAGTGCGATCAAGGATCGCAAGCCTTGGAATAGGAGTCGACCTAGCCTCCGAACCAAGTAACCGAACGAGTTTCTTTTTTACTTTTCGCTGCACGATTCTGATTTCAAAGTAAGAGAAAAAGTTTTTAAAAGAGCGTGATATTCACCCCCCCCTCTATCACACTCATCCAATCTATCAGGAGCTCTATGGTTAGCAATGGCGCGAGGAGGAAAAGGGAAGGCCGGCGGTGGCGTCCGGTGTCGCGAGAGAGAAGACGAGGCAAGGGAAGATGAAGAGCTCGGCGGCGGTGGCTCGAGAGGGAAGAGGAGATCAGTCGTGATGAGAGAGGAAGGAAGAGTAGGGTTCGACGCCGAGAGTGGGAAGGAGGAGAGGGATTGGCTTGGGAGAGAAAATAATGAAAATAAGAAAAATAAAGAAAATATTATAACCTTAGGTATTTTAATTAAACCCTAGGTTAAATTCCTCAATCAACTCCCACTTTTGGGTATTCCAAATAGGCTTTTCCCAAACCCAATAATTCATCCCCTTAAACTCGTCATACAAACTTCGAAATATTCCCAGAAAATTTCTAAAAATTTCCTTATGGTTATTTGCCTATTAAACCTTATTATTAAATCTTCATTTGGGGTACCGTATTTTACATAGATAGGCAGATCTCCTAAGTCCTAAGCTATCATACAATAGAGTGGGGGAGAAGCTAAAGTCCTTTCAACCAACTCTAGTGGAGTAAGTCAGATTGTTGATCTTAACTAGGTTGTTGTAAAATTATGCAACAGGTCGAGGTTTACTGAATGACTACAGTAAACTAGTTTATCTAATTGGTAATAGTCAATGACCTCAATGATAAGTGCACATTTTCTAGTGGAAAAAGACTTACCCAAAAATCTAGATTCAAGTGGAATGTATGTATACTGTAGGAAGTCTAGTCTAAGTCGCTCAGTGGAAAATCTAGCATCAGTAGATGGGGTACTGCTAGGGCTAGGGTTAACATGTCGTCCTTTCTTAAAATAATTTATACATGTAAAATATTCATATAACATCATATAGATAGCTAAAACTACTAGATAATTAAGTTAGGATGTACCAATAAGGCATTATCGAGGTTTGGAGGGAGAAAGATGGAGAAATAATGAAGATATGATGTGGGAAGGTGTCTTGCCGTGACCGAATTTGCAAATAAAGCAAGACTCTATTCGCTGGAAAAAATAGGGTTAAAGGCGCCTTTAGCCTGATGGAAGGCGTCTTCCATGTACTAAGGAGGGCACCTTCAACCAATTGAAGGCACCTTTGGTCGGTTAGGGTGGGATTTTTTTTCCACCTTCCAGGGGCCTCTCTGATTATCTTGGAGGTGCCTTCGGTAGCATTTTTATTTTTTTATTTTTATTAAATTAGGTTGTTCAAGAATAATGTTTTTAATTAAGTTGCTTAAAGATTAATTAAAGTCATGAATTTAAGTTAAAAATTGATTAAGTTATTTAAAAGTCAAAGTTAATTTGAGTTAACAATTAACTAGATTAAGTTAGAAATTAATTTAAGAGGTTAATTTAAGTGAAAAATTAAAGATTAATTAAATTAAGAATTGATTAAGTTAAGAAGTTAATTTAAGTTAAATGTTTAAGTAAAAAATTAATTTAAGTTAATAATTAATTATGTATAGTTAGAAATTAACTTTAAGAGATTAATTTAATTTTGTTTTAATTTAATTTATTTTAAATTTTAATTTTAAATTTTAACTTTAACTTTAATTCAAATTTTAATTTTAATTTAATTAATTTTAACTTAATTCAAATTAATTTATTTTAATTTAATTTTGAATTAGAATTAGAATTTTGAATTTAAATTTTAGTTTTTGAATTTGATTTAATTATAGATCCTTTGTCATCTCACCCAATATACATTTTCAATTAGGGAATCTTATAATTTTGTGAGATGAGTTAAGTTGAATTTCAGGGTTTGGTTTAACTTTAAAATTTGGGTTCAATAAATAGGCATTCTTTGGATAAACTTTAAGCTGTGGTGAGTCACCTAGACATCATTAGAGTAACCATGCCTTCAAAAATTTTCAAATAGTCCTATCTACTGAGTTTAATATAAAACTCTAGTATAACCCTATTGAGTTCTATTGATTAGTTTGAGTTCCTTTGTAGAGTGTGTAGTAGCACGTCTCTTCTAGCTGCTATTTATTACCTCATCCATAAAGCTACTAGCTCTCCCATGGAACTTTAGTATTTATTCCAACCTTAACAACAAGATACATTTAGACAAATTCTTGATACTTATGGAAATGACTGGGGAGATTATCAAATTCAGAATCTTCAACCCTAGCTAATTTCATAGCAAAGAGAGAAGTCACTAACCCAAGAGCAGATCTCTGACCTGCCTCAACATTGTAATCAGTTTTGGATGGATCATCAAAATTAAGGCTACACCTGCATACAAAATGTTGAACATATTTTCCAATTAAATCATAGTCCATTACAGTTTCAGGATGATTCATTATTAAACGGACCATATCATTCACAACCAGATGAGCTGACTGACTGGGAGGACTTCCAAGACCCAAGCTCCTAATCAGATGAAGACCACAACACAAGATTCTGAAGACCTAATGGTGTAATGGGGAATCCTAGTTCTATGGATATTACAATAAATTTTTGATGATGTTGTTGATTCTTCTATTGATGATATTGATATTAGCACACTCTTCACCACTTTAAAGCTATTGATGTTGTGGATAAAAGTGTAGGAACTTTTGCTATCAAAGTAACATCCCAAGAATCACCTCTTTTGATCACACAACCAATTAATATCATGGAATTTGAAAGAATGAAATTGATTGATGATATATCTGTAGGGACTTTTGTAGTAGAGGCAGAGCCCCAAGAATCACCTTCCTTAGAGGCACCACCACTTGAGCCAGAGCTAGAGCCACTACAATATCCAGAAAAAATCACATCCACTTGTTTAGAATTTTTAGGTACCTCTCAGCAATGCAAAGTAAGTATCACTTGTGATCTTTTAGAAATTTCATAGATGTACTCGTCATTAATTTTATTGGATGTGATTCAACTTTTGATACATTGTAACAACCCAAATTTCCTCATTTCAAGTCCTAATAGTAATTAAAAATATTTATAAATGCTTTATAAATATTCTAGAGATTTTTAGAAATTTTTAGAGTATTTTTATGTAATTTTTGGAGTTCGTTTGGTATTTTTACCAAAAGAAACAAGTTGCAAAAAATAAATAAATTAAGTAGAGGTTCGAACCGGAGACCTCCGGTTAAACAAAGCCATTAGTTGTCTCGGCTGACCAGGAACCCAGCAGGGCCATGCTGATTAAATAAGGGATGAAATTAATTTAAGTAGTAGTTAATAACAGAAAATAATTAGGTATAAAAGAGTTTCGGCCGAGATTCGAACCCACGAGCTCCAGCCCAATCCAAACCTTAAGCGAATCCGGCTGACCAAGTGCCCAAGCGGGCTGTGCTGATTAAAGAAGGAGCGGAAATATTTTAAGTAGTAGTAATTAAATAGAAAATAATTAGGAATAAAAGGGTTTCAGCTGAGATTCGAACCCGCAACCTCTGACCCGATCCACGACTTAAGCGGAACGTGATAGCCAAGTGCCCAAGCAGACCGTGCTGTTTAGAAAAGATAGCGAAATATATTTATGTGGTAGATAGTTAACAAAATATTGGAGTTATAAAGGGATAGGTTGATGTTGTATTTCCCGTGACCTAGAAACCTTTCTCCTCTCCTTTCTTCTGCGCGCGGCGACGGCGATTTCTTGGGCGGAACCGAAGAACGAAGCTAGGGCTTTGTCTCCGACGGCCGGCCAAGGGTGTTTTCCGTGGGTTCTTCACAAATTGTGACCGGCTCGTCAAGGGGAGCACGCAGACGCGAAGGGATCGCTGAATAGCGAGCATCTTCGAAACCCTAGAAGCTTCCATTCGATTGTGAGTCCAAGAAACCATTGTAAGTGCTTCTCACTTGCAGTAAGAGTAGCTCTCGGATTCTTGTTTTCCATGATTTTCGAAGCATGTTGTAAAGTTTGATGCTAAGGATTTAGTTCTTCTTCCTTGCTTTTGGAACTTGCGGTAACAGATTATGGTTGCTAGGGATTTAGTCCTTCTTCCTCGCCTTTGGAACCTACTGTAACAGATTTATTTCTTTTAGGCATGTTCGGCTTGTAATTGATAAGCAGTGCAGCCTTAATGTGCATGATCGGCTTAGATTTTAGCCTTGCAGTTTAGTTTTGTTGCTAGGCAATGAGCATGAAATGGTTTAGATTTGGAAGCATGTAGTTTAAGTTCATTTAGGTAACACTTAATTTATTTAGATATAAAGTAAATTATTTCCAATTAAAATATTGTAAGTTCTGGTTGTTCAGTTGTTAGTTTTCTGAGTAGCAAGAGAAAGCTAACTCTTGGATTTGCTGACTAATTAATGTGCAACAGAAAGGAGTTTCTTGTTACATCTAGCCAATTAATAACGAGGTTGGGATTTGATTGACATGTAAGAATAATACTGAATTTGGATTATTGATGTTTATTATTTCTAGTTGGAGAATGAAGGGTGTAAATTGTAGCTACGAATTCAAAGGTCTGTTGTGAGTGCCATATGTTTAGAAGTGTGTTAAAGGTTATCTGTTTCAAAGAAAGTTGTTTGATGTTTTTGATTGGAGGAAGTGCAGTCAACTCAATTCTTTGATAGAACATGATTAATGGGGATGTTTTTCTTTGAAGATGTTCTAGGGAAGAGATAGAACTGACTTTAAAGTTGTAAATAATAAGGAAAGTATGTAAACTTATATGAATTGCACGATATATTGTATAGATGAAGACAGTAGGGATTTAAGTGTAATTCTGAGATTTGTTCTCCTTTTTAGTTCGGCAGTAGCATGCTTGAAGAATTGTTGCTAGGGATATAAGAGATTTGCTTTCTCTTTTTTTTTTTAATTTGGCAGTAGCATACTTAAAGAATTGTTGCCAGGGATTTAAGAGTAATTCTGAGATTTGTTTTCAACCATGTTAATGCTCAAAGTAAGTGATAGACTTTTCATATTTCGAACATGATAAGAGGAGGTTAGATCTCCTTGTAGTGCAAAATTTTAGTGCAGTTTAGATCTCCTTGTAGTGCAGAATTGTAGTGCAGTTTCTTTAAGTAACTCGTGCTTTAGCAAGTGCAGATCAGATTAGAGTTTTCTTTTGTTTTCTTTGCTGGAAACAATTCAGAATGTGCAAACTTTTATTAAGTAGAGCAGTGCAGATTTTTCATTAAGCATTTCAATTTCAGATTTTGAGTTCCCTATCAGTATTTTGAGTTTAAGAAAAGTATAAGAAAGATAAAGAAAAGAAAGAAAAAGGTCAAGGCCTTAAGTAGATCTCAAAGTCAAGACTTTAGGGATTTTGGCACACAAGGTGCTTATTAAAATGTCAAGACATTTAAAGAAGAAATAATTAAGATAATAAGATATTTTACTTTGAAGAGGCTAGTACTCGACTTCCAAGGTTATCGTTAAACAAATCCAGGTGTCCAATTCCAAGGTCTTGGCCCTGGTAGACCAAGGTCTGCTCTTTTAGGATTGGTGGCTCGCTACCCCAACCTATTAGGGAACGTGCATAAGATGGCACTACGCCTGGGCCCAAGAGAAGTTGATTATTATTTTGAAGTATTAAAGTATAAGTTTTAAACAAGTGAAATAAAAGAATAAGTTTTAAACAAGTGAAATAAAAGAATAAGTTTAGAACAAATGAAATAAGTTTCACTTTGTTTTAAAATCAGCAAGTTTAGTTTTCTTTTATGCTAGCATGTTATTTAGATTAGCTTACTGTTATTTGCTAGTAGGTGAGCATGAGCAGCTTTACATGTTTAGCATTTCAGTTTGTTATGATTCCTTTACTATTAGATGAGCATGAGTAGTTTTCAGTAAGCATTCAGTTAGTTTATGTTATAGATATATGTACATGTATATCGAGATTTTGTGAGTTAGATAGCGCTTACTAAGCAATTTTACTTATAGATTGCATTTCCTCTTACTGCAGATAAAGGAAAGGAAAAGCTATAGTCAAGGAAGGTGACAAGGAGGTGCGGATGGATGTGTGATGCTTAGACTATAGAAGCCTTGGGATTTAGCTTAAGATTTTATTAAGATATTTTGTATTTAGACTATTAGGATTGTTTATTCATGTAGATAATTTAATTCATAAGATGACTTTATGTACTTAGAATTCTTTCATTTAAATTGTTATGCACATTAGACCTATCATCTGAGTTGTATAATGGTTGCATGCATGTTTAGATTAATACATATATTTCAGCATGATTAGATTGATATGTAGTTTTAGATGTGAACATATACTTGAGTAGTATGTGTAGATTAGTCATTTAGTTTTTCGCTGCTAGTTAATTGCATATTTAGAGAGTTTATGTATTGATCTTTACATGTGAACAAGGATAATTAAGTAAAGTTAATAGTCCAGTAGCGCTCCGCCCTCACAGACTAGTAGTGAGGAGGGTGGGGTGTTACATACATGCTCTGTTAAACCTAATATTTTTATAGTTCTTTCTGTTGGACCATGATCGTTCGATAGAGGGGGGTGAATATCGATTACGAAAATTTATCGAGTAAACGCAGTGGAAAGGAAAGAATAAGCCAAAGAGAACACAAGGATTTACTTGGTTCGGAGCCTTTGGCGACTCCTACTCCAAGGCCCGCACACAAGGGTGCTTTTGATGGGCAAATACTAATAATTCGAAAATGGTGTTTACAAATGCAGTACAGGAATTATATAGTAAAATAAAAATCGACAATAAACAGAAATGAGAAGTAAAAAAAGAACTTGTCGAAGATCGTAGCGTCGCAGGAGCACAGGAGAGCAGATCGTCAATTCAGAGTTGTTGTTTTGAGCTCTCCCTTTGACCCTCCTTATATAGGAGGCTCGGGGCGCCTCGGATCCCTTCCGGGCGCCCTGGTGTGACGTGGTAGTCCCAACCAGCGAGCTCCACGTGTCGACACCGCGTCCTGGATACATTTGCTACCGGGTGCCCGAACCACCTTTCTCCAGAAAAAGTCCTTCTCCTGCAAGACAAGGTTAGTCCGAGACAAATATAATAAATTTCCTGCAAAACAAAGTGTTAGCACAGTTTATAAGTTCAACATAAAGAGTATGACTTAGATTCCGTCTTTTCAAGACCGGAATCTAGTCACGATCTCGACTTAGATATCTGAAATGGATCTAAGCCGGATCGACGCCAAATTTTCCCTTCCCGGGAACGCGTCCTCATAGTCACTCCCATCCAGTGACTTACCTTTACTTACCTGCCAAACGTCCGGTCAGCCCTTCGACCCGTCTGGACATCTCGCCAGCTATCTGGTCAGCCCGTCGACCCGCTTGGACTTCGTGCCAAATGTCCGGTCAGCCCTTCGACCCATTTAGACTTCGTGCCAAGCGTCCGGTCAGCCCGTCGACCTACTTGGACTTCGTGTCAGACATCCGGTCAGCTCGTCGACCTGTCTGGACTTCGCCTGCACACTCGGTCAGAGTGTTAGATAACGACAAACCTAACTTAACCTAATTTGTCATTCATCAAAACCTGAGTTAGACCAGTAGTGCTAACCGCACCAACAATCTCCCCCTTTTTGATGGAATGACAATCTTGTCACGCCCCCAAAGGAGTCTCTGCCAGACAAAAATCCGGCAGCATCTCCCCTGTATCGATGACAATATAAAGCATCAATACAAGCAAAATACATCAGCCACATGCGGCTGGAATATTTATATACACAACCACGCAGTTATATATAAAACAGCCCACACGGCTGTACTAAAACACAGCGAAAAAACGAAGGAAATCCCACACAAACCAAATAAATACAATGCATGCCGGCAACGCTTAAACACAAATACAACACCAAAACCATAAGATAGCCACATGGCTACACATAAATACAATGCAAAAATTAATAAAAAGATATGCAAAAGAAAACAAGCACGGTCTTCAGATGTGACGTAGGACCCGGCAGACAGGATACTGCAAGCGACACCAACCATCTACAAGCTACCTGAAACATAAATATATACATACGGTGGTGAGTATAGGTAACTCAGCGGGTAATAGACAAGATAGTGCATGGTCCATAAATAAACATGGAGATCACAAGTATACAGTCTCAGTAGGGAATAAAGAATATGATCATACTATCATAATCAATGCAACTAAACATATCTGACATAATAACCTGACATATAAACTGTACAAACCACAACTAACATAATGACAGATACATACCCAATCTGGAATCGACACATGGTACAATGATCAGTAAACTCAACGGATCTGCAACAGATATACCCGTGACACCTGTGCAATAAATGACATGTATGCAGCATGACAATCAAATGCAACAATCATATCTCAAACAAGTGCAACAACGACAATCACATGCAACTAGTATCTACTAGGCATGTATGCAAATGTAGGTGCACCACGCATCAAATGCAAGAATAATAACTGCGTATGCATGCTCCATGGTCACCCCCGACACCTCTCCAGACACCACGACCCCAGTATGGCCGAGAGGCTTGGGTCCGTGACAACCGTACAAGCCTCACGCACGTAACCGCTATAAAGCGACTGAGGCGACAATATACTATGTAGTTATCTAACTACATAGCTAAGGGTCCCTGACCACTCACAACTCAAGCTCTCCGACTACTGTACCCTCAAGACCCACTACTCCAGAGTGGTCGAGGCTGACAGAGTGACAACACTGAGCAGCTGAGTAAGCGCGACAGGACATAGCTTTACTCCCAGCTACCACTCTCCATCAGTGGTAGAGTGGACAGCTATAAAAACTGACAACCCTCTCAACTACAAAGGAGACGATAGTCATCAGTATGCAATGAATGATGAACATGATATATATATATATAATCATGATACAGATACCATCATCATCCATGCAAACTCTAACTCCACATAAGCACTCCACAACATGAATATAATCGTCATGATAAATCCACACATCCCACCAAACACATGTACACAACTACATACGTATAATCAACCAAAAGTCTCTAATAATCCCACTGGACACATATGCACAGAACGTGAGTACAATCAACATGTATCCTTCAATAATAAACACATCAGACACGTGTATAAACTACAAACATACAATCAACACAACTCCTCCAAAAGTACATAACCAAACACGTGTGTACATACAACATGCAAATGTACGGTCAACATGATGTCTCCTAAAACACATACCAAGCTACGTACAGTCCACATTATATGCAAAATCAGCATGGTAAATCCAACCACTCGACAATTCCTACAATACATACTCTATACGCGTAATCACAGCAGAGTAGAAATCAAGAGTAGAGACTGTATATGATATAACTAGGACATCTCAAAGGTCAAGCATAAGTATCAAGCAGGAAGGCAACCAACCAATACGATATAAGGAAAAGCAGCCTAATCCATCACATAAAACCATGCACTAAGCTCAATAAAAATCTACATAGAGCCAAGGAAGAAATACCCGCCTTAAAATGTAGATCGTGCCAAGTAATCCCGCGTCGAGACGCTCGTCCCGAATCCAAGTCCTGTAGAAATCAATATATTTATATTTTATTTAGCTAAATTCATATGAATTAAATAGCTAAATAAAATCCCTAATCTAATAGGATCACTCCAATCAAATCTGATCCCTGACTAATCCTCCAAATAATCCTTAACCACCATATCTGATAACCCAACCAACAATCAATCCAATAATCCAAAGAATGATCACATAACAATCTATATCAACCAATCACCATATCCACAAATTCCAACCCAATACAAACCCCAATCAATCCAACACATACCAATAACGATCATGTTTAACTCCACCTAATGATCCAAATCCAATACGATAATAAATACATACTTAATCCAACCCCTTCTAAAACCAAACATAATCCACAATCCTTCACTTCGATCCAAACAACCACAGATCACAAAGTCTCCAATATAATATGATACAAATCTTGATTTATCCATCCACAACACAAATGATATCAACCTACAATAACCTATCAACTAAATCATCAAACCATAATCAACCACAAACTCCAACAATCCTCAATCTATATCAACAACTATCAACGTAAAATCCCCAAAACATGTATCCTACATATTTCCTTACCTCTTCTTTTCCAGCTGTTACTGATGGCACAACACTGGCAGAGTTAGCTGCTGACTTCGGTGATGTGGTGACTAGCACCAAGAAATGCTCAATACCAAGCAACGTTGCTGCCTTCCAAAAGAAAACTCTCCAAATCAATACCATGAAAAGGCTTAATACCTAAATCAAGAGCTAGAGTAGAACCAATTACCTTCAAGATCAATCCAGTTCCATAAACTCCTCTCGGATGAATACTGCTACCGTGATTATGAGTAAAGGCAGAAGGTAGGGTAACACAGACAATATAGAGCAGCACTGTGTTCACCCAAGCTAGGCAAATGGATTTCCTTGATCCAAGATTCGGCGGTGAGTAGGTAGCTAGGGCACAACTTCAAGAAAAGCTCCGGCGGAGGAAGACGAGGCACTGTCGTACCCTCCCTGGTCCAAGATCCAGTGAGGAGAGGCGATCGGAGATCGTGCGAGCTTAGCTCCGACGTCTCATGGGCCGACGGATTGCAGCGGTACAAGAGGAAGAGGAAGGAAGAGATCGGCGACGACTTCCAGGCGATGGTGGCTAGAGGACCTGCGATAATCGGGAAAGGCAACCTCATTGTCGGCCCGTTGTTGCGTGAAGGGTAGAAGGCGACAATCGGCCGAGAGGGGTGACGATGGAGCGACCACAGTGAGGAAGAAGGAAGAGGGCTCGGCAGCTTGGTATCCAAAAGGGTTAGCTGGTGGTGAGACACACCGGAGGAGGAGATCGTTGCCGGCGGTGAGCTTGCGGCGATCGGCGCAAAAGCGAGAAGAAATCGCTGGAGAGGAAAAAGGGTTTTCGGGGAGAAGGAATCGGGGAGAAAGAATAAGAATCGGGATTTAAACCTAGGTTAGAATAATTAAAGTCTAAGTCCATTCCCAAATCAACTCCCACTTAAATGGGTATTCCAAACAGGCCTTATCTGTGCCCGCCGATCGATCCCCTCAAAACCCTCCGTACGAGCACCGAAAAATTCTCAGAAAATTTCTAAAAATTCTGAAAAAATCCAATAAGATTTTTCGTCCAATAATATTTATTATTTAATTTTGCGATATCTTACATTCTCTCCCACTAATAAAAATTTGGTCCCCAAATTTACTGGTCAACTCAGGGATCTTCATCCAATGATAACCTCCAAGCAACATACTCATATACCACTCTATCCAAGTATGATGAACAAATCTCCAAACATGACAATCCTCCTCCAAGTGACTAGTGACAACTCTGTGAGCTATGAACTCACCCTACTCCCGCTACTCCCTCTCTGCAATCTACCCAACTATGGATAAATCAAACACCTCTAAAATCCAAAATTCCACTATCAATAGTGTTGATACAGTCTGACCTGGATGTTGTTTTGATGTTGACACTGATTTAAGTTTCAATCAGATATTGAATTAACTCAGACAAATCAGGGTTGACTTGGTTGATCTGATTAATCTGATTGGGAAAAGTCCGAGCAAGGAGCTTGGCACGGGAGAAGTCCTGGTGAGTGAAGCCAGGCAATTGGAAAAGTCCTGGTGAGTGAAGCCAGGCAATTGGAAAGTCCTGGTGAGTGAAGCCAGGCAATTGGAAAAGTCCTGGTGAGTGAAGCCAGGCAATTGGAAATCCTGGTGAGTGAAGCCAGGCAATTGGAAAGTCCTGGTGAGTGAAGCCAGGCAAGGGAAAATCCAGATGGATCAAGGGTGATCGGACATCTGGTGTTGGGAAATCCAAGTATGGAAACTTGGCATGTATAGTCGGAGAAGAGCTCGGTAGCTCGGTCTCTGGACTGTCAGGATTAAGGGTAGCAAGCTTGGAAGCTTGCCTCTTAAATCATCAGACCGATCCAGTGGCACAAGTGGCACGGGTGATCGGTCGGCAGACCGATCCAGTGACACTAAGTGTGTCCTGATCGGTCTACGGACCGATCAGTAAACACTCAGTAGCATACTGTGTTGTTACTGATCGGTCCGCCGACCGATCAGTGAGAACTCAGTAGCATACTGCGAATACTCAGTATGCTACTGTATCGATACTGACCGGTCTCGGGACCGGTCAGATTGATGCCTGATCGGTCCGGAGACCGATCAGGCTTGTGCGCGCGACACCTGATCGGTCTGAGGACCGATCAGGTTAGTTCCTGATCGGTCCGCAGACCGATCAGTAACGATCGAAAAAGAGATTTGAACGTATGGATCGGTCTGCAGACCGATCCATATTATAGTCTGTTTTGCATGCACTTTCTCTGATTCTTTCTGATTCAAAGTTGCTTTTGCCTAAATATTTCTAACCATCTGCTGCAAGATTTTGAGGTGCAGGTTACTGGTAATTTGCAATTGGTTGATTTCAAATTGAGCTTCATTAGTAGAGGATACCAGAGAGACTTTTGCTATGTTCCACTGTAAACCTATTAAAACAGCAAAATCGTGGCTGCGATCTGGCGGTGATCTGGCATCGATCAGCTCAACTCATGGTGATTGGGTGGAGCTCAGAGACACCAGTGAAGACCAGAATTCCATTGGTGTGAGCTCAGATGATCAGATGAGAAAGAAGCGTGATTGGCGATGCTATGGCTGGATGCAGAGATTTGCTGCAGTTTGGCAGGGATCCGTTGCGGGCGAAAGGCAGAGATGGCAGAGACATAAAAGGCTGGTTGAAGAGAGGGTTAACGAGAAGTTTTCTTTGGGAAAGAAAAAAAAACTCTCTGTCGATCGGTGCAAAAGCTTTGACGCTCGGGGCTGAGAAGCGGCTGTCTCGACTTGCTCTCTGTTTCACTGACCTTCGCGTGACTGTAAGCTTAATTTTCATTCTCCTAAGTCACCAAGCTCAGTAAGTCTTGTGCTATATTCTACATACCTGTTGAGATTTTGTTGAGAGGTCACTCCACCGAGAAGGAGAAAGTTCATAGCCGGGTGTTCACCGGGGTTGATCTACCGAAGATCGGCTTGTCCACCTTACGGACACCGAGGAGTAGGGGCAAGTTATCCCCGAACCTCGTAAACACTTGAGTCACTGTGGTTTGCTTTGTTTCTTCTATTATTCTTATTCTGTTCTTAACTTGTTTTCCGCTGCGCTAACCACTCGTGTGAGTTTTATCTTTAAGTTTTAGCTTTTGAAGAGGCTATTCACCCCCCTCTAGCCATCCAAGATCCTAACAAGTGGTATCAAAGCTTGGAGCTCTTCATCCGGCTTAACAACCTAAGAGCAAAGAGATGGCCATGAGGGAAGGTTTTAGCACAAATCGACCACCTTACTTTGAAGGGGCAGATTTCCAGTACTGGAAGGGACGCATGGAGTATTACCTAAAGACGGACATTGCCATGTGGTTCTCAGTCAAGGAAGGCTACACACCACCAAGAGATGAGGAAGGTAAGGAGCTCGAATCGTCAAGGTGGTCTACCGAACAACTCCGCAAAGCACAAGCCGATGCCAAGGCCATGGTCACCTTGCAATGTGGAATCGCCAAGGACCAACTAGTCAAGGTAGGTCCTTTTACTAGTGCAAGAGATCTATGGAACAAGCTCATTGAGCTTCAAGAAGGGACTCGGGACTCTCGAATTGCCAAGAGAGACTTGTTCCTCAACCAACTCCAGAACCTCACCATGAAGGAAAATGAGAATGTAAGTGAACTTCATGGTAGGTTTAAAGAGATCATTAACGGTCTCCATTCCATAGATGAACATGTAGAAAACCGCGATCTTGTAAGGTATGCACTTAAAGCTTTTCCTAGGAATGCCTTGTGGTCATCTATGGTAGATGCCTACAAGGTATCCAAGGATCTTTCAATTGTCAAGTTAGATGAATTTTTCTGTGAAATGGAATTACATGAACTTGCTAACAAAGGCCAAAAGGAGAAAGGTATTGCTCTTGTTGCAGGAGAAAGGAGCAAGGATGGGAGAAGGAAGAAGGAAAAGAAGAAAGAAAAGGAGATCTCCTCATCCACCTCTTCCTCCGAGTCCGATGACGAAGGCGAATCATCGTCATCAAGCGAAATGGCGAATTTCGTGAGGAGGATCATGAGAAGAAGCCGAAGATACAAAGGTAAACCTAATGATCCGAACATTGATAAATCTAACGTTACGTGCTATGAATGTAGTAAGAAAGGGCACTACCGAAGTGAGTGTCCTAAGCTCAAGAAGGAAGAACGAGCCAAGAAGAAGGAAGAACGAGCCAAGAAGAAAGAAGAAAGAAGCAAAAAGAAGAAGGCCCTTAAGGCCACTTGGGATGAGTCATCTTCAAGCTCATCCGAGGAAGAAGAGAAGAAGGAGAAGAGCACTCGCCATTTAGCACTCATGGCAAGGGAGGACTCCGGAAGCGATGGCAACTCAAGTGATGCTTCAAACGCGGCCTCATCATCCTCGGATGGTGAAGAGGTAACCTCTTCTCATGTAGAAAAATGTTATAAGACTATTACTCATTTATCTACATTGCTTAAAAAGTCGAAAACAGAAAATAAATTGTTAAAAGAAGAAGTAGAAATGCTAAAGGCTCTTAGGGAAGATGAGGTTGATGACCTTCATCTAGAGCTTCTTGAAGATGAGAACAAGGCTTTGAAGAGTGAGGTTGAGAAGCTCAAGAAAATGCTTGAGAAATTCTCAACTAGCTCTAAGACATTAGACATGATCTTAAATGCCCAAAGGGCAGTCTACAACAAAGCCGGGATAGGTTATCAACCCAAAGAATCGAGTTTTATCTCATTAGTGTCTAGGACCCAATACCATAGATCAAATGATTCTAGGGTTCATGGAACTAGGAAGGGTATGACCAAAGCATGGGTTCCTAGGTCACTTCTTGTAGATGCATTAGGTCCCAAGATTTGGGTACCTAAAACATCTATCTTTCGTATCTTGTAGGCATTGATCGAGGGGGAGCACCTATCAACTTGGTTTGTTGATAGTGGATGCTCCAAGCACATGACCGGGGACAAATCTCTATTTGCTTCTCTTCAAAACAAAAGTAGAGGTAATGTGTCCTTTGGTAACAATGGTAGTCTTAAGGTAATAGGAGTTGGAGACATTCATATATCCGAATGTCTTCATATCAAGAATGTCCTTCTAGTCAAGGGAATGACTTTTAATCTCCTAAGTGTCAGTCAATTGTGTGATACGGGTTACACAATTGAATTTCATTCAAGTCAATGTTTGGTTAAAAACATTGACACACTTGACACAGTACTAGTAGGCACAAGGGTAGACAATATTTATCAAGTATCATTTAAAAGTGCTACTAATGCTTTGATTAAGTGTTTCATGTCGAAAGAAGAAGAGTCTTGGCTATGGCATAGAAGGTTGGCACATGTAAACATGAAGAACATCCGGAAGCTAGCAAACAAAGGATTAGTGCGAGGCTTACCAAGCATCAAATATCAAAAGAACAAACTATGTGATGCATGTCAAAAGGGTAAGCAAACAAAAGCGGTTCATAAAGGTAAAAGCATTGTAAGTACTTCTACTCCGTTAGACTTATTGCACATGGACCTATTTGATTGCAGTAGTGTAATATCTTTGAATGGAAGTAGATATTGTCTTGTGATTATTGATGATTTCACTAGATATACTTGGACCTTCTTTTTGAAACATAAGGACCAAACCATAGATATTTTCATTTCTTTTTGTAGAAGAACGGAAAATGAAAAATCAACCACAATTAAAACCATTAGGAGTGATCATGGTGGTGAATTCCAAAACCATAGGTTTTTAGAGTTTTGTCAAGAGAAGGGTTATAGACATGAGTTCTCTACTCCAAGGACCCCACAGCAAAATGGGGTTGTGGAGAGAAAGAACCGAGTCCTACAAGTCGCACGAAGCATGCTCAATGAGTACTCTTTGCGAGCTACTTATGGGCGTGAGTACAACTTGCTATGTGCAAAATCGAGTCCTAATACACAGATTTTTAGGAAAGACCCCTCATGAACTTTGGTTTGGGAAACCACCTACAATTAAACATCTTAGGGTGTTTGGTTGTAAGGTGTTTATCTTGAACACAAAGGATCATCTTGGGAAGTTCACGGCTAAGGCTGATGAAGGGATACTGGTCGGGTATTCACTCACCAGCAAAGCCTATCGAGTCTACAACAGTAGGACTAAATTGATTGAAGAGTCCTCTGATGTAGCTTTTGAAGAAATCCCTAATTTAAATGATCAATCAAGGGATGTAGAACAAATTCAATTCAAACTTAGAAGGCTAAGTTTGAATGACCAAAACATCGAAAGAGTCGAAATTGACTCTGATAATGATGAGCAAGGACAACAAAGAACTCAGGTGGATCCATTGCCTGATATTGAGTCCTTGTCTGTGCCAAGTGAGACCACTCATGAGGCACCATCAGCACCAAGGCAGTCTAGGTTAGACACTAGTCACCCCCAAGACCAGATTGTGGGAGACATCCATCAAGGGGTTAGGACTAGGTCATTCTTTAGAAATGAGTCCAATGAGGTCGCTTTGATCTCAGAAATTGAACCTAGATTAATTGATGAGGCATTGCATGATCCTGAGTGGATCATAGCTATGCAAGACGAATTAGGTCAATTTGAAAGGAGCCAAGTATGGGACTTGGTTCCCAGACCTAAGAAGACCACCATTATTGGAACCAAATGGGTCTTCAAGAACAAATTGAACCAAAAGGGAGAGGTAGTTAGAAACAAGGCAAGACTTGTAGCCAAGGGCTATAGTCAAGTTGAAGGCCTTGATTATGATGAGACATATGCTCCAGTGGCCCGATTAGAGTCCATTCGCTTAATGCTAGCTTTTGCTGCACATAGAGGTTTCAAGCTCTATCAAATGGATGTAAAATCGGCCTTCTTAAATGGTCTCATTAAGGAAGAAGTTTATGTTGAACAACCACCGGGATTTGTGAATACCGAATCTCCAAATCACGTGTACAAGCTCAAGAAAGTACTTTATGGGCTTAAACAAGCACCACGAGCTTGGTACGAAAGGTTGTCAACATACCTACTAGAGAAGGGCTTTGTTAGAGGACAAATAGACCCAACACTATTTCTACGTAGAGATGGTGAAAATATTTTTGTAGCCCAAGTATATGTCGATGACATAATTTGTGGCTCAAACAACAAGGGCTATTTAAATGAGTTCATCACTCACATGGAGAGTGAGTTTGAGATGAGTCTAGTGGGAGAATTGACTTTCTTCCTTGGACTCGAAATCAAACAAACTAGAGATGGTATTTATGTCCATCAAGCAAAATACACTCAAGAGATGCTCAGAAAATTCAATATGAGTGACTCTAAGGAAGTGTCCACTCAATGGCGACAAACACTCGCCTTGACAATGATGAGAGTGGAAAACCAGTTGATCTAACGCAATATAGAAGCATGATCGGTAGTCTTCTATATCTCACAGCCAGTAGACCCGATATACTTTTTGCTGTGGGCATGTGCGCTAGGTATCAAGTCTGTGCAAAGGAATCTCATTTAATTGCAGTTAAAAGAATTTTGAGATATCTTAAGGGCACAATAAGAGTAGGTCTTTGGTATCCTCGTACCGAGTCTTTTGACTTGATAGGTTATACCGATTCCGATTATGCTGGGTGCAAATTGGATCGGAAAAGTACGAGTGGGGGTTGCCAATTTTTAGGGTCATCTTTAGTTAGTTGGTCAAGTCGGAAGCAACATTGTGTTGCTCTCTCCACGACCGAGGTGAATATATTGCCATGGGAGAGAGTGTATCGCAATTGTTGTGGATGATACACACCTTAGAGGATTATGGATTTTCTTACAAGGGTGTACAAGTGCTATGTGATAACATTAGCACGATTAACCTAACTAAAAATCCAGTCCATCATTCAAGGACAAAACACATTGAAGTGCGTCATCACTTCATTAGAGATCATGTAGCTAGGGGAGACATTGCACTCACATATGTTGAGTCAAAGTCAAACCTAGCTGATATTTTCACCAAACCCCTTCCGGAAAATGAATTTAGTCATTTAAGGAGGGAGTTGGGAATGTGTTTGGCTCCTTAGGTCATTAGAGTTTCACCATGATCAATAAGGACTATTAAAATGACAAGAGTAATTGGGACAAAAATTTGGGCAACTTGGGAACATCTCACATACACTATAAGGTTTAACAAAATGTTTTTGTTTGCTAGAAATGGGGTGAGATGCTAGGATCAACCAAATTATTCAAAATGTATCATGCATCCCTTGAATAATTAGGTTGAAGAGACATTAATTGAGTTTGGGGAACACCATTACACAATTCATGTGTATTTGGTTCCTAGATCTTACTCATACATTCCAACCAAGGAATCTTGGTTGGACTTTTGTCTAGAAATTGTCTAACATAGTTAATGTGTTTGGTTGATACTTTTTGCTTGATACATTTCATGACTTTGATTGATGTTAGGACAAGTTGATAAAGAAGTATTAGGAACTAAGACTTATTTTGACAAACTTGAAACTAATCATAGAGAGGACGAATTTTGGAATAGGTTATAGGTAGCCTATGTCAGTTTTGGGACTTTGCTTCACTACAGATTGTAGTTTCAGCAATTTCCTAAGTTTGTGGAGATTCACTGATTTTGAAGCTAAGAATCGAGAAGGTTTAAATTTTGAATTTCTAAGCCTTGAATGAGTTCAATTCTTGAGAGCAAATCATTAGGAATTATCCATCTGATATCACTAACTATAATCTATGGGCTTCTAGGATCCTAGGAAGTTGTTGGAACAAAATTTAGGACTTTTGATACGAGTTTCAGATATCAGAAGTCTGAAGTATCAGACACTGATCGGTCGCTGGACCGATCAGGAAATTTCGATAGGTTCTGTTCGCGTTTTGAACGGTCCCGGGACCGATCTGAAGGATGCCTGATCGGTCCAGGGACCGATCCGCTATCTCCGATCCAAGGATCTGATCGTTCAATCCTTCTCCTGATCGGACGGCCGTCCGATCGGGTTGGTCACCTACCCTCTTAAAACCTCCCACTCTTTGGCGTCTCACGCGAACCCTACCTCTCCGCTTCTCTCGTTTCTTCTTCCCAGCGCCGGCCGACCCTCGTTTCTTTCTCCGACGAACGAAGTAATGCCTCCAAGGTAACTTCCTCTTCCCATTCCATTCATCCTTAGCATTTTTTTAATTTGGTTCTCACTGCATTTGCGTTTCTGGGTCGGTACTCATATGTTGTGGTCTTGTGCTCCCATGTGTACCCCGGTCATGTCCCATTTCCCATCCTTAGGAAGAAATCTGCAGGGGAGGGTACCTCTAAGTCGGATAAGTCCAAATCTAAGGTTCCTACCTCTTCCCGACCTCAACCATCCAGTTCGGGGAGATTCCCGAACCAACAGTTTGAGAAAAACTTTAAGGACAGGACTTTCAAGTTGCTCCCGTGTAGGTCGGTTGATAAGAAGTACATGAACGAATTTTGTCCGTCCATAACCGAAACTATCGCCTACTACAAACTTGACACCTTGGTATATTTGGAGAGAGACATCAACCTTGACTTAGTCTCGGAATTCTATAATAATCTTCATCAGACTCCTGATGGTAGTTATAGAACAAGAGTGGCTAAGCAAAACATTGATCTCGACATAATTGCCTTCTTTGGGTATTTAGGTTGTCGTTTGTGTTCGGGGACGGTGTTCTCCATCTATCCTGTTTTGCCTGAACCCGTACCTCATCCTCTTAATGTCTCTTCTGACTCAATCTATGAGTACTTCTTTGGTCATCCGAGACTGGATGGTTTAGATGAGTTAGATGACGACTTTCCTACATTTGCAGCCCTTAGACTTTCTGCTCCTGACTACATTCTTTTCAAAATTGTCACACAATGTCTTCTACCTATCACCTCTAAACCGTTGGCAGAAATTCGACCATATCACTGTCTGATGCTTTATGGGTTACGTCGACGTCTAGATTTTGATATTATGTCGAGTGTCTATATGTCTATCATTTCCCATAGCGAACCGAGCGGCGACAACATCTATATGCCTTTTGGGCATATAATTACTGATTGGCTCGAGTCCATGGGTATTGATGTCTCTAAGGGGAGGTTGGTGAAGATGGTTCGCCAGGATTGTCGACTTGGGAAGCGTGCGTTTTCCAAATCTGGCATCCTCAGTCAGGATGGGACCATTAGGTGGATGGATGGGAGGGCACTGGGTGAGTTACCACTCCCACGACAGGGTGCTCGTGCTCCTGCTCCAGCTGCACTTGTCGAGGCGGATCCAGATCTGCGCTGGCAGATCGCGGAGTTGGAGGACCGATTTGATCGCCACGAGGAGATGGTGGCTGCTGAGTTCGTTGGTCTACGTCTCCACATTGACCGACGCTTTGAGACCCTACAGAGACATCAGCTGGCTACTCATCAGGCGTTTATGGGATGGATGGCCAGCCACCCACCACCTCAGCCTTCTACAGACGATCCATCTTCAGGCAGCGGCGTGCCCCCTCAGGGATTCTCTTATCCTGTTGCTGATGACACTGCTCCTCATGATGAGGATGCGAGTTGATTTTGATTATGTGATTGATTGTTGATTGTGCTACTTTGTTCTAGATACGATGTTGATTGCCTGTCCTGGATGGTTGCTACTTTAGACATTATGTTTATTTTCATGCGTTTTGTACTCCTATGATATCTTTTTCATGCTATGTATATGACATTGCTTGAGTTCTATCATATCTTACTTCTTTTTGTGGATTATGATATGGGTTTAAGGGGGAGGTGTTTGTCAGTCCTCATATTTTTTATATATACCTTTTCGGTGTTTGACAAAGGGGGAGAGAGTATTTGAAGTTTAGAGACGAATTGTAAACTCAATATGAAAAAGGGGGAGAAGATATTTGAGATATATCCGTCTTAGGGGGAGGGTCCCGATTTCCCTAAAATTATGGATATGAAAGCATTTCTGATCTAAACTTAAATCGTGTTGTCAAACAACAAAAAGGGGGAGATTGTTGATACAGTCTGACCTGGATGTTGTTTTGATGTTGACACTGATTTAAGTTTCAATCAGATATTGAATTAACTCAGACAAATCAGGGTTGACTTGGTTGATCTGATTAATCTGATTGGGAAAAGTCCGAGCAAGGAGCTTGGCACGGGAGAAGTCACGGTGAGTGAAGCCAGGCAATTGGAAAAGTCCCGTGAGTGAAGCTGCAATTGGAAAGTCTCGTGAGTGAAGCTGCAATTGAAAAGTCTCGTGAGTGAAGCGTGCAATTGGAAATCTGGTGAGTGAAGCCAGATTGGAAAGTCCCGTGAGTGAAGCCAGGCAAGGGAAAATCCAGATGGATCAAGGGTGATCGGACATCTGGTGTTGGGAAATCCAAGTATGGAAACTTGGCATGTATAGTCGGAGAAGAGCTCGGTAGCTCGGTCTCTGGACTGTCAGGATTAAGGGTAGCAAGCTTGGAAGCTTGCCTCTTAAATCATCAGACCGATCCAGTGGCACAAGTGGCACGGGTGATCGGTCGGCAGACCGATCCAGTGACACTAAGTGTGTCCTGATCGGTCTACGGACCGATCAGTAAACACTCAGTAGCATACTGTGTTGTTACTGATCGGTCCGCCGACCGATCAGTGAGAACTCAGTAGCATACTGCGAATACTCAGTATGCTACTGTATCGATACTGACCGGTCTCGGGACCGGTCAGATTGATGCCTGATCGGTCCGGAGACCGATCAGGCTTGTGCGCGCGACACCTGATCGGTCTGAGGACCGATCAGGTTAGTTCCTGATCGGTCCGCAGACCGATCAGTAACGATCGAAAAAGAGATTTGAACGTATGGATCGGTCTGCAGACCGATCCATACTATAGTCTGTTTTGCATGCACTTTCTCTGATTCTTTCTGATTCAAAGTTGCTTTTGCCTAAATATTTCTAACCATCTGCTGCAAGATTTTGAGGTGCAGGTTACTGGTAATTTGCAATTGGTTGATTTCAAATTGAGCTTCATTAGTAGAGGATACCAGAGAGACTTTTGCTATGTTCCACTGTAAACCTATTAAAACAGCAAAATCGTGGCTGCGATCTGGCGGTGATCTGGCATCGATCAGCTCAACTCATGGTGATTGGGTGGAGCTCAGAGACACCAGTGAAGACCAGAATTCCATTGGTGTGAGCTCAGATGATCAGATGAGAAAGAAGCGTGATTGGCGATGCTATGGCTGGATGCAGAGATTTGCTGCAGTTTGGCAGGGATCCGTTGCGGGCGAAAGGCAGAGATGGCAGAGACATAAAAGGCTGGTTGAAGAGAGGGTTAACGAGAAGTTTTCTTTGGGAAAGAAAAAAAAACTCTCTGTCGATCGGTGCAAAAGCTTTGACGCTCGGGGCTGAGAAGCGGCTGTCTCGACTTGCTCTCTGTTTCACTGACCTTCGCGTGACTGTAAGCTTAATTTTCATTCTCCTAAGTCACCAAGCTCAGTAAGTCTTGTGCTATATTCTACATACCTGTTGAGATTTTGTTGAGAGGTCACTCCACCGAGAAGGAGAAAGTTCATAGCCGGGTGTTCACCGGGGTTGATCTACCGAAGATCGGCTTGTCCACCTTACGGACACCGAGGAGTAGGGGCAAGTTATCCCCGAACCTCGTAAACACTTGA
This sequence comes from Zingiber officinale, assembly GCF_018446385.1. Lineage (NCBI taxonomy): Eukaryota > Viridiplantae > Streptophyta > Magnoliopsida > Zingiberales > Zingiberaceae > Zingiber > Zingiber officinale. The sequence continues at coordinate 68,880,509 of NC_056007.1, read as the reverse complement.
GTCACTGTGGTTTGCTTTGTTTCTTCTATTATTCTTATTCTGTTCTTAACTTGTTTTCCGCTGCGCTAACCACTCGTGTGAGTTTTATCTTTAAGTTTTAGCTTTTGAAGAGGCTATTCACCCCCCTCTAGCCATCCAAGATCCTAACAAATAGATCCTCCAACACCTATATAGATCGCTCAAACTATCCATCAGTCTGAGATGAAAATCTATACTAAAGTGAAACTCCTAATCCAAAGTCTACTGTAACCACAGTCAAAACCAAGATGTGAAATCGCTGATCTTCATCCCATACAACACTCAGATAAGTATCATCCAGTTGGGTAATCCCTCTAGAGTATAATCCTGCTACTCGATCCAAAAGAATCTGTCCTATAAATCGATAGCTAGGGAGCAAGTCGTCGCCCCACAATGATTACCCAAACCATCATATCCTCTCCATGTCCTGGATAATCCCTTAACAAAATCCGTCATAACATGCTCCCAACTCCACTCTAGTATCCAAATCAACGGAGGCAATCCTACTAATCTCTGATGCTCAGCCTCCACTTGCTGATATAATAGACATCAAGCTACAAAATCCGCGATGTCTTTCTTCATATCGTTCCATCCAACAGGAACACTTCAAGTCTCTATACATCAGGTGTGTTTCCCGGGATGTATCACAAATCTAGACCAATGTGTTTCTGGTGGTCACTTCTCCCGGATAAGAAATGACTCGAGAACACACATGATCTCCCACGAAAATAAAGAATCTCATTCTCATTACACGAGAATTCTCACTACTAGCACGAGACTACTCCGCTCATGCTATATCGGAACTGCACCGACTCCCAGATACGATACATCTGTGTAGAGTACAAATCCATCTACACTAGAAAGTACAACTAAGACAGTGCAGTTAACAACTTCTTGTTTTAACTCCTGAAACTGATCTCATAAGCGTCTATCCAGGAAAATTCCATACCCTTCCTAGACAATCCGGTCAACTGTATAATGCTGGGGAAACCCTCAATCAAACTCTAGAAATATCCAGCAAAACTAAAGGAACAGCGAGTCTCCGTATAAACTACGACTACTCCCACTGATAACAGCCTCTATCTCCTGTAGATCCACAGATATCCTCTACTAAACACAACGTGTCCCAAAAACTCGTAAAAGACAATCATAATACGTACTACTAACTTCACATATAGATGTTCCCGTCAAAACATCTCTAAAACTATACGAAGATAGTGTACGTAATCCACATCGGATCGGGAATAGATCACAACATCATCAATGAAGATAATGAAATCTAATCCCAACGCCCTAGGAATACCAAATACATCAAGTCCTTAAAAACATCTAGGGCACGGTATGCCTAAATGATAACACCAAGGACTCATAATGTACGCACAACAGGCTCACTCAATTGTAAGATCCCCAACAACAAGTCTGTAATCTAATCACCAACCACAAATCACCAAATCCATCAATATCACACATGTGCTACTCCCCATATCGCTATCAACCTCAAACACCAAATAGTAGAACATCAAACCAAATATCCACCAATAGATCATCAACAAATAACATATCATCACACCTGATCTCCCAATATCCATCAATCAAAAAATCATCCTCAACATCAATCAAACTGGATAACTTCACGTACAATGATAGCGAAAAACGAAAGCATCCAACCCTCAACACCTACTGCCAAAAAACTAAATGTATCCAAAAAGTCCGTCAAATCTCATCATCTCATCTTTTCTAATAATCAAATATCTACAGTAGAGGAATGTCAATCCAAAGTCAAAGGGTCACACAACCTGCTGACTAAGAGTCTACCTATCAAGGAGATATCTCCACCACCCTCATCATCACCCTATATATGTCCCTCGATAAATACCAATAAAAGGTCAAACCCTCTAATATGAGATATAGACTACAAGATCTGGTAAAATGATCACGTGGTCAAGGTCTTAAGTTACTTGATAGAGATAATGTTAGCTGAGTCGTCTAACCATTGTCTTGTACCCCATCATACTGTGATTGCTCCACCCTGAGGTTCAGCAACCTCCAGTATCGAGCAATGAACACAAAGATAGAGGAAAGCTACAATTAAATAGTTGATTAAATTATTTGTCAATCGACGCTCTACCTCTCGAAAATCATCATCTGAAATCATACCTAGTTATGATCGAAACTTCTAGGTATTACTCAACTAATACCACTACCTCCGTATCATTACAGGTCGTAGATCACTAGGTACATCAAGGATATCTAATCCTATCCAATAGTTCCATGAGTCAGGATCTCCCATGGAATAACGTTAGACGAGTCGACTGATCATCACCTTATAAACCATCATGTTATTGAAAGAGGTAAAGAACTACTCTCTCTCCAAAACACCTCAAGGAAATCACTAAGTGATGACCTGATATCCAAAAAAAACATTCTCTGCTTCTTCCTTCACGTGGTACCGGGTCACGTAAAGGTTAAGCAGCTAACTTCAACTCTCTTAAGTGTTAAGCAGGCAGCTTTACACTTTTTCACACCGTAGGGTATCCTATGTGAATGTACCTTCTAAGTCCTCCATCCAAGTACAGACAATCCATGGTCAAAGTCCCCATGAAATAGGATACATCAATCCTCTATAGACTGACTAAGTCGACAATGGTATACGGCTAATTCAATCCTTTCTACACTGATACAAGTCAAAATATCTAACCAAGTATGAAGCATCCCAAAGATAGGAATCTCTAAAAATAGAGTAAGTCAGCCCCCTACTGGTCGGACCAATAAAATAAATCGGTCAACTACTATCCAATCCAACAAGAGTAAATCAATCATCCATTGCTGAAACTAAGGTAAATCGATACCCAACTACAAATGTCAACCAGGGTAAATCAGTCTACGGTCCTCTACAGACCTAACCAAAAAGAATCTAAAATAATCCTCTACTAACCGAACTAACAGGAGCACAAAGCCAACTAAGGTAAGTCAAACCATAATTACACAAGTCAACCAGGTAAATCAATCCTCAACAGGAGTAAACTGGTACTCTACTAACTGAGACAATATGAGTATACAGATACCCTCCACTACCCAGTTAATAATAACAGACACTGGTATGTGACTTTAAATCTCAACCAACTAGTAGTAGCAGTAACTAACACACTGGTAGTATGATATGAAGAATCCCTTGAGACTGTAATCCTTAATCTCCATTAGGTCAACCGTGATCAGTGATTGACCCAACACATGCAATGCATGCTACAAACAAATAGGCATGTACTAACCAGAGAGTACTAACACATGTCATAACTAACTATCATGGGCAACAATACATACACCAACAGAAATGTATGATAACAATATGCAAACATACCTTCTATAGCCTGGAGATGTCCTGTTGCTGCCTGGTCCCAAAACCCGAAAAGTCACATCAAGAAAATCGAATCACGAAATCCAAAACACGTATAACAGGCATCGTACCTGCTCTGATACCAAAAATTGTCACGCCCCCAAAGGAGTCTCTGCCAGACAAAAATCCGGCAGCATCTCCCCTGTATCGATGACAATATGAAGCATCAATACAAGCAAAATACATCAGCCACATGCGGCTGGAATATTTATAACACAACCACGCAGTTATAATAATAGCCCACTCGGCTAGAATGAAACAATCACAACCACGCAGTTATATATAAAACAATCCACACGGCTGTACTAAAACACAGCGGAAAAATGAAGGAAAGCCCACACAAACCAAATAAATACAATGCATGTCGGCATGGCTTAAACACAAATACAACACCAAAACCATAAGATAGCCACATGGCTACACATAAATACAATGCCAAAAATAATAAAAAGATATGCAAAAGAAAACAAGTACGGTCTTCGGATGTGACGTAGGACCCGACAAACAGGATACTCCGAGCGACACCAACCATCTACAAGCTACATGAAAACATAAATGTATACATGCGGTTGTGAGTATAGGTAACTCAGCGGGTAATAGACAAGATAGTACATGGTCCATAAATAAACATGGAGATCACAAGTATACAGTCTTAGTAGGGAATAAAGAACATGATCATACTATCATAATCAATGCACCTAAACATATCTGACATAATAACCTGACATATAAACTGTACAAACCACAACTAACATAATGACAGATACATACCCAATCTGGAATCGACACATGGTACAATGATCAATAAACTCACCGGATCTGCAACAGATATACCCGTGACACCTGTGCAATATAAGTACGACTGCATATACATGTAAAATAAATGACATGTATGCAGCATGGCAACCAAATGCAACAATCATATCTCAAACAACTGCAACAACGACAATCACATGCAACTAGTATCTACTAGGCATGTATGCAAATGTAGATGCACCGCACATCAAATGCAAGAATAATAACTGCGTATGCATGCTCCATGGTCACCCCGACACCTCTCCAGACACCACGACCCCAGTATGGCCGAGAGGCTTGGGTCCGTGACAACCGTACAAGCCTCACGCATGTAACCGCTATAAAGCGACTGAGGCGACAGTATACTATGTAGTTATCTAACTACATAGCTAAGGGTCCCTGACCACTCACAATTCAAGCTCTCCGACTACTGTACCCTCAAGACCCACGACTCCAGAAGGTCGAGGCTGACAGAGTGACAACACTGAGCAGCTGAGTAAGCGCGACAGGACATAGCTCCACTCCCAGCTACCACTCTCCATCAGTGGTAGAGTGGACAGCTATAAAAACTGACAACCCTCTCAACTACAAAGGAGACGATAGCCGTCAGTATGCAATGAATGATGAACATGATATTTATATATATAATCATGATATAGATACCATCATCATCCATGCAAACTCTAACTCCACATAAGCACTCCACAACAAGAATATAATCGTCATGATAAATCCACACATCCCACCAAACACATGTACACAACTACACACGTATAATCAACCAAAAGTCTCCAATAATCCCACTGGACACATATGCACAGAACGTGAGTACAATCAACATGTATTCTCAAATAATAAACACATCAGACACGTGTATAAACCACAAACATACAATCAACACAACTCCTCCAAAAGTACATAACCAAACACGTGTGTACATACAACATGCAAATGTACGGTCAACATGATGTCTCCTAAAACACATACCAAGCTACGTACAGTCCACATTATATGCAAAATCAGCATGGTAAATCCAACTTAACCTGCACACTCGGTCAGAGTGTTAGATAACGACAAACCTAACTTAACCTAATTTGTCATTCATCAAAACCTGAGTTAGACTGGTAGTGCTAACCACACCAACAATCTCCCCCTTTTTGATGAAATGACAACCTGGTTAAGTTAGTGAAAATATATGCAAAAACCAAGCATGATTTTTGAGGTTTAAGTTAGTTTTTAAATTTGACATTTTATTGCTCTAACTTAACCACCTATCCCTCCCCCTTTGGCATTCATCAAATAAGGACATAAGTTAAGTAAGCAACAATACAGAGTACAGACAAAGTAAAATTTGTAAGAAATGATGTCAAATCAACTTGGGGGAGTTTAAACATTTAACACACATTAATTTAGCTTTTCTCAATTTTTGTAAAATAATTAAGTTTTGAAAAAATAACTAATTTAGCAACATAACTTAGTATTTTAGTATATTTGGAAAATTTTAAAAGCTAATTTTCAAGTATAAGTATAGGGAAGCTAAGTTTTGATAGTCTAAAAACACTTTACAAACATGAGTTTTCAAAATCAAGGTTTCAATATCAAGGTTTAAATTGTCAAAATGAGTTTCAATTTTGAAACACTTTTTACACATGAGTTTTTAAAACCAAAGTTTCAAGACTAAGTTAAAAAAAACTTTTCAAAACTAATCAAAACTGAGTTTTCAATTTTCAAAATCTTAGTTTATAAAATCCAATTTAAACCTTTTTTTTAAAGTTATTAAAAAAAAATTTCAAACATAAGTTTGTAAAAGCTTCAATTTTCAAAACCTTAGTTTATGAAATTCAATCTCAAAACTGATTAAAAAAAATTTAGAAAAGATATTATTTTTAAAGTGGAGAAAATAATTTTGGTGCTAAGTGTGAAAGTAGGTTGATTTAATCCTCCCCCTAAACTTGACATACAAAATAGTTGTCTAACCAATTAGGTATTTACTAACTATCAGAAGATAACATCTTTCACTTAGTTAGTCAAGTTAAGTGCATTGTAATCAGTTAGTGTTTGACTAAACTGAATAACTTAATTTGATTAATATATGTTTGGTATTTAACGCCCAGACTTATAATGATGCACTGACATAAGCATCTCACCCCTTTCTATGTTTGTCAATCACAAGTAAGGTAAAACTAGGGTGTTGGTGAGATGCTCAAATGCTAGTCCAAGGGGAACATGATTTCTAAGGGATTGACCTAGTCTAAGGCTAAAAATCTTTCTGAAATTCTACAAATAGGAAAGTTTTGAAAAATAAAATAATTTTAACCTGGGATTTAAAATAATCATTTTTTAAAACAATTTTGAAAATCCTAGTCAATTAAACACATCCCTAATTTTCTACGTAGATTGCTAAATTCACTTTCAGGGAGTGGTTTTGTGAATATGTTTGCTAAATTTGACTTGGACTCAATGTATTTGAGTTCAATGTCACCTTTAGTAACATGATCCCTGATAAAGTGATGCCTAATTTCAATGTGTTTAGTCTGGGAATGATGCACTGGATTTTTTGTTAGGTTAATTGAACTAATATTATCAATTAAAATTTTTACATTTGTAAGGTTTAAGTTAAAATCTTTTAGGGTGTGCATCATCCATAATAATTGTACAATGCACTCTCCTATAGCTATATTGTAATGCCCGAAAATTCTCAAAACTATTTTAGAAATATTCTATGATTTTTCTGGAATTTTTAGATATTTTTTCGGAATTTTTAGAATAGCGGAAGTAGCAAAAATAATTAGAACCGCAAAATAGTTTAGGCGGGAATCGAACCCGGGACCTCTTGGATCCGATAACTTTTAGTTAGCCTTAGTAACCAGATGAACCCAGCAAGGCCGTGCTGAAAGGAAAGGGATTCAATTAAATTTATATTGAAGTTGGGTGAACTAATTCCTAAATATAAATAGGAAAATTCTTAAGTGAGGAGATTATATTTTTGATCGTGACTTTTCCTCCTCTCAAACCCTCACCCGCCGACCCTCTCCCTTCCTCACCTCTCGGCGCCCAAGCCAAGAAAACCTAGGGTTCCTTCCCTAAGGGCTCTAGGAGCACTTTCCGGCGACGACTCCGACACGAGGGCGTTCCCCTCTGCGAGAAGAACACGTAGACGCGAGAGGATCGTCGAGAAGATCGTCCCCACCGGAAAACTAGCGACTAGATTCGTAAGAAAACTAGCGCACGAGGTAAGAAACCCCTCACCTGCAGTATAAGTAGCTTTCGTTTGATTGCATGCCTTTAGTTTAGCTATATGTAGATTTTTTTGGCACCTAGGGTGTGTTTAAACCCTCCTCGCAGATTAGGGATCTAGTTGAGCACCTCTAGATGGGCCAGACATGTTGTTCTCCTTCAGTTGGAGGCTCTAGACGTTGTCGGGTGCCTAGAGGTGGTCTCCCTATTAGAGGGGAGAGTTGGAGCACACCAAGTGTTCGACAAAATATTTATTGTAGCTAAATACTACCTCAGATATTTTTAATAGCTCAGTTAAATGCATTAGTAGCATTTAAATCACTATATTAGTCTAGTTTCAGCTTACATGGGACTACGGTCCAATGGGTGGGCTCCCACAGTCGCCTCTAGGTTTAGATTACCTAGCTCTAGGTTCAGATAACCTAGAAACAACAAAATAGACAATTAGTAGCTATATTCAGTATTTTATTTTTAGTGGCACTGTACAGGATTAGATATCCATTGGGTTGGGCTCCCACAGTCATCCCTAGGTTTAGACAACCTAGTAAACCCTACTAAATGCGGGACTTGCAAACCCGGGTCTAGCACAGCAAGTACAGTTGCCGGGCCCAAACAGCAGCATGATTACTATTTTCACTTATTATGATAATAGCTTTCAAATTCGTAACCTAGTTATGTGAATATAGTTTAAACTCAGTTTTAGCTCAGTTTTAATTTTAGTTTCAGTTTAGTTCTCCTAGTTGATACCATGAGATAGCTCCATGCTTAGATTTTATTATGCATGCCATGTTTCAGTGTTTATGCCATGTAACTTCAGTATGCCATGCTTTAACAAATCCAGTGCATGTTTTTAAATAGCATTCTTTAAAAACATGATTGCATCGTTGCATGTTTTTGTGAGGTAGATGGTTTATTACTAAGCTTACAGATAGTTTTTCCTTATACTGCAAATAAAGGTAAAGGGAAAATGGATTAGCAGAGGAAACTGAAGGTCAATGCAGTGATGGTGTGTGTGTCAGGAACCTGGAATGAAGATCCTTAGGGAGTTTAGCAAATTAAGAACTTAGTTTCTTTTCTCGAGTACCTTTATGCACTTTTAGACCTTAGAATGTTTAAACCATGGAAGATTTGTTTAAGTTGTTAGTAATTATGTTTGATTGCTAGTTAATAGATGTTAGAACTTATTTCAATTGATTTTAGAACTCTTATATGAGATTTTGGCACGTACTAGTGTTGAAATCAGAGTTTCAGTGCGAAATCAGAAACCCAGACTGATCTACAGATCGATCAGGGTTAGGCTGTGCCACTGGATCGGTCGGCTGACCGATCCAGTCGCGAACAGAGAGTTTATGGATCGGTCAGCCGACCGATCAGTGAGCCACTGGATCGGTCTACCGACCGATCAGTGTACTCCTGGATCGGTCGGTAGACCGATCCAGCCGCATACAGAAGCGATGAAGCTTGTGGATCGGTCAGCCGACCGATCCAGGGTTTCTCTCCGTGCCAGTATCAAGCTGGATCGATCACTGGATCGATCCGACAGCCCAATCGATTCATGGATCGATTGAAATGCCTTATTTCAGCTAGCAGGACATCCGAGAGGCATAGATTATCTTCCCTAGCATGTGTACAACTCCTAGGTACACCTAGAATATTAAGTTAAAATTTTACAGTAATCAGTTTAGTAAAATTTTAATCAATCTAGATTTTCCGCAATAGTAATTTAGCACAGCATAATGTAGCGATCGGCCTTACAGCCTAGTCAGTCAGAGTGGTATCAGAGCAGTTTCCATACTTCCTACACACACATCAGCATTGTACCTGCAGCTTCCAAGTAAGAATACATCTACTTTATTTATGTTTCTTGCTTTCTTGTTATAGCACATGTTTATAGATAACTGATGTATGTTAGTATGTGATAGTATATAACATGATAGCAATAGTTATACAATTATGATTGTATTAGTTATGCATGTCCTATCCTCTATGTCTTTAGAAATGACACGAGGACGCCCAGCTAGAAGGGCACCAACCACTAAGCCCCAGCATGAGGCCTCAGTTACAGCAGCAGCTATCTGAACAGCAACAGGAAATAGCCACCTTAAAGGCTAGTCAGCAGAACACTCCCACTGTCACCCCGGAGCCTAACTTCGCGACACCAGTGGTCTTAGAGGTTCCACCAGTCCAGCCTACGACACCAGTAGCCCCAGCAGCAAGAACGCAGAGAGAAGCCTATCTGATCCAGTGGCAGAGAGTCAAGCCAGAGAATTTCTCAGGCAGTAATGAACCATGGGATGCTCAGGCATGGTTCAAAACACTGGAAAGTACGATGGAGCTTCTGGACTGGCCAGAACATGAGAAGGTGAAGTGTGCCTCCTTCTATCTGACAGGAGATGCACGTATGTGGTGGGAGAGAATCAGAGCGAAGCGCCCAGTGAACCAGATGACATGGGTTGACTTCGAGAAGGAATTCTTTGAGGAGTTCTTTCACGTGCGGGTCACCAACCGTCACTACGACGAGTTCACTGAGTTTCGTCAGGGCAACCTATCAGTTGAGGAAGCCGTGAAGAAATTCAACAGGTTGGCTCGTCTATGCCCTGAATTAGTCAGCACAGAAAGGGAACGAATCCGGTTGATGCTCAAGATGCTGAGGCCGGAAATAGCAATGAACGTGGCTGGTGGCGTTCATAGGCCACAAACCACGTAAGAATTAGTGAGCGGTTTCAATCATGAGCATTACCGAATAGCATCAGCAGGCAAGTCCTCTCGAAGCTAAAGGTCAAGGAGGCTCGGGCACTCGTAGAGCAGGGCCACAGCTCTAACTGGAAAGGGAACTCGGCAACAAGCGCAAACCAGGGGTTACCCAAAAGGAGGACCAGCTTATCCAAAGTGTGCTACTTGTGGGAAATTCCATCCCGGAGTTTGTAAGGGCACACGAGGATGCTTTGAATGCGGACAGGAAGGGCATATGGCCAAGCAGTGTCCAAACAAGACCAGTTTTCCTCAGCCACAGCCGATTCAGTATGGAGGCCAGCCAGCTCAGTTACATCAGATGCAGGCCGCTTTAGATGGTCCACATATCAGCCAGGGCAGATTAGAAGCCCCTCCAGCTACGACCAATGCGAGAATCTATTCACTGACCAGAGAGGACGTAGCAAATGCCTCGACAGTTGTTACAGGTCAGATTAGTATTTTACAGCAAAGTACAACTGTCTTATTCGATACTGGGGCAACCCATTCTTATATATCCAGGGCATTTGCAAAGAAATTAGCGAGACCTCCAGAGGTACTCAGTTTCTGACGACCTTACCTTCAGGAGAAATTATGGCATCCACGCACTGGCTCAGAGCAGTGCCAGTCATTATAGCAAACAGAGAGCTCTTTTGTGATCTGATAGTGCTAAATATGACTGACTACGATGTCATCCTTGGAATGGACTTCTTGATCAGATACGGTGCCTCCATCGAGTGCCGTAAGCAGAAAGTTGTATTCCAACCTGAAGCAGAAGCACAGTTTGAGTTCGTCGGAGAACCAAAGAGAAAGCCCAAGAAATTTATCTCAGCTATGAAGGCACAGAGATTAATGGATTCAGGATGTACGGGATTTTTAGCACATGTAGTCAATACCATTCAGGACAAGGACCAACAACTAGAAGAGATCCGAGTCGTATGTGACTACCCAGCAGTCTTCCCTGAAGAGTTACCAGGCTTAGCACCAGACAGGGAGATTGAATTCGAGATAGAACTCATTCCCGGTACAAATCCTATCTCCAAAGCGCCTTACCGCATGGCTCCAGCAGAACTGAAGGAACTTCATGAGCAATTACAGGAGCTGCTTGACAAGGGCTTCATACGCCCTAGTCACTCACCATGGGGAGCGCCTGTATTGTTCGTGAAGAAGAAGGATGGGAGCATGCGCCTGTGTATAGACTACCGGGCACTGAACCAAGTCACAATCAAGAACAGGTATCCTCTTCCCAGAATAGATGACCTGTTTGATCAGCTAAAGGGAGCAGCAGTGTTCTCTAAGATAGACCTCAGATCGGGTTATCATCAGGTGAAGTTCAAAGAAGGGGATATATCTAAGACAGCATTCAGGACTAGATACGGACATTACGAGTTCGTAGTCATGCCCTTTGGTGTGACCAATGCTCCAGCTACTTTCATGGACCTCATGAACAGAGTATTCAGGGAATATTTAGATAAGTTTGTCATCGTGTTCATCGATGATATTCTTATCTATTCAGGAACTCAGGAAGAACACGCAGAGCACCTGAGAACAGTATTGCAGACCCTTCAGCAAAACCAGTTATATGCCAAGTTCACAAAATGTGAATTTTGGTTAGATCAGGTTGTTGGACCCCATGGTAGTTTTGATGTGATCAACCAAGTTGGTTAGGTCCTGCGTTGTATTTGATCCCTGTGTCTGAGTGTGCAGGAGCTTAGGAGCACAGAAAGTTGAGCAGAACACCCGAAAATTCTCAAAACTATTTTAGAAATATTCTATGATTTTTCTGGAATTTTTAGATATTTTTCCAGAATTTTTAGAATAGCGAAAGTAGCAAAAATAATTAGAACCGCAAAATAGCTTAGGCAGGAATTGAACCCGGGACCTCTCGGATCCGATAACTTTTAGTTAGCCTTAGTAACCAGATGAACCCAGCAGGGCCGTGCTGAAAGGAAAGAGATTCAATTAAATTTATATTGAAGTTGGGCGAACTAATTCTTAAATATAAATAGGAAAATTATTAAGTGAGGAGATTATATTTTTGATCGTGACTTTTCCTCCTCTCAAATCCTCACCCGCCGACCCTCTCCCTTCCTCACCTCTCGGCGCCCAAGCCAAGCAAACCTAGGGTTCCTTCCCTAAGGGCTCTAGGAGCACTTTCCGGCGACGACTCCGACACGAGGACGTTCCCCTCTGCGAGAAGAACACGTAGACGCGAGAGGATCGTCGAGAAGATCGTCCCCACCGGAAAACTAGCGACTAGATTCGTAAGAAAACTAGAGCACGAGGTAAGAAACCCCTCACCTGTAGTATAAGTAGCTTTCGTTTGATTGCATGCCTTTAGTTTAGCTATATGTAGATTTTTTTGGCACCTAGGGTGTGTTTAAACCCTCCTCGCAGATTAGGGATCTAGTTGAGCACCTCTAGATGGGCCAGACACGTTGTTCTCCTTCAGTTGGCGGCTCTAGACGTTGTCGGGTGCCTAGAGGTGGTCTCCCTATTAGAGGGGAGAGTTGGAGCACACCAAGTGTTCGACAAAATATTTATTGTAGCTAAATACTACCTCAGATATTTTTAACAGCTCAGTTAAATGCATTAGTAGCATTTAAATCAGTATATTAGTCTAGTTTCAGCTTACATGGGACTACGGTCCAATGGGTGGGCTCTCATAGTCGCCTCTAGGTTTAGATAACCTAGCTCTAGGTTCAGATAACCTAGAAACAGCAAAATAGACAATTAGTAGCTATATTCAGTATTTTATTTTTAGTGGCACTGTACAGGATTAGATATCCATTGGGTTGGGCTCCCACAGTCGTCCCTAGGTTTAGATAACCTAGTAAACCCTACTAAATGCGGGACTTGCAAACCCGGGTCTAGCTAGGGATGCGCGCACAGCAAGTACAGTTGCCGGGCCCAAACAGCAGCATGATTACTATTTTCACTTATTATGATAATAGCTTTCAAATTCGTAACCTAGTGATATGAATATAGTTTAAGCTCAGTTTTAGCTCAGTTTTAGTTTCAGTTTAGTTCTCCTAGTTGATACCATGAGATAGCTCCATGCTTAGATTTTATTATGGATGTCATGTTTCAGTGTTTATGCCATGTAACTTTAGTATGCCATGCTTTAACAAATCCAGTGCATGTTTTTAAATAGCATTCTTTAAAAACATGATTGCATCGTTGCATGTTTTTGTGAGGTAGATGGTTTCTTACTAAGCTTAAAGCTTACAGATACTTTTTCCTTATACTGCAGATAAAGGTAAAGGGAAAATGGATTAGCAGAGGAAGCTGAAGGTCAATGCAGTGATGGTGTGTGTGGCAGGAACCTGGAATGAAGATCCTTAGGGAGTTTAGCAAATTAAGAACTTAGTTTCTTTTCTCGAGTACCTTTATGCACTTTTAGACCTTAGAATGTTTAAACCATGGAAGATTTGTTTAAGTTGTTAGTAATTATGTTTGAATGCTAGTTAATAGATGTTAGAACTTATTTCAATTGATTTTAGAACTCTTATATGAGATTTTGGCACGTACTAGTGCTGAAATCAGAGTTTCAGTGCGAAATCAGAAACCCAGACCGATCTACAGATCGATCAGGGTTAGGCTGTGCCACTGGATCGGTCGGCTGACCGATCCAGTCGCGAACAGAGAGTTTATGGATCGGTCAGCCGACCGATCCAGATGCGAACAGTGGGTACAGAAGCTCACTGATCGGTCAGCCGACCGATCAGTGAGCCACTGGATCGGTCTACCGACCGATCAGTGTACTCCTGGATCGGTCGGTAGACCGATCCGATCCAGGGTTTCTCTCCGTGCCAGTATCAAGCTGGATCGCTCCGACAGCCCAATCGATTCATGGATCGATTGAAATGCCTTATTTCAGCTAGCAGGACATCCGAGAGGCATAGATTATCTTCCCTAGCATGTGTACAACTCCTAGGTACACCTAGAATATTAAGTTAAAATTTTACAGTAATCAGTTTAGTAAAATTTTAATCAATCCAGATTTTTCCGCAATAGTAATTTAGCACAGCATAATGTAGCGATCGGCCTTACAGCCTAGTCAGTAGAAGGCGGGTCGTTACATATATACTCTAACTCAGTTGTGGATAGAGCAACACAGTGTTGCTTTCTACTAAACCAGCTGACAAGTGATGGACCCAGTAGTTGACACCCACCACTTGTGCTTTTGCGGTCTAATTTGCACCCAGCATAATTAGAGTCAGAATATCCTATCAATTCAAAATTATTGATTTTGGGATACCAAATTCCTACATTTGTTGTTCCTTTAAGGTATCTAAAGATTCTTTTGACTTGAGTCAAATGAGATTCCTTAGCACAGGTTTGGTATCTAGCACACATACTAACTACAAATAAAATATCAGGTTGACTTGCAGTTAAGTATAATAGGCTACCTATGGAACTCCTATAGTATTTTAAATCAACTGGTTTTCCATTGGGGTCATCATCTAAGATTGTGTTCACTGCCATAGGTATTTTTATCTCTTTAGTATTCTCCATTCCAAATTTCTTAAGTAATTTCTTAGTGTATTTTTGTTGAAAAATGTAATTTCCTTCATTCGTTTGTTTGATTTGTAATCCTAAAAAATAGGTTAATTTACCTACTAGACTCATTGCAAACTCGTGTTCCATTAGATTTGTAAATTCATCTAAAAATTCTGAATTTGTTGAACCAAAGATTATATCATCTACGTAGATTTGGGCTATAAAAATATCTTCTTTTATCAACTTGACAAATAAGGTAGGGTCAATTTGACCTTGGTTGAACCCTTTAGAGATTAGGTAAGAAGTTAGTCTTTCATACCATGCCCTAGGTGCCTGTTTAAGTCCATATAAAGTCTTTTTTAATTTGTAGACATAGTCAGGGTGTTCTAGATTTTCAAACCCAGGTGGTTATCCTACGTAGACTTCTTCTTTTATTAGTCCATTTAGGAATGCAGATTTAACGTCCATCTGGTATAGTCTGAACCATTTGTGGGCTGCATAGCTAAGTAACATTCTAATAGACTCTAATATGGCTACCGAGGCATAAGTCTCATCATAGTCAAGTCCTTCTACTTGACTAAATCCTTTAGCAACTAGCCTGGCTTTATTTCTAGTAATTTCCCCAGTTTCACTTAGTTTGTTTCTAAATACCCATTTTGTTTCTATTACTTTCTTGTTTTTGGGTGGTGGTACTAAGTCTCAAACTTCATTACGCTCAAATTGAGCTAGTTCTTCTTGCATAGCTATGGCCCAGTCTGGGTCAAGTAGGGATTCAGTTATGGTTTTGTGTTTAATTTTTGAGATTAATGATATTTGGCTTAGATTTCTAAAAGATGATCTAGTTTGAACCCTTAGGTCTGGGTCACCAATTATTTGATCAGTTGGATGATTAGGGTTGACTCTTATAGTTCTAGGATGTTGATTCTCTTGATTTTGATCTTCTTCTTCATGATTTAGGGGTTGGTTGGTTCCTTCAGAATTATTTTCTTGAATAAATTCAATTGGTTGTAGTTGAGTTTTTTCTAGGTTTTCATTGGATTCTTCAAATTTTACATTGGTAGTCTCTTCAATCCTTAAGGTAACCTTATTATAAGCTCTGTAGCCCCTACTATTTAGGGAGTAACCTACAAAAATTCCATTTTCTATTTTAGAGGTGAATTTTCCTAAGTGTTTTCTTATGTTTAGGATGAAGACTAGACACCCAAATACTCTAAAGTATTTTATATTGGGTTGTTTGTTATAGTAAATTTCAAAAGGGGTTTTATTGTGCGTTTTATTTAATGTTGTTCTATTTTGCACATAGCAGGCTGTACTAACAGCTTCTGCCCAAAAATACTTAGGTAGATTCTACTCATTTAGCATCGTTCTGGAAGCTTCAAGTAAGGTTCTATTTTTTCTTTCTACAATTCCATTTTGTTGGGGGGTTTTCGGACACGAAAATTCGTGATGATATCCATTTTCAAGACAAAATTTACTAAAATTGTGGTTTTTAAATTCTCCCCCATTGTCGCTTCTAATTATTTTAATTTTGATATCTTTTTCATTCTCAATTTGTTTACAGAAATTTGTAAATATTTCAAAGGTTTCATCTTTATTTTTTAAGAATTTTAGCTAAGTGAATCTAGAATAGTCATCTATTATTACTAGACAGTATAGGTTTCCATTTATTGATTTAACTCCATGGGAGTCAAATAGGTCTAAGTGTAAAAGTTCTAATGTTGAGTTGGTTTGTGGGTAGATTTTGTTTGTTTACCTTTTTGACGGACATTACATATGGTTGAATCTAAGTTAGGTAATTTTGGTAGACCTCTAACTAATCCATTTAGTCTGCTTATATTTCTAAAATTCATGTGTGACATTCTTCTATGCAATAACCAGGTTTCTTCTTTTTGTGTTAAGTAACACTTAGTTGAAGAAGTGGTTAAGTTGATTGCATAGAAGTTGTCTTTTCTAAATCCTTTTAGGCTTATGTTAGGGCTGTCTAGGTGTTTGATTAAACATTCTGTAGATAAAAACCTAACCTTATACCTAGTATCACACAATTAACTGATACTTAAAAGATTATACTTGAAATTTTCAACAAGTAAAACATTTGTAATAATAAAGTTAATTTGTAGTTCGATATTACCTATACCAATTACCTTGAGTTTGTCGTTGTTTCTAAAGGCAACTGTCCTAGGCTTTTGTAAGTAAGTTGAGTGAATTTGGTGTGATCTCCAGTCATATGTTTGGAGCAACCACTGTCTAAAATCCACTTAGTTTCCTACAATAGGTAGGAGTTGGGGTTAATCTAAATTTTGAACTTATAGTCATTCTTCAGATTTGATGATAGTAAGTTGAATAAGATTTATTAAAGTGATTTTTTAAATAATTTTTAAGTTAAAAAAATTAAACATTTTAACTTAATTGATTTAATTTAATTAATTAATTTAATTAACATAATTTAATTTAAATTAAGTTTAATTTTTAAAATAAATTTTAAAAATAAATTTTTAAAATGATTTTTAAGTTAAAAAATTTAAGTTTAATTTTTAAGATAAATTTTTATGAAAAAAATTTAAGTTTAATTTTTAAGATAAATTTTTATGAAAAAATTTAATTTTAATTTTTAAAATAACTTTTTTAAGATAAAAAAATTTAAGTTTAATTTTCAAGATAGATTTTTAAGTTAAAAAAATTAAAGTTTAATTTTAAAATAATTTTTTTAAAAAAATTAAGTTTAAAATAAATTTTAAAAAAATTAAGTTTAATTTTTTAAATAAATTTTTACGTAAAAAAAATTTTAATTTTTAATTTTTAAAATAAGTTTTTAAGTTAAAAAAAAATTAAGTTTAATTTTTAAAATATATTTTAAAAAATTTAAGTTTAATTTTTAAAATAGATTTTTACGTAAAAAAATTAATTTTTAATTTTTAAAATAAGATTTTAAGTTAACAAAAATTTAAGTTTAATTTTTAAAATAACTTTTTAAAAAAATTTTGAGTTTAAAATATATTTAAAAAAATTTAAGTTTAATTTTTAAAATAGATTTTTAAGTTAAAAAAATTTAAGTTTTAATTTAAAAAATTTTAAGTTTAATTTTTAAAATAAATTTTTACGTTAAAAAAAATTAATTTAATTTAACATGTTAGCTTAATTGATTTAATTAATTTAATTTAATTTAATTTAACTTAATTTATTTTAAATTAAGTTTAATTTATTTTAAATTAATTTTAATTTAATTTATTTTAATTCAATTAATTTCATTTAGGTCCTTAGTCATCTCACCCAATCTATGTTTTCAATCAGGGAATCCTATAATTTTGTGAGATGAATTAGGTTCAATTTTAGGATTTGTTTTTAACTTGTGTTAGATTCAGGTTTAGCTTTGTGTTCAACAAATAGGCGTTCTCTGGATAAACTTCTGGGCTATGGTGAGTTACTTGGACATCATTAGAGTAACCATGCCTTCGAGGTTTTCCAAATAGTCCTATCCACTGGACTTAGTACAAAATCTTGGTCTAACTGCTTAGGATCCATAAAGGGTAGCTTCGGTCAGTTCCACTTAGCCAAATGCACCAGGTCGAAGCCATATCTTCCTAGACATGCATAGACTAAGCTTCCCTAACGTACTATCATCAAAAACTTCACCAGTACCATTTTTCAAGTTAAACTTGAACCCTTTTTAACTAGTCCTAGTTACCCTGTCGGGTAGGTTAGTTAGGGTTACCCTGCCGGGTAGGTTAGTTTTGGAGGTGCCAGCTATTCTGGAGCCTCCCCATGAATTAATGACCGTTAATTTAATTTTTAGTTCTAGGTTTATGTCTATTTCATTTATAGTTATACTTTACTTGGTGATAGTTTAAGTTTTGGTGAGTTCTACTATATTTAGATTTTAAATTTTTTAGTTTAGGTTTGTATTCTGGTTTTTGATTTGGTTTATTTGACTTTACGTAATATATTTTATCTTTAGGGATATAATATTGGTTAGGTCCTACTTGCGTGGTTAAACACGCTTTCGAAACCCAGGCTTTATTCGTTGGTTTGTGTTGGGTTATTAAAGATTTAAAAGTTTTATCTGAGTTTGACTTATATCCAAGTCCAGTTTTATTGTAACATGTCTTTTGATTATTTAAAATTAGATCTATGTTTTTTGATCTTGTGGTAAATTTTTCTAACATTTCTGTTAAGTTATTAATTTCTGATTTTAGTGATAGGTTTTCCTCATCAAGTGTTAGATCTTGAGTTGGATTATTATTTACAATTTGTTCCTTGAGGATTTGATTTTCCTCAAGGAGCAATTTGTTTTCATTTTCTAATTTAACTAACTTATTATTTAAGCAAGAAATAATTTCAAAAACTTTCGGTTTAAGGTTAGGAATACCTCTTCGGAACCTTCGAATACGAGTACGGACTCGTGGCTCGATTCGGGTTCGGATCCGTCTTCCGATTCGTCTTCCGACTCTGCTTCGTGGGCCATCAACACTAGGTGGCTCTTGTGCTTCTTATCTTCTGCTTCCGATTCGTCCGAAGAGGAGTCGTCCCACGTCGCTTTGAGGGCCTTCTTTTTGGTCAGCTTCGGTTTGTCGATCTTCAGTCTTGGACACTCGTTCTTGTAGTGCCCCTTTTTGTTGCATCCGAAGCATGTTACGTTCCTCGAATCAGCTGGAGAACTGATCTTTTGTAGATCCTTCTTACTGAAGCTTCTCTTCCTCCTGGTGAACATCTTCCTTACCAGGTTCACCAGGTGTTCTTCATCTTCAGAGCTTTGGTCAAAGTCTTCTTCAGGTTCAAGCTTGTTCTTCTTGGAGGAACCTGCATATAAAGCAACACCTTTCTCGGCTCTAGCATTAGTCTGCTCATGTAACTCCAATTCACAAAATAATTCATCTAATTTTAGTTTAGTTAAATTCTTAGAAATTTTGTAGGCATCCATGATGGATGCCCATAAACTATTACGTGGAAATGCGTTTAACACATACCTGATTAGGTCTCTGTTGTCTATCTGGTGGCCTATTGTGTGGAGCCCGTTGAGGATATCCTTGATCCTCGCGTGCAGCTGACTCGCTGTTTCTCTTTCCTGTATTTTTATATTGAATATTTAATTTAATAATAAATCCCTTTTTGTTACCTTAGCGTCGCTAGTTCCTTCGTGCAGCTCGATCAATTTATCCCATAGCTCTTTAGCATTCTGATGTGGTCCGACCCGGTTCAGCTCTTCTCTTGTTAATCCACATTGTAATGTATTGATCGCCTTGTTCTCCATTGATGCCTTCTTCTTTATGTCTGATGTCAATTGTTCAGGATCCAGTAGATTCCCGGAGTTGTCTACTGGCGGTTTGTAAGCTTTTGTGATGCTTAGCCATTGGTCGAAATCTGTCTTGAGATACACCTCCATTCGCTTCTTCCAGTACGGGAAATCATCCCCGTTGAAAAGGGGAGGTCGCACTGTGCTGAAGCCCTCGATTTACGACATTTTAATCTGCACAAAAAAAACAAAAAGAGAGGTTCCAAGAATTGATCTTGGATTAGTAGTGCGGGAAGAATTAAATAAAAATAACTAAATTGGTGTTGCACCAATTTAGATTTAATTACGACGGAAAGAGATTTCCAAAAAGGTAATAATACCAGTTTGGAATTATACGAAAAAACTGAAATCCGAAGCAAGAGAAAAAAATCTAAAAAATAGATCATCCCCTTGTCTGATTGGTGGTTGCACAAAATCAGAGCGGTACCTACTCTGATACCACTTGTTGGACTGTGATCGTTCGATAGAGGGGGGGAGAGGTGAATATCGATTATGAAAATTCGTTGAGTAAACGCAACGGAAAAGAAAGAATAAGCCAAAGAGAACACAAGGATTTACTTGGTTCGGAACCTTTGGCGACTCCTACTCCAAGGCCCGCACACAAGGGTGCTTTCGATGGGAAAATACTAATAATTCAAAAAGAGTGTTTACAAATACAATACAGGAATTATATAGTAAAATAAAAAGCGACAATAAATAGAAATGAGACAGTAAAAAAAGAACTTGTTGGAGATTGCAGCGTCGTAGGAGCACAGGAGAGCAGATCGTCAATTCAGAGTTGTTGTTTTGAGCTCTGCCTTTGACCCTCCTTATATAGGAGGCTCGGGGCACCCTGGATCCCTTCTGGACACCCTGGTGTGATGTGGTATGTAACGACCACCCTTCTTACTACTACTACTACTCTCTAATAGTGACCGCTACTTAACTACTAACTCTACTTAACCGGTACGCTACTTAACTACGAGAAATCTCTACCGAAAAATTTCGGCAGAGTCTCCCCTGTACCGGTGACCAAATCATCAATACAAACAAACTATACTCAGCCACAGGCGGCTGGAACATATATCTTCACAACCACGCAGTATAATATCACAAATAAAAGAAGGAAAATACCCTAACAATAGCAAACATCAATATCACTCCATCAATAGAACTCAACTACAAACGCGGAATAAACTTAATTACAATATTGACTCATAATAACATTAAAAGAAAACTAAAGAACTCTAAACAGAAAAGTCTTAACAATTCCTTAGCAAACTCTTGATCTCCCCATAGTCCAGCCATCACACACCTTCATCACCACCACCTTGTCGCCTTCCTTGCTAAATCTTTTCCTTTCCTTTATCTGCAGTAGGAGGAAGTGCAGTCTATAAGCATAAAGCTTAGTGAGCGCTATCTACTCACAAAAACTCGATATGCATGTATATAAATAAAAACATGCTAAAACTGAATGCTAACATATAAAACTACTCATGCTCATATATAGCAAAGGAATCATGCTAACTGAAATACTAAACATGTATGGCTAATCATGCTCATAATCCAATGAAGGAATCATACTAACTGAAATACTAACATGTATAGCTAATCATGCTCATAATCCAATAAAGGAATCATACTAACCAAAATACTAAACATGTATAGCTATTCATGCTCAAAATCCAATAAAGGAATCATACTAACTGAAATACTAAACATGTATGACTACTAAACATGTAAAGCTAAACATGCTCATCAACTAGCAAATAAATAACATGTAAGAAACTAAACATGTAAAAGCTGCTTAGCATAAAAGAAAGCTAAACTGGCTGATCTTTAAAACAAAGTGAAACTTACTTCATTTACTCTAAATTTATTCTTTTATTTCACTTGTTTAAAATTTATACTTTAATACTTGAAAATAATAATCAACTTCTCTTGGGCCCGGCATTGTACCACTTTGCGGGCATTCTTAATAAGAATCGAGGTAGCTAATCCCAAAACTACTAAGATACTTCTAGGCCTTGTGCCTAGGGGCAACTTGGAGCTCATCCCTTGGACCTTGTGTCCGGTACATGCCCTTTAAAAGTAAAATACTTATTATCTTATTTACTTCTTCTTTAAATGCCTTGGCATTTTAATAGACACCTTGTGTGCCAAAATCCCTAAAGTCTTGACTTTGGAATTTACTTAAGGCCTTGGCCTTTCTCTTTCCTTTTCTTTTCCTTTCTTTTACTTGTTAATACTTCTAAAAGTATTTACTAGGATTCTTATTTTTCCACTAGAATACATGGCTGTTCATGCTTATTAAAATAGCAAATGAAAACAACTTTGAGCTTACTAATCATGCTATAAAATAGAGCAAAAGAAAGCTAACTTGGACTTTCTAAACATGCTGTAAAATAGAGCAAAAGAAAGCTAACTTAGACTTACTAAACATGCTATAAAATAGAGCAAACGAAAGCTAACTTGGACTTTCTAAACATGCTGTAAAATAGAGCAAAAGAAAGCTAACTTAGACTTACTAAACATACTGTAAAATAGAGCAAAAGAAAGCTAACTTAGACTTACTAAACATGCTGTAAAATAGAGCAAACGAAAGCTAACTTGGACTTACTAAACATGCTGTAAGATAGAGCAAAAGAATGCAACTTTGAGCTTCCTATACATGCTGTAAAACAAAGGAAAAGAAAGCACATCTAATCTTACTAATCATGTCACAAAATAAACTATATATATATAGTTGTTCGTGCCCTGTTTTAGCCAGGAAAACTGATGGTTCTGCACTTGCTAATAGGAAAGGCAACTAAATTCAATCCAGCAATACCAATAGCAAGTGAAACCTATAATTTCTCTAGTGATTAAAAGAAAGACTTCTAATAAACTCTTAACAACCTTACTATCCTTCCAAATTCCTGAAACCCAGCAGGAATCGTGATTCCCTTCTAAAACAAATCTGATGTCCAGCAACAGCAACAGAAAACAAGCTAAAAATGACTACAATTCTTATACTTTTATAGAGCAACATGATCCTAATTTTTTTCTACAACAGATCTTAAGAGGAAAAGCCCAAGAACGCATGCTATGCTTAAACTCCCGGACTAACCCAATTTTGTACTCTATAATCTGAAACACCTTCTTAGCTTAACCCTTATTGTAAAGCGACCTAAAATTTCCAATTATACTTAATCAGATTGTAAGGAACAATTCAAGGTTTAATTGCTTCATGAAAACCACAGTAGACAGCCAAAAAGGATACCAATGTGCTGCTAATAGGATAAATTGCTACTAGAAACCTAAATTTTGTAACTGTTCATCATGCCTAACCTAAACTAATCCTTCTCTTCTTCCTTTTGGTTTCACGGCAGCAAACCCAAAATAGCAGGAACCAAAAGAAAACTAGCCGAACAACAGGAAGGCGCAGAAATACCAAATCAGAGCTCATTCGCAAATCAAAACTCGCGGAACAACTCCTACTGCAGGTGAGAAGCAACTCACCTTAGGCTTTTCTTGAACTTACAACCGACGGAGACGACCTCTAGGGCTTCGGAGGTGTGGCTGTTTCGGCGAGCCCTTGACACCCGTGTACTCTCCTCGACGAGGTGACCACCACCGTGTGAAGATCTCACAAAAAGATGCTCGGCCGGTCGTCGAAATCGATGCCCTAGGCTCGGCGTTGTTTCCGCCTGAGCACAGGAACGCCGTCGCGCGTGAAGGATCGGGAATTATGAGAGAAAATTTTAGGTTTTCGAAATAAGATTTAAATCTTATACTTTAGGTTATTTTCGTTTCTAACTTTACCTTATATACTTGTCGCTGCATATCTGATCAGCAAAGACCGCTGGCGCAGTTGGTCCGTTGAGTTTTGCTCGAAGCCACAGGTCTGGGCTTCGATTCTCAGCCGCGCCCCTTTTATTTCCAATTTATTTTACTGTTCCTAACTACTAGTTAAATATACATCGCTCCATATATGATTAACAAAAATCGTGCAGCTCAGCTGGTTGGGCCGGTTTTGCTTGGGTCAGTCCGGTCGGAGATCGTGGGTTCGAATCTCACCTTCAACATTTTTTTTAAAAACTTCCTCACCTTCAACATTTTTTTAAAAAATTTCTTTCTTTTTGTAACCCTACTAAACGACCTCTAAAAATTACGTAAAAATACTCTAAAAATTCCTAAAAATCTCTATAATATTTTAAAAGTATTTCCAAATATTTTTATGAACTTTTAGAACTTGAAATAGGGAAAATTGGGTCGTTACATGGTAGTCCCAACCAGTGAGCTCCACGTGTCAACGCCATATCCTGGATAACATTTGCCTCCGGGCGCTCGGATCCCTTCCGAGTGCTCGGACCACCTTTCTCTAGAAAAAGTCCTTTTCCTGCAAGACAAGGTTAGTCCGAGGCAAATATAATGAATTTCCTGCAAAACATAGTGTTAGCACAGTTTATAAGTTCAACTTAAAGAGTGTGACTTAGATTCCGTCTTTCCGAGATCGGAATCTAGTCACGATCTCTAATTAGATATCCGAAATGGATCTAAGCGGAATTGACGCCTAATGTTCCCTTCCCGGGAACACGTTCTCACAGTCACTCCCCACCAGTGACTTACCTTTACTTACCTGCCAGACGTCCGGTCAGCCTTTCGACCTGTCTAGACTTCTCGCCAGCTATTTGGTTAATCCGTCGACCTATTTGGACTTCGTGCCAAGCGTCCGGTCAACCCGCTTATACTTCGTTCCAAATGTCCGGTCAGCCCATCGACCCATTTGGACTTCGTGCCAAGCGTCCGATCAGCCCGTCGACCTGCTTGGACTTCGTGCTAGACATCTGGTCAGCTCGTCGACCTGTCTGGACTTCGCCTGCACACTCGGTCAGAGTGTTAGATAACGACAAACCTAACTTAACCTAATTTGTCATTCATCAAAACCTGAGTTAGACCGTTAGTGCTAACCGCACCAACACTTCCTTATCTTTCTCTTGTATGGGAGGTGTGTTTTTCTTTAGCTGTGCAAATTTTATGGGGTAAATAATTGGAATCTCAATCTGAACCGTCTTTGACCACCTAAAAGAACTTCCAAGAAGACGAAGATGGAGAGAGAGATACTTCACTTTATATCTCTTATGATGAAAGCTCCCTCCATAATAAGAGCCCTTGGTAAGAGGGTGTTGAAATATCTTACCCCTCCAAGAGCGAGATTTTGATGAGTCTAATTAGATGGTCGAGTTAATGACCTAAAACAAGCACTTCTTGGGAGGCAACCCAAGTTCTTCTTCCTTCTCTTCATTTATGTTTTTAGCTCTTTCTAGTTTCTTTTCTTTCTTCATAATAATCCTAATCGCTTTACTTAATTTTTCTTATCTATCTTCTTTATATAGGATTCAAAGTTATAGAGGAATATGAATATCAAATAGAGGAGTATTTTTAGCACATGAATGTCAACCATTTGGAGCTTATCACTTAGTAACTTCTCTAATTTCAAAAATCTCCTCCATATTTCATTTCTAATTTTCATTGGGACAATAAAAAGTTTAAGTCTGGGGGGATGTGATGGGTTTAGTTTAGTTTTTGCTTTTTTTTTCTAGTTACATCAGTCATCATGTCATTGTTGTTTGTTCCTCATAGTAAAATGCTAGCATGTTTCATCTACATATTTATGTTGTGTGATTTGGTATGCTAGTATGTCTATTGATCTATGTTTTCCTATCCATAGTATCATGTAATAAGCATTGTTATTACTAGAAGAATTTGAATGTTGGCCTAGTTTTAGGATCTCTTTACATTATGCTTGAGTTTGATGGTAGATATTTTTTAAAATAGTCATGATTCATAGAAATGAACTAGTACTCTTACTTCTATGGTGACCTCTCAACCATATTTTGATTATTGGATAAACTCAGATCATACAAGCTCATTTGGAAAAATCAATCCCTAAAAAATATGAAGGTTTGTTCAAGTTTGATACTTTGCAAATATTCATAAAAAAATATTTAATAAGGGATAAAAATAGTTATCATGAGTGGAAAATAGTAATTCACTCCTTTGAGACTGAGTTAGGTTATTGGGAAAATAATTGCTATATTTCTCTTGATATTGAGCATTCCTTTGAGACCTTGTGTAAATGGTGAATAGTATTTTTTTATAGAGGGTGAACCTTGCGTGTGACAGGTAAGTGTCTATCTCTAGAAGTATAGCAACATGGTTAAATAAAAAATTGACTAAGCTTAGAGATTGACATTTAAAAAAGTTAAGCCACTCATCACACTGAACACAAAGAACTTCTACTTAGGCCACACCCAAATAATTTTTGTATCATGCTCATCAATAAAACTATATGATAGGTTTATATTGATTCACTAGATATTATTACATGTCATCTACACACATAAATCTAGATTAATGGTTTTACTTAAGGGTAACTAAAGGTTTAAGTTTGGGGTGTGATGTGCGTAGATTATATACACTTTTATGTATATTTTTATGTACATCTACTTATATTTCATAAGCATAATCTATGTTTATTGCACCCTATTACATTATAATGTCATATTTTCACTCCTTTTATTTGAAGATCTGCTGTTTGTATTTTTTTGATTTACAAGACGCGATTTAGAGTGAAAACAACGCTTGTAGATGACTCGGAGAACAAATAAAGAAAAAGGGCCCAGTTGTGTGGAATTCACACTGACATGCCATATGCCCAAAGGAGGAGAAGGCTCCATCTGTGTGAACCCACACGACCATGCTCCCCACCAGACACAAATCAAGTTCATGCCATGTGAAACCACACTATTGTGTCCCTTCTCCCGTGGCCAGGCAGCATACAACTGTACCAAAAGGAATGGCCGTGCCACTCTTCTAGAGCTGAGGAACACCCTGGTCGTGTGTTTTCACATGGTTATGTGGCGGAGAACACAAGGCCTTGTCAAGTGAAAATAAGGCTGTATTAAATCATAGGCAGACTACAGACTTATTTCGAAATGGCCATAACTTTACGCTTGGTTGGAGTTACGTGCTGTTCTTTATATCAAAATGTAGCAAATATCAAGATCTACAACTTTGCTTCAGGATCAAAAAAGATAAAATAGGGTCTAGCCATGATAAAAGTCATGGTTGTGCCTCCCAACTACGGCTTCATTACGTCCTCCGACAGACTACAGATCAAACTTTGAACCACTATAACTTTCGGCTCAGTTGGATTCATGGCTTGATCCAAATATCATATTGTAGATAATTTCAAGGGATATGACTTTTGTTCAGGGTTAATTTTGAGAAAACTAGGTTTAAGAAGTGAAAAATGCAGTTTATCATACCCTTATAATCCTTGTTTTCCTTAGTAGTTTAGAGGAGGTATAAAAGGGTCAAGAACCTCATTCTTTAATTCTCCTTGGGTTTGGGACTTCTTTCCTATCCTTGGGGAAGCATTCTCCCCTTAGGGAGAAACCCTAGAGAAGCCATCTTCATCATCTTCGATGAATCGTCCACCTTCGGAGCAAGAAGTCCAACCTAGAAGGCTGACAATATACTGATAAGCATTCTCTTCTCTCTCAATCCATGTTTTGAGTTATAGATGTTATTTTTTTTGTCTCTTGGTTGTATCTTTCTTCAAATAGAGTGGATTCTCTTGATCTAGGATGTAGGAAATAACTATGATGTGATGTGATGTATAAACTATGTATTTGGACATTTTTCTTATTCAATGAAGTGTTTTTGTCATGTTCTATGTATGTTATACCTTCTATGTGTTTGATGAAATGTGTGAATGGTGTAATCATATAGATGTTTATTGATAGTTTACCCCATAGGGGGTATGCCCTAGATTATATGATCTAGAGGCCCTAGTGACAAGGGTATCCTGTTTCCAGACATTTAGGGCTTTGCCTTTAAAGGGAGGACAATTCTCTATAAGGAAGCATCTAATTAGGTTTAATGGGTTATCTCTAATCCTATGCTAATAAGTGTCCTGTGTAATTTAGTAATTGTATGACCGGGGGCCCTAATGACAAGGATATCCCTTTAGCCGGACTCGCTAGGCTACCTCTTCTATTTAGTGGCATCAGACACCAATAGGGGTAGCACTCTGACATGACTACCACGAGATAATATCGGTATTTAGTTAGACTTCCTATATGTGCATAAGGATGGAGGTAAGAAGATGAATAATGCATAGGGACATTAACTAGCATCATAGTGAAACTGAAATCTTAGAATTGTGTACCAAACTATTTTTCACATCCTCTTAAGCTCAACCCCTCTCAAGATCATTTCTTCTTTTTCTTTCTCTCAACCTTCTCTCAATGTCTCTTCTAGCATCTATGAACCACCTTTCAATTGTCTAGATAATTCGTTGTGTGAAGTTAACTAATGTTTAATCAATAATCTCTGTGGAATCGATATTTTATTACTTGATGATACCCGTATACTTGTGGTCACACATCAACAAGTATTTATGCATCCGGCCAAAATACCCCCAACTTTAGCATGAGTACCGATAGTTCCTCTAGAAGAACCTCTAATTCTAGTTATAACATTTCACAAGGTGTCAGCTCATGAGGAGTAGTCTCAAGAATCCATAGCCTTGGAGACACCGCCACAAAATCAAATAAGTGCAAAACTCCTTTTCTAACTGAAGAAAGGAACACTCGAAGCACCCCCTTTCTCTTGAGAAATCCTAGAAGAGAAATTGTCATGTCATTTTCAACAACCAAAGCTTGGGGGGTATACAGGGCCCCAAATACCACCTATGTAGATTCGAGAATGACTCCCTATTGCATCAATATACCGATGGGGTTAAGTGTCGAGTCTTCTTAACAACTTTATCATGATCGACATAGAGATGGTTTATCGACTTCCACCTGGTTCAATATCATCCTTTGGCAAATTCAATGCCTCTTTCTTGTGCCACTTCATTAGTAGAAAAGGTATTACAAAACTTCTCTCAACCTCTTCGCAATGAAGTTGAATACTCGGAAGATACTTAGGGAATATATCTAGCTATTCAACCTAGTTTCGCTTGACATCCCCGCAACCACTTTTGAGGTCCTGACGAGTAGTTCTTAACAACCTAGTAGCCATTTCGGAGGTCCTGACTATTGGAGGGAGATATTTTTAGGTCTCTAGTGAAGAGGTCTTCAACCAACTTTGATAGCCTCCTCGAATGCACCGTGAAATACATTAATGTGGAGGAGACACAATTCACCCGAAGAAGTGAGTCAACCCACAGGTACCCACCTTCACTCAACAATATAAGAAGGCTCTGTATCCTCTCCCTTGGAACAAGGTACCTCACCCAATCCTTTGTTATTCCCCCGCTCGTGTGGGAGAAAAAAATACAAACGGTGAGTGAGGTCCCAACCACATCTGCCAAGTAGAGTCAACTTTCTACCATGAAGTTTACTTGGTTTTATGCCTTACATCAGATACTTGGTCACTCTACCCATGAGTGTAATCAGTTTGCTAAGGAGATCCACCGAGACATCCAGCAATGCTAATCAGGAATGAGATCACCACTAGCATCATCGCGGCATTCCCCACATCGATATTCTATGGCCAAATACCCTCGTCGGGATAACTCTAGATGTCGACATTCAAACAACTGGCATCATGACCAATAAGACAATATTAGGAGTTTACTTGACACCACTAGGACACTTGGCAAGAAGCTCCAAGAGATAAAATCCCCATAGAGGTACCATTAACATGATTTTAAGAGGCATGATAGATGGGGACTCTAATCAAGTGAGGAAAGCACATGAGAATAGGCTCAAGAGCTATGGAGTTAGCATAGTGAGAGGATGAGGAGACAACCCATCCATCATGTTTGGACCTAGAAATTTGGAAGGAGTGACCACTCCTCATGACAACACACTAGTGATCCGAGCAACCATGGCCAACCATGAGGTGGTCAGAGTATTTGTTGACACTGGGAGCTCAATCAATGTCATATTCAAAGATGCCTTCGACCAAATACAGATTGACTGAGAGGAACTTCAACCAATGTTCACTGTCTTATTTGGATTCATAGGTTACGAAGTCCAACCACTCAGTCAAATCAATCTCATGTTGTCTTTGGGAAAAGATCCTTTGAGACAGACTCAAACCACTATCTTCATGGTAGTTGACACTTCTTTTCCTATAGTGTCATCTTGGGAAGGCGAGCTCTAAGTGGGTTGCAGAGTCGTCATATCTACTTTCTACCTAATAGTAAAGTTCCCGATTGGTAATCAGGTCGGCGAAGTCAAGGAGACCAGACGACCGTGAGGAAATACTTTATGGTGATGGTATGAATTAACTCGCAAAAGGCACAAAGAACTCATAATGTAGAGGTCCATGCCATTCAAGATATACTTATCTTTAAACCTGCCGATAAATTGGAGGTACTATGGATTGTGCTCAAGTAATTAGAGATAACAACTCGTATTGTAGCTGACCTTCTACCTGAGTTAAAGCAAAAATTGAGCGACTGCCTCTCCTACAATGAAGACATTTTTGCTTGCTCGACACAAGAAGAAAGCAATATAGCTCATACTGTGATGGAACACCAACTTAACATGGTACCCAAAACTTGACCAGTCAAGTAGAAGAAATGACACTTTTGACACGAATGGGATAAAGTAATTTAATCCAAGGTTACTATGCTACTAGAAGTCAGACAGCGAACATGGTGTTGGTGGCTAAGCCTAGAGGTAAGTGACGAGTTTATGTGAATTTTCATGACCTCAACAAAGTTTATCCAAAGGACTGTGACCCTTTCCCTCAAATTAACCAATTGGTCACTCGACCTTGGCCTACAAGCTCATCTGTATGTTGAATACATATCAAGGTTACCTGCAGATCTCCTTGACACTGGAAGATCAAGAAAAGGTTAGTTTGATCACCTCTAACTAGACCTTCTGTTTTACCATTATGTCATTCAGACTAAAGAATATAGGTGCATCTTATCAAAGGCTAATTGACCGAGTATTTAAGCACTAGATAGGTAGGAACATCAAAGTTTATGTGAAAGATATCCTGATTAAGATGACTTGGGTAGAAGACTTAATTGTTGATATTGAGGAGACCTATGACACTCTATGAAAATACAGCCTCAAATTGAATTCAAGAAAATAGCTATTCGGGTCAAGAGTGGTCGTTTCTTGGGGGATATTGTGATCCAGCGATGAATCGAGGTCAACTTAGAGAAAATCTAAGCCTTACATAACATGTCTTCTCCACATAATATTAGAGAAGTGCAAAGGTTAGTCGACCGAGTCATTATAGATAATCTGTAGGATCAAACTCGATGCTCGAGAAAAGGTGAATAGTGTTATGAATTTTATAAGCTATTATAAGTTTAAAATGACAATTAAATAAATATAGTAGCACAAAGGAAATAATTTAACTAACACATATTTTATTAAGTGATACAAGATAATATAAACAAGAAAGAATGATTCAACAATTTATCAATCAAAGTATAAATTGATACGTAAGACAATTAAAATAAAATGATTCTTATTTCTTTAAATGGGGAGAAAACTTATAAAAAATTCAAAAAATTAAATACAATTTAAAATAGATATAGCAACAAAAGGAATAATAAAATGTTATGCTAGGTGTTGTCAATCAGAATTGAAGCACAAGATAGCAGCGTGTCACAACACAGAAAGCACAAGAGCACTAGACCATGAGAATGAATGAGAGATTGAGTGAATTGGTGATTTCAAATCTCTTCTTCCAAGCCCTTTATATATATCTATTGTTGGCGTAGCCAACCCCGATCAACTGGAGCCTCCCCGATCACGTGAAAGCTACTGACATGAATGCAATTTTTATATGATAGATAACGTTAACCGTGTTCTCCAATTAGTTGGTCTCCCTTCGGTCATTTGTAGAGGGGTTAAATATGATCTTAACCTGACTCACTAGGATCGTTGGATAACATCATCTCTCGGTTACCTAGAAGCTTCTCCAGTCGTCTATATGCTTTGGTCGCCCCGACCGATACAGTCATTTGAACTCTTTGATTTCTCTCATTGAGAGTTATCACCAGCTAATCACCTCAGACTCCCTCTGGTCACTTGAAACCATCATCTTTGCAATTGTTATGTGCAATGAGTATGATAGAGATTGTAAAGTTACTTGTACTTACTTTGGGTCTAGATGTTCCAATCCCAGCTGAGTCATCAAGACTGTGTTGCCAAGTTACAACTCCTAGTTGATTCTACTTGGACATGTTTGTGAAGTTTCAGCTCACAACTTACTCCACTTGGACTTGCCCGCTAAGTTTCAACTCCTAGCTTACTCTATTTGAACTTATTTTCCAAGCTTTCAGCTTCTAGTTGGCCCCACTTGGATTTAATTCACATAGTTCCCAAATAGGACTTTGACGTATCTTTTGCCTGACTCCCAATCAGTTCTTCTGTTGCCTAGCTCCACTAGGACTATAATCATTGCCTGGTCCCCAACTAGGATTTTATTACTATCAAGTAACCTGTTCTTGCACATTTGACACAACTTGTTATATTTTAATAAACCTAACATTATCCATAGTCATACATCAAAACTTTGGGTTCAATATTGCACTCCCAAGCTCAACAATTTCTCTCTTTTTGATACTATAAAAACTAAATTAAGGTTAGTTAAACATAATCAAAATTAAGTTTGAATATTATATTCAATGATGATAAAAATATAATTAGTGTAGTTATACATGAATATATTAGTTTGAGACATAACTCCCCCTTAATTATTGCTTCCCTAAATCATATAATGTTTGTTTAAATTAGGAAGTTTAAAGATAATTTAAATAAGATGAAATTTAAATTTGACCCTTATTTTTATTTCTCTTCCCATTTTTCATATATTAAAATGGGTTAATTTGTAAAGAGGAGAATATAACACTGAATCAAGACATAATAAGTCAACCATAATTCCAAATAGTTGATTGCAAATAAACAAATAAGATGAAAGCAAACATGTAAATAATTGTAAATTCAACCATGAAGTTATGTCAAAACAATCAATCTATCCCACACAACCCTAAAGTTTTTCCAACTGTACTAAACTCAACTTCGACTAAAGCTTTTATGAAGATATCTCTATGTTAGATTTGGATTCAACATATTGTTGATGCGGGAAGCATCTAACGATCGAACCTAAGTTTTGATAATGGAAAATGATTTAAAGTTAAGGTTATTTGTTATCTAACGTGTTTGAATGAGCTTACAGGAAAGTCTTAAGTGTACTTAGGTAAAAGTTCTAGCTACGGTTAGGTAGGGGGAAACCCTAGGGGGAGGTAACCCTAGGTCATAGGGGGTGGTAATCGTAGGCAGAAAGTCTTGGCAGGTCGAGGGCTTCAGGCAATAGTCCCAGAGTCGAGGACTCTAGGTGGAAAGTCCTGGTGCCGTGAACCAGGGGGAAGACTGGACGGGTCATGGAGCGGACGTCTAGCAGAAAGTCCTAGAGCCTCGGGTGCTAAGCAAAAGTCCAGTCGGTCTGGAAGATCAGACTGGCAATAGGTAAACTCTCCTGAGTGGAGTAGGTGAGGACGCGTTCCCCGGTGAGGGAACAGTAGGCGTCGGTTCGACCTAGGGTGTCCGAAGGAAATCTGAGTCAAAATCGGACAGTCCGAAGGCTGTCAAAACTTTTTATTACATATTATCTGCTATGTGCTAACTCTATTTTGCAGGAAACTAACATTTTGTGCAGGGTTAGATTCGACCTTGACCAGTCGACCGAACCTTTGGATTAGTTGACCGAACATCAATACTACAGACCGAGTACGATTGAGGGATCGGTCGACCGAACATGGGGGTCGATCGACCAAACCAAGGATAAGTCATGACCTGGTCGAGCCAGGTGGATTGGATTAGATAGACCAGCGTGGCCAGCAGGATCGATCGACCAAACGATAGGATCGGTAGATCGAACGAAGACTTATCTAGGCGTCAGAAGCATGTGGACAAGAAGCTGGGCAGGTTCAAAGGGTTTAGTCGACCGAACACTTGGATCGATCGACCGATCATAGTCGAGTCAAAGATTGATCCCAAGATCAGTGGATCTGGATCAGGTCTACCTCAACTATAAAGGAGAGTCGACCAACGACTTCAACCAACACTTGTTGAGATCAAGAACGCTTCAACAATACTCAACTGCTACTCCGACAATCGATAACTTACTCATCCTTATATTGTCGGTATACTATATCTAGTCTTGTACTTGTAATTACATACTTGTAAAGACTTTCCGAACTTATAGTGATTGCCTATCGAAAGCACTCTCATGTGCAGGCCTTGAAGTAGGAGTCGACATAGGCTCCGAACCAAGTAAATCTCTGTGTTTGCTTTATCTTGTTTACTTTCTGCTGTGTATTCTGTGTGTTTTACGAAATGAACGAAATAACCACGAGCGCTATTCACCCCCCCTCTAGCGCTTTTGATCCAACACATATTTGAGTTCAATGTTACCATTTGATATGTGTTCTCTTACAAAATGATATTTGACTTCTATATATTTAATTTGAGAATGATGTACATAATTTTTAGTTAGATTTATGGAACTAATATTTCCAATCAAAACTTGAACCTTGTTATAATTAAGTTAATCTTTAAGTGTGTTCATCATCCATAACAATTGAGTTACACATCTACCCATAGCAACATACTTAGCTTTAGTGGTGGATAAAGCTACACAATATTATTTTCTACAACTCCAACTAATTAAAAATTATCCTAGAAATTGACAACTTTCACTCATGCTTTTCTATCTAATTTTCATCTAACATAGTCTAATCAATAAACCCTACTAGGTTAAAATTACTTGTTCTTGGATACTACAGTCTTACATTTTGAGTTCCTTTTAGGTACTTTAAAAATCATAACCTGATCAAAATAATCAGCCTCCTCCCCAACATGGTCATCAAAATCAGATTGGAGGTTTCAGAGGCCAAGGTTGAGGACATTATCATATTTGCTTCAACTATGGTCATTATTGTAAGGTCTCACGAGTGCAATTAAGGGATCTATTGGTGAAATTTTCTAGGGACACGTGAGCGCTAACTAAGGGATTAAATTTATATAATTTCTATGAAATTGAAGAAATTTTCTACTTGAATTTTAAAATAAATTGGTGCAACACATTACCATAGGATAGAAGTATGGAACTTAATGGAAGCATAAGGGAAATACCTTATTTAAGTTAGGATGGGATTAATCTTAATTAACCTAAGTTGATGCAAATAAAACCCAAGTATAAAGTACTTGGTCACTGTGCCAATTCATTCCTCTCCTCCTCATTCGCTACTCTCCGAAGCAATCGCCGCCTCTTTCTCGCCATCTTTGCCAGTGCGACGGAGCGACGATCCACCATTTCCTAGCTCCGGCCAAGTGACTCACAGTGCAGCCCATTTCCGGCAAAGGCATCGAAGGAGAAAGGCAAGTACACTCTGATTATGTGGGTATGAGATTCGGAAGGTATGGATTCGACGATAGGTGAGGTTTTCTAGGTTTGTTTAAGATGATGGTTGGCTTTATTGAACTACGATTTGGGGATTTGGAGATGTTCTTGTTCATGCTTGCTTGGCCTAGTGTTTCTGTTCATTTTCTCTCAGATTTTCGTAGTGGATTCTGAAAATTTCACAGGGGTATCTACTCTATTGGGTTCTTTAGGATTGATTTGAGTTCTTGTGACAATTGCTTGGTTTTGGTTTGCGAAAGTATTTGTCGGATTTACTACAAGGGTTCTCTGCTCCTATGTATGTTTGTGGATTCTAGTGTTTAATGTGTCATTCAGTACACAAATGATCTTGGTTTTGGATAATTGAAGGTTGATTTCAAGATGGCTCTGTTGTGTCTTGTTGAATCGAGTTCCTGATTAGAGATCTTTCCTTTCCGTTTTTGGATCTCTCTTATGTTTTGATTCCTTGATCGATCTTAGATTACATGGTTTACTTTGCCTTTTCTTTACTGTGTTCTACAGATTGGGGTCGATTTTAGAGAATCTAGTTTTGTTACCTGTTTGTTGGCTCCGATTGGGGGTTACTTGGAATTGTCTATGGATTTGTAGTCGATCGGGGGGTTGTTGTTGGTGTTCTTGGTTTTAGTAGTTAACTGTGAATTGGTGGTTTGTTGTACGCTAGCTAGGAGTCTTTTGTTATTAGGGATTGGTTAGTGGTTTGATTATTTTCAATTGTTGTTGGAATTGTTCTTTTCGGATTCTTAATGTATATGGCAAACGTACCTTAATGTATGAGGTAGGATGTGCAAGGGGTGAGTGGCTCGGGTGCTATAAAACAGTATAGTTAAATGTGATCCATTTGAATGCTAGGTTAGGTTCTATAAATGATGATTTGGTTCCTATTTCTGCTAGCATGTTATAGTAACTCCTATTATTGATGAAAGGTTTCCTATACTGGATGAATGGTTTCTAATACTGGTAGAATTAATTGCTTCACCTATATTTCCTTTGATATCAATTAGAATGTTATGTTAACTCCTATTATTGATGAATGGTTACTAGTACTGATAGAATTATCTGCTTCACTTTTATTTCCTTTGGTATCAATCGGAATGATATGCTAGCTTCTATTACTAGTGATGGGTTCTATTACAGTAGGAATTTCTTTTAGTATCAATTGTGACGTTATGTTAGCTTCTACTATTGGAGTTTAGTTCTTTTACAGTAGGAATTTCTTTTAGTATCAATTGCATTGTTATGTTAGCTTCTACCAATGGAGTTTAGTTCTTTTACAGTTGGAACCATCTATTATTTTTCCTTATTTTCTTACATCTTGTAGTTGTTTGTATTTAAGTACAATAAAAGAAGTTAGGAGAAGGGTATGTTTCCTTAAGAGGTTAACTGGATGTATATGAACATATGTGGTGATAGTACAGGTTGGATGCCCCGGGATGAGCTCTGGGGAGGGCCCTTCCAAATGTGACTGATACTGTAATTTATGACGGATACTATAACTTATGTTGGCCTCGACCTTATGATTGCATGTTCTCCTAGAAGGTACCTCTAGGGCCATGAGTATAAACTATCTGACTAGCTCAAATTGAGGTTACCACAGTGTATCATATTCACACTAGTTAGCTAAGTAAGTTCTTATACATATATCATTGTTATTTCTTTCTCTGTACTGGTAGTTGAGTTTGTATTTTAATATAGATACTCCTTTTGTTGGGCCCCGTTGTTGTTTTGATGTAATCAACCAAGTTAGGTTAGGTCTTGCTTGTTATTTGATCCCTGTGTCTAAATGTGCAAGAGATTAGGAGCACAGGAAGTTGAGCGGAAGACGCAGCTAGCGAGAAGGATGGCATGGGAAAGGAGTAGACGGGCTCGATGCGTCCGAAGGATGAGAGAGCTGCGGAAGAGTGCACTGGTGGATGAGAAGAACGTGTGTGGCATTCGAGGGACGAGAAGCTAGGTCGAAAGACTGCTCAAGGAGAAGGTCGAAAATTTGGTTCGGGTAAGCCCTATTTCGGTTGGCCACAATCACCCAAGCAATCGGAGTTTCGAAATAGAAAAGGAGTCAAAAGGAGCTGACTGCAGTCTTGGAGGGGCCTCCATTACCTTAAAGGCGCCTCAACTTGTCCAAGGCGCCTCAGACCCAGTCTAATGACCATTTGCGAACTGGATAAAACTTTATCCGGTCAAACCCCTTGGAGGCACCCTCAACCCTCTTGGAGGCACCTTCAACACTGGGATAGGTTTTCTAGGAGGTATATAAAGGCCCCTAGAGCTAGGAAATAAATCAATCAACTCTGAATCAATTCATAGTAACTTGTAAGAGCTTTTAGTGTGTAAAAGGCTTCTCTACCTTCAGAGAATGAGACTTTTTCTAGTGCGCCTATTCAACCGCCTTGGATTAACAACCATCTTGGTTGTAACCAAGTCAACTCTCTGAGTCTTCTTTCTTTTCTTTTATTGCTTTTATTTCTTTTATTATTGTTGCTAATTTTTGAGTTGAAAGTTTGAGGAGGGTATTTTCATGTGTAAGCAATTCACCCCTCCCCTCTTGCCGGTCCCGCTGCACCAACAAGTGGTATCAAAGCAAGACCACCTCAGAAGGACTGACCGCTAACTGAAGCATCAAGATCAAGACGATGGCCAGAACAAGCATTCATCCCTCGAAATTCAACGAAGACTTCGCTACATGGAAGCGAAAAATGGATGTATTCTTTAAGACTGAATTTGATATACTTCTAATCATGAAATATGGGCTTTCATCCCTCAAAGACAAGGAAGAATACAACTGGACAAAGAAGGAGCAAGCCGATTTCGTGGCCAACGGAAAGGTTGAGTTCCATCTGCTCAGGGTTCTGCCGCCCCAGGAGATAAGTCAGATCGGAAGCTAGGACTCCGCCAAAGACGTCTGGGAAAAATTCCTGGAGCTCCACAAAGGTACTTCAGAAGCGAACTTAGCAAGGCGGGACATCCTCCGGACTCAACTGACGAATCTTCGAATAAACAACAGCGAGAAGGTAGCGAAACTCCAAGTGAGAATCAAAGAGCTGATAACTCAGCTAAATAACCTCAGAGAATCGGTAACAAACCGAGACTTGATCCAGTACACGCTCAACGCCTTCCCAAGGTCTCCAGAATGGGCATCCTTAGTAGATGCATACTACGTCTCTAAGGACTTTGAGGTAAGTAGTTTAGAAAATTTATTTTCTACATTTGAACTTCACGAATCTCGAATTGCAGAGCCTAAACAAGTAGAGAAGTCAAATCTCAATATAGCCCTACAAGCCGAAAAGGAAGATCCCGACTCTGAAGCGTCGATCGATGAAACTGAAGCGGCGTTATTGGTAAGGAAGTTAAATAAATTTATTAAAACTAATAAATTTAGATCACAGTTGAGGAAACAGCAACGCAACAAAAAGACGGTCCGATGCTATAACTGTAATGAAGAAGAGCACATCAAGGATGACTGCCCAAAACTAAAGAAAAAGATAAGAACAAGTCTCAAAGGCCGACGTCCTTGAAGCGCAAGAGTTTGAAGGCTACATGGGATGAATCGTCATCCTCGGAATCAGAAGTCGGAGTATTCTCGGGATTAGCACTGATGGCCAACCATCTTTTCAAAGAAACCAGCTCGGAAATGAGCATAGATGAAGGGGGAGGATTATCAGAAGAAGAAAGCTGCGATGAAGGGGGAGCATTAGAAATAGAGGTAAGTGAGGTACGTAATCTAACTCCCAAGCAGTCCTTTCAACTCATAAAAGTTCTCACTAAAGACTTAGTTAAATTAGAAAAGGAGAATAATGAGTTGAAGTTAAACTTAGCAAAAGCATGCCCACTAGAAATGTACGATAATTTAAAATTAGAAAATGAGAAATTGAAAAATGAAATTGAAAAATGATTATGCATGCTTAGATAAATTTCCAAAATCAAAACTTAAGTTATATGGAAAATTAAACTGGTACATTAGAAAATATCAGGGACAACTTAGGAAAATTCCCAAAAGTTATGTACCCTCTAAGCTCTTGATTAATCTAGTAGGAAGGAACTTTTACTCGGTTCCAAAATCTTTTCTAGATTAATTTTTTTTTGGTTAAAGCTTTCAGCGAGAAAATTAAACATTAAAATTTCTTTATGAGACTTTGTCTAAAAAAGTGGTTGTTGCTCCAATAACCAAGAAGGCCTAGTGCCTCGCCACGACCTGGAAGTCAAAATATTGAAATAAAATGTTTATTTAACTTTCTGGTAAAGCATTAAAATTAGAATTAAATAATACTTTAAAAAGTTTTTCAAATATTTTTTAAACAATTTTTTAAAAAATATTTTTATACTTAGAAAAATGTTTCATGCATAAAATTTTTACTTAGAAAAAATTCTAAACTAATATTTTCTAAGGTAAAATTTCTTCTGAAATTAGAATTTTTGCTTAAATTTTTTTTAAAAAAAATTATCTTACCTAAGTTTAACTTAGAAAATTTTCAAAAGAAATTCTCAAAATTGTTTTTACCTTAGAAACTATTTTGAAAATGATTTCTTTTAAAACTTGAACTTTTCTTTAGAAAACATCTACTTGATAGTTATGACCCTAATTTTTTGCTATGATCAAAGGGGGAGAGATAGGAACAAATTAGGGAGAGTTAAAAATTAAAAATTTTCTTTTTCTTAGTATTGCAAATTATATTATTGCAATCTTTATGCTTAAACTGTTAGTTTAGTAATTTCTATAAATTACTATTTTTACTGTTTGTCTATCTTTTTCCTAACTTGAACCTAGGTTGATGCACATCAAAAAGGGGGAGATTGTTGAACCCCGTGGTTGTTTTGATGTGATCAACCAAGTTAGGTTAGGTCCTTCTTGTTATTTGATCCCTGTGTCTAAGTGTGCAGAAGCTTAGGAGCGCAGGAAGTCGAGTGGAAGACGCAGTTAGCGAGAAGGACGGCACGGGAAAGGAGCCGACGGGCTCAGTGCGTCCGAAGGACGAGAGAGCTATGGAAGAGTACACCGGTGGACGAGAAGAACGTGCACGTCGTTCGAGGGACGAGAAGCCGGGTCGGAAGCCTGCTCGAGGAGAAGGTCGGAAATTGGGTTCGGGTGAGCCATATTTCAGTTGCCCGCAATCACCCAAGTAATCGGAGCTTTGGAAGAAGAAAAGTAGTCAAAAGGAGTTGACTGCAATCTTGGAGGCACCTCCATTACCTTGAAGGCGCCTCAACTTGTCCGAGGCGCCTTCAAGAGTATTTGAGGTGCCTCAGACCCAATCTAATGATCATTTGCGAGCCGGATAAAACTTTATCCTGTCAAATCCCTTGGAGGCGCCCTCAACCCTCTTAGAGATACCTTCAACACTCGGGATAGGTTTTCCAGGAGCTATATAAAGGCCTCTGGAGCTAGGAAATAAGTCAATCAACTCTGAATCAATTCCTAGCAACTTGTAATAGCTTTTAGTGTGTAAAAGGCTTCTCCGCCTTCAGAGAAAGAGACTATTTCTAGTGCGTCTGTTCAACCGCCTTGGATTAACAACCGTCTTGGTTGTAACCAAGTCAACTCTCTGAGTCTTCTTTCTTTTCTTTTATTGCTGTTATTTCTTTTATTATTGTTGCTAATTTTTGAGTTGAAAGTTTGAGGAGGGTATTTTCATTTGCAGGCAATTCACCCCTCCCCTCTTGCTGGCCCCGCTGCACCAACAGCTTCGACTATTTATTGTTTATGAATGGCATACCTTTCATAATGGTTTGTAATTGCTGGGCGGTAGACTCATGATGCCTACATTACAAGCGAGGGGAACATTCCCCGAGATAGGATGGAGGGTATGCGGACGGAGTAGACGAGGAGACAAGATGGGCACGTGACATTGCCCAGAAGTTCCCGGAGTGCTTGTAGGCTTGTTTTCGCGAGTCTTTTACGAGTGTACATGGTCTTGTGTCAGTATACCTATTCCTTCAATAACTTTTTGAATGCGACCATTGGGTATGATGATCTGTCGTGATGTATTTGCTACTATCATTCTACTATACTAGAAAATTGGAGGGTTGTTCTTTAATGATCACGGGTCTTTCTAAAAAAAATGTGATGAAAGCCTAGGGATGTTTCAATTATATTCAAAATTGTTATAAAACATATGATTCAAATTTTTGAGGAGGACTTGTATCATTAAATAGACCCCTCCCTCATCTTGGAAATCTAGTACTCAATCATCTTATTCTGGAACATTCTTACTCTTTATCCCTTCTAATGTAACATCATCAACTTTTGAAACCCCAGGATGACATCTGGATTATGGAGCGACTCATCATATAACACTGGAGTTTAATATTCTTATAGAAGCTTCACCTTATCATGGACCCGACCTGGTACAAATAGGCAATGGCTCAGGTTTACAAATTGCTCACATTGGAAATACATCTTTTCATTTATATGGTCATACTTTTCGCATATGCAACACTCTTCATGTTACTTCTATCACTAAAATTACTTTTCGTGCATCAATTTGCTCTTGATAGTAATGTATTTTTTAAATTTCATCATTACTTGTGAAGGATCCCATGACAGAAACTATTCTACTCCAAAAACTGGCCTTTATCATCTTCAACCCACCTCTCTCAAAACTTTTGTTGGAGAATGCATGGACAAATTCTCTTGGCATGCACATCTTAGTCATTCATCTCTACGTCTTGTTCAGGATATTATTAATCATTTTGGTTTACCAACTTTTTAGCGTCATCATCTCATTTATATGAATCTTATATGAAAGCAAAATCTCATAAACTACCTTTTGCATCCTCTACTTGTAACTCTAGTTTTCCTTTAGAAATTATTTACTCTAATGTATGAGGTCCTGTTCCTATTCTTTTTAATCAGGATTTTCTTTACTATGTTATTTTTATTAATAACTTTAGTAAGTTCACTTGGATTTTTCCTATGGAAAGAGAATATGATCTCTATGATATTTTTTATCATTTTCAAAAGCATATTGAGCGTTATTTTGATAATAAAATACTCTCCCTTCATTCTAATTAGGGTGGAGAGTATCAAACACTTCATCATCATCTTACTTCCTCTGGCATCCTTCATCTAGTCTCTTATCCCCACACTCTTGAACAAAATAGATCTGCCGAAAGAAAAACATCATCATGTGGTTGAACTTGCCTTAGCTCTTCTAAATCATGTCTCAGTTCCACTTAAATTTTGGGATGACGCTGTCTAAATCGCAGTCTACCTTATCAGTCATTTACTCACTCTACTACTTTAAAACAAATATTGTAGGATCGAAAGTACTAGAGGAGGGTGAATAGCACTCATGGCTAATTCATTCGTTTCAAGTAAACTCAAAGTAAATACACAGCAGAAATAAGAGAGAGACAAAAAAAACACAAACACTAAGGATTTACTTAGTTTGGAGCTTGTGGCGACTCCTACTCCAAGACCCGCACATGAGAGTGCTTTCGATGGGCAATCACTATAAACTCGAGAATCTTTACAAATAAGTAAATACAAGTATTGAACTTAAAATATTATACCGACAATACAAAGATGATGGAAGTAGTCGTCGATTGTCAGAACAGCAGAGCATTGTTGAAGCCTTCAGAGCAGCACAAGTTGTTCTATTTTCGTTGTTCTTCATTGTCTTTTGAAGTGTTGGTCGAGACTCCTTTTTATAGTAGTCTTAAGGATGACCTAGATCTACTTACCTCGGGATCAGGATTTGACTCGCAATCGATCGGTCGACCGATCCTCTCGGTTCTATTGCTTGGATAGAATTTCTTTGTTCGGTTAACCGATCTTGTCGTTCGATCGATCGATTCCTAGCTTATCTAGTTCGATCAGCTCAGCTCAAACATGCCACCTCTTATCCTAGGTTCGGTTGACCGATCTCGAGGTTCGATCGACCAATCCCTTTGTTAAACTCGATTAGCTCGCTGGAAATTTGCTCTGTTTGCTTGGAGGTTCGGTCGACCGATCCCCGGTTCGGTCAACCAATCAAGGCCGAAACTAAACCTGTACAATTGTTAGTTTCCTACAAAATAGAGTTAGACAAAATAGCAAATGATATATAAATCAATAACTTGGCAGCCTTCAGACTGTCCGGTTCTGACTTCGTATTTCCACCGGAAAACCTAGGTCGAACCGACGCCTACTGTTCCCTCAATGGGGAGCGCGTCCTCACCTACTCCACTCAGGAGAAGTTACCTGTTGTCAGATCGGTCCTCCAAACTGACTGGACTTTTGCTCAGCTCCTGATGCTTCCGGTCTTCATGCTTGACGTCTGCTCCAGGACCCGCTAGACTTCCACCCAGTCCGCCACCACCAGGATTTCAATCTAGAGTCCCCTGACTCTAGGATTTTGCCCGAAACACTCGACCCACCAAGACTTTCCACCTAGGGTTACCACCCCCAAAGACCTAGGGTTACCGCCCCCTAGGGTTTTCCACCTTCCTAATCGCAGTTAGGATTTTTCATCACCTAGGCTTACCACCCCCTAGGACCTAGGGTTACCGCCCCCTAGGGTTTTCCACCTGCCTAACCATAGCTAGGAATTTTGCCTAAGACAACTTAGAACTTTCCTACAAGCTCAATTAAATTTGTTAGATCACAAGACAACTTAATTTTGGACCCTTTGACATAATCAAAACCCAGGTTCGGTCGTCGAATGCTTCTCGCACCAACAATCTCCTCCTTTTTTATTATGGCAACACGGTTCAAAGTTAAGTAAAACATAACAATAAATAAAGGAATTTAAGCATGAGCATAAATACAATAATTTGTAAAAAACTCTCTTATGCTCTCCCTTTCATAAAAATTATGTTTAATTCTTAACTTTTAACTTTTCTCTCCCCATTTGACATATATCAAAAAGGAAAGAGAGTTATTTGACAAAAGAGTTTTTACTTTGTTTAATTTGAAGCTCCTCCTGAAGGGTAGCAGTTAGCTAAACTTAGCTTTGAAAATAATTTATTTGAAAAACATTTAGCTAAATTATAAATTCTTTGAAAATACTTATCTTTTTCGATAAAAACATAGCTTTGAAAAATAATTGCTTGTGAAAAAGAGTAAGAGAAAAACTTAACTTTAAAAGGATTCCTTGTAAAAAAAACACTTAGCTAAGAAAATGATCTTTTTGAAAATTACTTAAAAATACTTTATCAAATACTTAGCTTTATCAAAACTTAGTGAAGTACTTAGATTTTTTTTTAAGATTTTGATAGAAGCTTAGCTTAAGTACTTAGCTTTCTGAATAGAAATTTTTAAAAAAAAACTTGGCTTTAAAAAGTTTGATTTTGAGAGAAACTTATCTTTTAAAAAGATTTTGATAGGGATTAAGTTTTAAAAAAGAGTTTGATGAAAAGCATAGTTATTTGAAAAGATTTTGATAGAAAGTAT
The DNA here is from genome assembly GCF_018446385.1 of Zingiber officinale. NCBI lineage: Eukaryota > Viridiplantae > Streptophyta > Magnoliopsida > Zingiberales > Zingiberaceae > Zingiber > Zingiber officinale. The sequence continues at coordinate 68,835,743 of NC_056007.1, read as the reverse complement.
AGTTTAAGTACTTAGCTTGAAAAATACTTAGCCTAAAAAAATGTTTTTAGATAAAAAGCATAGTTACAAACTTAAAATTTTCCAAAAATATTTGAACTTGCTTTTTCAAATAAGGTTTATTTTCAAAAATAGTTAAAAATTGAACTACTTTAAAAAATTTGAAATCCAAATAAAAATTAATGACTTAACTTTCCTTTCACTCCCCCTTAATTAATGTCAAGAATGAGTGTTTTAAGTTTTAGGATATCCTAGAGTCCCAACATGTGAAACAAAAACATAAAAATTGTTATTTATTTTCCTAATTTTCCATCTTATCCCTTCTAGGTTATCAAGCATGTAAACTTATGAGTTTGTGTGAGATGGAGTTATGTTGATCTTGAAGATGATTTTATCTATAATTTTAAAAAATATTTATGATATTTCAAACATAATTTAAGTTTAATTTGGATTTTTTTAAAAAAAATACTGAATTTGAGAATTTAAAATATATGCGTGAATTTTGAATGACTTTGAATTTCAAATTTTGGAATATAAGTTTGGATTTTGAATAAGTTCAAATTTTAAATTTTAAAATATAAGTGTAAATTTAAAATGTAAGGATTAATTAGCATTTGGAAAGAATTAAAATTTTGAAGGTTAATTATAATTTGAAGATCAATTAGATTTGAAAGTTAATTATAGTTTTGTAATTAATTATAATTTTGAAATTGATTAAGCTTTTGAAGTTAATTAAACTTTTTAAATTAATTAGACTTTTGAAATTAATTAAGCTTTTGAAATTAATTAAAGTTTTGTAATTAATTAAAGTTTTGAAATTGATTAAGCTTTTGATTGAGTTAACTTAATTGAATTGAGTTTAATTAATTTGGATTCAGTTAATTACTTTTTAAACCTAGGTCCATCTCACCCTTTTCTAGATTTTCAATCACAGAACCTTAATAGTTTTGTGAGATGATTAATTTAATCTTCAATTTAAATTTAAATCTAAGGATTGATCTACATTTGAATTAGACTAAGGTTTAATAATTAGTCAATTAAATATTTATTTCAATGATTGGCTTCCAGACTGTAGCGAGGCACTAGGTCTGCTTGGGTGTGGGATCATCCACCACTTCTCGACAAAACCTCTCAAGGAAATTGAATATTTAATTTCCTTTCTGAAACTCCTAGGTCTACCTAGTCAAGTGTAAACCAAGCCTAGGTCCCTTATCTATCTTAGTCTAAGCATGAATAATAAAAAGCAGTAAATTAAGTATCAGACAATTCTATTTTATAAAAAAAATGATCTTTTTATTGGCTCCCTCTGGATCATAGCCTCGATAAGGTCTATCAAGATAATGAATTTGATCATTGGGATCCAATATTGATTGAGTCTAACTTGACTAATCAGATTGGACTTGGGGACCCATGCTTGGACTAAGTTTCTATTTGATCGATTTACTAATGATAAGTAGGATCTAAATCTTTATTTGGCCTTGTATCCAAGTTCAGTTGGGTTGTATATGACCATTTATTTTCCAAGAATTAGGTCAAGGTTCTTGGAACCCAAAGTGAACCATTCTAATGAGTTCTTTGACTTGAGTTTTTAAATTGGAATTCTCTTCCTTAACTTGCTTAGTCAAAGAACTCAAGTTAGTCACTTCCTTAAGTGATGTTACCTCCTTTTGGATTGACTTAACCTGGACGTTGGATTTAGCCAACTTTCTTAATAAATACGAAATGAAATTTTATAAGTCATCTACGTTAATACCATAATTAGAGAGCTTACAATGTGATTAGGTCCTTCAGAAATGAATACGGATCCGTGGCTTCTCTCGGACTCGGTTTCCGATTCGCTGTTGGTTTCTAACTCGGACTCGGTTTCGACAACGTACGCTTGTACTGGTAGAGTGAGGAAGATTGTTTGCTTGTGTTCTTCTTCATCCGACTCTCCTAATAACTCGGACCACATTGCCTTCAAGACCTTCCTTCTTCCGTGCTTCTAGTTTGGACAGTCAAGCTTGTAGTGTCCCTTCTTGTTGCAACCGTAACAGGTAACTCCAGATTTGGCCTTCGTGTTCAATTGAGTCACCTTCTTCTTCTTTAGTGCTTTTCGAACTAGTTTGACTAGTTTGGTGGTGATTTCATCTTCGAGATTTGATTCGTCTTCAGATTCGGGTTCCGGTGGCACTTGATTTTTGGTTCTCTTGGTCTGCTTGCACCTGCAATGAAAGCAATACCTTTCTCGACCAGACGTGTATTAGTTTGTTCGTGCAATTCAAATTCTGAAAATAACTCATCAAGTCTAATTAAAGAAAGGTTTTTGGATACTTTGTAAGCATCTACCATTACTGCCCATAAGGTATTCCTCGGAAAAGCATTAAGTGCATACCTTATTACGTCGCGGTTCTCCACTTTCTGCCCGATCGTGTGAAGTCCGTTCAGTAGATATTGTATGCGAGCATGAAGCTGGCTCACTGACTCACCATCCTATATTTTTATATTATATAATTTATTTAATATTAAATCACTTTTACTTACCTTAGTATCGGAAGTGTCTTCGTGCAGCTCGATCAGCTTCTCTCATAGTTCTTTTGCACTTTTGAAGCGGCCAACCCGGTTTAGCTCCTCTTTTGTTAAGCCATATTGGAGAGTGCAGGTCACCTTGGCGTTGGCATCTACTTTCTTCATTAAGGTTGTGTCCCAGTTCTCGCATGATACTAGTTTCCCAGCGCCGTCAAGTGGGAGTTCGAGGCCCGTTTAGATAATTATCCGCATCTTGACTTGCGTCTTGAGGTGGTTCTTCATTCGACCCTTCCAGTAGCCAAAATCCTCGTTGGAGAAGAGGGGTGGGCATGTTGTGTTGTACCCTTCTTGGTAGGCCATTGATTAAGAACCTCGCACACAAATAATACGACAACAAATGTTCCAAGACTTGGTCTTGGATTAGTTGTGCAGAAGAAAAATAAAAATAGCAATTTACTAAAAAAATAATAAAATATTAATAAAAGTATTACAAAAATATTATTATAAATTTTTGAAAATGCGATATTTCGCTAATACCAACCAATGGTAAAAAGATGAAAATGGATTTTTCAAAAATAGTTTTGGAGGGAAAAAATGAAAGGCGGATGAAAATGGATTTTTAACAAAAATGAATGAAAAAGCGATGAATAAGAATGCTCGAACGGTAGTTATACCGATTTAGAGTGACCCTGCTCTAATACCAATTGTACGATCGAAAAGCACTAGAAGGGGGGGTGAACAACGCACGTGGCTAATTCGTTCGTTTCGAGTAAACTCAAAGTAAATACACAACGGAAATAAGAAAGAGAGAAACAAAACACAAACACCAAGGATTTACTTGGTTCGGAACCTGTGGCGACTTCTACTCCAAGGCCCGCACGTGAGAGTGCTTTCGATGGGCAATCACTATAAGCTCAAGAATCTTTATAAATAAGTAAATACAAGTATTGAACTTAAAAGATTATAACGACAATACAAAGATGATGGAAGTAGTCGTCGATTATCGAAACAGCAGAGCATTGTTGAAGCGTTCGGAGCAACACACAGGAGCACAAGTTATTCTATATTCGTTGCTCTTCATTGTCTCCTGAAGTGCTAGCCGAGACTCCTTTTTATAGTAGTATTAAGGATGATCTAGATCCACTTACCTTGGGATCAAGATTGGACTCACCATCGATCGGTCGACCGATCCTCCCGGTTCTGCTGCTCGAATAGAATTCCTTTATTCGGTCGACCGATCCCACCTGAATTGGTCTGCCCCCGGTTCTGCTGCTCGAATAGAATTCCTTTATTCGGTTGATCGATCCCACCATTTGGTCTACTGATCCCTAGCTCATCTAGTCCGATCAACTCGGCTCGACCACGTCGCCTCTTATCCTAAGTTCGGTTGACCAATCCCGATGTTCAGTCGACCGATCCCTCGGTCGAACTCGATCAGCTCGCGGAAATCTACTCTGTTTGCTTGGAGGTTTGGTCGACCGATCCTCGGTTCGGTCGACCGATCCTCGGTTCGGTCGACCGATCCTCGGTTCGGTCGACCGATCCCCGGTTCGGTCGACCGATCAAGGCCGAAACTAACCTTGCACAATTGTTAGTTTTCTACAAAATAGAGTTAGACAAAATAGCAAATGATATATAGATCAATAACTTGACAGCCTTCGGACTGTCCTGTTCTGACTTCGGATTTCCTTTGGAAACCCTAGGTTGAACCGATGTCTACTGTTCCCTCAACGGGAAACGCGTCTTCACCTACTCCACTCAGGAGCAGTTACCTATTGCCAAACCGATCCTCCAGATTGACTGGACTTTTGCTCAGCGTCCGATGCTTCCTTTCTTCATGCTAGACGCCCTCTCCAGGACCCGCTAGACTTTCACCCGGTCTACGACCACCAGGATTTCAACCTAGAGTCCCCGACTCTAGGATTTTGACCGAAGCACTAGACCCGCCAAGACTTCCCACCTAGGCTTACCACCCCCTAGGACTTAGGGTTACCACCCCTAAGGGTTTTCCACCTGCCTAACCACAACTAGGACTTTTCATCACCTAGGGTTACTACCCCCTAGGACCTAGGGTTATCACCCCCTAGGGTTTTCCACCTGCCTAACCGCAGCTAGGACTTTTGCCTATGACAATTTAGGACTTTCCTACAAGCTCAATCAATCTTGTTAGATCACAATACAACTTAACTTTAGACCCTTTGACATAATCAAAACTCAGATTAGATCGTCGGATACTTCCCACGCCAACAAATATCCCTTAGAGAGACTTTATAATCATTCTCCAGATTACTCTTTCTTCCATATCTTTGGTTGTACATGTTATCCTTGGCTACAACCTTACTCTAAACACAAATTAAACCCTAGCTCTCAAAAATGTGTTTTCCTTGGTTATAGTAATTTCCATCCATAGGTACCGTTGCCACTATATTTCGATCAGACAAATATATATTTATCAACATGTTACTTTTGATGAATCTCTTTTTCCATTTGCAGTCGATACCTCGGATTCTCCTTCATATAATCAAGGAACTTATTTAATATCACCAAGTAATATACTAGAATCCTCACAGATTGCTTCATCAGGATATATTGAAAGTACAAGGGGAGATGGAATCTTGGGTCTTGCTCCATCTCCACAAATTCCAATAGACTCAACGGCTAGTGGTGATCCACTCTCTAGTTCTGATTCCAATCCATCTGATCACTCATCTCCGAGTTGTAGGTGCAGCGAGGACCGGCAAGAGGAGGGTGAATTGCCTGCAAATAAAAGTTACCCTCCTCAAAGCGTTTCAACTCTTAAATAATGCAACACTAAATAAAAGAAAGAGAAATGAAGACAGATTTTTTAACCTGGTTACAACCAAGAGGGTTGTTAATCCAAGGCGATGGAAAGCGCAGTAAGAAACTCCTTCTTTGAAGGCAGAGAAGCCTTTTACACTTTGAGAGAACAGAGGTTGTTTAAACAGAGATTACAAGAGTTGGGTTTCGTATGAAATCGTTGTTATCTAAAGCTGCTCGAGACCCTCCTTTATATAGGGGTTCTAGAGCTTATCGGATGACCTGATCTTCGAGATCAGGTTTTGACTCGAGAGGGATTGGTCGACCGATCCCCAGGTTCGATCGACTAAACCTGCTATACCTGCCCAGCTTTCTGCCCAGCTTTCTGTCCAGGTGCAGTCTCTATGGATCGAACTCAGGTTTGGTCGACCGATCCTTGTGTTCGGTCGACCGATCGGCCAACAGTCTTCCTCTGCGCTGGCCCGATGAAAACGCTCGACTCAGTCTCTGGATAAACTTGGGTTCGGTCGACTGATCATGAGGTTCGGTCGACCGATCACTTCACCGCTGGCAGATGTGTTGCTGACGTGTCACCAACGGCTGGCTTTGGTTAATGAAGGGTTCGGTTGACCGATCAATAGGTTCGGTCGACCGAACTGTTGACAAGTCAACTTCCAGTTGACTTGCTCCGGTTTGGCTCCTTGGGTGATTGCGGCCATCCGGAATAGGGCTCACCCGAACCCAGTTCCCGGCATTCTTCTCGAGCAGGCTACCGTCCGGCTTCTCGTCCCTCGAACGCCGCGCACGTTCTTCTCGCTCCACCGGAGTACTCTTCCGCAGCTCTCTTGTCCTTCGGACACACCGAGCCCGTCGGCTCTCTTCCCGTGCCGTCCTTCTCGCTAGCTGCATTTTCTGCTCGACTTCCTACGCTCCTAAGTTCTTGCACACTCAGACACAGGGTTCAGACAAAACGCAGGACATAACTAACTTGGTTGATCACATCAAAACTACCACGGGGTCCAACAATCTCCCCCTTTTTGATGTGCATCAACCCAAGTTCAAGTTAGGGTAAAACAGACACAAAAAGTAATTTTGAAGAAAAATTACTAAACTAGCATTTTAAGCATAAGATTTACAGTAAATAAAATTGCAACAGTATTTAGAAAAATATTAAAAATATAAACTTTTAATTTTCCTAACTCTCCCTAAACTTTCTAAACTTCCTAACTCCCCCTAAACTTGTACTTTTCTCTCCCCCTTTGATCACAGCAAAAATGGGGAAGCAAGTTCAAAAAAAAAAAATTCTAAGTAAGAATCTATTTTCAAAGTTAAAAAAAATGATTTTTTTTTTAAAAAAAATCTAAAACTTAGAAAAGTCACAGAAAAATGTATGTACATTTTCAAAGCATTTTAATTCTACTTTTAATCCTTTTTCAGAAAGTTAATTAAACATTTTGTTTCAATATTTCAGCTTCCAAGTCGTGGCGAGGCACTAGGCCTTCTTGGTTATTGGAGCAACAACCACTTCCTTAGACAAAGCCTTCATAAGGAAAATGTTTAATTTTCTCTCTATAAAGCTTTTAATTTTAAAGAGCTTAGTTTAGCACAGATTTTGGAACCCAATAAAGGTTCCTTCCTACAGGATTAGTTAAAAACTTAGGGGATATATAATTCTTAGGAATTTTCCTAAGTTGACCCTGATACTTCCTTATATACCAATTTAATTTTTCATAAAGTTTAAGTTTTGATTTTGGAAAAATATTTGTCTTTAAGCATGCATCAGATTTCAATTTTTCAATTTCCAATTTTAAATTTTCATTTTCTGATTTCAAATTTTCATTTTCTTTTTCTAATTTATCTAATTCTTTAGAAAGAGCTTTAATAAATTTAAAAGATTGAGTCGCGGTTAGATTGCGTACCTTACTTACCTGGTCTGGTGACGCTCCCCCTTCGCTGTTGTAATACCCACTAAGCTTGTAAGATAAATATATGAATGTGGGATTTTGCCTTAGAAAAATAATAGGAAGTGAGTTGAAGCAAAAAGGAATAAAATGAAATAAAAAGAAGTGAAGGTTAAGGATTGAACCTTGAACCTCTTATACTATAATTTATAGAATTAATTAGTAGAAACCAATTGGGATAGAGAGAAGATATTGATAGCAAGGAAAGGGAATGCATGATAAAGATAGGAGTAAAGATCTAAGAAGAGAAAGCAAGAAAAGAGCAAGAGAAAGGCAACTTGCCTTCCTCCCTTCCTCTCTCTTTTCCCTCTCTTGCCGTGACCTTAAATGAAGAATTAAGGGGATTCATTCCCCCTTATTTCATCATGAATGATAAGAATAAATTAGAAAATAAAATAAATGAAAGAAAAATAGAAAATGGGTTAAGGGAGAAGGAAAGCAAAAACCAATCTTGCTACCTCTTCCCCCTTAACATAAAAGGGAGCAAGAAAAGAGAAGTTTATTTTTCTCTCATTCTTCCTCTCCCTCACCGAAACCATCAGTCCCCTCTCCTCCATCTTCGGCCCCAAAGCCAAGGTTTCTCCCCTAAGAAAAGCCTAAGATACAAGGAGGACTTAGCAAGGGAATCAAGGGAAAGGAACTAGAAGAAGAGGCTACTTCTTCCATCACCATACCTTAGATCCACAAGCGAAAAGGATGTAAGCTTCCCCTCACCTGTGGTACAAGGCTTTTTATGTGATTTTTGGATTTTATGAGGATTAGAAAACCTAGGAAAGAATTTTAGAAAATTCGGCTAAAGAAAGGGTTTTCAAATCTAGGAAGGTTTAAACAAGTCCTTATTTTATGATATGTTTTCTATGCTATGTAGGAAGGATTTTCTTCATGTTTTTATACCTAATTGATGCTTGATCAGAGGAGTGCCTAACCCTAGAATTTCGGCAAAAAATATTTTAAGGAGGTTAGGGAAAACATGGTGTAACCAAACTAGTACAAGATTCCCTCCATGAACTACTAAGGGTCTTTTATTGGTTTTCTTGCTTGAAAGTTACTTGGAACCAAAAGAAATCCATTTATATGTTTCGGCCAAGAAAAAAGGGCTTAGGGTTAGGAAGACCTTTAAATTTAAGTAACCATGTTTGTATGATAGAATATAGAGTTCTCTTAAAGAATTGCATGTTGAACATTGTTAGAAATTCATGAACTCTTATTTTAGATTTTCGGCCATGATAAGATGGATAGTTTAGAAAAGCTTGAACAAAATTCTAATATGCTCAAGACCTCTGTGATATCATGATATGAAAGTTGTTTAATGCCCTCATGTTTAATTGGAGTATAGAAAATTTGTTACATGATATATGACATGTAAGATCACAAGGGTCCTAGCTTGTTTATGAACCCACTTTGTATATGATGTTCTTAGTAATTTTTGCCATGAAACTTACTTAGGTTTTCCATGCTTTAGGCCACTTAAAACCTAGTTTAAAGATTGGTAGGTTTCGGCCATGAGGAAAAATAAAAGAAAAAGGGAAAGAAACCTAGGAAGCCTAAGACACAATTCACATGTATGTTTATTATGCTTGTCATTATACATGCTATGAAACTTGTATGATTTCTTATGCTTTTAGGCTATTTGAAGCAAGTTTATATACTGTTGAGTTTCGGCCAAGTAGGGTTTAAAAGACCTAGAGGCCTTAGAAATGAAACCAAAGGTGTTAAAAATGCTTCTTATGGAAATATGATAATGTGTTGTTTGTGTCACATGCTTGTACAATTTTTCCATGACCTAAATGGACCATTGTATGTTTCAGCCATGAAGGAATAGAGGCCCTAGAAACCCTAGAACAAAAATTAAATATGCTTATGTCACTCTACAAGAAATATGATAAGTAGAAAGACAAAGTTCCTATGCTATATGCTGTTTAATGACCTATTTGAGGCTAGGGTAAGTTTCGGCCATACATATTGTATAATGTCTTGTTATGAATTTATACATGATGTTAGTTCAAGTTCACATGATTGTATATTTGTTTTTAGCCCTAATGAACACTTGTTAAAAGTTTGACCATGACATATGTTAAGGGCTTGAAGGACTTAGGAACTAGCTCAATATGCTTACTATGTTACTTGGAAAAAAATGCTATAAATGTGGTTTAAGGTTTCCATGCTTTCATGACATTTGGGACCTTATTTCACACCTGATAGGGTTCGGCCACATGAGTTTAGGGACTTGGAGAACTTAGAAACCAAGTTAATCATGCTTATAATGCTTCCTATGAAATTTATGTAATGATAATTTAGGTTCCACATGCTTGGAGGTTGTTTTTACCTAAATTGAGATCTAAGGGGGTTCGTCCATGATAAGAACCCAAGGGATTAGGAAGCTTAGAACCCAAGTTAACTATGTTACCATGTTTCTTATGTTAGTATAATCACATGATACACCCTTATGCTTAAACATGTATGCTTGTGATTTATATTTTCCATGATATGATATGTGTTTAGAAATATGCATGCTTTGATGATATGTTATGTGCTTAAAATATGCATGTTTTTATGATATGATACGTGTTTAGAAATATGCATGCTTCCATGATATGATATGTGCTTAGAATATGCATGTTTGATGATATGCTATATGCTTAGAATATGCATGTTTTTATGATATGATATGTGTTTAGAAATATGCATGCTTTGATGATATGTTATGTGCTTAGAATATGCATGCTTGATGATATGCTATATGCTTAGAATATGCATGCTTTTTATGATATGCTATGTGGAAGGAAATATGCATACTTTGATGATATGTTATATGCTTAAAATATGTATGCTTTTATGATATGCATGTTAATATGATGTATGCCTAAGTGATGCATACTTTTATATGATGTATGCCTAAGTGATGCATACTTTTATGACATGATGTATGCATAAGTGATGCATACTTTTATATGATGTATGCCTAAGTGATGCATACTTTTATGACATGATGTATGCCTAAGTGATGCATACTTTTATAAGATGTATGCCTAAGTGATGCATGCTTGTATGATGTATGATATGTATAAGTATGACATGTATTTTACTTTGAATGGCTTGTACCAAAAGGGTGGGCTCCTTATGCGCCCCTAGGTCGAATAAAGGGTGGGCTCCTTACGTGCCCCTAGGTCGAGCTACGGGCCTAGTTTCCTAGTAGGATCAAGACTAGCTACCTTGGATCTACTTAGGATGCGCGCATTATGTATGTATGTGGTACTAAGCCGGGGCCCTGAATATGTTGATATTACGTTCAAGTATATATGTAAGAAAAAAATGATTTTAAAGATCATGAGACATACACATGTTTTTCGGATACATGTTTTCAAAATCATATTGCATATACCTTATGATCATGTTGTGATGATGCTATGATCTATGATATGCCATGATTATATATGATTATGTTATGTTTCATGCTATGCTTGATATGCCATGCTACCTTATGATGATGCTATGATATGGCATGATTAGATATGATTATGTTATGTATCATGCTATGCTTTAAGAGATGATATGCCATGATTAGTTATGATTTTTGTTATGTTGCATGATATGGTTAAAGAGTATGATATGTTATGCCATGACTAGTTGAGATCATGTTATGTTGAGATATTCTTTGATCATATGATGATTTTCGGTTTTAGTGAGTAGAAAAGGAACTTACTGAGCCATGAGTGCTCACAGCTTACTTTTCCTTGTACCGCAGATAAAGGAAAAAGCTGGATGTGCTAAAGGAGCAGCAGGAGAGGCAAGGAGATGTGTGTGGTTATGGCTAGGCAACCAAATAAGAACCTGCTTTAAGAACTTTTAAGAATTACTCTTTGGTTTCATAAATTGTAGTACTAAATGGGTGACTTGATGTTATGTTTCTATTTATCTTGTTATCATGTTATGGAAACCATATTAGTGTAGTTCGGATATGCAAACAAAAGAAAAGTTTTATTAATCTAAGAAAAATTATTTTAAGTCTTCCGCTGTAATATGTACGTAGAGTATCGTAGCCCCGTCCCTTAGGGTTAGCAGGGAGGGAGGGCGTTACAGCTGTTGCTTTCTTCTTCTGATGTTCCTCCCCCTTCATCAATGCTCATTTCTGAGCTAGATGTTTCTTCTAGCTAATGGTTGGCCATCAGTGCTAGTCCTGAGAACTCTTCGACTTCTGACTCGGAGGATGAAGGGTCGTCCCATGTCGCCTTCAGATTTTTATGCTTGGGTCGAGTTGGCTTCTTGCTTCTTTCCTTACCTTTCTGTTTGCTCTTCAATTTTGGGCAATCATCCTTGATGTGCCCTTCTTCGTTGCAATTGTAGCACCGGACTATCCTTCCTTTTTGATGATGTTTACTTGACTGCGATCTAAACTTGTTAGATTTAAAAAACTTATTAAACCGTCTTACCATTAACGTAGCTTCGTTTTCGTCGATTGACGCTTCGGAGTCGGGGTCGTCCTTTTCAGCTCGTAGGGCAATGTTGAGGTTCGACTTCTCTACTGGTTTTTCTGTAAGTCGAGAATCGTGAAGTTCGAAAGTTGAAAACAAGTTTTTTAAACTACTTACCTCAAAGTCCTTAGAGATGTAGTAAGCATCTACTAAGGACGCCCATTCTGAAGTCCTCGGGAAGGCATTGAGCGCGTATCGGATGGAATCCCGGTTGGTTACTTCTTCTCCAAGGTTCGTTAGTTGCGTTATGAGCTCCTTGATTCTTGCTTGGAGTTGTGCTACTTTCTCGCCGTTGTTCATCCGGAGTTTTGTTAGTTGTGTCCGGAGGATGTCGCGCCGCGCCAGCTTCGCTTCAGAGGTACCTTCATGAAGCTCCAGGAATTTCTCCCAGAGATCTTTCGCTGAGACGTAGCTTCCAATCCGACTTACCTCCTGAGGTGGCAGAACGCTGAGGAGGTGGAATTCAGCTTTTCCGTTGGCGACGAAATCAGCTTGCTCCTTCTTGCTCCATGTGTTTTCTTCTTTGTCTTCAGGAGCTGCAAAACCATATTTCATAGTAATTAAAATATCAAAGTTTGTTTTAAAGAATACCTCCATTTTTCGCTTCCATGTAGCGAAATCTCCGTCGAACTTTGGGGGATGAATGTTCGTGTCCGCCATTGTTCTGATCTTTGTGCTTCAGATGGCGGTTAGTCCTTCTGAGGCTGTTGGGCTTTGATACCACTTGTAGGTGCAGCGAGGACTGACAAGAGGGGGGTGAATTGCCTGTAAATAAAAGTTACCCTCCTCAAAGCGTTTCAACTCTTAAATAATGCAACACTAAATAAAAGAAAGAGAAATGAAGACAGATTTTTTAACCTGGTTACAACCAAGAGGGTTGTTAATCCAGGGCGATAGAAAGCGCAGTAAGAAACTCCTTCTTTGAAGGCGGAGAAGCCTTTTACACTTTGAGAGCACAGAGGTTGCTTAAACAGAGATTACAAGAGTTGGGTTTCGTATGAAATCGTTGTTATCTAAAGCTGCCCGAGACCCTCCTTTATATAGGGGTTCTAGAGCTTATCGGATGACCTGATCTTCGGGATCAGGTTTTGACTCGAGAGGGATCGGTCGACCGATCCCCAAGTTCGGTCGACCGAACCTGCTGTACCTGCCCAGCTTTCCGTCCAGGTGCAGTCTCTGTGGATCGAGCTCAGGTTCGGTCGACCGATCCTTGTGTTCGGTCGACCGATCGGCCAACGGTCTTCCTCTGCGCTGGCCCAATGAAAACGCTCGACTCAGTCTCTGGATAAACTTGGGTTCGGTCGAACGATCATGAGGTTCGGTCGACAGATCACTTCACCGCTGGCAGATGTGTTGCTGACGTGTCACCAACGGCTGGCTTCGATTAATGAAGGGTTCGGTCGACCGATCAATTGGTTCGGTCGACCGAACCGTTGACAAGTCAATTTCCAGTTGACTTGCTCCAGTTTGGCTCCTTGGGTGATTGCGGCCATCCGGAATAGGGCTCACCCAAACCCAGTTCCCGGCCTTCTTCTCGAGTAGGCTTCCGTCCAGCTTCTCATCCCTCGAACGCCGTGCACGTTCTTCTCGCTCCACCGGAGTACTCTTCCGCAGCTCTCTCATCCTTCGGACGCATTGAGCCCGTCGGCTCCCTTCCCGTGCCGTCCTTCTCGCTAGCTGCGTCTTCCGCTCGACTTCCTGCGCTCCTAAGTTCCTGCACACTCTGACACAGGGTTCAGATAAAATGCAGGACCTAACTAACTTGGTTGATCACATCAAAACTATCACGAGGTCCAACACGAGTAGCTCTGATGATGATACTGTTGGTGCAGCGGGGACCAGCAAGAGGTGGGTGAATTGCCTGCAACCAAAAATTATACCCTCCTCAAGCTTTCAACTCTAAAATAAAGCAACACTAACAATTTAAAGTAATTAACAGAAAAGAAAAGAGAGACGACTCAACTATTTGACTTGGTTACAACCGAGACGGTTGTTAATCCAAGGCAGTGGAAAGGCGCATTAAGAGAGTCTTTTACACTTTAAGAGCACAGAGGTTGCTTGAACAGAAATTACAGAGTTGAAACTTTTTTCGTTGTGATAAACATCTATTCGAGACCCCTTTATATAGGGGTTCCAAGACTTATCAGATAACCTGATTTTCGGGATCAGGTTTTGACTCGAGAGGGATCGGTCGACCAATCCCCAGGTTCGGTCGACTGAACCTACTGTACCTGCCCAGCCTTCCATCCAGGTGCAGAGTCTCTGGATCGAGCTTAGGTTCGGTCGACTGATCCTTGTGTTCGGTCGACCGATCAGCCAACGGTCTCCCTGAGCTGACCCGATCAGTACGTTCGACTAAGTCTTCTGGTTTATCTTTGGTTCGGTCGACCGATCAGAGGGTTCGGTCGACCGATCAGCCATTGGTTGCTGACGTGGTTGCTGATGTGTCTCCAACGGCTGGCTTCTGTTGAACGGGGTTCGGCCGACCAATCAAAGGGTTCGGTCGACCGAACACTTGAGTTGACTGGCTCTGGTTCAGCTTCCTTGGGTGATTTCGACCATCCGGAATAGGGCTCACCCGAACCCAGTTCCCGGCCTTCTCCTCGAGCAGTCTTCAATCCTGGCTTTACGTCCCTCGAACGTCGCGCACGTTCTTCACGCCCACCGGTGTACTCTTCCGCAGCTCTCTCGTCCTTCGGACGCACCGAGCCCGTCGGCTCCCTTCCCGTGCCGTCCTTCTCGCTAGCTGCTTCTTCCGCTTGACTTCCTGCGCTCCTATGTTCCTGCACACTTAGACACAGGGATCAGACAAACAGGACCTAACCTAAACTTGGTTGATCATATCAAAATAACCACGGGGGTCCAACAATCTCTCCATTTTTGATGTGCATCAACCCAAGTTTAAGTTAGGGTAAAAACAAACAAATAGTAATTTTAAGAAAATTACTAAACTAATATTTTAAGCACAAAAATGATAGAATTTCCAACATAAGTTAATATTTATTTTTAGAAGAGCTAAGTTAAGACAATTTCCAAAAATTTGTAAGTTTTAAAAAGAAAATCAACTTAAACCAAAAAACTTTCTAACTTTAGAAGACTTTGTAGAAAAAATAGTTTTAAAGATTTTTCAAGTGTAAATAAAATAATTTCTAATTTCAGAATAGATTTAAACTTAGATGAAAATACTATTTGAGAATTTTTCAAAATTCATGTGCAGCATTTAAAAATGATAAAATTATTTAAGTAACCTTTTAAAGCATTATTTTATTCTAATTTTAATGCTTTTACCAGAAAATTAATTAAACATTTTATTTCGATATTTTGGCTTCCAGGTCGTGGCGAGGCGCTTGGCCTTCTTGGTTATTGGAGCAACAACCACTTCCTTAGACAAAGCTTCATAAAGAAATTCATTGTTTAATTTACTCGCTGTAAGTTCTAACTCATTAGGTTTTACTCTAGCAAAGATTTTGGAACCCAGTAAAGGTTCCTTCCTACAGGGTTGGTTAAAAACTTAGGGGGTACATATACTTTTGGTATTTTTCTAAGTTGACCCTGATGTTTTCTTATATACCAATTTAATTTTCCGTAGACCTTAATTTTTGATTTTTGAAATCGATTTGGTCTTAAGCATGCATTTTCAGTTTTCAATTTTTCAAGTTCCAAATTTAATTTCTCATTTTCTAAATTCACATTTTCTGACATTATTTTTAAATTGGCAATTTCTTTTTCTGATTTGACTAAGTCTTTAGTAAGTACTTTGATAAACTTAAAAAACTGAGAGGGAGTGAGATCACGTACCTTACTTACCTCACTTGGTGATGCTCCCCCTTCATCGTAACTTTCTTCTTCTGATTCTCCCCCTTGATCAATGCTCATCTCTGAGTCCGAGTCACCTTCGAAGAGATGGTTGGCCACTAGTGCTAGTCCCGAGAAAGCTTCAGCTTCTGACTTGGAGGATGAAGAATCATCCCATGTGGCTTTCAGGCTCTTGCATCTAGAGGACGTCAATTTTTTAGGCTTCTCTTTGTTCTTTTTCTTCAGTTTAGGGCAGTCATCCTTGATGTGTCCTTCCTCGTTGCAGTTGTAGCATCGGACCGTCCTTCTGTTGCGTTGATGCTTCCTCGACTGCGATTTAAATTTGTTAGATTTAAGAAATTTATTAAAACGTCTTACCAGTAGCGCCGCTTCGATTTCGTCGATCGATGCTTCGGAGTCGAGATCATCCTTTTTGGCTTGTAGGGAAATGTTGAGGTTCGACTTCTCTACTGGTTTCTCTGCAAGTCGAGACTCGTGAAGTTCGAAGGTAGAAAATAAGTTTTCTAAGCTACTTACTTCAAAGTCCTTAGAGATGTAATATGCATCTACTAAGGACGCCCAGTCTGGGGTTCTGGGGAAGGCGTTGAGCGCATATCGAATGGAATCCCGGTTTGTTACTTCTTCTCCAAGATTGATTAGTTGAGTTATTAGCTCCTTAATCCTTGCTTGGAGTTGCGCTACCTTCTCGCCATTGTTCATCCGGAGGTTCATTAGTTGTGTCCGAAGGATGTCGCACCTTGCTAGCTTTGCTTCCGAGATACCATCGTGGAGCTCCAGGAATTTATCCCAGAGGTCTTTTGCGGAGTTGTAGCTTCCGATCTGATTTACCTCCTGGGGCGGAAGAACGCTGAGCAAGTGGAACTCAGCCTTTCCGTTAGCAACGAAATCAGCCTGCTCCTTCTTCGTCCAGTGGTTTTCTTCTTTATCTTTTGGAGCTGCAAAACCATATTTCATTGTAATAAGAATGTCAAAATCCGTTTTAAAGAATACCTCCATTTTTCGCTTCCATGTAGTGAAATCTCCTTCGAACTTCGGGGGATGAATGTTCGTGCCGGCCATTGTTCTGATCTTTGTGCTTCAGATGACGGTTAGTCCCTCTGAGGCTGTTGGGCTCTGATACCACTTGTTGGTGCAGTGGGGACCGGCAAGAGGGGGGGTGAATTGTCTGCAACCAAAAATTATACCCTCCTCAAGCTTTCAACTCTAAAATAAAGCAACACTAACAATTTAAAGTAATTAACAGAAAAGAAAAGAGAGACGACTCAGCTATTTGACTTGGTTACAACTGAGACGGTTGTTAATCCAAGGCGGTGGAAAGGCGCACTAAGAGAGTCTCCTTCTTTGAAGGAGGAGAAGCCTTTTACACTTTAAGAGCACAGAGGTTGCTTGAACAAAAATTACAGAGTTGAAACTTTTTTCGTTGTGATGAACAGCTATTCGAGACCCCTTTATATAGGGGTTCCAAGACTTATCAGATAACCTGATTTTCGGGATCAGGTTTTGACTCGAGAGGGATCGGTCGACCAATCCCCAGGTTCGGTCGATCGAACCTACTGTACCTATCCAGCCTTCCGTCCAGGTGCAGTCTCTCTGGATCGAGCTTGGGTTCGGTCGACTGATCCATGTGTTCGGTCGACCGATCAGCCAACGGTCTTCCTGAGCTGGCCCGATCAGTACGTTCGACTAAGTCTTCTGGTTTATCTTTGGTTCGGTCGACCGATCAGAGGGTTCGGTCGACCGATTAGCCATTGGTTGCTGACGTGGCTGCTAACGTGTCTCCAACGGCTGACTTCTGTTGAATGGGGTTCGATCGACCGATCAAAGGGTTCGGTCGACCGAACACTTGAGTTGACTTGCTCTGGTTCGGCTTCCTTGGGTGATTTCGACCATCCGGAATAGGGCTCACCCGAACCCAGTTCCCGGCCTTCTCCTTGAGCAGTCTTCCGTCCCGGTTTTACGTCCCTCGAATGCCGCGCACGTTCTTCACGCCCACCGATGTACTCTTCCGCAGCTCTCTCGTCCTTCGGATGCACCGAGCCGGTCGACTCCCTTCCCGTGCCCGTCGACTCCCTTCCCATGCCGTCCTTCTCGTTAGTTGCGTCTTCCACTCGACCTCCTGCGCTCCTAAGTTCCTGCACACTTAGACACAGGTGTTGGAGGATCGGTGGCCGGCTTGAAGGGGGGTTGGATAGACGGCACCCTCAAATCGTTGCTTCCTATGATGTTAGCGCAGCGGAATACAAACAAACACAAATAGAAAGCTAAACACTAAATACAAGAATGGAAATGCAAACCGCTAACACGTTCGTTTACGTGGTTCGGAGATAACTTGCTCCTACTCCACGGCGTGTCCGTAAGGTGGACGATCCCTATCCGTCGGTGGATTACTCCCCGGAAGACCTCCGGCTAGCTCAAACCACCTTGTGGGTGGAGAAACCTCACCACAACACTCACCAACAACACTTGGACACAAGGGAATCTTGAGCACTTTGGTGACTACTAATTAGGCTTTAACCAAGTCTAATTTTGTCACCTTGGCCGGCCATACCAAGCTCCTTCTTATAGATCTTGGAACAAATCAGAACCTGATTTGCCCGTTACCAGTCGACTGGTCCTTGCACCAGTCGACTGATGCCAGTGCATCAGTCGACTGGTCCATACACCAGTCGACTGCTACAGTACGCTACAGTAACTGCTATATTGCGCTACAGTAACTGCTACAGTGCTGCTACAGTAAAACCCTAAAACTAGGATTTTACTCCGAGTACAATCTATCATGCACTCTACCCTCACGACTCATTTGACTCTTCTTTGCAACCTTGACCTCTTGCCTTCAAGCCTACTTGCTTTGGCTCTCGTCCCTCGGATGCATCCAAGCCCGCGGCTTGTCTCCAATGTCATCCTTCGCGTATGCCTCAAAGTCGCTTCCCTCGGCCATTGTCCTTGCTGCTTTGTCCACGGTCCCTTGGATGCTCCATCCTTCACCGGACCCGAAGCCGTCAACCTGAGTCACATGTGTCACCTGCAGTCCTGCACAACTTAAGTACACATATCAAATAACAAGGGTAAACCTAACTTAAACCCTTTGCCCAAACACCAAAACACATGGTCCCACGAACCATTGGGATTGCTCCAACAATCTCCCCCTTTTTGGTTTTTTGGCAATACGTTTAAGTTAGGGAAAATAAATAGCAAATAAACATGCTAATACAATGGACTTACGATGCCAAGGCTACACACTTGGACTTACTCCGCCGAATGAACTTACATTGCCAAGGCTACACACTTGGCAACCGCCGAAACAAAATGCAAACATGCATTGGAACCTATCACAAGGCTCCCCCTACACCTACGCTCCCCATTGAGCTAGGATTTTATCACAGGGCTTTTTAAGAACCTATCCCAAGGCTCCCCCTACGCAAATGCACTAAAGGTTTTCCCAACTAAACCTTAATTCTCCCCCTTTGCCTAACATCCAAAAAGGTCTCCAACAATATCCCAATTGTTGAAAATTTCTCATCCAAACTGACCCTAAACTCATGTATTAATCCCCCTTGGATTCCATACATCTAAGTGAGTTGACATGGCCACAAACCAATGCTGAAAACAGTTTCAGACTGGTATCAGTCGACTGCCCCAAGTGCCAATCAACTGCCCCCTTCGACAAAACCTTACAGAAGCATTCTGTGGTCGAAATCTACTGTTACCAGTCGACTGGTATCGGCACCAGTCGACTGGTATCGACAAAATGAGCTTACAGAGACATTCTGTGCTCAAAAACACTATTACCAGTCGACTGGTATCTGCACCAGTCGACTGGTACCTTAATTCTGCAAAAATCAGCCTTTTCAGGCCAACTTCAGAAATGTACCAGAAATTCCCTAGACCTCCAAAAATTCCCAAATTTTGTGGAGAGGTCTATTGTACCCTTGTCTACTTGGGAAAAATACATTACAAAATGTATCTATTACCAATCCCAAGATTGACACAAAATCCAAAACTAGCTAAATGATTCAATTGAACCTTGACCTAAAGTCCTTGTTTTGACTTCCTTTTGATGTATTTGCCCATACCAACCCACAATGCATCCCTAAAATTGGTTTGTATGGCATCTATACATCCAAAACCAATTATCATGCAATATGACCCCAATTGTCATATTTCTTGCATGAAACACAAACCATGTGTGCCAATTCCCTAGGTTTGAGACTCAAGTCCGTCTCTAAACCACTTGGCACACTCCATGGCTCCTCTAGACCCCCAAGTAGAACCCACCTGAGATCCATTGGACATGGGTCCCAAATTGACTCTTGGAGCTCCCCCTAGAGCTCTTTACCTTAGTCACCTCCCTAGGTGACTCATCTATTGTCACCAAACCACAATGATGTCCCTTAGAAGATCTCCTTATCTTCTTGACCTTGGACACATCATCCTTGCCATAATCATATGCAACCCTAGCATATTTCTTTTTATTGGCCTTGGATGACTCTCCCTTGCCCTTATCATGTGCCACCCTAGCACATGGTCTCCTTTTGACCTTGGAGGGACTAGATCGGTATCCCAAGCCCGATCTATCATTGTTGGGTTTTTGGCTACCCAACACCATACTTAATCCCTTAAATCCAATAGTGAATCTCTTAAGGAATTTCTCTAAACCATCAAGCTTTGCCTTCAAAGCTTGATTCTCCCTTTCTAGGTTCCTAACCCTAGAGTCAACATGTCCACCTTGGACATTCCTAGACCTACCCTTTCTAGGCATATGTCTCCCCTTCTTGGGATTAATGCCTTGGGTCTCCTTAGGTCTACCATTTCTAAATTTATCATGCATAGATTTCCTAGGATTATGATCCACATTTACCCTATTCCGATCATGATATCTAAATCCAAAATTTTTCATTGCTACATAATGATAATCATTATTTTTCCTAGCATGCTTGGGAACATAAGAATTTGCATTGCATTTCAAATTAGGGTATACCTCCCTTACCCTTGAAGCTCCCCCTTGACTTGAGCTCCTCTTCTTGTCACGCCCCAAAGGAGTCCCCGTCGGAAGAAATTTCGGCAGCATCTCCCCTGTACGGCGGACAATCTGAAACTTTCTACATATCTCCATACCTCAGCCACATGCGGATGGAATAATAATAATAAATATAACACAACCACACAAACATCCACGCAGTTATATATATCAAACAAAGCAGTATTACTCTGACTCGAAAACCACCCTACTCAACTACACTCGTAAAGCTCAAAACCGATGAACTCACCTCTTCTGCCGTCTAGGCAGGCATGTAGTAGAATAAAATCCAAATCCAAATCCAACGACATAATAAAATCTGTACCATGTCCATAAGTAGAATAATCCAAAAACAAAACAAATTTAAAACATAGTCTATGAAAGAAAAACCAAAAGACTAATCATATTCTCGAGGTCTGCAGGGACCAGCAACTGGAACTCTCTCCTGACAGCATCAACCTGAAAATATCAACAATGGAGGCGGGGTGAGTCCAACACTCAACAGGTACAGTTGATATGCAAAGTAAAGAAACAACACCTAGCACTAATCATGCGTACAGTTTCCTGATAAGAAAGATAAAAATGCATCTGAAGTAAACAGGAGAATACTGTACTAACCAGGTCCTGAGTACAAGGTCAAACAGTCCGAGGGATAAGGAAATCCTGTATGCATGTCAAACATAGGTATCCAAACAATATGCAGCATATAAATGCAGCAAACACAAACACAAGCAATAAATGCATCATGCATATGATGCCAATGATGCGTCCTGGTCACCCCTGACGCCAGTCGATCATCTCATACAAAAGTGAGGTCGAGTGGGTAGGGCTGTGACAACCGTGCACTCGGTCGTTGATGATGTGTTGCTAGATACCGCTCATTACCTATCCTCCTAAATGGGAGGGGCATTGCTCAACGTTACATGGCACGGAGGAATCCCTGCCGGATAACACGTTGTGTCACACTACCCATGAGCGGACCAACGGTGCCTAACAGAGTTCATGCTGCAACACACTCTGCCTGAATCGACCACTAACCCATGAGTGGTGGTGTGTGCAGATCCATGTAACTGGCGATGTGCTCAACAATAATGGAGCAGACTATCGCACAACATGCAATCATGCATATGGTGCATGGCAATAACCATAAAAACATCCTGACCTAATCCATATATCTAGAAAAGTGCACCCTAGGTCAAAGAATCATATCGAATCAAAGGTACACAGAAGGTATAAAAACCTAGGTCCTGAACATGGTGAAGCATGGTATATCACTACCCCCTATAAGCATGTATAAACAGGTAAAATATACATGAGATGCAAACCAATCAATCAATCAAGCATGTACCAAGATTTGGGTAGTGATTAACCGAAACAGATAAGAAACACAATTAATGCAACATGTTAATTTCATTACTAAGCATATCAAAGACAAAAAGTCAAAAGTACCCGCCTCTGATAAAATAGTAAGGTCCAGTCCGACTCCGAGATACTCATCTCGCGTCACAGTCCTGTGTCAAACAATAAATCTTTTTATTTAGCTACACTTCTCGTAAATAGCTAAATACAACCTCTAATCCTAAAATTAGAGTAAAACCCTAATCGAATATAACTCAAGTTAACTAGAGTTAGTTTCCTTAACCTTAACCATTCTACTATTCGGTTTCAATTGAAACCTACACACGATTCCAAATTAACATATAATGCCAACACAACTAGCAAACATCTACAACAAAGTCCAAAACCCTAAATCTTACCTCAAACTCACAGCCAGATAGTTCCTACCGGAGAAGGGTTGTTTTACTGCTGTAAACAAAAACAAGCAAACCTCACAATTGTTACGCAAAGCTTACAACCTTATAAAAACTTCCACTGACAGCTACCTAGAATCACCAAATCCTTACCTTGTTGCTGCTGGATCAAGACTTGTGGCCGAATTGGGCTGTCCGCCACTAGAAGGTGACTGCCTGTTGCTTCCTCATTCCCTCTCTGTCGGTGACTGATGGAAGAAGAAGCCGGCAGTGAAGAAATGAACCAGGGCACAGCGTCAAAAATCAACCGATGGGGAAGAAGGCTCGGCAGAACCTGGTGGCCGGAATGCAGAGGTGCGGCGGCGGCTGGGATGCACACACTATGCCGGCGATAGTGCTAGGGCACATGGAAGGACTCGGCAGTGACTCTCGTCGTCGTCGGCAGAAGCTAGGGCACGGTGGAACCAACAGTGGTATGCGGGTGCCGGAATCGGGGTGGTCGGCGCTTCTCGAGTGGCGGGCGTCGGGTTAGGGCACAAAAAGTAGCAGTCGGCGCTAGGAACTCCACGGCAAGGGCTAGGGCTCCGGGTGGTCAACGGTGGCTCTCGACTAGGGCAGAGGTTGGGTCGCCAGCGTCGACAAAGGAGAAGAGGAAGGAGATGGCATCGGGCTCGGGGGGTTTGTACCGGCTGGGGAAGAGGCAGTTAGGGCAAGAATCGGGAGAGAAAAGCTTGGCGTCGGCGCGTGGAGATGTGCTCGAGAGAAAAGGGTAAACGGCGATAATGAGAAAATAAAGAAAATAAAATAAAATAATAAAAGAAAAGGAAATGTAAATATAAACATTTCCTTGTTTAGACGGGGTAGTCTAAACAGACTTTTCCGGGCCCCATCTTGATCCCCGTTAACTCGTCCATACGAGTTCCGAAAAATTCCCAAAAAATTTCCAAAAATTCCTAAAAATTTCCTTATTAAGATTCGCCTATTTTTCGGTACTTTACATTCTCCCTCACTTATAAAAATTTGGTCCCCAAATTTCGTTATCTACCATCAGCAATTACTAACAACAGATATAGAGTATAAATGCTGAACGGTAAATAAATCACATACCTCAAGTGAAAAGATGGGGATATCGAGCTCGGATAGTATCCTCGAGCTCCCAAGTAGCCTCCTCGTCTGAATGATGCTGCCATCCGACTTTAACCAGTCGGATAGTCTTGTTCCGCGACTGACGCTCTTTCCGGTCGAGAATCCGTACCGGAACCTCCTCATATGTAATGTCAGGCTGAACTGGAACCGGAATATCTGCCAGCACATGTGTCGGATCAGGTACGTATCTCCTCAGCATCGATACGTGAAATACATCATGAACGCCTGACAGGGACGGTGGTAGTGCCAATCGGTAAGCTACCGCTCCGATCCTCTCCAAGATCTCGAAAGGACCAATGTACCGCGGAGCTAGCTTACCTCTGAGGCCAAATCTCTTCACCCCTTTCGTGGGTGAAACTCGCAGAAATACATGGTCGCCCACAGAGAACTCTAGTGGTCTACGTCTCCGATCAGCGTAACTTTTCTGGCGGTCCTGCGCCTCTGACATCCTCCATCTGATAGTACGGACCAACTCTGCATCCTGCTGAACTCTATGAGGTCCCAACAACTGAGCCTCTCCAACCTCATCCCAAAGGACGGGTGTCCGACAAGGTCTCCATACAAGCGCCTCAAGCGGTGCCATCTGGATAGCCGAATGAAAGCCATTGTTGTAGGCAAACTCTACCAGCGCAGATGGTCCTCCCAACTGCCTCGAAATCCATAACACATGACCTCGGCGGGTCCTCTAAAGTCAGATAGTGCCTCGACTATCCATCATGTGGATGGAAAGCATCTTGAAAGCAATTTGTGTGCCCAAGGCTGCTGCGAGACTAGAACGAGACGTGAACCGTGGATCTTTATCCGAAATGATACTCAATGGAACACCATGTAGTCTGATAATCTCTCGACAATACAGATCTGCCAATCGATCCAGCGAATCAATCCTCCGGATCACTAAGAAGTGCGCTGATTTGGTTAATCGATCAACAATTACCCAAATCGCGTCATGGCCTCGTCGTGTCCTCGGCAACCCTACCACAAAGTCTATGGTAATGTGATCCCACTTCCACTCAGGAATAGGAATCCGCTGAAGTAATCCTGCAGGTCTCTGGTGTTCAGCCTTCACCTGCTGACAGACAAGACATCTAGCTACGAAATCCGCGATGTCTTTCTTCATGTCGTTCCACCAATAGGAACGCCTCAAGTCTCGATACATACGGGTCCCGCCTGGATGGATCGCAAATCGAGAACGGTGTGCCTCCTGAAGTAGCTCCTGTAAGACCGGATGAGACTGAGGTACGCATAATCTGCCTCGGAAGTATATGATACCCTCCTCGTCTCGTGTAAACTCGGTCTGCTGTCCGGAAGCTATCTGACTGCCAATGAACTGCAAATGTTGATCACCAGCCTGGGCCTCTCGGATCCTTGTCCTGATCGACGACTGAGCAACCATGGTAACAAGAATACCCTGCTCTGTGGGTCCCTGCTCCTCCAGGTCTAACTCAGAAAAACTCTGAATCAAATCCGTAACCGAAATCCGGTGGCAAGCTAAAGTCCCTCTGGACTTCCTGCTGAGCGCATCGGCAACCACATTAGCTTTTCCCGGGTGGTAGCTAATGGTACAATCGTAGTCCTTCAGGAACTCCATCCATCTCCTCTGTCGAAAATTAAGCTCCTTCTGAGTGAAAATATATTTGTGACTCTTATGATCAGTGAGAATCTCAAATGTGATACCGTATAAATGATGACGCCAAAGCTTCAGAGCAAAGATGATGGCAGCTAACTCCAAGTCATGAATTGGGTAGTTCTTCTCATGCTCCTTCAGCTGACGAGAAGCATAAGAGACTACTCTGCCGTGCTGCATCAGAACAGCGCCCAAACCCTGTAGAGACGCGTCGGTGTAAAGTACAAATCCATCCTCTCCAGATGGTAAAACCAAAACTGGAGCCGACACTAATCTCCGCTTCAGCTCCTGAAAGCTGGTCTCGCAATCCTCGGACCATGTAAACTTCACGCCTTTCCTGGTAAGACGTGTCAGTGGCATAGCAATACGCGAGAAGCCCTCGACAAAACGTCGGTAATATCGGGCCAATCCCAGAAAACTGCGGATCTCCTGAACTGACTTCGGCTGCTCCCAACCGGTGACAGCCTCGATCTTCTGAGGATCAACTGAAATACCTCTGCTAGAAACCACGTGTCCCAGAAAACCAACTGAGGATAGCCAGAATGCACACTTGCTGAACTTTGCGTACAGCTGATGTCGTCGAAGAATCTCCAAGACTGTGCGAAGATGCTGTGCATGCTCCTCCTCGGAACGAGAGTAGACCAATATGTCATCAATGAAAACGATAACAAACTGATCCAGATACTCCAGAAAGATGCGGTTCATCAAGTCCATAAACACCGCTGGAGCATTGGTAAGCCCAAATGGCATTACCAAAAACTCATAATGACCGTATCTGGTACGGAAAGCTGTCTTCTGGATATCAGAATCTCTGACTCTCAACTGATGATATCCGGATCGCAGATCAATCTTAGAATACACTGATGTACCTCTGAGCTGATCAAACAAATTCTCGATCCGTGGTAATGGATATTTATTTCTGATGGTCACTGCATTCAGCTGCCTGTAGTCAATACACAACCTCATAGTACCATCCTTTTTCTTGACAAACAGAACTGGAGAACCCCATGGTGAAACACTAGGGCGAATAAATCCCCTGTCTAAAAGCTCCTGGAGTTGAACCTTCAGCTCGTTCAACTCTTTCGGTGCCATACGATACGGAGCTTTCGATGTCGGTGAGGTTCCTGGAATCAGCTCAATAGTGAACTCCACTGGCCTTCTGGGAGGCAAACCAGGAAGCTCCTCAGGGAATACATCTGGATACTCTCAGACTACAGAAATGTCGGAGAGCTGCGAACTGCTGCTGTCGTCTGTACTAATCAAAGATAATAGGAAACCCTGACAGCCATGTGACAACAGCTTCTGAGCCTGAATCGCCGAAATAATCGAGATGTCGTCGTCTCTAATGCCAGTGAAACTCCACGAGGGTTGGTTCGGAGGCTGGAAGGTGACCACCCTCATCTGGCAATCAACGGTAGCATGATATACTGATAGCCAATCCATGCCAAGAATGATATCAAACTCGACCATCTCCAATACTAGAAGATCTACCGTAAGTATCATGTTGCCAAAGTCTAACGGGCAACCTCTGATCTCCTGGGTGACGTCTAAAGTATCACCGGACGGTAGGGAGACAGTCAATCGCCGCAACCTAACAGTAGGTAATCTACCAATCTCCCGCATAAAGGTACGGGATATAAAAGAGTGCGAACTACCAGTATCAATCAAAATATCAGCACTAAATGCATAAATAAAAATCGTACCGCGGAAAACGGATCCGTCGGCCCGCTGAGCATCCTCTCTGGTAATGCTGCCAGCGGCTGCTGCGGCTGGGCAGAAGCCTGCCACTGAGGCGCTGCTGGACTATGTGCCAGATAAGACTGAGAGGATGGTGACTGATACTGTGCAGCTGGCTGGGACTGAGTCTGATACTGCCCCTGAGTCGGATAATAAGGTCCTGGAGCAAAACTCTGGGGTGCTACAGAAGCACTGGAGTACTCCTGTCCAAGCATGCCAAATGCTGCTGCGGAGGGAGCTGCTCCCTGCTGACGCTGTTTCTGCCCTTCTCGATATGCCCCTGACTGACTAGACTGTCCCCTCTGACCTGACCCTCCGGAAGCCGTGTGCTGAGCCTTCAGCTGACAATCTCGGCTCTGGTGCCCCGGCAGTTTGCAATAAAAGCAAACTGACTGTCCCAGAGAGCAAGCTGGGGTGAGGTGATCTCTGGATCCACATCTGAAACAATGAGTATCACTAGGAGGTGGTTGCCGGTTTTGCTGAGAAAACCGGGAACGTCCTGAAGAAGACCGCCCTGACTTCTGAGGCCTACGAGATACCCCAGAAGAACTCTGACCTGACCGTCTGCGACTACTCTGATGCTGTCCTGTCGCCTGTGTCTGCTGGACCTGCCCTGATGTCTGACCCGTATGCTTTCTTTTCCTGTCCGGATATGCTGTCTGCCGAGCTAACTCTATCATCAAAGCTCGATTCAATGCATCAGAGTAAGATGAAATCCCTAATCCGGCAAGCTGTACATGCAGATAACCATCCAATCCCTGTATAAACTGCATTCTGTCCTCTGCAACTAACTCTGGACAAAACGGAGCCAGCCGGAGGAATTCGATTATACTCGGTCATCGGCGATTATTACGCCTCGAATCATAAAATCGGCGAGCCATCGATAGGGCGATGGAAAGCGGCTCTCAAAAGCCTCTCAACCTGGTCCATGTGACGTTGCGCTCACCAATAATAAAACGCTGAGTAACCCACCGGGCATTAGCTTCATCCGAAAGCAGCCAACTCTGCTTTCTCCCACTCGGAGCAAGCCATATAGAAGAAAGTCGCTCCATAGTCTCTATCCATGACAGAGTCATACTCGGATCGAGATCTCCGTGGAAAAGAGTGAAACGAGTCTTCATCGACTCGGCCAGTGCTGGAATCCTAGCTCGTGCAGTGACAATATCGGTGATCTGTGTCGGGGCGGCTGGCATAAGCCGTCGGTGGTACTGCCGGGTGAACATAAGTGGCCGCAGCTGGAGATACGGTAGGTAATGGAACCGGATATGGTGCAGCTGCTGCTACTGTAGGCAGTGGGAGTACAGGTGCCACTGGTATCGGGTACGCTGTAGGTCCAGGTGGCAGTGGTACAGAATACGCCGTAGGCTGCGCTGGAGTAGATGTCGGGTACACCAATGGTACCCCTGATGGTACCGTAAATAGGGTAGGAGTGGATACCGTCGGTGTGGCCAAAATAGGTATCTCTACAGGAGCTATCGGGATTTGAGAGCCCGATGCTCCCGCTGCATCCTGAGTCTGTCCCTGACTGTCAGGCTCACTAACAGTGGGCATCTCTGGCATATCCAGAGATCCCGTGGTCCTCGCACGTGGTCGTCCAGCACCACGTCTTGCAGCAATACGAGTAGATCGTCTCATATCTGTTAAATTAAATTACAAATATCAATACCAATATAACAAACATAAAATAAAAACATACCTATTTGCCGTCTGAAGATGTTCCGTCCCTGTCCAGTCCCCAATTTGACCTCAAAATTCCGAACGTACATATCGCCGGAAATCCAAATAAATCTGAAACGGAAATCCGAAACATAACCATATCGAAAATCCGATAATGCCCATTTTGACTCGCAAACCTGGCTAACCCAAATATCCAGAATACCAACAACAGGTATCCGATAAATCTCCAGAACACCAAAAGCAGGTATCATAACCCGCTCTGATACCAAATAAATTGGTATCCGATAAATCCCAAAAATCCAAAATACGAAACAAAAGATCGTAAAACTGTGCTCTGATACCACTAAATTGTCACGCCCCAAAGGAGTCCCCGTCCGAAGAAATTTCGGCAGCATCTCCCCTGTACGGCGGACAATCTGAAACTTTCTACATATCTCCATACCTCAGCCACATGCGGCTGGAATAATAATAATAAATATAACACAACCACACAAACATCCACGCAGTTATATATATCAAACAAAGCAGTATTACTCTGACTCGAAAACCACCCTACTCAACTACACTCGTAAAGCTCAAAACCGATGAACTCACCTCTTCTGCCGTCTAGGCAGGCATGTAGTAGAATAAAATCCAAATCCAAATCCATTGACATAATAAAATCTGTACCATGTCCATAAGTAGAATAATCCAAAAACAAAACAAGTTTAAAACATAGTCTATGAAAGAAAAACCAAAAGACTAATCATATCCTCGAGGTCTGCAGGGACCAGCAACTGGAACTCTCTCCTGACAGCATCAACCTGAAAATATCAACAATGGAGGCGGGGTGAGTCCAACACTCAGCAAGTACAGTTGATATGCAAAGTAAAGAAACAACACCTAGCACTAATCATGCGTACAGTCTCCTGTACTAACCAGGTCCTGAGTACAAGGTCAAACAGTCCGAGGGATAAGGAAATCCTGTATGCATGTCAAACATAGGTATCCAAACAATATGCAGCATATAAATGCAGCAAACACAAACACAAGCAATAAATGCATCATGCATATGATGCCAATGATGCGTCCTGGTCACCCCTGACGCCAGTCGATCATCTCATACAAAAGTGAGGCCGAGTGGGTAGGGCTGTGACAACCGTGCACTCTGTCGTCACTACTCCTGATGAGTGACTGAGTGGACGGGATGGTGTCGGAGTACACCTATCCTCCTACCCCAAATCATAAATAGGGGAGCGCAATGCTCTCAACTCCCGGTACACGATGACGGGGAGGAATCCCTGCCGGATAACACGTTGTGTCACACTACCCATGAGCGGACCAACGGTGCCTAACAGAGTTCCTGCTGCAACACACTCTGCCTGAATCGACCAATAACCCATGAGTGGTGGTGTGTGCAGATCCATGTAACTGGCGATGTGCTCAACAATAATGGAGCAGACTATCGCACAACATGCAATCATGCATATGGTGCATGGCAATAACCATAAAAACATCCTGACCTAATCCATATATCTAGAAAAGTGCACCCTAGGTCAAAGAATCATATCGAATCAAAGGTACACAGAAGGTATAAAAACCTAGGTCCTGAACATGGTGAAGCATGGTATATCACTACCCCCTATAAGCATGTATAAACAGGTAAAATATACATGAGATGCAAACCAATCAATCAATCAAGCATGTACCAAGATTTGGGTAGTGATTAACCGAAACAGATAAGAAACACAATTAATGCAACATGTTAATTTCATTACTAAGCATATCAAAGACAAAAAGTCAAAAGTACCCGCCTCCGATAAAATAGTAAGGTCCAGTCCGACTCCGAGATACTCGTCTCGCGTCACAGTCCTGTGTCAAACAATAAATCTTTTTATTTAGCTACACTTCTCGTAAATAGCTAAATACAACCTCTAATCCTAAAATTAGAGTAAAACCCTAATCGAATATAACTCAAGTTAACTAGAGTTAGTTTCCTTAACCTTAACCATTCTACTATTCGGTTTCAATTGAAACCTACACACGATTCCAAATTAACATATAATGCCAACACAACTAGCAAACATCTACAACAAAGTCCAAAACCCTAAATCTTACCTCAAACTCACAGCCAGATAGTTCCTACCGGAGAAGGGTTGTTTTACTGCTGTAAACAAAAACAAGCAAACCTCACAATTGTTACGCAAAGCTTACAACCTTATAAAAACTTCCACTGACAGCTACCTAGAATCACCAAATCCTTACCTTGTTGCTGCTGGATCAAGACTTATGGCCGAATTGGGCTGTCCGCCACTAGAAGGTGACTGCCTGTTGCTTCCTCATTCCCTCTCTGTCGGTGACTGATGGAAGAAGAAGCCGGCAGTGAAGAAATGAACCAGGGCACAGCGTCAAAAATCAACCGATGGGGAAGAAGGCTCGGCAGAACCTGGTGGCCGGAATGCAGAGGTGCGGCGGCGGCTGGGATGCACACACTGTGCCGACTATAGTGCTAGGGCACAGGGAAGGACTCGGCAGTGACTCTCGTCGTCAGCGGCAGAAGCTAGGGCACGGTGGAACCAACAGTGGTATGCGGGTGCCGGAATCGGGGTGGCCGGCGCTTCTCGAGTGGCGGGCGTCGGGTTAGGGCACAAAAAGTAGCAGCCGGCGCTAGGAACTCCACGGCAAGGGCTAGGGCTCCGGGTGGTCAACGGTGGCTCTCGACTAGGGCAGAGGTTGGGTCGCCAGCGTCAGCAAAGGAGAAGAGGAAGGAGATGGCATCGGGCTTGGGGGGGGGGGGGGGTTTGTACCGGCCGGGGAAGAGGCAGTTAGGGCAAGAATCGGGAGAGAAAAGCTTGGCGTCGGCGCGTGGAGATGTGCTCGAGAGAAAAGGGTAAATGGCGATAATGAGAAAATAAAGAAAATAAAATAAAATAATAAAAGAAAAGGAAATGTAAATATAAACATTTCCTTGTTTAGACGGGGTAGTCTAAACAGACTTTTCCGGGCCCCATCTTGATCCCCGTTAACTCGTCCATACGAGCTCCGAAAAATTCCCGAAAAATTCCTAAAAATTTCCTTATTAAGATTCGCCTATTTTCCGGTATTTTACACTTCTTCTCCCATTTCTTCAAATGCGCCAACTTCTTGATTTCTTTCTTCTTTGGGCATTTGGTGTGGTAATGACCCCGCTCACCACACGTGAAGCATACTATGTGCCATTTCTTCTTTTGGGCTTCTTTATTCCTACAACCCATGTTAGTATTCAAAATAACTTGATTGAGTTTAGGAGTTACCTTCTTCTTACCCAATGGACATCTACTCTTGTAGTGCCCCTTCTCATTGCACCCGAAGCATATTATATGGTCTTTTAACTTCACTTCGGTGGATGTGCTTGCTAGGTTGATTTCCAAGACTTCTTCTTCTTCGCTTGTCTTGGATTGTTCTTCAACCTTTGAGGATGTCTCCTCATCCACACTAGTGGATGGCATTTCTTCATCCTTCTCCTCTTTCTCCTCGGAAGTTGAGTGCTCTTCACCTTCCGATTGCTCCTCCTCTACTTGAGCTTCTTCATTCATTTCTTCAAATTTTTCTTCTTCTTGTGTATTCATAGGTTCTTCCCATTGAGCCTTCTTTATCTTGCTCCACAAATCGTGAGCATTCTCGTATTTGCCTACAAGGCTCATTACGTCATAAGGCAAAATATCAATTAATATAGATATTACCTTGTCGTTTGCCTTTGACCGAGAGATTTGCTCCTCCGTCCAATGTCGTGGTCGGAGCTTCTTCCCTTTCTTGTCCTTCGGGACTTCAAACGGCTCTTTGACCACCATCATGGTGTTCCAATCCGTGTTGAAGAAGACCTCCATCTTCATCATCCAATATGTGATGTCCCATAAGCTTCTACCTTCAAGCTTTGGCGGTTCAATCAAGCCGGTCATCTTTGCTTCCTTGGCGGTTAGTCCAATGGAGAGCGGCCTCGCTCTGATACCACTTGTTGGAGGATCGGTGGCCGGCTTGAAGGGGGGTTGGATAGAAGGCACCCCCAAATCGTTGCTTCCTATGATGTTAGCACAGCGGAATACAAACAAACACAAATAGAAAGCTAAACACTAAATACAAGAATGGAAATGCAAACCGCTAACACGTTCGTTTACGTGGTTCGGAGATAACTTGCTCCTACTCCACGGCGTGTCCGTAAGGTGGACGATCCCTATCCGTCGGTGGATTACTCCCCGGAAGACCTCCGGCTAGCTCAAACCTCCTTGTGGGTGGAGAAATCTCACCACAACACTCACCAACAACACTTGGACACAAGGGAATCTTGAGCACTTTGGTGACTACTAATTAGGCTTTAACCAAGTCTAATTTCGTCACCTTGGCCGGCCATACCAAGCTCCTTCTTATAGAGCTTGGAACAAATCAACAACCTGTCAACTGGTCCTTGCACCAGTCGACTGATGCCAGCCCAACGGCTCTCTCAACGGCTATCTGCTACAGTGCATCTGTCGACTGGTCCATACACCAGTCGAACGCTACAGTAACTGCTATAGTGCGCTACAGTAAAACCCTAAAACTAGGATTTTACTCCGAGTACAATCTCTCATGCACTCGTACCCTCACGACTCATTTGACTCTTCTTTGTAACCTTGACCTCTTGCCTTCAAGCCTACTTCCTTTGGCTCTCGTCCCTCGGATGCATCCAAGCCCGTGGCTTGTCTCCAATGCCATCCTTCGCGTATGCCTCAAAGTCGCTTCCCTCGGCCATTGTCCTTGCTGCCTTATCCACGGTCCCTTGGATGCTCCATCCTTCACCGGACCCGAAGCCGTCAACCTGAGTCACATGTGTCACCTGTAGTCCTGCACAACTCAAGTACCCATATCAAATAACAAGGGTAAACCTAACTTAAACCCTTTGCCCAAACACCAAAACACATGGTCCCACGAACCATTGGGATTGCTCCAACAACAGGTATCAGACAAACAGGACCTAACCTAAACTTGGTTGATCACATCAAAACAACCACGGGGTCCAACAGATACTCCTCAATGAATGCTTCCTTTAAGTAATATTTATTTACGATGTCAACCAGCTTCCATTCGTTATCATCCTCTTCCATGTGCTCTTATTGCTTCTTCAAATTTTGTTGAACCTTCTAGCTTTACATAGGCAATCAAAGATCCAAATTAGCATGCTGTAATGACTACAGAGTTTGATTCTTTTCTTCGTAATGCAACCTAGAGCTTAGTTCCTCGTACTCCATTTATGAATATTATGGGCTCTAAATGGGTTTATCGAATTAAGTATCATGCAGATGAATCTATTGAACATTACAAAGCTTGTCTTGTTGCTAAAGGCTTTAATCAACAACCAGGTATTGACTTCAATGATACTTTTAGTCTAGTAGTTAAAATTATAACTATCAGACTACTACTATCTATAACATTTAGCTCCAATTAGCTAATACGACAATTAGATGTTTCTAATCCTTTCCTTCATGGACACCTTAAAGAAACTATTTTTATTGAGCAACCACCTGGATTCATCCACCCGTAACTTTCAACTCATGTGTGTCAACTTCATAAATCTATATATGGTCTTCGACAAATACCTCGTGCATGATTTCATTGTCTATCTACCTGGCTTCATATTTAAGGATATTCTAGATCAAAAATTGACTCTTTCCTATTCTAAAAATGTAATGAGGAATTTTCAATATTTTTTCTAAATTATGTGGATGATATCTTAATAACTGGTAGTGATTAAAATTGCATTACTACTTTACTCCATCTTTTTCATCAAGAATTTCCTATTCGAAATCTTAGCAATGCTCATTTTTCCTTAGTGTAGAGTTTCTCTCACAATTTGAAGGTTGTCTTCTCTCTCAGAGAAAATATATTACTAGACTTCTACAACGAGCTAAAATAGATGGTGCATGTCCTATCTCCACACCAATCATTGAAGGTGATTTCACTGCACCTTTATCCTCTTAATTAGTTGACTCCCATATCTACCAAAGCATTGTTGGTGCCCTACAATGCCACTATTATGTTGGAAATTTTCCAACATATTACACAACCCAATATTACTTTCATTGTAAATCGTGTCTGTCAATTTATGCATGCTCCTACTGAACACCATTAGGAAGGTGTTAAGAGAATTCTTCGATATCTTAAAGACACTATTTTACATGATTTTCTTTTATATTGTCAGTCCTCACGAGAGTTTATTGCCTACAGTAATGCAGATTGGGTTGGATCTCTCAAAGATAGACATTCTACTAGTAGATATGTCATATTTTTTTGGGCGAAATCTTGTTTTCTGACTTTCAAAGAAGTAACTTACAGTCTCTCACTCAAATACTGAAGTTGAGTATAAAGCTATAGCTAACACGATGTCAGAAATTATTTGGCCACAATCTCTTCTTTCGAAATTACACTTTTCTCCAACTGCTACACCTAAAATCTAGTGTGATAATATTGAAGTAACTTATCTTATGGCAAATCCTATTTTTCATACTCGTACCAAGCTTATAGAGATTGATTTTCATTTTGTTCGTGAGTATATTGCAACTCGACAACTTTCAATTTCTTACATCTCTACTAAAGATCAAATTACTTATATACTTACCAAGCCATTATCTAGACAATGTTTCACCAAGTTAGCACTCAAACTCAACATTCAGGTACTCACCGTTGAGTTTGTCAGGGGTAATGATAATAATGAAAAATAATCTCGAATTGATTTCAATCAATTGAGATTTATTATATTTGGCATCACAATCAAAATTAAAATCGACATGAATCAAATAGCAAGAATAATACTTCTAAATATATTATATTTATTACTATACTTATAATTATATGTCATATTTAATTTTTTTCATTATTATTTGGACAACGGGTATAAATAAGCCTATTGACTTTAGTAAATAAAAAAAAAAAATAGAATTAATTTTCTATTATATATTTTTTCATTATCTATTAGTTTCAACAAATAGAACTATTGCAATGTCACTATTATATTCTTGCAAATAAATTATCATGGAGTTTAGATTATATATTAAAAACAATGTTTCTTGAACATGTTTTAGTAATTACACATTAATAAACTTCTAGACAGAAAAACTAATAGAACTAAATTCGTAGCAAAAAACTGTGGGTAACGATAGTATTTTCCTTATTTTATTAAAAAATATAAAAGAGAATTTTTAAAAATAATAATAGTAAAGATCTCTCAACAAAGTAATATGATTTTGCTCTAATCACAAGTCATTTTGCCCGTTCCTGTAATGTCTTCCTCTGTTTAGCTAATCATTAAATACCTTCTAAAAATTATAGAATAAATGTCCTTTAAAAAAAAATCTATCAAAAGGCATTCTAAATTTACAAGTTTCCCTATCCAATAGAAGTGATTATCTTTTTATATTTTGTTATATATTTTATTTCTTATTTTATAAAATTAAAATACTATTTACTGATTGAATTGTTATAGAGACTACGAAATATTTTTTTTATAATTTTTAAAGGATCCTTTTAATTGAAAAACAAAACAAAAAAAATCAAAAAATGCAATTCTTTGATGATTTTAAAAATTAAGCTAACTTTTGCCTCACTGAGACAATTAATGATACAAGGAAGTATTAGATGATGCCCACCTGGATTTCTCATTATGTGACATATTGTCTTAAATGCAATGATGATAATGGCTCATTAGTTGTTGGAAATTAAGAAGCGAGAGGAGACAATTAATCAAGAGAGTAATGAATTTGGTTTAATTGCACAACCACAAAACAGTGACAACATTGATCGTCTTATCAGTGCCTAAGGCTCCATGATATTCAATCACCAAATAATTAGTTTATGTCGAACAGTTGAGAATTTATGAGCTCAGTCAGATTGTCAAGCATGATTATCGTTCATATATAGAGTGTAATTCTCATAAGCTAAATCCGGACCTCTAGTTTGAACATGGATGTATTTTCATGCTTTTCTGTAAGAATAGTGCCATATTAAACACACAATAAATGTCATTATTTAAAGACTCTTAATGAGATAGATGGCCTAAGTATGAAAAATATATCAAGTTGATTTGCATGGATCAGTCTTTGATAATCAAAGAAATGTCAAAAAATCATGTTCAGACCGACGTTTCTATCTTAATCTCTTGCACTGTTTAGAACATGCATTCAAATAGGATTTTGAGTTATGGCAAGACCTTAATGAGCCATCCATCCATGCATTTATTCTTCGTTAATAAATCATTTTTAAAATATATAAACCTTATATAACTACAAGTGTACTGGGCACTATTATTGAGCTTTATACTCTACTCAATCTTCATTTATAGGTAATTATTTGCCGTATTGATGTGAAGTGAATGTGAAACAAGCAAATATTCATAGGGTTTGTGCTTCTCTCTCTTGTATTTATCTTTTGTTTTGAGAATAAATTGGTCTCATTTATATTTTTGCTGAGATACAAGTCACTGCATATTCTTCTCCTACTTCATTTTTAAAAACATTCATTGTTGAAAGTTTCTTATAAGAACAACAGTATCTTAGGGATCAATATCACCGTCATTGTTCTTATTTCAAGGGAATCTGAAAATGAAGACAAAACTAAAATAACAACCAAATTGTTGTTGAAAATTCAATTCAAAATTCTCATTCAATATTAAGTTAATTTCTTTTCAAACACGTACATATCCATTTATTGAGAGAGAGAGAGAGAGAGAGCAATTTCGGTTCAAATTGAAAGAGAGGGAGAGCAAACAATTTCTCTTTCAATTGAGAGAGTATGAGAGAATTTAAATTACATTTTAGTTTATAAAAAAAAGAACCATAGAAAGTATATCTTTAGTACTTCTCACTGCACAAAATTCTTTACACTGTTTAAAACGAAATCATTGTATGGTATTTTTGTAATCTTTTCTTACTCAACAAAAAACAAATCAAATAGCTCGTATTATGTCAAAACCCATCAATTGGATACAGATGATCACTGAATTGACAGAAATGTTAAAATTCTATGTATTCGGTGATAATGGAGGCTGAAATATGAGGAAAGAATCAGAACTGGAATCTAGAGCAAAGAATTACAAGGAAGAAACCTTGGCATGGACTGTAATCATTTAAAAAGGATAAATATAAATGTAATGGTAGTTTCTATTATACCTCCAAAACACCATCATCTCTGAAGCCCGGGACTTTGAAAAATCCTGTCAGTTATTGATGGCTTTAAATACAGAGAGAGAGAGAGAGAGAGAGAGATAGGGGAGAGAGAGAGAGAGATTTAACGAGGGGGGCGTGGTGAATGAATTGGAGTCGCAAGCAATCTGTCGAGTGCTAGCTTCGCAGCTTTCCGCATTTGGTTCTCTCGTCCAAACGCCGAGCGCAACGAAGAAAGTCTCCGCCTTTGAGCGTGGAGGAGAGACGTAGAACGGCCGACGGCATCGCCATCTCTCAGCATGAACTTTTCGTTCTCTCTTGTCTTGTGCCCATAACGGTGACTGGAAGTGCGAAGGATGGACTCCGGCGACGACCCCGATGTTCCTGACTCACGCGGGAGGAAAAAGCGGTACCATCGGCACACCCCGCGGCAGATTCAAGATCTCGAATCGTACGCTCTCTTTCTCTATCTGTCTCTCTGTGAACACACATGGATAGTGTTGTGCTCTTCGCTGATGGCTTTGTGTGCGCTTTTGTTTAGGATGTTCAAGGTGTGTCCGCATCCGGACGAGAAGCAACGGATGCAGCTGAGCCGAGACCTTGGGCTAGAGCCGCGTCAGATCAAGTTCTGGTTCCAGAACCGGAGGACGCAGATGAAGGTAACAGCCGCCGGCTCCTTGATGTTCTTCTTTCTCGTTTTTTTATTTTGCCGTCGTTGTTTTCCTGGTAGAAAAAAAAAAAAATCCGATTTTGATACGAGTGGGACCAAAAAGGTGCCACCTTTATGTGCCATTGTTTGATTTCCTCATCCTGGTGCATCGCAGGCACAACAAGATAGATCGGGAAACTGCTGGCTGCGAGCAGAGAACGACAAGATCCGGTGTGAAAACATCGCCATGAGGGCAGCTCTTAAGAACGTCATCTGCCCTTCCTGCGGCAGCTCCTCCTGCACCGAGGACTCTTACTTTGACGAGCAGAAGCTGCGGATGGATAATTCGAGGTTGAAGGAAGAGGTAACGTCAGCCTTAGCTTTCTTTTTGGGTTAGGTCAACATTGTTGCTTTATTTGCTTCCTTGTAGCTCGATCGTGTCTCTGGTCTTGCGTCGAGGTACTTTGGAAGGCCTATCACGCAGCTTCCCCCAGTTCAGTCAGTATCCATCTCATCGTTGGACTTATCTGTTGGCAGTTACAACGATCCGGGGATAAGTACTTCCCTTGATCTTGATCTTCTATTGCGGAACTCTTCTTCTTTTCCGCACACGTATCGCGCGAGCATTACTGAGCTTGAGAAACCTCTGATGATGGATATGGCAAGTAACGCGATGGAGGAAGTTGTGAGGCTTGTGCAGGCCGATGAGCCGTTGTGGGTGAAGTCGGGAAGTGATGGAAGGGAAATACTTCAGCTTGAAACATATGAGAGGATGTTTAAACGATCAGGCCATCAGCTCAATTTTCCGGATGTTCGAATTGAGGCATCAAGGGATTCAGCAGTGGTTGTTATGAATGCATCAACGTTGATCAATATCTTCATGGACGCCGTAACTTCTGAACTTGTTTTCCTAAGAACATAACTTCTACTTTGTCTACATTCCCCCTGATTAACATCTTGTGGCAGAGTAAGTGGGCAGAGCTATTTCCCACAATTGTTTCGAAAGCAAGGACCCTTGAAGTCCTCGCATCTGGAATGGCTCAGAGCAGAAGTGGATCCTTGGCATTGGTAATGGCGATTCGTAAGTTCTTGCGTTTGGCAATTGGCACCAACGCCCTCACGATACTGATACATTTAAAGACGTGCAGATTTACGAGGAGCTACAAGTTCTTTCGCCTGTTGTCCCTACTCGCGAATTCTTCTTTTTAAGGTGTTGCCAACAGATTCAACGAGGTGTATGGGTGATTGCTGATGTTTCAGTGGATTATCCTAGGGCGAATGAGCTCACGCCTTCTTCTCAATCAAAGAGACTTCCTTCGGGCTGTTTGATCGAGGAAATGGCAGATGGCTATTCTAAGGTGATCGATGTGCATAATTTTTGGGTTCATTTCCATAAATTAATAACCATTGATGATTTCCGTAGGTAACTTGGGTTGAACATGTGGAGATTGAAGAAAGCAATCAAATTCCTGTGCTCTTCAAGGATCTAATGGACAGTGGATGGGCATTTGGAGCACAACGCTGGCTCACCGCCCTCCAGAGAATGTGCGATAGACTTTCTTGTCTAGCGATTGCGGGAGTTCCAGCCAGAGAACTCGGAGGTAAAAACAAGTTTCTGTGAGCTAATTGCAAATGGAGGTAAAAGGATCCTTACACTGCGATTTCCACTGTGAACAGCAGTGGCTCCCTCGCCTGATGGTAAGAGAAGCATGATGAAGCTCGCGCAGAGGATGGTGAACAATTTCTGTGCCAATATCAGTGCATCGAATGATCACAAGTGGATCGCACTCCCAGGGTTGAATGATGCCGGAGTCAGGGTTATACTCCACAAAAGCACAGATGCCGGCCAGCCCAGTGGCGTCCTGCTTAGTGCAGCAACCACAATATGGTTCCCTATATCACCTGAGAGCGTCTTCGTTTTCTTCAAGGATGAACGGACGCGAGCTCAGGTTAATCTCTGTGCACCTTCTTCAGATACTGAACTCTTCAAGGACAATGCAATTAAATTTCTTCATCGTCTTTTAAAATTTTCAGTGGGATGTTCTATCAAATGGGAACACTGTCCAAGAAGTAACCCATATAATGACCGGTTCACATCCAGGGAACTGCATTTCTCTTCTTCGCGTAAGCTTTCTTTCTCTTTATTTCCTGCACAAAGCTCGCACTCATTGCTCATCATATTTATATATGCATCAGTAGTCTGTCTAACGAACCAGTGAGCAGAAAGTTTTCATGTGTTTTACTGCCTCAGTTCTATTCAATTTCGCTGACATTTGAAAGCTAAACCATTCACTTCACTGAGATTCACTGAGATGTGAATGATTATAGGGATTCAATTCTGGTCAGAACACCATGTTGATACTTCAAGAGTGCTGCACCGATGCATTAGGCTCTGTTGTGGTCTATTCCCCAATTGACGTACCGGCAATCAACGTAGTGATGAGCGGCGAAGACCCATCCTCAATCTCTCTTTTGCCTTCGGGCTTCACCATACTGCCAGATGGGAGATCGGCAGGGGGACAAGGGGCCTCGTGCAGCTCGAATCCACGGGGAGGTTCATCTGGCTCACTGGTCACCGTAGCATTTCAAATACTCATGAGCAGCTTGCCATCGGCGAAGCTAAACATGGAGTCAGTAATGACAGTTAATAACTTGATCGGCACCACAGTTCAGCAAATAAAGGCAGCCTTGAACTGTCCTGATATCTGAATTCATGCCCTGAAGTGAATTAAAAGCCCACATTTTACTTCTGTCCTCTCCTCCTTCAACTGCTTCAGATCTGATGGACTCTCAAGGCTCTCTCTTTGTATGTGTGGCATTCAAGATGGGATTTTGAGTGGGTCTTCTTGTGTTGGTTGGTTGGTTGGCCTTGAATGCGTGCTTCCGTTGTGAGCTTCAATTGAAGCTTTAAGATGCTGCAGGAGATGTTGTTGCTACCGTCGTTGTTGTCGTAGTTGTTGTTGTTGTCACTGATGCCAGCCAGCTTCGGGCCAACACAAATTTTATTTTACAGGAATCTTTCAGAATTTACGTTTGCAAGAACTCAATGAAGTCAAGAACGCACCATACCTGCTTCCCGTTCTGCTGCCATTACTGCGACGCCTTTAGCTTTGCTTTCCTCTTCCTTGGCACAGTGGCTGGTAATGGTTCGGGTATTGACTTCTGTCCATGAGAATTCACCGATTAGGATTTTACTTGGATAATAGG
The DNA here is from genome assembly GCF_018446385.1 of Zingiber officinale. Lineage (NCBI taxonomy): Eukaryota > Viridiplantae > Streptophyta > Magnoliopsida > Zingiberales > Zingiberaceae > Zingiber > Zingiber officinale. The sequence goes on along the minus strand of NC_056007.1, from coordinate 68,794,257 downwards.
CTGTTTTCATTGTTTCACTAGGCCTGGATGCATTTGTGTAATGGAGAAGATGCGAATTAAATTCTCAACTTGATCTTGGACTTGAAACTTCAGAGTGGTCCCTGTGTAGCACACATAAGAAAGAGTTGGCATCTGCTTTAACTCTCCATTAGTTTTCTTTTCTTTTGTCAACAAGTTTAGTTAGTGGTATAATTATGCCTCTTGTTTCCGTTGTACTGTTTCGCCGTCTCAGTTATGAGCCAGTTGTTGCTGCTTTGAAGATTTGCAAGCTAAAGATAATAATATTTTTGGTTAACATAATTACATGTTGTTTTATCCAAAAATTGTAGCGTTAGGCGTCCAAGAATAAACTAATTGCAATAGATGATAACAAAACTCGAAAGAAGAGGAGCCTCAATCTTTCATAGAAAATCCAATCCTTTATATAGGATTTACGTTCTGCAAGATATGCCCACAGTGCTCAACTCTACTGGAGGGAAAAAAAAATTGAAGCCGCCTTTTTAGGACTGCCCCATATTCTCTGAAAGATAATAAATTATCAGGGGAGCATTTGTACTAGTACAACGATTTTTTATATATGGAGACTAGACATCTATCGAGATATTTTGTACCCGTTACTAATTAACCCTAAAACTTCTTTGAGTAATATATATTCATGTAAGTACTAATGGTTATGCCCACAATGCTCTAGCTAAAAGGTCAGAGTTGATAAGAAAATTGATGAGTCGAGCACACAATGAGGATAAAAAATAAGTTTTCATATATTTTCATTGATCATTACATATATTATTTATAGGCTAATACATCACACATATTCAAAAATCCACTAACACCACAACGTTAACCACTAACACCACATCCTATTATTTCTCTACCACTAACTCAACATACCAACTCATCAACCCACTAACACCACATTACCACTATTATCATTAACACATTAATTTTATTAGCAATCTCCCCCTTAAACTAATATTCCAAATGTAATAATCAATTTAAAAAAGAGTCAAACTTTTAAACTCAATGTAGAAACACAAAGTAACTTTATGAGCTTTTGAAATGCAGAAAATTTGAGAGGTTTGGTTAGTATATCAGCAATTTGATCCTCGCTTCTGCAGTAAACAAAATTAATGACTTCATCATTTGTGAGATTTCTCAGAAAATGATACCTCACATCTATGTATTTACTTTGACAATGTAGCACTAGATTTTTAGAAAGTTTTATTGTCGAATTGTTGTCATAATAAATCTGAATAGGTTCATCCTTTTTAAAATATAATTCTGTAAGAATCTTCTTTAGCAAAATAGCTTGACAAGCATAAGATATTGTAGCAACAACTCAACTTCCGTGGATAATAATGTAATAATTACTTATTTTTTTCGAAGACCATGAAATAGCTCCTGTACCGAACATGAAAATGTACTCAGATGTACTTTTTCAATCATCTAGATCTCCTGCATAATCACTATCTATAAAACCAAACAGATTTGACTTTTCTTCCTTTTTATAAAATAACTCAAACTCTTTAGTACCTAACAAGTACTGAAAAATTTTCTTTGCAGCTAAGAGATGCATTTCTGTAGCACAATTCATGTATCTACTAATCATACTTACAGCATGCATAATATCATGTCTCATTGCCGTCAAATACATTAAACTCCGCACTATCTGTTTGTAAAGTGTGGCATCTTCTTTCCTCCAATATTTTTATATAACTTCACTCCAAACTCAGATAGAGTATTTACAGGATTGCAATCTTTCATTTGAAACCTGTTCAAAATTTCTTACACATATCTTCTTTGAGAAATAAAAATTCCAACAGAAGCTTGAACCACTTCAATACCAAGGAAATAATGCATCATATCAAGTTCAGACATTTCAAATTATTTCATCATAGATTTTTTTTTTTATTTTCAAATATAGATGTACTAATTCTAGTGTAGATTAAGTCATCTACATATAAAAAAACAATTAATATTTTTCCTCTATCATCAATCTTAATAAAAAAAATGTTCATAAGAGCATTTTTGAAAGCCTTCCTTCAAAAAATAAGTCTCTATACGATTATACTAAATCCGTGGGGCTTGTTTTAATTCATATAGAGCTTTCCTTAATTTATAAACTTTATGCTCATTACCAAATTTCACATAATCCAGAGGTTGATCGATAAATATCTCTTCTTTCAAATCTCCATGGTGGAATGCTAATTACTGATTTTACATCCAATTGAAAGATAGACCATGAATTTTGTGCCTCCATCGCTATCACCACTCTAATTGTATCATGTCTTGCTATAGGAGCAAAAACTTCTTTATAATTAACACCAAACTCTTGCTTGTAGCCCTTCACCACCAAGCATGCTTTGTACTTGTCAATCTCACCATATTCATTTAGCTTTGTCTTGTAAATCCACTTTACACCAATTGTCTTTTGCCTTTTAGGAAGATCATATAACTCTCATGTATTATTTTTTTTCAATTGTTTTAATTTCATCATCCATAGCCTTTCTCCATTTTAATTAACATACACTTGAAAAATAGTGAGGTCACAATCTAAAAACAAAGCAAAATATGTAAGAAGATCATCACCTTGATCAATTCCAGTCACCTCATAATTAGACATCCATGTCGATCTTCTTCGAACACATTGTGGCCTTTGTGATTCTGCTTTAATTGAACTTTGATCTGCCATAGGAACATTTTGAGAGGCTTCCTCATGTTCATCCTCCATAGGCTATTGTACTTTCTCATCATCATCAAAATCTACCGGGATAATTTTTTTAACGTCATTTAGATTGCATGGCCAAGTGTCTTTTCATCAAAAATAACATCACGACTTATAATGATTTTCTTAGTGCAGATATTATATAATCTATAAGCTTTTGATGTATTACTCATACCAAGAAAAATGCATTTTCACTTTTGATGTCTAGCTTCTTTCTCCTTTCATATGGAATATGAGCATAAGCTATACACCCAAAAAATTAAAAATGATCAACAATAGGTTTTTTCCACTCCAGGCTTCCTCTGGGGTCATATTTTGAACAGATAATGTAGGACTTATATTCAATATATGGATACTCCAATTAACTGCTTCTGGCCAAAAACTTTTAGGAATACCACTTGTCATCAGAAGGCTTCGCACCATATTCATAATAGTGCGGTTCTTCCTCTCGCATACACCATTCTGGTGAGGTGTGTAAGCTATTGTAAGTTGCCTCTTGATTCCATGATTCTCACAAAAATTTACAAATTCATGTGAGTTATATTTGTTGATGCAATCGACCTAAGTTTGATCGGTACGATCATAGTTTTGATGTGTGTGTCAAAGAGTTTAAGTTAGGCTTTCATATGTGTTTGATATGTGTGTTTGAGTCTTGTAGGACTTGGTGAAGCACACATGAGGAGCTTGGTGCAACTAAGCTTGGGAAGCTCATCCTAGGGCTCGGATCCTTGAGTCAGTGAAGGATGGTGTGGAAGGCATCCGAGGGACCGCTGGACGAGGAGCAACGGAGTGGAGCCAAGGGAAGTAGACTTCAAGGCAACGTGAAGGATGGCACGGAGAGGAGCCGCGGGCTCGGGTGCATCTGAGGGACGAAAGTCGAGGAAGAGGACTTCAAGGGCGACTCCGGAGAGGATGAGTGTGAGTGTGTAACAAGGTGCAGTCCAGTCGGTTGCAACTTTTAACAGTTGACTGCACCAGTCGACTGCATGTTTTTGTAGTCGACTGGCAGCGAACAGAAGCATTTTGTTCGCTCAGAAAATAGCTACCAGTCGACTGCTAGTTTTAGCAGTCGACTGGTAAATGACCGTTGGTGTTAGAAAGTAGCCGTTGGCTACCTCTAATGGTAACACCAGTCGACTGATGGTTTTGCCAGTCGACTGGTGCCGAGTTGAGTTGATTGATGATCAACTCTCTCCTCTTATTTAAGGGAAGCTTTGGGGCTTGAAGGAGGTTACTGATTATTGTTGAATCACTCCTTGTCATTGCCCAAAGCTTCCAAGCCTACTCTCTTCCTCCTAAACCTAAGTTCATCTTGTAAGAGGAAGAGAACCTTGTGAGAGGTTGTACTCCACCGAGAAGGAGTAACAGCTAGCCGGAGATTGCCGGGGACTGATCCACCGAAGGATCAAGGGCTCGTCCACCTCAAGGACACGCCGTGGAGTAGGAGCAAGCAATCTCCGAACCACGTAAAAGAATCGTGTTAGCGTTTGTGTTCTTACTCATTGCTTTCTTGTTTTAGTTTCATTTCCGCTTGCGCAAACTAACCATGTAGAGAAGAAATCGAAGTTGGGGGTGACCTAGCTATCCAACCCCCCTTCTAGCCGGCCACCGATCCCCTACAATATTCTCCACCACGATTTGTATGTAGAACTTTAATAGAGTTGTCAATATTTTTCTCGACAAGTACTTTATAATTTTTGAAAGTTGTAAAGGCTTCGGATTTTTCTTGCAACAAATAAATTCATATTTTACGGCTATAATCATCAATAAAGGTAATTATGTATCCTTTACCTCTATTAGAATGCATTGTTATTGGATCGCAAATATCTGAATGAATAAGCTCCAATGCCGCCTTTGCTCTCCAAAATTTTCCTTGTGGGAATTGATTATGGTGTTGTTTGCTAACAACACATTTTTTACAAAATTTAGAAGGAGTTGTAATTTGAGGAAGACCGATCACCATATTCTTCTGTTTTAGTGTTTTCAATCCATCAAAATTTAGATCCCTGTAGCAAAAGTGTCATAACCATGTCTCATCATCAAATTTTGCTGAAAAACATGAATGTGATGTAATATGAAGATAAATAAAAAATATACGATTTGCTATCATGTTAACTGACGCAATTAAGCCCAACTTTGCATCTTGAATCCGACAAACTCCTTCTTTAATAGCAATTTCATATCCTTTTTCTTGTAATTGACACACACTAAGCAAATTAGTCTTTAAATCTGACACAAAAAAGAACATTAGAGATAATATGAGTAAAATCTCCTTTTTCTTGTATGATTACCTTTCCTTTTCCCATAACAAAAATTGTAGAGTTGTCGTCAAATTTGATAGAACTTCGAAAGGATTCATCTAAGTCTAAAAATTAAATTTTGATGTCATAGATTGAAGAATTTTTTCGATGATGAGAACATCTTCTGTCTTGTTGCCAAGGATCCGCATTTTATTGACGATTGTCATCGTTCTTGAAAAATAATCTGAAATTGATTCTCCTGATTTCATTCGGAGCATTTCAAACTCCGAACGAAGTGCTTGAAGCTACTGCCTCTTAGCTCTTGTCGTACCTTGGTTTTTCTTTTTCATAGAATCTTAGATATCTTTGGCAGTATCCTTATAGAGAATGGTTTCCAAGATTGAACGATCAATAACTTAAAAGAGATAATTCTTTGCTTTAAGATATTTCAATTGTGCATCTGTTAGCGCAACACCTTCTATCTATGAGTATGCTCCAATGGTCATAGTGACCATCAAATCGAGAAATGGTAGGTTGTATAAGACTTTCGGAAGACATTTCGAAATCTCGCTCTGATACCACTGATAAGAAAATTGATTAGTCAAGGACAGAAGGAGGATAAAAAATAAATTTTCACACATTTTTATTGATCATTACATATCCTATTTATAGGCTAATACATCACACATATTCAAAAATTCACTAATTCCACTAACACCACAACGCTAATGACTAACACCACATCCTATTATTTCTCTACCACTAACTCAACATACCAACTCATCAACCCACTAACACCACATTACCACTATTATCACTAATACACTAATTTTATCAACAAGAGTTCGTTGATGTGTAAATAATTCCCAAAAATTGACGTAACAAGAACCAACCCTAAACATTATGATTGCTGAATCGTTCCTTCGAACTCTTTGAGCACTTGCACAGCAGAAGACTAACTATTAGTCACTTTTGACTACTAAAAGCCTCCATTTCTGAAAAGAATTGCATGGTGCAGGTGGCCAAACTTCAAAGTTCGGTTTGGTTCATGTGATAAAATTGCTGGGAAATAAAATTATTACAGCTAGCAAATGAGACTTGATTAGAAAGAAATTAACTTGTTTTGTTAACTCTAATTAAAATACGATAGGTATTTGACAAATACTAAATCTTTATAATTAGACAACTATTAATCCATCTCAACTGATTCATCCGATCCACTTAACTTGTTCTACTCACTTGGTTCTTTTGATTCGTCTAATCTATGCTCGTCCCTTGGGTTAGAACATTCCACTACACTATTTCAATTTAGGTATGCTTCGCTTGTTCAGCCTAACAACTTATCTATTGGCTTTTCCACATGGCCGAGTTATACCATACTAGCCTTGTTATATCTTGATCGAGATGATTACCTCGTTGGTTCCGGATTCTCGCGGGATCAGGAAGAAGTCTACAAGAGTCTTCTTTGTAGTTCCTCGCTCCAAACGTCCTTGGGATTCGATGGTGATGTCCCATGAGAGAAATCTTGTACTCGTGTGATCAAGAGAGAAAGGGAGAAAAGTGAGAGTCTTGCCCACCTCAAGAGAGAAAACTCTCTTCCTTTTATACACATGGAAGGGGTGTGGTTTGTCTCTTTCCAAAGGTTGCTTTGGCAACCTTTGGTCACAAGTTGCTTTGGCAACATTTGGTGTGGGCAATAACCGCCCATATTAACATCCCCCACTTGCCCACAGAGGGCACAAGAAAAGGTCAGTTGCTCACTAAGAGCAATACATCTCTCGACACTTGCTTCTCAATCTAACATACAGCGAATGGAGTGAGTGAAATTACGAAAGTCGGCACAACAAATGAGTAGTGATCTATTAAGTCATCACCAAAACTAACATATCACAATACTCTAAAGGAATCCCGTGATACCCTAGATATCTTCAATATTCAACTATTTTGACATCCCGAATCTCTTAAAACTAGTGACGTCAAGACTCGAACGTTTTGTGCTCATGAATTTTTCGTCACTAAGTCAATATAGTCCCTTGAGGTATAAGCCACAAAACACGGTGCAATATTTATATATCTTTCTTGAGTTCTCATATCAATTCAATTAGTCTTGACCGCTTTCCTAGTCATGTCCCGCTAGACTGTATCAGCCATAGCCCTAAGTTGCCTGCTAAAGTAGCGACATCAAGCTTCATTTTTATGACATAGATCTCAAGTTCCAAGGGTACAGATGAATCAACAAATTATGATCCAAGAACTCACACAATGATGAAACAAAGATCTCATTCATCATTCTATTCAATGATCATTTTACGCACATGTGGTATGGTCACATGCTATGGTGTTCTTCCATCATTATGGGTGTATCACATACAACATTAAAAAACACCATACGGTTCTTAGTCTAGCGACTCCCATTGCGGCTAACCTGTAATGACCTAATTTTTCCTATTTCGAATTCTAAAAGTTCTTAAAAATATTTAGAAATGCTATAGAAATATTCTAGAGATTTTTAGGAATTTTTAGAGTATTTTTATGGAATTTTCTGAGGTCGTTTGGTATTTTTACTAAAAGAGAGAAGTTTGGAAAAAAATAATGTTCAAGCCGAGATTCGAACTATGGACCTCGGACCGGAACCGAGCCTTAACCGAATGTTGCCAACCACGTGTTCCACGGGAGTTTTGTTAATCAAGTAGCGAACAAAATATATATAAGCTATAGTTGGAACCGAAAATAACCCTAAGTATAAAGATTTAATTTCTTTTCCTGAACCAGAAAACCTTTCTTCCCTTCTCCCTCGCGATGGCTGTCTCCTCTCTCAGGCGAAAAGGGGTGACGGTGCTAGGGCTTCACTCCGACGGCCGGCCAGAGGCTCTTTCCGACGGGCTTCCACAAATCCGCGACCACCTTGTCAAGGAGGACGCGCGGACACGAGTAGAACGCCGAGATCGTGAGCTCCTCCGAACCCTAGAAGCAATTTTTCCGGCTGTGAGTTCAAGAACAACAAGGTAAGTTGCTACTCACCTGCAGTGGGATAGCTCCGAGGTTTATTTCTTGTTCCCTTTCCTGTTTCCGAAGCTTTGCTTAAGTTTTATATATGTTTCAAGTTTCACCTCAGTTTTTTTTAAGTTCCAGCAGATTCAAGCAATACCATCATCTTCATGCATCAATTTCTTTTATAGTAATAGTATTTTATTTTCCTTATGCCTTGCTATGCTGGGAACGATTCAGAATTTGTAGACCTGTTGAGTGCATGCTTTAGGGTAACATGTGTTAACTTGATAGCAGCAGTAATTTCCCATACTGTTTAGATCTAGTGCCATTTAAGGGGCACGAACAGTTTTCCTTAATTATTTTCCTTGAGCATGTAGTAAACCTCTAGTTGCTGCTTTACCATGCCCGAACAGTTTCCCCCCCTTGCATTTCAATTTTTGGTGAAACTCTTGCTATCCAGCAAGCATGATCGGCTATTTTCTTTCCCTTGCATTCAGTTCTAGTGTTGTGGCATCTGTGCGTTGCTCGTACGTTGTAAGTGTTTGTAGAAGCATGAAGATTAATTCCACAAGCAAGAACAACCTTATAGTTAGCGTGTCAGATGTGGTTCTTTGGTAAATTAATGAGTATGAATAGCTTTAGGTCAGCATTTCAGCTTAATTCTTTTGCAAAGATAATTGAGCATGGACAACCGGCCTTCTCTTTTAGCTTTGCAGTTTTATTTCCCTTGCAAATCAGTGAGCTTGAATGGTTTATTTTAAAGTATGCAAATCTTAGATTTCTTTGTTATTGTACAGCATGTACAGTTAGATGCAATTCCTTATTTTCACAGCAAGTTTTAACAAATTGAACTCGTTCCATGCAACTCTAGAATTTATATGTACATATAGTGTTCTATTAAATCCTTTTAGGGATTTATGAGAAGTTATAAGTAAGAAAAGACCAAGGTCTTGATAGGATCCCTAAATTTTAAGTATTGGGATCAGTAGCACACCAAGTGCTCAAGGAAATGCCAAGGCATTTTATTATAAGAACATAAAAAAAATAATAAGTATTTTATTTTAAAGAAAGGCTAGTACCCGACTTCCAAGGTTGTCATTAAACAAATCGAGGTGACCAATTCCAAGGTCTTCGCCCTGGTAAGACCAAGGTGTTTACCCTCGTAGGACTTGTGACTAGCTACCACAGTCTCTAATAGGGAGCGCGCATTGGTACTAAGCCTAGGGGCCAAGAGAAGTTTATTATTATTTTAAAGTAATAAAGTATAAGTTTTGAAACAAATGGAACAAACTCCATTTATGCTTAGAGTCAACAAGTTTAGCTTCTTTTAATTCGAAGCATGCAGTATTAGTTTTATTTGTTTCCTGATTAGTTATTTAGCATGATTAGCTTTATCTTCCAGCATGCAGTTTTATTCTTGTATAGCATGATTAGCTATTAGAATTACATGAGTAGATTCCTTAGCTTTTCTTTGCTATTAGATTAACATGAGCATCTATGTTTATGCTTTATTTTATTTTAGAGCATACAGTTTCTAGTTCTTCTTGTATACATGCATATTCGTGTTTTTGAGAGTTAGATAGCACTTACTAAGTAAATTTTGCTTATAGATTGCATTTCCTCTTACTGTAGATAAAGGAAAGGAAAAGATTTAGCAAGGAAGGCAACAAGGTGGTGCGGATGGTGTGTGATGCCAGGACTGTGGGAGAGAACTGGGAAGTTTTGAGTTTTTCGTGTCTAGTGGATAAGAAGTAATTGAGTTGTACCTTATGGTTGATGTTATTTGAGATTGTATTTTATATTCCATGTTTTATTGAGTTTATTCACGTTTTAGATTGCATGCTGTGATGAGGTTCTATGTAATAAGTAGATATTATAGTTTTTGACTCTTATTAAACTGCATGGGTGTTTGATACATGTTCCAGCCGCCTGTGGCTGAAGTATATATTTATGTATCTCAGTTTATGGTCACCGGTACAGGGGTGATGCTGCTGGAATTTTTTCGTTAAGGACTCCTCGTGGTTTCGATCATACCGGTTAAGTAGAGTCAGTAGTTAAGTAACGATCACCCTTAGAGAGTAGTAGTAGTAGTAAGAAGGGTGGTCGTTATAGTTGGTATCAGAGCAAAGTCCCATTCTCCAGCATCACACACACATCAGGATCAGCCTTACCGTCTTCAAGTAAGAAAGTATTTAAGTTTTTTTTTTCTTTTATGCTTTCTTTATTATTTGCAGTATGGAGTAATTGCTTAGATGCGCTTTAGTAAGATAGAAGTTTTGTTTCTCTTTTATTCATATGCATAAGTATGTTTAGAAAGGATAGAGAAGATACCAAGTATTTTTCTTTGTATAATTAGATGTCAAGAAGAGGACGTCCCCATACCGCTCGTACTAAAGATTGAGCATAGGAGAACGAAGAGCCCAGAACAGCTAAACCAAATCTTTCTGAAGTTGTTGCTCAACTCTAGAGACAAGTAGGAGAGCAACAACAAGTGATTGTCAATATGATGGTGAATCAGCAGCCAGTCCCTCCCACTCCTCCAACAATCAATGTGGAGACTCCAGTGGTGACTGAGATTCCACTAGCCGCCCTGGAAGTCGCCACAGCACCTAGAAGACAAGAAGCATACATGATACAATGGCTGAAGCTGAAGCTGAAGCCAGAGAGTTTCTCAAGCACGACTGAGCCCTGGGATGCTCAGGCTTGGTTCAAGACACTGGAGAGCACCATGGAGCTTCTTGACTGGCTAGAAGTCGAGAAGGTCAAGTGTGCCTCATTCTGCCTATCTGGAGATGCTCGTATGTGGTGGGAGAGAGTTAAGAGCAAGAGAGCAGTCAATCAGATGAGCTGGGCTGACTTTGAAGCAGAGTTTTATGAAGAATTCTTCCGCCAGCGGATCACCAATAAGCATTATGAGGAGTTCATAGAATTCAGACAAGGTGACCTGTCAGTGGAAGAAGCAGTAAAGAAATTCAATAGGCTAGCTCGTCTCTGCCCAGAGCTTGTAACCACGAAGAAGGAACGAGTCAAACTGATGCTCAGGATGCTGAGGCCAGTGATAGCACTTAATGTGAGTAGTGGAACTCACCAGCCTCAAACTGGCGAAGAGCTGGTTAGCAGAGCATTAGTTGCTCAGCACTATCTGGACAGCATTAGGGCACAACGGGCGCAGCATAAGCCAGTCAATATCGAAGATAAGACAGCCGGGAGTCAGAAGCCTCAGGCAAATAAGCAGCACTGGAAGGGTAAAGATAACAAAAGAAAGCAGTGGAACTCAGGAGGTAACCAGAAGGGAGGACCAGCAAACAAGCAGACCAAGTTCCCTCTCTGTCCTAAATGTGGGAGAACACATCCAGGAGCCTGTCTTTTGGGTAAGACGGGATGCTATTCGTGTGGATAGGAAGGACACATGGCTAGGGAATGCCCTAACAAGCTCAAAGCACCTCAGCCACAACCAATACAATATGGAGGCAAGCCTCAGTTACATTATATGCCTGCAACTCTGGAAGGACCTCAGCTCAGTCAAGGAAGGTTGGAAGCCCCACTAGTTCCAACCAGTGCCATAGTATTCTCCCTCACTAAAGAAGAAGCTGCTAGTGCCTCCACGGTCGTAACAGGTTAAGTAGTTATTTTTCAGCATATAGCTACTGCACTATTTGATACTGGGGCGACCCATTCTTTTGTATCAGTACCCTTTGCCAAAGAATTACAGGTACCTACAGAAAGTATGAACTCCAAGTTCCTGATGACCCTACCTTCTGGGGAAGTCATGGAATCCAACCAGTGGCTTCAGGCTGTACCAGTCAGAATTTCAAACCGTGAGCTATATGTAGATCTGGTAGTCCTCGCCATGCAGGATTTCGATATCATTTTGGGTATGGATTTTATCAGCAAGTACAGTGCTTCAGTGGACTGCTGCAGAAGGAAAGTGATCTTTAGTCCAGAAGGTGAACCAACCTTTGAATTCACAGGAGTGCCAAGGAGGAGGACCCAGAAACTCCTCTCTTCTCTGACAGCTCACTAGATGTTAGCTAAAGGGTGTACTGGTTTTCTTGCACACATTGTGAATACAGAAGAACAAGAAAAACCCAAGCAGGAAGAGGTTCGGGTAGTCTGTGAGTACCCAGAGGTATTCCCAGAAGAACTACCTGGACTAGCTCCTAATAGAGAAGTGGAGTTTGAGATTGAATTGGTTCTTGGTACCGGCCCAATTTTAAAAGCTCCATACCGCATGTCTCCAGCAGAGCTGAAAGAGTTACAAGAACAACTTCAGGAGCTGCTTGACAAAGACTTCATCCGCCCTAGTCATTCACCATGTGGAGCTCCTATGTTGTTTGTCAAGAAGAAAGATGGATCTATGCGGATGTGCATAGATTATAGGACGCTGAATCAAGTGACAATCAAGAACAAGTACCCACTGCCCAGAATCAACGACTTATTTGATCAATTGAAAGGGGCAACAGTTGTAACACCCATGGAGTACTTAGCAAGATTTTAGATATATTTTTATCATGAATAAAAATAGGCATATTGTGTAAATGTGCGAAAATAATAAAATAAAATAGAACCAAAAAGAGATGACCAAGGCTTGAACCATACCGCATGTCTCCAGCAGAGCTGAAAGAGTTACAAGAACAACTTCAGGAGCTGCTTGACAAAGACTTCATCCGCCCTAGTCATTCACCATGTGGAGCTCCTATGTTGTTTGTCAAGAAGAAAGATGGATCTATGCGGATGTGCATAGATTATAGGACGCTGAATCAAGTGACAATCAAGAACAAGTACCCACTGCCCAGAATCAACGACTTATTTGATCAATTGAAAGGGGCAACAGTTGTAACACCCATGGAGTACTTAGCAAGATTTTAGATATATTTTTATCATGAATAAAAATAGGCATATTGTGTAAATGTGCGAAAATAATAAAATAAAATAGAACCAAAAAGAAATGACCAAGGCTTGAACCTTGGACCTCTTACTAGATATATGTAGGTGTTAACCAATAGACCAAGAGAAGTGATTATTAAAGAGAGAAGTAACAATATAGTTAAGAGTAAGAAAAGAACTTTTTCATTGAGAAGGAGAAGTTAGAGTTGCCTTCTCCCTCTCAAAAGAAAAGAGGATTCTTGCTTCCTCTTTTCATTAAGGAGAAATAAAAGAAAGAAGAAGGAAAAGTACATTTTCCCTTCCTTCTCTCATGATGAATAAAAGGGAAATTAAAGAGGAAAACTCATTTTCTCCTCTTCCTCCTCCCTCCTCCCTCCTCCTCCTCCTCACCGTGACCAAGATCTCTCCTCACCTCTCCTTGCTGAAATCCAAAAACAAAGGAGGACCCCTCTCTAGGAAGGCTCCACAAGTAAGATATTTCCCCTTAAGAAAATCAAATAAGGATGTAAGTATTCCCTCACTTGTGGTACAAGTCGCTTACGGTATTTCGAAAGATTTGAACTCTTGAAATTAAAAATAAAAAGAGAAGAAACCATGCTCATGAATCTTAGTAGGTTATGATATGAATTTAGTTAGGAAAAAAAATTATGTGTATGATGTTTTAAGCTTGATCTTCTTATGAATATGTTTATTGACCTTCTCTTTTCTTTTATAAGTTTCGGCCATGATGAAATTGTATGGTTCATGAAGCTTAAAATTTAATTTAACATGCTCATGGACTTATTTATGATGTGTTATGAAATTCGCTAGAGATTCATGTTTATATGTTGTATAGAAGTCATTTTCTTGCTTGAGGAAGTTTCGGCCATAATGAAATTGTAGGGTTCATGAAGCTTAAAACTTAATTTAACATGCTCATGGATTTATTTATGATGTGTTATGAATTTAGCTAAAGATTCATGGTTATATGTTGTTTAAAAGTTTAACTCTTGCTTGAGGAAGTTTCGGCCACAATGGAATTTTAGGGTTCATGAAGCTCCAAAACCTAAGTTAGTATGCTCATAGATCTCCATATGACATGTTATGAAATTAGTTAGAGATTTATGTTTACATGTTGCTTATAAGTTTACTTCTTAGTTTATGAAGTTTCGGCCATGATAGAGTTTTAGGGTTTCATAAAGCTCTAAACCTAATTTAGCATGTTCATACGCTTCCTTGTGATATGTTATCAAATTGGCTAGGTATTCATGTTCAAAGGTTGCTTAGAAGTCTACTTCTTGTTGTATGATGTTTCGGCCATGATAAATTTTTAGGGTTCAAGAAGCTCAAAAACCTAAGTTAGTATGCTCATAGACTTTTTATGATATGTTGTAAAATATGCTAGAAACTCATGCTTATATGTTGCTTAGAAGTTCATTTCCTACTTGATGAAGTTTCGGCCATGATGAATTCTTAGGGTTCATGAAGCGCTAAACCCAATTTAGTATGCTCATAGACTTCTTTATGATATATGATGGAATTAGCTAGGTGTTCATGTTACATGTTGCTTAGAAGTTTATATTCTTGACTTATGAAGTTTCAGCCATGATAAGGTTTTAGGGTTTCATAAAGCTCAAAACCTAATCTAGCATGCTCATAGGACTTCTTTATGATATGTTATCAAATTGGCTAAGTATTTATGTTCATATGTTGCTTAGAAGTTTACTTCTTGTTATATGATGTTTCGGCTATAATGAGGTTTTAGGGTTCATGAGACTTAAAAACCTAATTTAATATGTTCATAGACTTCTTATGATATGTTATGAAATTTGCTAAGTATTCATGTGTATGTTGCTTAGAAGTTATCTTTTGTTATGAACTCTATAACCTAGGATTCAAGAAAGTTTAAGCTTAAACTTAGCAAGCCATGAATTTTCTTTATGATATGACATGAAAGTAGTTGCTGATTTATGCTCATATAGAACTTAGTTTCATGCTCTTAAAGGTTCGGCCACAACCAAGTTAAAAGGCCTAGGAAGCTTAGAACCTACTACCTATGCTCATGATATTCTTTATAGTTTATGATATGAAATTAATTTAAGATTCACATGCTTATATGTTGTTGTAACCTAAAACTAAGCATGGTAACTTTCGGCCACCATATAAAAACTAGGGTTAGAGACCCAATCATGACTTTACTAGGTGTCTCACATACTAGAATATGAACTAGGAGATGCTAGTAAATGTTTTCCATGTATGATTATGGTTGCCTACGATGGTTTATGTACTTAATTAAGGATGCTCATGAATTATGCATGATGATGACCCTTATGATATGTTCTATGTTTAAGTATGCATGCTTTATGATAAGACCAGTAACATGTTTGATTATGTATGTTATGAATTATGCATGATATGATTCTTATGATGACTATGTACTCAAGCATGTATGATTTCAAATATGTTGCATGCTCATTTATGTAAGCTTATGAACCAAGCATGATAATGGTTTTATATGATGGCCATGTGCCAAGAATGTATGCCTTATGATATGATAAGAAAATGGAAAAGAGTTGCTTCCCTTAAGTTGGGATTAAGAGCACTCTTCATGTTAAGACAAGAGCATGACATCTTTGATGATATGATATGACAGTTATGATGATATGATATGCATGACATGTACTTTACTTTGTATGGCTTGTACCAAGGGTGGGCTCCATAAGCGCCCCTAGACCGACGGACTATGAACGGGTCTAGTAAAAAGGGATGGGCTCCTTAGTACGCCCCTAGGTCGACGGACTATGAACGGGTCTAGATCCCTAGTAGGTTCGGGGCTAGCTACCCTGTCCTAGGGATTGCGCGCATTTATGTATGTATGTGGTACAAGCCGGGCCCTCATGATGATGATATTATTTTTAAGTATTAAAAGATATGTTTAAAGACATCTTGCACTCGACATGACATATGTTTTAAAAAGGACATTTTGCATAATGCACCCATTCATATATGATATGTTCTTTTATGTTTCATGAAATCTGATGATATGTTATGTTTCTCATGACTCACCTCATATGATCCTTTTATTTATGATATGTTAGAAACATGGTTCATAAGGATATGTTATGATCAGGAACTATGCTCACATTATATATTGATAGATGATTATGTTTTCAATGATGATATGCTTATATGATTATGCTTGAGATACGGTTTTTGTGAGTAGGAAAGAATCTTACTGAGCTCGTGTGCTCATAGCTTACTTCCTTGTACCACAGATAAAGGCAAGGGATGGATGACCTAAGGGAGCTGCAGGAGAGGCAAGGAGGTGTGTGTGGCAGTGGCTTGGCTGAGACAAATAAAACCTGCTATAGTGTTTTGTTATGTTTGACATGAACCATTGTATTTATGTTACATTCCAGTATAACTTTATGAAATTTCCGCTGCTTTATGTTATCAGAAAGAAATTTTAAATATGCATGTATCCTGGAATAGTTAAGTAAGTAAGTAGCCCCGTCCCTTTGAGTAGCAGAGAGGGCGGGCGTTACAACAGTGTTCTCCAAGATAGACTTACGCTCTGGGTACCATCAGTTGAAAGTGAAAGAAAGTGATATACACAGAATAGCTTTCAGGACCAGATACGGACACTACGAATTTGTAGTCATGCCTTTTGGTGTGACTAATGCACCTGCAGTATTCATGGACCTGATGAACAGAGTGTTCAGAGAATACCTTGACAAATTTGTCATCGTATTCATTGACGACATTCTAGTCTATTCAAGGACCCCAGAGGAGCATGACACGCACTTGAGAATAGTAATGTAGACCCTACAGCAGAAGCAGCTGTATGCTAAATTCTCAAAGTGCGAGTTCTGGTTAGATCAGGTGGCATTTTTAGGTCACATAATTTCTAAAGAAGGCATCCAAGTGGATCCAGCCAAAATAGAAGCGGTCAACAACTGGAAGAGACCCAAGAATGCCAGGGAGATCAGAAGCTTCCTTGGTTTATCTGGGTACTACATGAAATTCGTGGAGGACTTTTCCAGGATAGCCTCTCCACTAACAGCCCTCACTAGGAAAAACAAGAAGTATGAATGGTCAGACAAATGTGAGCAAAGTTTCCAAGAGTTAAAGAAGAGACTGACCAGTGCTCCCATTCTGACAGTTCCTGAAAGTGACAGGAGTTTTGACATCTACAGTGATGCTTCCAAGATGGGACTAGGAGCTGTACTCATGCAAGAAGGAAAAGTTATAGCTTATGCTTCCAGACAACTTAAAGACTACGAGAAGAACTACCCCACTCATGATCTCGAGCTGGCAGCTGTGGTCTTTGCACTGAAACTCTGGCGACACTACCTGTATGGAGTCCAGTGCAGAATCTTCATAGACCATCATAGTTTAAAGTATTTCTTCACCCAGAAAGATTTAAACATGAGACAGCGCAGGTGGCTAGAGTTGGTCAAGGACTATGACTGTGAAATCCTCTACCACCTAGGCAAAGCTAACAAAGTGGCAGATGCACTAAGCAGAAAATCTAGTGCATCCCTGATGTCTTTGTCATCATTAGCCCTGCCACTACAGAAGGAGTTGTCAGACATTGGTATGGAAATTATTTATGAGCAACTCTCTGCATTGACCTTAGAGTCAACCCTGCTTGAGGATATACAGAGAAAGCAAAGTGAAGATCCAAATATCCAGAAGATCAAGCAGGGGATACAAGAAGAAGATACAGAGTTTCGAGTATCAGACAATGGAGTTCTTTATCAGGAGAACCACCTTTGTGTCCCCAATGATGAGGAATTAAGAAGGAAGATTTTAGAGAAAGCTCATAGTACACCATACTCCATGCATCCTGGTTCTACCAAGATGTACCAAGACGTGAAACAGAGGTTCTGGTGGTCTGGACTCAAAAGAGATGTAGCTAAATATGTCAGTACCTGCCTGACATGTTAGAGGGTCAAAGCAAAACACCAGAGACCAGGAGGAGTTCTACAGCCTCTTCCTATACCAGAGTGGAAGTGGGAAGACATATCCATGGACTTTATAATAGGTCTTCCCAGAACCACGAATGGATATGATGTGATATGGGTGATAGTGGACAGATTGACCAAGTCTGCTCATTTTCTAGCCATCAAGGTGTCCCACTCTATAGAGCAGTTGGCACAGTTATATGTTAAGGAGGTGATCAGACTTCACGGAGTTCCTAAATCTATTGTTTCTGATAGAGATGGGCGCTTCACCTCACACTTTTGGGAGTGTGTTCAGAATGCACTAGGCACCAAACTCAAGTTCAGCACAGCCTTCCATCCTCAGACTGATGGACAGACAGAGCGAGTAAATCAGATTCTAGAAGATATGCTCAAAGCTTGTGCACTAAATTTCAAGGGAAGTTGGTGCAAGTATCTATGCTTAGCTGAGTTTGCCTACAACAATAGCTATCAGGCCACCATCAAGATGGCACCTTATGAGGCGTTATATGGTAGGAAGTGCAGATCACCCATTTGCTGGCAAGAAGCAGGTGAAAGAAGAGAAATGGAAATAGAGCTGGGCATTCAGACTGAGATGATAGATGAGACCACTCAGGCTATCCAGAAGATCAGACAGAGGATTGAGACTGCCCAGAGTAGACAGAAGAGTTATGCTGACACACGTCGTAGGCCACTTGAATTCAAAGTAGGGGATTCAGTCTTTCTCAAGGTTGCTCCTATGAAGGGAGTGATGAGATTTGGCAAGAAGGGCAAATTAAGTCCTCGTTATGTAGGACCCTACCCTATTACAGAGAGGATTGGGAAGGTAGCATACAAGCTGGACTTACCACAGGACATGTCAGCAATACATAATGTATTTCATGTTTCCATGCTAAAGAAGTGTCTCCACGACCCTAGCCAAGTGATTCAGCCTCAGACAGTGCAGATCCAAGAGGATCTTAGCTACGAGAGCAGACCTACACAGATAGTGGACAGAGCAGTCAAGATACTAAGAAACAAAGAAGTGCCACTAGTGAAGGTCATCTGGCAGAACCAGAAGCACGAGGAAGTCACTTGGAAGCGTGAGGACAGTATGAGGCAGAAATATCCAGAGTTATTCTAAGTTCGAGGATGAACTTTTTATAAGGTATGGGGAATTGTAACGATCCAATTTTTCCTATTTCGAGTTCTAAAAGTTCTTTAAAATATTTAGAAATGCTATAGAAATATTCTAGATATTTTTAGAGTATTTTTATGGAATTTTCTGAGGTCGTTTGGTATTTTTACTAAACGAGAGAAGTTTGGACAAAAATAATGTTCAAGCCGAGATTCGAACCGTGGACCTCAAACCGGAACCGAGCCTTAACCAAATGCTGCTAACCAAGTGTTCCATGGGAGTTTTGTTAATCAAGTAGGGAACAAAATATATATAAGCTATAGTTGGAACCGAAAATAACCCTAAGTATAAAGATTTAATTTCTTTTCCCGAACCCGAAAACCTTTCTTCCCTTCTCCCTCGCGACGGCAGTCTCCTCTCTCGGGCGAAAAGGGGCGACGACGCTAGGGCTTCACCCAGACGACCGACGAGAGGCTCTTTCCGACGGTCTTCCACAAATCCGCGACCACCTTGTCAAGGATGACGCGCGGACACGAGGAGAACACCGAGATCGTGAGCTCCTCCAAACCCTAGAAGCAATTTTTACGGTTGTTAGTTCAAGAACAGCAAGGTAAGTTGCTACTCACCTGCAGTGGGATAGCTCCGAGGTTTATTTCTTGTTCCCTTTCCTGTTTTCGACTAGAAGCTTTGCATAAGTTTTATATAGGTTTCAAGTTTCACCTCAGGTTTTTTTAAGTTCCAGCAGATTCAAGCAATACCACCATCTTCATGCATCAATTTCTTTTATAGTAATAATATTTTATTTTCCTTATGCCTTGCTATGCTGGGAACGATTCAGAATTTGTAGACCTGTTGAGTGCATGCTTTAGGGTAACATGTGTTAACTTTGATAGCAGCAGTAATTTCCCATACTGTTTAGATCTAGTGGCATTTAAGGGGCAAGAACAGTTTTCCTTAATTATTTTCCTTGAGCATGTAGTAAACCTCTAGTTGCTGCTTTACCATGCCCGAACAGTTTTCCCCCCTTACATTTCAATTTTTAGTGAAACTCTTGCTATCCAGCAAGCATGATCGACTATTTTCTTTCCCTTGCATTCAGTTCTAGTGTTGTGGCATCTATGCATTGCTCGTATGTTGTCAGTGTTTGTAGAAGCATGAAGATTAATTCCACAAGCAAGAACAACCTTATAGCTAGCGTGTCAGATGTGGTTCTTTGGTAAATTAATGAGTATGAATAGCTTTAGGTCAGCATTTCAGCTTAATTCTTTTGCAAAGATAATTGAGCATGGACAACCGGCCTTGTCTTTTAGCTTTGTAGTTTTATTTCCCTTGCAAATCAGTGAGCTTGAATGGTTTATTTTAAAGTATGCAAATCTTAGATTTCTTTGTTATTGGACAGCATGTACAGTTAGATGCAATTCCTTATTTTCACAGCAAGTTTTAACGAATTGAACTCGTTCCATGCAACTCTAGAATTTATATGTACATATAGTGTTCTATTAAATCCTTTTAGGGATTTATGAGAAGTTATAAGTAAGAAAAGACCAAGGTCTTGATAGGATCCCTAAATTTTAAGTATTGGGATCAGTAGCACACCAAGTGCTCAATGAAATGCCAATGCATTTTATTATAAGAACATAAAAAAAAATAATAAGTATTTTATTTTAAAGAAAGGCTAGTACCCGACTTCCAAGGTTGTCGTTAAACAAATCCAGGTGACCACTTCCAAGGTCTTAGCCCTGGTAAGACCAAGGTCTTTACCCTCGTAGGACTTGTGACTAGCTACCACAGTCTATATTAGGGAGCGCGCATTGGTACTAAGCCTAGGGCCCAAGAGAAGTTTATTATTATTTTAAATTAATAAAGTATAAGTTTTGAAACAAATGGAACAAGCTCCATTTATGCTTAGAGTCAGCAAGTTTAGCTTCTTTTAATTCGAAGCATGCAATATTAGTTTTATTTGTTTCCTGATTAGTTATTTAGCATGATTAGCTTTATCTTCCAGCATGCAGTTTTATTCTTGTATAGCATGATTAGCTATTAGAATTACATGAGTAGATTCCTTAGTTTTTCTTTGCTATTAGATTAACATGAGCAGCTATGTTTATGCTTTATTTTCTTTTAGAGCATACAGTTTCTAGTTCTTCTTGTGTACATGCATATCCGTGTTTTTGTGAGTTAGATAGCGCTTACTAAGTAAATTTTGCTTATAGATTGTATTTCCTCTTACTGCAGATAAAGGAAAGGAAAAGATTTAGCAAGGAAGGCGACAAGGTGGTGCGGATGGTGTGTGATACCAGGACTGTGGGAGAGAACTGGGAAGTTTTGAGTTTTCGTGTCTAGTGGATAAGAAGTAATTGAGTTGTACCATATGGTTGATGTCATTTGAGATTGTATTTTATATTCCATGTTTTATTGAGTTTATTCACGTTTTAGATTGCATGCTGTGATGAGGTTCTATGTAATAAGTAGATATTATAGTTTTTGACTCTTATTAAACTGCATGGGTGTTTGATACATGTTCCAGCCGCCTGTGGCTGAAATATATATTTATGTATCTCAGTTTATGGTCACCGGTACAGGGGAGATGCTGTCGGAATTTTTTCGGTAAGGACTCCTCGTGGTTTCGATCATACATGTTAAGTAGAGTCAGTAGTTAAGTAACGGTCACCCTTAGAGAGTAGTAGTAGTAGTAAGAAGGGTGATCGTTACATAACCCGAGTCTCACGATGTCTTATCATGAAACTCGCAACTGACTTAATAAAAGCTTCACGGAATTGATTCTCATATCCTATGATCGATCCAGAGGGATCTCATCTTAATTCAGTTTAAGGCAATAATAAAACAAAAATATCTTGCTCGCTCTCATAGATCCATAGATATAAATTTATCTCGCTCGCTCTCATAAAGCCATAGATAAAAAAAAAATTGTCTCATCTTGCTCGCTTTCTTAGCGCCAAGGCGAATGACCCGTGAGGGGGGTCCATTCAGAGCCTAGTGACGCTTTTCTTGATGTGTAATGTATTCCAACCATAGACACACATAAGGAAGGAAAATATTATTGCTTAATTGTCAATAAATATTATGTTACAATATACACAATCCCATTTTTTATTATGGGTTACAAATGCCTCCCTCAGGATTTGTATAGTCAGTGGATCAGTCAACCTATGACCTGTTGAAATGTGTCAAAGAACCACCAACTCCTTTGCAACTAAATCCTGAATGTAATGATAATGAATGTCAATGTGTTTGGTTCATCCATGGTATTTAGGGTTCTTAGCATATGCCAAGGTCGATGTGCTATCAACATACAACACCACTGCCTCCTTTGTCAATTGTGTCATGGCCAATCGTTGTAGGAAACTCTGCAACCAAACATCCTCTTGACATGCAGCAGAACAAGCCACATATTCTGATTTCATGGTGGATAAAGCAATGCACGTTTGTTTCTTACTACTCCAAGAAATGGTCCCTCCACCCAACATAAACACATAACCTGAGGTGGATTTGCGTTCATCTTTGCCACCGACCCAATCAGTATCGTTGTAACCTCTCAATCTTAAGTTACCTCCATTGTAACATAAGACAAGGTCCGAAGTACCATAAAGATGTCGAAAAATACTTTTAACTACTTTCCAATGAACGAGACCGAGATTACTTTGATAATGACTAACAAGGCCCACAACAAAGCTAATGTCTAGTCGTGTACATAACATGACATACATTAGGCTTCCAATTGTAGCAGCATATAACACTTTAGACATTTCATTCTTTTCCTTATCAGTTTGTGGGCATTGACTGGTACTTAAAACACAACTCTTATCAACTGGAGTATCGATGGGTTTGGAATAATGCATCCGAAATCACTCAAGAATCTTATTTATATAAGTCTCCTGTGACAAACACAGAAGTTTATTCGAGCGATCTCTGGTGATCTTTATTCCTAACACATAATTCGCTTCACCCATGTCTTTTATCTCAAAGACAGAAGACAACCATTTTTGAGTGGCTTCGATAGATTCCATGTCATTTCCTACCAATAAAATGTCATCAACATATAATGATAAAATAAGATTCTTTTTTGTCGTACGTTTAGCATACACATAGTGGTCTTCTTCAATCATCTCAAAATCAAATGAGATAATAGATTTATGAAATCTAAAATACCATTGTCTAGACGAATGTTTAAGGCCATAAATGGAACGTTTGAGATGACAAACTTTGTGCTCCTATCCTTTTGCCTCAAAACCTTCCAGCTGAACCATATAAATTTCTACATCTAGTTCTCCATTGAGAAATGTTGTTTTAACGTCCATCTAAAAAAGTTCTAAGTCTAAATGTGCAACCATGGCTAGAATAAGGCGAACCAATGTGGATCTCACCACTAGGGAGAATGTCTCATCGAAATCTATATCCTCCTTTTGAGTATATCCTTTCGCTACAAGTCGTGCTTTATATTTGTCTATTGATCCATCCACCTTGCATTTGACTTTGAAAATCCATTTATTTCCAATAGCCTGACACCTTGGAGGGAGGTCGACAAGTTCCTAAACTTGATTCTTACTCATAGAGTTCATCTCATCTTACATTACTTTCTTCCACTCTTTACTAGCAGATGAAGTTAATACTTCTTTAACAGAAGTAGGCTCATCATCATTAGCAAGATGGCACACAAGGGCTTCCTCTTCAATATCAAATCGACGACGAGGTATTGTCCACGTTTGCTATGGCGTATTTGATCGTCTTGTTCTTCTATAGGTGTGCTCCCACTAGGCACAAAGCTCCCACTATCATGATCATCTCTACTATCTTCGGCAGTTTCCTGGTTAGGAACTAATTCCCTTCCTTCACTAGAAGATGGTAGAATATCATTAGGGTCATCCAACTCATGGAGATCAAGACTCTTCCAGTGTCGCCGATACTAGGAAATTCTGTTTCTAAGAAAACAACATCTCAGATATCTTTTTCTGCCATTCCTCCATTCGGATGTTGTCTATACATGACATAACCCTTAGAGGCTTCAAGATATCTTATAAAGATAAACATTCTAGCTTTAGGGCCAAGTTTTCCAAACTTGTGAGAAGTGTCATGGACATATCCCACTGAGCCCCATGGGTGTAGATTATCTAAATTTGGTTTTTCACCACGCCATAACTCATAAGGGGTGGAAGGAACTAACTATGAAGGTACGCGGTTAAGGATATATGCCACAGTCATTATAGCATCCCCCAAAAAAGATATTGAAAGGTTGGCATGCGCCATCATCGACCTAGCCATATCCAGTAGTGTTCTATTCCGTCTTTCAGCAACACCATTTTGTTGTAGTGTATTTGGAATAGTTAATTGCCTGCGTATTCCTTTTTCTTCACATAAAGTTCGAAACTCATCCAAAAGATATTCACATCCTCGATCTATCCGAAGAACTTTTATGGTTTTGCATAATTGATTCTCAACCTCTGCCAAGAAGTGTTTGAAGCAATCTAATGCTTCATAGTGGTGAGTGATCAAATAGGCATATCCATATCGTGAATAATCATCTATAAATGTGAGGAAATATGAAGCCCTTTGATGGGTCTTCACACTCATGGGTTCGCAAATGTCGGAGTGGATCAATTGTAAGAGTTCAGTGGCTCTCTTAGCCTTTTCGAAAGGCTTTTTACATGCTTTACCGGCTAAACACGATGCACACATAGGAAGATTGACTTTAGCGAGTGAGCCTAGCAAGCCTTCTCGAGCTAACCTTGTCATTCTATCTTGTCCTATGTGTCCTAGTTGAGCATGCCAAATTTTCGAATCAAGGTTATTATCAGTATTCACCACATAAGACACATGATAATCCAAATCTAATTTAAACAAATCATCCATAAATAAAGCATGACCATATATAACATCGTTCAAACAAATGTCAACTTGGTTGCTAGCAAAAAAAAAGAGAAGTCTAATGCCAATAATGATGAGACTGATAGTAGATTATGTTGAACTCTAGGCATATAGAGTAAGTCATGGAGGGTTAAGACTCGTCCAGTCTTTAACTAGAGTTGATACACACCAACTCCAAGGACTTCCTCGCTGGAACCATTTCCCATGTATACTCTTTGTGATCCCGCTAAGATTCGGCGATAATCCATGAATCTTGCTCGATCCCTTGTTATGTGCCTAGTCGCTCCTGAATCCACTATCCATTCAGGATTTGTTTGAGCAACTAAAATATGCGAACAACATGCACAGTTGGAGAGCAAAGAAATTGGAATACCTTTTTTGGCTCAGTGCATTAACAAGCGAAAGGCCCTAATTGTCCACAATTATAGCATTTGGCCTTCGACTTGTCTCTCTTTCCTCCGCACTTGCCTCTTTGGTGCTTCAGTGTCTGCCCCTCTTTGGAAGTGGATGCAACATTTTACCTCTTCCTCTTGAAGTTCTTCTTTAGACCCTTCTTGCCCTGTTGTCTGACTCCTTGGGCGACAAGGGTAGTAGCGCGCATAGCTTCCTCGCGCTCAGCCTCTAACTCCACATGGCGAGAGATGTCAGAAAAATTCTTAATGTTCTCATTGTGAGTGAGGATTTGTTTCATGTGAGTCCAAGAGTCTGGCAAAGATCTTATGACAGCCTACACCTGCTACTCATCAGTGAGATCGTGACCTGCAGACTTCAAGTCACGGATCATGCTTGACATCATCCTGAGATGTTTAGTCATGTTCTGATGGGGATCTTTTCGGAGGGTCTCAAATTTCAAAACAAGAGCCCTTAACCTCGTGGTAGAGGATCCTCCAAAAGAAATTTTCAAGTTATCCCACAATCCTTAGCAGTCTTATACTTTTCAAACTCGCTAATCAAATTATCCTGCATACTACTTAACAGTGTAAAGCGCATGCTGTGATCTTTGTTGAACCATAAGTTGTAAGTCTCTTGATCTCGTCGGTGTAGAGCAGTGTTGCCTTCTGCAGGCGGGGTCATGGATGTAGTAATGTGATCAAGCAACTCTTGCTCATTCAAGAGATATTGAAATTTTTAATGTCATATGTCATAGTTTGTGTCATCTAATTTATCCCCTTTCGTTAAGTCAACAATAATATTTTTTGAGGCCATCGGTGAATCACTACATTTAAAATAATAATGAGAAGGCTAAATTTACAATTCTACACATCAGTTTATTTGACCCAAAAACTATATTATAATATTAAATATTCTCCATATAATGGGATTGAAAGTAGACTTAGAGTACTATAGTCATCTCCCATTTATATAAGAATATTCAATTATATTAGGGTAATTTCAATCAAATAATGTAAAGGGAGAGGAACTAACATCTCTCAATTAATAAGCATGTATTTATTAACATGAATATTCAAATAAAAAATTAACAGTAGCTAATCATGTTCAAAAGATATTCGAATAATTTTGAACAATAATGAATCATTCATGTTCAAATAACAAGTAATCATGCATGTTTAAAAACTTTCCTTTAATAAAGGGTGCATCACATGATTTTAAATCATCGGATCATACATAGATTGCTGGAATATGAAGTGCATGAAAAATTTTATTATAAGAGCAAACTACCTAAATTTATTGCATGGACTTAAATAAGACAATCTCATAATCATGAAGCTAATAATGATCCTAAGTACTAATAAAATCATGTTTAAAATTGCGATAACATTATAATAGCTAAAGCAATCGTCTAGAGACGGGTGGGAGGCATAGCACGGTGCTAGAGAACATGCTGTATGTGATGTCGAATTTCTTGCACTGCCAAATTTTCATTATGATGGTGACGAGAGACCAGGTCAGCATTTCCTACACGCCCACGTCCAATAATGCGGCTAAGTCAAGCTCGACCACAAGGCCAGCTACATTTGGATGGACTTGAGGCTATAATGAGGCTACGACAGGGACCTAGAGGAGAAATTGATTTTGGCCTTCCGATGAGCTTGAGTATCTCATGCTCGCCCCGAACACCAAACTCAAGTTCATCGATAATAACTCATTCCACTAGAGAGTTATTATCGCACTACCGCACCAATCCCAAATTATATTATGGGCTCCTTCTTATCATGAGTGTGTTAGTCTCCCTGTGTTTAAGATTACAAATGTCCACTAATTAAGTAAGTTGCTGACAACTCACTTAATTAATATCTAGCTCCAAGAGTAGTACCACTCAACTTTATTGTCATGTCGGACTAGGTCCACCTGTAGGGTTAAACATGACAATCCTTATGAGTTCCTCTTGGGGACATTCTCAACCTAGATAACTAGGACACATATTCCTTCTATAATCAACAACACACAATATAGGTAATATCATTTCCCAACTTATCGGGCATATTGATTTATCGAGCTAAACCTCACCCTTTGATAAATCAAAGAAATAAATATTAAATATATGTATTTGTTATTATATAAGGATTAAGAGCACACACTTCCATAATAAATAAGGTTTAGTTCTTTTACTAAGTCAGTACAAAAAGAACTTACCTAAATGATCCTACTCAATACACTTAAAGTGTATCAGTGTAATTTATTAGTCAAGATAAACTAATACTTAATTACACTACGACTACTCTGATGGTTTGTTCCTTTCCATCTTAGTCGCGAGCAACTATTTATAATTTATAGAGAACCGACAACATGATCTTCTGAGTGTGACACCACACTCCATGTTGTCTAATATATAAATTAATTGAACAATTACATTTAATAAATAAATGCAGATATTGACCAATGTGATTCTTTTATTTCAACAAATATATGTTTACAAAATCTAGGCTTTTAGTATACACTCTAACATGCTCTTCGTCCCGACCCGGAAGGAGTATGACAACTCGGGATGACTAGTCAGGTATAACCCCTGATCTAGACTTTGTGATGCCGAGGCTGTCGAGAGATCGTCTCGACGCTGGCCAGGAGTGGGCTGGCCGAGAACTTTAGTTTATTGGGAGCATCAGGTTTACGTATCGCCAGGCCATGCGGGCCTAACCCGTTACATCATGTTTAAGACGTTAGAACAACGTCTTGCAAGATGGTCAAGTTCACGTCACCGATGAGCCGACGCCCTTATGCGGGCCTATTCCACCGAAAAATGCGCCTGGTCATAGGTGGATCATCGTCGCACACACCTGCAAAAGTGCCCAGGCCACGGTCGCCTCCGTGCTCACCTGAACTGCTGACCTCTCTGCGCGCCACTGGGCCATGGTCGCCTCTGTGCCTACGTGAGAGGCGTGCAGGACCACTGTCGGGGGCTTGGTCGTAGTCTGCGCGGCCTCTGTGCTGGGTCGCCTAACCATGGCCTCTCGCGAGGCCACATACGCTAGGTCATTCGCGCCCGCGTGGCGATGAGCGTTCGTGGCCTGCCAGCCCACGTGATCGTGAACTGTGCAGCCTCGTGGGAGGTCGCGGTTGGCACGTTCGTGCACGTTGCCACAAACCACGAGGCCTGCTAGCCATGGATGGTGTGCCTGTCCACATGGACGTGAGCCGCACCCCTCGTAGGTTTGCGAGCAGCGCCTGTAGTGTGCTCACGAGCAGTGCCTCCATCCATTTCGCGTGAAGCGCCTCTGCCATGCATGTGAGCATCGACCGAGCGAGTCAAGGGAGAAGAGTGTAGCGCTTCAATATAATCCCTTGCAGTCATCAATCGCTAATATCTAATGGGCACCACAGATTCCTGCGTGGGTGTCGAGCAGTTGGCAACCAAGCTATCCCCATCGTCGGTGGTGGAGATCTTCATTGGTTCAAAATCATCTTCTTCCATTGCAGCAAGCTCTTGCGCATGGAGATCATCTGATGACATCATGGAGAGAGGAATGGGAAGGCTCTTATACCAATGTTATATCTTGATCGAGATGATTACCTCGTTGGTTCTGGATTCTCACAGGATCAGGAAGAAGTCTACAAGAGTCTTCTTCGTAGTTCCTCGCTCCAAACATCCTCAGGATCCGGTGGTGATGTCCTATGAGGGAAGTCTTGTACTCATGTGATCAAGAGAGAAAGGGAGAAAAGTGAGAGTCTTTCCCACCTCAAGAGAGAAAACTCTCTTCCTTTTATACAGATGAGAGGGGTGTGATTTGTCTCTTTCCAAAGGTTTCTTTGGCAACCTTTGGTCATAGGTTGCTTTGGCAACCTTTGGTGTGGGCAATAACTGGCCATATTAACAAGCCTGATTTATGGGTACTGATGAACCAATCTCGTATCGATGATGTCAATCCTAACACACGTCGAATGGTTGGTTGGGAGTTATCGTTGACAAGATCCCTTTGATGCTTAAGTCATCACAGTGCCCCAAATATAATAAAGAGGAGAAATGATACAAAATATAGTAAAAGAAGATGAGATAGTAGAGAAAATCCCCCTTGTGGAAATAACATCACCTCCCTTATATACGGAGAGAAGCCTAAGGGGTGCACCTCACTAAGGGATGCACCCCTTTCCAACTAGCATCATGGTAATCACCGCATCAAATTGCCTTCGGACAAAGACCCAAATGTATCTGGGATTGAGAGCACTATTAGGATTGTGATACATGAATAATAAACTAAAGGATTAACCTATTATAGGATCTAGCTATCGTCAATTTCTAAAGTAATATTGAAACTGAAACAATAGCTAGCGAAGAGCTGACATAAATCCATTGTAAGGATATTTCTTTTTACTTATCATCAAAGATCCTACAAACGTAGTGGAAGTCTTCCATAGGATTGAGCCGACAACCCTAGGACCTTCTCAATGGGGGTGAAGAATCAAGAGGAAGAGAGAACAATTCACCATGCCCTAAATGAACCATATCTCTTCCTTTATATACCTGACCCAACCTATAAGAACTATCCAGTACTATAAAGCTCATCCCTTATTAATAGCTCATCAATGTTAATGAACCTAGTTATTGAATCTACACATTGAATCCACGTCCATTTAATCCAAACCTCTTTATATGTAATCAAGCATTTGATCACTTAATTGGGGTTTAGTTTCCTTAATGACAATTAGTTGTGTGTGTTAATCAAGTGTAAGTCCACCTTATGGAGATTAAGCCCGCCCTATGGACTTACTTGGATTTAGTCCATCCATATGGACTTAATCCTACAATCTCTCACTTAAGCTATACTTGATTCCTTATACACCACACAATCCCTTAATTGAGCTCAACATGTTAAACTTTATGGGTTAAATACCCTTTAAACAATTTGGTCCAATAAATCAATTCATACAAGACTAAAAAAGTCACAGCTGCTATAACTATAACAAGACTCAATAGTAATCACAGTACTAATATCATTAATGATATAGATAATAAAACATCCTAGACCTTTATATATATATTTCATAAACCTCGCAGTACTAACATTAAAGATACTGAAATTAAATAAAATAACTTCAAATAATAATGCATTACAAACTGGTTCAACTCTGAACCCAAAACAATCTGAGTTTGAACATCATAATAGTGAATAAAATCTTCAAAAGAATAGAGAGTGCAACTAACTAGTGAGATGAACTCAACCAACTATCAAAACAAATAACTCAACTCCAACTAGAGGATCCAACATCCTAATGTAAGTAGAAAAGTAGACTAAGGTGTCCACTGCTAGGTACAAGAAAGCTCATCCGTTAAGTACTTCCGTCTCCTCATTACCTGCACCATATGGATCTAGTGAGTCTAAAAATACAGAAAGTCCAACCTTTATATAAATAACATCTATTCACATTTCAGAGAAATATTTGGTAAATTACCATGTTAAATATCAACGGAGAATAACCTCTGACTTTAGTTTCATGAACCTCTAAACTACCCTAAATTAACATTAACATTTTTAACCTTCTTTTACCTTTGTTATCTTTATTTTACTTGTAAGACTTTACAAGAATTCATATCATTAAATGTAGCTCCTTTATACCATAACCTCTAATCGTTTGGCCAAACGTTATCCTAGTACTAGGTTGGTAAGGTTCACCAGGCCCTTTTTAAGTCGGCTTCCCAACCCCCTCTATTTGATAAGGTTCATCGGACCCTTGTTAAGCCAAATTTCCAAACCTCTTTAGTTTTAGTAAGGTTCACCAGACCCTTCTTCAACTGGATTCTCAAACCTCTTTGATTTTAGTAAGGTTCATCAGACTCTTCTTAAGCTAGATTTCCAAACCTCTTTTATTTTAGTAAGCACTTAAATAAATCAACCCTTTACAATTTAGTTCCTCAACTGTCCATACAGAGGCCTATTAACAAAAATAGTTACTTGGTTAAATAATATGGTAGAATAGTTAAACCTACTAGTTAATCAAAATAATAAAATTCCTAGAATTGAACAAATTTATAACCAAATGGATTTTTCAATATTCTTGCACAAGTTTGAGGGGAGTGTTAAAGAATTAATTGTAAATGGATGAGGATCTATTTCTAAATATACAAACCATAAGGATGTAACAGTAAAGATGATAATAAAATAACAATTAGGTAGAGGGGACTACCTAAGGGGGGTGCCATAATAATAATTCCCCTTTTTAACATAACCTATTAAATTTCTAGATTCTCTAATGATTCATTATTTACACAAGAAAAGTTTCCGAGAGAGTTGTAAGACATTAAGCATAGTTGATGTAGTGATCAATAAGTCATACTAAATTGGAAGGTAGTTAGAAAATATGATTTACATGTCAAATAATTCATGAGCAAACTTAAGCCATGAGTGTTCGGGCATCATCAAAGCAAACCTACATTACCAAATAATATGTTGACGATAGAAGTAAATTCACTCTAGGTTCAAGCCGACCCTTAAATAACAATAGCTCTTATGGTATTAGTTGAGGAAACAATTTCTAATGCACCCGCTAAAAGAAATCAATAAAATATGATGTATTTCCCTTTGACGTCACTAGATAAAGATGGGCGTTCATAAAATTGTTCATATGGTATCATGTAAAGCCTAACACAATACTGACTCAATTATTTATTTTCCCTTAATCAATAAATAAGAACCGATTAATCTCTTACTCATTGAATCAACCAGAATTTAAACCTAACTAACCTTTTATGAGAAAACCAAGCACAACCAACGTAGTCCACATCGAATGGTCATTAAAACTTCATTGAATCATTGAAAAAGAAACGTGCAATGTATTCGTTGCCAACAATCATGCTTCCGACCTCAAGACACACCTAGCATAATCCATATAGTACCAAAATTATATGTAGTAACTTGTGACATATATCAAAATATTATACCATGATCCATAAGGTGCAGCAAATATTAAAACCCATAAAAAAAAGGAAACCTTGCTTTGGTGTTACATGTATGGGAGATCACTAGTGAGACATAGAGAAAGGCGCCCTTAAACGTTTCGACAAGATTCTTCCCCTATCTCTTCCAAAGTCGCTAGGGTTTGGATGGAGTGTATGGAGGCTGACGACTTCAAGGGTGAGAGGATGAGAAAAATAAAACTTGTATTTAAAAGGATAAACCGGATCGGATTGCTAGCAAATCGGGTCGGGTTCATTAGCCTATTAATGCATTAATTACTTAAACCCTTTAGTATTAAATCATAACATAAATCTTGGTTTGTTTAAGTGAATCACTTTTTTTAAGTATAGATTAAATATGGATGTGTAGTACAAGAATATCACGAAATATAATCTATAAGTATCCATTCTGAATAAATCTTCTTTATGACCCAAATCGGATCCAAATCATATTTACTAAAACCTATGCTAAACCACAGTGGTAAATCATGATTCAACCTTATGACTCCAAATGAAGTTCACATCATATTTGTAACAACCTAATGTAAAATCACAATAGTAAATATGATATCCATATATTAAAGAAAGTTAAAATTATGCACACATATAGAAAATCTGTCATATATACTGATATGGGTTAGGTTTCATAGGCCCCCGGTAAGAAAGGGAAAGGATATAACCAAATGGAGAAGATAGGTCAATATCGGCCGGGATATACCTCAAAAGAAGCAGGTCGATATCAGCCGAGATATGCCTCAAAGGAGGTAAACCAATATCGATCGAGACACACCTTCGAGAAGGAAAGTCAATATAGGCCGGGATGTGCCTCCAAAGAGGCAGACCCATATTGATCAGCATATACCTTAAAGGAGGTAGGCCAATATCGGTCGGGATATGCCTCCAAGGAGGCAGACCCATATTGATCAGCATATACCTCGAAGGAGGTAGACCAATATTGATCGAGACACATCTTCAAGAAGGAAATCTGATATCGATCGGGATATACCTCAAAAGAGGTAGGCCAATATCGATCGAGACATACTTTCAGGAAAGAAGATCAATATCGGCCGGGACATGCCTCCAAGGAGACAGGCCCACATCGATCAGCATATATACCTCAAAGGAGGTAGACTAATATCGATCGGGATATACCTCAAAGGATGTAGGCCAATATCGATCGAGACATACTTTCAGGAAAGAAGATCAATATCGGCCGGGATATGCCTCCAAGGAGACAAACCCACATCGATTAGCATATACCTCAAAGGAGGTAGGCTAATATCGATCGGGATATACTGTTGGTGCAACCTTAGGTCAAGGTTGACCTGGTTGACCTGACTCGAGTTGACCTGACTCGAGTTGTATTTTGATGTTTGACGAGAATAGAAAAGTTCTATTCTGATGTTTGACAGAATACAAACTTGGGAGATTGTGGGTGCAATCTTTGGTCAAGATTAACCTGGTTGACCCGAGGTGAGTCGACCTGATTCGGGAAATCCTGGTGAGTGAAGCCAGGTGAAAGTCCTGGTGAGTGAAGCCAGGCAAGGGAAAGTCCTGGTGAGTGAAGCCAGGCAGTTGGAAAGTCCTGGTGAGTGAAGCCAGGTAAGGGAAATCCAGATAGGTCAAGGTTGACCAGACATCTAGTGAAAAGTCCAAGCAGGGAGCTTGGCACGAGAAAAGTACAAGTATGGAGACTTGGCACGGAAAAGTCCAAGCAGGGAGCTTGGCATGGGAAAAGTCCAAGTATGGAGACTCAGCACGGAAAAGTCCAAGTATGGAGACTTGGCACGGGAAAAGTCCATGTATGGAGACTTGGCACGGAAAAGTCCAAGCAGGGAGCTTGGCATGAGAAAAGTCCAAGTATGGAGACTTGGCACGGAAAAGTCCAAGCAGGGAGCTTGGCACGGGAGAAGTCCAAGTATGGAAGCTTGTCATGGGAAGTCGGAGAGGGCTCGGCAGCTCGTTCTCCGGACTTGGTCAGAGAGGGCTCGGTAGCTCGTTCTCTGGACCGGACGAAGTCGGAGAGGACCCGGTGGCTCGTTCTCCGGACTAGGTCAGGGAGGGCTCGGTAGCTCGTTCTCTGGACCGGACAAAGTCGGAGAGGGCTCGGTAGCTCGTTCTCAGGACCAGGTAGGGTTTAGGGCTGGGAGCTCTAAACCTGGATCGGTCTGGTGACCGATCCAATGATACGGCTGATCGGTCTGTAGACCGATCAGTAACCAATCAGTGTGGTACTGTGAGTTATCTGATCGGTCTGGAGACCGATCAGGAAGCAACACAGAGGAAAAGGAGAGAAAGGACTGATCGGTCCAGGGACCGATCAGATCCCTCCTGGACCGATCAGGATATGGTCTGATCGGTCCAGGCTTATCCTGATAGGTCTGTGGACCGATCTGGAGATTCCCAGACCGATCAGGATGGAGCCTGATCGGTCCAGGCCTAGCCGTTGCGACACAACGGCTATCTCTGCTTCGTCTATTTTCGTTGTTGGGATCTTAGATGGCTAGAGAGGGGGGGTGTGAATAGCTGACCCCAAATTCTTTCGTTTCTTCCTACGATTAGAGTTAGCGCTGCGGAAATAACTAAATAGAAACGAAAGCGGAGAATAGCAAACCTCAAACTCGTCGATGTAACGAGGTTCGGAGATGAAACTCCTACTCCTCGGCGTGTCCGTAAGGTGGGAGAAGCCTATCAATCCGTCGGTGGATGAGTCCCCGGAAAACCGGCTAATATAAACTCCTTATGGGTGGAGAAACCTCGCCACAAGAACTTTGCAACAGCAATAAGGAGTACAACAGTAGAGAAAGCAAACAAGAACAATCGAAATGTAAAACCCTTTTCTTGCCTTCTCGTTGTCGACTGGAATCCTGATGAAGCAGCAACTTCTCGGATCCAAGCTCAACTAGAAAACCAGCAGGAAGCCGGCAGTGAGAGCTCAACAAAGCTCGCAGAAGGAACCGGAAGAACTTGCAAGAAGCAAGAAGAAACGGAGAGAAAGAAGAAGTTGCAGTAGCAACCCTCGATCTCTTCTTATAACCTCGATATCCCGAGCCAACTCGCGAACCCGCAAGCAAAAAGACCGAACACAGAGTCGAATAACCTAGCCGTTGAGTCACAACGGCAGGTTGGACCGATCGAGCTCCAACCGATCGGTCCATCGCCCCGATCGGTCTTGGGACCGATCAGCAGCCAGACCGATCAAGCTATGTCTCGATCGGTTCAGAGTCGATCGGTCCCTTGACCGATCGCCTTCTCCTTCTTCTCTTCAGTTTCGATCGGTCTTGAGACCGATCAGATAATCCACAGAAGCATTCTGTTTGATTACTGATCGGTCACTAGACCGATCAGCCGTATCACTGGATCGGTCCCCAGATCGATCCAGAGCTTGGTTTTTGCCCAAACCAAGTCCCAAACCTTCCAAACCAACATCCTGTCAACCTTGACCTGTTGGTACATCATGCTTAGCATCCGGTCACTCCCTTAACCTGCTAAGACTCTCCACCAAGTGTCCGGTCAATCCCTTTGAGCCACTTGGACTTTTCTCTTCGTGTCAAGTATCCGGTCACTCCCTTGACCTACTTGACCTTCTCAACACTAGATGTCCGATCACCATTGATCCATCTGGATTTTCCCTTGCCCGGCTTCACTCACCAGGACTTTCACCTAGCTTCACTCACTAGGGTTTTCACCTGGCTTCACTCACTAGGATTTCCAATCTGCCCGGCTTCACTCACCAGGACTTTCCAACTCTCTGGCTTCACTCACCAGGACTTATCCGTCTGCCTGGCTTCACTCACCAGGACTTTCCACATCCGGTCCAGAGAACGAGCTACCGAGCCCTCTCTGACCACAGTTCGGAGAACGAGCTACTGAGCCCTCTCCGACTTCCATCCGGTCTAGAGAACGAGCTCCCGAGCCCTCTCTGACCATAGTCCGGAGAATGAGCTACCGAGCCCTCTCCGACTTCCATCCGGTCCAGAGACCGAGCTCCCGAGCCCTCTTTGACCACAGTCCGGAGAACGAGCTACCGAGCCCTCTCCGACTTCCCATGTGCCAAGCTTCCATACTTGGACTTCTCCGTGCCAAGTCTCCATACTTGGACTTTTCCCGTGCCAAGTTCCCTGCTTGGACTTTTCACCATGCCAAACTCCCTGATTGGACTTTTCCCGTGCCAAGCTCCCTGCTTGGACTTTTCCGAGTCAGGTCAACTCACCTCGGGTCAACCAGGTCAACCTTGACCACGGGTTGCACCCACAATCTCCCAAGCTTGTTCTCGTCAAACATCAAAATACAACTCGAGTCAAGTCAACTCGAGTCTGGTCAACCAGGTCAACCTTGACCTAAGGTTGCACCAACAATCTCCCATCATGTTCTCGTCAAACATCAAAATACAACTCAAGTCAGGTCAACTCGAGTCGGGTCAACCAGGTCAACCTTGACCTAAGGTTGCACCAACAATCTCCCCCTTTTTGATGTTTGACAAAACCCATAATCAAACTCATAATCAAGTTAGGTTAACCCGATAACCTAACTTAGGTTAACCCGATAACCTAACTTAGGTTTTCCAATGTTCTTCCCTGAACATTCTCTATTCTCCTCAAACCTACACTCTCCCCCTTTTTGACACACATCAAAAAGAGTGAATCAAGGTCAAGAGTTTCTTCCTAATGAAAGTCTCATACCTTTCATTGAAACTCTTAATTTCCCCCTTGATACTAAGGTCCAACAATTAACTTAGTGATAATCCCATATCACTCAAGTCTTTAGGAGTAAAAACTTCCCCTAAAAGTCAACTCCCCCTTGACTAATAGGTAAAACTCCCCCTAAAGGTCAACTCCCCCTTGACCATTGCACCAACAACGTCTTGGAGAGTTCCAAACTTTTAGAAACCTAAAACACCACTTCCCGAGCTGAAATTTCAGACAACCAGTCGAATTTCAGCAAGTTGGCACGCCCTGATCGGTCACCAGACTGATCAGGCTTCACTGGATCGGTCCTAGTGACCAATCCACTCTTTCCTGGACCGATCAGAATCCTCTCTGATCGGTCCACAAGTCTGATATCAGAATTTCTGATTTTCCTCCCGAAATTCAGAAACTCCTAGAAAATTCCAGAAAATTCCAAAAATTGTAAAACTTTGAGGATACATTCCTCATAACATATACTATCATGGAAAAATAGTTTTCTATGAAAATAACTTCCATTTTTAAATCTTGATACAAAGTTCGAAAAACTTTGAAATAGTTCAAGTTTAACTCAACTTTGTATCAACTTGCTCAATGATGAATGCTATCACTAGAAAAGCTTCATAAATGTTTTTCAAATCAATTTTAAAATGATTTTAAACCATTTAATTTAGGACCACAATCTTAGGGCTAAATGTACATGACTTGTACACAAGCTTTCCCTATGATCCCCAATTTTGAATTAGGCTCATCTAGGTACAAGAACCATGCACCTTGATCCTAACTCATCATCCTAATATCTCACATTCATCTAAGGTGTATCAAACACATTCAAGTCAATTTTGATGTGAGATATGGGTTTAGGTTATCTTATTCTAAGTTCTCATGCATTTTTCTAAACAACAATTTGATCTCCATATCAAATTGTGTTTCTTATCCTTAAATCAAGTTAATTGATCATTAATGCACAAGATGATGCCATGACATATAATTGTATCATAAATGGAAACATGGGCCAATGTCATGATGTCATGGCATAAAGTATGAAACTTAAATAAAGCATGACATTTAACTAACCTAAGCATTATCATGACATTTTAAATTATCATAAAATAAATATGATGTCATGACATGGCATATGGCAAACAATATATGGCAAATAGCACATAAAGGTATAGAAAATACCTAATTCTAGCCTTAGTTGCCATTTTTGATAATTTTGATCATTTTGCCATAAATTCTATATTCCTAAGTGTGATAGACCTCAAATCATATACCAAAGATGTTTAGATCACTATGTGCCAATTAGATTGACTCTAGACAACTCCTCAAATTTGATTGGAACATTCTAATCACCTTAGGAATAATTTTCCATTTCATTTTCAAGGCTTGATTACATCTTGAAAATTCCCAAAGTGCCACCTTTTGCCAAGATTAGGTTAACTACCTATTCAAGTAAGGTTGGCACACTCTAATCCATCTAGCGTGATGGAATCATGCTCTTAGGAACCCAATACCTATTGGAGCTCATTGGGTTCACTAAGTATTCACTAGGGATGACTTCCCTAGCAACCCTTCTAATGACCCTCCTAGGCTTTGAAGCCTTGGTCATTTGGGACTCATCAAGATCAACTCTAGGGGTGACTCCCCTTGTGACCTTGGTGATGGTCTTCCTAGCCCTAGTTTTTGTTCCATAATTGAATGGAACATTGTGATAAGTGGGTTTGACCACTTGGGACTTAGGTTTGTGACCCAAACCTTTCTTGTCCTTGGACTTGGGTTTTTGACCTCTAGACCCTAGAGTCAAATCCTCAAGAGCCTTTTCTAGAGAGTCAAGTCTTGACCTCAAGACTTGATTTTCGTTCTCTAATACCTCAAGCTTTAATTTATCATTTTTCTTTAAGGTATTCCTAGGCATATGTCTAGATGATTTGGGATTTCTACCTAGATTTTCCTTAGCCTTAGATGGGTTAATTCTAGGGTTGGCTTTCCTAGTGTTATCCTTATCTAGGCTCACATGTTTGGCACCTAAGCATGTGTATTGATTTCTAATGTTATCATGCTTACCATTATTAACAATAGCAATAAGGCTACTAGCATGTGTTCTATTTGAATTGCAAAAATGAGCCTTAGAGATTACCTTAGGGTTTACCTTAGCTCCCCCTATCGATGTGCTCGTCTTCTTGTTCTTGTGAGGTTGCCTCCCCCTCGGACATTGGCTCCGATAATGTCCCCTTCGCTTGCATTGAAAGCACACCACGTGCTCTTTGCCTTTGCGTATCGGGACTCCGGCTTTCTTGACCTTTGGCGCCGGTGGAGACTTTCTAATCCTCTTTGGACACTTACTCTTGTAATGTCCATACTCCCTACACTCAAAGCACATTATGTGTAATTTATTTGAAATTGAAATGCTTGAGTTACCTAGGGTTGAGGATGGATGAAGACTTTCTTCTTCATCCCTTCCGGAGGTAGAAGCTTCTTCCTCTTGCTCCATTCTTGAAGAAGAACTCTCCTCCTCTTCTTCCTTAGATGTTGAGTAGCCCTCAACTTCTAATTCCTCTCCTCCATGATGTGAGCTACTTGGCTCACTTGACTCCTCTTCATGACTTGAAGTGGAGTTCCCCTCATGGAACTTTGCCAAGTTGTTCCACAACTCCTTGGCATCGTTATATCCACCTATCCTACACAAAACATCATTAGGTAAAGAAAATTCAATGATTTTCGTTACCTCATCATTGATGGTTGATTGGTGGATTTGCTCTTTCGTCCACTTCTTCTTCTCTAGAGTTTCTCCTTTCTTATCCATTGGAGGCTTGAAACATAATTGAACACAACTCCAAATTTCAAGGTTAGTCATAAGAAAATACCTCATTCTTACCTTCCAATACGCGAAGTCGTCGCGATCGTAGAAGGGTGGAATGGTGATGTCTTCTCCGAGTTGATCCATCTCTAGCTTGTGCTCCCTCGGGTGTTAATCCGGCGAAGAGCGACCTTGCTCTGATACCACTTGTTGGGATCTTAGATGGCTAGAGAGGGGGGGTGAATAGCCGACCCCAAATTCTTTCGTTTCTTCCTACGATTAGAGTTAGCGCCGCGGAAATAACTAAATAGAAACGAAAGCAGAGAATAGCAAACCTCAAACTCGTCGATGTAACGAGGTTCGGAGATGAAACTCCTACTCCTCGGCGTGTCTGTAAGGTGGACGAAGCCTATCAATCCGTCGGTGGATGAGTCCCCGGAAAATCGGCTAATATAAACTCCTTATGGGTGGAGAAACCTCGCCACAAGAACTTTGCAACAGCAATAAGGAGTACGACAGTAGAGAAAGCAAACAAGAACAATCGAAATGTAAAACCCTTTGCTTGCCTTCTCGTTGTCGACTGGAATCCTGATGAAGCAGTAACTTCTCGGATCCAAGCTCAGCTAGAAAACCAGCAGGAAGCTCACCCGAAGCTTCGGCAGTGAGAGCTCAACAAAGCTCGCAGAAGGAACCAGGAAGAACTTGCAAGAAGCAAGAAGAAACGGAGAGAAAGAAGAAGTTGCAGTAGCAGCCCTCGATCTCTTCTTATAACCTCTGATATCCTGAGCCAACCTGCGAACCTACAAGCAAAAAGACCAGAACACAGGAGCCCGAAATAACCTAGCCGTTGAGTCACAACGGCTAGTGCTGGACCGATCAGGCTCCAACCTGATCGGTCCACACTGTCCCTGATCGGTCTTGGGGACCGATCAGGCTAAGCCTGGACCGATCAGGCTATGTCTTGATCGGTCCCTTGGACCGATCAGCCTTTCTCCTTCTTCTCTTCTGTTTGCTTCCTGATCGGTCTTGAGACCGATCAGATAATCCACAGAAGCATTCTGTTTGATTACTGATCGGTCACCAGACCGATCAGCCGTATCACTGGATCGGTCCCCAGATCGATCCAGAGCTTGGTTTTTGCCCAAACCAAGTCCCAAACCTTCCAAACCAACATCCGGTCAACCTTGACCTGTTGGTACATCATGCTTAGCATCCGGTCACTCCCTTAACCTGCTAAGACTCTCCACTCTGTGTCCGGTCAATCCCTTTGAGCCACTTGGACTTTTCTCTTCGTGTCAAGTATCCGGTCACTCCCTTAACCTACTTGACCTTCTCAACACCAGATGTCCGATCACCATTGATCCATCTGGATTTTTCCTTGCCCGGCTTCACTCACCAGGACTTTCACCTAGCTTCACTCACTAGGGTTTTCACCTGGCTTCACTCACCAGGATTTCCAATCTGCCCGGCTTCACTAACCAGGACTTTCCAACTGCCTGGCTTCACTCACCAGGACTTTCCCACTACCTGGCTTCACTCACCAGGACTTATCCGTCTGCCTGGCTTCACTCACCAGGACTTTCCACATCCGGTCCAGAGAACGAGCTACTGAGCCCTCTCTGCCCACAGTTCGGAGAACGAGCTACTGAGCCCTCTCCGACTTCCATCCGGTCCAGAGAACGAGCTCCCGAGCCCTCTCTGACCACAGTCCGGAGAACGAGCTACCGAGCCCTCTCCGACTTCCATCCGGTCCAGAGACCGAGCTCCCGAGCCCTCTCTGACCACAGTCCGGAGAACGAGCTACCGAGCCCTCTCCGACTTCCCATGTGCCAAGCTTCCATACTTGGACTTCTCCGTGCCAAGTCTCCATACTTGGACTTTTCCCGTGCCAAGTTCCCTGCTTGGACTTTTCACCATGCCAAACTCCCTGCTTGGACTTTTTCGAGTCAGGTCAACTCACCTCGGGTCAATCAGGTCAACCTTGACCACGGGTTGCACCCACAATCTCCCAAGCTTGTTCTCGTCAAACATCAAAATACAACTCGAGTCAAGTCAACTCGAGTCTGGTCAACCAGGTCAACCTTGACCTAAGGTTGCACCAACAATCTCCCATCATGTTCTCGTCAAGCATCAAAATAAAACTCGAGTCAGGTCAACTCGAGTTGGGTCAACCAGGTCAACCTTGACCTAAGGTTGCACCAACATTCGTCTGTTCTTCTTCGCAGGTTGCAGGGAGATACCAGATGATATAAGGCCTCTATAGTGAAGAACGAAAAAAAATACTGGAAGAGCTGCTTCTGCTAATTCTTCTTCTTCCTCTTGAGCTTTGCTGAGCTCTTGGTTTGCTGAAGCTTCGCGTGAGCTTCGTGCTGGTTTTCTAGCTGCTGGAGCCGTGAAGCTGCTGCTTCATCAACGGACTCCGACGAGAAGGCAAGCAAGTGTGTTTACAATTTCTATTGTTCTTGTTTGTTTCCTCTATTGTTGTACTCCTCTGTTTTACTGTTGCAAAGACTTTGTGGTGAGGTTTCTCCACCCAGAAGGAGTTCATATTAGCCGGTTATCCGGGGTTTCATCCACCGACGGATTTATAGGCTTCGTCCACCTTACGGACACGCCGAGGAGTAGGAGTATCATCTCCGAATGTCGTTACATCGCTGCGTCTAAGGTTTGATCTTCTCATTCTCGTTTCTATTATTTTATTTCCGCTGCGCTAACCTAATTCGTAGGAAGAAAAGAAAAATTGGGGTCGGCTATTCACACCCCCCCTCTCTAGCCGCATCCGAAGGTCCTAACATATACCTCAAAGGAGGTAGGCCAATATCGATCGAGACATACTTTCAGGAAAAAAATCAATATCGGCCGGGATATGCCTCCAAGAAGGTAGGATAATATCGATCGAGACATACTTTTAAGAAAGAAAGTCAGATACCGGCTAAGCTGAATAATACCTGGAAAAGATACTTGATTAAAATTACATACTTGATAAAACATAGCCCAATGCTAGCTTAGATAATGAACGTAAAGGAGAACGAACGGGCATTGCTCAAGGAGCCTCATGAGAGGTAATAGTAACTGATCAAACATAATTAAGCTTAACCCCGATCAACACAGGAAACATTAGTACATTAAAGCTATCTTTGATGTAGCAAAAACAGGAGGGGTGAATAGGAAGGATAGGAACACTTTGAAAAAGAACTGGTGAGATAGAAGAGAAGTAATATTATGAATAAAGTAGTTCCTGAATATATTTGCAGTATATGATTGCATAACTAGTGTTATATATTTTGGCGGGAAATGTGTTTTTAGACTGTTTTGCAGGTGCTAGACGACAAAGAAGGTACATCTAGGGTACGAAGAAGATTCCTTAAAAAGTCATTTACCACAAGTACACAGCTTACGTCATCTCATAACAAACTCTAACAAATTAAACCGGGG
The DNA here is from genome assembly GCF_018446385.1 of Zingiber officinale. Classification (NCBI taxonomy): domain Eukaryota; kingdom Viridiplantae; phylum Streptophyta; class Magnoliopsida; order Zingiberales; family Zingiberaceae; genus Zingiber; species Zingiber officinale. Next base: position 68,751,203 of record NC_056007.1, on the reverse strand, counting down.
TCCACTTCATGACTACGGAGGTTATATGAAGTGGTAAAAAATGGGGAATCCTCTCCGTTGGCCAGGTAAGTTCACATCATTGCACACATTCATAACCCTAATTTTTTAACTACTGTTCATCTCCTTCCTCCTTCTGACACACCAAGAGAGATCACTGACTTGAGCATCGGAGGGCCTAGCCAGGGATTCCCACCCCGGTCTTAGGTCACTGACGGTAGTGTTGGTTGGTCTCTTGTGCGCAAGAAGCCTTGGGAGCTCCGAATCTGGGTGTTCTTCGATCGGATCTTTTCATCGCGATTGGTATCTTGCATCGAGAGGGCACTCTTATGGGTTCATCTTCTTGGATCCGCTTTGGGTTTCTCAGATCGGCGTTCCATAGGTATTATTCTCCATCAGCAGTAGGGTTTTTTCTCCCGGCTCTCCATTTAGTCCAACTTCTCAGACAGGATCAAATTTGGCACAGTCTGTGGGAACTTCACCTGAATCTGAGACTACAAGATGGAAGAGGCCAGAAAATCAAACCTACTCACCATTAGTCGTGAGGATCTGGATTTCCTCATCAATTCTCACGTACAAAAAGTCTTACAACAACAACAACAACTTCAAGCTCACACTGGAGCTACTCTATCAACAACTCATAATCCAGCGATCTCAACTACTGAGCATCGTAAAGGAAAAGAGCCAGAAGAGGAGGAACATGCGTATTTTCTCCCAGCTGTCGTTTCTCCGACAAGACGTCCACGAGCCTTTCTTCGCACTCCCATGGAGCAGGGGGGTCGAAGGCTCGTATTTCAGGAATCCTCTGGGGAAGCACTAGATAGGTAAAAGCGTAAGATCAAAATGATAACTAGTGATAGCTCACCAGAAAAAGTCATCTCTCCATTCTCTCAGAGTGTACTGGATGATCCGCTTCCTAAGCGGTATCAGAATCTTCAAATCGGTGAGTACACTGGAACAACAGATCCAGAAGATCATCTATTGAAATTTGAGAATGTAGCATTATTACAACAATTCTCTGATGGGGTGAAATGTCGGATGTTTCTTACTACTCTCAGAGGAGCCGCACAACGCTGGTTCAAGAGACTGCTGGAGAAGTCTATCCAAAAATTCAAGACTTCAAGAAAGTTTTTCTGCATCATTTTTTTTAGCAATAAGAGATATCATAAGACTCCTTGGAGTCTATTTTCAATTAAGCAGGCATCCAAGGAGTCCATCCGAGCCTACATCAAAAGTTTCAATCAGGTAGCTATCGATGTACCTAATGCTACCACAGAAATCTTAGTGAGTGTTTTTTCTCAAGGTTTAAATGATAATGATTTCTTTAAAGATTTAGTGAGAAATCCTCCTGTTAATTTTGATTCCTTGATTGAGCGTGCTACTGAATTCATTAATGTGGAAGAAGCTCAAGGCGCCCGTAGGAAGGAGGGCGTTACTTCTTCTCCTATTCAGGTTAAGGAGAAAGCTCCTGTCCCTATTCCTCCACCAAGAGGGCCTCGAGCAACTCATCCACCTCACCATCAACCAGAATATCGTCCACAGGCAGTACAACACGTGGAGATACAGCCAGAGGCACCAAGAAGATGGTGCACTTATCATAAAACTAGCAGTCATCATACTGAAGACTGTTTTGTTTTAAGAAATAAACGGGCTAATAGGGAGCGTTATCAGAGGAAAAATTATTATCGGCAACAGTACCCTAGACAACAAAGTCCACTCAAGTTGGAATATCGCCCGGTCGAGCTTCGACAGGATGCATTGCCAACCCCGGCCGGTACAAGTCAAGTATCGGAAAAGGCTCCTTCTGAAGCCATAACAACTCGACAAGAAGAAAACCGGAGTAATGCCGCTCGGGGCAGTATCAATATGATTGCAGGTGGGCCCACTGATGGGGATTCTAATAGGGCCAGGAAAGCACATGCCCGAAGACTGGAAATTCATGCCGTGGGGTGTAGCATGGAACGAGCAGCTGATCCCGAGATAAGTTTTGGGCCTAGAGATCTTGAGGGGGTAGAAATACCCCATGATGATGCCTTGATTATCAAAGCTGTGATAGCCAACTATGCTATTTCTCGTACCTTCATAGACACGGGCAGTTCTGTCAATATTATATTCAATAAGGCTTTCGATCAATTACAGATTGACCCAAGTGAAGTTCAACAGATGGTCACTCCTTTATATGGATTCACAGGCAACGAAGTACAACCGCTGGGTCAAATAAAATTGGCCATATCTCTAGGAGAGGAGCCTCTGATGAGAACAAGAAGATCTTATTTCATGGTGGTAGATGCCCCGTCCTCTTATAATGTGATACTGGGTCGACCGGCCCTAAACGATTTTAGGGCAGTCGTTTCTACTTTCTGTCAGAAAATTAAATTTCCTGTTGACGACCAAGTTGGGGAGGTACGGGGTGATCAGAAGACAGCCCAAAAATGTTATGTAGAAATAGTTCGAGCTGAAGCTAACGCTGCCAGAAAGATTCAAAGAATGGAAGTCAATGCCATTCAGGAGAAGCAACCTGTTCTGGTTCATGAAGAAAAGGAAGAAGTTCAGATCCAAACCGGTCGGCCTGAAGCTACTACGTATATTGCTGCCGATCTTGATCCCACTCTGAAAGCCAAACTGGTACAATGCCTAAAGAAGAATAATGATATATTTGCCTGGACGCCTAAAGAAGTCTCGGGCGTTTCTCCTACAGTCATGGAGCATTCCTTACATATCTTCCCAGATGCCCGCCCAGTCATGCAAAAAAAGAGGAATTTTAGTGCAGAACAGAACCAAATCATCAAAGAAGAAATAACTAAACTTATGGAGGCTGGTTACATCAGGGAAGTACAATTTCCCAACTGGTTAGCTAATATGGTGTTAGTCTCTAAGCCAGGAAACAAATGGTGAGTGTGCATTGATTTCCGGGATCTCAACAAGGCTTGCCCAAAAGATTATTATCCATTACCCAGGATCAATCAATTGGTAGACTCCCCTGCTGGATGTGAGTACATCTCTATGCTAGAAGCTTATCAAGGCTATCATCAGGTTCCCTTAGCTAAAGAAGATCAAGAAAAGGGATGTAGAGGAGACCTGCAAAACATTGAGACAATATGGGCTCAAGTTAAATCCGAGCAAATGTTTATTTGGAGCGAAAGGGGGAAAATTCTTGGGGTATATGGTGTCCGAGCGAGGAATAGAGGCCAACCCAAGCAAAGTCAAGGCACTTCAAAACATGGAGCCTCCGAGCAACATGAGAGAAGCTCAAAGATTGATTGGCCGGATTACAGCCTTGTCTAGGTTCATTTCCAGGTCGGTCGATCGTAGCTTCCATTTCTTTAAAATACTCAGAAAGGCCAATAAATTTCAGTGGAATGAGGAATGTGACAAGACTTTCCAGGAGTTAAAAGATTATTTGTCTACTCTTCCTGTATTAGCTAAGCCTATAGTAGGAGAGACTCCTTGGGTATATTTGTCGGCTAATGAAAATATTGTAGGCTCTGTATTAGTCAGACAAGAAGGAAAAGAACAACAACCTGTATATTTTTCTAGCCATTTATTAAAAGGAGCTGAGTGTAGATATACTACACTAGAAAAATTGGCTTACGCATTAGTGTTGACTGCTCGGAGGTTGCGACCATATTTCTTATCACATGAAATTGTTGTATTAACCAACAGTACTCTCGGACGGGTGTTACTCAACCCAGAGGCATCAGGTCGGCTGGTCAAATGGACAACTGAACTTGGAGAATATGACATTCAATATCAACCTCGCTCGACCATCAAAGCACAAGCTCTAGCAGACTTCATTATAGAAGTTCAAGGCCCTGAGGAAGAAAATATCTGGAAAATTTATGTGGATGGCTCCTCAACTAGACAAGGCAGCGGAATTGGTGTTCTTCTTATATCTCCAAGGGAAGACACACTTCAACTCTCTATTAGATTGAATTATAGAGCTACTAACAATGAAGCAGAATATGAAGCCTTGATAGCAGGATTGTAGGCCGCTCGGCATATAGGGGCAGCTCGAGTCCTTATCTATTCTAATTCTCAATTGGCAGCCCAACAACTATCAGGTAATTTTGAAATTAATAATGACAGGCTCAAGTTATATGCTGAGGCATTTGATAAGTTGAAGTCTCAGTTTCAAGAAGTAAATATACAAAAGGTTCCTCGATCTGAGAATCCAGTAGCAGATGAATTGGCTAAGTTGGCCTCTGCTATAGTACCATGGAGTTTAGACCGGCCCGTAGAACAAACTCTGTTAATATCCTGTATTGAAAGACAAGCTGACGCATAAATTCAAGGTGACTGGAGGGCTCAAATCATATTGTATTTACAGCAAGGTATTCTTCCAAGTAATACAGAACAGGTAAGGGTATTTAAGAAGAGAGCTGCTCAGTACACTATGGTAGGAGAGCAGTTATATAAAAGAGCTTTTTCTAGACCTTTGCTCAAGTGTATTGGCATAGAAGATATACAATTTATTTTACAGGAAGTTCATCAAGGTTCATGTGGTATTCATATAGGAGGGAGATCCTTGGCCCGTAAAATCTTACTATCAGGATATTTCTGGCCTACTCTACACAAGGATGCCAACAAGTTGGTAAGAACTTGTATGTCTTGCCAGAAACATCAAAATATTTCGCATCATCCTACACAGTTGTTGAAAGCCTCTATAGTCTCATGTCCCTTCGATCAATGGGGCATGGATATAGTAGGCCCATTTCCTATGGCGACTGCACAAAGAAAGTTTTTATTGGTAGCAATGGATTATTTTTTCAAATGGGTAGAAGCAGAACCACTTGCCCGGATTACTGAAGATGCAGTTATTAAATTTCTGTGGAAAAATATCATATGCAGATTTGGCATTCCTCATAAAATAGTCTCTGATAATGGAAGGCAATGTCAAGGGGATAGAATTTTACTTTGGTGCAAAAGTTATGGTATTATTCAGGCCTTCACCTCTGTAGCTTATCCGCAAAGTAATGGTCAAGCGGAAGTAACCAATAGAGAAATTATAAGGGGTTTAAAAACCAAACTGGATCATGTTGGAGGTAGCTGGGTAGATGAATTACCCAGCGTTCTTTGGGCATATCGTACTACACCTCGAGAAGCAACAGGAATCACTCCCTTTCAATTAGTTTATGGGGGAGAAGCAATAATTCCCATTGAGGTGGGAGTAGAATCTGACAGAAGGCAATTATATGATGTAGACAATGAGGGTCAACGACTCATGGAGCTGGACTTGACAGAGGAAATTAGAGATAAAGCTGCTACTCATCTCATATCATACCGACAACGAATGAGACAAAATTACAACAAAAGGGTCATCCCCAGATTTTTCCAAGCAGGAGATTTAGTATGGAAGCGTATTAAACCCGTCGGGGATGTTAGTAAGTTGGCACTGCAATGGGGAGGACCCTACAAAGTGGTGGAAAAACTCACATCAGGATCATATTATTTCCAAGATACTGAAGGAAGAATTCTGGAACGTCCCTAGAGTGCAAATCATTTACAACCTTACAGGACTTAACAGGATGACGCCACTTAAGAATATGTTAAAAGGAACAAATCAGAGTTATCGGAAGTAAGTTCCCGACGAGAAGGAGACTAGTATTCTTATAGTTCATGTACTCTATTTCTTTCAATAAATGCAATGCAAGACGAATACTGGCATAGAAATAAATGTGATTCATACAGATTGACAAATATTGACAGAACTTTTATAATCTCTTTTCGAGCAATCAACAGTGGATAATCCTAAAAACCTATTCAGCTCCCCTCAGAAAAATCTCGAAATTTTGAAACCATCATAAGGTCAGTACAATCATTCTTCTGTGTAGAATATAGTCGATCGGGAAATCTCATGAAGTAACTCGGACGGGTCTTCATGGGAGGAACCGGAGACTTTAAACTATCACAGAGCATAGTCGATCGGGAAATCTCATGAAGTAACTCGGACGGGTCTTCATGGGAGGAACTGGAGACTCTAAACTATCACAGAACATAGTCGATCAGGAAATCTCATGAAGTAACTCGGATGAGTCTTCATGGGAGGAACCAGAGACTTTAAACTATCACAGAACATAGTCGATCGGGAAATCTCATGAAGTAACTCGGATGGGTCTTCATGGGAGGAACCGGAGACTTTAAACTATCACAGAACATAGTCGATTGGGAAATCTCATGAAGTAACTCAGACGGATCTTCATGGGAGGAACCAGAGACTTTAAACTATCACAGAACATAGTCGATCGGGAAATCTCATGAAGTAACTCGGACGGGTCTTCATGGGAGGAACCGGAGACTTTAAACTATTACAAAATATAGTCGATCAGAATATCTCATGAAGTAACTCGGACGGGTCTTCATGGGAGGAACCGGAGACTTTAAACTATCACAGAGCATAGTCGATCGGAAAATCTCATGAAGTAACTGGGACGGGTCTTCATGGGAGAAACCAGAGACTTTAAACTATCACAGAACATAGTCGATCGGGAAATCTCATAAAGTAACTCGGACGGGTCTTCATGGGAGGAACTGGAGACTCTAAACTATCATAGAACATAGTCGATCAGGAAATCTCATGAAGTAACTCGGATGGGTCTTCATGGGAGGAACCGGAGACTTTAAACTATCACAAAACATAATCGATCGGGAAATTTCATGAAGTAACTCGAACGAGTCTTCATGGGAGGAACCAGAGACTTTAAACTTTCACGGAACACAGTCGATCGGGAAATCTCATGAAGTAACTCGGATGAGTCTTCATGGGAGGAACCGGAGACTCTAAACCATCACAGAACATAGTCGATCGAGAAATCTCATGAAGTAACTCGGACGAGTCTTCATGGGAGGAACCGGAGACTTTAAACCATCACAGAACATAGTCGATCGGGAAATCTCATGAAGTAACTCAGACGGGTCTTCATGGGAGGAACCAGAGACTTTAAACTATCACAGAGCATAGTCGATCAGGAAATCTCATGAAGTAACTCGGACGGGTCTTCATGGGAGGAACCGGAGACTTTAAACCATCACAGAACATAGTCGATCGGGAAATCTCATGAAGTAACTCGGACGGATCTTCATGGGAGGAACCAGAGACTTTAAACTATCACAGAGCATAGTCGATCGGGAAATCTCATGAAGTAACTCGGACGGGTCTTCATGGGATGAACCGGAGACTTTAAACCATCACGGAACATAGTCTATCGGGAATCTCATGAAGTAACCCGGACGGGTCTTCATGGGAGGAACCGGAGACTTCAAGGCCTAATCAATCAGGATTATATTGACAAGATGAATACAAAGTTATATGGATTTATTCACAAAATTGGTTGACATTTTACTAAATCAGAAGCCAGGGTGCTAAGGGGATTCTATGCATATGACACATTTTCTATCTGAAGGCTCATTTACATGGAAATCTTTATTTGAAATCGCTTGGAGTATTATACTCAGATTGGAACTCAGGAGTCTTATACAATTTCTTATCTAAAATCACTCAGGATTATTCATTCACTCTAGATATTATCTGCAAAAGGATTCATTAAGATGAGGTTTAACTTCAAGAGGTAAGCAAGGAATTACTCAATACTCGGAAGCATTTCAAAGGAGGCATTCTCAAACTAGCGAAAGAGAGAAACAGGTAAGTATAAAAAATTTCCTATATATCGCAATCACTTAATTACCAAGGTTTTTGGTTACAGTTCTTTTCATTACCAGTTTTTCCATTACAAGTCATTCTATAGACAATCTTTTTAGATACATAGACATGATTAATTAAAAGGACTTTTTAAATCTGGGGGCAGTTCTTCGTTAAGTCTGCGACGACTTATGAAAGAAGAGGAAGGTTCCTTGGGTAGATAACCACCCTCTCTCAATTGTCGAAGAACTCCCGACACAGAATGATTTAGAGCACCCACTATCCGACAGACAAATTCTTGATCAAACGCCGGAGACTTTAGATAAGTCATTCGCCATTCTTCCCATCGACTCTTCTCCTGCTCCTTATAACTTTGAAAATCGGCTTGCAATTTGGTGTTTTGATCTTTTAAAGCATCCTTTTCCAATTTGAGTTGTTCCAATTCCTTCTGGAGTAGTGACAATTCAACATCTTGAGCCTTTCTTTGATCTTGTTCCTGTAGGATAGCGAAATCATGAGAAGCTAGGTCTTGAGCTTGTTCAGAAAGACAGGCATTATGAAGCTTCTATACTTTCTCTAAAATAAGACTTTTATGAGAAGCATCTAAGAGAGCTTTCTCCTTTAAAGCAATCTCTAGTCGGAGACCAGAATGTAATCGATCCACCTGTAACTCCAAAGTTCTCCTTGCAAGCTCTTTATCTTTCAATAATTGCTGTGATTCCTCCAATTCCTGTCTCAATACCCCTAATTGTTGATCTTGCAAGACCACTTTCTTTTGCAACTGAGCCGGGTCGTTATTAGAAGAATGTAAAGTAGCCTTCAATGTCTCTAGTTAAGCTTTTAACTTATTGTTCTCCTGGTCCCGAGCCATAAGTAGCTGGTCGATGTGCAGACTCGAGGCAAAGAACTAAACAGAATGATGATACAATTAAAAATAAGGATACGAAGTTGACAACATATAACCAAGAATACTTACAGCTACTGCCTGACGACTATGGTGGTCGGCTCGATGTGGAAGACTAAGGCCCCTTAGTTGTTCTTGGCCCTGTAGCCAAGATTCGGCCAATAGGCCTTGTAGTTGTAAAGAACCATAGCTAAGTGGATCAAAGGACTGCCCCAATTGAAAGGGCATGCCCATAGCCTGTTTAAATAAAGGTCGGGGAATGGAGGAAGAAGGAGGTAGGGACGAAGAAGACGCAATGGAAGGGAAAGAAGTGGTAGAAACAAGAGCAGCAGAAGAAGAACTAGATAGAATAGAAGGTGTCAATGCAAGGGATACTGACTCAGTCGTGGAAATGCGAATAGCTGGGGGCCCGGCACTAGGAGAAGATCTCCGGCAAGGCGTCCGTTTTGCCCGGGGCCCAGAAGCCAAAGGAGGCAAGGCCAATGCAAGAGGTGTAGAAGACACAGAAGGGATAATGGTCATCTCAGAAGCAGAAGGAGCTGAAATAATAGCACAAGAAAAGGGGATGAGTAGACTAGGTCTCATCATCCTAAGAGAAGGGTTAGATATAATATGGGTAGGAGTTATTGGTGCCTTACCTCTCTCAAGAGAAATGGGTGCCGGGACAAGAGGAGTTTGCACAAAAGGACCAAAGAAATCGCTAAAGGAGGCATCCTCAGTAAGCTTTGGCTTTTTGACTAAGGCAATAAAAGGCTCTTCTTCTTCCTCTTCCATGGCAGCAACAGCCTCTGCCCGTTGTTCTTCTTCGGATAGCAAGCCCAAGGTGGAGGAATTAGGATTAGCCCAGCGATCTCGCAACCATTCTTCTCAAGATTATTAACAAAGGACTTAGTCATAGCAGAATTCTTGTACATAAAAGCTGGAAGAAGAGCATCAGCTGAAACACAGGAATTAAACACCATTATAAAAAAGATATACTAATCAGCAAATGCGGAGTGAAATGTTTATACATACCAAAAGAACCATCCAAGGGAGTATCAATATTGTCTATCCCAAAAGGAAACATCAAACCCTCCACAATTAGATGCGGCAAGCTGAATTTTGCTCCCCTTAATTAGATAAGGCAAAGGCAACAGAAAAATCATTAAGGAGATTATGGGTGCTAGGAAGTGGAGGTAGATTATATATCCATTGAATGGGAAACAGAGGAGGAGAAGGGAGACGCATATAGAAAAATTTGTGATATCATTCCCCCTGAGGAGGAATTCGATTAAACAAAATGGCCTTGGGACGAGATTGGAATTTGAAAACACCAACATCTACGCGACGAGGAACAAAGAAGTGATGAAAAAGATGAGGAGATAAGGGAAAATCTAGCAGTTTAGATACCCCGACAAAACCCATAAGGATAGAAAAGGATTGAGGGACAAACTGATTGAGTGGAATATTAAAATAGAGGCTATCGTTAGAGAAAAAAGGGTGAAGAGGAAATCGAAAACCTTGTAGGACTTGGTCTCGGAAGATAGATATACACCCTAAAGGAGGAAGATGTGGACTATCTTGGGGAGCAGGACGGGTTATATAAAAGGGAAAACCATAGGTCGCCTTTAAATCCACTTCTTCTGTCTCTATAAGGTCGGAAACACACGAGAGAAACCACGCCGGAGGGGAAGTTATCATAGTGAAGCAGTAGAAGGAAGATGAATCTAAGGAAATGAAGAGAGAAGTGGGAAAGTGGAAGAGAACTTCTTAAAACCCTTGTTTTCCTTTCGGTCCTGTGCTAAAACCCCCAAATAGAGATAGCAGAAGAAGACAAGAAAAAAAAAAGTACTCGAAATTCCAATCGTCATAAATGGGTGATAACATTAAAGGATAAAATCAAACTCTAAAAAAGGGAATGAATCTCGAGAGAGAGAGATGAAGTTAAGTAATCTTCCTCGAAAAATGAGTAGAGTTTCCCTAGATACCATTCTTAAGAAAGTCTGACGAATATAAAGAAAAATTGATCAAGTGTTATAAGTTCGGATTATTTGTCTAATAAAATCAGGCCAAAGTTGGGTATAAAGTGTTAATTAATAGACGGGACCTGGTTAAAGAATATCGGACGAGATTCATAAATATGAATCGGTCGATCATAATAGATTGGCCGAGATATATGCAATTCAAATATGTCGACCAGAGGCTTATCATGATAAGTCAAATGGTATACACAATGATAAAACCATATGAAATTTGGTTAATACATAAGATGACACACATAGATACGAGCGTAAATCAATCAAGTAGAACAAGTTGACCAATATTGGGAATATCACAATAGGACTGTACTAGAGCGAACGAGACACAATTAATCTATAAAATATCGGACAGTATTTGTCAGCATTGATATATACCACCCGGTCATGATGAAACAGTCTAAATAGAATAATATGTTGGGTGAGGTTTTATAAGGACCAGCCAAGTGACATTTAACATATTTAAACAAAACAGACGATCGTCGTAAGGAAGAGTAGATTTAACAATAAAAAGGGATAATCAACTTTACATGAGTTCGCTAGATTGTCATCACAAAGTTTTGATCCCCCTTTACAAGGATTCGAATTTAAATAAGAAAAGAAAGTCATACTAAGGTCAACTGAGGGTATAGATCAGGAGGCTTGTCCTCAATAAGTTTGCGACGATTCAAGAAGTGAGGAGGAGGATCGCGAGATAAGTAGTTTTCCTCTTGTAATTGCTGAATCACCCCTTTAGCTTCCGCAGTAAAGGCCGCTAAGATTGACTTCACGATCGGCCTATTGAATTCAGGAGATTCAATCATGATGGTGGCTTGTTCCTTGTAACGAGTATCTTCGTTCACCTTGTAGACCACCAGAGCCGTTTGAGAAGTCTTCAGTTCGTTCTCTTTGACAGAAACTTCAGTTTTAACTGAATTAAGGGAGGTGTTCAAAGAAGTTATTTCATCTTCCTTCAGCTGCAGGACTTTGAGTTTTTTAGCCAATTCCGCTTTATAATCAGCCTTTAGTTTGCCGATTGTGGAAGTTAATTCTTGGTTAAGATCCGTGGCTGATTGGAATTTTGCTTGAAGATTTTCAATCTGAGCTTCAAGGTGTTTCTTGGCAGCAGCGGAAAATAAGGCAGAAGATAATTCAGTAACCTGTTGTCTCATCTTATCATTCTCAGATCTCAGCTTCTTGTTCTCGTTGTATAAATTGTGCATCAGCCGAGACAAGCCCATGTTTTCTATCCATCGCTAGAAATATAATAAAGAGTCATAAGATGATCGCTAAAGAGATAGAAAGTAGATGTTAGCAAACATACCTGATTCTCATTATGGGAGAAACGATAAATTGCTTCGAGAGTAGTGAGTTCTTCAAAAATGGGACGAATTTCATCCCAAGCGCTAGCGAAAGAACCTCCTAGTAATATGGGGAGGACAGGAATAGTAGAAGAACCAGCAGAGAAGGAGGAAGTAGGAATAGATGGAGGAGAAAAGACTAAATAAGAAGAAGGTGAGGAGGGTAAAGATCCAGATGCTGGAATAGACAATGGAAAGGTGAAAGAGACATCGTCAGAAGCATTAGCATTAGAGAAAGGTGAGGCAGGAAAACTAAGAGAAGGGTAAAGTTCGGCCAACGTAGGCTTATCAGAAGGAAGGTCAGCAGGAACAAAACCTTCTAAAACCTGTTCGTTAGCAGGAAGGATAAGCCTCCTTTTGGACGGAGGAACCCTGGTAAGTTTGCGCCCCGGACGTCTGCCGGTAGCAATTTCAGCTATCAATTTATTTGGGCTACCAGAAGACGTGAGTTCAATGATAGGAAGAGGGGCAGATGAGGAGGTAGCAGCAGCCACTGGTGAAGTAATAGCGGGTAAAGAAATAGCAGGGATTTCTGCAGGAAGACCTTCAGGAGCCTCAAGAGCTTCAAGAACTCCCAAAGAGCTGGGTACCTCAGCTAAAGGAGTCGACTCTTCGATTGAAGGGGGAGGAGTAATAGCAGCCAGAAGTTCTGCTTCTTTGGCATGAATTGCGTCCTTCTCTAGACGTAGTTCTTCATCAATCAAAGCGTCATAAAAGCTCTCCACTACATAGAAAAGAAAAATAGTTTAGTTAGTTAAAAGCAAGAAGAAAGAAACAAGGTTTTACCTAAAGAGACTTGAGTATCAGGTTTGACGGGGCTTAGGCCGAACAGGTATAGAAGATCGACTCTCAGCCACTTAGGAATAGAAAGTCGACGATTTAACAACTTTTCATAATAAATAGAAAAAGAAGAATGGAGATGGAATTCTTTGATATCAGGCAAAGAAGGTAAGGAGGATTTCCAAGCATAAGATCAAGGAATGAGTTCGAGAAACTTTATGAAGAAAAAGCGGGATTTCCAAGCTTTAAGAGACGAGGTCATATCCTCAAAAAGAACCATTTTAGTTCGTGACTGAAACAAGAAAACACCAGGTTCCAAACATTTGGGATAAGAAAACATGAAGAAATTTTGAGGAGTAGGAGGAATATCTCGCAGACGAAATAACATGTAAGCACCACATAGATAACGAAAGGCGTTGGGGGCAAATTGTTGCAGAGGAATATCAAAATACTGGCTTATTTCGATCAGGAAAGGAGGAATGGGAAATCTTAAACCTCCTATCAACTGATCCTTGAAAAAAGTCACGCAATTAGTAGGAGGACGATGAGGATGATCATCTGGTTTTGGGATTATGATGTCATACTCCCGGGGAATTTCATATTGACGACGGATGGTAAGCCTAGCACTTTTGTCAAAGGAAGAAGACATGTGGACATACCAAGGAGCAATTGCTTCCTCAGCCATAGACAAGAGTAGAGGCTAGCAAAACAACAGATTACTTACTGAGAGCAAGAAAGAAGATCGCCAAGAAACGGTGAGCACGGGGTTTGGTCAAAGACTGCAGCGAGAAAAGAATGCTAAGGTAAGAAAAGAAGGGGCAAAATTGAAAAGAAGACAAAGGGTTTAGGGTTTGAAAAAAACATAGCCATCGTCAGATCAAAACGTTTTTATCTCAGCAGATGCTGAGGATCACAGGAAAAGGCAAAGGCTTACATGACATGGCAGCAAGAGAAAGTATGTGTCATATAATCATAAAGAAACATTTATATGGATGAGACAGATCGGATCACGCTGGGGTTGGTAACACCTCATTGTACGCTTCCAACATTCTCTTACCAGAGGAAGAGCCAATCACCAATCAGGAAATTTTGAAAGGAGACGTAGTTAACTAGACATAATAAAGGGAGAGAGACTGAGTTTGACTGAGCCCAGGCTAAGGACAAAAAACATTTAAGGATAGCGACTCAGGCGAATAACATATTTTAAATTAATATCTTTATAAAATACAAATTAGCATTGATCAAAATAATTTTATATTGGCCGACATAACTTCTGCTATGCTAAATAAGTATAACATCGACCGAGGCATTCTTGTTTATGATAGATAAGCTAACATCAGTCGGTATAATGTTAGCTATAATAAGGAAGTATTCCAACGGTCAAGATAGCCTCGGCCATGATAAATGACACATAGGATATACGAAGGAGTAATGAGCAAAACATCACATTTATTCTTATAAATCAGAAGGATTTAATAAAGTCACTTAATTCAATACAAAAGATTATTTTTACACTTAGAATCTGATCAAGTACATAACACTACATTTCCCCTCAGAACATTAAACCTCAAACAGATAACAAAAATTACAAACATAAGCTCTTGAGATGCTTAGAAAATTTCAGTTCCACTGGAGTCAAAGTTACCATGGAGCAGAGATGGAAACATTTTACCTAGCGCAGAGGAAGCCCGTTCGAGCTTGTCAAGGCGCATAAGTGGCAATATTTTGCCCTGGACGAAGAAAACTATGAAGCATAAAGACTCAAGGGTAAGGGGAAGGGGATGGATCTATATAGACCATGATGGAAAAGTAATTGAAAGAGCCTCTCCCCTGTTCGAGCCCCGGAGTTCTACAATTAGAGCAACCAAGCTTAGCCCAAGGGTAACATGTGCTGTGCCCTTCTTGCAACATCCATGGGCTATTTAGTTGGCCCTCCATAAGTAACGAAAACCTCTTTGAAGTTTCTTAAGCCTTCAGAACGTTGGCACCTTTGGATGAAAATTCTATACTTTGAGAAACTTCATCTCTTGAGACAGTTCCTCGAACCCTAGAGTTAGCCGAAGCAAAAACTTGAATAAACTCATATATAGATCTCGCCTTGTCCAACAAAATTCGCCCCCAAAGAGGGGGATCCAAGGTCATACTCTTAGTGGGAAAGATTAGTAAGGAAGGAAAAAAGAACTGAGGTAGGCGATGAACAAAGAGAAGGTTGTAGCCCTATTTAAAGGACGAGAGAACCCAAGGAGTCACTGTACTAAGGTTCACGGGATCATTGTACACAAGGTCACGAGATAGCTGTACATAAAATATGTAAGGTCACTTCAATATCTGTGGCAGAGTCACGGGTAGGAAAAAACAAACTCAGGCTTGTGTCTAGTCAGTCGTCTACACCTCCTTCGACTAGACTTGAAGGGAAGGCTAGTGATATGGGTTAGGTTTCATAGGCCCCCGGTAAGAAAGGGAAAGGATATAACCAAACGGAGAAGATAGGTCAATATCGGCCGGGATATACCTCAAAAGAAGCAGGTCGATATCGGCCGAGATATGCCTCAAAGGAGGTAGACCAATTTCGATCGAGACACACCTTCGAGAAGGAAAGTCAATATAGGCCGGGATATGCCTCCAAAGAGGCAGACCCATATTGATCAGCATATACCGTAAAGGAGGTAGGCCAATATCGGCCGGGATATGCCTCTAAGGAGGCAGACCCATATTGATCAGCATATACCTCAAAGGAGGTAGACCAATATTGATCGAGACACATCTTCGAGAAGGAAATCCGATATCGGGCGGGATATACCTCAAAAGAGGTAGGCTAATATCGATCGAGACATACTTTCAGGAAAGAAGATCAATATCGGCCGGGATATGCCTCCAAGGAGACAGACCCACATCGATCAGCATTTACCTCAAAGGAGGTAGGCTAATATCGATTGGGATATACCTCAAAGGAGGTAGGCCAATATCGATCGAGACATACTTTCAGGAAAGAAGATTAATATCGGCCAGGATATGCCTCCAAGGAGACAGACCCACATCGATCAGCATATACCTCAATGGAGGTAGGCTAATATCGATCGGGATATACCTCAAAGGAGGTAGGCCAATATCGATCGAGACATATTTTCAGGAAAGAAAATCAATATCGACCGGGATATGCCTCCAAGAAGGTAGGATAATATCGATCGAGACATACTTTTAAGAAAGAAAGCCAGATACCGGCTAAGCTGAATAATTCCTGGAAATGATACTTGATAAAAATTACATACTTGATAAAACATAGCCCAATGCTAGCTTAGATAATGAACGTAAAGGAGCACGAATGGGCATTGCTCAAGGAGCCTCATGAGAGGTAATAGTAACTGATCAAACATAATTAAGCTTAACCTCGATCAACACAAGAAACATTAGTACATTAAAGCTATCTTTGATGTAGCAAAAACAGGAGGGGTGAATAGGAAAGATAGGAACACTTTGAAAAAGAACTGGTGAGATAGAAGAGAAGTAATATTACAAATAAAGTAGTTCTTGAATATATTTGCAGTATATGATAGCATAACCAGTGTTATATATTTTGGCGGGAAATGTGTTTTAGACCGTTTTGCAGGTGCTAGACGACAAAGAAGGTACATCTGGGGTACGAAGAAGATTCCTTAAAAAGTCATTTACCACAAGTACACAGCTTACGTCATCTCATAACAAACTCTAACAAACCGGGGTCCACTTCATGACTACGGAGGTTATATGAATTGGTATAAAAAGGGGAATCCTCTCCGTTGGCCAGGTAAGTTCATATCGTTGCGCACATTCATAACCCTAATTTTTTAACTACTATTCATCTCCTTCCTCCTTCTGACACACCAAGAGAGATCACTGACTTGAGCGTCGGAGGGCCTAGCTAGGGATTCCCACCCCGGTCTTAGGTCACTGACGGTAGTGTTGGTTGGTCTCTTGTGCGCAGGAAGCCTTGGGAGCTCCGAATCTGGGTGTTCTTCGATCGGATCTCTTCATCGCCATTGGTATCTTGCATCGAGAGGGCACCCTTGTGGGTTCATCTTCTTGGATCCGCTTTGGGTTTCTCGGATCGGCGTTCCATAGGTATTATTCTCCATCAGCAGTAGGTTTTTTCTCCCGGCTCTCCGTTTTGTCCAGCTTCTCAGATAGGATCATATACAATGAGCCAAAATATGTATTCCTGAATATAAAGTATTATACAAAATACATAATCCTACATAATGGGTATTTCATCAAAAGGAAGTGTTGGTGCAATATCCCTTAGGTCAAGGTTGGCTGGTTTGACCAAGATTGAGTCTTGGTCATAGTTTCGATGTTTGACAATACATGTAGACACATGGACAATGCAGGTGCAGTTGTTCATATGGGGAGATTCTGATCAGGGAAGTCCTAACTGGAAGGTTAGGCAGATGGAAAGTCCTAGTGAGTGAAGCTAGGCAGAAGGAAATCCTGGTGAGTGAAGCCAGGTGAAAGTCCTAGTGAGTGAAGCTAGGCAGATGGAAAATCCAAGTGAGTGAAGCTAGGTGAAAGCCCTGGTGAGTGAAGCCAGGCAAGGGAAAATCCAGATGGATCAAGGATGATCGGACATCTGGTGTTGGGAAGTCCAAGTAGGTCAAAGGATTGACTGGATACTTGGCATGAAGAGAAAAGTCCACGTGGGTCAAAGGGATTGACCGGACACTTGGTGGGGAGTTCTGGCAGGTCAAGGGAGTGACCAGATGCTAGGTATGATGTACCAACAGGTCAAGGTTGACCGGATGTTGGTTTGAGAGGCTTGGGACTTGGTTTTGGGCAAAACCCAAGAGCTGGATCGATCAGTGGATCGATCCAGGCCTTTCCTAGCGAACAGAGAGCCTCTGAATCGATCAGTGGATCGATCCAGAGGTCCCAATCGATCAACCGATCGATTGGGACGCTGCTGCTTCGCGCGATCGATCCGTGGATCGATCCAGGCATTTTTCCAGAGTACAGAGGCGCTCTGGATCGATCCGGGAATCGATCCAAAGCCTCCCCGATCGATTGGGAGTTTTCGAATCGATCGGGATCCGACTGTTGCGTCGTATTTGAGCTGCAGACGGGCGTCTCCTTCAGCACTTCTTCACCGATTCATTTCAGATCTTCACCAGCTCCTCAACAGCTCTTCTCAAGCTCGAGATCGCCAGTTCTTGAAGGTTCTTGGAGGTTCTTCCAAGTCAAGAGGCGGATCAAAGCAAGGAGAAGAAACTAGGGTTAGGGTTTTTGCACTCATTGTAAGCTTGTAAGCTTGTATTTCATTACCTTTCCCTTTCTTCTTGTATTGAGTCTTGTAGGGCTTCTCTGCCCTTGGTAGTTACCATAAAGGAGAGTTTTATTAGTGGAGGGTGTGTGTGTAGGTGTGGATCCTTGGACTAGTCACCTCTTGTGAGGTGGATACCAAGTAAACCAACCGTGTTAGCGTTGTATGTTGTTTCTCTGTATTTCCGCTGTGCATTCTTGAAGAAACAAGCAACGACAAGCACACGACAAGCGCGAAGAGCTATTCACCCCCCCTCTAGCTACTTTCGGTCCTAACAAGTGGTATCAGAGCAAGGTTGCTCTTCACCGGAATCATCGCCGGAAGGGTAGCATAACAAGAAGAGCTAGAGGGTGAAGAAGTTGAAGCAAAATTGTCAAAGTCAAAGAAATTCAAAAGCTCAACTTCTACAATGGAATTCCGAGATGGGCTCGGATTCGACACAAGGGTGGCTCCACCATACACTTCCACGAGCTTCGATTCTTGGAAATCAAGAATCGAAAATTTTCTTATGATGGAGATAGAGCAATGGTTTGCTCTTATGAAAGGCTTCAAGACTCCAACAAACTCAAAGGGCAAAGTTCTCAAGAAAAGCAAATGGAGCTTGGAGCAAATTCAAAAGAGTGAGGCAAATGATAAAGTGACCATGCTTTTGGTCAACTTATTGCCTAGCCACATTTTGGCTCAAATCGGAGTATTTGAAGATGCAAAGGAATTATGGAGTAAATTGGCCAAGCTTCATGAAGAGATCCCCTCCACTGTACAAGAGCAAGAAGAATCTAGAGAGGGTGACTCTTTGGACCAAGACCAAGAGGAGGACTCCGAGGTTGAGAGATGCTCAACCTCCGAAGAAGAAGTCCAAGAAGAAGCTTCATCTTCAAGGGAGTGCAATGAAGAGAACAAGGAGGGAGCATACTCCTTGTTCCATGTACAAGATGATGAAGCCTCCACCTCTAGGATTGAGGGGGAGTGTAGATCAATGAACCCGGAGCAAGAAGAGGCCTCCACATCCGGGTCAAGTGAAGAAGAAGAAGATGGTGCCACCTCCAAAATTAAAGAAATATCAAATGGAGGAGCAAGTGCCATCCCTACACAAGAAGGTATAAATGTTTCAATTAAAAATAAAGATCATATAATATGTTTTGAGTGTAGGGAAAGTGGGCACTACAAGAGCAAGTGTCCCAACTTGGCCAAGAAAAAGGGTCAAGTGACACAAAAGGGCAAGGAGAAGCCCAAGGAGACCATCCCCGGGACAAAGAAGAGCAAGGAGCACATTGTGTGCTTCTTGTGTCAACAAAAAGGGCATTACCGAAGTCAATGCTCCAAGGGGAAGAAGATGGTCAAGGCTCAAGGAGGCACTAGTCAAGGGGGAGCCTCCAAAGTAAGGAAGAAGGTAACATTTATTGAGCCTACCCCTTTACGTTATGATAAAAAGCATGATAGTTCTAATTTCTATCATCTTAACGCAATTTACCATAAGAATAGAAAGCATGAGGGCATTAAGGAAAAGCATGTGGCCCTACATGCCAAGACTACCCAACCTAAGGTTGGGAAGGTAGATAGACATTTGGGCACGAACACTAAGGATAATAGATACAAGCCCAAGAATAAAAATGCTCATGGATCAAATGAAAAATCAAATACTAAGGACTTAGTGAGGGAAAATCAAGTCTTGAGGTCAAGGCTTGATAAAATGGAAAAGACCCTAAAAAGGATGGAAAATATCCTAAAAGGGTAAAATGAGCATACCCTAGGTCTAGGAGCACAAAGGTCATCCAATTGCCATAGAGGTTTGGGTTACAAACCAAAGGCCAAGAAGGATGTAATTTCCTACCATAGAGTTCCATATAGTTATGGAACCAATCCTAGGTCTAGTGGGCAAGCCAAAAATACTAGGGAGGTCATCCCTAAGAGTATTTTTGCAATAAATGTGACTAGGGCTTCTAAGAAGTCTAAGAAAGTCACAAATAAGGTCACAAGGGAAGGAATCCCTAGAGTTGACCTAGAAAAGGTGACCAAGGCCTCTAAAAAGCCAAACAAGGTCACTAGGAAGGTATCTAGGGAAGTTATCCCTAGTGAGTACCTAGAGCATCCAAGGAGCACCAATAGGTTTTGGGTTCCTAGGAGTATCGTCTCTACCCCATAGATGGGCTAGAGAGTGTCAACTCTAAGAAGAAGGGTAGTTAACCCAACTTTGAAGAAATTGACACTCAAGTAGCATTTTCAAGGTTATTATTAACCTTTGAAAATGAAATGGAATTATTATTTACTCCTTGAAAGAGTAAAATGTGCCTAATGGCGGAAAAATTGATTTTATCTTAAAATTGTTGGAGTGTATACTGAAAGCCTAAGCTTTTGTAAACATTTAATTTGTTTTGAATAAAGAATCACATTTGGTCAAATTATCTACATTTGTTTGTAGTTGTTCAATTAATTTATATTGTAAATAACATAGCATGTGGTGTCACATGCAGAAGATAATGTTATCAGTACCTTATAAATTATAAACAGTAGCTCACGACCAAAATGGAAAGGAACAAATCATTAGAAGGTCGTAGTGTAATTAAGTATCAGTTTATCTTGACTGTATAATTACACTAGTACACTTAGAGTGTATTGAGTATGACCATTAGAGGTCGTTTCTTTTATACTGACTTTATAAAGGAACAAAAACCTCAGTTATTATGGAAGTGTGTGCTCTTAATCCTAATATAATAACAAGCATATATATTTGATATTTATTTCTTTAATTTATCAATAGGTGAGATTTAGTTCGATGAATCAATAAGCCCGATAAGTTGGGAAATGATATCACTTATAGTGTGTGTTGTTGATTATAGAAGGAAACTGTGTCCTAGAGATACTAGGTTGATAATGTCCCCAAGAGGAGCTCATAAGGATTGTCATGTTAAACCCTGCAGGTGGACTTAGTCCGACATGACGATAAGGTTGAGTGGTACTACTCTTGAACTTAGATATTAATTAAATGAGTTGTCAGTAACTCACTTAATTAGTGGACATTCGATATCTTAAACACAGGGAGACTAACACGCTCATAATAAGAAGTAGCCCAAAAATGTAATTTGGGATTGGTGCGGTAGTTCAATAATAGTTCTCTAGTGGAATGAATTATTATTGATAAAATTAAGTTGTGTGTTCGGGGCGAACACGGGATGCTTAATTTTATCGGGAGACCAAAACCAATTCCTCCTCTCGGTCCCTATCGTAGCCTCTTATTTATAGAGTATTATACACACCTATACCCACCTTCTATACCCACCAATAGGGGGTCGGCCAAGCTAGCTTGGGAACCAAGCTAGGGCCGGCCTAGGTATAAAATTGGGTGGCCGGCCCTAGCTTGAACCCAAGCTAGTGGGGGCCGGCCAAATTAAATTAAAAAGGAATTTTAATTTTAATTTATATTATGTGGAAGAAATAATTTATTAAAGAGAATTTAAATTAAAATATCTCTCTTATAAAAGATCTACAAAAGATTAAAGAAAGAGATTAGATCTCTTTCCTTATTTGTAGATTGGTGAGATATTTTATTTTCTCTTTAAAATTATTCACATGTTGATAAAATTAAAATTATAGAAATTTCCTTTTATCAACCATGAAGAGATTTTTGAAGAGAAATTTTATTTTTTAAAATTTCTGGAAACAATTAGGAAGTTTTAATTGTTGATTGAAACTTGTCCAATTTGTTCTTCATGATGTGGCCGGCCACTTGAATTTAATTGGGGAAATTTTATTTTATTTTTCTCAATTAAATCATGTCAAGGAAATTAAGGAAATTTTATTGTAATTAAATTTCCTAATTTGCCTAGGCCAAGGAACATAAAAGAAGGGGTGAGGGTGCCTTCACAAGACACAACCTCTATTATTTTCTCTCCCTCTTTTGTTCCTTGGTGTGGCCGGACATCCTTTCCCTCTCTTCCTCTTGTGGTGGCCGAACCCCTCTATTCCCTTGGAGCTCTTGTGGTGGCCGGATACTACTTGGAGAAGAAGAAGAAGAAGGAGAGGAAGCTAGCATCTCTTGGAGCTTGGTTGGTGTTTTGATTTTCTTCCTTGGTGAAGCTTCTTTCTTTGTGGCCGAACCTAGCTAGGAGGAGAAGAAGGTGGTTGGTGGTTTCTCATCTCGGAAGATCGTTGCCCACACAACGTCCGAGGTTAGAAGAGGAATACGGTAGAAGATCAAGAGGTTTTTCTACAAGGTATAATTAGTAATTTTTCTTTCCGCATCATACTAGTTATTTATGGAAATAATACCAAATACAAGAGGCTTACGTTCTAGAATTTCGAATATGTTTTTCGATGTTGTGTTCTTTTGTTTTTTCTTTTCCTTGTGATTTGATTGTTCTCTTCGGTTAACCTAAAGTTATTTTAGGAAATTAAATATTAGATTTCTATAAAAGGTTTTGTCTAGTCGGTGGTGGTTGCTCCCATATCCAAGAAGGCCATGTGCCTCGCCACGTCGAACCAATTATGGAAATTAATATTTAATGGAATTAATAACTTAAGGAGACTTGGGTCGAACGTGTTAAGTCCCGCAGGAGATCCAAGTCAAAACCTAAAAGAACAAATAGATTAAGTTTTGGATCAAACGTATTAAGTTCCGCAGGCGATCCAAAATTTAATTTAAAAGAACACATGGTAGCTAGGAAAAGGTTCAGACCTTTGTACAAAATTTTTTGTACAGTGGAACCTATAAGTTTTCCGAGTAGCAACCAACAATTGGTATCAGAGCTAGGGTTTTGCCTCTGTGTATTTGGTATTAGGTTAATTATGCACATGTCATACATAATTTAGGCAGGTTAATAGTAGGATGTGCTAACTTTGTGGATGCAGGATCCAACTATTATGGCTTTTAGTTATTATGTGTGTGATTGGACCCTTGGATATGTCATGGGCATTTATATGTGTGTGCATGATTGTATTAAAATACAGCAGGAGCTGTATTTAGTTTTATTAGGATTTTATTTTTGATCTAGATACATGTACATTCCTTTTATGGAATATAGGATCAAAAAAATGTAAAATTATATTTATGTCGCGGATCGAATCTTGCAAAGCGTGGAACCTTCTAAGGACCAGAGGCGCAGCGGAACTAAGAGCAAGATGGATGCGGTAGCTAGATCCGGTGGCAGTGGCCAAATATGGATCTTTTCCTTGCAAAGCGTTGTTAGTTGCTACTCGGAAAACCTAGAGGTTCCACTGTACAAAAATTTTGTACAAAGGTCTAAACCTTTTCCTAGCTACCATGTGTTCTTTTAAATTAAATTTTGGATCGCCTGCGGAACTTAACACGTTTGATCCAAAACTTAATCTATTTGTTCTTTAAGGTTTAGACTTGGATCTCCTGCGGAACTTAACACGTTTGATCCAAATCACCTAAGTTATTAATTCCATTAAATATTAATTTCCATAATTGGTTCCCAGTACTGACGTGGCGAGGCACATGGCCTTCTTGGATATGGGAACAACCACCACCGACTAGACAAAACCTTTTATGGAAAGCTAATATTTAATTTCCTAAAATAACTTTAGGTCAACCAAAAAGAACAATCAAATCACAAGGAAAAGAAAAATAAAAGAACACAACTTCGAAAAACATATTCGAAATACTAGAATCGTAAGCCTCTTGTATTTGGTATTATTTACATAAATAACTAGCATGATGCGGAAAGGAAAAATTACTAGTTATACCTTCTAAAAAGACCTCTTGATCTTCTACCGTATTTCTCTTCTAACCTCGGACGTTGTGTGGGCAACGATCTTCCGAGATGAGAACCACCAAGCACCTTCTTCTTCCTTGCAAGTTTCGGCCACCACAATTCTCCAAGAGAAGTAGAGGTCCGGCCACCACCACCAAGCTCCAAGGGATGCAAGAAACAAAACCACCTTTCTCTCCTTCTTCTCCTAGCTAGAACCGGCCACCATCAAGAGCTCCAAGAGAGGTTGCCGCCGGCCATAAGAAGAAGAGAAGAGGAAAAAGCTAGGGTCGGCCACCAAGGAGGAAAAGAGAGGAGAAGAATAATAGAGTTGATCACCCGTGAAAGCACCTCTACCCCCTCTTTTATAATCCTTGGTCTTGACAAATAAGGAAATTTTAATAAAAAATTCCTTAATTCTTTTGTCATAAAAAAGAAAAATTATTTTAATTAAAAAACAATTTTCTTCTTTTAATAATAATGGCCGACCACTTCTAATTCCCCAAAACAAGGAAAATTTAATTCACACAAGAATTAAAACTTCCTAATTTGTTTCTAGAAATTTATAAAAATTTCTCCAATAATTTTTATCCCTTCATGATTGGTTAATAAAAAGGAAATTTTATAAATTAAAATTCTTCTTCTAAACATGTAGATAATTTCCAAAAGGAAAGTTATCTCTAAAATCTCTTTTCAATCTACAAATAAGGAAAGATATCAAATCTTTTCTTAATCTTTTGTAGAAACTAATAAAAGAGAATATTTAATTTTTAAACTTCTCTTTTAAATTATTATCATGGTCAAAAAGGAAAGTTTTTCTTAAAAATAAAATCTCCTTTCAATCTACAAATAAGGAAAGATTTCAAATCTTTTCTTAATCTTTTGTAGAAAGCTTTAAAAGGAAAGATTTAATTTTTAAACTCTCTTTTAAAACTATGATATTCACATAAGAAATAATTTTTAATATGATGTGGCCGGCAACCTAAACTTGGGCTCCAAGCTATTGGTCGGCCACCTTAAGGCCAACCTTTAGGCTTGGCCGGCCCTAAGCTTGAGCTTCAAGCTTAGCTTGGCCGGCCCCTATTGGTTGGGTAAGAAGGTGGGTATGTGGTGGGTATAAATCTCTATATACAAGAGGCTACGATAGGGACCGAGAGGAGGAATTGGTTTTGGTCTCCCGATGAAATTAAGCTTCCCGTGTTCGCCCCGAACACACAACTTAATTCCATCAATAATAATTCATTCCACTAAAGAACTATTATTGAACTACCGCACCAATCCCAAATTACATTTTGGGCTCCTTCTTATTATGAGTGTGTTAGTCTCCCTGTGTTTAAGATGTCAAATATCCACTAATTAAGCGAGTTACTGACAACTCATTTAATTAATATCTTAGTCCAAGAGTAATACCACTCAACCTTATCGTCATGTCGGACTAAGTCCACCTGCAGGGTTTAACATGACAATCCTTATGAGCTCCTCTTGAGGACATTCTCAACCTAGATCACTAGGACACAGTTTCCTTCTATAATCAACAATACACACTATAAGTGATATCATTTCCCAACTTATCGGGCTTATTGATTCATCGAACTAAATCTCACCGATTGATAAATTAAAGAAATAAATATCAAATATATGTGTTTGTTATTATATTAGGATTAAGAGCACACACTTCCATAATAACTGAGGTCTTTGTTTCTTTATAAAGTCAGTATAAAAGAAACGACCTCTAATGGTCCTACTCAATACACTCTAAGTGTACTAGTGTAATTATATAGTTAAGATAAACTAATACCTAATTACACTACGACCTTCCAATGGTTTGTTCCTTTCCATTATGGTCGTGAGTTACTGTTTATAATTTATAAGGTACTGATAACATGATCCTCTGTGTGTGACACCACACACCATGTTATTTACAATATAAATTAATTGAACAACTACATTTATCATAAATGTAGACATTTGATCAATGTGATTCTTATTTCTAGATAAATGTTTATACCAAAAGCTAGGCTTTTAGTATACACTCTAACACCTTGGACATGTCAAGGGAATTTATATGTGTGTGCATGATTGTATTAAAATACAGCAGGAGCTGTATTTAGTTTTATTAGGATTTTATTTTTGATCTAGATACATGTACATTCCTTTTATGGAATATAGGATCAAAAAAATGTAAAATTCTATTTATGTCGCGGATCGAATCTTGCAAAGCGTGGAACCTTCTAAGGACCAGAGGCGCAGCGGAACTAGGAGCAAGATGGATGCGACAGCTAGATCCGGTGGCGGTGGCCAAATATGGCAGCAGCTTGGGATGACAACACACGGAGGACAACTAGAGATAAAAGCCATAATAGTTGAAATTAGATTTTCTATTTATTGCTTTTATATTGTGCTGTGTGTGCATGTTAGTTTACAATTTTAGTAGGCTAGCATAGTTAAAATTCCTCATTTATAAATAACTAAGTGGGAGAGGGATTTTTAAATAAATCCCATGGTCTCCATTACTGGTTTGTAAGTGATGCAAACAAGCTTGCGCGTTGGCTCTGAGTACCTTCCTCCATAACGGATGAGCTTGTTTGCGGATCACTAGAACAGACTTCCATTTTTGGATGACTATAGGAAGTTAATTAAGAGCGTGTGATCTTCCCCAACGGAAGGGGCATAATCTTATTAATGGACTTAGTGTCAAGTAATGGTATACACTTAGACACATCTAATAGTATCCTCCCCATCAGAGTCACTGCTATTATTTGTGTGACCAAATAATACCAACTATTAATTTTATTTGTCAAAAGTTAGGTTGACAAGATAATAAAATTAATGGGTTAAAACCCTCCTTTTACAAATGTTGAATTTGTATACGTTCACACTAACGTGGCATACAAAATTCACGGTGTTATGAGGTGTTGGTTAATTTAAAATAGTATTGTTTGAGGAATCAATATTATTCTAAATTTAGAGTTCTGACCAAAATTTATTTGTGATTCTTAGGATGACTTTCAACCCACTGTCCATCATACTTCAACAAAATAGACTTACTGGACCTAATTACATAGATTGGAAAAGGAACCTGGACATTGTTCTGACTGCTGAAAGCTATAAATTTGTATTGATGAACCTTGTCCTGATGCACCCACCGGTGAATCTACCCAAGAGGAGATTGAATATCATAAGAGATGGGTAAAGGCGATGAGATGGCGCGGTGTTACATTTTGGCTTCAATGTCAAATGTATTGCAACATCAACATCAAGATTTACCAACAACATTATGATATTATGAACAATCTCAAGGAACTCTTTGGTCATCGGGATAGGGCTTCTAGACAAGAAGCTATGAGAAAGATAATGACAGCACCATGCAAGAGGGTACTCCTGTAAGGGATCATATCCTAAAGATGATGGCTTATCCGAACGAGATACGATCCTTGGAGGAGAAATTGATGGGGAAACCCGGATCGATATGATCCTCTAAACGCTACCTAGAAGTTTTGAGGCCGACTGAACTATAATATGAATAAAAGGATTTATTCATTAGGGAAACTACTGACAGAACCAGAAGGATTATTTCGTCACAATTCTCAAATTCACTATGTTGAAAATGGTTCTACTTCTAAACCGAAGGAAAGAAGAAGAAGAAGAAACAAGTGGCTTAAGAAAGAAAGTGAATAAATCTGAGTACGGATTTAAAGTGGAGTGAAGAAGTCCAAGGGCAAGTGCTTCATTTGCAAGCAGACAGGGGAAGACTGTCCTCGTAGGAACCAAAACAAATGTATATCTCATGCTCTAGTTGTTGAAACATGTTTAGCGGTGTTATCTACCAGCACCTGGTGTGTAGATACGGGAGCCACTGATCATGTCTACAATTCTCTGCAGGGGTTCCAGGAAACCCGACGACTATCTGAAGATGAGATTACCGTCTACATGGGCAATGCTACTAAGGTGGCAGCTGTTGCAGTGGGAGACGTCTACTTATCTTTTAGTAGAAATAGAAATTTGATTTTAAGAAATTGTCTTTATGTACCCAGTTTTAGAAAGAATTTAATTTCAGTTTCTAAACTGTTTTTAGATGGATATTCAGTTTCTTTTGGTAACGATGTAGTTATTAAAAGAAATAAAGTGATTATCTGTTCTGGTGCATTAGTTGGCAATTTGTATACTTTAAATCCAATTTCTTCCAAAAAGCAAAACATGGAAATTTATAACTCATCTTCTAATTCTAATAAGAGAAAAGAACCTTCGGAAATGAACCAAGCATATCTTTGGCATCTAAGGCTTGGTCTTATTAACTTAAGTAGGATTCAGAGGCTTATAGCCGATGGACTTTTGAGTTCATTAGAGTTGGAAAATTTTCCAACTTGTGAATCTTGCTTAGAAGGTAAAATGACCAAGAGGTCGTTCAAGGCAAAGGGGTATAGAGCCAAAGAAGTGTTAGAATTGGTTCATTCTGATTTGTGTGGTCCTATGTCTGTCCAAGCAAGAGGTGGTTTTGAATATTTTGTCTCTTTTATAGACGATTATTCAAGATATGGATACATTTACCTAATGCGCCGCAAGTCCGAGTGCTTTGATAAATTCAAAGAATACAAGGCTGATGTGGAGAAACGACTAGGTAAAAGTATCAAGACACTACGGTCTGATCGTGGTGGCGAATATCTCTTAGGAGAGTTTAGGAATTACTTATCAGAGGTCGGGATTCAATCCCAATTGTCTGCACCTGAAACACCCCAACAGAATGGTGTAGTAGAACGAAGGAACAGGACTCTTATGGAGATGGTTAGATCGATGATGAGTTATTCAGAATTACCAAATTCGTTTTGGGGATATGCTCTGGAAACAGCAGTGTACGTTCTGAACTTAATACCTTCTAAATCAGTTTCTTCTACTCCCATAGAATTGTGGAATGGGAGAAAACCCAGTCTAAGACATATTCGAATTTGGGGCAGTCCAGCACATGTGCTGAAACCAGATGCTGATAAGTTAGAATCCCGTACAGAAGTTCGCGTGTTTGTAGGATATCCCAAAGGAACGAAAGGTAGTTTATTTTATAGTCCTAAAGACCAGAAGGTCATTGTTAGCACCAATACCCAGTTTTTAGAAGAAGACTATATAATGGATCACAAGCCCGGTAGCAAAGTTGTTTTAGAAGAACTTAGAGAGGACACGTCTACTTCAATACCAACAGTATAAGATGAAGTACCACAAGAGACTGCAACACGTGTCACACATAATACACAACCACAGACAATGCCTCGTCGTAGTGGGAGGGTTGTAAGGCAACCTGAGAGATTCATGTTTTTGGAAGAGTCTTCGGACTTGATCCCGGGTAAACATGAACCTGATCCACGAACATATGACGAAGTACTCCAAGATATAGATGCAGCATCTTGGCAAAAGGCAATGAATTCTGAAATAGAGTCTATGTACTCTAATAAGGTCTGGGAGCTTGTAGAACCACCTGATGGTGTAAAAGCCGTTGGATGCAAGTGGATCTACAAAAGGAAAAGAGGGACAGACGGGAAGGTAGAAACCTTCAAAGCTAGGCTTGTTGCGAAAGGGTACACTCAGAAAGAGGGAATCGATTATGAGGAGACCTTTTCACCGGTGGCCATGCTTAAGTCTATCCGGATACTCTTATCCATTGCTGCTCATATGGATTATGAGATTTGGCAAATGGATGTCAAGACAGCTTTCCTTAATGGAAGTCTTGAAGAGAACATCCATATGAAGCAACCAGAAGGGTTCATTGAAAAAGGCAAAGAGCATCTAGTGTGCAAGCTCAATCGGTCCATTTATGAACTAAAGCAAGCTTCAAGATCTTGGAACATCCGGTTTAATGAAGTAATCCAGTCATATGGATTTATTCAAAGTCCGGATGAGTCTTGTGTATATAAAAAGTGTAACGGAAACGTGGTGGTATTTCTTGTACTATACGTAGATGATATTTTGTTAATTGGCAACAATGTCAAGGTATTATCAGACGTAAGGGTATGGTTGTCCAAACAATTTGATATGAAGGACTTAGGAGATTGTGCACACATTCTTGGGATCAAAGTTATAAGGGATCGTAAGAAAAGAATGTTGTGTCTGTCCCAAGCTTCATATATAGATACAATCCTTGCTCGTTTTAGCATGCAGGATTCCAAGAAAGGTTTCTTACCTTTTAGACATGGAGTAGCTCTATCTAAAGAGATGTCTCCAAAGACATCGAAAGAGATAGAGGACATGAAAGCAGTTCCTTATGCTTCGGCTGTAGAAAGCCTAATGTATGCAATGCTATGTACGATTCCTGATATCTGTTTTGTCGTGGGCATGGTCAGCAGATATCAGAGTAACCCTGGACAAGGACATTGGACTGCGGTAAAGCATATATTAAAGTACCTGAGAAGGACTAGAGATTATATGCTAGTTTACCAAGCAGACGATCTGCTCCCTGTGGGTTACACGGATTTAGATTTCCAATCAGATAGGGATAATAGTAAGTCTACATCAGGCTATGTGTTTACTTTAGGAGGTGGAGCCATTTCATGGAGGAGTGTTAAGCAGAAATGTGTTTCGGACTCAACCATGGAAGCTGAGTATGTAGCAGCCTCTGAGGCAGCTAAAGAAGCAGTATGGCTCAGGAACTTTCTAATGGACTTAGATGTGATTCCTGGTTTGCCCAAAATCATCACAATTTATTGTGATAATAGCGGTGCAGTTGCAAACTCGAAGGAACCACGAGCTCATAAGGCAAGTAAACATATAGAGCGCAAGTACCACCTGATACGAGATATCGTGAAGCGAGGAGAAGTTGTCATCAGCGGATAACCTGGCAGATCCTTTCACTAAGGCCCTTCCGGCAAAAGCTTTCAATCGGCATGTGGAAGGAATGGGAATCAGATGTATGGTAGAAGATATGACAGCTTAGTCATTAGTATAAGTGGGAGATTGTTGGAGTGTATACTGAAAGCCTAAGCTTTTGTAAACATTTGTTTTGAATAAAGAATCACATTTGGTCAAATTATCTACATTTGTTTGTAGTTGTTCAATTAATTTATATTGTAGATAACATAACATGTGGTGTCACATGCAGAAGATAATGTTATCAGTACCTTATAAATTATAAACAGTAGCTCACGACCAAAATGGAAAGGAACAAATCATTAGAAGGTCGTAGTGTAATTAAGTATCAGTTTATCTTGCCTGTATAATTACACTAGTACACTTAGAGTGTATTGAGTAGGACCATTAGAGGTCGTTTCTTTTATACTGACTTTATAAAGGAACAAAAACCTCAGTTATTATGGAAGTGTGTGCTCTTAATCCTAATATAATAACAAGCATATATATTTGATATTTATTTCTTTAATTTATCAATAGGTGAGATTTAGTTCGATGAATCAATAAGCCCGATAAGTTGGGAAATGATATCACTTATAGTGTGTGTTGTTGATTATAGAAGGAAAATGTGTCCTAGAGATACTAGGTTGATAATGTCCCCAAGAGGAGCTCATAAGGATTGTCATGTTAAACCCTGCAGGTGGACTTAGTCCGACGTCACGATAAGGTTGAGTGGTACTACTCTTGGACTTAGATATTAATTAAATGAGTTGTCAGTAACTCACTTAATTAGTGGACATTCGATATCTTAAACACAGGGAGACTAACACGCTCATAATAAGAAGGAGCCCAAAAATGTAATTTGGGATTGGTGCGGTAGTTCAATAATAGTTCTCTAGTGGAATGAATTATTATTGATAAAATTAAGTTGTGTGTTCGGGGCGAACACGGGATGCTTAATTTTATCGGGAGACCAAAACCAATTCCTCCTCTCGGTCCCTATCGTAGCCTCTTATTTATAGAGTACTATACCCACCTATACCCACCTTCTATATCCACCAATAAGGGGCCGGCCAAGCTAGCTTGGGCCGGCCTAGGTATAAAATTGGGTGGCCGGCCCTAGCTTGAACCCAAGCTAGTGGGGGCCGGCCAAATTAAATTAAAAAGGAATTTTAATTTTAATTTTTATTATGTGGAAGAAATAATTTATTAAAGAGAATTTAAATTAAAATATCTCTCTTATAAAAGATCTACAAAAGATTAAAGAAAGAGATTAGATCTCTTTCCTTATTTGTAGATTGGTGAGATATTTTATTTTCTCTTTAAAATTATTCACATGTTGATAAAATTAAAATTATAGAAATTTCCTTTTATCAACCATGAAGAGATTTTTGAAGAGAAATTTTATTTTTTAAAATTTCCGAAAACAAATTAGGAAGTTTTAATTGTTGATTGAAACTTGTCCAATTTGTTCTTCATGATGTGGCCAATTGAATTTAATTGGGAAATTTTATTTTATTTTTCTCAATTAAATCATGTCAAGGAAATTAAGGAAATTTTATTGTAATTAAATCTCCTAATTTGCCTAGGCCAAGGAATATAAAAGAAGGGGTGAGGGTGTCTTCACAAGACACAACCTCTATTATTTTCTCTCCCTCTTTTGTTCCTTGGTGTGGCCGGCCATCCTTTCCCTCTCTTCCTCTTATGGTGGCCGAACCCCTCTATTCCCTTGGAGCTCTTGTGGTGGCCGGATACTACTTGGAGAAGAAGAAGAAGAAGGAGAGGAAGCTAGCATCTCTTGGAGCTTGGTTGGTGTTTTGATTTTCTTCCTTGGTGAAGCTTCTTTCTTTGTGGCCGAACCTAGCTAGGAGGAGAAGAAGGTGGTTGGTGGTTTCTCATCTCGGAAGATCGTTGCCCACACAATGTCCGAGGTTAGAAGAGGAATACGGTAGAAGATCAAGAGGTTTTTCTACAAGGTATAACTAGTAATTTTTCTTTCCGCATCATACTAGTTATTTATGGAAATAATACCAAATACAAGAGACTTACGTTCTAGAATTTCGAATATGTTTTTCGATGTTGTGTTCTTTTGTTTTTTCTTTTCCTTGTGATTTGATTGTTCTCTTCGGTTAACCTAAAGTTATTTTAGGAAATTAAATATTAGATTTCTATAAAAGGTTTTGTTTAGTCGGTGGTGGTTGCTCCCATATCCAAGAAGGTCATGTGCCTAGCCACGTCAGTACTGGGAACCAATTATGGAAATTAATATTTAATGGAATTAATAACTTAAGGAGACTTGGGTCGAACGTGTTAAGTTCCGCAGGAGATCCAAGTCAAAACCTAAAAGAACAAATAGATTAAGTTTTGGATCAAACGTATTAAGTTCCGCAGGCGATCCAAAATTTAATTTAAAAGAACACATGGTAGCTAGGAAAAGGTTCAGACCTTTGTACAAAATTTTTTGTACAGTGGAACCTATAAGTTTTCCGAGTAGTAACCAACAAAAATGGCATAAATTGGGAAAACCTAGAGAAATACCAAGTTGGGATTTTGGTATTCTCTTAGAAATTTAAGGCAATCCGGGCCTTGATTTATGTGATTACTCTTGAGGAAAAATGGAATGTGCCAACATTTGAGGATATGCTTAATTTTTAAGTGGCATAAACATATCAAGAGAAATAGAAATGTCAATTTAGGTTTTGGCATTTCTTTGAAGCATTTAGGGCAATCTAGGTTTAACGTTTTAAGTTAAAACAAGTGGTGTATTTTGAGTTAGCTAAGTAGATAAGGATACTTAGATAGGTAATCTAGGTATATTTTATCTATGCTAAACCTTGCCATGATTGGTTGCCCATCATATGCCATGACATAATGTCTATTTTTGCATTCATGTTTTATTATGAAAAATCCAAAAATACAAGGTCATGACATTCATACATCATGTAGTTATAGGATATTTTCTTTTGAAAATTATTTCCTTTTGATGTATGTCATAACATAATCATGCATTAAGTTTAATTCCTAGTAAATTAAGGACAAATGGCATTTAACAACACTTATTAACAAGTAACATCCTAAGTGGATGTTCAATATCCGCAAAATGCCTAGATAGATATGCATGATCCCTAGATTAGGGAAAAACCCAAACTTTACATCTCACAAAGACAAATAAGATGACTTGTATATGTTGTAGTGCACATTGGATACAAGTGAGATGTTAGGATGATGAACAAAACTCAAGATGTTGATTTAGTGCATTCGTTTGAGTTTTAAATTCATTAAAACACATAGGTATGTGTGTTCCCATCATTGGGAAAGCTAATGTACAAGTCATGTGCATTAAGCCCAAGGAATGTGATGGGATATTGGTTTTGAAAATTATTTTAAAAGGTTTTTGGAAAACCTTGGTGAAGTCTATCTTATGATAGTAATCACCATTGAATAGTTAGACACAAACTTGAAGAAAATGCTCAAGTTTTAGCAAGCTTTCAAGCTTGTGTCAATCTTTGAAAATATGATGTATTTTCATAGAAACCTATTTTTACATGATAAAGTATGCCCTAAGTAATGTATACACGAAATTTCATGATTTTTGGATTTTTTTAGAATTTTCTAGGGGTTTCTGAAGTTGGCTGAATTTGAAATTCAGCAACTATCAGAGCTCCGATCGATCCATGGATCGATTGGAGTGTATGAATCGATCAGTGGATCGATTCAGAAGGCAATTCTCGCGATCAGAAGCTCGCTGGATCGATCAGCCGATCAATCTACACATCTTGAATCGATCAGTGGATCGATTCAGATAGGTTCAATCGATTGGAACCCAACTCCAATCGATCCAGGATTCTGATTTTGGCTGGGAAAGCTTATTTTCAGCATTTTGAACCTATTTTAGTCTAGGTAACCATTCCTAACCCCTCAAAATACATTTGTATACATAAAAAGGGTGTTTTCATGTTGAAAACAAGGATGGTTTGGTTAAGGGAGACTAAGTTGAAGTTTAGGTTGAGGTTTGCTTCAAATTTTTGAACATTTGAACCTCAAAACTTCTAAATTTGGGTTCCTAAAGGTTTAGGGATTCCAAGTCATTGTTGGTGCAATGACAGAAGTTACTACCATGTCTTTAGGGGGAGGGACTCTTTAAAGACATGAAATTTTTTTTTTCATGAACCTTGGAAGTTGGTTAACCTTCTTTTCGGAAAATGCTCATGAATGAGCGTTTGAACTTGAAATGAAGAGTGGATATCCTCATTATTTCAAGTGGTATTTCAAATGTAGGGAAAATGAAGGGTATGGGACCTTCATTATGATGTTGATCACGACCTTGAGAAACTCTTCAGGGGAAGAGTTTAAAAAGGGATAAAGGTTCAACGAGTGAAGTTGTAACCAATGATGAGTATCTCTTCAGAGGGAGAGATAGTGGTTGTTTGATATGTGCCAATAGGGGGAGAATGTGTGGTTTAAGTTAGGCCTTCATTACCTATGGGGGAGGTCATAGGGGGAGAATGAAGGGAACCAACATTTATACTTTGGCATGAAGAGAGTTAAGGCTGTGGAATTAGCTTAACTCAGAGTAGTCCTAACTTAAAGGTATTGTCAAACATCAAAAAGGGGGAGATTGTTGGTGCAATATCCCTTAGGTCAAGGTTGACTGGTTTGACCAAGCTTGAGTCTTGGTCATAGTTTCGATGTTTGACAATACATGTAGACACATGGACAATGCAGGTGCAGTTGTTCATATGGGGAGATTCTGATCAGGGAAGTCCTAACTGGAAGGTTAGGCAGATGGAAAGTCCTAGTGAGTGAAGCTAGGCAGAAGGAAATCCTGGTGAGTGAAGCCAGGTGAAAGTCCTAGTGAGTGAAGCTAGGCAGATGGAAAATCCAAGTGAGTGAAGCTAGGTGAAAGCCCTGGTGAGTGAAGCCAAGCAAGGGAAAATCCAGATGGATCAAGGATGATCGGACATCTGGTGTTGGGAAGTCCAAGTAGGTCAAAGGATTGACTGGATACTTGGCATGAAGACAAAAGTCCAAGTGGGTCAAAGAGATTGACCGGACACTTGGTGGGGAGTTCTGGCAGGTCAAGGGAGTGACCAGATGCTAGGTATGATGTACCAACAGGTCAAGGTTGACCGGATGTTGGTTTGAGAGGCTTGGGACTTGGTTTTGGGCAAAACCCAAGAGCTGGATCGATCAGTGGATCGATCCAGGAGCTGGATCGATCAGTGGATCGATCCAGGAGCTGGATCGATCAGTGGATCGATCCAGGAGCTGGATCGATCAGTGGATCGATCCAGGCCTTTCCTAGCGAACAGAGAGCCTCTGAATCGATCAGTGGATCGATCCAGAGGTCCCAATCGATCAACCGATCGATTGGGACGCTGCTGCTTCGCGCGATAAGCGCTGGATCGATCCGTGGATCGATCCAGGCATTTTTCCAGAGCACAGAGGCACTCTGGATCGATCCGAGAATCGATCCAAAGCCTCCCCGATCAATTGGGAGTTTTCGAATCGATCGGGATCCGACCGTTGCGTCGTATTTGAGCTGCAGGCGGGCGTCTTCTTCAGCACTTCTTCACCGATTCATTTCAGATCTTCACCAGCTCCTCCACAGCTCTTCTCAAGCTCGAGATCGCCAGTTCTTTAAGGTTCTTGGAGGTTCTTCCAAGTCAAGAGGCGGATCAAAGCAAGGAGAAGAAACTAGGGTTAGGGTTTTTGCACTCATTGTAAGCTTGTAAGCTTGTATTTCATTACCTTTCCCTTTCTTCTTGTATTGAGTCTTGTAGGGCTTCTCCGCCCTTGGTAGTTACCATAAAGGAGAGTTTTATTAGTGGAGGGTGTGTGTGTAGGTGTGGATCCTTGGACTAGTCACCTCTTGTGAGGTGGATACCAAGTAAACCAACCGTGTTAGCGTTGTATGTTGTTTCTCTGTATTTCCGCTGTGCATTCTTGAAGAAACAAGCAACGATAAGCACACGACAAGCACAAAGAGCTATTCACCCCCCTCTAGCTACTTTCGGTCCTAACAAGAAGAACCCCCATATTTAGCAGATACCAATGAAACACCTTGGTTGTAGGGGTGAGCATTCGGTTAATTCAGTTAATTTGATATTAATTTTGTATAAATTCTTTTTATTATTATTTTAAACAAATTTAGTTAATTCAGTGTTAACCGAAATAATTGATTCGGTTAATTTAATTTTAGTAAAACTTTGATTTGATTCGGTTAGCTAACACTAAATCGGTTTTCGATTAATTCGGTTAATTTATGGACCGAATTAATCGAATGCTCACCCCTACTTGGGTGACAAGCCCTTGGTGAGTGGATCTGCTAATATAGAATATTTCCTAATATGTTCTATCATTATTTGACATTTTTAAACTCTTTCTTTAACCACCAAAAACTTTATGTCAATGTGTTTATACTTTGATGAACTGTGGTTATTCTTGGAATGCAAT
The DNA here is from genome assembly GCF_018446385.1 of Zingiber officinale. NCBI lineage: Eukaryota > Viridiplantae > Streptophyta > Magnoliopsida > Zingiberales > Zingiberaceae > Zingiber > Zingiber officinale. Next base: position 68,714,249 of record NC_056007.1, on the reverse strand, counting down.
TTTATAGCTTTATTATCACAGTTAATTGTTAATGGCCTGCCAATGCCCCTAATGATCTATAAACCTGTGATAAAGTTCTGCACCCATATCCCATGGTTAAAAGTTTCATAGTAGACTACAAACTCTACCTCTATAGTGGAAGTGTCTATTAGCATTTGTTTAACACTTTTCCATGATACAACCCCTCTTGTCATCAAGAATACATAGCATGAGGTGGATCTCCTACTATCCAAGCATCCAGCAAAATCAGAGTCTGAATATCCAATGATCTTCAGATGACTTGATCTCTGATATGTGAGCATGTAATCCTTCATCCTTTGCAAATACCGCATAACCCTCTTTATAGCTTTCCAATGCTCTAGTCTAGGGTTACTCAAATATTTGTCCAATATCCCCACAATATATGCAAGATGCTGACGCGTACATACTTCAGCATACATCAAATTTCCTACTGCCGATGCATAAGGGAATTGTTGCATTTCCTTAATTTCAAGTTCATAATGTGGATATTGTTGTAAGCTAAGTCTATCACCCTTTGCCACCGGAGTATCACTAAGAGCATAATTCTGCATGTCATACAGAATGAGTACCTTTTTTATATAAGTGTTTTTTGATAGTCCAAGTATGTACCTTAAATGATCACGTGTAATCTATATGCCTAAGAAAAAGGATGCATCACCAAAATCTTCAATTCAAATTCCTTGGAAAATAATGACTTGATTTCTAACAACAAACTCTTATCATTCTTGCAAGCAATATATGATCCACATACAAAATAAGTATAATAAATTTACTCCCACTGAACTTGATATACAAACATTGATCAACTAGAATCTCCTTAAAACTATATGAAGAAACTGTTGGTGCGGGAAGCATCCGACGATCAAACTCAAGTTTTGATAATGGCAAAGGGATTCAAAGTTAAGTTTAATTGTTAGCTAATGTGTGTCCTAGCTGTGGTTAGGCAAGTGAAAAATCCTAGGGGGTGGTAATCCTAAGTCATAGGAGGTGGTAACCCTATGCGGAAAGTCTTGGTGGGTCGGGTGCTTCAGGCGAAAGTCCTAGGGGGTGGTAACCCTAGGTGGAAAGTCCTGGTGTCGCGAACCAGGTGGAAGACTGGACGGGTCGGGAAGCGGGCATCCAGCAGAATGTCCGGAGGCAACGAGCGCCGAGCAAAAGTCCAGTCGATCTGGAGGATCGCACTGGCAATAGGTAAATCTCTTGAGTGGAGTAGGTGAGGACGTGTTCCCCGTAGAGGGAACAGTAGGCGTCGGATTAACCTAGGATTTACCGTCAGAAACCCGAAGTCAGACCCGGACAGTCCGAAGGCTGTCAGTTTATTCGTTTATATATTCCAATCTGTTCTAACTTTATTTTGCATGTAACTAACATTTTTTTATGAAGAGTTAGAAGTGACTGGGATCGGTCGACCGAACCTTGGGATCAGTCGACCGAACCCACAAATCAGCAGATCAGATCTCCAGAGGTTGGACCAGGCTCGACCAGGGGATCGGCCAACCGAACCTTGGGATCGGTCGACCGAACCTAGGTTGGGTGTCGACTGGATCAGGCTGACTGGGCTAAGTCAGAAGATCTTATCGGTCGACTGGACCGTTTATCGGTCGATCGAACCTCGGATGCAATTTGACCGGATCAAAGCGGAGCGAGAAGATCGGGCTGATCAGATAGGAGGGATCGCCTGATCGGTCGACCGAACCTTGGGATCGGTCGACCGATCCGCGTCGGGTCAAACTTGATCCCGAAGCTTGGGGATCTGGATCAGACTTTGCAGAGCTATAAAAGGAGGCCTCAAGGTGCAGCTTGAAAACACAACTCTAGAACAGAAGATCTCCTGTGCTCTAGTGTGCTGCTCCGTACGCTTCAACAACGCTCTGCTGCTCCGACAATTAGCAACCACTCTTAATATATTGTATTTTGTCGGTATAATCTTTCTTTTTAAGCTCATACTTGTTCTCATCTACTTGTAAAGATTTGCGCTATATAGTTGTTGCCCACCGAAAGCGGTCAACGACCGCGGGCCTTCGAGTAGGAGTCGAGATAGGCTCCGAACGAAGTAACTTCTCGTGTCTTCTGTGTTTGTGTTATTTCCTTTCCGCTGCATTTACTTTTACGATTCCAAAATCGATTGTGAAAGTCACGAGCACTATTCACCCCCCCTCTAGCGCTTTCGATCCAACAATTGGTATCAGAGCGGGGTAGCTTTGATCTGGTGCAACCACCAATCAAGCATCTTTCGTGGTATTTTTTGGTTTTAGGAGTCGATTGGAATCGGTACTCTTACCATTTTCCAATTTATTTTTTGTAATCAGATTTCTTGCTCGAGGTTGGTGCAACACCACCCGAGTTCGTGTTCTATTTTTTATACTTCCCGCACTACTAATCCAGGACCAAGTCCTGGAATTTTCTTGTTGTTTATTTTCTTCATAGTTGATCTAAAATGGCCCTTCAAGAAGGCTACATTACAGCTCGCCCCCCACCGGAGACCACTTCGGATACTGGAAGGGTCGGATGGAGGCATATCTCCAGACACATTTTGAAGTTTGGATAATCGTCAAAATTGGACTCCAACTACCAACTGATAGCGCCGACAAGCCACTACCATACGAGGATTGGAACGCATCTCTGATTAAGAAGGCGGAAGCTAATGCCAAGGTGGCCTGCACCCTCCAATGTGGCCTATCAAAGGAAGAACTTAATCAGGTTAACCCCTTCAACAGTGCCAAGGAGCTGTGGGAGAAGCTCATTGAACTTCACAAAGGAACGTCCAATACCAAAGTAAGTAAAAGAGACCTAATCTTCAATAAATTATTTAATATCAAACTGCAGGAAGGTGAGATGGCTGCCCAACTCCACGCTCGGATTCAAGATCTGCTCAACGGCCTTCATGCAATTGGACAAAAGGTAGATAACTGGGACATCATAAGGTACTCCTTAAACGCCTTTCCAAGGAACACCTTGTGGGCATCCATGGTAGATGGCTACAAGATTTCTAGGGACCTATCTACCATTAAATTAGATGAACTTTTTGCAGAATTCGAACTTCATGAATAGATTAATGCACGCCCGACCGAGAAAGGGTTGGCTTTGGTTGCAGGAACAGGGAGAATGCGCGAACCAAAGATAAAGTGTAGAACCGAACCAGAGTCAGAAGAAGAACCAGATTCATACGATGAAGACGACGAACTAACAACTAAACTCGTCAATCTTGTAAAGAAATTGTACAAGAAGAAGAAGGGGTTCAACAAGAAGGACCTCAAGAAGGCAGTTCAGTCCAAGGAAGTTCAATCAAAGGTGAAGTTTGAGGTAACGTGCTATGGATGCAATCAGAAGGGACACATCAAGGCGAACTGCCCAAATCAGAAAGATCCGAAGAAATCAAGGAAGAAAAAGGCTCTAAAGGCGACATGGGAGGAATCTTCAGAAGAGGATACCGACGACGAGCTCGAACAGACGAGCCTTCTTGCACTGATGGTCCGGGACCAGATCGACGTGTCCGAGAGCGAGTCAGAAGCAGAATCAGAAAGAAGCCACGGATCCACATCCGTTTCCGAAGGGCCCGATCCCACTGTAAGTATCCCTCGACTAAACAATCTAGTCAATTACCTGTTACGTAAATTAGCTAAGTCTAATATTAGAATCAAGTCACTTCTAAAGGAAATAGTTGTCCTTAAGGAAGTGACTAACTCTGAATCTTTGACTGAACCAGTTCAGACTGGAAACTCGACTCAAGTCCAAAAACTTGAGGAAGAGAATTCCAGCCTGAAAACTCAGGTCAAGGATCTGGAGAAAACATTAGAACGATTCTCTTTGGGTTCCAAGAACCTTGATCTGAATCTTGGGACACAAAGGACAATCTATAATAGAACTGGACTAGGATTCAAACAAAAAAAGAAATATAAATCATATTTGTCAATTATAAATAGACAAAATAATGAATCAGTCCAAGCATGGGTACCCAAGTCCAACCTGGTTAATCAAGTTGGACTTGGTCAATATTGGGTCCCTAAGGATCAAATACATTACCTTGATAGACCATATCGAGGCTATGATCCATGGGGAGCTAGAAGAAAAATAATAAAAATAAAATTGAATTAAAATTCAAATTAAATAAGATTAAAATTCAAATTAAATTAAAATTCAACTTAAATCAAATTAAACTAAGATCCAAATTAAATCAAATTCAAATTAAAATCCAATGGAAGGCTCCAAAATAGCTGGCACCTCCTGATTTAATCCACCCGATAAGGGTAACCAAGAGTAGACTACCCGGCAGGGTAATTAAGATTATAGTAAAGTGGGCAAGGTTTAACTTGACTCATGGTACTGGTGAAGTATTGGATGATAGTACGTTGGGGAAGCTTAGTCATCGCATGTCTAGGAAGATATGACTTTGACCTGGTGCGTTTGGCTAAGTGAAACTAATCGAAGCTACCCTCTATGGATCCTAACCAGTTAGACCAAGGTTTTGTATTAAGTTCAATGGATAGGACTATTTGGAAAACCTCGAAGGCATGGTTACTTTAATGATATCCTTGTGACTCACCATAGCCCAGAAGTTTATCCAAAGAATGTCTATTTGTTGAACTTAAAGTTAAACCTGAATCTAACACAAAGTTAAACCAAAACCCTAAATTTGAATCTAATTCATCTCATAAAAATTATAGGATTCCCTGATTGAAAATTTAGATCGGGTGAGATGAGTAAGGAATTAAAAATTAAAATTAAATTCATAATTAAAGTTAATTCAAAATCAAAATTAAATTCGTAATTAAAATTAATTCAATTTCAAAGTAAATTCGTAATTAATTTCAATTAAAGTTAATTCAAAATCAAAATTAAATTCGTAATTAAAATTAAATTCAATAAATATTTTTCAAAACTCAATTAATATTTTTTCAAAATTCAATTAAATTAAAATATTTTTCAAAACTCAATTAACTTAAAATATTTTTCAAAATTCAATTAACTTAAAATATTTTTCAAAACTCAATTAAATTAAAATATTTTTCAAAACTCAATTAACTTAAAATATTTTTCAAAATTTAATTAACTTAAAATATTTTTCAAAATTCAATTAACTTAAAATATTTTTTCAAAATTAATTAACTTAAAATATTTTTTTCAAAATTAATTAACTTAAAATATTTTTTTCAAAATTCCATTAACTTAAAATATTTTTCAAAACTCAATTAACTTAAAATATTTTTCAAAATTCAATTAACTTAAAATATTTTTCAAAATTCAATTAACTTAAAATATTTTTTCAAAAATAATTAACTTAAAATCTTTTTTTCAAAATTAATTAACTTAAAAAAATTTTTTTCAAAATTCAATTAACTTAAAATTTTTTTCAAAATTTAATTAACTTAAAATATTTTTTCAAAATTAATTAACTTAAAGTATTTTTTAAAATTAATTAACTTAAAATATTTTCATAATTTAATTAACTTAAAACCTTTAATATTAATGTCTTAATTATTCAAACCATCTAAGAATCCCCCATAGGATTAACTGATAATTAACCTAGATTGGGTAAGATTGAAAATTAGGGAGTTTACCTCAATTAAACTGTCTTTTGATCAAAGAGGAAAAATTCAATTCAACTACTTTATGTGTAGAAATTAGATCAATGGATACTGGACAGTGGATGCTCCAGACATATGACTGGAGATAGGTTGAAATTTACTAAGCTCAAACTAAAGAACCTAGGGTCGGTTGCATTCGGCAACGATAGTAAACTTAAGGTAATCGGAAAAGGTAATATCGAACTTAACTCCGATTTTATTATTCAAAAAGTTTTATTAGTTGAAAATTTCAATTTTAATTTATTAAGTATAAGCCAATTATGCGATACGGGTTACTCAGTTAATTTCACCAAGTCCGAATGTATAGTCAAACATATTGATAATCTAAAAATCATACTTAAGGGCACTAGGAAAGATAATGTCTACACCATTTATCTACCAACACCCCCAATAAAGTGTTTTCTAACACAACAAGAGGAAACTGAGTTGTGGCACAGGAGATTGGGTCACACTCACACTAGACTCATTTCAAAAATGAGTCAAAATGGACTAGTTAGAGGGTTGCCCAAATTAAAAGTTATTGAAAACTCAATCTGTAATGCTTGTCAACAAGGAAAACAAACCAAGTCAACCAATCTAGTTAGAACTACTTGTTTACTTGAGCTCCTTCACCTAGACTTATTTGATTCACATGGAGTCAAGTCACTAAGCAAGAACTAGTATTGCTTAGTTATAATTGATGACTTCTCCAGGTTCACCTGGGTAACATTTCTAAAAACAAAAGATGAAACTTTTGAAGTATTTAGTAATTTTTGCAAATTAACATAAAATCAAAAAGATACTAAAATTAAAAGAATAAGAAGTGATCATGGAGGGGAATTTGAAAATCATAAATTCAACCAATTCTGTAAAATCAATGGGTATAAACATGAATACTCATGCCCTAGAACCCCTCAACAAAACGGTCTAGTGGAACGAAAAAATAGAACCCTACAAGAAGCCGCTAGAACCATGCTAAATGAATATAATCTAAAGCATCAATTTTGGGCTGAAGCAATAAATACGACAAACTATATTCAAAATCGAATTCTAATTAACAAACTTCATAATAAAACCTCATATGAAATATATTATAATAAAATTCCCAACTTAAACTATTTAAAAGTATTTGGATGTAAAGTTCATGTTGGTGCAGCGGAGGTCGACAAGAGGGGGGTGAATTGCTGAAAACAAAATTTAAACTATACCCTCCTCGTACTTTCAACTCAATTAGTGCAATAGTGATAAATTAATAAAGCAATAAAAACTAAATAAAGAAATACAGAGAAGATCAGGATTTTAACCTGGTTACAACCAAGAAGGTTGTTAATCCAGGACAGTAGAAAAAGCGCAGTAGAAAAATTCTCCTTCTCTGAAGGCGGAGAAGCCTTTTACACACTAACGGCTCAGAACTATTGCTAGGAATTAAGTACAAAGTTGATTGTCAAAGTTGTTGTTGAATTCCTAGCTCCAGGGGCCTTTATATAGGCCCTGGAAATCTTATCCCGAGAGTCCAAGGCACCTCCAACAGGGTTCAAGGCGCCTCCAACTCGATCTGCGGATAAAACTTTATCCGCAGCGCAAACGGTCAAACTGGCCTGCTCAAGGCGCCTTGAACGGGCTTGAAGGCGCCTTCAAGGGCGCCTTCAAGCTTGTTTAAGGCGCCTTCAAGCTACAGTAACTTCTGCTACAATAACTTTCTGCTACAGTAATTTCCAGCTTCTTTTGACTCCTTTTCTTCTTCGCTTTAGCTTCCGAAGCTCCGTTCTTTTGGGTAATTGCGACCAACCAGAATAGGGCTCACCCGAACCAAATTCCCGGCCTTCTCCTCGAGCAGCCTTCCATCCCAGCTTAACGTCCCTCGAACGCCACGCAGGCTCTTCACGCCCACCGGAGTACTCTTCCGCAGCTCTCTCGTCCTTCGGACGCACCGAGCCCGTCGGCTCCCTTCCCGTGCCGTCCTTCTCGCTAGCTGAGTCTTCCACTCGACTTCCTGTGCTCCTAAGCTCCTGCACACTCAGACACAGGGATCAAACACAGCAGGACCTAACCAACTTGGTTGATCACATCAAAACTACCACGGGGTCCAACAGTTCACATTTTAAACACTAAAGACTACTTAGGAAAATTTACACCCAAATCAAACCAAGGAATCTTTTTAGGGTACTCTACAACCAGTAGGGCCTATAGAGTCTATAATCAAAATACCCTAAAAGTTGAAGAAACAACTAATGTAATATTTGATGAAGAAAATAATCTACCTAATAAAGATCAAAATGTTGACATTAACCCAAGAAACAAAGAAGATGATGAAATCGAACCTAAACCTATAGAATCTGAAGAACAAATCACTAACTCAAATGGTATACGACCAACAAGAACATGCACAAATCACTCATCTGACCAAATTTTGGGTGACCTAACTTTAGGAGTCAGAACTAGGTCATCTTATAGAAACCAGAGCCAAATAGCCCTGATTTCAAAAATTGAACCCAAAATCATAGAAGAAGCCCTACCAGACCCAGATTGGACTCTAGCAATGCAAGAAGAATTGGCCCAATTTGAAAGAAATCAGGTCTGGGAATTAGTGCCTAAACCCGTTAATAAATCCATATTTGACACTAAATGGGTTTTAGAAACAAATTAAATGATCAAGGTGAAATAGTTAGAAACAAAGCTAGGTTAGTAGCTAAAGGATTCAGTCAAGTAGAAGGGTTAGACTATGATAAGACCTATGCCCCTGTAGCAAGACTTGAATCCATTAGGATGTTGCTGGCCTATGCAGCACACAAGGGATTCAAGCTATTTCAAATGGACGTAAAATCCACATTTTTAAACGGATTTATTAAAGAAGAAGTATATGTAGGTCAACCCCAGGATTTGAGGACATAGAACAACCAAATTATGCCTTCAGACTAAAAAAGGCCCTATACGGACTAAAACAAGTACCTAGGGCTTGGTATGAACGTCTGTCCAATTATCTAACATCAAAAGGGTTTAAACAAGGTCAAATAGATCCAACTCTTTTCGTAAAACCCTTAGAAAATAACATTTTCATAGCCCAAATTTACGTCGACGATATTATTTTCGGTTCATCAAACTCTAAATTTCTAAAAGAATTCACCAAACTAATGGAAAATGAATTCGAAATGAGTCTGGTAGGAGAACTTAATTTCTTCTTAGGTTTATAGATTAAGCAAACTAAAGATGGAATTTATATTTATCAAACTAAATATGCTAAGGAATTAGTTAGAAAATTTGGCATGGAAAACTCAAAAATAATTAATACACCAATGGCTACAAATGCTAAAATTGACTCAGACTTAGTTGGTAAACCAGTAGATTTGAAATACTATCGAAGTACGATAGGAAGTCTACTGTACCTAACTGCGAGTCGATCAGACATTATTTTCGCAGTAGGTATGTGTGCACGATACCAATCTTGTGCAAAAGAGTCTCACTTAACCCTTGTCAAAAGAATCCTTAGGTATGTTAAGGGAACCCTAAATGTAGGACTATGGTACCCTAGATCTGGCACCCTTGACCTAACTGGCTACTCTGACTCAGACTATGCCTGATGCAAGCTAGATAGAAAAAGCACAAGTGGTAGCTGTCAATTTCTAGGACAATGCCTAGTAGGTTGGTCAAGTAGAAAGCAACACTGTGTTGCTTTATCTACCACTGAAGCTGAATATATAGCCTTAGGTGAATGCACATCTCAGTTGCTATGGATGATGCATACCCTTAAAGACTATCAACTGGAGTATCATAAAACAAAAATCTCAATTGATAATATAAGCTCAATAAATCTAACAAAAAGCCCAATTCATCACTCAAGGACTAAACATATAGAAGTGAAGCACCATTTTGTAAGGGATCATATAGCTAAGGGTGATATTGAACTCAACTATGTTGAGTCCAAATCAAACCTAGCTGACATCTTCACAAAGCCCTTACCTGAACTTGAGTTCAGCTCACTTAGAAGACAAATAGGAATGTGTTGGGTAGAATAGGTAGTGAGTTTCAAATCAGTTTCCTAGCTTCACTGTTCTACCTATTTTCAAAATAAGGTTTTAAACATTCTAGGAATTTTTTTTTTTTTAAATTCTAATTTTACTAGATTTTTAAAATATGGAATTAGCTTAGGCTCTACCCTACAAAACTTGCTCCCCTAAGTTTCAGCTAGAGCATCTCACAAACACCTATGCTTACCTTGCTTGTGTTTGAAAACATAGAATGGCGTGAGATGCATAGGGTACAGCCTGGACTCAAGAATGCTTATATCTGTGCATAAATATGAGTCTGGATATTAAACACCAAGTCAACAGTAATCAAGTTAAGTCTTCCAGCACTAGTCAAATCTAACTAGATCTATTGACTTAACTTGACTAACCAAGTGAAAGTTGTTTCCCTCTAGGTAATCAGCTAGTAGCTAAATGGTTAGACATGTAGCCACAAAATAAAGTGCTTGATATTTAAACCGCTTTTGAGTTTACTCAGGCATGAACTTTAGGGCTCTGATACCTCTCTAAAGTAAATTGGATAATCTCATGCTTGGACTTAAGGACCAACTGAATTTGAATAAATAACCTTACTTAAATTTTTATAAGTCTAACTACTCCCTCTTTCCAACTTTAGCTATATTTTTATATTAAAACATCTTATCAAATTCTAGGATCCTTCAAAATTCAATATTTACAACTAAAGTATTTGTAAAATGCTTAGCTACGTGATCTCTATAGTTGTCTACCAATATTTTAGCAAATACTTTTAAACTAAGTATATCTTATTTCAAATATATCAAATTTCTCAACTTTCAAATCAAAAATAATCTTTCAAATTTTATTCAAAATTGAGCTAAGTAAACTCAATTTTTCACTTAGCAAAAATTATCCCCAAATTAAACTCTATTAATTATGAAAGGCCAAGTGTTTTCCAAACATTTTTATTCCCAAACTATCTCTCTGATTATCAAATCTTTTTGAAAAGTTGGTATTTTCTCAAACATATTTTTTGATAAATGGCAAAGGGGAAGAATAGGAAAATTCAAAGAAAATTTAAATTTAAAGACTGTTCAAAGAAAATTTTTTTAAGGGGGAGGTTCAATTAAGGAGGAGCTTTAATGTACTTACGTTTCATTTATGCGTATCCTTATTGCATATTTTTCTTAACTTTGAATTTCGGTTACCATAATCAAATAGGGGGAGATTGTTGGTGCGGGAAACATCCGACGATCGAACTCAAGTTTTGATAATGGAAAAGAGATTCAAAGTTAAGTTTAATTGTTAGCTAATGTGTGTCCTAGCTGTGGTTAGGCAAGGGAAAACCCCTAGGGGGTGGTAATCCTAGGTCATAGGAGTTGGTAACCCTATGCAGAAAGTCTTGGCGGGTCGGGTGCTTCAGGCGAAAGTCCTAGGGGGTGGTAACCCTAGGTGGAAAGTCCTGGTATCGCGAACCAGGTGGAAGACTGGACGGGTAGGGAAGCGGGCGTCCAGCAGAAAGTCCAGAGGCAACGAGCGCCGAGCAAAAGTCCAGTCGATCTGGAGGATCGCACTGGCAACAGGTAAATCTCCTAAGTGGAGTAGGTGAGGGCGCGTTCCCCGTAGAGGGAACAGTAGGCGTCGGGTTGACCTAGGGTTTCCGGTCGGAAACCCGAAGTCAGACCCGGACAGTCCGAAGGTTGTCAGTTTATTCGTTTATATATTCCATTGTGTTCTAACTCTGTTTTGCAGGTAACTAACATTTTTTTATGCAGAGATAGAAGTGACCGGGATCGGTCGACCGAACCTTGGGATCAATCGACCTAACCCACAAATTAGCAGATCAGATCTCCAAAGGTTGGACTGGGCTCGACCAGAAGATCGGTCGACCGAACCTAGGTTGGGTGTCGACTGGATTAGGCTGACTGGGCTGAGTCAGAAGAGCTTATCGGTCGACCGGACCGTTTATCGGTCAACCGAACCTTGGATGCAGTTTGACTGGATCGAAGCAGAGCGAGAAGATCGGGCTGATCAGATAGGAGGGATCGCCTGATCGGTCGACCGAACCTTGGGATCGGTCGACCGATCCGTGTTGGGTCAAACTTGATCCCGAAGCTTGGGGATCTGGATCAGACTTTGCAGAGCTATAAAAGGAGGCCTCGAGGTGCAGCTTGAAAACACAACTCTCGAACAGAAGATCTCCTATGCTCTAGTGTGCTGCTCCGTACGCTTCAACAATGCCCTACTGCTCCAACAATTAGCAAACACTCTTAATATATTGTATTTTGTCGGTATAATCTTTCTTTTTAAGCTCATACTTGTTCTCATCTACTTGTAAATATTTGCGCTATATAGTTATTACCCACCGAAAGCGGTCAACGACTGCGGGCCTTCGAGTAGGATTCGAGATAGTCTCCGAACGAAATTACTTCTCATGTCTTCTATGTTTGTGTTATTTCTTTTCCTCTGCATTTACTTTTACGATTCTGAAATCAATTGTGAAAGCCACGAGCGTTATTCACCCCCCCCCTCTAGCGCTTTCGATCCAACAGAAACCACCTAATTAAACTTCTGGTATCATTAACAAGATATCTGTTTTAAACCATAAATAAACTTCCTTAGTTTTCATGCTAGGTGGTTTCAATCTTCTAACTCAAAGTTCTCCAGTTGCAACATGTATATTGTTTTCTCAATATTTCCATTGAAAAATATTGTCTTAACATCTATTTGGTATAACTCTAGGTCATAATAAGCCACAAGTGTCATGATTACCCTAAAAAAGTCTTTTATCGAAACCGATGAAAATGTCTCCTTATAATCAATATCCTCCTTTGAGTGAATCCCTTCGAAACTATGTATGCCTTATATTTTTCGACATTGCCATATGCATCCCATTTGATTTTAAATATCCAATTACAACCAATATATTTCATACCTTCAGGTAATTTGACAAGTTTTAAATATCCACCATAAACTTCATCTCTTCCTTCATGGTTTCAATCCATTTTACTGGATAAGGACATTATTTGACTTCTTAAAAGGATTTTAGATCATCTTCCAACCTAATGTCATACTCATGTTGTTGGAGATATACATAATCATGAGACATCATAGATCTCCTTTCTCTAATGGATATTCTTAGTGACATTTGATCTTGAGGTTGTTGGATGTTATACTCAACTATATGAGGGAATATCTCTATTTGAGTAGACATACCCTCTAATTGAATTAGAAGGGGCATAGAAATATCATGGTCAATTACCCCTTCTAATTGTGCAACTTCAACCGTATGTGAAATGGTAACTATTTCACTATCAGCTATAACAGTAATTTCCATATTAGGATTACCAATGTTCTTCTAAAATGATAATTTCCTAACTTTATCACTCTCACCACCCTCAATAAATTTGGCATTTCTCATTTCGAAAAAGGATCTACTCAAGGAGCTAAAAACTTGAAATCTCTTGAGTTTTCAGAGTATCCTACAAATAGCAGCTAACAGTTCTTGAGTCTAATTTTCTTTTGTTAGACCTATAGGGCCTAGCCTTAGCTAGATAACCCTAAATATATAGATGCCTAAGACTAGGCGCTCTACCGGTCCATAACTCATATGGGACTTTTGTTATAGCCTTACTAGGAACTCTATTTAGTAAGTAAATTGTAGTCTTGAGTGTCTCACCCTACAAAAACTCTAGTAGAGAAGAAAATACAATCATACTTCTCACCATATCTTTTAGGGGTCTGGTTTTGTCAATCTTCTATACCAATCTACTGAGGGGGCCTAAGCATCGTATATTGTGCCATAATTCCACATTCCCAAGGTAATCTATAAATGTCACAGGGCGTTGTTCACATAATCTGTCTGATTTACCATAGTATTCACCACCACGGTATGATCTTACGGCCTTAATCTTCTTACCAAGTTGATTTTCAACTTCCACATTGAAGGTTTTGAACATGTCTAGGGATTGTGACTTCTCATGAATAAGGTACAAGTATCTAAAGCTTATAAAGCATGCTTAACCATTCTAAGAAGTATTAGGGAATGGTCCACATATATCCATATTTATAAGCTTAAAGACACCATTATGCCGCCTTGTACCCTTATTACTTTTGTTAGTCATTTTTCCTTGATACATCCAATGTAGATTCCAAATATGAAATATCATGGGGAATCAAAAATTCCTAGTACATTAACCTTTCTAGACGTTGTTTAGAGATGTATCCTAAATGCCTATGCCACAACATAGATGAATTCTCATTTATCATACCACGCTTCACACCTATACTATACATCACAAGGTTATCCATATGAGTTTTAGTGCTCAATCTGTATAGTTTATCAATCAAGGAACTAGTACCATACATGATAGATTTTAAAAAAATACTAAACTTGTTATTTCCAAATGAACAAGTGTATCTAGATTTGTCCAAACATGAAATAAAAATTAAGTTCTACCTAAAAGACAATAGTACAACTAAATTTCCCAAATTTAAAAGTGCATTGTTCCCTAAACAAATTCTAAAGACACCTATTGCCTCTACTTTTGCCTTCTTGCCTATTCCCATATGGATGAATCTTTCAGCATCAATTGACATTCGGCTCCTGAGATAACACTACATAATTATACTTATTTGAGTAATTAAACCAGCATCTATCCACTAATTAAGTGTTATTTGATACAATAGTTAGGTTGACTTCTGAACTAACAAAGTTAAGAAGTTTACCTTTTTTAATACACCAGTTAATGTATCTGGGGCAATCCTTCTTTAGATGACCTTTCTTTTTTTATAAAAAAAAAAGTTGGGTCCAAATCTTGTTTCTTTTACACCTTATGCTCTGAAGCTTGAGTTACTACAAATTGTTTACCTTTACTCTTACCATTACTCTTTTCTTCTTTTTTGAATTTTGAGATCAGGATGCATAGTGAACAATATGAGATATGTCACTCCTCAATGTCTCTTCTTCATGTACACACTGAGTTATGAGTTCATTTAGTGTCCACTTCTCCTTTGGAGTGTTGTAACTTATATTAATGTAGTGAACTATGTAAACAGAGAGATTAGGATAAGGTTTACAAGAAGACTTTTAGACATATCTAACTTTAGTATCTTAAACCTTGTAACCAAGTTTGACATCTCCATGATGTACTCCCTAATGTTACCCTTTCCATTGTACTGATACTAACCTCATGAGAAGTATAGTAGTCTCGACCTTTTTGTTTGAGGCTATGCGTTATGCCAACTCCCTAATGAAAGTTTTAACATCCTCATTTTCAGTAATTGAACCTCTAAGTGATTCCAAAGTAGACATCTTCATGATCATTAAACTCATGTGATTTGATCTCTCCCACTTATCAAAGATTACCTTTTGATCCACAATGGAATTATTAGGTAAAGGTTCAGGGCGATCATGCCTAAATATAAAGTCTAGATCCATGTAACCTAACAAAATTGTAATATGTGTTGGATCGGAAAGAATACTAGAGGGGGGTGAATAGCGATCGTCAAAAATCGATAATTAAATCGAGTACGTAGTAGAAGAGAAAAATAAGAACAACGCTAACAAACCAAGTTTTACTTAGTTCAGAGTCTTTGTCAACTCCTACTCCAAGGCCCACACTCGTCGAGTGCTTCCGTTGGGCAATTCACTAATAGTTCACAAAAAGGGTTACACGATAAGTAAAAGAACTATAATATAAAATTATTGACAACAAGGGAAATAAAAATCAATATGGCAGGTTGTCGAAGAAACTTCACAGCGTCACAGGAGCGTCTTTGGAGCAGCGTGCAAGAAGGCAACTACAGAAGAAAGTTCTTGTCCTGTGCTCCTAGTGAAGGATACTTAGATAGCCAGTTCCAGGCACCTGGATCCCTTCCGGGTGCATGGACCGTGACATCAGCCTATCCAATCAGCGCGCTCCAAGCTGGCGACGAGATAACTTTTGGCATTTCGGGCGCCTGGACTAGTTCCGAGCACCCGGACAAGTTCCGAGCACCCGGACTAGTTTCGGGCACCCAAACTAGCTCCGAGCGCCCGGATCCCCTCCGGGCGCCTGGACCCAATTTTTCAACAGATTTGTTTTCTTGCAAGTTAGTCCCAGGCAATAAAAAAAATTATACTACCCTACAAAATAAAGTTAGCAGAATATAACAAGTAGATTAGTAATTATATTTTGTCTCCTCGAGACCAGAATCTAGTCAAGATCTCAACTAAGATTTCCCAAATGGATTTAAATTGGATCAACACCTATTGTTCCCTCAAACGGGGGGCACGTCCTCACAAAGTCACTCTCCTCCAGTGACTTACCTTAACTTACCATCTTGCCAGACATCCGGTCAGCCCGTCGACCTGTCTAGACTTCATGCCAGCTATCCGATCAGCCTGTTGACCTAGCTAGACTTCCCTGCAACACTGAGTTAGTATAATAGATAAAATAGTATAGTAAGATAGTGTTAACAGATTTCAAGATTCTCTGTTCCAGTCGACCTTGCGCGATCAACTGAAAACCAGTCGGACACATATAACCTACGGTTACCTCCCCTAGGGTTGCCCAGCTTCACTCACTAGGACTTCCATTGCCTGGCTTCACTCACCAGGACTTCCACCACCTAGCTTTACTCACTAGGGCCTGACTTAACTCACCAGGACTTCCACTACCTAGATTCACTCACTAGGGGTTGGCTTCACTCACCAGGACTTCCACCGCCTAGTTTCACTTACTAGGGCTTGGCTTCACTCACCAGGAGTTCCACTTTACCTAACCTTCAGTTAGGACTAGTCACTCAGTAGACTTCTCACCTTCCTATCCTTTGGTTAGGACTTACCTTTGCTAGTCATCTAGTCCTGGCTAGACTTCTCTCTTCCAAACAACAAGTCCTGTTTGGATCAACCCTTGGTCAAATTGACCAAACTTAGGTATATTGTCAAACATCGAAACTCTAGAGGTCGATTGCACCAACAATATGTTCTTTTCATTATCTAAAGTTTATGCCAGTAAGTACAGGGATGTTGTTCAAATTAGTAGACATTGAAAGTACTACATCAACAAAAGAAAAGAATATAACTCAATTTAACAAACAAGACATGCATCTTTATAGTTATGTAATAACAAAATGCAACAAATAAAACATGATACTATATAGGCATTAATAGAGATATCTAGTGCAACATTAAATTGAGATTTTGAACTAAATTGTAACTTGCTATTGATACTCTCTAAATAACTCATAATTATTTTCATCTACCATATAACTAGCCTTTCTTTAGGCTGACACATTATGTGCATTATACTTCATTTATGAGCTTCCATAGTTAGCTTATATTCTATCACTCACAATACTTCAAACCAACCACATAGTGCCCCTTCCTTTGAGCCGACACACTATGCGCATGACTTAGAAGTTAACTTAATTTGTAAACTTCCTTAAACATATATCCGGGATAAGAATGACTTTCCTTATGACCAATTACCCTTAGCATGCACATACATCCCTCTACGCACTCCTAGTCTCCCCAATAGTTCTCACTTTGGAGTTAGTAAAGATTTGACTAAGTAAAGAAGAATATAGGAAAAAAACTGTTGAACACTTAGTTAAATTCAGTTATGAATCGATTGATATAAGATACCAATCGATTGACACCCTTCTCAATCAATTCACAATAGGTAGCAATTGATTGATACACACGGTAATCGATTGCCCACCATTGGTAATCGATTAGTACATAACAATCGAGTTCCCTAATCGATTCCAAAGGCTACTATTCATGAGCTTATCCACTATAATCGATTGGTGTAATCAATTAGTGAATGCCAAACGATCCACCGATCAATTCAAAAACTCTCTGTAGACAACCCAATGAATTGTAATTGATTGACTCCTTAGCAATCGATTGGTTAAAACTAATCGATCCATTAATCGATTCAGAAACCCTCTGTGCTCAAAATCAGATTTAGTAATCGATCAACGCTCATGGTGATCGATTGGTGAACACCAATCGATCACCTGATCAATTCATAAACCCTCTATGTGCAATCTTAGGTTTAGTAATCAATTGGCCTTAATGGTAATCAATTGGTGATAAGTAATCGATCACCCAATCGATTTCAAAGCTTACTGTTCCTAAATTTGGGATTATCAATTGATTAGTGACTTTCACCAATCGATTGATAACTAAAAAATTAATTTTTTATCTTGATTTTTTAGTCCAAAGAACCTTAAACTTGTGTCGTAAATCATGTTCTTCATGGATAATATGAAAAACATGATTCATATGTTAAATCCTAACCTATCCATGTAACGACCCGGCCCTCTTGGCCCATTTGGCAACCTCTAATGTCGTCGACCGTCGACCCTTATGTCGTCGGCCCATTTGGCGACCTCTAATGTCGTCGACCGACGACCCTTGGCCGTGCCGTTACTCACTAGGATTTTCCACCCTTGGCAGTGGAAACTCTACTACTTAAGCCTAGAGGTCTAGAGTTCGAATCCTGGGGAAGGCAAAAATCCACTGCCAGGGGTGGGAAGTCCTAGTGAGTAACGGCACGGCCAAGGGTCGTCGGTCGACGACATTAGAGGTCGCCAAATGGGCCGACGACATAAGGGCCGACGGTCGACGACATGAGAGGTCGCCAAATGGGCCGCCAAATGGGCCAAGAGGGTCGGGTCGTTAACGACCCAGTCCTCTTGGCCCATTTGGCGGCCCATTTGGCGACCTCTCATGTCGTCGACCGTCGGCCCTTATGTCGTCGGCCCATTTGGCATCTCACTTGGTTACCAGGATTCATAAACTCTAATACTTAAGCCTGGAGGTTTAGAGTTCGAATCCTGGGGGAGGCAAAAATCCACTGGCCAGGGGTGGAAAGTCCTAGTGAGTAACGACACGGCAAAGAGTCGTCGGTCGACGACATTAGAGGTCGCCAAATGGGCCGACGACATAAGGGTCGCCAGTGGGCCGCCACAAGGGCCGCCCAAGAGGCCAAAGGGTCGGGTCGTTACATGGAAAGTCCTAGTGAGTAACGGCACGGCCAAGGGTCGTCGATCGACGACATTAGAGGTAGCCAAATGGGCCGACGACATAAGGGCCGACGGTCGACAACATGAGAGGTCGCCAAATGGTCCGCCAAATGGGCCAAGAGGGTCGGGTCGTTACAATAAAAAAGGCGTCTTTTTATTGTAACGACCCGACCCATTTGGCGGCCCATTTGGCAGCCCATTTGGCGACCCTCGGGTCGTCGACGGTCGACCGTCGGCCGTGTCGTTACTCTCTGGCCAGTGGATTTTTGCCTCCCCCAGGATTCGAACTCTAAACCTCCAGGCTTAAGTATTAGAGTTTATGAATCCTGGTAACCAAGTGAGATGATCTCGCTTGGTTACCAGGATTCATAAACTCTAATACTTAAGCCTGGAGGTTTAGAGTTCGAATCCTGGGGGAGGCAAAAATCCACTGCCAGGGGTGGAAAGTCCTAGAGAGTAACGACACGGTCGACGGTCGACGGCCGACGTTCGACGGTCGACGGTCGACGACCCGAGGGTCGCCAAATGGGCCGCCAAATGGGTCGGGTCGTTACAATCCATGCTACATTCAACGAATATATATCAATTTCACTCATCTATATAGAATCTAATGTAAAAATGATGTATATGTGACAAATCGTTGAAAAATATTCCTTACGTCTTAAAACTAACAATAAGCTAATCTTTAGCTCTGATATCAATTGTTAGGATTGTGATACATTAATAATAAACTAAAGGATGCATCTATAACAAGATCTAGCTATCATCAATTTTTAAAGTAATATTGAAACTAAAACAATAGCTAATGAAGAGCTTATCTGAATCCATCGCAAGACTATTACTTCTTACTTGTTGTTGGAGATCTTGGAAACATAGTGTAAGTCTCCACAAGATTGAGTCGACAACCTTAGGACCTTCTCAATAGGGGAGAAGAATCAAGAAGAAGAAAGTGAAATTCAGTATGCCTTAAATGAACTAGATCTCTTCTTTTATATACTTAGCCCAACCTATGGGGACTATTCATCATTTGAACTAGGGATGCTTGGGTGCTTGGCACTCATCAGGGCAACAGTCAACACTCGAGAGAAAGAGGTGAGCAAGTTGGAGAACTCAGCAAGTTGGGAGGTCAGACAACTTGACAAGTCGAGAAGACAAACTAGCTCGATAAGTCTGAAACTTAGATCAACTCAGTAAGCCGACAACTTGGCGTAGTTTGGCTCAACTCGACCAAGTGTAACCAGGATAATGATGACTTAGCAAGGTGATTGGCCTAACTAGGTATGGAACCACATAGGTGTTGGATTGTAGTGCACATGAGAGGGAGGTGAATCACGTGGTTTTAAAATACTTGTCTTTTTCATTTTACAAAATAAGTATGCAGCAAAAAACTAAACATGAAAACAAAACAAGCAAGAACTCTATTGGTTACTTGGTTTGGAGCTTTCAGCAATTCCTACTCCAAGAACCCACGATCTCACATACCATATCGATGGGAAATTCACAATAATCCTCTTTCAAAACCACCAGAAGAGTAAAACTAGTACAATAGAAAAGATTAGAATAAATGTAACAAGCTACACTTTCCTTTTAAGCAATAATTAAGTACACAAAGAAAACTACATTACCCAACACTTGTAGATCGGATCAGGCTCGGTGTTGGACTGCTCCTCAGTAGTAGTCAGGCACAATAGCATCGTAGTAAAGTAGCAACACGAAGTTGGAGCGATCAGAGCATTGAATGGATGTGCAAAAGCTTATAGAAGAGTTGTGTTCATTACACTATTTGAAACTTTCTTTTATAGAGTGTTGAAGGCACCTTCTATAGCACTGGAGGTGTTTTCCATTGGCAAAGTTTTATCCCGAGAAAATAGTGTCTTATCATCACGGAGGTCTTCTGCGTTATCTAACCGAATGCGCCTTCCAAGATCTCGAAGGCTCCTTCCATTTCCCAGCTGAAGGCGCCTTCCTTCACATGGAAGGCGCCTTGGGTATTGTTCACCTAAGGCATTTTGTACTCCTTGCACCCTACAAAATGTGTTAGTCCAATAAAACAAAGTATACCTTGCAAAATGAAATTAGCACAATAAAATAAGTAGTTTATTAATTAGATCCTGCCTATACAAGACTAGAGTCTAATCAGGGTCTCAATTTAGCTTTCCAAAATGGATCTAAACTAGACCTACATCTAAAGTCCCTAATTGGGACTCGTCCTCACTGGAACACTCTCCTCCAGTGCTTACCTCCACTTATCTGCCAAATATCTGGTCCTCCGGACCATTTGGACTTTCTCTAATTTTGCTTAGTACCTGACCAAGTTAATCTACTAAGACTTACCTGCAACACTGAGTTAGAACAATAAATATAATATAGTAAAGAAAAATAGTATTAGCATTATTAATAATTTGCTGATCTTGTCGACCGCGTGCGGTTGACCAAAAATCAATCGGTCACACATGCTTGGAGTTTACTTCTCCAAGATTTTTCATTACCTAAGGTTGTCTTCCCCTAGGATTGCCCAGCTTTACTCACAAGGATTTCCATCACCTGGCTTCACTCACCAGGACTTCCACCACTTAAGTTTACTCACTAGGGCCCAACTTCGCTCACCAAAACTTCCACTATCTACCTTCACACACTAGGGCCTGCACCAGAACTTTTCCTTACATAATCTCTAGTTAGGACTAGTCCCTTAGTAGACTTCTCACCTGCCTTATTCTTACTAATCTCTTCCTTTCAAACATCAAATCCTATTTAAATTAACCCTTACTGACATAATTTAAATACATTATCAAATATCAAAAGTTTAGAAGTCGATTGCACCAATAGTAGTCATGTCCTACTAACCCGAGTATGACAGATACTAACGGTATTGGTGTCTCTTAATGCATATATTGTTAGGTAATGAAATAACTAAAATAGAATAAGAACGACTAAGGAAATAATTAAAAATAAATAAAAATTAACATCTTGAGCTTTTTTTTTACTATATAAAAGCATAATTATTATATGAGAATTTATTAAAAGTAGAATAGAACGAGCATCCATTGTTAAAAGAAAAATTAAGTTCACCATCAAAAATGTCTAAAAATCCAAACAATTTCTTAAATCAAGTTTATGATAAGCAACAGTCCCATCACCGATGGATGATCAGATAATCTCACAGCAAGACACATGACCTAATTCTGTTGATGTTGAAGCAATTTTTCAAAGAAGAAGCTAAAGCATTTGTTTTCCAGCAACCATACTCATGTTCATGCAACAAAAGTGTGCTTCTTTGAAATTGATCTGGTCTGAAAATAATGGAGATGACGCACTAGATAGATAACTCTATTAATTTTGAGGTGGAAGAAGATGACCTCAAGTATTTCTTTTTGCTCTTTTCTATGCACATTAGAAAGAGAAAATAGAATGTTAGAACAAAAATTAGGGAGAGGGTCTCTGCCACAGGCACTCCAACACTCAAATTAGAATAGTATCTGAGCAAAAAACAGAGAAGATAAATAGTAGGACAGTCATGTTGATGCAGGTGTGCCACTGTAGTATAAAGTTACTTAACCAACGGAGAGGACCCTCTTGTTTATTCCAACCCTTGGAACCTCCATAATCATGAGATGTGAACCTCTATAATCATGAGATGTCAGAAAATATCTAGTGTCAGAATATGTCGAGTAATATTAAGCATATGTAATGCTAAAGAAATATTTTCTGCCGAATAGTTGTTATTCTCTGACAAGTTATTGTAATTCCCTGACCATCTTGTCCCCAAGAGGTAGTCCAACTGCCCTTGTAGCCTACTGACTATATGATGGG
Organism: Zingiber officinale; assembly: GCF_018446385.1. Classification (NCBI taxonomy): domain Eukaryota; kingdom Viridiplantae; phylum Streptophyta; class Magnoliopsida; order Zingiberales; family Zingiberaceae; genus Zingiber; species Zingiber officinale. Next base: position 68,691,856 of record NC_056007.1, on the reverse strand, counting down.
AGACTTACATATGAGAAGTGGGGAGCATAGCCCCATAGGTTTTCCCGACCCTTTGGGTTGACCGGCCATAAGCTTAGAGTTACATTGTAGAAGAGGGAAGCTGAGCCCCATATGCCCGATCGATGCTGGAGTCAACTAGATTTATTCTGTGTATCTTGGCATTGGAGAGAGAGGAGAGCTAAGTCCAAAAGGTCCGACCAACACTCTGGGTTGATCTGCCATATGCTGGAGGCTTTGCCTCTATGGAGTGAGGAACTTGTTAGGATGTATACTAAAAGTCTAGCTTTTGGTATAAATATTTATCTAGAAATAAGAATCACATTGGTCAAATGTCTACATTTATGATAAATGTAGTTGTTCAATTAATTTATATAGTAGACAACATAGTGTGTGGTGTCACACACAAAAGATCATGTTGACGGTTTTTATAAATTATAAACAGTTGCTCGCGGCTAAGATGGAAAGGAACAAACCATTGGAAGGTCGTAGTGTAATTAGGTATTAGTTTATCTTAACTATATAATTACACTAGTACACTTAGAGTGTATTGAGTAGGACCATTAGAGGTCATTTCTTTTTATACTGACTTTATAAAGGAACAAAGACCTCAGTTATTATGGAAGTGTGTGCTCTTAATCCTAATATAATAACAAGCACATATATTTGATATTTATTTCTTTAATTTATCAATGGGTGAGATTTAGCTCGATAAATCAATAAGCCCAATAAGTTGGGAAATGATATCACTTATAGTGCGTGTTGTTGATTATAGAAGAAAACTGTGTCCTAGCAATCTAGGTTGATAATGTCCCCAAGAGGAGCTCATAAGGATTGTCATGTTAAACCCTGCAGGTGGACTTAGTCCGACATGACGATGAGGTTGAGTGGTACTACTCTTGGACTAAGATTTTAATTAAGTGAGTTGTCAGTAACTCATTTAATTAGTGGACATTCGACATCTTAAAAATAGGGAGACTAACACACTCATAATAAGAAATAGCCCAAAATGTAATTTGGGATTGGTGCGGTAGTTCAATAATAGTTCTTTAGTGGAATGAATTATTATTGATGAAACTAAGTTATGTGTTCGGGGCGAACACGGGATGCTTAATTTCATCGGGAGACCAAAACCAATTCCTCCTCTCGGTCCCTATCGTAGCCTCTTGTATATAGAGATTTATACCCATCACATACCCACCTTCTTACTCATCCTAATGGGGTCGGCCAAGCTAGCTTGGAACCCAAGCTAGGGCCAGCCAAGACCAAGTGGATGAGCCAAGTTGGTGGCCGGCCAAAGCTTGGGTCCCAAGCTTAGGTGGCCGACCACTAGAATATTAAAAAGGATTTTTATTAAAATTATTTCTTATGTGGATATCATATTTTTAAAAGAGAGTTTAAAATTTAAATCTTTCCTTTTATAGCTTTCTACAAAAGATTAAGAAAAGATTTGAAATCTTTCCTTATTTGTAGATTGAAAGGAGATTTTAATGTTGAGAAAACTTTCTTTTTTAACCATGATCATAATTTAAAAGAGAGTTTTAAAAATTAAATATTCTCTTTTATTAGTTTCAACAAAAGAGTAAGAAAAGATGTAATATCTTTCCTTATTTGTAGATTAAAAGGAGATTTTAATTTTTAGATATAACTTTCCTTTTTGGAAATCATCCACATGTTTAAAAGAAAGATTTTAATTTATAAAATTTCCTTTTTATAATCCACCATGAAGGGAAAAATTATTGGAGAAATTTTTTATAAATTTCTGAAAATAAATTAGGAAGTTTTAATTTTTGTTTTAATTAAAACTCTCCTTGTTTTAGGGAAATAAGTGGTCGGCCATATGAATTGAGAAAAGAAAATTGATTTTTAATTAATTAAATTTTTCTTTTCATGGAAAAAGAATTAAGAAAGTTTTTATTAAAATTTCCTTATTTGCCAAGACCAAGGATTATAAAAGAGGGGGTAGAGGTGCCTTCATGGTGAACGACTCTATTCTTTTCTTCCTTGGTGTGGCTGGCCCTAGGGTCTCCTCTTCTCCTTCTTTTCTCTTCCTCCTTTGTGGCCGGCGGCATCAACACAAGAGCTTTCCATGGTGGCCGGTTCTAGCTAGAAGAAGAAGGAGAGAAAGAAGGCTACGTTTCTAGCATCCCTTGGAGCTTGGTGGTGGTGGCCAGACCTTTACTTCTCATGGAGAATTAATGGTGGTCGAATCTAGCTTGGAGAAGAAGGAGCTTGGTGGTTCTCGTCTCGAAAGATCGTTGCCCACACAACGTTTAAGATAAAAAGAGGAATACGGTAGAAGATCAAGAGGTTATTTTGCTTACAAAGAAAGGTATAACTAGTAATTGTTTTCCGCATCATACTAGTTTTCTTTGTATAGTTGTTTATGGAAATATCAAATACAAGAGGCATATGATTCTAGAGTTTTCGAAATAGTTTTTTGAGTTTGTGTTTTCTTCTTTTTCGAATTTGTGATTCGATTGTTCTTTTTGGTTAACCTAGAGTTATTTAAGGAAATAAATATTAGCTTTCCTTAAAAGGCTTTGCCTAGGTAGTGGTGGTTGCTCCCATATCCAAGAAGGCCATGTGCCTCACCATGCAGTCCTGGAAGCCAATTTTGGAAATTAATATTTATGGAATTAATAACTTAGGTAGATTTGAATCAATAGTGTTAAGTTCCGCTTGCGATTCAAATCTAAACCATTAAGAACAGATAAGTTAAGTTTGGAATCAATGATGTTAAGTTCCGTCTGCGATTCCTAATTTAACTTCTAAAGAACATAATAGGTTATTTAAGGAAAGGTTTGACACTTGTACAAAAAAATTTTGTACAGTGGAACCGATACGATTTTCTTAAGACTAACCAACAGAACTATGCTCTGGAGATCCAACTGGTGTTGGGGCTAGGTAGATAAATGCTGAGAGTTATGCCCAGGAGAAGTGAGGAGATGAGCCTGTAGGTCCCACTAGCTCTAGAGTCGGGAGGACCTATTATGTTGGGTCGGCTATAAGGCTGACCAGGCTTATTCTGGAAGCTTTGTCTAGGAGAAGTGGTTTGTTCTGCCACGTGCACCATGACTTTATTAGTATTAGCTCTAAGAATTAATTATGAGATGATTGACACATCCGGATTAGACTCATTGAGTTAGACTCAAGTGAATCCAACCATATAAATTTAGTCTAATCCAAATTAGACTTGAGATAGACTCAAGTGAATCCATTCACTAAAGACGATTAATGGAGATTAATGAAACATTAAAAGAGTTAATTTTGAAATTGATTATCCATTCAATTTTCAAAATTGAATTCAAGACTAAAGAATTTGAAAATGGCCCTCCCACTGCTTAAGGAGGGACGGGGTTACTTACTTACATACGTGCATACATATAAAATCATGGCAGCGGAAATAGTTATTTATTTTTTTTTCTACACTAATCATCATGCTTATCATACTGAACATGTGGACATACTAGTATTCATGCATACAACTTAATTAATACCAACTACTTGAAACGTGATTAATGATATCATAAGCATACTAGCATGAAACATGAAGAACATAAGTGCATAACTATCCATACTAGTTAAAGTACTATCAAAGCATAAAGACAACACATGGTTCATATGCAAACTTAGAACATAAAAACATATAGCAGTTTTCTTCCACTGTGCCACTGCCACACACACTCTTGCCCTTCCTGCTGCTCCTCTTAGTTTAGTCATTCCTTTCCTTTTTCTGCAATACAAGGAAACATAAAAACTATAAGCCCATAGGCTTAGTAAGTCCCTTTCCTACTCATAAAAACCATGATTCATGCACGAACATAAAGTGATAACATGTTCATTTGGTAAATCATAACATAACATGTGAGAGCATAACATAAAGTCATATCATATCATGTGAGAGCATAAACAATAAGTCATATCATATCATGTGAGAGCATAACATGATCATATAAGCATCATAAACATATTTCAAGAGCATCTTAAAGAAGCATAAAGGAAACCATATAACATGAACTTGTAGATGCAAGATGTTCTTTTGAAAACATGTATCATGAAATGAGTATATGCAAGATGTCCTTTTGAAAACATATATCATATACATACTTAAACATAATCTCAACATGAGGGCCCAGCTTGTACCACATACATACATAAATGCACGCATCCTAAATAGATCCAAGGTAGCTAATCTTGAACCTACTAGGAACTAGACCTGTTTCATAGACCATCGACCTAGGGGTAACTTAGAAGCCCATCCCTTTTACTAGGCCCATTTCATAGGCCATCGACCTAGGGGCGCTTGTGGAGCCCACCCTTGGTACAAGCCATACAAAGTAAAATAGCATGTCATATCATGTCATATCATAACATATCATGTTCTTGTCATATCATAACATTTCATGTTCTTGTCATATCATGAAGAGTGCTCTTGATCCCAACTTAAGGGAAGCATCTCTTAGGCTTTTCATCTTACATAAGCCTTGCATAAACATAGCATGATGGCACCAAGTGCACATAACATATAACATATCATAAAAACATAACATGATAACATGAAGTGCACATATCAATTAACATGGTGACATAAAAATTCATATCATATCATAAGAGTCAACATCATGCGTAATTAAGGTTTTTGAAACTTCTTACAAGCCCTAAATCATGCTTGGCCGAAACATATAAACATACATCATAGATTTTCAAACAACATGGAGACATGAAATCAACTACCTAAGTCCTCATAATCATTAATCATAACATGTAAGACCTTAGGAACCCTAGGTAGCTTCTTAACCTCATTCTTCTTATCTTGGCCAAAACATGAAGGCATGTTTTAAATTTTTCCTTTAATCAATTTAAAGCATGAAACTTTTGCAACCTACATAGCATAGCAAGTGAGTCCTTTGGTAACCATAAGTGAGGTTCTAACTCTAATATTCAACCTTGGCCGAAACCTCAAGGTGGTGTTTCTAGGTTTTTCATGCAACATAAGCCATGGAAATTTAACCTAACATTGCATAGGAAATCATACATCATGAGGAAGCATAAAACAAGTATAGTTTAGGTCTACAACTTTCTCTAAGCCTCTAATTCAACCTTGGTCGAAACCTAAAGGTAAGGTTTCTAGGTTTTTCATGCAACTTAAGACATGGAAATTCAATCTAACATTGTATAGAAAATCATACATCATGAGGAAGCATAAAACAAGTATAGTTTAGGTCCACAACTTTCTCTAAGCCTCTAATTCAGCCTTGGCCGAAACTTAAAGGTAAGGTTTCTAGGTTTTTCATGCAACTTAAGACATGGAAATTCAATCTAACATTGTATAGAAAATCATACATCATGAGAAAGCATAAAACAAGTATAGTTTAGGTCCACAACTTTCTCTAAGCCTCTAATTCAACCTTGGCCGAAACCTAAAGGTAAGGTTTCTAGGTTTTTCATGTAACTTAAGACATGGAAATTCAATCTAACATTGTATAGAAAATCATACATCATGAGGAAGCATAAACAAGCATGGTTAGATCTCAAAACTTTGCCCTAGACCTTGTGTTCATCCTTGGCCGAAACCTAAGGTAAGACTCTAGGTTTTGTTTATACATCATGTAGCATGAAAACTTAACTAACAACATATAATAGATCATGTATCATGAAGGAGCATAAACAAGCATGTTTAGATTTCAAAACTTTGCCCTAAACCTTATGTTCATCCTTGGCCGAAACCTAAGGTAAGGTTCTAGGTTTTGTTTACACAACATGTAGCATGAAAACTTAACTAACAACATGTAATAGATCATGTATCATGAAGGAGCATAAACAAGCATGTTCAGATTTCAAAACCTTGCTCTAAACCTTATGTTCATCCTTGGCCAAAACCTAAGGTAAGGTTCTAGGTTTTGTTTACACAACATGTAGCATGAAAACTTAACTAACAACATGTAATAGATCATGTATCATGAAGGAGCATAAACAAGCATGTTTAGATTACAAAACCTTGCTCTAAACCTTATGTTCATCCTTGGCCAAAACCTAAGGTAAGGTTCTAGGTTTTGTTTACACAACATGTAGCATGAAAACTTAACTAACAACATGTAATAGATCATGTATCATGAAGGAGCATAAACAAGCATGTTTAGATTTCAAAACCTTGCTCTAAACCTTATGTTCATCCTTGGCCGAAACCTAAGGTAAGACTCTAGATTTTGTTTACACAACATGTAGCATGAAAACTTAACTAACAACATGTAATAGATCATGTATCATGAAGGAGCATAAACAAGCATGTTTAGATTTCAAAATTTTACTCTAAGCCTTGTATTCCATCTTGGTCGAAACCTCAAGAGTGAGGTTCTAGACTTTTTGTTACAACATGAAGCATAAATTGTAAACTTGACAACCATAAGCGACCACAACTCCTTATCTTGGCCGAAACTTGCAAAGAAATCCCTAAGTTTTTCAAACAACTTTTAAACATAAAGCGTACGAGAACTATTGTACTACAGGTGAGGGAATACTTACATCTCTCGCTTAATTCTCTAAGAGAAGTAACCTTGGTTGTGAAGCTTTTCCTAGAGAGAAAACCTTTTTGCTTGGTTCGGCAATGGTGAGGAAGAAGGAGCTTGGTTTCGGTGGAGAGGAGGAGGGAGGAGGAAGAGAAGAAAATGAAATTTTCTCTTTCCTTTTCTCCTTTTATTCCAAATGCAAGGAAGAAGGAAAAATGAACTTTTCCTTCCCTTTTCTTTTACTCATCCTAAATGAAGGGAGGAAGTAAAACTCTCTTTTCATTGTAAGAAGAGGAAGGAAATTTGGACTTCTCCTTCTTAGTGAAGAGAGCCTTCACTTTCCTTACCTTTAACCATAATTTCCCTCTTTTCATATCAGCACACCCCTATTGGGGCTACTAGTTATAACATGGAACCACTTACTAAGAGGTCCAAGGTTCAATCCTTGGTCATGCCTCTTTTTGGTTCTTTTTATTATATATATATTTTTTTAAAAAAGAATCCACATGAAACCTATTTAATCATGCATAAATTCATGTAAAATTTCTAGGGATCCTATGGGTGTTACACCTATGAGCAGTCAGGGTAAACAAATAGTCACTGTCTACAGGCAAACTTGCTACCATGAATGAACTCATGGGTAGATAGGATAAGGAAATAGTCACTATCTGTGGGCGAACTCACTACCATGAATGGTCTCGTGGGAAGACAAGGTATATACGTAGCTGTCTAACTACATGTTGCACACAAACTCACTACCACGAATGGTCTCATGGGTAGCCATATATATCATGATCGTAGACAAAACTCTCAACCATAAATGGGAGACAATGGTCGACAGGGTATACTAATGGTCGCTGATAACTCTCTCAACCATGAATGGGAGATAATGGTTGATAGGATATACTAACCATGGGACTAGTAGGATACTTAAAATACTACACTATGGTATTATCTTACTAATGTATAGGCATGAACCTATATAACAAGTAAGGGTCTACTTGGATACTCGATATCCTATACTACGATATAATCTTACTAAAATATAGGCAGAAAATAGATAATCAGGTCCCCAAGATACTAGTCAACCAATCTCATCAAGAGAATACTAGTCATATAGTATTAATATCTCAACTAATCCCATGGTATCATCACATATATAATAAACAACAGGATCAAGAATAAGTAATCCTAGGGGTTGATCCGATGGGAGAAGCCTAGTGGAATATGCTACTCCTCTACTATGGAGTGATTTCCATCAAGTATAGGTCAACACCATCTCACTAATATATATGCCCTCACAAGTATACAACTATACTACCTATCATATCAATACCCTGCAGGCATGAGCCTAAGTATATAATTATACTATAATATAAATGCATGAGCATAAGCCTACAACTAGATTATGGTCTGATACTATCATGCATGTATATAAACCAAATCATGAATAACAACCAAGACTGCATAGCTCTCAACAACATATTCAAATATAAGGACAAATAATAAGGTATCAAACTCAAGAGCAATATAGGATAGATTTAAGGTAAGCGAGTAACTGCAACTCATCAACATGGCAGTAAATAATTATGCATTATGATCAAAACTACCCACCTCGATTGTAGATTGTTTTAATCATCTTCAAGTTAATAATATGCCTTGTGGTCAAATCCTACTAGTTTATGATGGCTTGACTACTACTAGAACACAATGGCCATCATCGATTTGGAAGGACAAGGACGACATCGATAAAACCAATGTCCAAGGGTTGGGATCCTTGGTACTGGCAACGGTGGCATGTCTGATAGTAACTATGTTCCGACACCGACAATTGCTCATCGGATCAGTGGCATAGGGCAGCAAGAAGGGTTGTTGGCGACTGGGAGATCATCGAAATGGGCAAGGAGAGCCTTTCTCCTTGTTGTCTGATGCCCTTCGTGGCTATTGGAAGGCAGGCAGCTTGGAGGGAGGAGGACGACTGACGTTTAGGCAGTGTTAAAGAACAACCAAAATGGCCAGTCGCGTGCAACAGCCAAGAGAAAACGCGGCTATAGCCCTCGCGCTCATGGTGGATAATAGTGGCTTTATCGCTGGTTGTGATGTGCCCTCCATGTTTTGGCTCTAGCAGAGAAGTAGCGATACAATGACCGACGATGGTGACCAAGGAGAAGGACACAACGCTGGCTACTCTTACATGGTGGCATTGAGGTCGGATGCGAAGAGGTAACACACAATGGTGGCTGACCCCTTGGGATGGGAGTGTGAGGCTTCTTTGAGAAGGTGACAATGAATGCTCACCGGAGGCAACGGATCAAGCGACTCGGACCAAATTTGTAGAAACAAGGGACGTGAGCGCGTGGATATGAAACAAAATGCAAAAAATAAAAGTTATGTTTGGAAATATTAACTTAAGGCATGAAAGTTAAACGACATGACTCAGTCAAACGACATGAAAGTCTAGAACTTATCCTTGGAGTTTGGAGGTACGATGTATGACCCTAATGCCTTGGGATTTGGAGGCACGGTGTATAACTCAGACTCCTTGGACATTAAAGGCACGGTGTGTGACCCAAATACCTTGAGATTTGGAGGCACGGTGTATAACCCTAATACCTTGAAATTTGGAAGTACGGTGTATGACCCAAATTCATTAGAATTTGGAGGCACAGTATATGACCTAAATGCCCTGGAGCTTGGAGGCATGGTATATGACCCAGACATTTTGGAGATTAGAGGCATGGTATATGACCCGAAGACCTTGGAGTTTAGAGGCACGGTGTATGACCCGGATGCCTTAGAGATTAGAGGCATAGTATATAACCCGAATGTCTTGGAGCTTAGAGGCACGATGTATGACCAGGATGCCTTAGATATTAAAGGCACCATGTATGACCCGAATGCCTTGAAGCTCGAAGTATCTATTTTGCTAAAGATAGGGTTATACTTTAAAGTTTAAAATATAAAATTCAAATTTTAAACATATCTATCAAGTCGGCCTGAGCGGATAATCTCAAGTTGTTAAATAAGGATGAATGGGCCACTTGGTATGGTGGAGCTGTCGGTTGAGCCTACTGAGTGGATGGTAGATTGAAACTTATCTTTGACTTTCGTCAATCGGTGTCGCCTTGCTGAGTGGACGTTGCCCATCTTGATTTTGCCAATTTGGATTTATTTGAAGATGTCGATCAGACTCTTCATGAAGATGCCGACCAGATATTTGGTTTAAGCATCAGCTAGGCTCTTCCCACTATGTTCTCAAAGGAGATCCTCGAAAGGCAAGAGAGGCTACTTTTTTATATGTTTCTCCTAACTCCACTAGTCGATAGAGCTTCTTGCCATACTTATGACATTCACTAGTATCATGATGATGAGATTGATGGTAATCACAAAAATATTGGTGTCTTTTAGGAAGTGATTGTTTTGGCATGATAGTTGATTCTAGTGTTGGGATATGCCCGATGCGGTGTGTGCTAACACATATTTCATAAACATGCACAGAGGAAAATAAACCAATAATAATTCCTAAATTATTACATCACATGCACCACACACATACAAGGATACAACATGCCAAACATGATCACATAATTTAATTTTTACGGAAAGTAAATTTACGCTGGGTGTACCTTACAGATGACCTATAACGAGAAGGGCATCAACCTTAGCAATGTTGTCGAACCTCTCCTCTATTCATATCCACACTGAACTCCTCAAGACAACTCCTTAAGTATAAGCCTCTCCTTCGGAAGTTACTAGCCATGAGTGAAGAAGAGGGATCAAGAGGAAGAGGAAGAGAAGCACACAAGGAAGAGATTTCTTCCTTGTGGTGGTCACGACAACAAGAGGGAGCCCCTCTTGTTAGCGGCGGGAAAGAGAGAGGGGAGAAGGAGAGGAGAAGAGAAATTGGGTTAAGGTTTTCCAAAAATCTTACAAGTCAATTAATGATCTCATGTGTATAATTTTCTCTCAACCATATCAATATATAGCCCTCATTAATAAGTTGGATTAGAAAGCTCAAATCTAACCCATTATTCCTTAACTAAAAATTAGCCCATTAACCCCTTGGTTTGGTTCACAACTAAACCAAGTTGGTTCATGACTAATTCATGATTAAACCAAATATGGTCCAACTCTTTCATAAGAGATGTGACCCATCCGTGCTTCCATTGTGATAAATATTTCCATATTTGTCTTATATATGGTCCAACTAAATATTTATCTCTTGATCTAAGAATCTTATTCTTTAACTTATTTTACGTCTTTTAGAGACTCGTTAGTGCATGTGACCCAATAGGTTCTCAGTTTATCTTCATCGTCCATAATTAATTACTTAATTATAGAACGATCATGAGTGGCACCTAGTAGTACATCATGATCCCCAATTAGCTATAAAATTATAGTTGATCTTAGAATTAATTCTAAACTCTTCAATAGCTATAGTGAGGCGTGCCTCATTCCTTTCACTCATCTTATACCTACTTGGTTCAGGGCATGGTCTATGTGTCTTATCCCCACTAGACTGACTACACCACACCTAGCCCAAGTAATACTTCCTCGTTCTGTGGATTTAAATTACTCATACATGTGTACAAGAGTCTCATACTCTTAACATATGATGTTTTGGCCAAAGACTTAGAGTAATAATCCTAACGAATGACCATAGGGTATACGTCTCCTCGCAAGGAGCGGTGAATCCTCTGTGGGCTATCCAAACACCTTCAGGCACTTCAACTTATACCCAATCATCTCAGGTCCACACCTCAATGAGATGTTTGCTTAAGATGTCAAAGTATAAGTCTCCATGACCAAAATAACTTGTATATCTCAAGTCGAAGGAAACTTGCACTCGTGTTATAGTAAGAACTTCACAGACTTATTTATATATATGTAGAGAACCATATGAAGTCTTACATCGAGTCACTCCAATGAACAAGTTATCATAACCAGCATTCACGTTTAACTCTCAACATCTCAATGTCTCCAGCCAGTAAGAAAATAGCTACTTGGACGAACCAAGGAGTATAACCCGTGCTAGTCTTACAGAATTGATGATGTCTGAATGCATCAATTCGACGACTAGGGAAATTTCAATATATTCATAATTGCACATGTAGAGATAATCACTAGTTGCGATCCAATAATAAATTCTCTCTTGCTATGAATTATATTATGGGCATTCAATAAATGAGTTTAAGATCATCAAACATATAATATACACTCAAATAGTGAATCTATTCTTATCAAATAAATAGAAAAAACTGTAAGGTAATTTCCTTAAGACATCCCTCAAATTCTGACACTCCCACTTATCCTAAAGTCAATCGCCATGGTGTCTTAAACTGTAAGCACAGACGTGACTCTCAACTTGCTTTGTGGTAGAGCCTTTGTCAAAGGATCCATTAGATTCCTTTTAATGGGAATTTTCTCGAGTTGTATTTCTTTCCTACTAACGATCACCCTGATCAGATGATAACGGTGAAGCATATGTTTTGATCACTGATAAGACGTCAGTTTCTTTGCTTGCGCAATGGCTCCAGTGTTGTCGCAGTAAATAGGTAATACTTCAACAATGGATGGAACCACTCCAAGTTCAGTAACAAACTTCTTGATGCAAACTGCTTCCTTTGCTGCTTCCGAAGCTGTAATGTATTTCGCCTCACAGGTAAAATCTGCAACAGTGTCCTTCTTGGAACTTTTCTAACTAATTGTGCCTCCATTTAATATGAATATGAATCCAGACTGGGACTTGGAGTCATTCTTGTCCGTCTGGAAACTAGCATCTATATATCCGCGTATGATCATATCACCATCTCCATAAACTAAGAACATCTTAGTTCTTCTTAAGTACTTAAGGATCATCTTGACAGCCACCCAATGATCCATTCCTAGATCATATTGGTATCTGGTCATAACACTCAGAGCATATGATACATCAGATCTTGTACATAACATAGCATACATGATAGATTCTATTACGGGCGCATAAGGTATATTATCCATACAAATCCTCTAATCTTCTGTGCATGGGTACATAGACTTCAAAAGTTGAATTCCATACCTCATAGGTATGAAACCTTTCTTGGATTCAGACATGCTAAACCATTTTAGAACTCTGTCTATATATGTCGACTGTGAAAGACCAAGAAACCTTTTCGATCTATCTCTATATATTTTCATCCCGAGAATGTAAGTTGCTTCTCCCATGTCTTTCATGGAGAACGTATTGGACAACTAAACTTTAACTAACTATAAAATTAGCACATCATTTCCTATAAGTAATATGTCATCAACATATAATATTAAGAATACGACTACACTCCCACTAACCTTTTAATACACAAGGTTTGTTTGAATTTTGTGAGAAATCAAACTGTTTGATCGCCTCATCAAAATAGATATTCCAACTCTTGGATGTTTGCTTTAGTCCATAAATGGATCGTTGAAGCTTGCATATTTTATTCTTATTGGCATATGTGAAGCCTTCGGGTTGTATCATATACACATCCTTGAGCATATTTCCATTAAGAAAAATTGTTTTCACATCCATCTGTCATTTCTCATAATCATGATGAGCTGATATGGCTAGGAGTATCTAAATAGATTTAACCATAGCCACAGGTGAGAAAGTTTATCATAGTCAATGTCTTGCCTTTGACGATAGCCTTTCGCCACCAATCTTGCCTTGTAGATAATAATATTACCATCCATGTCAATTTTCTTCTTGAAAACTCATTTTTCACCCTATAGGCGTAATGCCTTCCAAGTTCCAAACTTGGTTTTCATACATGGAATCCATTTCTGACTTCATGGATATAAGCCACTTGTCCTTTTCTGAACTATTCAGAGCCTCTTTATAATTAGTAGGTTCTTCATCCTCAATGAGTAACACATCATTCTATTCTCTTACAAGAGATTCAAATCTCTTAGGAATATTGCGTGTCCTACCTAATCTATGAGGAGGTTATGTCATAATCGGTTGGGGTTCTTGACTAGGCATCTCATTAGTGTTTATTAGAGTCTCTTGAACTTCATCAAGTTCAACTATACTCTCACTTGCTTCATGTAAGATAAATTCTTTCTCTAGAAAGGTAGCATGCCTTAAAACAAACACTTTTTGTTCCAAGGGGTGATAGAATTGGTAGCCCTTAGTTTCCTTAGGGTATCCAATAAATAAACACTTATCAGACTTAGCGTCCAACTTATCTGATATAGTCCTCTTCACATAAGCAGGACATCCCCATATCTTCAAATAAGATATGAGGGATTTCTTACTAGTCCATACCTCATATGGAGTAGTTGAGATTGCCTTCGTCGAGACTCTGTTTAGCAAGTAAACAGCTGTCATGAGTGCATAACCCCAAAAGGTCTTAAGAAGATCTGCACGATCTATCATTGATCTAACCATGTCTAACAAGGTTCAATTACGCATTTCCGATACACCATTATGTTGTGGCGTATAAGGCGAAGTCCATTGAGACAATATACCATTATCCCTTAGATAATCTAGAAACTCTTGACTTAAATATTCACCACCTCGATCGGATCGAAGTATCTTAATATTTTTACCAAGTTGTTTCTCTACTTCACTTCTCAATTCTCTAAACTTTTCAAAGGCTCCAGACTTGTGTTTCATTAGATACACATACCCATAACTAGAGTGTTCATCAATAAAAGTAATAAAGTAGTTATACCCTCCTAATGTATGAATTGTCATTGATCCACATACATTGGTATGTATAAGCCCAAGTAACTCATCAACTCATTCACCCTTTTGAAAAAAAGATAACTTCATCATCTTGCCTTTTAAACATGAATCACATGTATCAAATGTATCTAATTCAAATGATTCAAGAACTGCAATCTTTTACAATTCAGACATGTGTTTCTTGCTTATATGGCCAAGGCGACAATGCCACGAGTAAGAGGTTAATTGATTATCTATTCAAGCATGTTTATTGCTCTTTTCAATATTAAGTACATTTCTAGATATATCTAATGCATAGATGTCATTGCATAAAGTTCCAGTGTCATAAAGAACACTATTAAGGTTATATAGCAACAATTGTTACTAAAATTTAAATGGAAATCTTTTCTATTTAAACAAGAAATAGAAACAATGTTCTTTATTAATGCTGAAAAAAAATAACAATTATCTAGTTTTAAGACAAGTCCACTAGGAAGCTTTAACAAATTATGTTCTGATGGTGACTGCAACAACCTTTGCTCTATTCCCAACTCGCAGACTTGTTTCTCCCTTGACGAGTCTTCTGTTATTCCTTAGCCCTTGTATGTCATTACATATATGTGAGTCACATCAGTATCCAATATCTAAGTGTCTAAGGAAATAGCATGATAATCAATAACAAAAATACGTAAAGAGGATGGGGCATAGGATGTCTTGTTCTTCTTCACAAACTCAAGATAGATCTTGCAGCTTCTTTGCCAGTATCCCATCTTGCCACAATGATGGCATCATGGGCCCTTTTGTGTTGGTTCTACTGTCTTGGCCTTTTTTCTTTTCCCTTTAGCCTGATGTTTTGGCTTCCTCTTAGAACCTTTCTTGGAGGAGTCTACTAACATCACAATTTTCTGTTCATCCTTAACAAAAGGCTCCACAGTCTTGAGTATATTTATCATCTCGGGGATGGTCAATTCCAAATTGTTCATCTGATAGTTCATCACAAATTGTGAATGACTTTTCGATAAACTATGTAGAATTAAGTCAATACTTAACTCATGATTCATCGTAAAACCAAGTGATGCTAAACGCTTTATGTAGCCATTCATCTTTAATACGTATTATACTAAAAATGAACCCTCCTGTATCTTTGAGCAAAAGAGAATCTTGGAGACCTCGAACCTTTCGGATCTAGCTTGCTCATCAAATAGCTCACGAAGATGATAGACAATATCATAAGCATCCAAATGTTCATGTTGTTTCTATAATTCTAGAGTCTTAGGGGCTATCATGATGCAACAAGCAAGTACAGAATCATCCTAATGTTTCTAAAGGGCCAACAGTTGGTCCACAGTTGCATCGGCATTAAGATTAGTGGGAAGAGCTTGATCAAGGACATAGGCTAGCTTCTCAGCTTTGAGAACAATTCTCAAATTTCGAAATTAGTCCAAGGAGTTCAGCCTAGCCAATTTATTCAAGTCCAAAATTAAACATAGATTAACAGAAGTCATAATTAAATGATTAACATAGAAATACAAAAATGAGAATATATAAGAGACATGATTTTATTTATGTAAATAATTTATATAAAAGTCCGCTTATTTATCAAATTCAAATACCCTTATTTTGAATTCGAGAGATGGAAGGTTTTTTCCAAGTGGGTTGATATCCACCATAGATAAGAATAACCTTGACTTTGGCCAACAAGTCATTCTTAGCTATAGCAATAGATAATATATTTACCGATTGCATATCACTTATATGTAACTATCACATTATGCTAGCAACTAATTGATCTTCGCATAAACATCGGGTTGTTAACACATTAACAATTATACATCAAATGCACGTCACCCAACTTCACCTCTATCCACATTGATCATGGCTTTGGCACAACAAATCAAAGCTTCAAGTTTAAAACCAACCCGTTAATCATGAGATTGTATCTCTATGGTTTGAACATGTTTAATTTCAAGTTGAGCTTGACTTTGGCCAACAACTCAAACAAGAACTTAAACTCTGGTTCTTACCATATTAATGAAAGGTGGAGGTTTTAATATTGAGTAAGGGATTTAGATCTCATTTACATCATGTAAAATTCTATCTACATGACATTACATGCATGGCATAAATGATGACATGACATGTGGTAAGATGTCATGCATGATCTAATCACATGACATTACATGCATGCATGGCATAAATGATGACATGACATGACATTACAGCATGACATAGCATGATATATCATACATATGGTAAGATCTAATCACATCACATGCATGGTAAAATCTAATCATGTCATAATTAATACGTCTACATGGCATACAATATGATATGTTCATTGCATAAATTTACATATGTTATAATTCTATTTTAGAAATAAAAATATGTTATAAATCTGATTTTAATAAATCAAAATTTATCTAATCAAATTAGAAAATAAATTTATAAAGTTAATTAACATATCTCATTTAGAATCTTTCTATCAATCAGAATCTTTAATTATTTTGGAAATAAATTTTTAAATTAATTTCCTAATCATTTAAGAATAAATAATTAATATTTCTTAATTTTTTACAAAATAATTCAAATCTAGATTTTTTTTTGTGATTTTTTATATTTTTTCAAATTTGGTATTTCCTCACAATTTAGTAAACTTTCTAAAAATGAAATATTTTAAGAAATTTGAAAATTAAAGAAAATATTAATTCTATAATTTAATTTAGAATATCTTAAATTTGGATATTTTATAATTTTTTAAATCTTTCCCAATTTGGTATTTCCTAAAAATTTAATAAACTTTCTAAAAATAAAATATTTTAATAAATATGAAAATTCCAGAAAATATTAATTCTGTAATTTAATTTAGGATATCTTAGATCTATATTTAAAAAAAAATCAGAATCTTTCTATATTTGGTATTACGTAACAAATTAGGAAATTTTTTAAAAATAAAATATTTTTTAAAATTTAAAAAAAAATTAAAAATGATAATTTCTAAATTAACAGGATATTTCTAAATTTAATTTTTTTATATTATATCAGAAACTTTCCAAAAATAGAATTTGCTAGCAATTTAGGAAACTTTCCTAAAATAAAAAAATCTTAATAATTCCAGAAAAAATATAAAATTAATTACAACACAAATTACGAATCATAAAATAATTTTGCGATCATGTTGAAGCACGATCAGGCTCTGATACCATAGTTGGGATATACCTGATGTGGTGTGTGCTAAAACATGTTTCGTAAACATGTACAGCGGAAAATAAAACAATAATAATTCTTAAATTATTACATCACTGCACCACACACATAAAAGGATACAACATACCAAACATAATAGCATAAGTAAATTTTTACGGAAAGTAAATTTACGCTAGGTGTACCTTACAGATGACTTGTAACGAGAAGGGCATCAACCATAGTAAGGTTGTCGAAGCTTGCCTCTATTCGTATCCACATCGAGCTCTTCAAGACAACTCCTTGAATAGAAACTTCTCCTTCGGAAGTTACTAGCCACAAGCGAAAAAGAGGGATCAAGAGGAAAAGGAAGAGAAGCACACAAGGAAGAGATTTCTTCCTTGTGGTGGTCATGGCAATAAGAGGGAGCCCCTCTTGTTGGCAGTGGGAAAGAGAGAGGGGAGAGGGAGAGAAGAAGAGAAGAGAAATTGGATTAAGGTTTTTCAAAAACCTTACAAGCCAATTAATGATCTTATGTGTATAATTTTCTCTCAACCATATCAATATATAGCCCTCATTAATGAGTTGGATTAGAAAGCTCAAATTCAACCCATTATTCCTTAACCACAAATTAGCTCATTAACCCATTGGTTTGGTTCACAACTAAACCAAGTTGGTTCATGACTAATTCATGATTAAATCAAATATGGTTCAACTCTTCCATAAGAGATGTGGCACATTCATGCTTCCATTGTGACAAATATTTCCATATTTGTCTTATGTATGGTCCAACCAAATATTTATCTCTTGATCTAAAAATCCTATTTTTAACTTATTTTATGTCTTTTAGAGACTCGTTAGTGTATGTAACCCAATAGGTTCCCAGTTTATGTTGGTCATCCATAATTAATTAATTACTTAATTATAGAACGATCATGAGTGGCACCTAGTAGTACATCATGAATCCCAATTAGCCAAAAAATCATAGTTGATCTTAGAACTAATTCTAAACCCTTCAACAACTACAGTGAGTCGTACCTCGTTCCTTTCACTTGTCTTATGCCCACTTGGCTCAGGACATGGTCTATGTGTCTTGTACCCACTAGGCTGACTACGTCACACATAGCCCAAGTAATACTTCCTCGTTCTATGAATTCAAATTACTCAAACATGTGTACTAGAGTCTCACACTCTTAACATGTGATGCTTTAGCCAAAGACTTTGAGTAATAATCCTAAGGAGTGGCCATAGGGTATACATCTCCTCGCAAGGAGCAGTGAATCTTCTATGGGCTATCCAAGCACCTTCGGATACTTCAACTTATACCCAATCATCACGGGTCCACACCTCAATGAGATGCTTGCTTAAGATGTTAAAGTATAAGTCTTCATGACCAAGATGACTTGTATACCTCAAGTCGGAGGAAACTTGTACTCGTGTTGCAGTAAGAATTTCACAGACATATCTATATATATGTAGAGGACCATATGAAATCTTACAGCGAGTCACTCCAATGAACTAGTTATCGTAACCAGCATCCACGTTTAACTTTCGACATCCCAATATCTCCAGCCAATGAGAAAATAGCTACATGGCCAAACCAAGGAGTATAACCCATGCTAGTCTTACAAAATTGATGATGTCTGAATGCATCAATTCGACAACTAGAAAAATTTAAATATATTCATAATTGCACATGTAGAGATAATCACTAGTTGTGATCTAATCATAAATTCTCTCATGCTATAAATTATATTACAGACATTTAGTAATTGAATTTAAGACAATCAAACATATAATATGTACTTAAATAGTGAATCTATACTTATCAAATAAATAGAAAAAAAAATTGTAAGGCAATTGTTTTAGGGCATCCCTCAAATTCTAACATCTAGGGCATCTCCCACCTTCTGCATTGCTCTTTCCTCCCTTCTTGGCTCAAGTGGGAGGCTCAGATGCCGACCTACACCTTGCGAAGGTGGAGGGAGAGCCTTGTATGCTATATGAGTGATGGCAGGAATTGATGTATTGCTTTATTTTCTGGTTGATCGAGCTTCCTCCATATTGATATATTTAGTCACTCTTCCCAGTAAGTGGTTGAAGTCTCTGGGGGACTTCTTGATTAGGGAGCGAAAGAAATTGCTATCTGTGAGCCCCTAAGAGAAGTCACTTACTAGAATCTCCGAGGTGACCAAAGGAATATTCATGGCCACCTGGTTGAACTTTTTGATGTAAGCCCTGAATGTCTCCTTAGGCCCCTATAGAGGGAGAATAAGCTCAATATGGTTTTGTGATGCCTATAGCTCCTAGCGAAGTGATGAAGAAATACCTTGTGAAAGTACTTGAAGCATCAAATGGACTCAGTCGAGAGTCGGTTAAACCATCTCTATGCAAAGATAAAGAGGGCTTTAAGAAACACTTGGCACTTTATGCCATCGGTGTACTGTGAAGGATGGTTGTGTTTTCAAAATTGAGGAGGTGGTCCTTAGGTCGATTGTCCCTCCATATTCCCTTATCATCAAGGGTTGGAAGTGGTTTGACAATTTATGTTCCAGTATTTCTTGAGAGAATGGCATGCTAATCCGTTTGGGAGAGCCACTAGGAACCTAAACCTTTATGTTTCATAGATCCCAAATGGGGGCATCTTTAGAATATAATGCTTGAGGTCTTTTTACTTGATCCATCTCCTTAAAAGGCATGCAAAATAATACCCGGTGATAGTTGATTGGGGACGGTGACACGGTGGAAGGCTGATCGGCTATGCAAGTGCTTGCATAAAGCTAACCATTGGTGGAGGAGGAACCAGCTGGAACCTGGTTGAGTCATCTACTCGGATCCCTCATTAGGTGTGAGGGTCTATCATCAATGTAGCCAGGTCATTTGGTAAAGGACCCCCGGCTGTTGCCTATTATTGTTATTGTTGTATAAACTTCTATAAGTACCCTATGTTAATTTTGATGTAGTCAACTAGGTTAAGTTAGGTCCTACGGTTTTGATATCTTAAGTCTGAGTGTGCAGGAGCTTAAGAACATAGGAAGTTGAGAAGAAGACGCCACTAGCTAGAAGGATGGCACAAGAAGTGAGTCAATGGGCTCGGTGCATTCGAGGGACGATGTACTGCGGAAGAGTACACTGGTGGAAGAGAAGGATGTGCACGATGTTCGAGGGAAGAGAAGCTGATGAGGAAGCCTACTCGAAGAAGATTGGAGTTGATTTTGGGTGAGCTTAATTCCAGACAATCGAAGCATCACCCAAAAAGGAAGAGTGAGGAAAAGTTAACCTTTCTTGAAGGTAAACTGTTCAAGCTGACTGGTGGAAGGTGCCCTCAAGAAGATGGAAGTCGCCCTCACTCTTTTATGGGAGGCTCCCTCAAGTTGGTTGGAGGCACCTCTAGTAGTTGTTGAGAGAGGATAAAGTTTTATTGCTAGAGGATAAGCTCTATCCTCTTAGAGGTGCCTTGGACCACCTTGGAGGTGCCTCCGAGCGATAAATATCAACAGATACTTTATCCCAGGAGGCTATAAAAAGTCCCTTGGAGATAGGTTTTCAACAACTTTTGTAATCAATTCCTAACTATTTTCTTGAGCTATCAATATTTGTAAGAGGCTTCTCTGCCTATAATGAAGGAGATTCTTTTAGTGCTTTCATTGCCTTTGATTAACAATCATCTAGGTTGTAACCAAGTAAAAATCTCTACCTCTTATTTTATTTCTTTATGTTGTTATTAATTATTTTGTTTATTTAATATTTGTATTCTTGCTAAGTTCCAAGGAAAATTTCTAACTCTAATTGCAAGGCTATTCACCCCCTCCCCCCCCCCCTTGCTGGCCACACCGAGACTAACAAGTGGTATCAAAGCTCAACCGCCTCAGAAGGACTAACCGCCGACTGAAGTAACAAGATGATGGTCGGATCTAGCATTCACACGCCAAAGTTAATGGAGGTATTTTTCAAAACATACTTTGAAATTATTTTAATAATAACATATGATTTTGTAGCACCTAAAGATCAGCACAGATTTGAAAAATAAAAATACATGTGGATGAAAAAGGATCAAGCCGACTTCGTGATGAACGACAAAGCAGAGTTTCATCTGCTGAGCATTCTTCCACCCCAAGAAGTCAGATTGGTAGCTATGACTCAACTAAAGAAATTTGGAAGAAGTTTCTAAAGCTACATGAAGGGACCTTGGAAGCTAAACTCACAAGATGGGACCTACTCCGGAATCAATTCAACAACCTCTAGATGAAAAAGAAAGTGATGGAAGTTCATCTACATGCAAGAATCAAGGAGCTAATTACCATATTAACGAATTTTGGAGAAACGGTAACTAATCGGAACTCATAAAGGTATGCCGTAAATATGTTTCCAAGAACACCAAAATAGACGCATATAGTAGACTCCTACTATATCTTCATGGAACTCAAGGTAAGTACTCTAGAAAGTATATTTTTCTACTTTTGAATTACATGAGTCTCAGTGTGTAGAACAAAGAAAGGAGCCAAATCAAAACCTAACTTTGCAAGCCAAGAAGGATCCCTTGACGAAGATGAAACATCATACATGGTAAGAAAATTTTTAAAATTCTTTAAGTATAACAATTTTAAGTTAACAAGTCATAGACCAAGAAACCTCTTTGAGGAAAAAGGAGAATAAGGTACTACAATTGCAATGAAGGACATGTAAAAGGCAACTGTCCAAAATTGAAGAAGAAAGAGAAGGACAAAAGGCCAATACGGATGAAGCATAAGAACCTTAGGCGACGTGGGATGAATCATCATCATCCAAATCAGAGATTGAAGCATATGTCGAACTTGCACTAATAGCAAGTTACCAAAAAGATAAAGACAAAGAATGCTCATTTAAGATGAGCATTGATGAAGGGGGAGCTACTTCAAAGGAAAGTAACGATGAAGGGGGAGAGTCAAACTTCGAGACCAACATGGCAAGTAAGGTATGTCTTCTTCCTCCTAACCAAATTTATGAAGATATAACCTTAATGTCTATATCATTGTGCAAACTCAAGTTTAAAAATATCAAATTGAAAAAAAAAAATTGAATTTGAAAACAATCTTAGCTAAAGCATGCCAACTAGAAGAATTTGATAAAATTAAAAACAAAAATACAAAATTAAAAGAACAAATAGAATTATTGGAAAAGAATGATGCATGCTTAAATTCAAATTTTTCCCAAAATTTAAATTTTAGAAATTATGGTAGACTTAACTGGTATTTACAAAACCATAGGAGTCAAATTATAAAAGTAGCCAGACAATATATTACTAAAAAATATTTGACAAACCTAGTAGCTACAAACTTATTTTGGGCCCTCAAATCATGTTTAGCATATTGAATAAACTTTTATGAATGCTTAAATTGTCTTATAGTTGAATTTATCTTATTAGCCAAATAAATTGCTTCATATATCTCCTATTTGAAATTAATTAGATTTTAATTTTTTTGTGAAAAAATTATTATTTATCAGTAGAAAATTTTCAGAATTTTTCGACCATTAAATAATTTTTTATATTTTTTAATGAAAATTGTAATTTAAAATTAAAAATGTCTAGATTTATTTTTGTAAAAATTTAGTTTTTTGTGATAAAATATTATGTTCTCTATTAGAATATCAATATTTTTTTTACCGTTATCTGATTTATTCTAAATTATTAACCAAAAATAATTTGTTTATAATTAAAAATTATTGAGACATTATTTTTGAAAATTTAAATTTTTTTTGGATAAAAATAAATTTTATATATTCATAAAATTTATCACGATTTTTATAAATCATATTCTATTTTTAAAGTATTTAACTTTGAAAATTATTATTTCTTATTAAAATATTTATACTACTCAAAATAAATATTTATTTATCGTGCAAATTTTTATTTTTATTTTCTATATTTTTTTTACCAAAAGAAACATTTTCAATATTTTTTGAAACTTAAAAATGATTTTTAAATTATTTTTATCAAATCTAGTCTTTAAATATCTCAAATTATTTCAGATTTTTCTTACTAATTACCCCTAATTTTTTAAATATGATCAAATGGGATGAGTGAATAAGTTAAGGGGGAGGTTGGTAGTAATTAATAATTACTAAATATTTTCTTGTACTTATTGCTAAATTTATTTTAAATTGTTTTATAGTTTGTTTATCACTCCAATATAACTTTGGTTGATTCACATCAAAAAAGGAGAGATTGCAAGTACCTTGGGTTAGTTTTGATGTGGTCAACGGGGTTAAGTTAGGTCCTACAGTTTTGATGTCTTCTATCTGAGTGTGCAGAAGCTTAGAAACACAAAAAATCGAGTGGAAGACGCAACTAGCAAAAAGAATGGTACGGGAAGTGAGTCGACAGGATTGGTACATCCAAGGGAAGAGATGATGTGGAAGAGTATATCAGTGGACGAGAATGATGTACGCAACATTTGAGGGACAAAAAGTCCGAGAGGAATCTTGCTCGAAGAAGGTTGGAGTTGAGTTCAAGTGAGCTCAAGTATGGACAACTGAAGCATTACTCAAAAGGAAGAGCGAGGAAAAGTTAACCTTTCTTTAAGGTTAACTGTTCAAGTTGATTGGTGGAAGGTGCTTTCAAGTAGATGGAAGGAGCCCTCGAGTCTTCATGGAAGGCGCCCTCGCGTCTTCATGGAAGGCGCCCTTGCACCTTCATGGAAGGCGCTTTCAAACTGGTTGGAGGCTGTAACGACCCAACTTTCCCTATTTCGAGTTCTAAATATCCTTAAAAATATTTGAAAATACTTTTAAAATATTATAGAGATTTTTAGAAATTTTTAGAGTATTTTTATGTAATTTTTGGAGGTCGTTTGGTATTTTTACTAAACAAAAGAAATTTAGACAAAAAAAATGTACAAACCAAGATTCGAACCCGAAACCTCCGACCAAACCCGACTTTAACCAAATCCAGCTAGCCAACTGTTCCACAAATTTTTTGTAAAAGAATACGAAATGAAATAGATTTAAGCAGTAAGGGAATCCAAAATAAATTGGAATAAAAAGGCTCGGTTGAGGATTCGAACCCGCAACCAGGGGTTTCGGCGGAAACACAACTAACCAAGTGTTCCACGGGAGTTTTGTTAATCAAGTAGGGAACAAAATATATATAAGCTATAGTTGGAACCGAAAATAACCCTAAGTATAAAGATTTAATTTCTTTTCCCGAACCCGAAAACCTTTCTCCCCTTCTCCCTCGCGACGGCGGTCTCCTCTCTCGGGCGAAAAGGGGCGACGGCACTAGGGCTTCACTCCGACGGCCGGTGGGAGGCTCTTTCCGACGGGCTTCCACAAATCCGCGACCACCTTGTCAAGGAGGACGCGCGGACACGAGGAGAACGCCGAGATCGTGAGCTCCTCCGAACCCTAGAATCAATTTTTCCGGCTGTGAGTTCAAGAACAGCAAGGTAAGTACTACTCATCTGTGGTAGGAGTTGCTCCGAACTTAGAGTTTTCGTTTCCTTGCTTTCGGATTTTGTTGTGCCGAGTAGAATTATATGTTAGAGCTTTTCTTTCCTTGCTCTGTTTGTCAAGCCGAACAACCATATCTATTTGCATGAGAATTTTGAGTTTTGTGATGGATATGCTTCAATTGTGATAATCTGAACAGCCCTCTAATTCTAGCACGTAATTCATGTTTTAAGCATGTCTGTAACACTTCAGTGTTGTATCCTTGTATATCTACCTACTGCCCATAAATTCCAGCAAGTTTGTTTTTCTTTTGAGCCATGCAGATGGGCATAAACAGCCTTTGATCTTTAGCATTTCAATTTTAGGTAATCCTGGTTAATTAGTAGGCATGATCAGCAGGTTATCTAAGTGGCAATATTAGTTTTTGGTGCTATTCTTGAATACGAACAGCCCTATTTCTTTACAGCATTACAATTCTGAATTCTTTGCTTATTTTGGTTAGCATGAACATCCATATTACAAGGATTCGGGATTTGTTTGTCTTGCTACCTTATCTAACATCCCAGTATTTAGTTCCTTGTAGTTTTGTAACCTTCCGGTACTACCGTAAGCATGAATAGCATTTTCCTTGCTACTCAAAGAGCAAGAACAGCTCTTATTTAGTTAGAATGGGTTTAGCATTCTCCTTGCTACTCAAAAGGGCAAGAACAGCCTTAACTTAAAGTACGTAGTGTTAGTTTCTTGGTTTCTTGAACATGAACAGCTATTAAGCTTATCTTGTAGTTTGATTGGCTTTGCTTTATTTTTATAGCATGCTCAGTTAGTTGCAATTCTCTACTTGTTAGACATACTTACAGTGTTCTAGTAAGCTCTATTAAGGGATTATGAGAAGTTATGAGTAGAGAAAAGACCAAGGTCTAGTTAGAAAAGATAACAAGTAATTTAAAGTAAGAGGCTAGTACCCGACTTCCAAGGTTGTCGTTAAATAAATTCAGGTGACCAATTCCAAGGTCTTAGCCCTGGTAAGACCAAGGTCTTTACCCTCATAGGACTGGAGGCTCGCTACCTCAGTCTCTATTAGAGAGCGCGCATTTGGTACTAAGCCTGGGCCCAAGAAAGAGAAGAAGAAAGTTAAATATTAATTTCAAGTATAAGGCTATAAGTAAATGAAACAAGTATCACCTATGTTTAGAACTAGCAAAGTTTAGCCCTTATAATTCTAAGCATACAGTATTGGTTTTCATTTGCTTTCCTTATGAGTTTATTGAGCATGATTAGCTTTATTTCCAGCATGCAGATTTATTCTTGTATATCATGAGTATGCAGATTATTTTAGTGCTTTGCTATTAGATGAGCATGTGTAGCTTTTCTTTTTAGCATTTCAGTTTCAGCATTCTTTGTATCTTATGCACTTTCGAGTTTTTGTGAGATAGTTTAGTACTTACTAAGCATTTCGCTTATAGATTTATTTTCCTCCTACTGCAGATAAAGGAAAAGCTAAAGTATAAATACGAATGCGACAAGGAGGATGCGTGATGGATGTGTGTGATGTTTGGATCTATGGAAGCTTGGGACCTTGCTAAAGGATTTAAATGGGATTCTTGCTAAGAATTTGTTGAGAGTTTATTAGGAGTCTTTCTTTAAATTGCTAGAGAAATTAGAGGTTGCACATGTTATTTTGTATTGTTGGATTTGATTTAGTTTTGTTTCTAATAGAATTGCAAATTTAGTTCTCTTGTTTATTTTATAAGCATGAGCAGTTTGTGATTGTTGTTACGTGAGCATGCGCAGATTTTACTGTGCCTTTAGTAGAGCACGAGCAGTTTTATTTGTGGTTATGTGAGCATGTGCAGAATTCATCTTTACTGACAGTAGAAGCATCCTTTTCTTATACTTTGCTTAATTAGAAATAATTCAACATGTGTAGATTTAGTGATGCATGCTTTGGTATATCATGTGTAGATGCTTGATAGCAGTAGTAACCTTTCTTATAGCTTGCATATGTTGGAATTAGATTTTCGTAGAAGAATCTCCATGATGAAACAGTAGTATGCCTTGTTAGTAAATATGCTTCAGCTGTTCAAAATTTAGAACCGTAGCATGTGTTCGCAGTTAGATCCGGTTCTGTTGTTATAGACTAAATTTTATGCTCAAAACCGAAGTGAACACCTACAGATTTATATGTTTAAGTTGTTTGGTTGATTAGTAATGCAGCATGTTTTAAATTAGAAATGCATGTTATGTTTCCTTATGTTTTGTGAGAATGTTTACAGAACTATGGTTTGGTATGTTCAGCTATCACATGATTGCATGATTGGATTTTATTTCCTAGAAATTTTAAGTATCACAAATATTAGAGTAAGGAGTTCCGTGTTAAGTAGAACCAATAGATAAGTAATGGTCACCCTTTTAGAAAGTAGTAAGAAGGGTGGTCGTTACAGAGGCGCCTCCAGTAGCTGTCAAAAGAGGATAAAGTCTTATCGCTAAAGGCTAAGCTCTATCCTCTTGGAGGCACCTTGGATCTCCTTGGACCTCCTTGGAGGTGCTTCCGAGCGATGAACATCAATGGATACTTTATCCCAGGAGGTTATAAAAAGCCCCCTGGAGCTAGGTTTTTAACAACAACTTCTGTAATCAATTCCTAACTATTTCCTTGAGCTGTCGACATTTGTAAGAGGCTTCTCCACCTACAACTAAGAAGATTCTTGTAGTTCTTTCATTGCTTTGGATTAACAACCATCTAAGTTATAACCAAGTAAAAAATCTCTGCCTCTTATTTTATTTGTTTATGTTGTTAATAATTATTTTGTTTATCTAATATTTGTGTCCTTGCTAAGTTTTAAGTAAGAGAAATTTCTAACTCTCAATGCAGGGCTATTCACACCCCCCCCCCCCCTTCTTCTAGCCGGCCACACCGGGACCAACAACTTTTGCGCTTGGGTAGCTATCAGCAACTCCAAATCTTCTTTTTTATCTTCACATTTCAAATTAAGGTGAAGTTCCCACAAACGGCGTCAAATTTGGTCTTGTCTGAAAGTGGTGGAGATGACGCACTAGACAGTTGACTCTGTTGTTGACTGGGAGAATACTTTAAGGCAAAATAAGATGACCTCGATTGCTCATTTCTGCTCCTTTCTGCGCACACTAGAAAGTGTTGGAGCAATCCCAATGGTTCGTGCGACCACGTGTTTTGGTATTTGGGCAAAGGGTTTAAGTTAGGTTTACCCTTGTATTTGATATGTGTATGTGAGTGTGCAGGTTTGCAGGATACACATATGACTCAGATTGATGGCTTCGAGTCCAATGAAGGATGGAGCATCCGAGGGATCATGGACAAGGCAGCAAGGACAAGGGCTGAGGGAAGCGAATTCGAGGCATACGCGAAGGATGACATTGGGGACAAGTCGCGGGCTTGGATGCATCCGAGGGACGAGAGCCAAAGGAAGTAGACTTGAAGGCAAGAGGTACTCAAGGCTGCAAAGAAGAGACAAGTGAGTCATGAGGGTACGAGTGCATGAGAGATTGTACTCAGGAAAAAAATTTTCAGAGGGGGGGTTACTGTAGCAATCAACGAGGTACTGTAGTAGTCAACGGCCACTATAGCAGCTAACGACACTACAGTAGTACTATAGCAATCGATTGGTGTACTGTTGTAGTCGACTGGTAGAGAGTCGTTGGGCTGGCACCAAGTGATTGGTGCAAGGACAAATCAACTGGTAAAGGTAAAACAGCAAGATTATTTTCTTCCAAGCTCTATAAGAAGGAGCTTGGGATGGCCGACCAAAGTGACGAAATTAAACTTGGTTAAAGCATAATTAGTAGTCACTAAGTGCTCAAGGTTTCCCTTGTGTCCAAGTGTTTTTGTGAGTGTTGTGGTGAGGTTTCTCTACCCACAAGAAGGTTTGAGCTAGCCAGAGTTTTCGGGGACTAATCCACCGACGGATTGAGGGATCGTCCACCTTACGGACAACCGTGGAGTAGGAGCAAGTTATCTCCGAACCACGTAAATGAACGTGTTAGCGGTTTGCATTTCTTTCTTGTTTATATTTGTATTCATATTTATATTTGTTATTGTATTTCCGCTTGCACACTAACGAATACCTAGGAACCGAGTATTTGGGGGTGTCGTCTATCTAACTCCCCTTCTAGCCGGTCGCAAGATCCCATACAAGTGGTATCAGAGCGAGGACGCTCTCCATTGAACTAATCACCAAGGAAGCAAAAGATGACCGACTTGATTGATCCGTCAAAGTTTAAAGGAGGAAGCTTATGGGACATCACCTTTTGGATGGTGAAGATGAAGAATTTCCTCGAAATGGATTGGGACACAATGATGGTGGTGGAAGGGCCATTTGAAGTCCCGAAGGGCAAGAAAGGGAAGAAGCTTCGGCCACGACATTGGACGAAGGAGCAAACCTCATGGTCAAAGGCAAACAACAAGGTAATATCAATGTTGATTAAAATTTTGCCTTCTAACGTGATAAGTCGTGTAGGTAAATATGAGAATGCCCATGATTTATGGAGCAAGATAAAGATGGTTCTAGGAGAAGAACTCATGCCTACACAAGAAGAAAGAAAATCCGAAGAAAAGGAAGAAGTGGCTCAAGTAGAGGAGGAGCAACCGGAAGTCGATTCATGCTCAACTTCCGAGGAGGAGAAAGAAGAAGAAAGGTCATCCACAAGTGTGGATGAGGAAGATGAGGCATCACCTACATTCTCAAGGATTGAAGAAGAATCCAAGACAAGTGAAGAGGATGAATAAGAGGTCTTGGAAGTGGTCAACCTAGCAAGCACCTCCACCAAAGTGAAGTCAAAGGACCACGTAATATGCTTCGGGTGCAATGAGAATGGACACTACAATAGTAGATGTCCATTGGGTAAGAAAGAGATAACTCCTAAACTCATTCAAGTTAATTTAAATACTAACGAGGGTTGTAGGAATGAAGAAATCCAAGGAAGGAGATTGTGCATCATATGCTTCACGTGTGGAGAGAAGGGCCACTACCACACCAAATGCCCCAAGAAGGGAAAGATTAAGAAGCTAGTGCAATTAAAGAAATGGGAGAAGAAAAAGAAGAGCTCAAGTCAAGGGGGAGCTTCAAGGGTAAGGGAGGTATACCCTAATTTGAAGTGTAATTCAAATTTAAATTCTTATACTCTCATGCATGCTAGGAATAATTCTTATTATTTACCCATGCAAAATTTTAGTTTTAGATATCATGATAGGAATAGGGTTAATGTAGATCAAAACCCTAGGAAACTCATGCATGATAAACCTAGAAATGGTAGACCTCAGGAGAACCAAGGCATTAATCTCAAGAAAGGGAGACATATGCCTAGGAAGGGTAGGTCTAGGAATGTCCAATGTGGACAAATTAACTCTAGGGTTAGGAACCTAGAGAAGGAGAATCAAGGTTTAAGGGAAAAGCTTGATAAGTTAGAACAATTCCTTAAGAGATTCAATGTTAGATCTAAGGAATTAAATATGGTGTTGGGTAGCCAAAGACCCAACAATGATAGATTGGGCTTGGGATACCGATCTAGTCCCTCCAAGGCCAAGGAGAGATCATATGCTAGGATGGCAAATGATCATGGCAAGGGAGAGTTCTTCAAAGCTAAGGGAAAGTCTTCTGCTAAGGTTGCATATGACTATGGCAAGGAGAAGTCGATATATGGCAAGGGAAAGTCATTTAATGGTAAGAAGAAATTAACCAAGGACAAGGTATCCAAGGTTAAAAAGGTTAGGTTTGTAGGCCAAGTGTCACCGGAGGTGCACCGATGTGGCCTAGCAATTTTGGATGAGTCACCTAGGGAGGTGGCTAAGGCTAAGAGCTCTAAGGGGAGCTCTAAGAGTCAAGTTGGGACCCATGGTAAATAGATCTCAGGTGAGTACTACTTGGAAGTCTAGAGGAGCCATAAAGTGTGCCAAGTGGTTTGGAGAAGGACTTAAGTCTTAAACCTAGGAATTTGGCACAATTAGTTTGTGTTTCATGCAAGAAATATGACATTGAGGTCATATTGCATGATAATTGATTTTATATGTATAGATGCCATATAAACCAATGTTAGGGATGCATTGTGGGTTAGCATGAGCAAATACATCAAGAGGAAACCAAAATTAGGACTTTAGGTCAAGTTCAATTGAACCATTTAGCCAGTTTTAGATTTTGTGTCAATCTTGGGATTGGTGATAGATAGATTTTGTAATATATTTTTACCAAGTAGACAAGGGTAAAACATACCTCTCCATAAAATTTAAGAATTTTTGGAGGTCTATGGAATTTTTGGTACATTTCTGAAGTTGGTCAGAAAAGGTTGATTTTTACATAAATAGGGTACTGACTGGTGCAGATACCAGTCAACTGGTAATAATGTTTTTGAGCACAGAATGTCTCTATAAGCTCATTTTGATGAGATCAGTTGACTGGTGTCGATACCAGCCGACTGATAACAGTATTTTTGACCACAGAATGCTTCTGTAAGATTGTGTCGAAGGGACCAGTCGACTGGTACTTAGGGGAAGTTGACTAATACCAGCCTGAAAGTATTTTTTAACACTAATTTTGACCGTGTCAACTCGTTTAGATGTATAGGATTCATGGGGGATAAATACATGAATTTAGGGTCAATTTGGATGACAAGTTTTCGACAATTGGTATATTGTTGGAAAGCTTTTTAGATGTTAGGCAAAGGGGGAGAAGTAAGATTTAGTTGGGAAAACCTTAAGTTTCTTTGCGTAGGGGGAGCCTTGTGATAGGTTCTTAAATATCCCTGTGGCAAAATCATAATCCATTGGGGAACTTAGGTGTAGGGAGAGTCTTGTGATAGGTTCCAATGCATGTTTGCATTTTGTTTCAATGGTGTAAGTTCAAGTGTGTATCCTTGGTGAAGTAAGTCCATTGTTTCTTTTTAGCATATTTATTTTCTATATATTTTCCCTAACTTAAACGTATTGTCAAACATCAAAAAGTGGGAGATTGTTGGAGCAATCCCAATGGTCCATGTGACTATGTATTTAGGTGTTTGGGCAAAGGATTTAAGTTAGGTTTACCCTTGTATTTGATATGTGTATGTGAGTGTGCAGGTTTGCAGGATACGCATATGACTCAGCTTGATGACTTCATGTCCGGTGAAGGATAGAGCATCCGAGGGACCATGGACAAGGTAGCAAGGACAAGGACCGAGGGAAGCGACTTCGAGCCATACGCGAAGGATGACATTGGGGATGAGTCGTGGGCTTGGATGCATCCAAGGGACGAGAGCTAAAGGAAGTAGGCTTGAAGGTAAGAGGTCAATGCTACAAAAAAGAGTCAAGTGAGTCGTGAGGATACGAGTGCATGAGAGATTGCACTCAGAAAAAAAATCAGGGGGGGGGGGGTACTATGGCAGTCAACGGGTACTATAGCAGCTAATGGCACTGTAGTAGTCGACTGGTGCACTGTAGCAGTTGACTGGTGTAATGTAGCAATCGACTGGTGCACTGTAGCAGTCGACTGATAGAGAGTCGTTAGGCTGGCACCAGTCGACTGGTAATGGTAAACAACAGGGTTATTTTCTTCCAAGCTATATAAGAAGGAGCTTGGGATGGTCGGCCAAGGTGACGAAATTAAACTTGGTTAAAGCCTAATTAGTAGTCACTAAGTGCTCAAGGTTTCCCTTGTGTCCAAGTATTTTTTTGAGTGTTGTGGTGAGGTTTCTCCACCCATAAGGAGGTTTGAGCTAGCCAGAGTTTTCGGTGACAAATCCACCGACAGATTGAGGGATCGTCCACCTTACGGGCAACCATGGAGTAAGAGCAAGTTATCTCCGAACCACGTAAACGAACGTGTTAGCGGTTTGCATTTCTTTCTTGTTTATATTTGTATTCGTATTTGTATTTGTTATTATATTTCCGCTTGCGCACTAATGAATACCTAGGAAGCGAGTATTTGTAGGTGTCGTCTATCCGACCCCCCCTTCTAGCCGGTCACAAGATCCCCTACAGAAAGTGCAAATGGAACCTTAGAGCGAGAACCAGGGAGGGGATTCCTGGCAAAGGCACTTTGATGTTCAAATCAGAACAGTAGCTGAGCAAAAAATGGAGAAGATGAATAGTAGGGCAGTCATGTTGATGCACGTGTGCCCTTGTAGTATAAAGTTACCTGGCCAATGTAGAGGGCCCTCCTTTTTATACAACCCTTTTAACCTCTGTAATCAAATATGTCAAAGAATGTCTGGTGTCAGAATATGTGAAGTAATGTTAGGTATATATTATAGTAGAAAAATATTCTCTAACGAATAGTTGTTATTTTCTGATAGGTTGTTGCAATTCCCTGACCATGTTGTCTCCTAGAGGTAGTCCGACCGGCCTTGTAGCTGACCAGCTGTGTGATGGAAGACTGACATATGAGAAATGGGGAGCTTAGCCCCATAGGATCTCCCAGCCCTTTGGGTCGACTGACCATAAGTTGAGTGTTATATTATAAAAGAGGGGAGTTGGGCCCCATATGCTCGATCGACACTAGAGCCTACCAGGTTTATTCTGTTAGTGCAATCGACCTCTAGAGTTTTAGTGTCCGACAAATATGTTTAATAGAGCTTGGTCAAGGAAAAGGGTGAGAAGTCTATCGAGTGACTAGTCCTAACTGTGGTTAATCAAGGAAATTTCTAATCATTGCTAGACAAGAGTGAGAAGTCTACCAATTGACTAGTGTTAACTACGGTTAGGTAAGGGAAGTCCTAGTCCCTACTAAGCAAGAGAAATCTCAGCAGATCGTGGAAACCAGGTAGAAAGATTCGATAGGCCTAGAGGACCTGATATTGAATCTCTGGCGGGCTAATCCAATGTTGAGTCCTGGTGAGTGAAGCCATATTGAGAAAATCCTAGGTGGAGGTAATCTTAGGTCTTGGTGAGTGAAGTCAGGTGGAGAAAACCCTGGAGGGAGATAACTTTAGGTTCTGGTAAGTGAAGCCAGATGGAAAAAAATCCTATTGAAAGGTAACCTTAGGTAACGAGAAATCTTGGAGGAGTGAACTCTAAGAAAGGTTGATCGGATGGCGCGATTACCAGACCAATGAATTTTGGTAAATCTAAGTTTGGTTTTATCATAGTGTTCTTTATTTCTATTATTGCTATTGGTTAATGTAGTATTGCAGGAAAAGTCTTAGTGGATCAGGGATTAGACACTGAGCAGAGAAAGTCCAAACAGGTCTGGAGGACTAATGTTTGGTAGGTAGGTTGAGGTAAGCAACTGGAGAGGAACGACGGTGAGGTCGTGTTCCGAAAAGGAACAGCCTTAGGTCATTGATCCAACTGAAGAAACTAGGAAGGTTTCTAAGTTGAGATCAAGACAGTTTGACTGTCAATTACTACTCATGCATATTACTATTCATGCATCATATATTATCAATGTGCTAACTTTATTTTGCAGGAGTATTTATTTTAACTCTGTTTTGTAGGAACCAAAGTTATCAGTCGATGGAACACCAAGATCGGTTGACCAAACCAAATTGTATAGACCAGAGATCAGTTCGAAGTAGATCGGTCTACCAAATAAAGGTGGCTTGGCAGAGATCAGATCGAGCCGAAGTAAATATGAAAGTCAGGCTGATCAGTTGACCAAACCCAAGGATTGATCGACCTAACAATCAGAGAATTAATGGCGAATCTCGACAAACAGGGAAATTGCACAAATCAATTAACAAATCAAGAGTATCAGTCGATTGAACCATAAATGCTCATAAATACGCAGAGATCGGATCTCATCGAAGGAGGAAAGCAAGGGGTTCAGTTGACCGATAGCATGTTCATGTGACTGAAAGGACCAGTCGACCGAATGATTTTTCGATCGACCAAACTAGGCTTATATAAGGGGAGCTTGAGGTCCGAGGCAATGCATTAATTTTTAAGTTCATCTTTGTGTAAAATTGTTGTTCGTACTCTTACTCTGTGTTTCATCTTCACAAGCAAGCTATTCCATCAAGAAGTGTTGAGAGAGCTTCATCGTCTACCTATTGTCGGTATAATTTTAATTAAGCTTGCATTGTTGTAGTATGTTACTATCTTTTCGTTTGTACTAATTGCTTCTTTTCGAAGATTTCAGAAAGAAAAATTATAGTGAATTACCCAATGGTGCAATCAAGAATCGCGTGTCTTAGAGTAAGAGTTGACATAGGCTCTAAACCAAGTAATCACTTGAGTCACCTGTCTTTCTTTAGCTATCTTATTTTCTGCTGTCTTACTTTGATATTTATTTTACGAATCGATATGAAAAAAAAAATTAACGAGCGATATTCACCGCCCCCTCCCCTATCGCTTCCTTTTGATCCATCATATTCTACGTATCTTGGCACTATGGAGAGAAAGGAGCTAAGTCTCAAAAGGTCAAACTGGCACTCTAGGTCGACCAACCATATACTGGAGGCTTTGCCTATGTGGAGTGAGCAACTGAGCTCTAGAGATCTAATTATGCTGCAAAAGGTTGGAACCGCCAACCCAGCGGCCCCCTCAACCCGGCCCCACAAGTATGAGAGGGAGTAAATCACGGTGAATACGGGCCCAGCTATGACATGGTGGTCTCGGGTGTTTAGCACGGACAGATATTGATGTTATCGCATTTGCTGCCGCAGACCCTCGACCTCTCGACTCATGCTGCAAGAATCCATGTCATAACCAGTTGATCCCGCCCGTGGGGGCGCTCTAGAGATCTAATTAGCGTTGGGACGAGGTGGATATATTCTGGGAGCTACGCCCAAGAGAAATGAGGAGATTAGACTATAGGTCTGATCGGCTCTAGGGCCAAGCGAACCTATTATGTCCGGCCGCTATAAGGCTCACTGGGCTTATTCTGGTAGCTCTGTCTAGAAGAAGTGGTGCATTCGACTGTGTACATTATGATTTTGACTGTCACCTCACCCTGACTTAAACTACTATCTATCTCATCATAACTTTGACCCCAACTCCGGGATCTGACCTTATTTGCTGCATTAAAAATAAAGCACAATTCCAAATTAAACACTTCAACTCACTGATGCAAATGCAATGCCACTTCCTATTTCGTTCTCTCAAGAGTATTCATTTCAAACACACTGTCGAACCAATAATAAGGAAGTAGCTAGTTTACTCGAATACTGAACCCGTACACAAGAGTTGTACAAAAAGATGCATAGGAATCGCCAATTCTCTGAACACTACCTTAATTGTAATTTTTCAGCAAACATTAAAGCCACAAGTTTGAAATTTGAGATTGATTGGAAAAGATGATGAGAATTGACAGCTTTATTGCTAAGAGGAGCGCGGCAGGGTCATCGACCGTCAACGAGGCTGTTGACGAGCGCTAAGGCATTGCTGGTGTACTGCTTCACCCTCATCACCCGGCGGCAAATATCCGTCTCGACGTCAATGCCGGAACCTCCGCCGCCGCTGCCATCCGATGACGCGGCGGCCACTTCGTGGAAGCCGTCAGAGCAGGACTCCTCGTTGGTGAGGGCTGCGCTCATCCACGTCTGAGCGTTGGACACCCGCCACGTCACCTCCATCCCCACCAGCGCCTCCACGCCGCGCAGCTCGTTGGAGGTCCGGTACACCTGGTCGGCCGCATCCCCCATCTGCTCGGCGCAGTCGCGCAGCGCGGCTGCCGCGCGCCCGAGGACCTCACCAGAGCCGCCTCGACGGAGGGCAGAGACGTGGGTGCGGAAGACGTGGATACGGGCGAGGGTGACGTTGGCGGCTACGCGGGCGAGCTCGGGGAGGCTACCGCTGACGGCGGCTGCGTAGGAGGAGAGGGAAGAGAAGCAGAGGTCGGGGTAGTGCGTGAGGTTGCAGCGGGAGCGGATGAATTGGGTGTGGCCGTTGAGGGAGGGGCTCGTCGTAGGAGTAGCCAGTGGCGGAGCGCAGTAGACGAATGGGAGGAAAAGAAAGGAGAAAAAGAGGGTTGCGGTGGGAGTCATCGGAACGTGAGAAGAGGCGTCTTGGTGGAGCGAGGCAGCGAGCTATGGGGAGGGATTTAAACAGCAGGATGCGTCGCATTGATCAACAGATGAGACAGTTACGTTAATCACGACTTATCTTGCGGAAGTTACGGGAGTGCTGTTGAGCAGAACTGTCAACTTTGCCTCTTTCTGTAGAATTTATAGAATTTGTAACAGAGTGATGTTGGATAGACAAGTGTGCATATTTCCATTCTCCTTTACTTTGCAATTTTCCAGCAATGTTGACCACGAGCATCTTTGATGTATATTTGTGCAGGTCAAAGTTACTCATCAATGCGTTCAGCTATACAGGCACATGCACGTTAATGGAAGAAAGTGGTACCGAGTCGACAAATTCTCTCTGCACTTTGATTCAATTGAATTTTGTGCAAGTGTTCCTTCTTCCTAGCATATTATTAGCATATTATTGCTGGCAATGCTATCGGTTTAAGATGCAAATGGAGAGATTCTTTTAGCGGCAAATGAACTTGCAGCACCGATCCACTTGCTCGGTGACTCTTCCCAGCCGCTAGTTCTGTTCAGAAGATGATTCCCGCCTATGATTAACGATCGATACAGTGGGGCTAGCGTAGCCGTGAAGATAGAGTCCGCCGTTATCGCCGACGTCGCCAGTGTCTGAAACCCCAAAAATTCTCTATCGATTTTTTTTTTTTTTTACTTTTTTAGCGTTATCTTTTATAATGTACTTCCGTTACATGATTCTTTGAATGAATTTTATGTCCCATTGCCAGTAACCAATTTATAAAATTGAACGGTCGAATTCTGATAAAGCGAAATACTTTCCCACATGCAGCTATTCGATACGTGATGTACTCTGTTTCAATACTTTGGGTCACGGATATTTCAACCCTCCTGTTTTTTTGCAAAATTTGAATAAATTTTCAGTTTTTGTGATGCTTTTCCTCCACTGAGTTTTTTTTTTTTACGGTGGGCTCTCGAAAGTTTACTGCAACAATAATACTCTAAAATAACGACGGAATTAAATTAAAAATAATCTCTAATTTAGTGATCGATATTTATTTTGATGACTAATTAATGATAGAATTTAATTTTCAACGTTAATTAGTGATCAAAATTTATTTCAATTATTAAATTAGAAATGAAATTTGATTTCCGTCACTGAATATATCTTTGTTCTTATTTAACCTATTTAATTAGTAACAGAAATTTAATTCGCAAAAAATAACAACGGAATTAATATTCGTCTCTGAATTAGCAACGGAATTAATTTTTGTCGCTAAAAGAGCGATGATAATAAGTTTTCGGCACTATTTTACTTTAATTCATGATTTTCATTCTCGATTTTTTCTTTCCCCTAAACCTTAAATCCTGAGTTTCCTCTCCGATCAATCTCCGGCTTCTCCTCTCCTCTCCTCTCCGATCGCTAGCACCGATACGCATCTCCTCTCCGATCTTCGGCACATATCTCATTGGCACGCCTCTTTTTCCCTCTCCTCTCATCCTCAGCTAGGACGAACAAGAACAACCATGAGCTCGGTTGCGAGCTCGACCGATGCTAGCTCGGCCGCGATCTTGGTTGATCGCGACCTTGGCCGACTGTGACCTTGGTTGGCCATGAGCTCGACCTTGTAGCATAAGTTGAACCTTTCCAATATTTTTTTAAGTCCCTCAACTTGGCCTTTTGACATGGAATTTTCTTCCTCAAGTCTTGCAACTTAAGTCAAGTTTCCATCTTAAAGATGGTTAATTGAGGGATTCAAGTTGACTTGTTCCTTAAGGTGTTTAACTTCCATAAGGAGCAGGTTAGCCTGATCATCAGATTTAACTAATTTTTAAGATAGGCATGCAATTATTTAAGCATTCTATTTTTTTTTTATAGGAGAGATTACCTTATCTTGTCCTTCTGAATCATATATGAATCTGTGGCTTAACTTAGACTCAGATTCTTGGCTTTACTAGGACTCAAACTCAGATGTGTCATTTCTTGCCATAAGTGCCATGAAGTTTGATTTCTTTGGTTCTTCTGCATTTGACTCCGAAGATGACTCGTCCTAAGTAGCCTTGAGTGCTTTCTTCCTTCTTGATTTCTTGGGTTTCTCCTCCTTTAGCTTAGGGCATTCATACTTGTAGTAACCTTTTACGTTGCACTCATACCACGTTACCTCCGATTTATGTTTGTTAGAATTGTTTTTACCACCTTTTTCATATCTCTTTTGGAAAACTTCTTCTTGGTAAACATTTTTCGGACCATGTTTACTCGCTTTTTCATTGTTTGAGTTTGAGTCTAACTCACTTTCGGACTCTTGTTTCGATCAAGATTTAGGCTTGATTTCTTTGCTTCTATTTTGTCCTACAATCAAAATGATACCTTTCTCGATTTGACTCGAGTTAACCTGCGCATGTAATTTTAATTCTCAGAACATTTCATCTAATTTAATTAAAGAAAGACCTTTTAAAACTTTGTATGCATTTACCATAGATGTCTACAAGAAGTTTCAAAGAAATGCTTTTAGAGTGTACCTTATGATATAATGGTTTTTGAGTTATGTCCGATAAGGTGAAGGTCGTTTAGGATGTCTTTTATCCTAGAGTGTAGTTTACTAGGTTTCTCCATCTTGAATTTTACAGTTAAATAATTGATTTAAAAGTAAATCACACTTCGTTACCTTGGAGTCATTCATTCCTTTGTGAAGCTCGACTAGTTTGTCGCATAGTTCTTTGGAGTTCTAGAATGGACAGACCTAGTTGAGTTTTTCCTTTGTAAGCCTACATTGAAGTGTGTTTATTGCTTTGTAGTCAACTTGGGTCTTCTTCATTTCCTGATTCCATTTATTAGGATCTAATGGTTCTCTGAGTTCCATTGGTGCTCTACCCTTTCTTGATACTAAATCATATGTCGATGTCAAATTTTAAGAAACTCTCAATCCTCCATTTCCAATAGCTAAAATCTTCTTCGTTGAAGAGTGGTGGGCAGACGATGTTATAAACATTCTTAATGGGACATCGACATTCTTGCAAAACAATAGGGGTGTAATCAAGCTGAGTCGAGCCGAACTCTTGAATATTTGAGTTTGACTCGTTTATAATTGATCCGAGCTCGAACTTTATTTAACGAATATATTGATGGCGCACAAGTTTATTCGAGCTTTTATCGAGCATAAACGAGCTTAATAAATATAAATTATAAATTTAAATATTTATTTAAAACTAAATTATATATTTAAAGAAAATTATAATATTCTTATTAAAATTTATAATTCTATTTTAATAAATAAATTTAATATATTTGTCTATATTTTTCATAAGTAGAGTGTAAAATCTATAAATTCAATATCAAAATTATTATTTTTTTATTTAAAAGTTGATTCATAAGTTTAACGAACGTGTTCACGAACTAACGAGCTGAGTATTGTGAAGCTTGAGGTTAGTTTATTTATCTTAATGAGCCTCATTAAACGAGCTTTTATTGAATCGAGCTTCGAATAGCTCACGAGCGGCTTGGTTCATTTACACTCCTACAAAACAATATAAATAGCAAGCAATTTTCAAGAATTTGTCTTGGGAAAAGTAGTATGAAATAAAGAAATATGAAAAGAAATTAATTAAAGAAAAGATTACAGCAAGCTAGAAAGACGGTTAAGTCTTCTCAAAGCAACTTTGCTCTGATATCAATTATTTAATTGAAATAGACGATAGTGGGGGGAGGGGGTGAATATGGGCATTTAAAAACTTTTCTTTAATTTCTAAAACTAAAAGAGAGATGTGTAGCAGAAATAATAAAAGACACGTTTGGTTTTTTACTTGGTTCGTAGTCCAACTACTACTGCTCTAAGGCACACGATACTTGATTGCTTTCGAATGGGCAATCACTAAAGTTCTTCTCTCTGAAAACTTTCAGAGAAGAAGCAAGCTTGTGTAAGTATGAGAAAAATAGTAATAACACTACTATCTCCTTTAAAAGTAATGCAAGTATAATATGAAAATATACCAACAACTATTAATCAAAGTTAGGTGAAGGTTTTCGGAGGGTCACCCGGTGTCGTAGTAGTAGAATCTTGCATAAACAGTATCATAGGAATGAGATGAAGCATAATGAGAATTGATGATCAGCCTCGGACCTCAAGACTGCTTTTATAGGCTTCTTTCAATTTATTGAAAATCATTCATTCGACTGGACATGATCGCCTGGTCAACACTTCCTTCCTTGCTTGCTCAGTTCCAATCTGATCAATTTTGTCAAATTTGAATTTTCAGTCAACTGAACCTTGATCAGTCGACTAATCCTCAGGGTTTCCTTCCTTGCGACGATCTAATCGTATCTGTAATCTCTTTCTATATGTGGGGTTCAATCAATAGATCCTCCTAATCAGTTGAGTGAGCCATGTTTTCTTTTTTTTTGGAGATTCAGATCTACCTCTACTTATTGATGAGTGTGCAACTGTCACTCGCTCGCATCAAATTAATAATTTGTAATCTACCAAACCCCTTAACCTACACTAAAATAGTATAGTAGAGGACTGAGTCATCTCTCACGTGGAACTAAGGTAAGACATTTGTTTTCAGATAAAATAGAATCAGGGGTTTATTTTGGGGGTTTGTCTAAACCTAATACAACAAATGAAATACTATCTAACTAGCAAAGATGAACTCATAGCGCAGTGTCACTCTACACTATGGATAACACCATAAACAAAAATAACATGCGATAAATGAAACTAAAATCTTATCTAACTATCGAAGATAAATTTGCATCACATTGTCACCCTATGACACAAAAACACCTATTAATAGGCATAACATAAAAATATAACAAACAACACAAACATGCATAAGGGAAAAATAATAACAAATGAAATTGACTAAACAACTTAACAATAATTAAACAAAACCTAAGTATACACAATTGATAAACTTGCATCATATTATCACACTATGAAATAAGATTAACAATCATGCATAAATGAGACTAACAAAGTACGAAGATAAACACTAAAACATGCATCATAAGGAATTAACACATAGATTAAACACAAAAATAAGCTAACAACTAAATAGGAAACAATCAAACAAGAAAGTAACTAAATTATCCAAACCACTCTCTCACGATTAAACACCAATCAACTACCCTCCGCCGTCACACGGAGGACCCAAAGATGGAACCACCACTCCAATGAACAATAATACAACAACTGTCCATTGATCTATAGCTCCCAATACATAATTATAATGTCAAGAACACCACATCAGGATTCCAGCACAATAATGAAGAAATATAACCAGCAACCAGCTGGAATTGTGATAAGCTTGAGCTTGCTTCTGCCGGAAAAGGACTGAACACACTGAAATCTTTGGATACACTCTTTGCTTTAGCAATGCCATCTACAGAAGAAGCCCTCCACAAAGCTCAATGATGGAATAAGAAGAAACTCGTAGGAGAAGAAGCTACAAAGCTGACTTCCTCGCCGCTAGAAACTCCCTCCTTCTGTAAACCACAATCGTGAGGGGATCTTCTGCAGTAGGACCGGAGAGGAAACGCCTTGCCGGAGGAAAACTATGTCGTAGGGGAAGCCCTAGATTGTGGCCACCGACACAAAGTCAACAGATAAGGGAACTCGCCGCCGGAGCATAACACTATACCGTGAGAGAACCCCTTGCTGAGGTCATCGCTGCTCATAGGATCATCAAAGTTGCCATCCGTCGCTGCTGGAATATAATTGTTGGAACCTCGCCACACTAGAGAAGAACCACTTCGGTGAAGAGGGCACTAAGATGAGGTCACTTCCGCTCACAGGAGTCGCCGAAGTTACTGCTGTCGCTGGATCGGAGAAGATCGCACAAAGAGGGAAAGGGGCCATCGAGCATCAAGGAGAAGAATAATGTGTGTGTCTGGACTAATGTAATGGATGATGCTCTTATTGATGCATATTTGAATCAACATAATATGGGTAATAGAGTTGGTGGAACCTTTAATTTACTACACATTCATTTGAAAATATTGTGAATAAATTGAAAGTAAAATTTCCTGACAAACTTATCGATAAGGACAGGATTCAAAATCGCATGAAACATATTAAAAGATGTTGATTTTTCATGTTATGATATATTCAAGAATGGTATGAGTGGTTTTAGATGGGATCCCATAACAAAATTCTTCATTGTTGAACCTGAAGTTTGGCAACAACTAATTGAGGTGTGTTTCATGATATGCATTTGCAAACTATAATTTCTCTTGTGATACTATTTATGAAGGAATGTTTAATGCAATTATATTATAACTTATAGATAAAACCAGCAGCTGTCGAATGGAAAAACAAGCCTATTCGAAATTATGAGAAGTTAGTTCAATTATATGGGAAAGATAGGGCTACGGGACAACATCCCGAAACTGCATTAGAAATGCAAAAGAGAAGAGCTAGCATGGAAATGGAGAATAATGTTGGTGGAAATAACTTTGGAGCCATTGATGAAGTTGAATTTATGATATCTCAACAGAAAATCCATTTGGACAATTCAAATGC
This sequence comes from Zingiber officinale, assembly GCF_018446385.1. Classification (NCBI taxonomy): domain Eukaryota; kingdom Viridiplantae; phylum Streptophyta; class Magnoliopsida; order Zingiberales; family Zingiberaceae; genus Zingiber; species Zingiber officinale. The sequence goes on along the minus strand of NC_056007.1, from coordinate 68,648,609 downwards.
AGTTAATGAGGATGCCTAAATTCCATCTCTTAGTTCTAAACCAACTAAATCTCAAACTACCTCTATTGTTGGAGCATCATCAAAGAATAAGAGTGCAAAGAAAGGTAAAGTTGATGATGACGGTATAACCAATGCAATTGACCATGTAGCTCAAGCCATTATAAGTTCAACACATGAAATAGTTAAGTCAAATGAACTTCCTATTCCTGAGCATGAAGTGTGGAGTTTATTCATTCAATTAGGTGTTGAGCAACATATAATTTCTACATGTTATTTGTATCTTGTTCAACGCCCGAAGATGTTAAGAGCTTTACTTGGATGCCCTTTCGAATATTGTAAGAACTTATTATTTCAAATGTTGGATGGAGAGAATCTACAACATGATTAGTTTGTTGCTCATTATGTATTGGGATTATATATTTGGATGTTATGTATTATGCATTTGAATTATATGTACTTGGATGATCTTGAATATTTGTTAGACTATTATTATTTATGTAAGACTTGTTACTTGATGTTGGATATACTTTGTGCTTATTATAGTGGATTGGTTTTTATAAAAATAGGATATATTTTGTTTCCGTTTCATAAAAATAAGAATAAGAATTAATATTATTATTCAAAAATATCTAATTTATATTTATAAAATAAATATTAATATTATAAAAAATATCTGATTTAAAAAGTAAGAGTATTTTTGTAACTTTATCTATTTAACCTTCATTCCTCTTCCTTTCCTCCCAGAGGAAGTAATACATGTTATGTTAATTAACCTTCTCTCCCTCCCAAATAAGAGGAAGTTAAATACTTTACTTCTCCTCCCTTCCCCTTCCTTCCCCTCCCTTATCCTTCCATTAATGAACCTTCCCTCACCCTATCTAAACCGACACTAATTAGCTGACCTTCACTATTCAACGCGTGAGAGAATAAAAGGAAGGATTTCTCATCAAATATGAGTCGTCCGTTCAACATGAATGAATGTAAGGTTCAGATTTAATGATGAGAATGTAAGTGGCTTGATCCCATTCTTGATGAAGCAAAGATCCAGATTATTTTAGATCTAGATCAATAGTTCATATTGATTCAGCTTGATCTCCTCAATTTGACATCCAAACCAAGCCCAATTCGATCTGGCTCTATCCTAGTTTATGGATCTCCATATTTCCTATAAAACTACATTAAAAATATGAGATTAAACTCCATAATTTATAGAAAATTTACAATTAAGTTGAAAATAAATTTTTACTCGTAAAATATGATATAAACACCAAAGTTATCATACGAGAAGGTCAAAATACCAAGAATAAGAACCGAAATAATACATCAAAATACTCGTTATCAGCTTTCCCACTCTTATTCTTTCTCATCTCGAGCAAATGAACAAAATAAGAAAATAACTAAGATGTATTCCTCTAGCAATTCTCAATCATGCTTAGAAAATTGGGAAAGAAAGTTACTCAGGATTATCAAATCTCAAAAACCTAAGTATTCATAGATTCAATTTATACATTGATTAACAAACATGATAACTTCGATTCATAATAAATAAATTAAAAATGATAACAAAATAAACCTCACAAAGTAAGTGATGGTGGCTCTCCTCTCATAATTATGCAATACTGGAGCTCACTCAAGCTACTTATGGCTCATGCACTACCATATACTTGCTTTTCTTCTAAGCTTCATCACTATCATATACATAAGAATGTATAATAAAACAATGAAGGCTTATTATAATGTACGAAAAGCATAATCAAAGCAAATGATAGTGTGAGAAAAGAAATAAGGAAGATAAAGTAAGGTAATAGTGGAAGATATGGATATAATGGAATGTTACATAGAAGAGTACAGGAAAAAAATATTACCCCAAAAATATCTTATCCAAACTTCTAAACTAGCTTCCACAACTTAATAAAAATGTAAACAACTTTTACTATAGTTTTTCAATAAAAATCCACTCATGTTATACAATAATATATCAATGTCGTTACAATAAAAATTGTTACTCACAAAAAATTCTACCTCAAATAAGTATAAAATGGCACAACATGTCAAAAGTATTTATATTTTTTTCCCTTTTCTATTTTTTTCTCATTTTTTCTCTCTTACATTTATGTTCTTTCACCCTTTTTTTCCTCTTTTTGTTTTCTGATTTAATTTTTTTCATTTTCTTTCAACATGTTGTGCATCTTTCCTATGCATCATCAATAGCTCAAATAAAAAGATAAATAGTATGACTCACCTATGATGATCAAGCATGGTTCACATATGCCTCTCCTAAATTCTACTAAATTATTCCTCCCCCCCACACACTTAAACTTTTGTCCGTCCCAGGCAAAACACTCATCATGTAACATCGAAAATATCCATATCCCAAGAGAGTAATAGAGGGAAATAAATGGAAAAGAGAAAAGAATGAAATGCCCCAAAGATAAGGGAATTATTTAAACATGTGATAACAAAAGAAATGGATAAAAGCAAGAAAGATAGCCTTCATAAAAATCATGCAACCCTATGATAATGTGGTCTCGAAAGAATTAAGCAAGTTCTAGAGTAACATTAATCACAAGTGCATCACAAATAAATGGAAATAATAGGCTTAAAAATATCCCCACTAGGTATATCAAAATTATCATCTCAATCTACTAACATGAAATCTATCACTAAGTTGTAACTACATGTAATCCAAGAATTCAATCATGACAATAAATCTCCAAACTCGACAATCAAATTTAACCAACTTTTACAATTTCTAAAATGATAAAAAAAAATGCATAGGAAATTTATTATGAAAATTGACTATATAAAATAAAGATGAACTTCTAAGGAAAAGCAAACAAAGTAAAGAAATATATACAAGCAGAAAGAAAAAGAAAAAAATGAGATGGAACAGATTCCCCTGAATTTCTAGTGGTCAAAGTCGATTCAGTTCCCTAAGTCATGCTAGAAGTGGAATGGTTGTAGGTGAAGTGAGGATTGCTCCCTCCACCATCGACTCCCTAAAAATTTTCTCTGGTGGCCGAAGACAGTTCAGTTGGAGTGTCTACTCTAAAAGTTTCATTATTGCATGTAGAGTTAAGACTTTCTTCAATAAGTATAATGTATCCTTACATGATTGATTGTAAATAAAATGTCTATAGAAATCCTTTGCACTAAAAAGAGAAGGGTTCTATGACGGCATACTGTTCTGCTCCAGCGGTGAGTTCCCTTATCTCTCGACTTTGTGTCGATGGCCGCGATCTAGGGCTTCCCCTGTGGAGTGGTTTTCCTTTGGCAAGGAATTTTCTCTCTGGTCCTATTGCAGAAGATCCTCTCGCGATCGTGGTTTGCAGAAGAAGGGAGTTTCCAACGGTGAGGAAGTTGACTGTGCAGCTTCTTCTCCAGCGAGTTTCTTATTATTCCATCACTGAGCTCTGTGGAGGGCTTCTTCTGTAGACGGCATTGGGAAAGTAGGAGTTTATCTAGATATTTCAATGTGTTCAGTCCTTTTCCGGCAGAAGCAAGCTCAAGCTCATCACAATTCCAGCTGGTTGCTAGTTATATTTCTTCACTGTAGTTATATTTCTTCACTGTTGTGCTGGAATCCTGATGTGGTGCCCTTGATGTTATACTTGTGTATTGGAAGCTATAGATCAGCGGTCAATTGTTGTGTTATTGTTCACTAGAGTGGTGGTTCCATCTTAGAGTCCTCCGTGTGACGGCGGAGGGCAGTCGATTGGTGTTTAATCGTGGGAGAGTGGTTTGGATAGTTTAGTTACTTTCTTATTTGATTGTTTCTTGTTTAGTTATTAGTTTTTTTTCATGTTTGATCTATGTGTTAATTGCTTATGATGCATGTTTTATTGTTTAGCTTCGTACTTTGTTAGTCTCATTGATGCATGATTGCTAATCTTGTTTCATACTATGACAATGTGATGCAAGTTTATCAATTGTGTATAATTAGGTTTTATTTAATTGATGTTAAGTTGTTTAGTCAATTACATTTGTTTTATTAGTTTTTTCCCTTATGCATGTTTGTTCTTTTTGTTATGTTTTTTTGTTATTCCTATTAATAGATGTTTTTGGGTCATCGGGTGACAATGCGGTACAAGTTTATCTTCGATAGTTAGATAGGATTTTAGTTTCATTTATCGCATGTTATTTTTGTTTGTGGTGTTATCCATGGTGTAGAGTGACACTGTGCTATGAGTTCATCTTTGCTGGTTAGATAGTATTTCATTTGTTGCATTAAGTTTAGAGAACCCCCTAAAACAAACCCCTGGTTCAATTTTTTCTGAAAATAAATGTCCTGCCATTAGTTCCACATGAGATATGACCCAGTTCTCTACTATATTACCTTAGTGTAGATTAAGGGGTTTGGTAAAATAGAAGTGATTAATTTGATGTGAGCGAGTGACAGTCGCATGTGTGAACCTTAGTGTAGGTTATGAGGTGGAGGTACCGAAACACGGGGTTTTGCATGTGTGAAGCTTTAGATCGAGAAGGGGCATAGGGTTTATTTAAACCAGTAATTAAATTCCAAAAAACATTGATATTGAAATTATATGTAAACTTGTGATATCCCCTTATAGATAGGTCAAAACAATTATTAAAGTCATATAGAGTCCACTAAAAATCCTGATTCATTAACCTAAAGTAGATTTTACCATCATAATCTTCTTCAGAGGTAAAGTGAGTCACTAATGAACTCAAAAACACTAGGGTAAGGCTAAGATAAGTTTGTTTGTGTGAGTACATCTTGTCGTTCCAATTGAAAGTACTAGTTATTCAATCAATATCATCCTTAATTCCCAAGACTTCCATAGTAGTATAATCTAAATATCTAGTATAAACCAATTTACGAGTAATGAGAGAGTCAAATCTAGCTTTTTTCTTATTATTTCTAAAGATAATATCAAATTCATTGTTGTACCTTCATTATGTGTAATCCGTTTTCTTTTGTCCTTAGAAGAAGTATTCCCTTTGCCTTTATCCTTCCCAAGATTGTTCCCTCAGCTTGATCCTCCACTACCATGTCAGATCCTCTTCAAAATGTTAGACATTATTAAACAAAAGTAGGGGGAGAGTGATTATTAAAGAGAAAAGGGAATGTTCTTGAATAAGGGAAGAGGGATCTTGAGAGAGAGAAGAGAGAATCTTAGAGAAGAGTAGAGATCTTGGAGAAAAGGGAAGAGGAAAGCTCTTAGATTTAGATCTAGATCTAGATCTAGGTCTTGGAAAAAAAAGATCTTAGAGAAAAGGAGATCTTGGAGAAGAAATTCGAGATGGAGACGTTAAGGAAGAAGAAGGTTGTTGGCTCTTGCTCAAGGTTGAGGAAATTTGGATATGGAAAGGAAGAGGAGAGAATTGAAGTAGAAGAAAAAAAAGGGGGGTGGGGGTGTGTGTTGAGTGTGTCTACCTCCCATAGCCATGCCTTATAGGGATGACCCAATAGTGTTCGGCTCTGTTGTCTAGCATGACTGTGTTAAAATGATACGATCATGCCGTGCTTCAATTTTTTTAAAAAAGCACGGCCAACCTCACATGGCCATGTCAATTAACATGGTCGCACCTTGTTCCACTCGGCCAATTTCACATGGTCATGTCAATTAACACAGCCACAACTTGTTCCTCTCTAGATAGACAACACGGCCATGTCTAAGAGACATGGCCATGTTGTGGGGTGTGTGATTCATAGAGTTTCTTCACGGCCTTCCTCCTTTTTGTCTTCAATGGTGCCTCCACACCCATGGGAAGGCCATGGCCAACTCATGGAGGCCACAATAATTCTAAAAATAAAATTGACAAGGGCATTAGATTCAATGAAAAAGAAAAATAAAGATAAATGAAATTAAAGAAATACTTAGGTTATCTCCCAAGCAGCGCTTATTTTAGGTCATTACTTCGACCCCCAACTCAGCTCAACTTGGAGCTATATCCTTAGAGGGTTGGTTTTTCCCTCCAAAGGTGGATGCTTCTTGGTGTTCCTTTATTTGGGCTCTCGCTAGATAGATATATTTTTTATTTTTTGTTGGGGGCCTCCTTTAATTATTCATCAAACTAGGTACAACATCCAACGACCTCCCGTGAGGATGAAACATCATCACATCTTGTTGAAACTCACTTAGCCTATTACAACAGTTTCTAAGAGTAGAAACATATTTAGAGGATTTTGACAAATCAAATTCTAGCTTTTCTTTGCCTATCACCAAAGACAATTTATAATTCTTTACTTCCATTAAATCTCCTGCAGTGGTGAGGAAGGATCTTCCAAGGATTATTAGAATCTTGGGATCCTCCTCCATGTCTAATATGACAAAAGTCAGTAGGGATGATGTAGCCCCCTACTTCCACTAGCACTTTTTTAATGATACCCATTGGATATCTACATGAATGGTTAGCGAGTTTCAATGTCATAGTGGTCAACTTAAAGTTTTTGAGCTCCAACTTATTACAAATTGAAAAAGGAATGAGACTAACACTAACCCTCAAATTGTAGAAAACCTTACCAATGATTGTAGTTCCTATCTTGAAAGGGATAGAAAAAATTCCTGGGTCTTGGAGCTTAGGAGGCAAGATGTCTAACAGTAGAGCACTGCACTCCTCGGTCAATGTTATGGTCTCATAGTCTTCCTTCTTTCTTTTGTTGGATATGATCTCTTTTAGAAAGTTGGTAAATTTTTGCATTTGATGCAATGCATCTATTAAAGGAATTTTGATGCAGAGTGCTTTGATTTTCTTGAGAAATTTACCAAATTATTCATCCTTCTTGATGTTGGCAAATCTTTGAGAAAAAAGAATTGCTTGACTTTCGATTATTGGTGGAGGAAGCTCTTCACCCTGAACAGTACTCTCATCCTCTTCTTAAGTGTTTCCTAAGTGAGATGAGGAAGGAGAGGGCTCTCCTTGTGTGTCAATTCCTTTGTTGGAAGCAATCATTTGGGGATCTCCCAAGATTCGTTCGCTTCAAAACTCAATCCTATCACAGTGCTCAACAGGATTTACATCTGGCTTTCTTAGAAAAACCCCTGGTGCTCTTAAGGATGATGAAGCTATTTGTGTCACCTCGCTATTAAACATTTTCATGTGCTTTTCAAAATTGTCCATCTTTGATTAAGTTATTTGAGGTCATTTCTCATCTCCAACTGTGTAGTTAGAATCTCCTTAAGCAATTTATCCATTCGCGATGGTTGATAGCTTTGTTATTGTGGTGGTGGTGGTGGATAGCTTTATTGTTGCCCCAGTTGATAACTTTTGTCTTTGACCAATTGGTTGTCCCTGATCTTGATTGTTTTTGTAGAAGAAGTTCGGGTGATTCTTCCAACCTAGATTATATATATTGGAGTACAGGTTATTCTGTCTTGTGTTGAAGTTACCTATAGCATCACATTATTCAATTAAAACTGATTAAGCAAAAATAGCTCCAAGTGGGCAAGCTTCTTGAGCATGTTCTGTGCTTCCACTTGATTCACACACTCCTACAATTGTGTTCACAATATTGGTCCCCATAGATTCAAACTTCTTTGTTAGGGTATCCATTTGTATCAACACCATATTTGTCGGGCACTTTAATTGGATTTTTAGGAAAAGAACTTCCACTTCTTTCTGATGCCCACTGATGATGATTAAGAGTCACACTCTATTATTGCTTAGGCTTTATCAAGACTTTTATTCATAAGTGCTCCCCTAGCCTTAGAATCAAGAGATACCTTAGTGTGATAATTAATTCTGTTATAAAATGTGTGGATCACTAACCATTTTCCTAAGCCATGGTATGAGCATAATCTTAGCATGTTTTTAAATCTATTTCATGCTTCATAGAGAGATTCAGTGTTAGTCTATTTGAAGCTGGCAATTAAATTCTCCATATGTGTTGTCTTGCTAGGTGGGTAGAACTTATCAAGAAATAATTTGCTCACACTATTCCCAAGATGTAATGTTGTTTGCAGGTAATGAAGAGAGCTACAGTTTTTCTCTATCCCTTAAAGAAAAGCCAAATAAGAGTAATCTAACCACTTCAGCTAGTACTCCATTTATCTTCATGGTTCCACATATTTCATAGAAAACCTCTAGGTGCTGATTAGAATCATCATGCGGTCCTCCTCCAAACTGAGTTGTTGCACCATAGTTATTACTGTAGGCTTTATCTCAAAATTGTTGACTTCAATAGATGATCTTGTGATGTTAGACCAGAACCCTCGAGTATAAGGTGTTGCATAATCTTTGAGAAGTTTGTTTGCCATTTCTATTCTTGCTTGCTCTTCTTGTTACTTTTGTAGATTCTTCTTCTTAAAAAAGTCCTATCTGATCTCAAGATCAAGAGGTAATAAATCTCTTGTATGGTTAGATCTACGCATACAAGGGCAAGACTTAATCAAATCAAATGCAGAATTTCAAAGTGCATAAATTAAATTACAGGAAAAACAGAATGCAAAAATCAAAATAAATGCAATAACTAAATGCAGCAAAGAAATTGAGAAATTAAAATAAGAAAGTGCAAGATATATACAAAAATAAAATGTAGAAATATTCATAAAAAGGAAAAGAAAATAATATTTAGACTAACTTAAGTGTTCATCAACTAATATTAAATGCACAATCCCCAGCAACGACGTCAAAAACTTGTTACGCTATCGCAAGTGCATGGTTACATCATCAGTAATAAAAGATATCGAAGCCGCGGAGACTTATCAAGGTGAATTAGCTTAACAATTGAGTGTTGTGAATTTACACACACAAAAAAATAGAAAAGAAAGTGAAGAGAGAGCTGGGAAAGAGAGTTGGTTAAGGAAATTTAGGCAAGGGGAGTGTTCTTGGAGTTTGGTTTCATTGTGACACTAATTAATGTACTATCAATCGTCCATCACCATCCTCTATCCTTATGTGGATGTAGGAAGTCTAACTCAAGTCCCCTCAAAGTGGTGCGGTGGTTGAGACATGGGGTGTTGCCACATGAGGTCTTGGGGTCAAAACTCGGCATGTCCGAGCATGCTCTCTCTCATGCCTTGACCACTTGTACTAATGGCTAGTAGCCACCCATGATTTACTTCCTTTGTGTTAGCCTAGGACAGGTTGGCAAGGTCATTGGGGGCAAGCAAATCACTTTTTGCCACATGTAGGAAGTCTAACTCAATACCAACACCACTCCACGACGGTCATGTCAGAGTGATATCTCTAATGGTATTCAATGTCACTAACTAGAAGTAGTAACCTAGGAAGTTCAGTTAAAAGAATACCCTTATTACTAGGGCTCTCCGGTCATACGTTCACTAGATTACGCAGGACACTTAATAACATAAGATTAGAAGTAACCCATTAACCCTAATTCAGTGCTTCCTTATGGAGAATTGTCTTCCCTTTCAAAATAATACTCTATATGTCCAGTTAAAGGGATACCCTTGTCACTAGGGCCTCCCAGTCATATGATCTAGAGCATCGCCTTTACGGAGTTAAAAAATCAATACAATTATTCAATTAAACATGACATTTGAGCATAAATACTTTACACACATTTAATCAAATAGATGCAAGGCATAAACATGACATACGGATAGGAAATTGGTGAATTCAAAAAGTATACATTAATTACATATCACAACTACTCTTTTAATCCTAGAACAAATGAATCTACTCTATAACAAGAAGAGATGAATCCGAAGACAGAGAAATTGTAAGCTTAAAACCCTAATCTAAGAAGAAGAGGGAGAAAAGCTTAGCCAAGGCGATGAGGGATCTTCGGATCCAATCCTATGCTTCTGGAGATGAAGGAGAGGGTGGAAATGGCTTCGGATCATCAATCGAAGCATGAAGGATGAGAAAATCTAAGTCAAAATCAGTCTCCCAAAGGGAGAACCTTCCTCTCCTTTGAAAGGGGGAAGAACACCCCTTTTATTGGCCCTAGGCATGGGTTGTGTCATTGTTGAATTAGCTCTAGAGGAAGAAAATAAACGTGTGTTTTCACCTGGCCTGATCTTGACTGGGCTCTAGACAAGGGACACGGTCATGTGAAATCACAAGGCGTGCCCTAGAATAGCTTCTGGTGAGGGGGCACGGTCGTGGTAAGCTTGCTCTCAGGTGAGGAGACGCGGTCGTGCAAGGGGGCATAGTCGGACTCGATTCTTCGTCTAGGATCATTTTGAAGCACGACTTAACTCCATTTTCACTCTAAAAAAATGCATCCTATCAAGAAAAGCCAAGAACAAGCAAATCTCTGACAAAGAGAGTAATTATGCTAAAAATATGATAAAGAAGAGTGTAATAACATAGAACATACTCAAAGAAAATAAGTGAATGTGCATCAGAGTATGCATAAAAGTGTATGTAATCTACATGCATCAGTGATGTTACTTATATAGTAACTAACCACATCAACAAGAGTATATGAACTCTATGCAATAGTACTCAATCATATCTAGCATGATAACTATCATCAGCACACGCTATATATGTGTATACTACTAGCAAGATATGCATAGCTATAATGACAAGCATCATATTGTACACACCACATACGTGCGTACACTACATGATATATACATAACAAAACATAAGTATCATTATATTGTACACACCACACACGTGTGTATATTATATGATATATATACATAATAAAACATAAGCATCATCCTATTGTACACCACACACGTGTGAACATTACATGATAGATACATAACAAAACATAAGCATCATCCTATTATACACACCACACACGTGTACACTACATGAGATGAATAGCAAAGATGAGACTGCATGAATATAATCGATCAACTCAAAGATCAATTAAAACAAGTATCAACTAAGGAAGCAATGGAATAGAGTTAAGGTAAATGCAATTTACCATCCAATATAACAATCATGCACCAGGTCAATAACTAATGAAAGAAAGGGAAGAAATACCTGCCTTTAACTATAGATTGTCCTGAACTGTCTCCATGTCAGAATGCTTGTCTTATGTCAGAGTTCTGTAACACATAATACATATCAACACCTAGATCTAACGTAGATCGGATAATGCTAAACAAACCCTAAACCTAATTAGGAACACTAATCTCTCACAATTACCTTCCCCCTACTTCACTAAACAATAATCCTTATTATTCTAGTATATACCCAATTCAACATATCACTGTTAGTTAGAGCCCTAGAGCCAATCATTTGATGATTGTTGTATGGACTCGTTGTATCATATTCTTATATATATAAAGGCATTTGTTTATGGTTATTATGCTTACTTGTATTGGTGCCAAATAACTAAGTATAATAGCGTCCTTGAGTAGAAGGTTCTTACCTATATCAATCGGTTAGTTGAATTGATAGTGAGATGATATAAGGAACACTACTCTTAATCATTCCTAGTCAAGTATTAGCATTCAAGGACAATGTTAATGCGACGAGACTAGCATGTAGGTCAACTCGATGACTTGATCTCACAAGTCATGGATATAGAGATATCAAGTTGACACATGGATATGCATTGGAGAATGTATACTGAATGACCCGCCATGAGAAAGTATCATGGATCGTTATATGAGTGTCATATACTTTCTCATGTGGCTATTAGTATGACTATTAGTCCTTGGACCTGAAGTCAACATGGTTCCCTACATAAGGAGTTACATACTTTGGCTTCGTCAAACGTCACCCGTAACTGGGTAGACTATAAAGGCGATTACTGGGTATGTAACAAATTATGCGGAGGGATGTGAGTGATGTAGATGAGATCTATCCCTCCTATATGATGGGAGAGACATCGATATTCTTGATAGAGTGAGACCACTAAGTGCATGGTCATGCCCAAATGAGTCAATATGAGATGTTAAGCTCATTTGATTAAGTGAGTCTACTTGGGATTCAAGATTTAGATTGATTAGAGGATGATACGGTCTATGCCTCACATTGATCAATCTAGATGTCAAGGATAGAAGGACACTTGTCATATATTGTGAAGAGTCACAATTAGTAGTCACAAGGTGATGTTGGATCTCAACATTCTTATAACTTGGGTAGTAATGATGTGTTGCTAGATACCGCTCATTACTTATGCTTATAATGGGTTTAGGACCATTGCCAATGTTAGAAGAACCTATAGGGTCACACACAAAGGGCAATTAAATGGAGATTAGGTTCATTTGATGAACCTAAAGGATTAGGTCCATGTGATGAACCAAATTAGATTAAGAGTAATCCAAATTAGGCTAATTGAGTTGCACTCAATTTGGTTCATGTGTTAGATGAGTCTAATTTGGACTTAGACTCATTGAGTTAATTTAATTCAATGAATAGAGATTCATTAAATTAAAATTGACTTGAACCAATGGTTAGATTTGATCAACCATGGGAGAGAAGTGGTCAAGTTTGACTTGACTTGAGAGGAAGATGAAGAGTCAAGTTTAACTTGACCATTTGCCACCTCATTGGTGAGTTGGCAAAGAGTGGACCAATGATGATGCTCCACATAATCATGGTTGCTTAAGTGGGATGCCACCTCATGGGAGTTACCAAGAGTTGTTACTCTTGGTATTCCATGGAGGTTATTAACCTCTTAATGTGGCTGGCCACAATTTATTCAAGAGAGGAGTTTTTCATTTTGTGTGTAACTCTCATCTTCCTCAAGCTCTCTTCTCTCCCTCTCTTCCTCCATTGCCAGGAGCCACAAAGGGTGCTAGCACACTCTAGTGTCTTTTCTCCATCTCCTTGTTCGTGTGGATACACATAGAGGAGTGTCTACTTTGATATTCTAGAGATCCGGCATCATTTGGACGAGCAAGATTAAGCGAAGGGCATCGCTTCAAAGGTATACCTTCTGATCTTGTAGATCTAATGTAGATCTAGGAGTAGAGAAACTCGTACACGAATTTTAAACTTCGCACGGATCCGGTGGCATGGGATTCGGGGTTTCCGCAACGCAATAAGGTGGTTTTTGTGGCCCGAAAATCCCTACAATCACATTTAAATTCCAACTTCTAATCGGATCTAACATAGGTCAACAAAACTTAGGTCAAGAAATTTGTTACCCTTCGGCCTCTTCCCAGTAGATGTTCACTTCCCTAGCAGTGGATCACGGCTTCTTCTCAAGCGGCACAGTGACAAGATAGGTGACAAAGGGCTGGCGATAATAGCTCATCAAATGGAGCAACGACAAGCAATGGTGGCTAGACTGCTGACCGAAGTGACTGCAGAGGAAAAAGGCGACAACAGTGTCTACGAGCAAGCTAGTCATGTCTGACAATGTCTGGTCATGGTGGTCATGTATGGCCACCCACGTCTAGCCATAGTGGTTGTTGTGACCAGAGTAGAGGAGAGGCGGTAGCGATAGGGGTGGTACAATGATGATGGCGGGATCACTCGAATGGTGGCATGGCAGCATGCTTCGCAGATGTGAGGGGAGATAACGGAGAGGGCGTGGGCACACAGGGAAATTGACGGCTCTAACACAGTCGACTGTGTCGCCAATCTGGCTTCAAATGAAGGGAGGGCGGTGTGTGTGTGTGTGTCGCAGCAGCATTAGTGATTAGAGCAGTCGCAGCTTCTTGCTCATGGTTGAAGAGGGGTCAACAACTAAAGAAGATTAGAGAGGGGTGGTAATAGGGGAGATTGTCGACATCTTTCTCGCGGCAATCAAGAGAAAGGGCGGTGGTGTGAGGGGAAAGAAAGGGAATTAACGTCGGGAGCTAGGCCATGGGATCAGGAGAAATAGGAAATAAAGCTTAATGTTTTTTATTTATATTTAGGTTAATTGATTATAACATTATGTTAATTAAATCAATTAACTCCCACTTAAGTGATATTCCAAACATATTTCCTCCAAGTGTAATAGATTTATCCCCTTAAACATATTATAGGAATTTTGTCTAAATTCTGAAAAATTTATAAAAAATTCTAGAAAATTCTGTAAGGTAATTTCTTAATTAACAGTTATTATTTAACTATTATTTATTTATCGTATCTTACAAATGCTCTTAAGAGTTCACCTATATGAGAAAGAAGTGGAGACGCTTTGAAGAGAATTAGAAGTATAATTCTTAGAAATCCTCATAGAATCAGGTATGTTTATGGTCAAGAATGAACTCACTTATGAGAATTGAGTTGTATTAGGGAGAGTCCTAGGTGAGATATGTCAATACTTACACAGATGGTAGAAGAGTTCAAGGATATAATGTATACTATCAGTCAATAAGCAAACATATTTTTATAAGGGAAGGTTCAAAGGATAAAACTTATCTATCATATATTGAACTCAATTGTTGAATGCTATCATATACCCTATTTTCATTCATGTGGAGATTTTTAAAAATTTAAATGGAAAAGAGGTGGATGGAAGGAAGAGACTCCATGAGATTTTAGTCTTACATTGAGAGTTTTATGGCTAATTGGTTTATATTGTTGCACATGCATATATAATGCGAGCAAATACATGGTGAAAGATTCTCTTTCATACGTGGGTACGTAGGGGGTGAAAATCCAAAGTCTATATTTGCACTAAACCAAGTTGACTTATATATGAGCACAATCTACACGCGTCAAATGTTAAACCAGTCAAGGTAAAATTTTCCTAAGCAAATGAACCAACATTTTATCATTCGAATTCAAATTTGCTACCTACCTGCTCAAGTGCATAATGGATGCATTAACTGATGTTAATGATGTATTCAAAACCTCCTAACATTTTGATCTGGGTGAGTAAAGGTAGTAAATTGAGATTAATTGGGCATTTAACACTGCCTAAAGTTGGAGCTCCTATAAAAGAGGAGGTTATGATCTTAAGCAAAGAAGTGCAAGAAAAGTGATTTATGTCCACATGTGTTATCCCATTATTTTTCCCTATTGTACATCCACGGCAGATCTATTTGAGATGACACTCGGGTATCTCTCAGTTTATCGTGACCACCCGTGCTTGGTGAGGATCACGGTTGGTCATTGTATCTTGGGAAATAGACGACCCACGACAACCTCAAAGCATAGCCGAAGATCGAGTGAATATGTTTTAAGGAATTTGTGTTCAACGCATGTCTCAATGTCTCAGTTTTCGAGCACTCGGAAACCCACTCGAACTTGGAATTACTTACTGAGTACTCAAATCTTCCATTCACGACTCAGTGACTTGCTCGGGCGACTTCTCCCTGACTCAGTGTACAACAATCTACTCAATAGTAAGGTGATGAGTCTCCTGACTCAACACTCGAAGTATTCGGCGCTTGATAACACTAAGGAGAACTCATCCCGACTCGGCAGTGCTCAGTTTCCACTCTAACGAACTCTAGAATTCAGAGCAGTTCAACCGAACTAAGAGTTTACTTGGCAATTTAAAATTATCTACTCAGGTCTTTCAATAGATAAGACTTATTTTGATTCTGTATTTCAAATTCAGTAAGTTTTCCCTATATCTCCATCAACAAAATTGTGTATAAAGGTATTATATACAATAGATTCAATATAATCTGATCCTTCTTTGAAACCTCACATTGATAGGAACTTTGTACACCAGGCTATCTCTTTTTTTTTTTTTTTTTGCATAACTATTCAACTCTTATTGAACTTTTCATACCCAGAAGTGATCTCATATACATTTCTCAATCATAAGCATTTGCATCAAACACTTTATGCTCATTCAATTCTTAGATTCAATAAGGTTATGTACAATAGAACTAATGTGATCTAAAATTTTTTCCCTATGGATTGATACAGTTGGTATTTATATGGATATTTACTCTAACAGATATTGGAATCAATTTTCAATGGGTATAAAATATCTCATTGGGTGTCTAACCTCCCCATGCAAAGGGTCACTGCGCTAGAATAAAATACCTCAATAATTTATCTATATGTATTTTATCGTATGACCGATGATACTAAATCGCTTAAAATTAACAATATCATGCTCTTATTTTTTTTCTTAGAATTCTATATGGACGGAGTTTCATGTACCCAATGCTTCGCCATTTAGCTCTTATTGAACTTTTCATATCTAGAAGTTATCACATACATTGTAGAGATAACTTCCGTGGGGTTATGGTGTGGCGGAAAGATATTAAGTTGTCATCCAAGTATCCATAGTTGGATCCTCAACTACAGTACATTTGTAGAAAATTTTCTTTTAAATGGGACGCATAACCATAGGATATTGAGTTTCTTTATCTTTCACTATGAGTATTTTCTGATTTATTCTAATAGTCAGTGAAAATTTTTTATAAAACTTAACCGATCAATATTATCTAGTCATTATTTTTTCTTTGATAAAACACATTAATCAATGGCAGATGATGCGGTGATAAGGGGGGGAAGGCCCCACCCCGCTGCCATGGTGGAGGTCAGTATCATGGTGGAGGTCAGAGTCTAGGCGATCAAACGCCCCATACCATTGGTTGATCGGGTAGCTCGCTCACCCGATCAGGATAAGGAAGACCTGATCCGACATCATAATACCTCGGCGAGATTCTAAGCTTCCGACGCTTAGAAAGACTGCTAGGTATCTGCAAAGGCACGTCGAGCGGCTTCCCCGCTTAGCCTTATTTAGACCTATAAGAACGGAGCGGATTTACGATCAAGCTACATAAGCAGAAGGGCAGCTGAGCGGCTTTTTCGCTCGGCCAGATAATACACTCATCCGAACAGAAAGTAAGAACCCGAGCCGAGCGGTTATCCTTCGAGCGGCTATCCCACTCAGCCCAGTAAAAGACACCGCTAGCTGGACATTATCTTTTTGGGAGCATGCGCCACTGACAAGCAGCATGGTCGGCGGTCGGTTCAGACAGAAAATCGTACGGCAGAAGCTTTCACTGTCACTTCAAAAATATGCTCGGTTCGTTAAGGTATTGTGTCAGAGACACTTTACTGATACATCTTTTCAAGGAAAGCTTCGAAAAGTATGTACACCTTGGGAAGCGTGCACACACGCTACAGGAGCCCTATATAAAGGGGGTCCAAGCTTCAGTGGAGGTATGCGATAATCTACTGTTGCTGTTACTATTCGCTACTTTGCTTTGCTTCCACACATCGTCGGTGACTGACTTGAGGTCGGAGGGCCATCGCCGGGGACCCCTTCCCTGGCTCGGCACTAACGCAGCTGTGGTTGCAAGGTCTCGAGAAGTCAACACACAGTCAACCAGAGTGCCACATCCCCAGCTTCCGTCATCTCGACAATCGGACAGGATCAAATTTGGCACCGTATGTGAGAACGTAATCTGCATCCGAGCTGAGAGGATAGAAGACGCTGGATGACTTCACACAGTGATGCTCACCCAAGAAGAGCTCGACCTGCTCATGTAAGCCCAAGCATAGAAAATAGTCAAGCAGCAGTAACAGAAGGCGTTGGTCGATCGGCAAGAGCAGCAAGGAACGTCCGCAGCTGTTGGTTAGTCCAAAGAAAATCGTACCGGTTCCACTGTACAAAAATTTTATACAGGTGTCAAACCTTTCCTTAAATAATCTATTGTGTTCTTTAGAAGTTAAATCAGGAATCGCAAACGGAACTTAACATCATTGATTCCAAATTTAACTTATCTGTTCCTAATGGTTTAGATTTAGATCGCAAGCGGAACTTAACACTATTGATCCAAATCCACCTATGTTATTAATTTCATTAAATATTAATTTCTAAAATTGGCTTCCAAGACTGCATGGCGAGGCACATGGCCTTCTTGGATATGGGAGCAACCACCACCGCCTAGACAAAGCCTTTTAAGGAAAGCTAATATTTAATTTCCTTAAATAAAGCTAGGTTTAACCAAAAAGAACAATCAAATCACAAATTCAAAAAATAAAATAAAAGAAACACAACTTCGAAACAAATCCGAAAACTCTAGAATCATATGCCTCTTGTGTTTGGTATTTCCAAAAACAACTATACAAAGAAAACTAGTATGATGCGGAAAACAATTACTAGTTATACTTTTCTTTGTAAGCAAATAACCTCTTGATCTTCTACCGTATTCCTCTTCTAATCTCGGACGTTGTGTGGGCAACAATCTTCCGAGATGAGAACCACCAAGCACCTTCTTCTTCCTTCTAGGTTTCGGCCACCAAAATCTCTTCCAAGGATGAAGAGGTTCGGCCACCACCAAGCTCCAAGGGATGCTAGAAATATCGCCTCCTTTTCTCTCCTTCTTCTCCAAGCAAGATCCGGCCACCACAAGGACTCCAAGGGATGCTATGAGGTTCGGCCACAAGATGGAGAAGAGAGAAAGAGGAGGGGCCGGCCACACCCAAGGAGAAAAAGATAGGAGAAAAATAATAGAGTCGTTTTTCATGAAGGCACCTCTACCCCCTCTTTTATAATCCTTGGTCTTGGCAAATAAGGAAATTTTAATAAAAACTTCCTTAATTCTTTTGCCATGAGAAGGAAAATTTATTTTAATTAAAAAACAATTTTCTTCTCATTAAAATAATGGCCGGCCACTAATCTCCAAAACAAGGAAAGTTTTAATTAACACAAGAATTAAAACTTCCTAATTTGTCTCCGGAAATTTATAAAAATTTCTCCAATAATTTTTCCCTTCATGGTGGATTATAAAAAGGAAATTTTATAAATTAAAATCTTTCTTTTAAATATGTGAATGATTTTCAAAAAGGAAAGTTATCTCTAAAAATTAAAATCTCTTTTCAATCTACAAATAAGGAAAGATATCAAAGTTTTTCTTAATCTTTTGTAAAAACTTATAAAAGAGAATATATAATTTTTAAACTCTCTTTTAAATCATGAACATGGTTAAAAAAGAAAGTTTTCTCAAAATTAAAATCTACCTTTCAATCTACAAATAAGGAAAGATTTCAAATCTTTTTCTTAATCTTTTGTAGAAAGCTATAAAAGGAAATATTTAAATTTCAAACTCTCTTTTAAAATCATAATATCCACATAAGAAATAATTTTAATAAAAATCCCTTTTTAATATAATGTGGCCGGCCACCTAAGCTTGGGCTCCAAGCAATTGGCCGGCCACCTTAAGGCTCAACCTTTAGGCTTGGCCGGCCCTAAGCTTGAGCTTCAAGCTTGGCTTGGCCGGCCCCAATAGGTTGGGTAAGAAGGTTGGTATATGGTGGGTATAAATCTCTATATACAAGAGGCTACGATAGGGACCGAGAGGAAGAATTGATTTTGGTCTCCCGATGAAACTAAGCATCCCGTGTTCGCCCCAAACACAACTTAATTTCATCAATAATAATTCATTCCACTAAAGAACTATTATTGAACTACCGCACCAATCCCAAATTACATTTTGGGCTCCTTCTTATTATGAGTGTGTTAGTCTCCCTGTGTTTAAGATGTCGAATGTCCACTAATTAAATGAGTTACAGACAACTCACTTAATTAATATCTTAGTCCAAGAGTAGTACCACTCAACCTCATCGTCATGTCGGACTAAGTCCACCTGCAGGGTTTAACATGACAATCCTTATGAGCTCCTCTTGGGGGCATTATCAACCTAGATTACTAGGACACAGTTTCCTTATATAATCAACAACACACACTATAAGTGATATCATTTCTCAACTTATCGGCCTTATTGATTTATCGAACTAAATCTCACCCATTGATAAATTAAAGAAATAAATATCAAATATATGTACTTGTTATTATATTAGGATTAAGAGCACACACTTCCATAATAACTGAGGTCTTTGTTCCTTTATAAAGTCAATATAAAAGAAATGACCTCTAATGGTCCTACTCAATACACTCTAAGTGTACTAGTGTAATTATATAGTTAAGACAAACTAATACCTAACTTCCAATGGTTTGTTCCTTTCCATCTTGATCGTGAGCTACTATTTATAATTTATAAGGTACTGATAACATGATCCTCTGTGTGTGACAGCACACACCATGTTATCTATAATATAAATTAATTGAACGACTACATTTATCATAAATGTAGATATTTGACCAATGTGATTCTTATTTCTAGATAAATGTTTATACCAAAAGCTAGGCTTTTAGTATACATCCTAACAATCTCCCACTTATACTAAAAGACTAAGCTGTCATATCTGTCATACATCTGATTCAACCCTTCAACACGCCCATCAAAAACTCTTGCCTAAAGAGCCTTAGTGAAAGGATCTTCCAGGTTATCACTTGATGCAATCTAAGCAACAACAACTTCTCCTCGTTTATACGACTTCTCGTATTGGGTGGCACTTGCGCTCTATTGTGTTTACTTGCCTTATGGACTTATGGTTTCTTTGAGTTTGCTACTGCACCACTATTATTACAATAAATTGTAATAATTTTTGGGTAAACCAGAAAACATATCTAAGTCCATCATGAAGTATCTGAACCATACATCTTCTATGACTGCCTAAGAGGTTGCCACTTACTCAGCTTCTTATGGTAAAGTCCGAAAAAACACCTTTGCTTATCACTCTTCCATAGTTATGACTTCACCTCCTAAAGTAAACACAAAACCCCTAGGTCGACTTACTTTTGACCCTATCTGATTGGAAGTCAAAATCCATGCAACCCACAGGGACCAAATTATCTGCCTTGTAAGCTAGCATATAATCTCTAGTGCCTCTAAGGTACTTCAATATATGCTTTACCACAATCTAATGTCCTTATCCAGGTTTACTTAGATATCTGCTAACTATGACCTCGGCAAAATAGATTTCTGATCTCGTGCATAGCATACATTAGGCTTCTGACAGCCGAAGCATAAGGAACTGCCTTTATTTTCTCTATCTCCTTTGATGTTTTCGGAGACATCTCTTTTAGATAAAGTTACTCCATGCTGAAAAGGTAAGAAACCTTTCTTGGAGTTCTGCATGGTAAAATGAGCAAGGATTGTATGAAGCACAACATTCTTTTCTTGTGATCCCTTATGTCTTTGATCCCAAGAATGTGTGCACATTCTCTTAAGTTCTTCATATCAAATTGTTTGGACAACCATACCCCTACTTCCGACAACACTTTGATATTGTTTCCAACTACCAAAAATATCATCTACGTATAGTACAAGAAATACCACCATGCTTCCATCACACTACTTGTATACACAAGACTCATCTAGACACTGAATAAATCCACAGATCTGGATTACTTCATTAAACCAGATGAACCAAGACCTTGAAGCTTTTCTTCAGTCCATAGATCGATTGAGCTTACATACTAGATGCTCTTTGCTCTTTGCAATGAACCCTTCTGGTTGCTATGTATGGATATTTTTTTTCAAGACTTCCATTAAGGAAAGCTGTCTTGACATCCACTTATCAAATCTCATAGTCCATATAAAAGAATTCAGATAGACTTAAACACGGCTACCGGCGAAAAAGTTTCCTTTTTCAACAAGTCTTGCTTTGAAAGTTTTCACCTTCCCGTCTATCCTCTTTTCCTATTGTAGACCTGTTTTCACTTAATGACTTTTACACCATTTGGTATTTTACAAGCTCCCAGACTTTATTAGAATACATATATTCTAATTCTGTATTCATTGCTCTTTTCAAAGATGCTGCATCTTTATCTTGAAGCGCTTCGTTATATGTCCGGGAATTAGGTTCATGTTCACCAAGGATCAAGTCCAAAGACTCTCCGAAAACATGAATCTTTTAGGTTGCCTAACAACCCTCCCACTATGATGAGGCACTTTCTGCAATTGTGTATCATTTGTGATACGTGTTACAGTTTCATGTGATATTTCATCTTGTACAGTTGGTACTAGATTAGACGTGTCCTTTAATTTCCTTAAGAACTCATGGGCTTGTGGTTTATAGTATAGTCCTTTCCTAAAATCGAGCATTGGTGCCAACAATGACCTTCTGATTTTAAAGACTATAAACCTCTTTTCGTTTTTGTAGGATAACTCACAAACAAGTGAACTCATGTCCAACTTATCAGTGTCTCTCATGTGCTAGACCACCCAAATCCGAATATGCTTTAGGCTAGGCTTACGCCTATTCTGTAATTCTATAGGAGTAGAGAGTTCTGACTTAGAATGTACTATGTTCACTTCCGTTTCCAGTGTATATCCTTAAAACGAATTTGGTAATTTTGAATAACTCATCATCAATCTAATTACTCCATAAGAGCCTCATACCTTCTTTCCACTACACCATTCTGTTGGGGTGTACCAAGTGCAATTGTTGGGATTGAATCCCTTCTTCTGATAAGTGACTCCTAAACTCACCTAAGAGGTACTCGCTACTACAATCTCACCGTAGTGTCTTGATATTTTTACTTTGACATTTCTTCGCATCAGCCTCGTACTCTTTGAACTAATCAAAACACTTAGACTTGCGGTGTATCAAGTAAATCTATCTGTGTCTCGAATAGTTGTCTATAAAATAGACGAAATATTCGAAACTACCTCTTGTCTGGATAGTCATAGGACCACACAAATCAAAATGAACCAATTCCAATATATTTTTGGCTCTATACCCTTTAGACTTAAAAGCTTCTCGGTTATTTTTCCTTCCAAGTAAGACTCACAGGTTGGAAAGATTTTCACTACCAATGAACCCAAAGTTCATCAGCTACCAATGAATCCTACTCAAGTTAATATAACCTAGCCTTAGATGCCAAAGATATAATTGGTTCATTTTCGAAGGTTGCTTTCTCTTAAAGTTAGAAGATGTGTTACTAATTTCCATTTATTGCATCGTGGGAGTTATTAGATTTATAAATTGTCAACTAACGTACTAGAATAGATAATTTCTCTATTTTTCTTGATAACAAGTTTGTTATCAAAATAGACAGAATATTTATTCTTTAATAGTTTAGAAACTGAAATCAGGTCCTTTCTAAACTTAATACCTAAAGATAATTTCTAAAAATCCATATTTTATTCCTTTCAGAGAATAAAGTTCTCTCACTGCAATAGCTACTACTTTTGTAGCATTGCCCATGTAGACGGTGACTTTCCCTTCATTTAGTTATCGGGTTTCCTGGAACCTCTGCAATGAATTGTAGACGTGATTAGTGGCTCCCGTATCTACACACCAGGTACCGGTAGATAACACCACTAATCATGTATTAACTAATGAATGAAATACACCTATTTTGTTCTTAGTTTTAAGAGGACAGTCTACCTAAATGTCCAAGTCCTATTTCCAATCATTAAAATTGGGACTACTAAGTCTATTCTATAGTATAACAACTAGGGGATTGACAAACATTTGAAAACCTAAGAATCACAAAAATATTTGGTCAAGACCAACGTCTTAAAATACCCATGAATTTTGTATGTCACGATAGTGTGGACGTATACAAAATCAAAGAGGAGATTTTATCCATTAATTTTATTATCTCGTCATCTTTACTTTATGACAAATAAAATTAATAGTTGATCTGTCTTTGATCAAATATTTGGTCAAAAACTTTGAATTTGAAATAATATTGATTCTTCAAAATAATATTATTTAAATTCACCAACATCTCAAACACCGTGAATTTTGCATGCCACGATAGTGTGGACATATACAAATTCAAACATTTGTAAGAGGAGGATTTTACCCATTAATTATCTTGTCAATAAGTCTTTATGACAAATAAAATTACCTCAAATACCGTGAATTTTGTATGCCACGATAGTGTGGACGTATACAAAATCAAACATTTGTCAGAGGGGTTTTTCCCATTAATTTTATTTCCTTGTCAAACTGACAAATAAAATTATCTCATACACCGTGAGTTTTGTATACCACGATAGTGTGGACGTATACAAAATCTCAACATTTGTAAGAGGGGGTTTTAATTTTATTATCATGTCATCCTATCTTTATGACAAATTAATAGTTGGTTTTCTTCGGTCACACAAATAATAGCAGTGACTCCAATGGGGAGGATACTATTAGATGTGTCTAAGTGTATACTATTACTTGACACTTAGTCCATTAATAAGATTGTGCCCCTTCTGATGGGGAAGATCACACGCTCTTAATTAATTTCCTATAGTCATCTAAAATGGAAGTTTGATCTAGTGATCCACTAACAAACTCATCTGATATGGAGGAAGGCACTCAGAGCCAACGCGCAAGTTTGTTTACATCACTTACAAACCAGTAATGGAAACCATGGAATTTATTAAAATAAATCTCTCTCCCACTTAGTTATTTAAAGTGAGGAATTTTAAACTATCCTAGCATACATCATATGCATACACACACATCACAGTAAATAAAAGAAATAAATATGAAAATTTATTTTCCAACTATTATGACATTTTTCCATCACTGTCTTCCGTGTGCTCCAACCCTAGCTGCTGCCATCTTTAGCCACCGCCATCGGGTCGAATCGTCGCATCCATCTTGCTTCTTATTCCGCTGCGCCTCTGGTGCTCCAAAAGTACCATGCCTCGCAAGAATCCGATCCGCGAAAAAAATAGAATTTTACATATATCGATCCTATATTCCACGAGGGAATGTACATGCAATCTAGATCGAAAATAAAATTCTAAAATCCTAGGGATAATACAGCTCCTGCTGTATTAATTACATACAATCATGCACACACAAAATAATGCCCTTGGCATGTCCAAGGGTCCAATCACACACAACATCTATAAGCCATAATAGTTGGAGCCTGCAACCACAAAGTTAGCACATCCTACTATTATCCTGCCTAAATTATGTATGACATGTGCATAACCTAATTTGAAAACCAATCACACAGAGGCAAACCCTAGCTCTGAAACCAATTGTTGGTTAGTCCTAAGAAAATCGTACCGGTTCCACTATATAAAAATTTTGTACAAGTGTCGAACCTTTCCTTAAATAACCTATTGTGTTCTTTAGAAGTTAAATCAGGAATCGCAGACAGAACTTAACATCATTGATTCAAAATTTAACTTATCTGTTCTTAATGGTTTAGATTTGGATCGCAGACGGATCTTAACATCATTGATTCCAAATTTAACATCATTGATACCAAATAAATTGTCACGCCCCAGGTAGTCCCTGTCCGAAGAAATTTTGGCAGCATCTCCCCTATACGGGTGACAATATGAATCCAGAATACATATATCTATACCTCGGTCACACACGGCCGGAACAATACAATACAAATAAGAAACAAACCACGCAGTTTATATCAGCATTCCACACAGTTCAACATATAATCAATCCACGCAGTTTAATAAGAAAAGACGATATAGAATCTCGAAGATATATGTAAACATCCTACTCCACTACAACGAGGAAAGACAAAATCCACGAAGTAATGAAAATATATCCGCAGCGGAAAACCAAAAGTAGTAAACCCAAGTGTTCGATATAAAGTCCACAATATAAACCCACAATACAAGTATATAAGATGCAAAAGCAAAATATAATCCGACAAAGAAAATCCTCGCGATAATGGGGCTAGCGACTGGAATATCTCCCGACGGTCTCAACCTGAAAAATAGTAACAACGGGGTGAGTCCAAAGAACTCAGCAGGTAATCCAATAGATATGTACAGCAACATATAACTACCAGCAACCATCCTATGGTACAACATCCTAACAGTATACATATATAGTACAGTCTCCTAAGTATAACAGGTATGCATAACTAAATAAACTGCAGTAACCAACAATAAGCATGAAATACAATCTACTGTAAGAATATAAGAAGTGCATAACTGAAATAAACATACTCACTGCGAGGCTCGGGCGAATATTTGTGGACATACGGATAAAGAAAGTCGAGCAAATACGCATGTATCCTGTATGCATGTCAATCATATGCAGTCACCCAAGTGCACCATCAATATGCAACAATCACAATAAATGCAATCATGCATATGATGCAATATGGCATGGTCACCCCTGACGCATCTCACACACAATGGTGAGACCGCGTGGGTAGGGCTGACACGTGCACTCTGCCGTCACTACCCCTGAAGAGTGACCGAGTGGACGGGATGCACCGGAGTACACCTATCCTCCAACCTCAACTATAGGAGGGAGCGCAATGCTCTCATCTCCCGGTACACAATGACGGGGAGGGACCCCGGTGTGCTACCACACTGCCTATCACACTACCCATGAGTGGAGCCTCCAGCGGAGCACCACTGGGCAACCTACACACCCTATGTGCTGTGCCACTACCCATGCAGTGGTCACGTGGTGCGCAGGTCAATGTAGCCGGCCGACGAGCTCAACAATAATGGAGTCGTCAATCGCCCAGCATGCAATCATGCGATATGGTGCATGCGGCTACAGTATGTCATACCTGAACATATCCTCCTCTATATGTGTAGATGTCAAACAGACAAACACACATATAACAATGATAATAAAGCATAAACCCAACATCACATATCCAGCATGCATAACAACTAATCCAGTATAGTGAAGCACTATAAATATCCTTATCCACGAACATATATACACATGGTAAGAAGTAAAGGTATACCAGCCTAATGTATAGTAGATAACAGTAGAAGCATGTAGCAGGTATCAACTAAACTAAATCCAGGAAAATACTAACTACCAACACTAGTAAGTATATATAAACTGCACATATCATAAGACACTATCAAAAGATAAGTCAAAGGGTACCCGCCTCAAATAGAAGGTACAAGTCAAACAATCCAAGGTCGAGACGCCCGTCTCGAATCAGAATCCTGCGTCAAACAACATATATATATATTATTTAGCATGATGAACAAAGTGTTCAAGGAGCATATCGGGCGAAATCTGGAAGTATACGTGGACGACATTCTCATCAAATCCGTCCGAGCGACCGATCTCTTTGAAGACATGGAGGAGACTTTCCGAACGCTAAGAAGGTATGGAGTTAAACTAAATCCCCTGAAGTGTTTGTTCGGAGCAAAAGGAGGGTGTTTCCTGGGTTACATAGTGACCGAGTGGGGTATCGAAGCAAATCCCAGCAAGGTGAAAGCCTTACAAGATATGCCGCCCCCAAGAAATCTGAGGGAAGTACAGCGCTTGACCGGTCGGATAACAGCATTGTCTAGATTCATCTCGAAGACCGCCGATCGGAGTCTCCTATTTTTCAAAATCTTGCGCAAGGCCACCAAGTTTCACTGGGACGAAGAATGCGATCGGGCGTTCGAAGATCTGAAGACATATTTGAATTCTCTTCCGGTACTAGCCAAGCCAGCTGCGGGTGAGCCACTTTGTATCTACTTATCTTCAACTGAACAAGCCGTCGGCTCGGCATTAGTAAGGGCGAGCGGAGAAGAGCCTGTATATTTTCTGAGCCATATTTTAAAAGATGCCGAATCTCGCTACACTGGGCTCGAGAAACTGGCCTTCGCTTTGGTCCTCGCCGCTCGGCGCCTCCGTCCTTATTTCTTGGCTCATACTATCATCGTCCGGACGAATAGCCCATTGGGAAGAGTGTTGTTGAATCCCGAAGCGTCCGGACGGCTCATTAAATGGACGACGGAGTTGAGCGAATTCGACATCCAATACCAGCCCTAGTCGGCGATAAAGGCGCAGTCCTTGGCGGATTTTGTCACCGAAGTACAAAGGCCAGAACCCGAAGCCATGTGGAAGATATTTGTGGACGGATCGGCCACTCGGCTCGGGAGCGGTATAGGTGTACTGTTGCTTTCTCCCCAAGAAGAAAAGATGCATCTATCCGTTCGGCTTGATTATAGAGCTACGAATAATGAAGCAGAGTATGAAGCCCTTATAGCCGGCCTACAGGCTGCCCAACATGTAGGAGTCGAACGGGTGACGCTACATTCAGACTCCCAATTGGCCGCTCAACAACTCTCAGGCTCCTTTGAAATCAACAACGCTCGGCTCAAGCTTTACGCTCAAGCCTTCGAGAAACTCAAGGCCGACTTCAGAGAGGTTATTATCCAGAAGATACCCCGAGCGGAGAACCAAGCGGCCGATGAATTAGCCAAACTCGCAAGCTCAATAACGTCGGTCGCCATTAAACAGCCAATTGAACAAGTTTCGCTGGTGGCTCACGTCGACCGGATGGAGGGCCTCTCGTTCCCGAGCGACTGGCGGACACCCATCATGGAGTTTCTACGCTCGGGTGCTACAACGTCCGATCGGGATGAGGCCCAGCTACTAAGAAGGAGAGCCGGTCGGTTCACGCTCATTGGAGACCAACTATACAAGAAGGCTTTCTCTCGCCCACTGTTGAAATGCGTGAGCTCGGAAGACGCGGCGTACATCCTCCAAGAAGTGCATCAAGGATCCTGCGGTGGGCATCCGGGCGGACGATCACTGGCTAAGAAAATCTTGCTGGCAGGATACTTCTGGCCAACTTTACAAGCAGACGCTGCTCGGACCGTCGCGACATGCCTTTCTTGCCAAAGGTATCATAATTTCTCTCACCGACCGGCGGAAGAAATGAAGGCAGCCACTGTGTCTTGTCCGTTCGACCAATGGGGAATGGATATTGTGGGTCCGTTTCCTATGGCGACCGGACAAAGGAAATTTTTATCGGTGGCGGTTGATTATTTTTCCAAGTGGGTGGAGGCCGAGCCGCTAGCCAAGATTATCGAGCAGATGGTCAAGAAATTTATCTGGCAACATATCATCTGCCGGTTCGGCATCCCTCGCCGACTTGTTTCCGACAACGGGCGGCAATTCACAGGAAAGTTGCTCGAAGATTGGTGCAAAAGCTATGGCATCGAACAGCACTTCACGTCCGTGGCGTACCCCCAAAGCAATGGTCAAGCCGAAGTAGCCAATCGGGAATTCTTCGCATTTTGCGCGCTCGGCTCGACCATCTGGGAGGAAGTTAGGTGGATGAAGTGTCAGGCGTTCTGTGGGCTATCTGAACAACCCCAAAGGAAGGAACAGGCGTCACGCCTTTCCATCTGGTGTATGGCGGCGAAGCGGTGATTCCTGTTGAGGTCGGCGTCGAGTCCGCCCGGATCCAGAATTATGATGATGGCAACGCCAAGCGGAGGAACATGGAGCTAGATTTGGTTGACGAGGAGCGAGCCAAGGCGTCCGTCCGGCTGATGGCGTACCGGCAACGGATGAAGCAAAATTACAACCGGCGCGTCATCCCCAGATCATTCCAGGTCGGCGACCTTGTCTGGAAGAAAGTGAAGCCGGTCGGCGACGTCGGCAAGCTAGAAACTCCTTGGGCAGGTCCCTTTAAAATCATCGAAAAGCTCCGCTCGGGCGCTTATTATTTGGAAGACGAAGACGGGCGGCAGCTGGATCGGCCGTGGAGCGCGAATCATCTCCAGCCGTATCGAGCTGGGTGAGAGGTGCGCTGATGTAAATTTATATATGTTTTGGTTGCCTATGTCCTTGTAATGCAGGAAGCAGAAATAATTAAAGAATGGCAAATAGCTTCGCCGAACGGCAGTGTCAAAATTAGCCTTTAAAGGCCGTCGAGCTCCGACGTTAAATATCGAGAGACGAGCCGGCGTCTATAAATCATCCGAGCGGAAGGCCGTCGAGCTCCGATGTTAAATATCGAGAGACGAGCCGGCGTCTATAAATCATCCGAGCGGAAGGCCAGTCGAGAGACGAGCAGGCGTCTATAAATCATCCTAGCGAAGACCGTCGAGCTCAACCGTAAAGAGAGCCGGCGTCTATAAATCATCCGAGCGGAAGCTCGCCGCGCGCCGACGTTAAATATCAAGAGTCGAGCCGGCGTCTATAAATAATCCGAGCGGAAGATCGTCGAGCTCCGACGTTAAATATCGAGAGACGAGCCGACGTCTATAAACCCTCCGAGCGGAAGATCGTCGAGCTCCGACGTTAAATATCGAGAGACGAGCCGGCGTCTATAAATCATCCGAGCGGAAGACCGTCGAGCTCCGACGTTAAATATCGAGAGACGAGCCGGCGTCTATAAATCATCCGAGCGGAAGGTCGTCGAGCTCCGACGTTAAATATCGAGAGACGAGCCGGCGTCTATAAATCATCCGAGCGGAAGGCCGAGAGATCGAGCCGGCGTCTATAAACCTGCCGATCAGAAGACCGTCGAGCTCCGATGTTAAAAATCGAGAGACGAGCCGGCGTCTATAAACTCTCCGAGCGGAAGACCGTCGAGCTCCGACGTTAAAAATCGAGAGACGAGCCGGCGTCTATAAACCCTCCGAGCGGAAGGTCGTCAAGCGCTGACGGTAAAATTCGACGTTAAAAGGCGAGCAACCGGAGTCTATAAATCCTCTGGACTGATAACTTTCTGCAAGGTCCTGCTCGGTTGTAAAGGCCGACCTCTGATCGAGCCCGCCGATAAGGCTAGAATAAAGAAAGCGTGCGTCCGAGCGGCTCCTTTATAAAACGCACTTAGCGCAAGAAAATTAGGACCGGCGCAAAAAGTTAAGGATTAGAGGCTGGTCGAACCAACAAATAACAAAGAGAATTCATTTACACCAAACGATGAATAGACAAAGGTGATAACAACAGTCTTCGCCCCGAACGGCGGGCATACAAAAAACAACAGAAACTTGAAAGAAATTTTACAAACCCTTCATTCAATATCACCAAAATCAAAGAGAGAATCGGGGATGGAGCCCATCATGACCGCCGGATCTTCGGGGGGAATCGCCAGCTCGGTTGGTATGTGGCCCTTGCTCTTCAGATATTCAACTGCCACTTTGATCGCCTCTTCAAAAGTTAAGGACAGCTAATCGCTGAACTTTTCGCCAAATGCGTCCGAGCAGACGAATGCTTTGCGCGCTTCCGCCAACTGACCGGGCTCCCCATCTTGATATTCTTTAAGAGTGGCTCTGGAAGCGTCAAGGGCCGCCTGGAGATCCTGCAAAGCCCCTTCCACTTTAACCTGGTCGGCCGAGCGGCCCTCCCGTTCAGTCTTGAGCAATGCGTCTAATTCCTTCACTCGCTGCTCTAGCCCTCGGTTCTCTACCTTCATCATATCCATGTCGTCGATGGCTTGGCGCTTCCGGGTGGTCGCGGTCTTTATCTCTTTGTCCCGCTGCTTGACCAAAGCCTCGAGTCGAGCCACTTCGCTCGACAAGCCGGAAGACTTACCCCGTTCGGCTTCCAGCAGCTTTTTTGCCTTCTCCAGAGCGGTCGTTGACTGTCTGCTATCTCCCGCGGCTTTGAGCTTTTTCAGCTTGTCCTCCAGTTCGGCCAGGCGATTGCTGATTGCAATCTACTCCACCCAATTCTGCAAACGGATAGGAGCAAGTTAGAAACTAAATCCAAATAACTAACATGGCAAAGAACATACCCCGGTCGCCTGTTGTAGATTGTTGTCGCCTAGCTGACCGGGAGTCATCATTGCAATTCGGAGCCGAGCATCCTCCCAGGCTTTGACAAGAGGACCCGTGAGGGTGATCTGCTGCTCGGGGACCACTGGTCGATCAGCAGTCGCCATATATTCCTCCGATGGAAGGCGCAGGACAGTTTTTATCAATCTCGGGCCGCTCGGATCACCCTGGGGCGCAGCTGCTTTACCGGACGGCTCACCACTTGAGGAAGGAAGGTCGCCCAATCGCCTAAGGCGACGCATGGTTCGCGGAGGACTGGAAGGCGGCACCTCAGATGTAGCCCTTGGAGAGTCGTGCGGCGTGGGGGTACTCTCTATAGATACCGTCCCGGATAGCACTGGAGCTTCATCGCCCCACTCGGATTGCGGTTCATCAGATGGAGTTGGTTGAGAGGCTGGCTCTGGCCGTCTGCGCTTCCGAGTTGCTAGGGGGGCTTCGTCAGCCGAGCGGCCCTCTACCCCGACTTGAGTAGAGGGCTCTATATCGCCCGCAGCCTCGCCGAGAGAGGCAGAAGCGTCTAAGGCTTCGGGGACACTCTGAGTCCCCTCACCCTCTTCGCTGGCCGGACCAGTCCGCTCGGCGACCTCCCTACTCTTGGCCGCCTCGATCTCAGCGGCTCGCAGTTTCAGCCGCTCGGTAGCCTTGGCGCGCCACATGACTTCGGCTGCAGAAGCAAAGAATAAATCAGTTAGAACAAAAGAAAGATGATGATAGGAGAACTTACTCATGCTGCAAGGCAGATCGGCGGGAATAGAAGACAAGCCGAATATGTACATTACTCCCGGAAGGAGCAGCTTGTCGATATGGTAGCGCTGGCCGATCAGCCGGTCGGCTGCATGAAGGTAGGCCGAATCGCCCCTAAACTTGCCGAGCTCCGGTGGCTCGGGGAAACGCATGTAGAAAAAATGCTCTTTCCAGTGTTTGTTGGAGCTCGGCATGTTATCAAAAAGGACGAAACCTATCCTAGATTGGAAAACAAAAGTACCCCACTCGGCTTGCTTAGGGTAGTAGAAGTAGTGGAACACTTTGGGGTCTAATGGGATGTTGTTCAGTTTAAAGAGAACTACCACCCCGCTCAGCAGCCTAATGGAGTTCGGGACTAGTTGGCCGAGCGGGATGCGAAAATAGTTGCACACTTGTAAGAAAAACTTATGTGGAGGAAAGCGTAGCCCGGCTAAAAATTGATCTCGAAAAAAGAGGACAGTGCCGGGCGGCGGTTCATGAGGCCGGTCGGTGGGGGTGGCTAATACTATGTGGTGGTCGGCAGGGATTCCATAGGTCCGAGCGAGGCGCAGTGCGTCCTCCTCGTCAAACCTGCTCTCCATGGTCGTGTACCAAAGACCAGGAGGGCCGGCGGTCGGCTGGGAAGTGCTAGTCATGGTCGAAACACCGTAAAGAATTCGAGACAAAAAGAAGGGTTCGAACAAGAAAGAAAAGGTGGCAGACTTGAAGGGGACAGCTAACAGAAAAAAGAAGAGGGAGGGAGCGAAGAAAAGGAAGGCTTACGAGCAGAAGGGATGATCGAAAGGGCCTCGGGGTCGTCGGGGAGCTGAGACACGAGGTCGCCAGAGCAGAAAGAACAGCGGGAAGTCGAAGGTCGACGAAGCAAGAATGCGGCGGAGAGAAGAGGTCGCGAGATTTATAGCGTTAACCTCGAACGGCCTCAGCCATCCGATTCAGGTCGTGAAGAACGAGGCGATCATCCAACCGCTCATTTCAAACGGCGGCTGTCCCATCGGAGGTAACGCCACCGCCATACGCTGACAAAAGCGAGATCGCCACGTGTCAGCAAGACACGGGTCACATTTAATGAACGCCCCTTACTGCGCGCAGTGCACGTGCTTGGCAGTAAGGGGGAGGATTCGGCATGGATGCCAAGGGAATACAAGGCACGGGCAAGACATCGCCGAATGGATGAGCATCCCCAAGCTTGGCCGAGCGGACTATTGTAGCGGTCGTTACTCAGTCAGATCGGCAATCCAGTCAGTCAGACTTCGCCTCCTTCGACTAGACTTGAAGGGGAGGCAAGTGATCCGGCGGTAAGAACAGGGGACCCCCGTTCTGGGAAGTCAACGCCACGTGGAAGTCAAAGGTCCAGGTGGTCCATCGGAAAAGGATGGACTGACCGGACGCTTAAGAGAAGGTCAGACCGATCGGCCGACCGGACGCTTGAGAGAAGGTCAGACTGATCGGCCGACCGGAGAAAGGTGGCTGACCGACCGGATGGCCGATCGGTGTTTAACTGACGGCCAAAGGGCGCCCCGATGGGAGTCGGGATTCCCGGCGCTCGATTGAGAAGGAATGAAGGGCCGAGCGGAAGTCACGCTCGGCCGAAGACACAAGGTAACATACTGCTAACAGTCTCCGTGAAGCACATTACCGAGAATCTCCCAAGTAGACCATTATATATGTCCGGCCGGACATAAGACGGGGGCTGCCCGGCCGGAAGCAAGGGGAAAAAGACAAAGGACATCTTTTTCTGACAGCAGGTATGTTCTACGTTTAGGCCATACTCCGAATCTTACGACAGGGGATTCCGCTGTCCCATCGAAGATGTGCTTGGACTGTAGCAGTATGGGGTCAGGTAAGCTCACTGACAGGCCCTTACTGGGGTATGGGCTGAGGACACATGTACACCTCGGTGTGTGTGCACCCGCTTCTCCATAGCCCTATATAAAGGCCCTCATCCCTCGCTGGAGGTACGCGTTCTACAATTTTTGGAGCCACTTCTTCACTGTTAGCTTGCCTGACTTGAGCGTCGGAGGGTCGCCGCCGGGAACCCCTTCCCGGCCCGACTTCTATGCAGGTTCGTCGGAGGTTCGTATGATCAGTCGACGATCTACATCAGCGACTCGGAGAGCGCCACGTGCCCAGCGTCCGTTGATCCATCTTTCGGACAGGATCAAACTATAAAAGGAAATATTTAAATTTCAAACTCTCTTTTAAAACCATGATATCCACATAAGAAATAATTTTAATAAAAATCCCTTTTTAATATGATGTGGCCGGCCACCTAAGCTTGGGCTCCAAGCAATTGGTCGGCCACCTTAAGGCTCAACCTTTAGGCTTGGCCGGCCCTAAGCTTGAGCTTCAAGCTTGGCTTGGCCGGCCCCTATAGGTTGGGTAAGAATGTGGGTATATGGTGGGTATAAATCTATATATACAAGAGGCTACGATAGGGACCGAGAGGAGGAATTGGTTTTGGTCTCCCGATGAAACTAAGCATCCCGTGTTCGCCCCAAACACATAACTTAATTTCATCAATAATATTTCATTCCACTAAAGAACTATTATTGAACTACCGCACCAATCCCAAATTACATTTTGGGCTTCTTCTTATTTTGAGTGTGTTAGTCTCCCTGTGTTTAAGATGTCGAATGTCCACTAATTAAATGAGTTACTGACAATTCACTTAATTAATATCTTAGTCCAAGAGTAGTACCACTCAACCTCATCGTCATGTCGGACTAAGTCCACCTGCAGGGTTTAACATGACAATCCTTATGAGCTCCTCTTGGGGGCATTATCAACCTAGATTACTAGGACACAGTTTCCTTTTATAATCAACAACACACACTATAAGTGATATCATTTCTCAACTTATCGAGTTTATTGATTTATCGAACTAAATCTCACCCATTGATAAATTAAAGAAATAAATATCAAATATATGTGCTTGTTATTATATTAGGATTAAGAGCACACACTTCCATAATAACTGAGGTCTTTGTTCCTTTATAAAGTCAGTATAAAAGAAACGACCTCTAATGGTCCTACTCAATACACTCTAAGTGTACTAGTGTAATTATATAGTTAAGACAAACTAATACCTAATTACACTACGACCTTCCAATGGTTTGTTCCTTTCCATCTTGATCGTGAGCTACTATTTATAATTTATAAGGTACTGATAACATGATCCTCTGTGTGTGACACCACACACCATGTTATCTACAATATAAATTAATTGAACGACTACATTTATCATAAATGTAGATATTTGACCAATGTGATTCTTATTTCTAGATAAATATTTATACCAAAAGGTAGGCTTTTAGTATACATCCTAACAGCAACAAGAGGCCAAGCAGCACAGGAGGACCGCCCGGAGCAACTTTCTATCTGGGGGTAGAACCGAGTGCCAACCGGCACGCATGGAGAGGCGCCACTCGCACCCATACCTTTTCATCAGGCACTGTTCCAAACACCCTCGGAGATAGCCGAAGTCAATCAAGAGTGGGGATCTTCTTTGAACGAAGTGCCCGTTTAGGACGTACGGGAGGGCAAGGTGCCTCGGGGCAACACATCTCCCGAGCGGATCAACCGCCAGTTCTCCGAAGATATATTGCAAGATCCTCTCCCTAAGCACTACACCCCGCTGGCGATTGAGTCCTATAATGGGTCGACTAATCCAGATAATCATCTGGATAGGTTGGATAATGAAGCCATACTCCACCAACACACAGATGGAGTGAAATGCCGAGTCTTCCTCACCACACTTTCCAGCTTGGCGCAACGCTGGTTCAGAAGACTGCCAGATGGATCAATACAAAGCTTCAAAGACTTCTGAACGACCTTCTTACATCATTTCGCGAGCAGCAGACGCTACCAAAAGACCAGTGTCAACTTATTTTCCTTAAAGCAAGGACCGAGAGAAGCTCTACGAGCCTATATTCAGCGCTTTAATCAGGTGGCTATGGATATCCCTTCGGTCTCATCCGAGACCATGATGAATGCATTCATTCAAGGGCTCATCTAGGGAGAGTTCTTCCGATTGCTCATAAGGAAGCCGCCCAGGGATTATGATCACATGCTCAAAAGGCCAATGAGTACATCAATGTGGAAGAAGCCCAAGTGGCCAAAAGGAAGGAGACACTAGCTGAGCCCTCGGCGCCAACCGAACACCGATCAATGAGAAACCACCAGCTTTCTAAGGGGCCAAGAGCCGAAGGAGGGCGGCCACATGAGACAAGGACGCATGCTATGCAGCATGTCGCTTCCGGCTGGCTGAAAGCATCAAAGGGCAAGGTATGGATACCTATGTTTTACTCTTTCCACCAGTCTGTGTCGCACAACACACATGATTGCCGAGGATTGATGCCCATCGTCAGTTGACCGGTTCAGCGAAATTACCTCCATCGATCCCTCTCTCCCGAGCGACAGCATAGACATCAATCCGCTAGGCAACGAGACGCAGAAAGATAGCCCGAGCGACAGCACCAACGAAGAGAGCATGCTGAGCTCGCCCGGGGTCGGGACACCAAAGCAGGCCTTTCACTTGGGAGGAAGAGAATCGAAGCAATGTCGCCCGGGGAGAAATAAGCATCATCGTCGGCGGTCCGACCAGCATGACTCCAATCGAGCCTGGAAGTCGTACGCTCGACGATTGGAGATCCATGCAGTAGGATGCAGCCATGAGCAGGCGAACGGGCCCGAAATCAGCTTCGGACCCCGGGACTTGGAGGGAATCAAGATCCCTTATGATGAGGCCTTAATCATCCGAGTAGTGATCGCTAATTATACCATTCACCGTATCTTTGTCGACACAGGAAGCTCGGTGAACATAATTTTCAAGAAGACGTTCGATCAACTGCAGATCGATCAGGGTGAGCTACTACCAATGACAACCCCACTGTATGGGTTCACCGGCAATGAGGTTTTGCCAATCCATCAAACCAAGTTGGCCATATCGCTCGGAGAGGAGCCGATCAGGAGGACCCGAACCACGAACTTCATCGTAGTAGATGCCCCCTCAGCCTACAACGTCATCCTGGGCCGACCGGCCCTCAATGAGTTTTGGGCAGTAGTCTCTACCTACTGCCAAAAGATCAAGTTCCCAGTAGACGACTGGGTAGGGGAGGTCAAGGGCGATCAACTAGCTGCTCGGCGCTGCTACGTCGAGATTGTCTAGACCGAAGTTAGGTCCGCCTGGAAGACCCCACGGTTAGAGATAAATATTGTTACTGAAAAACCTCCTGCCCTAGTCTATGAAGAGAAAGAGGAAGTCCAAATCCATCCTTGCCGAGCGGAGGCAACCACTTTTATAGCTATGGATCTGGGAACCGAGTAGAATGTGAAGTTAATCGCCTGTCTCCAACAAAACCATGATGTGTTTGTATGGTCAACACATGAGTTGCCCGGCATCTCCCCGAGCATAGCCCAGCATGAGCTACATGTCGACCGGACGCTCATCCTGTAAAGCAACGCAAAAGGGATTTCAGCGCCGAGCAGAACCTGATCATCCGGGCAGAGATAGAAAAACTGCAACAAGCAGGACACATGAGGGAAGTTCAGCTCCCAAGCTGGCTTTCCAACGTCATCCTTGACTTCAAATCGGGCAACAAATGGTGAGTCTGTATCGACTTTCGTGACCTGAACAAGGCATGCTCAAAGGACTTCTATCCGCTACCTTGGATCAACCAAATGGTGGACTTCACTGCAGGATGCGAACTGATTTGCATGCTGGATGCCTACCAAGGTTATCATCAAGTACCGCTCGCCCGTGAAGATCAAGAAAAAGTTAGCTTTATTATGGCCGACGGTACGTACTGCTACAACATCATTCCGTTCAAGAATGCCGGAGCCACTTATCAAAGATTGATAAATAAAGTGTTCCGACGACAGATCGGCCGTAACATGGAGGTATACATAGATGATATCCTAATAAAATCTCTCTGAGTGGCTGACCTATGTGTAGATATTAAGGAGACCTGTCGAACACTCAGGACTTATGGGATAAAGCAAAACCCAAGCAAGTGTTTGTTCGACGCAAAGAGTGGGAACTTCCCCGGCTACATCGTAACCGAGTGGGGCATTGAGGCAAACCCAGTTAAAGTAAAAGCATTGCAAGGCATGCCTGTAACGCCCGAAAATTCTCAAAACTATTTTAGAATTATTCTATGATTTTTCTGGAATTTTTAGATATTTTTCCGGAAAAATTGGAGTATCGAAAGTAGCAAAAATAATTAGAACCGTAAAATAGCTTAGGCGGGAATCGAACCCGAGACCTATGGTTTACGAATAAGATTAGTAACCGGTGAACCCAGCAGGGCCGTGCTGAAAGAAAGGAGAACCAAATATATTTATATTAGAGTTGGGTTCATTAAACCACTTAATATAAATAATAAACTTAAGTTGGAGTTGGGTTATTTTTATTTTGGTTCGGCACCTTCTCCTCTAAAACCCTCACGCCGGCGCCCCTCTTCTTCTCCTCTTCCTCACGCACGGCACACCAAGCCCAAGGTCCATCGGTTCACCTTCCGGCGACGACTCCAACACGAAAGAGGTTCTTCTCCGGGAGAGGAACGCGAAGACGTGATCGGATCGTCGAGAGGATCACCTCCACCGGAACTCTAGCGAATAGAATCGTAAGAAATTACGATCAAGAGGTAAGAAACCCCTCACCTGCGATATAATAGCTCCGTTTGGTTTCCTACGCATTGGTTTTAGCTATATGCCGGTTTTTCGGCACATAGGGTGTGTTTAAACCCTCCTCGAGGATTAGGGATTTAGTTGAGCACCTCTAGACGGGCCAGACACGTTGTTCTCCTTTAGTTGGAGATTCTAGACGCTGTCGGGTGTCTAGAGGTGATCTCCCTATTAGAGGAGAGAGTTGGAGCACACCAAGTGTTCGGTAAAATGTTAGTGTAGCTAAATACCACCTCAGTTATGTTTAATAGCTCAGTTAAATGCATTAGAGGCATTTAAACCAACACATTAGTTTAGTGCAGTATTATGGGACTACGGTCCAATGGGTGGGCTCCCACAGTCGCCTCTAGGTTCAGATAACCTAGCTCTAGGTTCAGATAACCTAGAAACAGCAATATTAGATCGCTTAGCTATATATCAATATTTTATTTTCAGTGGCACTGCATCGATTAGATATCCATTGGGTTGGACTCCCACCGTCCCTAGGTTCAGATAGCCTAGACAACCTGCTAAATTCGGGACTTGCAACCCCGGGTCTAGTAGGGATGAGCGCACAGTAAGTACAGTTGCCGGCATGTTTAGTATTTTCACTTATTATGTATTAGATTTCAAAACTCAAAATCAGTTATGCTAGTTGAGTTTGTTTCCAGTTACAGATTTAGTTTCAGTTAGTTTAGCTTATATTCAGTTCAGTGTTTATTTGGTTGCTATGCCATGATTCAGTGCTTATGCCATGCTTATATGTTATGCCTTACGATTTCAGTATACCATGTCTTAGCAAGTTCAGTGCATATTTTCAAATAGCATGATTTAAAAGCATATTGCATCGAATGCATGATTTTGTGAGGTAGATGGTTTCTTACTAAGCTTTAAGCTTACAGATTCTACTTTTCCTTATACTGCAGATAAAGGTAAAGGAAAGATGGACTAACAGATGAAGCTGGAGGGCAATGCAAAGATGGTGTGTGTGGCAGGAACTGGAATGAAGATCCTAGGGATCTAGTTTTATTTTATACGCATTAGAACTTGTAGCAAGTATAGTTATTAAAGTCTTGTCTCTTTTTCCTTATGCTTCGCATCCTAGTATGGTTAGTGGTATGAACTAGTGAACATGCTTTATATTATGTCTTGAATGTTACCCAATGCATGATAGAATAGTTATTAGCATTTGTAGAGTGTTTCACTGATTTTGGCACGAAATCT
Source organism: Zingiber officinale (assembly GCF_018446385.1). NCBI lineage: Eukaryota > Viridiplantae > Streptophyta > Magnoliopsida > Zingiberales > Zingiberaceae > Zingiber > Zingiber officinale. The sequence goes on along the minus strand of NC_056007.1, from coordinate 68,608,896 downwards.
GCTGAAATCAGAGTTTCAGCCTGAAATCAGAAACCCCTGATCGGTCAGTAGACCGATCAGGGAGTCTCTGATCGGTCGGTAGACCGATCAGGGACCTGATTTCTGCGAACAGCAACTTTCTGTTCGTATTCTGATCGATCTGTGGATCGATCAGGAGCTGGGGAAGCCTCTGATCGGTCGGGAGACCGATCAGAGATCTGGTTTCTGTGAACAGAAACTTTCTGTTCGTTCCCTGATCGATCCGTGGATCGATCAGGAGCTGGATCGCGACTCACTGATCGGTCTGACTGACCGATCAGGGACCAGCTAGATCGGTCGGCAGACCGATCCAGCAGCGTACAGAATTACAGCCTAGTTATGGATCGGTCGGTTGACCGATCCGGAGTTTCCTACCGTACCAGTATCAGTGGATCGGTCTGTGGATCGATCCGAAGTTAGTAGTTTAGCAAAAATTTAAATTAGATCAGCTTTCCGCACAGTATAGTTTAGCATTATTGTGACGATTCGCCTTACAGCCTAGTAGTAGAAGGTGGGTCGTTACAATGCCCCCGCCTCGTAACCTAAAAGACGCTCAGCGATTGATCGATCGGATCACAACGCTATCCAGATTCATCTCCAAGTTATCCAATCGGAGCTTGTCATTCTTTAAAATACTGCGTCAGGCGACAAAATTTCAATGGGATGAGGAATGCAACAAGGCATTCGAGGAGCTCAAAGAATATCTCAACTCCCTGCCTGTCCTAGCCAAGCCATGTGTTGAAGAGCCGCTCCGGATCTACTTGTCATCTACAAAGCATGCGGTCGGTTCGGCATTAGTTAGACAGAGCGGCGAGGAACAACCAGTGTACATTTTAAGCCACATATTAAAAGATGCTGAGTCTCGCTACACTGGTATTGAGAAATTGGCTTATGCTTTAGTGCTCGCCGCTCGGAGGCTTCGTCCGTACTTCCTCGCCCACTCTATAATCGTGATGACCAGTAGTCCCTTGGGGAGAGTACTTCTCAATCCCGAGGCATCCAGATGATTGATCAAATGTACAACGAAGCTTAGTGAGTTCGACATCCAGTATCAATCCCGTACTGCCATCAAAGCATAGTTCTTGATAGATTTTGTCATCGAGATACAGAGCCCGGAGCCAGAAGCTGTGTGGAGGATATATATGGATGGTTTGTCCACCCGACACGGGAGTGGCATCGGCATACTACTTATCTCTCCATAAGAAGATCGGATGCAGTTGGTCGTTCGACTAGACTACAGGGCCACCAAGAACGAAGCCGAGTACGAGGCACTGATAGCCGACTTACAAGCCGCTCGGCACGTAGGAGCAATCAAAGTCTTGATCCACTTGGATTCTCGGTTGGTTGCACAACAGCTATCCGGAGCGTTCGAGATAAGCAACGTCCGACTCAAGCTCTACGCAGAGGCCTTTGAAAAACTGAAGTCCAACTTTCAAGAGTTTGTCATATAGAAGATCCCCCGAGTGGAAAATCAGGCTGTAGATGAGTTGGCCAAGTTAGCTAGTTCGCTGTCGTCGATCATCATAAGTCAGCCGATCGAGCAAGTATCACTGGTGACCCACATCGACCATATGGAAGGAATCACCTTTCCAAACGACTGGAGGACGGGCTTAACAGAATTCTTGTGTTCGTGAAGTATGCTTACTGATCTGGAGGATGCTCATCTAATAAAGAAGAGAGCCAGTCAGTTCACCCTAATCGGTGATCAGCTCTATAAGAAGGTCGTCACCCGACCCCTACTCAAATGCGTCGGACCGGAAGACATCAATTACATTCTGAAGGAGGTACACCAAGGCACTTGTGGGGGTCACCCGGGCGGCTGTGCGTTGGCCCTAAAAATACTTTTGGCTGGATACTTCTGGCCGACCCTCTAGGAGAATGCCGCTCGGACGATGGCCACCTACTTATCTTGCCAGAAATACCACAACATGCCACACCGACCGACTGAGGAAATGAAAGCGTCCACGGTAGCGTGCCCATTAGATCAATGGGGCATGAATATCGTGGGACATTTCCCTATGGCAACTGGTCAGTGGAAGTTCCTGCTCATCGCGATGGACTACTTCTCCAAATAGGTTGAAGCCGAGCCCTTAGCCAAGATAACCGAGCAGATGGCCATGAAGATCATTTGCCGGTTCGACATCCCTCGCCGGCTCGTCTCGGACAATGGAAGATAATTCGCCGGTCAGAAGCTCAAGGAGTGGTGTGAAGGATATGGTATCCAGCAGGCCTTCACTTCCGTGGCCTATCCGCAGAGCAACAGGCAAGCAGAAGTGGCAAATCGGGAAATCCTCTGAGTCTTACGCGCTCGGCTCGACCATATGGGAGGCAGCTGGGTCGATGAGCTCCCGAGCATGTTGTGGGCCCTCTGCACGATGCCGAAGGAAGGGACCGGTCTGACCCCATTCCACCTGGTGTATGGCGGAGAAGCGGTCGTCCCCATTGAGGTCAGATTAGAGTCCGATCAGGTGCGACATTATGATGAAGGCAACGCCGAGCGGAGGCTTTTGGAGTTAGACTTAGTGAATGAAGCACGCTCCAAAGTAACCGTCCGACTGATGGTGTATCGATAGTGGATGAAGCAAACCTACAATCGGAGGGTGATCCCGAGGTCCTTCTAGGTTGGCAACCTCGTTTGGAAGAAAGTCAAGCTAGTCGGGGACGTCACCAAACTCGAAGCTCCATGGGCAGGGCTTTTCAAGGTTGTGGAAAAGCTCCGCTCGGGTGCTTATTATCTAGAGGACGAGACGGGAAGGCGGCTCGAACAACCATGGAGCGCAAACCATCTCCAACCTTATCGGACCGGATGAGAGGTGTGCAAGTGGGATTGTCCACACCAATGGTCGAGCGGCGACCTTAAATCCGAGTCTTCACCAAATCGTCGAGCGACAACATTAAACCTGAGTCTACACCAACGGTCGAGCGGTGACCATAAACCCTAGTCTACACCAACGGTCGAGTGGCGACCTTAAACCCTAGTCTACACCAGCGATCGAGCGGCGACCTTAAACCCTAGTCCACACCAACGATCGAGCTACCTTAAACCCGAGTCTTCACCAAATCATCGAGCGACGACGTTAAACGCGTGTCTCCATCAATGGTCGAACGACAACCTTAAACCCTAGTCTACACCAACGGTCGAGCGACAACCTTAAACTCTCGTCTCCACCAACGGTCGAGCGGTGACCTTAATCCTGAGTCTTCACCGAATCGTCGAGTGGCGACGTCAAACGTGATGGTTGATACTCGGAATATCGTACCGGTTCCCCTGTACAAAAATTTTGTACAAGTCCTGAATCATTCCTAACAACCTATTATGTTCTTTAGAAATTAAATTAGGAATCACAAGCGGAACTTAACATTATTGATTCCAAATTTAACTTATCTGTTCTTAGAGGTTTAGACTTGGATCGCAAATGATACTTAACATTATAGATCCAAATCCACCCGTGTTACAAATTCAATTAAATATTTATTTCAAAAATCGGTTCCCGGGTCAAACATGGCGAGGCACTTGGCCTTCTTGGGTATGGGAACATCCACCACTGCCTCGACAAAACCTCTTAACGAAATTCAATATTTAATTTCCTTATGGTAACCCTAGGTTTAACCAAAAAGAACAATCGAATCACAAGATCGAAAAACAAAGAAACACAAATTCGAAACAAATTTGAAACCTAGAATCACTAGCCTCTTGTGTTTGGTATTTCAAAATTCCTACAAAGGAAAAACTAGTATGATGCGGAATAGAATTACTAGTTATACCTTTCTTTGTAAGCAACAACCTCTTGATCTTCTATCGTATTCCTCTTCTTATCTCGAACATTGTGTGGGCAATGATCTACCGAGATGAGAACCACTAAGACTCCTTCCTTCTTGTAAGTTTCGGCCACCAACCTTCAAGCTCCAAGGGATGTAAGAGCAAAGCCTCCTTTCTCTCCTTCTTCTCCTAGCAAGAATCGGCCACCAACAAGAACTCCAAGAGAGGGATGCACCGGCCACTAAAGAAGAAGAGAAGAGGAGAAGAATAGGGTCGGCCACACCAAGGAAGAGAGGAGGGGAATACTAGAAGATATGTTATGAGGTGAGACACCTCTACCCCCTCTTTTATATTCCTTGGTCTTGGCATATAAGGAAATTTAATTATAATTAAAATTCCTTTATTCTCCTTGCCATTGGTTAATAAGGAAAATTTAATTAAAAATTCCTTTTAACCCTTTATATGGGCGGTCACCTCATGTGCTCCAAATAAGGCAAGTTTTAAACACAAAATTAAAACTTCCTTATTTGTTTCCGAAAATTTTTAAAATAAAAATTTCTCTAATAATTTTTTCCTTCATGGTTGGTTATAAAAGGAAATTTTATAAATTAAAATCTCTCTATTAAAACATGTGGATGATTTCCAAAAAGGAAAGTTTTCTTCAAAATTTAAATCTTTCTTTTAACTACAAATAAGGAAAGATATCTAATCTTTCTCTTAATCTTTTGTAGAAAGCTATAAAAGGAAAGATTTAAATTTTAAACTCTCTTTTAAAATCATGGCTTCCACATAAGGAAAGATTTTAAATAAAATCCCTTTTATTTTTATATGGTCGGTCACACCAAGCTTGGGCTCCAAGCTAGGGTCGACCACCTTTACTTGACTCAACCTTTGGCTTGGCCAGCCCAAGCTTGGGCTCCAAGCTTGCTTAGCCGGCCACCTAAGGTTGGATAGGAAGGTGGGTATAGGTGGGTATAATACTTTATAAATAAGAGATTATGATAGGGACCGATAGGAGGAATTGGTTTTGGTCTCTCGATGAAATTAAGCTTCTCGTGTTCGCCCCGAACACCCAACTTAATTTCATCAATAATAATTCATACCACTAAAGAATTATTATTGAACTACCGCACCAATCCCAAATTACATTTTGGACTCCTTCTTATCATGAGTGTGTTAATCTCCCTGTGTTTAAGATGTCGAATGTCCACTAATTAAATGAGTTACTAACAACTCTCTTTAATTAATATCTTAGTCCAAGAGTAGTACCACTCAACCTTATTGTCATGCCGGACTAAGTCCACCTGCAGGGTTTACATGACAATCCTTATGAGCTCCCCTTGGGGACATTATCAACTTAGATTACTAGGACACAGTTTCCTTCTATAATCAACAATACACACTATAAATAATATCATTTCCCAACTTATCGAGCCTTTTGATTTATCGAGCTAAATCTCACCCTTTGATAAGTCAAAGAAATAAATACTAAGTACACGTGCTTGTTATTATATTGGGATTAAGAGCACACACTTCCATAATAACAAAGGTCTTGTTCTTTTATTAAGTCAGTATAAAAAGAACTTACCTTAAATTGTCCTACTCAATACACTCAGAGTGTACTAGTGTAATTTTATAGTTAAGATAAACTAATACCAAATTACACTACGACTATTCCAATGGTTCGTTCCTATCCATCTTAGTTGTGAGCTACTGTTTATAATTTATAAAGAACTGATAACATGATCTTTTGTGTGTGATAACACACACCATGTTATCTACAATATAAATTAATTGAACAACTACACTTAGCATAAATGTAGACATTTGACCAATGTGATTCTTATTTCAAAATAAATGTTTACAAAAAGGTAGGCTTTTAGTATACACTCTAACACAACACGTGTCTCCATCAACGGTCGAGCTGCGACCTTAAACCCTAGTATACACCAACGGTCGAGTGGCGACCTTAAACTCTCGTCTCCACCAACGGTCGAGCAGTGACCTTAAACCCGAGTCTTCACCGGATCATCGAGCGGCGACGTTAAATGCGTGTCCTCACTAATGGTTGAGCAGCGACCTTAAATCTGAACTTGCTCTTACGGTCAAGCGAGTATTCACATATACAAGATCATGGGCACTTGCAGTCAAAGATAAGAAATGTTGTGAAAGGAAATGCTTCGCCGAATGGGCACGCATATATTAAAACCAAAATTTTTAAGATTACATTTCAAGATCATAGTTGTAGGATAAAGATAAGAGGTTCATCGAACGAGCGAGCTTACATTAAGATTTCAAAAATTTACAGCGCTCAACCTCACTCAAGGTAATCCAGAACATCGTCGGGTAGTGACTCGGTTATCCTGTCTCGACTAATAACGATGTCCTTCAAGGTCTCGAGAAGGTGGCCGCCCTCCTTAATCTGGCTGATCGTCTCATCTATCGTGAGGTTGCAGAGCCAAAGGTAATGGGCAACGACTTTATCATTGAACGTGTCCGAGCGGATATAGTTCTGCCTCATTATTGCAAATCGGCTCGGCTTGGCACCCTGATAAATCTTCATCGCCGCTCGAGAGCCCTCCAGCTCGATCTTCACCTTCTCTAGCTCATCCTGGGCCAGCTTTAGTGTTGCGTCCTTAGCGGAGAGCGAGCCTTGGAGCTCAGTTTCCCACGCCAATTGGCTCGCTCTCTTGGTCACCATAAAATCTTCAGCCTCTTTGAGCTTGCTAGCGAGATCTCGGGCCTCCTTATTCTTCAGCTCCAGATCCTTGATGGCCCAGTTCTTCCTAGCGGTGGTCGATTCAATTTTCTTGTCAAAAGTGCTGACCTACTTCTTGAGTCGGCCCAGCATCTCCTCCTGGCTGGAGGTTTTAGCCCATTTGGCATCGAGGAGCTTGGTCGCTTTCTCCAGGTCGGCCTTCATCTTGGCCATCTCCTTCGGATCGGTGGCAGGTTGGCTGTTGGAGACTTGGAGCTTCCGGAACTCATCCTCCAGATGAGCTAGCCTGTGGCACATGGCCAGACTCTCCACCCAATACTACACAGGTAAAAGGATTAGAGCCGATCGGAGGAAAGGTAATTACAAGGAGCTTACCCCAGTTGTCATTTGGGTATGACTATTGGCAACCGCACCTGAGGGCATCACCGCCGCTCGGGCTCAAGCTTCTTCCCAGACTTGGGTGAGTGGTCCCCGTATGATGACCTGATTGATGCTCAGGAGTGAGTGATCGGGCGCTCGGCTCGTTGTACTCCTCCGTTGGCAGATGGAGAATCGCCGTGATTGATCGTCAGCCGCCCGAGGCCAAGTGGGCTAAGGCTTCTGGAGCGGTCGACCGGGACGTAGATGCCGGGAGGATGGTCGATCGCTGAACCCTCGATGGTTGCGATAGCGACATGGATGCCAGGGGCTCTGCAGCAATAGGCTCCTACGACAGCTCGGCCACCGAAGGAGTTCGGTCAGAGGATATCTCGGGCGTGGTCTCAGGAATTGCGGAGGGATTTAAGGTGTAACCTCGACCCTTTCGGCAAATCCCACCGCCGAAGCAACAAAGCGCAAAGACTCTGTTCGGCGCCTATTGTGCCTTAACAACGGCTCGCCAGAGGAGCCTGAACTCTCTGATCGAACAATAGACACTTGCCATGTTGGTTGCTTCGAGCCACCCACAACCTCAACACTGGGAGCTCGACTAGCTACCCCTCCACTAGCCAGGGCGGGTGTCGCTGCGCTCTCATCTTGAGAGCTGATCGGCTGTAGGTCGTGGTTCACCAATTCCTTGATAGCCACCGCCTCGATCTCGACATTCTGAAGCTTCGCAAGGCCGGACATCTGAGCACGCAGCATGACTTCAGCTACAAAAGAAGCAAAAAAAATCAGTTAGAATCAAAGGAAAAACGTACATGAAACCTCTTACCTAAGCTAGTCGGGAGCTCAGTGTGGATCGGACTCAGGCCAAAGATGTACAGCACACCCTCAAACAGCAACTTGTGGATGTCATACTTCTAGCTAGCCAGCATGATGTGGCATGAAGGTAGTCCGAGCGACTCTTGTATTTCTTCAAGTCAAGTTAAGGTGGTAGGCCGACCTGCCAGCGGGTCCGGAAGCTCGGCCGTTTGGGGAGGCGCGCAAAAAAGAAATATTCCTTCTAATGTTTATTGTAAGTCGACTTTTTGTCAAAAAACACTAGCCCGATCCGAGACTGAAACAGAAAGGTACCCAGTTCGGACTGTTTGGGGTATAGAAGTAGTGGAAAGCTCGAGGAGTCAGAGGGATGTCGTGCAGCCGGAACAATACAATGACACCGCACATAAGACGAAAGGAATTCAGTACAAGTTGCGGAAGGGGAACACAAAAATAATTACAGACTTCAATGATGAAGGGATAGATAGGGAAGCAGAGACCAGCCACAAATTGGTCCCTGAACAAACAGATGGTGTCAGTCGGTGGTTCATTTGGTCGATCAGATGCGGAAGTCAAAATGATCTCATGATCAGCGGGGATCTCAAAAACGTTCTGGAGGCTCTCAGCGTCACCTGAATCGAACCTGGTCTCTATGGTGGTGTACCAGAGTCCAGGAGGGGGTCCGATGGCTGAGAAGAGCTCGCCATTGCGATAGAAAGCAAAAACAGCGGAGCAAATGCGAACGAAGAAACAAAAAGATCACTGGAAAGACACCAGGAACAAGGAGAGGCCGGAGACCAAAAGTGAATAAGAGAATGAAGCTTACGGGATGAGGATTGTCGGAGTAGAAAAGGAGAAGTGGCCGACAACGCACAAAAGGTCGCCGGAGAACACGCACAGAATCGTCGGAGAACACAAGTGCAAGAGCACAAAGGTGAAGAAGGCGGTCAGGCAGTGAACTCATATACCCCGGGCTCGGCCGACCAGAGTCGTTCGATCTAGGTCGCGAAAACCTATGCGAAGATCCAACCATTGAATTTAAACCATCAAACGTCGCCATCAATGCCTGTCACGTTAGGTGGCCGGCGACTGCGGGCATGACACGTGGTCCGCTATCACTGGGCGGCAATTAAGAGCGGCATGAGAACCTACTCTGCCTTAATGAAAAAGGATTTGCATGCTTCTTGAGAAATCGGGGTGACGTCAGTCCCATCTACGTTCGCCCAGGATGGACGGAGGAAGAAGTCTTCTTAGTGTAAGCCTTTGCTTTCCCGACCGAATCAAAGGAGCATGCTTGACCGAGCGACTACTTTTAGAAGGCCGACCGGCAAGGATCAGGTACATCCGGACCAGAGTCTATACAATTATGAAGGCCGATTGGGAAGAAATCGACGCACACTGGCCCAGTCAGTCGGACTACAGCCTCCTTTGACTAGACTTGAAGAGGAGGTTTGTGATGCGGTGATAAGGGAGGAAGGCCCCACCCCGCTGCCATGGTGGAGGTCAGTGCTATGGTGGAGGTCAGAGTCAAGGCGGTCAAACGCCCCTATACCATTGGCCAATCGGATAGCACGCTCGCCCGATCGGGATAAGGAAGACCCGATCCAACATCATAACATCTCGACGAGATTTCGAGCTTCCAACGCTGAGAAAGACTGCTAGGTATCTGCAAAGGCATATTGAGCGGCTTCCCCGCTCGACCTTATTTAGAGCTATAAGAACGGAGCAGATTTACGACCAAGCTACACAAACAGAACGACGGTCGAGCGGCTTTCCCACTCAGCCAGATAATACACTCATCCTAACAGAAAGTAAGAAACTGAGCCAAGCGGTTATCCTTCGAGCGGCTATCCCGCTCGGACTTGTAAAAGACACCGCTAGCTGGATATTATCTTTTTGGGAGCATGCGCCACTGACAGGTGGCATGGTCGACGGCTGGTTCAGACAGAAAATTGTACGACAAAAGCTTTCACTGTCACTTCAATGATATGTTCGGCTCGTTAAGGTATTATGTCAGGGACATTTTACTGATACATATTCTCAGGAAAAGTTCGAGAAGTGTGCACATCTTGGGAAGTGTGCACACCGCTACAGGAGCCCTATATAAAGGAGGTCCAAGCTTCAGCGGAGGTATGCGATAATCTACTGTTGCTGCTACTATTCGCTATTTTGCTTTGCTTCCACACATCATCGATGACTGACTTGAGCGCCGGAGGGTCATCGCCGGGGACCCCTTCCCTAACTCGGCACTAATGTAGCTATGATTACAGGGTCGTGAGAAGTTAATACACAGTCAACCAGAACGTCACATCCCTAGCTTTCGTCACCTCGATTATCGGATAGGATCAGTAAACATTTGATACTTTATGATCATTTAATGCTTAGATTTGACATGCAATGGTCTGAACCAATTAATTCTGGAGTTTAATGTTTATAAATTTTGAGCTGTTATAACAAAATAGTCTTTAAATTTATTTTAAATCAGGGATTGTCCACAAGACACCCATGAGATTTGAAAATACCTAAATTTCTTTTCCATTTTATCCATCCCTCAAAGTTGACTTTTTTAATCTTTCCTTTTTCCTTTACCTACAAAAACTTTTCTCTTACTTATTTCTTCTTAAATTAAATTAAATATTTCTCTATCCTTTACATACCAGTAACAACCACTATGATACTAAAAATCAATATTATAGTTTAATTGCATCAACACTATTATGGTTTTAATTTTTAAAAATCAACACCACAACGGTATTGGTTTTTAAAAATCAATATAATGACAATGCTGGTTTCTAAAAATCAGCACCATAATCATTTTAGTTTATAAAAATTAGCACTACAGGAGTACTGGTGTGTTAAGCTATGTTAATTTTTAAAAAATAAAAAAGAAGAGTATATTTGGACTTTGGAGTACTGTAGGATGGATCTAATTAAAGTTCTCTAGGTCATTTTGGTTGAAACCATTGATAGATCTAGGAGATTTAGATTTTAAAAAAGTTGACCTATAATGGAAGATAATAAGGTATTTATGGTGTTTATGCATAATTTTGACAACCTTATGATAAGTTATATGTATATGTTAATTGTTTTAAAGTTATAAACTTTAAAAATCTTCTGATCACTGTTGTTAATGACTTCAAGCTGATATCTTTGAGCACATATTGGAATGCCATTAATGAGTTTCGATCGACTTAAGAGATTTGAATTTCTAAAAAGTTGGCATGTGATGAAAGAGAGTAGTGTAGTGAAGGTGTGTATTGCATTCATGTCTGATTCTGACATTCCTATGATAAATTTTATATATATATGTGTCAATTGTCTAATTCCGGAGACCATAACTTTTAACTCAAGTATCAGAACGAGACACAATTTATTTTTAACCGAAACTCATTCAGAGATCTATATTTGTTACTAGTAAAACTCATAACAACTCAGTTTCAAGCCCAAAATACATCATTTAAAACTGTTTCAGGTCCATCAAGGGATTTCATTCAAAACCTATTGATTGACCTAAAGATTTTTTATCGGATCCATTCCAAGTGCTACAAAGTGCTACACGTTTCTAAAGTGCCTAGAGTTTATATGTGCCTTAGAAATATCAATTTGAAATCATTAAAAATAGTGATTAGAAGGGTTTTCAAAGTTTATGACTTTAAGACAATTGATATGTACACATAACTTATTATAGTGATATCAAAATTAGACATGTACATCATAAATATCTTCACCTCACTATTATTTTTCATTGCATATCGACTTTTTAAAAATCTAAATCATTTAAGTCCATCAATAGGTTTCGGTCAAAATCAATTGATGAACTAGAGAACTTCGATCGGACCCATTTAATTTCCTATAGATTTTTACAATGCTCCGGAATCCAAATATATCATTCTTTACTATTTTTAAAAAAATCAACATCACTATCTAACATACCAGTACTATCATAATACTGATTTTTTTAGAGTTCAACATCATCGTAATATTGATTTGTAGAAACTAGTACGGCTACGGTGCTGATTTTCAAAAATCGGAATCACAACGATATTGGTGTAATTATCTTATGGTATTATTTTTAAAAAAATATATAGACCACATTGATAATTATATTGCATGTAAAAAGGGAGAAAAGTTTAATAAAATCGAAAAGAGATGTTTTTTTTTGACATTTTTAAATCTCGGACGTCTTTGGATGTTACTCTGGGTGTAAACGAATTGAGTCAGTTTGTGAGTTTTTCGAGCCAGCTCGATAAATATTTGATTCATTTTTGCATTTATCAAATTCAAATTGAGTTTGAACATGTTCAAATTTTTTTCGAGCCACACTCGAGCCCAAATTATTTAGTTTTATAGTTCGTGAGTCGCTCGCGAGGCTTAATATTTTATTAATATAATATAATTATATATTAAATAAATAAATTTCAAACTTTTTTTAGTATTTATTTTTAATAATAATTTGAATAGTTTACAAACATATTTAAATCTTTCAACTCGAATCCAAACTCTGATTTGAATAAAATCCGAACTAAAAATTTTAAACTTTTTCAAATTTCAAATCAAACTCAAACTCAAATATAACGAAGTCGAGCTGAATTTAAACCTAGATTTTCATATTTATCTCGATTCGCTTTTTTTTTAAACCCTAATTGCCGTTTGAAAAGTGTTGAAATTAATATATTCCTGAGAACTCAGACAATACTTCACTGAACACTGCGCCACGTCAGTCGCCAGTTCACGCTGCTGGTTTAAAAAAAAAACAATAAAATAAATAAATCTTTAGTCGCGACAGCTTGTCCAGGAGAAGACCCTGTTCGATCTGCCGGCGCTGATGGCTTCGCCTACGTTGGACGGCGCTCCTCTGTTCCTCGCCGCCCTCCTACTCCCGCTACGGCTCCTCGGCTTGAGCTCTCGTCTTCTACGAGGAGGATCCGACCGAGTTCGGTCGTTGGGGATCCGATCGGTGGTCCTCTTCGCCTTTGTCAGCATCCGGCTCAGCGCCATATTCGCGCTCTCCGATACCTCGCCCTCGGAAAGAGGCGCACTTCTCTCCGAGTTGGAGGACTTGAGGCTCAAGGCATCTCAGTTAGGTTGACCTTTTCCAGGCCAGATTTCTCATTTGTTCTCCCACCTTTTATTTATTTACCTGCTGCCTGTATCCTTGTTTCGTGTGGTTTCCGATATGCCTTGTTGGGGTTCTATTCTGACTGTGAAGTCCAATTTTGTTCGCGGTTTTCCTGTGTACTTTTTGTATTTTTCCTTCAATTCTGTAAAAAGCTCCCATCTCCAAGTCCCAGTTAATATTTTCACATAACACGGTCTATCGTTCTGAAGAATGCGGGGGTTTATGCTGATATATAGAAATCCCAACCAAGAATCAGAATTTCACTTGCAGCCGATAGAGGATTGCCAGCAGCCTACCTCATTTCCAAAACCCCCTACATTGTAAAAATGAACTTTGTTGGGTTATTAGCTAGGTCAATAGATACTTGTGTTTCACCAATTTTCAAAGGGTATGAAGAATGACTAAGTTTAGAGGCTAAGTTGAATTTGATACTATGCGATCATCAAGTTGAAATTTATGATATTTGGTGAGAGCGACTGGATCCAAACAACAAAATTGCACTCTTGAAGCGCCAAAGAATTCAAGTTAAGTGCCAATGCCAAACTAGAGTCTTTTTATTGAGCAATTCCTGTCATGCTTATTTTACATGACTACTGAAAGGTTAATGGCACTTGATGAGGTTTATGCAATATGAGGTGTGAAAAACAATCTAGCATATTCTGTAATCTATAGCAAGAGTAGCCTTGTTAGAATAACTCATTGATCCTTCATTTTCCTCAAATTTGGTGTGAAGAATCAGCATGTATCTTGCTATTAATATCATGGCCATAGTAGAGAAAAGTCTAAGCACAAAATAACAATAATGTCACTAATTAAATCGTTGGAGAATATCATCACAAAGAAAAAGTCATGAACTAGAACTATATATAATCCCTTTTTCATTTATACTAACTAGTTAGTTTTGAAATGTTGCAGAATTAGTTCTAGAAGTGAGTACCAGAACCTTCAATTCCAAAATCCTTGACCTAGAAGAAAGGGATAAAGTTGTCAAGGAGATGGAAGAGAAGATCCGAATAATGGAGAATGCTTTATATGAATTGAAGGTGTGCATCTGACAGATTATTGTACTTCAACTCTTTATAAGCCTATTGCAGTGTGTACAATTCAGATGGCCTTTGAAGCTCTCCACTTTTTGTTGTACCAACATTTTGTACATGTTCATTACTATTTGGTTTTTTCGCTTGTTATGCTTTGGAAATCTGACTACTCATATGCATTTACGAATATTGTCAATATAAAGATTGATAAATGTGATAAAAGTGGTCAACAATCTTCCCAAAATGAGTTGAAGCTATGTTGTTCTTATGGTAGCAATAGAGCTGAAGAAAATTTATGGATTAAAATCTCCTGCCATGTTAATTGACATAATCTTCAGGAAATAGGTTATTACATTCTACGAAGAGAATAGGATCACTTTTGTGGATCCTTACAAGAGCCTAGCCTCCTAAATAGTAAAATAATTTTACTAGGTTTGCTAGATCTACTAAAATAACAATAATGAGGCTTTTATGATTTTTCTTTCATAAAATTCTAATATAGCAATAGTAGTTTATAAGATCTCTAAATTGATTTGATTTATAATCTTCATCATTGACTCTGTTTTGTTGCCCTTAGCAGCACTTATGTTCAGAAAAATTCATATTTTTCTGTTAACTTTCTATCATTTGTTTCACACTCATATTTAAATCCAGGATCTTGTCAAATATGTAGCAAGAAAATGTATTTATGGTCTAACTTGTGCATTTTTTCTTTGATGATGTTGCAGGGTTCAAACAGTGACTTATTGAACACTGAAGTTCGAATTGGTGCTCTTGAGAAAGAGGTGATCTCTCTCTCTCTCTCTCTCACACACACACACACTATTCAAATAAGACTGTATGTTGAAAGTCCAGTGTATACTGCAAATTAGTTGTTTGAGATATATATGCTCTTCTAATTTCTTTTAATTTTTTTTTTGAGAAATGATGATGAATTTCTAACTTGTCTCGGTGCTACATTTTAATTTGATAAATGGTCTTGATATCTTTTATAGATTCAGTTGTTATTCGAGCAGTCGGCTAAGAACAAGGATAGCATTTGGAGTTTAGAGTTATCCAATGACAAGGCAAAAGAAAAAATGGAGATCGTAGCTTCTGAAGTTGAAAAGGCCAGTCTTCTTATCATTCATGTTTTGTTGTGAGAACAATACAGTTAAACTAAATGCTCAATAGCTCACATGAACGTGTTGCGACTTACAAGCTGAAAATTGCATTGCTGATTTTTTTAAGTAGTCTTGGTCCTTCCAATTTACATGTGTTGTTTTTAATAGGTCGCAGATCCAATACCATTTTTTAATATATTAATCCATAAATGAATATTGATGTAACAAGTTTTATAGCTAAGTTGGCTTTTGCTACTAGAAAGGAAACCACTAACCATGGAACCCACTAACTCCATAACTAAGTCAGCATCTACATGTAAATTATTAAATTTTTTCAACATAGAACACGTAGTTCTACAAAAGTTTTTAAGTTATAATTGAACTTCTTTAAAAGTCTTTTTTCTTCCTAGATTCAATTTTAATGACGTCAAAGCCATGTCTTATCTGAAACAAAGTTGATATTTAACTTCTGTGATCAGATTGAGAATATTGTTACAGAACAATGGATCCAAATACGCCAACTGGAGCAGGCATTTCAATCGACAAAGGTAAACAATACACTGTTGCGGCATTAATGGAAAGGTTATGGTGGAGATACAGACTCACACTTTTTAGTTATTAAACATCCTCCCATTTGCTTTTGCTGTTATTTAGATGATGGCAGCAAATGTTCTCAAAAGAAATAAACAAAAAGAACAGAACAAAATCCTATGGCCGACCAAGGAAACTGTGAACAAGGTATTTAAATGCATGGTGCCTGAATTATTTTAGTGTACTACGTTACTTGGATATTGGATCTGATTACTTACCTTGAAAGTTTATGGGTGCCACTGAAATCCAATGGATCTACTATTTTTTATTTGTGCACTCCTGATGCTAGGTCGTGCAGTTCATAAGGGGCATTGGCCGCTTTGAGGCCTCAGAATTTAATCTGCTTGATTCATTCTTTTTGAGAGCTTCTTTCTCAAAAACAGACACACCTCGAGCATATGATCATTTCAAAGCCTGGATATTGTTTGCCCAAAACTGCCATTATGAGGTGCAAATTTTTTCTATTGTTTTCATAAATTTTTACATATGGTGTGTCATCTGCATAAATTAATTTAACAACACTGTTTATTAAATCTTTCTTAGTTGGTAATTGATATCCTTAAATCACTAATCTTTGTTGATGGAGATATGCAAACTCTTAAGTTTTTATTGAATAACTTATGCATGTCAGTTCTTGTCGTATATTAGCACCTTTTATCTATTATATTTTTTTTTTTTTTTGGAAACCACGAGTTATTGCATTCATATGCAAAATAGGACGGGGATATTTATGCTTAAAGGAATCTAAATATTATGAGTTGAATATCCAATATCTTTAGAGATAAGAGCATCTGATTATGAGTTTCTTGCTTCTAATTTCTGCTTCATGTTAGGTACTCGAACTTCTTCATCTTCATTCTGATGTACCTTCTGCACAGCAACAAGGTTGCTGTTTATTAGATTAAATAAATTCTTGGTTCCACGTACCTCAACATGAGTCACTTACTGGTACCATGAAGCATTTTATGGGTTTGGGCACTCAGGCAATTTAGTCAATCATGCATCACCAACCCCTCTTAGACTTACCATTGATATCAAATTATCTTGGTTTAGAAAATTATGATTAGAAAACTTGACACCAAAGTTTGTGTTTTCTCTCTATGAGGATTCTGTGAATTATTTGGATGTGGGGAATTCTTGAGAAGATAGGTCATCCTCCAAATACTACGAGACACTGATCTTATTCAGTATTCATGCATAACTTGAACGATTTGTTCATCCATTCTCTAGCTGAAAGTCAAAACTACCAATTCATGTGCCAAATGATTGTGTAAACCATGACATTGCTGTTGCCTATTGGACTGTCAAAAGATAGTAGTAGAATCATGGTATTTGATCTTTAATCTTTAAAATTAGATCATACTCTGAGAAGATCAAGTTGTAATTGGTTAAGATGTCTGCATATGAGGAATGTCACGATGTTTATCTGGTGTTAAATTTGTTTAGCCTGGAAAACTATGATGCATAGCTCTCAAATAAATTGATACTGCATAAAAGCCATAAAATATGTATTTCTGGTTTCTCTCTCGGCTACTTTTTGTTTTCTATCATAAATTCATACGCAATTCTATTTTACCAAACTTAACCAAAATTATCGCATTTTTTTTTTTTTGCAGCTCCAAGATTTAATTAAACATGAAATGAAAATGAACGAGTTCACTGCTGAGTTTGCCAATAATTTTGTTGTCTTCTATCTGGTAAGTTGTATTGAAAATTTATCCTCCTTTCCCTTTACGGAAGATTAGCAAGCCTTTGTGTCTTGCAAATATAAAATGCTTACCCCCGCCTCATCGGCAACCTTGCTTTGGATCCAGGCTTCTATGATGATGGTCATTCCTGTAATGACTGCTTGGATTGTGTTCTCATCGTTATTCAACTTCTTCAAAGGATGAAGGCCCATCGAGTTGACGGTGACAATTTGCAAAATAGGATTACACAGTTTTCTTTATATGGTATAACCTACCTTTTCCATAGTTGCACTTGTTCTTCATATACATAAAGTTCCCAAACTAAGATATTTCATTTTCTTTTCTTCCTTGATTAAGCCGGTTTCAATCTATAAATTTTCCTGTAGAAACTAGTTTTAGGCTCTAACAAACTAAGAACTTAAGCTGTGCAAGCATGGAAGCTAACGAAATATAACTGACTGAAGTCGCTTTTTGAATGCCTTGTAGGCAGTATCCATGCAGCTGCTCTAGCTCGGATTGTAATATTCCCCTCCTTGTTGCAGAAGGCTATTAACACTAGCATTAAAACATGAACATTAGTCTAATCATAGAGATTGCCTTTTTCGCCTTTAAGGTGATTCTGATAGTTGTTTATGATACAGTATGTTATAAGCAAACCTAGAGATGGCGTAGCGGTCAAAATCAAGGTGAGATAGTAGTCAAAGTTAAAGTGAGATGACAGCCAGAGCGTCACTCTCAACAGGGCCTAGTTCCTCACTCAGGGCTAAGGCCTTCGATATAAGGACTGTCGGTTCAATAGTTAGACGGACTTCAAGGATCTAGTGCTCCACTTGTAAATAATCGGTCAACATAAAGGTCAAGCGGGCTTGCAACGCAACAATCGGTCGACCCAATAACTGATCGGACTTACGAGAGTATAACTGGTTGATTATAACGTTGGTCGAGTCTACAGGGCTCAGTGCCCTCATATATACAAGGTAAATATGCAAAACACTCAGAATAAACCCGGTTGGCCTTAATGCGTCGGTTGAGTGCACGGGATCCAGCTCCTCACTTCTGCAATATCACTCAGCTTACAGATTCAGTCTGCAAGTACAACTTTTAGCATAAATCCGACCGGCCTGCGGCCGGTCGGACTTATTCGTTGAGCTCCCTGTTCTTCGAGAATCAATCTCCCATCATACGATTGGTCAATCTTAGCGCTGATTGGACCTACAAGACTTAGCTCCTCATTACTTATCAAATCTGCAGCACCCGGGTCTATGGGCATATAGCCGGCCGATCCTATGGCTAGTCAGATTAATGGGATGCAGCTCCCTGTTCAAAAGTACATAGCTCCTATTACATGAGGTTGGTTGGGTGTACAAGGCTCTGTTCCCGTTTCATATATGAATGCTCAAGGCAAATACATAAGGCACTTCTCATTACAAACCCGGTCAAACATAGATCTAGTTGGGCTACCTCGGTCGGCTAAAGGTCCGGTCGGGCTACCTTCCAAAGATAATATTGTCAGGGAATCATAACAAATTGGTAGAATAACATCTATTCGTCAGGGAATATGTTGATATCCGACACATGCAACAGAACCTTCTTATGAGGGTGTTATACAACTTCTATCATTATTGCGGAGGTTACAAAAGACAGTTCATATACATGTAACTGAAGATTCCTTGGAGAAAAACTGTACACCTTCCAAGACCAGAAAATATTTTAAGACTTGATACTTTTTGATGCTAAATATTCTTTGTCACCTCATTATTGCGAATGTTATGAGAGGTGATATAAAAACAGGAGACTTTCTCCATTGGCGAGGTACGCTTTATTACTCAATACATTCGGAAAACTCAGTATCAACAATTTACTGCCCTTATCGTCTATTTTTTGCTTGTCCACTATACTGACTTAAGCGTTAGAGTATTTGCACTAGGAATCTCTTTCCTGGTTCTCGCTCTAACGTTCTGTTAGCTCTCTTTTTTGTGTGCGCAGAGAGGGAGGGAGTAGCAAGAGCCATTTTTTGCTCCAACTCCGAGCCTTGTTGCCAATTTGAGGTCTTCTCCTAGTTAATAATAGAGTCACCTGCTCAACGTGCCATCTCCGCAGCTACTTTCAAGCAAGATCAAATTTGGCGCCATAGGGTCTCATGTTCCTAGTCGATTCAATGTATTTGCATCCATCCGACAAGTTTTGGAAATGAAAGTCTTGGACATAGTTTCCGCGGTAAAAAGAGATAAGAGGGGTTCAGTTAGAAGTAACAGAAAAAGGAAGATAAAATTTCTTACCAAAGGAGGATTCCGGTCCCATCCGGACGAGGCTTAGTTCAAACATGTACAACATTCCTTCCCGGAGTAGTTCAAGAATATCAAACTGCAAGTCGGCTAGTTTCTTCGTAACTTCGCTAAAGGTCAACTCCATGCGAAAGTCACCTAGCTTCGATGCAGGAGGAAGGGATGACTGCCACTTAGTTGGCCAACATACGGGAGTGGGGAGTCAAATAAAAAATATTTATCCCTGTACTCAATGCCTTGATAAGGGATTTTATCAAAAAGGACAGTTTTTGAATGAGAACGGAAACAAAAAGGGTCATCGGTTAGACACATTTATGACTGACGTGATGGACAAATCATTATTCCAAAATGTTGGGGCTTGCACCAATAAGAACTTCTCTCCTTGTTTAGTGACCAGGTTATCTAAAAAGTTGATCAACATTAATTCTGATCGGGTCTTGAGGGCTTCGTCCCCCTTATCTAAGCAAGGTCCTTACCATATATCCGATCGGCTACAAGACGGTCGAACCTTCACAGTTTTGTCACTTAAGTGGTTACGTGCCCAGAATTGTGGTCCTTACCATATCTCCGATCGACCCGAAGCTGGTCTGGCCTATGATGATTGTTGTTTAAGTACCTAAGGGTGTGCCTAGTCTTCTAAGTCACTCAATATATAAAGTAAGACTAAGACATCTCCACTTAAACATGTGAAATACTCAGGAAAATCAAGGAAAATTAATAGGGAGAAGTAACCAAGTATGGAACTGGATTAAGCAAACGATAATTAAAGTTTGGTTATATGAAAGTTTTCTTGGCCCATGAAAGGGGCTAACATACAAGATATGCTATAAAAACTTAGGAAAGACGTCGGGCAAGAACTCCTTTAAAATTCTTTGGCAGTCTAGAAACCGAGCAAGAGGTTCGGATGTGAGATAGTCACCCTTGCGAAATTGTACAATAGCCCCCTCAGCTTCAACAAGAAATGCCTTGTTGATGGAGGAGACGATTAGCATGTTGAACTCTCGTGATTGGAAGTAGGTTGTTTTTTTCGTTTCAAAGAGTTTGTCATTCTCCGCCTGATAGGCAGATAATTCCGCTCGGGAAGTAGTCAGCTCGGATGTAGTTCCGGCCAACTCAAATTTAGAAGCATTTAACTTAGATTTTGTGGCTTCTACTTCCGCCCGTAAAGACTCTAGTTCAATTCTTTGAGCGTCCACCCTTTGTTGTTACTTGGATAACATATGGGTATTGGTTGGCAGCTCGACTTCCTTCACATCCATCTCTGAGGCATAGTCATCCTTCAACTCCTCTAACTGGGCAGAGAGGTTTTGGATTTCAATAATTTTCTCGTCTAGATGAGCCACCACTTTGGTCCGCCTAGTTGTTTCAGACCTCAATTCATCTTCAGTGATCTTCAAGACGACCTCTAATGTTTCCACTCTCTGCCTCAGTCTTCGCCAATGCTTGAGCTTCTTGGAGTTGTTGTTCTTACTCACTCAGTCTGTCAAGTTGAGTCGGACTTTCCTATGGGGATTGGGTGGAGCATAGATAGAGTCTGCCTTTGATAGCTCACCCCTTTAAGGCTCATTTTCCCAGGCCAATTCTGCCGTGGATCGGGATAGGTTCATCCCAACTCCCTAAAGCTACAGGAATGTCATATAGGCGGAACAGAATGTACATTCCACACATTGTGCGGAATGCGTTAGGTGTAAGTTGTTGGACAGGCATTTAGAAGTAGCGTCTTATCTCAGACAAAAAGCGGGGAATCGGAAAATGTAAACTCGTAAGAAGTTGGTCTTTTAGGAAAAAAAAAAGTAATATAGCTATGAGGGAGACGATGATGGTGGTTTGGGGAGATTGGAATATGGATATAATAATTTTTAGGGATTTCTAGAGATAGACGAAGCATTTCTAAGTCACAGTTGTCAAAGTTCGAGCGAGTAAAGATATTCCAAGGAGCGAATGTCTCTTGGGCCATGGATGGAGGAAGGAAAAATAAAGGGAGATTTGGAGGAGGAACTTACTAATACAGGTCGCAAGAAGGGGAAGTTCGTTGACAGAAACCGGAAGAGAAGGTTGAAGAAGACGAAGCGTAGGTGATGTGTTTCTGTGATGCTTAGAGTTTTTAAACGTAAGCTATAAAAGGTTTTCTAATCTCGACCATTGATTGGAATGGTCTGATCATTGCTAACCGTTGGATTAGAAAGGAGGGAGCGTCGTTGGTCTATACGAAAATGCATGCATCAGTTGTCTCTTCAAAGAATGAGGTAATGGGACACGTAGTACTTACCCATAAATGGACATTTATAATAGACAAGACAACCGAATCATTATGTTGTAAAATGCTTTCCCACGTATCAGCAACGTAACGCTTGGCGCATTGAACATTTGACATGCATTTTTCTAGAAAAAATAAAGCTGTCTGTAGCACCAACGGGCCAGCTGAAACATGGCCATCCGATCAGACCAATAAATCGGGTGATCGGGCGAAAATTAAACTCCGGTCTTATTAGTCGAACATGAGCATCCTTCGACTAGATTTGAAGGGAAGGCTAGTGATACTGTATGTTGTAAGCAGACCCAGAGTTGGCGTAGTGGTTACAGTCAAGATGAGGTGATGGTCAAAATCAAGGTGAGATGGCAGCTAGAACATCACTCAACGGTGCTTAGTTCCTCACATAGCGCTAAGACCTTCAATATAAGGACGACCGGTCCAAGAGCCGGACGAACTTGAAGGATCTAATACTCTACTTGTAAATAGTCGGTTGGCATAAAGGTCGAGCAGACTTGGAAAGCTATCGTATTTAATATATAGTTGGTTGGCCTTACAATATCTCAGTATATCCCCGGCCAACCTAATAGTTGGTCGGACTTACGAGAGTATAACTGATCGGTTATAACACCGGCTGGGTCTACAGGGCTCAGTTGTCTCACATATACAAGGTAAATGTGCAAAACACTCAGAATAAACCTAGTCGGTCTGAATGCGCCAGTCGAGTGCACAGAACCCAACTCCCCACTTCTCCAATATCACTCAACTTATAGATTCAGTCTTACAGTACAACCTTCAGCATAAATCTGGTTGACCTGTGGCCTATTAGACTTATGGCGCTGAGCTCCCTGATCTTCGAGAATCAATCTCCCATCATATGGTCAGTTGGTCTTAGTGTTGATCAGACCTACAAGACTTAGCTCCTCATTACTTATTAGATTTTCAGCACTCGGGTCGATGGGCATATAGCTAACCAGCCCTATAGCCAATCAGATTTATGGGATTCAACTTCCCGTTCAAAAGTACAGAGCTCCTATTACATGGGGTTGGTAGGGTTTACAAGGCTCTGTTCTCGTTTCATATATGAATGCTCAAGGTAATTCTCATTACAAACCCGGTCGGGCTACCTCGACTGGCCAAAGGTTCGGCCGAGCTACTTCTCGGAGATAACATTGTCAAGGAATCATAATAAATTATCAGAATAACAGCTATTCGTCATGGAATATTTTAATATCCGACACATACCTACAACAGAACCTTTTTATGAGGGTGGTTATACAACTTCTATCATTATTATGGAGGTTACAAAAGACGGTTCATATACACGTGACGAAAGATTCCTCAGAGAAAAACTGTACACCTTCCAAGACCCAATATTTTCTGACACAATATTTTGTCACCTCATTATAGTGAAGGTTATGAGAGGTAATATAAAAAGAAGAGACTCTCTCTGTTGGCGAGATACGCTTTACTACTCAATACATTCGGAAAACTGAGCATCAACAATTTGCTGCTCTTATCGTCCATTTTTCACTCGTCCACTATACTAACCTGAGTGTCAGAATATCTACGCCAAGAATCTCTTTCCTGATTCTTATTCTTGCTCTAACATTCTGTTAGCTCTCTTTCTGATTGTGCATAGAGGAAGTACAAGAGCCTTTTTTTACTCCGACTCCGAGGCTTGTTTTCATACAAATATTAGTTTGTTTCCTAGAATATTATTATTTTATCTATTTAGCGCTATGGAAAATTACAACCAAGGAACTTCTCTTTGCTAATCCTCTTTTCACTTTTGTTCTTCCAATGGTAACGAATACACGGTGAGAAAGTTTAGGGTTTTGGATGGCTAACGTAATAAAAAAACTATTTAAAAAATAAAACGATAAATAGAATTTATTAAATACTTAAGAGCAAGAGAGCAAAAGAGAGAAAACATAATCAGATTTACCGTAGATCGCATTGGAAAATAGTATTCCATTTTTATTCACCGTAAACCAAATTATCAAATTTAGAAACACATATTTCCACTTTATTTTATTTATTAGAAATAGCTATTTCCTTGTCTTTATTCCATACCGTCCACTTCTGTTTATTTGGAAAGACTAATGAAAGTTGTTAGTACAAAAAATTTTGGATTACTTTTTTTACTTATTAGAGCATCCATAATGGCTTTAATACATAAAGCTTTAATGTCAACGTGGATGCAGAAATAACAGTAGTATAACATGTATGGATGCTTTTAGCATTACTATAGTATTAACGCGTTTAATTCCTTGAATGCATCAATGTCTACAGATTAAAAAATAATAATAATAAAAAATAATATATAACGTGAACACATTAATATCAATGTGGATGCTCTTATCAAATAATGGAGGGATAGATTTACGAATCCATCCATTGACCATGGATCACTTTTTAATTATTTTTTTCATCCGTTCAAAACGATCGGGCAAAAAGTCTTTTTCTTGAACATATCTCCACGCATCAGCCATTGGCGGCCTCATGAAACAGCATTGCACGGCCTCCTCACGAGCCACGGGTGGTCCCTGTGGCTCGCAAGTGGTCATCATGGTTGTGGCCAGGGTTGGCATTGTGTGGCCATGCCTCCCTATGCAAAGGCATTATACCTTGCACAGTCACCCACCTCGCACGACTTCTTCATTTTTTGTTCTTTCTTTCCATCTTCCTTTCCGTATTTTTTTCTTCCTTTCCGTCATCCTTTCCGAGGGATTCCTTTTACTTTTTTTTTCTTCCTGCACTACTAGAAGGATTTTCCATGTTATCGGGATTCTTTTTCCTCTTCAATCTGCACCTTGTTTCACCATGACCTAAAAAAATTAGTAATAAAAAAAAAAACTCAACTAGGTCCAAACTTGAGTTGGGTCTTTGTTTCAGGTCAACTTCTGTGACTCAAAAAGTCAGCGTGGGTCTATTGATTTTTCTTAGCCTTTATAAAAGTGATAAGAAATCAAAACCCAAAATGTAAAATAAATTAAGGACGGGTCAGATTTTATATCTTCCGTTTCCATACCCATCGGATATCGGGCCGGATCTTCTGGTCCGCAATTTACGGACCAGGGGATGGTCCACTATATAAGGATCATTCATTTGGATGGAGCCCACCTTTAAATTGATAGGGTCCATCCAAATCAACGGTCTACAATAGTGGATCATCCTCTGGTCCGCAAATTACGGACCAGAGGATCTGTCCTCTCGGATATAGGATCTCCGATGAATAGGATCTTCCGTTTCCATATCCATTAAAAAATTTAATATCTTCTATAATGTTTCTACTTTTTATCTAACTATTATCATTCAAAAAAAATTTAAAATTAACATTCTATTAAAACATATATATATATATATATATATATATATATATATATATATATATATATATATATAATTAAAAAATAGATTAAGCATCTATAGTTTCCTCTTAATACCAACAAAAATAGTAAATTGATTTTAGAAAAAAAAATTCTTTAATATATGTATATATATTATTTAATCAAGTATTCAGATCGGGTATCGAATATTAATAGTCCCTTCATATTCTCCTCCGTTCGGATCGAATATCGGATCCTCAATCGAATTCGGATGAAATTATCATCCCTAAAATAAATTCACTTTCTCGATGACTATTCCATATCACACAACGTTTTATTATTCTTATCATAAAAACTTCCAAGTAGCAATTGAGTACTACAGCCAACAGAAGAGTTGACTATTGAGTCCTAAATTGAACGCCAAATGAAGATAAATTTGCAGATAAATTTTGCGTGCTCAAGCTACCTTGTTACTAAATTTTGTCGAATGTAGAGTCAGAGATTGCGATCCAAGTAAACTAGAAACTCATTTGCTTTGCTTAGCATGCCTGTTGCAGAAGGATTTGAGCCTTCCAAGAGCCTCTTCGAGAGAAGATGGCTCTATGGCGAAGGTCACACGCAGCCAGTTCTTCAAGCCCAGTGATACTCCTGCATAGTGTTTTTTGCCTGTTATTGTTCGTAAGTAGAAACATTCAAAGATGAGTAAGCAGACTAAAACACACACTGTTCGATTTGTAGTTTTTGATACTTGATTGAACACTCTAACCGTTTGAAATAACCACAGGAACTATGAATTACAAATCGAATACTGTATAAACAGATTGAAGGATGCATCTCAATTCTTCATTTGGAAAACGATAAACAATAGGATCAATGCAAGTCGTTCAAAAAAAACAAAAATCTAATGCAATATTAGTCATCGAGTAAACATGAGAAAACTCACCAGGCAGTACTATGACTGACTCCTCTTTGGCAAGCATGCTACAGAACTCAGTGTCATCATGGATATCCTCCAAATGGGATACATTCAACTTAACCTGCATCACAAGCAGTCTCACCTTAGGAACTGTGTTAGAAACAGCTAAATAACTGTAAGAAGCACTATTTTTTATTCACAGAATTTAAAATGAATTGAGAAAACTAATGAACAGGCAACAAATTACTAAATATATATAACAAAAAATAATAATAAGCCAATCCCATGCGTGTATCTGTTTGGTCTAAGCCAATTCACATACATGCATATCTACACACATCTACCATGTAGAAGAGGTGTCAAGGGTTTAATTTATAAACCCCTTTGTCCCCTTTGTCACCTTTTTACAACTAGTATAGTATTTGTTATATAAATATACAGATCGATCAACTGATGACTTTAACAACAATTAATCATCCATCAGTTTTGTCCATTAATCTAAGCTCAACTGCAGATGAAGCAATGGATGTTGGATCCTGTGTCATGAAATGGAGATAGTCAAAATCCGAAAACTGGACTCACCATTACAAACATTGAGCCTTCTGGTTTGTGAGGGCATGTGATGCAATCAATTTCCTTCAATTTGTCATAACATATATCTGCTGCTTTCTTCAATATATCAACCGTTTTCTGAAAGAATTCATTCTCTGTATTCTCAAGGATAGTAGGAATCGCGCTCTGCAGGAATAAATTATATCAAAACAAAATGAGAAAAATATATCAGAAACTATTGTAGCATCAGTTATCTACACCCGTACTATAGCCAAATTGTTGTAAAGGACAAGATAAATTATACGACATAATGGTTGATTTGCCAATGAGAATAGAAGCTAGAAACATAACTTGTTCAAGTCTGAGACAAAGCAAATATGAACAAGGACTATATATCGAAGCTATACTTACCTGAATAAACGTTGCTGGATCTGTGGTGATGTTCAACAGAACTCTAACATTGTCATCGAACTAGAGAATGAATAATGTCAGTAGTCTTTCAAATTGCTTGCACTAAAAAACAGTATGCATAATTAAACACTGTAAATAATAAATATGTAGCAAAACCAAGAATAACCTTATTCTGTTCAAAAACACCATCCGGACCGCATTTTGCAATCCAACCAAGACGCCAACCAGGCACCACCCATCTCTTGGATATAGACCCCAAAGTAAGGACTGGAACAATCTTCCCAAAGACAGCCATGGGAGTGAAAGGGACATTCCCAAAGGTCAAATGACCATACACTTCATCAGCTATAACCAATATGCCAAGTTTCTTTGCTGTCTCGGCTACCTGGAAAATACAGCAAAATCAACCAAAATTTCCACACAAAAAAAAAAAAAATCAAGTTTTGCTTATACAGATGAACTTATACACAGTGTATCATCATCCAATTATCCTCACCTTTGCCAAGTGCTGATGGGAGAAAACATTCCCACAGGGGTTACTAGGGTTGACGAGGACTATAGCAACAGTGTTCTCGTCTGCTAGGGCTTCCACAGCTTCAAGATCAATCTCCCAGCCCTTGTCCGGCAAAAGGTCAAAATGACGAGCCTCCAAGCCACTAAATGCCGATCGAGCCTCGTAAAAGGGGTACCCAGGCCTAGGTAGCAGTATATTCGCCCCAGGGCTGGCGAGAGCGGAGATCACTATCTCGATTGCCTGCGCGCAGCCGGCGGTGACGAAGATGTCATCCGGGGACAACTTGTGTGGAAGATCCCGGGAAAGGTACTTCGCAATAGCACTACCAAATACCAAGAGTCTCAAAATCTCAGTTTTAATCGAGCAATAAATCGATCAGGAATTCGAAGTCGGACATTAAATTTGCAAGAATGTTTTTACTTCTTCTAACAATAGAGGTCTTTTCTGACGGGCTCACCATCTTGCGGGAACAATCCCCTGGGTGGAGGCGTAGCTATTGAAGTTGCCGGATCGGACGGCGTCCACGATGGCCTCCTCGGCGACGGAGGTGGTGCGGAAGCAGGAAAAACATGCGGGGTCGCCATGGGCTAGGGGGAGGACCGGGAGGGGTCCATCCTCCCGTACTTCGGACATCACTACGTTGAGGACGGCGCGGATGCTGGAGGCAGAAATACCAGCTAGTAGGGCGTTGGCCCCGAAGCCCCACCTCCCCGCCGACGCATGGCCGCCGTCGTCTCCCATCGCCGCGAGAGATGGGGAAACGATGTACAAAACGGCAAATATAGCGTCACTTCCGACGACGGACCACGAGTGAGGACAAAGTTTAGGGCTTCCTCGTTTGATTTGAAATCTTGCGAGGGAAATTTTAACTCGTGAAATTAACTCACGGATTTATTTGAGTGATCTTGATTATCCGTAGTGACGTCCATTGGTCCTGAATTGTGGGTACACGCATTGGTCTACTCTCTATAGTCACGATTAGAATGTTGTCGCATGCAAACCGCCGGCAGTAGGTAAATTGTATGGTGTCGAGTAGAGGAGGTTCTGTCCAAAGTCAATAGTCTCCGGCTGGCTAGTTCAACTTAAAATTATAATTTAGATGGAAAATTAAATTTTAAAAAATTATAATTAATTTGGACCGGATTTCAATCGACGTACAAATTATAAAAAAATCAGAAAAATCAGAAATTACGGACCACGTGGGAGATGAAAATAAAAAGTCTAAATTATTATGTTCTATTTATCTAACTGTCCGTGAATTATTTTTTTATTTGCTCGGACACGGTCGTAGTCAGTGTCATAGTCCTCAGTGTAATATGCTTGGTTTCCTCCTCCATCCTCCATTCCTCTGGAGTAAACATGAGAGGGATCAGTTGTCGGCTGCTGATTGTAAAGGTTAGTGAGACGCGGACGGCATGCGATCCGTAGACTTATCTATCAAAAGAGCAGTAATATCCTTCTTTATAAGCTCTCCCTCCGCAAATTTCTAATTTCCTTCTTCCTCCATCTCTTTTCCTCTGCTCTATTCCCTTCAGGCACGCCCTTAACGCATTGCTGCCTTACATCCATGAGGCTTTACAATGAAGGATGTGGAGCTCCTGTGCCAGCAAGACAACATTTTGATAATAAAACTCTATTCATTCAAAATGAGAATACAACAATATAGTCGGTGAGAACTTCAGCACTTGTTGTCAAAGTTTTGCGTTAGAAATTCGCACTCATTCAAATGTGAGTATCGCACTCAACAATCTTTTCTTTAAAAAAAACATTCAAAATAATTAGGATTTTCCAACCAGCATATGGATATCACAGGAAAAAAACTGAAAGAAAACAGAAATCCAATCCTTTAAGCATATTGGTTGCTTTATGACGAGGACAATCAACAAGCAGAAGATGATGGCATCTACTTAATGGTACATCTTATATTAGCATGAGAAACTACATAATTTAATCATTTGATCGCTGCTCCTCTCCTGATTCCTTTTTTGTAGCCTCCTTGATCTCATCGGCTCCATCCTCCTGCCAATAAAAGAAGTCAGTGACTACGCCCCATGCGATATCATACAAACAGAGTCAATGTTTGGCGACTACTAACCGTAATATCAGATGTCCATAGTGTCAAGTTGTCTCGGAGAAGCTGCATTATCAAAGTGCTATCTTTGTACGATTCTTCTCCCAAGGTATCCAGTTCAGAGATAGCCTCATCAAAAGCCTGGAAGAAATAATAAGAATAATAATAATCAAAGAGCCAGCCACTTTAAGAAGTAATCAACTCATCTTTTAAAATTTGTATTAACGATCATAAAAGCATAGATGTGGCAAAATCTAAAATCATCCTACCTGTCTTCTCTTTCATTCTGAAATACAAAGCCTTTTATGTAAACCTTTTGTTTTTTGTTTTTTTTCATATCCTCCTGTACCTCTTCCAAGAATACAATTTTTTTTAACTATAGGTACACTGAATAATTTCTTTTATTTTCTCAAAAAATTCATCTTTGATTTTATCATTTAATCTTACTTAGAGGCATAATTCCTTGATATGTTTCCTCATAGATCGGTATTTAACTTCAATAAACTAACGAGCTGTTAACTAAAATACTAGCAACTGGGCCCAATGTTATAATTTCTCCATTTCCAAATTTGATGCAATTGTGATACTCAGGTCATTAAAATTTATAACTAAGTCATGACAATTTGACAAGTGGTATATAAAATTTAAATTAATCATTGATCATTAACGAGTAGTGTTAGTCCAAATATTTAAAGTATCTTCCTCCTCCATTGAACTACATGCAATGCTATATTGTTACTGGTATTAGATCTCTTAAATCCTGAAGTATCCAGAAAACACCGAGCATGTGAAATTCTTTTTGCCCAAAACATATGAAGCTCTAAGTCATTGATATGAACAGAAAAACTCATTTTTGCATTACACTTCCATAAAGTTAAAATGTAAGAACCCTAGTTATCTAACTAATATGCAGTGTTATGAAATGAAGTTTGTACCTGAATGTGCAAATCTACATGCAAATTTAGATAGAAGACAAAACAATTAACTTCCATAAAGAAACATATGGTTCACAGGAACCTAGACTACAAATTATCCACAAAGAATGAAATGAAACCCTCTAATGGCTGAGTGTGTCAAAGTTCCATGCCTCAATATGAACTCACAGCTTCCATCAAAAGAATTATGGATAAAAAAAATCAAATCCTATATGCTCATTAACGCCCCTAATTTCAGAAGCTAAGGAGGAAACCCTAAAATTTCAAAAATAAGCGAGCCACCCTTTTCCAATACCATAGTGCAAAATTTTACTCAGTGCACACTGCAGTTGCACTCTAACGGTAAAACAAAATCATGTACACAAATGTGCAAAATAAGTACAAATGTACAGCCTTGAAAAAAAAAACACACTCAGTGAATTTGTAGGATTTACTTGTAAATTGCATAAAAAGAAAATGGCACAATTGCAGCTATGCTAACAAAAATCATGAATTCAAAATTGCAATGAGATGGAGCAACAAATAACTAAGATATTTCAACAGAATAATATCTTTTTCCACTTCACCTGGGATAATAGCACCATATATCAATTGAACAATCAAATCTAGAAACTAGAATATAGCTTTTCAATGGCAAGTAAATTAAAAGAAACAAACATCACACTTCAACATAATTCAAACATTACAGATGAGAATATTAAAGCGCTATCAAATCAATATTGCATGAAAAATAACACAGGAATTTGGAAGATAAACCTGTTTCGCAAGGCTGCAAGCACGGTCTGGTGAGTTAAGAATCTCATAGTAGAAGACAGAGAAGTTAAGTGCCAAACCAAGCCTTATAGGATGGGTAGAAGCCAAATCAGCTAAAGCAATATCCTATAACATTTTAGCCGGCGTTAGGAACTTGAAACAGAATTTACCACAATATGTTGGAGACGAGCTTAATAGAAAAATATGATATGCACATAATGTTGCAAAAGGTTTATTACCACAGTGATACATGATACTGTGCAACGAACAAAGAATTCTTTCAATGCAGAATCTTAAAACTTAAAAGAAACATGAATAATGAACTGAGAATAATATATTCGGGGAAATAATCTGAACAGAACTATGAAATACTTTAACTGAACTTATTGCAAACGTGTAAAAACTTGAGTCATTGTTGTAGTGCAGAAAGTTCATTAACACTTCATTAGATCCCAGAGCAGAGAGCGTACCTTAGCATTATATGGTCACCGAAAGGAAAAAAGAAAATAGAATCAACAGAAGATTACTATTCACATGCCTGTGCAGATTTGTAGGACAAAAGAGTGTTCTCAGCTGCTTCTTTCCTCTCAGCTCCAGTTTTGAACTCTGCCAGATACCTAAGCACATAAACCAGACCAGATCAAGGAAAAAAAATACATTTTATTCATCTCCAGTAGAAAAAAAAAACTAACGAGAGGAGATGCTTATTAACCTGTGGTAGTCACCCTTCATCTTAAGGTAAAACACCTTGGATTCTGCACTGGATGCAGAGGGAACGAGGTGGGAATCAAGAAGCTTCAGGATCCCATCGCAGATCTTACTGAGTTCTGCCTCGACCTTGCCACGGTACTCCTTGATCAAGGAAACATGGTCCTCGTTCCCGCGGGTCTCCTCCTTCTGTTCAATTGAGGAGATAATACGCCAGGAGGCACGGCGAGCTCCGATCACATTCTTATAAGCCACTGAGAGGAGGTTGCGCTCCTCCACGGTGAGCTCCTCCCCAATCAACGTCTTCACGACCTTTTCCATGAACTCTACCATCTCCTCGTATCGCTCGGTCTGCTCAGCCAGCTTGGCCAAGTAGACATTTTCTTCACGGGAAGATTCCACCGCTGACATCTTGCTAGATCTCCACGAAGAAGTTCCTTTCTGTAAACCATCCACACAGATCATCAATTATCATCAACAAAAACTTTCACGGGAAAAAACAATGTAAGACTCAATCAATCGTAAGGGATTTAAAACATGCCAAAATGACAACATCGGATGGAGATAGTAAACCTAAGCTCTCACAACAATTGTGCCCTAAAAAAGGCGAAACTATTGATAGGAAGAAGATGTACAGGAATCGCATTCAAAACTAAATTCGAAACGGAAGGAATCGAGCGAAAGTAGACCTTCGCCGATTAGGGTTCCTCGTGCTCACCCCTCTCTCTGTCTCTCTCTGTGGATGAGGCCAGCCGCTTCGATTGGAATCGCTCGTTTCTTTGGCTTATTATTCGAGGAACCAGTAAGCGATGGTAGAGCATCGGTGACAGATTATTAATCAAATCGATATGCCTCATCTACTCATTTGTGAAACCCCAAATGATACCTTCTCCTTAGTAGTGGAATCTGGAGCGATGCCGTGTTGGGTAGTCAAAGTGTGTGCCAAGATAAAGGAGTTTTAAAGGCGGAGGAGACTGCGACACGTGTAGATGGGAGGCCCCACTCACGGGAGCCGACGGTGACCGCCTCCGCATTCATTCAGAGGAATGGTTGGGGAGATCGAACTCCCCTGTATCCAGGGAACCACGAAACAGGATCATCTCTGTAGACTATAAGAAAGAGGATTCTGACACCGCATCAGACTAGCGTCATCTATACGGCAACAGATATCTGATTGGAAAATTCTCGGTGGAGGGTGATCCGACCCGAACACGAACGGCGGAGTCGGCTTCTTCACGTCATGGCTCTAATCATTGTCAAGTGGAACGGGTTGGGTCGGATCGGATTGGTAATAAGTGCGGACCAGGTCCGTGATGCAACACAGAGTAAAGAAAGTAAACGCTGACACGACTTTTTCATAAATTTTCAGCTCTGATTTTAAATTAAAGTTGACCTATTTATAAATTGTGTACTTGCACTTGCAATTATGGCAATCTGGCAGTTTACTTACTTGGCATATGAGATAACCTTGTTTAAAATAGAAGCAATAAAATTAAACTCTTCTATTGATATTTTGTACAACTTGTTTTTTTATTATTGTTTTCAACCTAAAACAAAATATAGACTTGTAAAACCTTTGAACAAATTTTTGATTCTTACTTTATATAGGAAAAAAATCAAAAGAATATTCTTTTATTAGAATTATAAAAAATATATATGTATTATCAAAATAACATCTCATCTTATCCAACATATTTTTATTTTTTATATTAGGATAACAATTACAAAATTATAACCAGCTAAAATATAAACATTTCAATCTACAACAATACTAATAATATTATATTATAGTGAATACGGTTTATAATTATTACAAAAATAATTATTTCATCTCTAATTAATATTATATTATAATAACTGGGAATCTTAACTGTTTATCATATTATTCAATATTATATTATAGCAATTATGAGAGTGTAACTACTACATAGTTATAATAATCATATTTAGTCAATACAATCAATATTATATAATAGTAGTTACTAATCTTAGTTATAATATATATAATTTATTTATGATCAACACTAGTAAATATTATATTATATCAGTTACAGAATGATAGATGTTATAATTTTATATTTATAGTAATTATAAAATCAATACTCTAACAACTAAACTTCCATAACTACATAATAGTTATGATTTCATACTTATTGTAATAATAAACATTATTACAAGTAAGATTATTTTTTAAAATAAAAATAGGAGAGGTTAGTTTGGGAATGAGATATTATTTTGATAATAAATCAAAGAGGCTTCTTTTCAATAATTTTAATTAAAAATACATCTTAGCTCTACTACTAATTTTAAAAGTGACTGATTTAATCCTATAAAAAATTTTCATTGGTCAACTAGATAAATTGAGAAAATATATATGGAGACTCATCCTTAGAGCTAACACTCTCGGATTCATTACATACTATTAAAAAAAATTAATATAATACATCGCAGTTGAATTTCAAACTTAAAATACCTGATCTATCATTAAAAGATCTAACCTTGACATCTTGCTCCTAAGGCAACTACAATTTTTTTTTCTTTATAAAAGATAAATATATATATCATAAAAAAAAAAAGCACTTATATACATACTAACCGCTCTCGTTGTACTGATAAATTATCTTCCATACAAACTATGGGAGATCAAGTATCTATCATTCTCTGCCATCAGCAATGACAAGTGGACATTGATTGTATAATTTTGCACGCCAAATTATTTAAACTTGAATAAGAAGCATACAACGATATATTTAACGAGTTAAATTAGAAATTTCATGTACAAATTAATTATTGTTAGTTTCAATCTGACGCCCAGCATTATTTTTTCTCAGTAAAGTGAAAATCAATGAAATATGGAGCCTATTAATAAAGAAGGCGGTGAGATGCTTCCTTATATATCTAGGTGACATGAAGTGGGAGGATGGCTGAGTAGAAAAGTAGAATGCAACTTCGATTCGGTAAGGTTTTATAAGATTTCAATATTTGAATAAAGACCTATTTATCTGTTTTCGATAAAAAAAAAATATATAAAAAGTTATATGATGGGTAGAGATATTGGTACCATGTCCATCACTATTCACTCGTTCGACAAAGATCTTTTCTGTCCGATTTGGGATAAGACTTAGTTTAAGATATTAGACTCATTTTTGAATTCTCAGTCGGCTCAATCAGCTGCCAGTTGAACTCAACTTGAGTCAATTTGAGTCACGTTTCGGGCATATGCTGTTGGTGACCGTTGGAGGCCAGCAAGAAGGGAGGCATTGAATAACTCTGCACAATATAAAAACAAAATTCTTCTCGAACTTTAAAAGAACACTTACGTAAATTAAATAAAGAAGGAAACTAAAAAGACGAGACTCACGGATTTGACTTGGTTACAGCCGGAGAGGTTGTTAATCCAAGGAATGGAATGCACTACGTATCTCCTTCAGACGGAGAAACTTCTTACAGTAGTGAAAGCATAGAAATGAGAAGCTAAATTAAAAGAAGAGCGCACAAGTGTTGTAATGCTAATTGCTTGATTGATCGAAAAGTTTCTGGACCAAGGTTATATTTATAGCCTTGGTCGGGGCCCCTAGAGGGTTCCAGGCGCCTGGAAGGGGATAAATCTTTATCCCCTCCGTAACGGATCACGGTTAAATCGTGATATGGTCAAAGTCGGGTTCCGGGCGCTCGGAATCGCTCCGGGTGCTCGGATTGGTTCGGGTGCCCGGACCACTAAAGTCAACATGGTTGATTTTTTCGGATCCGAGCCCTTTGCTCTGGTGCTGCTCGCCTCGGTCCGGGTCTTCCGCTCCGGCTCCGCTCGCTTGGGTGATTTCGACCAATCGAAATAAGGCTTACCCGAACTCAATTTCAGCCTTCTCGAGCAACCTTTCGCTCCGACTTCTCGTCCTTCGGAAACGTCACGTGCTTCCTTCTCGTCCACCCGCGTACTCTTCCGCAGCACCTCGTCCCTCGGACGCACCGAGCCCGTCGACTCTCTCCCGTGTCGTCCTTCTCGCTAGCTGCATCTTTTGATCGACTTCTTATATTCCTAAGCTCCTGCACACTTAGATACAAGGTTAAAATACTATAGGACCTAACCTAATTTGGTTGATCACATCAAAATAACCTTGGGGTTCCATCAATCTCCTCCTTTTTAATGTGAGCAACTCAAGTTAAGATAGGATAAAGAGACATAAGGTTAAAATAATAAATTCTGTAATAAAGTGTAAAAATAAAAAATTTAAATCTACCTCCCCCTAGACTTAATCGGTTTCTTCTTCTCCCCCTTTGATCACATAAAAATAGGGTAAAAAAAATCTAAGGGTAGAAAATTTTTGAAATAACTTTATCAAATTTTGAAATTTTTGATAATACTGAAAAAAATTATAAAAATTTCTAAGTAAAAACTTTCAAGCAAAAAGATTTTTTTTACCAACTATTTAAATAATAAAAAAAATATTTTTTTTTTACAAAATTTTTCTAAGTTTTTACAAGCAAAAAAATATTTTTGAGAATTTCCAAAAAAAAATAAGTTAGACATTTTTGCAAAATATTTTTTGAGACATTTCCAAGTAAGAAAAATATTTGAAATTTTTTTAAAGCATTAAGTAATCTCAATTTAATGTTTTATCAGTTAGTCAATTAAACATTTTATTTCAATATTTTGATTTCCAGGCTGTGGCGAGGCACTAGGTCTTCTTAGTTATTAGATCATCAACCACTTCTAGACAAAGCCTCATACAGAATTAAACGTTTAATTTTCTCGCTGAAAGTACTAAATCTAAATTAAGGTTCAAGTTAAACAAGACTTCGGAACCCAATATAGGTTCCAGTCAACTGGATTAATTAGGTATTTCTTAAGGATATATTTCTTTGAAATATTTCTAATTTATCCCATGTGATATCTAAAGTACCAATTTAGACTATTAAATTTTCTATAACTTGTATTAGATAAGCATGCAAGATTTTTTAAGTTATTTATTTCTTTTTACAAATTATCATTTTCTAATTTTACTTTGCCAAACTCTTCTAATGGACAAGATTTAGCTAGAATTAATTTTTAATTTTTAATTTTTAATCTCTTTTTCTAATTTACAGCAATCTTTAGTTAATACTTTAATAAACTTAAATAATTTATCGGGAGGAAGAGATCGTATTTGACTTGTCTTGTCAATCTTGTTATCCATGGTTCCCCCTGAACTGCTGCTTTCATCCAACGTAGCTCCCCCTTCATCAATGCTCTCGATGCTCATTTCGGACGAGCTTGAATCGTAGTCCTCGTCTTGATGACTTGCCATTAATGCAAGTCCAGATAATGCCTCAACTTCTGATTCGGACGACGTATCGTCTCACGTCGCTTTTAGTGTTTTGAACTTGTTTGTTTGGACAGACTTCTTTCCTTTGTCCTTATCCTTGTTCCTTAGCTCGGGGCAGTTGTCTTTGACGTGCCCTTTTTCGTTGCAGTGGTAGCACCTGATCGTCCTTTTCTTTCTACCCTGTGGATGGTTAGTTTTACTTGAATCAAACAACTTTTTAAAACACTTTACCATCATTACCATTTCCTCGTCATCGAGAGAAGATTCTGATGCATGTTTGTCTCTCGTTGCATTGAGGGCGATATTGTGATTCAGATCCTTCGTACCTGCACATCTCGATTCATGCACTTCAAGTGTAAAAAATAATTCTTCTAAGGTAATAGTTTGTAAGTCCTTAGAGATATAAAAAGCATCTACTAGTGAAGTCCATTTCGTATTCTTAGGAAATGCATTTAACGCGTATCTTAACGAATCTCGGTTACTTATCTTTT
Organism: Zingiber officinale; assembly: GCF_018446385.1. Classification (NCBI taxonomy): domain Eukaryota; kingdom Viridiplantae; phylum Streptophyta; class Magnoliopsida; order Zingiberales; family Zingiberaceae; genus Zingiber; species Zingiber officinale. Next base: position 68,571,160 of record NC_056007.1, on the reverse strand, counting down.
CTCCGAGATTCGATAGTCCGGTAATGAGCTTCTTAATCCTCGAGTGGACATGTGCAATTGTTTCGTCTTCTTCAAGCTGTAGGTTGGTCAGCTGGTTGCGAAATAAGTCCCGTTTCGCGAGCTTGGCTTCGAACGTCCCTTCGTGTAGCTCAAGGAACTTCTTCCAAAACTCCTTTATTAAGTCGTAGTTGTCGATCCGGTTGACTTCTTGTGGCGGAAGGATGCTCAGCAAATGGAACTATATTTTGTCGTTTGCCACGTAGTCGACCTGCTCCTTTTTCGTCCACTAGTATTTTTCTTTACCTTCCGGTGTTATAAAACTGAATTCCATTATTAGAAGTAAATCAAAATCAGTTTTAAAAAATACCTGCATTCGGTTTTTCTGGCTACCGAACTCCCTCTCGAACTTTGGCGGGTATATGCTTGGTCCGACCATCGTCTTTGCTTCGATCGATGGTTAGTCCTCCTGAAGCGTCCTGACTCTGATACCACTTGTTGGTGATTGTTGAAGGTCGACAAGAGGGGAGACGTTGAATAGCCCTACACAATATAAAAGCAAAACCCTTCTCGGACTTTAAAAGAACACTTGCGTAAATTAAATAAAGAAAGAAACTAAAAAGACAAGGCTCACGGATTTGACTTGGTTACAACCGGTGAGGTTGTTAATCCAAGGAATGGATTGCACTAAGTATCTCCTTCAGGCGGAGAAACCTCTTACAGTAGTGAAAACACAGAAATGAGAAGCTAAACTAAAAGAAGAGCGCACAAGTGTTGTAATGCTAATTGCTTGATTGATTGAAAAGCTTCTGGACCAACGTTATATTAATAGCCTTGGTCGGGGGCGCCTGGAGGGTTCCAGGTGCCTGGAAGGGGATAAAATTTTATCCCCTTTGTAACAGATCACGGTCAAATTATGATCTGGTCAAAGCTGGGTTCCAAGCGCCCGGATTGGGTTCAGGCGCTCGGACCACTAAAGTCAATATGGTTGACTTTTTTTCAGTCCGGACCCTCTGCTCCGGTGCTGCTCCCCTCGGTCCGGGTCTTCCGCTCCAGCTCGGCTCACTTGGGTGATTTCGGCCAACCGAAATAAGGTTCACCTAAACCCAATTTCGTCCTTCTCGAGCAACCTTCCACTTTGGCTTCTCGTCCCTCGGAAATATCGCGCGCTTCCTTCTCGTTGACCCGCGTACTCTTCCGCAACACCTTGTCCCTTATGCGCACCGAGCCTATCGACTCTCTCCCGTGTCGTCCTTCTCGATAGCTGCGTCTATTGCTCGACTTCTTGTGTTCCTAAGCTCCTGCATACTTAGACACAAGGTTAAAACACCACAGGACCTAACCTAATTTGGTTGAGCATATCAAAATAACCTTGGGGTTCCAACATATGCATGTTGTTAGCTGCCCCAAGGTACATGACCATTATACATATTATCAGCCACCTTAAGGGACGTGACTATTATGTATGTTACAAGTCGTCTCAAAGGATGCAACTTTATGCAAATCACTTCTTTGTTGAGATTTTACAGTGGAAGTTTCGAAGTGAAACAAGTATAACACACGCACAATACTAATATGAGTGATTTTACTTTGTATCCATCTCTTAAGATGACTAATTCAATGGTCAACTCCTAGTTATCTATTTCCATTAAACCTTCTTCTTCTTAGACCAAATCCGAAGCCGAAAAAATCTTCTAACAACAAGATTACAATAGTATTATAAGAGTAATAACAGAAAGCATGGAAGACAACGATTTTGAGAGTTTTGCGTCCTCTTCTTCAAAAACTTGCTCCAAGTTGAATGGGAGAGCAACAGAGAGCCTGTTGAGCACTTAAGTATGAACAGTTGGAGTTTTAAGCATAAACAGTTACCCTATAATGGCTAGCATTCTCCTTTTATATCTGCTCAACTTTCTCTAATATCAGTTTGGCCGACCTTTTGAAATCTTGTTTGATTTTGTTTATTTTCAAATATCAATCAGATCGATTTGTGCGTTAGTTTATTGATTAGGTTGATCGAGTGACCAGTCAAGTCGATTTTCTTCTTTCTCTTCATAAACAACACCAGTCGACTGACGACACTACTCAGTCAACCCACCTTATCACATGGGGTGTGAACCTTTGAAAAGTGTCCTTAATGTAATGCGAGGAAAGATAATTCAATGAAAGAGACAACACACTTGATACTCAAAAGTGCGGATTGTGCTACTATTGAATATACTTATTCGACTCTCTAGTGTGGCAGTTTGAGGCACTCTTCATTCATCTATATAGGGTCGACGTCAACAGAGATGGTCGCCTGGAACCAAAGTGAGGATCTCATACTATCATTGAACGGCTACCGAACCGCCATACTCTTTTAAGAGGTCTCTGTTCCAAGTACATCAAGACCTCATAGCTACTTAGGGTTATTGACTCATGGGTCCAAATCCACGAATCCCCCTAAACCCTAAACCCTAGTATAGTTGCCTAAAGCTATTAATGTCGCAACGCATGTTGGCTTTTCGCTCTAGTTGGGCAATGCAAGGAGGCCTCTTTTGTCGTTCTTTCTAAATGAGAAAGTGTTCTTAGTTCAGTTCGGTAGAACATTGATGAGAGAGTATCGTCAGATAGCTCGTCCATAAGGGCATCCATAAGGAGAAAGTGCATGGTATTTCCCCGAGGATAGTCATAAATTATCTTTGGGCTCCTAGTGAATCATGAATGGAAAAAAGCGTAGAAAGATCTACTTTACTCTACTATTAAGTAAGTGAAGTGAAGGGATCGCTTTCAAATTAGAGAGAGAGAGAGAGAGAGAGTCTCTTTATATGGGGACACTCGCTTTCAAGTTAAGGAGAGGAAGAGAGATCGTATCAACACCCTTTTCTCTAACTTAACCTTTTTGATAATAAAATGTTTTGATAGTGGTAAATGAGCTCGTGCTTCATCTAAGTTAGTTGGGTAGGTTGGGCTTGATAGCCCGCAAACGCTACTACTCTCATTATAATATAATAAAATATCAGCATGAAAGAAAGTCAACTCTCACCTACTCATGAGCTTCGTCCTCCAAATCTCTGCCCACTCCGAATGTGCCCTAACTCTTTCTTTTCCAAGAGGAACTATGATTCAAACTCTACTATGAAGCTATGAACTATAAACCAGCTCTACATCTTCTATCGTAACCTGGCCTCTCTTCTCTATTCTATATGGGAAGCGATCGGCTTAGCATTTATACTTGACTACGGCGCATCCCACTGCTCACTGGTTGGCTCCTTCATTCGCCTGAACTGGTCTTCACGCCTCACAAGTCCACTAGTCACTGAATGAGCTCCAGCTCCTGAACTTGGGCTCTCCACTCCTCGCTTTCATCAGTCTACCCTCTTCGTCGTTATATAAGAATAGGCAGTCCTAATTTATTCGTTCGCTAGACGAGACCTCATATTTCCTATGGAGGTGGCGACTTAATAGCTCAACGAAGCCACTATATACCTTCCTTAAGCTATCCTCTTTACTTATGTCACGCGCCAATGGTCCCTTTGGTGGTCATTGGCAGACCTTCTCTCAGTCTTCTAACTTAGAGATCCTTTGATACTGTCTCTAGATCTAATCCTAGGCTAAGTGGATACACATCCTTCGTCATTGGCTACAAGAAAGAGATATTGCTCCTCCGCGTCATGGAACTAGAGCCTCACTTTAGCCCCTGATCTATATCGCTTTTCCCATTCTTCTTCCCCCCTTCTTGGTGTTGTCCTTTTCCTCCCTATGGTCGCCTATTTTGAATGGTGAACCGAAACCGAACTATTCTATTATAGAATCGAACATATCGATCACACCATTTGAAATCGACCTCTCATCCCCTAATCCTTTCTTTGACACTAACCAATCCTGCTTCATCTTGATCATCTCATGGAGCCTCTTTCAAAGCTAATCCTTCACCCAGCTCTGGCAAGAGGAAAAGGAGGAGCCCCATTAAGTTCTTAGACTAAGATGGGATGACACAAAGCAGTCACTCTTTCCTTAAAGCAGACCATTCGCAGTAGTCACTCTTTCCTTAGAGTAGGCCATTCGTAGTAGCAATTAAAGTAAAGTAGAACTATAATCCAAGAACATATGGTGAATAAGTAGCCTTAGAGCAAGTTGATCTTCAACTCCGGGCTCTCTTCCATGGACTCGTGCCAGCCTACCATTCGATGTTAGGAAAAAAAGAAAACGAGAGGGGCGAAGCAATAGCCAAACGAAGCGATAATGCAGTGCGACAGAAGCAACACTCTAGACAAAGTAGCGAATAAGAAGTCAACTGAGCAAGTAAGGAAGAATGGAAGTCCAAACATCAACCTCGCTCCACCGAGCACAGCAAGCAGATATCATACTTCCTTTTCCATTCGCTCCCGAGTTCTTGATGCTATGCACCACATTATTCTATTAGTTTCTATTAGTTGAGAAGAGATATAAAGTGGAGACAACAAGTAAGGAAAAGGGAAAGGAGATAAATATCCGTCCGAGAAAAAGGAACAAAAGTGGAGGATTGAAGCTTTGTCTTCAAGGGAGTACTCAACTAGCCTAATCACAACTACTGGGATGATTCGGGAGGAGGAGACCATCCCACGAGTCCTCTCACAATGCCTGGAGGAGTCAAGCACTGGGAGCGTGAACTAAGCCTAAATGTTCAACTATCTTCCACTCTATGACAGTCAAATCAAATGCGAGGAGAGGGAAGGAAGGCAGGGAGAAAGAAAGAATAAGGAAAGAAAGAAAGAACTCGTAATAGCAGGAATGCCAAAATAAGGAAAGTCCTCAGAAAACTGAGTAGCTAAGACCATAGGGGAGCAAAAGGCATAGGTCTGATCTAACTCGTATTCATAATTGTGTGGTAGAGAGAGCTTAGGTGGTTAATAGTGGAGGAGTAGCATAGCGGCACCGAAGCCCAAGGCTAAATATATTGTTCACGATCATAAAGGAAGCACCTATTGACTGGAATGCACCGATCAAAGAGGGGCACTCTTGATTCACAATTCTTCGGAAGCTAGAGTGCATGTAGAGGAGCTAGACCCATTTGTGCAGTTCATAGTCAAGAACCTAGATTAAAGATGACAATGGATCAACTTCGGATCAGATTTTATATCCTCCATCCTCGTACCCATTGGGTATAGGATATCCGATGGATATACCCATACCCATTAAAGGATCGGATATCTTCTATAGTTATAATTTTTCTTCTTTCTATCCAATTATTATCATTCAACAAAAATATATTAAAATTAATATCCTATATATATATCATATCATATCATAGTATAAAGTAAACATCATATCATGGCATAAACTTATTATGGCATAAATGACAATCATATCATAACATATCCTGTCATATCATAAAAATAAGCATCATGACATATCATATCATAGCATAAAGAACATCCTATCATAGCATGTGAGTAAGAATCATATCATATCATTCCATATCATAAACATATATGCGAGATGTCCTTTAAATCATGGATGATGTCATGTGCAAGATGCTTTTCAAAACATGCTTCATGTCATGTGCGAAATATCTTAAAAACAATATCATATAGTACTTAAAAATAATCTCAACATGAGGGGGCCCGACTTAGTACCACATACATACATAAATGCGCGCATCCTAAGTAGACTCAAGGTAGCTAGTCTTGAACCTACTAGGAAACTAGGCCCGTAGCTCGACCTAGTGGCACGTAAGGAGCCCACCCTTTACTAGGCCCGTTTCTTAGTCCATCGACCTAGGGGCGTATAAGGAGCTCACCCTTTTGGTACAAGCCATACAAAGTAAAATATTATGTCATATACATATCATATCATAGCATATCATGTTCATGTCATTCATAGCATATCATATACATGGCATTCATAGCATATCATATTCATGTCATTCATAGCATATCATGTACATGTCATTCATAGCATATCATATTCATGTCATTCATAGCATATCATGTACATGTAATTCATAACTTTTCATAACATAGAGAGTGCTCTTAGTCCCACTTGATAGGGAAGCAACTCTTAGGCCTTTTACTTAGCTTGTCATAAAGAGTGCTCTTAGTCCCAACAAATAGGGAAGCATCTCTTAGGCCTTTTCTTTTCATTTCATAAAGCATACATACTTAAGCATATAGCACATCATAGGAGACATTTTCATGCATAATTCATAAGCATACATAAATGAGCATATAACATATCATGGAAATAACATATCATGGAAAACATAAGCATGCATGGAACATAAGTTAGCATCTCCTAATTCATATCATGGCAAAGTGAAGCACATAAAGAGTCATAATTGGGTCTCAAACATCAACCTACTAAGGGTGGCCGAAATATGCAAGGGTTCTTCTAGATTGCAAGCAATCATAAAAGCATATGAACCTTACATCACTTTCATAACATTTATCATAAGGAACATCGTAAGAATATTAAATTTAGGTTCTAAGCTTCCTAGGTCTAAACTTCATAATGTGGCCGAAACATGCAAGGCCTAGATCTAAGTTACAATTTGCATATCAACATGTGAACCCTAAACAGTTTCCATAACATTTATTATAAGCAACAACATGAGCATATTGAGTTTAGGTTTTAAGCTTCCTAGGTCTACAAACTATAAGTGGCCGAATGTCATAAGGTGTGGAGCTAGGTTCTCAACCAAATACAAGCATGAGAATATCATGTTAATTTCATATCATATCATAGGTAAAAACATGAGCATGTTAGAGTTGAGTTTAAGCTTGCCTAAGCCCTAAATTCTATCTTGGCCGAAAGTTTAAAATGTGGAAACCTAGTTCTAAACCACATGAAATCAAGTTATCTTCATCTCATATCATGAGGAAGATCATAAGCAAGTTAGATTTGAGTTTGAGCCTCACTAGGGTTTTTAATTCTTTCATGGCCGAAACCCTAAGGTAAGGTTCACCTAGTTCCAAACAACATACAAACATGAAACGTCAAGGAAACATTCATAACATATCATGAGAAAGATCATAAGCATGTTAGTTTGAGTTTAAGCTTCTCTAGGGTTCTTATTCTCTTCATGGCCAAACCCTAAGGTGAGGATTCTCTTAGTTCTAAGCAACATACAAGCATGAAACATCAAGGAAACATTCATAAAATATCATGAGAAAGATCATAAGCATGTTAGTTTGAGTTTAAGATTCTCTAGGGTTCTTATTCTCTTCATGGCCGAACCCTAAGGTGAGGATTCTCCTAGTTCCAAGCAACATACAAGTATGAAACATCAAGGAAACATTCATAACATATCATAAGAAAGATCATAAGCATGTTAGTTTGAGTTTAAGCTTCTCTAGAGTTCTTATTCTCTTCATGGCCGAACCCTAAGGTGAGGATTCTCCTAGTTCCAAGCAACATACAAGTATGAAATATCAAGGAAATATTCATATCATATCATGAGAAAAACCATAAGCATGTTGGTTTTGGGTTTAAGCTTTCATAGGTCTTACAATCCTTCATGGCCGAAAGTTTCAAGGGAAATCCTAGGTTTTTAAACCATCTAAACTTAAGGAAAATTCACATAACCACTTGTACCACAGGTGAGGGGATACTTACTTCCTCTTGCTTGGTCTTTTCTTAAGATAAAGATACCCTTGTGAAGAAGAAGAAGAGAGCTCCTCCTTCTAGTATTTCCTTTGCTTCTCTTGCTTGTAGGAAGTAGATATTAAGGACTTCTTCTTGAGGTTTAGTTTTCCTTAGGAAGAAAACTAAGATTGGATTTCGGAAATTTGGGAGAGGGGAGGCTCTAGGTTCGGCAATGGTGAGGAAAAGAAGAAGAAAAATAAAACTCCTTTCCCTTTTTCTCTCTTATGCTAAGTGGGAAGAAGAAGCAAGGATAAGTTTTGCTTTCCCTTCCATATTAACTCATTTCTTATTTTCTTAATGATGAAGAATGTCTCCATTCATCCCCCTTAGTTCTCCTAATCCCTCTCCTTCTTTATCCTCACGAAAATGGAAGGAAGAAAAGAGAAGAAGACAATTTATCTTTTTCTTGTTCTTCTCTTAATCAAGAGAAGGAGGAAGAAGGCTACTTGATGTTTTCTTGCTTCCTTCTCTTAATCATACTTTTACCTTTATCTACAAATTTTCATTCTCTATTCAACAATAATTTATGATGGCCTAGTGGTCAATCCATAATCCTTAAAGATTAAAAAGATTCAAGGTTCAATCCTTGACCAATTCCTTTTCTTTTATATATTTTTGGTTCTATCTTATCTCCCTTTTTATTCTACAAGAGAACATTTTCGTATATAGCTTTAAGAAATTCGTGGGTGTTACAGAGGAGACCATCCCACGAGTCCTCTCACACCTCCTGGAGGAGTCAAGCACTGGGAGCGCGAACTAAGCCTAAATGTTCAACTGTCTTCCACTCTGTGACAGTCAAATCAAATGCAAGGAGAGGGAAAGAAGACAGGGAGAAAGAAAGAATAAGGAAAGAAAGAAAGAACTCGTAATAGCGGGAATGCCAAAATAAGGAAAGTCCTCAGAAAACTGAGTAGCTAAGACCATAGGGGAGCAAAAGGCATAGGTCTGATCTAACTCGTATTCATAATTGTGTGGTAGAGAGAGCTTAGGTGGCTAATAGTGGAGGAGTAGCATAGCGGCGCTGAAGCCCAAGGCTAAATATATTGTTCACGATTGTGAAGGAAGCACCTATTGACTGGAATGCACCGATCGAAGAGGGGCACTCTTGATTCACAATTCTTCGGAAGCTAGAGTGCATGCAGAGGAGCTAGACCCATTTGTGCAGTTCATGGTCAAGAACCTAGATTAGAGATGACAATGGATCATCTTCAGATCATATTTTATATCCTCCGTCCTCATACCTATTGGATATAGGATATCCGATGGATATACCCATACTCATTAAAGGATCGGATATCTTCTATAGTTATAATTTTTCTTCTGTCTATCCAATTATTATCATTCAACAAAAATATATTAAAATTAACATCATATATATATATATATATATATATATATATATATATATATATATATATATATATATATATATATATATATATATATATATATATATATATATATATATAAAATTAAAAAATAGATTAAACATCTATATAGTCTCCACCTAATATCAACAAAAATAGTAAGTTGAATTTGGGAAAAAATTCTTTAATATATGTACATATATTATTTAATCAGGTATTGAGGTCGGATATTGTGTATTGATAGTCACTCTATATTCTCCTCCATCTTGTTGGGATCCTTCGTACTCGGCTAGAGAGGGGGGTGTGAATAGCCGCCCCAAATCGATCGCGTTTCTTCCTACAATTCGTTAGCGCAGCGGAAAAATAAACAAGGAAACGAAAACAAGAAGATCAAACCTCAACGCGTCGATGTAACGAGGTTCGGAGATGATACTCCTACTCCTCGGCGTGTCCGTAAGGTGGACGAAGCCTCTCAATCCGTCGGTGGATGAGTCCCCGGAAAACCGGCTAATAATATACTCCTTGTGGGTGGAGAAACCTCACCACAAAGTCTCTTGCAACAGCAAGATAAGTGTACAAGAAATGCAGCAAGAAGCAAGAGCACTATGAATGTAAAAACAAACACTAGCTTGCCTTCGACTGGTTTCCGTTGACGAAGCAGCAACTTCACGGAAGAACAGCAGCAGCTGACCAGCCGGGGAAGCTCACACGAAGCTTCACGAAGTAGAGAGCTCAGCAAAGCCCAAAAGCACAACAGCACTTAGCAGAAGAGAAGAGGAAGTAGTATCCCTGTAGAAGCCCTCAGCCCCTTTATACCTGCGAAGAAGAAACAGCAGAGAACTAGCCGTTGCGTCGCAACGGCTAGAACTCTGATCGGTCTGCAGACCGATCAGCCTAGGCGCAAGAGTTTGCTGACACCGATCGGTCCCGCACCGATCGGTGTCGCGATCGAATCTCGATCGGTCGCGGACCGATCAGCTCTTCTCGATCGGTCCCCGCACCGATCCCGCCTCCCGCCTCTCGCTGCATGCAGAATCGCACTGCCTCTTGATCGGTCGTGGAGACCGATCAGATACACTGACGGTCCTGGACCGATCAGAGCTTTTTCTCCGCTTCGATCGTTGCTCGATCGGTGCGGACCGATCAGAACTCCACAAGATGCTATCGTGGAATCGATCGGTCACCGACCGATCAGAAACATCGAGATCACCGATCGGTCGGAGACCGATCCGAGCTTGGTTTTGCCCAAACCAAGTCCAAACCAATATCCGTCAACCTTGACCTATTGGTTCATCATGCTTAGCATCTGGTCACTTCCTTGACCTGCTAAGACTCCCCACCAAGTGTCCGGTCAATCCCTTTGACCTACTTGGACTTTCCAACACCAGAAGTCCGATCATCCCTGATCCATCTGGATTTTCCCTTGCCTGGCTTCACTCACCAGGACTCTCACCTGGCTTCACTCGCCAGGATTTCCACACTGCCTAACATCCCAGTTAGGACTTTCCCACTGCCTGGCTTCACTCACCAGGACTTTCCACACTGCCTAACATCCCAGTTAGGACTTTCCCATTGCCTGGCTTCACTCACCAGGACTTTCCAACTGCCTAACATCCCAGTTAGGACTTTCCACTGCCTGGCTTCACTCACCAGGACTTTCCACACTGCCTAACATCCCAGTTAGGACTTTCCACTGCCTGGCTTCACTCACCAGGACTTTTCCGTGCCAAGTCTCCATACTTGGACTTTTCCAGTGCCAAGTCTCCATACTTGGACTTTTCCCGTGCCAAGTCTCCATACTTGGACTTTTCGCGTGCCAAGCTCCCTGCTTGGACTTTTCCAGTGCCAAGTCTCCATACTTGGACTCTTCCAGTGCCAAGCTCCCTGCTTGGACTTTTTCAGTGCCAAGTCTCCATACTTGGACTTTTCCCGAATCAGGTCAATCAGGTCAACCTTGACCTACGGTTGCACCTACAATCCCCCAAACATCTATTCTTGTCTCACATCAAGAATAGAACTCTCTCACGAGTGTCAAACATCAACATGCAACTCAACTAGGTCAACCTTGACCTAAAGTTGCATCAACAATCTTCCCAAGTCAAACATCAAAATACAACTCGAGTCAAGTCAACTCGAGTCGGGTCAACCAGGTCAACCTTGACCTAAGGTTGCACCAACAATCTCCCCCTTTTTGATGTTTGACAAAATCATAATCAAGTTAGGTTAACCCGATAACCTAACTTAGGTTTTCCAACCATCTTCCAATGTCCAATGTTCTTTCCTTGAACATTCTCTGGACATTCTCCCCTTAGGTTAACCCGATAACCTAACTTGGGTTCTCCAATAATTCTCCCCCTTTTTGACATACATCAAAAAGAATTCCAATGTTCTTCCTCGAACATTCTCTGGACATTCTCCCCCTAGCTTAGGTTAACCCGATAACCTAACTTGGGTTCTCCAATAATTCTCCAATGAGCGCTCTCCCCTTTTTGACACACATCAAAAAGAAAAAGGAGAGTATTAAGGTCAAGAGTTTCTTCCTAATGAAAGTCCCATACCTTTCATTGAAACTCTTAATTTCCCCTTGATACTAAACTCAACAATCCACTTAGTGATAATCCCATATCACTAATCCTCAAGGAGTAAAAACTCCCCCTAAAAGTCAACTCCCCCTTGACAATTAGGTAAACACTCCCCCTAAAGATCAACTCCCCCTTGACCATTGCACCAACAATGTCTTGGAGAGTTTCAAACCTTCAGAAATTCGAAACTCAACTTCAAAAACTGAAATTTCAGACACCTGCTGAAAATCAGAACCTGGCACGCACTGATCGGTCCCCAGACCGATCAGAAACCACCTGGATCGGTCCCCAGACCGATCAGGCCTTCCCTGGATCGGTCCGGTGACCGATCCACATTCTGAAATCAGATTTCTGATTTTCCTTCTCCGGAAATTCAGAAACTCCTAATAAATTCCAGAAAATTCCAAAAATCGTAAAATTTTGAGGATACACTCCTCATACCATATACTATCACAGAAAAATAATTTTCTATGAAAATAGTTTCCATTTTCAAATCTTGATACAAAATTCGAAAACTTTGAAATAGTTCAAAGTTAAGTCAATTTTGTATCATAATGTTCAATGATGAATGCAATCACTAGGAAAGCTTCATCAAGGTTTTTCAAATCAATTTTAAAATGCTTTTAAAACCATTTGAATTTAGGACCATAATCTTTGGGCTAGATGTACATGACTTGTACACAAGCTTTCCCTATGATCCTCCTTTCTTGAATTAGGCTCATCTAGGTACAAGGACTATGCACCTTGATCCTAACTCATGATCCTAATATCTCACACACATCTAAGGTGTATCAAACCACATTCAAGTCAATTTGATGTGAGATATGAGTTTAGGTATCTTAGACTAAGGTCTCATGCATTTTCTAAACACAAATTTGATCTCAATATCAAAATGTGTTTTTCATCCTTAAATCAATTCAATTGATTATTAATGCAAGAGATGATGACATGGCATAAAATGGTATCATAAATGAAAACATGTGCCAATGTCATGATGTCATGGCATAAAGTTTGAAACTAAACTAACACATGACATATAAATAACCTAAGCATTATCATGACATTTCAAATGATCATAAATTAAATATGATGTCATGACATGGCATATGGTAAACAATCATGGTAAGTTAGCACAAATGAAATACCTAAATTCCCTATCTAAGTATCCTTAGCCTTAGCTAACTTAAAATCTAACCCTAGATTGCCCATATATCCCTAAGAGAAAACCAAAATCCCAATTATGGTTTTTCTCTAGGTTTCCTTAAATTGTGCCAAATAAGATTAAAATATTCTCACTTTGGCACACTTTACTCTTCCAAGGAGTGAATGATAATTCCATTTCATTTTCAAAAGGTTCACAAAACCTTGAAAATGCTCCTTGAGTGTCAATTTCCTCAAAGTTGGGTTAACTACCCTTCTTATTGGAGTTGACACTCTCTAACCCATTTATGGGGTAGAGAAGATGCTCCTAGGAACCCAATACCTATTTGAGCTCATTGGGTTCACTAAATATTCACTAGGGATGACTTCCCTAGCAACCCTCCTAATGACCCTCTTAGGCTTTGAAGCCTTGGTCATTTGGGTCTCATCAAGGTCAACTATAGGGGTGACTCCCGTTGTGACCTTGGTGGTGGTCTTCCTAGCCCTAGGTTTTGTTCCATAATCGAATGGAACATTATGGTAAGTGGGCTTGACCAATTGGGACTTAGGTTTGTGACCCAAACCTTTCTTGTCCTTGGTCTTTGAAATTTGACCCTTAAACCCTAGAGATGACTTCTCCAAGTTCTTAAGAGTCTTTTCCAAAGTATCAAGTCTTGACCTCAAGACTTGATTCTCCTTCTCTAATACCTCAATTTTTGATTTGTCATTTTTCTTTGAGGCATTCCTAGGCATGTGTCTAGTTGATTTGGGATTCCTACCTAGGTTCTCCTTAACCTTAGATGAGGTAATTCTAGGGTTGGCTTTCCTAGTGTTATCCTTATCTAGGCTCACATGTTTGGCACCTAAGCATGTGTATCGATTTCTAATGTTATCATGCTTATCATTATTGACTAGTGCAATAAAATTTCTAGCATGCATCTTACTAGTATTGCACGAATGAGACTTAAATGATACCTTAGGGTTTGCCTTAGCTCCCCCTATAGAAGTGCTCGGTCTCTTGCCCTTGTGAGGTTGCCTCCCCCTCGGACAATGACTCCGATAATGTCCCCTTCGCTTGCATTGGAAGCACACCACGTGCTCCTTGCCCTTGCGTGTCGGGACTCCGGCTACCTTGACCTTTGGCGCCGGTGGAGTCTTCTTAGTCTTCTTTGGACATTTACTCTTGTAATGTCCAAATTCCCTACACTCAAAACACATTATATGCAATTTACTTGAACTTAAAGTGTTAGAGTTACCTAGGGTCGAGGATGGATGGATGCTCTCTTCTCCATCCCTCCCGGAGGTAGAAGCTTCTTCTTCGTGCTCCGATCTTGAAGAAGAACTCACCTCCTCTTCTTCTTTAGATGTTGAGTAGCCCTCAACTTCTAATTCCTCACCTCCACGATGTGAGCTACTTGGCTCACTAGGCTCCTCTTCATGGCTTGAAGTGGGACTCTCCTCATGGAGTTTGGCCAAGTTGTTCCACAACTCCTTGGCATTATTGTATTCGCCTATCCTACACAACACATCATTAGGTAAAGAGAATTCAATGATTTTCGTTACCTCATCATTGATGGTTGATTGGTGGATTTGCTCCTTCGTCCACTCCTTCTTCTTGATAGGTTTTCCTTCCTCATCCATCGGAGGGGAAAACCCTTCTTGTACACAAAACCAATTTAACATATTAGTCCTAAGAAAATACATCATCCTTACCTTCCAATATATGAAGTTGTCGTGAGACTCGTAGAAGGGTTGAATCGTGACATCTTCTCCATAGAGATCCATCTCTAGCCCGTGCTCCCCCGGGTGTTGATCCGTCAAAGAGCGGCCTCGCTCTGATACCACTTGTTGGGATCCTTCGTACTCGGCTAGAGAGGGGGGTGTGAATAGCCGCCCCAAATCGATCGCGTTTCTTCCTACAATTCGTTAGCGCAGCGGAAAAATAAACAAGGAAACGAAAACAAGAAGATCAAACCTCAACGCGTCGATGTAACGAGGTTCGGAGATGATACTCCTACTCCTCGGCGTGTCCGTAAGGTGGACGAAGCCTCTCAATCCGTCGGTGGATGAGTCCCCGGAAAACCGGCTAATAATATACTCCTTGTGGGTGGAGAAACCTCACCACAAAGTCTCTTGCAACAGCAAGATAAGTGTACAAGAAATGCAGCAAGAAGCAAGAGCACTATGAATGTAAAAACAAACACTAGCTTGCCTTCGACTGGTTTCCGTTGACGAAGCAGCAACTTCACGGAAGAACAGCAGCAGCTGACCAGCCGGGGAAGCTCACACGAAGCTTCACGAAGTAGAGAGCTCAGCAAAGCCCAAAAGCACAACAGCACTTAGCAGAAGAGAAGAGGAAGTCTTTTTTTTTTTTCCCTGTAGAAGCCCTCAGCCCCTTTATACCTGCGAAGAAGAAACAGCAGAGAACTAGCCGTTGCGTCGCAACGGCTAGAACTCTGATCGGTCTGTAGACCGATCAGCCTAGGCGCAAGAGCCTCTGTTCGACACCTGATCGGTCCCCAGACCGATCAGGTGTCGCGATCGAATCCCTGATCGGTCTGCGGACCGATCAGGCTCTGTCCTGATCGGTCCCCAGACCGATCCCAGCTCTCCCAGCTCTCTCACAGACAGAGAATCGTGCCTCTTGATCGGTCGTGGAGACCGATCAGATACACCGATCGGTCCCCGGACCGATCAGAGCTTCCTCGCTTCCGGATGATCTGATCGGCCTGCGGACCGATCAGAACTCCACAAGATGCTATCGAGTGGAATCGATCGGTCACCGACCGATCAGAAACATCGAGATCACCGATCGGTCCGAGACCGATCCGAGCTTGGTTTTGCCCAAACCAAGTCCAAACCAATATCCGGTCAACCTTGACCTATTGGTTCATCATGCTTAGCATCCGGTCACTTCCTTGACTGCTAAGACTCCCCACCAAGTGTCCGGTCAATCCTTTGACCTACTTGGACTTTCCAACACCGGTATCCGATCATCCCCGATCATCATCGATTTTCCCGTGCCTCGCTTCACTCACCAGATCTCTCTACCTGTCTGGCTTCACTCGCCAGGACTTTCACTTGCCTAACATCCCTCACTAGGACTTTCACCTACATGGCTTCACTCACCAGGGCTTTCACCTGACTTCTCTCACCAGGACTTTCCAATTGCCTCGCTTCACTCACTAGGACTTTCCAACTGCCTAACATCCTCACTTAGACTTTCACCTACTTCACTCACTATGACTTTTCCACCGCCTAACATCCTCATTAGGACTTTCCAACTGCCTGACTTCACTTTTCCGTGCCAAGTCTCCATACTTGACTTTTCCGTGCCAAGTCTCCATACTTGGACTTTTCCAGTGCCAAGTCTCCATACTTGGACTTTTCGCGTGCCAAGCTCCCTGCTTGGACTTTTCCAGTGCCAAGTCTCCATACTTGGACTCTTCCAGTGCCAAGCTCCCTGCTTGGACTTTTTCAGTGCCAAGTCTCCATACTTGGACTTTTCCCGAATCAGGTCAATCAGGTCAACCTTGACCTACGGTTGCACCTACAATCCCCCAAACATCTATTCTTGTCTCACATCAAGAATAGAACTCTCTCACGAGTGTCAAACATCAACATGCAACTCAACTAGGTCAACCTTGACCTAAAGTTGCATCAACAATCTTCCCAAGTCAAACATCAAAATACAACTCGAGTCAAGTCAACTCGAGTCGGGTCAACCAGGTCAACCTTGACCTAAGGTTGCACCAACACATCTGAGTCTGATATCGGATCCTCCATCGAATTTGGGTGAAATTGTCATCCCTAACCTAAATCCTTTAGTGCAGTTCATGGTCAAGAACTATAGTAGGAGAGCTGATTGATCCAAAATTCGCTCGGCTAAATTACTCGCTCTCCTCTTATCTTAATGAAACTGATTCGAGCACCCGCCTAGTGGGATGGGAGAATCGCTCACCTCTAGGACTCATCCTCTTTTCATGAGCCTCAGACTCCTATACAGTCGAAGAGGTCTCTCGAGAACCTGCTCGTCTCAATCAGGGCATCAAATAGGAAAGCCACCCTGCTTTGCTTAGTTGAACTTGCTTCTCAGTAGTCACTGTCTATAGTTCCTCAATTCGCCCTTCCGCACCTCTCCTCCTGACTGAAAGAGATCTACGACTTGCACCACATGTCCGGCCTCGCACGCCTCCCCTTGTAGGATGGTTTAGTCCTCATCTCGAGATGAGGTAGAGTGGCATCATTTGCTCGCTAACTATCAAGTTCATTTGACAGAATCAGGGCGGAGGAGAGACTCAACGGAGCCTAGTTCATGGGACACCAATAGAGCAAAGGTGAGTAGGTGAGGATAGGATGGGAGAGATGCAAAGTCGAGGCTCGACTCGACTAATAAGGAGAAGTTTGCATGGTGGGAAGGAAGGGATCGGACTATAGTATAGGCGAGTGGAGTTCAGAGTCTCACGAACAAAACTAAAGTAGAGGGCACCTACCATGTATAAGGGCTCAAGTACCAATAGTAGAAGTAGTAAGAAAAAGAAAGCAAAGTAGAGCAGAAAGTAGTCGTAGTCCCAAGAAATGGAGTTATAGGAATAAGGCTAACTGGGAATGCAAGCAAGGAAGTACGAAATGGGATAAGTGGTTCAGGAAAAGAGAACTACATAGGCTTTGGGAAAAGGGAATCCCGAGAGAAGACAGACTGCGAACTCAATCCTGGCACCGAACAAAGAGTACTATTAGGTACGAGTGAAAGGACGTGAGTAGGTTTTTGCGCTATTCTTCTTCTCTCTCTTTACTATCTCTCGCTTGCATTTTTTATCATCGATTTTGTGTGTTTCCAATTCTTTTCTTTCCACATCTCTTGTTGAGGAACTAAGACCCGTGACGAGGGAATTGGATGAGGCACAAGCAAGGTCTCTATCTACTGAGAGGACACGTCGCTGCACTCGTTCATCAATTCAGAGTTGGCCCAATCAATCCTTTTAATAAGAAAAGCAATCGCCTACCTTTAGTGTTCACTGAGTTCGACCATTGGAGAGGCTCCCACTTCAAAGAATGGTCTTCGATCTAGGCTTAAGTTCTTGAACCTGGTCTTAGAGAACAGGAAAGCAGATGGGACGGAGAGGCTCCCACTTCAAAGAATGGTCGTCGATTCGGGCTTAGTTTCGCCTGCACCCACTTCTTTGCTATCATGTGGCAAAGGCGAAATTGCTCACCCCCAGCGCCCCTACCGCACCCGACCCAAGGCCATCACGAGGGAGATAAATCATAGCATCCTGAGCGAGTATGTGACAGGTGGGCACTTCTTTGCTATCAGCTATAGGGTGGGGTGGTCCTTCCCAGTCATATCTCTCTTTGTCTACCCACCTATTTTATAGTATAGCAAGTTCAATCCATCTTCGACTTCGCGTTAGTCTCCCTTCCTGAACAAAGAGTCATCTTCTCTGATTCTCTTTCGGTCCTCCAAATTAGTCAGGGAGCGAGCCTCAAATCATGAGGAGTCAGGATTGGATTCATCTGGCTCTTGCGAAGGGCAAGTAGAAGAGTGGATTAAGGAACAACAACTAAATAGCTTTTATTCTTTTATTCAAGTCTGGGGATCTAACCAAGTATTAAAATGTAGAGATTCTTTCGTGCTATAGCATCATATACTTGATGAATTGGACAGACTTCCAACTCATTAATCTTCTATCTATCCAGTGTTAGGATTCATTTGTCCTTTGCAATCCTCTCCTCTTCATCTCACCTGTCTTTTCCAGTCCCCATCACTTGGCCTTTCGCTAGTCATTTATAGTGGAACTGGTCTAATCATCATTTGTCAGGTCGCTCATGGGCCTTAAATAGGTGGTTAAATTTCTGTCATTTCAACGTTGTACTCTTCCCTTCCCAGTAGTTGCTCGGTCCTCATTATTTAGAATGAGGTTGAAGCATGACAAATCTACCCCCAATTTAGGAGCACTATAGATAGAGAGGCAAGAACGAAGGGCTCAGAGAGAATGACAAGAACGCCGTGGTCCTATCAAAGGATTCCTATTGAATCGATCAACGGAGTGCTTCTTCGTGCCCTAGACCCCGCCCATTAGCAACCACTTCGACTAAGCATGAGTAGTGAAATGTTGATCAAGCTGGAGAGAGTGAGAGTAAAATAAGATAGTCAACCTTCTATTCTCAATACCATAATATATAAAGAAATGATTGGACCACTAGTCATGAGCGGGACTTAGCCAGGAAGATAGTATGAGTCCCTCGGACCTTTCCATGCGTCCAGCCGAACGAATCGAAGTTCAATTAATGTATGAAGGGCCTTAAGATGGTTTAGATGTTTGGATAAGGCCCTAAGTGATTTAGATGTTGGGATAAAAGTTTAAATTACTAATATGTTGTGTTTACTAATAAGGCTCTAACCTTAGTGGGTTGTTGACAATGGTCGATGCATGAGAGAATCAAGAAGAGGAGACAGATTTAAAAAAGGTGCGCGATTTATTTGTTTCTTGACTTTGTTTAAATTTACCTCCTTGATAATATGTTGAGATAGTACCCAAGGTATTTTTGGGGAAAAGAGAAGTGAAACTACTCGATTAGCTTGAGAAAGTTGGGATTTTTTAATCCTGCAAAATTGTAGAGTCTCGTTTCTAAATAAGTGTTTGGGGCTCATTTTTTGAAATGTGAAATGCATATGGAAGAAGAAAAGTAACATTAGAGTTTCTGACAGTAGTTTCTATCTTAATTGGAAGAAGACTAATGTTTAATTGAATATTTATATAGGCTTGATACGACTCTACTTGCTATATTTTTCATTGATTTGTAGATATCCATTTAACAGAATTTATGGTTGCCAATCTGAAGAATAACTTCCTTAGGGTTACTAATAAAGTATCCACAAGAATAACTTGAATTAGAACTTGTTTAGTAACTAAGGCCTCAAAAACTGCTTCCCGGTAACTTATGAATTTCAACTTTTGGACTTGTTTGACAATTTGTTATAATTTCACTATGATTTTCTGAGTTGTAAAGCACCATTGTTTATTTATTTTATTCTCTACACTTTAGCTTGGATAATTATTTTCCTGGATATCAAAGGTTAACATGATAATTCATATGCATGATGCTTTCTTGTCTCTGTATGTTGCTTTCCTGGTGTGAAAGTTATAGCTACTTATACTTCAATTTTACTAAAATGTATTGAAACAACATAACTTAATGGTTAATTATTAAATGCGATGTTTCATGATTTTGTATTTGTAGTTTACTTGTGTACTGAATCTCAATAAGTTTTCTTTTTCTTTTTGTTTTGATCTAAAGAATAAGAAGGAAACATAGCACAGAATCTCTAACGCCAAACTTTTGTTTTGATGCAATGTTAAAGTAGTGTTAAAGAGATTGAGAAGTTGGGCCCAAAGAAAGGTGTCATAAGTCAATTAGTGAAGGGTAATTTACAAAATTTAGTGGATGATCTTACTATTATGCACTTTTGTGAGTTCATTTTTCTTCATACAATCCAAGAAGGGTTTTGCTTTTGTATAAACTTATTAGGGATACAAAGTTAATTTATGGATTATGTGTACATATGTTTTGTTTAGATGGTATAAAATTGTATCTTTTGTTAAATAGTTATATTTTAATAAAGATTATGGATACTCATATTTTTTGTTTGTGGATAATCATATTTACTGTTTGTAAAGTTTGTGGATATTATTTTGTATTCTTTGCTAAAAAAAATTATATTTTAAAAAAGACAACGCTTTCTATCTATTAAAAAATATTGTATTTGTTAAAAAAGACAACACTTTTTAAGCATTGCAAAAGTATTATCTTTGCAAAAAAGACAACGCTTTTTAAGCATTGTAAAAGTGTTATTTTAGCAAAAAATGACAACACTTTTTAAGTGTTGTAAAAGTGTTGTCTTTATATAAAATGACAATACTTTTTAACCGTTGTCTTTGAACGGATTTTTAACAACAGTACTTTTAATAACGCTTTTTTTGGCCACATAAATAAGGCGTAAAAAGTGTTGTGGTTTACCTTTTTCCTTATAGTGCACATGTTTATTTTAGTTCTAAGATAATACTCCACACGACTCTTCGAATAAGTAAAGTTGCTTCGTTCAAAGTATAATGGTCATGTAGTGTTTTGACTTCCTTCAAAGACATTTCGTTGTTATAAGCTTAACTTCTTTCGATGTAAGTCCTTCAAAGCAACATTTCTTTGATACCATTTATTAGGACTTTGCGAACTAGAAAGGTTGAATAGCTCAAATGGCTTCTTTGTTGAGATCAATGGGTGTTTCGAAGCAAAACAAATACAAGACACACACAATGCTAACGTGGTTGATTTTACCTATATCCGTCTCTTAAGTTGACTAATCCAAAGATCCACTTCTAGCTATCTACTTTCACTAATTAAGTCTTTTCCTTCTCAGACCAAATTCGAAAACGGAGAAACCTTCTTACAACATGATTACAACAAGATTACAAGAGTAATAGCAGAAAAGCAAGGAAGAAGAGGACTTTTGCAATGATTTTGAGAGTTTTGCTATCTCTTCTTCAAAAAATTGTGGTAAGTTACGCTAAGGCAACTTGAGTATCGGTGGGGTTACGTCAAGGTACACCTTATCTCTCTTCTAACCTTTTTTTCAATTCATTCAATGCTCGATGTTAAAGATTTTCACCCAAGTCCTTCAATTATTCAGCATAACAACAATCGACTATACAAAAATTAATCTAATAAAAATTAACTCAGCACAAATTGAATTGACGAGCATCCAACCTATAAAAAAGAGTTTGACGACGGGCACATGGAATAATCATCCCATCCTTGATCTCGGACTGAATCATCGTAGTTATTACAATGTAAAAAATTATAAATTAAATCGTATTATGAAAAAAAATGATACTTATTGTTACAAAAATACTCATTTCTCTCTCATTCAAAATGTCTCTTTCATATATTGCTATTGGATGTTGTTTAAAAATACCCTCAACCGGCAAAGACAAAAACTTAGCTAAGTTTTAAAATATAATTGACCTATCATTTAAATTAAACAGTAATTAATGCATTTCATGATTAAATAATTTTTAAAACTTTATGATATATTTTATTATTCATTAAAGATTTACCCAAACTGTAGTTCAGTGTGAAAATAGAACTTTCACGTAGACAAATTGATTTTCTGATTGATGGTTCGCTTTTCTTTGCTGAAAATTTAAATATTAATATTTTGATTTCAACATTAAATTAAATTTTGGATAAGGTTAGAGAGAAGTATTTGTCTCACAATTCCATCCTTCAGCCGTCGGCATTTTTCCAAGTCAATCCGCATGAGACGGTTAAATATTTGAGCAATAACCAAAAAAAAAAAAACAGTGACTTTAAATATATACATCCGCTACATTAATCCTCACTTAACAATAACCTTATAAATATAGAAGTAAATAAATATAAGTATATAAATATTAGGTATATGATGAGATAAATCTTATATTATTAGTTTTTGAGAATTGATCTTTAACTATTACATCAGAAATATTATGTATCTATCGTCTAGACTATGCTCTAGGGTAAAATCAAAATCGCTTCAAGAGAATATTGAAAGAGGAGGTTTTTTTTTTTTTTTTTTTCTATTTTTGTTATTGAAATGATATCTCACCCCTCAATCTCCTATAAAAAAAATAAACACAATTACCTTGAAAGATTGGACTATCTTTTATAGGTGATTGCTGAGCCGAAAGAAGATGTTGAGACCTATTATCCAACAACTTTCTTGAAATAGATTTGTCTCACTTTCAGTTATGTTTTGAAGTTCTCTTGAGTCATTTATATTGATACAATTTGTATTGACGGTCCTAACTCAAGTTTTAATTAATGACAAATGAGTTAAGTCATTTTATAGGGCAAAAGGAGCATAAAATATCTCAGGTGAATAGTACCCGAGATGCCTTTAGGAGCTTTGAAGGCGCCTTGAGTAATATTCATGGAAGACACCATTCAGTCAGATAATAGTTTTCATTCGAGTGTTATCACGAATGGTTTAGTTCAGTTGAGCAAATGCACGGTTGAGAGAACAGAATGAGAAGTTACGGAATAACCACTAACTTTAGATTAAAATATTGGTTCACTTGAACATATTTTGCCCCGATCTCTGCATACCCACGTGTTAGAGAGAGTCTCTCTCCATATATTTGTTCACATCATCAATGCATGTGCAATAATATAAACCAACCATAGTGTTTTGAAACTTTCATTGTGGGACTAAACTCATACACAAAGGAGTCTTCTTTCTTTCCATCTCCTTTTCCATTCACATTTCTAACAATTATCTTATCACACGCATTAAATTTTGAATTGGTTGGACACATTGTAGCAGTTACGTTTTCGTATCAACTACAACGCATAATTAACATATTTAAAAACATTCACGTTGTAATAGTTACAGTTGTTACAACACGAATTCAACTTGTCCACCTATATTCATATTGTAGCAACTACAAAATCATAGTTATCACAACTCAAAATTTTCCTATTCAATAATATTCACGTTGTAGTAGTTATGAAACTATAGTTATTATAATATTGTAACAGTTAGGAACAAGAGATAATAATATCGAGTAATGTATTTGAGATTAATAGTGTCATTTTACACAAAGTTGATTGGGATGCTCTTTTTATTAAAAAAAAATAAAAAAGGGAGACTCATAATAATTTCAACAAAATAAAGATGTTCGTTTGATTTTTATCCTAAATATTTTAATTCTACTCTTAAAAAAATAGTAATATTTTTGGGGAGAATTTAAAATTTAATTAACTATTTTAAAGTTGAAAGTTTAAGATTTAAGATTTGAGATTTAAGATTTAAAATTTTAAAATTTAATTACATCATACAGAAGTTACTCGATAGTTATTATACTACGTAGAAATTGCTCGATAGATAATATAACATAAAAAATCAATTATTTTATTAAAATCTTAAAATCTAAATCATAAACTTAGAATACTATTATATAAAAATATTTTTTTTTATCAATTTAATTAAAATTATTTAAATTTCATCAAAATTATTATGAATAGACTAAAATCAAGATTATAATAGGTATCCAATAGTTTTTGCCCGTTATAGCGGTTACAATAACTCGAAGTATGGGGGGGGGGGAGGGGGATCTAATGGAGCAATCTCGTAATTTAAAAAACATATATATAGATTTTTGATCATTTACTTAGTTTGGGACGTCTTTTAAATTTTTGTCCAATATTTAATTTTGTCGTCTACTACTTCCACTCAAACGCCGGTCAAATTCCGGCATCCCCCAACTCATTCCTCAGCAGTCCACGCATGGCCCACGCGGTCGTTGACTTGACCAGCAATGGATTAAGCCTCACAAACAACGAGAATCATTCAAAAGATACCCACACACCCTACAACTCGCTTATCATTTTCCCCTAATTTTGTAATCGGATAGGAATTCAACGCGAGAGAACAGCGTTCGTCCCCCGGCACCCAAATTTGAAGCGACTCGTGTTTCTTATCTTTCATACTTTAATGTTTTTTAATCTGCGTTATAATTCTGCAGTACGGTTGTCTAATCTGTGCTGTTTTGACTATTTGTAGGAGTAAAATATGATTTGGTATTCCCAGATTCTTTTGCAAATTCTTTCATATTCTTCCAATCAACAGATTGTCTCTTTGAGAAAGAAAGCATATGTATTTAATATGATAAATTGGGTTTAATCAAAATAAGGCCAATTAACTGTATCTGGGCGTGAGAACTGGTCCTGAGTTAGACCGTGCCGCTATAAAATGCGCCCGCCCAATGCCAACCTTCAATTCGTCCACGGAAAGTCTCTACCCACTCGAAGCAGAGCACGAAGCAGGAGGAGGCAGCAACGCTTTCCCTGTAGTACCTTGCAGTGCTTTGCCATGGCCTACGCGACTGCCGCCTGCGTCTACGGCACCAATCTGGCCGCAAATCCCGTCTCCGCAAGGAGAGCAGCTGGGCCAGCTGCCCGCCGCCCCATGGTCGCCGTCGTGCGCTGCGTCTCGACGCGGCAGGAAACCGCCGGCCTCGTGGTGGAGCAGTTCAACCTCAAGGAGTACATGGAGGAGAAGGCTCGCAAGGTGAACGAGGCCTTGGACCTGGCCGTCCCCCTCCGCCACCCGGAGGTGATCCACCGCTCCATGCGTCACTCACTCCTCGCCGGCGGAAAGCGCGTCCGCCCTCTCCTTGCCATCGCCTCCTGTGAGCTCGTCGGCGGAGATGAGAAGGCCGCGATGCCTGTGGCCTGCGCCTCCGAGATGATCCACACCATGTCGCTCATCCATGACGACCTCCCCTGCATGGACAACGACGACCTCCGCCGCGGACAGCCCACCAACCACGTCCTCTTCGGCGAAGACACTGCCATCCTCGCCGGAGACGCCCTTCTGTCGTTCGCCTTTGAGCACGTCGCCACCAGCACTTTCGGAGTGGCGCCGGAGCGCGTCGTCCGCTCCATAGTTGAGCTCGGGAACTGCGTGGGCTCCGAGGGTCTTGTGGCCGGCCAGGTATTCATCAATTGAAATCTAAAAAAATTAAGCTTCTCTAATCAATCAATTGGTTTTCATGGAATTCACCTCATCTCTGTTTCACGGCCGACGTCAGATTGTGGACATTTCGTGCGAGGGAAAAGTGGTGGACAAGGACGTGCTCGAGTACATCCACATCCACAAGACGGCGAGGCTGCTGGAGGCGGCGGCCGTCTGCGGAGCCATCGTGGGCGGCGGCGATGAGGAGGAAGTCGCGCGGGTCCGGAGCTACGCGCGTTGCGTGGGGCTGTTGTTCCAGGTTGTGGACGACATCCTGGACGTGACGAAGTCGTCGGAGGAGCTGGGAAAGACCGCCGGGAAGGACCTAGCCAGCGACAAGACCACCTACCCCAAGCTGCTCGGCCTCGACGGCGCCCGGGACTTCGCGCAGACGCTCGTGCGCAAGGCTGAGGGAGAGCTCGCCGTCTTCGACGCCGCCCGTGCCGCGCCACTCTATCACCTCGCCCGATACATAGCCTACCGCCAGAATTAGTTAATTACGTTGCGTTGCCCCCGTATCGACCTCGAGCTACATATCGCTCAATCGCGATCCATAAGATTTTAATTGCTTCTTTAATCACTATTTCTATCTGGTTTTTATTTTTTGTTCACCACTCAATAAAGCAGAGCCTCTTCTTCACGTCTCCATTGATTAAGCAACAGCAATCGGTTCTTCTTGGAAAAACGCACACTCATCGTTGCTGCTTACTCTAACTCCTTCATTGATCACATTCTCCTCGTCAGATTAATCCCACAAAAATTTTGGCATAGGATGCCATCGCATAGCTGGAATCAATACTATTGAACATGAGCGGCTGGTTTGGTTGGATTTTATCACTACTATATGGGCTTAATTGTTGATATAGGGTTATGATGAGTAGACTCAAGATGTGATATGAAAGTTAAAGTCAAGATAACAGGATGATTAAAGTTAAAATGATGTAGCAATTACCTTTGAAAAAGGAAAGCATTCCCTCATGTGGCTTTGATTAATTGTCCAGCAATAAGGTTCTTTAATTCAACCAGACTAAAGTGACGTTTGGTTTATGGGTTTGGAAATGAGGGAATGGATTCATTCCCAAATCTTGTGTTTGGTTAATAGGAATGAAATCAAAATTTTGGAATGAAATCCAAAAATTTGGATATGGATGAAACCCACCTCCTCCCTTGGGTTTTGATGGAATAGGATTGTGAATTAAGTTTTAGACAAAAATACCTTTAGTATATTTGTTCAATTTTTTTTAATTTCACACACTCTCTCTCATCATATTTTCTCCCTCCTTATTTTATCATCACATTTTCTCTCTCAAGATACTTTCTCTCTCCTCATTCTCTCTCTATATTCTCTCCCATCATATACTCTCTCTCCTTATTTTCTCTCTCTTCATTATCTTCTATCACACTTTCTCTCCCATTACACATTTTCTACTTATTTTTTCATCATACTTTCTCTCTCATCATATTTTCTCTCTCCTCAATCTCTCAGCATACTCTCTCTTCTCATTTTCTCTCATCACAATTTCTCTCTCTTTATTCTCTCTCATCACACACTCTCGCTTTATTTTCTCTAATCACACTTATTCTCTAAGCACACTTTCTCTCTCATCATATTTTCTCTCTCCCAATCTCATATTTTATCTCATCATACTTTCTCTCTCTTCATTTTTTCCATCATTCTTTCTCTCTCAACCCACTTTCTCTCTCATCATACTTTCTCTCTCCTCACTTTTTCATTTTCTCTCATAATACTTTCTCTCTCTTCATTTTTTCCATCACTCTTTCTCTCTCAGCATATTTTCTCTCTCCTCAGTCTCTCATTTTCTCTCATCATACTTTCTCTATCTTCATTTTATCCATCACTCTTTCTCTCTCAACCCACTTTCTCTCTCATCATACTTTCTCTCTCCTCACTCTTTAATTTTCTCTCATAATACTTTCTCTCTCTTCATTTTCTCCCATCACTCTTTCTCTCTCATCATACTTTTTCTCTTCTCAATCTTTCCTATCATGCACTCTCTCCTTATTTTCTCTGATCATACTTTCTCTCTCTGCATTTTTTCGCAACACACTTTCTCTCTCATCACACTTTCTCTCTCATCATATGTTTCTCTCACATTCAACTTTCTCTCCCATCTAATTTTTTCTCTTATTTTCTTGTAAGGGTAAAAAAGGAAATTTAGGTTCATTCCGATTGAAAATATTTAACTAACCAAACATTATTTTTAAGAATAATACTCAAGCTCATACCCATTCCCATTCCATAATACTATGATACTCATTCCCATTCCGATTCCTATGAGAGAACCAAACGCCCCCTAAGTCTATATATCTCGGCCAAGTCACAATATGGGACAGTCAGTCCTTAAGCCGAACGAATCAGAAAGTTGAATGTTTTAAGGATGGCCAGATCATTAAGACGACCAAGATTGAGGTCAACCGGTCTTATGGATCGGCCAGAATGAAGCCTAATATATTGACCAAATCTCTCAGTACGAAGCGAGGTTTCTTTGGTAGCCTATTATATGCTCGATCGAGTAAAAAGATGATCAGGCCTACAATGCTTATCCTCATATTATCGCCCAGACAAAATTCCACTAAAGCATAGATTACCATAGGTATTTTCAGGAAGCATGAGGCATTATATTATCTCTCAAGCAGATTTCCAACATGACTAAGGCACGATGTCATTCCTATGTCTCAAGGTTACACAGAACATCACAGAGTAATTTAATGACTGAGCCAGACATAAAGGTGGACGACTTAAAATGTAGACAGTTTAATGACCAATCAAGATACATGCAGTATAATACATATCAGAACAGATTATGCAGAATGTAATCGAACAACATCATCCTAACAGGGCGGCTAGCTTAAGGACTGGCCGAGTTATGCTCAATAGACAACATCATCCTAATAGGGCTACTGGCTTAAGGACTGGCCGAATTATGATTAGTAGACAATATCCTAACAACTTGTCAGAAAAACAACCATGTGTCAGAGACTATTCTCCTGGAACTTTCTTTAGGCACAATCATGTCTCCTATCAACAGACCAATTATGATAGCATATTCCTTCAACAAACACAATCGTAATAGAAGTTATAAACCACAACAGAATTATACATTTGGGTGAGGGGAAGATTCCTCGGATGATTATTACACCTTACCTAGGTTGTACAATCCCCTTTGCCTAACAGACTCTGACACATTCTACCACCTCACAACTGTGGAGGTTAGGTGAGGAGGTATATCAAGGGTAGTCCTCTCCATGGCAAAGGTACGCTCATGGACGCCTGCAACTTTAGTCTTGTGCATACATTCTTACTGTTCTTTATCCACCAGTCCGGACTCGTATTGACTTGAGCGTCGGAGGGTTTTCGCCAGGAACTCTCCTTAGTTTTTAGGCACTAACGTTTTGTTGGCTCGTTTCTTGGTGCATAGGATCGAAGAAAAAGCTGCTCTTGGGAGAGAAAGGTCTTCTGTTAGTCAACCATTCGTCCACCGTTCCTAACGCGTCATCTATGTGTTGGTGCAACCTTAGGTCAAGGTTGACCTGGTTGATCTGACTCGAGTTGACCTGACTCGAGTTGTATTTTGATGTTTGACTTAGGAAGATTGTTGATGCAACCTTAGGTCAAGGTTGACCTAGTTGAGTTGTATTTTGATGTTTGACACTCGTGGAAGAGTTGTATTCTTGATATGGGACAAGAATAGATGTTTGGGAGATTATTGGTGCAATCGTAGGTCAATGTTGACCTGGTTGACCTGATTCGGGAAAGAGTCCAAGTATGGAGACTTGGCAACGGAAAAAGTCCAAGCAGGGAACTTGGCACTGGAAAAGTCCAAGCAGGGAACTTGGCACGTGAAAAGTCCAAGTGTGGAGACTTGGCACGGGAAAAGTCCAAGTATGGAGACTTGGCACTGGAAAAGTCCAAGTATGGAGACTTGGCACGGAGAAGTCCAAGCAGGGAGCTTGGCACGAGGGAAAGTCCTAACTGGGATGTTAGGCAGGTGAAAAGTCCTGGTGAGTGAAGCCAGGCAGTCGAAGAAGTCATGGTGAGTGAAGCCAGGCATTCGGGAAAGTCCCGGTGAGTGGAGCCAGGCAGTTTGGAAGTCCTGGTGAGTGAAGCCGGGCAGATTGGAAATCCTGGTGAGTGAAGCCAGGTGAAAACCCTAGTGAGTGAAGCTAGGTGAAAGTCCTGGTGAGTTAAGCCGGGCAAGGGAAAATCCAGATGGATCAAGGGTGATCGAACATCTGGTGTTGGGAAGTCCAAGTAGATCAAGGGAGTGATCGGATACTTGGCACGAAGAGGAAAGTCCAAGTGGGTCAAAGGGATTGACCGGACACTTGGTGGGGAGTCTTAGCAGGTCAAGGGAGTGACCGAATGCTAAGCATGATGTACCAATAGGTCAAGGTTGATCGGATATTGGTTTGGGAGGTTTGAGACTTGGTTTGGCCAAAAACCAAGCTCTGGATCGGTCTGCAGACCGATCCAGTGATACGCTTGTGTATTTGATCGGTCTGCTGACCGATCAGATGACAAACAGAAGGCACGCATCGATTCTGTGAGCTTACTGATCGGTCTGGGGACCGATCAGGCGATATCCTGATTGGTCTGCCGACCGATCAGGTGACGATCTTGAAGAGTGCGAGGAACCGCACTCAATAAGCCCTGATCGGTCAGCGGACCGATCAGGCCATACCCTGATCTGTCCCCACGACCGATCAGAGCACGATCAGTAGCTAGCGGAGTCCGGTAGAAAGCGCTGATCGATCTGTGGACCGATCAGGGCACTAGCCGTTGTGACGCAACGACTATATTCCTTCTTGTTTTTCTTCACAGGTATAAAAGAAGCTATAGGGCTTCGTTACTGCTACTGCTTCCTCCTTAGAACTTCTGTTCTTGTGCTCCAGAGCTTCTGCTCTTACCTGCCATCAGAGCTTTGCTGAGCTCCTCGCAGCTGAAGCCTCGCGTGAGCTTCTCGATGGATTCTCGTCAGCTGCTGCTTCATCACTCCAGTCAACAAGAAAGGCAAGCAAGTGTTTCATATTGTCTTTTGCTTTCTTGTATCTGTTGTACTCCTATCTTGCTTGTGCAAGAAACATTGTGGCGAGATTTCTCCACCCAGAAGGAGTATATTGTATTAGCCGGTTCTCCGGGGACTCATCCACCGACGGATTGGTAGGCTTCGTCCACCTTACGGACACGCCGAGGAGTAGGAGTTCATCTCCGAACCTCGTTACATCCATCGAGTTTGAGGTTTGGTCTTCTTTTCCTTCGTTTCTACGTGTTATTTTCCGCTACGCTAACCCTAGTTTGTAGAAACGCGACGATTTGGGGTCGGCTATTCACACCCCCCTCTCTTGCCTCCGTACGAAGGATCCTAACAAGTGGTATCAGAGCGAGGCCGCTCTTCGACGGATCAACACCCGGGGGGAGCACGGGCTAGAGATGGATCTCTATGGAGAAGATCTCACGATTCAACCCTTCTACGAGTCTCACGACAACTTCACATATTGGAAGGTAAGGATGATGTATTTTCTTAGGACTAATATGTTAAATTGGTTTTGTGTACAAGAAGGGTTTTCCCCTCCGATGGATGAGGAAGGAAAACCTATCAAGAAGAAGGAGTGGACGAAAAAGCAAATCCGACAATCCGAAATCAATGACGAGGTAACAAAAATTATTGAATTTGCTTTACCTAATAATGTTTTGTGCAAGATAGATAGGTACAACAACGCCAAGGAATTGTGGAACAATTTGGCAAAATTCCATGAAGAGGAGCCTAGTGAGCCAAGTAGCTCACATCATGGAGGAAGCGAATTGGGAGTTGAGGGCTACTCAACATCCAAGGAAGAAGAGGAGGAGAGCTCTTGTTCAAGATCGGAGCAAGAAGAGGCATCTACCTCCGGAAGGGATGAAGAAGAAAGCTCATCTACATCCACAACCCTAGGTAACTCAAACACTGTGATTTCAAGCAAATTACACATAATGTGTTTTGAGTGTAGGAAGTTTGGGCACTTCAAGAGTAAGTGTCCAAAGAGGGTTAGAAAGACTCCACCGGCACCAAAGGTCAAGGAAGCCGGAGTCCCGACATGCAAGAGCAAGAAGCACGTGGTGTGCTTCCAATGCAAGCAATGGGGACACTATAGGAGTCAATGTCCAAGGGGGAGGCAACCTCACAAGGACAAGAGGCCAAACACGTGTAAAGGGGGAGCTAAGGCAAACCCTAAGGTAACATTTAAAGCTCATTCTTGCAATTCTAGTAGGATGCATGCTAGTAGTCTTATTGCCATTGTCAATAATGATAAGCATGTTAACACTAGAAATCGATACATGTGCTTAGGAGCCAAGCATGTTAGCCTAGATAAGAACAATTCTAGAAATGCTAAACCTAGAATTAACTCATCTAAGGCTAAGGAAAATCTAGATAGAAATCCCAAATCATCTAGACACATGCCTAGGAATACCTCAAAGAAAAATGATAAATCAAAACTTGAGGTATTAGAGAAAGAAAATCAAGTCTTGAGGTCAAGACTTGACTCTCTAGAAAAGGCTCTTAAGGATTTGACTCTAGGGTCTAGGGGTCAAAAACCCAAATCCAAGGACAAGAAAGGTTTGGGTCACAAACCTAAGTCCCAATTGGTCAAGCCCACTTATCATAATGTTTCATTCGATTATGGAACAAAACCTAGGGCTAGGAAGACCATTACCAAGGTCACAAGGGGAGTCACCCCTATAGTTGACCTTGATAAGACCCAAATGACCAAGGCTTTAAAGCCTAAGAGGGTCATTAGGAGGGTTGTTAGGGAAGTTATCCCTAGTGAATATTTAGTGAACCCAATGAGCTCTAATAGGTATTGGGTTCCTAGGAGCATCTTCTCTACCCCATAGATGGGTTAGAGAGTGTCAACTCCGATTAGAAGGGTAGTTAACCCAACTTTGAGGAAATTGACACTCAAGGAGCATTTTCAAGGTTTTTGGGAACCTTTGAAAATGAAATGGAACAATCATTAATATTTACTCCTTGGAAGAGTAAAATGTGTCATCATGGAAAATGATGATATTAATTTCAATCGGCACAATTTGGGAAAATCTAGAGAACTCTTGAGGAAAAATGAAACACGCCAAGATTTGAGGATAAATTTGATCTTTAAGTGGCATGAATGAATCTAGAGTTCAAGAAGTGTCAAAATTAGGATTTTGGCATATTAGGGCAATCAAGGGTTAAAACTTAAGTATTAGCTAATGCTAAGGATACTTAGATAGGTAATCTAGGTATGTCTTATTCATGCTAAATCTTGTCATGATTGTTTGCCCTCACATGTCATGACATCATATTTAAGTTTATCTTTTGAAATGTCATGATAATGCTCAGGTTAGTTTTATGTCATGTTTATTTAAGTTTCAAACTTTATGCCATGACATCATGACATTGGCACATGTTTTCATTTATGATACCATTTTATGCCATGTCATCATCTCTTGCATTAATAATCAATTGAATTGATTTAAGGATGAAAAACATATTTTGATATTGAGATCAAATTTGTGTTTAGAAAATGCATGAGACCTTAGCCTAAGATAACCTAAACCCATATCTCACATCAAAATTGACTTGGATGTGTTTGATACACCTTAGATGTGTGTGAGATATTAGGATCATGAGTTAGGATCAAGGTGCATAGTTCTTGTACCTAGATGAGACTAATTCAAGAAGGAGGATCATAGGGAAAACTTATGTACAAGTCATGTACATTTAGCCCTAAGATTGTGGTCCTAAATTAAAGGGTTAAAAATCATTTCAAAATTGATTTGAAAAACCTTGATGAAGTCATTCTAGTGATAGCATTCATCATTGAACATTATGATACAAAGTTTACTTAACTTTGAACTAGTTCAAAGTTAAGTAAACTTTGTATCAAGATTGAAAAATGGAATCTATTTTCATAGAAAACTATTTTTCCTTGATAGTATATGTTATGAGGAATGTATCCTCAAAATTTCATAATTTTTGGAATTTTCTGGAATTTGTTGTGAGTTTCTGAATTTCGGGAGAAGGAAATCAGAACTCGAGTCTGTCCAAGGCTGGATCGGTCACTGGACCGATCCAGGGAAGGCTGGATCGGTCTAGGGACCGATCCAGAGGGGTTCTGATCGGTCCGGTGACCGATCAGGCGTGCTGAATTTGCTGAATTTCGACTGTGGTCTGGAATTTCAGCTGTGGGAGTTGAGTTTCGGGTTTCTAAAGGTTTGAAACTCTCCAAGACATTGTTGGTGCAATAGTCAAGGGGGAGTTGACCTTTAGGGGGAGTTTTACCTATTAGTCAAGGGGGAGTTGACTTTTAGGGGAGTTTTTACCCCTAAAGACTTGAGTGATGTGGGATTATCACTAAGTTGATTGTTGAATTTAGTTTCAAGGGGGAAATTAAGGGTTTCAATGAAAGGTATGGGACTTTCATTAGGAAGAAACTCTTGACCTTAATTCCCTCTTTTTGATGTGTGTCAAAAAGGGGGAGAGATGTCCCAAGGGGGAGAGTGTAGGTTTTGGAAGAATGTTCAAGGAAGAACATTGGAAAACCTAAGTTAGGTTATCGGATTAATCTAACTTGATTATGGTTTTGTCAAACATCAAAAAGGGGGAGATTGTTGGTGCAACCTTAGGTCAAGGTTGACCTGGTTGATCTGACTCGAGTTGACCTGACTCGAGTTGTATTTTGATGTTTGACTTAGGAAGATTGTCGGTGCAACCTTAGGTCAAGGTTGACCTAGTTGAGTTGTATTTTGATGTTTGACACTCGTGGAAGAGTTACATTCTTGATATGGGACAAAAATAGATGTCTGGGAGATTATTGGTGCAACCGTAGGTCAATGTTGACCTGGTTGACCTGATTCGGGAAAGAGTCCAAGTATGGAGACTTGGCAACGGAAAAAGTCCAAGCAGGGAACTTGGCACTGGAAAAGTCCAAGCAGGGAGCTTGGCACGCGAAAAGTCCAAGTGTGGAGACTTGGCACGGGAAAAGTCCAAGTATGGAGACTTGGCACTGGAAAAGTCCAAGTATGGAGACTTGGCACGGAGAAGTCCAAGCAGGGAGCTTGGCACGAGGGAAAGTCCTAACTGGGATGTTAGGCAGGTGAAAAGTCCTGGTGAGTGAAGCCAGGCAGTCGGAGAAGTCCTGGTGAGTGAAGCCAGGCATTCGGGAAAGTCCTGGTGAGTGGAGCCAGGCAGTTTGGAAGTCCTGGTGAGTGAAGCCGGGCAGATTGGAAATCCTGGTGAGTGAAGCCAGGTGAAAACCCTAGTGAGTGAAGCTAGGTGAAAGTCCTGGTGAGTTAAGCCGGGCAAGGGAAAATCCAGATGGATCAAGGGTGATCGAACATCTGGTGTTGGGAAGTCCAAGTAGATCAAGGGAGTGATCGGATACTTGGCACGAAGAGGAAAGTCCAAGTGGGTCAAAGGGATTGACCGGACACTTGGTGGGGAGTCTTAGCAGGTCAAGGGAGTGACCGGATGTTAAGCATGATGTACCAATAGGTCAAGGTTGATCGGATATTGGTTTGGAAGGTTTGAGACTTGGTTTGGGAAAAAACCAAGCTCTGGATCGGTCTGCAGACCGATCCAGTGATACGCTTGTGTATTTGATCGGTCTGCTGACCGATCAGATGACAAACAGAAGGCACGTATCGATTCTGTGAGCTTACTGATCGGTCTGGGGGCCGATCAGTATGGAGCCTGATCGGTCTGCCGACCGATCAGGTGACGATCTTGAAGAGTGCGAGGAACCGCGCTCAATAAGCCCTGATCGGTCAGCGGACCGATCAGGCCATACCCTGATCGGTCCCCACGATCGATCAGAGCACGATCAGTTGTTAGCGGAGTCCGGGAGAAAGCGCTGATCGATCTGTGGACCGATCAGGGCACTAGCCGTTGTGACGCAATGGCTATATTCCTTCTTGTTTTTCTTCACAGGTATAAAAGAAGCTACAGGGCTTCGTTACTGCTACTGCTTCCTCCTTAGAACTTCTGTTCTTGTGCTCCAGAGCTTCTGCTCTTACCTGCCATCAGAGCTTTGCTGAGCTCCTCGCAGCTGAAGCTTCGCGTGAGCTTCTCGTCAGCTGCTGCTGGTGTGAAGCTGCTGCTTCATCACTCCAGTCAACAAGAAAGGCAAGCAAGTGTTTCATATTGTCTTTTGCTTTCTTGTATCTGTTGTACTCCTATCATGCTTGTGCAAGAAACATTGTGGCGAGGTTTCTCCACCCAGAAGGAGTATATTGTATTAGCCGGTTCTCCGGGGACTCATCCACCAACGGATTGGTAGGCTTCGTCCACCTTACGGACACGCCGAGGAGTAGGAGTTCATCTCCGAACCTCGTTACATCCATCGAGTTTGAGGTTTGGTCTTCTTTTCCTTCGTTTCTACGTGTTATTTTCCGTTACGCTAACCCTAGTTTGTAGAAACGCGACGATTTGGGGTCGGCTATTCACACCCCCCTCTCTAGCCTCCGTACGAAGGATCCTAACAAGTGGTATCAGAGCGAGGCCGCTCTTCGACGGATCAACACCCGGGGGGAGCACGGGCTAGAGATGGATCTCTATGGAGAAGATGTCACGATTCAACCCTTCTACGAGTCTCACGACAACTTCACATATTGGAAGGTAAGGATGATGTATTTTCTTAGGACTAATATGTTAAATTGGTTTTGTGTACAAGAAGGGTTTTCCCCTCCGATGGATGAGGAAGGAAAACCTATCAAGAAGAAGGAGTGGACGAAAAAGCAAATCCGACAATCCGAAATCAATGACGAGGTAACAAAAATTATTGAATTTGCTTTACCTAATAATGTTTTGTGCAAGATAGATAGGTACAACAACGCCAAGGAATTGTGGAACAATTTGGCAAAATTCCATGAAGAGGAGCCTAGTGAGCCAAGTAGCTCACATCATGGAGGAAGCGAATTGGGAGTTGAGGGCTACTCAACATCCAAGGAAGAAGAGGAGGAGAGCTCTTGTTCAAGATCGGAGCAAGAAGAGGCATCTACCTCCGGAAGGGATGAAGAAGAAAGCTCATCTACATCCACAACCCTAGGTAACTCAAACACTGTGATTTCAAGCAAATTACACATAATGTGTTTTGAGTGTAGGAAGTTTGGGCACTTCAAGAGTAAGTGTCCAAAGAGGGTTAGAAAGACTCCACCGGCACCAATGGTCAAGGAAGCCGGAGTCCCGACATGCAAGAGCAAGAAGCACGTGGTGTGCTTCCAATGCAAGCAATGGGGACACTATAGGAGTCAATGTCCAAGGGGGAGGCAACCTCACAAGGACAAGAGGCCAAACACGTGTAAAGGGGAGCTAAGGCAAACCCTAAGGTAACATTTAAAGCTCATTCTTGCAATTCTAGTAGGATGCATGCTAGTAGTCTTATTGCCATTGTCAATAATGATAAGCATGTTAACACTAGAAATCGATACATGTGCTTAGGAGCCAAGCATGTTAGCTTAGATAAGAACAATTCTAGAAATGCTAACCCTAGAATTAACTCATCTAAGGCTAAGGAAAATCTAGATAGAAATCCCAAATCATCTAGACACATGCCTAGGAATACCTCAAAGAAAAATGATAAATCAAAACTTGAGGTATTAGAGAAAGAAAATCAAGTCTTGAGGTCAAGACTTGACTCTCTAGAAAAGGCTCTTAAGGATTTGACTCTAGGGTCTAGGGGTCAAAAACCCAAATCCAAGGACAAGAAAGGTTTGGGTCACAAACCTAAGTCCCAATTGGTCAAGCCCACTTATCATAATGTTTCATTCGATTATGGAACAAAACCTAGGGCTAGGAAGACCATTACCAAGGTCACAAGGGGAGTCACCCCTATAGTTGACCTTGATGAGACCCAAATGACCAAGGCTTTAAAGCCTAAGAGGGTCATTAGGAGGGTTGTTAGGGAAGTTATCCCTAGTGAATATTTAGTGAACCCAATGAGCTCTAATAGGTATTGGGTTCCTAGGAGCATCTTCTCTACCCCATAGATGGGTTAGAGAGTGTCAACTCCGATTAGAAGGGTAGTTAACCCAACTTTGAGGAAATTGACACTCAAGGAGCATTTTCAAGGTTTTTGGGAACCTTTGAAAATGAAATGGAACAATCATTAATATTTACTCCTTGGAAGAGTAAAATGTGTCATCATGGAAAATGATGATATTAATTTCAATCGGCACAATTTGGGAAAATCTAGAGAACTCTTGAGGAAAAATGAAACACGCCAAGATTTGAGGATAAATTTGATCTTTAAGTGGCATGAATGAATCTAGAGTTCAAGAAGTGTCAAAATTAGGATTTTGGCATATTAGGGCAATCAAGGGTTAAAACTTAAGTATTAGCTAATGCTATGGATACTTAGATAGGTAATCTAGGTATGTCTTATTCATGCTAAATCTTGTCATGATTGTTTGCCCTCACATGTCATGACATCATATTTAAGTTTATCTTTTGAAATGTCATGATAATGCTCAGGTTAGTTTTATGTCATGTTTATTTAAGTTTCAAACTTTATGCCATGACATCATGACATTGGCACATGTTTTCATTTATGATACCATTTTATGCCATGTCATCATCTCTTGCATTAATAATCAATTGAATTGATTTAAGGATGAAAAACATATTTTGATATTGAGATCAAATTTGTGTTTAGAAAATGCATGAGACCTTAGCCTAAGATAACCTAAACCCATATCTCACATCAAAATTGACTTGGATGTGTTTGATACACCTTAGATGTGTGTGAGATATTAGGATCATGAGTTAGGATCAAGGTGCATAGTTCTTGTACCTAGATGAGACTAATTCAAGAAGGAGGATCATAGGGAAAGCTTATGTACAAGTCATGTACATTTAGCCCTAAGATTGTGGTCCTAAATTAAAGGGTTAAAAATCATTTCAAAATTGATTTGAAAAACCTTGATGAAGTCATTCTAGTGATAGCATTCATCATTGAACATTATGATACAAAGTTTACTTAACTTTGAACTAGTTCAAAGTTAAGTAAACTTTGTATCAAGATTGAAAAATGGAATCTATTTTCATAGAAAACTATTTTTCCTTGATAGTATATGTTATGAGGAATGTATCCTCAAAATTTCATAATTTTTGGAATTTTCTGGAATTTGTTGTGAGTTTCTGAATTTCGGGAGAAGGAAATCAGAACTCGAGTCTGTCCAAGGCTGGATCGGTCACTGGACCGATCCAGGGAAGGCTGGATCGGTCTAGGGACCGATCCAGAGGGGTTCTGATCGGTCCGGTGACCGATCAGGCGTGCAATTTCTGAATTTCAGCGGTGCCGGAATTTCAGTTTGGGAGTTGAGTTTCGGGTTTCTAAAGGTTTGAAACTCTCCAAGACATTGTTGGTGCAATAGTCAAGGGGGAGTTGACCTTTAGGGGGAGTTTTACCTATTAGTCAAGGGGGAGTTGACTTTTAGGGGGAGTTTTTACCCCTAAAGACTTGAGTGATGTGGGATTATCACTAAGTTGATTGTTGAATTTAGTTTCAAGGGGGAAATTAAGGGTTTCAATGAAAGGTATGGGACTTTCATTAGGAAGAAACTCTTGACCTTAATTCCCTCTTTTTGATGTGTGTCAAAAAGGGGGAGAGATGTCCCAAGGGGGAGAGTGTAGGTTTTGGAAGAATGTTCAAGGAAGAACATTGGAAAACCTAAGTTAGGTTATCGGATTAACCTAACTTGATTATGGTTTTGTCAAACATCAAAAAGGGGGAGATTGTTGGTGCAACCTTAGGTCAAGGTTGACCTGGTTGATCTGACTCGAGTTGACCTGACTCGAGTTGTATTTTGATGTTTGACTTAGGAAGATTGTCGGTGCAACCTTAGGTCAAGGTTGACCTAGTTGAGTAGTATTTTGATGTTTGACACTCGTGGAAGAGTTGTATTCTTGATATGGGACAAGAATAGATTTTTGGGATATTATTGGTGCAACCGTAGGTCAATGTTGACCTGGTTGACCTGATTCGGGAAAGAGTCCAAGTATGGAGACTTGGCAACGGAAAAAGTCCAAGCAGGGAACTTGGCACTGGAAAAGTCCAAGCAGGGAGCTTGGCACGCGAAAAGTCCAAGTGTGGAGACTTGGCACTGGAAAAGTCCAAGTATGGATACTTGGCACGGAGAAGTCCAAACAGGGAGCTTGGCACGAGGGAAAGTCCTAACTGGGATGTTAGGCAGGTGAAAAGTCCTGGTGAGTGAAGCCAGGCAGTTGGAGAAGTCCTGGTGAGTGAAGCCAGGCATTCGGGAAAGTCCCGGTGAGTGGAGCCAGGCAGTTTGGAAGTCCTGGTGAGTGAAGCCGGGCAGATTGGAAATCCTGGTGAGTGAAGCCAGGTGAAAACCCTAGTGAGTGAAGCTAGGTGAAAGTCCTGGTGAGTTAAGCCGGGCAAGGGAAAATCCAGATGGATCAAGGGTGATCGAACATCTGGTGTTGGGAAGTCCAAGTAGATCAAGGGAGTGATCGGATACTTGGCACGAAGAGGAAAGTCCAAGTGGGTCAAAGGGATTGACCGGACACTTGGTGGGGAGTCTTAGCAGGTCAAGGGAGTGACCG
Source organism: Zingiber officinale (assembly GCF_018446385.1). Classification (NCBI taxonomy): domain Eukaryota; kingdom Viridiplantae; phylum Streptophyta; class Magnoliopsida; order Zingiberales; family Zingiberaceae; genus Zingiber; species Zingiber officinale. The sequence continues at coordinate 68,531,310 of NC_056007.1, read as the reverse complement.
GATGTTAAGCATGATGTACCAATAGGTCAAGGTTGATCGGATATTGGTTTGGAAGGTTTGAGACTTGGTTTGGGAAAAAACCAAGCTCTGGATCGGTCTGCAGACCGATCCAGTGATACGCTTGTGTATTTGATCGGTCTGCTGACCGATCAGATGACAAACAGAAGGCACGCATCGATTCTGTGAGCTTACTGATCGGTCTGGGGGCCGATCAGTATGGAGCCTGATCGGTCTGCCGACCGATCAGGTGACGATCTTGAAGAGTGCGAGGAACCGCGCTCAATAAGCCCTGATCGGTCAGCGGACCGATCAGGCCATACCCTGATCGGTCCCCACGACCGATCAGAGCACGATCAGTTGTTAGCGGAGTCCGGGAGAAAGCGCTGATCGATCTGTGGACCGATCAGGGCACTAGCCGTTGTGACGCAATGGCTATATTCCTTCTTGTTTTTCTTCACAGGTATAAAAGAAGCTACAGGGCTTCGTTACTGCTACTGCTTCCTCCTTAGAACTTCTGTTCTTGTGCTCCAGAGCTTCTGCTCTTACCTGCCATCAGAGCTTTGCTGAGCTCCTCGCAGCTGAAGCTTCGCGTGAGCTTCTCGACTGGATTCTCGTCAGCTGCTGCTGGTGTGAAGCTGCTGCTTCATCACTCCAGTCAACAAGAAAGGCAAGCAAGTGTTTCATATTATCTTTTGCTTTCTTGTATCTGTTGTACTCCTATCTTGCTTGTGCAAGAAACATTGTGGCGAGGTTTCTCCACCCAGAAGGAGTATATTGTATTAGCCGGTTCTCCGGGGACTCATCCACCGACGGATTGGTAGGCTTCGTCCACCTTACGGACACGCCGAGGAGTAGGAGTTCATCTCCGAACCTCGTTACATCCATCGAGTTTGAGGTTTGGTCTTCTTTTCCTTCGTTTCTACGTGTTATTTTCCGTTACGCTAACCCTAATTTGTAGAAACGCGACGATTTGGGGTCGGCTATTCACACCCCCCTCTCTAGCCTCCGTACGAAGGATCCTAACAAGTGGTATCAGAGCGAGGCCGCTCTTCGACGGATCAACACCCGGGGGGAGCACGGGCTAGAGATGGATCTCTATGGAGAAGATGTCACGATTCAACCCTTCTACGAGTCTCACGACAACTTCACATATTGGAAGGTAAGGATGATGTATTTTCTTAGGACTAATATGTTAAATTGGTTTTGTGTACAAGAAGGGTTTTCCCCTCCGATGGATGAGGAAGGAAAACCTATCAAGAAGAAGGAGTGGACGAAAAAGCAAATCCGACAATCCGAAATCAATGACGAGGTAACAAAAATTATTGAATTTGCTTTACCTAATAATGTTTTGTGCAAGATAGATAGGTACAACAACGCCAAGGAATTGTGGAACAATTTGGCAAAATTCCATGAAGAGGAGCCTAGTGAGCCAAGTAGCTCACATCATGGAGGAAGCGAATTGGGAGTTGAGGGCTACTCAACATCCAAGGAAGAAGAGGAGGAGAGCTCTTGTTCAAGATCGAAGCAAGAAGAGGCATCTACCTCCGGAAGGGATGAAGAAGAAAGCTCATCTACATCCACAACCCTAGGTAACTCAAACACTGTGATTTCAAGCAAATTACACATAATGTGTTTTGAGTGTAGGAAGTTTGGGCACTTCAAGAGTAAGTGTCCAAAGAGGGTTAGAAAGACTCAACCGGCACCAAAGGTCAAGGAAGCCGGAGTCCCGACATGCAAGAGCAAGAAGCACGTGGTGTGCTTCCAATGCAAGCAATGGGGACACTATAGGAGTCAATGTCCAAGGGGGAGGCAACCTCACAAGGACAAGAGGCCAAACACGTGTAAAGGGGGAGCTAAGGCAAACCCTAAGGTAACATTTAAAGCTCATTCTTGCAATTCTAGTAGGATGCATGCTAGTAGTCTTATTGCCATTGTCAATAATGATAAGCATGTTAACACTAGAAATCGATACATGTGCTTAGGAGCCAAGCATATTAGCTTAGATAAGAACAATTCAATAAATGCTAACCCTAGAATTAACTCATCTAAGGCTAAGGAAAATCTAGATAGAAATCCCAAATCATCTAGACACATGCCTAGGAATACCTCAAAGAAAAATGATAAATCAAAACTTGAGGTATTAAAGAAAGAAAATCAAGTCTTGAGGTCAAGACTTGACTCTCTAGAAAAGGCTCTTAAGGATTTGACTCTAGGGTCTAGGGGTCAAAAACCCAAATCCAAGGACAAGAAAGGTTTGGGTCACAAACCTAAGTCCCAATTGGTCAAGCCCACTTATCATAATGTTTCATTCGATTATGGAACAAAACCTAGGGCTAGGAAGACCATTACCAAGGTCACAAGGGGAGTCACCCCTATAGTTGACCTTGATGAGACCCAAATGACCAAGGCTTTAAAGCCTAAGAGGGTCATTAGGAGGGTTGCTAGGGAAGTTATCCCTAGTGAATATTTAGTGAACCCAATGAGCTCTAATAGGTATTGGGTTCCTAGGAGCATCTTCTCTACCCCATAGATGGGTTAGAGAGTGTCAACTCCGATTAGAAGGGTAGTTAACCCAACTTTGAGGAAATTGACACTCAAGGAGCATTTATGTGTTGGTGCAACCTTAGGTCAAGGTTGACCTGGTTGATCTGACTCGAGTTGACCTGACTCGAGTTGTATTTTGATGTTTGACTTAGGAAGATTGTTGATGCAACCTTAGGTCAAGGTTGACCTAGTTGAGTTGTATTTTGATGTTTGACACTCGTGGAAGAGTTGTATTCTTGATATGGGACAAGAATAGATGTTTGGGAGATTATTGGTGCAATCGTAGGTCAATGTTGACCTGGTTGACCTGATTCGGGAAAGAGTCCAAGTATGGAGACTTGGCAACGGAAAAAGTCCAAGCAGGGAACTTGGCACTGGAAAAGTCCAAGCAGGGAACTTGGCACGTGAAAAGTCCAAGTGTGGAGACTTGGCACGGGAAAAGTCCAAGTATGGAGACTTGGCACTGGAAAAGTCCAAGTATGGAGACTTGGCACGGAGAAGTCCAAGCAGGGAGCTTGGCACGAGGGAAAGTCCTAACTGGGATGTTAGGCAGGTGAAAAGTCCTGGTGAGTGAAGCCAGGCAGTCGGAGAAGTCCTGGTGAGTGAAGCCAGGCATTCGGGAAAGTCCTGGTGAGTGGAGCCAGGCAGTTTGGAAGTCCTGGTGAGTGAAGCCGGGCAGATTGGAAATCCTGGTGAGTGAAGCCAGGTGAAAACCCTAGTGAGTGAAGCTAGGTGAAAGTCCTGGTGAGTTAAGCCGGGCAAGGGAAAATCCAGATGGATCAAGGGTGATCGAACATCTGGTGTTGGGAAGTCCAAGTAGATCAAGGGAGTGATCGGATACTTGGCACGAAGAGGAAAGTCCAAGTGGGTCAAAGGGATTGACCGGACACTTGGTGGGGAGTCTTAGCAGGTCAAGGGAGTGACCGAATGCTAAGCATGATGTACCAATAGGTCAAGGTTGATCGGATATTGGTTTGGGAGGTTTGAGACTTGGTTTGGCCAAAAACCAAGCTCTGGATCGGTCTGCAGACCGATCCAGTGATACGCTTGTGTATTTGATCGGTCTGCTGACCGATCAGATGACAAACAGAAGGCACGCATCGATTCTGTGAGCTTACTGATCGGTCTGGGGACCGATCAGGCGATATCCTGATTGGTCTGCCGACCGATCAGGTGACGATCTTGAAGAGTGCGAGGAACCGCACTCAATAAGCCCTGATCGGTCAGCGGACCGATCAGGCCATACCCTGATCTGTCCCCACGACCGATCAGAGCACGATCAGTAGCTAGCGGAGTCCGGTAGAAAGCGCTGATCGATCTGTGGACCGATCAGGGCACTAGCCGTTGTGACGCAACGACTATATTCCTTCTTGTTTTTCTTCACAGGTATAAAAGAAGCTATAGGGCTTCGTTACTGCTACTGCTTCCTCCTTAGAACTTCTGTTCTTGTGCTCCAGAGCTTCTGCTCTTACCTGCCATCAGAGCTTTGCTGAGCTCCTCGCAGCTGAAGCCTCGCGTGAGCTTCTCGACTGGATTCTCGTCAGCTGCTGCTGGTGTGAAGCTGCTGCTTCATCACTCCAGTCAACAAGAAAGGCAAGCAAGTGTTTCATATTGTCTTTTGCTTTCTTGTATCTGTTGTACTCCTATCTTGCTTGTGCAAGAAACATTGTGGCGAGATTTCTCCACCCAGAAGGAGTATATTGTATTAGCCGGTTCTCCGGGGACTCATCCACCGACGGATTGGTAGGCTTCGTCCACCTTACGGACACGCCGAGGAGTAGGAGTTCATCTCCGAACCTCGTTACATCCATCGAGTTTGAGGTTTGGTCTTCTTTTCCTTCGTTTCTACGTGTTATTTTCCGCTACGCTAACCCTAGTTTGTAGAAACGCGACGATTTGGGGTCGGCTATTCACACCCCCCTCTCTCCTAACAAGTGGTATCAGAGCGAGGCCGCTCTTCGACGGATCAACACCCGGGGGGAGCACGGGCTAGAGATGGATCTCTATGGAGAAGATCTCACGATTCAACCCTTCTACGAGTCTCACGACAACTTCACATATTGGAAGGTAAGGATGATGTATTTTCTTAGGACTAATATGTTAAATTGGTTTTGTGTACAAGAAGGGTTTTCCCCTCCGATGGATGAGGAAGGAAAACCTATCAAGAAGAAGGAGTGGACGAAAAAGCAAATCCGACAATCCGAAATCAATGACGAGGTAACAAAAATTATTGAATTTGCTTTACCTAATAATGTTTTGTGCAAGATAGATAGGTACAACAACGCCAAGGAATTGTGGAACAATTTGGCAAAATTCCATGAAGAGGAGCCTAGTGAGCCAAGTAGCTCACATCATGGAGGAAGCGAATTGGAAGTTGAGGGCTACTCAACATCCAAGGAAGAAGAGGAGGAGAGCTCTTGTTCAAGATCGGAGCAAGAAGAGGCATCTACCTCCGGAAGGGATGAAGAAGAAAGCTCATCTACATCCACAACCCTAGGTAACTCAAACACTGTGATTTCAAGCAAATTACACATAATGTGTTTTGAGTGTAGGAAGTTTGGGCACTACAAGAGTAAGTGTCCAAAGAGGGTTAGAAAGACTCCACCGGCACCAAAGGTCAAGGAAGCCGGAGTCCCGACATGCAAGAGCAAGAAGCACGTGGTGTGCTTCCAATGCAAGCAATGGGGACACTATAGGAGTCAATGTCCAAGGGGGAGGCAACCTCACAAGGACAAGAGGCCAAACACGTGTAAAGGGGGAGCTAAGGCAAACCCTAAGGTAACATTTAAAGCTCATTCTTGCAATTCTAGTAGGATGCATGCTAGTAGTCTTATTGCCATTGTCAATAATGATAAGCATGTTAACACTAGAAATCGATACATGTGCTTAGGAGCCAAGCATGTTAGCTTAGATAAGAACAATTCTAGAAATGCTAACCCTAGAATTAACTCATCTAAGGCTAAGGAAAATCTAGATAGAAATCCCAAATCATCTAGACACATGCCTAGGAATACCTCAAAGAAAAATGATAAATCAAAACTTGAGGTATTAGAGAAAGAAAATCAAGTCTTGAGGTCAAGACTTGACTCTCTAGAAAAGGCTCTTAAGGATTTGACTCTAGGGTCTAGGGGTCAAAAACCCAAATCCAAGGACAAGAAAGGTTTGGGTCACAAACCTAAGTCCCAATTGGTCAAGCCCACTTATCATAATGTTTCATTCGATTATGGAACAAAACCTAGGGCTAGGAAGACCATTACCAAGGTCACAAGGGGAGTCACCCCTATAGTTGACCTTGATAAGACCCAAATGACCAAGGCTTTAAAGCCTAAGAGGGTCATTAGGAGGGTTGTTAGGGAAGTTATCCCTAGTGAATATTTAGTGAACCCAATGAGCTCTAATAGGTATTGGGTTCCTAGGAGCATCTTCTCTACCCCATAGATGGGTTAGAGAGTGTCAACTCCGATTAGAAGGGTAGTTAACCCAACTTTGAGGAAATTGACACTCAAGGAGCATTTTCAAGGTTTTTGGGAACCTTTGAAAATGAAATGGAACAATCATTAATATTTACTCCTTGGAAGAGTAAAATGTGTCATCATGGAAAATGATGATATTAATTTCAATCGGCACAATTTGGGAAAATCTAGAGAACTCTTGAGGAAAAATGAAACACGCCAAGATTTGAGGATAAATTTGATCTTTAAGTGGCATGAATGAATCTAGAGTTCAAGAAGTGTCAAAATTAGGATTTTGGCATATTAGGGCAATCAAGGGTTAAAACTTAAGTATTAGCTAATGCTATGGATACTTAGATAGGTAATCTAGGTATGTCTTATTCATGCTAAATCTTGTCATGATTGTTTGCCCTCACATGTCATGACATCATATTTAAGTTTATCTTTTGAAATGTCATGATAATGCTCAGGTTAGTTTTATGTCATGTTTATTTAAGTTTCAAACTTTATGCCATGACATCATGACATTGGCACATGTTTTCATTTATGATACCATTTTATGCCATGTCATCATCTCTTGCATTAATAATCAATTGAATTGATTTAAGGATGAAAAACATATTTTGATATTGAGATCAAATTTGTGTTTAGAAAATGCATGAGACCTTAGCCTAAGATAACCTAAACCCATATCTCACATCAAAATTGACTTGGATGTGTTTGATACACCTTAGATGTGTGTGAGATATTAGGATCATGAGTTAGGATCAAGGTGCATAGTTCTTGTACCTAGATGAGACTAATTCAAGAAGGAGGATCATAGGGAAAGCTTATGTACAAGTCATGTACATTTAGCCCTAAGATTGTGGTCCTAAATTAAAGGGTTAAAAATCATTTCAAAATTGATTTGAAAAACCTTGATGAAGTCATTCTAGTGATAGCATTCATCATTGAACATTATGATACAAAGTTTACTTAACTTTGAACTAGTTCAAAGTTAAGTAAACTTTGTATCAAGATTGAAAAATGGAATCTATTTTCATAGAAAACTATTTTTCCTTGATAGTATATGTTATGAGGAATGTATCCTCAAAATTTCATAATTTTTGGAATTTTCTGAAATTTGTTGTGAGTTTCTGAATTTCGGGAGAAGGAAATCAGAACTCGAGTCTGTCCAAGGCTGGATCGGTCACTGGACCGATCCAGGGAAGGCTGGATCGGTCTAGGGACCGATCCAGAGGGGTTCTGATCGGTCCGGTGACCGATCAGGCGTGCTGAATTTGCTGAATTTCGACTGTGGTCTGGAATTTCAGCTGTGGGAGTTGAGTTTCGGGTTTCTAAAGGTTTGAAACTCTCCAAGACATTGTTGGTGCAATAGTCAAGGGGGAGTTGACCTTTAGGGGGAGTTTTACCTATTAGTCAAGGGGGAGTTGACTTTTAGGGGGAGTTTTTACCCCTAAAGACTTGAGTGATGTGGGATTATCACTAAGTTGATTGTTGAATTTAGTTTCAAGGGGGAAATTAAGGGTTTCAATGAAAGGTATGGGACTTTCATTAGGAAGAAACTCTTGACCTTAATTCCCTCTTTTTGATGTGTGTCAAAAAGGGGGAGAGATGTCCCAAGGGGGAGAGTGTAGGTTTTGGAAGAATGTTCAAGGAAGAACATTGGAAAACCTAAGTTAGGTTATCGGATTAATCTAACTTGATTATGGTTTTGTCAAACATCAAAAAGGGGGAGATTGTTGGTGCAACCTTAGGTCAAGGTTGACCTGGTTGATCTGACTCGAGTTGACCTGACTCGAGTTGTATTTTGATGTTTGACTTAGGAAGATTGTCGGTGCAACCTTAGGTCAAGGTTGACCTAGTTGAGTTGTATTTTGATGTTTGACACTCGTGGAAGAGTTGCATTCTTGATATGGGACAAAAATAGATGTCTGGGAGATTATTGGTGCAACCGTAGGTCAATGTTGACCTGGTTGACCTGATTCGGGAAAGAGTCCAAGTATGGAGACTTGGCAACGGAAAAAGTCCAAGCAGGGAACTTGGCGGAAAAGTCCAGGGAGCTTGGCACGCGAAAAGTCCAAGTGTGGCACGCGGAAAAGTCCAAGTATGGAGACTTGGCACTGGAAAAGTCCAAGTATGGAGACTTGGGACGGACAAGGAGCTTGGAGGAAAGTCCTAACTGATGTTGGCGTGAAAAGTCCCGGTGAGTGAAGGCGGTCGGAGAAGGTGAGTGAAGCCGGGAAAGTCTGGTGAGTGGGCCAGGCGGTTTGAAGTCTGGTGAGTGGGAAGCGGTTGGAAATCTGTGAGTGAAGCGGTGAAAACCTAGTGAGTGAAGCTAGGTGAAAGTCCCGGTGAGTTAAGCGCAGGGAAAATCCGGATGGATCAAGGGTGATCGAACATCTGGTGTTGGGAAGTCAAGTAGATCAAGGGGTGACTTGTTGGCAAGAGGAAAGTCCAAGTGGGTCAAAGGATTGACCGGACACTTGGTGAAGGAGTCGGATGTTAAGCATGATGTACCAATAGGTCAAGGTTGATCGGATATTGGTTTGGAAGGTTTGAGACTTGGTTTGGGAAAAACCAAGCTCGGATCGATCTGAGACCGATCGATGTCTCGCTGTGTGTTTGATCGGTGGCGACGCCGATCGGATGACAAACAAAGGCACGTGTCGATTACGAGCTTATCGACGATGCTGGGGCCGATCGGTATGGGCAATCGATTCTCCGAACCGATCAGGTGACGATCTTGAAGAGTGCGAGGAACCGCACTCAATAAGCTTGTCGGTGGACCGATCAGGCATCTGATCGGTCCCACGATCGATCGAACCATCGCATCGTTAGAGTCCGGAAAGCGGTGATCGATCGCGTGGACCGATCGTGGCACTAGCCGTTGACGCAATGGCTATATTCCTTCTTGTTTTCTTCACGGTATAAAAGAAGCTACAGGGCTTCGTTGCGCCATCGCTTCCTTCTTAGAACTTCTGTTCTTGTGCTCTAGAGCTTCTGCTCTTACCTGCTATCAGAGCTTTGCTGAGCTCCTCGCAGCTGAAGCTTCGCGTGAGCTTCTCGACTGGATTCTCGTCAGCTGCTGCTGGTGTGAAGCTGCTGCTTCATCACTCCAGTCAACAAGAAAGGCAAGCAAGTGTTTCATATTGTCTTTTGCTTTCTTGTATCTGTTGTACTCCTATCTTGCTTGTGCAAGAAACATTGTGGCGAGGTTTCTCCACCCAGAAGGAGTATATTGTATTAGCCGGTTCTCCGGGGACTCATCCACCGACGGATTGATAGGGCTCGCCCACCTTACGGACACGCCGAGGAGTAGGAGTATCATCTCCGAATCTCGTTACATCCATCGAGTTTGAGGTTTGGTCTTCTTTTCCTTCGTTTCTACGTGTTATTTTCCGCTACGCTAACCCTAGTTTGTAGAAACGCGACGATTTGGGGTCGGCTATTCACACCCCCCTCTCTAGCCGAGTACGAACGATCCTAACAAGTGGTATCAGAGCAAGGCCGCTCTTCGACGGATCAACACCCGGGGGAGCACGGGCTAGAGATGGATCTCTATGGAGAAGATGTCACGATTCAACCCTTCTACGAGTCTCACGACAACTTCACATATTGGAAGGTAAGGATGATGTATTTTCTTAGGACTAATATGTTAAATTGGTTTTGTGTACAAGAAGGGTTTTCCCCTCCGATGGATGAGGAAGGAAAACCTATCAAGAAGAAGGAGTGGACGAAAGAGCAAATCCGACAATCCGAAATCAATGACGAGGTAACAAAAATTATTGAATTTGCTTTACCTAATAATGTTTTGTGCAAGATAGATAGGTACAACAACGCCAAGGAATTGTGGAACAATTTGGAAAAATTCCATGAAGAGGAGCCTAGTGAGCCAAGTAGCTCACATCATGGAGGAAGCGAATTGGGAGTTGAGGGCTACTCAACATCCAAGGAAGAAGAGGAGGAGAGCTCTTGTTCAAGATCGGAGCAAGAAGAGGCATCTACCTCCGGAAGGGATGAAGAAGAAAGCTCATCTACATCCACAACCCTAGGTAACTCAAACACTGTGATTTCAAGCAAATTACACATAATGTGTTTTGAGTGTAGGAAGTTTGGGCACTTCAAGAGTAAGTGTCCAAAGAGGGTTAGAAAGACTCCACCGGCACCAATGCAATGGTCAAGGAAGCCGGAGTCCCGACATGCAAGAGCAAGAAGCACGTGGTGTGCTTCCAATGCAAGCAATGGGGACACTCAATGTCCAAGGGGGAGGCAACCTCACAAGGACAAGAGGCCAAACACGTGTAAAGGGGGAGCTAAGGCAAACCCTAAGGTAACATTTAAAGCTCATTCTTGCAATTCTAGTAGGATGCATGCTAGTAGTCTTATTGCCATTGTCAATAATGATAAGCATGTTAACACTAGAAATCGATACATGTGCTTAGGAGCTACATGTTAACAATTCTAGAAATGCTAACCCTAGAATTAACTCATCTAAGGCTAAGGAAAATCTAGATAGAAATCCCAAATCATCTAGACACATGCCTAGGAATACCTCAAAGAAAAATGATAAATCAAAACTTGAGGTATTAGAGAAAGAAAATCAAGTCTTGAGGTCAAGACTTGACTCTCTAGAAAAGGCTCTTAAGGATTTGACTCTAGGGTTCTAAGGGTCAAAAACCCAAGTCCAAGGACAAGAAAGGTTTGGGTCACAAACCTAAGTCCCAATTGGTCAAGCCCACTTATCATAATGTTTCATTCGATTATGGAACAAAACCTAGGGCTAGGAAGACCATTACCAAGGTCACAAGGGGAGTCACCCCTATAGTTGACCTTGATGAGACCCAAATGACCAAGGCTTTAAAGCCTAAGAGGGTCATTAGGAGGGTTGTTAGGGAAGTTATCCCTAGTGAATATTTAGTGAACCCAATGAGCTCTAATAGGTATTGGGTTCCTAGGAGCATCTTCTCTACCCCATAGATGGGTTAGAGAGTGTCAACTCCGATTAGAAGGGTAGTTAACCCAACTTTGAGGAAATTGACACTCAAGGAGCATTTTCAAGGTTTTTGGGAACCTTTGAAAATGAAATGGAACAATCATTAATATTTACTCCTTGGAAGAGTAAAATGTGTCATCATGGAAAATGATGATATTAATTTCAATCGGCACAATTTGGGAAAATCTAGAGAACTCTTGAGGAAAAATGAAACACGCCAAGATTTGAGGATAAATTTGATCTTTAAGTGGCATGAATGAATCTAGAGTTCAAGAAGTGTCAAAATTAGGATTTTGGCATATTAGGGCAATCAAGGGTTAAAACTTAAGTATTAGCTAATGCTATGGATACTTAGATAGGTAATCTAGGTATGTCTTATTCATGCTAAATCTTGTCATGATTGTTTGCCCTCACATGTCATGACATCATATTTAAGTTTATCTTTTGAAATGTCATGATAATGCTCAGGTTAGTTTTATGTCATGTTTATTTAAGTTTCAAACTTTATGCCATGACATCATGACATTGGCACATGTTTTCATTTATGATACCATTTTATGCCATGTCATCATCTCTTGCATTAATAATCAATTGAATTGATTTAAGGATGAAAAACATATTTTGATATTGAGATCAAATTTGTGTTTAGAAAATGCATGAGACCTTAGCCTAAGATAACCTAAACCCATATCTCACATCAAAATTGACTTGGATGTGTTTGATACACCTTAGATGTGTGTGAGATATTAGGATCATGAGTTCTTGTACCTAGATGAGACTAATTCAAGAAGGAGGATCATAGGGAAAGCTTATGTACAAGTCATGTACATTTAGCCCTAAGATTGTGGTCCTAAATTAAAGGGTTAAAAATCATTTCAAAATTGATTTGAAAAACCTTGATGAAGTCATTCTAGTGATAGCATTCATCATTGAACATTATGATACAAAGTTTACTTAACTTTGAACTAGTTCAAAGTTAAGTAAACTTTGTATCAAGATTGAAAAATGGAATCTATTTTCATAGAAAACTATTTTTCCTTGATAGTATATGTTATGAGGAATGTATCCTCAAAATTTCATAATTTTGGAATTTTCTGAATTTGAGTTTGTGAATTTCGGAGAAGGAAATCGAACTCTGTTCACTGTCGGTCGTCAGACCGATCCAGAAGGCTGATCCTGGACCGATCCAGTCTCGATCCGGAGGGTCCCGATCGGATGCCGATCGGTTTAATTTGGATCGTCGGAATTTCATCAGCCGTGGAGTTGAGTTTCGGGTTTCTAAAGGTTTGAAACTCTCCAAGACATTGTTGGTGCAATAGTCAAGGGAGGAGATTTACCTATTAGTCAAGGGGAGTTGACTTTAGGGGAGTTTTTACCCCAGAGTGATGTGGGATTATCACTAAGTTGATTGTTGAATTTAGTTTCAAGGGGAAATTAAGGTTTCAATGAAAATGGGACTTTCATTAGAAGAAACTTTGACCTTAATTTCTTTTTTGATGTGTGTCAAAAGGAGATGTCCCAGGAGAGAGGTTTTGGAAGAATGTTCAAGGAAGAACATTGAAAACCTAAGTTAGGTTATCGATTTAACCTAACTTGATTATGTTGTCAAACATCAAAAGGGAGATTGTTGGGCAACCTTAGGTCAAGGTTGACTGGTTGATCCGACTCGAGTTGACTGACTCGAGTTGTATTTTGATGTTTGACTTAGGAAGATTGTCGGTGCAAGGTCAAGGTTGACCTAGTTGAGTAGTATTTTGATGTTCGACACTGTGGAAGAGTTGTATTCTTGATATGGGACAAGAATAGATTTTGATATTATTGGTGCAACCGAGGTCAATGTTGACTGGTTGACGACTCGGAAAGAGTCCAAGTATGAGACTAAGCGGAAAAAGTCAAACTGGCACGCGAAAAGTCCAAGTGGCACGAAGAAAGTCCAAGTGTGGAGACTTGAGATCGGAAAAGTCCAAGTATGGATACGCGCGAGAAGTCCAAACAGGAGCTGGGGAAAGTCCTAATCGATGTTAGGCGGGTGAAAGTCCCTGTGAGTGAAGCCAAGTTGGAGAAGCGGTGAGTGAAGCTGTGATCGAAAGTCCGGGTGAGTGGAGCCAGGCGGTTTGGAAGTCCCGTGAGCAGTTGAAATCACGGTGAGTGAGCTGGTGAAACCCAGTGAGTAGCTAGGTGAAAGTCCCGTGAGTTAAGCGGCAGGAAAATCCAGATGGATCAAGGGTGATCGAACATCCGGTGTTGGGAAGTCCAAGTAGATCAAGGGGTGATGGGATACTTGGCACGAAGAGGAAAGTCCAAGTGGGTCAAAGGGATTGACGACACTTGGTGGGGAGTCTTAGCAGGTCAAGGGTGACCGGATGTTAAGCATGATGTACCAATAGGTCAAGGTTGATCGGATATTGGTTTGGAAGGTTTGAGACTTGGTTTGGGAAAAACCAAGCTCGATCGGTCTGCAGACCCGATCGATGGATCGCTAGTATTTGATCGTCCGCGCCGACCGATCGATGACAAACAAGCACGACGATTCAGCGAGGCCTTCGGTGCTGGGGCGATCGGATGGAGCTCGATCGGTCCGTCGACCGATTGACGATCTTGAAGAGTGCGAGGAACGCTCAATAAGCCTCGATCGGTCGCGGACCGATCAGGTACTGATGGGTCCCCACCATCGTAGCAGGCACAACGGATTGTTGGAATTAGCGGTCGATCGACGACCGATCTGGCGCTGGCCGCTGGTGATGGCCAATGGTATTCCTCTTGTTTTTTCACGGTATAAAAGAAGCTACGTGGCTTCGCCATCGCTTCCTCGCTTACGTTTGCTCCTCAGGCCTACGCTTGCATCGAGCTTTGCCTGAGCTCCTCGCACCGAAGCTTGTGAGCTTCTCATCGATTCTCGTCGCCGCTTCATCACTCCGGTCAACAAGAAAGGCAAGCAAGTGTTTCATATTATCTTTTGCTTTCTTGTATCTGTTGTACTCCTATCTTGCTTGTGCAAGAAACATTGTGGCGAGGTTTCTCCACCTAGAAGGAGTATATTGTATTAGCCGGTTCTCCGGGGACGGATTGGTAGGCTTCGTCCACCTTACGGACACGCCGAGGAGTAGGAGTTCATCTCCGAACCTCGTTACATCCATCGAGTTTGAGGTTTGGTCTTCTTTTCCTTCGTTTCTACGTGTTATTTTCCGTTACGCTAACCCTAATTTGTAGAAACGCGACGATTTGGGGTCGGCTATTCACACCCCCCTCTCTAGCCTCCGTACGAAGGATCCTAACAAGTGGTATCAGAGCGAGGCCGCTCTTCGACGGATCAACACCCGGGGGGAGCACGGGCTAGAGATGGATCTCTATGGAGAAGATGTCACGATTCAACCCTTCTACGAGTCTCACGACAACTTCACATATTGGAAGGTAAGGATGATGTATTTTCTTAGGACTAATATGTTAAATTGGTTTTGTGTACAAGAAGGGTTTTCCCCTCCGATGGATGAGGAAGGAAAACCTATCAAGAAGAAGGAGTGGACGAAAGAGCAAATCCGACAATCCGAAATCAATGACGAGGTAACAAAAATTATTGAATTTGCTTTACCTAATAATGTTTTGTGCAAGATAGATAGGTACAACAACGCCAAGGAATTGTGGAACAATTTGGCAAAATTCCATGAAGAGGAGCCTAGTGAGCCAAGTAGCTCACATCATGGAGGAAGCGAATTGGGAGTTGAGGGCTACTCAACATCCAAGGAAGAAGAGGAGGAGAGCTCTTGTTCAAGATCGGAGCAAGAAGAGGCATCTACCTCCGGAAGGGATGAAGAAGAAAGCTCATCTACATCCACAACCCTAGGTAACTCAAACACTGTGATTTCAAGCAAATTACACATAATGTGTTTTGAGTGTAGGAAGTTTGGGCACTTCAAGAGTAAGTGTCCAAAGAGGGTTAGAAAGACTCAACCGGCACCAAAGGTCAAGGAAGCCGGAGTCCCGACATGCAAGAGCAAGAAGCACGTGGTGTGCTTCCAATGCAAGCAATGGGGACACTATAGGAGTCAATGTCCAAGGGGGAGGCAACCTCACAAGGACAAGAGGCCAAACACATGTAAAGGGGGAGCTAAGGCAAACCCTAAGGTAACATTTAAAGCTCATTCTTGCAATTCTAGTAGGATGCATGCTAGTAGTCTTATTGCCATTGTCAATAATGATAAGCATGTTAACACTAGAAATCGATACATGTGCTTAGGAGCCAAGCATATTAGCTTAGATAAGAACAATTCAATAAATGCTAACCCTAGAATTAACTCATCTAAGGCTAAGGAAAATCTAGATAGAAATCCCAAATCATCTAGACACATGCCTAGGAATACCTCAAAGAAAAATGATAAATCAAAACTTGAGGTATTAAAGAAAGAAAATCAAGTCTTGAGGTCAAGACTTGACTCTCTAGAAAAGGCTCTTAAGGATTTGACTCTAGGGTCTAGGGGTCAAAAACCCAAATCCAAGGACAAGAAAGGTTTGGGTCACAAACCTAAGTCCCAATTGGTCAAGCCCACTTATCATAATGTTTCATTCGATTATGGAACAAAACCTAGGGCTAGGAAGACCATTACCAAGGTCACAAGGGGAGTCACCCCTATAGTTGACCTTGATGAGACCCAAATGACCAAGGCTTTAAAGCCTAAGAGGGTCATTAGGAGGGTTGCTAGGGAAGTTATCCCTAGTGAATATTTAGTGAACCCAATGAGCTCTAATAGGTATTGGGTTCCTAGGAGCATCTTCTCTACCCCATAGATGGGTTAGAGAGTGTCAACTCCGATTAGAAGGGTAGTTAACCCAACTTTGAGGAAATTGACACTCAAGGAGCATTTATGTGTTGGTGCAACCTTAGGTCAAGGTTGACCTGGTTGATCTGACTCGAGTTGACCTGACTCGAGTTGTATTTTGATGTTTGACTTAGGAAGATTGTTGATGCAACCTTAGGTCAAGGTTGACCTAGTTGAGTTGTATTTTGATGTTTGACACTCGTGGAAGAGTTGTATTCTTGATATGGGACAAGAATAGATGTTTGGGAGATTATTGGTGCAATCGTAGGTCAATGTTGACCTGGTTGACCTGATTCGGGAAAGAGTCCAAGCATGGAGACTTGAACGGAAAAAGTCAAGAACTTGGCTGGAAAAGTCCAAGCAGGAACTTGGCCGTGAAAAGTCCAAGTGTGGAGACTTGGCACGGAAAAGTCCAAGTATGGAGACTTGGTAATCGAAAAGTCCAAGTACGAGCGACATCCCCGGTTGTAAACCAAATAAATCTTCAGCCTCTTATTCTTTAATTTATGTTTATTTTTCTAACTACTTAACGTGTGTTTGTCTTTGCTAAATAAGAAAGCAAAAGAAAGTGTTGGATTTCTTTACAGGGCAATTCACCTCCTCTTGTCGGCCACATCGGGACTTATAAAGGCCTAGTTGGGAACTAGGCAGTGGAAGTCCTAGTAGGGCTAGGCAAAAGAGAAGTCTAAGTGGATCAAAGGTTGACCAGACACTTGGTGATTGAAAGTCCAACAAGAGTTGACACAAGATGAAAATTCCAATTAGGTCAAAGGTTGGCCGGACACTTGGTGAAGAAGCCTGACAAGTCAAGAGTATTTAGATACTAAGCAATGGGAAGTCCCAACGAGTCATGAATGACTTTAGAGTTGGGCAAAGGAACTTTAAACTTGAGTTCAGAGGTTAGGATTGAGAAATCAATTATCCCATGGCCAATTGATTAAACAGATTTGATTAATCGGAGGTTTTCACGAAAAATAGTATGACACTGAATCGATTGGCTAATCGATTAGGCATATATTAATCGATTGGTGCAATAGCTTAAGGGTGTTTTTGCCTGAGAACAAAAGGGTTTGGAATCAATTATAGCAATTGATTCAAGTTTCACCAATCAATTCGGTTAATCGATTGAAGCTTGTTTACGTAGAGCGCCGATCGATCCGTGTTGTAACACTATATTCCTTCTTGTTTTCTTCACGGTATAAAAGCTATAGGGCTTCGTTCTCTTGCTTCCTCCTTAGAACTTACGTTCTTGTGCTCGAGCTTACTCTTACACGCCATCGAGCTTCTTGAGCTCCTCGCGGTGAAGCCTCGCGTGAGCTTCTCGATTGGATTCTCGTCAGCTGCTGCTGGTGTGAAGCTGCTGCTTCATCACTCCAGTCAACAAGAAAGGCAAGCAAGTGTTTCATATTGTCTTTTGCTTTCTTGTATCTGTTGTACTCCTATCTTGCTTGTGCAAGAAACATTGTGGCGAGATTTCTCCACCCAGAAGGAGTATATTGTATTAGCCGGTTCTCCGGGGACTGGTAGGCTTCGTCCACCTTACGGACACGCCGAGGAGTAGGAGTTCATCTCCGAACCTCGTTACATCCATCGAGTTTGAGGTTTGGTCTTCTTTTCCTTCGTTTCTACGTGTTATTTTCCGCTACGCTAACCCTAGTTTGTAGAAACGCGACGATTTGGGGTCGGCTATTCACACCCCCCTCTCTTGCCTCCGTACGAAGGATCCTAACAAGTGGTATCAGAGCGAGGCCGCTCTTCGACGGATCAACACCCGGGGGAGCACGGGCTAGAGATGGATCTCTATGGAGAAGATGTCACGATTCAACCCTTCTACGAGTCTCACGACAACTTCACATATTGGAAGGTAAGGATGATGTATTTTCTTAGGACTAATATGTTAAATTGGTTTTGTGTACAAGAAGGGTTTTCCCCTCCGATGGATGAGGAAGGAAAACCTATCAAGAAGAAGGAGTGGACGAAAGAGCAAATCCGACAATCCGAAATCAATGACGAGGTAACAAAAATTATTGAATTTGCTTTACCTAATAATGTTTTGTGCAAGATAGATAGGTACAACAACGCCAAGGAATTGTGGAACAATTTGGCAAAATTCCATGAAGAGGAGCCTAGTGAGCCAAGTAGCTCACATCATGGAGGAAGCGAATTGGGAGTTGAGGGCTACTCAACATCCAAGGAAGAAGAGGAGGAGAGCTCTTGTTCAAGATCGGAGCAAGAAGAGGCATCTACCTCCGGAAGGGATGAAGAAGAAAGCTCATCTACATCCACAACCCTAGGTAACTCAAACACTGTGATTTCAAGCAAATTACACATAATGTGTTTTGAGTGTAGGAAGTTTGGGCACTACAAGAGTAAGTGTCCAAAGAGGGTTAGAAAGACTCCACCGGCACCAAAGGTCAAGGAAGCCGGAGTCCCGACATGCAAGAGCAAGAAGCACGTGGTGTGCTTCCAATGCAAGCAATGGGGACACTATAGGAGTCAATGTCCAAGGGGGAGGCAACCTCACAAGGACAAGAGGCCAAACACATGTAAAGGGGGAGCTAAGGCAAACCCTAAGGTAACATTTAAAGCTCATTCTTGCAATTCTAGTAGGATGCATGCTAGTAGTCTTATTGCCATTGTCAATAATGATAAGCATGTTAACACTAGAAATCGATACATGTGCTTAGGAGCCAAGCATGTTAGCTTAGATAAGAACAATTCTAGAAATGCTAACCCTAGAATTAACTCATCTAAGGCTAAGGAAAATCTAGATAGAAATCCCAAATCATCTAGACACATGCCTAGGAATACCTCAAAGAAAAATGATAAATCAAAACTTGAGGTATTAGAGAAAGAAAATCAAGTCTTGAGGTCAAGACTTGACTCTCTAGAAAAGGCTCTTAAGGATTTGACTCTAGGGTCTAGGGGTCAAAAACCCAAATCCAAGGACAAGAAAGGTTTGGGTCACAAACCTAAGTCCCAATTGGTCAAGCCCACTTATCATAATGTTTCATTCGATTATGGAACAAAACCTAGGGCTAGGAAGACCATTACCAAGGTCACAAGGGGAGTCACCCCTATAGTTGACCTTGATGAGACCCAAATGACCAAGGCTTTAAAGCCTAAGAGGGTCATTAGGAGGGTTGCTAGGGAAGTTATCCCTAGTGAATATTTAGTGAACCCAATGAGCTCTAATAGGTATTGGGTTCCTAGGAGCATCTTCTCTACCCCATAGATGGGTTAGAGAGTGTCAACTCCGATTAGAAGGGTAGTTAACCCAACTTTGAGGAAATTGACACTCAAGGAGCATTTTCAAGGTTTTTGGGAACCTTTGAAAATGAAATGGAACAATCATTAATATTTACTCCTTGGAAGAGTAAAATGTGTCATCATGGAAAATGATGATATTAATTTCAATCGGCACAATTTGGGAAAATCTAGAGAACTCTTGAGGAAAAATGAAACACGCCAAGATTTGAGGATAAATTTGATCTTTAAGTGGCATGAATGAATCTAGAGTTCAAGAAGTGTCAAAATTAGGATTTTGGCATATTAGGGCAATCAAGGGTTAAAACTTAAGTATTAGCTAATGCTAAGGATACTTAGATAGGTAATCTAGGTATGTCTTATTCATGCTAAATCTTGTCATGATTGTTTGCCCTCACATGTCATGACATCATATTTAAGTTTATCTTTTGAAATGTCATGATAATGCTCAGGTTAGTTTTATGTCATGTTTATTTAAGTTTCAAACTTTATGCCATGACATCATGACATTGGCACATGTTTTCATTTATGATACCATTTTATGCCATGTCATCATCTCTTGCATTAATAATCAATTGAATTGATTTAAGGATGAAAAACATATTTTGATATTGAGATCAAATTTGTGTTTAGAAAATGCATGAGACCTTAGCCTAAGATAACCTAAACCCATATCTCACATCAAAATTGACTTGGATGTGTTTGATACACCTTAGATGTGTGTGAGATATTAGGATCATGAGTTAGGATCAAGGTGCATAGTTCTTGTACCTAGATGAGACTAATTCAAGAAGGAGGATCATAGGGAAAACTTATGTACAAGTCATGTACATTTAGCCCTAAGATTGTGGTCCTAAATTAAAGGGTTAAAAATCATTTCAAAATTGATTTGAAAAACCTTGATGAAGTCATTCTAGTGATAGCATTCATCATTGAACATTATGATACAAAGTTTACTTAACTTTGAACTAGTTCAAAGTTAAGTAAACTTTGTATCAAGATTGAAAAATGGAATCTATTTTCATAGAAAACTATTTTTCCTTGATAGTATATGTTATGAGGAATGTATCCTCAAAATTTCATAATTTTTGGAATTTTCTGAAATTTGTTGTGAGTTTCTGAATTTCGGGAGAAGGAAATCAGAACTCGAGTCTGTCCAAGGCTGGATCGGTCACTGGACCGATCCAGGGAAGGCTGGATCGGTCTGGGGTTCTGATCCGTGCCAGTTTCTGAATTTCGACTATTGGTCTGGAATTTCAGCTGGGAGTTGAGTTTTGGGTTTCTAAGGTTTGAAACTCTCCAAGACATTGTTGGTGCAATAGTCAAGGGGGAGTTGACCTTTAGGGGGAGTTTTACCTATTAGTCAAGGGGGAGTTGACTTTTAGGGGGAGTTTTTACCCCTAAAGACTTGAGTGATGTGGGATTATCACTAAGTTGATTGTTGAATTTAGTTTCAAGGGGGAAATTAAGGGTTTCAATGAAAGGTATGGGACTTTCATTAGGAAGAAACTCTTGACCTTGATTCCCTCTTTTTGATGTGTGTCAAAAAGGGGGAGAGATGTCCCAAGGGGGAGAGTGTAGGTTTTGGAAGAATGTTCAAGGAAGAACATTGGAAAACCTAAGTTAGGTTATCGGATTAACCTAACTTGATTATGGTTTTGTCAAACATCAAAAAGGGGGAGATTGTTGGTGCAACCTTAGGTCAAGGTTGACCTGGTTGATCTGACTCGAGTTGACCTGACTCGAGTTGTATTTTGATGTTTGACTTAGGAAGATTGTCGGTGCAACCTTAGGTCAAGGTTGGCCTAGTTGAGTTGTATTTTGATGTTTGACACTCGTGGAAGAGTTGTATTCTTGATATGGGACAAGAATAGATGTTTGGGAGATTATTGGTGCAACCTTAGGTCAATGTTGACCTGGTTGACCTGATTCGGGAAAGAGTCCAAGTATGGAGACTTGGCAACGGAAAAAGTCCAAGCAGGGAACTTGGCAGAAAAGTCAGCAGGGAGCTTGGCACGAAAAAGTCCAAGTGTGGAGACTTGGCAGGAAAAGTCCAAGTATGGAGACTTGGCGAAAAGTCAAGTATGGAGACTTGGCATGGAGAAGTCCAACGGGGAGCTTGGCACGAGGAAAGTCCTAACTGGGATGTTAGGCGTGAAAAGTCTGGTGAGTGAAGCCGTCGGAGAAGTGGAGAAGGTGAGTGAAGCGGGCATCGAGAAAGTCTGGTGAGTGGAGCCGGCGGTTTGGAAGTCCGGTGAGTGGGCGGTTGGAAATCTGGTGAGTGAGGTGAAAACCCTAGTGAGTGAAGCTAGGTGAAAGTCACGGTGAGTTAAAGCGAGGGAAAATCCAGATGGATCAAGGGTGATCGAACATCCGGTGTTGGGAAGTCCAAGTAGATCAAGGGAGATCGGATACTTGTCACGAAGAGGAAAGTCCAAGTGGGTCAAGGGTTGACCGGACACTTGGTGGGAGTCTTAGCAGTCAAGGGAGTGATCGGATGTTAAGCATGATGTACCAATAGGTCAAGGTTGATCGGATATTGGTTTGGAATGTTTGGGACTTGGTTTGGGAAAAACCAAGCTCGGATCGGTCTGCAGACCGATCGCTGTATTTGATCGGCCTGACCGATCGGATGACAAGACGCGCCGATTGTGAGCTTCTGATGGTGCGGGGCGATCGGTATGGGCTGATCGGGCCGATCGGTGACGATCTTGAAGAGAGCGCACTCAATAAGCTGATCGGTCGGACCGATCGGCCATCTGATCGGTCCCCGACCGTCGAGCACGATCGATAGCTAGCGGTCCGAGAAAGCGGTCGATCGTGGACGATCGGGGCACTAGCGTTGTGCAGCGGCTATATTCCTCTTGTTTTTCTTCACGGTATAAAAGAAGCTACAGGCGTTCGCTCTGCTTCCTCCTTAGAACTTCGTTCTTGTGCTCGAGCGCTCTTACCGCCATCGAGCTTTCTGAGCTCCTCGCGGTGAAGCTTGGCGTGAGCTTCTCATCGATTCTCGTCGCTTCTGGTGTGAAGGCTGCTTCATCACTCGGTCAACAAGAAAGGCAAGCAAGTGTTTCATATTGTCTTTTGCTTTCTTGTATCTGTTGTACTCCTATCTTGCTTGTGCAAGAAACATTGTGGCGAGGTTTCTCCACCCAGAAGGAGTATATTGTATTAGCCGGTTCTCCGGATTGGTAGGCTTCGTCCACCTTACGGACACGCCGAGGAGTAGGAGTTCATCTCCGAACCTCGTTACATCCATCGAGTTTGAGGTTTGGTCTTCTTTTCCTTCGTTTCTACGTGTTATTTTCCGCTGCGTTAACCCTAGTTTGTAGAAACGCGACGATTTGGGGTCGGCTATTCACACCCCCCTCTCTAGCCTCCGTACGAAGGATCCTAACACTATGTAGGTTTCAAACAAGATCAATTGTAATTTGTATATGCTAATACGAACTAAATCCGTTTAAGTGATATAACTTAAAGTTATTAGATTTTCAGGTTATTGGATGCAGATCTCATATGTATAGAACCCATTACCCGCATCCATTATCATATATGGGCGCTAATTAATGTGCATTATATAATGGGTTGGTCCCGAAAGGATTAGGACATCTTTTGAGATATCTCATCGTTCCCCATTGACGAAGAGGATTCAGCGTCGTCAACTCTAACTCCTTCGGAAGACCAACCTTCTTCTCATTCTTCTTCCGTAGGATTGTCGGATCAACGAGCTCTACACGAAAAACAACGACAAGTCACTGCATTCAGGTTCTTCGTAATTACAATATTTCATATTTAATTAGTATGCCAAGTTTACGAATGAAACTAGATCTTATCTTGTATTTCTCGTTTCGAATTCTTATTTTGTTCCTAGAATTCAAGCAGTTAAGAGAAAACTCATGTTCTAATAATTGATATCAGAGCTAGGTTTCTGTTTTGTCATTTTTATTGGTAATTAAATTCAAGTTTTTCGTCGATTTATTATTTGTATGCTAAATTAAGTTTTCCTAGTATAATATAATTTTTTGATCGTCGAAAATCATGTAAGAGAAAATTATGATAGACTTTTTTTTTGAATTTTTTGTATTTCTACGAAGAATAATAAAAATCATCACTATTTAACCTAATTTTAGATAAAATTATGATGGTTCAATAAATTTCTTTAGTCGACCGATTGTTCAGTCTAAAATTTTGAAAAAAAAACGATTGAAATTTAATCTATTAATAGCTTTACAATTACTTACGCCAATTATTAATTAATTAAAATTATTTTTAATCAATTGAGATTGTTTTTTATTTTCGATTAAGTTTTCTTATGGATTGAGATTCTTTTTAATCGATTAAAATGTTTTATATATATGCTTCACTGTTTCAACGTGAAACACTGACCCAAAAAAAACAAAAACCGTTTCAATGTGAAATAGTGAAGGGAAATTTTTAAAAAATAAATAAATAAATAAAATGCATTAAATTTTTAATGCAAGAATGCTTAAGGGATAGAATGTAAAGGAAGTTTTACTTTTCTTATGAAGGGTTTTATATATAATTTTATGGTTATATAGTAGGTTTTAGGATCGATTGAATCATACTAATCAATTATCATAAGGTATTAATCGATTAATAAGTCTAATTTTTTAAGTTGTTAAGGTTGATTAAGTAATATGTTCAGTTAAAGTTCTCAATATTTTTTTGAGTCTATCTACACAACGTACTATTAAGTTGAACTATCGTGTCAGCCTAAAGGAAGACACTTTAGATAGGTTTAATGCATTTTATATTGATAGACGTATATCTATACTAAGAGTAATTGGTCCAAAGGAAGATTACTTTTATGTCAGATACATGCTCAGGGTAGCCTACAACTATGGAACAAAACTTTATTTTGTTCAGATTATGCACAAAATATATCAGTTTAAAGGAAAGCATATTGTCTGGTAGATTAAAATTGTTGTAAGCTATTGATCCTGTCCGTACACTGAGTCGATGGAAACTGGGGGTGTGGCGCTCTCTGCTGCTCCTAGGTGATCTTCACAGCGACGTAAGTCTCCGATGAACCTGCAACCAAGTTGGGCCGGGAAGGGGTTCCCGACGACGACCCTCCGACGCTCAAGTCAGACGATGGCGAGAAGAAACATAGGTAAAATAAAGACTGTGGTTACAGTAGAATAGGAGAAAATCATACCTTCGTCGAAGTCCGGGGGTCTTTATATAAGACCCCGGAGAGGCGCGTGCACGCTTCCCAAGGCGTGCACGTTCCTCAAAACATACCTTGGAATGGCTATGTCAAAAAAGTATGTCTGACGTCATACCTCAATTGTCCGAGCATATCTCTGTCATGGCAGCTGAAACTTCCTCCGTACGATCCTTGGTACGGCTCGACCGCCGACCATGCTGCTTGTCGGCGGCAGACGTCTCGAGAATGATATCACTAGCTGCCCCTTTTGTCCTCTTCTAAGCCCTCTGTCTTTAACCGGGTCGGTCGGGTTGATCGCTCGGCCTCCCGGGCGCCCGGGTATACACGCACCTCGGACCGGGTGAGACGGCCGATCGGTCACATACTCGGATGGGGCACCGACTAGTTGTTCTGCCGTTCGGCCTAGCAGCTCAGCTTCTCGGCATAGCGGTTCCTCTATAAAGGAGCTTGTGAGCGTCGGAAGCTCAACCCGAGGTCGAGCTGTCTTCGTGTCGGCCCGGGGTCTACCCAGGCCGGTCGGCCAGGAGATTCCTCTCTGCTCGGCCGGACCTTTGACTCTCCCGTGCCATTGACCCCTTCCTCTGTGGGCCCCCGATCCTTACCACCGGATCACATGTCTTCCCTTCAAGTCTAGTCGAAGGAGGCGGCAAGTCCGACTGACTAGACCGTTGGTTTGGTGGTGTGTCTGCCACTTGGCTGTTGATGTTAGTGTCTATCCGATCGGGTACTACGCAAATGGGTGATGCCGATCGGCACGTCACCGGTTAGCACTTGGCAAATTTTGTTTGCTAGTGGTTGTCACGCCGCTCCGGCAGTGGTCAATGCCGGTATACCTAGAAACTCCTCGGGATTTGTGTAAATCAACGCCATTAAGGCTGAGCACGCGACCATGTCCACATAATGGTGCTCATTAAATGCGACCTGTGAGCGGACGACACGTGGTCGCGCAGCCGTCACCGCTCACTCGAGCTGTCAGGGCTGATGTGACCTTTGGCTTTTCGAATTTGACGGTCGGATTCGCTCCTCGGATCTCGTGACCTGGATCAGACGGCTCCGATCGATCGAGCCCAACGTTTATAAGGGCATCTCCTCTTCCCCTGCCGCTTCATCGTGCGTGCACATCCGAGGGCTTTCGCTTAGTCTCGTTCTTTGTTCCGACGAACTCATTTCTCTGCACTCCGGTGATCCCTCGCTTCCTCCTTCGATCACATCCTCTGTAAGGCTCCTTCGCCCCTCTCCTTTCAGTTCTTTTGCATTTCTCTTTGTGCTTTCGCCGTATTCGTGCCCCCCTTAGACACTGTTCCGGCCATCCTTCTCCTTAACCTTTGCCATTTCTTGCTTTGGCCCTTATCACCAATGGCCAATTCCTCTCGTCAGTCCAACCTCACCCCCGGCCTCTAGTATACCACCACAGAGAGCCGGTTTGACGAGAGGGATGCGCTGAGCCTCACCCGAACCTTCGAACTTCCATCTGACCATGAACTAATACTAGCCACACCCTCCGATCGGCCACACGACCCTCCGACCGGTACTGTTTGCTTTTTTCAAGACCAGTTTGTGGTCGGTCTACGTACGCTTTCCTATTCATCCATTCATCCTTGAGGTGTGCAACTACTTCCACCTCCCGCTCGGTCAACTCGTCCCTAACTCCTTTAGGTTGTTGTGTGGGGTAGTTGTCCTCTTTAGGCTGCACGGCATCCCCTTAGTCCCCAAAACTTTCCACTACTTCTATTATCCCAAACAGTCCGAGTGGGGCACTTTTCTCTTCCAGTCGCGGATCGGTCTTGTTTTCTTCAACAAGATGCCGACCTCGAACAAACATTGGAAAGAGAACTACTTCTACCTTCGTTTTCCGGAGCGGCCATCTTTCGGTACTAAATGGCAGACCACTGTGTCGAGCCCGCCGGACCTTGGCAAATACAAGAGCCAGCCAGATTACCTCCACGCAGCAATCTACTGGCCGGGCAGAGGTTCAACATCCACAAGTTGCTCTACGAGGGGGTGCTGTACATATTCGGATTGAGCCCGATCCGAACGAAGCTTATGAGCAGCATAGGTAAGCGTTTTCCTTGTCCCCTTCCTTTTGGTCTAACTGATTTATTCTTCTTTTATGCAGCCGACATCATGTGGCGTGCCAAGGCTACTGATCGAATGAGGTTGAAAGCTGCCGAGGTAGAGGCGGCGGCCGCTAACGAGATGGCCGATTTGGGCATCGAACCGGTCGGCTCACACGAGAGTGAAAGCGAAGAAGCTCCACCCGCGGTCGGAGAGTCGGCCGTTCGGATCCCTACAACTGCACCAGTCGGTGATGCTATCTCGTATGCCGGACAACCAGTGTCGGAAGAAGCGGGGCACTTGGCCGAAGACTCCCCATTGATAATACGCAAATGGCACCGGACGGATCTCCACACCCGATCAGCTACATCTGTAGAACCGGTGACAGAGCAGGCCGACTCCCCCTCTGCCGCAATCACCCCGGCCCCCGCTTCAGTCGAGGCCATATCTTCTGACCGCACTCCCTCCCAGCTGGATCTGCCTATGGATTCCCTTGGAGCGCAACCCGTCAGTCCCCAGCCACGAGCTTATCTTCGGCTTAGGCACTCTGGTATAGTCTCCGCCCCGCTCGGTGAGTCGTCTGGCCGCGCAGCTTCAGCCCAGTCGGATCCGAGCGGCCGTCGAGTGGTTAAGGTCGTCCTCCATCTCCCAACAGAAGAATTTCTTCTGGCGGCTGATCGGCCAGTCACCCCGGAGCATCAGATCACTACCCGCGAACCGCTCACCAAGATATGGGAGGATGCGAGGGCCCGCGTTGCTTTGATGACTCCTGGCCAGCTCGGCGACAGCCACTTGCAGCAAGCTACTGGGGTATGCTTCTTAACACACTGCATGACTATTTAACTTGGTTCTTGATATTATTTCATCTGAGCGCAGAACTGGGTAGAGAACATCGCGGTCAGCAACCGTCTGGCTGCGCTGGAGGAAGAGTTGAAGAGACTCCAAATTTTTGGAGGGGCGCCGGTTCAGGGGCCTTTGTACGCTACGCTTCGGTCCGAGCTGACCAAGGCAGAGAAACTGCTTGCGGCTGAGCGGCATAAGTCCTCTGGCTTGGAAACCAAGGTTGCTGGGCTTGAAGCCCAGGTTAAGTCCCATGACCAGGAGATCAAGCTGGCCACTAACAGAAAGAATAGGGTCGTCACCGATCTAGAAGCCAAGAATGTGTAGGCTCGAGTGCTGGAGCAGCGCGTTAAAGAATTAGCCGACCTGCTATCCACTGAACGAGAAAGCCGATCGGCTGCTGAAGCTAAACTTCAAGGAGATAAGAAGGATCTCCAAGATGCTCTCGAAGCTTCCCGAGCTGCACTAAAGGAATATCAGGACGGTGAATCAGGCGGCTTCGCGGTGCTGAAGCAGAACTATTTCTGCTCGGACGAATTTGGTGAGAAGTTTAGCAATCGGCTAGTCCTAGCCTTTGAGGAAGCCATCCGGGCGACAACTGTTTATCTGAAGGCTAAGGGCCAACTCTCGGAGACAACCTCTATCCCTCCCAAAGACTTTGCCGACTCCTAGAAACCATCCCCGAGCCCATCTTTGATGTCCTGGAGTGAGGAGCGTTTTTAGCTTGTCTTTGTTTTTATGTTTTGAAGCTGCATCTGTATGCTCGCTGTTCTGCGAGTTAAAATTATCCGCTTTAATCTGACTTTCAACCAACTTGACTGTATTATTTTTATACGACGAGTCAATATAAAATTCCGACTCTGCTAATGTTGCTTCTTTGCACGCATTCTTCCCGAGTGGTATTCGGTAGTCTTCGGGCCGGGGGGTTTATAGTCGCCGATCCGACTCTGGGATTTAACGTCGCCGCTCGACGATCTTCAAGCCGGGGGGTTTATAGTCGCTGGTCTGACTCTGAGATTTAACGTCACCGCTCAACGGTCTTCGGGTCGAGGGGTTTATAGTCGTCAGTTCGATTCTGGGATTTAATACCGCCGCTCGACGGTCTTCAAGCCGGAGGGTTTATAGTCGCCGGTCCGACTCTGAGATTTAACGTCGCCGCTCAACAGTGTTCGGGTCGGGGGGTTTATAATCGCCAGTCCGACTCTAGGATTTAACGTCGCCGCTCGACGGTCTTCAAGCCGGGGGGTTTATAGTCGCCGGTCCGACTCTGGGATTTACATCGCCGCTCGACGGTCTTCGGGCCAGAGGGTTTATAGTCGCCGATCCAACTCTGGGATTTAACGTCGCCGCTCGACGATCTTCAAGCCAGGGTTTTTATAGTCGTCGGTCCGACTCTGGGATTTAACGTCACCGCTCGACAGTCTTCAGGCCGGGATTTTTATAGTCGCCGGTCCGACTCTAGGATTTAACGTCACCGCTCGACGGTCTTTGGGCCGGGGGGTTTATAGTCGCCGGTCTGACTTTGGGATTTAACGTCGCCGCTCGACGGTCTTCGGGCCGGGGGGTTTATAGTCGCTGGTCCGACTCTGGGATTTAACGTCACCACTCGACGGTCTTCAAGCCGGGGTTTTTATAGTCGCCGGTCCGACTCTGAGATTTAACGTCGCCGCTCGACGGTCTTCAAGCCGGGGTTTTTATAGTCGTCGGTCCTACTCTGGGATTTAACGTCATCGCTCGACGGTCTTCATTCGGCATGAATTGTTCCTTTGATTCTACTCCCGCGGTCAAAAGATACAACAGGATTGAACATTATGAGTTACAATGGCGCACCTTTCACCCAGCTCGGTACGGCTGGAGGTGATTTGCGCTCCACGGTCGCTCTAGCTTCCGTCCATCTTCATCCTCGAGGTAATAGACGCCCGAATGGAGCTTTTCTACAATCTTGAACGATCGACCCAAGGAGCTCCCAGCTTGGTAACGTCACCGACCGGCTTAACTTTCTTCCAGACGATATCGCCGACCTGAAAAGATCTGGGAATTACCCGTCTACTGTAGTTTTGCTTCATCCTCTGCTGATACGCCATCAACCGAACGACAGCTTTGGCTCGCGTCTCGTCCACCAAGTCCAGCTCCAAATGCCTCCGCTCAGCATTGTTCTCGTCGTAGACTCTGATCCGGTCGGATTCTACCCCGACTTCTACCGGGACGATGGCTTCTCCGCCGTACACCAGGTGAAAGGGGGTCACTCCTGTTCCCTCCTTGGGCGTTGTTCGGAGTGCCCATAATACTCCGGGCAGCTCGTCTACCCAACTGTCACCTTCATAGTCGAGCCGAGCCTGGAGAACTCGTAAGATCTCCTAATTGGTGACTTCGGCTTGCCCGTTACTTTGGAGATATGCTACAGAGGTGAAGACTTGCTGAATGTCGTACCCTTCGCATCATTCCTTGAGCTGCTGACCCGAGAACTGCCTCCCATTATCGGAGATGAGCCGTCGCGGGATGCCGAACCGACAAACGATATGCTGCCATATAAATTTGTTGATCATTTCCTCGGTTATCTTAGCCAGTGGCTCGGCTTCAATCCACCTGAAAAAATAGTCCACTTCTACTAGCAAGAACTTTCGCTGTCCGGTCGCCATTGGAAATGGTCCCACAATGTCCATGTCCACTGATCGAACGGGCAGGACACCGTGGAAGTTTTTTAATTCTTCCGCGGAACGATGTGAGAAACTGTGGTACCGTTGGCAGGATAAGCATGTGGTGATTGTCCGAGCGGCGTCCTCCTGTAAAGTCGGCCAAAAATAGCCGGCCAAAAGAATCTTCCTTGCCAACGAGCGGCCGCCTGGATGCCCGCCACATGAGCCTTGGTGTACTTCTTGCAAAATGTAGTCCACATCCCCCGAGCCGACGCACTTAAGCAGAGGCCTGGAGAATGCCTTTTTGTATAGCTGGTCGCCAATGAGGACGAATCGACTAGCTCTTCTTCTGAGCAGATGTGCCTCCGACCGATCGGGCGGTGTTGTTCCGAACTTCAGAAACTCGGTTATAGCCATTCGCCAGTCATTTGGGAATGTGAGTCCCTCCATCCGATCAATGTGGGCAACCAGGGACACTTGCTCGACTAGTTGCTCAATGACGATTGGTGATATCGAACTGGACAGCTTAGCCAGTTCATCTGCAGCCTGATTTATCGCGCGGGGGATCTTCTGTACCACCACCTCTCGGAAACCGACCCTTAGTTTGGCGAAGGCTTCCACATAAAGCTTTAGCCTAACGTTGCTTATCTCAAATGCTCCCGCAAGTTGCTGAGCGGCCAACTGTGAGTCTTGAATGAATTAAAACATTGCTAGCTCCCACATGCCGAGCAACCTGCAGACCTGCTATAAGCGCCTCATACTCCGCTTCATTGTTGGTCGCTTTGTAGTCCAGCCGTACGAATAGGTGCATCCGTTCTCCATGGGGGGAGACCAGCAGAACGCCTACTCCACTTCCCTATCGAGTGGACGATCCATCTACATACACCTTTCAAGTGGCTTCAGGCTCAGGATTTTGTACCTCGGTGATGAAGTCTGCCAACGACTGTGCCTTGATTGCCGTACGAGGCTGATACTGTATGTCAAACTCGCTAAGCTCTGTGGTCCATTTGATCAGCCACCCGGACGCCTCAGGGTTCAGTAGAACTCAGCTTAAGGGGGTATTCACCATGACGATGATCGTATGCCCCAGGAAATAGGGTCGGAGCCTTCGAGCAACTAGAACAAGGGTGAAAGCAAGCTTCTCAAGACCAATGTAGCGAGACTCAGCATCCTTTAGAATGTGACTAAGGAAATACACTGGCTGTTCTTCGCCGTTTTGCTGGACTAGCGCTGAACCGACCGCGTGCTCGGTTGAGGACAAATAAATGCGGAGAGGCTCGCCGACAGATGGCTTAGCTAATACAGGTAATGAGTTTAGGTAGGTCTTCAATTCTTCGAACGCTCGGTCGCACTCCTCGTCCCATTAGAATTTGGTTGCCTGACGCAGGATCTTGAAGAAGGGCATGCTCCGATCGGCCGTCCGGGAGATGAACCGGGATAGCACTGTTATGCAGCCCGTAAGGCGCTGGACTTCCTTCAAGTTTTTGGGCGGCGACATATCCTGTAGCGCTTTGATCTTGCTAGGGTTGGCCTTAATGCCTCGCTCGGTGACTATGTAGCCTAGGAAACGACCGCTTTTTGCTCCGAACAGGCACTTTTGCGGGTTCAACTCGATCACGTACGCCCGTAGTGTCTGGAAAGTTTCCTCTATATCTGCACAGAGGTCGGCCGCTCGGAATGATTTAATGAGTATATCATCAACATATACCTCTAGATTTCACCCGATTTGCTTCCGGAACACCCTGTTCATGAGTCGCTGGTACGTAGCCCCTACGTTCTTTAGTCCGAACGGCATGATGTTGTAGCAATAAGTGTCATCCGCCGTGATGAAACTGACCTTCTCTTGATCCTCCCGGGCGAGTGGCACCTGGTGATAACCCTGATATGCATCCAGCATGCATATCAGTTCGCACCCGGCGGTCGAATCCACCATTTGGTCAATCCAGGGCAGTGGGTAAAAATCCTTCGGACATGCCCTGTTCAGGTCGCGGAAGTCGATGCAGACTCTCTATTTGTTGCAGGGCTTGGAGACTAGCACCACATTTGCGAGCCAGCTTGGGAACTGCACCTCGCGTATGTGGCCGGCCTCCAGAAGCTTCTCGACTTCCGCCCGTATGATGACGTTCTGCTTGGTACTATATTCCTGCTTCCTCTGCTTGACGGGCCGAGCGTCCGGCCGGACATGTAGTTCGTGCTGTGCGATTCTCAACGAGATTCCTGGCAGCTCGTGCGTCGACCACGCGAAGACATCGTAGTTTTGTTGGAGACACCTGGTCAGCTCCTCCTTCTGGCTTGCCTCCAGGTCGGAGGCTATGAACGTCGTGGCCTTCGCTCGAGCCGGGTTAATCTGTACTTCCTCCTTTTCTTCATAAACAAAAGTAGGTGGCTTCTCGGTTATAGCATTTACCTCGATACGTGGGGCCTTCCGAGCGGATCTCGCCTCTGCTCGCACCATCTCCTCATAGCAACGCCGCACTGCCAACTGATCGCCTTTAACTTCTCACACTCGGTCTTCCACGGGGAATTTGATCTTCTGGTGGAAAGTTAAGACGACCGCCCGAAACTTGTTGAGGGCCGATCGGCCCAGAATAACGTTGTACGCTGAGGGGGCGACCACAACGATGAAGTTAGCAGTTCGCGTCCTTCTAAATGTCTCTTCCCTAAGCGAAATGACCAACTTAATCTGACCGACTGGTTGAACCTCGTTACCCATGAATTTGAACAAGGGTGTGGTCATCGGTAGTAGCTCTGCCCTGTCGATCTAGAGCTCGTCGAACGCTTTCTTGAAGACGATGTTGACCGAACTCTCTGTGTCAATAAAGATGCGATGAATAGTGTAGTTTGCTATTACCGCTCGGATGATGAGGGCGTCGTCGTGCAACACTTCGACTCCCTCGAGGTCGCCAGGACCAAAGATGATCGTCGGCCCGCTCACCTTCCCTTGGCTGCATCCTACAACATGTATTTCCAGTCGTCGGGCATACGACTTGCGGGCTCGGTTGGAGTCACCACTAGTTGGCCCACCAGCGATAATATTGATTTCCCCCCGCGCGGAATTACTTCTATTTTCTTCCTCCCGAGCGGATGGTCTGGCTTACTAGTGGGAGACTCGAGGGTTAGCCCTTGGCTGGTGCTGTTGCTACTGATAGTGATGACGCTCGGGTGAACACCTAACTATCCTCCGCTCGGCATGCTGATGATGAGCTCGCCTGTCCGGTGAAGGTGACCGGCGGCGATAGATCCTCGGCTCAGGTTGGCTGACCGGGGGAGGACTCCGGCAGTCCCGAGTGTTATGGGTGGAGGATTGATGGATTTTGCAAAACATGGGCGTCCATACCTTGCCTTTTTGTCGAGGTTGCTTGGCCGCAATGTGCTGAACGGATGGCGCCCTGGAATCTTGAAGTGGCCTCATCCCCTCGGCCCTCGGTCCTTTTGGCGATTGCTGGTTGATGTGTGCTCTCCATTCGGTTTGGGCTGGGGGCTCGCACGACGCTTCCTTTTTTCGGGCCGCCTGCGCTTCTTCCACATTAATATACTCACTTGTCTTTTTCAGCATGTGATCATAGTCGCGAGGCGACTTCCTAATGAGCGAGCGAAAAAAGTCCCCGTCGACTAAGCCTTGTGTAAAAGCATGCATCATTGTCTCAGATGAGACCGAGGGGATGTCCATAGCTGCTTGGTTGAAGCGCTGGATGTAGACTCGGAGAGTTTCTCTTGGCCCTTGCTTCATAGAAAAGAGACTGACACTAGTCTTCTGATAGCGTCGGCTGCTGGCAAAGTGATGGAGGAACATTGTTCGGAAATCTCTGAAGCTCTTAATTGATCCGTCTGGCAACCTCCGGAACCAACGTTGAGCCAAACCAGACAATGTAGTAAAGAAGACTCTACATTTGACTCCGTCGGTGTATTGATGAAGAGTGGCAGCATTATCGAATTTACCGAGATGGTCGTCCGGATCGGTTACACCACTATACTCCCCGATCGATATTGGAGTGTAATGCTTTGAGAGAGGGTCTTGCAAGATCGCCTCAGAGAATTGGCGATTGACCCGCTCAGGGGATGAATCCGCGCGCGGCGCTTTCCCATTTCTGGCGTCCCACACGGGTGCTTCATCGGACGATCCCTGGTTGGCAAGGGCCAACTCCGACGGAGTCTGGAACAGTGCCCGATGGAATGGAATAGGGGCGACCGGCGTGTCTCCTGGTGTGCCGGTCTAACCCTTGTTCTGAGCCCAGGTGGAATATTGTGTTGGAGCAATCCCAATGGTCTGTGCGACCATGTGTTTTGGTGTTTGGACAAAGGGTTTAAGTTAGGTTCACCCTTATATTTGATATGTGCATTTGAGTTGTGCAGGTTTACAGGATACACATGTGACTCAGGTTGATGGCTTCGGGTCTGGTGAAGGATGGAGCATCCGAGGGACCGTGGACAAGGCAGTGAGGACAAGGGCCAAGGGAAGCTACTTCGAGGCATACGCGAAGGATGACATTGGGGACGAGCCGCGGGCTTGAATGCATCCGAGGGACGAGAGCTAAAGGAAGTAAAGCTTGAAGGCAAGAGGTCAAGGCTGCAAAGAAGCGTCAAGTGAGTCATAAGGGTGAGGGTACAAGTGCACGAGAGATTGTACTAAGAGTAAAATCCTAGTTTTAGGGTTTTACTGTAGCAGTACTATAGCAGTCGATTGCATGTTTTAGCAGTCGACTGGTGCAGTCGACCGCGCAGTCGACTGGGTGCGAACAGAATGGTTCTGTTCGTTCGGTCAGTGGGGATCAGTCGACTGCATGTTTTAACAGTCGACTGCACCAGTCGACTGCAAGTTTTAGCAGTCGACTAGTATCGAGCCGTTGGGATGTAACGGTCGAATTTCCATAGAGGGCAGTCGACTGTATGTTTTGGCAGTCGACTGATAGGCGGGGTTTTCAACCCGCGGCCTATATAACCAAAGCTTGGGAGCTTAGTTATAGTTGACAAAATTAGTGGTGGTAAACCCTAATTTATAGTCTACTAGTCTCAAGAGTCTTGGTTGGTGTTGTGGTGAGGTTTCTCCACCCACAAGGAGCTACTTGAGATAGTCAGAGTTTGCCGGGGGCTAATCCATCGACGGATCGGGATCGTTCACCTCAAGGACACGCCGTGGAGTAGGATCCCTAATCTCTGAACCACGTTAAACAAACGTGTTAGCGGTTTGCTTGTTTTTCTTTCCTTTAGTGTTTAGCTTTCATATTTGTAGTTAGTTTATATTTTCGCTGCGCATACTAACGAGTGTAGGAAGCAATCGATTTGGGGGTGCCGTCTATCCAACCCCCCTTCAAGCCGGCCACCGATCCCCCAACATATTGTTCCTGTCGGTCCTTCATTGCCGCTCGGCCTCCAGAAACCGAGGCGGCCTGCTACACTATCCTTTCGGCTTGGGCCTTCTGCTGTTGCTCAACCATCTTTGTGGCTCGCGCTTGGATGAGTGCCTCTAGCTCTTCGGGAGAGAGCGTTGCCATGAGTTGACGTCCAACTTCTTCCATCTTCTTGGCTCGGATTCAGGTGCGTTCCCACAGACGGCGCCAATTTGATCCTGTCCGTGCACTGAGTCGATGGAAACTGGGGGCGTGGCGCTCTCTGCTGCTCCCAGGTGATCTTCACAACGACGTAAGCCTCCGATGAACCTGCAACCAAGTCGGGCCGGGAAGGGGTTCCCGGCGACGATCCTCCGACGCTCAAGTCAGACGATGGCGAGAAGAAACACATGTAAAATAGAGACTGTGGCTACAGTAGAATAGGAGAAAATCATACCTCCGTCGAACTCCGGGAGTCTTTATATAGGACCCCGAAGAGGCGCGTGCACGCTTCCCAAGGCGTGCACTTCCTCAAAGCATACCTTGGAATGACTGTGTCAGAAAAGCATGTCTGACGCCATACCTCAATTGTCCGAGCATATCTCTGTCATGGCAGCGGAAACTTCCTCCGTACGACCCTTGGTACGGCCCGACCGCCGACCATGCTGTTTATCGGCGGCAGACGTCTCGAGAATGATATCACTAGGTGCCCCTTTTGTCCTCTTCTAAGCCCTTTGTCTTTAATCGGGCCGGTCGGACTGATCGCTCGGCCTCCCGGGCGCCCGGGTATACACGCACCTCGGACCGGGTGAGACGGTCGATTGGTCACATACTCGGATGGGGCACCGACTAGTTGTTCTTCCTTCGGCCTAGCAGCTCAGCTACTCGGCATAGCGGTTCCTCTATAAAGGAGCTTGTGAGCGTCGGAAGCTCAACCCGAGGTCGAGCTGTCTTCGTGCCGGCTCGGGGTCTACCCAGGCCGGTCGGCTAGGAGATTCCTCCCTGCTCGGCCGGACCTTTGACTCTCCCGTGTCATTGACCCCTTCCTCTGTGGGCCCCCGATCCTTACCACTGGATCAGCTATAAACCAACATATAATTCATATAAAATATCATATTATACACATAATGTGTCGGCCTAAAGGAAGGCACATTGTGTGGTCAATTAAAGTTTGAGTTATATCAGAGAGTATCTCTAACAAATAATATGTTAGCCCAAAGGAAGACACATTATGTTGTACTTGGTATCTCCTAAAGAACTCATTTATATGCATTTAAAATTTTATTTTAAATGTCATCCAATAGTCCAAATCCATTTGGAACCAAATCTCCAAGCGTGACCTCCAATACTCGAAGTCTTCTCGGTCATATGGAGGTGGGATTCGGATATCCCATCCAAGCGGACCTTTTGACTCCATCTTCCTCTAGCGCTTTGCTCCCTTAACGATTAGTGCGTAGAAGAGCGACCCACTTTGATATCACTTGTTGGGACCTAGAGGGGGTGAATAGCGTATCACCCAAATCGTCACTTCCTACACTTGTTAGTATGCAGTGGAAAAACAAAACAAAACTAACAAGAAAAAGCTAGACCCTAGAAGACAAAAAACACAAACAAACCTAACACGTTTATGTAATGTGGTTTGGAGATCACTTACTCCTACTCTACGGCTGTCCGTAAGGTGGGCGATCTCGATTCGTAAGTGGATGACTCCTCGGAAAATCTCTGGTTAGCTTAATCTTCTTGTGGGTGGAGAAACCTCACCACAACCTTCCTCAAGTACACTTGAACACACAAGAGGGCTTTGGTAGACATCTAATAGGGGTTAACCACATCTATTTCGTCAACCATGTTCAGTCATCCCAAGCTCTATTAAATAGAGCTCAGGAGGAAAATACTAAGCTGTTTTCTTGCCATCGGTCGACTGGTCCTAAGTGAAATTCGACCGTTGCAAGCCAACGGTCGACTACCAGTCGACTAATAAAAATATCAGTTGACTACTACAGTAATGTTACAGTATTGTTATGGTAATACTATAGTACTATTACAGTAATGATACAATAATACTAGAATTTTACCCTGAATATAGTCTCTCATGCACTCGTCCTTACCTGTACAATCTAGACCTATCATTCTAGCCTCCTCCATCAGCCTCACATCCCTCGGATGCCTCCCCATCCTTCACGCCTTGTCTTCTGAAGCTTCCATCGGCTTTGTTATTGTTGTCGGATCTTCTTTTGCCAAGAGGTCACGCCTCCGGGACTTCATCCATTGCTAAGTCACACTTGGACGTTGTTGTACCACACTCACAATGCATGTCAAATACAACAATAAACCTAATTTAAACCTTTGCCCAAACATCAAAACCTAGGGTACCAAGATTGCTCCAACACTCAAGACGGGTAAAGAAGAAGTCTCCGAAGTTCAACCCTCAACCACATCTACTGAGAAGAGCAGTAAAACCCACATTAAGTGCTTTGACTGTGGGGAGATAGGACACTATAAGAGTATGGGGAGATAGGACACTATAAGAGTAGATGTCCCTTCCTCAAGAAGGTAACTCATAAACTCAATTCAATTCAATTCATTTAGAATCTAATGTGAGTTGTAGAAAGAAGAAAGAAAAGATGCACATCATTTGCTTTACGTGTGGTGAGCGGGGTCATGACCACATGAAGTGCCCAAGAAAGTGGGAAATAAAAAAGAAGCAATTGAGAAAGTGGAAGAAGTCATGTGGATGCACTACAAAAAAACATATATTTGGGGACAAATATTTGGAACGAAAATTGTTCGTCCCAAAATTGCGACAAATTTAGGGTCGAAAAAAAATTTCGACCCAAATAACCAACGAAAATTGCAATAAAAAAGTTTTGTTTCAAATTTGCAACAAGAAAAAATTTCGTTGCTAAATTCGTCGCCAAATCTGGAACGAATTCAGAATTCGTCCCAGATTTTGGGACAAATACTGGATTCGTCCCAAATTCTGGGACGAATCCAGGATTCGTCCCAAAATCTGGGACGAATCCAGGATTTGTTCCAAAAATGACATTATTTTTAAAAAAAGACAATCAAATATCGAAGGCTTATATCTTGACCTAGAGACATCGAAATTTGATAAAACAAGTTTCTATGCATTCGTATCATTAATTTGATCGTAAATATGTCACCATCCATATTTTTTAAATAATATTTTAAGTGATTCAAATTTATAATACCAAATTAGGTCAAATTGGAATTAAAAAATGCCAAAAATAAATATATTTGGTAATAAATATTTTTATGGATATATTTACGATCAGGACAATGATACGAACGCATAGAAATTTATTTCATCAAATTCTGATGTCTCTAGGTCAAGATATAAGCTTTCGGTCTTTGATTTAATGTAATTTAAATTAATTTTAGTTTTGGGACGAATCCTGGATTCGTCCCAAAATTTGGGATGAATCCAGGAATTCGTCCCAAAGTTTGGGACGAATCTCTTGATTCGTCCCAAATTTTGGGACGAATCCAGAGATTCGTCCCAAAAATTTAATTATCTTAAAAAAAAAAACAAAATGGGACGCCTCATATACGGACCTAGAGACATCAGAATTTGATGAAATAAATTTCTATGTGTTCGTATCATTGTCCTGATCGTAAATATATCCATAAAAATATTTTTTACCAAATATATTTATTTTTGGAATTTTTTAATTCCAATTTGACCTAATTTGGTATTAAAAATTTGAATCACTTAAAATAATATTTAAAAAATATGGATGGTGACATATTTACGATCAAGGCAACGATACGAACACATAGAAACTTTATTCATCAAATTCCGATGTCTCTAGGTCCAGATTTAAGCTGTCCAGCAGTAAGTCGCAACCGGTAACTGCACAACACCTTTTTAGTTAATAGCAACCTATATATGTATTAAAAAATATCTACCTAGAGACATCGGAATTTGATGAAACAAATTTCTATGCGTTTGTATCATTGTCCTGATCGTAAATATATACATAAAAATATTTTTTAACAAATATATTTATTTTTGGAATTTTTAATTCTAATTTTACCTAATTTGGTATAAAAAATTTAAATAAATTAAATTATTAATTAAAAATTATGGATGGTGACATATTTATGATCAGGGCAATGATACGAACGCATAGAAATTTATTTCATCAAATTCCGA
Organism: Zingiber officinale; assembly: GCF_018446385.1. Classification (NCBI taxonomy): domain Eukaryota; kingdom Viridiplantae; phylum Streptophyta; class Magnoliopsida; order Zingiberales; family Zingiberaceae; genus Zingiber; species Zingiber officinale. Next base: position 68,492,011 of record NC_056007.1, on the reverse strand, counting down.
TGTCTCTAGGTCAAGATATAAGCTTTCGGTCTTTGATTTAATTTATTTTAAATTAATTTAAATTTTGGGACGAATCTCTGGATTCGTCCCAAAAATTTAATTATCTTAAAAAAAAAACAAAATGGGACGCCTCATATACGGACCTAGAGACATCGGAATTTGATGAAATAAATTTTTATGCATTCGTATCGTTGTCCTAATCGTAAATATATCCATAAAAATATTTTTTTACCAAATATATTTATTTTTGGAATTTTTTAATTCCAATTTGACCTAATTTGGTATTAAAAATTTGAATCACTTAAAATATTATTTAAAAAATATGAATGGTGACATATTTATAATCAGGGAAACGATACGAATGCATAGAAACTTTTTTCATCAAATTCCGATGTCTCTAGGTCCATATTTAAGCTTTCAGACACTAATTTACAATCGTTCATTGCACAACACCTTTTTAGTTAATAGCAACCGATATATGTATTAAAAAATATCTACCTAGAGAAATCGGAATTTGATGAAATAAATTTCTATGCGTTTGTATCGTTGTCCTGATCGTAAATATATACATAAAAATATTTTTTCAAAAATATATTTATTTTTGGAATTTTTTTATTCCAATTTGACCTAATTTGGTATGAAAAATTTAAATAAATTAAATTATTAATTAAAAATTATGGATGGTGACATATTTACGATTAGGGCAACGATACGAATGCATAGAAACTTGTTTCATCAAATTCCGATGTCTCTAGGTCAAGATATAAGCTTTCGGTCTTTGATTTAATTTATTTTAAATTAATTTAAGTTTTGGGACGAATCCTGGATTCGTCCCAAAATTTGGGACAAATCCAGGAATTCGTCCCAAAGTTTGGGACGAATCCAGAGATTCGTCCCAAAAATTTAATTATCTTAAAAAAAAAAAACAAAATGGGACGCCTCATATACGGACCTAGAGACATCAGAATTTGATGAAATAAATTTCTATGCGTTCGTATCGTTGTCCTGATCGTAAATATATCTATAAAAATATTTTTTACCAAATATATTTATTTTTGGAATTTTTTAATTCCAATTTGACCTAATTTGGTATTAAAAATTTGAATCACTTAAAATAATATTTAAAAAATATGGATGGTGACATATTTACGATCAAGGCAACGATACGAACGCATAGAAACTTTTTTCATCCAATTCTGATGTCTCTAGGTCCGTATTTAAGTTTTCAGACACTAATTTACAACCGTTCACTGCACAACACCTTTTTAGTTAATAGCAACCTATATATGTATTAAAAAATATCTACCTAGAGACATCGGAATTTGATGAAACAAATTTCTATGCATTTGTATCGTTGTCCTGATCGTAAATATATACATAAAAATATTTTTTAACAAATATATTTATTTTTGGAATTTTTAATTCTAATTTTACCTAATTTGGTATAAAAAATTTAAATAAATTAAATTATTAATTAAAAATTATGGATGGTGACATATTTATGATCAGGGCAATGATACGAACGCATAGAAATTTGTTTCATCAAATTCCGATGTCTCTAGGTCAAGATATAAGCTTTCGGTCTTTGATTTAATTTATTTTAAATTAATTTAAGTTTTGGGACGAATCCTGGATTCGTCCCAAAACTTTAAAAAACTAAAAATGGGACGCCTCATATACGGACCTAGAGACATCGGAATTTGATGAAATAAATTTCTATGCATTCGTATCATTGTCTTGATCATAAATATATACATAAAAATAATTTTTAACAAATATATTTATTTTTGGAATTTTTAATTCTAATTTTACCTAATTTGGTATAAAAAATTTAAATAAATTAAATTATTAATTAAAAATTATGGATGGTGACATATTTATGATCAGGGCAATGATACGAACGCATAGAAATTTGTTTCATCAAATTCCGATGTCTCTAGGTCAAGATATAAGCTTTCGGTCTTTGATTTAATTTATTTTAAATTAATTTAAGTTTTGGGACGAATCCTGGATTCGTCCCAAAATTTGGGACGAATCCAGGAATTCGTCCCAAAGTTTGGGACAAATCTCTGGATTCGTCCCAAAAATTTAATTATCTTAAAAAAAAAAACAAAATGGGACGCCTCATATACGGACCTAGAGACATCAGAATTTGATGAAATAAATTTCTATGCATTCGTATCATTGTCCTAATCGTAAATATATCCATAAAAATATTTTTTACCAAATATATTTATTTTTGGAATTTTATAATTCCAATTTGACCTAATTTGGTATTAAAAATTTCAATCACTTAAAATATTATTTAAAAAATATGAATGGTGACATATTTATAATCAGGGAAACGATACGAACGCATAGAAACTTTTTTCATCAAATTCCGATGTCTCTAGGTCCATATTTAAGCTTTTAGACACTAATTTACAATCGTTCATTGCACAACACCTTTTTAGTTAATAGCAACCGATATATGTATTAAAAAATATCTACCTAGAGAAATCGGAATTTGATGAAATAAATTTCTATGCGTTTGCATCGTTGTCCTGATCGTAAATATATACATAAAAATATTTTTTCAAAAATATATTTATTTTTGGAATTTTTTTATTCCAATTTGACCTAATTTGGTATGAAAAATTTAAATAAACTAAATTATTAATTAAAAATTATGGATGGTGACATATTTACGATTAGGGCAACGATACGAATGCATAGAAACTTGTTTCATCAAATTCCGATGTCTCTAGGTCAAGATATAAGCTTTCGGTCTTTGATTTAATTTATTTTAAATTAATTTAGATTTTGGGACGAATCCTGGATTCGTCCCAAAATTTGGGATGAATCCAGGAATTCGTCCCAAAGTTTGGGACGAATATTTGGATTCGTCCCAAATTTTGGGACGAATCCAGAGATTCGTCCCAAAAATTTAATTATCTTAAAAAAAAAAACAAAATGGGACGCCTCATATGCGGACCTAGAGACATCAGAATTTGATGAAATAAATTTCTATGCGTTCGTATCGTTGTCCTGATCATAAATATATCCATAAAAATATTTTTTACCAAATATATTTAATTTTGGAATTTTTTAATTCCAATTTGACCTAATTTGGTATTAAAAATTTGAATCACTTAAAATAATATTTAAAAAATATGGATGGTGACATATTTACGATCAAGGCAACGATATGAACGCATAAAAACTTTTTTCATCAAATTCCGATGTCTCTAGGTCCGTATTTAAGTTTTCAGACACTAATTTACAACCGTTCACTGCACAACACCTTTTTAGTTAATAGCAACCTATATATGTATTAAAAAATATCTACCTAGAGACATCGGAATTTGATGAAACAAATTTCTATGCATTTGTATCGTTGTCCTGATCGTAAATATATACATAAAAATATTTTTTAACAAATATATTTATTTTTGGAATTTTTAATTCTAATTTTACCTAATTTGGTATAAAAAATTTAAATAAATTAAATTATTAATTAAAAATTATGGATGGTGACATATTTATGATCAGGGCAATGATACGAACGGATAGAAATTTGTTTCATCAAATTCCGATGTCTCTAGGTCAAGATATAAGCTTTCGGTCTTTGATTTAATTTATTTTAAATTAATTTAAGTTTTGGGACGAATCTCTGGATTCGTCCCAAATTTTGGGACGAATCCAGGATTCGTCCCAAAAATTTAATTATCTTAAAAAAAAAAACAAAATGGGACGCCTCATATACGGACCTAGAGACATCGGAATTTGATGAAATAAATTTCTATGCGTTCGTATCGTTGTCCTGATCGTAAATATATCCATAAAAATATTTTGTAACAAATATATTTATTTTTGGAATTTTTTAATTCCAATTTGACCTAATTTGGTATTAAAAATTTGAATCACTTAAAATAATATTTAAAAAATATGGATGGTGACATATTTACGATCAAGGCAACGATACGAACGCATAGAAACTTTTTTCATCCAATTCCGATGTCTCTAGGTCAAGATATAAGCTTTTGGTCTTTGATTTAATTTATTTTAAATTAATTTAAGTTTTGGGACGAATCCAGAAATTCGTCCCAAATATAGGGACGAAATTGGGAACAAAAAATATTTGTTCCTAAAAACCCTAGATCTAATTCCCAACCCGATTCTTTTTCCCTTCTCTCTTTTCTTTCCTCTCTCTCCCCCGTTCCCCCTTCTTCCCATCTGCGATTTCCAGGTTTCGGCCACATCTCCGACCGACGGCGTGATCTCCGGCGGTGGAAGGTTTTCATTGGTAAGCAAATCTCTCTCGCTCTCTCGGATCTCCCTCTCTCGGTGACGACGTGACGGCAGGGCCTGCCTGGCCTCCGGCAGGGCCTACCTTGCCTCCGGCAGCCTCTGCCTGGCCTCCGGCAGTCCGCTGCCTGGCCGGCGTGTGGCTGCCCGCTGCCAGGCGATGGCTGGACGGCGTATGGCTGCCGCTGTGCACCATTTTGGCAGTTGGCTGGACTGTTTATGCCTGTCGCCGTGCACCATTTTATCAGTTGTTTAAGTTAATATTCAAAAATTACTGTCTGAATTGATGATGTTCTTTTGTGCAGGTCTCATTTTGGCGTGATCTCAGTGTAGTTGAAGACCTGTATTTGTTGACTTCTTTTCGGTATTCTTAAGTTCATTATTATGCATTTACTTTGTATATAAAGTTAGCTTTAAATAATTTTATTATAGTTGATTAATTGCGTTCCGTCTTTTTAATTAGCTGTTGTTTTTTGTTTTGTCTTCAATGATAAGATTTATCTATAGTAACTTTTAATAATGTTTAACTAAACAGTTGAATTCAGGTAAAATGCAGAATGAGCGAAGTTGGATGTATAACAAAAATTTGCCTAATCGTCAGGGGTTAACTCCTGAGTTTATCACTGGACTGAGGCAATTTTTAAATTTTACATCTACTCAAGTTATGTATATGGATGGCAAGAAGATAAGGTGCGCGTGTAGAAAATGTCACAATGGGAAATTTTTACCCACCGATAAAGTTGAAGAACATCTTTGTAGATTTGGTTTTACTCCGAATTATTATAATTGGACGAGTCATGGCGAACCGTTCATATCTGATGAGGATTATGGACGGAATTTTCAAGCCTCTGCTAGTGGGGATCAGAGTTATTATGAACAATTCAATCCATATCAGAGGATGGTAATTGATGCAAGTTGTCAGAATTATATTCCCGAGACGCTTGGTGCAAGTTCTAGTTTTCCTCCAACAAGTGAACAAATGTTTGCCACTAATACATTGCCGTTGGAGGAGCCTGATGTACCAGGTCTGGATGAAATATATTACAAATTTCAAGAAGTATTGAGTGCTGCAAATGAACCATTATATTCCGGTTGTGACAGTCAGACTAAATTATCTCTCACATCCAGATTATTAAATATAAAGGCAGATCATAATATGTCGCAAGATTGTTTTAATGATGTTGTTCAAGCGTTTGACGATACATTGCCACGTGATCACAGTTTGCCTCTTGATTTTTACAGTATGAAAAAACTGGTGAAAGATTTAGGTCTTCCAGTTGAAAGAATTGATGTTTGCAGAGATGGTTGTATGTTATATTGGGGAGATGATGCAGAAGTAGAGGTTTGTAAATTCTGTAATCAAGATAGGTATAAGACAACCAGGAGTCAACAACGACGTAAAGCACACAGCCAGTTGTTTTATTTACCTTTAACTCCTAGGTTACAAAGATTGTATGCATCAAAGGCAACTGCGGAACACATGACTTGGCATGCAACTCATCAAACAGAAGAGGGTTTAATGTGTCATCCATCAGATGCAGATGCGTGGAAAAATTTTGATAGAACATATCCAGATTTTGCAAAGGAGACTAGAAATATTAGATTATGTCTTTGTGCTGATGGATTTGCTCCGTTTGGTAAATCAGGAAGAAATTATTCTTGTTGGCCAGTTATCTTAACGCCGTATAATCTTCCACCTGGGATGTGCATGAAAACACCTTATATGTTTTTAACATTGGTTGTACCAGGTCCGCAAAATCCAAAGAAGTTAATAGATATTTATATGCAACCTCTGATAGCAGAACTTAAACAACTATGGGATGAAGGTGTTCCTACATACGATGTTTATTCTAACCAGATGTTTATACTGAAGGCTGCTCTTCTTTGGACCATAAATGACTTTCCAGCTTATGGTATGCTATCAGGTTGGAGTACTGCTGGGATCTTGGGATGCCCAATATGTATGGAGAGATCAAAGTCATTCAGATTGAAACACGGAAAGAAACCAAGTTATTTTGATTGTCATAGGCAATTCTTACCAACAAATCATAAGTTCAGAAAGAATAAAGATGAATTCACTAAAAATAGGATCGAAAGAACACTTCCGTCATTGAGATTGACTGGTCAAGATATTTGGTACAGAGCATCACTTTCCCTCTGTTATTGAACAACCATATGGTACAAATTATGAATATGGGAGTACACATAAATTGACTAAACAAAGTATACTTTGGGATTTACCGTATTAGTTTAGTCATTTGATACATCATAATCTCGATGTAATGCATATTTAGAAGAATGTTTTGATAATCGATAAATACTGTGATGGATATCACCGGAAAAACAAAAGACAATCTCAATGCAAGAAAAGATATGCGACTCATATGTAAAAGACCCACTCTTGATGTCGATGAAAATAGTAGAGGACCAAAGCCAAAGGCAATTTATACATTAAATAAGGATCAAAGACGTGTCCTATGTGAATGGTTGAAATCTTTGAAATTTCCAGATGGGTATGTCTCTAATCTTGGAAGATGTGTTGATATGAAAGAATGGAAGTTAATTGGTATGAGAAGTCATGATTGTCATATCATAATGCAAAGACTGATTCCTATTGCTTTTAAGGAACTCTTACCACAATTTGTATGGGGAGCGATTACGGAGTTAAGTATTTTCCTACATGATATTTGCTCAACAGTTTTGAAACGTTCACACATGGAGAAGTTAGAGAGAGATATTCCAATCATTTTGTGCAATTTGGAAAGAATATTTCCACCCTCTTTTTTTGACTCCATGGAGCATCTTTTGGTTCACTTGCCATATGAGGCCAAAGTTGGAGGACCCGTTCATTTTCGGTGAATGTATCCATTTGAAAGGTAGAGTATCTTATTTGTATAATTCGACTGTTTGAATGAAAAAAAAATATTTCTACTCCTGGATTATTTATATATATATATTTAATATAATTTTATATATCTTCAACAGATTCTTATATCATTTGAAGAAAAAGGTGAAAAATAAAGCACGAGTTGAAGCCTCTATTGTTAATGCATACATTGTGGAGGAAGTCACCACTTTTGCATCATATTATTTTGAACCTCATGTTCAATGCAAAAGGCGAAGAGCGGGCAGAAATGATGAGGGTCCTATTGATCCAAATGTTACCTCATTTTCAATTTTTAACTACCTTGGTCGACCAAGTGGACCATGTAAACAAAGATACTTAACTGGTAAAGAATGGCGGGCAGCCCAAACATATATTTTACTAAATTGTCCAGAAGTATCATCATATTACGAGTAAGTATATATTTTTATTTGTATTTCTTTATTTTTCAATTGTTTGTGTAACAATATATTTTTTTGAGTAGGATATTTACCAACTTATATTCTGAATTATCGGCACAAGAGTTCGATCGATTTTGTGAAGAAGAATTTGCTGCATGGTTCAAATCATATGTAAGTAAAAAATCTATATTTGTGTGATACATATGCATACTTTTAACAATTTGTGTTTTGACCTTAGGTTCAAGCTAATCAATCTCACCTTGAACAAGAATGGCTAATCCATCTGTCATGGGGTCCAAATTCATGCGTACGCACTTGGCCAGCATATTTCATAAATGGATATAATTTTCATACTCAAGACTATGGAATGGGCAAGAATACCACGAATAGTGGGGTGTGCGTATCGTCATCCAATGAAGGAGGTCCAAGTAATGATTTTTATGGTTTGTTGGATGAAATTATAGAAGTAGAATACCCAGGACCACAAATGCAAGTTATATTATTTATGTGCCGCTGGTTTGACCCTGTTAGAGGGATGAAAGTGCATCCACATTATAATTTAGTTGAAATAAATCATAAGAGATTTTATAAGAGATATGAACCATTTGTGTTGTCACAACAAGCAATTCAAGTATTCTATTCTTCATATCCGAGTTTGAAACGCGATAAGATTGATTGGTGGGCTGTTTGTAAAACTAAAGTACGAAAAAAAATTGAGGCACGTTGGGAAAACATTGCATATCAACAAGAGGAAGTTTTAAACACCTTTCAGACTGAGGAATATATTATTCCAACTTTACGAGATCCCAACGGTGTAGTAATCAACGTAGATAGAAGTGAAATTGATGATGATGAGGATGAGGAAGAGGAAGAGGAAGAGGAAGAGGAAGAGGAGGAGGAGGAAGAGGAAGAGGAAGAGGAAGAGGAGGATGAGGATGATAATGACAATGATGACTTTGATTTTTGATGATGGGTAAGTTTTGTTAGCTTATTTAAAGAAATTTCCCATATTTTATTGTATATACTGTCTCTTTTATAATTTGATTTACTTTATCTGTTAACACATTGTATTTATTCCTACAGGTCATCAGAGGTCACATTTCATAAATTTCCCCTCCATCCTTTTCCATAATCTTTATATAAAAATGGTAAGTTTTTAATTATCCTTTGTTATGTATTAGATCTGTAATTAACTTTATTAAATTGTTGAAATTTCCAGCATATATTTCGACGTGGTGGACGTAGACGGCGACCACAGGACCAGACACATCCATCACCTGCCAGTGAACCTAATCCACCCCCTACTCAGGCAAGCCCATCCCATGTGTCTTCTCCACCGGCATCATATTCCCCTGCCAGTGTACCTATGCCACCCCTTCATCAGCCGGGGCCATCTCATGTACCTTCTGCACCGGTTTCATATTCGCCGCCACAAGTACCTTACCCAGAACAGTTACCTGTCCACTCAGATCCTCCTGACTCAGCAAGAAACTCATTTGCTGAGTTTAGGAATGATAGAGCCCCTTTAGTCCCCATCGGTGATTCGTAAGTACTATAAATTATTTTATTTGTTAGACCTATCTTAATTATATAACATCGTTATTTTGTAATTTAATGCAGCTTTGAAAATCCGGTACAAGTTGTTCGAGATATAAATAGAATCGTGAACAACCATTGGGGAGGGGATTCTTTGACATATTCAAGCACTCCACCAGCCACAAAACAACTTTGGTGGAGCGAGTTCAAAGTATATTTTCATGACTTTACTTCAATTTTACAGTGATTATATAATAAAATAAATTTCTATTTCAGCGCTTAAATAATTGGGACCCGAATGACGAAATGGAGATACGAAGAATATTTAAAAAGAAATGTGGCGATCACATTAGACATGTATTAAGTCACGCAAAGAGTCGGCAGAAAAAGCCAAACTTCATCACTGAAGAAAATTGGGAGAGGATCACTCTATTTTGGGCAACGGAGGAAAGTAAACAAAGGAGTGACCTGAATAGAATGAATCAATCTCACAATTCTGGTGACTCAAGTGCTATATATGCGGGAGGCTCTATTAACATAGATGAGCATAGACGGAGAATGGTAATAGTTTCACTCTTTCACAAATTTTTAATATATATCAAATTATTTCGTTATTTGAAATAATATTTTTTTAGACCAAGGAGACAGGGAAGGAGCCTTCTTTCATTGATGCTTTCACTCGCACTTTTAAAAAAAAAGATAACACATGGAGTGGGGCGAGAGCAAAAGCAGTCAAGGTTGGAATTAATTTTTATTTTACCTTAATATATGGTTTAAATTTAATTAGTTACCTACCATTATTGTCTTAATATTATATGTGTTTCTATTATATCTAATCAATATCGTATGTGTTTTACAAAACAGGAAAAATATGATCAACTCGAGCTAGCCCAAACATGCTCACAAGCTGGTATCGATAGTCAGGGGTCTGAGGAGTCTGTTGGCAATAATTTGAGTTTATGGTTAGAGGCCAGTGGAGGACCAAAAGGGGGAAGGATATTGGGGATGGGTTCCTTGAGTAGAACCCAAAGATTAGTTGGAACTTCTTCCTCCACATCAGCACTTACGGGCCAAATAAATACCTTGACTGATGAGGTTAGCCATCTGAAGGAAAAAATTTCGCAAAGAGACCAAGAAAGGGTGCAAAGAAACCTAGAACGGGCTAATTTGGAGAAAGATATTAGAGACATGCGCCGACAACAAGAATTAATCATGCTACACCTTCAGTTGAGCTCCGCTCAAAGTCAGAATCCTCCCAATGATGACGATGATGATGCCTACGATGATAACGATGATGGCGGTGATGATTTTTGATAATTTTAATAATGTATGATGATTTTTTTTTCTTATGTTTACTGCTTTACACATTAATCAATGGTTTTTTAACTTTTCAACTCTGCCATTTGTAGGTTAAGTCTGTTGTCTTCTTGCACTGTTCCACTGTCAATGTATGAGATGACTTATCTTTGACGTAGACTAATCTATATGATTCTTAGTTGTGTACCAGTAACAAAATTAAAGCATAACTAGGCAATATGAATGAAGTCTCTAATACTCTGACTTTATTTTTTTTCCTGATTTGATAATGTTGTTTGTGCAGGTCTCAAGTTGGTGTGATCTCAGTGTAGTTGAAGACAGCTGTATTTGTTCACCTCTTTTCGGTATTCCTAAGTTCTTTAATATGTATTGACTGATCTATATATAAAGTTAGCTTTAAATAATTATGTTATAGTTGTTTAATTATATAAAGTTAACTTTAAATAATTATGTTAAAATTAGCTTTAAATAGTTGTTTCATTGTGTTCCTTCTTTTTGATAAGTTGCTCTTTCTTGTTTTGTCTTCAATGATAATGATGCATAAAAGTTCTGAATTTGATCTATGTACAGTCTCAAAACTATATAGATACATAAAAGTTCTATATTTCATCTAGAATTACATTACACTATTCTAAAATTCTTTACTAGATAGCGATGCATCCTCCTACCTTAATATTTTGTAAAGAGTTGTTAAAAATGTCCTAAAGTTATTCATATGAAATTGTCAACTAGTTAACACAATGAAATGAACAATTATTTTAAACATCCTTTAGTTTACATTAAATATCAACCAAAGACAAAACTATAAATTCAGCAAATTAAAATGAAAAATAAAGTTAACTAAGTAAGAAAATTTAAACCCTAATACCATACTTCACAATATCTCTCTCTCTTTCTCTCTATATGATGTGTCAATTATATTAGGTTGTATCGTAGTTACGATACATGTACTTAGCTTCAAAATAATTCTTATAATTTTATTTACCGTTGTTATGACATGGATGATTCATATCGTTGGTAAATATGACTTTTATTAGAATTAGGGCTTTTATTAGAATGTTTAAGGAATTTCACATTTATGTTTTGTTTCTAATTATTCTTTTTACATGGCCATATCGTATAATATTTATAATCTTTCTTGTTAGACATGATCTAGTTTATTTGTTTGTTGTTATGTAGGCAAAGGAGATTTGATGGGGATCAAAGATTTTGTGGCACATGAAGATGACTATATGTATTCTTAGTGTTGTTGGATGGATGGACTTATAAAACATTGGGTTGTTGAACTTTGTATCATATTTTCTAGTAGCTTGAACAAGATGGATATTGTAAACTTTGTTGAAATCTTTATATTTCTTGAATTATGAGTTGATCGATGTGTTGAATGTTAAATTTGGATGTGTTGAATGTTAAATTAGGATGTGTTGAATGCATATTATTTGTTATTTGAATTTGGTTTGTATGTATTTGGATTGTATTGTAGAAAGAAATTGAAGCTGGAAAAAATTATTTGAAATAGGGACGAATTTGGCAACGAAAATTATTTGTCCCAATTCTATCGTAATTTGGGACAAAATTATTTTCGTCCCAGAATTCGTCTCAGATTTTGGGACGAATCCACAAAATTCGTCCCAGATTCTGGGACGAATTTTGGGACGAATCCACAAATTTCGTCCCAAATTTCGTCCCAGAATTTGGGACGAATTCTGGGATTAAAATTTATCTGTGCAAAGAATTTGGCAAGTTTTTGTTGCCAAATTCGTTGCCAGTTTTGCAACAAATTTATTATTCGTTGCAACATTAGGAACAAAGATGGCAACAAAAATAATTTTGTCACCGAATTTGTCCCTAAATTCGTTGCAATATTAGGGACAAACTTGGCAACAAAATATAATTTGTCACCGAATTCGTCCCCAAATTTGTTGCAAAAATCATGACAATTTTGGCGGAAAATTTATGTAAATTCGTCCCTAAATTTGTTCCTAAGTTTGCAACAAAAAAAGTTTTCGTTGCAAATTTGTATATTTTTTTGCAACGAATTTGGGGACGAAAATTTTTTTCGTCGTCAAATTCGTCCCCAAATTTGCAACAATCCATAATTCGTTCCAAAAGTTGGCATCAACCATTTTGGGACGAAAAAATTTTCGTCCCAAATTTTGTCGCAAAAATTTTTGCAACGAATTTTTTTTTAAAATTCGTCCCCAATTTTGTCCCGAAATCCTTTATTTTTTGTAGTGATGCTCGTGTCAAGGGGGAGCTCCAATGGTAGATAGGAAGGTAGTCCCTAACTTGATCTTTAATCCTAATATTAATTCAAGTTTTAGAGACGTGCATGCTAGAGATAACAATGTAGGTTATTTACTCATACATAATTTTTGATTTAGGTATAATGATAGGAATAGAATTAACAAGTTGGATAACCCTAGGAAATCATACTCTAAGGTTAGACCTAATAAAAAACAACCCACTTTGCCTAAGGAGAGGAATGTGGTGGAAAACGTTGGTGTTAATCCCAAGAAGGGGAGACATATGCCTAGAAAGGATAGGTCTAGGAGTGTCCACGGTAGATATGTTGATTCTAGGATTAAGAACCTAGAAGTGGAGAATCAATCTTTAAGGAAAAAACTTGATAGGTTAGAGAAATCCCTTGAGAAATTCAATGTTGAATCTAAGGGATTAGGTATGATGTTGGGTAGTCAAAGACCCAATGGTGATAGATTCGGGTTGAGATACTGGTCTTCATCAAACAAGGGGAAGGGAAAGTTACCCATGGATCACTTTGGCAGGTATGCCATAGTAGAGTTCCCTAAGGCCAAAAGAATGTCACATACAATTATTGCAAGTACAAATGACAAGGGGGAATCCTCCAAGGCTAGAGAAGTGTCATATGTTAGGGTAACATATGACTATAGCAAGGAGAGGTAAAGAAATGGCAAGGAAAAGTCATTTAAGGATAAGGAGGAATTAATCAAGGATAAGATGTTTAAGGTAAAGAAATGGCAAGGAAAAGTCATTTAAGGATAAGGAGGAATTAATCAAGGATAAGATGTTTAAGGTTAAGAAAGTCAAGTTTGTAGGTCAAATGTCACCCGAGGTGCACCGTTGTGGCATCATATTTTTAGATGAGTCACTTAGGGAGGTGACTAGGGTTAAGAGCTCTAGGGGAGTTCAAAAAGTCAAATTGGGACTCATGATCAATAGATCTCAAGTGAACCTTGCTTGGGATTCTAGATGGGTCATGGAATGTGTCAAAAGGGTTAGAGATGAGCTTAAGTCTCTAATCTAATTGGTTGGCATATCAGAAGATGAGATTCATGCATAAGAATTTGAATAGAGTTCATATTGCATGATAATTAGTTTTAGATATATAGATGTCATATAAACTAATGCTAGGGATGCGTTATGGTTTAGTATGGACAGATATATCAAGAGAGAGCCAAAACTAGGACTTTAGGTCCAAGTTCAATTGAACCATTTAGACAGTTTTGGATTTTGTGTCAATCTTAGATCCATGATGACTATATTTTTAAATATATTTTTTCCAAATAGATAAGGGTAAAATAGACCTCTTCATAAAATTTGAGAATTTTTGAAGACCTATGAAATTTTTAATGTATTTCTGAAATTTGGTTCAGAATGTAGTTTGGGCTGAAAACAGGTGTCAGTCGATTGACTTAGATACCAGTTGATTGGTAACACTGTTCATTGAATATAGAATGGTTCAGTAAGATTGTTTCGACGAGGGCAATCGACTGGGATCTATGACAGACGACTAATACAGTTTGAAACTGTTTTTCAACAATAGAAAATGGCCAAAAGGATTATGTATATATATGTAATCTAATGAGAGATTAATACATGATAATTATAGTCATAGAGGTTAAAGAGTCCAATAATTAGGATATTGTTGGAGCTCCTTTTGATATATGGTAAAGGGGGGAAATTTAGCTTTAAGTGGGAAACCTAAATACCTTTGCGGGAAATCCTAGCTCAAAGGAGAGCTTAAGTGATTGGAGAGCCTATAATTAGGTTCCATGATATATGCATAAGTAGATTGCATATTTATTTGCATGTTATTGCATTATATATTTTTCCTAACTTAAATGGATTGTCAAACATAAAATAAAAGGATATTGTTGGAACAATCGGTGTACTCCTAGGTTTTGATGTTAGGGCAAAAGTTTAAGTTAGGTTATTATTATATTTGATATGCGCTTGTGAGTGTTCATGATGCATATACAACAAGGCAGAGTCCAAGTGTGATCTTGACAAAAGAAAGTCCAAATATGATCTTGGCAAAAGCAAAGTCTAAGTGTGGAGACTTGGCGGTGTAAGTCCAAGTGTATAGTCTTAGTAACGTAAGTCCAAGTATGACTTGGAAAGGTTGAAGCCCCGAAGCAAGGAGCTCTTGGCAATGGAAGACCTGACAACAAAGGGCATGGCCAAAAGAAGCACTTGAAGGTAAGGCATGAAGAATGGGAAAGCATCCGAGGGATGCAAGGCTAATGGAGGAAGCTAGAAGGCAACGTCGAGATTGTACGAGTGAGGACGAGTGCATGAGAGATTATACTCAGGGTAAAATCCTAACTTTAGGGCTTACCAGTCGATTGGTGACTTTACTAGAAACTAGTGGGAGCGAACATAATATTTCTGTTCTTTCAACTAAAGTGAATCAATCTACTAATCCTGGCACCAGTCAATTTGTATTGAGTCGTTGGGGCATAACGATCGAATTATCATAGAGGTCAGTCGACTGATGACTTTACCAATTGACTGGTAATGAAAAAACAGTTTGAATATTTTCCCCTAAGCTCTATATAATGGAGCTTGAGGCTGACTCGGGAGACGAAATTAGAGATGGTAAACTCCTAATTAGAGTCTCCAAACTCTCATGATCCAAGTGTGTATGATCAAGTTTGTGGCGAGGTTTCTCCACCGAGGAGTCGTTCACTAGCCAGAGTTAGTCGGGGATTGATCCACCGAAGGATCACTGGGATCATCCATCTTAAGGACACGTCGTGAAGTAGGAGCTTTAATTTTCGAACCACATTAAATCAACATATTAGGTTTGCTTTCTTGTTTTAGTTTAACTTTTATATTTTCGTTGTACGCTAACGAGTGTAGGAAGCAAATGAACGATTTAGGGTGGACCGTCTATTCACTCCCTCTTTAATCGGGTCAAAGGTCCCAATACTTTCCCCGCTCTCGGCATCCATTACGACGAGCCTCCCATCCTTCCCTCCCTCCACCTCCAAGCCTGCCTTCGTCTGAGCCAGAGCTCATCAGAATGCAACCGAGAAGCGAGGCGGAAGAGTAGTCAGAGGAAGTAGGGGAGCACCATTTTTGAACACCTCGTGACCCTCCACAGAAAGGTGACCCACCGACCCAAGACTCGGACGCCTCTGCAACATGTCGCCTCCCGGCCTCCGACAAAGTCATGGCCGGTGAGAGGCGATCGTGGTGGGTTGAGCAACGACGTAGACGAATTGTGAAGAAGCATCATTGCGTTGAGTGGGCAATGGAAGGCGTGGCGATGGTCCATTTAAAGTCATGGATCCTGAGATGGAGAAGGTAACTCCACCATCTGTCAGACGAGCAGGCTCATGTCATGGCCACTTAACAGGGAAGGTACACTTGGCGGGTCTTCATTTCATATACAAGAAAGAAATAGTCAACTTCATTTTGTGGCATTGGCTCATGGATTTGTCATTTGTGGCACACTCTGTATTTTATCTCAAAAATATCATCAAAATTAATATATACTAGCGATCGTGCACATGCATGGCATGAATTTGACTTTTTATACCAAGTGAGGTAATATAAAGAGAGATTTGAGGGAAAAATTATTAACCTATAGAAAATAGTTTTAATTTTTAAGTATTGCCCCTACCTTTTTTTAGTAGGGTAAGATTCTAATATTTTTATAATTTTATATACCTCTAGGGGTACTTACAAAAAAACTAAGGTGGAGCAACTGTCCCACCAAAGTTATACGTGGCTCCGCTCCTAGTTGCATGTGTAATATAATACATGAATGCGTGTGGATAATGTACTCTCCTTTATAAAAAAAATTAATTTAATTTTTTATATCAAAGATATTAAATTGATAAAAATAAATACTACACTTAATCTTAGCCAAAAGGTCATCCATTAGGATTGTAAACGAGCCGAGCTGATCTGAGATTTGGGGTGTTCAAGCTTATTTGATAAGGTAACTTAGCCGAGCCGAGCTTAAAATGAACCAAGCTTTTGAAATGATTGTTCAAACTTGACTTGGTTTATTTTTTATGAGCTTGAGCTTGTTTGAACCTTGGCTTGATTTTGGTTGATTTAAATGTTATCGAACTCTCAATTCAAGCTTGACTTGAGCTTGGTTCGAGCTTGGCTTGAGCTTGGTTCGAGCTTAGTTCGTTTAGATATTATCGAGTTCTCAATTCAAGCTTGTTTGATTATTTGAAACTTTTAGTTGTTTGATTGGTTATTGAGCTTAATAATTTAAACTTATTTGTTTATTTTATTGTTTATTTAGTATATTGAAAAAAAATTTATTAATGAATATGATTCATGAACATTGTTCACAAATATTGTTCACGAGCTAAACGCATATGTATTTAAGCTTGTTTGTTTAGTTTAACGAGCTATTCAAGCTTGTTTATTTAATTAATCTTGTGTATATTGAACGAACATAAATAAACTTTTACCAAGCCCTACCACATAAATTGGATAAGAGTGCGGTAAACCCATGCAATAGTGTAATACTAGGGTGACGCTCGAGAATCCTAGCAGCAAGCTACTGTAACAGACTCACCCTTATAAAAAATTAATTTAATATCATACTTGATCTTAGTCAAAAAGCAGAAAAAAGTATATTTTTTAGCTTCTTCGACCCAAAGTATTTATAAAAACTTCTCTACTCGTAGTGTTGTCAATTATAAGATGTGAGACTAAAGAGAACTCTAGATTTCTAATTGATTAATGAGAAAAATTCTCAATAATACGCCGCATCTGAGTCTCGAACACTAGATCTCTATCCCTAATTGATTAATGAGAAAATTTTCTAATAATACACTGCGCCTAAGTCTTGAACTCTAAAATATTGATTGATTAATGAGAAAAAATTTCAATAATATACCAAGTCTTGAACTCTAGATCCATGATTGATGCGTTTATGGAAATTACTAATAAATCTTGAAATTATTTCGATATAAAAAGAAAAAAAAAATATTAACATAATTTTATTTTAAATTTCACTAAAATTAGTTAGTAAAATCACATATTCTTAATAAAATACTAACATAACACACTTTTATATTAAAAAAATATATTAGAATATGTTAAAAATATTCAAATGTATTAAAATAACTTTAAAGATATAGATTATAATATTTTAAAAAAATCGTTAAACAAGATTATTATTTCTAAGTCTAACTTAATAATAAATCTTCTTTAAAATATTATATGTTGATCAATTTAGGAGATCATTCCGTACATGATTTATCTTTTTTATCCTGCTATAAGATCGATGATAAAAGATACTTAGGATGAGTAACATTTATGCTTTAATGATAAAAGGCAGTATTTGGGTGGTAGATTGTAATTGAGAACTAGAATTGAATCCTCAAGGAATAATTCTTTAGAGAATAAAATCTTTCTCATTTAGAGAAGTCACTCAGTCACTATAATTTATTCCCTTCATCTTGCTATAGAATCATCGGTGACAGATGTTTGGAATGAGCAAGTCACATTTTGCCGCATGATAAAAGGGACAATCTTTACCCCGTGATTGGTAGATAAATTTCATAGGATCAGATCAGCTACTACCAGATAAATGAAGGACAGAAATATTTGAACACCTAAGTTTTAAAAATGATAAAAGGGACAATCGCCCTGGGCACAGCAAGTTGGTCAGAGGAGTGACGGCTGAATCTCAACTTCAAATGTTCAATTCTCCAACAGCATATTTATCAAACGTCTATGATGTCGAAAACCTAGTGTGCAGGGCCGCCAGACTATGAACCGACTTATTTCGTAGATTTACTTGATGGACATAATATGAAATTGGACCATCTATTTAAAATTAATCGCATTGTAAAATCTAAATACCTAATATAAACAAAATGGTAAAAAGAGTAATCCAATACACAAAATTCCCACTAATACAGATATAAGGAAGGAGCCCACTGAATCTATTGTACATCATCTTACTTTAAATTTTACAAGATATTATTTCCGTGACATAAAATAATAATTTTACTGTTAAGCAAAGAAAACTCCCATTCGGCATGAATCACGAAGATCGAAGATCTGCCTCTCCCTGAAAAATTCATGGTGCAAAACCACTCGCCCTCCTCGGCCATCAAAATATTATCAATAAAATTCAACAACTTTTTGATACACTAACTGGCAAGTTATTCCTTAAAACAAAGAACTATATCCAAGATGATTATGGTTCTTGATACTTAATGATCACTAATGGCCATGCTAGGCTATCTCAAAAGACAAACCAACATGTGTAGATAAATACATAAATAGATAAACAAATAGTTGGCCAAACACATTAATATCATCATGCACTTAAGTAGTGAGGATGGGTGGAAGATAGTCAGACTTAGTACCAAGGACGGGGGCCTTGGTATCAGGAAAGCATTTCATTCCAGGCAACTCTGTAATTGTACCATCAGCAGTGACGTCAATGGGATAGCTAAGAAGATGCCCTGGGAGGTCACGGTCTAAGTTATCACTTGCATATAAATCCCAGTATTTATCTGCAATTCTATTGATCCTCTGAGCACATTCTAAACTCTCTGGTTGGAGGAAGACATTGTCAAGCATTCCAAGGTGCTCATACCATAGAGCCAGCCGGAAGCCATGAATTTGACCTCTTGCTGGCTCACGAGTCGATAGATGATATGGTTGATATGCCCCCATTGCAATTTCAGAGTCCCTACCTCCATCCATTGACCTCTGGTTGATGTTAGCTGACCCAATTATGATATACTCATCATCCACTGAAACACAAAAGTTTAAAAGTAATTAGGTTCTCATCCGTGTTAAACAATTTAGTGTCAGACCAAAACCATATACAAAATGCTTGACTTGATATGACATAGAAATAGTAGCTTGTTGACAAGACAAAAAATAGTGAAACCCACAACTTTCCCACAGGCAAAAGTCACTTCAACCAACAAAGCATAAAAGTGGAAAAAGTGTAGCGTGACTAGCATAAGAGTTCTAGTTTAAAAGATATTAAGACTTACAGATTTTCAACAGAATGATTTCCAAATTAGAGAAACATTTGTGTCCGGCAATAAAGTGTACCAAGGGAAAAAAAGGGCAGTTCCAAGATTAAGCAAGTGAATAATAAGGGTGGAGAGAAGGTACCTATCATCATCTTTGTATGAACATAAATCATGAACCGCCTAGCCTCTTGAGCCCTACTATAATCAGTGTCTGGTTGTGGTTTCTCTACAGGTTCATACTCTCCACTATTCTTTACCTCGCGATTTCCTAAACAGAAAAATTTCAGATAATCTTTTGGATTTGCTTCAATTCCTTTCGCTTGGAGAGCTTCTATGATGTCATTATACATCATCTCCATTGTTCGCCGTTGCCAATCTAAGATTGCTTGAACTGAAGCACTTTCTGGCACACCCTCTGGCCACATTGGAATAACAACATAGACAGCAAACCGTTCTCCAGATTCAATCTTACTAACAATCTTTAAAGACAGCTCCTTAGGGATAAGATGCAATGCATCAATTTCCTCACGCCTGATGCCATCAGCTTTCCATGCAAAAGAGCTACCAAGGAAGTACTGGTTTTCAATATAGATAAAGTTCTTAGCTCTGCGGATAGCATGTATGTAAGCATCTTGAATACTTCTATCAATGATATGATCCTTGCCACTTACAAGTCCAACTCTAGCAGCATCCTCTGGTTTATCAGGGAAGCCAAAAGCAGCACCTCCATCAATAGACCTGAAAAGTTGCACATTCCAAGTTTCTTTGTCCTCTGGGAACATGACAGGAGAAGGAGAAATTATGATATCAGAGAGATCCCGGAGCTCGACAAGTACATCTTTTCCTCCCTGCTTTCTCCATCTTTGTTCAAGTTATATAAAACATCCCAAGCAATAGGTCCTTCAAGTCTTGAGTGAATATCATGCCAAGGTTCTCTTGGACCACCTTTTCTTATCGATGACTCACCAAAATTTGGCTGATGGAAGTCATCGTGATGAGCAGTGTCCAATGTCCTGAACAGAGAATGATATTGTGTGTCATATCTGCCATCACAAAGATCAATTCCCCCAACAAAGGTCACTATCCTTCGTCGCTGTGAAGCCTTGTTAGGCATCTCATGATCAACAATGACAATCTTTTGATGATGAGTAAACATGGTCGCAATTTGGAGCCCTTTAACAAAGCTTCTACTATCATCAGGATTTCGTGGGCACAAAACACAGTGCACATCTGTATCGCGGAAAAATAATGCAGTATCCTCATCATGGGTTGCCATAAGACCATCTTTGTTTAGCAATCCTCCTGAGGTTCTATCATCCCAAACAAGCATTAGGACCTTCACACCTTCACTAGACTTCCTCTTTAGTAGCTCTCCAAGAGTGACATCTCCACCAGGCCTAGGCCTCTTTAAGTCCCTTAACAATGTAATTTCTGCGTACACAGACCACCCAGCAATGTATATAAGATGTTGAGCATTGCTAATTGCATCAAAAATATCCTCCCAGCATCTACCAGGCATGTAATAGTTCCCATCGGCAAGAGGTATTTGAGGAATAAAGTTGTCGGGGACGTGAGCATCCTGATAAAGAGTGACTTTGCAACCCTGCCTCTGAGAGAAAAATGAATAAGGCACACCAGGATATTTTGAACTTCTGACCCCCTTTGCCCAGTTTTGATCAGTTAAAACATTGAAAAATTGTAGTTTCACATGAATTTTAGCTTCTCCAACTGGATTCTGATTTTGATCACATATCTCAAGCCATCTGTCAACCTCACAACCAGGAAGGATCTCCTTGACAGACAAATAAGCTCTTCCAATTAATGTTGCTCCAATAGGATTGTCAATTTTTACAGTGAAGATGACATTTGCTGCCAAATGGGCACAGTATATGTGAAACGATTCATACCAACGTGGATTAATAGGCTCATCTGAAATTGTTCTGGTTCGACCAACTCGTGCCTTTTCCAAATCGATGGTGGCATAAAGTTTGGTAGAACCCTTGCCTATACCCACAGTGTCCTCAATGCCTTCAACAAGCTGACAAAAAATTCACGGAACAAACAATTGTTGGGAAAAAAAGGAAGGAACCAAAAAACAACATGCTGCACCAATAAGAACACCACGCTGTTGAAAAATGTATTATTGCTAAAAGTTAGCCCACAAAGAAATAGAAAAATATCATCGATGAGAAAGAAAACACAACTAGTTGGGAAGAAAGAAGCAATTTATGAGATAACACCTTGGGTCAAAATAATTTTGGTTTCATGGCTTATAATGGTTTGTATAAAGTGAGTAGAACTGAGAGTTTCTTCAGTGTGATAGACTAGCAGCCTTCACAGGCAGTCAGTTCAATGAAAACAAGAAAGGTGTCCTGGATAGTTGTTGCAGGATTAAGATTTAAGTCTTCAGTATTTGGAAATATACCAGATGACACTTTGGTTTCAAAAAATTTCGAAATTTGGATGAACTAGCATAGAAACTTAACCAAGTTTTCACTATAAAAAGGAAACTTAACCTAGTTTTTCACTATAAATAAATTTCTGATCTCTAAAAATTAATTAGGACAAAAGTCACACTTGCAATTTTTACTTAGAATGTTTCTGTAAAAAATTAGCAAATGTTATAACTATACTAATCAGAAGTGCAATCTAATGAAAGGTAGTATTATCAACCTTTTATATCAATCGCTTACCTTCCTATGTCTTTTGTCTGAGCAGAGAATTACATTCTTAGAAATTAAGTAACTACTAAAGAGATTTGGCTAGACAAAGTTGGTATGTATTTTCTCCTAAATTCCCGTTATGATTAATGGAGACATTGTTAAGGTTTATTTCTTTTGGGTAGCCACCTCTATTTATGTGATTACTTAGTAATCACATAACCAAGGTTATGAGGAATAAAACATAATCAAATGTTATTTGGTTCAACTTAGTAATCCAACAAAAACTTGTTTGTTTGAACGTTTTAATGAATAACCTAGTTTAATATTTTACTGTATCACCCTTACAAAACCAACTATATATTATTATTATTATTATTTAAACTTTACGTCTTTTTTACTTTTTCTTTTTTTAATTTTTTACGTTTCTATTTACTTTTTTCATGTTTTTAATTTTTTTTTTATGTTTTTCTTTTTTATGTTTTTTATGTACTTTTTTAATTTTTTTTTCCTTTTAAAAGTTTTTTTTAATTTTTTTTTACGTTTTTTTACATCTTTTTTCATTTTAAAGTTTTTTTATGTTTTTCTTTACGTTTTTCTTTTTTTTTTCATATTTTTCTCTTAGCGGAGGGTATTTTTGGTAAAAAAAATTATTAACCCCGGAATAAAAAAAAATCTCAATTTTCCGAGATTTCCGATTCCGGGTTGCATGCCCCTTTTGCTGACGTGTCAGACATAGAATATTACTCGGGAATCATCGATTACCTAAACCAAATAGGTTTCATTAATAACCTTGGATGGATAACCAAGGTTATCAAGGATAACCCCCAACCAAACGCACCCTTAGGGATTTCATTTAATGTTGCTCTAATAGAGTTGGTCTATATTATATTATGCAAACCCACCCTGTTGCAGATATAATAAATTGTAGGACCCTAGGAATTTCATTAGCAAATTTGTTAGACGATCGTTGGAGATGATAAATGAGGTAATACTTTCTCTACTTAAGTGACAGCCTTTTCTGTGTTTTGTCTCATCACACATTGAACTAAAAGTTATATGCATGACAACTTGGTTGTCACACTATAGCTTGATAGGCTCATGGGTGAATGTCCTAATTCAGTCATTAGTTATTTGATCAGGCTCATAAATTACTCAGTCCATAGTCCTGTAATCTTCCTTGACACTCAATTTATAGGTGGGACAATTTGCCCAATCATCCCTGTACCCCACAATTAGAAGCTAACTCAGATCTTGAAACAAGAGATTTTTTTTTATGCATTCTTAATGCTCCAGAGAATTCTTAAGGCTGCTTCTTGGTGATGATCACACTAACTGCAAATGAGATGTTTAATCTTGTAACTATGAGTTAAATTTTCCTACTAATCTCTTGTGATTCATTGGGCCACATGCAGACTACGTTGGATAGTGTCATGGGTTCTCATGTGCACCACAAGATGTCACACTAGAAGTGTAGAAATCCTCTGTTATTCACAGATAATGTTGAGATGTGTGATGGAGAAATGTTGCCGATTCACATAAGGAACAATATTTGGGATGCTAAAAGATTGACATGAGGTATCATGGATGAGACTCTGATACCATGTCAGGATTAATGGAGAAATTATTAGTGTTCCTTTTGCAAGGTAGCTCATTCTACCAGTAACTTGGTTCAGTATAGTAAATTTACACTTTACACCCTCCACAATGTGATTTTTACACTTAGGTCCCTAGTCTATAAGAATTCCCCTTTTCCCAATTCTATGAAAACATAAAACAAGGGAATGGACATGACAAGCGAGTAACCAAACCAAAGTAGCAAGGTCTTTTTTTATGTTATTTTAGCGAGTAATGGAAGATTGGTAAACCATCTCAGACATAACATCACAAATGGTTATCAGTTTCAGTGGAAGTTTCAATCTACTTCACAAAAATTGAGGTGGAAATTATTTCTCGTCTTTGGCTGGTTCCAGGTGAGTGATTTTGGTAATGGCCTTCAGAATTAGATGGCTTATACTTTATAGCAAAGTTACCTTCAAGTCAGTTAGCATCTTCTATTAAAATCAGCATTCAGCATCATCTACAAGACTAGCATCGACAAGTAGAAGCAAAGAGATGTCACCAAAAGTACAATTGATATGTGTAATATCGAAGTCATAACTTTGGATCAGTTATTAGCCATATTCAAGGTGGCAGATCAAAGCGAAAAGTCAGTAGCAATCACAAAAACTCAGCAGCATTTGTATACCTTGCGGAGAAATTTAGGAGCACCACCAGAAGCTCTGTATGGGTTTGTAAGGGAATCTGCCTCGTAGATCGTAGCGTGTAGGTTTCCATGTAACAAGATATGCGCCATCAGTCACCTAGAACAAGGACAATCGGATCACTATGGCTGTCCCACTCGAGGTAAAGAGGGGGGAAATGGATCCGAATCGAAACCAAATGGATTCTTTTAATTCTACGGAATGGTAGAAAGAATCGAAGTACGACAAGTTGCGAATGGTGTAGAGTTCTTACCAATCGAAAGATCGGCGAGGGAATCAAGACGACAACGAAACAGACGCGAGATTGGGATTCTGATGGGAAGAAGGTAAGCGAGGATCACAAGTCAAACGAGGCAGCGCCGCAGCGGAAAACTCGCCTGAGAACTCACCGATCATTCCACGACCCCTCCTTGCAATACTGTGCTCATACGGGGCAGTAGAAGTGTTAACGGGCCGGGTCCTGAACATCTAGGAATTGCACCGTGCCAGGTCCGGCTTGGGTCATTTCCGGCCGTGCTCCCACCGGGCTGGGTCCAATCTAATCGGACCCAGAGTCCAACAATAAGTTTAATATTATTTATTTATTTTACATGTTGTGACCATTTTAGGTACGACAGGTTTTATCGGAATGAGGATTATATGTAAAATTCAAGTTGTTGTGATTAGAAATTTTTTTTCTACTTTACCGTTTCATCATTATTTCCATTTTCCCTACCTAACTTTTGTGATTTTAAAAATATATAGCACATTTTTATTATATCTCCATTTAGATTTAGGTACATTTTCTTTATAAATCCATATGAGTTTGTTAAAAATTTACTACTCTCATTTTATAATTTATATGATCGTATTAAAAAGACTTTCATTAATACATTGATTTTTATTTGAATTCATTCCGAATTTTCTAGGTTCGGCAAACTAGCTGATACCATTCATAAATTCAAAATATTAATATCTTTTGAACCCAAAAAAAACTCTAAGTCATTAATAGTGTTAATATCTTATAAATCAGGATAGTCTTAGAAAGTTATTAATAGTATTAATTAGTAAATATCATTATCCTAGGTTTTATAATAATAAATCTCCTTAAATCTTTATAAGTTTTTAAAAATTCACTACTCAATTTATGCTATTGAATTTAGATACTAGGGTATGGATATATTAAGAAGACTTTCAAAAATATATTAATTTTAATTTAAAATATTTCAAAATTTTCTAAACTTATCTCTCAATTGCTAACAAATTGACTAATAGATCTACCTCCTAAATGATAAATCTAAAGAATTCTAACTTATTTCAATTTAAAATCAATGTGTTTTTAAAAATTTTTTAATGTATCCATATTCTCAAATCTGTATTCAACTGCATAAATTATGAGAAATGAATTTTTAAAAAACATACAAAAGTTTGAGAAAATTTATTAGAAACTCCAATGATATTGCCTATAACCATCGTTAATAGATTTTTAGCTCTCAAAAATTTCTAACTTTTAAATTTTTAAAAACTATAAGTCCATTTTGTTGGATCGTGAGAGTTCGATAGAGGGGATGAATATCGATTCGAAAAAACAACGAGTATAAAATAGTTAAGCGCAGCGGAATAATAAAAAACTTAGACAAACTGAACACGATATTTTTTTACTTCGTTCGGAGCCTTTGACGACTCCTACTCGAAGGCCCGTACTCCGTGAGCACTTTCGTTGGGCAATTCACTAGCAATTCGAAATAATGATTACAAAATGCAGTACAAGGAATGCTAATGAAAACTAAAACAAAGCTATACCGACAGAAAGAAAACCACAAGAACAAGAGAACGTTGTCGGAGCTTCGTTGGCGTCGTTGGAGCGCAGAGCAGCAGAGCAAGCAGTCTAAGAGTTCTGAGTTGATTTTGGTCTCTGCCTCCGCCCCATCTTTTATATGAAGCTCGGGGCGCCCTGGATCCCTTCCAGGCGCCCTGGTGAGACGTGGCAAGTCCAACCAGCGAGCTCCAAGTGGCGACGCGCGATCAGGATAATTTTTGCCTCCAGGGCATCCGGGTGCCTCCCGGGCGCCCGGACCTCCGGGCGCCCGGACCACCTTTTTCCAGCGAACAACTTTTCTGCAAAACAAGATTAGTCCGAGACAAAATAGATCCTGTAAAACAAAGTGTTAGCATAATTAAAGTTCAACAAAGTAATAGCAAAGAGTATGACTTAGATTCCGTCTTTCCGAGACCGGAATCTAGTCACGATCTCGACTTAGATATCCGAAATGGATCTAAGCCGGATCGACGCCTAATGTTCCCTTCCCGGGAATGCGTCCTCGCAGTCACTCCCCTCCAGTGACTTACCTCACTTACCTGCCAGACGTCCGGTCA
This sequence comes from Zingiber officinale, assembly GCF_018446385.1. NCBI lineage: Eukaryota > Viridiplantae > Streptophyta > Magnoliopsida > Zingiberales > Zingiberaceae > Zingiber > Zingiber officinale. The sequence continues at coordinate 68,465,068 of NC_056007.1, read as the reverse complement.
GCCCTTCGACCCATCTGGACTTCTCGCCAGCTATCCAGTCAGCCCGTCGACCTAGCTGGACTTCTCGCCAAGCGTCCGGTCAGCCCGTCGACCTAGCTGGGCTTCGTGCCAGACATCTGGTCAGCCCGTCGACCTGTCTGGACTTTTCCTGCACACTCGATCAGAGTGTTTAGACAACAACAAGCTAACTTAACCTGATTTGTCATTCATCAAAACTTGGGTTAAATCGTTAGTGCAAACCGCACCAACAATCTCCCCCTTTTTGATGAAATGACAACCTGGTTAAGTTAGTGTAAACATATGCATAAACCAACATGCATTTAATGTGGTTTTTAAGTTAGTTTGTATTTTTAAATGGGTTTAGCTAACTTAACCACCTAACCCTCCCCCTTTGACATTCATCAAAAATAAGCATTGATTAAGTAAACATAGATTTTTGAAATGTCAAGATAAGCAGATAAAAAGAATGTCACGATAATCTGGGGGAGTTTAAATTTTTGAAAAACTTGTTTAAAGCATTAGCTTTTAGCTTTTAGAAAAACAGCTTTCAAACATAAGTGTATAAGTTCTAAATTTCAAGATCAAGTTTTAAATTTTCAAAACACGTTTCAACTTTGAAACGCTTTTCAAACATAAGTTTTCAAAATCAAAATTCCAAAACTAAGTTTGAAAAATCTAGTTTTCAAAACTGATTGAAATTAATTTTTCAACACTAAGTTTGTAAAAGATTCAATTTTCAAAATTAAGAAAAATGATTTTGAGAAGCTTAGTTTGTAAACTTAAGTTTGAAAAATCTAATTTCCACAATTTTCAATAACAAAGCAATTTTTAAAACTAATTTTTGTAAAATTTAACTTTCAAATTAAGTACAATCAAATTTTGAGAAGTAGATTTTTAATTTTCAAAACTAAGTTAAATTTAATATTTAAAATCAATTTTCAATAAAAAGTGAAACTCAAAACAACTTGATTGTATAAGAGTTAGTTTGCAAACATGGTTTTAAAATATTCAAAGTAGACAAAGGAGTTTTCAAAATCTTTTTCAGAATCAATTTTTAAAATTTTTTTGCATATTTTTAATCAAGTTGAGTCAAAAATAATTTTAAAGTTTAATTTGAAAAACTGAAGTAGTTTTATTTCTCCCCCTGAACCTGACATTAGATCAAATGTCTAACCATTTTGTTACTGATTGACTTATCAAAAGATAGCAGCTTTCACTTGGTTAGTCAAGTTAAGGTCAACCTTAACTTGATTAATATATATTTTGTATTTAACGCCCAGACTTATGTTGATGCACTGAAATAAGCATCTTAAGTCTTAGGCAAGTGGCCTATGCATCTCACCCCTTTCTATGTTCGTCAAACACAAGCAAGGTAAACCTAGGGTTTTGGTGAGATGCTCAAAACTAGTCCTATGGGTACATGTTCTCTAAGGATTTGAAACTAGTCTAAGGCTAAAAATTTATTTAAAAATCTAAAAATAGGAAAGTTTTGAAAACAGAATATGTTTTAACCTATAGTTTGAGAATAAATATTTTTGAAATTTAAAACTCCTAGTCTATTAAGCACATTCCTAGTTTTCTACGTAAATGGCTAAATTCATTTTCAGGGAGTGGTTTAGTGAATATGTCAGCTAAGTTTGACTTGAACTCAACGTATTGGAGCTCAATGTCACCCTTAGTAACATGATCCCTGATAAAGTGGTGCCTGATTTCAATGTGTTTGGTTCTTGAATGATGCACTGGATTTTTTGTTAAATTTATTGAGCTAATATTGTCAATTAAAACTTTTACATTTGTGATTTTTAAGTTGAAATCTTTTAAGTTGTGCATCATCCATAATAATTGGGCTACACATTCTCCTATGGCTATGTATTCTGACTCAGTTGTAGATAGTGCAACACAATGTTGCTTTCTAATAAACCAGCTAACAAGTGATGGGCCTAGTAGTTGACATCCACCACTTGTTCTTTTGCGATCTAATTTGCATCCAGCATAATCTGAATCAGAATATCCTATTAATTCAAAGTCACTGGTCCTAGGATACCAAATTCCTACGTTTGTTGTTCCCTTAATATATCTAAAAATCCTTTTGACTTGAGTCAAATGGGATTCTTTAGCACAGGTTTGGTATCTTGCACACATACTAACTGCAAATAAGATATCAGGTCGGCTTGCAGTTAAGTAGAGTAGACTACCTATTGCACTTCTATAATATTTTAGATCTACTGGTTTTCCATTTGGGTCATTGTCTAAGATTGTGTTTACTGCCATGGGTGTTTTTATTTCTTTTGTATTTTCCATTCCGAATTTTTTAAGTAATTCTTTAGTGTATTTATGTTGATAAATGTAATTTCCTTCATTTGTTTGTTTAATTTGTAATCCTAGAAAATATGTCAATTTTCCTACTAAACTCATTTCAAATTCTTGTTCCATTAGGTTGATAAATTCTTCTAAAAAGTCTGAGTTAGTTGAACCAAATATTATATCATCTACATATATTTGTGCTATAAATATGTCATTTTTTAGTAATTTAACAAACAAGGTTGGGTCAATTTGACCTTGGTTGAATCCTTTGGATGTTAAGTAAGATGTCAGCCTTTCATACCATGCCCTAGGTGCTTGTTTAAGTCCATATAATGCTTTCTTTAATTTAAAAACATAATCAGGATGTTCTAGATTTTCAAATCCAGGAGGCTGACCTACATAAACTTCTTCTTTTATTAGTCCATTGAGAAAGGCTGATTTAACATCCATTTGATATAGTTTGAATCCCTTATGTGCTGCATAACTTAGTAACATTCTAATGGATTCTAATCTGGCTACTGGGGCATAGGTTTCATCGTAGTCAAGTCCTTCAACTTGACTGAACCCTTTGGCAACTAGCCTAGCTTTATTCCTAGTAATTTCCCCATATTCACTTAATTTGTTTCTAAATACCCATTTTGTTTCTATTATTTTCTTATCTTTAGGTGGTGGTACTAGATCCCAAACTTCATTACGCTCAAATTGAGCTAGTTCCTCTTGCATAGCGATGATCCAATCTGGATCAAGTAGGGATTCAGCTACAGTTTTGGGTTCAATTTTTGAAATCAGGGAAATTTGACTTAGGTTCCTAAAGGATGATCTGGTCTGAACCCTTAGGTCTGGTCACCAATTATTTGATCAGTTGGATGGTTAGGGTTGATTCTTATAGTTCTAGGAGGTTGATTTGCTTAAGTGTGTTCATCTTCTTCATGATCTAGGGATTGATTGGTTTCTTCAGAATTATTATTTTCAACAGGTTGAAGTTGAGTTTGTTCTTGGGTTTCTTCAAATTTTACATTTGTGGTTTCCTCGATTTTTAGCGTAATTTTATTATATATTCTGTAACCCCTACTGTTTAGAGAATATCCTACAAAAATTCTATTTTCTACTTTAGAAGTAAATTTTCCTAAGTGTTCTCTAGTATTTAAGATGTAGGCTGGACACCCAAATACTTTAAAATATTTTATATTGGGTTGTTTGTTATAAAATATTTCAAAGAAAGCTTTATTATATCTTTTATTTAATGTTGTTCTATTTTGCACATAGCAGGCTATACTTACAGCTTCTGCCCAAAAATATTTAGGTAGGTTATATTCATTTAACATAGTTCTAGAAGCTTCTAGTAAAGTTCTATTTTTTCTTTCTACAATTCCATTTTGTTGGGGGCTTTTAGGACACAAAAATTCGTGATGGTAGCCATTCTCAAGACAGAACTTGTTGAAACTATGATTTTTAAATTCTCCCCCATTGTCACTCCTAATTCTTTTAATTTTAATATCTTTTTCGTTTTCAATTTGTTTGCAAAAGTTTGCAAAGATTTCAAAAGTTTCGTCTTTATGTTTTAAGAATTTAACCCAAGTAAACCTAGAATAGTCATCTATTATTACTAAGCAGTATAAGTTTCCATTTATGGATTTGACCCCATGGGAGTCAAAAAGATCTAAATGTAGAAGTTCTAATATCGAGTAGGTTTGTGGTTGATTGGTTGGTTTGTGAGTGGATTTTGTTTGTTTACCTTGTTGACAAGCATTACATATGGTTGAATCTAGGTTAGGTAACTTCGGTAAGCCTCTCACTAGTCCATTTAATTTGCTTATATTTCTAAAGTTGGTGTGAGACATTCTCCTATGCCATAACCAAGTCTCTTCTTTTTGTGTTAAATAACACTTAATTGAAGAGGTGGTTAAGTTGATAGCATAGATGTTGTCTTTTCTAAAACCTTTTAGGCTTATAGTAGGATTATCTAGATGTTTGATTAAACACTCTGTGGATAAAAATTTAACCTTATACCTAGTATCGCACAATTGACTTATACTCAGGAGATTGTATTTAAAATTCTCGACAAGTAGAACATTTGTAATTATAAAATCTATTTTTAGTTCAATATTACCTATTCCGATCACCTTGAGTTTGCCGTTGTTTCCAAAGGCAACTGTTCCTAAGCTTTTGTAGGTGAGTTGAGTGAACTTGGTGTGATCTCCAGTCATGTGTTTGGAGCAATCACTGTCCAAAATCCACTTGGTTTCCTACAATGAGTAGGATTAATGTTAGTCTTAAAAATAGTTTTTCAGGTTAATTTGGTTTTAAAATAATTTTAAAATAGTTTTTTAAAGTTTAAAAATAATTTTTTTAAAATAGTTTTTGAGGTTAATTTGGTTTTAAAATTAAAAATAAATTAATCGTAATTCATTTTAGTTATTTAATTCGAAATTTGATTAGTTCAAAATTTAACTAATTCAATTCGAAATTTAATTTGATTAATTTAATCTGAAATTTAATTTAATTAACTTAATTTGAAATTTATTTAATTTGAATTTTAATTTGAATTTTAATTCGAAGTTTAATTTAATTTGAATTTGAATTTTAATTAATTTGATTTGAATTTGATTTTGATCCTTAGTCATCTCACCTGATCTAAATTTTCAATCAGGGAATCCTATAATTTTGTGAGATGAATTGGATTTTAATTATGGAGTTTGGTTTAACTTGGGTTAGATTCAGATTTAGTTTTGGTCTCTACAAATAGGCATTCTTCGGATAAACTTCTAAGCTTGGTGAGTCACATGGACGTCATTAGAAGTAACCAACCTTTCGAGGTTTTCCGAATAGTCCTATCCACGGAGCTTAGTACTAAATCTTGGTCTAACTAGTTAGGATCCATTTAAGGGTAGCTTCGGTCAGTTCCACTTGGCCAAATGCATCAGATTGAAACCATATCTTTCTAGACATGCGATGCCCAAGCTTCCCTAACGTACTATCATCCAAAAATTTCACCAGTACCATGATTCAAGTTAAACTTGATCTCTTTTTAACTAATCCTAATTACCCTGCCGGGTTAGTTTGTTTAGGTTACCTTGTCGGGTAAGTTAGTTTTGGAGGTGCCAGCTACTCTGGAGCCTCCCCTGAATTATTGGCCTTTAATTTAAATTAGGTTTGTGTCGATTCCTTTTATAGTTATAATTAACTTGGTGATAATTTATATTTTGTTGAGTTTTAATATTTTTAAATTTTGATTTCTTTGATTTGTGTTTTGGTTTTTGATTTAGTTTATTCGAGTTTATATAATGAATTTTTTCTTTAGGTATGTAATATTGATTAATTCCTACTTGCGTGGTCAAACACGCTTTCGGAACCCAAGCTTGATTGGTTGATTTGTATTGGGTTATTAATGATTTAAAGGTTTTATTTGAGTTCGACTTGTATCCAAGTCCGGTTTTATTATAACATGTTTTTTGATTGTTCAGGATTAAGTCTAGATTTTTTGATCTTGTAGTGAATTTTTCTAGTATTTCTTTTAAGTTATTAATTTCTGATTTTAGTGATGAATTCTCTTCAAGTATTAGATCTTGAGTTGGATTTAAATTTTTTATTTGTTCCTTGAGGTCTTGATTTTCCTCAAGGAGTGATTTGTTTTCATTTTCTATTTTAATTAACTTACTATTTAAGCAGGAAATAATTTTAAAAAACTTTTTGTTTAAATTAAAATGTACCTCATCCGGGCCTTCGGAAATGAGTACAGACTCGTGGCTTGATTCGGGTTCAAACCCGTCTTCATCTTCCGACTCGTCTTCCGTTTCAGCTTCGCGGGCCATCAGCGCGAGGTGGCTCTGGTGTTTCTGCTCTTCTGCCTCCGATTCGTCCGAGGAGTCGTCCCACGTTGCTTTGAGGGCCTTCTTTTTGGTTGGCTTCGGTTTGTCGAACTTCAGTCTTGGCCATTCGTTCTTGTAGTGCCCCTTTTTGTTGCATCCGAAGCACGTCACGTTCTTTTGTTCCGAGGGAGAACTGATCTTTTGAAGGTCCTTCTTGCTGAAGCTTCTTTTTCTCCTGGTGAACATTTTTCTTACCAGGTTCACCAGGTGTTCTTCGTTTTCGGTATCTTGATCAGAATCTTCTTCAGATTCAGGCTTGTTCTTCTTTTCTTTGGATGAGTCTGCAAATAAAGCAATACCTTTCTCGGCTCCAGCATTAGTTTGTTCATGTAATTCTAACTCACAAAAAAGCTCGTCTAATTTTAACTTAGATAAATTTTTCGAAATTTTGTAGGCATCTACAATTGATGCCCACAAGCTATTACGAGGAAAAGCATTTAGTGCGTACCTTATTAAATCTCTGTTTTCCATCTGGTGGCCTATCGCGTGGAGTCCGTTGAGGACGTCCTTGATTCTTGCATGCAGTTGACTTGCCGTTTCCCCTTCCTGTATTTTTATATTAAATATTTCATTTAAAAGTAGGTCTCTTTTTGTTACCTTCGCGTCGCTTGTTCCTTCGTGCAACTCAATCAGTTTGTCCCACAATTCTTTAGCATTCTGATGTGGTCCGACGTGATTCAGCTCTTCTCGTGTTAGTCCGCAATGCACCGTGTTGATTGCCTTGTTTTCTGTTGATGCCTTTTTCCTCATGTCCGGAGTCCATTGTTCCGGGTCTAGTGGTTTTCCGGAGTTGTCAGTTGGAGCTTGGTAGGCCTTTATAACGCTGAACCATTGATCGTAATCCGTCTTTAGGTACACCTCCATTCTTTTCTTCCAGTACGAGAAGTCATCCCCGTTGAATAGGGGAGGACGTACTGTGCTGAAGCCTTCTAGTTGAGACATGCTGCACACAAGTAAATAACGAAAAAATATTCCAAGACTTGGTCTTGGATTAGTAGTGCGGAAAAAAATAATAGCTGTATCTAAATTAGTGTTGCACCAATTTAGATTTAATTACAACGAGAAGAAAGAAAAAAAATTCCTAAATTAATAGTAATATCAATTTAGAATTAAGCGAAGAGAAAAAAAATATTTTCACCCCCTGTCTGATTGGTGGTTGCACCAAGTCAGAGCGGTGCCTGCTCTGATACCACTTGTTGGATCGTGAGAGTTCGATAGAGGGGGGGGTGAATATCGATTCGAAAAAACGAGTATAAAAGAGTTAAGCGCATCGGAATAATAAAAAACTTAGACAAACTGAACACGATGTTTTTTTACTTCGTTCGGAGCCTTTGACGACTCCTACTCGAAGGCCCGTACTCCGTGAGCACTTTCGTTGGGCAATTCACTAGCAATTTGAAATAATGATTACAAAATGCAGTACAAGGAATGCTAATGAAAATTAAAACAAAGCTATACCTACAGAAAGAAAACCACAAGGATAAGAGAACGTTGTTGGAGCTTCGTTGGCGTCGTTGGAGCGCAGAGCAGCAGAGCAAGCAGTCTAAGAGTTCTGAGTTGATTTTGGTCTCTGCCTCCGCCCCATCTTTTATATGAAGCTCGGGGCGCCCTGGATCCCTTCCAGGCGCCCTGGTGAGACGTTGCAAGTCCAACCAGCGAGCTCCAAGTGGCGACGCGCGGTCAGGATAATTTTTGCCTCCAGGGCGCCCGGGTGCCTCCCGGGCGCCCGGACCACCTTTTTCCAGCGAACAACTTTCCTGCAAAACAAGGTTAGTCCGAGACAAAATAGATCCTGTAAAACAAAGTGTTAGCATAATTAAAGTTCAACAAAGTAATAGCAAAGAGTATGACTTAGATTCCGTCTTTCCGACACCGGAATCTAGTCACGATCTCGACTTAGATATCCGAAATGGATCTAAGCCGGATCGACGCCTAATGTTCCCTTCCCGGGAACGCGTCCTCGCAGTCACTCCCCTCCAGTGACTTACCTCACTTACCTGCCAGACGTCCGGTCAGCCCTTCGACCCGTCTGGACTTCTCGCCAGCTATCCGGTCAGCCCGTCGACCTAGCTGGACTTCTCGCCAAGCGTCCGGTCAGCCCGTCGACCCGTTTGGACTTCTCGCCAGCTATCCGGTCAGCCCGTCGACCTAGCTGGGCTTCGTGCCAGACATCTGGCCAGCCCGTCGACCTGTTTGGACTTTTCCTGCACACTCGATCAGAGTGTTTAGACAACAACAAGCTAACTTAACCTGATTTGTCATTCATCAAAACTTGGGTTAAATCGTTAGTGCAAACCGCACCAACACATTTTACTAGAAATTAATTGATGATGTTGATTAATGAATAATGATGCGGTGATGAGGGGCCTTATCCTGTGGAAGATAGTGGTCACGGTAGAGGTCAAAATTAAGACGATCAACGCGCAAATAGCATCGGTCAGTCGGGCGAGCATATCCCGACCGGGGGAAGAATGTCCTGGTCCGATCTCGCCTTCAACTGGGGGAGCTGTCAAATCACAGACGCTCAATAGAGTAGGGGACGCCAGAAGGAGGAGTCTATGTGCAAAAGTCGGGCCGAATGGCTATCCCACTCGGCCAGGAAGCAGGATTTGGCAACGGCAAAACAGAACTTCTGCCGAGCAGCTACCCCGCTCAGCTAGGCAGCAGGATGTGGTACAAACACGGTTGAGTTTCGACCGAGCGGACGAGATACAGGAACAGCAAAGTTTCAGCCGATCGACTAGCCCGCTCGGCCTAACAGCATACTCTCTCTGGTATCCATTGACATCCCTTTGGGAGTTAATGCCGACCACACTGGTCATGGACAGCCAAAAGAGCGTACGACGGAGCCTTCCACTATAACCTTAGAGATATGCTCGACCCATTAAGGTACTGTGTCAAAGACACTTTACTGATAAATCTTTTTAAGAAAAACCTTGAGAAGCGTGCTCGCCTTGGGGAGCGTGCACACGCGCTACAGGAGCTCTATATAAAGGGGGTCCAAGCATCGGCGAAGGTATACAGTATGCGATATTCACTGTTTGTGCTATAGTCTTCTTGTTGCTTCACCTTATACTTCATCGTCGATGACTGACTTTAGCGTTGGAGGGTCAATGCTGGAGACCCCTTCCCTGGCTCAGCACTGACGTCATCTGTATTGCTTGTCAGAGCAGAGTCTACAGGTGGTCAGCGGGAGCGCCACATCCCCAGCTTTCCATCTCTTCGACTTTCGAACAGGATCATATTTGACGCTGTTTGTGGGAACTTGACCTGCATCCGAGCCAAGAAGATGGAGGACGCTGGACGACTCACCACCGTGACGCTCACCTAGGAAGAGCTCGACATGCTCGTGCAAGCCCGAGCGACAAAGATGATCGAGTAGTAACAACAACAGGCGTTAGTCGATCGACAAGCGCAGCAGCCTGCGACATCGGCGGCCGAGAGATGAGCGGGGCAGGAAGACCGAGTAGCAAATCTCCGTATAGGGGCAGAATAGAAGGCCGACTGACACACAAGGGGAAGCGCTCGAGCCGATCCCCTTTCATCGTGCCTTGTTCCAAGCCCCCTCAGAAATAGTCCAGGCAAATCAAGAACGGGGATCGTCTTCAGATGATGCTCCCGTTCGGGATGCACAAAAAGGCAAGGCACCGCGAATCAATGCGTCGCCTGAATGGATCAATCGATAGTTATTGAGGAGATCTTAAAAGACCCTCTGCCCAGACATTATACCCCGCTGGCAATCGGGGCATACAACGGATCGACCGATCCGGATGATCATCTAGATAGATTCGATAATGAAGTCATGCTGCACTAGTATACAGATGGGGTAAAGTGTTGGTGCGGTTAGCACTAACGATCTAACTTAGGTTTTGATAAATGAAAAATCAGGTTAAGTTAGCTTTGTCGTTATCTAACACTCTGATCGAGTGTACACGCTAAGTCCAGACAGGTCGACGGGCTGACCGGGTGTCTGGCATGAAGTCTAAGCGGGTCGACAGGTTGACCGGACACTTGGCATGAAGTCCAAATGGGTCGAAGGGCTGACCAAACATTTGGCACGAAGTCCAGCTAGGTCGACGGGCTGACCGGATAGCTAGCGAGAAGTCCAGACGGGTCGAAGGGCTGACTGGACGTTTAGCAGGTGAGAAAAGGTAAGTCACTGGAGGGGAGTGACGGTGAGGACGCGTTCCCGGGAAGGGAACATTAGGCGTCGATCCGGCCTAGATCCATTTCGGATATCTAAGTCGAGATCGTGACTAGATTTCAGTCTCGGAAAGACGGAATCTAAGTCATACTTTTTATGTTGAACTTATAAACTGTGTTAACACTTTGTTTTGCAGGTTATACATTATCTATTTGCCTCGGACTAACCTTGTCTTGCAAGAAAGATGTTCCCTGGAGAAAGGTGGTCCGGGCGCCCGGAGGCGAATTCTATCCTGATCTCGGCGTTGACATGTGGAGCTCACTGGTTGGACCTGCTACGTCACACTAGGGCGCCTGGAAGGGATCCAGGCACCCCGAGCATCATATAAAAGAAGGGTCAGGGCTGGAGCTTTAAACACAACTCTGAATTGAAGAACTCGCTCTACTGTGCTTCTGCGACGCTGCAAAGCTCCGACAAACTCGCTGCTTCTTTTTTTTAAGTCTCTTATTTTGTCAGTATTACTTTAATTCTTTCATTAGCATTTTCTGTACTTAGTTTGTAATATCTTTCGAACTGCTAGTGAATTGCCCATCGAAAGCACCCTTGTGTGCGGGTCTTGGAGTAGGAGTCGCCAAAGGCTCCGAACCAAGTAAATCCTTGCGTTCTCTTTGGCTTGTTCTTTTCTTTTCCGCTGCGCTTATTCATTTCAAAATTTTTGTAATCGATATTCACCCCCCCTCTATCAAATTCACGATCCAACAAGTGGTATCAGAGCAGGTACCGCTCTGATTTGGTGCAACCACCAATCAGACAAGAGGGTAATCTGTTTTAATTTTTTTTTCTTTTTTCCTTCGGATTTCAGTTTTTTGTATAATTCCAAACTGGTATTATTACCTTTTTGGAAATCTTTTTCCGTTGCAATTAAATTGATGCAACACCAATTTAATTCCCTTTATTTTTTAATTCTTTCCGCATTACTAATCCAAGACCAAAGTCTTAGGATATTTTATCGTTGTTTACTTATGTGCAGGATGTCTCAAATTGAAGGTTTCAGTACGGTGCGTTCTCCTCTATTCAACGGAGACGATTTTCCGTACTGGAAGAAGCGAATGGAAGTGTACCTCAAGACGGACTTCGACCATGGCTAAGCATCACAAAACCCTACAGAACACCGGTCGACAACTCCGGAAATCCACTAGATCCGGAACAGTGGACTCTGGACATGAAGAAAAAGGCATCGACGGAAAACAAAGCAATCAACACTTTGCAATGCGGACTAACAAGGGAAGAACTGAACCGGGTAGGACCGCACCAAAACGCTAAAGAGCTGTGGGACAAGCTGATTAAACTACACGAAGGAACCAGCGACGTTAAGGTAACGAAACGCGACCTGCTATTAAATAAAATATTTAATATAAAAATGCAGGAAGGCGAAACAGCGAGTCAGCTGCATGCGAGGATCAAGGATATCCTCAACGGACTCTACGCGATAAGGCATCAGATGGACAACAGAGACCTAATCAGGTATGCATAAACGCGTTTCCACGCAATAGTTTGTGGGCATCGATCGTGGATGCCTACAAAATTTCTAAGAATTTAAATAATCTTAAATTAGATGAATTGTTTTGTGAATTGGAGTTGCATGAGCAGACTAACGCCGGAGCCGAGAAAGGCATTGCTTTTTATGCAGGTTCCTCCAAGAAGAACAAGCCTGAACCTGATGAAGACTCTGACCAAAGCTCTGAAGATGAAGAGCACTTGGTGAACCTGGTAAGAAAGATGTTCACCAGGAGGAAGAGAAACTTCAGCAAGAAGGATCTACAAAAGATCAGTTCTCCAGCTGATTCGAGGAACGTGACATGCTTCAGATGCAATAAAAAGGGGCACTACAAGAACGAGTGCCCAAGACTGAAGATCGACAAACCGAAGCCGACCAAAAAGAAGGCCCCCAAAGCGATGTGGGACGACTCCTCCTCGGAAGAATCGGAAGCAGAAGATCAGAAGCACCAGAGCCACCTCGCGCTGATGGCCCTCGAAGCAGAGTCGGAAGACGAATCGGAAGACGGGTCCGAACCTGAATCGAGCCACTAGTCCGTACTCATTTCCGAAGGTTCTGAAGAGGTATTCCTGACCTTAAACCGAAAGTTTTTTAAAATTATTTCTTGCTTAAATAATAAGTTAGTTAAATTAGAAAATGAAAACAAATTGCTCCTCGAGGAAAATCAAATCCTCAAGGAACAAGTTGTAAATAATAAACCAACTCAAGATCTAACACTTGAGGAGGAAAATTCATCATTAAAATTAGAAATTAATAATTTAAAAAATATGTTAGAAAAATTTACTACCAGATCAAAAAATTTAGATTTAATCCTAAATAATCAAAAAGCATGCTATAATAAAACCGGACTAGGATATAAGTTGAACTCAAATAAAACTTTTAAATCATTAATAACCCAATACAAACCAACGAATAAAGCCTGGGTTCTGAAAGCGTGTTTAACCACGCAAATAGGACATAACCAATATTATATCCCTAAAGATAGAATATATTACGTAAAGTCAAATAAACCAAATACAAAACCAGAATACAAACCTAAACCAAGAAATTTAAAATCTAAATATGTTAGAACTCAACAAAACTTAAACTATCACCAAGTAAAATATAATTATAAAAGAAATAGACATAAACCTAGAACTAAAAATTAAATTAATGACCATTAATTCAAGGGGAGGCTCCAGAATAGCTAGCACCTCCAAAATTAACCTACCCGGCAGGGTAACCCTAACCAACCTACCCGACAGGGCAATTAGGACCAGTTAAAAAGGGTTCAAGTTTAACTTGAAAAATGGTACTGTTGAAATTTTGGATGATAGTGCGTTAGGGAAGCTTAGTCTATGCATGTCTAGGAAGATATGGCTTCGACCTGGTGCATTTGACTAAGTGGAACTGACCGAAGCTACCCTTTATGGATCCTAACCAGTTAGACCAAGATTTTATACTAAGTCCAGTGGATAGGACTATTTGGAAAACCTCGAAGGCATGGATACTCTAATGATGTCCAAGTGACTCACCATAACCTGGAAGTTTATCCAGAGAACGCCTATTTGTTGAACCCAAAGCTAAACCTAAATTTAACACAAGTTAAAAATAAACCCTAAAATTAAACCTAATTCATCTCATAAAATTATAGGATTCCCTGATTGAAAACATAGATTGGGTGAGATAACTAAGGACTAAAATTAAAATTAAATTAAATTAATTTTTTTAACTTAAAATTTATTTTAAAAATTAAACTTAAATTTTTTTTCAACTTAAAATTCTATTTTAAAAATTAAACTTAAATTTTTTTTTTAACTTAAAAATTATTTTAAAATTAAACTTAATTTTTTTTCTTAAATGATTTTAAAATTAAACTCATTTTTTTTTAACTTAAAAATTATTAAACTTAAATCTTTTTTAACTTAAAAATTTATTTTAAAAATTAAAATTAAATTTATTTTTACTTAAAAATCTGTTTTTAAAATTAAACTTAATTTTTTAAATTTTTTCTACTTAAACGTTTATTTTTTTTTAAACTTAATTCTTTTTAACTTACAATTTTTTTTAACTTAAAAATTTATTTTAAAAATTAAACTTAATTTTTTTAAAAAACTTAAAATTTATTTTAAAAATTAAACATAAATTTTTTTTAAAACTTAAAATTTATTTTAAAAATTAAACTCAAATTTTTTATAAACTTAAAAATTATTTTTAAAAATAAACTTAAATTCTTTGAACTTAAAAATTTATTTTAAAAATTAAAACTTAAATTTCTTTTTACTTAAAAATTTATTTTAAAAATTAAACTTAAATTTTTTTAAAACTTAAAATTTATTTTAAAAACTAAACTTAATTTTTTTTTAAAACTTAAAATTTATTTTAAAAATTAAACTCAAATTTTTTATAAACTTAAAAATTATTTTTAAAAATAAACTTAAATTCTTTGAACTTAAAAATTTATTTTAAAAATTAAAACTTAAATTTCTTTTTACTTAAAAATTTATTTTAAAAATTAAACTTAAATTTTTTTTAAAACTTAAAATTTATTTTAAAAATTAAACTCAATTTTTTTAAACTTAAAATTTATGTTAATAATTAAACTTAAATTTTTTTAACTTAAAAATTATTTTAAAATTAAACTTGATTTTTTTTAACTTAAATGATTTTAAAATTAAACTCATTTTTTTAACTTAAAAATTATTAAACTTAAATCTTTTTTAACTTAAAAATTTATTTTAAACATTAAAGTTAAATTTCTTTTTACTTAAAAATCTGTTTTAAAAATTAAACTTAATTTTTTAAATTTTTTCTACTTAAATGTTTATTTTTTTAAACTTAATTCTTTTTAACTTAAAAATTAAACTTAAATCTTTTTTTAAAACTTAAAATTTATTTTTAAAATTAAACTTAATTTTTTTTAAACTTAAAAATTATTTTTTTAATTGAACTTAAATTCTTTGAACCTAAAAATTTATTTTAAAAATTAAATTTAAATTTCTTTTTACTTAAAAATTTATTTTAAAAATTTAACTTAAATTTTTTTAAAACTTAAAATTTATTTAAAAAAAAAATTAAACTCAATTTTTTTAAACTTAAAATTTATTTTAAAAATTAAACTTAAAAAAAATTTTATTAAACTTAATTTTTTTAAAAAAATCTCTTTCAAAATTAAACCTAAGTTTTCACTTAAAAAGTAAAAAAATAAAAGGAAAACCGGAGTAAAAAACCAGGAGAGGACGCCCCTGGTATACTGACCCGGGGCACCTGGAAGGGACTCCGAGCGCCCCGCCCCACTTGACCCCGGGCGCTCGGAATGGATCCGGGCGCCCGGAACCCCCTATATATAGGGGGGCAGGGGCGCCCCCTCCTTTCACACCACATATTTCTCACTTTCGTCAAGGCTCCTTCTGAGCTTTATTACGAGAGTGATTAAAATTAAAATTTTACTTCGTTCTGCGGTTAATACGTTGTGCGAATCAATCGGGGTCGTCATTTCTAAATATATTCTGCGATGGCTCCTCGGTAAAATTCTTGTTCTATGTTTAAATGTTTTTAAATTTGTTGCATGTCTGTTCTTTTAATTAGTATACTGTTGCTTCATAATTTAGGAAACGTTCTAAATCTAGTGTTGGACCCTCGACTCCTAGCATTGACCCTAGGTTTCCCACTGACGAGCTTAGGATTAAGTTTGAGTCGACCATTTACATGGCCATTAGGACTAAATGTGTAGATAGAGCATTCTTTTTACGTTCTTGCGTTCCAGCTATAGAGGCTATAAACCACTATAACTTGCAAAACCTTGTTGAATGTACTAGTCCAGTAAACATAAGTTTGTGTGTCAAATTTTATAACAACCTAGTGAAAGTAGACGACCTTACCTATACTACTAGGGCAGCTGGCACTGATATCACGCTATCCCCTACTACCATCCGAGACTTTTTGGAGGTACGGCCATCTACCTATCCCTTTCAGTGCTATCCTCCCAAAGATCTACCATTTGGAGATCCCTACTCGCATATTACTCTTGATATGATTTATTCGTATTTTTTGGGGGGCGAGCGAGTACCCATTGTGACCCAGTTTAGGTCAGTTGTCATTCGAGTTCAGGACTACGCCCTTTATAGGGTCTTAGTCTTTTGCATTCTACCACTGAGCACTCGCGACATCGCGATGATGCGTCCATTCCACTCTTTTCTTCTCTATGCCCCATGTCATAGGTTAGATATTGACATTAGCCTACATATCTTTTCCACCATTATTTACTCGACCAAATACGTGACTAGTGGGCAAGTTCATATGCCCTACTGTCACATTCTGACAGCATATATGTCCTCTTTGGACATTGATGTCACCAAAGGTGACATCCGCTATATGACTGAGTATGACGTTATAGGAGCTAGGAATTTTTCCCTAGCTGGTATTCATATAGATGGTGAGGGTATCATGACTTGGCAGATGGGGGCACAACACCAGCCTGACCCAGATGCCCAGCAGGAGGAGGTAGAGCAGGATGAGTTTTTTCTCGCACTGTTTCCTGACGAGGCCGCTCCTGCCCCAGCACCAGCTCGAGCACCACGTCACGCTCCTCGCACTCTGGCCGATCGAGTATCCAGACTAGATAGAGCTATGTCGAGCCTCCAGCAAGAGTCCTCCGAGTTTCATCGAGACATACGGCGAGAGGTCTCCGATCTACGACGAGAGGTGCTACAGGAGGTCTCCGATTTGCGATGAGATGTGCGGCAGGAGATCTCCGACCTGCAACGAGACCTACGAGAGGACGACCAGACTCGTCACACTGAGCTATTGACACTGCTTCGGTCGTTGGGTTCTGGACCACCTCCTTCATCATCTCAGTAGTCGTGATTGTTACATAGTTCTGTTATGACTCTATTACAACTTTTGTAGTACATCTTGATCTATTGATTTTCATTTCAGATCTGATTTGTTCTACTCTAATTTAATAGACTAGGGTTTTTCAAAATTCAAAAACTATTTTCAAAAATAATTGTTTTAAATTCTAGGTTAAAATGGTTTTATTTTTTTTTTAAACTTTCCTACTTTTAAAATTTTAAAACAATTTTAGCCTTAGACTAGAAAAATCCCCTTAGAAATCATGTTCTCCTAGGACTAGTATTTGAGCATCTCACCAACACTCTAGGTTTACCTTGCTTGTGATTGACAAACATAGAAAAGGGTGATATGTATAGGCCAGTTGCCTGGACTTAAGATGCTTATGTCAGTGCATCGATATAAGTCTAGGAGTTAAATACAAAACATACATTGATCAAGTTAAGTTATTCAGTTTAGTCAAACACTAACTAATTACAATGCACTTAACTTGACTAACCAAGTGAAAGATGCTATCTTCTGATAGTCAGTAAGTATCTAATTGGTTATACAGCTATTTTGAATGTCAGGTTTAGGGGGAGGGTTAAATCAACCTACTTTTAGCACAAAAACTATTTTCTCCACTTTAAAAATAATATCTTTTCTCAAATTTTTTCAGTTTTGAGTTTGAAACTAAGGTTTTGAAATTTGAAGTTTATACAAACTTCGTGCTGAAAAATCTTAATCAATTTTGTAAAACTAGACTTTTCAAACTTAGCTTTGAAATTTTGATTTTGAAAACTTATGTTTGGAAATTTTTTAAAAAATTAGCTTTTATAAACTAAGTTTTTTGGATTTTTATAAACTAAGGTTTTGAAAACTGATACTTTTACAAACTTATTTTGAAAATTAAAAAAAAAATAGATTTTTCAAACTCAGCTTTGAAATTTTGATTTTGAAAACTTATGTTTGAAAAGTGTTTCAAAATTAAAACTCATGTTAAAAAATTTCCCTAAACTTATACTTGAATATTAGCTGTTAAAAACTTTTTCTTTGAGTTGGCAAATTCATCTAATTTTACAAAAATTACTCAAAATATACTAAGTTATGTTGCTAAATTAGATATTTTTTCAAAACCTAGTTATGTTACAAAGGTTAAAGTACTATATGGTGAAATTTAAAATTCCCCCAAATTAACTTGACATCATTTCTTACAAGTTTTACTTTGTCTGTATTCCGTATTTTTGATTGCTTGACTTATGTCCTTGTTTGATGAATGCCAAAGGGGGAGGGATAGGTGGTTAAGTTAGAGAAACAAAAATGTCAAAATTAAAAACTAACTTAAACCCTAAAAATCATGCTGGTTTTGTTACATGCATACTTTTTCACTAACTTAACCAGGTTGTTATTCCATCAAAAAGGGGGAGATTGTTGGTGCAGTTAGCACTAACGATCTAATTCAAGTTTTGATGAATGACAAATTAGGTTAAGTTAGGTTTGTTGTTATCTAGCACTCTGATCAAGTGTACAAGCTAAGTCCAGACAGGTCGACAGGCTGACCGGATGTCTGGCACGAAGTCCAAGCGGGTCGACGGGCTGACCGGACGCTTGGCGAGAAGTCCAAGCGGGTCGACGGGTTGACCGGACGCTTGGCACGAAGTCCAAATGGGTCGAAGGGCTGACCAAACATTTGGCACGAAGTTCAGCTAGGTCGACGGGCTGACCGGATAGCTGGCGAGAAGTCCAGACGGGTCGAAGGGCTGACCGGACGTCTGGCAGGTGAGTAAAGGTAAGTCACTGGAGGGGAGTGACGGTGAGGACGCGTTCCCGGGAAGGGAACATTAGGCGTCGATCTGGCCTAGATCCATTTCGGATATCTAAGTCGAGATCGTGACTAGATTCCGGTCTCGGAAAGACGGAATCTAAGTCATATTTTTTATGTTGAACTTATAAACTGTGCTAACACTTTGTTTTGCAGGATATACATTATCTATTTGCCTCGGACTAACATTGTCTTGCAAGAAAGATGTTCCCTGGAGAAAGGTGGTCCGGGCGCCCGGAGGCGAATTCTATCCTGATCGCGGCGTTGACACGTGGAGCTCACTAGTTGGACCTGCTACGTCACACCAGGGCGCCAGGAAGGGATCCAGGCGCCCCGAGCATCATATAAAAGAAGGGTCAGGGCTGGAGCTTTAAACACAACTCTGAATTGAAGAACTCGCTCTCCTGTGCTTCTACAAAGCTGCAAAGCTCCGACAAACGCGTTGCTTCTTTTTTTTAAGTCTCTTATTTTGTCGGTATTGCTTTAATTCTTTCATTAGCATTTTCTGTACTTAGTTTGTAATATCTTTCGAACTGCTAGTGAATTGCCCATCGAAAGCACCCTTGTGTGCGGGCCTTGGAGTAGGAGTCGCCAAAGGCTCCGAACCAATTAAATCTTTGCGTTCTCTTTGGCTTGTTCTTTTCTTTTCCGCTGTGCTTATTCATTTCAAAATTTTTGCAATCGATATTCACTCCCCCGCCTTCTATCGAAATTCACGATCCAACATAAAGTGCCTAGTCTTTCTTACTGCCCTCTCCGGATTTGCGCAGTGTTGGTTCAGAAGATTGCTGGACAGATCTATACACAGCTTCAAGGACTTCCGAGCTGCATTCTTACATCATTTCGCCAGTAGCCGACGCTATCAAAAGATGAGCATCAGCCTCTTCTCCCTGAAGCAAGGATCAAAAGAAACGCTCCGGGCCTACATACAACGTTTCAATCAAGTAGTCATGGACATTCGAGATAATGATGAACGCCTTTACTCAGGGGCTCGTCGAGGGAGATTTCTTCAGATCGCTCATTGGAAGCCGCCCAGGGACTTCGACCACATACTCAAGAAGGCCAACGAATATATAGACGTAAAAGAAGCTCAAGCTGCTTAGGGGTGTAAATGAGCTAAGCCGCTCGTGAGCTATTCGAAACTCGATTTGATAAAAGCTCGCTTGAGCTCGTTTAATAAAGCTCGTTAAGATAAACAAACCAAGCTCAAGCTTCACAATATTCGGCTCGTTAGCTCGTGAACATGTTCGTTAAGCTCATAAATCAACTTTTAAATAAAAAAATAATAGTTTTGATATTAAATTATAGATTTTACACTTTATTATGAAAAACATAGACAAATATATTAAATTTATTTATTAGAATAAAATTATAAATTTTAACAAGAATATTATAATTTTTTAAAATATATAATTTAATTTTTAATGAATATTTAAATTTAAAATTTATATTTATTAAGCTCGTTTAGGCTCGATAAAAGCTCGAATAAGCTTGTGAGCCATGAATATATTCGTTAAATAAAGCTCGAGCTCGGATCGATTATAAACGAGCCAAACTCAAACATTTAAGAGTTCGGCTCGGCTCGATTACACCCCTACTCAAGCAGCAAGAATAAAAGAGGCGTCGACCGAACCCTCAGCGACGATCGATCGCCGACCATCGAGCAGCCATTAGTCGCCCAAAGGGCCAAGGGCCAAAGGAGTGTGGTCACACTTGGAGACCAGGACACATGCCGTGCAACATGTGGCTTCTGGTCAGCGGAAGGCGGTAAAAGGCAAGGTGTGGATGCTGATGTTCTGCTCTTTCCACCAGTCGGCGACCCACACCACGCGTGATTGTAGCGGTCGAACACCAATCGTCAGCCGACCGACTCCAAAAGAATACCGTCGCTGATCTCCTTCTCCCGATCAACGACAAAGGCATCGATCTACTAGGCAGCGAGAGGACGAAAAAAGGGTGTTCGAGCGGCACCATCAACACCAGCGAAGGGATGACACTGATGTAAGACCGTTGGGCCGGCTAGAAGGGAGGGGGGTTGAATAGCCCTGAATAAAACACAACACTTTCTCGACAATTAAGATAACACTTGAAAAATAGATTAAGCAGAAAATAAGGCATAAAAATGAGGCACCGGATTTGACTTGGTTACTGTTGGTGCAACCTTAGGTCAAGGTTGACCTGGTTGACCAGACTCGAGTTGACTTGACTCGAGTTGTGTTTTGATGTTTGACGAGTTATGTTTGACAATGTTTGACGTGAACAGAAAAGTTGTATCTTGATGTTTTATAAGGATACAAGCTTGGGGGATTGTGGGTGCAACCCGTGGTCAAGGTTGACCTGGTTGACCCGAGGTGAGTTAACCTGACTCGGAAAAGTCCAAGCAGGGAGCTTGGCACGGGAAAAGTCCAAGCAGGGAGCTTGGCATGGGAAAAGTCCAAGTAGGGAGTTTGGCATGGTGAAAAGTCCAAGCAGGGAGTTTGGCATGGTGAAAAGTCCAAGCAGGGAGTTTGGCATGGTGAAAACTCCAAGCAGGGAGCTTGGCACGGGGAAAGTCCTGGTGAGTGAAGCCAGGCAGTGGGAAAGTCCTGGTGAGTGAAACCAGGCAGTTGTGAAAACCCTAGTGAGTGAAGCTAGGTGAAAGTCCTGGTGAGTGAAGCCAGGCAGTGGGAAAGTCCTGATGAGTGAAGCCAGGCAGTTGGAAAGTCCTGGTGAGTGAAGCCAGGCAGACGGATAAGTCCTGGTGAGTGAAGCCAGGCAGTGGGAAAGTCCTGGTGAGTGAAGTCAGGCAGTTGGAAAGTCCTGGTGAGTGAAGCCGGGCAGATTGGAAAACCCTGGTGAGTGAAGCCAGGTAAAAGTCCTAGTGAGTGAAGTTAGGTGAAAGTCCTGGTGAGTGAAGCCGGGCAAGGGAAAAATCCAGATGGATCAAGGGTGATCGGACATCTGGTGTTGAGAAGGTCAAGTAGGTCAAGGGAGTGACCGGATACTTGACACGAAGAGAAAAGTCCAAGTGGGTCAAAGGGATTGACCGGACACTTGGTGGGGAGTTTTAGCAGGTCAAGGGAGTGACCGGATGCTAAGCATGATGTACCAAGAGGTCAAGGTTGACCTGATATTGGTTTGGACTTGGTTTGGGCAAAAACCAAGACTTGGATCGGTCTGGAGACCGATCAGAAAGCGATCAGTGTGCCTTTGTGAGCTTACTGATCGGTCTGGGGATCCGATCAGAAGGAAGCCTGATCGGTCCCCGGGACCGATCATGGTACGCACAGAGAGTTGGGCAACTCTCTGTGAAAGCATTCTGATCGGTCTGGGGACCGATCAGCATAGAGCCTGATCGGTCCCCATGACCGATCAGCAGCACCCTGGACCGATCAGGGTGGAGCCTGATCGGTCCAGGCCTAGCCGTTGTGACTCAATGACTAGGCTATTTCGGGCTTCTGTGTTCTGGCCTTTTTGCCTTGCAGGTTCGCAGGTTGACTCAGGATATCAGAGGTTATAAAAGGATCGAGAGGCACTACAGAACTGCCGCTACTTCTTTCTCTTCTTCCTACTGACTGCTGAAGTATTTTCTGCTTGAGCTTTGTTGAGCTCTTCTTCACTGAAGCTTCGCGTGAGCTTCCCTCGGCTGGGACTTCAACTGGACAGTTGGTGCTGTGGTTGGATTCCCGTGAAGTTGCTGCTTCATCCAGTCGACAAGAAGGCAAGCTAGGGTTATTACATTTTTGTATTGTACTTAGTTTCCTGCTGTATTATTGTACTCCTGTTTATCTTGCTGTTGCAAGACATTGTGGCGAGGTTTCTCCACCCAGAAGAAGTGTTCTTATTAGCCGATTTTCCGGGGACTCATCCACCGACGGATTGATAGGCTTCGTCCACCTTACGGACACGCCGAGGAGTAGGAGTTTCATCTCCGATCCTCGTTACATCGACGAGTTTGAGGTTTGCTATTCTCCGTTGTCGTTTCTATTGTTTATTTCCGCTACGCTAACCTTGATTTGTAGAAAGAAACGCGAATTTGGGGGCGGCTATTCACACCCCCCCCCTCTCTAGCCGCGACCATCGATCCTAACAGTTACAACCTGGGAGGTTGTTAATCCAAGGAAGATGGTTGCACTAAGAACTCCTTCAGGCGAAGAAGCCTCGTTTACAGCAGTGTAGGCACAAAAAGAAAGAAGCTAATCAAAGCAATGGAAGCACACAAGTGTTGTTACAATTTATGAATGGATGAAAAGCTTCTGGACCAAGGCTATATTTATAGCCTTGGTCGGGACGCCTAGAAGGGGTTCCGGGCGCCCTGGGGGGATAAAATTTTTTCCCCCAACGGTTGGATCGAGTCAAAGCTCGATCCTGTGAAAAAGTCACTTCCGGGCGCCCGGAAGGGTTCCGGGCGCCCCGAACAGCTCCGGGCGCCCCGGACAGTTCCAGGCGCCCCGGAGCCAAAAGTCAACCCAGTTGACTTTTGGTCCGTGCTCTCTTCTCCGGTTTAGCTCGCCTCTGGTCCGGGTCTTTCTGCTCCGGCTCCGCTTTGCTTGGGTGATCTCTGACATCCGGAATAGGGCTCACCCGAACCCAACTTTCGGTTTTCTCGAGCGGGCTTCCCTCTGGCTTCTCGTCCCTCAGAATCGCCACATGTTTCCTTCTCGTCCGCCGGCGTACTCATCCGCAGTCTTCGTCCCTTGGACGCACCGCGTGCCGTCCTTCTCGATAGCTGCGTCTCTTGCTCCCTGAGCAATCTTCCGCTCCGGCTTTCGTCCCTCGGAACCACTACACGCTTCCTTCTCGTCCACCGATGTACTCTTCCGCAGCATCTCGTCTCTCGGACTGTCGTCTTTCTCGCTAGCTGCGTCTTCCGCTCGACTACCTGTGTTCCTAAGCTCCTGCTCACTTAGACACAAGGTTAAAACAAACAGGACCTACCTTAACTTGTTGATCACACCAAAACAACCTTGGGGTTCCAACAACTGATACCTCCCGAGTCCCGGCTGAGCGAAATAGACCCTCCGAGCGGGAAGAAGAAAACAGAAGCAACGCATCCCAAGGAGAAATAGACATGATCGTCGGAGGGTCGACCGGCAGCGACTCCAACAGAGCCAGGAAGTCGTACGCTCGAGGGCTAAAGATCCACGCGGTGGGATGCAGCAAGGAGAAGGTCGAAGGGCCCGAGATCAGCTTCGGCCCCAACGACTTAGAGAGAGTGGAGATCCCTCATGACGATGCGCTGATCATTCGAGCGGTAATCGCTAATTACACTATTCATCGAACTTTTGTTGATACAGGGAGTTCAGTGAACATCGTCTTCAAGAAGGCATTCGATCAATTACAAATTGATCGGAATGAGTTGCTGCCCATGACGACCCCTCTTTACGGTTTCACAGGCAATGAAATGATGCCGCTCGAACAAGCCCAACTAACCATCTCGCTCGAGGAAGAACCATTGAGGAGAACCAGAATCATGAATTTCATCGTGGTGGACGTACCGTTGGCTTACAACGTCATCTTGGGCCAACCGACCCTCAATGAGTTTCGGGAGGTAGTGTCTACTTACTGTCAAAAAATCAAGTTTCCGGTAGACGACCGGGTAGGTGAGGTCAAAGGCGATTAGCTGGCTGCTTGACGATGCTACATCAAGATGGTCAAGTTCAAGGTGAGAAGCGCTCGAAAGAATCCACGCTTTGAGGTGAACGCAATCACTGAAACGCCTCCTACATTGGTGTACGAAGAAAAGGAGGAGGTTCAGATCCACCCCAATCGAGCGAAAGCAACCACCTTTATTGTCGTCGACTTGGAGGTGGAGAAGAAGGCAGAGTTGGTCGCCTATCTTAGACAAAATCACGATGTGTTCGCCTGGTCGATACATGAGCTTCCCGGTATCTCCCCGAGTGTGGCTCAGCATGAGCTTCATGTCCGACCGGACGCTCGGCCGGTGAAGCAAAGAAAGAGGGACTTCAACACAGAGCAAAATTTGATTATCCGGGTGGAGATAGAAAAGTTGCCGGAAGCCAGCCATATTAGGGAAGTTCAATTCCCGAGTTGGCTATCCAATGTCGTGTTAGTCTCCAAGCCTGGCAATAAATGGCGGGTCTGCATCGACTTCTGCGATTTAAACAAGGCATGCCCAAAAGACTTCTATTCATTACCCAGGATAGACCAGATGGTGGACTCAATGGGTGAGCTGCGAGATGATCTGCATGCTCGACGCATACCAAGGGTATCACCAAGTGTCGCTCGCCTACGAGGACCAGAAGAAGGTTAGCTTCATTACGACCAACGGAATGTACTGCTGCAACGTCATGTCGTTCGAACTCAAGAATGCCGGAGCCACTTACCAGAGACTGATGAACAAGGTGTTCCGACGGTAGATCAGACGTAATATGGAGGTATACGTTGACAACATATTAATAAAATCCCTCCGAGCTGCTGACCTGTGCATAGATATCGAGAAGACCTACTGAACGCTGAGGGCTTATGGCATAAAGTTGAACCCGAATAAGTGTTTGTTCAGTGTGAAAAGTGGCCACTTCCTGGGATACATTGTTACCGAGCGGGGCATAGAAGCTAATTTGAGCAAAGTCAGAGCGTTGCAAGATATGTCGCCACCTCGGAATTTGAAGGAAACTCAACGGCTAATCGGTCGGATCACGGTGCTGTCTAGATTCATATCCAAGTCGTCCGACCGAAGCCTGCCATTCTTTAAAGTGCTTCGCCGAGCTACGAAATTCTAATGGGACGCTGAGTGCGATCGGCATTGGAAGAGCTGAAGGAATAACTTAACTTCTTGTCTATATTAGCCAAGCCAATTGTTGGTGAGCCGCTCTGGATCTATTTATCATCCAACGAGTATGCGGTCGGGTCGGCTCTAGTTAGGCATAATGGCCAAGAGCAACAACCTATACACTTTTTAAGCCATATATTGAAGGATGCAGAGTCTCGCTGCACCGGTCTTGAAAAATTAGCTTATGCTTTGATTCACGTCGCTCGGAGACTTTGTCTGTACTTTCTAGTGCACACAATCATTGTTCTAACTAACAACGCCTTGGGACGAGTCTTTCTCAACCCCGAAGCATCAGGAAGGCTAATCAAATAGATGACCAATCTAAGGGAATTCGACATATAATATCAACCCCGAGCGGCAATCAAGGCTCACGCCTTAGCGGATTTCGTCATAGAGGTCCAGAATGTCGAGCCAGAGGCAACATGGAAGATATATGTTGACAGCTCATCCACTCGGCAAGGCAGAGGAATCGACATATTGCTTATCTCACCACGGGAAGACCGGATGCAGCTTTCCGTTCGGCTAGAATACCGCACCACTAATAATGAAGCAGAGTATGAGGCATTGATAGTCGGTCTATAGGCAGCTCGGCATGTGAGAACCGTTAAAATCCTCATCCACTTGGACTCTTAGTTGATCGCTCAGCAGCTATCAGGGACGTTCGAGATAAGCAACGCCTGCCTCAGGCTCTATGCGAAAGCCTTCGAGAAGCTGAAGACAAACTTTCAGGAGCTCATTATACAAAATATCCCTCGATCGGAGAACCAAGTGGTAGATGAGTTGGCAAAATTAGCAGTTGATTATCGTTGATCGTCATAGGACAGCCGATCGAACAGGTCTCGCTTATGGCGCATATTGACCGAATGGATCGAATAACCTTCCCCAACGACTAGAGAACGGCCCTGATAGAGTTCTTGCGATCGGGAACCGCACATGCCTATCCAGAAGAAGCTTGCTTGTTGAAGAAGAGGGTCGGACGATTCACCTTGGTTGGGGACTAGCATTATAAGAGAGCCTTCTCTGGGCCCCTACTCAAATACGTCGGATCGGAAGATGTCGAGTACATTCTGCTGGAGGTGCATCAAGGCTTCTGCAGAGGCCATCCAGGAGGCCATGTGTTAGCTCGAAAGATACCCCTGGCCGGATATTTTTGGCCAACCCTCCAAGAAGATGTCATTCGGACGGTGGCCACCTGCTTGTCTTGCTAGAAGTATCACAACCTTCCGTATCGGCCGATCAAGGAAATGAAGGCGTCCACAGTATCTTGTCCGTTCAACCAATGGGGCATGGATATCGACGAGTTATTCCCCATGACAACCGACCAACGGAAATTTTTGTTCGTCGCGGTGGACTACTTCTCGAATTGGGTGGAAGCCAAGCCGCTTGTAAGAATAACCGAGTAGATAGTCATTAAGTTTGTTTGGCAAAACATCATATGTCGATTCAGCATCCCACGCCGACTCATATCAGATAATGAGAGACAATTCGCCGGTCAAGGGCTCAGAGAGTGGTGCGAGGGCTATGACATCCAGCAGACCTTCACCTCTGTGGCCTACCCCTAGAGCAACGAACAAGTCAAAGTCGCTAATCGGGAGATCCTCAAAGTCCTACGCGCTCGGCTCGATCACGTCGGAGGCAGCTGGGTCGACGAGCTTCCTAGTGTGTTGTGGGCCCTTCACACAACCTCGAAGGAGGTGACCGGCGTAACCCTCTTCCACTTGGTATACGACGGTGAAGCAGTCGTCCCCGTGGAGGTCGGAGTAGAATCCGATCGGGTGCAGCACTACGATAAAGGAAAGCCCGAACGGAGGCTCATGGAGCTCAACTTGGTGGACGAAATGCTGGCAAAAACAACTGTTCAGCTAACGGCGTACCGACAATGGATGAAACATAACTACAACCGGAGGGTGATCCCGAGGTCCTTCCAGGTCGACGATCTCATCTGGAAGAAAGTGAAGTCGATCGGTGATGTCACCAAGCTGGAAGCCCCATGGTCGGGACCTTTCAAGATCGTGTAAAAGCCCCGTTCGGGCGCCTACTACTTGAAGGATGAAGTGGGAAGGCAGCTCAAGAGGCCATGGAGCGCGAATCATCTCCAATCCTACAGGGCCGGATGAGAGGTGCGTGAGTGAATACATGTATTTTTGTATGTTTCCTAAACGCAGAGCAAAATATGAATAAAAAGCGAAGGCCTCTTAAGATGTGTCTCCCTCAACGATCGAGCGGCGACCTTAAACCCTTGTTATCATCAGCGGTTGAGCGGTGATTAAACCCTGGTCTATGTCAACGGTCGAGCGACAACCTTAAACCTTGTCTTTGCCTATTCTTCATCAATGGTCGAGCAACGACCTTAAACCCTGGCTAGGTCAATTGTTGAGCGACGACCTCAAACACCAATCTTCACCTAGTCCACGTCAACGGTCGAGCGGCGACCTTAAACCCTAATCTACGTCAACGGTCGAGCGGTGACCTTAAACCCCAGTCTTCACCTAGTCCACGTCAATGGTCGAGTGGCGACCTTAAACCCTGGTCTACGTCAACGGTCGAGCCGCGACCTTAAACCTCAGTCTTCGCCTAGTCCACGTCAACGGTCGAGCGATGACCTTAAACCCGGGTCTACATCAACGGTCGAGCGGCGACCTTCAACCCAGTCTTCGCCTAGTCCACGTCAACGGTCGAGCGACGACCTTAAACCCTGGTCTACGTCAACGGTCGAGTGACGACCTTAAACCCGGGTCTACATCAACAGTCGAGCGGCGACCTTAAACCCCAGTCTTCGCCTAGTCCATGTCAACGGTCGAGCGGTGACCTTAAACCCGGGTCTACATCAACGGTCGAGCGACAACCTTAAACCCTTTCTCAGTAAGCGGCCAAGCGTTGATGAATAGCCGACCGTGAACTTAGGCTACTCCAAAGCTCAAAGTCTTCAAAATACAATGACCGTTCGGAACTATTCTTCAAAATACTCCTATAACCAATCAGACGGTCACAGAATCATAATGAACTCTGAAGACAAAAAGGATCGATCGGCTGGATAGACTAATCGTGGATGATCGGAGGTGTCACGAGGCCATGAGTTGAAAAAACAAATACAAGGAGATCAAGCTTGCTCGAATGGACAAGCATTCATTAAAACTTCAAAAATTTTACAGGGAGGAACTCTCAACCTCACTCAAGGTAATCTAAGCTGTCATCAGGCAGTGATGCAGTAAGTTTGTCCCGGCTAATGATGTTGCTGGTCAGAACTGCCGATAGGTAGCCTCCCTCTCTGAGTTGGTCGATCGTCCCATCGATCGTCAGGTCAAACAAGCGAAGTGCCCGGTCGACAACTTTGTCATTGAAAGCGTTTGAGCAGATGTAGTTCTTCTTCATAGTCTCGAACCGACCAGCCTCGACATCTTCATAAGTCTTCAAAGCCGCTCGGGAGGCCTCCAGCTCATCCTTCGCGGTGTCCAGCGCATTATCTTTGGCAGAGAGTTGGTCGTGAAGGACAGCTTCTTCGGCCGACTAACTGTTCTGCTTGACGACCAGAAAATCCTCAGCTTCCTTGGGTTTCTTAGCAAGAGTTCGGGCCTCCTTATTCTTCAGGTCGAGGTCTTTAATGGCCCAAAGCTTCCTCACATTGGCCGACTCGATCTTAGTGTCGAAGGTGCTAACTTGCTTGTTGAGTTGAGCCAGCAGAGTGGCCTGCTCTGCACTTTTTCCCCACTTGGCTTCTAGTAGCTGGTTGCTCTTCTCTAGGTCGGCCCTCAGCTTAGCCACTGCAACATTTGTCTGTTGTTGAGAGGAGGATGACTGACCGCTCGATGCTTTCAGTTTCTTCACTTCCTCCTCCAAAAATGCAAGCCTTTAGCACATAGCCAAACTCTCCACCTAGTACTTCAAACAACAAAGAGAATATAAGCGCCGATCGAAAATAAACTATGAAAATGCAGCACTTACCCCAGTAGACATCCGGGTGTGGCTGTCTGCAAGCGCCCCCGGGGGCATCATCGCTGCACGGGTTGGGCATCAACCCATATTTGGGCGAGCGACCCTTGGATGATTATTTGGTGCTCGGGAGCTCGGGATTCAGCGCTCGATTCGTGCCACTCCTTAGTCGGCAGATGCAGTACCGCCGTCATATAGCGCTGGTCGCTCGGGGCTGATTGTGCAGAGGTTGGTCGCCCAGACGGCCGAGACGAGGACGCCGGACAAATACTAGATTTTTTGGCCTTCGATTTTGGTGGCATGAAGGTCACTGGTGGACCGCAAACTGTTCCCTGGGGCAGACCGGACAGGGAAGGAGTCCGATCAAATGACGTAGAAGTTGCCGTCTCTTGAACTAGAGCGAGGCTCAAAGTCTCAACCCTCTCGGCAGATTGCATCACTAAGGAAGCGGAGCGCGACGATGTCTCATCCCGGCACCTCTTGTGCCTGATCAATGGCTCCCATGAGGACAGTGAGCCTGATGCCCCCTCAACCTGGATGACCGATTGTCGTTCGGATGGAGGGCGTGATCCACTAGCTGCTCCACCACTCGCCAAGACTAGAGCTACCTCGCTCTCATCTTGGGGGTCTTCTTGAGAGCCGACCAGCTGAACGCCGAGGCTCTCCAACTCCTCTGTAGTAGCTGCATTGATCGCAACGTTAATTAGCAAGTTTTGCCTTGCAGGCCAAACGCGCGCGTAGCATGACTTCGGCTGTAAAAGAGGAAGAAAAAATAGTTAGAATTAAAGGAAGGAGTACAGCAGTCGCATACCTATGCTGAATGGAAGCTGGGTACGGATCAGACTCAGGCCAAAGATATAAAGGATACCCTCCAGTAGCAACTTATGGATGTCATACTTCTGATCGGCCAACATGGAAGTTGCGTTGAGGTAGTCCGATCGGCTCTTATACTGTTTCAAGGGAGGTTGGGCCGCCATTTCGAGCTGCCAGTGGGTCGGGAAGTCCGGCCGCTCGGGAAGGCGTACAAAAAAGAAATATTTCCTTTAATGCTTGTTGGAGGTCGGCATCTTGTCGAAGAAAACTAAGCCCACTCGGGCTTGAAAAAGACAAGTCCCCGGCTTGAACAATTTCGAATAATAAAAGTAATGAAAAATCCTGGGAGTGAGAGGAATGCTATATAGGTGGAACAGGATCACTACCTTGCACAGCAGCCGAAAGGAGTTCGACACTAGTTGATGAATGGAGATACGAAACTACTTGCATACAATGGGAAAGAATGGTGAATAGGAAATCGCAGACCGACGGTAAACTGATCCTTAAAGAAACAAATGTAGCCAGGCGGTGGAGAATTTGGCCGATTGGAAGGGGAAGGAAGAACAACTTTGTAGCCAGGAGGAAACTCAAATGCGACTATCAAACTCTCAGTGTCGTCGGCGTCAAACCTGGACTCAGTTGAGGTATACCAGAGCCCAGGGACGCCGACAGGTAGTTGTGAAGAGCTTGCCATCGAAACTAAAGTTCAAGAGAAAATAGGGAAGAAAGGCGACTCGGAAAAAAGGACTCTAGAAGCAACAAACAACTTCAATCGAAGGAAGATGAGAGCTTACGAGAGATCACAGAGATTGCCGAAGAAAGGGCAACGGAGCAAAGCGCGGCAAAGACTACGACGACGAGAGGCTTGCAGATGGAGACGACGACATAGAGTGAAGGAGATGTAGGTAGGCGATGCTTATAAACTCCAGGGTCGGTCGATCGGAGTCGTTCGATCTAAGTCGCAGAAACCCAGGTAGAGATCAGACCGTTGAATTTAAACCGCTAAATGTCATATCGATATCTTGTCACGTCAGGCGTATGGCGACAGTGAGCATGATACGTGGCACATCGACACGGGCCGACATTTAATGAGGGCAAATAAAAGGCATGGGGGACACGCTCAGCCTTAATACGAAGAGATTTGCACAATTTCCCAAAAATCTAGGTGATGTAAGCCTAGCTCGCGCTCGCCCAAGACAGTCCAAGAAAAGATTTTAAAGTATAAACCTTCATTGTGGTGATCGGCTTGAGGGAGCAGACCTACGGCCGTACGACAAGCTTCAACAGGTCGACCGGCAGAGGGCGGTCGCATCCCGATTAGAAATCAAGTAGTGCCAAAGGCCGATCGGGTGGAAAACTTCTCAGACAATTGTCTAGTCAATCAGACTTGCAACCTCCTTCGACTAGACTTGAGGGGGAGGCATGTGATGCGGTGATGAGAGGCCCCACCCCGCGGGGTATAGCGGCCATGGTGGAGGCCAAAGTCAAGGCGGTCAACGCGCAGATAGCATCAGTCGGCCGGGCGAGCATGCCCCGACCGGGGAGAGAAGGTTCTGGTCTGATCCCGCCTTCAACTCGGGGAGTTGTCAAACGACCGACGCTCAATGGAGTAGGGGGCGTCGGAAGGAGGAGCCTATGTGCAAAAGCCGGCCCGAGCGGCCATCCCGCTCGGCCAGGCAGCAGGACTTGGCAACGGCAGAGCGGAACTTCTGCCGAACGGCTACCCCGCTTGGCTAGGCTGCAGGATGTGGTACAAACACTGTTGAGTTTCGGCCGAGCAGACGAGATACAGGAACAGCGAAGTTCCAGCCGAGCGGCCAGCCAGCTCGGCCTAGCAGCATACTCTCTCTGGTATCCATCGACATCTATTTGGGAGTTAGTGTCGCCAACACTGGGCATGGACAGTCAGAAGATCGTATGACGGAGGCTTCCACTATCACCTTAGAGATATGTTCGGCCTGTTAAGGTACTGTGTCAGAGATATTTTACTGACAAGCCTTTTCAGGAAAAACTTTGAGAATCATGCACGCCTTGGGGAGTGTACATGCACGCTACAGGAGCTCTATATAAAGGGGGTTCAAGCATCGACGGAGGTACGCAATATGCAATATTCACTGTTTAGGCTACAGTCTTCGTTGCTCCGCCTTATACTTCATCGTCGGTGATTGACTTGAGCGTTGGAGGACCAATGCTGGGGACCCCTTCCCTTGCTCGGTACTGACGTCATCTGTGTTGTAGGTTAGAGCGGAGTCTACAGGCGATCAGTGGGAGCACCACATCCTCGACTTTCTATCTTTTCAACTTTCAGACATGATAATATAATTTTTATACTATTTTTAAAAATTTTATAGACAAAACTAGATAATAGATTTAGAGAACTTTCCATCATTTCATTAATATATCCAAATTATCTATATGAATGAATACTGAATTTTTAAAAATTTATAACAGTTATATAAAGATTTAAAGAGGTATATTCATGGTAAGTAGAAGGGGAATATATTTGCCCCCTAGTGTCTTCATCAATTTATTTTAAAAAATATATATAATAATAAATTATAATAATAAAAGATGATTATATTTATTTCAGATATTTTTCTACGAGTCATAATCTATTTTTAAATTATGTAGAAGTAAATCAAAACATAAATTTATAATCAAACGCGGGATGAAAAGGACGCAGAGAGAATTCCTTTTTCAAATTGTCCGTTAAAAATTAATTTTTTATTTTATTATAATATATCTATCATCTTTGAATAAATCGGACAATCGATATGATTTTTTCATATAAAATAGGTGGAGGTGATCGAAGGAGATCATTTTTGAATTTCGAAAGTTAAAAAGACGAAATAGATACGGAATATAGATAGCGGTTCAGTAAAGTACAACACCACTGTCTCTGACCCTACTGTTGCCAACGATAAGGCATCCCCGTGGTGCTCTCTCTGCCCTTTCATTGCTCTGACGAGCCCATGCTGATCTTGATGTCCCACCTCGTATTAATTTTCAACCAAAAAGAAAATGCTCCATTTTGACTTCAATTTTTTTTAATACAAGGTAGGAATTCAGGCGTTCCTCTTGTTCCTAAATTATATAAAATCAATTTAGGATTAAAAGAAATTTTCTTAGGAAATATATATCTATTTGAACATTCATCCCTATTCCACTATAATAAATCTATAAGTCTCTAATCAACTACCAGACAACAGAACTTCAATTTTCAATAAAGCTTTTAGATCAAAAGAAGATTAAATCCTACACGTTTGTCATTCTACAGCTAAAGACGTCAGATTAAATTTACGGGAGAGTTTCCGTTTCTTTAATTTCTTAATTGAATTAGAGAAATCATGACATAGTTCTATCCGACTACGGGAGCATCATCGCTTCCTTGAATACGGCTCTGCATTTTCTAAAAAGAGTTAAATAATGAGGGACCTTTGTCCTAATATCCTTTATTAGGGATGGCAATGAGTAAGATTTAGGTAGGATTTCATATCTTTCGTATCCATACACATTTATTATATCTATATCCATACCCATCCCCATACTCATCAGGTATTTAACTTTCATACCCATCCTCATACCCGTCGGATTTTCGGGTATCCATATCCTACCCATCACCCTATTACTCCCTACCATTCTCATTTTTAAAAAAAAATTTATCTCAATGTACTTGTCAGCTCTTCCTCGTCTCGCGCTCTTCGATCGGATGAACATTTTCTATAGAAAAGAAGATAAGATACGTGTTGATGACCGGAAAAAGAGACAAAGTAAGTCTTTTTTTCTAAGATAGAAAGCGGGCTAAAGTTTTTATTTCTCAATAAAAAATGAGGCTATATATATATATCAGGTATCGGGTAGGGTATGGGTAGGATTTTACCACATCCGCCTCCATACCCATACCCAAAATACCCATACCCGAATACTCATTTACTATAATCAGGTGTAAAAATATCCTCCATATCCTTCTCCATTCGGATCGGATGTCAGATTATCCATCGAATTCGGGTGAAATTGTCATCCCTATCCTTTACATAAGAGATTACATTTTAGACTCGCTAAACATTTATTTCCAAAATTTATTAAACTAACCATCCAAATATCAACTGATTCAGGTAAATCCGTGCGGCTACTTCTATGCGACTCCGCTGTCCGAAAAGACGAATTCATTAAGTCCACTCGATATACAACCACCCGTGAAGAACCTGCCACGTGCTGTATGGAACGGCTAAGATCCGTCCCTTCTCTGACTTAGGTAGGTAATTGAGGCGGGTAAGTTACGTTATCAAATATTAATTGTTAATTTAACATAGAACCCGTGCGTACCTCGTAGACCCTTTGTGCTCAATCCAATAAGCGCACGGGTAATGTATTAGTATAATATAACGAGTTAATGTAATATCCTCGAATCCTCTCCTCCAATTATTTTATTTTTAATTTCTCGTGCGGAAAAATTATAATAAAAGGGAAGGAAAGCAAGGCCGCTCCATCGTCTTCTTCCTTGCATCACAAGCCCTAGACCAACGCAAAGGCTAGCTTCGCTTTCACCGTAACCACAAGCATAAGTATGGCCTCCTCCACGCTTCCTATCTCCCAATCCCAAGCTTTCTGTGCTCGAGCACGCCTCATCCCTGCCTCCCTTTCTGGTCCGGTTCGTTTCGCCCTCCCTCACCGTCACCGGAGAGACGCCTCCTTCCGGAAGCCCCTGCGCACCATGGTCGTCACGGCGACCACCGCAGAGATGCCGAAGAAGCGGCAGGCCTCCCGGGACCGCTCGTTCGTTGACGAGATGAGGACCGTTGCTATGAAGCTGCACACCAAGGATCAGGCGAAGGAAGGCGAGAAGGAGTCTAAGTCCCCGCCCGTCGCTAAGTGGGAACCGTCCATCGAGGGCTACCTCCGTTTTCTAGTCGACAGCAAGATCGTTTATGATACCCTCGAAACGATCATCCAGAAGGCCGCCTATCCCTGGTGTAAGTTTTGGTTTCCATCTTTGATGAAGTCCTTAGTTGCCTCTACTTGTTAACCTTTTTACGTTTCTATTTTTGGCCTTGTTTAATCGAGGACAGAAAGCACAAACTCTGATAAGCGATCTATTCAATTGGGAAATCAGACAAATTTAGCTTTTGAGATATAATAATTGAACATCATCAGCTAAAGTTTTCGTTGACCGTTCAAAGCTGTTATATTTACTGCTGCTTAGATTTTGCTTAAGTATACAAGTCATCATTTTTATAAATCCTTTGGTTCAACAAGAAAGGTTCAGCTACACTTCTACATAGGATAAAGTTTGTCTGTATCAGTTGATTTTTCTTTTATTAATTCAGCCGTATGGACTGTCAAAAAAATACATCCCAATCCAAACCAAATGAAGGCAGTGGGTGACCTCTTGTTGTTGCGTCGCCTGTAAATTATATTATGTTAAAATTTAGTAGTTGATGGATGCTACAAGTATTTGCAAAATAAGGATAGGAAATTGGAATAAAACAGGGCATTTGTTGCTTTCTAACTGTTAGTCTGTTTTTGTTAGTTTCTATTAGTAACACGCTTGTGCTTGCACGGTAGCTGCTTTTTGGATCTAACGATGAAATAATAAGATAAACTACTATCTATGATATTTTAAAGAAAATTTGATTTTATTTATAGGAACAGGCAAATTGTGGCAATTTACTAGTGTTATGTATTTGGAACATAGTTCAGTATATACATAACCATTGTATTGTAGATGCTGAGTTCAGGAGTACTGGCTTGGAAAGGTCTGAAAAATTAGCTGAAGATCTAAAATGGTTCAAGGACCAAGGGCATACCATTCCCAAGCCTTCTTCTCCTGGTGTTTCTTATGCCCAGTATCTCGAGGAGCTATCTCAAAAGGATCCTCAAGCTTTCATCTGCCACTTTTACAATATATACTTTGCTCATAGTGCTGGTGGGCGAATGATTGGCAAAAAGGTACTTAATTTTTCTCTAAATGTCATTTTCCAGATTGTGACCTCCTGAAAAATTGCATCTCTTGTGCAAAAGTTGCCTTGCCTTGGTCACTTGATGTTATTACTAATGCTTGTGACCATTACTTTTATATCTAGCTTTCCTTCATACGTTCTTACATATGGTAGTAAGATGTTTGCTCCCTTCGCCACTTCCATTATCACTTGATACTGTGATTTTTTCATATGACTTTTAAGGCACTGAATCTGTCTACTTAGTCTATCCAGAAAAGGTAATATCATAGAATCAGTTTAGCTCTTACAAGCAGCATAATTGTTTCCCTTGGTAAGCATTTCATTCACATTATTACAGTTTTGTCCAGTTTGGAACCAAAATCTCGCAATGAAGAGCATCATGAGAGGAGCATAAAAACTACTTAGAGTTTTAAAATATGTTATTATTGAGGATGTTCAATATTTAAGAAATAGATAGATTCACAGCATGAGCGTTCAAATAGACAGGTTCACAGCAATAGACAACGAAACTTGTTCTTCTCAGGTCAATCTGTTATTTTATCTCCTAGAATCTGTAGAAGGGTAATATGTCTTGGCTAACAGCATTCATAATTTGCCATGCCTTTTGTATCTGCTGCAAATCATAGTACGTAACACAATCTCATTTAAATAACCCCTTGACTATGGTTGCATACAGCTTATTTGTAGTGGTGTCTGTACTTCACCATCATGCCATCTATGAAATTCATCTACTCTTTTTCAATCTAACTTCATCTCTGTTTCACCTAGGTGGCAGAGAAAATCTTAAACAACAAGGAGCTCGAATTCTACAAGTGGGATGGTGATCTATCTGAACTATTGCAAAATGTGCGTGATAAGCTGAACAGGGTTGCTTCGGTATGACCCTGGACATTTTCCCCCCTTGCCTATTAAGTTTTTCCTTCTGTTTTTTCTTTCAAATTTTAGACGTTCTGCTTTATATTTCACTATTTTTTTTTTTGGCAGAACTGGTCCAGAGAAGAGAAGGATCATTGTCTGGAGGAAACTGAGAAATCATTCAAATATTCTGGCGATATACTCCGTTTGATATTATCATAGCAATCGAAGGTTTCTTCAGCTTGCTAATTGTAAAAATTACGACTGCTTTGCTGTTTCATCCTGGAAACAACACTAATAAGTTCACACCATGTATTGAATTAATGTACGCTAAATGCTGTTCATATCTATAATTAAGACTGTTCATATCCATAGTTACGTAGGCTTGGCAAAAGAAAGGAAAAGGATTTCAAGAGGGTTCAAGAATCAAGATAGATCATTTAGTTAGGAAACTATCCGCAAACTAAAGTTTCGGATGAACTATGGGATACATTAAATTTGCAAAAGTTATAAAGCTCAATCAAAAGGCGTCATGGAAAAGCATCCTGCTAAAACAGAAAGTAGCAGTGGTGCAATACAAATAAAAACTAAGATGCTTTAAACTTTTGACCAGAGCAATTTCTCTCTTCACATGAAAAATCAGTTCATTACGTACAGAATCTTGATCAAAGAAAGAACATGATTCAGAAGCTATATATATGTCTTTGCGAGCTTATTTAAAATTGGAGGATCGCTATCTGGAAACCACTTGCATTATGAGTTTTAGACCATCAACATTTGCGAAAACATGTGCTACTAGAACAGAGATCTCGCATTAACAATAAGATAGAAAGGAACATAAATATCAAAGCGATCGAA
Organism: Zingiber officinale; assembly: GCF_018446385.1. Lineage (NCBI taxonomy): Eukaryota > Viridiplantae > Streptophyta > Magnoliopsida > Zingiberales > Zingiberaceae > Zingiber > Zingiber officinale. The sequence continues at coordinate 68,427,374 of NC_056007.1, read as the reverse complement.
GACACTAATTAAGTAGAAAATTAAGGTGCAGCGACACACTAGTTCGGTAGTACAAGTACATAGACTTCGAAACCAAAGAAAGCAAAACAAAACTAGTAATTCAGATTTCTTCTCATTCATTCATCTCTTCGTCGTTGTTTCGTCTTTGATTCTTCTCAGACTTCAGTGCCTGTCATCACAAGAATGCTGATGAATTCAGATTGGATTTCCCAAGAAAAGAGCATGCAATCTCATGGTTTTGTGATTATTAATATACCAGAATCCCTTGGCGCATTGCAGCGGAAGCATTCCATTCTGCTCGCAAAGTTGTGTTCGTTGCAGCCCGACCTTTTTAAAAATCACGCTCATGATTAGGAAACATTGTGTTTCATTTGTTTAAAATTTAGACGACTGAGAAGAGAGGAATCCATGCATTGACACCTGTTGCAAATCCAATCGCCAGATTTCCACCCAGCACGGCCGCCGCCTCCTCCGAAGCTGTAGCCCCGTGACCGCGGTGTGTCTCCATCGAAGCTGCCGCCGCTGCCGACGGCGGAGTCCTCCTTCAGGGAGGCACACTTGAAGCAGCTGGAGCGGCTGGCGAAGTTGTGGGCACCGCAGGAGCAGTACCAGTCGCCGGGGCGGACGTCGGAGCCAATGAAGCCGAAGGACGAGCCCCCGCGGCCGCCGCCGCCACTGCCGAAGCTGAAGAAGTCGGAGGAGCGGTCACCTCCGGTCGGCCGCGGGTCGCTGCACCGTTGGCAGGAATCACGGCGGCTGAAATTGAGGTGTTGGCAGGACCTACAGGTCCAGTCTCCGGGCTTCCTGTTCATCTTCTCAAACGAAAAAAAACTACAAATTAGATCACGCAACGTTACAATTTTCTTACGTTCGACTACATCAAAGGCCACTACTTATCTAAAGAAGAAAAAAAAAAGTTTTTTTGTCAGTACTACATCAAATCTAGTAAAACAACATCAAATCTAGTAAAACAACCTCAAATCTTTTTCACTTACCTTCACAAGGAGGAAGTGGAGTTGTGAGGTGGTGTAAGTAATAGTTGCTGTTTGCTTGGTGTTAGGTTTTGTGAGCTTAAGGTGTCTTTTATACATCCATTGCGTGGGCCTCAACAATGGAGAATCTAACTCGTATTCTCACTTTTCTTTTTCACTGCACTCCTTGAACACTGGCAAAAGGAGATGAAGAGATAAAGAGCCTGGGGAAGGATGCTAAAGACTTATACTTGAACATGAATCATGTAGTAATTAACATCTTTTGAGACATCCATGAGAGAGGTGAGCATTCGAGTTGCACCTCTCAAGTTTTTTTTTTTCTTTCTTTCTTTTTTGCATGATTCCTAGCAGTCAAATTTGGTTATATACAAGACATGAGATCAAAATCAGGATGGTTAGCATATTGAATAGTTTGTAATATTTGGAGAATTAATTATTTACACTAAATGACACAATTATTGAAGATTTCTAATCATCAAAATTAAGGACTTTGGAAGAGTAGGCCCGTATATGTCCAGTTTCCCATGCCAACGGTCACTTAACTAGCAACTTTAGTCAAAATGATTGAAAGTGAATATATCCAAACTAGAAGAGGAAAAAGAAAATCAAAACATGTAATTTATCCCCCAAAAGAGCACAAAGCAAGATAAGATCATAGTTTTGGTTGGCTTTATTATTATTATTTCTTCAATTTCGATAGTGAATTTCTCAAGAAAGTAAAAGGGGAGGAGGGAAAAAAAAATGGTGGTTTCCAATAAATAAAGCAGGTCTTGGAGGATGGACTTGACCATCTTTTTCATTCGTATCATGTCCCTTGAAATGTTATTTTGCTATCCAACTTCAATATATATCCTTTGCTTTATCTGACAGCTTAAATCAGGGCTCTTCTTTTGCTTTTTTTCCCCTTCCTTCCTTCCTTCCTTCTCCCTTAATTACTTTCTCATGGAGGAGTTGCAAAACCAGAGGATGATTTGTGTTGATGGTTCTCTCGGGTGAAGCCAAAGGAGCATTGGTGAAGGGGGGAACCGTGAAAGAGAGCAAAGGCAAGTGAGTGCTTGTGGTGATTGGATTCTCTTTGGGAAATGCTTTCATCATGCAATGACCGTGACCAAGAGCCAACCAGCAATGTTATGATTAGAAATTGGGCCATAATATCCGATTGCTCATGTACTCGTGATTTTTCTTTATTGAACTGATCAAAATTAAATTTTCATTTTTGATGGGTAATTTTTTCCCCAATGCATGGATTGGATTGAAGTTTGGTTCCAAACTTAACTTTAGTGGAGGAAGAAAAAGAAAGAAACAAACAAACAAAGAATAGACCTCTATTTGCCTGATCGAAGCGAACTTGTTTGCAAATGTTCAAACTGACCCAAATATGAAGCAGAAGCCAACTTGTCTTCACCCATCCACAGTCCACCCCTGCATAAGAAGCAGGAAGCATGTGAAGCGCAAGAAGGGACGAATACAAATGCTCATCAACTCTGTACAGAGAATAAAATGGTGTAAAGTTCAAAGAGCAGGAAGAAAATTTAAGAATTGTCCTAAAGAAAACATTCAATCTGAATGCTCATGTTGTGCGATATCATCTAAGCAAAGTAGAATATAGCACTGGGAAATCGAAAGAACAATGAATTGCCAAATCCAATAACCATGCAGCCATGCTTTAAGACAACCTGAAACCCACATCCTAACGCACAAAAGTGAATTGCCAAATAAACATTAGCCAATCTGAATCTCAAATTCAATATATCGAACTAGTAATTCATCACAAGTTTTCATGTAGTGCCATCAAAACACGTTCAACAAATCAAATTCCGTAATTCAAAAAACATGAACGAAATATGCACAAACTGTACGACCACCCAATTTTGCTTCCAATTTCTTGGCATCCATGCCATTGTTCTTCCCATCTTTTCTCACAAGCCAGCAGATGCTAAAAATTGTAAAGATACAGGGTGTTTATACGAACACAGTACAAAAAGATGGAGTGTAAGTTGTTTATTTGACAATGTACTGATAAATGGCCATCTTAGCCATAGAAAAAAAGTGGATAGGAAACAAAACCCTCACTTGGGCAAGAAAATTGAACAAAGATTACTGAAATTTGTCTGAAGCTACATACAATCACTCATCGCTATTTTTTTCTTCCTTTTTTTTTAAAATTTTTTTTAGCAGAGATCAGCTCCAGATCTAATGATCGCCATCAGCTCCAGATCTAAGGTGGAGGCCCTCCCTTACCAACCACTTCCAGCTGAAAGACAAGGAAATGTATGTGATGGTTCCTCTTCAAAATATACAAGTTGCAGTAATATATTTAAAATTGAATCTAAAGGTTCTTGTTTGTTTAAAATGTTACACGCTTAAAATCACAATTACCACAAAGTACTGGGAGCAAATAGGGCATTCATGTGGCTTGCCTTTCTCCAACCAAAACCAAATAACATGATGTTCATCCTCTGAAACGAAAAACAAAAATTACTAATGTGAGTTAGCAACAAGATCAAGATCTTCCAAGAAGGCACAATTTTTTCACACTATTATTTATCATAAGAAAAAGCAAGTACCACGATAGCCTATTTTATACAAAAAAAAAAGGGCAAAAAAAAAAAACAATGAAGAAGAAAACACTGAGAAGCTTCTATCAACTTACCCCCTTCACCCCCGGGACAGCCAACTATCCTCTTGTCATAACGAGATTGAATGATAGCAGGTGCTTCCTGTAATGATAGGATAATAAACAATTTGTAAATGAAACATATCAACAATAAACACCAAAAACAAATAATATGCTAACCATTACCAGATGAAAAGAAATTAGAATAGTGAAGGAATATAGTCTAGATTCTTTAGAATCAAGTCTCAACTGAATCAAAGGTGCAAGACAGCAACATTTAGTTAGGCTAATTTATGACTTTGCTATAGAAGTTTGCCCTCCACATTCCGAATCACAGGACTTAAATAATACAGGAGAAGATTATGCATAAGATCAGTAGAATGCCCATATAAGTTAAACAAGCTTTACTAAAAATTCCATGTATAGATAGTCAATTAGAATGATTCTATATCGCAGTATATGTAACTTAATCAGCCACAGTAGCTAGTTTTCAGAGTAGGATCAAAAGAACAAAAAAAAAACAATCATAACCAGACAGACATATTGGGTAGCTACATGGAAGGTCAGGAGCAGATCATAACAAGTGTCATCACTCAGAATCCAGTGTAAAAAGCAAGCCAGAGGTTTTAAAAAACTGAACAACATAAGGAATCAAGAATAAAAATGAAACAGGCAAGAAAAAGATAATACCATTCTACCAAATGAATTCTGTTCATCAGGTAAGAAGGATATCATAAAAGTCTATTTTTCTTCTGTGTTTGCAACTGATGGTTGACAAGGGACTTTGCATGCAGATTAAAACCCTAAACCAAACTGAACCAAAGAATATAACTAAACCAGGTCTAAATAATCTACCATGGTTCCATTGCAACTCATTCAAATTGAGTACAAATGGAGCTTATTAATCATAATCACAAGACCCACTTGTCAGACCCATCAAAAACCACAATGCCCAACACAAACTCAAATTGAATTTATTTAAATTATCCCAGCCGCATAACCCCTTAATCCAACCCAAATTGAATTTGTTTGTGTATCACTCTAGACGCAAATAGTCACCTAGATAATAATTCAAATTATCCTCGTTCACTGTCCTCTAATAGGTCACAAATATTGTCGATTAATGTTACTTTTTTTTGTGAATTTTTTTGGAATATAACATTAAGTATGATATATTTTCCTTAACAATCTGTAAGAAAGTAAAAGGGATGTATATCCAGAAACGAGGTTCTCCTGAAGTAAATATTTTAAATAACCTTAGTCCCCCTACAACACGGAAGTTTTAATGAGTAGAGGAAACCGATAGCATCTCAGAAAAAAACAGTGAACATGATCTATATCTTAACATAATAGCTTCCAACCTTGGTGCCGAAAGGACCAACTGGTTCATCTATATTTTCGAAGCGCTTCTTCACCTGAATTCAACACCGAAATATAGTACCGGGTCCAGTCATTCATCAAGCCAAACAAAATATCGTTGCAGAATAAAAAAAAAAAAATGGACGGGAACCTCGAGCTCGGCCTCAAGTTCCACGCGTTCGATCCCAGCGGCGATGGGCATCGCATCCTCGGCCCTCTTCTTCAACTTCCCATCACCTGAACATAGAAGGGAAAACAAGAAACCCAAGAACTCCTGACTCAACAAGAAATCCCAAATGAAATAAAATGCAACGGATCGTGAAGTTGCCAGGGCGGATCGTAAGGAAGCGGGGCTACCGGAATCGGATGAGAAGAGGCAGGAGGTGGAGACAAACGGCGAGGACGATGAAGCGGGAGCGAGAGTGCTTCCGGGGCCGGTCAGGGAGGCGGAGCGGGACCTTGGCAGGGCGGATCGTAAGTAAGCAACGCACGCTCTCCTCCACATCGTATCTCGTATTCTCGCCGATGCCATAAGTGATCTCCGGACGCAGCCGCCCCTTCAGGCTCCAGCCGCTGCCCTTTCTTCTTCGCTTCTCTTATTAGGGACCTCTTCACGAGTTCCCTCGATGCCACGTCACCACGTAAAATCAAAACCTCCTCTATTAAAAAAAAATCTCTAAATAAACTTTGGATCCCACACTTTTATATAGAGGTGTAAATGAATCAAACCGCTCGTGAACTATTCGAATTTTGATTCGATAAAAGTTTGTTTGAGCTCGTTTAATGAGACTCGTTAAGATAAATAAATCAAGCTCAAGATTCGTAATACTCGACTCGTTAGCTTGTGAACACGTAGCTCATGAATCAACTTTTAAATTAAAAAATAATAATTTTGATATTAAATTTATAGATTTTACATAATACTTATGAAAAATATAGACAAATATATTAAATATATTTATTAAAATAAAATTATAAATTTTAATAAGATTATTATAATTTTCTCTAAATATATAATTTAATTTTTAATGAATATTTAAATTTATAATTTATACTTATTAAGCTCGTTTATGCTCGATAAAAGTTTGAATAAGCTCGTGAGCCATAAATATATTCGTTAAATAAAGCTCAAGCTCGGTTCAATTATAAACAAGTCAAACTCAAAACATTCAAGAGTTCGGCTCGGCTCGGCTCGATTACACCCCTATTTTTATATTTGAACTTATATATAAATAAAATTTAAATTCATAAATTATCAAAATAACATTAATAATTAAAAAATAAATACATCATACAAATAACCTAAATAAAAAAAATTATTAATTCTTTTAATTTAAATTAGAAAGACACTTAAAGTTGTGGGTTTGGTTACAGCGTATAACTAAGGGGGTGCTTGGTATATATTTGACAATAAAAATGATAATGGATTTTCATTGAGGGGTTAATGGCAATGGAAATGATTACTGGATTGATGGTGCTTGGTATAGATATTGGAATGAATATTATTCCCATTAATGTTGCTTGATTTGGCTTAAATTATGGAATAAGAATCGACCAAAATTCTCATTTTACGCTTATAAGTAAAATATAAAAATAATCACACAAAGTCATGGACTGAACAATTTTATTAAAAAAAATGCAATATGATGACAACAACTCTGTCAATGGTCTTGCATAATTAAAACATCTATCACAATATCAAAAATGATAGAAGCAAAAAAATATTCTTCAAATCCGACGACATCACAAACATACTATTCCAAGCAACTGAGTATAAAATCTTCAACTTCAGAGGGATCTAAATTGAACAATAACTCAACCTTCACAAGATCTTCACAAATTACTTGAGCAGCCTTGCACTTGTTCTTACCAACGAAACCATACTTATCCAACATCTCAAGAACTTGTGACATTTTTGAGGATTTACCTTGAACCCAAGATGACATTGACTCAAATTATGAGCTAATAGTTTGCATAAATCCCTTGACCTGAGCATTGAGTAACTTGAAGTCAGAATCGACATTTTGCACAGCTGAAGTCTTTATCCTCTTTGAAACTTGTTGAACTCTGTCAACGGATGATTTCTTTTTCTCCTTAAAGTGAGATGCTCTTGATGCAATCCCCTCTTTTCTTGTGCGATAACATTGTTTTTCTTCTTTAGGGGGTGTCACTTGGATAAAGGTATCATCTAAAGCACCTAAACAATCCTATAATAATTTTTAATTATAATAATTATATATTGAAATAAAAAATACAATTAAACTGAAGAATTATAGGCGATTAAAAAATGCTTACCTTAAATGGTTTCCATCTATCTTCTTCGTAGTCATAATGTATCGGTTCAAGTTTCTTGAGCAATATGTTGTGTAGTTGTAAAATTGCTCGAAGACATAGATTGAAATGACAACTCACTGTCTCCCGATTTCATTTAAAAAGGAGACTCATCGTTCGATTTTTTTTATGTTGTGCCAACACATAGAGAAATAAGGTCACAATTTCATCAATAGTGGCATTTTTTGTGGCTTTTAAGCCTCCAACACTTTGAACCATATCACACAATATCCTGAATGTTTTCCTATCCATTCGAAGTTCACTAATACTTATTTCATCGCTCTCTTTTGTAAGGTTGAACATCCATTTCACACGTGCAATCGATTTGTTCTCCTTACTTTTTATTTGACGAATCCTACTTCGACGATATGCAAGTATTGCAATTTGATAAAGTATAACAACCAAACAACTCATGAGCATTCCATACATATTCCACAAAGTGCATAATAATCTACATCTTCTATAATTTAATAGTGGTCGTGCCATGTTTATCTACATCATTTAACAACCGATGTCACAAATAATAAGTCAGAACCAAAACCATATATGAATAAATATCAAACAGCTCATGCATATATAAATAAATACGGAACCAAATCATAACAATGCTCAAATTTCAGATAAAAAACATGTAACCTCATTGACTTATGTCTTCTATCTAGAAAATTGGGTTTAAACAGTGGCTTAAGTTAAATCAAGATATAGAAAAGTGGTATAAATTTAGGCCATAATTAAATAGTTTGTATGTTTTTTTTCTGTGGATTCTTTACTTCACATAAAGTAAAGTATACAATCATTTCAAAAAACATTTATAGAGTAAATGAACATCATAGGAAATAAGAGATGTCATGACGAAGTGATCGAACGAAAATTATAAAACTACATTCATTGAAGAAAGAGATCTCAAAAGCAACGATCGAGTTCCATAGTCCTAGAAAAAGGACCACTGTTGTCACCAATAGAAAATAAAGAACACTAATTCTGATTGACGAAAATTAGGTTAAAAAAGGACGCTGAAATGCGAAAATCAAAAGAGAAAGAAAGACGAGTTGAGGCAACTGGCTCACCTTCAACAAACCAGACTATGGCAAAGAGGCGAGTTGAGGCGCAGCGGCGAGTGAGGAAGAAAGACGTAGAAATGCGAAAATCAAAAGAGAAGAAAAGATTTGGCTCGAGGGGCTGGGTCGTCAAAAAAAATCACATGAATAGGGAAGAATGAGTTTAACGATAACCTAAGGGTGGGTGAGTTATGAAAGTATAGGTATCAAATCCATATTTTGATTTTGATTCCCATCTACCAAGCATCAAGAATGGGAATAAACTAAATTTCATTCTCATTCCAGCATCCAAAACCCGCCTACCAAGCACCTCCTAAGATTATGAGAAATAAAATATAATTTAAAATTATTTAATTCAATCTACTAATAAAAATTAATTTATTTAAAAATTATAATCTAATTTAATATTTTACTATATTATCCTCGATTATAAAACCAATTATATATATTATTATTATTATTTTCTTTTTAAACTTTACGTTTTTTTTTAAATTCTTTTAGTATTTTTTTTACCTCCCCCCTCTCTCTCTATATATCACATATTTTGTTATTTTTTATTTATTTTTATAATTTAAAATAAATTTTCATTATAAAAATTTTAAAAGTATTTTTGTCTCAAAGTGTAAATATTGGAGGATATTTTTGACTAAAAAATTTCGTTAATTTCTAAAATAAAAAAAATCTCACTTTTTTTTTTAAAGAAAATTCAATTTCAAGTTACATGACCCTTTTGCCTATATGTACATGGATCATTAACTAGAAATCGTCAAAGTACCTAAATAAATAAGATTTTTATTTATAACCTTTGAGATTTATAATCAAGGTTAATCCTTAACCAAATACATTCCTATAGTAAAAAGGGAGTTCATTTAAGTTACGTCCATCAAGAGACTCCCATTATCGAGGCTCTTAACTATTTCATTTATAATAAGATTCCGTTTGAAATACATGATAGGATAGAATTATATTTTCAAAAAAAATTTAATCAAACGTTTGGTTGAAATGCATGATAGGATAGAATTATATTTTCAAAAAAATTTTAATCAAACATTTGGTAGAGTTAATGGGAGTCTCTTTACTATTTCATTTATAATAAGATTTCATTTGACATGCATAGGATAGAATTATATTTTCAAACAATTTTTAATCAAGTGTTTGGTAGAATTGATTAGAGGTAGGATTATAAATAATTAGGGATAAGATTCATAATCCTTTGATCTCAAGAAGAATTATTTATCCTACTTTTAATCTTATCCCTAATCAATTCAATCCTATCATATCATGCATACCCAACCGATCCAAGGATATACTTCTCTTATTCAATTTGGGCTGATCTTTTAAGTGCGTTTAATTGGTGGCCCAACATCGACGAATATTTTTATGCGAGAATTTTGCTACAACTGAATTTGCCTTTTTTATTTTAAAATAAATATTTATGAGACGTTATAACGCAAGCAAGGGACCTCATTTGATAGGGTTCTTGAAGAAACACAAGTCTACGGGATCCCCTCCCACCCCTAATTAACTTGAGGATCAATTATAAATTAACTACGTAATCTACCTCCCTTTAGGTTACAAACATAATCACCTCTTATTACAATTCAAGAAACACAAAAATCCATAATTTGCTCCTTGAAGGTAACCACCGTCAAATAAGCAAGGCATCTCATTTGATAGGGTCCTCAAAACACAGAAAAATCCATCAGAATCAAGGTAAGCTAAGTTAGGTAACCGCCAAATATTAAAACAACTGCTCTTGGCATCTTGCTCAGGAATATTAGAGTAAAAGGAAATTTCTCATAGCACATGGTTTAATAGAACATCTGAACAAAACTGCAAAAGCTCCACTTCCTCGTGCATGTGATGTAATGCATTCCTTGACAATCCATTGTACTACCAGCTGCTTGCAAAGCAAAACTAATTCTGCATATGATAATAGCCCTTCCTCTTCTATTTCCCAGCAAAATCAGGCGAGGCATCTCCATATGAAACCAACCCTTTCTTACCGCCAGAAGTAGATGGTGACCTTGACAGGTCCTTGCTCGAGCGCTTTGGAGAGGTAATATCTGGGGAGCGAGACCTGGACCTCGACAATGACCTTGACCTAGAACCAGATGGGCTTCTGCTTCTCGAAATTGATTTCCTTTTCTCAGATCGAACTTTGTCCCAGGCAGCACGTGATCTTGAATTATCCGGAACTGGAGAACGGCTAAGTGCGGGGCTGGGAATATAATCACCTCTTGCTCGACCACGGTAGCCCACAGGGCTGCGAGATATGCTTCTGCTACGGCTCCTCCTACCACGATACCTACACGACGAAATATATCATTATCTAAGAATGAAACAAGCAGATATGATTAACAAAAGATATACAAAGCCAGAGATCCCAAGCTTCTAGACCAACTTCACAAATCAGTGTTAACAGGATACTCCGGTCCGGATCAAATTTAACTCAACACCTGTCTGTCATTTCAATCTATCGGTATTATAATAACTAGAACAACAACCTGAAGAAGCCCCAAGCTGAAATATTCTCTTTAAACCTAAAATACAGAAATGCAAATAGACGTCCTAGAAATGCAAAAGATAGTAATAATCCACCATAGAAGAAAATTGTTCAGATTTATCAGGATGCTTGCTAGGCTTTGATTCTGTATTTCTCAATTGAAAACATTTAGAAGCAAAATTTACTTATGACTTACATCAGTATATTCTATCCAGATTTAATTTTGTTTCAGTTAATAACCAAGTATATGAAACAATTCTTGCAACATTAACTAATGGACAGTGAAAATTCCACCAGATAGATCTGCAAAAGTTGGCAAGCATCGCAAATGACAATGCAGGAGTCCAAGTAACTACTAGTGACACATTAGAAAAAAGAGGATGTTTCTACAATATTAGAAGTTTGAGAAAGCACGTATGGCACTACAAAAGGCAACACAATGAAGTTGGAAATGCAATATTATTTACTCAACGTAGTATTTAATACAGCACCAACTTAATGGAAAATGGCTATCAACCTTCAAGTACCTTTATCTCATCAATCTTCAGCCATAAAATTATAAGTTTTCATCTAGATAAATACTTAACCTTTGTAACAAGTAGCATCTTTTGCTATTTCTCCAGAATTTTTTCAAACTAATTAATCATCTCTAACCTTGAACATATAACAAATTGTTAGACAGTAAACATTACCTTGGTGGTGTTCTTCCCCTGGGAGGGCTCCTATGGCGTCTAGGAGGAGAACGATTGTGATAGGTTCTATAGCCTGAATACCTAAAAAAATTATAAGCATAGCCATAAATGATAATTAAAGAATGATCACAGAGACAAACAAAATTGATCAACATAATGATACACTACCTATCACGATCACTTCGTCCACCAAAACGATGTGATCTAACTGGAGAACGATCAGGAGATGGAGTCCTGTATCTTCTAGCATATGAGTATTGCTGACTAAAACCTCTACCTCTTCTTATGCGCTTAGGAGATCCATCTGGAGAAATACTTCTTGACAAACTTTTGCGGCGATTTGGTGGTGGTGATATTGCCCTACGATCAGGGCTACCTTGGCTCCTATTGAGACTTCTTCTAGAACGAGGTTGCACAGGGCTCCTACTTTTGCTTTTGCTGCTAGCCTTATGAAAAGGGCTCCCCTGACTCCTACTTATGCTTCTTCTTGAATGAACCTGTACAGGGCTATGGCTTTTACTTCTACTGCTAGACTTTATCGGGCTTCTACTTACGCTTTTTACAGCCATCAAGGGACTCCTGCTAGGGCTTCTTTGTTGCAGTGATTTTCCTGAGCTTCGACTAATACTATGTCTTTTTTCATTAACCGAAGTTCTACTTGGGCTTTGCTGTATAGGGACTTTCTCCAGGCTAGCACTGGGGTTTCTCTGCTGCAGGGACCTTTCTGGACTTCTGCTTTTGCTTCTAGTAATATCCCCAACTGGACTTTTCCTAACAGTTCGTCTAACAGAGCTCCTAAGTTTTCTTCCAGATGGACTTCGGCTGATGCCTCTATGAGGCGGGCTTCTACTTATACTATTCTTTCGGGCTTCATTAATAGGACTTCTACTGAGATCCATTTGGGGTGGACTCCTTCCTATTGACCTTCTTGGGCTTGGACTTCGGCTTTCATTCCTTGGACTGATGCTCATACTCTTGCTCACAGAACGGTTCAGACCCATGCAATGATTCCTGTGTTCAAGAATGTAAAACAAAAAAAGCAGTTCAGCAAGAAACTGCAAGCAGTAAGAATAGTTTTAACATAGAGAGAGCTCAGGGACCTATACTTTTTTGTATTGACTTCTAAATTAGGCAATTCATCCTCATTTCTCTCAAATTTCATGGCTGTACTGCCATTGTTCTGAAGTCCAACATTTTCTCTTTGCAACTTTGCCTCCTCTCCAAGAAGTTTCTCTAACATAACAGACTCCTTATCATGAAAATTAGTGTCATTTTCCTTGAGTAATGGTGGCTGTTCTTCATCTGAAAAGAATAAACATTTTAGCAGGTATCACTATTTACGAATTAAAGGAAATTAAGTAAAAAAGAATCAATCATGATATTTGCCTAAATGATCAGAGTCATAGTGTTATTTATTTAGCAGGAAAGTTATTATACAAAGAAAAAGATGTAATACATTGTTAGAATGTTACTTGCAATGGAACCAGCTGTCAATGAACTCTTAGAAGTAATAAAGTACAAAGAAACTTCCAAATACAGACATAAGAGCATCTACTTCCTTTAGAACACACGCCCAAGGAGATGGATATAAGCAAAAGTGACGGAATATAGAATCAAATATCAATGATTTCAAAACAATACCCTAACCACTTCATAATTTCCAGGATATAGAATGACATTCATTTTATACTTGCAATGGTTCAATTTTGACTGGTTTAACGAAGATTACATAAAATTTAAGAGCAAAATAACAGTATAAAATAGAAAGGAAAACATACTTCTTCATGAATACCAATAACACACTGAAGGGAATAAAGGAAGTGTGAATTACATATCCTTCTATTTTGTGTAGTTAAATAGAGCTCCATTCTTATCTTTCTTCGAGCAATGTTCTATGAACTTAACCACCAAAGCTGTGAAATATTTACATGTATTAGCACAATAAAGGCAAGAAACTAAACCTGGAATATGTGAAGAGGCCTTCTTAGACTTCCGTGCACTTCCTTTGTGATTTCCATCATCATCAGAACTGCTTGCATAGGTACTCTTTGTTTCAGATTCACTATCCAGCATCCTTGTATCATTTATGGCAAAATAATTTATTTTTCTGATAAATTAAACAAGAAAATGATGCTTCCAAAGCATCTCGGAAAGATAGAACAATATAGAGCATCAATATTGTATCAACTTCAGGCAGATGAAAACCTTTTTGCCTTGTGCCTAGACTTCCTTTCACGCTTTCTGCGCTTCTTCTCTCGTCTTCTCTCTCTTTTTTGTTTTTGTTTATACTTTTCTCTTCTGGAATATCTTTTCCTTCTGTGACGCCGGTCATCAGTCGAGCTGCTTGTATCAGATGTAGACAATGTATATGAATCCGAATCACTATCAGTTTCTGATGATTGAATATCTGTGTCAGATGAACTATCTGATTCAGATGAATAATATCTTCTTTTCTTTTTCTTCCTTTTTCCTTTAGGTTTCTTATGCCGCCCTTTATGTCGTCCTTCATGACTATCATTAGCATCATTATCCTTAGCTTTCTTTGACTTCATACTTTTGTTTTCGTCTGTCCATAATCCATATGCAACCATGTTGTGAATTGAACCAAAATAAAAAATTGAAGAGCAATAGCAGGATCAGGTAGCAAACGAACAACATATGCTACCAGTGTAAAAAGAAAAACATTAGTGAAAAACATAAGCCTTTCCAAATTATAGTACCATTTTCATGTAAGATGGTCACATTCTCATTAAGCTCCCCACAAGTAACAATCTTCACAGGAACAACAGGTCTGTCACCATCAACATCAACATTCTCAATGCTCCTCAATACTTCATGTCCTAGTATGAGTTTCCCAAAAACAACGTGCTTTCTGACAAAGGGCACAACCAAGAACACATTAGAATCAGATAATCTGTGAAGTACAGTAAGTACGGTGGCATGGACTTTGCAGAATCCAGAAGTTGATGTATCTTTAACAAGTTCATGCACTTTAATAAACATACAAGAAAAAATTCTCATATATAGGCAGATAAGTGAGGACAACTCTGTGCACCATTACTACAAAAATCTCTAATGCCAGCATGGATCTATGTTTTTATGTTCCATGCATCAAAAGAAACAAAATGTGGTACAATCAGTATTAGTAGAAGCGAACATGTGCATATGATAGAATACTTCATGAAGCAAATCATTGTAATAAGAACCACATCATCAGAAGCATCTGCCTATGATGCATCAAATAGGTTCAACTCTTCATGTGAAAATTTATCAGATAAACATATCACGACATAAGATAATGAAAGATGAAACTACAATAGGAACCAGGATAAAGAAAGAACTCAAAACTAACCCATCAAGATGAGGAGCAGACTTTAAAGTGATAAAAAACTGGGAACCATTGGTATCACGACCAGCATTTGCCATTGATAGAAGACCAGGACCATCATGGTCTACAACAAAATTTTCATCTGGAAAAAAGGAATGGCAACAAGTTAAAGATTAAAAAAATAGAACGCCAAAGCAAAACATTCACAGCAGAAGTAAAGAGAAACACCCACATTTGGAACATACCAACTACTACTATTGTCGGTAGAAGAAAAGAAAATAAACATCATGTATGAGCCAAAAGATAAGCATGATGCAAGGACATTTGATAAACTCAAATTGTTTCAGTACGGTTTTTAACTGAGACTTTTCCCATTTGCATACAGGTAATAGTTGCTAAAGAAGGTAGGGTTCCTTTGGCATCTCATCATAAGAACTCCATCTGTAGGGGAAGCTTAACTAGCTATCATTCAATGCTATTATTTCCCAGTATTCCAAATGGCGGTTGAGGCACCGCCTTGAACCGCATCGTCTTGTGTTTAGGCGACGGTAAAGCATTTCCTATTCAGAGCCTGGCGACACGTCAGGCATGTGCGATGAGTCTGAACTCGTCATCGGGCCTAGGCGACAGGTCCGGACTCGCCGTCGGGCTTAGGTGACGCATCTAGACACGTTGCATCTGGCGACGTATTCGACGCCGAAACACCAAAGCCGATCACCGATTAAAATAGGTTTTTTTTTTAACTTAAGATTTAATCAAAACTTTATATTAATAATTTTAATCATAATTGGGATAATTTAAATAGGCCTAAATAAAATTATCTTATTAATTTAATATATATATAATTATTATTATTTATTTAAAAAAATATTCTTCATTATTTTCTCTTAATCCTTGAATGTACTCATGCAATTTATATTTGGCTATCTTATTTATTGAGTTCCAAGTGTGAAATGTGCATTATGAAACTACTGAACCAATTAAATGTGCGTATTAATAATAAAACAGAATATAAGTAGATTTAAAATGGTCAATGCCAGTCCCAAAACAAAATAAAAAAAAAATCAGGCTGAATTAAGTATTGATAGCCAGTGTAAACAGTATTTTAACTAATAAGCATAGCTCTTAATTGTATTGGTCATGCGACATTGACATTTGCCAAAAGGACCAGAAGACCAGAAGCATTCATCACTCAGGCACAATAATGCTAGGATGTGATTCAAAATAAACAAGGATTCTTGAATTGTTGTGGGTTAGTATGGATAAAGAAGCTAATTCATGGTTACAGTATTAGACTAAAAATTTTGATCATAGAAACACACAGTAAAAGGATTAGATTTAGATGCAACAAGCAGAAGAAAATATACATAATATCCTTACAATAAACAAACAGAATTGGAAAGATAAAAAAAAAATAGATAACGCATGTTCTAAAGTGTAAAATACTAGAAATCTTGAATAAAAATGAAGTATTATTGCACATAAGGATGATAACAATAAAGTTAAGAGAATTGCCTATGTCAATTAAGTAAAAGAGATACTAAATGCTATAAAGTGTTTATGCCTTTCAAGTCGGATTCTTTGATCAAATCAAAAAGGAATCTTGAGAGAAATAGAATGAAATGATCCATGGTATATCTATGACAAAAAATGTATATATAATTGGGGTTTTATATGGATTTGTAGGAAAAGTATATGGGTAATACGCAAGTTTTATGAAGGATTTGGACATAAGAAAAGAAATAAGATAGTACAGTTTTGGGTATTACTATAGCCTATGATCTTACGAATTTTAAAACTTGCATATGGTAAGTTGATCATTTGATTAGGTACAAAGTGGTCATAATCATAATTTTTACCAGGAAAGTAAATTAAATTATATGTAAAAATCATAAGATTGTATTAGTGGTTATATTACTAGACTGGGTAAGAGTAACGAATGAGTGTAGACCTGTGTCTCACATGGGCATTTCTAAACACTTCTACACACGATGAATAGGTGTTAGCAGTTCACTAGTGCCGATGTCTGAATGGCGGTAACATTTGCATCCATGATCCAACACACATAAAAAGAGTAGACGAAGAGAAGATCAGGGAATGCTTAATTAATCAAATTATATATATACCGACCTACCACAAGAAGCTCTCATGTCCTTTCTGTCAAACACAAGCAAGATTCATTATATAGCTTAATGGCATATTAAGGCCAAACAGTGTGTTTTAGTTCTGATGAAGACAATTAGTATGCATTGAGAATATGCAAATTCTACAACATTATTTATGTAAACTCACCTGGAAAATTTCCACCATATATGCTCTCACCACGGGTTCCTAAAGCAAAGGGATTATCAATATTCAAGAAAGCAAAATTCATCAGCTAACAAGATGAAGATTACAGACATTATCTGCATTTGTAACTGATGTATAAAGATTAAGTCAAAAAAAAAAAAAAAAAGGGCTGCAATCTGTACCCTAACAACTCAATTGTCATCTTATATAACTGTAGAAAAAATAAAACTGAAAATGATAGATAAAAAAGAAAGATTAGAGAAAACAAGCAACGATACACCAGCTCCTTGTGCATTAGTGCAAGAAGCAACTTACTTCAAATCTAACAAACATGCCAGCTTTGAAAAGTATGGTTCTCCTGTAACTCTTAATTCCAAAAATCTCATTAATCATGCACATCCATTGTCCATGCATATACTAATTCACTAAGAGGAACAAATAAATGCCAACAGTCAAAGAAATAACACAACTCTCTTCCAAAGTACTTATTGTAACATTTTCTTTAAACTTTCAGCAGTTTTGTTAAAAAGGGAATAAAACATACACAACTTAGGTGAACTTAAACTAACCACACCTAGATTTTCCTATATATAGTTTCCTGTTTTTCTATTTTGCATCTGAAAATAATTACATCATTTCAGCAAGCAAGGATAAAAATACCAAGGCAGTCATGCAATTAATCAAAAGAATGTGTGGCAGAACAGAAAATTTTAAGCCAGCTGAGATTTTTAAACAAACATTTGTTTTAACTTTTCCAACTCAGGTTAGACTTTATTTGTCCATCATTATTGCTTAGTTAACAGCCTTCAGTATCATACATCAGTATAACTATTTTACATGATAGCGGATAAGATGTTAAGTCTTGTGAGTCAAAAAAAAAATATGAACAAGAAGGCAGCCTCCATGTAAATATTTTGGAATAAGTATGTTCAGAGTACACATATTTTTATCAAGCATCTGTGCAATCGACATAAAGCAGATTTGCTAGATTCATGGACTTTAAAAATTCTTCAGTAATCAGTTACCAATCAACCAAAGCAAACAGGCATGCTATGAAAAAGTATAAACATTTAGATCGTGACCTAATCTATGATTAAATAATTGAAAAAGGAGAGTATATGTAGGTCATACCATCACGTCTTGAAAAGTCACCACCCTGCCAAGATAATCATCATGTCAAGCACCATACGAAAATAAAATTCAATGGAACAAGTAGGTGAACAAGGTTAACATGAAAGAAATGTTTCATGCAGACTATAAATAATATCTTAAGAATAATCATTTACCATTTGACTACAACTTAAACAAGGGCTGGTAGAAAACAACATTTATAACTTCACAAGTCCAGAAATCAGTGGAAAAAATAATAATGCACCTGTGCCATAAAGCCCTTAATAATGCGATGGAAGAGTGATCCCTTGTAGTGCAAGGGCTTCTTAGTGACTGATCCATATCCCATTTCACCTGTAAACAAGAATGCACCTCTATTAGTGCATGATTGACAGTGTCAATTCAAGCCCAAATATCTCAGAAAAAGAGAGGAAAAAACTTCTAAATGATGAGATAATAAATTTTAAAGCAAAAAAACATACAAGGAGGACACTTTCCCCTGACAAACATGACACAAATCAACAATGATAAAGCTAATGAGATTCATGAACTCTCATGATGCAAAAGAGACAAACAGTGCTGAATTTCTTTTTGCATATAAAAAGACAAAAAGATTGTGAGAATGTGAGCAAACAGTCAGATAAACTCTCACAATGTAATTACTAGTTCCTGACATATAGTTACCAGTGCAGAGTGCTCGGAAGTTTTCAACAGTCCTTGGAACAATATCAGCGTAAAGCTGCAAGATAACAAATTCTAAGCTCAGATTGCGTTGCTTATGCAGGCAAGAGCTAAACATTCTAATCTACATCAAGTAGAGAGTAAGAACCTAAAATAAATCTTATGGCATGTTAAAAAAATTATTAGACGAATACCTCAAACAGCATCCTTCCAACAGCATCTCCATCAATTGTCACATCCATGAAGACAATAGGATTTTTCTTTTTTGCCATTTTACTAACTTGTGCCTTGAGACACAATGAATGGAAGCTTTGATCTGCAGCATTTTAGTGAGCAGGTTGTGAAAGAAATTCATTTCACCTCCCACCAAAAAATAGTTATTCGTAGGAAGCACAGGACAATTATAAATAAATTTGATGAGGGATCAAGATCACCATACAAAGCAGCATGAGCTTACAAATAAGTAAATTTGATGAGACATAAATTGTTTTATTCCTATTCAGAAAGCATAAGAGAAAAACTGAGCCCCACTTGCTAAAACATCCTCCCAAAAAGGATATTGGAGGACAAAGTTGATAACCGTCATATGGGTGGTCGGAAAGTTCAAATTTCACGAACAGCAGTTACAGATTTGCAGATCAATTCACGAGAAAGTTATACCGCCAATATATAATATATTCTGTGAAAATAATTTTTTAAAAAAGTAGGCAGGTAATCGAGTCTAAGTATTTCTTCAGTGATCGGACTCTAAAACCTAGCTTAGTTACGCAAAACCCTACAGCACGGACGAGGTTAAAAGGCAAATTTGGACAGAAATCCAACCAAGTGCCGAAGATTCCAAAAAACCAAAAGACACTGATTGTAACCCATGAGTAAACTGTGAATCTAATGATTGCAACCCATGAGTAAACTGTGAATGCCAAAGGAATCAACGAAGATAGACTCGGCCAAGCACCTGTTACTGGATCGGATGGCGAAAGTGAGAAGGGAAATCTGTGTTGCGACGAGAAATCCTAAAAAAGCTTTACCTGCGCGCTAGGAGTGAGGCATCAGAGAGGAGGAGGAGGCTGCAGCTGCGGCTCCGCCACAAAAAGAAAGGGAAGACGACCACAAGTAAACCTAATGAAAGGTTCACGAGCGGACCTCCCATTTCTTTTGTAACGCTGAGGAACTCAAATTTACCATAACGCCCTCCACCGAGGACTACATTTTCTTTGGCGCCCTAGAGGCGGTGCCGCGGTGGTCTAGTGACTTATGACGTCATACAAGAAGAGCAGTTTGATATATATAACTTCGTAAGTAAATAGAAAGTTTTTCAATTTTTTATTGCCTAAATATCTAAATCATATACCTAATTTTAAAATGATATTTTTTATTCTTTTTCATTTACCTCAATCCATTATTACAATAGATAATTTTTATTTTTTAAAATAGATAGATTTTTTAAAGACGTATTTATATTTAAAAAAATTATTATTATCAAATTAATATTTAAAAGTATAGATATAATTAGGAATTTTAAATGAATAGATAAAATTTAATTCTATATCATTTCGAACTCTTTAGGTCTATAATTAATTTTGACTAGGTTTCGGTTAAATCCAGTTGATGGAGCTAGAGAATTCATAATGACATGAAACCGTAAGTACTCTGGGTTAGTTTTAATGTAATTAATTGAGTTAAGTTAAACTTTGTGTATTTGATGTTTTGTGTCTGAATATGCAAGGACTTAGGAACACAAGAAGTTGAGCAGAAAATACGAGCGAGAATGATAACATGAATGCATCCGAGGGATGAGGAGCTGCGGAAGAATATACCGGAGGAATAAGAAGGACACACGCGGCGCATTTGAGGGACGAGAAGCCGAGAGGAAACGTACTTGAGGAGAAAGCCGGAGTTGGGTTTCAGTGAGCTCAACTTGGTCAATAGCCTCGCAGCAAGGTGCGAGGGCGCCCTCCATGGAGCTTGGAGGCACCCTGGACGCTGCTTGGAGGGTGCCTCCATGGAGCTTAGAGGCGTTCTCAGGCGGATAAGCAGTAGGCGTTGTGGAGTTTATCAACGCGGCTAACTCGACAGGTTGGAGGCACCCTCCATACAGTTGGAGGCGCCCTCAACATGCTATTTAAGCCTGGTTCGAGCAGTAGCTTATACACAACTTGAAATTGCAACTCTTCTTCTATGTGTTGCTCAAAGAATGATCCGACAACGCTATAACTCAACTCCGACAACCAGAAGCATTCAATTCTCATTTCTTACGTGTCGGTATAATCTTTGCATTGATATTGTACTTCAAAATTGTAGTATTTTTCGAAACTATAGTGATTGTCCATCGAAAGCGCTCTTATGTGCGAACCTTGGAGGAATCGTCACAGGCTCCGAACCAAGTAAATCCTTGATGTTCGTATATTGTTTATAGTTTTCCACCGTGTGTTTTACTCTTAACGAACATGAAAGTCACGAGCGCTATTCACCCCCCCTATAGCACTTTCGATCATATAATTGGTATCAAAGCGGAGTCGCTCTGAATCGGTACAACTACTATTCGAGCATTCTTATTCGTCGCTTTTTCGTCCGTTTTTGTTAAAAATAAAACACTATTTTTGAAAACTATCGGTACGTCTCTCATTTTTCCCTCCAAAACTATTTTTGAAAACACTATTTTCATCTTTTCACCATTGGTCGATATTAGTGAAATATCATGTTTTCAAAAATTTGTAATAATATTTTTTAATATTTTATTATTATTAATTTTTTTAAAAAAATAGTGAATTGCTATTTCTATTTTTCTTCCGCACTATTAATCCGAGACCAAGTCTTGGAACATTCGTATTTTTTGCTTGTGTGTGAGATTCTATTTCAATAGTCCATCAAGAAGGCTATAGCACAGCCCGCCCACCTCTCTTCTCCGGCGAAGACTTCGGCTACTGGAAGGGCCGAATGGAGTACCATATGAAGACTCAGGTGGAAATGTGGATAATAATCCATAATGGATTCACATTTCCCACTGAACCCTGCGACAAATGGGATGTACCAACCCGCAAGAAGATTGAAGCCAATGCAAAAGCAACTTGCACTCTCCAATGTGTCCTAAGCAAAGAAGAGATGAACTGGGTTGGTCCTTTCAACAGTGCAAAGGAGTTGTGGAAAAAATTGATTGAGCTACATGAGGGCACTTCCGATACCAAAGTAAGCAAATGAGACTTAATTTTAAATAAATTATATAATATAAAAATGCAGGAAGGTGAGTTAGCGAGCCAGCTTCATGCTCGCATACAAGATCTACTGATCAGACTCCATGTGATAGGACAGAAGGTGGAGAACCGTAACGTAATAAGGTACGCACTAAACGCTTTTCCGAGAAATACATTGTGGGCATCAATAGTGGACGCCTACAAAGTATATGAGGATTTGTCGTTAATTAAATTAGATGAACTATTTTCTGAATTTGAGTTACATGAGCAGACTAATACTACAAGGGTCGAGAAAGGTATTGCCTTGATTACATGTACGAGCAGAACCCGGGAAACAAAAGCAAAAGCAAAGCGCAAAATTGAACCCGAGTCCGAAGAAGAACCAAACTCAGATGACGACGAAAATGAAATCACCACCAAACTAATCATATTAGTTCGAAAAATACTAAAGAAGAAGAAGAAGCATGGAAGAAGGAAAGCCTTCAAGGCAACATGATCCGAGTCATCGAAAGAGCCCGACGAAGAAGAACACGAGCAAGCAAGCTTCCTTACTCTAGAGGTACAAGTGAACGTTGCTGAAACTGAGTACGAGTCTGATATCTAGAGTGAATCAGAAATCGAGTCCAAGCGAATCCATGGATCTGTATTCGTTTTCGAAGGGCCTAACCTCACTATAAGTTTTCTATTCGCCGGTACTCAAGTAGACGATCTAGAAAAGTTAGTTTCATATCTATTAAAGAAATTGGCCAAATCCAACATCTGGGTCAAGTCACTCCAAAAGTAGGTAATAATCCTTAAGGAGGAGACTAACCTAAGTTCTTTGACTAAGCCAGTTCAAATTAGAAGTTCAACTCAAGTCTAACAACTTGAGGAAGAAAATTCTAATTTGAAAACTCAAGTCAAGAAACTTAAGGACACGTTGGAATAGTTCACCTT
Organism: Zingiber officinale; assembly: GCF_018446385.1. NCBI lineage: Eukaryota > Viridiplantae > Streptophyta > Magnoliopsida > Zingiberales > Zingiberaceae > Zingiber > Zingiber officinale. Next base: position 68,404,284 of record NC_056007.1, on the reverse strand, counting down.
GGGTTCCAAGAATCTTGATATGATTCTTGGAAAACAGAAAGTCGTCTACAACCGATCCGGACTTTGATTTAAGGCTAAATGAAAATACAAGTCTTACTTATCACTTGTAAATAGAACTGATAGAAAAATAGTCTAAGCATGAGTCCCCAAGTCGAACTTGATTAATCAAGTTGGACTTGGTCAATATTGGATCACCAATGACCAAATTCATTACCTTGATAGACCTTATCAAGGCTATGATCCAGGGGGAGCCAATAAAAAAATCATTTTTTATCATAAAATAGAATTGTTTGATAGTTGATTTACTGTTTTTTTATTATTCATGCTTAGACTATGATAGATAAGGACCTAGGCTTGATTTACACTTGACCAGTTAGACTTAGGAGTTACTATAAGGAGATTTAATATTCAATTTTTTTGAAAGACTTTGTCTATAAGTGGTGGATGATCTCATATCCAAGAAGGCTTAGTGCCTCACCACAGCCTGGAAGCCGATCATCGAAATAAATATTTAATTAACTTATTTTAAAACCTAAATCTAACTCAATTGTAAATCAATTCTTAGATTGGAATTTAAATTGAAGATTAAATTAACCATCTCACAAAACTATTAAGGTTCCCTGATTGAAAATCTAGAAAAGGGTGAGATGGACCTAGATTTAAAGTAGTTAACCAAATCTAAATCTAATTAATTATAAAAGTTTAATTTATTTCAAAATATTATTTACGGGATCATAATTTCAAAATCTAATCAATTATAAAATTTTAATTAATTTCAAAATATTATTTACAAAATCATAATTTCAAAATCTAATTAATTATAAAAGTTTAATAAATTTTAAAAAAAATTTAATTATTTGATTATTAATCATGTTAATTACTTTCAAATAATAATTAAATTATAATGATTTCCAAATCATAATTAATTTCAAAAATATAATTAATTTTTAAATCATAATTAATATGTAAATTTATAATTTAAAACTTAATTAATTTTCAATATATTTTCAAAATCTTCAAAATTTTAGTTATTGCCAAATGCTTAAATCAAACTTATATTTTAAATCTTAATTTCAATATTTTAAAATATTGAAAAAAATTAAAAATAAACTTAACTCCGTCTCACACACACTCATAAGCTAAATATGCTTGATAAAATAGAATGGGTGAAATGAAAAATCAGGAAAAATAACTTTTATGGATTTACTCATGCTTGGATTCTAGAATACCCTAAAACTTAAAACACTCATTTGGCATTAATTAAGGGGGAGTGAAAGGAAGGTTAAGCCATTAATTTTTATTTTTATTATTTCAATTTTTTTAAAAGAAGTTCAGTGTTTAATTTTTTTTAAAAACAAAACCTTATTTGAAAAAGCAAGTTCAAAATTTTTGAAAAATTTTAAGTTTGTAACTATGCTTTTTATCTAAAAATATTTTTTTAAGCTAAGTTTTTTTTCACAATATTTTTAGCTAAAGTATTTTTATCAAAAGAATTTTAAGCTATGTACTTAACTAAGTTTTTATCAAATTTTATTATAAAAGCCAAGTACTTAACAAAACAATTATTTTCAAAATTTAGCTAAGTCTTTATTGTGAAAACTAAGTATTTTCAAAGCTAAGTACTTAACTTAGTTTTTATCAAATTTTTTTAAAACTTAGTTTTAATCAAAATCCTTTTTAAACTGAGTATTTTTAATTAAGCCTTTTTCAAAACTTTCATAAAACTAAGTATTAAAGCTAAGCTTTTATCAACATATTTTTCAAACCTAACTATTTATCAAAATTCTTTTAAAGCTAAGTTTTTGTTGAAAAAGCTAAGTATTTTCAAAACTATATTCAACTAAGTAATTTTCAAAGTTTAAGTTTATCTAAGTTTTTGTTGAAAAAACTAAGTATTTTCACAGAATTTCTAATTTAGCTAAGTATTTTTCAAAGAAATTATTTTCAAAGCTAAGTGTTGCCTTTCAGGGGGAGCTAAAGATTTAAAAATTTATCTATCTTTACAACTTTCTCTCTACTTAGTATTATTTTTTATTTATGTCAAAGGGAGAGAGTAAAGTCAAAGTTAAGAATTTAAACATAATTTTTATTAAAGGCAGAGCATAAGGAAATTTTTATGAATTATTTTAGTTATGCTCATGCTTAAATACCTTAATTATCTATTATGTTTTACTTAACTTTGAACCGTATTGTCATAATCAAAAAGAGGAAGATTGTTGGTGCGAAAAGCGTCCGACGATCGAAACTATATTTTGATTATGTCAAAGGGTTCAAAGTTAAGTTGTCTTGTTATCTAATAAAGTTTATTGAGTTTGCAGGAAAGTCCTAAGTTGTCTTAGGCAAAAGTCCTAGCTGCGGTTAGGCAGGTGGAAAATCCTAGGGGGTGGTAACCCTAAGGGGCGGTAACCTTAGGTCCTAGGGGGTGGTAACCCTAGGTGGTGGAACCCCTAAGGGGTGGTAATCTTAGGTCCTAGGGGTGGTAACCCTAGGTGGTGAAAACCTAAGGGGCAGTAACCTTAGGTTTTAGGGTGTGGTAATCCTATGCTGTGGAAAACCCTAGGGGGTGGTGATCCTAGGTCCTAGGAGGCGGTAACCTTAGGCTGAGGAAAACCCTAGGGGGGTGATAACCCTAGGTCCTAGGGGGTGGTAACCCTAGGCAGAAAGTCCAGTTGGTCTGGAGTATCAATATGGTAAACAAGTAAACTCTCCTGAGTGGAGTAGGTGAGGACGCGTTCCCCGGTGAGGGAATAGTATGCATCGATTCGACCTAGGGTTTTCGGAGGTGAAATCCGAAGTCAGAACCGGACAGTCCGGAGTCTATCAAAATAAGTTTGTATTTATCTTATTTTATTGTACTAATTTTGTTTTGCAGGGTATACCTTGTTTGTAAACTAACATACCTTGCAGGACGGAAATTGCACAAGAAAAGCCTCAGATGAACAGTCCCGAGGTGCCCTCTATGGAACTTGGAGGCGCCTCGGATGACTTGGTCAACATCCCCGTAGCAAGACGCGAGGGCACCCTCCATGGAGCTTGGAGGCGCCCTGGACGCTGCTTGGAGGGCACCCTCCATGGAGCTTGGAGGCACTCTCAAGCGGATAAGCAACGGGCGTTGCGGAGTTTATCAACCCGGCTGACTCGACAGGTTGGAGGCGCCCTCCATGCAGTTGGAGGTGTTAGAGTGTATATTATAAGTCTATCTTTTGTAAACATTTATTTTGAAATAAAAGAATCACATTGGTCAGATGTTTACATTTATGCTAAGTGTAGTTGTTCAATTAATTTATATTGTAGATAACATAGTGTGTGGTGTCACACACAGAAGATCATGTTATCGGTTCTTTATAAATTATAAATAGTAGCTCACGACTAAGATGGAAAGGAACAAACCATTGGAATAGTCGTTGTGTAATTAGGTATTAGTTTATCTTGACTAATAAATTACACTAGCACACTCTGAGTGTATTGAGTAGGATCATTTAAGGTAAGTTCTTTTTATATTGACTTGATAAAAGAACAAGACCTTAGTTATTATGAAAATATGTGCTCTTAATCCTAATATGATGACAAGCACATATATTTAGTATTTATTTCTTTGACTTATCAAAGGGTGAGATTTAGCTCGATAAATCAAAAGGCCCGATAAGTTGGAAAATGATATTACTTATAGAGTGTGTTGTTGATTATAGAAGGAAACTGTGTCATAGAAATCTAGGTTGATAATGTCCCCAAGAGGAGCTCATAAGGATTGTCATGTTAAACCCTGCAGGTGGACTTAGTCCGACATAACAATAAGGTTGAGTGGTACTACTCTTGGACTAAGATATTAATTAAAGAGAGTTGTCAGTAACTCATTTAATTAGTGGGCATTCGACATCTTAAACACAGGGAGACTAACACACTCATAATAAGAAGGAGCCTAAAATGTAATTTAGAATTGGTGCAGTAGTTCAATAATAATTCTTTAGTGGAATAAATTATTATTGATGAAATTAAGTTGTGTGTTCAGGGCGAACACAGGAAGCTTAATTTCATCGGGAGACCAAAACCAATTCCTCCTCTCTGTCCCTATCATAGTCTCTTGTATATAGAGATGTATACCCACCACATACTTACTCCTTACCCAACCCAAGGGGGTCGGCCAAGCTAGCTTGGAGCCCAAGCTAGGGCCGGCCAAGACCAAGAGGTTGAGGCAAGTAGGTGGTCGGCGAATGCTTGGAGCCCAAGCATGGTGTGGTCGGCCACATCATATTAAAAGGTTTTTTATTTTTAAAATCTTTCCTTATGTGGAAGCAATAATTTAAAAGAAGAGTTTGAAAATTAAATATTTCCTTTTATAGTTTTCTACAAAAGATTAAAAGAAAGATTAGATATCTTTCCTTATTTATAGATTGAAAGGAGATTTTAATTTTAGAGAAAACTTTTCTTTTTAGAAATCATCCATATATTTTAATAAGAGAGATTTTAATTTATAAAATTTCCTTTTATAACTTACTATAAAGGGAAAAATTATTAGAGAAATTTTAATTTTAAAATTTTCGAAAACAAATAAGGAAGTTTTAATTTTTTGTTTAAAACTTTCCTTATTTGGAGCAAGGTGATGTGGCCGGCCATAACATGGTCAAAAGGAAAGTTTAATTAATTTTTCCTTAATAACAAAAGGCAGGGAATATAAGGGAATTTTAATAACAATTAAATTTCATTATTTGCCAAGACCAAGGAAATAAAAGAGGGGGTAGAGGTGCCTTCACCACAACAACATCTCTTCTATTCTCCTCTTTTCCTTGGTGTGTGGTCGGCCCTATTCCCTCCTCTTCTTTTCTTCTTTAGTGGCCGGATCATCCTTCTCTTGGAGCTTTTGTTGGTGGCCGATTCTAGCTAGGAGAAGAAGGAGAGAAAGGAGGCTTTGCTCTTGCATCCCTTGGAGCTTGGTGGTGGTGGCCAAACTTCTACATCCTTGGAGGAGTCTTGGTGGCCGAAACTTGGAGAAGAAGGAAGAAGGAGCTTGGTGGTTCTCGTCTCGGAAGATCATTGCCCACACAACATCCAAGATTAGAAGAGGAATACGGTAGAAGATCAAGAGGTTATTTGCTTACAAAGAAAGGTATAACTAGTAATTGTTTTCCGCATCATACTAGTTTTTTCTTCTTTGTATGAATTCCAAACACAAGAGGCTAGTGATTCTAGATTTTCAGATTAGATATTCGAAGTTGTGTTTCTTTTGTTTTGTTTTTCGATCTTGTGATTCGATTGTTCTTTTTAGTTAAACCTAGAGTTATATAAGGAAATTAAATATTAGATTTCTTTGAAAGACTTTGTCCAGGAAGTGGTGGTTGCTCCCATATCCAAGAAGGCCTAGTGCCTCACCATGTTTAACTTGGAAGCCGATTTCTGAAACTAATATTTAATTGAATTTATAACATATGTAGATTTGGATCAATAATGTTAAGCATCGTTTGCGATCCAAATTTAAACTATTAAGAATAGATAAGTTAAATTTGTAATCAATAATGTTAAGTTCCGTTTGTGATTCCGAATTTAATTTCTAAATAACACAATAGGTTATTAGGAAAGGTTTGACACTTGTATAAAATTTTTGTACAGTGGAACCGGTACGATCTTCCTACGACTAACCAACAGGAGGCGCCCTCAACAGGCTATTTAAGCCTGGTTCGAGCAACATCTTATACACAACTTGAAATTGCAACCCTTCTTCTGTGTGCTGCTCAAAGAACGATCCGACAATGTCGTAACTCAACTCCGACAACTAGAAACATTCAATTCTTATTTCTTACATGTTGGTATAATCTTTGCATTGATATTGTACTTCAAAATTGTAATATTTTCTGAAGCTATAGTGATTGCCCATCGAAAGCACTCTTACATGCGGGCCTTGAAGTAGAAGTCGTCATAGACTCTAAATCAAGTAAATCCTTGGTGCTTGTATATTGTTTTTATTTTTTCACTGCGTGCTTTACTCTTAATGAACGTGAAAGCCATGAGCGCTATTCACCCCCCCTCTCTTTAGCACTTTCGATCCTACAAAAACATGACAAAACTAATCGATCTAAGCTAAAAACTAACTATGCTAACAAAGCATTCTAACTAACAAATCACCCTCCCCCCCCTCCTCCCTAACTTCAATCTTTCATTATCCCAATGAAAATCATAAATCTAATATGGAGAAGGTTAAAAGTGAGGGGAGTTACCAAGTAATATGTGCCAAATGTCTGAATTATTCATATTATGAAGTCACCCTCTATCTTACATTCACACTCCTCCTAATCTTTGAATACTACAAAAAGAATATTAGATAATAATAAAAACCAAGTAGGGGGTTAGCATTTAATTAAAAATGATAGAAAAACTTGGGTTGTTTTTCAAGAAGAGTTTCTTTATGGTCATAAGCTTGATCCCCTGTCAATCATATAGAGAAGGCTTAAAAGAAGAGAAAAGAAAAGAAAATAAGAAATCTAGATTAACTAAATTTCTAGTCAACTAATGTTAATCAAAATAATACCTAGCAATAACGCTAAAAACTTATTGTCTAACTGCAAGTGCACAGTTATGTTATCAAGTAATAAAATATCAATCTTGATGGATTATTGATTAAGCACTAACTAAGTTAGCAAAGCAAGTTATCTATACAATCTAAATTATGTGCGGTCATGAGAACAAGAAAAGAAAGAGAGAGAGAGAGTTGAGAGAGAAAGAGAGAAAGGTTTAAGAGAAGGTCTAGAGCAAAGATGATCAAGGGAAGATAAGTGGTCCCATTGAATAAGAAACATTTAAACTCAATAGATTCAGCAAAATAATATTTATATATCAAAAGGACTAATTCCTAACCCTTAGAATCCGGAGATCTACTCCATAGAGAAGGAAATACAATCAAGAGATAAAGAAAATAGCAATCTACAACTCAATAAATGAAATAGAGAGAAGAGAATGATTATCATTGCGATGTCGATGTCTTTGGAAGTATTTTTTAGCTCTGATGGTGGATGGATCATCTTAATGGATGAAGATGACTACTATAGGATTTCCCCTAGAGAGAAAAATCCTCTCCCAAGGAAGGGGGCGGAGCCCACGTGGTCCAAGATAACCCTGATAAAGGTTTCTTTGACCTTTTATATCTGCCCCCAAATTGTCTAAATTTGCCAAATTTGTTAGGTTCTGCCAAAACTGATTTTTCACCCTTTAGACCGAGTTTTCTTGGGTTAGACCTTGAAGTAAACTTGTAGAACTTGAGATTATCATTTTAATTGGTTGTATGACTCGTGGTTCAAATTGAGACGAAAGTTATAATTGTTTGAAGTTTGATTTATAGTTTAGGCCGGAGACTGACACTGTCGGTCCCACTGACACGGCCTGGCCGTGATTAACACTAGAATATAGCTAGAATTGACATGGTCATGCCCACTGGCACATTCGAGCCTTAGTGGAATTCGTTGGCTCCATTTTAACACTATTTTATGCTTGATTTCTTTCGTATGAATATGCTTGTGTCATGAGATATGGCCAGAGTATATTCCTTGATTAAAACTTCATTTTGATGATCTTTTGAATGTCTTTTTCTTCCTGAATACATCATGTGTTGGCTTGATGATGAGGCATGACTAGTCAGTGTTGAGCTTTTTTCTACCTCATTCTTTATCTTTCTTGGCCATAGGAGCATGCCCATGTCATGGGACATAGCTAGAGTGTACTCCTTGCTCCAACTTCACATTCAAAGGTATTGGTGCAATCATCCTCGGGTCAATGTTGACTCGGGTTAGTTCGAGCTTAAGTTTTGATGTTTAACAATATGTGAGAGAGAAGTCAAGTAGGTCAAGGGATGACCGAATACTTATATGAAAAAGTCATAACTAGAGGTTAGAGAACAAAAAGTCTAAACTGGAGGTTAGATAATGGGAAGTCCTAACTGGAGGTTAGACAGTAGGAAGTCCTAGTGGGGCTAGGCAGTGGAAGACCTAGCTGGGAACTAGATAATGAAAGTCCTAGCGGGGCTAGACAGTTGAAGACCTAGTTGAAAACTACGTAAACCTAGTTGGGAATTAGATTAAGTCCAAAGCGGGTCATCTGGGAGCTGAAGACTTGGCGGTTAGAAGTCCAATATAAAGTTGGTATGTAATGAGGAAGTTTCGATATAGCAAATTTCTGAAGGACATAACTTTTGACTCAGATATTAGAACGAGGTAATTTTTGTTGTGAAACAAAGCTCGTTTAGAGATCTATATTTGTCAAACTTAGGTATCAGTCAACTGATAGGTTTGATTAATCGACTGATGGTTTTAGCAGTTGAACAGAAGCAAGTCGATTTAATTGCTAGACTCAACTGATGAAATCAGTCGACTGATGGTTTTTATCAATCGACTGGTGACCTTAGAAAGAGAATAGAAGAGAGTGAGACTCGCGTGCTCCATTCAACTGGTGTAGGATATCAATCGACTTATATCTAATTGAAGAGCATATAAGCGAGTGAGACTCGCGTGCTCCATTTGACTATTATGATCAGTAGATTGATGTTTTTCATTAGTTGACTAATATTCAAATTGAGACAAAATCAAATAAGTTTTAAAAGAATCTGTTGGGGTTGCAAAGTTACAAACATTGTTGATAACCATGATTTTAGCTATATTATTTTGAATCATAATGCATGTTTTTATTGGTTTATTTATAGTTAATCTCAAATTAGCATCATATCTCAATTTGCATTTGATTTTGGACCTAATTACAAATTAACTAATTTTCATGGTATTTGGTGCTAATATTTGATTCTTATTTTGTAGGCATCAAAAGGGTCATGGACCCGATCAGATCAGGCTGCATTTAAGCTCAAATCAAGGGCTAATCAAGTCGATCAAGCCTCAGAGCATTATAGGTCGTTCATCCAAGATTGAACAGATCTTAGCCATCCGTTGAAGATCCGGCTCATCCAACCTAATGAGGGATATATCTGAGCCATAGATGAGGATCCAGAGGTTTTGATCCAGATCTGAAGACATCACAACCGTTGATCAAGCCAGAAACAACATGGACCATCCGATTAGATCTGAGGAGTTTAAAAGGCTTCGCGTGAGAAGCTACAGTTGGGCTCGGTCGCGATTTTATTCTACAGTGCTTCTTCTTCTTCCTCGCAGTGTCGAGTTCCCATTCCATCATTCCAGATCCGCGAGCTTGAGTTCTTCATCGCCGACGATCATCCAGCTACCGACGTTCATCTCCCAGTGATCAGATTATGGCGAAGGGCGTTTCCCAGACCGTGAGCTTGAGTTTCTGATTCACAGTCCGTGATCCAGGCAGAGGGCAATTTCCATGTTCTGCGATCTTCACTAGCCACCGGAGCTCGAAGAGTGTTTCCTAGAAGCTCCGGAATTCATTCCATCTTCACTTCGTCTGCTGCATTCGCGCCGATCTGATCAATTGGCCGAGTAACGTAAGATTCCAGAATTCAGCTACTGATTTCGAGTGATGTGAGTGTTACCTGATCTGTGAGCCCGAAGGGTGTTTCTCAGAGGCTATGATCAAAAGGAGGCACTAGCTGAGAGCTTTGTTCATCACCGGTGGTCTCCCGAAGAGTATTTCTCAGAGGAGGGTCTGTTTTTGGCAGAATGAAGAAGATTTGTTCCGGTTTTGGTTTGAGGAATGCTATAGGTTTAGTTTTTATTATCTTTGTCTTAGATTCATTCTTGAACTCGCTCAGATCTGATGATCTGATTTCGTAGATCTACAATTTAGTTTTGATTTCTTAGCTTGATCATCTTATTCCTTTGAATTCCCGAAACCAATCTCTTATTCTAGTTACTGAATTTGTTGCAGTCTACTTTCGGTATACACATTTACATTCTTAGTTGAATTAAGTCCATTTCTACATCAAAATCATTTTATCTCAACCTTTGATCTTTGTGCTGTGATTGAATTTAAGTATGGAATACTTTACTTGATGAATGGATTGTTTGCCTCTGTCCAATGAAGTTGTGGATGAATTTTGAAATTAATTGATAAATTGAATTGTGATCTATAATAAGATGTTGATTCAGTTCTTATGAGAGAGTCTGAGCTTTTGAGTTTATGGGTCATTGAGATGGAGAGTTGAAGAGAAGTAATTGATACATTTGATTAGATAAAGCATTAGCGTTTGAATTTAATTGTTGTTACTAGATGAAATTAAAGGGAATCATGTTAGATGAGCTTAGCCTCTCTTGTCTCTATTCTTGATTTTATTAGATGAGATTAGTTTGAATTGTGAGTTTAATGGAAGTGCTTAGTTGACTTTGTAAATGTAATAATTCAATTTGAATCAGTTCTAGAATTCACACATCTACTAGTTAACCTTGGAAAAATACGACTCGGGACTCGTTGCTACAACACTTGTTTTAATTTTAATGAGTTTCCAATCTTTATTGATTTGATGCGCCTTGTGACATACAAAAAGGTCGACACCAAATTTTGGCGCCGTTGCCGGGGAGCAACTAACTAGTAGTGTGTGTTAATTTTAGATTGTTTATTTTGGATTTGATTGATTTTATTTGTTAGCATGTTGATTGATTTGATTGCTTATTCTTTTTGTATTTTCATGTTGGTTTGTTCTTGAATTATTAAGTACTTTTACTGTTCATATTTTCATGTGTATGAAACTTTATGCTCTTGAGTCTTCTAATCTTGAGTTTTAGTGTTGTAGTGTAAAGAACAAGAGATTTCTTTAGCATGAATCCATATTTTCAGAATTTTGGAAGTGGAATGGAAAATCAGTACTTTCAGCCTGAGTATTAATATTACCCATACATGGATCAACAAAATAGGTATGAATCATTTCAAAATGGTTTTAATTCTAATTGGGTGGATAATTCATGTTTCAGGTATGAAAGTGCACAAGGATCATTTATTGAGCCATATCCTACCTACCAGAGTTCATATGGGTTCCAAGAAGTTTCAACAAATTTTATGCCACAACCTTTTCAACAAAACGATCCTCAGATGGATGAGTCAACATGGAAACTCAAGAAGATCATGCAACAAATGAGTGAGCATCAAAAGCAACAAATCTCAAGGATACAGAACCCTACAGTTACAGTTAGATCAAATTGTATCATCCATCAATCAGCTGTAAGCACAAAATTCCAGTGGAGAGATGGAAAGTAACGATTCTGTCAGGCCTGACCCTACTCCCATTACTTCGCATGATTTTTCTAGTATTTTTTGTGATAATGATGTAATTATGCAAATTTCTGATCATAATGATTTTGTTGTTGAAGATGTTGTTAGTGAATCAGGTTCTGAATATGTTTTTGAAGATGATTTAAGTGTAGGGGAATGCTTACTGGAAGCATTACCTCAAGAATCACAAAGAATTGAAGATGTAACTAAATTGTCACGCCCCAGAGGAGTCCCTGTCCGAAGAAATTTCGGCAACATCTCCCCTGTACGGGTGACAATCTGAAGCATTACTACATACAAAATATACCTCAGCCACACTCGGCTGAAATATATATACAAAATGAAATAAACACAACCACGCAGTTTATAGCATCAGCCCACTCGGCTGGAACAAAATAAATACAACCACGCAGTTTAACAAGCCTACACGGCTGAACGTAAACACACAGCAGCGGAAGACATAAAACGATACGAACGTAAAACCAACAACGACACTAACAAAAATATCTGTCATCACAGACTTGACCCAAAATTCACATCGACTTATTGAAAAATAGAATACACAAAATCAATATACCACCCCAAACGATAACAAAACTTAAACGAAAACTATCCTCGAGTGTGACGTAGGACCCAGGACTGGCAGCCGACATTTCTCCAAGCATCCATGACTCATCTACCTGTTACCTGGTGAAAGAAAATCATTTTGTGGGGTGGTGAGTATTAGAACTCAGCGGGTAAGGAAAGAGATAGTGCATGAACATGTAAGTAGAGAGTGTCAACAGTATACAATGTCATAAGAGAAATAGCAGATACTACAATAGAACCAAAATAAATGCTCATACCTGAAACCATATCCTAGGCTAGGTATAGTAGGTCAGAACTGATACTAATCTGCTACAATACTGCTCATACTACAGAGGTAATAAGCAAGGTATATACAAATTTTCAATGACTAAACATCTACAATGAGAATATATCTCAACATAAGTAAGCATATCAGCATATGTGAACAACAACAGTAAGCAATAACAGCATATATAGACAACAACAACCAAAGAAAATATAATAACAGCGTATGCACGGATGGTCACTCCCGCCCACCTCTCCGCACCATGACCCCTGTATGATCGAGAGGACGGGTCAGTGACAGATTGTTCACCACTCTAGCTACCACTCACACGAGTGGCCGAGGGGACAGTTGCATAGTAGCTGACTAGCTACATCTGCGACGGGGTCCTTGCTGCTCGTACTCCAGCTACCACTCACACGAGTGGCCGAGTGCGACACGACAGGACAAGCGGCATCAACTCCAGCTACCACTCTCACGAGTGGCCGAGGATACGGCATGCATGCAATGACATGATGCGAACAATGCAACAGTCATCATATATATATATAAGCAGAAACAGGTATGCTACATGAAGCCAACATGCTCAATATCGTACATAAATAAGCAACAGTCAAAACATACAAACATGGTATCTAGTATCTGCTACTGATCATGGACAACAATAAGAGACTGTATGGATATAAAAATGAGTAACTCAAAGGTTTTAAGTGGAAGTATCAAGCATAGGAAAAATTTCGAGTGGAGTCAAGGTAAAGCAGTTCTTATCCAAAATAGCTCATGCACTAAGTTCGAAGAACTAGAGAATCAAAGTAAGAAGTACCCACCTCTAAATGTAGTCTGAATCCAACGTCACCTTTGTCTCAACACCAGCATCGATCCCAGTCCTGCGTCAACGTATCAATTCTTTTAACCATATTCGTATGAATTTAAATAGTCAAACCAATATCCAAAATAGGTAAACAACCCTAGCTCATGATCACTCTCTGCTATTCCCCTTACTGATCTACTCAAAACCAATCCCAAACCTTATTTTATGCCCTCAATTCACACAATTCCCAGCTTTACCTAACCACCATTAGGAATCCCAAACATGAATTTATTCCCTAACTACAAACGAAACGAATACATATTACAATTATTGCATCCCTTTAACAAAACCTAGAGAAATAATTGAAATCATGCCAAACTATTCATACTAATGATGGAAACCGAAACCCCAAAACCATCATCAATTAAGCATAGAATTGCGCAACGAGATTCTAAATTCAGAATTCAAATTTAACTAGCTACCACACCTCAAGAATAAATTTCCAATAATCAGATGTACTCCACACAACTCCCACACTAAAATTTCGGACCAAACAACTCAAGAAACCAAGATCGCAACAGCACTACATCATCACAAAGAATCAAATCACATAGAAAACTCACAACCTATCTGAAACCTTTGTGAGCCGAAAAGGAAATCAACCAAAACCAAGCTTCACTTATCTATCCAGAATTTAGGAATGGTAGGAGAAACAAGAGCCTTTTCAATTCAAAGCCATGGAATTGCATTAGAGTTCACTGCATCAGTTTCCCAAATTCCGTAGCTATTCAAGAAACAAAGCAACATCGTATAGAATCTGAACCCAATCCCTACTCAAATCGTCAAGGAAAAGCCAAACTAAACCACTTCCAATCGTAAACACCAAAATCCATTGAAAAATCTCAAGAGGAAACACAGAACAAAGCAAGATCAAGGAAGGAAAAACAAACTTGAATCGGGACACATTCAATCAATCGGGCAATAGAAAACCCTAGGTTCCAAATCCTTACCCCACTAACCTCATACCTACCTATTAGAGAGTACTTGTCGGATCCGTTGGGGGCACAGAGCGGAGGGAAAAGGATCAGCGGCTATGCTTTGTGAGGTCTCGCGAGAGGGGGATCGATTGGTGCCCGCACGAGGGAGAGAAGACGATTACCGGCCGCTTCGGTGCTCGCGCAAGGAGAGGGAAGATCTGATGTCCGCTCGTGGCCGAAAGATGCTGGTGGAGCTAGGGTTCGTTGGGGTCGGCATCGAGTAGAGGTGGTCGACGCGTCTGTGGTGCTCGTGTGAGAGGAAGAGAGGGCGTCGGCGTCCGGATGCTCGCGGGAGGAAGAGGGATGGTGGCGCGTCGGCTTAGGGCACGGGAGAGGAGCTCGGCGCTGGAAGGGGAAAGAGGAGGTGTCGGGTAGGTTATGAGGGTTGGAGAGATTTTATAACAAATACTTAGGTTTAGTGCAATTAAACCCTAAGTTGATTTCCTTAATCAACTCCTACTTCCGGGTATTTCTAATAGGCTTTTATCTGCCCCATTAGTGCATCCCCTCTAAATACATCATACGAGCTCCAATTAAATCCCAGAAAATTTCTAAAATTTCTAAAAATTCCAATAAAATTATTTGTCAAATAACCCTATTTTTAATTATTATTTTGTTGTCATATTTTACATTCTCCCTCACTAATAAAAATTTGGTCCCCAAATTTACTACTCAACTTAGGGACTCCTCATCCGAGGGTAACAACCAAACAACACACCCGTATACTAGTCCATCATAATATTATGATCGAATCCTTAACCGAAAAGGATGCTTCTGTGGGTTATGGACTTATCTTGCTTCCACTGTGCCACTCTGATATTCTGCCTTCACTTGTTGACACACAGAGAATCAGACTTCAAAGTTCACAATATCGTCCTCTGCATTTTCCCTTTCCATAATTGATATATATACAGGGAGCCTAAGACCTATGAAAGAGTACGTCGATCTCCTACTGATCAGGCTAATAAGAATAAGTCAGTCCTCTACTAACCAAACCAATGCGAGTAAATCTATACTCTATACATCGGGTCCATAAAATATCTAGGGCACTGTAAACCTAAATAGCAATATCGAGGACTTCTCATGTACGTATAACAAACATACCCAAAAATAATATCACTGGCACAAAGTCTGTAATCTAATCTTCAACTAAAATCACCAACTCCATAAATATCAAAGCATTATACTCTTTAAGTTACCATCAACATCGAAGACTAAATAATAGACCATCAAATCTAATATCCACTAATAGGTCATCAAAAGACAACATATCACCATTCCTGATCTAGCCAATGACTGACATCACAAATTATACATGGTATAAACACATGGTACAAATAACTAAATAAGCACACATGGTATAGACAACTAACCAAGTACTAATAAATATGTATGATAACAATTTACAAACATACCTCCTATGGCTTGGAGATGTCCTGTCACTGCCTGATCCCAAAATTCGAAAATCACATCGAGTAACCAAATTACAAGGGAAAATAAAACAACCAAACTACTAAAAAAAATAGGCATCATAAAACTTCACTCTGATATCACTAAATTAGTATCAGATTAACTCAAAAATCATAAATCGAAACAAGATCGAAATCTGAAACACATAAAACCTATCATTTTACAGTATGTGGTATACTATTATTATACATTTCAGTTGTTACTTTGACTAGTTGTTTATACCACATGTGACATGTTGGGTCCGCCATTGCTTAGGTCCTTCAAACCTTAGTATAGATCACTGAATATAGACTTGTAGAATTTCCCTATCATACCATCAGTGTTACTAGTTCTCCTATTACCAGTTGGGGAGTGGATAGTATTTTCTAAATGTCGTGTTATTTCGATTAATAGAGAACCAATTGACCTTTGTTAACGTTGATCAATAGAGCATCGATTTACTCGATTTCATGGAAATTTCAACCGTTGGATTATTGGTGTTTTTGAAGTTGAGTTTAATGAAGTGATTGGGTAAAGGCATAGATAGGCAGATTATTGGGACGTGACTTGTTTACTTGAAAAGGTTCGAGCCAATCTGTACCTTTTTGTCACCTTGTGATAACAATTAAATTACCTGCAAGTAAAATTTCTATGTATATTTTACAAGATTCATAGTACTTTTTGGTTGAGTATTTGTTATAACACGTGAAAGGGCACCTGATGGTGTAATTATGAAGGTTGTAGTTCTGGTTCTGTAGAGTTTCTGAAGTCTTTGCAAAGTTTCTGGTGGGTTGGATTCGAACAATACCTGTCTTGATGTTCCTTTTGTTTCTGAAAGTTATGGGCATTGCTAGGATTAGGATTAGCTTGTGATGAATTTTGTTTTACTACCTGTTGGTATTGCCGAAAATCTAGATGTGTGATCATTCGTGGTTTAGGGTTGAATGATAGATGGGTTTAGTGCTACATGTTGGCATTTAGATTCACAGATAAGCTTTTCCAGTAGGACAAGTTGGGAAGGTTGGGTTTGTACTTTGATCTTGCTGGAATTAAAGTTGATGGAATTGTTGGAATTATGAGCACCGATTAGTACTACTAGAATATTCATTATGAAATATTTATGCTTGCTGAATCTTGTGATAGATTAGTAAATGTTGAAAATCTAGTGTACAGGTTTATGTATGCCCGAATTTGTCGGGAACAATTTTGCATTTGCTGGAATTTTTATAATAGTTTAGGTAGGGCTGGAACTTCCCCATGATCACTTGTGTATTGCTGGGTTTTTTCGTGACCAGGACATTGTTATTATGTTTAAGCTTAGATTGTTATGAGAGGTGTTCTAATTCGTTGTGCTCATGGTTTGACATAGGTGTAAAATGTATAAGTTTAGAGATGTTCATTTGGACCAAGCCCGGCCCCGGAGGAGGGCAAACCTGGGCGATGGCCCTGGGCCTCGATTTTGAGGGGGCCCAAAAATTTTATTTTTTTAATGTTATGTTTAAGTGAAGGAATGAAAATTAGGGCAAAACTTACCTTGCCGATGGAAAAGTCGCAGGCCTGTAGCAACTCGCCGCGACGATATCACGCCACCTCCCGCCTGCGCCTACGGCCTACGAGAAGGACTCAAGATGTCTTCTCCTCCCTGTCGCATCTCTTCTTCTTGCTCACGGCTCCACTCTTCAACGGTTATCTCTGTGAGACTGTGATTATGATGTCGCATCTCTTCTCTTCTTCTTCTACTTTCGCATCTCATCTCTGTCACTTCTCACGAATTTTTTACCGTTATTTTTCCACAGAGATGATGATAAATATAGCCCATGGAATGGAATTAGAATTTTCATTGTGATTTGTGAATTTGAGCTTTGGTTGTCTTGTCTATTGATCACTGTGCTTCCTCCGTTCCTCGCCGGCGTCGCTGCCGGAAAACGCTCGTCCGCATCCTCGAATGCTCGCTTCCCTCTGAAACATCTAGTGTTTCAATTTATAGTTTAGGTATGCTAAATTGCTATTTGCTAACTTACCCTAGTTTCACTTTCAATGGTTTCTAAATTCTAATTTCTGTTGGCATTGTCATTGGCGTGTGGTTTGATGATATCTTCCTAGTTCCCATAAAACCCCTCAAGACCTGCTTCCACCAAAATCCAAATGAATGAATGATTCTTCTCATCTATAGATTTCAAGTATGCAGCACTTGAAGAATTGTTATTTGCCTATTTCTTAATAATTTTACTAATTAGTTTCAATTTGATAATGATTTAATTAGTCATCTATGATCTATGGAAAATTTAATTGTTTGCTGTAGCATGTGTTTGCTATTTTCTATGTAGTTATTTTTATGAAAAAAGATTATTGTTGTAGGAGAGACCTCTCGTAATGTGCCACCTTTCTTTAAATGATGCAGATTTTTTAAATCATAAACTTGACAAGCTTAATCAGGGGCTTCAAATTGGTAGGATGCATTTTGTAAATCTAGTTAGTGGATACGTGAATTCACGGGAATAAACTAAAGATAGCTGCTTGAAATAGGAATTTTGCCTTGTGTTATTGTTTATAATAAAATGCATCCTTTTTTTAAGATTTATCTAATGCGTACCAGTATCATCTGTATTCTCTTGGTTTTGTTTGTATGGTTGGTGCAATTGGATATTTGGATATCATACCAATTTAATGATGTGGTATACTAAAATCAAAATGAAAAAAATAACCAGCTGCAGTTCCAAGCCTTTGATGCTATTAGTTACTTTTGTTTGTAAACTTATTAAATAAACAAGTTTTGATGCTATTTAATTTAATCCTCTATCCACCCACAAAGAAGAGGATCATCAACTGTCCAACTGAATCTTCTCAAAAAGCTCAGTGCAATTGATTTATTAATAATGAAGAAATTATTTCTTAGCTGTTATTAAGAACTTGAATTGTAAGTTTCTGACTTCCATAAAAATTGTAGCATGTGTTTATAACTCCAAATTGTTTAAAGTCTTAAGGCGCAAATTGATTTGTAAATCTGCTTGCATCACGGAGACCATGGATTGATGGAAAGATAACCAATAGGCTAAGATTATAACTTGTGTTGTTATAATTAATATTGTTGTTTCTTTAAGTATCATAATTTCACTAATTAGTTTTAATTTGATAATGATTTGATTTTTTTTAACAGGTGTTGTCAGATGAGGTGCTTAACTTAACGACCTAGGATATTTCCATTAATATTGAAAACTATCATATTTCAGGTGCTATTATTCCTTTACTAGTGAAATAATTTGAATTATCTATTTTTTTTGTAATTGTTGTAGTTTTATACATTATAATATGTTGCCTAAAAAACATCTTTCCGGATGTGAGAAAAGGAAAAAAAAAAGAAAAAACTAGAACAATTGACTGAATCACAAAGAGGTGCTATTAATAAATTCTTTATTAAAAGTTCTCATGGAAATCCACAAAATTCAACTATGACTGTGAATGATGTAGATGAGTGTCATGAGATTCATGATGCTAACGAAGAAAGGGAAAATTTGAGTGAGCATGAAAATATTTTAAATAGGGTAGATAATGAGAATATTGACATTGATGAACAATTTATTTCTTCACTTGATATATATGATGCAAGAAATTGGGATAATCTTGATAACAATGCACGTGATATTTTAGTTGAAAAAGGGCCTATGAGAGAAATGAATATTGTATATCCTTTGGACGACACTTCTAGGCATTTTTCTTGTGCTCATTATTCTAGACATTTAAGCAATGGAGAAATAAGAGACCGAAAGTGGTTGGTTTACAGTAAATATGTGGATAAAGTTTATTGTTTTTGTTGCAAGTTGTTTAAATCTGAAAACAATAGAAGTTCACTAGCAAAGGATGATTTAGAGATTGGAAACATCTTAGTGAACGACTTAAAGAACATGAAAATACTATTGAACATATAACTAACATGAACACTTGGAATGAATTAAAAATGCGATTAGATAAAAATCTAACAATTGATAAAGACCTACAATGAGAAATTTCCAAAGAAAAAGAGCGTTGGAGACAAGTTATAACAAGAATAATAGCAACTGTAAAATGTCTTTCTAAACGTTGTTTGGATTTTCGAGGATCTAATGAAAAACTTTATCAAGACAATAATGGAAATTTTTTGGGGTTGATTGAAATGATTGCTGAATTTGATTATGTGATGCAAGATCATATTAGACGTATTCAAAGTAATGAAATTCATTATCATTACCTAGGTCATAAAATTCAGAATGAGTTAATTTCTATTTTAGCTAACAATGTTAAAAGTGTTGTCATTAATAAAATTAAAGAAGCAAAATATTTTTCAATAATTCTTGATTGTACCCCAGATATAAGTCATCAAGAACAAATGACTTGTATAGTACGATGTATTAATATGTCAGGTAATAAAGTGAAAATAGAGGAGTACTTTTTAGAGTTTCTAAAAGTAGATGATACATCAGGTTTAGGACTTTTTAACGAATTACAAAATGTGTTAAAATCACTGGATCTTAGTATTGAAAATATTAGAGGTCAAGGTTATGATAATGGTTCCAATATGAAAGGAAAACACCAAGGAGTTCAAAAGAGGTTACTTGAAATAAATCCAAGAGCCTTGTATATGCCATGTGCTTGTCATAGTCTTAATCTAACTCTTAGTGATATGGCACATTCTTGTGTTAAAGCTGTTTCTTTTTTTGGAATAGTGCAGCGCATATATACATTATTTTCAAGTTCTCCTAAGAGATGGAAAATTTTACTTAATAATGTGAAGGGATTAATCGTCAAATCTTTGTCGAATACTCGTTGGGAAAGTCGTATTAAAAGTGTTCAAGCTATTAGATTTCAAATTGTGGAAGTGAGAGCAGCTTTACTTGAATTAAATAATATTTGTGATGATGCAAAGTCAATAAGTGAAGCTGAAAGTTTAGCTAATTCAATCGAAAAATTTGAATTTTTACTTGGTATAGTCATTTGGTATGATATCTTATTTGCTATAAACATGGCGAGTAAGAAATTACAATCAAAATCTATGTGCATGGACTCTGCCATGAAACAATTAGAAGGTGTAATCTCATTTTTTGAAAAGTATAGGAATGATGGTGTAATCTCATTATTATGCTGCAAGTTTGACTATTGCTAAGAGTCTTGCATTAGATATGAATATAGAGCCAATATTTACAACAAAGCGTCGTATTTTTAGGAAAAGACAATTTAATGAAAGAGAAGATGATGAAGTTTCACTATCATTAGAAGAGTCTTTTAGAATTGATTATTTTATTGTTGTTGTGGACATGACAATTGCTTCTTTAAAATGTAGATTCGAGCAAATGAAAACCTTTGAAAATATATTTGGCTTTTTATTTGATTCAAAAACATTAAGAACTTTGAATGATGATGAATTAAGAAAATATTGTGTCAATTTAAAATCTACTCTAACTCATGACAACTCATCAGATGTTGAGTTAGATGATTTATTTACTGAATTAAAAATATTACAAACGACTTTACCAAATATGATAATGTCTGCAATTGATATTCTTGAATTTGTTCAAAGTGTAGATTGTTATCCAAATGTTGCAATTGCTTATAGAATTTTATTGACTATGCCTGTTACAGTAGCATCGGCTGAAAGGAGTTTTTCAAAATTAAAATTATTAAAAATATATATGAGATCATCAATGTCTCAAAAAAGATTAAATGGATTGACAATTTTATGTATTGAGAAAGATATCTTAGAAATTCTTGAAACTAATAATATTATAGAAGATTTTGTAAATAGAAATGCTAAAAGAAGTTATTATAGATAAATTATGTATTATTAGAAATTTATTTGGGGTCTCATCTTATTATTTCGCCCAGGGCCTTTTCAATCGAAGGACCGGGGCTGATTTGGACTAGCATTATGATGTTCGTTTAGGCTTAGATTAATTTGGTTCATGTATAAGAATATGGTTCAGCTGTACAACAGATATGTATGGGTAACCACAGTTAGGTTATTATGGTTAATTTATGTTTTAGTATAAGTATTAATGCATGCAACCAAAAGAGCAAACTGCATAATGCCAATGCATTTGGAAGTGCCACGAGTGACATGGCAATGCTTTGGCAGCCCTGATATGCAACTTGTTAAAAAAAGAGTTCCAAATTAGTTTTGTCTTGGCAATCTTATTCTCTAGCTCAGGACTCTTAATATCTGAATAACACTTAAATAAGCTTTGGTGGATCACCTTGGTGGTATACAAGCTAAGATAAAAGAATTAACGTAGGATTAAAATTCATATACCGATCTTGGCGCACCATGTAATGTACCTAGGCGTGCTGAATGATCATACTGTTACGTCGAGATGCTAAAACTCCATCATTGAATGATATATTAAACCTTACAACTCCACATCGTCTTTCTCAATGTACCTCTTGTCTTTCTTTGTCAATCAACTTTGTTTCTTCCTTTCTACCTTGGATCCACAGTTGGCTAGACAGCAAGTTGGAAGCAGCGGAAGCAAGGTGAACTCATAACCCACAGAGTTATCTCTTGCGGTTGGAGATTTTGATCTAATATTAGAATGAGTTAGTATATGAGTATGTTACTTAGTTGTTACCCTTAAATGAGGATCCTTGGGTTGAACAATAAATTTGGGGACCAAATTTTTATTAATGGGGGAGAATGTAAAATACGGTGCCCAAATAATAATTAAAAAATAGGGTTATTTGACAAATAATCTTATTGGAATTTTTAGGAATTTTTAGGGATTTTTCTGGAATTAATTGGAGCTCGTATAGTGTAGTTTAAGGGGATGGATCTATTGGGCTTGGAGAAAGTCTGTTTGGAATATCAATTTATATGGGAGTTGATTGAATTAATAAGCCTAAGTTTTCTATTAAAACCTAGGTTTCTTATTCTCCCTAATCTCCTTGCGCCGAATCCCTCCCCTCCCCGTGTCCCAGCTCCTACATCGCCAAAACCCATCTTCTTCCCCGAGCCACCTCGCGACGCCGCCACCGCTGCACCTCCCTCTCCTCCACCAAGGGTTGGCGGCTTCATCCTTCATCGCCGTTGGACGTCCGACCCTCTCTTCTCCTCTCCCTCTCACGGCACCGAAAACCTGCTTCACCTCACCAAGCCGACTTCCTTTCCCTTCCCCGTGCCCTGAGCCCAACGCCGACTTCTCCCGATCTTCTCTCCTCCTCGCGCGCGAGCACCGCAACTGCCGACGATTTTCTTCGTTCCCTCATGCGGGCATCAATTGATCTCCCTCTCTCGAGATCTCAAATACCACAGCCGCCGATCCTACTTTCTCCAAGCTGGTGCCCTAGCGTTGTTGCTGTTCATCTACCACGGTCCTGACCATGGGCCACTGCCGATTGATTTCATCTAGATTTCCTTCTCCAAGTAGCAAAAGATCAGTTTAAGGTAAGATCTGAATAGTACTTGGATATTAGAGTGATTTTTCTATCTCGATATTAGATTGGATGTGTGAATTAGAATGTTGGAAATGAAGGGGCAGCAGCTTCATTGTAATTTTAGTTATGACGTTCAAACAACAAGGGGTTTCTGACATGTGGCTGATTCAGGAGCAAACATATTTGGGTAAGTTTGGAAGAAATTCTCGTATAAACTCAATTGAATTTAGTTGTACAATAGTTGGGTTTTATCCTAATTCGATTTTGTGAGTGATTGATTTATTTAGTTGCATGGTCAACTTTGGGATCATTGAATTGTTGTGGATGAATTAGGTGTGTATTGATCTTAGAAGATGACTATGATTAAATTGATTAACTCATGAGTGAGATTGAAGTGAAGAAATGGTGGATTGGGTTAGACCTAATTGAATTAATAAATTAGGTTAATTATTTCGATTAGGATTTTCCTAAATAGGTTCGGGATTTTATTTAGCTATTTGCTATATATGTAATTAGCTAAATACATATTGTGATCACAGGACTTGGGACGAGCGTCTCGACGTGAGACTACTTGACGCGATCTACGTATAAAGGCGGGTACTTCTTGCTTTGTTTTCTTTTAGTACTTTGACCTTAATGCATGAATTATTTTGGATAAGGACTGTTTATCTTGACTCCACTCTTACTTTCCTGCGCTTGATACTTCCACGCAATCTTTGAGAAATTCGTTCCATATCTATACAGTCTCTTGTTGTTGTCTATGATCAGTAGCAGATACTAGATACCATGTTTGTATATTTTGACTGTTGCTTATTTATGTACGATATTGAGCATGCTGGCTTCATGTAGCATACTTGTTTCTACTTATATTGGTATGATGACTGTTGCAATTGTTCGCATCATGTCATTGCATGCATGCCGCATCCTCGGCCACTCGAGAGAGTGGTAGCTAGAGTTGATGCCGCTTGTCCTGTCGTGCCACACTCGGTCACTCGTGTGAGTGGTAGCTGGAGTACGAGCAGCAAGGACCCCGTCGCAGATATAGCTAGTTAGCTACTATGCAACTGTCCCCTCGGCCACTCGTGTGAGTGGTAGCTGGAGTGGTGTACAGTCTGTCACTGACCCGGCCTCTCGACCATACAGGGGTCATGGTGCAGAGAGGTGGGCGGGAGTGACCATCCGTGCATACGCTATTATTATATTTGTTATGGCTGCTGCTGTTTATATATGTTGTTATTGCTTACTTACTGCTGTGGTTCGCATATGTTGATATGCTTGTGTTGAGATATATTCTCGTTGTCGATGTTTAGTCATTGGAAATTTGTATATACCTTGCTTATTACCTCTGTAGTTATGAGCAGTACTGTAGCAGATTAGTACCAGTTCTAACCTACTATACCTAGCCTAGGATATGGTTTTAGGTATGAGCATTTGTTTTGATTCTATTTTAGTATCTGTTATTTCCTCTTATGAGACTATATACTTTTGGCACTTTCTATCTGTATATTATGTTTATGCACTATCTTATCTTTACCCACTGAGTTCCAATACTCACCACCCCACAAAATGGTTTTCTTTCGCCAGGTAACAGGTAGATGAGTCTTGGATGCTTGGAGAGATGTCGGCTGCCAGTCCTGGGTCCTGCGTTTTATCGGTTTTATTTCCTCTTTACTTGTATTTTGAGCATACAACGATGTTAGTATTGTATGAATTGGTCTGTGTTTGATTCAAGGTGTTTTTGCTTTTCGTGATCTTGTGATTGTGTAAGCTTAATTAGCTAGTAATCTTTAGTGGTGGATTATGAGTTTTCTCTTCATTTTTCCGCTGCGCTTATATTCTAACTGTGTGGGCTGTGATTTAATTGCGTGGTTGTGTTTATTTCGTATATATTCCAGCCGCATGTGGCTGATGTATATTTTGTATGTAGTAATGCTTCAGATTTTCACCCGTACAGGGAAGATGCTGTCGGATTTTTGTCTGGCCAGGACTCCTCTGGGGTGTGACAATCTGCACTACAAGCTTAATTAAAATCTGCACTATAAGCCTACATAAAAATCTACACTATAAGCTTAATTAAAATCTGCACTATAGGCTTAATTAAAATCTGCAGTATAAGCCTACATAAAAATCTACACTATAAGCTTAATTAAAATCTGCACTATAGGCTTAATTAAAAATCTGCACTATAAGCACTTCTCATGCTTCGAATTCGAGAAGAACAAAGGTCCAAAACTACCCCTACTGCAGGTGAGAAGCACTTACCTTTGCGTTCTTGGGCTTACAACCGGAAAGAAAACTTCTAGGGTTTGCGGGAATTGCAAGCTTCGACCCCTCCTTCGTGCTCACGGTTTCCCCTTGACGAGAGGATCACAACCATGTGAAGATCTCCCGGAAATCTCCCTTGGCCGGCCGCCGGAGAGGAACCCTAGATCCCCCCCCTTTTTCCTTCGCCCAAATAGGAGACGCTGTGCCGTTGGGAGAGAAAAGGAGAGGAGAGGTTTAGGTTTTGGAAAATAATCCCTAAGTTCTCCCTTTTTATAACTTAATATTTCTGTTAACTATCTTAAATAAATTTTGCTACATTTTCTAAACAGAACCGCCTGCTTGACCACTTGGTTAGCCAGATTTGCTTAAGGCTTGGTTCGGCCGGAGGTTGCAGGTTCGAATCTCGGTTAATTTTCTTTATTTTTTGCAACTTGTTTCTTTTGGTAAAAATACCAAACGAACTCCAAAAATTGCATAAAAATACTCTAAAAATTTCTAAAATTTTTCTAAAGCATTTCTAAATATTTTTAAGTACTATTAGGACTCGAAATGAGGAAATTTGGGTTGTTACAATTCCCTATACCTTATAAAAAGTTCGTCCTCGAACTTAGAACAATTCTGGATATTTCTGCCTCATGTTGTTCCTCACACAAGAACTTTTATCTAGCTTAAGCACATATAAATAAATACTTCTAAAGATTTCTCTTTACTGTAAAAAAAGAAAAGCATACTAAAAAGAATTTAAGTACTTTCTTACTTGAAGACGGCAAGGCTGGTGCTGATGTGTGATGCTGGAGAATAGGAACTGCTCTGATACCAACTTGTAACACCCCACCCTCCTCACTACTGGACTGTGAGGGCGGAGCGCTACTGGACTACTAACTTTACTTAACTATCCTTGTTCACATGTTGATAGACATTCCTAAAACTCTCGGAGAACTCAAAACATACAATTAACTAGCAGCGGAAGACTAAATGACTCATCTAATACATTCTTAATAAATGACAATCTTAATAAATTCTTATGCTAGGTCCCAAGGCTTCTATAGTCCAGGCTTCACACATCCATCCGCACCTCCTTGTCACCTTCCTTTGCTATAACTTTTCTTTTCCTTTATCTGCAGTAAGAGGAAATGCAACTATAAGCAAAATTGCTTAGTAAGCGCCATCTAACTCACAAAACTCGAATATGCATGTAACTGGAAGAAATCTAAAACTGAATGCTCAGAAAGAAATACTACTCATACTCATCTAACAGCAAAGGAAACAAAGCATACTGGAATGCTAAACATGTAAAGCAAATCTAAACAAACATGCTAGCATAAAAGAAAACTAAACTTGCTGGATTTTAAACTTATGTGAAGCTTGTTTTACTTGTTTAAAAACTTATACTTTAATACTTCAAAATAATAATCAACTTCTCTTGGGCCCAACAACTTTACTTGCTATGCGCGCATCCCTAACTAGACCCGAGGTAGCTAGTCCCGAATCTAGTAGAGTTTACTATTGTAAAGCCCGACCCATTTGGCGGCCCATTTGGCGACTCTCGGGTCGTCGGCCGTCGACCGTCGACCATCGATCGTGCCGTTACTACTAGGTTATCTAAACCTAGGGACGACTATGGGAGCCCAACCCAAGGACAACTGAGAGTCCAGTACAGTGCCACTGATAAAAGTAAACTACTTGTTATCTTTTAATACTTCTAATATATAATGCCTCGGCATTTTAACAAGCACCTTGTGTGCCACAAATTTCTAAAGTCTTGACTTTGGGATCTACTTAAGGTCTTGACCTTTTTCTTTCTTTTCTTTATCTTTCTTATACTTGTTAATAATTCTAATAAAAGAATGCTGCTTTAAAAACTGAAATGTTTAAACAAATTCTAACTTTGAAATGCATAAACAAAAATCTGCATACTATGCTAATCAAAATTCTGCATACTATACTAATCAAGATTCTGCATTCTATGCTACCCTATTTCCGCATACTATGCAAATATAAATTCTGCACTATAATACTTAACCAAACTGCACTATAATCTTTTTCTTTAAAATCTGCACTATAAACTTACATAAAAATATGCACTATAAGCTTAATTAAAATCTACACTATAGGCTTAATTAAAATCTGTACTATAAAAATCTGCACTATAAGCTTAATTAAAAATCTGCACTATAAGCTTAATTAAAATCTGCACTATAGGCTTAATTAGAATATGCACTATAAGCTTAATTAAAATCTGCACTATAAGCTTACATAAAAATCTGCATTATAAGCTTAATTAAAATCTGCACTATAAGACTACATAAAAATATGCACTATAAGCTTAATTAAAAATCTGCACTATAGGCTTAATTAAAAATCTACACTACAAGCTTAATTAAAATCTGCACTATAAGCCTACATAAAAATCTGCACTATAAGCTTAATTAAAATCTGCACTATAGGCTTAATTAAAATCTGCAGTATAAGCCTACATAAAAATCTGCACTATAAGCTTAATTAAAATCTGCACTATAGGCTTAATTAAAAATCTGCACTATAAGCACTTCTCATGCTTCGAATTCGAGAAGAACAAAGGTCCGAAACTACCCCTACTGCAGGTGAGCAGCACTTACCTTTGCGTTCTTGGGCTTACAACCAGAAAGAAAACTTCTAGGGTTTGCGGGAATTGCAAGCTTCGACCCCTCCTTCGTGCTCACGGTTTCCCCTTGACGAGAGGATCACAACCATGTGAAGATCTCCCGAAAATCTCCCTTGGCCGGCCGCCAGAGAGGAACCCTAGATCCCCCCTTTTTTCCTTCGCCCAAATAGGAGACGCTGTGCCGTCGGGAGAGAAAAGGAGAGGAGAGGTTTAGGTTTTGGAAAATAATCCCTAAGTTCTCCCTTTTTATAACTTAATATTTCTGTTAACTATCTTAAATAAATTCGCTACCTTTTCTAAACAGACAAATCCAACATCAACTTATCCCTTTTATAATCCAATATTCTGTTAACTATCTTAAATAAATTCGCTAGCTTTTCTAAATAGACAAATCCAACATCAACTTATCCCTTTTATAATCCAATATTCTGTTAACTATTTTAAATAAATTTTGCTACCTTTTCTAAACAGAACCACCTGCTTGACCACTTGGTTAGCTGGATTTGCTTAAGGCTTGGTTCGGCCGGAGGTTGCAGGTTCGAATCTCGGCTAATTTTCTTTATTTTTTTACAACTTGTTTCTTTTGATAAAAATACCAAACGAACACCAAAAATTACATTAAAATACTCTAAAAATTTCTAAAATTCTCTAGAATTTTTCTAAAGTATTTCTAAATATTTTTAAGTACTATTAGGACTCGAAATGAGGAAATTTGGGTTGTTACAAAGTGTAGGGACTTGTGCTATGGAGCCAAGCACCCAAGAATCACTACATGAGGATGTACATTCACCAGAACAAGAGCTTGAGCCATATCTTAATGAAGAGGAGGTAACAATCACCACTCCAGGTACCTTTCAAAATGACAAGGTGAGTCTTATTTGTGATTCATCAGAAAATTTAATTGAGGTACCAATTGTTGACTTTATTAGTTGTGATTCATTGATTGATATATTTTCTACCCACACTAATGTTCTCCTATTTTCTTTTTATCCCTTATGTGAGTGGAAGGGATTGTATTTTAATGATGTTGTAGGAGAATACAAGCTTCCAGAGTGGATGCTTGAACTGAATCGCCTCAGACCTCCAGAAAGAATTTGCAATGGAAAAATGATTAATAAGAAGAATTTTAGTGGAACAACGATTACACCTCTACCGGTGTGGATTTTGTTGCTAAATCTTCTTCGACCGCCGGAATTAAAGGGGAGTTGGTTCTAATTTAGTTTTTTTTTGCATTTTAATTCTTGCTTTGTTAATAAATTCTTTTTGAACGACTTTCTTTAGTTCATACTTTAAATTTGCATTTTGTTTTCACTTTGTTTTCACACTTTGCATTTTTGTCTAGTATATATAGCATTTCAATTGGAATAAGATTCTTCATGGGAATTTTCTAAGTGATATCTCTAAGATGGTAAAAGCTTCTTAAATTTGATCATCAATTTTAAGTCATTTGACATGATTGGATGTTTTTCTTACATGATATTGGTTAATTTGGTGGTGGATTCCAATTTGATCAATTGAGCATGATTGCATAAAAATTACCTAGAGAGGACCACCTTAAGCCTAAACACTATTTTATCTTTGTGTGGCATGCACTCATAGCAAATTAAACTCTAGAACTTGCTTAGCTTCTTTTCAAAGTCACAATAGCATATGTATGCATGGAAATGAGGGATATTTATCATTCTTATTTGCTCATAACTTCCCATTTCTTTCTCCATAATTTTCTTGAAACATTCTCATCTAGCATTTTAATCCTTGATTATCTTTGCTTGTCATTCTTTCATTGAGAGTTTTGGTTGAAGTCTTGATGAGTTAGAATACTAAGATGGAGAAAAGTTTTAAGTGTGGGGGATTACATATGCTCAAAGTTCATGGAGATTAGGAGTTTTGAGATCAATATGCTAGATTGAATGTGCTAAGTACAATGCAGGATAAGAGGCTAACAATTCAGTTGAGAGGCACAATTTGGTTGGTTTGTTGGAATGATACATTAATGGAAATTTTACAGAAACAGAAAAAAACTGGAAATCAATGAGTCTGATTTCTGAAATCAGACTTCTTGTGATGAGATATGGATTGAGAAGGCTGAGGTTACTGATTCCCAGGGTTTGCTCGACAAATGAATCAATTTAGTTGTTTGTCATTTTCATACGAGAGTAAAAATCGAAGCTGCAGATTTTGGGAAGAGCAGGATGTTAGGTTACTCTTCTCGGTTCCTTGTGTGTAAACTCTGAAAATTTTCAGAAATCAAAATGTTTCTGTATCTAAACAATTTATTGCAAGTGCATGGTGTTTTCTTTGATGATCACCATTACAATACAGGCCATGGCAGTACTGAAGCAACAACTTATAGATACAGGCACCAATTGTGGGAAAATCTGAATTATTGATGCTGGAATAGAATGCATTTCTGAACTTTGAAGTGCAGAATTCAGTTTTAGCAATAAGAATGTAATTGTTAAGATGTTAAGATGACAAGTTCATTGACAGAAAAGAGTGCAGAGAAATGGAAGTCATAGAAACTGATTTCTGGAAACAGATTCTGTTTTTGAAGCTATGTATTAATGACTTTTTCAAAACTTGTTGCATGCCAAATGTTGTTCCAGTATTTGTCCATTGAACAACTGAGCTTCATTGACTGTTAATCTATAACCTGAACCCCAAAAAAAAAAAAAAATCAAAGTGCTGATACTTAACCTAGAAAACGTCTTGCTGGAATTATAGTGCACAGTTTTTGAAATTTTTAGAAACTAAACTTAAAGTCTTATATATATTCTTGTTCAGTGAAAAGTTCAATTGCTGTTGAGGAAGTTTTGAAATGGAATTGGGAGTTTAGAATTCGTGTGAAATTCAAAACCTCTCAACTGAGGTAGTTCTAATTTTCTCAGTTACATGAAGCTCATATTCTATTGGCTCATTATTTAGTCATCTCATGCTAGCTCTAGACATCAGCAGATAGAAATCTACTCTTATCACTCTAGTACTAATGGATACCTTATAGTGAGCCTAATTTGAATGACTTAAGCTTGAAATTTATAAGATTCCAAATTCGGGAACTCAAGCTGTTAAATAAACAGAATCAAGAGCTTAAGTTCAATTTTGAAATTCTTTGACAGTTTCAATGATTGGAATTCAGGAAGGGAAGGGAGAGTTTCGATTACTATGTGCCAAGTTCCGTATGGGGCTTCGTGATCAATGAAAAGACCAATAACTGGAATTACAGCAGCTATATTTCAATGTTATAAATCTGTTTCTCTGAGCAAATCAAATCGGCTGAAGCATCAAAGGATTACATAACATCTATAGAGACATGGCTGCAGGAATCAACTGCTAAATCCTTGAATTCATTTTCTGAACTTTATTGTTGAGCTGTTGAAATGAAAATAGAAATTTTATCAGAGGAAGCCCTTTTGAGTGCCAAGTCCATTTGCTGCTCTTGTTCAGTAACATCCTAAATTAGACATCTGTTATTCCAGTGCAAATTCCTCCTTGAAGTCCACAGATTGAAAATGAATTCAGAAATCAGAATCAGTTCATTTTTGTTCTGCAGAAAATGATTCTGATTTTGATTCTGCAGAAATGGAACTCCATTAAGTTTGAAACTTAATATGGTGATGCACATTAAGAGCTAAATCAAAATTTGTTCCTTAAAATTGAGCTTGAATCTGAAATATAAACACCTGGACCATTTGGAATCCTTAATTCTTTGAGCTAGAGACTAAATTTGATGTGCAGGAATATATTAGTTTGCTTAATTCTTGAAGTTCTAGAACTTGAGTTAGCTGTGATGCAAATTTGAGGAGAAAGCTTTCAAAAATTTGACAAAATAAGCAACAAAATGATGTTGAATTGATTCATGAAGGTATACAATTTCAGGATAAATTGTAGTGAGTTTCAGAGACAACTACTGGAAATTATGTCAAAACAGTTTGGATTTCTATTGTAACTTTGCTGCTAGCAGAAACTCTTATTACAAGGATTGATGGAAACAATTTTATGTGGTTTCATGAAGCTCACTTCTTCATGATTAAATGCCTACAGAATTACATGAGGGTATAGAGGAAGAATTCTGATAGAAGGCTGATAATATCAATACTCAAATTTTGTCAACAGAGCTTGTGGAGTGTGATTTGTTGCTGATTGTTGATGTATTTTTGAGTAGCTTAATATGGAATTTGAAGTATATCAGTGACATTTTGAAACTGAAGCTGCAAAATGCAATTTATTTACACTGGAACCTGAGGATCTCAATTCAAATATAGGCATATGAGACAGAGTTGCAGAGAGGCTGAAATTGTGCCTTCTACTTTGAACCGGATTGCCTTATTCAGAATTTTTGGAACTGTGAGGTATCAGAATTTTGTAACATGTCTTTGAATCTGATTGCTTCGCTGATTGTCTGTAGCTTTGTACCTTGAGCATTCTGCATGCTGAAATAAAAATGTGTTTTGTTATCAAGACTGTTGTAAGAGTCCATGAAGTTTGATTTGGTTTTCCAATAACTTCTCTGTGCACCGAATTCAGCAATGAGCTTTGAAATATTAGAGAAGAAGTAATAGCTGATTAGATTTAGATTGTTGTTCAGTATCTTAAAAGGAGTAACTAAGAAAGATTGATGTGGCAATGTGTGTATCAAAACTCTGCACTGGAATAAAATCTGGACAGTATTGATATGGCACAAAAATTGAAACTGATGTTGGGATTTATTGAGGAGCTGAATGGTAGATTAGATCTTTATTATTGTGTGCTTTATGCTGGTTACAAGTTATTAATCATTAAGAATTTGATTGAGAACATGCTTGCTGATTGTAGCTGAATTTCAGAATCTAGAATTCAGCATTCTTGTGGCTGCTAGGATACATTGTCATGGTCAGGTTTTATTGGAGATCTGATAGGAGCTGTATTGTTCAGAAATGGAGAGTTTTCTACTGCTGCATTGGGAGACACTTGTACCTGTTGGGACCGAAAAGTAGCTAGAGGGGGGGGGGGTGAATAGCTCGTCGCGTGCTCGTGTGCTTCGTTGCTTGTTTCTTCAAGGATGTGCAGCGAAAATACAAAGAAACAAAAGCATACAACGCTAACAAATGGATTTTACTTGGTATCCACCTCATAAGAGGTGACTAGTCCAAGGATCCACGCACACACACACCCTCCACTATGAATAACACTCCTTTATGATAATTACCAAAGGCGGAGAAGCCCTACAACACTCTCAATACAAGAAGAAGGAAAGGAAAACAAAACACAAGCAAAAGCTTACAAGTTATGCAGCAAAAACCCTAACCCTAACTTCTTGTTGTTGCCCGCCTCTTGATCTTGGATCACTAGCAAACCTTGCTCCAAGAACCCTTCAAGAACTGGCGGTAGAGTGGAGAAGAAGTGTGGAGAGCTGCTGGAGAGGATCGGAGATGAATCGTAAAGTTTATACTGAAAGAAACACTCGCCTGCAGCTAAATACGACGCCAACGGTCGGATCCCGATCTATTGGATTGCTCCCAATCGATCGGGGAGGCTTTGGATCTATCAACCGATCGATCCAGAGTACCTCCGCGCTTTCTGGAATAGCCTGGATCGATCGGCTGATCGATCCAAGGCTTATCGCGCACAAACAGCAGCTCCCAATCGATCCACTGATCGATTGGGACCTCTGGATCGATCCACCGATCGATCCAGAGAGGTTCTGTTCCCGGGGACTCACCCGATCGATCAGCCGATCGATTGGGCATGATCCAATCGATCGGCTGATCGATCCAGATCTGCTGGATCAATCGGCTGATCAATCCAGATCTTGGTTTTTGCCCAAAACCAAGTCCAAAGCCCCCTAAACCAATATCCAGTCAACCATAACTTGTTGGTACATAAAACCTAGTATCCGGCCACCCTTGACCTGCTAGGACTCCATCACCAAGTGTCCGGTCAATCCCTTTGACCCACTTGGACTTTTCTCCTTCTGCCAAGTATCCGGTCAATCCCTTTGACCTACTTGGACTTTCCAACACCAGATGTCTGATCAACCTTGACCCATCTGGATTCCCCTTGCCTAGCTTCACTCACTAGGACTTTCCAACTGCCTGGCTTCACTCACCAGGACTTTCACCTCGCTTCACTCACTAGGTTTTCACCTGGCTTCACTCACCAGGATTTCCTTCTGTCTGGCTTCACTCACCAGGACTTTCCTTCTACCTAGCTTCACTCACTAGGACTTCTCTTCTACCTGGCTTTACTCACCAGGTCTTTTCTCTGCCTGGCTTCACTCACTAGGACTTCCTTTGCCTAACCTCCAAGTTAGGACTTTCACCTGGCTTCACTCACCAGGATTTTCCACTGCCTGGCTTCACTCACCAGGGCTTTCACCTAGCTTCACTCACTAGGATTTTCAACTGCCTAGCTTCATTCACCAAGACTTCCCTGTCAAGTATCTAGTCAACCTTGACCTACTTGACTCTTCTTTAATTAACCTTTTATTGTCAAACATCGAAACCCAAACTAAGACTCAAGCTTGGTCAACCAGGTCAACCTTGACCTAAAGGATATTGCACCAACAGTACCTACAATACACCACAAAACCAGAGGGAGGCAGAGATCAGATTCTGCAGAATGCAGAATGAAAATAAGAAGTGTGCCTGTAAGCGTTTCAGTTAGTTGTGATTTGTTGAATTGTCCGAGATGGACATTGATTTAAGTGTGGGGGAGAGGCATCTTCTTCATAGAGGCATCTTCTTCATGATTTGAGATTATTTTTGAGCTTCCAAATGCTGAAATTTAAGTGGAAGAACAGTGAAAAATAGAAAAAAAAAAAAAAAGGCACATCAAAAGAGTATCAAATATGGAAGATAGAGTATCAAGATTATATGTTTGCCATCAAATTGAAGGAGAGGTTAGCTTGATATGTTGAATTGGTAAAAACAAATGGTATTCATCTTTTTACACATCAAAATAGGTCAATTCATCAAGTATATTCCTCCAATACTCTCATCTTCTCAATTTCTTCATTAATGCCTTTTCTTTTGCTACTTCATTCATTTTAATTGCTCTTTTTACTTCCATTTCAATTCTTGTTGATAAAATCCTTTTGATTCATGTATGCTATGTTTATAGTGGTGGAGAATTAGAAAATAAGCAAGCTTATGGTAGTGAAATGTTGTGAGTTGCATTGAGTTAGCTCCACTAAAATGTATTTTTGAGTGTGAGGGCTAGAATAGGTAAATCCTTTGTGAGATTGCATCTTGCTTAATTTTTCAATTGGATTGAAACTACCATACCTACTGATTATTGTTTGGATTGTGTTCATGATTGTTTGTGATTTTTAAGAAGACCTTAGTTAATTACCTTTTACTATCTTCTAGGTATTGCTAGGGAATTTGTTTGGAGATGATTTTTAGTTTTCTTGACTTAAACGGGACGTCCAAGGCTAAGTGTGGGGGATTTGATAACCATGATTTTGGCTATATTATTTTGAATCATAATGCATGTTTTTATTGGTTTATTCATAGTTTAATCTCAAATTAACATCATATCTCAATATTGCATTTGCTTTTGGACCTAATTGTAAATTAGCTAATTTTTATGATATTTGGTGCTAATATTTGATTCTTATTTTGTAGGCATCAAAAGGGTCATGAATCCGATCAGATCAGGCTGCATTTGGGCTCAAATCAAGGGCTAATTAAGTCGATCAAGCCTCAGAGCATTATAGGTCGTTCATCCAAGATTGAGCAGATCTGAGCCATCCGTTGAAGATCCGGCTCATCCAACCTAATGAGGGATAGATCTGAGCCATAGATGAGGATCCAGAGGTTTTGATCCAGATCTGAAGACATCACAGCCGTTGATCAAGCCAGAAATGACCTGGACCGTCCGATTAGATCTGAGGAGTTTAAAAGGCTTCGCGTGAGAAGCTACAGTTGGGCTCGGTCGCGATTTTCTTCTACAGTGCTTCTTCTTCTTCCTCGCAACGCCGAGTTCCCATTCCATCATTCCAAATCCGCGAGCTTGAGTTCTTCATCGTCGGCGATCATCCAGCTACCGGCGTTCATCTCCCAGTGATCAGATTATGGCGAAGGGCGTTTCCCAGACCGTGAGCTTGAGTTTTTGATTCACAGTCCGTGATCCAGGCAGAGGGCGGTTTCCATGTTCTGCGATCTTCACTAGCCACCGGAGCTCGAAGGGTGTTTCCCAGAAGCTCCGGAATTCATTCCATCTTCACTTCGTCTGCTGCATTCGCGCCGATCTGATCAATTGGCCGAGTAACGCAAGATTCCAGAATTCAGCTACTGATTTCTAGCGATGTGAGTGTTACCTGATCTGTGAGCCCGAAGGGTGTTTCTCAGAGGCTATGATCAAAAGGAGGCA
Organism: Zingiber officinale; assembly: GCF_018446385.1. Classification (NCBI taxonomy): domain Eukaryota; kingdom Viridiplantae; phylum Streptophyta; class Magnoliopsida; order Zingiberales; family Zingiberaceae; genus Zingiber; species Zingiber officinale. The sequence continues at coordinate 68,368,321 of NC_056007.1, read as the reverse complement.
CTAGCTGAGAGCTTTGTTCATCACCGGTGGTCTCCCGAAGAGTGTTTCTCAGAGGAGGGTCTGTTTTTGGCAGAATGAAGAAGATTTGTTCCGATTTTGGTTTGAGGAATGCTATAGGTTTAGTTTTTATTATCTTTGTCTTAGATTCGTTCTTGAACTCGCTCAGATCTGATGATCTAATTTCGTAGATCTACAATTTAGTTTTGATTTCTTAGCTTGATCATCTTATTCCTTTGAATTCCCGAAACCAAGCTCTTGTTCCAATTACTAAATTTGTTGCAGTCTATTTTCGGTATACACATTTACATTCTTAGTTGAATTAAGTCCATTTCTACATCAAAATCATTTTATCTCAACCTTTGATCTTTGTGCTGTGATTGAATTTAATTATGGAATACTTTACTTGATGAATGGATTGTTTGCCTCTGTCCAATGAAGTTGTGGATGAATTTTGAAATTAATTGATAAATTGAATTGTGATCTAGAATAAGATGTTGATTCAGTTCTTATGAGAGAGTCTGAGCTTTTGAGTTTCTGGGTCATTGAGATGGAGAGTTGAAGAGAAGTAATTGATACATTTGATTAGATAAAGCATTAGCGTTTGAATTTAATTGTTGTTACTAGATGAAATTAAAGGGAATCATGTTAGATGAGCTTATCCTCTCTTGTCTCTATTCTTGATTTTATTAGATGAGATTAGTTTGAATTGTGAGTTTAATGGAAGTGCTTAGTTGACTTTGTAAATGTAATAATTCAATTTGAATCAGTTCTAGAATTCACACATCTACTAGTTAACCTTGGAAAAATACGACTCGGGACTCGTTGCTACAACACTTGTTTTAATTTTAATGAGTTTCCAATCTTTATTAATTTGATGCGCCTCGTGACAAGCCCCCATTCCATCATTCCAGATCCGCGGGCTTGAGTTCTTCATCGTCGGCGATCATCCAGCTACCGGCGTTCATCTCCCAGTGATCAGATTATGGCGAAGGGCGTTTCCCAGACCATGAGCTTGAGTTTCTGATTCACAGTCCGTGATCCAGGCAGAGGGCGGTTTCCATGTTCTGCGATCTTCACTAGCCACCGGAGCTCGAAGGGTGTTTCCCAGAAGCTCCGGAATTCATTCCATCTTCACTTCGTCTGCTGCATTCACGCTGATCTGATCAATTGGCCGAGTAACGCAAGATTCCAGAATTCAGCTACTGATTTCGAGCGATGTGAGTGCTACCTGATCTGTGAGCCCGAAGGGTGTTTCTCAGAGGCTATGATCAAAAGGAGGCACTAGCTGAGAGCTTTGTTCATCATCGGTGGTCTCCCGAAGAGTGTTTCTCAGAGGAGGGTCTGTTTTTGGCAGAATGAAGAAGATTTGATCCGGGTTTGGATTTGTGGAATGTTAGGGTTTAGTTTTCATTTTCTTTGTCTTTAATTTTCTTGCTATTTCTCTTGTTTCATGTTTTCTGCAAATTTGTTTCTAAGTTCTTGCTTACCATTCCGATTTCTTGAATTACAGCAATCCAAATCTTGTTCAACTACTGATTAATTTGCAATCCAGTTAGTGTTTGATATTAGACGTTCTTGTTAGCATTAGTTTATTAGTTTTGGTTATTTAATTAGCAAAGTTTTTGTTCGGTTCATTGGATATGCTATGATTGTGCCATGCCTTTATGTTGAATGCTTATTTTGATGTATTGATTGCTACCTCTGCTCAATGCTATTATGACTGAACGTTTGAGCTTGACTGTGAAGTTGATTGAGATTATTCATTGGATTTTGTTCTGGATTCTACAAGTGTGTTTGAACCTTGAGTTTAATTAGTGCTATGCTTGTAAATTGAGGATATGATAATTGATTTATTAGATTAAATGATGCATTAGAATCTGAACTTAATTGATACCAATTTGTTGAGATGAAGTGGATCATGTTTAGATGAAAACAACATTTCTTTGAATCCATTTTACTTTGTTCTAGTGCATTCTTAAGAACTAGATATATTCAAGTTGAAATAAGGATTTGATTGGAATCAATTCTAGGGTTAACACACATTCACTAGTTTGCCCTTGGAAAAATATGACTTGGGACTCCTTACTATACGTGTTTCATTTAGTTTATGTGAGTTCCAATCTTTATCAATTTGGTGAGCCTTGTGACATGCAAAAAGGCCAACACCAAATTTTGGCGCCGTTGCCGGGGATAATATTCAAATTGACTAATATTCAAATTGAGACAAAATCAAATAAGTTTTAAAAGAATCTGTTGGGGTTGCAAAGTTGCAAACATAGTCCCATATTGAAAACACATGGGAAAGATCATGAGTTTATAAGAGAAAAGATATCTCCATTGATATGAGACCTTTTGGGTAGAGCCCAAGAACAAAACCATGAGGGCTTAGGCCCAAAGTGGATAATATCATGCATTTATAGAGATATCTAAATTCTTTTTGATCCTACAATTAATATCAAAGCCCGGACTGCCAGAAGGACTAACCGCCGACTATGCACAAGAGTCATGGTCCAATCGAACCATGTGGGTGGAATATTGACCTCGAACGAATAAGTGGGGGCTTCCGTGTCCGAATTAAGAGAACCAGACACTAGGAAAGAGGTCTTAGTTGTGGCTAGGCAAAGAAGTCCTAGTAGGTCGGGTGGACCGAGGGGCAAGAAGTCCTAGTGGGTCGAGGATCGGACATTAGGGAGCTTATGGTCCTTTGTTTGAGGGGGGACACATGGGAAAGATCATGGGTTTATAAGAGAAAAGATATCTCCATTGGTATGAGGCCTTTTGGGTATATCCCAAGAGAAAAACTATGAAGACTTAGGCCCAAAGTGGATAATATTATGTCATTGTAGAGATATCTAAATTCTTTTCGATCCTACAGAATCAGAGACCGGTTAATGGTCAAAAACCTCATCAATCGACTAATGGATAAAATCAATCGACTGATAGGCAGAAATCAACCCCGATCTAATAACTTTAAAGTAGGGGTTTTGAGGAGTTTTTCGCCGCTAATTCTTGGGGATTTTGGAGGATAGTGTTGCTACATTTTTGGACCAACAATAGGTATTTCCAAGCTACAATAGATCAAGCAAGTAAAATTTTGGTTGTAAAGTCGTTTTCAATTATATTTGACTTTGTTTTCTTGTTTCTTATTGTATTCTTGTTAGAACAAATTTGTACGAGCCTTCTCCTCCTTCGGAAAGTTTCCGAGAAGGATATTATTTTTAGTGGATGTGATCGCTAGGAGTGGACCCTTGGATTAGTCACCTCAAGGAGATAGATACCAAGTAAATTATAGTGTTGTGCATGTGGAGTCGAGATTGAAGCAAGGTTTCCGCTGTTCATTCAACGATAAGCACAAAGCATCGAAGAGAGGTGATTGAAGTTATTCATCCCTCCCCCTCGCCCCTCCCCTCTAGTTCACACGGGTCCTAACACAAGAGATTTATGCTTCATTTTTCTCTAAAAACACATCCTATCAATAAAAATAAGTAAAGAACATATCTCTAAACTAAAAAAGTTAAAGTAAAGAAATCATATAAAAATATGATGTGCAAATATAAATCATGCTCATGAAATATAACAAAATATTTGCTAAATGATACTTAAGAATAGGTATAATCTACATATATCACACACCAACATTAGTATATATATAGCACAGTGAAGAAGGTATATGATGAGAAGTTTAGTTAAAATAAACATAATAAATCTTTAGCAAATATAGATTCAATCAACCCCGGTCCTTCGATTGAAAAGGCCCCGGGCGAAATAATAAGATGAGACCCCAAATAAATTTCTAATAATACATAATTTATCTACAATAACTTCTTCTAGCATTTCTATTTGCAAAATCTTTTATAATATTATTAGTTTCAAGAATTTCCAAGATATCTTTCTCAATACATAAAATTGCCAATCCATTTAATCTTTCTTGAGACATTGATGATCTCATATATGTTTTTAATAATTTTAATTTTGAAAAACTCCTTTCAGCCGATGCTACTGTAACAGACATAGTCAATAAAATTCTATAAGCAATTGTAACATTTGGATAACAATCTACACTTTGAACAAATTCAAGAATATCAATTGCAGACATTATCATATTTGGTAAAGTCGTTTGTAATATTTTTAATTCAGTAAATAAATCATCTAACTCAACATCTGATGAGTTGTCATGAGTTAGAGTAGATTTTAAATTGACACAATATTTTCCTAATTCATCATCATTCAAAATTCTTAATGTTTTTGAATCAAATAAAAAGCCAAATATATTTTCAAAGGTTTTCATTTGCTCGAATCTACATTTTAAAGAAGCAATTGCCATGTCCACAACAACAATAAAATAATCAATTCTAAAAGACTCTTCTAATGATAGTGAAACTTCATCATCTTCTCTTTCATTAAATTGTCTTTTCCTAAAAATACGACGCTTTGTTGTAAATATTGGCTCTATATTCATATCTAATGCAAGACTCTTAGCAATAGTCAAACTTGCAGCATAACCATCATTCCTATACTTTTCAAAAAGTGAGATTACACCTTCTAATTGTTTCATGGCAGAGTCCATGCACATAGATTTTGATTGTAATTTCTTACTCACCATGTTTATAGCAAATAAGATATCATACCAAATGACCATACCAAGTAAAAATTCAAAATTTTTGATTGAATTAGCTAAACTTTCAGCTTCACTTATTGACTTTGCATCATCACAAATATTATTTAATTCAAGTAAAGCAGCTCTCACTTCCACAATTTGAAATCTAATAGCTTGAACACTTTTAATACGACTTTCCCAACGAGTATTCGACAAAGATTTGACGGTTAATCCCTTTACATTATTAAGTAAAATTTTCCATCTCTTAGGAGAACTTGAAAATAATGTATATATGCGATTCCAAAAAGCTTTAACACAAGAATGTGTCATATCACTAAGAGTTAGATTAAGACTATGACAAGCACATGGCATATACAAGACTCTTGGATTTATTTCAAGTAACCTCTTTTGAACTCCTTGGTGTTTTCCTTTCATATTGGAACCATTATCATAACCTTAACCTCTAATATTTTCAATACTAAGATCCAGTGATTTTAACACATTTTGTAATTCGTTAAAAAGTCCTAAACCTGATGTATCATCTACTTTTAGAAACTCTAAAAAGTACTCCTCTATTTTCACTTTATTACCTGACATATTAACACATCATACTATAAAAGTCATTTGTTCTTGAAGACTTATATCTGGGGTACAATCAAGAATTATTGAAAAATATTTTGCTTCTTTAATTTTATTAATGATAACACTTTTAACATTGTTAGCTAAAATATAAATTAACTCATTCTGAATTTTATGACCTAGGTAATGATAATGAATTTCATTACTTTGAATACGTCTAATATGATCTTGCATCACATAATCAAATTCAGCAATCATTTTAATCAACCCCCAAAAATTTCCATTATTGTCTTGATAAAGTTTTTCATTAGATCCTCGAAAAGTCAAACAACGTTTAGAAAGACATTTTACAGTTGCTATTATTCCTGTTATAACTTGTCTCCAACGCTCTTTTTCTTTGGAAATTTCTCGTTGTAGGTCTTTATCAATTGTTAGATTTTTATCTAATCGCATTTTTAATTCATTCCAAGTGTTCATGTTAGTTATATGTTCAATAGTATTTTCATGTTCTTTAAGTCGTTCACTAAGATGTTTCCAATCTCTAAATCATCCTTTGCTAGTGAACTTCTATTGTTTTCAGATTTAAACAACTTGCAACAAAAACAATAAACTTTATCCACATATTTACTGTAAACCAACCACTTTCGGTCTCTTATTTCTCCATTGTTTAAATGTCTAGAATAATGAGCACAAGAAAAATGGCTAGAAGTGTCGTCCAAAGGATATACAATATTCATTTCTCTCATAGGGCCTTTTTCAACTAAAATATCACGTGCATTGTTATCAAGATTATCCCAATTTCTTGCATCATATATATCAAGTGAAGAAATAAATTGTTCATCAATGTCAATATTCTCATTATCTACCCTATTTAAAACATTTTCATGCTCACTCAAATTTTCCCTTTCTTCGTTAGCATCGTGAATCTCATGACACTCATCTACATCATTCACAGTCATAGTTGAATTTTGTGGATTTCCATGAGAACTTTTAATAAAGAATTTATTAATGACACCTCTTTGTGATTCAGTCAATTGTTCTAGTTTTTTCTTTTTTTTCCTTTTCTCACATCCGGAAAGATGTTTTTTAGGCAACATATTATAATGTATAAAACTACAACAATTACAAAAAAAAAACAGATAATTCAAATTATTTCACTAGTAAAGGAATAATAGCACCTGGAATATGATAGTTTTCAATATTAATGGAAATGTCCTAGGTCGTTAAGTTAAGCACCTCATCAGACAACACCTGTTAAAAAAAATTAAATCATTATCAAATTAAAACTAATTAGTGAAATTGTGATACTTAAAGAAACAACAATATTAATTATAACAACACAAGTTATAATCTTAGCCTATTGGTTATCTTTCCATCAATCCATGATCTCCGTGATGCAAGCAGATTTACAAATCAATTTGCGCCTTAAGACTTTAAACAATTTGGAGTTATAAACACATGCTACAATTTTTATGGAAGTCAGAAACTTACAATTCAAGTTCTTAATAACAGCTAAGAAACAATTTCTTCATTATTAATAAATCAATTGCACTGAGCTTTTTGAGAAGATTCAGTTGGACAGTTGATGATCCTCTTCTTTGTGGGTGGATAGAGGACTAAATTAAATAGCATCAAAACTTGTTTATTTAATAAGTTTACAAACAAAAGTAAATAATAGCATCAAAGGCTTGGAACTGCAGCTGGTTATTTTTTTCATTTTGATTTTAGTATACCACATCATTAAATTGGTATGATATCCAAATATCCAATTGCACCAACCATACAAACAAAACCAAGAGAATACAGATGATACTGGTACGCATTAGATAAATCTTAAAAAAAGGATGCATTTTATTATAAACAATAACACAAGGCAAAATTCCTATTTCAAGCAGCTATCTTTAGTTTATTCCCGTGAATTCACGTATCCACTAACTAGATTTACAAAATGCATCCTACCAATTTGAAGCCCCTGATTAAGCTTGTCAAGTTTATGATTTAAAAAATCTGCATCATTTAAAGAAAGTTGGCACATTACGAGAGGTCTCTCCTACAACAATAATCTTTTTTCATAAAAATAACTACATAGAAAATAGCAAACACATGCTACAGCAAACAATTAAATTTTCCATAGATCATAGATGACTAATTAAATCATTATCAAATTGAAACTAATTAGTAAAATTATTAAGAAATAGGCAAATAACAATTCTTCAAGTACTGCATACTTGAAATCTATAGATGAGAAGAATCATTCATTCATTTGGATTTTGGTGGAAGCAGGTCTTGAGGGGTTTTATGGGAACTGGGAAGATATCATCAAACCACATGCCAATGACAATGCCAATAGAAATTAGAATTTAGAAACCATTGAAAGTGAAACTAGGGCAAGTTAGCAAATAGCAATTTAGCATACCTAAACTATAAATTGAAACACCAGATGTTTCAGAGGGAAGCGAGCATTCGAGGATGCGGACGAGCGTTTTCTGGTAGCGACGCCGGCGAGGAACGGAGGAAGCACATTGATCAATAGACAAGACAACCAAAGCTCAAATTCACAAATCACAATGAAAATTCTAATTTCATTCCATGGGCTGTATTTATCATCATCTCTGTGGAAAAATAACGGTAAAAAATTCGTGAGAAGTGACAGAGATGAGATGCGAAAGTAGAAGAAGAAGAGAAGAGATGCGACATCATAATCACAGTCTCACAGAGATAACCGTTGAAGAGCGGAGTCGTGAGCAAGAAGAAGAGATGCGACAGGGAGGAGAAGACATCTTGAGTCCTTCTCGTAGGCCGTAGGCGCAGGCGGGAGGCGGCGTGACAGCGTCGCGGCGAGTTGCTGTAGGCCTGCGACTTTTCCATCGGCAAGGTAAGTTTTGCCCTAATTTTCATTCCTCTACTTAAACATAACATTAAAAAAATAAAATTTTTGGGCCCCCTCAAAATCGAGGCCCAGGGCCATCGCCCAAGTTTGCCCTCCTCCCGGGCCGGGCCTGGATTCAATCATTGTTCAAAGATGACAGTCGTGGCTATGGGTGAGTTAAAAGATGATAAATTTAAAAATATCGATTAATTCAGATAATTTTATCAAACTCGATTTTAAAAATCTAAATTTGATTAAATTGATTAAACTTAAAAATAACAGTGGACTGCTGTTTATTAGCCGTCATAACAAGTCATAACAAACTAAATATAATATTTAACAATGGAGTATTGAACTCAACTTTGGTGAAAATATGGATCGATTAATGGAAAATTAGTTATTAAATTTTCGAATGAATTAATTGATTTTTATCAAGTTAAGTTTATTCAGTTTTTTTTTAAAAGTTTGGTTGATTTAATTAGTTCCAAATTTAGAAATGACGGGATGACGTGTTCGAAGAAAACCGAATATAAATAAGTTCAAAGTTATTATTCTTTTAATTATAATTACTAGCGAATTGGATTAAATAATAGTGGTATTTAGCCTTTATTTCCTTTGGATTTAATAATTGTGGAAGGTTGCGAATACTCCAATTGTTGGATTATTTAAGAATGTGTATGTGGTTACCAGTCGAATATCCACTAAATTGTTGAATGAAAAAACTCATGTATCAAACCGTTTTAATTGAAATTGGATAAATTGTTTTTTTTTACTTAATAATACCGTTCAAATTTTTATAAAAATAAACCGAACAAATTGAATTAAGAAAACATAAATTAAGTGGGTCGAAAATTGAAATAATCAAATTTTAGATTAAATAGGAAACTTGAGAGAGAGGAAAGTCACAAATTAAATCAAGAAACTAGAAGTTTTAAACTCCTAATTAAATTCAGACATAACTAAATTTAATTTAATCGAATTCAGATTTTTAAAATTGAAATCGAACTAACATGATTAAAATAATCAATAATTGAAAGAAAAAAAATGAATTTTTGAATTAACTAAATTAAAATTTTAATTTTGATTAGTTTAATCAATTAATTCAATTTAACGACTTTTTTACTCATTTTAAATATATTTTTATGTTCGTTTGTTATATAGTATTTGTAAATGGAACGAAAATGTTGTCATACTGATTGTCTTTTTCTCATAACTCTTAGTTCCAGTTTTTAATTAGATGATTTTAATTTAATAGATTTTTTTTTTCTAAACATCATGCATACCTTAAATATCAATTACTTATCTTAAAAAATAATAATGTGTTTACATACATAAAATAAATAGAAGAAAATATAAATAAATAAATAAATTTACAAGCCTTTTCTATATTTACTTAAAGGAAGAACAAACTTAATTCTATTCTTGACCACAACGGAGCAACATAATTATTACGGCAATTTACTGAAAGATATATTTAGGTTTTTAAATTTATTTAAAAAAAAGTATATTACTTTGTTATTTATGAAAGGACATTTTTTTTATAATACTTTTCCTATTTTACCCTCCTGATAATTTTTTTTTTTTATTATCTCTGTTATTTCTCTCTCTTCTCTTTCCTCCTATGCATGTAACATTTATTCTCTTCTCTCTCCTCTTTTTTCTTTCCTCTCTTTTACACGTCAATTCTTCTAAAAACATTTTAGCACCCCCCAAGAAACCAAAATAAACGATAGATAACATATTTGAACTCATTGCAACCCAAAAAATTCACAAGAACTGAAATAAGTGCAATTGGAGCTCTCTGGGTTTATTAGTGAATTTTGACAAAAATCCATTGATGGACCTAGAGATATCAGGTTGCATCCATTTCAGTTTCCGTGGGTTTCTGGAGTTGCAAAGAGTTTAAATAAGCTATCCATTATTTATTTTACTTCTTGGAGGTGTTAAAATGTAATAAGGAAGAATCCCAAAAAATCTCCACGTTAGGCCTATATATATCATATCAGACTTAACGTGAGCCTGATATGAAATCATATTAGGCCTAACATGGGCATGATATGGAATGATATCGGGTCTACATTGGGTCTAATATGATTCTATATCAGGTCCAACATGGAAAATTTTGACGATTCTTCCTTATTATATTTTAACTCCTCTGAGAAGCCAAAATAAACAATGGACAGTATATTTGAACTCCTTGCAACTCTGGAAATCTACAGGAACTGAAATGGATGCAATCTAAGATCTTTAGGTTCATCATTAGATTTTAACTGAAATCCACTGATGGACTTAAAGAACTCTGATTGCATTTATTTCAGTTCCTGTGGATTTCTATGATTGCAAGAAATTCAAATATACTATTCATTGTTTATTTCGGCTTCGCAGAAGTATTAAAATGTAATAAGGAATAATTGTCAAAATTCTCCATGTTGGGCCTAATATGAGTTTATATTAGACTCAATGTGGAGAATTTTGATGATTCTTTCTTATTATATTTTAACACTTTCGAGAAGTCGAAATAAATAATGGATAGTATATTTGAACTCCTTGCAACTCCAAAAATTTATAAGAACTGAAATAAATGAAATCGAAGCTTTTTAGGTTCATTAATGAATTTTGGTCAAAATTCATTAATGGATATAGAGAGCTCCGATTGCACCCATTTCAGTTTTTGTGGATTTTTGGGGTTGCAAAGAGTTCAAATATATTATCCATTATTTATTTTGGCTTGTCAGGAGTGTTAAAATTTTTTTAGAAGAATCGATGTGCAAAAGAGATGAAAGAAAAAAGAGAAGAGGAAAGATAAGAAAGAGAGAAACAATATAGAGAATAAAAAGAAAAACACTCAAATTTATTAGGAGGGTAAAATGGAAAGAATACTATAAAAAGATATGCCCTCTGATAAATAATTAAGTAATATGCCTTTTAATAAATTTAAAAAATCTAAACACACCTGTTTAGTAAATTGTCAAAATTACTATCCTCACTTAGGGGAATTGAAAATTACAGATTATATTAATAAAAAATTTGTTTATTATATTTCATTCTAATTTTTTTATAGTTTAACAATATGCCTTATTTTTTATAAAATAAAAACTTTTTATTATAAAATCTTAATTATTTTAATTAAATATGACTTATCCTTTTTTAAAAATAAAATACCTTTTATAAAATATTTCAACAAACTAAAAAAATTTGATGACTTAGCTAATGTGTCTATATATATATATATATATATTTAGAATAAATGAATATGTTTTTTTTCCTTTGATTGAATGGGAAGTGGAATATTTGGGAAGGAAAACAGACTTTTTAATGATTTGGTTGTTAGTTTATTTTTTTTATCAGTACTGTCAATGTATTTTCTTATTTATATTAATTTTTAAAAATAAATCGATAGCTTTCTAATTTAGTTTATATGTTTCAATTTTTAAATTTTAAACCGAATATAAATAAGATCAAAGTTATTATTCTTTTAATTATAATTACTAGCGAATTGGATTAAATAATAGTGGTATTTAGCCTTTATTTCCTCTAGTTTGGATTTAATAATAGTGAAAGGCTGCGAATACAGAATACTCCCATTGTTGGGTTATTTAAGAATGTGTACGTGGGTATCTGACGAGCATCCACTAAATTATTGAATGAAAAAACTCATATATCAAGCCGTTTTAATTGAAATTGGATCAATTATTTTTTTTACTTAATTGTACCGATCAAACATAGTAAAAATAAATCAAATTAATCAAATTAATAGCACATAAATTAAATGGGCCGAAAATTCAATTTTCGATTAAATCAGGAATTTGAGGAAACTAGGGATTTTAAACCCCTAATTCTGGTTCACGTAACTAAATTTGGTTTAATCGATTTAACTGAATTTAAAATTTTAAATTAAGACAAATAATCAATATTTTTTTTAAAATAAAATTTTAAATTAAACTTTCAACTTCGATTAGTTCCATGATTAATTCGATTTAACTTATTTGTTTTACTCACCCTGTACGTGCTTTTCTTTTTATTTATATATTATTTGTTAAATGGAATTGTCATATTGAATGTCTTTTTCTTAGCATAACTTTTGGTTAGTTCCCGTTTTTAATTAGATGGTTTTAATTTAATGGAGTTTTTTTTTTTCTAAACATCATGCATACGTTAAATATCAATTACTTATCTTAAAAAGGAAATAATAATGTGTTTATATACATAAAATATAAGAAAATACAAATAAATAAACAAATAAATTTGCAAGCCTTTCTATCTCAGAAGAACACAACTTAATTTCATTCTTGACCACAACGGAACAACAAATAACTATCTTCACTTAGGAATTGAATATGAGTTAAAATCAAAGCTGTCAATGCTAGGGTATAAGTAAGGTTTGATCATACCCGAGCGGAAGGTGGTTCATCTGTCGATTGGAAGGATCATCATCCGATCGGCCACTTGAGTAAACCAGTGTGGTCAACTCGATCGACAGGAGAGCAAATTGAGCGGGCCAGGAGCCCGAGTCGAGTAGGTCATCCGTCTGACTTGAGGTATGGCGTTGGCATTGTACACACAATGAACCGATAAAATAATAAAAGAGGAAAAGATAAATAAAGCCAAAGAAACCAAGACAAAGATGTCTTTCGTCGGTAATTAATATTATCATTAAACAGGGGAAGATGGAGGGTCACTAAGAAATGTATAAAAGAGTATGTCAGGTATGAAGAAAGACAAGCTGAATCTCTTTCCCTAGTACTTTCACTTTCTCTTCTTTTTCTATTCCTGATTTGAGCGTTGAAGGGTCAATGTCAGGGACCCCTTCCTTGGTTTTGGTTTTATTTTGCAGAAAGAAACGAGGTCTTCATCCAGTCAGCGGAATTGCCACCTTCCCGACTTTCCAGCTTCACACCTTCGGACAGGATCATTTTGGCGTCGTCTGTGGGAACGTAGCTTGTATCCAAACGAGAAGATGGAAGACGCTGGACGACTTACAACAACGACACTGATACAAGAGGATCTCGACGTACTAATACACGTTCGAGTGGCGAAGATATTGGAACAACAACAACAACAAGCGCTGGCCAATTAATAAGCGCAGGATCCTGCAGCTTCCACGGCAGGACGCCAGGCTGAGCGAGGGGACCGAACATAATAGCTTTCCAATCGGGACCCGAACAAGAGGCCGATTGTAACCTAGGGGGAAGCACCTCATGCGCCGGTCCCCTTGCACCGAGTGCCATTATGGACCCTAGCAGAAGAGATAACCCGAGCAGACAGAGACCGAGGATCTTCCTCGAATGAGGCACCCGCCCGAGATACAAGGAAAAGGAAGGCATCCAGAGAGGATAATTCGTTCGAGCAGGTCAATCAACAGTTTTCGGAGGGGATTCTAAACGACCCTCTGCCGAAACATTACACCCCACTAGCGATCAGGGAATATAATGGAGCAAATGATCCCGATGACCACTTGGCTAAGTTTGATAACACAGTCACACTTCACCAATACATAGATGGGGTGAAATGCCGAGTCTTCCTCACCACGTTATTAGATCAGCATAATGTTAGTTTAAGCGGTTGCTGAGCAACTTGATCTACAGCTTCAAGGACTTCCGAGCAGCCTTCCTACATCACTTTGCTAGAAATCGCCGCCATCAGAAGACGAGTGTAAATATCTTCTCACTGAAGCAGGGGCCCCGAGAAGCATTAAGGGCCTATATTCAACACTTCAATTAGGTGGCGATGGACATCCCGACAGTCTTCTCGGACGTGCTAGTAAACGCCTTCACCCAAGGGCTCACTGAAGGAGAGTTCTTCCGGTCACTCATTCGGACGCTGACAAGGGATTTTGGCCACCTACAAAAGAAGACTAACGAATACATCAACGTAGAAGAAGCCAAGATGGCAAGAAAGAAGGAGACGCAAGCTGAACCCTCAGGAGTATTTGAACGACGTCAGCCGAGTAGCTATAAACCTCCCAAGAGGCCTCGATCAGGAGGAGCCCCGCCACACAAGCCTCGGACACATGCCGTGCAGCATGTGGCGGCCGCTCGTCCTAAGGCTGCAAAAGGCAATGTGTGGATGTTGATGTTCTGCTCCTTCCATCAGTTGACAACGCACAACACTCAGGACTACTATTACCTTACAGCCAGCAGGCTAGCCCCGTGGGGATACCGCCTTTAATCACCGTCACCTGATCGGCGACAAAGGTGTCGATCAACTGTCCGAAGAGAGGGAGAAAGGACAACGCCCGAACCATGCCACCATCGGTCCCAATGTGGGAACAATCCAAGTCCCACCCGGTGCTTCTTCGAGCGGAACGAACTGTCGGCATAGGAGGAGGAGAATCGGAGTAGCGCCGCACAGGGGGGAGATAAGTATGATCGTAGGGGGGTCGACCGGTGGAAATTCTAACCTAGCAAGGAAGTCACATGCTCGGTGACTCGAGATCCACGCTATGAGCTGCAGTAAGGAGAAAGCTGAGGAACCCGAAATCAGTTTCGATCCTAAAGACTTGGAGGGAATAGAGATCCATCATGAGGATGCACTGATCATCCGAGTGGTAATTGCCAATTATACAATCCATCAAACTTTTGTTAACACAGGGAGCTCGGTGAACATCATATGCAAAATGGCATTCGACCAGTTGCAAATCAACCGGAGCAAACTACTGCCAATGACGACCTCGCTCTACAATTTCATGGGCAACGAAGTATTGCCGATCGGCCAAACCAAGCTAGCCATTTCACTTGGCGAGGAGCCCCTGAAGAGGACAAGGACCACAAACTTCATTGTGATAGATGCACCGTCAGCATACAACATTATATTAGGTTGACCAACTTTAAATGAGTTCTGAGTTGTGGTGTCCACCTACTGTCAAAAGATTAATTTCCCGATAGATGACAAGGTGGGAGAAGTCAAAGGTGAGCAATTGGCCGCTCAGTGATGCTACATCGAGATGGTCAGATCAGAAGCAAGGACCTCTTGGCAGAACCCACGTCTGGAGGTTAACGACATCAATGAGAAGCCCTCGGCGATGGTTTATAAAGAAAAGGAAGAAGTTCAGATTCACCTGAACCGATCAGATGCAACCATCTTCATTGCCGTCGATCTAGAGAGCAAGAAAAAGGTGGAATTGTCCGCCTGCCTCAAGAGGAATTATGACGTGTTCGCCTGGTTGACCCACGAGCTCCTTGAAATCTCACCAAGCATCTCCCAACACGAGTTTCATATCCGACCAGATGTCCGACCTATAAAGAAGACGAAAAGAGACTTCAGCGTGGAGCAGAACTTGATCATTCGGGCAGAAATAGAGAAATTACTGAAGGTTGATCACATTTGGGAAGTTCAGTTCCCTAGTTGGCTCGCTAATGTCGTGCTGGTCTCCAAACTAGGCAACAAATAGCGGGTCAGCATCAACTTTCACGACTTGAATAAAGCGCGCCCAAAGGATTTCTATCCGTTACCCTGGATAGACCAGATGGTGGACTTTACAACCGGCTGCAAGTTAATCTGCATGCTTAATGCATATCATGGCTACCACCAAGTGTCGCTCGCCCGAGAGGATCAAGCAAAAGTCAGCTTTATCACAACCGACGGAACGTTCTACTACAACATCATGGTGTTTAAATTGAAAAACACTGGCACCACCTACCAAAGGCTCATGAACATGGTGTTTCAGAAACAGATTGACTACAACTTGGAGGTATACGTCGATGACATATTAATAAAGTCAGTCCGAGCTGCTAATCTGTGTGTAGATATCGAAGAAACATGCTGAACCTTGAGGATATACGGGATGAAGTTGAACCCGAACAAGTATTTGTTTGATGCTAAGAGTGGACGCTTTCTCGAATACATCGTCACTGAGCGAGGGATCGCGGCGAATCTGAGCAAGGTAAAGGCACTGCACGACATGCCCCGCCCTGTAGCCTGATAGAGGCCCAACGGCTGACCGGACGGATCACAGTATTGTCCAGATTCATATCCAGGTCATCTGATCGGAGTCTACCATTCTTCAAGGTGTTGTGCCGAGCGACAAGATTCTAGTGGGACATGGAGTGTGACTGGGCGTTGGAAGAACTCAAGGAGTATCTTAACTCCTTACCCGTGTTATCTAAGTCGAGCGCCGGGGAGCCGCTTTGGATCTATTTGTCGTCCACCGACTATGCGATCGGCTCGATATTAGTCAGGTAGAATGGCCATGAACAACAACTCATGTACTTTTTAAGCCGTATATTGAAAGATGTCAAATCCCGCTACACTGGTCTTGAAAAATTAGCTTACGCTTTGGTGCTTGCCACTTGGAGACTCCGCTTGTACTTCCTCGCTCATCCGATCATCATCATGACCAATAGTACCCTGGGAAGAGTCCTCCTCAACCCAGAGGCATCTGGGCGATAAATCAAATGGACAACCGAGCTAAGCAAGTTTGATATTCAATATCAACCTCGAATAGCAATCAAAGCTCAAGCCTTGACTGATTTTGTCATAGAGATCCAGAACGCTGAGCCAGCAGTAACTTGGAGAATATATGTCGATGGTTTGTCCACTTGAAGAGGACAAGGACCACAAACTTTATTATGGTAGATACGCTGTCATCATACAATGTTATATTAGGCTGACTGACATTAAACGAGTTCCAAGAGGTAGTGTCCACCTACTACTAGAAGATTAAGTTCCCGGTGGATGACAAGGTGGGAGAAGTCAAAGGCGACCAATTGGCCGCTCGGTGATGCTACATCGAGATGATCAGATCAGAAGCAAGGATCACTCAGAACAATCCGTGTCTAGAGGTTAACACCATCATTGAGAAGCCCCCGGTGATGGTTTATGAAGAGAAGGAAGAAGTCCAGATTCACCCGAACTGATCGGATGCGACCACCTTCATTGCCTTTGATATGGAGAGCGAGAAAAAGGTGGAATTGTCTGCTGCCTCAGGCGGAATTATGACGTGTTCGCCTGGTCGACCCACGAGCTCCTCGAAATCTCGCCAAGTGTCGCCCAACATGAGCTTCATATCCAACCAGATGCCCGGCCTATAAAGAAAAGGAAAAGAGACTTTAGCGTGGAGCAGAACCTGATCATCCGGGCAGAAATAGAGAAATTACTAAAGGTCAGTCACATCCAGGAAGTCCAGTTCTCGAGTTGGCTCGCTAATGTCGTGCTGGTCTCCAAACCAGGCAACAAATGGCGGGTCTGCATCAACTTCCGTGACTTGAATAAAGCGTGCCCAAAGGATTTCTATCCATTGCCCCAGATAGACTAGATGGTGGATTCTATGGCGGGCTGCAAGATGATCTACATGCTCGACACATATCAGGGTTACCATCAAGTTTCACTCGCCTAAGAGGATCAAGCAAAGGTTAGCTTTATCACGGCCGATGGAATGTTCTGCTACAATGTCATGCCGTTCAGATCGAAGAACGCCAACACCACCTACTAGAGACTAATGAACAAGGTGTTTCGGAAACAAATCAGCCGCAACTTGGAGGTATACGTCGACAACATATTAATAAAGTCAGTCCGAGCTGCTGATTTATGTGTAGATATCGAAGAAACATGCTGAACTTGAGGATATACGGGATGAAACTGAACTCGAATAAGTGTCTATTCGGTGCTAAGAGTGGATGCTTCCTCGGATACATCATCATTGAGCGAGGGATCGAGGCGAATCTGAGCAAGGTAAAGACACTGCAAGACATGCCTCGCCCTGTAGCCTGAGAGAGGCCCAATGACTGATTGGATGGATCACAACTGTAAAATACGGTGCCTAAATAATATCTAAATAATAAGGTTATTGGATAAATAATCTTATTGGATTTTTCAAGAATTTTCAGAAATTTTCTGGGATTTAATTGGAGCCCGTATGACATACTTTAAGGGGATTAATTATTGGACAACGAGAAAGCCTCTTTGGAATACCCATTTAAGTGGGAGTTGATTTGGGAATGAACTTAGGCTTTAATTAATCTAACCTAGGTTTTATTTTATTTTTATTTCTTTTCCTATTCTCCTCCTCGAATTCGCTCGAACTCTGCCCCCTTTCCCCGATCTCCTCTCCCGAGCTCTCTCGCACGACTTCGTTTCCCCGACGCCGATCGCCGGCCATTAGACCCCGACGTTGACACTGAGCTTGTGATCGCCGGCCCCTCCTTTGTGTGAGGCTAGGGCAACGACTCCGGCTGCGTGAGACCAGTTGATGCTCTCCCTCTCGCGACGCTCTCTACCTTCTCTCTCGGGCTTGGACAACCCGACACCGACGGCTTCCCTAGCGATCTCGTCCTCGTCGCACCTCCGGAGGAACGCGGACAGGTCTTAATGTTCTGATGTTGTTCAGACCATCTCCAACGGAGCGATCGCCTCTTCGGCGGTTTTCTTGCTCGGGATCGATGGTGGTTCGGCAACTAGGCATTGCAGGAAGCTTGCCTTGTGTTGTTCAGAGCCCTTCGATCCCCTCCGATCCTTCTTCTTGATCTCCTCACTGGCGGATGATGTGTTGCTCCACATCTGTTGGATCGAAGCATGTGACACCACCAGGAAGAGTTTAATCGAGGTATGCCTATCTCGCATCATACAGTTTCAAGATCTTGATTGATTGACCTTCTTGGTGATATTCTGCCTGTTTTGGATTGGAGGAAAGCATCGGATCAAAGTATGGTGGAGGTCCCTATTGTCGATCATTACCCTCTCCAATTCCTGAAGTGTGGAGGCCACGGGTGAGGATGGAAGGTTTGTTGAGGTAAGGTTTGATCTGTTTATTTATGGTTCAACTATTTTTTGCTGTACACAGTCTAGTTTTGGATTGTTTTGGAAGGATGGGTGTGTGTGCACTCTTGTAGCTTATGGACAAGGAATTCATGGTGGTTTAGTTGCATTGGATTGATTTCATTATGGAATTGGAGGTGTTAATTGAGGGCAGAGTATAGATTTATTATGTGTTTGGAGGTTGGTTTGCCTTTGGGTGATGTAGTGCTTGATTGTTGATGATGATACTGGATTAATATGATCGTATATCAGATTTCATTTAAGTTGTAATTTGTGTAGTTAGTTGTGCTAAGTCATGGATTGAATGATGGATTATTTTGGGTGGATGAATATTGTAGGCTTGATTCATAATGCCTAGTAGATGGTTTATTGGATTGTGGGAATAAATCAAGTTATTTTGGATTGATTAATGGATTGTAGATAATGAGTGGAAAAAATTGAAGGATTTATGATAAGCTTGATTAGTGAGAATTGAGGAATTTGTTGGTGAATTAAGAATGAACTCATTATCTAATTGGATCTTTAAGTGGAATTAAACAGGGTTACCTAATCGATGTAGGATTAGGTTTAGGGTTTGGTTAGTTGCTGATTATGTGATTAGCTAAACTATATAAATATCATGTAATTTGCAGGACGGTGATTCGAGGCGAGCGTCTCGAAGTGGGGGTTGTATTTTGCACGATCTACATTTAAGGCGGGTATTTCTTGCTCTATCTCTTTAGCACATTGATCTTAGTGCATGAGCTATATGTTTAGTTGGCTACTATGTTTATCTTGACTCCACTCTTATTTGTCCTGCGTTTGATACTTCCACTCAAGCTTTGAGCTACTCGTTTCTGTATCTATACAGTCTCTCGTCGCTATTCATGATATTTAGCAGATACTATAGTACTAGGTATTGGGTACCAGATACCAGACATTAGATAGTAGGTATTGGATATATGGACACCTGATACCATGTTTACCTGCTTTGATTGCTGTTTATTTACACACCTTACTGAGCATGCTGGTTTCATGTAGCATACCCGTCTCTGTGTTTATTTACACACCTTACTGAGCATGCTGGCTTCATGTAGCATACCTGTTTCTGTTTATATATATATGATGACTGTTGCATTGTTCGCATCATGTCATTGCATGCATGCCGGCGACCATGTCTCCCTTGTGGTTGAGAGGGTCATTGGCTAGGGCCGCACGCTCGGCCACTCATGGGTAGTGGCGGCTGGAGCGTGCCGCTTGTCCTGTCGTGCCACACTCGGCCACTCATGGGTAGTGGCGGCTGGAGTCGTGGGCAGCAGGGACCCCGTCGCAGACGTAGCTATTCAGCTACTATGCAACTGTCCACTCGGTCACTCGATAGTAGTGACGGTTGGAGTGTCGTACAGTTGTCATCGATCCGGCCTCTCGACCATACAGGGGTCGTGGTGCAGAGAGGTGGGCGGGGTGACCATCCGTACATACGCTGTTGTTATTATATCTGCTGGTTGTTTACTTATGCTGTTGTTGCTTATCTATGCTGCTGTTACTAGCTTATGTTACTGTTGTTTATTTATGCTGTTATGTTTACATAGGTTGAGATTTATACCTGTGATATGTGTTTAGACCCTGGCCTACTTACTGTTGACATATATATACCTCACATGATACCATGTAGTTATGAGCAGTACTGTAACAGGACTTTGCTACACTTTACCTTCTACCACTAGCCTATGATATGGTTTCAGGTACGGACACTTATTATGATATCACTGTAGTATCTGCTATTTCCATACGAGACTGTATACCTTTGCATCTCTAGTTTGATTTACCATACTCATGCACTATCTATCTATTACCCGCTGAGTCTTTATACTCACCACCCCGTATATTGGTAATTTCACCAGGTAGCAGGTAAAGGATTTATGGAGTCGCCTGGAGATCCTGTCCGCCAGTTCCACGTCACATTCGAGGACGACCTTACGATTTCGGTATTTCTTACGTTATTTGTATTTTGGGTTTTTGTACTTGTTTATGTATTTGTATTCTCTTGTATTTGGTTTGATATTATTGTGTCAAGCCGAGCCGGCTCGCAGTTAGTTACTTTATGTTTTGTGATCGTTGTTTGTGATTTCCGCTGTGTTGATTTAGTATAGCCGTGTGGGCTGATTCATATATTTATATAACTGCGTGGTTGTGTTTATTTCTGTCTCAGCCGAGTGGGCTGCTTATATAACTGCGTGGTTGTGTAGATATATTCCAGCCGTATGTGGCTGATGTATATTGTATGTATGTATGCCTCAGATTGTCACCCGTACAGGGGAGATGCTGCCGAAATTTTTCGGTACGGTCTCCTCTGGGGGCGTGACAACAACATTATCCAGATTCATATCCAGGTCATCTGATTAGAGTCCATTGTTCTTCAAGGTGCTGCACCGAGCGACAA
The DNA here is from genome assembly GCF_018446385.1 of Zingiber officinale. Taxonomy (NCBI): domain Eukaryota; kingdom Viridiplantae; phylum Streptophyta; class Magnoliopsida; order Zingiberales; family Zingiberaceae; genus Zingiber; species Zingiber officinale. The sequence goes on along the minus strand of NC_056007.1, from coordinate 68,347,102 downwards.
GATTTCAGTGGGACGTGGAGTGCGACCGAGCATTGGAAGAACTCAAGGAGTATCTTAACTCCTTACTCGTGTTATCTAAGCCGAGCGCCGGGGAGCCGCTTTGGATCTATTTGTCGTCCACCGACTATGTGGTCGGCTCGGCATTAGTCAGGTAGAACGATCTGTAGGACCGTTGGGCCGGCTAGAAGGGGGGTTGAATAGCCTGAAAAAAAAAAAACAACAAAGACCCTTCTCGGACTTTCAACAGAACACTTGCATAAAGTAAATTAGCAGTAAATAAAAAGCAGAAAGAAGAGGCTCACAACTTGACTTGGTTACAACCAAGGAGGTTGTTAATCCAAGGAATGAACGTGCACTAAAATATCTCCTTCAGGCGGAGAAGCCTCTTACAGCAGTGATAGCACAAAAGACAGAAACTAAACTAGAACAGAATCGCACAAGTGTTTGGAATGTAAATCTCTGAGATGATGAAAAGCTTATGGACCAAGGCTATATTTATAGCCTTGGTCGGGGCGCCTGGAAGGGTTCCGGGCGCCCTGGGGGGATAAAACTTTATCCCCCAACGTTCAAATCGAGTCCCGGAAGGGTTACGGGTGCCCCGGATGGCTCCGGGCGCCCCGGACTGTTCCGGGCGCTCCGGAGCCCAAAGTCAACATCGTTGACTTTTTCGTCCGGGACCTCTTCTCTGGTTCAGTCCCTCCTCGGTCCGGTTCTTCTCCTCCGGATCCGCTCGCTTGGGTGATCTCTGCCATCCGGAAAAGGGCTCACCCGAACCCAACTTCCGGTCTTCTCGAGCGAGCTTCCCTCCGGCTTCTCGTCCCTCAGAATCGCTGCGTGTTTCTTTCTCGTCCGCCGGCGTACTCATCCGAAGTCTTCGTCCCTCGGACGCACCGCGTGCCGTCCTTCTCGCTAGCTGCACCTCTTGCTCCCCGAGCAATCTTCCGCTCTAGCTTTCATCCCTCGGAACCACCGCACGCTTCCTTCTCGTCCGCCGGTGTACTCTTCTGCAGCACCTCGTCCCTCGGACTGCCGTCCTTCTCGCTAGCTGCGTCTTCCGCTCGACTACCTATGTTCTTAAGTTCCTGCACACTTAGACACAAGGTTAAAACAAACAGGACCTACCTTAACTTGTTGATCACACCAAAACAATATTGGGGTTCCAACAATCTCCCCCTTTTTGGTGTGATCAACCCAAGTTAAGCTAGGGTTAAAATAGACATAAAATTGACTTAAGTACATTAACTTAAATTGCAATTTAAGTGCAAAAAGATTGAAAAAAATTAAATCTATCTACCTCCCCCTAGACTTATACTTTCCCTTCTCCCCCTTTGATCACAAAAAAAATGGGGTTCCAAGAAAAATAATCTAAGGGTTAAATACTTAGAAAAAGTATTTCTAAAAAAATCTAAGTTTTTAAGAAATTTAGAAAAAATTTTCTAAGTAATTAAAGCTGAGAAAAAAAGATTCTTAACTTAAAAAAAAGATGATTTTTGAGAATATTTAAAAAAATTCTGAGTAAGTAAATTTGAAATAAAATGTTTTGAATAATCTTTTTCAAGCACTAATTAATTCTTGTATTAATGCTTCATTAGTAAGTTAATTAAACATTTATTTCAATATTTTGGCTTCCAGGTCGTGGCGAGGCACTAGACCTTCTTGGTTATTGGAGCAACAACCACTTCCTTAGATAAAGCCTCATAAAGAAATTATTTGTTTAATTTTCTCACTTAAAGCGCTAATTTTAATTTTAAAATTAAGTTAAGCATGATTTAGGAACCCAATATAGGTTCCAACCTACTGGATTAATTAAAAAGCTTTTAGGGACATATTTTCTTGAAATGTTCCTAATTTGTCCCGGGTGATATTTAAAGTACCAATTTAAATTATTAAATCTTCTAAAATTGGTTTTAGGTGAGCATGCATAGTTTTTCAAGTTATCTACTTGAATTTTCAAATCATCATTTTCAAGTTTCAATTTTTCATTTGCTATTTTTAATTTATCTAATTCTTCTATGGGACAAGACTTAGCTAGAATTACTTTTAAATTTTTATTTTCACTATCTAATTTGCAGCAATCTTTTGTTAAAAGTTTAACGAACTTAAACATTTTATCGGGAGGAAGAGATCGTACCTGACTTACCTTGTCGATTTCGTTGTCCGTTTCTCCCCCTGAACTGTTGCTTTCTTCCGACGTGTCTCCCCCTTCATCGATGCTCTCGATGCTCATTTCGGAAGAGCTTGAATCGCAGTCGTCGTCTTGATGACTCGCCATCAGTGCGAGTTCGGAGAATGCTTCGACTTCCGATTCGGACGACGTATCGTCCCACGTCGCCTTCAGGGCCTTTCGTTTTTGGATAGGCTTCTTACCCTTTTCCTTGTCTTTGTTCTTCAGCTTGGGACAGTTGTCCTTGACATGCCCTTCTTCGTCGCAATGGTAGCAGCGGATCGTTCTTTTCTTTCTACCCTGTGGATGGTTAGTTTTTCTAGAATTGTATAACTTCTTAAATCGTCTTACCATCATTACCATTTCCTCGTCGTCGAGAGAAGATTCCGATTCAGGTTCGTCTCTCGAAGCTTTAAGGGCGACGTTGTTCTTTGGCTCCCTCATTCCTGCACATCTTAACTCATGCACTTCAAATATTGAAAAAAATTCTTCTAATGAAATTTTTTCTAAGTCCTTCGAAATGTAAAAGACATCTACTAATGATGCCCATTTTGAATTTCTAGGGAAGGAATTTAAAGCGTACCTGAGCGAATCTCGGTTACTTACCTCTTCTCCGAGATTCGAAAGTCCGGTGCTGAGCTCCTGTATCCTCGAGTGTAGATGTACAATTGTTTCACCTTCTTCAAGATGGAGGTTGGTGAGCTGGTTGCGAAGTAAGTCCCATCTCGCAAGCTTGGCTTCGGATGTTCCTTCGTGTAATTCAAGGAACTTCTCCCAAAGCTCCTTTGCCAAATTGTACGTGCCGACACGGTTGACTTCTTGTGGCGGAAGTACGGTTAGCAGATGGAATTCTGCTTTCTTGTTTGCCACGTACTCGGCCTGCTCTTTCTTTGTCCATTGATTTTTTGCTTTGCCCTCGGGAGCTTCAAAACCGAGTTCCATTATTAGTAATAAATCAAAATCGGTACCGAAAAATACCTCCATGTGCTTCTTCCAGCTTGCAAAGTCCCCCTCGAATTTTGGCGGGTGGATGTTAGATCCGACCATCTCTTTGCTTCGTTTGGCAGTTAGTCCTCCTGAAGCGTCTCGGCTCTGATACCACTTGTAGGACCGTTGGGCCGGCTAGAAGGGGGGTTGAATAGCCTGAAAAAAAAAACAACAAAGACCCTTCTCGGACTTTCAACAGACCACTTGCATAAAGTAAATTAGCAGTAAATAAAAAGCAGAAAGAAGAGGCTCACAACTTGACTTGGTTACAACCAAGGAGGTTGTTAATCCAAGGAATGAACGTGCACTAAAATATCTCCTTCAGGCGGAGAAGTCTCTTATAGCAGTGATAGCACAAAAGACAGAAGCTAAACTAGAACAGAATCGCACAAGTGTTTGGAATGTAAATCTCTGAGATGATGAAAAGCTTCTGGACCAAGGTTATATTTATAACCTTGGTCGGGGCGCCTGAAAGGGTTCCGGGGGCCCTGGGGGGATAAAACTTTATCCCCTAACGTTCAGATCACGTAAATCGCGATCCTGGTCAAAATGAGGGTCCGGGCGCCCGGAAGGGTTCCGGGCGCCCCGGACTGTTCCGGGCGCCCCGGAGCCCAAAGTCAACATCTTTGAATTTTTTGTCCGGGACCTCTTCTCTGGTTCAGTCCCTCCTTGGTCCGGTTCTTCTCCTCCGGATCCGCTCGCTTGGGTGATCTCTGCCATCCGGAAAAGGGCTCACCCGAACTCAACTTTCGGTCTTCTCGAGCGAGCTTCCCTCCGGCTTCTCGTCCCTCGGAATTGTTGCGTGTTTCCTTCTCGTCCACCGGCGTACTCATCCGCAGTCTTCGTCCCTCGGACGCACCGCGTGCCGTCCTTCTCGCTAGCTGCGTCTCTTGCTCCCTGAGCAATCTTCCGCCCGACTTGCTCCCCTAGGAACCTTCCGCTCCAGCTTTCGTCCCTCGGAACCACCGCACTCTTCCTTCTCGTCCGCCGTCCTTCTCGCTAGCTGCGTCTTCCGCTCGACTACCTGTGTTCCTAAGCTCCTGCACACTTAGACACAAGGTTAAAACAAACAGGACCTACCTTAACTTGTTGATCACACCAAAACAACATTGGGGTTCCAACACGATCATGACAGCAACTCGTGTACTTTTTAAGCCATATATTGAAAGATGTCGAATCTCGCTACACTAGTCTTGAAAAATTAGCTTACGCTTTGGTGCTTGCCGCTCGAAGACTTCGCTCGTACTTCCTCGCTCATCCGATTATCATCATGACCAATAATACCCTAGGAAGAGTTCTCCTCAACGCAGAGGCGTCTGGACGACTAATCAAATGGACAATCGAGCTAAGCGAGTTTGATATTCAATATCAAACTCGAACGATAATCAAAGCTCAAGCCTTGGTTGATTTCATCATAGAGGTTCAGAACGCTAAGCCAACAACAACTTGGAGAATATATGTCGATGGTCCGTCCACTTGACAAGGCAGCGGGATTGACATTCTACTCATTTCACCACGGGAAGACCGAATGCAACTTTCTGTTCGGTTGGATTATCAGGCCACCAACAACGAAGCTGAATATGAAGCCTTGATAGCCGACTTACAGGCAGCGCAGCATGTTGGAGCAACAAAAGCCCTCATTCAGTTGAACTCTCAACTGGCCGCCCAATAGCTATTAGGGATGTTCGAGATTAGCAGCTTCTGACTCAAGTTATATGCAGAAGCTTTCGAGAAACTGAAGGTAAATTTTCAAGAGATCACTATACAGAAGATCCCCCGATTAGACATTTAAGCAGCAGATGAATTATCTAAGTTAGCTAGTCAATTATCACCGATCATGATCGGCCAGCCAATCGAACATGTCTCATTGGTGGTGCACATCGACCGGATAGAGGGAGTGATCTTCTCAATCGACTGGAGAACACCGTTGATTGAGTTCTTCCGATCGGGTAGCACGCTGGCCGACCGGGAGGTAGCGCGACTATTAAGAAAGAAGGCTGGACGGTTCACCTTGGTCGGAGATCAGCTGTATAAGAGAACCTTCTCTAGACCCCTGTTCAAGTGCGTTGGATCAGAGGACTCAGAGTATATCTTACAGGAAGTACACCAAGACTCCTGTGGAAACCATCCGAGCGGCCATTTGTTGGCTTAAAATATTCTCTTGGCCAGATACTTTTGGCTAACTCTCTAAGAGGATGCCTCTCGGATAGTAACCACGTGCCTGTCCTACCAAAGATATCACAACATCCTGCCATGACCGACCGAGGAGATGAAGGCATCCACGATAGCTTACCCACTCGACCAATGGGGCATGGACATCATGGGACCCTTTCCCATGGCAACTGGTCAGCGGAGGTTCCTGCTCGTCGTGTGATGTGCGTAGATTATATACCTTTGTTTAGCATGTTTTGACGCACATGCTTTGTCTACGTATTTTCATACTTCCAGCTTTCCTTTTAACATATTTACTCTTTTTGTTCGGAGATCTATTTTTGTGCATTTTCTGTACATATGGGTCGAATTTGGTGAAGGATTCATGTTCGAGGCCAAATCAACAAGCGAAGCTAGAGAGGAAGGCGTCATTTCTTAATCTCACACGACCCTGCCATGGGGGGTTGCCCAGGCCGTGTAGAGATCTCTGGCCGTGTGGCTGTAGCAGAGGTGGAAGTTGCCACGGCTGTGTGAACCTTACACGACCGTGCTAAGATTTGAAGCCAGAAAGACCATGGCCGTGTACACTACACAGCCATGCAAGCCATCCAGAGCTGAAGCCCTACACAGCCGTGTAGATCTACACGACCGTGCAAGGTTTCCAGAGACCAAGAAGACCCTGGTCGTGTGCACCATATGACCGTGCGAGATTTCCAGAGGCAGAGGCAGTGCAAGCCGTGTAGATCTACACGGCTGTGCAAGGGAAGCAGAAGCAGTGTGTGTCACGGCCGTGTATCACACACGGCTGTGTAAGGTAGGCAGAGAAGGGAGTGGCCTTGGCCATGTGAACCTCACACGGCCGTGCCTCGGGGCCGTGTGGCGCTCAAATCCCTCCTCTATATAAGGCCTTCTTCAAGATTTGAAAGGGGATCTTCTCCCTTTTGGGGGGAATTCAAAAGTTGAGCGTTCCTCCATCTTCTTGGAGGGATTTCGGGCGATCTAAGGGTAGATCTTCATCGTTTCGACTCCGGGGAACGAGGATTGGATCTGAAGATGGTTCTTCATCGTAGATAAGCTTTTCTTCCCTCTCTTTCTTGGATTTGGGATCAAGATGCTTGTATTTTCTTTATCTTTGGATTTCTTTCCTTGTTCTATGGATTAGATCTCTTGTTTTAGGATGGAGGGAGTATTTGTAATGGAGATTTGATGTAAAACTCTTTTGGATTTGCCAAATTCCTATTTCAATGATTTTGCCCTGTTTATATCCATTTGATCTTGTGTGGATTGTTGTGTTTGGATCTAATTACCATGCTTGGTTGAATGTTTGAATATCTTGTGGATCTTGTAGAGATTGTTTCTCATTCGATTTTTCGAGGGACGTTCGTGACAGGTACAAGCCCGTGTAAGGACGTTTGAGGGGTAATCTTGAAGGGGAAATTATGTATTTCAAGAGGGGAGGATAGATTGTATACATTAATCTTTATATCTTAATGAGGTTGAGAAGTGATGAATTCTTATGTTGATTATCCGAGGGACGCACGTGACAGGTAAGCCCGTGTAAGGATAAAATATGGTTCATTCCTAATCGATCACATTTAGATATATTTCAGTCCTAGGCCGGTTGTCTATTGCAAGAGAGAACCGGAAACCTTCTACAAATGACGAACAATTGAGGAATACGATTTGGTAGATCATTACATTGAATAACATTACAAAGAAACCAAAACTCCTAGAACATACCTTTATCATTGCCCTTATTCTTGTTTCTTATTTTTTTCTTTTCTTTATTTACTTTGCATAGTTGCATTTAGCTTTTGAAAACCAATTGATTAGTTGTTTAGCTAATTCACGTTGAGACATCTTTAGTGCTTATTCCAGTCCCTGTGGATACGATATCTTTTATTATTACTTACGACGTTTTCGTACACTTGCGGAGAGTCAATAAGTTTTTGGCGCCATTGCCGGGGACTGCGCTATAACATTAGGGATTATTAATTGAGTTAGACTAAACATAACTTTTCTTTTCTTTTCATTTGCATAGTTGAATCTAATTTTTAGATGTCTGTTTTCATAACTTTTTCTTGTATTCTTTTCTACTTCTTGCTTGTTGAAATTCTAATTTTGCACTTTTAATTTTCTAACATTCTAATCTAAATTTTTCTCTACTTTTCTTGTCTTTGATTCAGTTTCATTCTTCTTTCTATTTTTTTCTTTTGAACAACTATCATTTTGCAATCTTGTTCTTGTGTATGTGAAGATCTAACTGTAGGTGCAGCGGAGACCAGCAAGAGGGGGGTGAATTGCTGTAAACAAAAAATAAAACTACCCTTCTCGGATTTTAACTCAGAACAAATGCAGTAGTAAAATAATAGAGACAGAAAATAAAAACAGAAACAGAATTTTAACCTGGTTACAACCAAGAGGGTTGTTAATCCAGGGCAGTGAAAAGCGCACTAAGAAAATTCTCCTTTGCTGAAGGCGAAGAAGCCTTTTACACTCTAATTGCTCAGAACTACTGCTAGGAATTGCTTACAGAGTTGAATGTAGAAGTTGTTCCTAATTCCTAGCTCCAGGGGGCTTTAAATAGCCTCTGGAAATCTGATCTCGAGGCCAAGACGCCTCCAATAGGGGTCCAAGGCGCCTCCAAGAGGTGAGTGGATAAAACTTTATCCGCGGCTTGAAACGGTCACTTTGACCTGTTGAAGGCGCCTTCAAGCTGGAGGCGCCTCTAAGCTGGCAGCTCTAATTCCAGCTTGGTTTCTTCAGCTTTCGACGCTCCGTTCTTTTGGGTGATTGCGGCCAACCAGAATAGGGCTCACCCGAACCCAATTCCCGATCTTCTCCTCGAGCAGCCTTCTGTCCCGGCTTAACGTCCCTCGAACGTAGCGCACGCTCTTCAAGTCCACCGGAGTACTCTTCCGCAGCTCTCTCGTCCTTCGGACGCACCGAGCTCGTCGGCTCCCTTCCCGTGCCGTCCTTCTCACTAGTTGCGTCTTCCGCTCGACTTCCTGTGTTCCTAAGCTCCTACACACTCAGACACAGGGATCAAACACAGCAGGACCTAACCAACTTGGTTGATCACATCAAAACTTCCACGGGGTCTAACAATCTCCCCCTTTTTGATGTGCATCAACCCAAGTTCAAGTTAGGGTTAAAATAGACATAAATAGTAATTTTAAAGGAAATTACTAAACTAACATATTTAAGCATAAATTTGCAATAAATAAAAATAATAAAAAGTTTTAAATTTCTAATTTTCCTAACTTCCCCTAAACTTGTACCTTTCTCTCCCCCTTTGATCACAGCAAAAATGGGGTACAAATAAGAGAATCTTAAGCAAATTATTAAGGAAGGGAAAAAATTCTGAGTAAAAATGAATTTTTAGAAAAAAATTTCTAAGTTAAATTGAATTTTCAGAAAAATTTTCTAAGCAAAAGTGATATTTTTAGAATTTTAAAAAAAATTTCTAAGATAAACTTAATTTTTGAATGTTAAAAAAACATCAAATGGCGTTTTCTAGAATATTTTAAAAAAATTCTAACAAAAAACAATTTTAAGTTAGAATTTTCAAAGAAATTTCTACATAAAAATTTTTTTTGTTTATTTTAAGGAGTGTTTGATAAACTTTCAAAGCATTATTTAATTCTTGTTTAATGCTTTTTCAGAAAGTTAATTAAATATTTTTTTTCAATATTTTAGCTTCCAGGTCGTGGCGAGGCACTATGCCTTCTTGGTTATTGGAGCAACAACCACTTCATTAGACAAAACTTCCATAAAGAATTTCAATGTTTAATTTTCTCACTGTAAGCTTTCAACTAAAAGAGAAATTTAACCCAACAAAGATTTTGGAATCCAATAAAGGTTCCTACCTACAGGATTAGTCAAAAACTTAGGGGGTATATAATCCTTAGGAATTTTCCTAAGTTGACCCTGATGCTTCCTTATATACCAGTTTAATTTTCCATAAATTTTAAGTTTTGATTTTGAAAAAACATTTATCTTTAAACATGCATCAGATTTCAATTTTTCAATTTCAAATTTTAAATTTTCATTTTCAGATTTCAAAGTTTCATTTTCTTTTTCTAATTTATCTAATTCTTTAGAAAGAGCTTTAATAAATCTAAAAGATTGATTCGGGATTAGATTGCGTACCTTACTTATCTGATCTGGTGACGCTCCCCCTTCACTGCTGCTTTCTTCTTCTAATGTTCCTTCCCCTTTATCCATGCTCATATCTGAGCTTGAGTCTTCTTCCGGCTGATGGTTCGCCATTAGCGCTAACCCTGAGAATTCTTCAATGTCTGACTAAAAGGATGACGAATCTGACCAGGTAGCCTTCAGGTTCTTGTGCTTGGAGGGTTCTGGTTTCTTGTATTTTGACTTTTCCCTTTCTTTCTCCTTTCTCTTTAGTTTTGGGCAGTCATCTTTGATGTGCTCTTCTTCGTTGCAGTTGTAGCAACGAACCGTCCTCTTCTTTCGATGATGCCTCTGCGATTTAAATTTATTACTACTGAAAAACTTATTGAAGCGTCTTACCAGTAGTGCCGCTTCGGATTCGTCGACTGAGGCTTCGGAGTCAGAACTGTTCATTTTTGCCATTAAGGCAATATTCTGACTGGTCTTCTCTATTCCATTGGGCTCTGAAACTCGAGATTCGCGAAGTTCAAAAGTAGAAAACAATTGTTCTAAAGTATTTACCTTGAGGTCCTTAGAGATGTAGTACGCATCTACTAAGGAGGGTCACTCTGGAGTTCTCGGGAAGGCATTGAGCGCGTATCGGGTAGAATCCCAGTTGGTTACCTCTTCTCCAAGGTTTGTTAGTTGCGTTATCAACTCCTTGATTCTCGCTTGGAGTTGCGCTACCTTCTCGCCTTGGTTCATCCGGAGGTTCGTCAACTGGTTTCGGAGGATGTCGCGCTTTGCTAGCTTTGCTTCAGAGGTACCTTCGTGAAACTCCATGAATTTTTCCCAGAGATCTTTCGCGGAGTCGTAGCTTCCGATCCGATTTACCTCTTGAGGCGGCAGAACACTGAGTAGGTGGAACTCAGCTTTTTCGTTGGCGATGAAATCTGCTTGCTCCTTTTTCGTCCAGGTATTTTCCTCCTTATCTTTCGGAACTGCATAGCCATATTTCATTATTAAAAGAATGTCAAATTCGGTTTTAAAAAATACCTCCATTTTGCGCTTCCATGTGGCGAAGTCTCTGTCGAACTTCGAGGGATGGATGTTCGCTCCGGCCATCGTCTTGATCGTAGTGCTTCAGTTGGCGGTTAGTCCTTTTGAAGCGATCAGGCTCTGATACTAATTGTAGGTGCAGCGGAGACCGGCAAGAGGGGGGTGAATTACTGTAAATAAAAAATAAAACTACCCTCCTCAGATTTCAACTCAGAACAAATGCAGTAGTAAAATAATAGAGACAAAAAATAAAAGCAGAAACAGAATTTTAACCTGGTTACAACCAAGAGGGTTGTTAATCCAGGGCAGTGAAAAGCGCACTAAGAAAATTCTCCTTTGCTGAAGGCGGAGAAGCTTTTTACACTCTAATTGCTCAGAACTACTGCTAGGAATTGCTTACAGAGTTGAATGTAGAAGTTGTTCTTAATTCCTAGCTCCAGGGGGCTTTAAATAGCCTCTAGAAATTTGATCTCGAGGGTCTAAGGCGCCTCCAATAGGGGTCCAAGGCGCCTCCAAGAGGTGAGTGGATAAAACTTTATCCGCGGCTTGAAACAGTCACTTTGACCTGTTGAAGGCGCCTTCAACAAGGTTGAAGGCGCCTTCAAGCTGGAGGCGCCTCCAAGCCTGATGGAGGCGCCTCCAAGATGGCAGCTCCAATTCCAGCTTGGTTTCTTCAGCTTCTGACGCTCCGTTCTTTTGGGTGATTGCGGCCAACCGGAATAGGGCTCACTCGAACCCAATTCCCAGTATTCTCCTCGAGCAGCCTTCCGTCCTGGCTTAACGTTCCTTGAACGCCGCGCACGCTCTTCACGCCCACCGGAGTACTCTTCCGCAGCTCTCTCGTCCTTCGGACGCACCAAGCCCATTGGCTCCCTTCCTGTGCCGTCCTTCTCGCTAGCTGCGTCTTTCGCTCGACTTCCTGTGTTCCTAAGCTCCTGCACACTCAGACACAGGGATCAAACACAGCAGGATCTAACCAACTTGGTTGATCACATCAAAACTACCATGGGGTCCAACACTAACTTTGCAGGAGAACTTCTTCCTCTAGACCCTGAGATAGACAGAACATTTTATAGAAGAAAAATTCTGCAAAGACATTTAGAAGAACAAGAACATTCTATCATAGCTAATAGACCACTAAAGGATTATGCAACACCTTACGCTAGGGGTTTTCGATCTAGTATTTCAAGACCTTCAGTTGAAGCAAACAATTTTGAGATTAAACCTGCTATTATTTGTATGGTGCAACAAAATCAGTTTGATGGAGGACCGCATGAAGACCCAAATCAACACTTGGAGGTCTTCTATGAGATATGCGACACAATGAAAATGAATGGTGTTCCTTCTGAGGCAGTGCGCCTATTATTATTTGGGTTCTCTTTGAGAGATAGAGCTAAGCAATAGTTAAATTCTTTAGCTCCAAATAGCATCACCACATGAAAACAATGTGAGCAGCAATTTCTTGATAAATTCTATCCTCCAAGTAAAACGACTCATATGAGGAATCTCATTGCAAGTTTCAAACAAGCTGACTCAGAATCTCTATTTAAATCTTGAGATAGATATAATAGCATGCTCAAACAATGCCCACACCATGGTTCGGAGAAGTGGTTAGTGTTACATACATTTTATAATGTCATCAATTATCATACAAAGGTGTCCTTTGATTCATCTGCTGGAGGGGCACTTATAAACAAGAGCTTGGATGAAGCCGAAGAAATAATTGAAAGTGTAGCACAAAATCACCATCAATGGGCTAATGAAAGAAGTGGTGGCTATTATTGTGTGAACCCAACAACAAAAGCATCAGGAAAATTTGATGTTGATGCAGTTATCTTATTGGCTACAAAACTGGATGCTCTTACAAAGAGATTTGAAAACATAGGAGCTCCTTCAAGTACAGTCAATGCCGTAGTTTTATCTTGCAAAGTATGTGGAAGCTCTGAACATTCTAATGACTCATGTCCTTTGGGAGCTATTGTTAGTAATTAGCCTAAGAGCCAATCATGAGATGATTAGGCCTTTTGGTTACTAATTGAGTTAGACTCAAATGAACTTACTCATTGGATTGAGTTCAATCCGAATTAGACAAATTAGATTGATGGGTTACACTCAATGGGTTAGACTTATTGGGTTATTGGATTAATGGTTAATCCAATATAGTAATCCAACCCATTAAGAGGAATAGAAAGAGACAAAAGACCCTTGGTATTCATGGGATGAATATAAATAGCCTTTTAGGTTTATTTTTTTTTCATTAGATGAGAATGTGAAAAGAAAGGATGTCTCTTGATCTTCCTCCTCCTTCTTCCTCCTTCTTCCTTGACCGAAACTTCAAGGATGGCCGAACCATGCTTCTTGCTAGCACAAGAAAATGGTTCTTCTCCGAAGGCTTCGTTTGTGGGACGAACGAAGGATATGTTCGTGTGGATACCATAGAGGCACGAACGCTTGAACGCGCTGAGATCTGGATCCAAAGAAAAGGTTACTGTCGAGATTGTGAAGGGCACGTAACAAAGGTATAATCCTATCATGTAGCTTAGCATAGATTATTGTCATGAAAACTATTTTCTTCCCTTCGCATGGATCCGCTAGATAAGAGGATCTAGTATTTTTCCACTTCGCTTTTGCGTGTTTAGCGTGCTAGATCCCAACAGCTATTTCTGCACAAATAAATCAATTAGAGCAATGTGACACCATCATGGGTCTTAATCAAAGGCAGAACAACCCATACTCAAATACATACAACCATGAGTGGAAAAGTCATCCTAATTTTTCCTATAGAATAATCAAGATCAAGGACCATCTATGGGGGCAAGACCTAATTTTCAGTCTGGGCAGTAGAATTTTCAGCAACAATCCTCTCAAGGCTTTCCTATGTCTAAAATCAAAAAGATGTTTGAAAAAATTATCTCTAATCAGAATGAAATGAAGCAGGACATTTTGAAGCTTACTCAGAGAATGGATAATTCTGATAGATATCAAAAGATTCAGGATAGCCAGATTGCCCAATTAGCTTCCTCATCTTCTAGAGCACCAGGACAACTACCTGGTAAACCTGATGTTAATCCTATGGAGCATTGCAATAGAATTAAACTTAGGAGCGGACGAACCTTGGGAGATTCCAAAGTGACTGCTCCAAAAGGGATGCAAACTGAAGAAGAGCTCTCTCCTCCAACGTCAAATCAGATTCAAGATGATGAGGAGAGTACCACTAAGGTTGAAGAGACTCTTCCACTTAACCAACAAAGTAGAGTTGTCCCTTTTCCTCAAAGGCTTGTAATGCTCAAGAAGGATGAAGAGTTTGGCAAATTCTTGGAGAAGGTTAAAGAGATATGTGTTGAAGTGCCACTCATTGATGCAATTCTACAAATACCCAAGTTTGCCAAATTCTTGAAGGACATCATGTCGAATAAAAGAAGGAGAGGAGATATAGAGACCATAGCACTTACAGAGGAATGTAGTGCCCTATTTGAGAAGAATACTTCCTCAAAGTTGAAGGATCCAGAAAGCTTCTATATCCCTTGCAATATAGGAACTGAATTTATTGAGAAAGCTTTTTGTGATTTGGGGGCAAGTGTTAGCCTCATTCCTTATTCTATTTGTAATAAATTAGGTCTCAAAAACTTTAAACTTACTACTATGGCACTGCAACTTGCTGATCATTCCTACAGGTACCCTATGAGTATTGTTGAGGATGTGCCCGTAGATGTAGATGGGAATATAATTCCCAAAGATTTTGTTGTGTTAGACATGGAGGAGGACCCAAAAATCCTTATCATATTGGGAAGACCATTCCTTGTTACAACAGGAGCTATTATAGATGTTAAAAATCATAAACTTTCTTTGGTAATTAGTAAAGAACAGTTGGAATATGATTTATCTAATGCCTCTAATCATGTTTCTTCTCTTTTGAATGCTTATAGCAGGGCAAGCATTTACAAACTTGAGGAATAGAACTTTCATCCTCATGGGAGGCCACCAAATGAAGAGAATATTGTGGTGGAAGATGTTAGGAGAAGGCCTCCCAACAAAAATGAAAAATATGTCTGCCCTCCTAGGGCGAGGAAAAGAGAAGAATGATTAGATTGGTCGAGCTAAAGACCTTAAACAAGCACTTCTTGGGAGGCAACCCAAGTGTTCTTTTAGTTAAATGCATTTCATGTTTTTTATTTTTCATTAGTAGTGTTTTTACTTTATTTTGCTTTTGTTTTCAGGTGGAAATTTTGCTTCCATGAGCTGGCCATGATTGCTTCATGGGCATGGAAGTATTGGAGAAGCAAGGAAGGAGAAAAATTATCAAGTGGAGCAAAATAGAGCAAGGTCGTGCGCTGTACACGACCAGACATATGCTGCAGAGAAGGGAGATGCTCTGGCTGTTGGAACCCCGAGGTGTTTTGATGTGATCAAACCAAGTTAAGTTAGGTCCTGCGTTGTTTAACCCTTGTGTCTAAGTGTGCAGGAACTTAGGAACACAGGAAGTCGAGCGGAAGACGCGGCTAGCGAGAAGGACGGCACGGGAAAGAGCCGACGGGCTCGGTGCGTCCGAGGGACGAGGTGTCCGCGGAAGAGTACACCGGTGGACGAGAAGAACGTGCGCGACGAAAGGAAGGAAGGTGCTCGAGGAGAAGGCCGGAACATGGGTTCGGGTGAGCCCTATTGATGGCCAAGATCACCCAAGCTAGTGGAGCCGGAAAGATCCGGACCGAGACGAGCTGAACCAGCAGAGCGACCGGACAAAAAGTCAACGAGTTGACTTTTGGGTCCGGCGCCGAACCATCCGGGCGCCGGACCCCCGGCGCCGGAACCATCCGGGCGCCGGGAATGTAACTGACCGATCGAGTCAAACTCGATCTACGCGTTGGGGATAAAGTTTTATCCCCAGGGCGCCGGAACCCTTCCGGCGCCCACCAAGGCTATAAATATAGCCTTGGTCCGAGAAGCTCAATTATAACAACTTGTAATCAACCTCTGTGCTTTACTTTTCTTCTTGTACGCTCAACGCAGTAAGAGGCTACTCGCCAGAGGAGAATCAGATAGTGCGCTTTCTTTGCCTTGGATTAGCAATCCTCGATTGCAAACCAAGTAATTCCTCCGTGTCTATTTTCTTTAATTAGTCTCTGCTTTTTTTAATTACAAGTTCTTTTAAGTTAGTTGAATATCCAGAAGGGTTTTGTTTTATTTTGTAGGGCACCACCCTCCCTCTTGCCGGCCTTCAAAGGGACCTACAAGTGGTATCGGAGCCGGGACGGAGGACTAACCGCCGATCGAAGCAACAAAGATGGCGGACCAAGCATCGCTCCACCAAAATTCGAGGGAACTTCACAGATGGAAGCGTCAGATGGAGGTATTTCTAAAACCGAGATTGAAATTTATTTCATTATGAAATACGGTTTTGTAGCTCCAACAAATCAGAACGGTGAAGAAAAAGAAGAAAGCAATTGGACAAAAAAGAGCAGAATGAGTTCGTAGCAAACAGCCGTGCGGAACATCACCGCTAAGCGTATTACCGCCTCAAGAAGTAAATTTGGAATAAGTTTCTAGAACTCCACGAAGGCACATCCGAAGCGAAGCTCGCTAGAAGGGACATCCTCCGAAACAAACTAATGAACATCCGCTTGGAGAAAGGTGAGAAAGTAGCCGGTCTACATGCAAAGGTAAAAGAACTAGTTACTGGTCTCGAGAACCTCGGTGAAAAGGTAACAAATCGAGACGCCTTACGCTACGCACTCAACGCCTTTCCCAGAACTCCAGAGTGGACGTCAATAATCGACGCCTACTACATCTCAAAGGACCTGGAGGTAAGTACATTAGAGGAATGTTTTTCCACTCTTGAATTACACGAAACTAGATGTGCAGGAACGACAAAGGATACAACCTAGACTATAGCGCTGAACACAACTCAGAAGGATGAACTCGAGTCAGACTCCGAAGACGATCAAGAAGCGCACATGGTAAGAAATTTTAAAAAATTCTTTAGGTCTAATAAATTTAAAATGCAGAATAAAAAGAATCAAAAAGGAGGAAGAAAGGTGCGATGCTACCAGTGTCAGAAGGAGGGACACATAAGAGAAGACTGCCCAGAACTCAAAAAGGACAAAAGGAAGTCTCCCAAGAAACACAACCTAAAAGCAACTTGGGATGACACTTCTTCATCTGAATCAGAAGCTCAAGAATACGCCGGGATAGCACTGATGGCAAGCTACGATGGACAAAGTATATCAGAATCGAGCAACGATGAAGAGGGAGCGACCTCGGATGAAGGCAGCGAAGCAGGGGGAGATTCAGGCTTTAAGTCTGACATGGTAAGTGAGGTATGCCTCTTACCCCCTGATCAACTTTACTCTGGCATTAAGGCAATGACTAAATCCATGTATAAATTAGAAAAAGAAAATGCCAAATTAAAAAATGAAATTTTGGAAACAAAAGGAATTTTAGCAAAATCATGTCTTATAGAGGATTTTGATAGATTGAAAATTGAAAATGAAAAACTAAAAGAAGAAATAGAAAGATTGAAAAAATATAAAAGTTCAAATATTTCTACTTTTAGAAATTATAGAGGTTTAAATTGGTACTATAGATTTCATCAAAGTCAAATTAGAAAAATATCAAAAATCTATGTACCTAGGAAATACTTGGTTAACCCTGTAGGTAGGAACCTCTACTGGGTTCCAAAAACCTGTTTAATTTAAAATTAGACTTAGCATTTTCAGCAAGGAAATTAAACGACTAATTTCATTATAAGGCTTTGTCTAAGGAAGTGGTTGTTGCTCCAATAACCAAGAAGGCCTAGTGCCTCGCCACGACCTGGAAGCCAAGTATCGAAATGAAAAGTTTAATTGACTAACTGAAAAAGCATTAATTTAACTTACCTAATGCTTTAAAAGAGTTATTCAATTTGTGTTAGAAAATATTTAAAATTAATTTAAAAAAAAAAATTAAAATAATTTTTTTAATTGACTTAGAAAATTTCTGAAAATTATTGACTTAGATATTTTTTAATTAACTTATAAATTTTTCTATGAATATTGGCTTAGACATTTTCCTTTGAAAATTGCCTTAGAAATCTTTTATGAAACTAAATAAAAGATATTCTGAATATTGACTTAGATTTTTTTAAACTAAATATTCTCTTGTGAAACATTGCCTTAGAAATTAATATTAATTGCCTTAGAAAGTTTTATGAAAATTCACTTAAAATTTTTTTACCTTAGACTTGTTTAAAGAACCCCTATTTTTAATGTGATCAAAGGGGGAGAAGTATGTTAAGTCTAGGGGGAGGTAGATAAACTTTTTATGAAATATCTTAACTTGTTTTTATTACCCCTATTACAAATAAATTGTTTTTATTGCATCTGTTTTTCCCTAGCTTAACTTGGGTTGCTCACATCAAAAAGGGGGAGATTGTTGGAACCCCGAGGTGTTTTGATGTGATCAAACCAAGTTAAGTTAGGTCCTGCGTTGTTTAACCCTTGTGTCTAAGTGTGCAGGAACTTAGGAACACAGGAAGTCGAGCGGAAGACGCGGCTAGCGAGAAGGACGGCACGGGAAAGAGCCGACGGGCTCGGTGCGTCCGAGGGACGAGGTGTCCGCGGAAGAGTACACCGGTGAAGAGCGTGCGCGGCGCTCGAGGGACGAGAAACCGGGAAGGAAGGCTGCTCGAGGAGAAGGCCGGAACATGGGTTCGGGTGAGCCCTATTCCGGATGGCCAAGATCACCCAAGCTAGTGGAGCCGGAACAGAAGATCCGGACCGAGACGAGCTGAACCGAAGCAGAGCGACCGGACGGAAAAAGTCAACCAGAGTTGACTTTTGGGGTCCGGGGCGCCCGGAACCATCCGGGGCGCCCGGAATGTGGCTTTTGACCAGATCGAGTCAAACTCGATCTGAACGTTGGGGGATAAAGTTTTATCCCCCCAGGGCGCCCGGAACCCTTCCAGGCGCCCCGACCAAGGCTATAAATATAGCCTTGGTCCAGAAGCAAATCAATTAATCAGAACGACGAACTTGTAATCAACTTCTGTGTGCTTTACTTTTCTTCTTGTACGTTCAACGCTGTAAGAGGCTACTCCGCCCAGAGGAGAATCAGATAGTGCGCTTTCTTTGCCTTGGATTAGCAATCCTCTGATTGCAAACCAAGTAATTCCTCTGTGTCTATTTTCTGTTTTAATTAGTCTCTGTTTTTTTAATTACAAGTTCTTTTAAGTTAGTTGAATATCCGAGAAGGGTTTTTGTTTTATTTTGTAGGGCAATTCACCCCTCCCCTCTTGCCGGCCTTCAAAGGGACCTACACTGGCCATGTCTAGATGACACGGCCATGTAGAGTCCTCAGAGAAGAAAAGGTGCATGGTCGTGTCCCAGACACGGCCGTGTGAAGACTCTAGAGGAGGAAAGCTTTTTGGCCATGTTTCACATACGACCGTGTGAAGAAACCAGTACAGAAGCATGCACTGGGCGTGTCATCCGACATGGCTGTGTGCTAATTCTAGAGGAAGAAACGGGTGAGGCCGTGTCCCAGACATGGCCGTTCAAGGATAGATGAGGAGAATAAGGTTACGGCCGTGCCAATTGGCACGATCGTGTGAGTCAACTCGAGAGAGAGAAGGGAGGGGCTGTGTAGATCTACATGGCCCGTGTGAAGAAAACTTTTTGGGCCGTGTCTCCTATACACGACCAGATTTAAGCTGTGTCCACCACACACCCCCTCATCTCAACACCCTCTTCTCTCCAAAACTCCTTTCTTCTTCAACCTTTTCTCTAAATCTTCTTAGATCTAGGTCTAAAACTCTTTCTTTTCCACAAACTTCTTCTAGATCTAGAATTTTCTTTTCTCCTAGATTCAAGATCTCCACTTTCATAACCCTAAGATCTTATTCTTCAAGATCTCTTTCTTCAAGACCTACCTTCTCTAATCACAAACAGTACCTTTCCCCACTCAAACTCGTCAATATGTCCAACCTTCTGAAGAGACTTCGCAAAGGGGGTGATGGATCTAGTGGAGATAAAGGGAAGGAGCCAACCAAAGATAAAGGGAAACAACAGGTGAAAGGTAAAGGAAAGAGGACCTCACGCGATGAAGGTAATGACAACGAATTCAATATCGTGTTTAGAAATGATGATTAAATAACTATATTTGCAATTCTTGTCAATAGAAAGATCGTGTGTACTAAGTATATGGACCCAACCATTTTAGATATGATTGAAATTAGGGATGATATAGGTTAGATGATTGGATTCTTAGATTGGAGTGATATTTTGTACACGCATCTACCTACTTATCCTCGCCTTGTTTTGGAGTTTCTAAGTTCAATAGATATTCATTTTGCCAATGAGGATGATTATGTTGGCAAAATAACTTTTAGATTAATGATTCAAGAATTTGAATGGACATCTAGTGACTTTAACACTTATTTTGGATTGCCTTCTGGTAGCTCTCGGAGGTTTGATTCTAGGTTTAATTGGAACAATTTTTGGAGTTCGATCACTGGATTAGATCAACCCTATGAGCCCTCTAGAGCCAAGGCTTCTCACATGCAAAATCCTATTTTTAGATATCTACATCGAGTGAGAGCAAAACTATTTTTGATAGAGGGGAAAGTGATGGAGTCGTTAAGAAAGTAGAATTTTGTTCTCTATGGGCTATGTTACATAAAATTGACTTTGATTCCGGTTTTCATTTTTTGCAAACCTTAGTGAGAGCTACAAGGGCATCTTCGGGGTCAATAGTTCTTGGTGGATTGATTACTCAAATAGCCATTAACCTGGAACTTGATTTAGATGGGTTGGAAGTTATTCGTGGCAATGATATGATCGACATGGATACATATCTTGCTATGAAAATGATTATTCGGGATGAGAATTGTTTTGCATTTCCTAGGAGGAATGATTTTCCTTTACCTCTTCCTTGTCTCAAACGAACTTCCATTCGTAACCTTGCTAATTGGGTAATCACTGATTTAGACCCCGAGAATGTTCCTTCCATATCCGGAGATACAGAGCCACACATTGAGCCCTCGACATCTAGATACCTGCAGCCCTCCGGTCATCCGGATCCTGCTAGGCATTCTTTTGCCTATGGTACGGGTCCCTCCAGATTTGACTTCTCAGATTTTCGTGCATCTCTAGAATCACTTCATGAGAAGCAAAATACCCAACGAGAAATGTTGGAAGGTCGCTTCTCTTTATCAAATGACCAGTTTAGAGAAGTACAAAATCACTTTCAGTTCACGAGGAATTTTCAAGGCAAGTGGCTGAATTTGTCCAAGACTATGATACTGATCAGGCTAGAATGAGAGATTTTATGCAAAACATGAGAATCACTAGCCAACAAGTTGATGCTTTGTTTGAGTATCATATAATCCTGAGCGAAACTCCAGGATTTCCTAATTTTCCCATTGGCCAACCTCGTAGGCCTAGGCCTCATTTCCCTCATCCACCTCCACCTCCTCTACCATTTTGATTTCATCGAGATGATGAAAAGTTTAAATCTAGGGGGTGTCAATAATTGTCAGTTTTTTTTGCTTGTTTTCTGCATGTTTAGCTTTTCTTTGCGTTTATTCTTGCTTTGATTGCTTGATTTTTTATAGTCACTTAACTATCTTTTGAAAATTTTTGTGGCATACATCTTGAGAACATCAAAACTTCACTTATATGCTTTCTTGTCTTCAAGTTAAAATGTTAGCACGGTTATTATCTAGATTCATGATGTTTTAAGTGATGCTAGTAGTATGCTTAATGAACCTCTTTTCTCTATCTTGGGTAGCATGAAATAAGCTAAGTATCTTATGGAGATGAGTTTTAGTTTTGCCTTGACCTTAAGAATCTTATCTTCACTTCACTTCTACTTGATGCTTGAATGGTTGATATCATTGAAATAGTCATGATTCATCTTGTTTGTTTAGTACTTGGTTTCCATGGTGATTTCTCAAACTTCATTTTGGTTATTGGATGAGACTCAACTCATGTAAGCTCATTTGGAAAAATTAAAATATCCCAACATTTGTGCTAAAAGTACATTTGTAAATAATATTTGCACAATGCAAATCCTTATGGAAAAAAGTGAAAAAAATAGAAAAAAAAAAGTGAATAAGGGATATAAAAAACAGTTGTCGTGAGTGGAATATGGTAAATCACCCCTTTGAGATCGAGTTGGGTTACTGGGGAAATGACTGCTTAGCTTCTCTTGAGATTGAGCACACCTTTGAGACCTTGGGTTAATTGAGAAATATGAACCAAGTGTGTGGCAAGTAAGTGTCTATCACTGGTTACTTGTCTATCACCGGAAACATTAGGAATTCAAATTTGATGACTACTTGACTATGACATAGATTGAAACTTGAAGAGTTTTGAGTTACCTTGCACGTGCAAAAGAGACTTATGCTTAAGCCATACTTAACTTGTTTCCATGATCATGTTTGTTAATGAAACTTTTTGATAGAGTTAGGAGAATGCATTAGGTATATGAGAGCATTGTAAAACATATGAATTTAGATTGCAACATTTTTCTTGAGGACAAGCAAAGGTTTAAGTCTGGGGGTGTGATGTGCGTAGATTATATACCTTTGTTTAGCATGTTTTGATGTACATTCACATACTTCGTACATGCTTTGTCTACGTATTTTCGTACTTCCAGCTTTCCTTTTAGCATATTTATTCTTTTTGTTCGGAGATATGCTTTTGTGCATTTTCTGTACACAGGGGTGGAATTTGGTGAAGGATTTATGTTCGAGGTCAAATCTGTAAGCGAAGTTAGAGAGGAAGGCGCCATTCCTTAATCTCACACAGCCCTGCCATGGGGGGTTGCCCAGGCCGTGTAGAGATCTCTGGCCGTATGGCTGCAGCAGAGGTGGAAGTTGGCACGGTCGTGTGAACCTCACACGGCCGTGCTAAGATTTGAAGCCAGAAAGACCTAGAATATAGCTTTATCATTGCCCTTATTCTTGTTTCTTATTCTTTCATTTCTTTGTTTACTTTGCACAGTTGCATTTAGCTTTTGAAAACCAATTGATTAGTTGTTTAGCTAATTCGCGTTGAGATATCTTTAGTGCTTATTCTAGTCCCTGTGAATACGATATCTTTTATTATTACTTATGACATTTCCGTACACTTGCGGAGAGTCAACATCGCGATGGACTACTTCTCAAAATGGGTTGAGGCGAAGCCATTGGCAAGGATAAGTGAGCAGATGGTCATCAAATTCATTTGGCAGAACATCTTGTGTCGGTTCGGCATCCCCCACCAGCTCATCTCGGATAATGGGAGGCAGTTCACGGGACGGAGGCTCAAGGAGTGGTACAAAGGCTATGGCATCCAGCAGGCCTTCACCTCAGTGGCCTACCCCCAAAGCAACGGTCAGGCGGAAGTCATAAACCAGGAGATCATTAGAGGCTTATGAGCTTAGTTCGACCACGTCGGGAGCAGCTAGGTCGATGAACTCCCAAGTGTCTTGTGGGCACTTCGCACAACTCTAAAAGAGGCGACCGACATAACACCATTCTAGTTGGTGTATGGAGAAGAAACGGTGGTCCCCATGGAGGTGGGAGTGGAATTCGACTGGGTGTGACTCTACGAAGAGAAAAACACCGAGTGGAGGTTAATGAAGCTCGACTTGGTGGATGAAGCACGGGATAAAGCCGCCGTTCGACTAATGGCATGCTGACAGTGGATGAGGCAGAACTACAACCGAAGGGTGATCCCGAGCTCTTTCCAGATCGAAGATCTGGTGTGGAAGAAAATCAAGTCAGTCGGTGATGTCACCAAACTCGAGGCCCCATAGGGAGGACCTTATAAGGTCGTGCAGAAACTATGCTCAGGGGCCTACTACTTGGAGGACAAAGATGGAAGGCGACTCGAGCGGCCATAGAGCACGAATTATCTCCAACTCTACAGGTTTGGGTGAGAGGTGCATGAACAAATATAAATGCACTTGTGTATATGCCTTCTAGGTGCAGGACAGACATGAATAAACGATGAAAGTTTTCCAGACTCTTGAGCCGATCAGAGGTTAATCACTCAAGTTAAAAGTCGAGCGATGACTATAAATCCTTGTCTCCGTCAGTGGTCGAGCGGTGACCTAACACCCTTGTCCCCATCAGTGGTCAAACAACGACCTTAAACCCCTATCTCCGTCAACGGTCGAGCGGAGACCTTAAACCCTTGTCTCTGTCAGTGGTTGAGCGGTGACCTTAAACCCTTGTTTCCATCAGAGGTTGGGCGGCGACCTTAAACCCTTGTCTCTATCAACGGTTGAGCGGCGATCTTAAACCCTTGTCTCCATCAGCAATCGAGCGGCGACCGTAAACCCCTGTCTCTGTCAGCGGTTGAGCGGCGACCTTAAACCCTTGTCTCCGTTAGAGGTCGAGCGGCGACCTTAAACCCTTGTCTTCATCAGCGATCGAGTAGTGACCTTAAACCCTTGTCTCCGTCAGCGATCAAGTGGCGACCTTAAACCCTTATCCCCGTCAGCAGTCGAGTAGCGACCTTAAACCCTTATATCCATCAACGGTCGAGCGGCGACCTTAAACCCTTGTCTCTGTCATCAGTCGAGCGGCAACCTTAAATTCTTGTCTATGCCATTAAACAGTCGAGCGACGACCTTAAACTCAGAACTAATCGATCGGCTAAGAAAACAGATAGCCCATTGCAGATCGGAAGAGCACAAGGTCACATGGGTATAAGCAACTCAGTTTCAATCGAGTTTTTGCGACAATGTGTAAACTAAAATGCAAGTCAAAAAATGAAAAATGTCGAACGGTGAAAAGGGATATAAGGGTTTGCCGGACGAACGAGCATTCATTGATATTTCAAAAATTTACAGAAGAAAAACTCACACGAACAAGATCACTTAAAAAAAAATTCAATAACAACTCAGTTAGCTTGTCTTGACTGATGACCTTGCTTGTCAGAGTAGAGGGGAGGTAACCTCCTTCCTTCAATTGATTAAGGGTCCCGTCGATATCAAGGTTGAATAAACGGAGTGCCCGATCGACGACCTTATCATTAAAAGCATCCGAGCGGATGTAGGTCTGCTTCATGAGATCAAACCTGCTCTACTCAGCTCCCTGATAAGTCTCTAAGGCTGCACGGGAGGCCTTCAGCTCTTCCTTCAACTTGGCCAGCTCTTTATCTTTGGCGTTGAGCTAGATCTTCACTGCGGTCTGCTCGGCCGATCGTCTATCCCGTTCGGCCTTCAATGTGGCCTCAACCTCCTTTAGGCTTTGGGCCAACACCCGAGACCCCTTATTTTTGATCTCCAAGTGCTCGATGGCCCAAAGCTTCCAAGTGTTGGCCAAATTGAGCTTGGACTCGAAGGAGCTGATCTATTTATCAAGTAGAACCAATTGTGCATCCTAATCGGCGCTTTTGATCTTCTCCACCTCCAACTACTCGGAGCTCTTATTCAGATTGGCTCGTAACTGAGCAATCTCAGTGTCAATCTTCTCCAGTTATGCTTGAGAAGCAGATGATTGGCCACTCGGAGCACGGAGCTGTTGGACTTCATGCTCCAGGTAAGCAAGCCTGTGGCACATGATCAGGCTTTCCACCCAATACTGTAAAAAACGCTAAGCATTATACAAACTGAGGGGACGAGAGAAAGGGAAAAGGTATACATACCCCAGTAGACATCTGGGTGTGGCTATTAGTTAGTTCCCCTTGAGCTACACTCGTCGCACAGGCTCAGGCATTAGCCCATATCTGTGCAAGCGACCCCTATATTCTTATTTGATGCTCGGGGATAAGGGACGCTGGGTCGTCTAAATGATGGTACTCATCGGTCGGCAAGTGGATGATTTTCGTTATTGATCTCAGATCGCTCGGGTCAAAAGGTGTAAAAGTTGCCCGAGCGGTGGGCTGTGAAGAAACTGGACGGATGTAGGACACTTGTGTCGCCAGCAGAGGAGGGGGCATGAAGGCGGTCGGCAGTGCGCAGATCGTCCCTTGTTGCAACCCGGATAATAAAGGTGTCCGGTCAGAGGATAGGGACGCAGGGAGTTCCCCAAGGCCCTGCTCAGGATGTGGAAGAGAAGTATCACCTTGCTCGGATGGGGGTCGAGAGCTGATCGTGGTAGGAGTCTGTAGGGCTGAAGTGGCAGTTCGGGAGGAACTTTCCACTCAGCACCTCTTGTGGTGTTGCAGGGGCACGTTGGAAGTGGCCAACTCCGAAGCGATAGCGATCGGGGCCATGGATGGTCGTTCAGGCAGAAGGTCCGCTGTGGCAGCCACCGCATCACTCGCGGCTGTCCTACTTCTTACAGTGCCGCTTCCTAGCACTGGAGTTCCCTCCCTGCTGAGCGGATCCTCGTGGAAACCGATCGACTGCAGACCGCAGCTCTCCAGCTTGGCCATGGCTGCAACATTGATGTCTTCATTCGGAAGCTTACACTTGTCGGCCAGATGTGCTCGCAACATGATTTGAGCTACACAAAAGGAAGAAAAATCAATTAGATTCAAAGGTTGGAGAAAAGAAAGAGCATACCTAGGCTGGACGGAAGCCTTGTGCAGATCGAGTTCAGGCCAAACACGTAGAGGACACCCTCTAGCAGCAACTTATGTATATGGTATTTTTGACTGGCCAAGCTGGAAGTTGCATGAAAGTAATCCGAGCGGATCTTGTATTTCTTGAGCTCGGGAGGGTTCTACACCTCTATTTGCCACCTGGTCAAAAAATCTGGCTGCTCGAGAAAGTGAACAAAGAAGTTGTAGTCCTTCCAATGCTTGTTGGAGGATAACATCTTATCAAAGAAAACTAGGCCCACTCGAGCTTGGAAGAGAAAGGTCCCCGGCTCAGATAATTTGGGATAATAGAAATAGTGGAAGAGCCGAGGAGTAAGAGGAATGTCGTGCAGGTGGAATATAACAACTACCCTGCACAGTAGCTGAAAGGAGTTCGATACTAGTTAATGGAGAGAAATACGAAATATTTACAAACGGTAGAGAAGAAAGGGTGGATCGGGAACCACAGACCTGTGGTAAATTGGTCCCTAAAAAAGCATACAAAACTCGTAGGCAGTTCGTTCGGGCAGTCAAAGGCCGAAGGAAGTTCAATTTGATAATCGGAAGGAATTTCAAAGGCAACTCTCAAACTCTCAGCATCACCTTCGTCAAACTTGGACTCAATGGACGTGTACCAGAGCCCAGGGATGGAGACGGGAGGTTAAGAGGAGCTTGCCATCGAAAATAAATATTGACAAGGAACAACGAAGTTATTCGATTGAAAGGACGATAAGAACACCTATTGAAGGGTACAGAAAGCTTACTAGAGAGATCGCTACGATTGCCGGAAAAGAAGAGGAACACAGTGTTGGTGCGGGAAGCATCCGACGATCAAACCCAAGGTTTGATAATGGCAAAGGATTCAAAGTTAAGGTTATTTGTTATCTAATATAGTTTAATGAGATTGTAGGAAAAGCCCTAAGGTGTCTTAGGCAAAGTCTTAGCTGCGGTTAGGCAGGTGGAAAATCATAGGGAGTGGTAACCCTAGGCGGAAAGTTTTGGCGGGTCTAAGCTTCGGGCAAAAGTCCTAGGGGGCGGTAACCTTAGATGAAAAGTCCTGGTGTGTCGCGAACTAGGTGAAAGTCTGGGCAGGTCGTGGAGCAGAAGTCCAGCAGAAAGACCTGAAGACTCGGGCGCTAAGCAAAAGTCCAGTCAATCTGGAGGACCGGTCTGGCATCAGGTATGCTCTCTTGAGTGGAGTAGGTGAGGATGCGTTCCCCGCTGAGGGAACAGTAGGCGTCAGTTCGACCTAGGGTTTCCGGTCGAAAATCCGAAGTCAGAACCAGACAGTCCATTGACTATGACACATTTATTTGTATGTTATTATATGTGCTAACTTTGTTTTGCAGGATATGTTGTTGTTTTGTGGACTAACATATTTTGTAGGGACAAAATAACAAGGTTTGCCTCGGATGAACAGTGCCCGAGGTGCCCTCCATGGAGCTTGGAGGCGCCTCAGGTGCAAGGCAGAAGCTGCGCAGGAAGCCAGGTTGGAGGCGCCCTCATAGAGGCTTGAGGCGCCTCAAACGACATTGAAGGCGCCCTCCAGGGGATTGGAGGCACTGTCAAGTGGATAGGCGAAGACTGCTTCGGAGCTTATCTGCGCTGCGGATCTGGCGGTGATGGAGGTGCCCTTAAGGGGCTTTATAAGGCAGTCTCGACCAGCAACCTGAAGCATGAACTCCTAAGCAATCTTTCAGCCGTGCACTGCTCTAATGACGATCTAGAAAGTCTATAGCAAGAACACGACGACCCGAAGTAGCAAATTTCATTTCTTTGTTGTCGTTATAGCTTTCTCAATATTATTTTGTAATAACTTTTTGTAATCTTTTGCGCTATTATAGTTGTTGCCCAAAGTAAATGCTCAATGAGCATAAGCCTTGGAGTAGGAGTCGCCCAAGGCTCCGAATCATGTAAAAATACTTGGGTCCTTCTGTGTTTGTTTTAATTTCCACCGTATTTACTCGTTAAGTTTTTCGAATATGAAAAGTGAAAGCCACGAGCACTATTCACCCCCTCTAGTCTTTTCGATCCAACAATTAGTATCAGAGCAGGGTCACTTTGATTTGGTGCAACCACCAGTCAAGCATATTTTTTGTAGTGATTTTCAGTTTTTTGGAGTCGATCAGAATCAGTATTCTTGCCCCATTCTGATCTAATTTTTCATAATCAAAGTTTTCCTCGAAGTTGGTGCAATACCACTCGAGATCGTATTTTATTTTATTTTTCCCGTACGACTAATCTAGGATCAAGTCCTGGGACAAGTTTCGTTCTGTTTTTCTTGTGCAAGTTTCTATGGCTTTTCAAGAAGGCTACAGTACAGCCCGACCTCTGCTCTTCACTGGAGAGGACTTCGTCTACTAGAAGGGCTGAATGGAGTCATACCTTCAAACACATTTTGAGGTATGGTTGATCGTCAAAATCAGACTGGAACTCCCAACTAATGGCGCCGACAAGCCAATATCATACGAGAATTAGGATGCAACTCTGATAAAGAAAGTAGAAGCCAACGCCAAGGTGACCTGCACCCTCCAATGTGGACTGATGAAGGAGGAGTTGAATCGTGTCGGCCTGTTCTCGAGCGCCAAAGAACTGTGGGAGAAGCTGATTGAATTACATGAAGGAACATCTGACACCAAGGTAAGTAAGAGGGATCTTATTCTTTACAAATTATATAATATAAAATTGTAGGAAGGTGAAACGGCGAGCTAGTTGCATGCGCGCATCCAAGACCTCCTCAACGGTCTCCACGCAATCAGACAAAAGGTAGAAAATAGAGATATAATAAGGTATTCTCTCAATACTTGTCCAAGGACTACCTTGTGGGCATTCATGGTAGATGCTTACAATGTATCCAAGGATCTCTCTTCAATTAAATTAGATGAATTATTTACTGAATTTGAATTGCATGAACAAGTTAACGCTCGATCGACCGATAAAGGTATAGCTTTGATTGCAGGTACAAGCAGAACGCGGGAACCTAAAGCAAGGCACAGGACCAAACCAGAGTCAGAAGAAGAACCAGACTCGGACGACGACGATGAGCTCACGACCAAACTTGTCAACTTGGTGAGAAAACTCTACAAATAGAAGAAGGGTTTCAACATGAAGGACATCAAGAAGGTGATCCAGTCCAAGGAGGCCTAGCCAAGCTCAAAGATGAAATTCGAGGTTATCTGCTACGGTTGCAATCAAAAGAGTCATATCAAAGCAAATTGTCTAAATCAAAAGGATGCGAAGAAGCAAAGAAAGAAGAAAACTTTGAAGGCGACTTAGGACGAGTCTTCTTCAGAAGAGTCCGATGATGAAGAACTTGAATAGACGAGTTTCCTTGCAATGATGGCCCGGGATCGAGTGAACGAATCCGGAAGCGAGGATGAATCGGAAGCTGAGTCCAAGAGAAGCCACAGATCCGTATCCGTTTTCGAAGGGCCTAACTGTTGGACCCCGTGGTTGTTTTGATGTGATCAACCAAGTTAGGTTAGGTCCTGCTTGTTATTTGATCCCTGTGTCTAAGTGTGCAGGAACTTAGGAGCGCATGAAGTCGAGCGGAAGACGCAGCTAGTGAGAAGGATGACACGAGAAGGGAGCTCACGGGCTCGGTGCGTCCAAAGGACGAGAGAGAGCTATGGAAGAGTACACCGGTGGATGAGAAGAATGTGCACGACGTTCGAGGGATGAGAAGCCAAGACGGGAGCTTGCTAGAGGAGAAGGCCGGAAATTGGGTTCAGATGAGCCCTATTTTGGTTGGCTGCAATCACCCTTGCAATCGGAGCCTCGGAAGAAGAAAACAAGTCAAAAGGAGCTGAAAAGCTAGCTGGAGGTACCTTCAACGAAGTGCTGAAGGCACCTACGCTGCCTGCAGTGTTGGAGGCGCCTTCATTGCCTTGAAGGCATCCTCATCCTTGTCCAAGGCACCTTCAAGGCCATTGAAGGCACCTTCCACTGGCCA
Organism: Zingiber officinale; assembly: GCF_018446385.1. Lineage (NCBI taxonomy): Eukaryota > Viridiplantae > Streptophyta > Magnoliopsida > Zingiberales > Zingiberaceae > Zingiber > Zingiber officinale. Next base: position 68,317,182 of record NC_056007.1, on the reverse strand, counting down.
AAGTGGTCTTTTGTAATCGGATATAGTTTTATCCAGTCAAACCCCTTGGAGGCGCCCTCAAGACTCGAGATAGAGTTTCTAGGAGCTATATAAAGGCCCATGGAGCTAGAAAATTAATCATTCAACTAAGTATTCAATTTCTAGCAACTTGTAAGAGTTTTTAGTGTGTAAAACACTTCTCCGCCTTCAGAGAAGGAGATTGATAGTGCGTTATTCCACCGCCTTGGAGTAACAACCCTCTTGGTTGTAATCAAGTCAATTGCTGAGTCTTCCTTCCTGTTTTTCTGTTAATTGATTTTATTATTGTTGCTATTATTTTAAAGTTAAAAGTTTGAAGAGGGTACTTTTCATTTGAAGGCAATTCACCCCTCCCCTCTTGCCGGCTCCGCTGCACTAATAAGTGGTACCAGAACAAGACCGCCTTAGAAGGACTAACTGCCGACTGAAGCACAAAGATCAAGATGATGGCCGGAACAAGCATTCAACCCCCGAAATTCGACGGAGACTTCGCTACATGGAAGTGAAGAATGGAAGTATTTTTTAAAATAAATTTCGATATTTTACTAACAATGAAATATGATTTTTCAGTCCCAAAAGATAAAAAAGAGTACCAATGGACAAAAAAGGAGCAAGCAAATTTCATGGCCAATGGAAAGGCATAATTTCAATTATTCAACGTTCTGCCGCCCTAGGAGGTAAGTCGGATCGGAAGTTACGACTCCACCAAAAACCTCTGAGAAAAATTCCTGGAGCTTCACGAAGGCACCTCAAAAGCGAAGTTAGCAAGGCGGGACATCCTCCGGACTCAACTGACGAATCTCCGGATGAACAACAGCGAGAAGGTAGTGCAACTCCAAGCGAGAATCAAAGAGCTGATAACTTAACTAAATAACCTCGGAGAATCGGTAACAAACTGAGACTCGATCTGGTACGTGCTCAACGCCTTCCCAAGATCTCCAGAATGGGCGTCCTTAGTAGATGCATACTACATCTCTAAGGACTTTGAGGTAAGTACTTTAGAAAATTTGTTTTCTACATTTAAACTTCATGAATCTTGAATTGCAGAGCCTAAACAAGTAGAGAAGCCAAATCTCAATATTGCCCTACAAGCCAAAAAGGACGATCCCGACTTTGAAGCATCGATCGATGAAACTGAAACAGTGCTATTGATAAGAAAGTTAAATAAGTTTATTAAAACTAACAAATTTAGATCATAGTTAAGAAAGCATCAACGCAATAGAAGGACGGTCCATTACTACAACTACAACGAAGAAGGGCACATCAAGGATGACTGCCCAAAAATAAAGAAATGGGACAAGGTGAAGTCTCAAAGAATGACGTCCTCAAAGCGCAAGAGTCTGAAGGCTACATGAGATGAATCATCATCCTCAGAATCAGAAGTCAAAGCCTTCTCAGGATTAGCACTGATGGCCAACCATCTTTTCAAAGAAACCAACTCGGAGATGAGCATAGATGAAGGGGGAGGATTATCAGAAGAAGAAAGTTGCGATGAAGGGGGAGCATCAGAAATAGAGATAAGTCAGGTACGTAATCTAACTCCCAAGCAGTCATTTCAGTTTATCAAAGTGCTTACTAAAGACTTAGTCAAAATAGAAAAAGAAACTGCTAATTTAAAAATACTGTTAGAGAATTTGAATTTAGAAAATGAGAAATTAAAATTGTAAATTGAAAAATTGAAAAATGATGCATACCTAAATAAATTTCCAAAATCAAAACTTAGAATTTATGGAAAATTAAATTGGTATATCAAAAACCATCAGGGACAACTTAGAAAAGATCCCAAAAGTTATGTACCCCCTAAGTTCTTGATTAATCCAGTAGGAAGAAACCTATACTAGGTTCCAAAATGTTTTCTAGTTTAATTTTTTTAAACACTTTCAGCAAAAAAAAGTAAACAGTTAATTTCTTTTGAGGCTTTGTCTAATAAAGTGATTGTTTATCTAATAACCAAGAAGTCCTAGTGCCTTGCTACTGCTTGGAAGCCAATATATTGAAATAAAGTGTTTAATTAACTTACTGATAAAGAATGAAAAAAAAAATTAGATATTGCTTTAACAAGTTTTTTTTAAACACTTGTTTGAAATTTCTCAAAAATATTTGCCTAATTTAGAAAATTTACTTAGAACATTTTTTTTTATTAAAATTGTTTGCAAAAACTTAAAAATAAAAAAAAACTTTTTTAACTTAGAAATTTTCTTTGAAAATGATTTATTTACTCAGAAAATTATTTTTAAACTTAGAATATTCTTCCTTGAAAATTATTATCCCATGTTTTTGATGTGATCAAAGGGGGAGAAATATGACAAGTTTAGGGGGAGTTTTAGGTTTTAGAGGATTTAATATTTCTTAATTTTTTTTAGTGTTGCAACTTCTATTTTTGCAATGGTTATGCCTAAAATGTTAGTTTAGTAATTTCTTTAAATTACTTGTCTATTTTTTTCCTTAACTTGAACTTGGGTTGATGCACATCAAAAAGGGAGAGATTGTTGGACCCCGTGGTTATTTTGATGTGATCAACCAAGTTAGGTTAGGTCCTACTTGTTATTTGATCCCTGTGTCTAAGTGTGCAGAAGCTTAGGAGCACAGGAAGTCGAGCGGAAGACGCAACTAGCGAGAAGGACGACACAGGAAGGGAGATGACGGGCTCGGTGCGTCCGAAGGACGAGAGAGTTGCGGAAGAGTACACCGGTGGACGAGAAGAACGTGCACGACGTTCGAGGGACGAGAAGCCAAGACGGAAGCTTGCTCGAGGAGAAGGCCATAAATTAGGTTCGGGTGAGCCCTATTTCGGTTTGCCACAATCACCCATGTAATCGGAGCCTCGGAATAAGAAAACAAGTCAAAAGGAACTGAAAAGCTAGCTGGAGGTGCCTTCAATGAAGTACTGAAGGCTCCTGTGCTGCCTGCAGTGTTGGAGGTGCCTTCATTGTCTTGAAGGCGCCCTCATCTTTGTCCAAAGTGCCTTCAAGGCCACTGAAGGCGCCTTCCACCTGGCCAAAGTGGCCGTTTGTAATCGGATAGAGTTTTATCCGGTCAAACCCCTTGGAGGCGCCCTCAACCCCTTTGGAGGTGCCCTCAAGACTCGAGATAGAGTTTCCAGGAGCTATATAAAGGCCCCTGGAGTTAGGAAACCAATCACTCAACTAAGTATTCAATTCCTAGAAACTTATAAGAGCTTTTAGTGTGTAAAAGGCTTCTCTGCTTTCAGAGAAGGAGATTGATAGTGCGCTATTCCATCGCCTTGGAGTAACAACCCTCTTGGTTGTAACCAAGTCAACTGCTGAGTCATCCTTCCTGCTTTTCTGTTAATTGATTTTATTATTGTTGCTATTATTTTAGAATTAAAAGTTTAAGGAGAGTACTTTTCATTTGCAGGCAATTCACCCCTTCCCTCTTGCCGGCCCCGTTGCACCAACACTAACCCTTTTGTAAGTACTTCACGGTTATATAATTTAATTAATTATCTGATGCATAAATTGCTAAATCTAACATTCGGATCAAATCACTTCTACAGGAGGTAACAACCCTTAAAGAAGTGACTATCTCCGAATCCTTGACTGACTCGATTCAGGCTGGAACCTCAACTCAAGTCCAAAAGCATGAGGAAGAGAATTCCAGCCTGAAAACTCAAGTTAAGGATTTGAAGATTGCATTGGAACGGTTTACACTGGGTTCCAAGAATCTTAACTGGATTCTTGGAAAACAAAAGGCCGTATACAATCGATCCGGACTAGGATTTAGAACAAAGATAAAATATCGATCATATTTGTCACTTGTTAACAGACCAAATAGAAAGGTAGTCCAAGCATGGGTACCTAAGTCCAACTTGGTCAATCAAGTTAGACTTGGTAAATATTGGGTCCCCAAGGATCAAGTCTATTACCTTGATAGACCATATTGAGGTTATGATCCAAGGGGAGTTAGTAGAAAAACCATCTTAATAAAAAAATAGAATTGCTTGATGATTATTATTTTTTACATTATTTTTATACATGCTTAGATTATGCTAGATTAAAGACCTATGCGTAATTTACACTTAATTAGTTAAACCTAGGGATTTCAAAAAGAAAATTAAATACATAATTTCTTTGAAAGACTCTGTCTAGAAGTGGTGGATGATCTCATACCCAAGAAGGCCTAGTGCCTCGCCACAGCCTGGGAACTGATCTTAGAAATGTGTATTTAATTGACTGATTGGAAAACCTAAGTCTAACTCAAATGTAAATTAATCCTTAGATATAATCTAAATTAAAGATAATCATTTCACAAAAATATATAAGGTTCCCTGATTGACAACTTATAATCGGGTGAGATGGATCTAGATTGAACTTAGTTGAATTTAATTAAAACCTATTTAAATTAACTTAATCAAATTCGATCAACTTAAATTTATCTTAATCAAACTAACTAAACCCAAATTTACTTTATCAATTAATTTAACTTAATTAACTAACTTGAACAAATTAATTTAACTTAATCAATTAACTTAACCTAACTTAATTAAACAAATTAAGTTAATCACTTAATCAAAATTAACACAAATTAAATATAACTTAATTACTTAATTTAATTAAATCTATCTAATAAATTAAGCATAACTTAATGTCTTAACAATCTTAATTAATTTAAACTTAATACTAATAAACAAAACCTCGGTAAGGCGCCTCTTGAAAGCGTCGCAAAGCGCCTCTCGAAGGCGCCTCCAACACAGAGAAGACGCCCTCGAGAGTGGTGGAAATTGCCCGCCGAACCCATTTAAGGCGCCTCCCACCGACACTGAGGCGCCTCCCACCGACACTGAGGCGCCTCCCACACCACCTTCAGGGCGCCTTCAAGGGCTTTGAAGGCCCCCTCAACCCGCGAATTCCCAGCGAACATAGACTCCTCTGCTCACCATTTCTAGCACTTTCTCCCAAAAACAATGACACCAAGGTGCCTTCAACCCAAGTTTCTCCCCTTCAAAACTCATCAAAGCTTCACAATGCCACCTAGGTATAGATAACTTTGAGCACTACATGCACCCGAGCGATTTCTATCACCTCCTCCAGTTGACGATCCTCCTAGTTGATCATATTTTGGACATGCATTGTATCTATTGGACTTACACTTCTTGTATAAATAACTTACTTTTAGGTTGTTTAGTCTTGTGCTTGGTAGGATAGCATTTATCTTTTTATTTTATTTTTAAACTATATTTTCTTCTCAGTTTATTTTAAAAATCCTAGAAAAAAATATTTTTCAAAATTTCAATTCTTATTAGCTTTGGAAAATTTTTGGACTTAGCCTAGGAATTTATCCCCTAAAAATCATGTACCCCTAATTTCAGCTAGAGCATCTCACAAGCACACTAGGTCTAACTTGCTTATGTTTGAGAACACTTAGAATGGTGTGAGATGCATAGGGTACTGTCTGGACTTAAGAATGCTTATGTCTGTGCATCAACATAACTCTAGACAATAAATACCACATTTACAGTAATTAAGTTAAGTTATCCTGTCTTAGTCAAATCTAACTGGATCATTGACTTAACTTGACTAACCAAGCGAAAGCTATTACCTTTTAGGTAAGCAGATAATAGCTAATGGTTAGACATGTGTCTAAGGAAATTAAAGTATTTAGTTTTATTTGTTCATGCTTGGATTTTAGGATTTTAAGAAAAGAGAACCAACTTTATCTTTAAAATTGACTTACTCTTCTAAGTGAAAGTCGACTTAGCTAAAGTTTTACAAGTTGATACTATTTAAGCTAAGTATTTAACTAAGTAAAATTACTTTTTGAATCTCTATTTTTTTTAAAAAAAATGCTAAGTGCTTTCCCAAAAAGAAGATTATGCTCCCTATTAATTCTTATTATTTGTTTATTTTTTTCTTTTGATAAAGTTTTTAATCTATTCACTTAGCTAAATAATGTTACATGAAAATTTATTCTAAAAAGCTAAGTATTTATCAAAATATTTAAGTAAATTTTTCCTACTTTAAGTTTTTGGCTAAAAGTTTTTTTTTAAAAATCTTTCTAAGGCTACGTTATTTTATTTTGCTAAAAAGGTAAGTGTTTATCAAAATATTTAAGTAAAATTTTTCTATTTTAAGTTTTTGGCTAAAAGTTTTTGTTAAGAATCTTTCTAAGGCTACATTATTTTGTTTTACTGGAAAGCTAAGTTTTAATACTTCTCAAAACATGTTCGTTTAAAGCTAATTTCTTAACTAAGGCTTACTTCTCCACTTCTCTGTTCCTTTTTTGATGTTTCTTTTGATATATGGCAAAGAGAGAGAGTATAAGAAAATTCAAGAAAATTTGAAAAGCCAAGTATAAGAAAATTTAGGAGAATTGTTATTAAGGGGGAGCTTTGTACTTAAATTTATTTATGCTCTTACAGTTATTTCCAGTTATACTTGCACTGTCCTTGAAAATTGTTTATAGTATTATTTTTACTTAACTTTGAATTTTTGTTGCCATAATAAAAAAGGGGGGAGATTGTTGGTGCGGGAAGCATCTGACGATCGAACCCGAGTTTTGATAATGGCAAAGGATTCAAAGTTAAGGTTATTTGTTATCTAATATGGTTGAATGAGATTGTAGGAAAAGTCCTAAGGTGTCTTAGGTAAAGTCCTAGCTGAGGTTAGGTAGGTGGAAAACCCTAGGGAGTGATAACCCTATGTCCTAGGGGGTGATAACCTTAGGAGAAAAGTCTTGGCGGGTCGAAGCTTCGGGCAAAAGTCCTAGGGGCGGTAACCCTAGGTGAAAAGTCCTGGTGTCGCGAACCAGGTGAAAATCTGGGTGGGACGTGGAGCAGAAGTCCAGCAGAAAGACTTGAAGACTCGAGTACTGAGCAAAAGTCCAGTCTATCTGGAGGACCGGTCTGGCAACAGGTATGCTCTCCTGAGTGGACTAGGTGAGGACGCATTCCCCGCTGAGAGAATAGTAGGCGTCGGTTCGACTTAGGATTTCCGATCAGAAATCCAAAGTCAGAACCGGATAGTCCATTGATTGTCACACATTTATTTGTATGTTATTATTATGTGCTAACTTTGTTTTGCAGGATATGTTATTGTTTTATGAACTAACATATCTTACAGGGACAAAATAACAAGGTTTGCCTCAGATGAACAGTACCCGAGGCACCCTCCATGGAGTTTGGAGGCACCTCGGGTGCAAGGAAGAAGCTGCACAGGAAGCTAGGCTGGAGGAGCCCTCATGGAGGCTTAAGACGCCTCAGACGGCATTGAAGGCGCCCTCAAGTGGATAGGCGAAGATTGCTTCGGAGCTTATCTGCGTTGTGGATCCGGCGGTGATGGAGGCACCCTCAAGGGGCTTTATAAGGCAGTCTCGACCAGTAGCCTGAAGCATGAACTCCTAAGCAATCTTTCAGCTGTGCATTGCTCTAAAGACGATCTAGAAAGTCTATAGCAAGAACCCGACGACCCGAAGCTGCAAATTTCATTTCTTTGTTGTCGGTATAGCTTTCTCAATATTATTTTGTAATAACTTTTTGTAATCTTTTGTGCTATTATAATTGTTACCCAAAGTAAACGCTCAACGAGCGTGGGTCTTGGAGTAGGAGTCGCCTAAGGCTTTGAACCAAGTAAAAATACTTGGGTCCTTCTGTGTTTGTTTTAATTTCCGTTGCATTTACTCGTTAAGTTTTTCGAATACGAAAAGTGAAAGCCATGAGCGCTACTCACCCCCCTCTAGCGCTTTTCGATCCAACACGCAGTGCTATCGGAAAGTTCGAAGACGAAGACGCAAAGTGAGGGAGATGAAAACACAGAGTGAGGAAGACGATGATGCATGTGAGGTTTATAAATCTCGCGGCCAATCGACCTTAGCCATCTGATCCAAAGCCACAGAAACCTAAAAGCAGATTCCATCGTTGATTTTGAAAAGGTGCACACCTCGTTACAAGGGAATATCTACCTGTCACGTCGAGCGTGAGGCAACATGGAAGGACATGTGTCCTTCAGTCATCGGGTAGCATTTAATGATCAGGGATTTGCATAGTATCCAAGAAATTTGGATGACGTCAGTCATGATCGAGCTCGCTAGAGGACGCGTAGGGAAAAAGGAAAACATGTGCCAAGTGTTGCTGCGTATCGTCCCGATCGACGCAAATAATGGGTCAAAGGGCTGAACCTGACAAAGGCAGAATGAAGCTAGAGTGGCGTGGGCTTGTAGGCCGATCAACAATTAAAGACCAAGCACAGGCCGATCGGCATATGTGCCGAACGGACCTTGAAATCGTTGAAGAGACATTATCTTGTCCAGCCAGTCGGACTTGCAACCTCCTTCGACTAGACTTGAAGGGGAGGCTTGTGATGCGGCGATAAGGAGGAGCCTACCTGGCAGGAGTCAATTGTCATGGTGTGGGTCAAAGTTAAGGCGGTCAACGCCAGGGCATAAGTAAGGCTCGGCCGCTCCCGAGCGGGAGGCGGTTCATCTGCCGATCGGAGGGATCATCGTCCGGTCGGGCACCCGAGTAAACCAGTGTGGTCAACCCGGTCGACAGGAGACCAAACTAAGTGGGCTAGGAGCTCGAGCCGAGTAGGCCACCCGTCTAGCTCAAGGTATGGCGTTGGCACTGTACACACAAAGAATCGATAAAATAATAAAAGAGGAAAAGACAGATAATTAATAATGAAAAGAAAGAAACAAAAGAGAACACTTCATCTATCATTAAATGAGAAAAAGCCAAAGAAGCTAAGACAAAGATGTCTTCCATCGGTAATTAATATTATCATTAAACAGGAGAAGATGGAGGGTCACCTAGAAAAGTATAAAAGAGTATGTTAGGTATGGAGAAAGACAAGCTGAATTTCTATCCCTAGTTCTTTCACTTTCTCTTCTTCTTTTATTTTTGACTTGAGCGTCGGAGGGTCAATGCCAAGGACCCCTTCCTTTATTTTGATTTTGTTTTGCAGAAAAGAGAGAGGTTTTCATTTAGTCAGCAGAACTATTACTTCTCTGACTTTGCAACTTCACGTCTTCTAACGGGATCAATTAATAAAAAATTTATTTATTATATTTCATTCTAATCTTTTTATAGTTTAATAATGTGACTTATTCTTTGTAAAATAAAAACTTTTTCTTATAAAATCCTAATTATTTTAATTAAATATGACTGATTCTTTTTAAAACTAAAATACCTTTTATAAAAGTTTCAACAAACTAAAAAAATTTGATGACTTAGATAATGTTTATTTTTAAGTGAACAACTTGATTTTGTAAAATACATGAGATAAAGTAATTCGGAAACGATGCCTTCTTAGCTGAGTTTGTTAATATATATTTTTTAAGTTCGTACTCGGTATTGAGTGTACGTCCATAAATTTCAATAATGATCAGTTTAGTTTTATTAAAATTTTTTATCAACCATTAGAATAAATACAAAAATATTTTTTTTTTCTTGGTTGAATGGGAAGTGGAATACTTGGGAAAGGGGGAAAAAAAGCCTGTTGTTAGTTTATTTGTTTTATCATGTCAATGTATTTTCTTATTTATATTCATTTTTAAAAATAAATTAATAGCTTTCTAATATAATTTTCTATGTTTCAATTTTTAAATTTTATTTATATAGAATAAAAGGAAAAAAATTATCTTATATTGATCTTTTCCATTTCCTATATTTTGTTAAAAAGTTGGGTTGATTTAATTAGTTCGAGATTTGGAAATGACGGGCTGAGGAGGAACGGTTCGAATAAAACCGAATATAAATAAGATCAATGTAATTATTTATTTGAATTATAATTACTAGCGAATTGGATTAAATAATAGTGATATTTAGCTTTATTTTATCCAGTTTGGATTTAACAATAGTGGAAGGTTGAGGATACTTTTGGATTATTTAAGAATGTGCATGTGGGTACCGGTCGAGGATCCACTAAATTGTTGAATGAAAAAACTCATATATTCAACCGTTTTAATTAAAATTGGACAAATTATTATTTTTTACTTTAACCGATCAAACTTTCTCAAAAATAAATCTAACAAATCGAATTGATAGAATATAGATTAAATTAGTTGAAAATTAAAATAATCAAATTTTGGATTAAATCGGGAATTTGAGGGGAGCCATAAATTAGAAAACTAAGGATTTTAAAGCCCAGTTAGGATTCTCATACATAACTAAATTCAGTTTAATCGATTTAATTAAATTTATATTTTTAAAATTAAGATCAAACCGACTTGATTCAAACAATCGATATTTTAAGGAAAAGATGAATTTCTAAATTACTAAACTAAACTTTTAATTTTGGTTCATTCGATCAATTAATTTGATTTGTGTTTTTTACTCACCCCTATGTGTTTTTTTTTCTGTTCATTTTTATATAGTATTTGTTAAATGGACCGAAAATGCTGTCATATTGATTGTCTTTTCTTAACATAACTTTTGGGTTAGTTCCAGTTTTTAATTACATGATTTTAATTTAATAGAGTTTTTTTCTAAACATCATGCATAGTTTAAATATCAATTACTTATCAAAAAGGAAATAATAATGTGTTTATGTACATAAAATATAAGAAAATGCAAATAAATAAACAAATAAATTTGCAAGCCTTTCTATCTAAGAACACAACTTAATTTGATTCTTGACCACAACGGAACAACAAAGTTACGTTCCTCGCTTATAGGAACTGAAAGGTGCAAATTATATTAATAAAAATTTTGTTTATTATATTTCATTCTAATCTTTTTATAGTTTAATAATTTGACTTATTCTTTATAAAATAATAACTTTTCTTGTAAATTCTTAATTATTTTAATTAAATATGACTGATTCTTTTTTTAAAATAAAATAGCTTTTATAAAAGTTTCAACAAACTAAAAAAAATTTGATGACTTAGCTAATGTTTATTTTCAAGAGAAAAACTTGATTTTGTAAATGAAAAGATAAAGCAATTCCGACCTCTTCTTAGCCCATTTTTGTAAATCGAGTCTATATCCATTAATTCTAAGAGTGATTTATTTAATTTTCATAAAATTTTCTACCTGCCGTTATTAGAATAAATTAAGAAGCGCTAGCCGCAGGTAAATATATATATATTTTTCTTTGGATTGAATAGGAAGTGAAATACTTGTGAAGGAAACAAATGTTTTTTAATAAATTGGTTGTTAGTTTATTTTTTTTTTGTCACTACTGTCAATGTATTTTCTTATTTATACTCATTTTTAAAAATAAATTAATAGGTTTGTAATATAATTTCTATGTTTCAATTTTTAAATTTATTTCTATAGAATAAAAGGGAAAAAACAATTAAGGTATTAAAAAATATTTTTTCCGCTTTCCTATATTAATTATATCTTAACTTTTTATTTATTAAATTTATAAAAGAGGATCATTTGTAACCTTATATATTAATCTAAATAAAGTAATAATATATCTAAAATATCTTAAGGTTGGAACGCCTTATTTAAAGGGAAGAAGAAAGGATTGATAGATAAAAGGTCGCATCTATTATGTTTTTTTCTTTATGTAAATTTGAGGGTTTTTTTTTCAATCTGTTTCATGGAGGATTCGTGGGAGGATAGTTATCCCATCTACCACGAGGTAGTAGAGATCAGGACGATGCCTCTCTATAGTGACGGCGAAGAAGAGAGGGAGATATTGCTGTCGTGGGAAGCCATTCTACCTGATGAACTCCTGCAGAAGGTGCTCTCCTTGTTGCCCGTCGCTAACATCATCAAATTAAGCATCGTGTGCAAACGGTGGTACGAAGTGGTTCACTCCAGTCCCCCGTTGTCGTGGGGGATGATGGCGCCACAGAAGCCGTTGCTCTTCAGGTCTTTCTTTAACGACGACGCCTTCTCGGGCAGCGTGTACGACCCTTGTCTCCTCCGGTGGTACAACTTCGACTTACCCCACTTAGAAAAGAGCATGCGTCACACGTCCTCCTCCTGCGGCTTGGTCTGCTTAATGAACCCCGATGACGGGAATCGCCTATTGGTCGGCAATCCCATCAAGAGAGACTGGAAGCTGCTTCCTCAAGTCCCCGGCGGCTCCTCCCCCCAGTTTAACGCACTCGCCTTGTCGTTCGACCGCCGCACGTGCAGCTACACCGTGGTCGTCGCCAAGTGCAGCCACACACTGCTGCCAGGGAATTCCGACCAATGGCACTTATCCGTCCACATTTACGAATCAACGACAAAATCGTGGGCCACGCCCTTCACCCAAGACATCGGCTTCTGGATGGGCAGCAATGAGGCCGTCATATGCAACGGCGTGCTCTACTACTTCATGCGCCCGCACCCGGTGCAACACCCCCACTTAGTGGCGTTCCATCTCGCCAAGCCACCCTCTACCACTGAATCTCTGATTCAAGAATCGATTCCTGTTCCATTTGATCTTACCTGTGCTGGATTGATCAACCTGTCGAACAAATTGGTCATGGTCGGAAGGATGGCCAGGCCGCGTAGGGGAGTGGTGATTTTGGAACTCGAGGATAAGACATGGCGGGAGGTGTCTCATATGCCGATTTGCGCGTACATGCCGTTTGACATCGAAAATTTCATCTGCTGCGGCGCCAGCGACTTCCTCTTCGTGCACTCCTCAGTGTGGCCGGAGCTACTGACCTTAGACATGAGGCAGAAGGTGCGGACATGGTCGAGCCAGCTGGGTCCGTGGCCGCACTTCTACACTAAGTCATTGGAGATCAGGTCCCTATACAACTGCGGCTTCTGCTTCGAACCGAGACTCGACGTCTCCTCTTGATCTCTGCTGCATGCTTCATTTACAACTCGATATATATATATATATATATATATATATATATATATATATATATATATATATATATTATAATTTATTTTCATTGTCTGCTAAGACTTTGTTCATCTGTCTTTTATATATATATATTATAATTTATTTTCATTGTCCGCTAAGACTTTGTTCATCTGTCTTTTATATATATATATTATAATTTATTTTCATTGTCCGCTAAGACTTTGTTCATCTGTCTTATAAGATAGAGTCACGAATTTCAGCACATTTTTGCCATCTCATGTGAAATCATGACTAATTTCAAATTGTTTATGGACTTCAAGAGCAGTGTTTAAACTGGACTAGTCTGATGAGCAAGTTACTCTGGGAACAAAAAGTCAAAATTGATAATTGAAGAAATTTACTATAGATCTAGTTATGTCCTTTTAGTGTAGTTCCTTGTGTTATTTGATTTCCACCCTTGCAACTTTATGCCGGAGTATTTTCTCACTATCATGTGGTCAAGAGAATCAATAATATAGTTAGGATGGCATGCGGAGTCAACAAGAGGCGACTCCCAGTTACTCTCGACTACCTTCGGTAGCTGACTCCTAATTCAATTCTCGACTCTTGGTTATCCTCGATGGCCGACTCCTAGAGACTCCTAACTCCCGGCTGCGCTTGGTAGCCGACTCCCAACTACCCCCGACTCCCGACTCCCAGTTGCGCTCTGTGATAGACTCCTAGCTATTCCCGACTATGCTCGGTGGCCAACTCCCAGCTATTCCCGACTCTCGGCTACATTCGGTGTCTGATTCTCAACTACTCCCGACTTCCAGCTACACTCGGTATCCGGCTCCTAGCTACTCCTGACTGTCGACCCTTGACTCACATTTCAGACTCCCTCAAAATAAACTGAAACAATCTCAACTATTAAGAACTACAGCAACGAAGTGTTGCGCTATTCCTGAAGGATAATGAATAATAGAGCCGTTATCGTGAGAAATGCGAAAAACGTAGCTATTAACTTCTACATAAATGAGTCGTAATGGGCATTTATTTAGGGGAACATAGCCATGATAGCGAGAAATGAGGGGGCACGAGAAGAACATGCTGGAGATATTCGGTCCTATAAAAGGTAGTCGACTCTCATAAGCAAAGGTTGTAAGATACGACAAATTTAATAATAGGTGTTATTGGAACAATAACCTTATTAGATTTTTTTTGAGCATTTTTAAAATTTTTTTGAAATTTAAACTGAGTTCGTATGACACGTTTAAAGAGATGAATGAATAGGCTAAGAGAAAGCCTATTTGGAATATCCATTTAGTTAGGAGTTAATTAATTAAATTAACATATAGTTGTTTCATTTAAACCTAGATTATAAATACTTAAACCTAAGTTTCTCTTATCATTATCGTCGACACATACTCCTCCCCTTGTCTCCTTCGCAATGCTTCCCCCGATTCACCATCGCTGACACATCCTCCTCTCCTTGTCTCCTTTGCGATCTTCCCCTGATTCACCGTCGCCTGTGCATTCCTCCTCTCCAGATCTGCCACCATCATCTCCGAGTCGCCCTTCTCTACGCAGGCTGTCTTCGACCAAGAGCAAGGAGGCGTCGCCCCTCTATCGTGTGGCACAATCTTGCGCAATCTAGCATCGTCGCCGTCAAAGGTCACCGGAAGCCCATCGCTAGCTCAGTATGTCCTTCACCCCACCATGGGATTGACCTAGACGCCACCTTCTTCCTATGCCATCTCTGCCCCAACGCCGGCTACTCGATGCCACAATCAAGCAGCCATCTCCCGGGCCCTAGCCATTAATCTGTCATCGCCACATCTGTGCGCCGCGGCTCTGACCTCGAACCCCCTCCGGCTAACCCTCTCTCTCTAGGGTTTGTGCCAGATCTTTCCCTCTACTATGAGGTGAAGCTCTCGACCAGAATCCCTGTATCGATCAAGCAACATTGTTTTAGCCAGATTTGAGGATTGATTGGGGGTAAATTATTAGCTAAATGTTGTGAATTAAGAATTAGATTGAATTCTTAGATGTGGTTGTATTAATTGTGAATTGGGATGTTGGAAATGAAGGGCAGCAACTTCACTATAGTTTCGACCATGAATTCTTAACAGCAAGTACCTCCGACATGGATCAACTGAGGAGTCCCTAGATCTGGGTGAGTTTTGGAAGGTGAATTATGTATATGCTGATTTTTATGGATGTGTTGATATAGTAGAATTCTTAGGGATATCAAATCCAATGTAGTGGTGATTGTTATGGATGTGTTGATCATTGAGTAGTAAATTGTGGATATGGAATAGTTAACGAATTAGTTAGAAATTTATTATATGGATGATTGAGTTAATTGAGGATTAATTGATATAAAATTGAGTTATATTGTGGATTGATTCCTATTGGTAGGATAATCATTTATGGTGATAAGAGATAATGGATTAGTTGGATTGCTAGTTCATGTATTGTTGGATAATTGAAGTATGTTAATATAGAAGGGTTAACTAATTGAATTGGATTAATTCATACAGATATTAGCTTAGCTATGAAGGAAGTGTTGGATCATTAAATGGAATTAAAATATGGAAGTCTAATCGGATTAGGACTAGGATTAACTATTTGGCTTATGATAGAACTTAGTAATACTATGTATTCTGTGTTGCAGGATATTAGTCAGAGACACATCCCATCATGGAGATAGTTCAGGACGATTTACATTTAAGGCGGGTACTTCTTGCTTTGTCTCTTTAATACTTTTGACGTTAGTGCATGAGCTATATATTTGAATAATTGCTGTATTTACCTTGACTCCACTCATATTTTTCCTATGCTTGATACTTATCCACTCAATCTTTGAGATACTCGTTTCCATATTTATATAGCTTCTCATTGCTATCTATGATATTTAGCAAATACTAGATACTATTGGTGCAGCGGGGCCGATCAGAGGGTGCAACATCTGTAAAAGAAAAATAAAACCTTTCTCTGTTTTTCCAACTAAGATTAGTAGCACTATCACAATAATTATAATCTCAAAAATGAACAACTAATAAAAAGAAGAGGCAAACATATTTGACTTGGTTACAACCTAGGTAGTTGTTAATCCAAGGCGGTTGCAAAGCTCTACTAGAAAAATCTCCTTCTTTGTAGGCGGAGAAGCCTGTTACACTCTTTGAAAAACTTAGAAAAGACTAGGAAATGATTACAGTAGTTGTTCTCAAATTGTTGTACATTTCCTAGGTCCAGAGGTCTTTTTATAGCCCCTGGGAAATCTCATCCGAAGCTTGAGGGTGCCTCCAAAGGGCTTGGAAGGCGCCTCCAGCGAGGCAGCGCCAATAAAGGCTTATCCACTGCTAACGACCATTTTGGCCAGTCAAGGGCACCCTCTATACTCATGGACGACGCCTTCCATGCTTCTGAAGGGCGCCCTCCATGCTTATGGAGGGCACCCTCCGCTTGAAGGTGGCGGAGGCACTGGTGCACCTAGGAGGCACCTTCAACCTCTGTTGAGGGCGCCTCCAGCAGACTTAATCAGCTCCTTTCGCTCTCCTGCTACTCCGATCACCTGGGTGATTGCGACCAACTGAAATAGGGCTCACCTGAACCTAATTTCCGGCCTTCTCCTTGAGTAGGCTTCCGCTCTAGCTTCTCGTCCCTCGAACGTTGCGTATGTTCTTCTCGTCCACTGGTGTACTCTTCTGCAACCCTTTTGTCCCTCGTATGCATCGAGCCCGTCGGCTACCTTCCCATGCCATCTTTCTCGCTAGTTGCGTCTTCCACTCGACTTCCTATGCTCCTGCACACTTAGACACAGGGATCAAAACAAAACATGACCTAACATAACTTGGTTGATCACATCAAAACAACCACGGGGTCCAACAATCTTTCCTTTTTTGATGTGCATCAACCCAAGTTCAAGTTAGGGTAATAACAAACAAAAGAAATTGCAAATAAAACATTTTAACTATAAAGTTTGTAATAAAAGAAATTGCAACACTAAGTATAAAGTAAACTGATTTGAATTCAGAATTTGAAAAAAAAATACTAACTCCCCCTAAACTTGTACCTATTCCTCCCTCTTTGATCACATAAAAAAAATAGGGTAAAAATATGAAAATTTAAGTTTTAGGAAAAAACTTGATTTAATAAAACAAGTAAAATAAATTTAAAATAATTTCTAAGTTATGGAGTTTTCGAAAAATTGACAAACATTGAAAGCATTATCTTAATTAATTTCACAAGCTTATTAATTTATCAATTAAATACTTAATTCAATAATCGGCTTCCAGGCTGTGGCGAGGCACTAAGCCTTCTTGGTTATTGGATCATCAACCACTTCTAGAGAGAGCCTTTTAAAGAATTTAAACATTTAACTTTTCTGAAAGCCTTAGAAAATTTTTTTTAATCTAAGTATGATTTTGGAACCCAATATAATTTCCTTCCTATTGGATTAACCAAAAATTTGGGGGTAGATAATTTTTTGGAACTCTCCTTATTTATCCCTGGTGATGTATAATATACCAATTTAGTCTACCATAAATTCTAAGTTTTGATTTTTATTTAGTTTCAAGCATGCATGGTTATTTTTCAAATTTTCTATTTTTAATTTTTATTTTTCTAATTTTAGATTATCATACAATTCTAGAGGACATGCCTTTGCTAAGTTCAATTTTAACTCAGTATTTTTCTTTTCTAATTTCACTAAATCTTTAATAAGAATTTTAATAAAATTAACGGACTTCTTAGAAGATAGAGCATGTACCTCACTTATCCCAATTTCTGATGCTCCCCCTTCATCACTTCTTTCTTCCTATGATCTTCCCCCTTCATCTATGTTCATCTCTGAGCTGGTCTCATCTTCTTCTTGATGGATTGCCATTAGGGCTAGTATGACGTATGCTTTGATTTTAGATTTGGAGGATGATGACTCGTCCCACGTGGCTTCGAGATTATGTTTGGGCCGAGTTGGCTTCTTATTCTTTTCCTTATCTTTGTTCTTCAGTTTCGGGCAATCATCTTTGATGTGCCCTTCTTCATTGCAATTGTAGCATCGGACGATCCTTCTATTTCGAAGATGATTTCTCGTCTGAGATTTAAATTTATTAGATTTAATAAATTTATTGAACTTTCTTACCATAAGAGCCTCTTCGACTTCATCAATGGATGCTACGGAGTCTTGATCTTCCATCTTTGCTTTTAGGGCAACATTGAGATTTGTCTTTTCTATTTCTTTAGGATCTGCAATTCGAGATTCATGAAGTTCAAAAGTGGAAAACAAATTCTCTAGCGTACTTACCTCAAGATCCTTAGAGATATAGTATGCATTAACTAAGGATGCCCATTCTAAAGTTCTCGGGAAGGCGTTGAGCGCATACTGGATTGAATCTCAGTTTGTTACTGATTCTTTGAGATTGGTTAATCGAGTAATCAGTTCCTTGATTCGTTCTTGGAGTTGCGCTACCTTTTCTCCATTATTCATCCTCAGGTTTGTTAGCTAGGTTTGGAGAATGTCTTACCTTGCTAACTTTGCTTCCGAGGTGCGTTCGTGAAGTTTTAGAAACTTCTCCCAGAGATCTTTGGCGGAGTCGTAGCTGCCGATTCGATTGACCTCTTGGGGCGGAAGAACATTGAGCAGATGGAATTCAGGTTTACCATTCGCCACGAAGTCGGCTTGTTCCTTCTTCGTCCACTAATACTTTTCTTTGTCTCTTGGAGCTATAAAACCATATTTCATTATTAATAGAAGTTTGAAATATGTTTTGAAGAATACCTCCATCCGATGTTTCCATTGTGCAAAGTCTCCCTCGAACTTTAGTGGGTGAATGCTTGTACCGACCATCGTCTTGATCTTGGTGCTTCAGTTGGCGGTTTGTCCTTCTGAGGCGGTTGGACTCTGATACTACTTGTTGGCGCAGCGGGGCCGGTTAGAGGGCGCAGTGCCTGTAAAAGAAAAATAAAATCTTTCTCTGTTTTTCCAACTAAGATTAGTAGCACTATCACAATAATTATAATCTAAAAATGAACAACTAATAAAAAGAAGAAGCAAACAGATTTGACTTGGTTACAACCTAGGTAGTTGTTAATCCAAGGCGGTTGCAAAACTCTACTAGAAAAATCTCCTTCTCTGTAAGCGGATAAGCCTCTTACACTCTTTGAAAGCTTAGAAAAGACTAGGAAATGATTACAGTAGTTGTTCTCAAATTGTTGTGCATTTCCTAGGTCCAAGGATCTTTTTATAGCCCCTGGGAAATCTCATCCGAACCTTGAGGGCGACTCTAAAGGGCTTGGAAGACACCTCTAGCGAGGCAGCAGTGAATAAAGGTTTATCCACTGCTAATGACCACTTTGGCCAGGTCGAGGGCGCCCTCCATACTCATGGAGGATGCCTTCCATGCTTATGGAGGGCGCCCTCCACCTGAAGGTGGCGGAGACGCTGGCGGACCTCGGAGGTGCCTTCAACCTCTATTGAGGGTGCCTCTAGCAGACTTAATTAGCTCCTTTCGCTCTCCTGCTGCTTCGATCGCCTGGATGATTGCGGCCAACCAAAATAGGGCTTACCCGAGCCTAATTTCCGGCCTTCTCCTCGAGTAGGCTTCCGCTCCGGCTTCTCATCCCTCGAATGTCGCATACGTTCTTCTCATCCACCGGTGTAGTCTTTTGCATCCCTTTCGTCCCTCGGATGTGTTGGATTGAGACCGCGCTAGAGGGGGGGGGGGTGAATAGCGCTCGTGGCTATTTCGTTCGATTATCGGGAAATTATCGGAGTAATTAAAATGCAGCGGAATAAAATAAAGACAAAGACACAAAGGGATTTACTTCGTTCGGAGCCTAAGGCGACTCCTACTCGAAGGCCCGCGATCCTTGATCGCTTCCGGTGGGCAACAACTATAAGCTCGATAAGAATTACAAATTACAAATGTAACAGCAATTAGAATAACTTTGTACCGACAACTTAAAGAAGAGAAAAACGAAGCTCCGGGTCGTCGGAATGTTGCAGCAGCACTTCGGAATGACTTTGTTAGCAGCACGTTGAAGAAGGAAAGCTCAGAACTTGATACTTTGAAGTGCTGGTCGAAACCCCCTTATAAAGGGTGTTCAAGGCGCCTTGAAGGCTGTTCAAGGCGCCTCCATGCTGCCTGGTCTTCCGCGTGGATAACATCTGATCTGGTCGAACTTCATCCTCTCAAGGCGCCTTATAGCCCTCTCAAGGCGCCTTCCAAGGCGCCTCTAGTGGTGCTTCGCAGCCGAGGCGCCTCCAAGCTCCATGGAGGCGCCTCGGACACTGTTCATTCGAGGCTTTAGGTTGCTCCTTTGCACCTGCAAGATACGTTAGTCCCAAACACTATCCTGCAACACAAAGTTAGCAAAATAAACATGATAAATGAAGTATAGACAGTCTCCGGACTATCCGAGTCTGACTTCGGGTTTCCAACCGGAAACCCTAGGTCGACCCGACACCTACTGTTCCCTCTACGGGGAACGCGTCCTCACCTACTCCACTCAGGAGATTTACCTGTTGCCAGTGCGATCCTCCAGATCGACTGGACTTTTGCTCAGCACTCGATGCTTCCGGACTTTCTGCTGGACATCCGCTTCCCCGGCTAGTCCAGTCTTTCACCTGGTTCGCGACACCAGGACTTTCCACATAGGGTTACCACCCCCTAGGACTTTTGCCTGAAGACATCGACCTACCAAGACTTTCCGCATAGGGTTACCACCCCCTATGACCTAGGGTTACCACCCCCTAGGGTTTTACCCTTTGCCTAACCGCAGCTAGGACTTTCCTGAAATCCTCAAGTAGACTTGTTAGACTACAAAACTGTTGGGGTTGCAAGGTTGCAAACATAGTCCCATATTGAAAACACATGGAAAAGATCATGGATTTATAAGAGAAAAAATATCTCCATTGGTATGAGACCTTTTGGGGAGAACCCAAGAACAAAACCATGAGGGCTTAGGCCCAAAGTGGACAATATCATGTAATTGTGGAGATATCTAAATTCTTTTCGATCCTACAATTGGTATCAGAGCCCGGACTGCCAGAAGGTTTAACTGCCGACTATGCACAAGAGCTATGGTCTGATTGAGCCATGTGGGTACAATATTAACCTCGAACAAAGAAAGTGGGGGCTCCTATGTTCGGATCAAGAGGACCAGACACCAGACAGGAAGTCCTAGTTGCGACTAGGCAAGGAAGTCCTATTAGGTCGGGTGGACCGAGGGGCAGGAAGACCTGGTGGGTCGATGATCGGAAGTGGGAAGCCTATGGTCCTTTGTTTGAGGGGGGCATTATTGGGGTTACAAGGTTGCAAACATAGTCCCATATTGAAAACACATGGAAAAGATCATGGATTTATAAGAGAAAAAATATCTCCATTGGTATGAGGCCTTTTGGGGAGAACCCAAGAACAAAACCATGAGGGCTTAGGCCCAAAGTGGACAATATCATGCAATTGTGGAGATATCTAAATTCTTTTCGATCCTACAAAAACATCTTAACTTTGAATTCTTTGTCATTATCAAAACACGAGTTCGATCGTCGGATGCTTCCCGCACCAACAATCTCCCCCTTTTTGATTATGGCAACTCAAATTCAAAGTTAAGTAAACATACGAATAGATAGACATTTTTAACACAGGCAAATCTGCTAAGTATAGATGTACAAAGTAACTAAAGCAAATTTGCCTTATATGCTCCCCCTTAACTTTTTGTTTACATTTTTGCTACTCTCTCCCTTTGCCATATATAAAAAATGAGCAATAATAGATATTTGATTGAGTTGTACATGATTTTACTAAGGTCAACAGGTTAGCTAAGTTCAACAGGGTTTGAAAGTTAATGTCAATTGGAACTTAGTTTCAATAATATTTTAAGTTTTAGGACAAGGTTATTCATTCAAGTTCAGTTGATCCTTAAGTCCAAGCATAAGTCATGTTCACTAGATTGATTTACTAAGTATCAGAGCCCTAAAGATCAAAACATTCTTAACTAGAAAATTGAGCATCCTTTACCAACTGTCTAACCTTTAGTTACTTGCTCATTGTCTACAGGACAATAGCTTTCACTTGGTTAGTCAAGTTAAGTTATTTTGGTCCAGTTAGACTTGGCTAGAGCTGGAGGACTTAACTTGATTAATGTATATTGCGTATTTAACGCCCAGACTCATATTGATGCACAGATATAAGTATTCTTGAGTCCAGGCTATACCCTATGCATCTCACGCCGTTCTATGTTTTTCAATCACAATCAAAGTAAACCTAGGTGTTTGTGAGATGCTCTGGCTTAATTCTAGGGGAACATGATTTCTAGGGGGAAAACCTAGGCTATTTCAATTTTTGAACAATCTAACAAAAATTGGAGTTTTGAAAACTATTTTTCCTAGAATTTGAAACACAGTAATAGAAATAATGGTAAGATATCTACTTTACCCAACACATTCCTATTTGCCTTCTAAGTCCACTGAACTCAAGTTCAGGTAAGGGTTTTGTAAAGATGTTAGCTAGGTTTGATTTGGACTCAACATGGTTGAGTGCAATTTCACCTTTAGCTACATGGTCCCTTACAAAGTGGTGTTTTACCTCTATGTGTTTAGTCCTAGAATGGTGAATAGGATTTTTGGTCAGATTAATCGAGCTGATATTATCAATAAAGATTTTAGTATTTTTATAGTCTAGTTGATAGTCTTTTAGTGTATGCATCATCCATAGTAGTTGAGATGCACATTTTCCTAGAGATATGTATTCAGCTTCTGTGGTGGATAGAGCAACACAATGTTGCTTTCTGCTTGACCAACTTACTAGGCACTGACCTAGAATCTGGCAGCTGCCACTTGTACTTTTTCTGTCTAGCTTGCACCCGGCATAGTCTGAATCAGAATAGCCGTAAAGGTCAAAGGTGCAAGTTCTTGGATACCAAAGTCCTACGTTTAGAGTTCCTTTAATATATCGACGTATTCTTTTAACGTATGATAGGTGTGACTCTTTTGCACAGGATTGATATCTTGCGCACATACCTACTGCAAACAATATGTCGGGTCGACTTGCAGTTAGGTAAAGTAAACTACCTATGACACTCCTATAGTATTTTGGGTCAACTGGTTTTCCTTCAGGGGCAAAGTCAATGTTTATGTTGGTTGCCATTGGGGTATTTATAATTTTTGAATTTTCCATACAGAATTTTTTAATTAATTCTTTAGCATATTTAGTTTGATAAATGTAGATTCCATCTTTAGTTTGTTTAATTTGTAAGCCTAAGAAGAAATAAAGTTCTCTAACCATGCTCATTTCAAATTCACTTTCCATTAATTTGACAAATTCTTTTAAGAATTTTGAATTAGTTGAGCCAAAGATTATGTCGTCAACATAGATTTGGGCTATAAAGATGTCTTTTCCTATAGTTTTCACGAACAAAGTCGGATCGATTTGTCCTTGGTTAAATTCTTTGGATATTAAGTAATTAGATAATCTTTCATACCATGCTCTAGGGGCTTGTTTTAGTCCATATAGTGTCTTTTTTAATTTAAATACGTGATTAGGGTAGTCTATGTCTTCAAACCCTGGAGGTTGGCTTACGTAGACCTCTTCCTTGATAAAACCATTTAAAAAGGCTGACTTAACGTCCATTTGGTACAATTTGAATCCTTTATTTGCTGTATAGGCTAATAACATCCTAATGGACTCGAGTCTAGCTACTGGAGCATATGTTTCATCATAGTCTAAGCCTTTGACTTGACTAAACCCTTTGGCTACTAACCTTGCTTTGTTTCTTATTATATCACCGTGATCATCCAACTTGTTCCTAAAAACCCATTTGCTGTCTATTATTGATTTATCTATGGGTTTAGGTACAAGGTCCCAGACTTGGTTTCTCTCAAATTGTGCTAATTCTTCTTGCATTGCAATGATCCAGTCTGGGTCAGGAAGAGCTTCATCTATAGTTTTAGGTTCAATTTTGGAAATTAGGGCAATCTGACTAAGGTTTCTATGGGATGATCTAGTTCTGACTCCTAGGTTTGGGTCACCCAGAATTTGGTCAGGTGGGTGAGAAGTACTTACTCTAGTTGGTCTTGGTTGTGGTTCAGGTACTGGTTCTTCTGCCTCATTAAGATTAGGTTGGATTTCATCATCTTCTATAGCTCTTGGATGAATGTCGACATTGTCAGTTATATTAGGTAAATTGTTTTCTTCATCGAATATTACATTAGTTGTTTCTTCAACTTTTAAGGTGTTTTGATTATATACTCTAAAGGCTCTACTGGTTGAGGAGTATCCTAAAAATATTCCTTGGTTAGACTTGGGTGTAAATTTTCCTAAGTAATCTTTAGTATTTAAAATGTGGACTTTACAACCAAATACTTTTAAATAGTTTAGGTTAGGAATTTTGTGATAGTAGAGTTCATACGGTGTTTTATTGTGAGATTTGTTTATTAGAATTCTGTTTTGAATATAATTTACTGTATTTATTGCTTCAGCCCAAATTTGATGACTTAACTCATATTCGTTTAACATTGTCCTAGCGGCTTCTTGTAGTGTTCTATTTTTACGTTCTACTAGTCCATTTTGTTAGGGTGTTCTAGGACATGAAAATTCATGTTGGTATCCATTTATTTTACAAAATTGGGTGAACCTATGATTCTCAAATTCTCTCCCGTGATCACTTCTTATTCTTTTAATTTTAGTATCTTTTTCATTTTCCGTTAATTTGCAAAAGTTACTAAATATTTCATAGGTTTCATCTTTTGTTTTTAGGAATTTTACCCATGTGTACCTAGAGTAGTCATCAATTATTACTAAGCAATATTGATTCTTGCTTAGTGACTTGGCTCCATGTGAGTCAAATAAATCAATATGAAGGAGCTCGAGTATGGTGTTAGTTCTTTCTTGGTTGGTTGATTTGTGGATTGACTTGGTTTGTTTTCCTTTTCGACATGCATCACAGATTGAGTGTTCAATGAATTTTAATTTGGGCAAACCTCTAACTAGACCATTGTGACTCATTTTTGAAATGAGTCTGGTGTGAGTGTTGTTAGGACCAAAAGTAGCTAGAGGGGGGGGGGTGAATAGCTTGTCGCGTTCGCTCGGTGCGCTTCGTTGCTTGGCGTTGCTTGTTTCTTCTTGGATGTGCAGCGGAAAATACAGAAACAAACACAAAACGCTAACACTAGGATTTTACTTGGTATCCACCTCACAAGAGGTGACTAATCCAAGGATCCACACCAACGCACACACCCTCCACTATGAATAACACTCCTTTATGGTAACTACCAAAGGCGGAGAAGCCCTACAACACTCTCAATACAAGAAGAAGAAAGGGAAATACAAGTTAAGCAAAAGCTTACAAGATGTGCAGTAAAAACCCTAACCCTAACTTCTTCCTCTTGCAATAGATCCGCCTCTTGACTTGGAAAGCCTCCAAGAACCTTCAAGAACTGGCGATCACGTGCTTGTAGAGAGCTGTGGAGGAGCTGGAATGAATCTGAGAAGAGCTCGTAAAGAGATGCCGAAGACCACGCTCGCCTGTGGCTTTAAACCCGACGCAACGGTCGGATCCCGATCGATTCGAATGTTCCGAATCGATCGGGGAGGCTTTGGATCGATCCACGGATCGATCCAGAGCGCCTCTGTGCTCAGGAAACGCGCCTGGATCGATCCACGGATCGATCCAGCGCTTATCGCGCGAAGCAGCATCGTCCCGATCGATCGGCTGATCGATCGGGACCTCTGGATCGATCCACGGATCGATCCAGAAGCTTTCTGTTCGCTGGGAAGAATCTGGATCGATCCACTGATCGATCCACAGCCTGGATCGATCCACGGATCGATCCAGCACTTGGTTTTTGCCCAAAACCAAGTCCCAAACCTCCCTAACCAACATCCGGTCAACCTTGACCTGTTGGTACATCATGCCTAGCATCTGGTCACTCCCTTGACCTGCCAGGACTCCGCACCAAGTGTCCGGTCAATCCCTTTTGACCCACTTGGACTTTTACTCGTCGTGCCAAGTATCCGGTCACTCCCTTGACCTACTTGGACTTCCCAACACCAGATGTCCGATCATCCTTGATCCATCTGGATTTCCTTCCTTGCCAAGTATCCAGTCAATCCTTTGACCTACTTGGACTTCCACCAGATGTCTGGTCATCCTTGATCCATCTGGATTTCCCCTTGCCTGGCCTCACTCCCCGGGGCTCTCTCCTAGCTTCACTCACTAGGGTTTTCCCTCTGCCTGGCTTCACTCACTAGGACTTTCACCTAGCTTCACTCACTAGGGTTTTCCATCTGCCTAGCTTCACTCACTAGGACTTTCACCTAGCTTCACTCACTAGGGTTTTCCATCTGCCTAGCTTCACTCACTAGGACTTTCACCTGGCTTCACTCACCAGGATTTCCTTCTGCCTAGCTTCACTCACTAGGACTTTCACCTGGCTTCACTCACCAGGATTTTCACCTGCCTAACATGCCAGTTAGGACTTCCCAGTCAAGTATCCGGTCAACCTTGACCTACTTGACTCTTCTTCGATCAATATCTTATTGTCAAACATCTAAACCCAAACCAAGACTCAGCTTGGTTAACCAGGTCAACCTTGACCTGAGGGATGTTGCACCAACAAGTGTGACCCAGCCTTCTGTGCCACAGTTGAGTTTCCTCTTGTTGTGTCAATAGACACTTTATTGAGGATAATGACAAGTCTATTGTGTAGATGTTATTCTTCCTAAGTCCCTTAAGCCTAATTTCAGGGTTTTCGATGTTTTTAACTAGACATCCAGATTTGTCAAAATTGACTAGATATCCGCTGTCACATAATTGACTTATACTTAGTAAATTAAAGTTAAAATTTTCAACCAATAAGACATTTCGAATAATGAAATCGGAACTAAGTTCAATATTACCTTTTTCGATTACTTTAAGTTTACTGTCGTTGCCGAATGCAACTGATCCTAACTTCTTGTACTTGACTTTAGTAAACTTTAACTTATCTCCAGTCATATGTCTAGAGCATCCACTATCCAACATCCATTGTTCCAATTCCTACACATGAAGTAGTTTGAATTGGTTCTTAATGGATTTAAAGATAGCTTAATTGAAGTAGACTCCTAGGATTTTCTAAGTAATTCAGCAATTTTGATCAGGATAAAGATAATTTTAAAGTTTTAAAATTTAAGTTTTTAAAATAATTTTGAAATTTAAGTTTTTAAAATAATTTTGAATTTTGAGTTTTTTTTTTGAAATTTAAGTTTTTTAAACAATTTTGAAATTTAAATTTTTAAAACAATTTTGAAATTTAAGTTTTTAAAACAATTTTGAATTTTAAGTTTTTAAAATAATTTTGAAATTTAAGTTTTTAAAATAATTTTGAAATTTAAGTTTTTAAAATAATTTTGAAATTTAAGTTTTTTTTTTTAAAACAATTTTGAATTTTGAGTTTTTTAAAACAATTTTGAAATTTGAGTTTTTTAAAACAATTTTGAAATTTGAGTTTTTAAAACAATTTTGAAATTTAAGTTTTAAAACAATTTTGAAATTTAAGTTAAAATAATTTTGAAATTTAAGTTTTTAAAACAATTTTGAAATTTAAGTTTTTAAAATAATTTTGAAATTTAAGTTAAAATAATTTGGAAATTTAAGTTTTTAAAACAATTTTGAAATTTGAGTTTTTAAAACAATTTTGAAATTTAAGTTAAAATAATTTTGAAATTTAAGTTTTTAAAACAATTTTGAAATTTGAGTTTTTAAAACAATTTTGAAATTTAAAAATAATTTTGAAATTTAAGTTTTTAAAACAATTTTGAAATTTGAGTTTTTAAAACAATTTTGAAATTTAAGTTTTTAAAATAATTTTGAAATTTAAGTTTTAAAAATAATTTTTAAATTTAAGTTTTTTTTTTAAACAATTTTGAATTTTGAGTTTTTTAAAACAATTTTGAAATTTGAGTTTTTTAAAACAATTTTGAAATTTAAGTTTTTAAAATAATTTTGAAATTTAAGTTTTTAAAATAATTTTGAAATTTAAGTTTTTTTTTTAAAATTATTTTGAATTTTGAGTTTTTTAAAACAATTTTGAATTTTGAGTTTTTTTTTAAAAATAATTTTGATTAGAATTAATTATCAATTTTTTAATTAGTTAGTCATCTCACCCGAACTAAATTTTCAATCAGGGAATCCTATAATTTTTGTGAGATGAATTATGGTTAAATTTTTAGGGTAAGATTTAACTTTGTGTTAGATTCAGGTTTAGCTTTGGGTTCAACAAGTAGACATTTTTTGGATAAACTTCTGGGCTATGGTGAGTCACAAGGAACTCATTAAAGTAACCATGCCTTCGAGGTTTTCCAAATAGTCCTACCCATTGAACTTAATACTAATCCTTGGTCTAACTAGTTCGGATTCATTTAAGGGTAGCTTCGGTCAGTTCCACTTGGCCAAATGCACCAGGTCGAAGCCATATCTTCCTAGACATGCGATGCCCAAGCTTCCCTAACGTACTATCATCCAAAAACTTCACCAGTACTGTGGTTCAAGTTAAACTTATCCCGTTTTAATCTAACTTTAATTACCCTGCTGGGTAATCTATTCTTGTTTTACCCATTCCGGGTAAATTAGGTTCAGTTACCTTAATTTAATTTTGAATTTAGATTTATAATTTAATTTTGAATTTTTAATTTAATTTCAAATTTTGAATTTAGATTTATAATTTAATTTTGAATTTTTTAATTTAATTTCGAATTTTGAATTTAGATTTATAATTTAATTTTGAATTTCGAATTTTGAATTTAGATTTATAATTTAATTTTGAATTTTTAATTTAATTTTGAATTTTGAATTTTGAATTTAGATTTATAATTTAATTTTGGATTTTTTAATTTAATTTCGAATTTTGAATTTGGATTATAATTTAATTTTGAATTTTTAAGATCGTTTTCAATTTAGCTTTCCCTGGATCACGGCCTCGATATGGTCTGTCGAGATAGTATATTTGATCCTTCGAAACCCAGTATTGGCCAAGTCCAATTTGATTGATCAATTTGGACTTGGGGACCCATGCTTGGACTGATTTACTACTTTGTTTGTTTATTAGGGATAAATAAGATTTATATTTCTTTTTTACTTTTATATCCTAGCCCAGTTCTATTGTAGACGGCTCTTTGTGTCCCAAGAATTAGGTCCAGATTCTTGGAGCCCAAAGAAAACCGTTCTAATGTACTTTTTAAGTCTTTTACCTAATTTTTTAAACTTGAATTTTCTTCCTCAAGTTGTTGAACTTGAGTTGAATCTTCAGTTTGAACTTGATCAGGTAAGTATTTTGAGTTAGTTACTCCTTTAAGGATAGCTATTTCCTTTAGAAGTGATTTTATTTTAAGATTTGACTTGGCTAATTTGCGAAGTAAATAATTGACTAAATTATTAAGCCTCGGAATACTTACAGCGGAGTCTGGACCTTCGGAAACGGATGCGGATCCGTGGCTTTGCTCGGAGTCGGCTTTTGACTCGCTCTCGGATTCGATGATTTGGTCCCGGGCCATCAATGCGAGTATCGAGTTCGTCGTCTTCGTCCTCCGAAGAAGATTCGTCCCAGGTTGCCTTTAGGGCCTTCTTTCTTCTTTGCTTCTTGGCTTCCTTTTGGTTGGGGCTGTCACGCCCCAAAGGAGTCTCTGCCAGACAAAAATCCGGCAGCATCTCCCCTGTACCGGTGACAATATGAAGCATCACTACAAGCAAAATACATCAGCCACATGCGGCTGGAATATTTATTTACACAACCACGCAGTTATAATAACAGCCCACACGGCTGGAATGAAACAATCACAACCATGCAGTTATATATAAAACAGCCCACACGGCTGTACTAAAACCAACACAGCGAAAAAACGAAAACGGAAAGCCCAATACAACACAATCAACACACTGCTAGCCGGCTAGGCTTTATACAACAAATACAACACCAAAACCATAAGATAGCCACATGGCTATACACAAATACAATGCCGAAAATAAGAAAAGAATATACAAAAGAAAACAATCACGATCTTCGGATGTGACGTAGGACCCGGCAGACAGGATACTCCGAGCGACACCAACCATCTACAGGCTACCTGAAAACATAAATATATACATGCGGTGGTGAGTATAGGTAACTCAGCGGGTAATAGAAAAGACAGTGCACGGTCTACAAATAAAACATGGAGATCACAAGTATACCGTCTCAGTAGGGAATAAAGAACCTGATCATACTATCATAATCAATGCACCTAAACATATCTGACATAATAACCTGACATATAAACTGTACAAACCACAACTAACATAATGACAGATACATACCCAATCTGGAATCGACCCATGGTACAATGATCAGTAAACTCACCGGATCTGCAACAGATATACCCATGACACCTGTGCAATATAAGTACGACTGCATATACATGTAAAATAAATGACATGTATGCAGCATGACAACCATATGCAACAATCATATCTCAAACAAGTGCAACAATGACAATCACATGCAACTAGTAACTACTAGGCATGTATGCAAATGCAGATGCACCGCGCATCAAATGCAAGAATAATAACTGTGTATGCATGCTCCATGGTCACCCCCGACACCTCTCCAGACACCACGACCCTAGTATGGCCGAGAGGCTTGGGTCCGTGACGACTGTACTACCCTCCAGCCCACTATATAGTGGTCGAGGCGGACAGTCCACTAGTAGCTATCTAGCTACAAAGCATCAGGGTCCCTGACTGCTCACAACGCCGGATCTCACTAAACCTTGTGACCGGGTGGCACGACAGGACGAGCGGCAACTGCTCTAGCTACCACTACCCATGAGTGGCCGAGTGTGCGGCGCTAAACCAAACTAACTGATGACTCTCTCACCACAAGGGAGACAATGGTCATCAGATGCAATGAATGATGAACATGATATATATATATATATATATAATCATCATCCATGCAACAACCCCAAACCTCATGAATACCTCCAACATGAGTATAATCGTCATGATACCTCCACGTATCCCACCAAACATATGTACCCACTACACATGTATAATCAACCAAAACTCCAATAATCCCACCAGACATATATACACAAAAATATAAGTACAATCAACATGTATCCTCCAATAAAAACACAACGGACATGTGTATATACTCCGAACATACAATCAACACAACTCCTCCAAAAGTACATGACAAATACGTGTGTACATACAACATGCAAATGCACGGTCAACAAGATAACTCCTATAACACATACCCACCTATGTACAGTCCACATCATATACCCAATCAGCATGGTAATACCAACAACCCGACAAACCCTACAAGACATACTCTACACGTGTAATCACAACAGAGTAGATATCAAAAGTGAAGACTGTATATGAATTACGTAGATCATCACAAGGGTCAAGCATAAGTATCATGCAGGAAAAACATCAACCGATCATGATATAAGATAAAGCAGCCTAAACCATCACATAATAGCCATGCACCAAGATCAAGGAAAAAACTACGTAGAGACCAAGGAAGAAATACCCGCCTTAAAGTGTAGATCATGCCAAATAATCCCGTGTCGAGACGCTCATCCCGAATCCAAGTCCTGCGATCACATAATATATATTTAGCTAATTACATAGGTAGCAACTAGCTAAATAAACTCTCCAATCTAATTAGGGAAAACCCTAATTGAAGTAACTTACCTAATTCCTTAATTCAACTCTTTCTAGATCCAAACATAATCCACAATCTATTAATCAACCCAAAACTCACTAATCTAAACTCATCCTAAATCCACAACAACCTAACATCATCATCTACAACTAACCAAACCACCACATCAGATAATCCAACCAACAAGCAATCCAATGATCTCAAGAATGATCACATAACAATCCACATCAACCAATCATCATATCCACAAATTTCAACCCAATATAAACCTCAATCAATCCAACACATACCAATAATGATCATGTATCCATTTACATAAATCATTCACCAAATAACCATCACAAATCAACTTATCACAACCAAATCCCAAATTCAAATCAATTAATTCATTTAACACCATCGTTTAATCTACGTGTCATCTACTAACATCAAGAATCAATTCTACAATCCCTTAGAAAACCTAATAGAGTAGCATTCTAATAAGAAAACTAGTAGTACATCACTGGAAAAACACTTACCTTAAGATGAAGCAACTAATCCAGTAGCTCACAACACCATGATCCCTGTCCATAAGCTACAAGCACACACACACACACACTTATCCTTCCAAGAATAAATCCATAATCCAACCATACAGCAAATGATTTGCTTAAACCCTAATTCATAGTACAAAACTCACTTCAACAGTCCCTTACCTTGGGAGGTAGCAGCTGATCAACACTCAACACCCACCAGAACCCTGCCAATAGCTGCCAAAGAAGCATTCATACATCAATCCTTCCAAACATTTGTCCAAGAAGCAATCGTACAGCAATGCATCTGATGAATCCTACAACTAGAACCACACTCATGCCAATTGATCCCTTACCTCTTCATTCGAGAGCTACCAAAGACCCCCAGCTGCAAGAACGCAGAGGACAATGATCGGTCAAGGAAAACCATCGAGTTGTTACTATGTCTTCCCCTAATCCAAAACAAGAGAAACATCACATTGGAACCCTATAAACCAAAATCTTTGAATCCACAAGATTTTTCCGACGCTTACCTCAATCATCGCCTACAAACGGTATCACGCTATCCATCTCTGCCGATGATGATCCGCAACCCCCTCCAGTGAACAAATCCAAGAGAAGAACTGAGAGGGGCGTGATCCACCGAGAGAGATGTGAATCAACTCCCCCTTGTCGTGCCCTAGCTCCGCCGGATCACCGTCGATCGCCCGCAAGAAAGAAAGAGGAGGAAGACCCCACGCCTCGAGAAGGAGAGGGAGGAGGGAGACTCGGCCAAGGCACGCTAGAGGAGGGATCATTGCCGGCGATGAGCTCGTGGCAACCAGCGATCGAGCGAGAAGAAGTCGCGAGAGGGGGCTCGGCAGAAGGAAGCTCGTGCGAGGGGGAGAAGAAATCGGGGAAGGGAATTTAGGGAATCGAAATTTAAACCTAGGTTAAAAGTTAATTAAACCTTATAAATCCTTAATTAACTCCCATTTAAATGGGTATCCCAAAAAGGCTCCCCTTAGCCCCACCGATTCATCCCGTCAAAACAAGTCATACGGATTCCGTTTAAATCCCGAAAAATTTCTAAAAATTTCTGAAAAATCCAATAAGATTTTTCGTCTAATAATATTTATTATTAAATTTTACGAAATCTTACAGGGGCAGTTGGCTTTTATATGCCCCTTCTGGTTGCACCCGTAGCAAGTGACTTCGAACTTTACCTTTGAGTTCTGTTGGGCCTCCTTGGATTGGACTGTCTTCTTTAGATCTTTCTTGTTGAAGCCCTTTTTCTTTTTGTAGAGCTTCTTCACGAGATTCACTAGTTCGCTGGTCAGTTCATCTTCTGAATCTTCTGAGTCGGGTTCGTCTTCTGATTCTGATTCAATTTTTCGCTGTACTCTTGATTCCCGTGTTCGACTCGTACCTGCAACCAAAGCAATACCCTTCTCGGAAGGCTGTGCATTAGTTTGTTCATGGAGTTCAAATTCACTAAATAATTCGTCTAATTTTAAAGAAGATAAGTCTTTGGAGACCTTGTAGGCATCTACCATTGATGCCCACAACGTAATCCTTGGAAACGAGTTAAGAGCATACCTTATTATGTCTCTGTTTTCTACCTTCTGCCCGATTCCATGAAGGGAATTCAGAATATCTTGAATTCGAGCGTGTAAAGAACTTGCCGTCTCGCCTTCCTGCATTTTCAAATTGTATAGTTTATTAAGTAACAAATCACGCTTACTTACCTTGGTTTCCGAGGTGCCCTCGTGAAGTTCGATCAGTTTCTCCCATAGTTCCTTTGCAGAGGACAATGGACCGACTCTGTTGAGCTCTTCTTTGGTAAGTCCGCACTGGATGGTGCAGGTAGCTTTGGCGTCGGCTTCCACCTTTTTGATGAAGGCTGGCTCCCAGTTCTCACAGGATGTAGGCTTACCGTCCGTATCAGTTGGTAGTTGCAGTCCTGTCTTGACGATCATCCAGGTGTCGAACTGAATCTTCAGATATATCTCCATTCGCCCCTTCCAATATCCGAAGTCCTCTCTGGAAAATAGTGGGGGACGAACAGTGCTATATCCTTCTTGTTGAGTCATTTTAGACCTAAATAAACAAAAACAAACAAATCTATTCCAAGACTGTGTCTTGGATTAGTAGTGCTGGAGGAAGAAAAAAAATGACAAGCTCAAGTGGTATCGACCAACTTTGAGCAAAAAATCGATTCGAAAAAAAATTAGAATATAGTTATGAGGCTAGATTCTAATCGAAAAAAAAATGAAAATACCATGAAAAAATTGCTTTGAACAGTGGTTCCACTGATTCAAAACGACCCCGCTCTGATACCAATTGTTGGATCGAGACCGCGCTTGTAACGACCCGCCTCCTACTAACTAGGCTGTGAGGCCGATCGTCACATTATGCTGTGCTAAACTATTCCCCGACCATCATTAAAACTAGATGCGGAAGTTGTACTAATTGAAATTTCGCTAAACTAATGGCATTTCTTTACCCTATGTGTGCTATGAGGTGTAATCTAAGCTATTCAGATCATGTTATACATCCTCCATGGTCAAGGAACTGAAATGAACATTTTCCAGCTGTTATCAGACCTCCCAATCGATCCACAGATCGATTGGAATGGTGGAATCGATCCAATGATCGATTCAGTCGGCTACTGTATGCGGGACTTGGGTTGGATCGATCCAGTGATCGATCCAGCACGCTACTGTGCTCGGGACGATATTCTGGATCGATCGGCTGATCGATCCAGTCTGGTCAATCGATCCAGCGATCGATCCCAGAGCTCTCTGTTCGCGACCGAAATTGCTGGATCGATCGACTGATCGATCCAGAAACCTACTGTTCACGGAACAAATTGCCCAATCGATCAGCTGATCGATTGGGAACCCCCAATCGATCCACCGATCGATTCAAGTTTCTGATTTCGTGCCAAAGGTCTGATTTCATCACTGTTTCGTGCCTCAATCACATTACAAATTCTAAAATGACTAGGAAACACTCTAACAATAACAACTAACATTCTAACATCATAAAAGAAGTGTTCTGAGCATAATAGAGTGCATGGTTAACTAATTCATAGCAATTAGCATACTAAAGTGCAAAGGCTGCAACACTGAAAAGTTCTAATGTTTAAACAAAGCTTGCTAGAGTTCCCTAAGATCTCTATTCCAAGTTCCTGCCCACACACATCTTCGTAGCATTGTCCTCCAGCCTCCGCTAGTCCATATTTCCTTTACCTTTATCTGCAGTATAAGGGAAAGAAAGTATCTATAAGCTTTCGTTTAGTAAGAAACCATCTACCTCACTAAAACATGCATACGATGCGTTTATGCTTTTAAAACATGCTATCACACATATGTTAAACTCGTTAAAACATGGCATACTGAAATCACTGAACATGAACACCAAAGCATGGCATACAAAGCTAACCATAACTATCATGTGTAACAATAGAGAAAACTGAGCTGAACATGAATTAAGCTAGTCTGGAACTGAATTCAAACTCAACTAACATAACTGATCTGTGTGAGTTTTGAAAAGCTATAATATAATAGATTAAAATACATAATCATAATGCTAATGGGCGCGGCAACTGTACATGCTATGCGCGCATCCTTAACTAGACCCGGGGTTACAAATCCCGAATTTAGTAAGGTTTACTAGGTTATCTAAACCTAGGGACCGACTATGGGAGCCCAGCCCAATGGATATCTAATCCTGTACAGTACCCCTACTGAAAATAAAATACTAAATCATAGCTAACTAATTTTCTCTAGCTTTCACTAGGTTATCTGAACCTAGAGGCGACTGGGGGTGCCCACCCATTGGACCGTAGTCCCATATATGCTGTAGCAAAGCTAACTAAACTATTTAAATGCTTCTATTGCATTTACTGAGCCATTAAAAATGCCTACTGTAGCATTTTACTGAGCTAGACATTTTATCGAACACTTAGTGTGCTCCAACTCTCCCCTTTATTAGGGAGACCACCTTTAGGCACCCGACAACGTCTAGAATCTCCAACTGAAAGGAGAAAACATGTCCGGCCCATCTAGAGGTGCTCAACTAGATCCCTAAATCTGTGAGGAGGGTCAAATACACCCTATGCGTCGAAACATCTACATATAGCAAATTTACAAGCATAGAATCGTACGAAAAGCTACTTATACTGCAGGTGAGGGGTTTCTTACCTCCTGTTCGGATTTTCTTACGATTCTAATCGTTAGATTTCCAAAGGAGACGATCCTTTCGACGATCTTCTCGCGTCTATGCGTTCTTCTCGCGGAGAGGAACGTCCTCGTGTCGGAGATGTCGCCGGAAGGTGTCCTTGAAGCCCTAGGAAAGGAACCTTAGGCTTCTTCTTGTGGTTGGCGCCGAGAGAAGGAGAGGAGAAGGGGAGTCGGAGGTGAGGGTTTGAGGAGAGAAAAGCTACGATCCAAAATAACTCTTCACTTAATTCCTCCCTATTTATATTAAAGGATTAATTCGCCCAACTCTAATATAAATTTAATTGCCACCCTTTCCTTTCAGCACGGCCCTGCTGGGTTCAACTGGTTACTAAAATTATCCGTAAACCATAGGTCTCGGGTTCAATTCCCGCTTAGGCCGTTTTCGTTTTCTATTTATTTTTGCTACCTCCGATACTCTAAAAATTATGTAAAAATATCCTAAAATTTCAGAAAAATCATAGAATATTTCCAAAATAGTTTTGAGAATTT
The DNA here is from genome assembly GCF_018446385.1 of Zingiber officinale. Classification (NCBI taxonomy): domain Eukaryota; kingdom Viridiplantae; phylum Streptophyta; class Magnoliopsida; order Zingiberales; family Zingiberaceae; genus Zingiber; species Zingiber officinale. Next base: position 68,280,548 of record NC_056007.1, on the reverse strand, counting down.
TCGGGCGTTACAATCCCCCATACCTTATAAAAAGTTCATTCTCGAACTTAGAATAACTCTGGGTACTTCTGTCTCATGCTGGCTTCTGTCTCCCATGTTGCCTCTTCCGCTGTGTGACTGTGCCAAATAATTTTGACTAACGGTACTTCCTTGTTCCGCAATTTCTTAACTGCTCGGTCTATTATCTGAATAGGCCGACTGTCATAGCTGAGGTCTTCGTGGATCTGTACCAACTGGGGCTCAATCACCTGGGTGGCATCTGGGGTATGCTTCTTCAGCATAGAGACATGAAATACATTGTGGACAGTTGACATTTCCTGAGGTAGCTCTAGCTCATATGCTACCTTGCCAACTCTTCAGCTGATAAGGTATGGTCCCACATATCTGGGACTTAGCTTGCCCTTCTTCCCAAAACGCATTACTCCCTTCATGGGAGCTACTCTGAGGAACACTGAATCCCCAACTGAAAACTCTAAGGGTCTGCGCCGTGTATCAGCATAGCTTTTCTGGCGGCTCTGAGCTATCTCTATCCTCTGGCGGATCTGCTGTATAGCTGCTGTGGTATCTGCCACTAGATCTGTCTGAAGTTCTAGTTCTTTCTGTTCACCACTCTCATACCAGTAGACTGGAGATCTACACCTCCGCCCATAGAGAGCCTCGTAAGGTGCTATGCCGATAGTGGCCTGATAGCTGTTGTTGTATACAAATTCTGCTAGGCTCAGATATTTGCACCAACTTCCCTTGAAATCTAGGGCACATGCTCGGAGCATATCTTCGAGTACCTGATTTACTCGCTCCGTTTGACCATCTGTCTGAGGATGGAAAGCTGTGCTGAACTTTAACTTCGTGCCCAATCCCAGAAGTGTGATGTGAATCTACTATCTCTCTCTGAAATAATGGTTCGTGGGACTCCATGTAGTCTAACGATCTCCTTGAGATACAACCGAGCTAGTGCTCCATGGAGTAGGATATCCCGATAGCTAAGAAGTGGGCTGATTTAGTTAACTCATCAACTACTACCCAGATGGTGTCAAAACCAGATTTTGGGTAGTCCCACTATGAAGTCCATAGAAATGTCTTCCCACTTCCATTCGGGATCCGAATGGCCGCAAAATTCCTCCCGGTTCTAATGTTCGCCTTGACCACCGACAGTTAGGCGGTCTTGACATATCGAGCGATGTCTCTCTTCATCCTGGGCCACCAAAAACACTTCCTCAAGTCCTGGTACATCTTGGTGGAACCTGGATGCATCGCATAGGGAGTCTTGTGAGCCTCATCTAAAATCTTCCTTCTGAGTTCCTCCTGATTTGGAACACATAATCTGTCGCCAAAATACAGCACCCCGCTAGCTGACACTCTGAACTCTCCACTTTCTGTTCCTGCTAATCCTTGCTTGATTTTCTGAATTTCAGGATCCTGTTCCTGAGCTGTCTGGATGTCACCAAGCAAGGTAGACTCTAATGTCATAGTAGAGAGCTGTCTGACTATGAGTTCGAGACCGAAATCTGTGATCTCTTTCTGTAGGGGCGGTGACATGGCTGCTAGAGATAATAGGGCAGCACTGGACTTTCTGCTAAGGGCGTCTGCTACCCTATTTGCTTTTCCTGGGTGGTAGAGGATGTCTATATCGTAGTCCTTGACCAGCTCTAGCCATCTGCGCTGCCGCATATTCAGATCCTTCTGAGTGAAGAAGTACTTCAGACTCTGATGATCTGTAAACACCCTGCACTGAGCTCCATACAAGTAATGTCTCCAAATTTTGAGAGCGAACACCACTGCTGCAAGCTCGAGGTCATGAGTGGGGTAATTCCTCTCATAATCCTTGAGTTGTCTGGAGGCATAGGCGATCACCTTGCCATTTTGCATCAGCACTGTTCCTAGTCCCAACTTCGAGGCATCACTATATATATCAAAGCTGTCTGTATTTTCTGGTAGAGTCAGAATAGGTGCACTGGTCAATCTCCTCTTCAGCTTGCTTATTCTTTCTGGTAAGAGCTGTCAGTGGGGAGGCTATCCTAGAGAAGTCCTCTACGAATTTTCTGTAATAACCTGCTAATCCCAGAAAGCTTCTGATCTCACTGGCGTTCTTGGGTCTTTTCCAGTTACTCACAGCTTCTATCTTACTGGGATCCATCATGATACCATCCTTTGAGATGATGTGACCCAGGAAGGACACCTGATCCAACCAAAATTCACATTTTATGAACTTGGCGTACAACTGGTTCTATTGGAGGGTCTGCAATACTGTTCTCAGGTGCTCTGCGTGTTCTTCCTGAGTTCCTGAATAGATAAGAATGTCATCGATGAACACGATAACGAACTTATCTAAGTATTCTCTGAATACCCTGTTCATGAGGTCCATGAAAGTAGCTGGAGCATTTGTCACGCCAAAGGGCATGACTACGAACTCGTAATGTCCGTATCTAGTCCTGAATGCTGTCTTAGGTATATCCCCTTCTTTAACCTTCACCTGATGATAACCCGATCTGAGGTCTATCTTAGAGAACACTGCTGCTTCCTTTAGCTGATTGAACAGGTCATCAATTCTGGGAAGAGGATACATTCTTGATGGTGACTTGGTTCAGTGCTCTGTACACAAGCGCATGCTCCCATCCTTCTTCTTCACAAACAATACAGCGCTCTCCATGGTGAGTGACTAGGGCGAATGAAGCCTTTGCAGCCCCTGTAGTTGCTCATGAAGTTTCTTCAGCTCTGCTGGAGCCATGCAGTACGGTGCTTTGGATTTGTGCCGGGAATGAGCTCTATCTCAAATTCAATCTCCCCGTCTGGTGCTAATCCTGGTAACTCGTAGTCACATACGACTCGGACCTCTGCTAGCTGTTGGTCCTTGTCCTGACTGGTACTGACTACGCGTGCTAAAAATCCCGTACACCCTGAATCCATTAATCTCTGTGCCTTCATAGTTGAGAGAAACCTCTTGGCCTTTCTCTTGGGTTCCCCGATGAACTCGAACTGTGCTTCTGCTTCAGGTTGGAATACGACCTTCCATCTACGGCATTCTATGGAGGCATCGTATTTGATCAAGAAGTCCATTCCAAAGATGACATCGTAGTCAGTCATATTTAGCACTATCAGATCACAAAAGAGCTCTCTATCTGCTATAACGACTGGCACTGCTCTGAGCCAGTGCGTGGATGCCATAATTTCTCCTGAAGGTAGCGTCGTCAGAAACTGACTACTGAGTACCTCTGACTTCTCAGTTAATGCCCTGGATATATATGAATGGGTTGCCCCAGTATCGAATAAGACAGTTGTACTTTGCTGTAAAATACTAATCTGACCTGTAACAACTGTCGAGACATTTGCTACGTCCTCTCTGGTCAGTGAGTAGATCCTCGCATTGGTCGTAGCTGGAGGGGCTTCTAATCTGCCCTGGCTGATGTGGGGACCATCTAAAACGGCCTACATATGATGCAACTGTGATGGCTTGTCCTCATACTGGATCGGCTGTGGTGGAGGAAAGCTGGCCTTGTTCGGACACTGCTTGGCCATATGCCCTTCCTGTCCGCATTCAAAGCATCCTCGTGTGCCCTTACGACAAACTCCTGGATGGAATTTCCCACAAGTAGCACACTTTGGATAACTAGGCTGCTTGCTGGCTGGTCCTCCTTTTGGATAACTCCCTGGTTTGCGCTTGTTACTGGAGTTCCCTTTCCAGTTAGAGCCGTGGGAGCTGTGGCCCTGCTGTTTCTGAGTGCCTGATCCTCCTCGACCTTTCAACTCTGAGAGAACTTGCTTCTGCTGCTTGATACTGTTCTGGTAGTGCTCAGTGGTCAGAGCACTGCTGACTAGTTCTTCAGTGGTTTGTGGCCTATGAACGCCGCCAGCCACGTTCATTGCTATTTCCGGCCTCAGCATCTTGAGCATCAACCGAACTCTTTCTTTTTCTGTGTTGACTAGTTCAGGGCATAGGCGAGCCAACCTGTTGAATTTCTTCACGGCTTCCTTAACTGATAGGTTGCCCTGACGAAACTCAGTGAACTCGTCGTAGTGGCGGTTCGTGACCCGCATGTGAAAGAACTCCTCAAAGAATTCTTCCTCGAAGTCAGCCCATGTCATCTGGTTCACCACCACATGCGTGCATATCCCGCCGAAGGAGGCGCACTTCACCTTCTCATGTTCGCCATCCGAAGCTCCATCGTACTCTCAAGTTTTGAACCCCGAGCATCCCATGGTTCACCGTGCCCGAGAAATTCTCTGCTTGACTCTCGCCACTAGATCGATAGGCTTCTCTCCTGCCTCTGGGCCTACTGCATCAGAGGTGGTGGAACCTCTAGGACTACCGTGTTGCTAAGTTAGGCTCGGGAGTGAGTGTTCTACTGGTTAGCCTTCAAGGTGGCTATCTCCTGCTGCTGTGCTGTAAGGTCTGGGGGAGGCACTGAACTGCCTGCCTCATGCTGGGGCTCAGTAGCTGGTGCCCTTCTAGCTGGGCGTTCTCGTGCAATCTCTAGAGACATGGAGGACATACATGACCAACATAATCATAAGGGAATAACTATTGTTATCATGTTAACTACTATTATAAACAAACATGCTTTAGTTATATCTAAACATGAAAACAAGAAACATGGAGAAAGTGAGAGATGTTCTTACTTGGAAGCTGCAGGTTCAATGCTGATGTGTGTGAAGGAAGTATGGAAACTGCTCTGATACCACTCTGTAACGACCCGCCTCCTACTAATTAGGCTGTGAGGCCGATCGTCACATTATGCTGTGTTAAACTATTCCCCGACCATCATTAAAACTAGATGCGGAAGCTGTACTAATTGAAATTTCGCTAAACTAATGGCATTTCTTTACCCTATGTGTGCTATGAGGTGTAATCTAAGCTATTCGGATCATGTTTTACATCCTCCATGGTCAAGGAACTGAAATGAACATTTTCCAGCTGTTATCAGACCTCCCAATCGATCCACAGATCGATTGGAATGGTGGAATCGATCCAATGATCGATTCGGGAAACCGAGTGTATCGACTGGATCGATCCGTGATCGATCCAAGGCCATCGATCGGGGCGGATTCGGATCGATCGGTCGATCGATCCTCGTCAATCGATCCGATCGATCCGAGCTCTCGTCACGATCGAATTGCGGATCGATCGATCGATCGATCCGAAACCCACCGCTCGGAACAATTGCCCAATCGATCGATCGATTGGGAACCCCAATCGATCCACCGATCGTTTCAGATGTTTCCAATCGATCGAGTACTATTTCGTGCCTCAATCACATTACAAATTCTAAAATGACTAGGAAACACTCTAACAATAACAACTAACATTCTAACATCATAAAAGAAGTGTTCTGAGCATAATAGAGTGCATGGTTAACTAATTCATAGCAATTAGCATACTAAAGTGCAAAGGCTGCAACACTGAAAAGTTCTAATGTTTAAACAAAGCTTGCTAGAGTTCCCTAAGATCTCTATTCCAAGTTCCTGCCCACACACATCTTCATAGCATTGTCCTCCAGCCTCCGCTAGTCCATCTTTCCTTTACCTTTATCTGCAGTATAAGGGAAAGAAAGTATCTATAAGCTTTCGCTTAGTAAGAAACCATCTACCTCACTAAAACATGCATACGATGCGTTTATGCTTTTAAAACATGCTATCACACATATGTTAAACTCGTTAAAACATGGCATACTGAAATCACTGAACATGAACACCAAAGCATGGCATACAAAGCTAATCATAACTATCATGTGTAACAATAAAGAAAACTGAGCTGAACATGAATTAAGCTAGTCTGGAACTGAATTCAAACTCAACTAACATAACTGATCTGTGTGAGTTTTGAAAAGCTATAATATAATAGATTAAAATACATAATCATACTGCTAATGGGCCCGACAACTGTACATGCTATCTAGACCCGGGGTTGCAAATCCTGAATTTAGTAAGGTTTACTAGGTTATCTAAACCTAGGGACCGACTATGGGATCCCAGCCCAATGGATATCTAATCCTGTACAGTGCCCCTACTGAAAATAAAATACTAAATCATAGCTAACTAATTTTCTCTAGCTTTCACTAGGTTATCTGAACCTAGAGGCGACTGGGGGTGCCCACCCATTGGACCGTAGTCACATATATGCTGTAGCAAAGCTAACTAAACTATTTAAATGCTTCTATTGCATTTACTGAGCCATTAAAAATGCCTACTGTAGCATTTTACTGAGCTAGACATTTTATCGAACACTTAGTGTGCTCCAACTCTCCCCTTTATTAGGGAGACCACCTTTAGGCACCCGACAACGTCTAGAATCTCCAACTGAAAGGAGAAAACGTGTCCGACCCATCTAGAGGTGCTCAACTAGATCCCTAAATCTGTGAGGAGGGTCAAATACACCCTATGCGTCGAAACATCTACATATAGCAAATTTACAAGCATAGAATCGTACGAAAAGCTACTTATACTGCAGGTGAGGGGTTTTTTACCTCCTGTTCGGATTTTCTTACGATTCTAATCGTTAGATTTCCGAAGGAGACGATCCTTTCGACGATCTTCTCACGTCTATGCGTTCTTCTCGCGGAGAGGAACATCCTCGTGTCGGAGATGTCACCGGAAGGTGTCCTTGAAGCCCTAGGAAAGGAACCTTAGGCTTCTTCTTGTGGTTGGCGCCGAGAGAAGGAGAGGAGAAGGGGAGTCGGAGGTGAGGTTTTGAGGAGAGAAAAGCTACGATCCAAAATAACTCTTCACTTAATTCCTCCCTATTTATATTAAAGGATTAATTCACCCAACTCTAATATAAATTTAATTGCCTCCCTTTCCTTTCAGCACGGCCCTGCTGGGTTCAACTGGTTACTAAAATTATCCGTAAACCATAGGTCTCGGGTTCAATTCCCGCTTAGGCCGTTTTCGTTTTCTATTTATTTTTGCTACCTCCGCTACTCTAAAAATTCTGTAAAAATATCTTAAAATTCCAGAAAAATTATAGAATATTTCCAAAATAGTTTTGAGAATTTTCGGGCGTTACAGCGCTAGAGGGGGGGGGTGAATAGCGCTCGTGGCTATTTCGTTCGATTATCGGAAAATTATCGGAGTAATTAAAATGCAGCGGAATAAAATAAAGACAAAGACACAAAGGGATTTACTTCGTTGGGAGCCTAAGGCGACTCCTACTCGAAGGCCCGTGATCCTTGATCGCTTCCGGTGGGCAACAACTATAAGCTCGATAAGAATTACAAATTACAAATTACAAATGTAACAACAATTAGAATAACTTTGTACCGACAACTTAAAGAAGAGAAAAACGAAGCTCCGGGTCATCAGAATGTTGCAGCAGCACTTCAGAATGACTTTGTTAGCAGCACGTTGAAGAAGGAAAGCTCAGAACTTGATACTTTGAAGTGCTGGTCGAAACCCCCTTATAAAGGGTCTTCAAGGCGCCTCCATGCTGCCTGGTCTTCCGCGTGGATAACATCTGATCTGGTCGAACTTCATCCTCTCAAGGCGCCTTATAGCCCTCTCAAGGCGCCTTCCAAGGCGCCTCTAGTGGTGCTTCGCAGCCAGCTCAGCTTCGCCTCAGACACTGTTCATCCGAGGCTTTAGGTTGCTCCTTTGCACCTGCAAGATACGTTAGTCCCAAACACTATCCTGCAACACAAAGTTAGCATAATAAACATGATAAATGAAGTATAGACAGTCTCCGGACTGTTCGAGTCTGACTTCGGGTTTCCAACCGGAAACCCTAGGTCGACCCGACGCCTACTATTCCCTCTACGGGGAACGCGTCCTCACCTACTCCACTCAGGAGATTTACCTGTTGCCAGTGCGATCCTCCAGATCGACTGGACTTTTTCTCAGCACTCGATGCTTCTGGACTTTCTGCTAGACATCCACTTCCCCGGCTAGTCCAGTCTTTCACCTGGTTTGCGACACCAGGACTTTCCACCTAGGGTTACCACCCCCTAGGACTTTTGCCTGAAGACATCGACCTACCAAGACTTTCCACATAGGGTTACCACCCCCTATGACCTAGGGTTACCACCCCCTAGGGTTTTACCCTTTGCCTAACCGCAGCTAGGACTTTCTTGAAATCCTCAAGTAGACTTGTTAGACTACAAAACATCTTAACTTTGAATTCTTTGACATTATCAAAACATGAGTTCGATTGTTGGATGCTTCCTGCACCAACAGGATGCACCGAGCCCATCGGCTCCCTTCCTATGCCATCCTTCTCGCTAGCTGCGTCTTCTACTCGACTTCCCGTGCTCCTAAGCTCCTACACACTTAGACACAGGGATCAAAACAAAATAGGACCCAACCTAACTTGGTTAATCACATCAAAACAACCACGAGGGTCCAACAATCTCTCCCTTTTGGATGTGCATCAACCCAAGTTCAAGTTAAGGTAATAACAAACAAAAGAAATTACAAATAAAATATTTTAACTATAAAGTTTGTAATAAAAGAAATTACAACACTAAGTATAAAATAAACTGATTTGAATTCAGAATTTGAAAAAAAATACTAACTCCCCCTACTTCCCCTAAATTTGCATCTATTCCTCCCCCTTTGATCACATAAAAAAATAGGGTAAAAATATGAAAATTTAAGTTTTAGGAAAAACTTGATTTAATAAAATAAGTAAAAGAAATTTAAAATAATTTCTAAGTTATGGAGTTTTTCAAAAATTGACAAACATTGAAAGCATTATCTTAATTAATTTCACAAGCTTACCAATTTGTCAATTAAATATTTAATTCAATAATCAGCTTCCAGGCTGTGGCGAGGTACTAGGCCTTCTTGGTTATTGTATCATCAACCACTTCTAGACAAAGCCTTTTAAAGAATTTAAACATTTAACTTTTCTGAAAGCCTTAGAAAAAAAATATTTTAATCTAAGTATGATTTTGGAACCCAATATAGGTTCATTCCTACTGGATTAACTAAAAATTTAGGGGGTAGATGATTTTTTGGAACTCTCCTTATTTGTCCCTAGTGATGTCTAATATACCAATTTAGTCTACCATAAATTCTAAGTTTTGATTTTTGAAAGTTATTTGGTTTTAAGCATGCATGGTCATTTTTTAATTTTTTAATTTTTTGATTTCTATTTTCAATTTTTTATTTTCTAATTTTAGATTATCATACAATTCTAGAGAACTTGCCTTTGCTAAGTTCAATTTAACTCAGTATTTTTCTTTTCTAATTTCACTAGATGTTTAGTAAGAATTTTAATAAAATTAAAGGACTGCTTGGGAGATAGAGTACGTACCTCACTTACCCCAATTTCTGATGCTTCCCCTTCATCACTGCTTTCTTCCGATGATCCTCCCCCTTCATCTATGCTCATCTCTGAGCTGGTCTCATCTTCTTCTTGATGGATTGCCGTTAGGGCTAGTCCGACGTATGCTTCGATTTTAGATTCGGAGGATGATGACTTGTCCCATGTGGCGTTGAGATTATGTTTGGGCTGAGCTAGCTTCTTATTCTTTTCCTTATTTTTGTTCTTCAGTTTCGGGCAGTCATCTTTGATTTATCCTTCTTCGTTGCAATTATAGAATCGGATGGTCCTTCTATTTCAAAGATGCTTTCTCGTCTGCGATTTAAATTTATTAGATTTAATAAATTTGTTGAACTTTCTTACCATAAGAGCCGCTTCAACTTCATAGATGGATGCTTTGGAGTCTTGATCTTCCATCTTTGCTTTTAGGGTTTAGGGCAATATTGAGATATGCCTTTTCTATTTCTTTAGCATCTACAATTTGAGATTCGTGAAGTTTAAAAGTAGAAAACAAATTCTCTAGTGTACTTACCTCAAGATCCTTAGAGATGTAATATGCATCAACTAAGGACGCCCATTCTGAAGTTCTCAGGAAGACGTTAAGCGTATACCAGATTAAATCTCGGTTTGTTACCGATTCTCCGAGATTGGTAAACTGAGTATTCAGTTCCTTGATGTTAGAATGTATACTAAAAGCCTAGCTTTTTGTATAAACATTTATTTTGAAATAAGAATCATATTGGTTAAATGTTTGCATTTATGTTAAATATAGTTGTTCATTTAATTTATATTGTAGATAATATGGTGTGTGGTGTCACACAAAAGATCATGTTATCAGTTCCTTATAAATTATAAATAGTAGCTCACAACCAAGATGAATTGGGACAAACTAGTGGAATGGTTGTAGTGTAATTTGGTACTAGTTTATCTTGACTATAAAATTATACTAGTACACTATGTGTGTATTGAGCAGGACCATTTGAGGTTGCTCTTTTTATACTGATTGCATAAAAGAACATAACCTCTGTTATTATAGATGTACGCACTCTTAATCCTGATATAATAATAAGCACATATACTTAGTATTTATTTCTTTAATTTATCAATGGGTGAGATTTATTCATTAAGGCCCAATAAGTTGGAAAATAATATTATTTATATGGTGTGTTGTTGATTATAGAAGAAAATTATGTCCTAGTGATCTATGTTGATGATGCCCCCTTGAGGAGCTCATAAGAATTGCCATGTAAACCTTGTAGGTGGACTTAGTCCGACAAGACAATGAAGTTGAGTGGTACTACTCTTGGAACTAGATATTAATTAAGAGAGTTGTCAGTAACTCATTTAATTAATGACATTCGATATCTTAAACACAGGGAGATTAATGAACTCATGATAAGAAGGAGCCCATAATGTAATATGAGATTGGTGCGGTAGTTCAATAATAATTCTTTAGTGGTATGAGTTATTATTGATGAACTTGAGTTGGGTGTTCGGGTTGAACACATGAAGCTCAAGCTCATTAGGAGGCCAAAACTAATTTCTCCTCTCGGTCCCTATTGTAGCCTCTATAAAGCATTGTATCTATAAAGTTTAGTTCTTACCCAAGTAATGGGCCGGACACATCCTTGCTTGGTGCAAGGGGGCCGACCAAGCATTAGCTTGGAGCACAAGTAGTGGCCGGCCAAGCCTTGCTTGGTGCCCACGTAAGGGGTCGACCATAGCATAATAAGAAAAAGGAGATTTTATTTAAAATAAAATTTTGATAAAATCTTTCCTTTTTTGAAGCCATCCGCATGGTTTTAAAAGAGAGTTTTAAATTTTAAAATCTTTCCTTTTATGGCTATCTACAAAGGATTAAAAGAGAGATTTTAATTTTATTAAAATCTTTTCTTATTTGTAGTTATCTATAATTTTTAAAAGGGAGATTTTAATTTCGACAAAACTTTCTTTTTTTGTAACCATGATTTAAAAGAGAAGTTTTAATTTTAATCTTTCCTTTTTTATAGCCTTCTACATTATTTAAAAAAGAGAGATTAATTTTAAAACTTTCCTTTGGTAGCCATCACAATAGGAAATTTAAAAGAGAGAGATTTTAATTGTTATTAAAATTTTCTTTTTTGCCATGAACAAGGATTATAAAAGAGAGGTAGAGGGTGCCTCATGGAGAACATAATTCTAAGCTCCTCTTCTTTTCCTTGTGTGGCTAGCCCCTATTCTTCCTTGCTCCCTTAGGGCCGACATCTCTCTTCTATTCTCCTTGGTGGTCGAATTTTCTCTCTTTTCTCCCTTTCTTCTTTTGCTTCCTTAGGGCCGGCGGCACATCAAGGATTGGAAAAATCCTTGGTGGCCGGTTGCTTAGAGAGGAAGAAGAAGAGAAGAAAGTTTTCTATTTTGGTATTGCTTGGTGGCCGAAATTTCTTGGAGGAGAAGAAGTGGTTCGGGTGGATTTTATCTTGGTAGATCGTCGCCCACACGATGTCCAAGAGGAGGAGAGGAATACAACAGATGATCAAGAGGTCTTTGTTTACAAAGAAAGGTATAACTAATTAATTGTTTCCGCTTCAAATTAATTAGTTTGAGTTCTTTGTATGAATCCTGAAATACCAACACAAGAGGCTAGCGATTTCGTGTTTCATTTTTGTGTTTTGATCTTGTACTTCTATTGAAGTCTCTGTAGTTAAACCTAGGGTTATTATAAGAAGTTTAAATATCTAATTTCTTTGAAAGGCTTTATCTAGCAAGTGGTGGATGATCCCATACCCAAGAAGGCCGAGTGCCTCGCCATATTTAACCTGGAAGCCAATCTTTGAAATAGATATTTAATCAAATTCTGTAACATAGGATGAACTTGGATTAATAATGTTAATTATCGTTTACAATCCAAGTTTTAACTATTGAAGAACACATGAGTTGAACTTGAAGTAAAAATGTTAAGTTTCATTTCCAATTCAAGTTTAACTCATGAGGAACACATAGGTTGTTAGGAAAGTTCTGTGCTTGTACAAATTTTTATACAGGGGAAACAGAACAGACTTCCGAGTAGCGACCAACAATTGGTATCAGAGCTAGTTTTCTGCCTCTGTGTGTTTGGTTTTCAGTTAAATTATGTACTTTTCATACATAAATTTAGGCAGGATAATAGTAGGATGTGTAAATAGATTAACTTTGTGGTTACAGACATCCTAGATCCAACTATTATGGCCCTATTGTGTTTGTGTGTGATTAGACCCTCGGACATGTCGAGGGTATTTTATATGTGTGCATGATTGTAATTATTAAATACAGCAGGACCTGTATTAGTTTTAGGATTTTATATTTTTGTTCGATCTAGATTACATGTACATTCCTTCGTGGAATATAGGATCGATAAATGTAAAATTTTATTTTTGTTGCGGATCGTATCCTTGCGAGGCGTGGTGCTATTTAAGGACCAGAGACGCAATGAAAAAGGAAGCAAGATAGACGCGACGACATGACCCGTTGGCAGCAGCTAGGGTTGGCGGTATACGAAGGACAGCTATGAATGAGGCCATAATAGTTAGAAAATTAGTTTTCATATTTATTGCCTTTTATGTTGTGATGTGTGTGTTGTGTTTGTGTGCTTGTGTGCATGTTAAAATTCCTCGTTTTAAATAACTAAGTGGGAGAGGAATTATTCAAATTCCACGGTCTCCATTATTGGATTGTAAGTGATGCATTCAAACTTGCGCGTTGGCTCTGAGTGCCTTCCTCCATATCGGATGAGTTTGTTTGCGGATCACTAGATCAAACTTCCTTTATGGATGATTATAGGAAGTTATTTAGGTGCGTGTGATCTTCTCCATCTGAAGGGGCACAATCCTATTTAATGGACTAAGTATCAAGTAATGATATACACTTAGGCACATTTAATTGTATCCTCCCCATCGGAGTCACTGCTATTATTTGTGTGACCGAAGAAAAATCAACTATTAATTTTATTTATAATAAAGTTAGGTTGACAAGATAATAAAATTAATGGGTAAAATCTTCTCTTACAAATGTTTGAATTTGTATACGTCCATACTGTCGTGGCATACAAAATTCACGGTGTTTTGAGGTGTTGGTGAATTTAAATGATATTGTTTGAGGAATCAATATTAGTTTAAATTCTTAAGTTTTGACTAAATATTTTGTGATTCTTAGGATTTCAAATGGCCACAATCCTCTTGCTGTTATATTAAAAGAGAATAAACTTACTAGACCCAATTCTATAGATTGGAAGAGAAACTTAGACATTGTCTTAACTGCTGAAGGTTACAAGTTTATACTTTTTGAGATCTGTCCAAGCTTGCCTAATAGTGATTCTAGTGAAGAGGAGATTGAGTGTCATAAGAAATGAGTCAGGGCAGATGAAATGATGTAGTGTTACATTTTGACTTCTATGTCAAATGTACTACAACATCAACATCAGGCCATGCTTACAGCTTAGGACATAATGCACAATCTCAAGGAACTCTTCGGACATCAGAATCGGGCTGCTAGGTAATAGGCTATGAGAAACTTGATGGCGACCACCATGACTGTGGGGACACCCGTAAGGGATCATATCCTCAAAATGATGGCTCATTTAAATGAGATAGAAATGTAATACCCACTAAGCTTGTAAGATAAATATATGAATGTGGGAGTTTTCCTTAGAAAAATAATAGGAAGTGAGTTGAAGCAAAAAGAAATAAAATGAAATAAAAAGAAGAGGAGGTCAAGGATTGAACCATAAACCTCTTATATTATATTTCATAGAATTAATTAGTAGAAACCAATTGGGATAGAGAGAAGATATTGATAGCAAAGGAGGGAAACTCATGATAAAGGTAAGAGTAAAAGCTAGCCAAAAGAAAACAAGAAAGGAGCAAGAGAAAGGCAACTTGTCTTCCTCCCTTTCTCTCCTTCTTCCTCTTTGGTTTTGCCGAAAATTTAAAGAGGGATTAAGGGGATTCATTCCCCCTTATTTCACCATGAATGATGAGGATAAATAAATAAATAAAAATAAAAATAAAATAGAAAAAAAAGGCTAAGGGAGAAGGAAAGCAAAAACTAAGTTTGCTACCTCTTCCCCCTTAACATAAAAGAGAATATGTAAAGGGAAAATTCTATTTTCTCTCATTTTTTCTCATTCTCTCCTCTCCCTCACCGAAACCTCAGTTCCCCCTCTCCTCCATCTTCGGCCCCAAAGCCAAGTTTTTCCCTAAGAAAGCCTAAGATACAAGGAGGACTTAGCAAAGGAATCAAGGGAAAGGAACTAGAAGAAGAGGCTACTTCTTCTTCACCATACCTTAGATCCACAAGCGAAAAGGATGTAAGCTTCCCCTCACCTGTGGTACAAGACTTTTTATGTGATTTTTGGATTTTATAAGGATTAGAAAACCTAGAAAATAATTTAAGAAAATTCGGCTAAGAAAGGGTTTTCAAAACTAGGATGGTTTAAACAAGTCCTTATTTCATGATATTCTTTCTATGCTATGTAGGAAGGATTTTCTTCATGTTTTTATACTTAAATGATGCTTGATCAGAGGAGTACCTAACCCTAGAATTTCGGCCAAAAATATGTTAAGGAGGTTAGGGAAAAATATTGTTTCACTAAACTAGTACAAAATTTCTCCCATGAACTACTAAGGGTTTTTATTGGTTTTTCTTGCTTGAAAGTTACTTGAAATCAAAGAAATCCATTTATATGTTTCGGCCAAGAAAAGAGTTTAGGGTTAGGAAGACCTTTAAATTTAAATAACCATGTTTGTATGATAGAACATAGAGTTCTCTTAAAGAATTGCATGTTGTACATTACTAGAAATTCATGAACTCTTATTTTAGATTTTTGCTATGATAAGATGGATAGTTTAGAAAATCTTGAACAAAATTCTAATATGCTTAAGATCTCTATGATATTATGATATGAAAGTTGTTTAATGCTCTTATGTTTAAATTGAGTATAGAAAATTAGTTACATGATATATGACATGTAAGATCACAAGGGTCCTAGCTTGTTTATGAACCAACTTTGTATAGGATGTTCTTAGTAATTTTTGCCATGAAACTTACTTAGTTTTTCCATGCTTTAGGCCACTTAAAACCTAGTTTAAAGAATGGTAGGTTTCGGCCATGAGGAAAAATAAAAGAAAAAGGGAAAGAAACCTAGGAAGCCTAAGACACAATTCACATGTATGTTTATTATGCTTGTTTTTATACATGCTATGAAACTTGTATGATTTCTTATGTTTTTAGGCTATTTGAAGCAAGTTTATTTACTGTTGAGTTTCAGCCAAGTAGGGTTTAAAAGACCTAGAGGCCTTAGAAATGAAACCAAATGTGTTAAAAGTGCTTCTTATGAAAATAGGATAATGTGTTGATTGTGTCACATGCTTGTATAATTTTTCCATGACCTAAATGGACCATTGTATGTTTCGGCCATGAAGGAATAGATGCCCTAGAAACCCTAGAACAAGAATTAAATATGCTTATGTCACTTTACATGGAATATGATAAGTAGAAAGACAAAGTTCCCATGCTATATGTTGTTTAATGACCTAATTGAGGCTAGGGTAAGTTTCGGCCATACATGTTGTATAATGTCTTGTTATGAATTTATACATGAGGTTAGTTCAAGTTCACATGCTTGTATGTTTGTTTTTAGCCCTAATGAACACTTGTTAAAAGTTTGACTATGACATATGTTAAGGGCTTGAAGGACTTAGGAACTAGCTCAATATGCTTACTATGTTACTTGAAAAAAATGCTATAAATATGGTTTAAGGTTTCCATGCTTTCATGACATTTGGGACCTTGTTTATATACTGATAGGGTTCGGCCACATGAGTTTAAGGACTTGGAGAACTTAGAAACCAAGTAAATCATACTTATAATGCTTCCTATGAAATTCATGTAAAGATAATTTAGGTTTCACATGCTTGGAGGTTGTTTTTACCTAAATTGGGACCTAAGAGGGTTCGGCCATGATAGGAACCCAAGGGTTTAGGAAGCTTAGAACCCAAGTTATTTATGTTACCATGTTTCTTATGTTAGTATAATCACATGATACACCCTTATGCTTAAACATGTATGCTTGTGATTTATACTTTCCATGATATGATATGTGCTTAGAATATGCATGCTTTGATGATATTTAATGTGCTTAGAATATGCATGTTCTTATGATATGCAATGTGGATAGAAATATGCATGCTTTGATGATATGCTATGTGCTTAGAATATGCATGCTTTTATGATATGCTATGTGGTGAAAATATGCATGTTTTTCTTTATGATATGATGTATGCCTAAGTGATGCATACTTTTATGATATGATGTATGCCTAAGTGATGCATACTTTTATGACATGATGTATGCCTAAGTGATGCATACTTTTATTACATGATGTATGCCTAAGTGATGCATACTTTTATGATATGATGTATGCCTAAGTGATGCATACTTTTATGACATGATGTATGCCTAAGTGATGCATACTTTTATGATATGATGTGTGCCTAAGTGATGCATGCTTTTATGATGTATGATATGTATAAGTATGACATGTACTTTACTTTATGTGGCTTGTACCAAGGGTGGGCTCCATAAGCGCCCCGGGGTCGATGGAATAAGACTCGGGCCTCGTTAGGGATGGACTCCTAAGTGCCCCTAGGTCGATGGAGTAAGACTCGGGCCTAGTATGTTTGCCTTGTAGGGTTCAAGACTTGCTACCTTGGGCCTACATAGGTTGCGCGCAATATGTAAGTGGTACATAGCCGGGATCCCCTTTAAGTTGAGATTATGTTCAAGTATATATGTAAGAAGAAATGGTTTTAAAAGATCATGAGACATACACATGTTTTTCGGATACATGTTTTTAAAATCATGATGCATATAAACTATGATTATGTTGTGTTGAGGCTATAATTTAAGATATGCCATGATATGATTATGTTATGTTTCATGCTATGTTTTAAGAGATGATATGCCATGATATGATTATGTTATGTTTCATGCTATGTTTTAAGAGATGATATGCCATGATATGATTATGTTATGTTTCATGCTATGCTTTAAGAGGTGATATGACATGACTAGTTATAATGTTTGTTATGTTGCATGATATACTTAAAGAGTATGATATGTTATGCCATGACTAGTTGAGATCATGTTAAGTTGAGACATTATTTGATTATGTACTGATTGTTGGTTTTAGTGAGTAGGAAAGTAACTTACTGAGCCATGAGTGCTCATAGCTTACTTTCCTTGTACCACAGATAAAGGAAAAAGCTGGATGAGTTAAAGGAGCAGCAGGAGGGGCAACGAAGATGTGTGTGGCGGTGGCTAGGCAACTAATTAAGAACCTGCTTTAAAACCTTTAAGAACTATGCTTTGGTTTTGTGAAATGTAATACAATATGGGTGACTTGATGTTAAGTTTTTATTTATTTTGCTACCATGTTATGAAACCATGTTAGTGTAGTTCGGTTTTAATTAAGTTAAGAAAAATAATTTTAAGTCTTCCGCTGTAATACGTACGTAGAGTATCGTAGCCCCGTCCCTTAGGGTTAGCAGGGAGGGAGGGCGGGCGTTACAGGTTGGTATCGGAGCCAAGTTATTGCCAGCTCACTACACACACATCAAGCCTCCTACCTGCCGCTCCATGTAAGAATGTTTATGCTTAATCTACTTGTTATATGCATATGTTTAATTTTCTTGTTACATGCGTATGTTTAGTTTCATGTTATATAACTTATGCTTTATTTTTCTTTCTTGTCATATTGCCTATGTTTTATTTCTTTACTACATTGCTTATGCTTTATTTCCTTATGTTACATTGTTTGTCATTATATTCCTTATATTTTTCCTTATGTTGTTTATGCTTTGGATTCATGTTTTACTTGCTTATATTTGATGCTTTATTCTATGCTTTTAGTTATAAATTAGATTAGGAGTACATATTGGTAGGTTAGGAATAATACCATAACAAATAGATAGAAACAAACCAGTACGTTAGATTGGCTAAAATCGATAACCACTTACACTAGTCTATTTCTTTTAGATAAACATGGTTAGGACACGCAATGCCCGAACCGGAGGGACAGTGACTCCATCAGATCTGACGCAGGTAGTCGCAGACCTCCAGCATCAGATCGCAAAACAACAATAGCTGATCACTACCTTAATGGGTCAGCAAGGCAACCCGCATTACCCCGGTGAATCCACCACTGTTGTACCCTACACGCACGGTTCTCGGCGGCCCCTACTCCGATGGTCCGACAAGAGGCCTATCGATTCGAGTGGCAAAGGCTTAAGCGGAAGCATTCTTGGGAAATGAACCATGGGATGCAAGCCTGCTCAAAACCGTGGAGAACATAATAGAATTATTGGATTGGCCCGAACACGAGAAGGGCAAATGCGCGTCGTTCTTCCGGAGATGCCGGGATGTGGTGGGACGAGTAAAGGCGAAAAGACAAGTAAACCAAATGCAGTGGACATATTTTGAGACGGAGTTCTTAGAGGAATTCTTCCATATGCGAGTGACCAACAAGCACTATGACGAGTTCACCGGCAAGGTGATCTGTCGATTAATGAAGCCGTCAAGAGGTTCAACCGCCTTAGCCCGTTGTGCCCAGCTGTCCGTCTTGAAGAGAAAGGGTCAGGTTGATGTTAAAGATGCTTGACCGAGATAGCTCGAGCGTGGCGTGAGTTAATAGACCGCAGATGCAGAGGAGCTAGTCGGCAGCGCTCTGATTACCGAGCACTATCGGGAAGCAATGAACAAGGGCAAGAGCCAAGCACCGGAGCACAAAAATCGCACAATACGAGAACCGGTGGAAAGGAAAGGTGGAAAGAGGAAGCGGTGGAATAAAACAAAAGGTGGTCGGCCAATAGCGGACTAAGTACCCTCGGTGTGCACATGTGGGAAGATGCATTCTGGAGTATGTCTTCGAGCACCAAAAGTGCTACAACCGGAAGGAAGGTCATTTGGCAAGAAATTGCCCTACTCGATCTCGTGCACTACCTTTGCGAGAACTTCGGGCGGGGAGTACCCCGCAGCTTCACCGGATGCAGGCGCCATAGAAGGACTTCAATCAGCCAAGGAAGATTGGAGGCCCCTCCTACTATGACCGATGCCAGAGTCTACTCTCTTACCAAGGAGGACGTGGCGAATGCCTCTACCGTTGTCACAGGTCAGCTACTTATTTACAATCAGTATGCTGTAGTATTATTTGATACCGTTGTCACAGGTCAACACACTCGTTTGTCTCAACACCTTTTATGAAGAAGCTAGGCATACCACTCTGAACTCTAGAGGACACCTTCTTAACAACCTTACCATCCGGGGAGATTATGCCATCGGACCATATGCTGCAAGCAGTACTTATTCGGATCACAAACAGAGAACTCTACTTCAATCTGATAGTACTTGATATGCAGGAATATGACATAATTTTGGGCATGGATTTCCTTAGCAAGTACGGCGCTTCAATCGAGTGCCGCAGAAGAAAAGTGATTTTCCGACCCGAGAACGAACCAGAGTTTGAATTTTATGGGGAATCAAAAGGAACGAAGAAGTTATTGTCATCTATTAAAGCACAAAAGATTTTAGATAAAAGATGTATGGGGTTTCTAGCACACGTGGTTGATACCAATCAAGTCAAAGACCCGAAGTTAGAAGACGTCAGAGTAATATGCAACTACCCAAAAGTATTTCCTGATGAACTACCAGGGTTGGCCCCTGACAGGGAGATATAATTCGGAATCGAATTGATTTCTGGTACTCAGCCGATCTCGAAAGCACCTTATCGTATGGCTCCGGCTGAATTAAAGGAACTTCAGGAACAGTTATCCGAATTACTCGACAAGGGACTTATTCGTCCTAGTCACTCTCTATGAGGAGCTCAGTGCTGTTCGTAAAGAAGAAGGATGGGTCTATGCGAATGTGTATAGACTACCGAGCGCTGAATAATGTGACGATCAAGAACCGGTACCCACTCCCACGAATCGATGACCTGTTCGATCAACTGAAGGGTGCGACCGTTTTCTCAAAGATAGATCTACGATCCGGTTATCATCAAGTGAAGGTGAAACCAGATGATATACCAAAAATAGCATTCCGAACCCGATATGGACACTATGAGTTTATAGTTATGCCTTTCGGAGTAACCAACGCTCCTGCAGTATTTATGGACTTGATGAATCGAGTATTTACGGCATATCTTGATAAATTTGTAATCGTCTTCATTGATGATATACTTATCTACTCAAGAACCCCAGAAGAACATGCTGAACACCTGAATACTATACTACAGATCCTTCAAGAGAAACAACTATATGCAAAATTCTCCAAATGCGAGTTTTGGCTTGACCGGGTAATATTTCTAGGTCATGTCATTTCCAAAGATGGAGTTATGGTGGATCCAAGTAAAATCGAAGCTGTAAATAACTGGAACCGACCAAAGAATGCCAGCGAAGTCAGGAGTTTTCTCGGACTAGCAGGTTATTACAGGAAATTTGTAGAGAATTTCTCCAAAATCGCAGCCCCTATGACAGCTCTCACCAAGAAAAATACAAAGTATGAATGGACAGAAGCTTGCGAGAAGAGTTTCGCGGAATTAAAAAGGAGACTGACCAGTGCTCCGATTCTTACTCTTCCGGAAACCAACAAAGGCTTCGATATGTACAACGATGCTTCCATCACAGGACTTGGAGCTGTACTCATGCAAGATGGCAAAGTCATTGCTTACGCTTCTAGACAACTTAAAGGACATGAGAAGAATTATCCCATTCACGACTTAGAACTAGCAGCCGTGGTCTTTGCTCTAAAAATATGGAGACATTATTTATATGGAGCTCAGTGTAAGATTTATACCGACCATCAGAGTCTGAAATATTTCTTCACACAAAAAGACCTGAATATGAGGCAACGCCGATGGCTCAATTTAGTTAAAGATTACGACTGCGAGATTCTTTATCACCCAGGGAAGGCGAACAAAGTGGCCGATGCACTCAGCCGAAAGTTCAGTGCCACCTGATGTAACTATTTTAAAGTTCGAGGATGAACTTTTTATGAGGTACGGGGTACTGTAATACCCACTAAGCTTGTAAGATAAATATATGAATGTGGGAGTTTTCCTTAGAAAAATAATAGGAAGTGAGTTGAAGCAAAAAGAAATAAAATGAAATAAAAAGAAGAGGAGGTCAAGGATTGAACCATAAACCTCTTATATTATATTTCATAGAATTAATTAGTAGGAACCAATTGGGATAGAGAGAAGATATTGATAGCAAAGGAGGGAAACTCATGATAAAGGTAAGAGTAAAAGCTAGCCAAAAGAAAACAAGAAAGGAGCAAGAGAAAGGCAACTTATCTTCCTCCCTTTCTCTCCTTCTTCCTCTTTGGTTTTGCCGAAAATTTAAAGAGGGATTAAGGGGATTCATTCCCCCTTATTTCACCATGAATGATGAGGATAAATAAATAAATAAAAATAAAAATAAAATAGAAAAAAAGGCTAAGGGAGAAGGAAAGCAAAAACTAAGTTTGCTACCTCTTCCCCCTTAACATAAAAGAGAATATGTAAAGGGAAAATTCTATTTTCTCTCATTTTTTCTCATTCTCTCCTCTCCCTCACCGAAACCTCAGTTCCCCCTCTCCTCCATCTTCGGCCCCAAAGCCAAGTTTTTCCCTAAGAAAGCCTAAGATACAAGGAGGACTTAGCAAAGGAATCAAGGGAAAGGAACTAGAAGAAGAGGCTACTTCTTCTTCACCATACCTTAGATCCACAAGCGAAAAGGATGTGAGCTTTCCCTCACCTGTGGTACAAGACTTTTTATGTGATTTTTGGATTTTATAAGGATTAGAAAACCTAGAAAAGAATTTAAGAAAATTCGGCTAAGAAAGGGTTTTCAAAACTAGGATGGTTTAAACAAGTCCTTATTTCATGATATTCTTTCTATGCTATGTAGGAAGGATTTTCTTCATGTTTTTATACTTAAATGATGCTTGATCAGAGGAGTACCTAACCCTAGAATTTTGGCCAAAAATATGTTAAGGAGGTTAGGGAAAAATATTGTTTCACTAAACTAGTACAAAATTTCTCCCATGAACTACTAAGGGTTTTTATTGGTTTTTCTTGCTTGAAAGTTACTTGAAACCAAAGAAATCCATTTATATGTTTCGGCCAAGAAAAGAGTTTAGGGATAGGAAGACCTTTAAATTTAAATAACCATGTTTGTATGATAGAACATAGAGTTCTCTTAAAGAATTGCATGTTGTACATTACTAGAAATTCATGAACTCTTATTTTAGATTTTTGGCTATGATAAGATGGATAGTTTAGAAAATCTTGAAAAAAATTCTAATATGCTCAATACCTCTGTGATATTATGATATGAAAGTTGTTTAATGCTCTTATGTTTAAATTGAGTATAGAAAATTAGTTACATGATATATGACATGTAAGATCACAAGGGTCCTAGCTTGTTTATGAACCAACTTTGTATAGGATGTTCTTAGTAATTTTTGCCATGAAACTTACTTAGTTTTTCCATGCTTTAGGCCACTTAAAACCTAGTTTAAAGAATGGTAGGTTTCGGCCATGAGGAAAAATAAAAGAAAAAGGGAAAGAAACCTAGGAAGCCTAAGACACAATTCACATGTATGTTTATTATGCTTGTTTTTATACATGCTATGAAACTTGTATGATTTCTTATGTTTTTAGGCTATTTGAAGCAAGTTTATTTACTGTTGAGTTTCAGCCAAGTAGGGTTTAAAAGACCTAGAGGCCTTAGAAATGAAACCAAATGTGTTAAAAGTGCTTCTTATGAAAATAGGATAATGTGTTGATTGTGTCACATGCTTGTATAATTTTTCCATGACCTAAATGGACCATTGTATGTTTCGGCCATGAAGGAATAGATGCCCTAGAAACCCTAGAACAAGAATTAAATATGCTTATGTCACTTTACATGGAATATGATAAGTAGAAAGACAAAGTTCCCATGCTATATGTTGTTTAATGACCTAATTGAGGCTAGGGTAAGTTTCGGCCATACATGTTGTATAATGTCTTGTTATGAATTTATACATGAGGTTAGTTCAAGTTCACATGCTTGTATGTTTGTTTTTAGCCCTAATGAACACTTGTTAAAAGTTTGACTATGACATATGTTAAGGGCTTGAAGGACTTAGGAACTAGCTCAATATGCTTACTATGTTACTTGAAAAAAATGCTATAAATATGGTTTAAGGTTTCCATGCTTTCATGACATTTGGGACCTTGTTTATATACTGATAGGGTTCGGCCACATGAGTTTAAGGACTTGGAGAACTTAGAAACCAAGTAAATCATACTTATAATGCTTCCTATGAAATTCATGTAAAGATAATTTAGGTTTCACATGGTTGGAGGTTGTTTTTACCTAAATTGGGACCTAAGGGGGTTCGGCCATGATAGGAACCCAAGGGTTTAGGAAGCTTAGAACCCAAGTTAATTATGTTACCATGTTTCTTATGTTAGTATAATCACATGATACACCTTTATGCTTAAACATGTATGCTTGTGATTTATACTTTCCATGATATGATATGTGCTTAGAATATGCATGCTTTGATGATATTTAATGTGCTTAGAATATGCATGTTCTTATGATATGCAATGTGGATAGAAATATGCATGCTTTGATGATATGCTATGTGCTTAGAATATGCATGCTTTTATGATATGCTATGTGGTGAAAATATGCATGTTTTTCTTTATGATATGATGTATGCCTAAGTGATGCATACTTTTATGACATGATGTATGCCTAAGTGATGCATACTTTTATGATATGATGTATGCCTAAGTGATGCATACTTTTATTACATGATGTATGCCTAAGTTATGCATACTTTTTTGATATGATGTATGCCTAAGTGATGCATACTTTTATGACATGATGTATGCCTAAGTGATGCATACTTTTATGATATGATGTGTGCCTAAGTGATGCATGCTTTTATGATGTATGATATGTATAAGTATGACATGTACTTTACTTTATGTGGCTTGTACCAAGGGTGGGCTCCATAAGCGCCCCGGGGTCGATGGAATAAGACTCGGGCCTTGTTAGGGATGGGCTCCTAAGTGCCCCTAGGTCGATGGAGTAAGACTCGGGCCTAGTATGTTTGCCTTGTAGGGTTCAAGACTTGCTACCTTGGGCCTACATAGGTTGCGCGCAATATGTAAGTGGTACATAGCCGGGATCCCCTTTGAGTTGAGATTATGTTCAAGTATATATGTAAGAAGAAATGGTTTTAAAAGATCATGAGACATACACATGTTTTTTGGATACATGTTTTTAAAATCATGATGCATATAAACTATGATTATGTTGTGTTGAGGCTATAATTTAAGATATGCCATGATATGATTATGTTATGTTTCATGCTATGTTTTAAGAGATGATATGCCATGATATGATTATGTTATGTTTCATGCTATGTTTTAAGAGATGATATGCCATGATATGATTATGTTATATTTCATGCTATGCTTTAAGAGGTGATATGACATGACTAGTTATAATGTTTGTTATGTTGCATGATATACTTAAAGAGTATGATATGTTATGCCATGACTAGTTGAGATCATGTTAAGTTGAGACATTATTTGATTATGTACTGATTGTTGGTTTTAGTGAGTAGGAAAGGAACTTACTGAGCCATGAGTGCTCATAGCTTACTTTCCTTGTACCACAGATAAAGGAAAAAGCTGGATGAGTTAAAGGAGCAGCAGGAGGGGCAACGAAGATGTGTGTGGCGGTGGCTAGGCAACAAATTAAGAACCTGCTTTAAAACCTTTAAGAACTATGCTTTGGTTTTGTGAAATGTAATACAATATGGGTGACTTGATGTTAAGTTTTTATTTATTTTGCTACCATGTTATGAAACCATGTTAGTGTAGTTCGGTTTTAATTAAGTTAAGAAAAATAATTTTAAGTCTTCCGCTGTAATACGTACGTAGAGTATCGTAGCCCCGTCCCTTAGGGTTAGCAGGGAGGGCGGGCGTTACAAGAAATCCTTGGGGCTGAAATCGATGGGGAAACCCAGGTCGATATCATTCTCTAAATATTGCCTAGAAGTTTTGAGCAATTCTGCTTGAACTACAACATGAACAATCGGGTTTATTCATTGGCGGAACTTCTGACAGAACTTCAAGCAGCAGAAGGATTATTTCATCAAAGCTCTCAAATTCACTGTAATGACCCGGCCCTTTTGGCCTCTTGGGCGGCCCTTGTGGCGGCCCAACTGGCGGCCCTTATGTCGTCGGCCCATTTGGCGACCTCTCATGTCGTCGACCGACGACCCTTAATCTCACTTGGTTACCAGGATTCATAAACTCTAATACTTAAGCCTGGAGGTTTAGAGTTCGAATCCTGGGGGAGGCAAAAATCCACTGACCAGGGGTGGAAAGTCCTACTGAGTAACGGCACGGCCAAAGGGTCGTCGGTCGATGACATGAGAGGTCGCCAAATGGGCCGACGACATAAGGGCCGCCAGTTGGGCCGCCACAAGGGCCGCCCAAGAGGTCAAAAGGGCCGGGTTGTTACAATAAAAGGCGCCTTTTTATTATAACGACCCGGCCCTTTGGCTCGGTCGACGACATGTGAGGTCGCCAAATGGGCCGACGACATGGGCCGCCTGGCGCCAAGAGGCCAAAGGGTGGTCATTACAATAAAGTTTTCTTTGTTGGCGACCTCATGTTGTCGAGCGACCTCACATGGCGAGTTTTGGAACCTCGCAACCAAGTGAGATTATCTTTGGATTCATAAACTCTAATACTTAAGCCCGGAGGTTTAGAGTTCGAATCCTGGGGAGGCAAAAATCAACGGGCCGACGACATAAGGGTCGCCAGTTGGGCCGCCACAAGGGTCGCCCAAGAGGCCAAAGGGTCGGGTCGTTACAATAAAAAATACTTGTTATCTTTTAATACTTCTAATATATAATGCCTCGGCATTTTCTTTAGCACCTTTTGTGCCAAAATCCCTAAATCTTGGCTTCGGGATCTACTTAAGGCCTTGGCCTTTTCTTTCTTTTCTTTAGCTTGCTTATACTTTTCTTAAACTCAAAGTACATAATACTTAACAAGATATGCACTATGATACTTAACAAAAACTCCACTACTAATATATGAAAGAATTCAAGCTTGGTACGGTGACAAAAGAAAAAAAACCGCATGTTAGAATAAAGAGACTTAAATCTGTACACTTGAATGAAGGTAGCTAGGAAATATATCTAGGCCTCATGCTCAGATTCAATAAAAAGAAATTCTGAAATTGAAACTTCACTACTCGACCAATGAATCAAAACTACTATGCTAAACAATTCAAAGACTGCAATGCAGGCTCTAAAGCTAATATGGGATCAATGGGTTGTTCTTGTTCATCGTATAGCACAAGAGGAATGGGTTGTTCTAAGCTTCAAATGAGGCTCTTCCTATCTCATGCATAGCACAACAAATTGAAAGGCTGTTCATGTCAAATACACAGCCCAAACAAAGGCCAAAAACCTGCAGGAACTTAAAAGAAACCCCACGGCATGCTCACCAAACCATGCAGCAGTGTATACCCATTGCAACTTGAAAGAAATTGGCTACTGGAAACCAACACAAGCATAACCAAACCTTATACTCAGTACCACAGTAAGGAGAATAGAGGAAAGCAAGACCAGAGTATAAACTCGGCAATCCCATTTTGTCCTACCAGATAGCTATCCGTGAACATGAAAGCTAACATGAGGAACCATAATCATCTATCATATGCCTAAACTAAACAATTCATTTCCTTTCAATAAACTAAATTATCTGATAGAAAGCTTACTGATATTACTGAATATTAACACCAAACCTTAAACTATGTAAAATAATCTAGAAAGAAAAACATCTAGCAGATCACATTAAAGAAGCAAATCTAAACTATTCTCAACCAAAAAAAACATCTAGTAGGAGTAGTGCAAGGAAGGCAAATCGGGTTCAAAGACTTCTCAAATCTGTCCCATGGGATCAAAACCACTACGACGAAGCAAAGCCGCATCAAATAGCATGAAACTAAGTAGCATAGAATCCGATCAAAAGCACAAAGCACCTACAATCTGTCCCAAAGATTTCGGAAAAAAGGAAAGGAACAATCGGGGCTATCCTACTGCAGGTGAGTAGCGACTTACCATTAGTCAAAGTCATCTGGCACAGTCACACAGCAGAAGAGGCAACTTGGGAGATAGAAGCCAGCATGAGACAGAAGTACCCAGAATTGTTCTAAGTTCGAGGACGAACTTTTTATAAGGTATGGGGGATTGTAACGCCCGAAAATTCTCAAAACTATTTTAGAATTAGTCTATGATTTTTCTGGAATTTTTAGATATTTTTCCGGAATTTTCCGAGTATCGGAAGTAGCAAAAACAATTAGAACCGCAAAATAGCTTAGGCGGGAATCGAACCCGAGACCTATGGTTTCGGGATAATGTTAGTAACCGGTTGAACCCAGCAGGGCCGTGCTGAAAGGAAAGAGGATCATGTATATTTATAGTTGGGTTGGCCGAATTAATCACTTGATTTAAATAGGAAGATTAATAGGGTGAAGAGTTATTTGGTTTTATTTTCACCGTAACCTATTCCTCTTTCAAAACTTCACCGCCGCCCACACCTCTTCTTCTCCTCTTCCTCACGCACGGCACACCAAGCCCAAGGTCCATCGGTTCACCTTCCGGCGACGACTCCAACACGAAAGAGGTTCTTCCCCGGGAGAGGAACGCGAAGACGTGATCGGATCGTCGAGAGGATCACCTCCACCGGAACTCTAGCGAATAGAATCGTAAGAAATTACGATCAAGAGGTAAGAAACCCCTCACCTGCAGTATAATAGCTTTCGTTTGATTGCATACTGTTAGATGTAGCTATATGCAGGTTTTTCGGCACATAGGGTGTATTTTAACCCTCCTCGAGGATTTAGGGATCTAGTTGAACACCTCTAGACGGGCCGGACACGTTGTTCTCCTTTAGTTGGAGATTCTAGACGTTGTCGGGTGCCTAGAGGTGATCTCCCTATTAGAGGAGAGAGTTGGAGCACACCAAGTGTTCGGTAAAATGTTAGTGTAGCTAAATACCACCTCAGTTATGTTTAATAGCTCAGTTAGATGCATTAGAGGCATTTAAACCAGCACATTAGTTTAGTTCAGTTTTATGGGATTACGGTCCAATGGGTGGGCTCCCACAGTCGCCTCTAGGTTCAGATAACTAGAAACAGCATGTTATATCAGTTAGCTATAGATATCAGTATTTTATTTTCAGTGGCACTGTACTGGATTAGATATCCATTGGGTTGGACTCCCACAGTCGTCCCTAGGTTCAGATAGCCTAGACAACCCTGCTAAATTCGGGACTTGCAACCCCGGGTCTAGTAGGAAGTACAGTTGCCGGGCCCAACAGCATGTTTAGTATTTTCACTTATTATGTATTAGATTTCAAAACTCAAAATCAGTGATGCTAGTTGAGTTTGTTTCCAGTTACAGATTTAGTTCCAGTTAGTTTAGCCTATATTCAGTTCAGTGTTTATTTGGTTGCTTTGCCATGATTCAGTGCTTATGCCATGCTTATATGTTATGCCTTACGATTTCAGTATGCCATGTCTTAGCAAGTTCAGCGCATATTTTCAAATAGCATGATTTAAAAACATATTACATCGAATGCATGATTTGTGAGGTAGATGGTTTCTTACTAAGCTTTAAGCTTACAGATTCTACTTTTCCTTATACTGCAGATAAAGGTAAAGGAAAGATGGACTAACAGAGGAAGCTGGAGGGCAATGCAAAGATGGTGTGTGTGGCAGGAACTGGAATCAAAGGTCCTTAGGGGACTTAGCAAGTTTAACCAATTAGAACTCTAGAAATTTTTTTACTTTCGTACACTTTCAATTGTTAAATGTGTTTAGTAACTTAAAATGCCATGAACCAGTGAACCTTACTCTAGCTTAAGTCTAAAATTGTTATTACATGTTGTTAGAATAGTTATCATGCATGGGATAGTTGATAGGTGGAGTCTTGGCACAACCCAGGGGCTGAAATCAGAGTTCAGATTCGAAATCAGAACTCTGATCGGTCTCCAGACCGATCAGGGCCTGGCTGTGTCAGAGGTGAACTGATCGGTCTACCGACCGATCAGGGTGCTCCTGGATCGGTCGGTAGACCGATCCAGCTGCGCCCAACACATCAGACGCACGGAGGCTCACTGATCGGTCAGTCCGACCGATCAGTGAGGTCCTGGATCGGTCGGCAGACCGATCCAGGTGCGTACAGAAGCGAAAGAAGAAGAGAAAGCTTTTGGATCGGTCTGCTGACCGATCCAGAGACTTCTTCCGTGCCAGTATCAAGCTGGATCGATCCCGTGATCGATCCGACAGCCCAATCGATCTGTGGATCGATTGAAATGCCTGATTACAGCTAGCAGGTCATCCGGGAGGCATAGGTTGTCTCCCCTAGCAAGTGTACAACTCCTAGGTACACCCAGAGCATTATGTTTTGATCAGTTTAGTAGAAAAATTTTCATTAGCCCAGCTTTCCGCACAGCATAGTTTAGCAATAACTGTAGCGATTCGCCTTACAGCCTAGTAGTAGAAGGCGGGTCGTTACATTCACATTGCTGAAAACGTTTCTGCTTCTAAATCGAAAGGTAGGAAGAAGAAAAAGAAACAAGTTGGTTCAACAAAGAAAGTGAATCGATCTCTAGGGACTGGACTGAAAGCTGGTGTGAAAAAGCTGAAGGGTAAGTGCTTCACATGAAAGCAGTCTGGACATTGGAAGGTGGAC
Organism: Zingiber officinale; assembly: GCF_018446385.1. NCBI lineage: Eukaryota > Viridiplantae > Streptophyta > Magnoliopsida > Zingiberales > Zingiberaceae > Zingiber > Zingiber officinale. The sequence goes on along the minus strand of NC_056007.1, from coordinate 68,250,466 downwards.
TGTCCTCGTAGAAAGGAGAACAATAAAGATATATCTTATTCTCTAGTAGTTAAAACATGTTTAGTGGTGTTATCTACCGGTACCTGGTGTGTAGATACGGGAGCCATTGATCATGTCTGCAATTCATTACATGGGTTCCAGGAAACTCGACGACTACATGAAGGGGAGATTACCGTCTACATGGGCAATGCTACAAAAGTGGCGGCTGTTGCAGTGGGAGATGTTTATTTGTCTTTTGATAGGAATAAAACATTGATTTTGAGAAATTATCTTTATGTACCAAGTTTTAGAAAGAACTTAATTTCAGTTTCTAAACTTTTTATAGATGGATATTCTGTTTCTTTTGATGACAAAGTAGTTGTCAAGAAAAATAGGGAAGTTATCTGTTCTAGTACATTGGTTGACAATTTGTATACTCTAAATCCAATAACTCCCACGATGCAGCAAATGGAAACTAATAACACATCTTCTAATTCTAATAAGAGAAAGCAACCTTCGGAAATAAACCAAACATATCTTTGGCATCTAAGTCTAGGTTATATTAACTTGAGTAAGATTCAAAGGTTAATAGGTGATGGACTTTTGAGTTCATTGGTGGTGGAAAACTTTCCAACCTACGAATCTTGCTTGGAAGGGAAAATGACCAAGAGACCTTTTAAGGCCAAGGGGTATAGAGCCAAAGATGTGTTGGAATTGGTTCATTCTGATTTGTGTGGACCTATGACTATCTAGGCAAGAGATGATTTCGAATATTTTGTCTCTTTTATAGATGACTATTCGAGATACATGCATATTTACTTGATGCGCCGCAAGTATGAGTGCTTTGATAAGTTCAAAGAGTACAAGACTGATGTGGAGAAACGTCATGGTAAAAGTATCAAGACACTATAGTCTGATCGTGGTGGCGAGTACCTCTTAGGAGAGTTTAGGAGTTACTTATCAGAGGCCGGGATCCAATCCCAACTGTCTGCTCCTGGTACACCCCAACAGAATGGTGTGGTAAAACAAAGGAATAGGACTCTTATGTAAATGGTTAGATCAATGATGAGTTATTCAGAATTACCGAATTCATTTTGGGGATATGCACTGGAAACAGTAGTGTACATTCTAAACTTGGTACCTTCTAAGTCAGTACCCTCTACTCCCACAGAATTGTGGAATGGGCGTACGCCTAGTCTGAAGCATATTCAGATTTGGGGTAGTCCAACACATGTGCTGAAGGGAGACACTGATAAGTTGGAATCATGTACAGAAGTTCGCTTGTTTGTGGGTTATCTTAAAGGAACGAAAGGTGGTTTATTTTATAGTCCTAAAGATCAGAAGGTCATTGTTAGCACCAATGCCCGATTTTTAGAAGAGGACTATGTAATGAACCACAATCCCATGAGTAAAATTATTCTTAAAGAAATAAGAGAAGACACGTCTACCTTAGTACCAATGGTACAAGATGAGATACCACAAGAAACTTCAACACGTGTCACAAATGATGCACAATTACAAGTAGTGCCACGTTGTAGTGGAAGGGTTGTTCGGCAACCTAATAGATTCATATTTTTGGAAGAGTCTTCGGACTTGATCCCTGGTAAACATGAACCTGATCCCTGCACATATGATGAAACACTCCAAGATAAAGATGCAGCATCTTGGCAAAATACAATGAACTCTGAAATAAAATCTATGTATTCTAATTAGGTCTGGGAGCTTGTAGAACCACCAAATGGTGTAAAATCCATTAGGTGTAAATGGGTCTACAAAAGTAAAATAGGGATAGACGGGAAGGTAGAAACTTTCAAAGCAAGGCTTGTTGCAAAAGGATATACTCAGAAAGAGGGAATCGATTATGAGAAAACCTTTTCACCGATAGCCATGCTTAAGTCTATCCGGATTCTTTTATCTATTGCCGCTCATATGGATCATAAGATTTGACAAATGGATGTCAAGACAGCTTTCTTTAGTGGAAGTCTTGAAGAAAACATCCATATAAAGCAACCGAGGGATTCATTGAGAAGGGCAAAGAGTATCTTATATGTAAGCTCAACTGGTCTATTTATGGACTGAAGCAAGCTTTGAGATCTTGGAACATCCAGTTTAATGAAGTGATCCAGTCTTATGGATTCATTCAGTGTCCGGATGAGTCTTGTGTATACAAGAAGTATGACGGAAACATGGTGGTATTTATTGTACTATACGTAGATGACATTTTGCTCATTGGCAATAATGTCAAAGTGTTGTCAGACGTAAGGATATGGTTGTCTAAACAGTTTGATATGAAGGACTTGGGAGAATGTGGACATATTCTTGGGATCAAAGTAATAAGGGATCGCAAGAAAAGAATGTTGTGCTTATCCCAAGCTTCATACATCGATACTATCCTAGCTCGTTTTAGCATGCAAGACTCCAAGAAAGGTTTTCTACCTTTTCGGCATGGAGTACCTTTATCTAAAGAGATGTCTCCTAAAACATCAAAGGAAATAGAGGACATGAAGGCAGTTCCTTATGCTTCGGTTGTTGGAAGCCTAATGTATGCAATGCTATATACGAGACCGGATATCTATTTTACCGTGGGCATGGTTAGCATATATCAAAGTAACCCAGGACAAGGACATTGGACTGCCGTAAAGTATATATTGAAGTACCTAAAAAGGACTAGAGATTATATGCTAGTTTACTAGACAGATAATTTGCTCCCTGTGGGTTACATGGATTTAGACTTCCAATCAGATAGGGACAATAATAAGTTGACCTCGGGGTATGTGTTTACTTTGGGAGGTGGAGCCATATCATGGAGGAGTGTTAAGCAGAAATGCGTTTCAGACTCTACCATGAAAGCTGAGTATGTGGCAGCCTCTGAGGCAGCCAAAAAAGCTGTATGACTTAGAAACTTTTTAAAGGACTTAGATGTGATTCCTAGTTTGCCCAAAATTATCACAATTTATTGTGATAATAGTGGTGCAGTAGCAAACTCGAAGAAACCACGAGCCCATAAGGCAAGTAAACCCATTGAGCGCAAGTACCACCTAATACGAGACATCATAAAATGAGGAGAAGTTGTCGCCAAAATTACATCAGCAGATAACCTGGATCCTTTCACTTAGGCCCTTCAAGCGAGAGCTTTTGATGGGCATGTTGAGGGAATGAGAATCAGATGTATGACAGCATATATGGCAGCATAGTCTTTTAGAATAAGTGGGAGATTGTTAAGATGTATACTAAAAGCCTAGCTTTTTATATAAACATTTATTTTGAAATAAGAATCACATTGGTCAAATGTCTGCATTTATGTTAAATATAGTTGTCCATTTAATTTATATTGTAGATAATATGGTGTGTGGTGTCACACAAAAGATCATGTTATCAGTTCCTTATAAATTATAAATAGTAGCTCACAATCAAGATGAATTAGGACAAACTATTGAAATAACTGTAGTGTAATTTGGTACTAGTTTATCTTGACTATAAAATTACACTAGTATACTATGTATGTATTGAGCAAGACCATTTGAGGTTGCTCTTTTTATACTGATTGCATAAAAGAACATAACCTCTGTTATTATGGATGTGCACACTCTTAATCCCGATATAATAACAAGCACATATACTTAGTATTTATTTCTTTAATTTATCAATGAGTGAGATTTATTCGTTAAATGAATATGCCCGATAAGTTGGGAAATAATATTATTTACATGGTGTGTTGTTGATTATAGAAGGAAATTATGTCCTAGTGATTTAGGTTGATGATGCCCCCTTGAGGAGCTCATAAGGATTGTTATGTAAACCCTGCAGGTGGACTTAGTCCTACATGACAATGAAGTTGAGTGGTACTACTCTTGGAGCTAGATATTAATTAAGAGAGTTGTCAGTAACTCATTTAATTAATGGACATTCGATATCTTAAACATAGGGAGATTAATGCACTCATGATAAGAAGGAGCCTATAATGTAATATGGGATTGGTGCGGTAGTTCAATAATAACTCTTTAGTGGTATGAGTTATTATTGATGAACTTGAGTTGGGTGTTCGGGTTGAACACAGGAAGCTCAAGCTCATCAGGAGGCCAAAACCAATTCCTCCTCTTGGTCCATGTTGTAGCCTCTATAAAGCCTTGTACCCACAAATTCCACTTCTTACCCAAGTAATGGGCCGGACACATCCTTTCTTGGTGCAAGGGGGCCGACCAAGCATTAGCTTGGAGCACAAGTAGTGGCTGGCCAAGCCTTGCCCAAGCAAGGGGCCGACCATAGCATAATAAGAAAAAGGAGATTTTATTTAAAATAAAATTTTGATAAAATCTTTCCTTTTTTTGAAGCCATCCACATGATTTTAAAAGAGAGTTTTAAATTTTAAAATCTTTCCGTTTATGGCGTTCTACAAAGGATTAAAAGAGAGATTTTAATTTTGTTAAAGTCTTTCCTTATTTGTAGTTATCTATAATGTTTAAAAGGGAAATTTTAATTTCGACAAAACTTTCCTTTTTTGTAACCATGATTTAAAAGAGAAGTTTCAATTTTAATCTTTCCTTTTTTGTAGCCTTTTACATTGTTTAAAAGAGAGAGATTAATTTTAAAACTTTCCTTTTGTAGCTATCACAATAGGAAATTTAAAAGAGAGAGATTTTAATTGTTATTAAATTTTTTTTTTTGCCATGAACAAGGATTATAAAAGAGAGGTAGAGGGTGACTCATGGAGAACATAATTCTAAACTCCTCTTCTTCTCCTTGTGTGGACGGCCCCTATTCTTCCTTGCTCCCTTAGGGTCGGCATCTCTCTTCTATTCTCCTTGATGGCCGGATTTTCTCTCTTTTCTCCCTTTCTTCTTTTGCTTCCTTAGGGTCGGCGGCACATCAAGGATTGGAATATCCTTGGTGGTTGGTTGCTTGGAGAGGAAGAAGAAGAGAAGAAAGTTTCCTATTTTGGCATTCCTTGGTGGCCAGAATTTCTTGGAGGAGAAGAAGTGGTTCGGGTGGATTTCATCTTAGTAGATCGTCGCCCACATGACGTCCAAGAGGAGGAGAGGAATACAGCAGATGATCAAGAGGTCTTTGTTTACAAAAAAGGTATAACTAATTAATTGTTTCTGCTTTAAATTAATTAGTTTGAGTTCTTTGTATGGATCCTGAAATACCAACACAAGAGGCTAGCGATTTTGTGTTTCATTTTTGTGTTTCAATTTAGTGTTTTGATCTTGTGCTTCTATTGAAGTCTCTGTAGTTAAACCTAGGGTTACTATAAGAAGTTTAAATATCCAATTTCTTTGAAAGGCTTTGTCTAGGAAGTGGTGGATGATCCCATACCCAAGAAGGCCGAGTGTCTCGCCATGTTTAACCTGGAAGCTAATCTTTGAAATAGATATTTAATCAACTTCTATACCATAGGATGAACTTGGATTAATAATGTTAAGTATCGTTTGCAATCCAAGTTTTAACTACTGAAGAACACATGAGTTGAACTTGAAGTAAAAATGTTATGTTTCGTTTCCAATTCAAGTTTAACTCATGAGGAACACATAGGTTGTTAGGAAAGTTCTGTGCTTGTACAAATTTTTGTGCAGGGGAAATAAAACGGACTTCCAAGTAGCGACCAACACTTGATTCGTGCTTGGAGTTGCGCTACCTTTTCTCCATTGTTCATCCTCAGGTTTGTTAGATGAGTTCAGAGAATGTCTCGCCTTGCTAGCTTTGCTTCCAAGGTACCTTCATGAAGTTCAAAAAACTTCTCCCAGAGATCTTTGGTGGAGTCGTAGCTTCGTAGCTGCCGATTCGATTGACCTCCTGGGGCGGAAGAACATTGAACAGATGGAATTTTACTTTACCGTTTGCCACGAAGTCGTCTTGTTCCTTCTTCGTCCACTAATACTCTTTTTTGTCTTTTGGAGCTATAAAACCATATTTCATTATTAATAGAATTTTGAAATCTATTTTGAAGAATACCTTCATCCAGTGTTTCCATAGTGCAAAGTCTCCCTCAAACTTTGGTGGGTGAATGCTTGTACTAACCATCATCTTGATCTTGGTGCTTCAGTCGGTGGTTAGTCCTTCTGAGACGGTTGAGCTCTAATACCACTTGTTGGTGCAGTGGGGCTGGTTAGAGGGCGTAGCGTCTGTAAAATAAAAAATAAAATCTTTCTCTATTTTTCCAACTAAGATTAGTAGCACTATCACAATAATTATAATCTCAAAAATGAATAACTAATAAAAAGAAGAGGCAAACAGATTTGACTTGGTTACAACCTAGGTGGTTGTTAATCCAAGACGGTTGCAAAGCTTTACTAGAAAAATCTCCTTCTCTGTAGGTGGAGTCGCCTCTTACACTCTTTGGAAAACTTAGAAAAGACTAGGAAATGATTACAGTAGTTGTTCTTAAGTTGTTGTGCATTTCCTAGGTCCAAGGATCTTTTTATAGCCACTGGGAAATCTCATCTGAAGCTTGAGGGCCCCTCCAAAGGGCTTGGAAGACGCCTCCAATGAGGCAGCATCTGATAAAGGTTTATCTGCTGCTAACGAACACTTTGGCCAGGTCGAGGGCGCCCTCCATACTCATGGAGGGCGCTTTCCATGCTTATGGAGGGCGCCCTCCTCTTGAAGGTGGCAGAGGTGCTGGCACACCTCAGAGGCGCCTTCAACCTCTATTGAGGGTGTTAGTTAGAGCCCTAGAGCCAATCATTTGATGATTGTATGGACTCATTGTATCATATTCTTGTATATTAATAAAGGCATTTGGATTTTAGTTATTATACTTACTTGTATTGGTGCCAAATAAACTAAGTATAATAATGTCCTTGAGTAGATGGTTCTCACCTATATCAATCGGTTAGTTGAACCGATAGTGAGATGATATAGGGAACACTACTCGTAATCATTCCTAGTCGAGTATTAACATTCAGGGACAATGTTAATGCAATAAGACTAGCATGTAGGTCAACTCGATGACTTGATCTCACAAGTCATGGATATAGAGATATCAAGTTGACACATGGGTATACATTAGAGAATGTATACTGAATGACCCGCCATGAGAAAGTATCATGGATCGTTATATGAGTGTCATATACTTTCTCATGTGGCTATTAGTATGACTACTAGTCCTTAGACCTGAAGTCACCATAGATCCTTACATAAGGAGTTATGTACTTTGGTTTCGTCAAATGTCACCCGTAACTGGGTGGACTATAAAGGCGATTACTGGGTATATAACAAATTATGCAGAGGGATGTGAGTGATGTAGATGGGATCTATCCCTCCTATATGACGGGAGAGACATCGGTATTCTTGATAGAGTGAGACCACGAAGTGCATGGCCATGCCCAAATGAGTCAATATGGGATATTGAGCTCATTTGATTTAGTGAGTCTACTTGGAGTTCAAGATTTAGATTGGTCAGAGGATGACACGGTCTATGCCTCACATTGATCAATCTGGATGTCTAGGATAGAAGGACACTTGTCATATATTGTGAGGAGTCACAATTAGTAGTCACAAGGTGATGTCGGATCTCGATATTCTTGTAACTTGGGTAGTAATGATGTGTTGCTAGATACCGCTCATTACTTATGCTCCTAAATGGGTTTAGGGCATTGCCAACGTTACAAGAACCTATAGGGTCACACACTTAGGACAATTAGATGGAGATTAGGTTCATATGATGAACCAAGAGAATTAGATTCATTTGATGAATCAAATTAGATTAAGAGTAATCCTAATTGGGCTAACTTGAGTTCGACTCAAGTTGATTCATGTGTTCAATGAGTCTAATTTAGATTTTGACTCATTGAATCAATTTAATTAAATGAATTAGATTCATTATATTAAGTTGGCTTGAATCAAATGGTTGGATTCGATCAACCATGGAAGAGATTTGGTCAAGTTTGACTTGACTTGAGAGGAAGATTAAAAGTCAAGTTAGACTTGACTTTATGCCACCTCATTGGTGAGTTGGCATTGAAATGGACCAATGATGTTACTCCACATCATCATGGGTGCCACCTCATGGAAGTTACAAAGCCATTTTCTTAATAACTTTAAATTAATTGCATTTAATGGGGAGTTACACTATGGGAAGTGGCCGGCCACTTTTGGTTTTGAATGGGAATTCATTTTTCATTCAAGTGTGTATCTTCTTCCTTCTTCCTCTCAAGCTCTCCCTCTTCCTCTCCTCCTTGCTTGACCGAATCTTACCAAGGTGCTAGCACACCTTTGGGTGAGGTTTTCTCCACCTACGTATCCGTGTGGATACTTCTAGAGGACCAACGCTTGACGGTCTAGAGATCCGGCAATTCCTTGGACGAGCGGGAACGCGAAAGGGCACGCTTCAAGGTATACTTCTTAACACATAGATCTAGGAATAGATCTAGAAGTTTTTGAAACTCGTACTTGTATTTCATTCGGTTTTTCCTTGCACGGATCTACGGCTTTGGGTAATTCGGGGGTTCCGCGACGCGAAAAGCGGTTTTCGCGGCCCGAAAAACCCAACAGTGGTATCAGAGCCACGTGCAAGGCTTGTACGAGTTTAATTTTTGGTTTTATGAAAACTAAACCTTCTGTGATTTTATGTAAAATTTAGTTTTTTATGTTTTTATGGGTAATTTTTCCTTAGAAGCGAAGCACAAGTATCTCGTCACTTGTAGGCTTCGGCTACTGGGAAGTTTTTCCTTAAATGACTTCGTTTTGCCCCAAATCCGTTTGGGACAGCGGGCTTGGGTGCCATTAGATCGAAAAGGAGCAACTCACGATGGTTAGATCGTGGGTAGGGATACTGTCCCTAACCCCGCAAGGGGATTTGCTTCGCGATTACACCCTGCCGGGAAGATTTTTCCGAAACGGCAATGTCTCGACCCAAATCGTTTTGGGACAGTGAGTTTAGGCGCTGTTGGATCGCAAAGGAACCCTCGCGATGGTTAGATCGCGGGTAGGGGCGCTGCCCTTGGCCCCGCAAGGGGATCCGTTCCGCTAAACGGGACCGCCGGGAAATTTTACTCGTAAAAATTATAAAAAAATTAATTTTAAAATTATAGAAAATTATGAAAATATATAATTTTGAATTATATATTAATTTTGTGATAGTCATGGCCCAAAAACCCAATATGATTGGATTGTGTTGTAATTCATAATACGGCCTGCGTGCCATTATGTGTTTGCGCGTGTTGTATGTTTTTATTTTTCCGCGTCGTGCCTTTCTCATATATTCTGGTTGTAAATTAGATTTAGACTCGAATGTAACTCGAGTTTCAAATTGTAATGTACAAATTGGAGCGGTGGAGGGTCCACACGAGACGGAGTTCCGAGGCGGGCACGAGCAACACAAGGTGGTCAAAGGGAGGAGCTTGGAGAAGCTGTTGACCCTAGGTTGACCATTCGATCTTCTCATTGGCTTGAGAGGATTGTAGTAGGGCCATGACTAAATCACAAATAGATTAATTAGTTAATTGCTTATGTATATGATGCATGTTTAATAAGTAATTAATTAATTAGTGCCTTACGATTAGATTAGATCTAAGTCGTGCACATGATGCACCCTTGCGATTAGATTAGATCTAAGTTGTGCACAAGATGCATCCTTTTCGATTAGATTAGATCTCGATCGAACCAACTCTAAATGCCTAACCGTGCCGTGATACTTATCACTACCTCGATCACATGTATTGTTGAATCTGCCAAAGCAGAGCAATACATATTATCTTGGTAGGGTACGGAGGGACAATCTTGGTCCCGCCTATCAACGCATGGGTGAATACAAACTCAATTAGATTGAGTATTCCTAGTTGCTCGGTTAGATCGAGTCAACTATAGGCATTCTTCCAACGATTGGAAAAGATAGGTCAAAATCACATCTATATTAACTCTCGGGCGTATTAGCCAAAGCTAACTCGAGTTTTAATATAAATGCGGATATTGATTTTATAAACAAGAGTTGCATAGAGATGTAATTGGTAATCGTTACCTACCGATCATACTAAGCCTTGGGCGTATTAGCCAAAGCTAACTCAAGGGTTAGTATGATGTGGATCTTATCCCACATGAATTATAGAATTCAGTGGGAGCATCATTTAATTAAAGGCCTAATTAAATGATTTTTAAGAATATGATATTTATTTTTGCTTTTATTCTATTGTAGATAACCATAACATCAAATACGAACACCTTCTCCCTGCGATCTGTCCTTGAGAAGGACAAGCTCAATGGAGCAAACTTCCTGGACTGGTACAGGAACTTGAGAATAGTTCTCACTCAGGAACGTAAACTGTACGTTCTGGAGCAGCCCATTCCGGAGGCTCCTCTTGCCAATGCCCCGCGAGCTGACAAAGATGCTTACAAGAAGCATCAAGATGACGCATTAGATGTGTCATGTCTAATGCTCGCGACCATGAACTCTGAGCTTCAGAAGCAACACGAGTTAATGGGCGCTTACGATATGGTTGAACATCTTCGTCAACTGTATCAAGGTCAAGCGAGGCATGAGAGATTTGAGATCTCAAGGGCACTGTTTCAGTGCAAGATGTCAGACGGGGCTCCTGTAGGCCCATATGTACTCAAAATGATTGGGTACATAGAGAACCTACAAAGGTTGGGGTTCCCTCTTGGCCAAGAGCTGGCTACTGACCTGATCTTGCAATCCTTGCCGGATAGCTACAGTCAATTCGTTCTAAACTACAATATGAACGAGATTGACAAGCCACTGCCCGAGCAGCTTAGTATGTTGCGAACTGCTGAGCTGAACCTTAAGAAGGCTAAGCCCAACACTGTTCTGATGGTTCAGAAACGTAAGGGCAAGGGCAAGCCCAAAGGCAAGGGAAAGTCCCAAGCCAAGGGCAAAGGCAAGACACTGAAACCGAAAGGAGGGGTCGCCAAGGATGCTACCTGCTTCCACTGCGGTCAGACCGGGCACTGGAAGAGGAACTTGGAGGATCTTAAGAAGAAGCGAAGTGAGACTTCCACTTCAGGTATATATGTTATAGAAGTCAATCTATCTATTTCTGCATCATGGGTATTAGATACTGGATGTGCTTCTCACATTTGTACTGATGTGCAGGCGCTGAGAAATAGCAGGGCATTGACAAAGGGCGAGGTGGACCTACGAGTAGGCAATGGAGCACGGGTTGCTGCTGTTGCTGTAGGGACTTATTTTCTATCTCTGCCCTCTGGGCTTGTATTAGAATTAGATGAATGTTGTTATGTGCCTGCTTTGACTAAGAACATTGTATCAGTTTCTTGTTTAGACAAGAAAGGTTTCTCGTTTACAATAAAGAACAAATGTTGTTCCGTCTATTTAAACGATATGTTCTATTGTAGTGCACCTCTGATAAACGGACTCTACATTCTAGATCTTGAGAGCCCTATTTATAACATAAATACCAAGAAGTTCAAGTTAAATGACCTGAACCAAACTTATCTCTGGCACTGTCGCTTAGGTCATATAAATGACAAGCGCTTATCCCAGCTCCATAAGGATGGTTTGCTGGACTCATTTGATTTTGAATCATATGAGATATGCGAGTCATGCCTACGAGGTAAGATGACCAAGACTCCCTTTAGTGGGCACAGCGAGAGAGCGAATGATTTGTTAGGACTCATACATAGTGATGTATGTGGCCCTTTCAATGTCGTTGCTAGAGGCGGTTATAGGTACTTCATCACATTTACTGATGACTTCAGTAGATATGGTTATGTGTATTTGATGACACATAAATCTGAATCCTTTGAAAAGTTCAAAGAATTCAAGAATGAAGTACAGAAACAGCTTGGCAAGAGTATTAAAATACTTCGATCAGATCGAGGTGGTGAATACTTAAGCCATGAGTTTCGTGACTACTTAGCTGAGTGTGAGATTTTATCTCAACTCACTCCTCCTGGAACACCACAGTGGAATGGTGTATCCGAAAGGAGGAATCGTACCTTATTAGATATGGTACGATCTATGATGAGTCACACAGATCTTCCGACATATCTATGGGGATATGATCTAGACACGACAGCTTTCATTCTCAACCGAGTTCCATCCAAGGCCGTGATAAAGACACCATATAGGATATGGACTGGGAGAGATGCCCAGGTGTCTTTCATGAGGATTTGGGGCTGTGAGGCTTACGTACGACGTCAAGTCTCAGACAAATTAGAACCCAAATCCGACAAGTGCTATTTCATCGGATATCCCAAGGAAACTAAGGGATATTACTTCTACATTCCCAGTCAGCACAAGGTAGTTGTGGCAAAAACTGGGGTCTTTCTAGAAAGGGACTTTGTTTCTAGAAAGACTAGTGGGAGCGCGTTCAATCTTGAAGAAGTTCAAGATGCGAACAATAGCACTGATGCATCGATGGAAATTGAACTAGAACCACAAAGTGTTGTGGATGATGTTGTTCCACAAGAAGTTGAGGAGCAACAACCGGTTCAAGTAGACATACCTCTTCGCAGGTCTGATAGGGTACGTCGTCAGCCTGAGAGATACTCATTTCTATTGTCTGACCATGATAACATTGTGCTCATAGAGGATGAGCCTACCACCTATCAGGAAGCTGTGATGAGACCAGATTTCGAGAAATGGCTAGAGGCCATGAGATCCGAGATGGAATCCATGTACACCAACCAAGTATGGACTTTGGTTGATCCACCTGAAGGGGTAAAACCCATTGGGTGCAAGTGGGTCTTTAAGAGAAAGACTGACATGGATGGACTTATCTATAAGGGTCGCTTGGTAGCTAAAGGTTTCAAGCAGATTCATGGTATTGACTATGATGAAACCTTTTCTCCAGTAGCAATGTTTAAGTCCATTCGGATCATGCTTGCTATTGCAGCCTACCATGACTATGAGATATGGCAGATGGATGTCAAAACCACATTTCTGAATGGAAACCTACTCGAGGATGTGTACATGACACAACCTGAGGGTTTTGTAGATCCACAGCATACTAGTAGAGTATGCAAGCTGAATAGGTCCATATATGGACTAAAGCAAGCATCTCGGAGCTGGAATCTTCGATTCGATGATGCAATCAAACAGTTTAGTTTTATCAAGAATTAAGATGAACCTTGTGTCTACAAGAAGGTTGTAGGGGATATAGTTGTCTTCCTCATATTGTATGTGGATGACATACTACTCATTGGGAAGGACATCCCTATGCTTCAGTCTGTCAAGACCTGGCTAGGGAGTTGCTTCTCAAAGAAGGACTTAGGTGAGGCATCCCGCATTCTAGGGATACAGATCTATAGAGATAGATCTAAGAGATTGCTTGGCCTAAGTCAGAGTACATACATTGACAAGGTACTCCTTCGGTTTGCCATGCAGAACTCCAAGAAGGGATTTCTGCCGATGTCACATGGCGTGAGTCTTTCGAAGACTCAAGGTCCCTCTTCTAGAGAGGAGAGAGACCGCATGGATCAGATCCCTTATGCCTCAACCATAGGATCGATCATGTACGCTATGCTATGTACTCGACCTGATGTCTCGTATGCTTTGAGCATGACGAGTAGATACCAGTCAGATCCAGGTGAAAGTCACTGGATAGCGATCAAGAATATTCTTAAGTACTTAAGAAGGACTAAAGAATATTTCTTGATATATGAAGGCAATGATGAGCTAGCTGTAAAGCGTTACAGTGATGCTAGCTTCCAGACCGACCAGGATGACTATAGATCGCAGTCGGGGTTCGTATTTTGCATTAATGGTGGTGCTGTCAGCTGGAAGAGTTCGAAGCAGGATACAGTAGCTGATTCTACAACAGAAGCCGAGTATATTGCTGCATCAGAGGAAGCAAAGGAGGCAGTTTGGATTCGCAAGTTCATCACTGAACTTGGGGTGGTTCCTAGAATTGCTGACCCAGTTGAGCTCTATTGTGACAACAATGGAGCTATAGCACAGGCGAAGGAACCTCGCTCACACCAACGGACCAAGCACATACTACGACGCTTCCATCTCATTCGAGAGATTATCGATAGAGGAGATGTGAAGATTTGCAGAGTACCTACAGAGGCTAACATCACAGATCCCTTGACCAAGGCTTTGGCACAGAGAAAGCATGATGGTCACACTAGGTCATTAGGCCTTAGAGCCTATACTGATTGGCACTAGTGCTAGTGGGAGATTATTAGTTAGAGCCCTAGAGCCAATCATTTGATGATTGTATGGACTCATTGTATCATATTCTTGTATATTAATAAAGGCATTTGGATTTTGGTTATTATACTTACTTGTATTGGTGCCAAATAAACTAAGTATAATAATGTCCTTGAGTAGATGGTTCTCACCTATATCAATCGGTTAGTTGAACCGATAGTGAGATGATATAGGGAACACTACTCGTAATCATTCCTAGTCGAGTATTAACATTCAGGGACAATGTTAATGCAATAAGACTAGCATGTAGGTCAACTCGATGACTTGATCTCACAAGTCATGGATATAGAGATATCAAGTTGACACATGGGTATACATTAGAGAATGTATACTGAATGACCCGCCATGAGAAAGTATCATGGATAGTTATATGAGTGTCATATACTTTCTCATGTGGCTATTAGTATGACTACTAGTCCTTAGACCTGAAGTCACCATAGATCCCTACATAAGGAGTTATGTACTTTGGTTTCGTCAAACGTCACCCGTAACTGGGTGGACTATAAAGGCGATTACTAGGTATATAACAAATTATGCAGAGGGATGTGAGTGATGTAGATGGGATCTATCTCTCCTATATGACGGGAGAGACATCGGTATTCTTGATAGAGTGAGACCACGAAGTGCATGGCCATGCCCAAATGAGTCAATATGGGATATTGAGCTCATTTGATTTAGTGAGTCTACTTGGAGTTTAAGATTTAGATTGGTCAGAGGATGACACGGTCTATGCCTCACATTGATCAATCTAGATGTCTAGGATAGAAGGATACTTGTTATATATTGTGAGGAGTCACAAGGTGATGTCGGATCTCGATATTCTTGTAACTTGGGTAGTAATGATGTGTTGCTAGATACCGCTCATTACTTATGCTCCTAAATGGGTTTAGGGCATTGCCAACGTTACAAGAACCTATAGGGTCACACACTTAGGACAATTAGATGGAGATTAGGTTCATATGATGAACCAAGAGGATTAGATTCATTTGATGAATCAAATTGGATTAAGAGTAATCTTAATTGGGCTAACTTGAGTTCGACTCAAGTTGATTCATGTGTTCAATGAGTCTAATTTAGATTTTGACTCATTGAATCAATTTAATTAAATGAATTAGATTCATTATATTAAGTTGGCTTGAATCAAATGGTTGGATTCGATCAACCATGGAAGAGATTTGGTCAAGTTTGACTTGACTTGAGAGGAATATTAAAAGTCAAGTTAGACTTGACTTTATGCCACCTCATTAGTGAGTTGGCATTGAAATGGACCAATGATGTTACTCCACATCATCATGGGTGCCACCTCATGGAAGTTACAAAGTCATTTTCTTAATAACTTCACATTAATTGCATTTAATGGGGAGTTACACTATGGGAAGTGGCCGGCCACTTTTGGTTTTGAATGGGAATTCATTTTTCATTCCAGTGTGTATCTTCTTCCTTCTTCCTCTCAAGCTCTCCCTCTTCCTCTCCTCCTTGCTTGGCCGAATCTTACCAAGGTGCTAGCACACCTTTGGGTGAGGTTTTCTCCACCTACGTGTCCATGTGGATACTTCTAGAGGACCGACGCTTGACGGTCTAGAGATCCGGCAATTCCTTGGACGAGCGGGAACGCGAAAGGGCACGCTTCAAGGTATACTTCTTAACACATAGATCTAGGAGTAGATCTAGAAGTTTTTGAAACTCGTACTTGTATTTCATTCGGTTTTTCCTTGCACGGATCTACGGCTTTGGGTAATTCGGGGTTTCCGCGACGCGAAAAGCGGTTTTCGCGACCCGAAAAACCCAACAGAGGACGCCTCTAGTAGGCTTAATCAGCTCTTTTCCCTCTCCTGCTGCTCCGATCGCCTGGGTGATTGCGGCCAACCAAAATAGGACTCACCCGAACTCAATTTTCGGCCTTCTCCTCGAACAGGCTTGCTCTCCAGCTTCTCATCCCTCGAACATCGTGTACGTTCTTCTCGTCCACCAGTGTACTCTTCTGCAACCCTTTAGTCCCTCGGATTCACCGAGCCCGTCGGCTCCCTTCCCGTGCCATCCTTCACGCTAGCTGCGTCTTCCGCTCGACTTCCTATCCTCCTAAGCTCCTGCACACTTAGACACAGGGATCAAAATAAAACAGGACCCAACCTAACTTGGTTGATCACATCAAAACAACCACGGGGTCCAAAAAATACTATGTTTATTTGCTTTGATTGATGTTTATTCACAGATTTTATTGAGCATGCTAGCTTACTGTAGCATACCTGATTTCTATTTATATATATTTGATGACTGTTGCATCTTGCACATCGTACCATTACATGCATACTAACGACTTGGTCTCCCTTATGGTTGAGAGAGTTTTTGGTCAGCGCTGTACACTCCGCCACTCATGGGTAGTGGTAGCAGGAGTAGATGTCACTTGTCCTACCGTGCTCCCACTCGGTTACTCATGGGTAGTGGCGTCTGGAGATGGGAGCAGCAGGGACCTTGTGCTACGTAGCTATTCAACTACTAGGCAAACTATCCACTCGGTCACTCGAGAGTAGTGGTGGATGGAGTGTCGTATAGTTAGCTACACAAACTGTTGGTTGTTTACTTATGCAGTGCTCTTACTGTATTCATATGATATGCTTGTTAGGATCTTGGATGGCTAGAGGGGGTGAATAGCCTCTTCAAAAGCTAAAACTTAAAGATAAAACTCACACGAGTGGTTAGCGCAGCGGAAAACAAGTTAAGAACAGAATAAGAATAAGAGAAGAAACAAAGCAAACCACAGTGACTCAAGTGTTTACGAGGTTCGGGGATAACTTGCCCCTACTCCTCGGTGTCCGTAAGGTGGACAAGCCGATCTTCGGTAGATCAACCCCGGTGAACACCCGGCTATGAACTTTCTCCTTCTCGGTGGAGTGACCTCTCAACAAAATCTCAACAGGTATGTAGAATATAGCACAAGACTTACTGAGCTTGGTGACTTAGGAGAATGAAAATTAAGCTTACAGTCACGCGAAGGTCAGTGAAACAGAGAGCAAGTCGAGACAGCCCCGAGCGTCAAAGCTTTTGCACCGATCGACAGAGAGTTTCTCTTCAACCAGCCTTTTATGTCTCTGCCATCTCTGCCTTTTGCCCGCAACGGATCCCTGCCAAACTGCAGCAAATCTCTGCATCCAGCCATAGCATCGCCAATCACGCTTCTTTCTCATCTGATCATCTGAGCTCACACCAATGGAATTCTGGTCTTCACTGGTGTCTCTGAGCTCCACCCAATCACCATGAGTTGAGCTGATCGATGCCCGATCACCGCCAGATCGCAGCCACGACTTTGCTGCTTTAACAGGTTTACAGTGGAACATAGCAAAAGTCTCTCTGGTATCCTCTATTAATGAAGCTCAATTTGAAATCAACCAATTGCAAATTACCAGTAACCTGCACCTCAAAATCTTGCAGCAGATGGTTAGAAATATTTAGGCAAAAGCAACTTTGAATCAGAAAGAATCAGAGAAAGTGCATGCAAAACAGACTATAGTATGGATCAGTCGGCAGACCGATCCATACGTTCAAATCTCTTTTTCGATCGTTACTGATCGGTCTGCGGACCGATCAGGAACTAACCTGATCGGTCCTCAGACCGATCAGGTGTCGCGCGCACAAGCCTGATCGGTCTCCGGACCGATCAGGCATCAATCTGACCGGTCCCGAGACCGGTCAGTATCGATACAGTAGCATACTGCAGTATGCTACTGAGTTCTCACTGATCGGTCGGCGGACCGATCAGTAACAACACAGTATGCTACTGAGTGTTTACTGATCGGTCCGTAGACCGATCAGGGCACACTTAGTGTCACTGGATCGGTCTGCCGACCGATCACCCGTGCCACTTGTGCCACTGGATCGGTCATCAGACCGATCCAAGGCTGTGATTTAAGAGGCAAGCTTCCAAGCTTGCTACCCTTAATCCTGACAGTCCAGAGACCGAGCTACCGAGCTCTTCTCCGACTATACATGCCAAGTTTCCATACTTGGACTTCCCAATACCAGATGTCCGATCACCCTTGATCCATCTGGATTTTCCTGCACGCTTCACTCACGGGACTTTCCAATTGCTCGCTTCACTCACCAGACTTTCCAATTGCCTCGCTTCCTCACTGTGACTTTTCCAATTGCCTCGCTTCACTCACCAGGACTTTCCAATTGCGCTTCACTCACCGGACTTCCCATCCCGCTTCCTCACCGGGACTTTTCCAATTGCACGCTTCACTCACCGTGACTTCTCCAATTGCTCGCTTCACTCACTGGACTTCTCCGTGCCAAGCTCCTTGCTCGGACTTTTCCCAATCAGATTAATCAGGTCAACCAAGTCAACCCTGATTTGTCTGAGTTAATTCAATATCTGATTGAAACTTAAATCAGTGTCAACATCAAAACAACATCCAGGTCAGACTGTATCAACAATCTCCCCCTTTTTGTTGTTTGACAACACGATTTAAGTTTAGATCAGAAATGCTTTCATATCCATAATTTTAGGGAAATCGGGATCCTCCCCCTAAGACGGATATATCTCAAATATCTTCTCCCCCTTTTTCATATTGAGTTTACAATTCGTCTCTAAACTTCAAATACTCTCTCCCCCTTTGTCAAACACCGAAAAGGTATATATATAAAAATATGAGGACTGACAAACACCTCCCCCTTAAACCCATATCATAATCCACAAAAAGAAGTAAGATATGATAGAACTCAAGCAATGTCATATACATAGCATGAAAAAGATATCATAGGAGTACAAAACGCATGAAAATAAACATAATGTCTAAAGTAGCAACCATCCAGGACAGGCAATCAACATCGTATCTAGAACAAAGTAGCACAATCAACAATCAATCACATAATCAAAATCAACTCGCATCCTCATCATGAGGAGCAGTGTCATCAGCAACAGGATAAGAGAATCCCTGAGGGGGCACGCCGCTGCCTGAAGATGGATCGTCTGTAGAAGGCTGAGGTGGTGGGTGGCTGGCCATCCATCCCATAAACGCCTGATGAGTAGCCAGCTGATGTCTCTGTAGGGTCTCAAAGCGTCGGTCAATGTGGAGACGTAGACCAACGAACTCAGCAGCCACCATCTCCTCGTGGCGATCAAATCGGTCCTCCAACTCCGCGATCTGCCAGCGCAGATCTGGATCCGCCTCGACAAGTGCAGCTGGAGCAGGAGCACGAGCACCCTGTCGTGGGAGTGGTAACTCACCCAGTGCCCTCCCATCCATCCACCTAATGGTCCCATCCTGACTGAGGATGCCAGATTTGGAAAACGCACGCTTCCCAAGTCGACAATCCTGGCGAACCATCTTCACCAACCTCCCCTTAGAGACATCTATACCCAAAGTCTCGAGCCAATCAGTAATGACATGCCCATAAGGCATATAGACATTGTCGCCGCTTGGCGTGCTATGGAATACGATGGATGCATAGATATTGGACATGATATCAAAATCTAGACGCCGACGTAACCCGTAAAGCATCAGACAGTGATACGGGCGAATCTCTGCCAACGATTTAGTGGTGATCGGTAGAAGACATTGTGTGACCACTTTAAAAAGGATATAGTCAGGAGGAGAAAGGCTAAGGGCTGGAAATGTGGGAAAGTCGTCATCCAACTCATTTAATCCATCCTGTCTGGGGTGTCCAAAGAAATACTCATAGATTGAGTCAGGTGAGGCATCGAGAGGAGGAGGCACGGGGTCTGGCAAATCAGGGTAGAAAGAGAGCAACCCCGTACTTACACGACAAGCCAAATAACCCAAGAAGTCAATCATATTGAAATCAACGTTTTGCTTAGCCACTCGGGTTCTATAATTACCATCCAAAGTCTGATGAAGATTATTATAGAATTCCGAGACTAAGTCAAGGTTGATGTCTCTCTCCAAATATACCAAGGTGTCAAGTTTGTAGTAGGCGATAGTTTCGGTTATGGACGGACAAAATTCGTTCATGTACTTCTTATCAACCGACCTACACGGGAGCAACTTGAGAGTCCTGTCCTTAAAGTTTTTCTCAAACTGTTGGTTCGGGAATCTCCCCGAACTGGATGGTTGAGGTCGGGAAGAGGTAGGAACCTTAGATTTGGACTTATCCGACTTAGAGGTACCCTCCCCTGCAGATTTCTTCCTAAGGATGGGAAATGGGACATGACCGGGGTACACATGGGAGCACAAGACCACAACAGATGAGTACCGACCCAGAAACGCAAATGCAGTGAGAACTAAATTAAAAAAAAATGCTAAGGATGAATGGAATGGGAAGAGGAAGTTACCTTGGAGGCATTACTTCGTTCGTCGGAGAAAGAAACGAGGGTCGGCCGGCGCTGGGAAGAAGAAACGAGAGAAGCGGAGAGGTAGGGTTCGCGTGAGACGCCAAAGAGTGGGAGGTTTTAAGAGGGTAGGTGACCAACCCGATCGGACGGCTGTCCGATTAGGAGAAGGATTGAACGATCAGATCCTTGGATCGGAGATAGCGGATCGGTCCCTGGACCGATCAGGCATCCTTCAGATCGGTCCCGGGACCGTTCAAAACGCGAACAGAACCTATCGAAATTTCCTGATCGGTCGGACCGATCGGTGTCTGATACTTCAGACTTCTGATAT
Organism: Zingiber officinale; assembly: GCF_018446385.1. Taxonomy (NCBI): domain Eukaryota; kingdom Viridiplantae; phylum Streptophyta; class Magnoliopsida; order Zingiberales; family Zingiberaceae; genus Zingiber; species Zingiber officinale. Next base: position 68,229,736 of record NC_056007.1, on the reverse strand, counting down.
CTGAAACTCGTATCAAAAGTCCTAAATTTTGTTCCAACAACTTCCTAGGATCCTAGAAGCCCATAGATTATAGTTAGTGATATCAGATGGATAATTCCTAATGATTTGCTCTCAAGAATTGAACTCATTCAAGGCTTAGAAATTCAAAATTTAAACCTTCTCGATTCTTAGCTTCAAAATCAGTGAATCTCCACAAACTTAGGAAATTGCTGAAACTACAATCTGTAGTGAAGCAAAGTCCCAAAACTGACATAGGCTACCTATAACCTATTCCAAAATTCGTCCTCTCTATGATTAGTTTCAAGTTTGTCAAAATAAGTCTTAGTTCCTAATACTTCTTTATCAACTTGTCCTAACATCAATCAAAGTCATGAAATGTATCAAGCAAAAAGTATCAACCAAACACATTAACTATGTTAGACAATTTCTAGACAAAAGTCCAACCAAGATTCCTTGGTTGGAATGTATGAGTAAGATCTAGGAACCAAATACACATGAATTGTGTAATGGTGTTCCCCAAACTCAATTAATGTCTCTTCAACCTAATTATTCAAGGGATGCATGATACATTTTGAATAATTTGGTTGATCCTAGCATCTCACCCCATTTCTAGCAAACAAAAACATTTTGTTAAACCTTATAGTGTATGTGAGATGTTCCCAAGTTGCCCAAATTTTTGTCCCAATTACTCTTGTCATTTTAATAGTCCTTATTGATCATGGTGAAACTCTAATGACCTAAGGAGCCAAACACATTCCCAACTCCCTCCTTAAATGACTAAATTCATTTTCCGGAAGGGGTTTGGTGAAAATATCAGCTAGGTTTGACTTTGACTCAACATATGTGAGTGCAATGTCTCCCCTAGCTACATGATCTCTAATGAAGTGATGACGCACTTCAATGTGTTTTGTCCTTGAATGATGGACTGGATTTTTAGTTAGGTTAATCGTGCTAATGTTATCACATAGCACTTGTACACCCTTGTAAGAAAATCCATAATCCTCTAAGGTGTGTATCATCCACAACAATTGCGATACACTCTCTCCCATGGCAATATATTCAGCCTCGGTCGTGGAGAGAGCAACACAATGTTGCTTCCGACTTGACCAACTAACTAAAGATGACCCTAAAAATTGGCAACCCCCACTCGTACTTTTCCGATCCAATTTGCACCCAGCATAATCGGAATCGGTATAACCTATCAAGTCAAAAGACTCGGTACGAGGATACCAAAGACCTACTCTTATTGTGCCCTTAAGATATCTCAAAATTCTTTTAACTGCAATTAAATGAGATTCCTTTGCACAGACTTGATACCTAGCGCACATGCCCACAGCAAAAAGTATGGTCTACTGGCTGTGAGATATGAAGACTACCGATCATGCTTCTATATTGCGTTAGATCAATTGGTTTTCCACTCTCATCATTGTCAAGGCGAGTGTTTGTCGCCATTGAGTGGACACTTCCTTAGAGTCACTCATATTGAATTTTCTGAGCATCTCTTGAGTGTATTTTGCTTGATGGACATAAATACCATCTCTAGTTTGTTTGATTTCGAGTCCAAGGAAGAAAGTCAATTCTCCCACTAGACTCATCTCAAACTCACTCTCCATGTGAGTGATGAACTCATTTAAATAGCCCTTGTTGTTTGAGCCACAAATTATGTCATCGACATATACTTGGGCTACAAAAATATTTTCACCATCTCTACGTAGAAATAGTGTTGGGTCTATTTGTCCTCTAACAAAGCCCTTCTCTAGTAGGTATGTTGACAACCTTTCGTACCAAGCTCGTGGTGCTTGTTTAAGCCCATAAAGTGCTTTCTTGAGCTTGTACACGTGATTTGGAGATTCGGTATTCACAAATCCCGGTGGTTGTTCAACATAAACTTCTTCCTTAATGAGACCATTTAAGAAGGCCGATTTTACATCCATTTGATAGAGCTTGAAACCTCTATGTGCAGCAAAAGCTAGCATTAAGCGAATGGACTCTAATCGGGCCACTGGAGCATATGTCTCATCATAATCAAGGCCTTCAACTTGACTATAGCCCTTGGCTACAAGTCTTGCCTTGTTTCTAACTACCTCTCCCTTTTGGTTCAATTTGTTCTTGAAGACCCATTTGGTTCCAATAATGGTGGTCTTCTTAGGTCTGGGAACCAAGTCCCATACTTGGCTCCTTTCAAATTGACCTAATTCGTCTTGCATAGCTATGATCCACTCAGGATCATGCAATGCCTCATCAATTAATCTAGGTTCAATTTCTGAGATCAAAGCGACCTCATTGGACTCATTTCTAAAGAATGACCTAGTCCTAACCCCTTGATGGATGTCTCCCACAATCTGGTCTTGGGGGTGACTAGTGTCTAACCTAGACTGCCTTGGTGCTGATGGTGCCTCATGAGTGGTCTCACTTGGCACAGACAAGGACTCAATATCAGGCAATGGATCCACCTGAGTTCTTTGTTGTCCTTGCTCATCATTATCAGAGTCAATTTCGACTCTTTCGATGTTTTGGTCATTCAAACTTAGCCTTCTAAGTTCGAATTGAATTTGTTCTACATCCCTTGATTGATCATTTAAATTAGGGATTTCTTCAAAAGCTACATCAGAGGACTCTTCAATCAATTTAGTCCTACTGTTGTAGACTCGATAGGCTTTGTTGGTGAGTGAATACCCGACCAGTATCCCTTCATCAGCCTTAGCCGTGAACTTCCCAAGATGATCCTTTGTGTTCAAGATAAACACCTTACAACCAAACACCCTAAGATGTTTAATTGTAGGTGGTTTCCCAAACCAAAGTTCATGAGGGGTCTTTCCTAAAAATCTGTGTATTAGGACTCGATTTTGCACATAGCAAGCTGTACTCACAGCTTCGGCCCATAAGTAGCTCGGCAAAGAGTACTCATTGAGCATGCTTCGTGCAGCTTCCTGTAGGACTCGGTTCTTTCTCTCCACAACCCCATTTTGCTGTGGGGTCCTTGGAGTAGAGAACTCATGTCTATAACCCTTCTCTTGACAAAACTCTAAAAACCTATGGTTTTGGAATTCACCACCATGATCACTCCTAATGGTTTTAATTGTGGTTGATTTTTCATTTTCCGTTCTTCTACAAAAAGAAATGAAAATATCTATGGTTTGGTCCTTATGTTTCAAAAAGAAGGTCCAAGTATATCTAGTGAAATCATCAATAATCACAAGACAATATCTACTTCCATTCAAAGATATTACACTACTGCAATCAAATAGGTCCATGTGCAATAAGTCTAACGGAGTAGAAGTACTTACAATGCTTTTACCTTTATGAACCGCTTTTGTTTGCTTACCCTTTTGACATGCATCACATAGTTTGTTCTTTTGATATTTGATGCTTGGTAAGCCTCGCACTAATCCTTTGTTTGCTAGCTTCCGGATGTTCTTCATGTTTACATGTGCCAACCTTCTATGCCATAGCCAAGACTCTTCTTCTTTCGACATGAAACACTTAATCAAAGCATTAGTAGCACTTTTAAATGATACTTGATAAATATTGTCTACCCTTGTGCCTACTAGTACTGTGTCAAGTGTGTCAATGTTGTTAAACAATCATTGACTTGAATGAAATTCAATTGTGTAACCCGTATCACACAATTGACTGACACTTAGGAGATTAAAAGTCATTCCCTTGACTAGAAGGACATTCTTGATATGAAGACATTCGGATATATGAATGTCTCCAACTCCTATTACCTTAAGACTACCATTGTTACCAAAGGACACATTACCTCTACTTTTGTTTTGAAGAGAAGCAAATAGAGATTTGTCCCCGGTCATGTGCTTGGAGCATCCACTATCAACAAACCAAGTTGATAGGTGCTCCCCCTCGATCAATGCCTACAAGATACGAAAGATAGATGTTTTAGGTACCCAAATCTTGGGACCTAATGCATCTACAAGAAGTGACCTAGGAACCCATGCTTTGGTCATACCCTTCCTAGTTCCATGAACCCTAGAATCATTTGATCTATGGTATTGGGTCCTAGACACTAATGAGATAAAACTCGATTCTTTGGGTTGATAACCTATCCCGGCTTTGTTGTAGACTGCCCTTTGGGCATTTAAGATCATGTCTAATGTCTTAGAGCTAGTTGAGAATTTCTCAAGCATTTTCTTGAGCTTCTCAACCTCACTCTTCAAAGCCTTGTTCTCATCTTCAAGAAGCTCTAGATGAAGGTCATCAACCTCATCTTCCCTAAGAGCCTTTAGCATTTCTACTTCTTCTTTTAACAATTTATTTTCTGTTTTCGACTTTTTAAGCAATGTAGATAAATGAGTAATAGTCTTATAACATTTTTCTACATGAGAAGAGGTTACCTCTTCACCATCCGAGGATGATGAGGCCGCGTTTGAAGCATCACTTGAGTTGCCATCGCTTCCGGAGTCCTCCCTTGCCATGAGTGCTAAATGGCGAGTGCTCTTCTCCTTCTTCTCTTCTTCCTCGGATGAGCTTGAAGATGACTCATCCCAAGTGGCCTTAAGGGCCTTCTTCTTTTTGCTTCTTTCTTCTTTCTTCTTGGCTCGTTCTTCCTTCTTCTTGGCTCGTTCTTCCTTCTTGAGCTTAGGACACTCACTTCGGTAGTGCCCTTTCTTACTACATTCATAGCACGTAACGTTAGATTTATCAATGTTCGGATCATTAGGTTTACCTTTGTATCTTCGGCTTCTTCTCATGATCCTCCTCACGAAATTTGCCATTTCGCTTGATGACGATGATTCGCCTTCGTCATCGGACTCGGAGGAAGAGGTGGATGAGGAGATCTCCTTTTCTTTCTTCTTTTCCTTCTTCCTTCTCCCATCCTTGCTCCTTTCTCCTGCAACAAGAGCAATACCTTTCTCCTTTTGGCCTTTGTTAGCAAGTTCATGTAATTCCATTTCACAGAAAAATTCATCTAACTTGACAATTGAAAGATCCTTGGATACCTTGTAGGCATCTACCATAGATGACCACAAGGCATTCCTAGGAAAAGCTTTAAGTGCATACCTTACAAGATCGCGGTTTTCTACATGTTCATCTATGGAATGGAGACCGTTAATGATCTCTTTAAACCTACCATGAAGTTCACTTACATTCTCATTTTCCTTCATGGTGAGGTTCTGGAGTTGGTTGAGGAACAAGTCTCTCTTGGCAATTCGAGAGTCCCGAGTTCCTTCTTGAAGCTCAATGAGCTTGTTCCATAGATCTCTTGCACTAGTAAAAGGACCTACCTTGACTAGTTGGTCCTTGGCGATTCCACATTGCAAGGTGACCATGGCCTTGGCATCGGCTTGTGCTTTGCGGAGTTGTTCGGTAGACCACCTTGACGATTCGAGCTCCTTACCTTCCTCATCTCTTGGTGGTGTGTAGCCTTCCTTGACTGAGAACCACATGGCAATGTCCGTCTTTAGGTAATACTCCATGCGTCCCTTCCAGTACTGGAAATCTGCCCCTTCAAAGTAAGGTGGTCGATTTGTGCTAAAACCTTCCCTCATGGCCATCTCTTTGCTCTTAGGTTGTTAAGCCGGATGAAGAGCTCCAAGCTCTGATACCACTTGTTAGGATCTTGGATGGCTAGAGGGGGTGAATAGCCTCTTCAAAAGCTAAAACTTAAAGATAAAACTCACACGAGTGGTTAGCGCAGCGGAAAACAAGTTAAGAACAGAATAAGAATAAGAGAAGAAACAAAGCAAACCACAGTGACTCAAGTGTTTACGAGGTTCGGGGATAACTTGCCCCTACTCCTCGGTGTCCGTAAGGTGGACAAGCCGATCTTCGGTAGATCAACCCCGGTGAACACCCGGCTATGAACTTTCTCCTTCTCGGTGGAGTGACCTCTCAACAAAATCTCAACAGGTATGTAGAATATAGCACAAGACTTACTGAGCTTGGTGACTTAGGAGAATGAAAATTAAGCTTACAGTCACGCGAAGGTCAGTGAAACAGAGAGCAAGTCGAGACAGCCGCTTCTCAGCCCCGAGCGTCAAAGCTTTTGCACCGATCGACAGAGAGTTTTTTTTTCTTTCTTCCCCAAAGAAAAACTTCTACTTAACCCTCTCTTCAACCAGCCTTTTATGTCTCTGCCATCTCTGCCTTTCGCCCGCAACGGATCCCTGCCAAACTGCAGCAAATCTCTGCATCCAGCCATAGCATCGCCAATCACGCTTCTTTCTCATCTGATCATCTGAGCTCACACCAATGGAATTCTGGTCTTCACTGGTGTCTCTGAGCTCCACCCAATCACCATGAGTTGAGCTGATCGATGCCAGATCACCGCCAGATCGCAGCCACGACTTTGCTGCTTTAACAGGTTTACAGTGGAACATAGCAAAAGTCTCTCTGGTATCCTCTATTAATGAAGCTCAATTTGAAATCAACCAATTGCAAATTACCAGTAACCTGCACCTCAAAATCTTGCAGCAGATGGTTAGAAATATTTAGGCAAAAGCAACTTTGAATCAGAAAGAATCAGAGAAAGTGCATGCAAAACAGACTATAGTATGGATCGGTCGGCACCCGATCCATACGCTCAAATCTCTTTTCGATCGTATCGATCGGTGCGGACCGATCAGAACTAACTGATCGGTCCTCGCCGATCGGTGTCACAAGACAAGCCCGATCGGTCTCCGGACCGATCACCATCAACCGACCGTCCCGAGACCGGTCGATTCGATATCTGATAGCATCGAGGTATTCGCAGATGCTATCGAGTTCTCACGATCGGTCGGCGACCGATCGTAACAACACAAGATATCGAGTGTTTACCGATCGGTCCGTAGATCGATCGGCACACTTAGTCACCGGATCGGCCGCGCCGATCACCCGTGCCCCCTGGCGCACCGGATCGGTCATCGACCGATCCAAGGTCGTGATTTAAGAGGCAAGCTTCCAAGCTTGCTACCCTTAATCCTCCAGAGACCGAGCTACCGAGCTCTTCTCCGACTATACATGCCAAGTTTCCATACTTGACTTCCCAATACCGTATGTCCGATCACCCTTGATCCATCTGGATTTTCCTTGCTCAGCTTCACTCACCGGGACTTTCCAATTGCTAGGCTTCACTCACCAGACTTCCAATTGCCTGGCTTCCTCACCAGGACTTTTCCAATTGCCCAGCTTCACTCACCAGGTTTTTCACTGCTAGCTTCACTCACGGGACTTCCCAATTGCACGGCTTCCCTCACCGTGACTTTTCCAATTGCCCGCTTCACCACGGGACTTCTCCAATTGCACGCTTCACTCACGGGACTTCTCCCGTGCCAAGCTCCTTGCTCGGACTTTTCCCAATCAGATTAATCAGGTCAACCAAGTCAACCCTGATTTGTCCGAGTTAATTCAATATCGATTGAAACTTAAATCGGTGTCAACATCAAAACAACATCCGGGTCGGATCAACAATCTCCCCTTTTTGTTGTTTGACAACACGATTTAAGTTTAGATCAGAAATGCTTTCATATCCATAATTTTAGGGAAATCGGGATCCTCCCCCTAAGACGGATATATCTCAAATATCTTCTCCCCCTTTTTCATATTGAGTTTACAATTCGTCTCTAAACTTCAAATACTCTCTCCCCCTTTGTCAAACACCGAAAAGGTATATATATAAAAAAATATGAGGACTGACAAACACCTCCCCCTTAAACCCATATCATAATCCACAAAAAGAAGTAAGATATGATAGAACTCAAGCAATGTCATATACATAGCATGAAAAAGATATCATAGGAGTACAAAACGCATGAAAATAAACATAATGTCTAAAGTAGCAACCATCCAGGACAGGCAATCAACATCGTATCTAGAACAAAGTAGCACAATCAACAATCAATCACATAATCAAAATCAACTCGCATCCTCATCATGAGGAGCAGTGTCATCAGCAACAGGATAAGAGAATCCCTGAGGGGGTACGCCGCTGCCTGAAGATGGATCGTCTGTAGAAGGCTGAGGTGGTGGGTGGCTGGCCATCCATCCCATAAACGCCTGATGAGTAGCCAGCTGATGTCTCTGTAGGGTCTCAAAGCGTCGGTCAATGTGGAGACGTAGACCAACGAACTCAGCAGCCACCATCTCCTCGTGGCGATCAAATCGGTCCTCCAACTCCGCGATCTGCCAGCGCAGATCTGGATCCGCCTCGACAAGTGCAGCTGGAGCAGGAGCACGAGCACCCTGTCGTGGGAGTGGTAACTCACCCAGTGCCCTCCCATCCATCCACCTAATGGTCCCATCCTGACTGAGGATGCCAGATTTGGAAAACGCACGCTTCCCAAGTCGACAATCCTGGCGAACCATCTTCACCAACCTCCCCTTAGAGACATCTATACCCAAAGTCTCGAGCCAATCAGTAATGACATGCCCATAAGGCATATAGACATTGTCGCCGCTTGGCGTGCTATGGAATACGATGGATGCATAGATATTGGACATGATATCAAAATCTAGACGCCGACGTAACCCGTAAAGCATCAGACAGTGATACGGGCGAATCTCTGCCAACGATTTAGTGGTGATCGGTAGAAGACATTGTGTGACCACTTTAAAAAGGATATAGTCAGGAGGAGAAAGGCTAAGGGCTGGAAATGTGGGAAAGTCGTCATCCAACTCATTTAATCCATCCTGTCTGGGGTGTCCAAAGAAATACTCATAGATTGAGTCAGGTGAGGCATCGAGAGGAGGAGGCACGGGGTCTGGCAAATCAGGGTAGAAAGAGAGCAACCCCGTACTTACACGACAAGCCAAATAACCCAAGAAGTCAATCATATTGAAATCAACGTTTTGCTTAGCCACTCGGGTTCTATAATTACCATCCAAAGTCTGATGAAGATTATTATAGAATTCCGAGACTAAGTCAAGGTTGATGTCTCTCTCCAAATATACCAAGGTGTCAAGTTTGTAGTAGGCGATAGTTTCGGTTATGGACGGACAAAATTCGTTCATGTACTTCTTATCAACCGACCTACACGGGAGCAACTTGAAAGTCCTGTCCTTAAAGTTTTTCTCAAACTGTTGGTTCGGGAATCTCCCCGAACTGGATGGTTGAGGTCGGGAAGAGGTAGGAACCTTAGATTTGGACTTATCCGACTTAGAGGTACCCTCCCCTGCAGATTTCTTCCTAAGGATGGGAAATGGGACATGACCGGGGTACACATGGGAGCACAAGACCACAACAGATGAGTACCGACCCAAAAACGCAAATGCAGTGAGAACTAAATTAATGCTAAGGATGAATGGAATGGGAAGAGGAAGTTACCTTGGAGGCATTACTTCGTTCGTCGGAGAAAGAACCGAGGGTCGGCCGGCGCTGGGAAGAAGAAACGAGAGAAGCGGAGAGGTAGGGTTCGCGTGAGACGCCAAAGAGTGGGAGGTTTTAAGAGGGTAGGTGACCAACCCGATCGGACGGCCGTCCGATCAGGAGAAGGATTGAACGATCAGATCCTTGGATCGGAGATAGCGGATCGGTCCCTGGACCGATCAGGCATCCTTCAGATCGGTCCCGGGACCGTTCAAAACGCGAACAAACCTATCGGAATTTCCTGATCGGTCCAGCGACCGATCAGTGTCTGATACTTCAGACTTCTGATATCTGAAACTCGTATCAAAAGTCCTAAATTTTGTTCCAACAACTTCCTAGGATCCTAGAAGCCCATAGATTATAGTTAGTGATATCAGATGGATAATTCCTAATGATTTGCTCTCAAGAATTGAACTCATTCAAGGCTTAGAAATTCAAAATTTAAACCTTCTCGATTCTTAGCTTCAAAATCAGTGAATCTCCACAAACTTAGGAAATTGCTGAAACTACAATCTGTAGTGAAGCAAAGTCCCAAAACTGACATAGGCTACCTATAACCTATTCCAAAATTCGTCCTCTCTATGATTAGTTTCAAGTTTGTCAAAATAAGTCTTAGTTCCTAATACTTCTTTATCAACTTGTCCTAACATCAATCAAAGTCATGAAATGTATCAAGCAAAAAGTATCAACCAAACACATTAACTATGTTAGACAATTTCTAGACAAAAGTCCAACCAAGATTCCTTGGTTGGAATGTATGAGTAAGATCTAGGAACCAAATACACATGAATTGTGTAATGGTGTTCCCCAAACTCAATTAATGTCTCTTCAACCTAATTATTCAAGGGATGCATGATACATTTTGAATAATTTGTTGATCCTAGCATCTCACCCCATTTCTAGCAAACAAAAACATTTTGTTAAACCTTATAGTGTATGTGAGATGTTCCCAAGTTGCCCAAATTTTTGTCCCAATTACTCTTGTCATTTTAATAGTCCTTATTGATCATGGTGAAACTCTAATGACCTAAGGAGCCAAACACATTCCCAACTCCCTCCTTAAATGACTAAATTCATTTTCCGGAAGGGTTTGGTGAAAATATCAGCTAGGTTTGACTTTGACTCAACATATGTGAGTGCAATGTCTCCCCTAGCTACATGATCTCTAATGAAGTGATGACGCACTTCAATGTGTTTTGTCCTTGAATGATGGACTGGATTTTTAGTTAGGTTAATCGTGCTAATGTTATCACATAGCACTTGTACACCCTTGTAAGAAAATCCATAATCCTCTAAGGTGTGTATCATCCACAACAATTGCGATACACTCTCTCCCATGGCAATATATTCAGCCTCGGTCGTGGAGAGAGCAACACAATGTTGCTTCCGACTTGACCAACTAACTAAAGATGACCCTAAAAATTGGCAACCCCCACTCGTACTTTTCCGATCCAATTTGCACCCAGCATAATCGGAATCGGTATAACCTATCAAGTCAAAAGACTCAGTACGAGGATACCAAAGACCTACTCTTATTGTGCCCTTAAGATATCTCAAAATTCTTTTAACTGCAATTAAATGAGATTCCTTTGCACAGACTTGATACCTAGCGCACATGCCCACAGCAAAAAGTATATCGGGTCTACTGGCTGTGAGATATAGAAGACTACCGATCATGCTTCTATATTGCGTTAGATCAACTGGTTTTCCACTCTCATCATTGTCAAGGCGAGTGTTTGTCGCCATTGGAGTGGACACTTCCTTAGAGTCACTCATATTGAATTTTCTGAGCATCTCTTGAGTGTATTTTGCTTGATGGACATAAATACCATCTCTAGTTTGTTTGATTTCGAGTCCAAGGAAGAAAGTCAATTCTCCCACTAGACTCATCTCAAACTCACTCTCCATGTGAGTGATGAACTCATTTAAATAGCCCTTGTTGTTTGAGCCACAAATTATGTCATCGACATATACTTGGGCTACAAAAATATTTTCACCATCTCTACGTAGAAATAGTGTTGGGTCTATTTGTCCTCTAACAAAGCCCTTCTCTAGTAGGTATGTTGACAACCTTTCGTACCAAGCTCGTGGTGCTTGTTTAAGCCCATAAAGTGCTTTCTTGAGCTTGTACACGTGATTTGGAGATTCGGTATTCACAAATCCCGGTGGTTGTTCAACATAAACTTCTTCCTTAATGAGACCATTTAAGAAGGCCGATTTTACATCCATTTGATAGAGCTTGAAACCTCTATGTGCAGCAAAAGCTAGCATTAAGCGAATGGACTCTAATCGGGCCACTGGAGCATATGTCTCATCATAATCAAGGCCTTCAACTTGACTATAGCCCTTGGCTACAAGTCTTGCCTTGTTTCTAACTACCTCTCCCTTTTGGTTCAATTTGTTCTTGAAGACCCATTTGGTTCCAATAATGGTGGTCTTCTTAGGTCTGGGAACCAAGTCCCATACTTGGCTCCTTTCAAATTGACCTAATTCGTCTTGCATAGCTATGATCCACTCAGGATCATGCAATGCCTCATCAATTAATCTAGGTTCAATTTCTGAGATCAAAGCGACCTCATTGGACTCATTTCTAAAGAATGACCTAGTCCTAACCCCTTGATGGATGTCTCCCACAATCTGGTCTTGGGGGTGACTAGTGTCTAACCTAGACCGCCTTGGTGCTGATGGTGCCTCATGAGTGGTCTCACTTGGCACAGACAAGGACTCAATATCAGGCAATGGATCCACCTGAGTTCTTTGTTGTCCTTGCTCATCATTATCAGAGTCAATTTCGACTCTTTCGATGTTTTGGTCATTCAAACTTAGCCTTCTAAGTTCGAATTGAATTTGTTCTACATCCCTTGATTGATCATTTAAATTAGGATTTCTTCAAAAGCTACATCAGAGGACTCTTCAATCAATTTAGTCCTCTTGTTGTAGACTCGATAAGCTTTGTTGGTGAGTGAATACCCGACCAGGATCCCTTCATCAGCCTTAGCCGTGAACTTCCCAAGATGATCCTTTGTGTTCAAGATAAACACCTTACAACCAAACACCCTAAGATGTTTAATTGTAGGTGGTTTCCCAAACCAAAGTTCATGAGGGGTCTTTCCTAAAAATCTGTGTATTAGGACTCGATTTTGCACATAGCAAGTTGTGCTCGGTAGAGAGTACTCATTGAGCATGCTTCGTGCAGCCTCTGTAGGACTCGGTTCTTTCTCTCCACAACCCCATTTTGCTGTGGGGTCCTTGGAGTAGAGAACTCATGTCTATAACCCTTCTCTTGACAAAACTCTAAAAACCTATGGTTTTGGAATTCACCACCATGATCACTCCTAATGGTTTTAATTGTGGTTGATTTTTCATTTTCCGTTCTTCTACAAAAAGAAATGAAAATATCTATGGTTTGGTCCTTATGTTTCAAAAAGAAGGTCCAAGTATATCTAGTGAAATCATCAATAATCACAAGACAATATCTACTTCCATTCAAAGATATTACACTACTGCAATCAAATAGGTCCATGTGCAATAAGTCTAACGGAGTAGAAGTACTTACAATGCTTTTACCTTTATGAACCGCTTTTGTTTGCTTACCCTTTTGACATGCATCACATAGTTTGTTCTTTTGATATTTGATGCTTGGTAAGCCTCGCACTAATCCTTTGTTTGCTAGCTTCCGGATGTTCTTCATGTTTACATGTGCCAACCTTCTATGCCATAGCCAAGACTCTTCTTCTTTCGACATGAAACACTTAATCAAAGCATTAGTAGCACTTTTAAATGATACTTGATAAATATTGTCTACCCTTGTGCCTACTAGTACTGTGTCAAGTGTGTCAATGTTTTTAACCAAACATTGACTTGAATGAAATTCAATTGTGTAACCCGTATCACACAATTGATGACACTTAGGAGATTAAAAGTCATTCCCTTGACTAGAAGGACATTCTTGATATGAAGACATTCGGATATATGAATGTCTCCAACTCCTATTACCTTAAGACTACCATTGTTACCAAAGGACACATTACCTCTACTTTTGTTTTGAAGAGAAGCAAATAGAGATTTGTCCCCGGTCATGTGCTTGGAGCATCCACTATCAACAAACCAAGTTGATAGGTGCTCCCCCTCGATCAATGCCTACAAGATACGAAAGATAGATGTTTTAGGTACCCAAATCTTGGGACCTAATGCATCTACAAGAAGTGACCTAGGAACCCATGCTTTGGTCATACCCTTCCTAGTTCCATGAACCCTAGAATCATTTGATCTATGGTATTGGGTCCTAGACACTAATGAGATAAAACTCGATTCTTTGGGTTGATAACCTATCCCGGCTTTGTTGTAGACTGCCCTTTGGGCATTTAAGATCATGTCTAATGTCTTAGAGCTAGTTGAGAATTTCTCAAGCATTTTCTTGAGCTTCTCAACCTCACTCTTCAAAGCCTTGTTCTCATCTTCAAGAAGCTCTAGATGAAGGTCATCAACCTCATCTTCCCTAAGAGCCTTTAGCATTTCTACTTCTTCTTTTAACAATTTATTTTCTGTTTTCGACTTTTTAAGCAATGTAGATAAATGAGTAATAGTCTTATAACATTTTTCTACATGAGAAGAGGTTACCTCTTCACCATCCGAGGATGATGAGGCCGCGTTTGAAGCATCACTTGAGTTGCCATCGCTTCCGGAGTCCTCCCTTGCCATGAGTGCTAAATGGCGAGTGCTCTTCTCCTTCTTCTCTTCTTCCTCGGATGAGCTTGAAGATGACTCATCCCAAGTGGCCTTAAGGGCCTTCTTCTTTTTGCTTCTTTCTTCTTTCTTCTTGGCTCGTTCTTCCTTCTTCTTGGCTCGTTCTTCCTTCTTGAGCTTAGGACACTCACTTCGGTAGTGCCCTTTCTTACTACATTCATAGCACGTAACGTTAGATTTATCAATGTTCGGATCATTAGGTTTACCTTTGTATCTTCGGCTTCTTCTCATGATCCTCCTCACGAAATTCGCCATTTCGCTTGATGACGATGATTCGCCTTCGTCATCGGACTCGGAGGAAGAGGTGGATGAGGAGATCTCCTTTTCTTTCTTCTTTTCCTTCTTCCTTCTCCCATCCTTGCTCCTTTCTCCTGCAACAAGAGCAATACCTTTCTCCTTTTGGCCTTTGTTAGCAAGTTCATGTAATTCCATTTCACAGAAAAATTCATCTAACTTGACAATTGAAAGATCCTTGGATACCTTGTAGGCATCTACCATAGATGACCACAAGGCATTCCTAGGAAAAGCTTTAAGTGCATACCTTACAAGATCGCGGTTTTCTACATGTTCATCTATGGAATGGAGACCGTTAATGATCTCTTTAAACCTACCATGAAGTTCACTTACATTCTCATTTTCCTTCATGGTGAGGTTCTGGAGTTGGTTGAGGAACAAGTCTCTCTTGGCAATTCGAGAGTCCCGAGTCCCTTCTTGAAGCTCAATGAGCTTGTTCCATAGATCTCTTGCACTAGTAAAAGGACCTACCTTGACTAGTTGGTCCTTGGCGATTCCACATTGCAAGGTGACCATGGCCTTGGCATCGGCTTGTGCTTTGCGGAGTTGTTCGGTAGACCACCTTGACGATTCGAGCTCCTTACCTTCCTCATCTCTTGGTGGTGTGTAGCCTTCCTTGACTGAGAACCACATGGCAATGTCCGTCTTTAGGTAATACTCCATGCGTCCCTTCCAGTACTGGAAATCTGCCCCTTCAAAGTAAGGTGGTCGATTTGTGCTAAAACCTTCCCTCATGGCCATCTCTTTGCTCTTAGGTTGTTAAGCCGGATGAAGAGCTCCAAGCTCTGATACCACTTGTTAGGATCTTGGATGGCTAGAGGGGGGTGAATAGCCTCTTCAAAAGCTAAAACTTAAAGATAAAACTCACACGAGTGGTTAGCGCAGCGGAAAACAAGTTAAGAACAGAATAAGAATAAGAGAAGAAACAAAGCAAACCACAGTGACTCAAGTGTTTACGAGGTTCGGGGATAACTTGCCCCTACTCCTCGGTGTCCGTAAGGTGGACAAGCCGATCTTCGGTAGATCAACCCCGGTGAACACCCGGCTATGAACTTTCTCCTTCTCGGTGGAGTGACCTCTCAACAAAATCTCAACAGGTATGTAGAATATAGCACAAGACTTACTGAGCTTGGTGACTTAGGAGAATGAAAATTAAGCTTACAGTCACGCGAAGGTCAGTGAAACAGAGAGCAAGTCGAGACAGCCGCTTCTCAGCCCCGAGCGTCAAAGCTTTTGCACCGATCGACAGAGAGTTTTTTTTTTTTCTTCCCAAAGAAACTTCTACTTAACCCTCTCTTCAACCAGCCTTTTATGTCTCTGCCATCTCTGCCTTTCGCCCGCAACGGATCCCTGCCAAACTGCAGCAAATCTCTGCATCCAGCCATAGCATCGCCAATCACGCTTCTTTCTCATCTGATCATCTGAGCTCACACCAATGGAATTCTGGTCTTCACTGGTGTCTCTGAGCTCCACCCAATCACCATGAGTTGAGCTGATCGATGCCAGATCACCGCCAGATCGCAGCCACGACTTTGCTGCTTTAACAGGTTTACAGTGGAACATAGCAAAAGTCTCTCTGGTATCCTCTATTAATGAAGCTCAATTTGAAATCAACCAATTGCAAATTACCAGTAACCTGCACCTCAAAATCTTGCAGCAGATGGTTAGAAATATTTAGGCAAAAGCAACTTTGAATCAGAAAGAATCGGAGAAAGTGCATGCAAAGCAGACTATAGTATGGATCGGACCGATCCATACGCTCAAATCTCTTTTCGATCGTTATCGGTGCGGACCGATCAGAACTAAATCGGTCCTCGGGACCGATCGGTGTCGCAAGCCTCGATCGGTCTCCGGACCGATCATCAACTCGGACGGTCCCGAGACCGTCGATCGATACAAAGAGCATCGGTATTCGCAGATGCTATCGAGTTCACCGATCGGTCGGCGGACCGATCAAGATGCTATCGAGTGTTTACCGATCGGTCCGTAGATCGATCGAGCACACTTAGTCACCGATCGGTCTGCCGACCGATCACCCGTGCCACTTGTGCCACTGGATCGGTCATCAGACCGATCCAAGGCTGTGATTTAAGAGGCAAGCTTCCAAGCTTGCTACCCTTAATCCTGACAGTCCAGAGACCGAGCTACCGAGCTCTTCTCCGACTATACATGCCAAGTTTCCATACTTGGACTTCCCAATACCAGATGTCCGATCACCCTTGATCCATCTGGATTTTCCCTTGCCTGGCTTCACTCACCAGGACTTTCCAATTGCCTGGCTTCCCTCACCAGGACTTTCCAATTGCCTGGCTTCACTCACCAGGACTTCTCCAATTGCCTGGCTTCACTCACCAGGACTTCCCAATTGCCTGGCTTCCCTCACCAGGACTTTTCCAATTGCCTGGCTTCACTCACCAGGACTTCTCCCGTGCCAAGCTCCTTGCTCGGACTTTTCCCAATCAGATTAATCAGGTCAACCAAGTCAACCCTGATTTGTCTGAGTTAATTCAATATCTGATTGAAACTTAAATCAGTGTCAACATCAAAACAACATCCAGGTCAGACTGTATCAACAATGCTTACATATGTGGAGTTACATACCTATTGCATATGGTTCGACTTTGGCTTACTTATTGGTAGTATGTATATACCTCACATGTTACCCTTATAGCATGAGCAGTACTATTGTAGATCCTTACTACCCCTGACTTTCTATTACTAGCTTAGTATATGGATTCAGGTATGGATATTTACTATGATATCTCTATAGTTCATGATACTTTTTCCTATGAGATGGTATGCCTTTGAATATCTAGTTATATATATTATGCTCATGTATTATATGTCTATTACCCGCTGAGTCCCAACACTCACCACCCCAAGAACTGATTTTTCTTTCGCTAAGTAGTAGGTAAAGGATTTATGGAGTTGTCTGGAGATCCTGTCCGCTAGTCCCATATCACATCGAGCGACTTTTTCTGTTATTGCTTACGTTTGCATTATTATCTTTGGATTTGTTTTGTGTATATTTATCTTTTGTAAGAAGTTTAGCTTTGCGACTTCCTGTAATTATTTTGATGTGGTTGTGTCTGTAGGACCGGGTAGGCCGGCTGGAGAGGGTTGAGTTGCTTGAAATGGAAAAACTAAACACCTTCTCGATCTTTCAACTCAGGTTAGTAGCAATAGCAAATAAAATTAAACAATAAGAAACTAAAGAAAGAAGCACCAGAATTTACTTGGTTACAACCTAGGTGGTTGTTAATCCAAGCTAAATGAAAGCTCTTAAAATGTCTCCTTCGGTGAAGCCGGAGAAGCCTCTTATACTCGTTAATAGCTCAGACTATTACTAGGAAATGAATACACAAGTTGTTACATCTTTTCTAAATCCAGGGATCTTTTTATAGTCCTTGGAAAAACTTATCCTCAGGCTGAAGGCACCTTCCATGGGGCTGGAAGGCGCCTCCAGTGAGGCCAAAGGATAAAAATTTATCCTTTCCGCCAACAACCAAATTGCCTGGTCGAAGGCGCCTTCTGCCTGAAGGTCACGGAGGCGCCTTCAACTCCAGTTGAAGGCGCCTCTAGCAGCTCCATAGCTCCATTCTAGCTCTTCCGCTGCTCCGATCGCCTAGGTGATTTCAGGCAACTGAAATAAGGCTCACTCGAACCCAATTTTCGGCCTTCTCCTCAAGCAGGCTTCCTCTCCGGCTTCTCGTCCCTCGAACATCATGCACGTCCTTCTCGTCCACCAATGTACTCTTCCACGGCACCTCGTCCTTCGGACGCACCGAGCCCGTCGGCTCTCTCCTGTGTCTCCTTCTCACTAGCTGCGTCTTCTGCTCGACTTCCTGTGCTCTTAAGCTCCTGCACACTTAGACACAGGGATCAAACCAAAATAGGACTTAACCTAACTTGGTTGATCACACCAAAAATAACCTTGGGGTTCCAATAGTGTCAAGCTGGGCCGGCTCGTAGTTAGTTGTTTTATAATTTTGCATTGGTTATTTTGTAACTTCCGCTGTGTTTTGTTATAGTCATGTGGGCTGCTTATTATACAACTGTGTGGTTATGTTCTTTTGTTTCAGTCGTGTGAGCTTTGTATATAACTACATGGTTGTGTATGTTCCAACCGTGTGGACTATTGTTGATGGCTTGTGAGTAGCCTTGTGTCAATGTATATTGGTTTCATTTGTCACTGCTATAGGGGAGGTGCTGTTCGATTTTTCGTTGAACAACTTTACCCTCAGGGCGTGACAAAGGTACACACTCACATACTTTCAAAACCCTAATTTACAGCAACCGCTTTCTTCTTCATAAAGAACTGACTTGAGCATCAGAGTGATTTCGTCGGGGACTTTCTTGGTAGTCATTCTAACTCATTTTCTGTGAGTCTTCTTTTTCATAGAACGGGAGCCACACCACCTTCTTAATCAACAATAATAGTAGCACATTACTGGTGAGTCAAACATCTCCATTCTCAGGCAGGATCAAATTAGCGTCATCTGTGGGAAATCAAAGTTAAGAACTAGACTGAGACGTAAGATGGATGACACGGGACGATCCAACATGGAAGCTAATGAAAGGTCAAATGTTATCACCATGACAACATAAGAATTCAACAAGCTTATGGAGGCTATTGTACGAACGGTATTATAGGGGCAACCCCGACCTTCAATATCCTCGGGGATTATCCTCTTGAATGGGCAGCCATCCCAACCCGTAGAGGCAACATCGACATTACAAGCAAAGTTGAATCGGCTAGGAGAAACCTCCAAAGAGACGTGTCCGACCCCTGTTAGTATTCTTCTATAAGGGAGGAATCATGGGGTCTTCAGGGAAAATTCCTCATCGAAGTCACCTAAAAGAAAAGGTGAATTTAGCTAATAAATCCCTCGATTCTAAAGGCCCCTATTTTTCATCAGGAGTTCTTAAAGATGAATTACCGAGGAATTTTCGAGCCCTACAAATTAGAAAACATAATGGTGTAACAAATCCTGAAGACAACCTCTGCAAATTTAAAAATATTGTCTTATTACATCAATACATAAACGGAGTCAAGTGTCAAGTTTTTCTAACGATATTTTCAGGCTTGGTACAGAGATGGTTTATCTGCCTTTTAGCATCTTCCATACGATCCTTCGAGGACTTTAAGACAATATTCATTAGACTTTGTTACCAGCTAGAGGTATCAAAAGACTCCTCATGATCTATTTGCTCTCAGGCAAAAGGCCAAGGAGTCCTTAAAAGACTATCTACAGAGGTTCAATCAGGTGGCCATGGATGCACCCTTGGTTACTCTAGAAGTGCAAGTCGGTGCATTTTCTCAAGGACGGGTCGATGGGGATTTATTTAGATTCCTGGTGAAAAAAATCCCCAACTGACTTTGATGGGTTACAAGCTCGGGCTATCAAATATGCTCAAGTAGAAGAAGCTCAATCTGTCAAAAGAAAAGAGGCACCGACCCAAACCTCAGTTCCCACTCAAGAGGATCGAAAGGCACCTCTTCCTCCCTTGCAGAGTTGGGGTTTCATTAATTGCAAGTGAGAAAAAGTTGTGCAAACGATAGAAAATAACCCGATTATAGAATCAATTCAGGAGCTTATGGTAGTACCTTACTATGATTTTCATCAGTAGAGTACTCATTCCACTAGAGAATGCTAACAATATGCCCGAGAGCTATGATTGGGTGCCAATCAAAGAAGAGCTAGGCATAATCCACCAACTAAGAGACTTACTGGACTATATTATTGCCAGCAAAATGAGGGGCAAAAGATAGATGATGGGCAAAACTCACAACAACGGTCTCATTCTCTTGAGCCCCATTCTGACAGTACTCGACCACAACGATCCTCGACAGACCAAAACAAAAATAATGATAACGACAAGGGTAAGGTCGACTCTCTAGGGATGATTAATATGATTTTTGGAGGGCTAACAAATGGTGATTCCACACTGGCAAGAAGGCCCATGGATGCCGACTAAAAAATTATGCTGTCAACTTGAGTCGGGTATCGGTCCTAGTCCCATGACCAACTTTGGTCCTAATGATCTGGAGGGAGTAAAGGTCCCTCATGAAGATGCTCTTGTGATTCAGTCCCTTATTACCAAATACATAGTCAAACGGGTATTCATCGACACAGGGAGTTCTGTTAATATTATTTTCACGCCTTTGATTAATTACAATTAGATGGAAAAGAGATGCATCCTATAAACACCTCTTTATTTGGGTTTATGGGGCATCAAGTATAGCCCATTGGGTAGATCGAGCTTTCCCTTTCCCTAGGGGAAGAACCGATGAGAAGGACTAGATGCACACCCTTCCTGGTGGTGAACATTGAGTCAGTTTATAATGCTATATTAGGAAGACCACCACTAAATGTTTTCGAGACTGTGGTCTCGATCTTCCATCAAAAAGTCAAATTCTAGGTGGAGGCCCAAATCGGGAAGGTAAAAGGGAGTCAGTTGGCAGCGAGAAAATGCTATGTGGATATAATCGGGTGGATTCACGAAAGGCTCGTCACACTTACAACACCTTTTTCCAGGTTACCAAGAAGTCGCCAGTAACCTGACCTAGGAGACATTAGGAGGTGCAGATTCATCCAACCCAACCCGGGGGTTGTCAGATAGTCAACGACCTCGTGTCATGCCTCAAAGACGAGTTGATTATTTGTCTCTCACAATTATAACATCTTCTCTTGGTCACCTAAAGAGGTTGCAGGAGTCTCTCCTTCGGTGATTTATCAGTTGAACACTCTGCTGACAACTCAGCCTGTGTGGTAGAGGAAGTGAAAATTCTCACCTGAGCAAAGTCAGGTGTGTTAGGGTTGATTTTGTAGCTAGAGGGGGGGGGGGGGTGAATAGCTTGTCGTGCTTCGGTGATGTGCTTCTTCGATGATGTGCAGTGGAATAAGGAGCAAGAAAAGACACTCACAACGCTAACAAGTAGATTTACTTGGTATCCACCTCAAGAAGAGGTGACTAATCCAAGGATTCACACACGACACTCACTCCACTAATAAAAACACTCCTTGGTAACTACCGGAGGTGGAGAAACCTCGTACAACACTAACACATACAACAACTCAACACCAGAAGAAAAATACAATGAAAGCAAATAAGAATCCCTCTCTTCATGCTTACTTGTCGCTTGTTGTTGCCTCTTGAACCTTGGAAGTGCACCAGCACTTGCCCCCAAGAGCCTTCAAAAACTGGATATGAGCAGTGGAGAAATTGTTGGAATATATACTAAAAGCCTAGTTTTTTGTATAAACATTTACTAAGAAATAAGAATCATATTGGTCAAATATCTACATTTATAAGTTAAGTGTAGTTGTTCGATTAATTTATATTGTAGATAACATGGTGTATGGTGTCACACACAGAAGATCATGTTATCAATTCCTTATAAATTATAAACAGTAGCTCACGATTGAGATGGAAAGGAACAAACCATTGAAATAGTCGTAGTGTAATAAGGTATTAGTTTATCTTGACTGATAAATTACACTAGTACACTCTGAGTGTATTGAGCAGGACCATTTAAGGTAAGTTCTTTTTATACCGACTTAATAAAAGAACAAGACCTTAGTTATTATGGAAGTGTGTGCTTTTAATCCTAATATAATAACAAACACATATATTTAGTATTTATTTCTTTGACTTATCAAAGGGTGAGATTTAGCTCGATAAATCAATAGGCCCGATAAGTTGGAAAATAATATTACTTATAGTGTGTGTTGTTGATTATAGAAAGAAACTTTGTCCTAGTAATTTAGGTTGATAATGTCCCCAATAGGAGCTCATAAGGATTGTCATGTTAAACCCTGCAGGTGGACTTAGTCCGACACGACAATAAGGTTAAGTGGTACTACTCTTGGACTAACATATTAATTAAAGAGAGTTGTTAGTAGCTCATTTAATTAGTGGACATTCGACATCTTAAGCACAGGGAGACTAACCCACTCATAATAAGAAGGAGCCCAAAATGTAATTTGGGATTGGTGCGGTAGTTCAATAATAATTCTTTAGTGGTATGAATTATTATTGATGAAATTAAGTTGTGTATTCGGGGCGAACACGAGAAGCTTAATTTTATCGGGAGACCAAAAATAATTCCTTCTCTCGGTCCCTATCGTAGCCTCTTGTATATAGAGAATTATACCCACCTATACCCACCTTTATATCCATCCTAAGGTGGCTGACCAAGCAAGCTTGGAACCCAAGCTTGGGTCGGCCAAGCAAATAGGATGAGCTAAGTTGTGTGGTCGGCCCTAACTTGAACCCAAGCTTGGTGTGGCCGGCCACATCAAATTAAAAGGATTTTAATTTTTTAAAATTTTTCTTATGCGGATTCCATGGTTTTAAAAGAGAGTTTTAAAATTATAAATCTTTCCTTTTATAGCTTTCTACAAAAGATTAATAAAAGTTTTGATATCTTTCCTTATTTGTAGATTGAAAGGAAGATTTTAATTTTTTGATAAAACTTTCCTTTTATGAAACCATCCTCATGATTTTAAAAGAGAGTTTTAAAATTAAATCTTTCCTTTTATAGTTTCTACAAAAGATTAAGAAAAGATTTGATATCTTTCCTTATTTGTAGATTGAAAGGAAGATTTTAATTTTTGATAAAACTTTCCTTTTATGAAACCATGTTCATGATTTTAAAAGAGAGTTTTAAAATTAAAATTTTCCTATTATAGTTTCTACAAAAGATTAAAAAAAGATTTGATATCTTTCCTTATTTGTAGATTGAGAGGAAGATTTTAATTTTAAAGATAACTTTCTTTTTTGGAAATCATCCACATGTTTTAATAGAGAAATTTTAATTTATAAAATTTCCTTTTATAACCAACCATGATGGGAAAAATTAATAGGAAAATTTTTATTTTAAAAAATTTCCGAAAACAAATTAGGAAGTTTTAATTATTGTGATTAAAACTTTCCTTGCTTGGAGAATTAGAGGTGGCCGACCACTTTAATAAAAGAAAAGGAAATTATTTTTTATCAATTAAATTTTCCTTTTCATGGCAAAGAAATAAGGAAGTTTTTATTTAAATTTTCCTTATTTGCCAAGACCAAGGATTATAAAAGAGAGGGAGGGGGTGCCTTCATGAGAGAGAAATCTATTCTTTTTTCCTCTCCTCTCTTCCTTGGTGGTGGCCTGCCCTTGCTCCTTTGCTTCTCCTCTTCTTTTCTTCTTTGGTGGCCGGTGGCATCATCCCTTGTAGCTTGGTGGTGGTGGCCGGATCTTACTTGGAGAAGAAGGAGAGAAAGGAGGCTTTGTTTCTAGCATCCCTTGGAGCTTGGTGGTGGTGGCCGAAACTCTTCATCTCAAGGAGAGGTGCTTGGCCGAAACTTGCAAGAAAGGAAGAAGAAGGGTTTGGGTGGTTCTCAGCTCGGTAGATCGTTGCCCATGTTGGGACCGAAAAGTAGCTAGAGGGAGGGGGGGGGGGTGAATAGCTCGTCGCGTGCTTCGTGGTTGACGTTGCTTGTTTCTTCGAAGATGTGCAGCGGAAATACAAGAAACAAAAACATACAATGCTAACACTTGGGATTTTACTTGGTATCCACCTCACAAGAGGTGACTAGTCCAAGGATCCACGCACACACACACACCTGCACTATGAAACACTCCTTTTTGGTAACTACCGAAGGCGGAGAAGCCCTACAAGACTCTCAATACAAGAAGAAAGGAAAGGGAAACAAAATACAAGCGCAAAGCTTACAATGAGTACAGAAAACCCTAACCCTAGCTTCTCTTCTTGACTTTGATCCGCCTCTTGACTTGGAAAACCTCCAAGATCCTTCAAGAACTGGCGATCTGAGCTTTGAGAGCACTGTGGAGGAGCTGGCGAGAGATCTGAGATGAAACAGTGGAGAGTTCTCGAAGGAGACGCCCGCCTGCAGCTCAAATACGACGTAACGGTCGGATCCCGATCGATTCGAAAACTCCCAATCGATCGGGGAGGCTTTGGATCGATCAACGGATCGATCCAGAGCGCCTCTGTGCTCTGGAAAATGCCTGGATCGATCCACGCATCGATCCAGCGCTTATCGCACGAAGCAGCAGCGTCCCAATCGATCCACTGATCGATTGGGACCTCTGGATCGATCCACTGATCGATCCAGAGTCTTTCTGTGCGCTGGGAAAAGCCTGGATCGATCCACTGATCGATCCAGCTCTTGGTTTTTGCCCAAAACCAAGTCCCAAGCCTTTAAGACCAACATCCGGTCAACCTTGACCTGTTGGTACATCCTGCCTAGCATCTGGTCACTCCCTTGACCTGCCAGGACTCCCCACCAAGTGTCCGGTCAATCCCTTTGACCTACTTGGACTTTTCTCCTCTTGCCAAGTATCCGGTCAATTCCTTTGACCTTCTTGGACTTTTCTGTTGGAGGATCTTGCGGCCGGCTTGAAGGGGGGTTGGATAGACGGCACCCCCAAATTGTTGCTTCCTATGACGTTAGCGTAGCGGAATACAAACAAACACAAATAGAAAGCTAAACACTAAATACAAGAATGAAAATGTAAACCGCTAACACGTTCGTTTACGTGGTTCGGAGATAACTTGCTCCTACTCCACGGCGTGTCCGTAAGGTGGACGATCCCTCAATCCGTCGGTGGATTAGTCCCCGGCAAACTCCGGCTAGCTCAACCTCCTTGTGGGTGGAGAAACCTCACCACAACACTCACCAACAACACTTGGACACAAGGGAACCTTGAGCACTTTGGTGACTACTAATTAGGCTTTAACCAAGTCTAATTTCGTCAGGTTGACCGGCCATCCCAAGCTCCTTCTTATAGAGCTTGGGGAAATCAGCCTTGCTAATTTGCCCGTTACCAGTTGACTGGTCCTTGCACCAGTCGACTGGTGCCAATCCAACGTCTCTCTCAACGGCTATCTATCTGTCGACTGGTCCCAGCCTTTTTAGGCACAGAGAGCTTCTGTGCTCACCACCAGTCGACTGGTTCCAGTACCAGTCGACTGGTACAACCCTAAACTTAGGGTTTCCCATCCCGAGTACATTTCACTCGCACTCGGACCCTCACGACTCACTTGACTCTTCTTTGCAGCCTTGATCTCTTGCCTTCAAGCCTACTTCCTTTGGCTCTCGTCCCTCGGATGCATCCAAGCCTGCGGCTCGTCCCAATGCCATCCTTTGCGTATGCCTCGAAGTCGCTTCCCTCGGCTCTTGTCCTTGCTGCCTTGTCCACGGTCCCTCGGATGCTCCATCCTTCACCGGACCCGAAGCCGTCAACCTGAGTCACATGTGTCACCTGCAGTCCTGCACAACTCAAGTACACATATTAAATAACAAGGGTAAACCTAACTTAAACCCTTTGCCCAAACACCAAAACACATGGTCCCACGAACCATTGGGATTGCTCCAACAATCTCCCCCTTTTTGGTGTTTGGCAATACGTTTAAGTTAGGGAAAACAAACAGCAAAACAATATGCTAAAACAAATGGACTTACGATGCCAAGGCTACACACTTGGACTTACTCCGCCGAATGAACTTACGTTGCCAAGGCTACACACTTGGACTTACACCGCCGAATGGACTTACGTTGCCAAGGCTACACACTTGGACTTACACCGCCGAATGGACTTACGTTGCCAAGGCTACACACTTGGACTTACACCGCCGAATGGACTTACATTGCCAAGGCTACACACTTGGCAACCGCCGAATGGACTTACGTTGCCAAGGCTACACACTTGGACTTACACCGCCAAATGGACTTACGTTGCCAAGGCTACACACTTGGCAACCGCCGAAACATTGGAACCTATCACAAGGCTCCCCCTACACCTAAGCTCCCCATTGAGCTAGGATTTTATCACATGGCTTTTTAAGAACCTATCCCAAGGCTCCCCCTACGCAAATGCACTAAAGGTTTTCCCAACTAAACCTTAATTCTCCCCCTTTGCCTAACATCCAAAAAGTTCTCCAATAATATCCCAATTATTGAAAACTTATCATCCAAACTGACCCTAGACTCATGTATTAATCCCCCTTGGATCCCATACATCTAAACGAGTTGACATGGTCAAGAACAGCGCTGAAAAACACTTTCAGGCTGGTATCAGTCGACTGCCCCAAGTGCCAGTTGACTGCCCTCGTCAAAATGAGCTTACTGAACCATTCTGTGCTCAAAAACACTGTTACCAGTCGACTGGTATCTGCACCAGTCGACTGGTACCCTATTTCTGAAAAAATCAGCCTTTTCAGGCCAACTTCAGAAATGCACCAGTAATTCCCTAGACCTCCAAAAATTCCCAAATTTTGTGGAGAGGTCTATTGTACTCTTGTATACTTGGGAAAAATACATTAAAAAATATATCTATCACCAATCACAAGATTGACACAAAATCCAAAACTAGCTAAATGGTTCAATTGAACCTTGACCTAAAGTCCTAGTTTTGGCTTCCTTTTGATGTATTTGCCCATACCAACCCACAATGCATCCCTAGCATTGGTTTATATGGCATCTATACATCCAAAACCAATTATCATGCAATATGACCCTTAATGTCATATTTCCTTGCAAGAAACATAATCCATGTGTGCCAAATCCCTAGGTTTGAGACTCAAGTCCGTCTCTAAACCATTTGACACACTCCATGGCTTCTTTAGATCCCCAAGTAGAACCCACCTGAGATCCATTGGTCATGGGTCCCAATTTGACTCTTTGAACTCCCCCTAGAGCTCTTAACCTTAGCCATCTTCTTAGATGCTTTCTTCATTATGGCTAAACCACAGTGGTGCACCTTGGACACATCATCCTTGCCATAATCATATGCAACCCTAGCATATTTATTTTTATTGGCCTTGGATGACTCTCCCTTGCCCTTATCATGTGCCACCTTAGCACATGGTCTCCTTTTGGCCTTGGAGGGACTAGATCGGTATCCCAAGCCCGATCTATCATTGTTGGGTTTTTGGCTACCCAACACCATACTTAATCCCTTAGATCCAATAGTGAATCTCTTAAGGAATTTCTCTAAACCATCAAGCTTTGCCTTCAAAGCTTGATTCTCCCTTTCTAGGTTCCTAACCCTAGAGTCAACATGTCCACCTTGGACATTCCTAGACCTACCCTTTCTAGGCATATGTCTCCCCTTCTTGGGATTAATGCCTTGGGTCTCCTTAGGTCTACCATTTCTAAATTTATCATGGATAGATTTCCTAGGGTTATGATCCACATTTACCCTATTCCGATCATGATATCTAAATCCAAAATTTTTCATTGCTACATAATGATAATCATTATTTTTCCTAGCATGCATGGGAACATAAGAATTTGCATTGCATTTCAAATTAGGGTATACCTCCCTTACCCTTGAAGCTCCCCCTTGACTTGAGCTCCTCTTCTTCTTCTCCCATATCTTCAAATGCGCCAATTTCTTTAGCTCTCCCTTCCTTGGGCATTTGGTGTGGTAGTGACCCATTTCACCACAAGTGAAGCATCTAATGTGCTTCTT
The DNA here is from genome assembly GCF_018446385.1 of Zingiber officinale. Lineage (NCBI taxonomy): Eukaryota > Viridiplantae > Streptophyta > Magnoliopsida > Zingiberales > Zingiberaceae > Zingiber > Zingiber officinale. The sequence continues at coordinate 68,201,906 of NC_056007.1, read as the reverse complement.
CTCCTTCTTCTTCCTACAACTCAAATTAGATTCAAAATGAATTGAATTGAGTTTAGGAGATACCTCTTTCTTACCCATAGGACATCTACTCTTGTAGTGTCCCTTTTCATTGCACCCGAAGCACACAATGTGATCTTTTGACTTTGCTTCGGTGGAGGTACTCACTAGGTTGACCTCCAAGACCTCTTCTTCATCCGTCTTGGATTCTTCTTCAACCCTTGAGGATGTCGATGATGCTACATCTTCCTTCTCCTCCTCGGATGTTGAGCATGGCTCAACTTCCGTTTGCTCGTCCTCAACTTGAGCAATTAAACCCATCTCCTTGGATTCTTCTTCTTCTTGTGTAGGTTTAGGTTCTTCCCGTAGAACCATCTTCACCTTGCTCCACAAATCATGGGCGTTCTTATACTCACCTACACCATTTATCACATGATTAGGCAAAATATCAATCAATATAGATATTACCTTTGAATTTGCCTCCGATCGTGTGGTTTGCTCTTCCGTCCAACGTCGTGGTTGGAGTCTTTTTCCTTTCTTGTCTTTCAGGACTTCAAACGGTTCTTTGACCACCATCATGGTGTCCCAATCCGTGTTGAAGAAAACCTCAATCCTCATCATCCAATACATGATGTCCCCAAGGCTTCCTCCTTCAAATTTTGGAGGGACAATCAACCCGGCCATCTTCTTATGCGTTGCTCTTCTCGGCGGTTAGTCCGATGAAGTGTGCCCTCGCTCTGATACCACTTGTTGGAGGATCTTGCGGCCGGCTTGAAGGGGGGTTGGATAGACGGCACCCCCAAATCGTTGCTTCCTATGATGTTAGCGCAGCGGAATACAAACAAACACAAATAGAAAGCTAAACACTAAATACAAGAATGGAAATGCAAACCGCTAACACGTTCATTTACGTGGTTCGGAGATAACTTGCTCCTACTCCACGGCGTGTCCGTAAGGTGGACGATCCCTCAATCCGTCGGTGGATTAGTCCCCGGCAAACTCCGGCTAGCTCAACCTCCTTGTGGGTGGAGAAACCTCACCACAACACTCACCAACAACACTTGGACACAAGGGAACCTTGAGCACTTTGGTGACTACTAATTAGGCTTTAACCAAGTCTAATTTCGTCAGGTTGACCGGCCATCCCAAGCTCCTTCTAATAGAGCTTGGGGAAATCAGCCTTGCTGATTTGCCCGTTACCAGTCGACTGGTCCTTGCACCAGTCGACTGGTGCCAACCCAACGTCTCTCTCAACGGCTATCTATCAGTCGACTGGTCCCTGGACCAGTCGACTGGTCCTAGCCTTTTTAGGCACAGAGAGCTTCTGTTCTCACCACCAGTCGACTGGTTCCAGTACCAGTCGACTGGTACAACCCTAAACTTAGGGTTTCCCATCCCGAGTACATTTCACTCGCACTCGGACCCTCACGACTCACTTGACTCTTCTTTGCAGCCTTGACCTCTTGCCTTCAAGCCTACTTCCTTTGGCTCTCGTCCCTCGGATGCATCCAAGCCCGCGGCTCGTCCCAATGCCATCCTTCGCGTATGGCTCGAAGTCCCTTCCCTCGGCCCTTGTCCTTGCTGCCTTGTCCACTGTCCCTCGGATGCTCCATCCTTCACCGGACCCGAAGCCGTCAACCTGAGTCACATGTGTCACCTGCAGTCCTGCACAACTCAAGTACACATATTAAATAACAAGGGTAAACCTAACTTAAACCCTTTGCCCAAACACCAAAACACATGGTCCCACGAACCATTGGGATTGCTCCAACAATTTCTCCTCTTGCCAAGTATCCGGTCAATTCCTTTGACCTACTTGGACTTTTCTCCTCTTGCCAAGTATCCGGTCAATTCCTTTGACCTACTTGGACTTTTCTCCTCTTGCCAAGTATCCGGTCAATTCCTTTGACCTACTTGGACTTTCACCTGATGTCTGGTCAACCTTGACCTATCTGGATTTTCCCTCGTGCCTGGCTTCACTCACCAGGACTTCTCTTCTGCCTGGCTTCACTCACCAGGACTTTCCTTCTGCCTGGCTTCACTCACCAGGACTTTCCTTCTGCCTAGCTTCACTCACTAGGACTTTCCATCTGCCTAACCTTCCAATTAGGAATTCCCAGTCAGGTATCCGGTCACCCTTGACCTACTTGACTCTTCTTCATCCACACTGATCAGTCCCTGATCAGAATTTCTCCACATGAACAACTGCTCCTGCATTGTCCATGTGTCTACATGTATTGTCAAACATCGAAACTATGACCAAGACTCAAGCTTGGTCAACTCCGTCAACCTTGACCTAAGGGATATTACACCAACAATCTCCCCCTTTTTGATGTTTGACAATACCTTTAAGTTAGGACCACTCTGAGTTAAGCTAATCCCATAGCCTTAACTCTCTTCATGCCAAAGTATGAATGTTGGTTCCCTTCATTCTCCCCCTATGACCTCCCCCATAGGTAATGAAGGCCTAACTTAAACCACACATTCTCCCCCTATTGGCACACATCAAACAGACACTATCTCTCCCCCTGAAGAGTTTCTCAAGGTTGTAATCAACATCATAATGAAGGTCTCATACCCTTCATTTTCCCTACATTCTCCCGCAATGGAGACAAATGCCCAACCTTGAGCATTTTTTAATCACTTGAATTAATGAGGATATCCACTCCCCATTTCAAGTTCAAATGCTCATTCATGAGCATTTTCTCTAAAGAAGGTTAACCACCCTCCAAGGTTCATGAAAAATAATGTTTCATGTCTTTAAAAAGTCCCTCCCCCTAAAGACATGGTGGTAACTTCTGTCATTGCACCAACAATGACTTGGAGTCCCTAAACCTTTAGGAAACCCAAATTCAGAAGTTTTGAGGTTCAAATGTTCAAAATTTGAAACAAACCTCAACCTAAACTTCAATTTAGTCTTCCTTAACCAATCCATCCTTGTTTTCAACATGAAAACACCCTTTTTATGTATATAAATATATTTTGAGGGGTTTGGAATGGTTACATAAACTAAACAAGGTTCAAAAATACTAAAATCAGGCTTTCTCAGCCAAAATCAGCATCCTGGATCGATTGGAGTTGGGTTCCAATCGATTGAACCTAGCTGAATCGATCCACTGATCGATTCAAGATGTGTAGATCGATCAGCTTATCGATCCAGCGAGCTTCTGCTCACGAGAATTGCCTTCTGAATCGATCCACTGATCGATTTAGGCACTCCAATCGATCCATGGATCGATCGGAGCTCTGATAGTTGCTGAATTTCAAATTCAGCCAACTTCAGAAACCCCTAGAAAATTCTACAAAAATCCAAAAATCATGAAATTTCGTGTAGACATTATTTAGGGCATACTTTATCATGGAAAAATAGTTTTCTATGAAAATACATCATATTTTCAAAGATTTGACACAAACTTGAAAACTTGCAAAAAAAACTTTAGTGTTCTCTTCAAGCTTGTGTCTAACTATTCAACGGTGATTACTATCAAAAGATAGCTTTCACCAAGGTTTTCCAAAATCATTTTAAAAACATTTTCAAAACCAATATCCCATCATGTTCCTTGGGCTTAATGTACATGACTTGTACATTAGCTTTCCCAATGATGGGAAAACACATAACTATGTGTTTTGATGACCCTAAAACTCAAAAGAATGCACTAAATCAACATCTTGAGTTTTGTTCATCTACCTAACATCTCACTTGTATCTAATGTGCACTAAAACACATACAAGTCATCTTATTGGTCTTTGTGAGATGTAAAATTTGGTTTTGCCCTAAACTAGGGATCATGCATATCTATCTAGGCATTTTGTGGATATTGAACATCCACTTGGGATGTTACTTGTTAATACCACTTGTTGACAACACTTGTTGAAAACACTTGTTGATAAATGTCATTTGTCCTTGCTTTTAAGGAATTAAACATAATGCATGATAATGTTATGGCATACATCAAAATGAAATAGCTTTCAAAAGAAGGATTCCTATAATTACATGATGTATGCATGACATGACATGATATTTTTGTATTCTTCATAACAAGTCATGAATAAAAAGTATAACACTAAATATGATGCCATGGCATGTGATGGGCAAACATAACATGGCAAGGTTTGGCATAAATAACATTACCTAGATTACCTATCTAAGTATCCTTAATCTTAGCTAACTTAAAAATTAAACCTAGATTGCCCAAAAATGCTTCAAGAAAATGCCAAAACCTATATTGGCATTTCTAATTCTCTTGATTAATTTTTGCCAACTGAAATTAAGCGTATTCCTCAAATATTGGCAAATTTCATTTTTCCACAAGAGTAGCACTTTAAATTAAGGCTTAGCTTGCCTTTAATTTCCTAAGAACATACCAAAATCCCAACTTGGTAGTTCTTATGTTTTCTCAAATTGTGCCAATTTAAATAAAATCAATACTTCTCCAATTTGCACATATTACTCTTTCAAAGATTAAATCATAAATCCATTTCATTTTCAAAGATTAATAATAACCTTGAAAATACTCCTTGAGTGTCAATTTCTGCAAAGTTGGGTTAACTACCCTTCTTCTTAGAGTTGACACTCTCTAGCCCATCTATGGGGTAGAGAAGATGCTCCTAGGAACCCAAAGCCTATTGGTGCTCCTTGGATGCTCTAGGTATTCACTAGGGATAACTTCCCTAGATAACTTCCTAGTTACCTTGTTTGGCTTCCTAGAAGCCTTGGTCACATTTTCTAGGTCATCTCTAGGGATAACCTCTCTTGTGACCTTGTTAGTGACTTTCTTAGTCTTCTTAGAAATCTTAGTCACTTTGGTTGCAAAGATACTTCTAGGGATATCTTCCCTTGTATCCTTGACTTGACCTCTAGACTTAGGGTTTGTTCCATAACTATATGGAACCCTATGATAACTAGGCACATCCTTTTTAGCTTTGGGTTTGTATCCCAAACCTCTATGCCCATTGGATGACTTTTGTTCTCCTAAACCTAGGTTATGCTCATTTTTCCCTAATAGGATATTTTCCAATCTTTTTAGGGTCTTTTCTAACTTATCAAGTCTTGACCTCAAGACTTGATTTTCCCTCACTAAGTCCTTAGTATTTGATTTTTCATTTGATCCATGAGCATTTTTATTCTTGGGCTTGTATCTATTATCCTTAGTGTTCTTGCCCAAATGTCTATCTACCTTCCTAACCTTAGGTTGGATAGTCTTAGCATGATAAGCTACATGATTTTCTTTAATTTTATCATGCCTCCTATTTTCATGGTAAATAACATTAAAATGATATAAATTTGACCTAGCATGTTTTTTACCATTTTGCAAGGGAATAGGCTCAATAAAAGATACTTTTTTTTTTACCTTGGAGGCTCCCCCTTGAGTTGAGCTTCCTCCATGAGCCTTGACCACCTTCTTCCCATTAGGGCATTGACTTCGGTAATGCCCCTTTTGATTGCAGGAGAAGCACACAATGTGCTCCTTGCTCTTCTTTGTTCCTGGGATGGTTTCCTTGGGCTTCTCCTTGCCCTTTTGTGCCATTTGGCCCTTTTTCTTGACCAATTTAGGGCATTTGCTCTTGTAATGCCCATGTGCCCTACATTCAAAGCATATAATATGATTTTTATTATTAATTGAGACATTTATACCTTCACGTGTAGGGTTGACACTTTCTCCTTTGGATTCGGAGGTAGAGGCTTCCTCTTGATCCGAAGATATTCCTCCATTCGATTTTGCTTGACTTGCGGAGGAGGAAGCTTCTTCATTCTCATCTTCTCTTGACCCGGATGTGGAGGATTCTTCTTGCTCTTGATCCGGTGTCAACGAAGATTGCTCCCCCTCAATCCTAGAGGTGGAGGCTTCACCTTCTTCTTCATCCTCTTGTACATGAAACAAGGAATATACTCCTTCCTTGCTCTTTTGATTGCACTCCTTTGAGGATGAAGCTTCTTGGACTTCCTCTTCTTTGGAAGTTGAGCATCTCTCAACTTCGGAGTCCTCCTCTTGGTCTTGCTCCAATGAGTCACCCTCTTTGGATTCCTCTTGATTCGGTACAGTGGAGGGTTCTTCATGGATTGTTGCCAATTTGCTCCAAAGCTCCTTGGCATTGTTGAAATCTCTGATTTGAGCCAAAATGTGGCTAGGCAATAAGTTGACCAAAAGCTTGGTCACTTTATCATTTGCCTCGCTCCTTTAAATTTGCTCCAAGCTCCATTTGCTTTTCTTGAGAAGCTTGCCCTTGGAGTTTGTTGGAGCTTTGAAGCCCTCCATTAGAGCAAACCATTGCTCTATCTCCATCATAAGAAAATTTTCGATTCTTGATTTCCAAGAATCGAAGCTTGTGGATGTGTACGGTGGAGCCACCCTTGTGTCAAATCCAAGTTCATCTTGGAATTGCATCTTGAAGTTGAGTCTCTTGAAATCTTTGACTTTTGATGAATTTGCTTCAACTTCTTCACCCTCTAGCTTTGCTTGTCTTGTTTGCCCGTTCCGGCGATGATTCCGGTGAAGAGCGACCTTGCTCTGATACCACTTGTTGGGACCGAAAAGTAGCTAGAGGGGGGGGGGGTGAATAGCTTGTCGCGTGCTTCGTGGTTGACGTTGCTTGTTTCTTCGAAGATGTGCAGCGGAAATACAAGAAACAAAAACATACAACGCTAACACTTGGGATTTTACTTGGTATCCACCTCACAAGAGGTGACTAGTCCAAGGATCCATGCACACACACACACCTCCACTATGAAACACTCCTTTTCGGTAACTATAGAAGGCGGAGAAGCCCTACAAGACTCTCAATACAAGAAGAAAGGAAAGGGAAACAAAATACAAGCGCAAAGCATACAATGAGTACAGAAAACCCTAACCCTAGCTTCTCTTCTTGACTTTGATCTGCCTCTTGACTTGGAAAACCTCCAACATCCTTCAAGAACTGCGATCTGAGCTTTGAGAGCACTGTGGAGGAACTGGCGAGAGATCTGAGATGAAACAGTGGAGAGTTCCCAAAGGAGACGCCCGCCTGCAGCTCAAATACGACGCAACGGTCGGATCCCGATCGATTCGAAAACTCCCAATCGATCGGGGAGGCTTTGGATCGATCCACGGATCGATCCAGAGCGCTTCTGTGCTATGGAAAAATGCCTGGATCGATCCACACATCGATCCAGCGCTTATCGCACGAAGCAGCAGTGTCCCAATCGATCCACTGATCGATTGGGACCTCTGGATCGATCCACTGATCGATCCAGAGTCTTTCTGTGCGCTGGGAAAAGCCTGGATCGATCCACTGATCGATCCAGCTCCTGGATCGATCCACTGATCGATCCACTGATCGATCCAGCTCTTGGTTTTTGCCCAAAACCAAGTCCCAAGCCTTTCAAACCAACATCCGGTCAACCTTGACCTGTTGGTACATCCTGCCTAGCATCTGGTCACTCCCTTGACCTGCCAGGACTCCCCACCAAGTGTCCGGTCAATCCCTTTGACCTACTTAGACTTTTCTCCTCTTGTTAAGTATCCGGTCAATTCCTTTGACCTACTTGGACTTTTCTCCTCTTGCCAAGTATCCGGTCAATTCCTTTGACCTACTTGGACTTTCACCTGATGTCTGGTCAACCTTGACCCATCTGGATTTTCCCTCGTGCCTGGCTTCACTCACCAGGACTTCTCTTCTGCCTGGCTTCACTCACCAGGACTTCTCTTCTGCCTGGCTTCACTCACCAGGACTTTCCTTCTGCCTAACTTCACTCACTAGGACTTTCCATTTGTCTAACCTTCCAGTTAGGAATTCCCAGTCAGGTATCCGGTCACCCTTGACCTACTTGACTCTTCTTCATCCACACTGATCAGTCCCTGATCAGAATTTCCCCACATGAACAACTGCACCTGCATTGTCCATGTGTCTACATGTATTGTTAAACATCGAAACTATGACCAAGACTCAAGCTTGGTCAACTCAGTCAACCTTGACCTAAGGGATATTGCACCAACAGCCCACACAATGACCGAGATAAGAAGAGGAATACGGTAGAAGATCAAGATGTTATTGCTTACAAAGAAAGGTATAACTAGTAATTGTTTTCCACATCATACTAGTTTTCTTTGTATGAATTCCATACACAAGAGACTAGAGATTCTAGATTTTCATATTTGTAATTCGAAGTTGTGTTTCTTTTATTTTATTTGTCGATCTTGTGATTCGATTGTTTCTTTTGGTTAGACCTAAGGTTATATAAGGAAATTATATAGTGAATTTCGTTAAGAGATTTTGTCGAGGCAGTGGTGGATGTCCCTATACCCAAGAAGGCCAAGTGCCTCGCCATGTTTGACTTGGGAGCCGATTTTTGAAATAAATATTTAATTAAATTTGTAACCTAGGTGGATTTGGATCTATAATGTTAAGTATCGTTTGCGATCCAAGTCTAAACCTCTAAGAATAGATAAGTTAAATTTGGAATCAATAATGTTAAGTTTCGTTTGCGATTCCGAATTTAATTTCTAAAGAACACAATAGGTTATTAGGAAAGGTTCAGGACTTGTACAAAAAATTTTATACAGTGGAACCGGTATGATCTTCCTAGGACCAACCAACAATTGGTATCAGAGCTAGGGGTTGCCTCTGTGTGTTTGGTTTTTAGTTTAATTATGCACATGTCATACATAATTTAGGCAAGATAATAGTAAGATGTGCTAACTTTGTGGTTGCAGGCTCCAACTATTATGGTTTATAGATATTGTGTGTGATTGGACCCTTGGACATGTCAAGGGCATTTTATTGTGTGTGCATGATTGTAATATTAAATACAGCAGGAGCTGTAATTCTCCTATTGAGGATATTGATGTGGGTTTGTTTTTTGATGTTTGTGTTAATGATGTTGAAATGGAACAATGTGCAGGGAGTTGTGTTGTGGAAGTAGCATCTCAAGAATCACCTCCTTTGTCCACACAATCCTTAGATGTTGTAAGAGTTGCAAGAATTGAGCATGTTGTGGACCTATGTGTAGGGACTCATGTAGATATGGTTGAGTCTCAAGAATCACCATCTTTGATATCGCCAACACCTGAGCCAGAGCCAGAACTATCGTTTGATTCAGAGGAAATCACATCCACATGTTTAGAAATATCAGGTATTTCTCAGCAAAGCAAGGTTAGTATTTCTTGTGATCCTTTGAAAAATTTTATTGAGGTACCTATTATTGACTTTGTTGGATGTAATTCAGTTTTTATTTATTATTCTGCTTATCTTAATATGGTTATGACTCTATCTTATCTAATATGTTTGTGGGAGATTTGTATTTTCTTTGCATGTGCAAATTTCACTTGGGCTAATAATTGGAAGCTCACACTGAACCGTCTTCGACCACCTGAAAGAATTTCAAAGAAGACGAAGATGGAGAGAGCAATACTTCATTTTGTAATTCCTATATTGAAAGCTCCCTCCATAATAAGAGCCCTTGGTAGGAGGGTGTTGAAATATCTTACCCCTCCAAGAGCGAGATTTTGATAAATCTAATGAGGTGGTCGAGCTAATGACCTTAAACAAGTGCTTCTTGGGTGGCAAACCAAATTCATTTTCCTTATTTTCTTTTATGTCTTTAGTTCTCTCTTTATAATAAACATGTATCCTCTACTTAATTTTTCTTGTCTATCTTATTGTTGTAGAATTCAAAGTTGTGGAGGAATGTGAGTATTGGATGGAGGAGTATCTTTAAAAACATGAATGTCAACCATTTGGAGCTCATCACTTGGTAACTTCTCTTAAAATCTCCTCCACATTGTTTTTAGTTTTCATTGGGACAATGAAAAGTTTAAGTCTGGGGGGATGCATTAGATGCATTTGATTTGCTTTGTTTGTTTTTGTTTTTGCTTATGTCTTGCATTTTGTTTTGATTTTTTATGGTATACATCTTGAGAACATCAAACTCCATTTTTATGTTTTCTTGTCTTAAAGCAAATTGTTAGCACGTTCTTTATCTTGATTCATGATATTGTAAATGATGATAGTATGTTTAGTGTACTTCTTTTCTCTATCTTGAGTAGCATGAATTGAGCTAAGTATCAATTAGAAATAAGTTTTAGTCTTGGCCTAACCTTAAGGATCTTACTTTCACTACACTTTGACTTGATGGTTGAATAGTTGATATCATTAAAATAGTCATGATTCATCTTATTTGTTTAGTACTTGGTTTCCATGATGATTTCTCAAACTTCATTTTGGTTACTGGATGAGGTTCGAATCTTGAAAAACTCATTTGGAAAAATCAAAATATCCCAACTTATGTGCCTATAAACTCTCATGTGTTTAAAAAGGTGCATGATGAAAAAAAAGAGAAAAAAAAGGAGTGTGAAAAAATGGGATATAAAAAATAATTGTTGTGAGTGGAAACTAGAAAGTCACCCCTTTGAGACCGAGTTAGGTTATTGAGGAAATGACTTCTATGGTTCTCCTGATATCGAGCATGCCTTTGAGACCTTGGGTTGATTGAGAAATATGAACCAAGTGTGTGATAGGTAAGTGTCTATCACCGGAAACATTAGGAACTCAAATTGGATGACGACTTGACTAGGACAAAGATTGAAACTTGAAGGGTTTTGAGTTACTTATTTGCACCGTGCATAAGAGACTTATGCTTAAGCCATACTAGGTTTATTTCTATGATCATGCTCATTAATGAAACTTGTGGATAAAGTTAGGAAAGTGCATTAAGGATTATGATGCATTGTTGAATACATGAATCGTGATTGCAGCATTTTGCTTGAGGACAAGCAAAGGTTTAAGTCTGGGGGTGTGATGTGCGTAGATTGTATACTCTTGTTTAGCATGTTTTGACGCACATTCACATACTTTGAGCATGCTTTATATATGCATTTTCGTACTTCCAGCTTCCCTTTCGGCATATTTACTCTTTTTGTTCGGAGATCTACTTTTGTGCATTTTCTATATACAGGGGTCAAATTTGGTGAAGGATTCATGTTCGAGGCCAAATCTGTAAGCGAAGTTAGAGAGGAAGACGCTGTACCTGAACCTCACACAACCCTACCATGGGGGGTTTCCCAGGCCATGTGGAGATCCTTGGCCATGTGGTTGCAGCAGAAAAGGAAGTGGCCTTGGCCGTGTGAACCTCACACGGCCGTGACAAGATTTGAAGCCAAAAGAAGCCTCGGCCGTGTACACCACACAACTGTGCAAGGTTTCCAGAGACCAAGAAGACCCTGGCCGTGTGCACCACACGGCCGTGCAAGGTTTCCAGAGGCAGAAGCAGTGCAGGCCGTGTAGATCTACATGGCCATGCAAAGAGAGTTGTGGAAGAAGCATGTCACGACCGTGTATCACACACGGCCATGTAAGGTAGGCAGAGAAGGGAGTGGCCTTGGCCGTGTGAACCTCACACGACCGTGCCTCGGGGCCGTGTGACGCCCAAACCTCCCCTCTATATAAGGTCTCCTTCATGAATTCAAGGGGGATCTTCTCCCTTTTGGGGGGAATCAAGATTTGGGTTGTTCCTCCATCTTCTCAGAGGGATTTTCCGATGATTTAAGGGCGGATCTTCAACGCTTTGACTCCAAGATTGTGGATCGGATCCGGAGACGGTTCTTCATCGTAGATAAGCTTTCTTTCTCTCTTTTCTTGGATTTGGGATCAAGAATGCTTGTAATTTTCTTCTCTTCAGATTTTTTTTCCTCATTTCATGGAGTAGATTTCTTTGTTCTAGGATGGAGGGAGTAATTGTAAGGATGATTTGATGTAAAACCCTTGAAGATATGCTAATTTCCTATTTCTATGATTTTACCCTATTTGTATCCATTCTTTCTTGTGTGGATTGTTGTGATTAGGGTTTAATTACCATGCTTGATTGAATGTTTGGATATCTTATGGATCTTGTAGAGGTAATTCCTCATTCGATTTTTCGAGGGACATATGTGACAGACATACCCATGTAAGGATGTTTGAGGGATGATCTCGAAGGTGAAATAGGGTTATTCAAGGGGGTAGGATAGATAGTATGCATTAATCTTTGTATCTTTATGTGGTTGATGAATTGTGAATTCCTATGTTGATTATCCGAGGGACGTTCGTGACAAGAATAAGCCCGTGTAAGGACAACATAGATTCATACCTAATTGATCAAATTTAGGTATAGATTTTAGTCCTAAGCCGGTTGTCTATTGCAAGAGAGAACCGACAACCTTTTACAAATAATGGACAATTGAGGAATAAGATTTGGTAGATCATTTACATTTGATAACCTTACAAAGAAACCAAAACTCCTAGAACATCCCTTATCATTGCCCTTATTTTTGTTTCTTATTCTTTTATTTCTGTCTTTACCTTTCATAGTTTCACTTCGCTTTTGTGAATCGAATGATTAGATGTTTAGCTAATTCGCATTGAGACATCTTTAGTGGTTAATCCAGTCCCTATGGATACGATATCTTTTATTATTACTTACAACATTTCTGTACACTTGCGGAACGTCAACACGAACCTTCTACTTCTTCTACTGACTTGTCCAATAGCAAAATGACTAGTACGTGTATTTTCTTAGTTCATGTGTCGTAGAGATAGTGTTAGTATGTTTGGTGTACCTCCTTTCTCTATCTCTAGTAGCATGAAATAAGTTAAGTATTATACGGACTTTAGTATAAGTTTTGGCCTAACCTTAAGGATCTTACTTTCACTTCACTTAAGCTTGAATAGTAGAAATATTTTGAAATAGTTATAATTCATCCAATTTATTTAGTACTTGTGTTCCCATGGGGATTCCTTAGAGTTACATTTTGGTTACTGGATGACCTCGGATCATGGAAGTTCATTCGAAAAAATCTAAATCCCAACATTTACATCTTGCATTTGTGATTAGTGCTACACTTCTATAGCACCAAATATATATATATATGAACTCAATTGTATGACGACTTGACTAGGATAGAAAATTGAAACTTGAAGAGGTTGAGTCACTTATTACACCGAGTACAAAGAACTTATGCTTAGGTCATACTTAGGTTACTCCACAAATATGCTTACCAATGAAACTAGTTGATAGAGTTAGACAAATGCACTAGGGACTCATGAACATAGATTGCAGCGTTTTACTTGAGGACAAGCAAAAGTTCAAGTCTGCGGGTGTGATGTGCGTAGATATTATGATCGTTTATGTATGTTTTAACGCACATTCACTTGCTTTATTTGTAAATATTCTTTGCATGATTATCTCTCCTATTGTTTATTCAATATTAATTAGTTTTTTGTCGAAGATATGCTCTTTGTTTGATTTTGTGTTGACAGCGATAACTTTTGGAGTAAAAACGGTGATTGTCAACGCATTCGAGCAAAAGTAGAAAACCACTTGACACCGGTCGTGCAACCCTGAACAGCCGTGTGGCCATTCCCGAGAGAGAGCAGCACACGGTCGTGCGACCTTGCACGACCATGCCTCATGACCAGAGTTGAAGAAAGACATGGCCGTGCGGATCTCACACGACCGTGCCACTCTACCCGAAGAAGGAGAGGAGCTGGCCATGCGGATCTCGCACAGCCATGGCACGGACCGTGCGGCGCTCGTGCCCTAGCATATAAAAGGGCTCTTAACCCTTCCCCTTGAGGGGGGGGGGGGGGGGGGGGGCCGGAAAAGAGAGATACACCTTGGTGTCGTTCCACGCCATCCCGGACCTCTGTTCGACGATCCGAGATCACCTCCATCACTGCATCAACTCCAGAAGCAAAGGATTAGATCTGAAGATCACTCGACGTCATTGAATAAGCATCTCTATTCCCTCTCTCTTCTTGTCTGGGGATTGAATGTTTAATTATACTATGTCTTTGGGTTTTTCCCCTGCATCTATGGAGTAGATTCTTTGTTCTAAGATCAAGGAGTAGTTGCGGATAGGTTATGATGTAAGATTCATGCTTATGCTTTCACTCATTGAATGATTTCGCTTGTCTTGTTTCAATTTGAATGCATGAGACTTGTTTGCCATGTTGTATTAATTGATTGTGTTGGGATTGCTAATTTCGTAAAGAGAGGATCTTAGATCGTATACCTGAGAGGCCCTAGTGACAGGGGTAACCCGTTCACGGACATCTAGGATACTTGTTAACGATCCGCAAGTGTACGGATACGTCGTCAGTAATAAAGAAAGATATCATATCCACTGGGACTGGATATAACCTCTAAAGATATCTCAACGCGAATTAGCTAAATAATAAATCAATTGATCTATAACAACTAAGTGCAACTATAGAAAAGTAAAACATAAAAAACAGGAATAAGGGCTATGATAAAAGGGTGTTCTAGGAGTTTTGGTTTCTTTGTAATATTATTCAATGTAAATAATCTACCAAATCTTATTCCTCAATTGTCCTTTATTTGTAGGAGATTGCCGATTCTCTCTTGCAATAGACAACCGACCTAGGATTAAAATCTATATCTAATGTGATCAATTAGGAATGATTCCTATGATGTCCTTACACGGGCTTGCCTGTCACGTGCGTCCCTCGGATAATCAACATAGAAATTCATTACTTCTCAACCATATCAAGATATAAAAGATTAATACATACAATTTATCATATCCCCTTGAATGACCTTATTTCCCCTTCAAGATTATCCCTCAATCGTCCTTACATGGACTTGTCTGTCACGTACGCCCCTCAGATAATCGAATGAGGAATTACCTCTACAAGATCCACAAAACACTCAAACATTCAATCAAGTATAGTAATTAAGTCCAATCACATCAATCCACACAAGATCAAATAGATACAAAACAAGACAACATCATAGAAATAGGAAATTGGCAAATTCACAAGAGTTTACATCAAATCATATTACAATTACTCCCTCCATCCTAGAACAAAGAGATCTAATCCATAGAACAAGAAAAGAAACCCAAAGACAAGAAGAATACAAGCATCTTGATCCCAAAATCCAAGAAGAGAAAGGGAAGAAACGCTTATCTACGATGAAGAACAGTCTTCGGATCTAATCCTCATTCCCAGGGTCGATTCGTTGAAGATCTGCCCTTAGATCGTCGAAAAATCCCTCCAAGAAGGTGAGGAACCGCCCAAATCTTGCCCTCTCCCAAAAGGGAGAACTCCCCCTTCAAATGGTGGAAGAAACACTTATATAGGGCAAAGTTTTTAAGCGCCATACGACCCCGAGACCCGGCCGTGTGTGAGACACGACCTAGACCATTTCCTTCACTGCCCATCTCACACGATCGTGTGATGCACACAGCCGTGACATACTCTGCCACTACCCTCCTTTACACGGCCGTGTAGATCTACACGACCTGTGCTGCCTCCAGCTTTGGAGCTCATGCACGGCCATGTCTAGGACACGACCCAGCCTTGTTTAGCTTCTGGAAGTCTTGCACGGCCATGTCTGGGACACGACCACGTACTGCTTTGGCCCTGGAAGGCTTGCAAATTGGCACGGTGTGTGACCCTCTCCTTTTCTGCAGCAATTACACAGGTGATCATCACCACACGGCCTGGGCATTGCCTTGCTCTGCTAATGCTGCCTGGGTGAGCATCACCACACAGCCTAGATTATTCTCCCAACCATGGCCGTGTGGCACTCCAAAACAATATTTTCCTCCTTTCGTTAACTTACAGATTTAGCCATGATCATAAATTCTTCTCCAAATACGACTCCTGCGTACAGAAAATGCACAAAATAAGATATCCGACAAAAAGAGTAAATATGCTAAAAACAAAGCTGGAAGTATGAAAATGCACAGATAAAGCATGCGTAACATATATGAATGTGCGTTAAAACATGATAAACAAGTGTATACAATCTACACACATCAATACTCCCTCGAAAGGAGAGGTAATTCCTCCACAAGGAAGTAAGAAACAAACCAAACTCCTATCACTATCATTAATGATACCGATCAGGTTTGCATTCTTATGATCTACCGAGTCGCTCTAGTGACAGGGGTTAACCGCAATAGGATTTCACAGGGATCTTCTCTGTTTAGTGCTTAAGGGTAGTAGCTATAACTTTCGACGAGTACATATTGATTGACAATGAGGAAAGGATAGAATATGATACTTTAGTTACCACCACAATGAAACCGAACTCCTAGAGCTCTTCCCAAACCAAGTAAAACTCTCTCTCTCTCTCTCTCTCTCGCCAGTTCTCACATCTACTTCCCAAGTTCTTTTCTTCTCAAGAAACAGTTTACTTACAACCATCGGTAGTTTAGCTAATTCTACGTGAACAATCGCTAGTGCTTATAACTAGTCCTCGTGGGATCGATAATCTTTTATTACTGATGACGTATCCGTGCACTTGCGGCAGCGTAACAGTTAACTACTTTAAACCTATGTCCATCCCAGCCTTTTCCAGATTTTTAATCAGGGAGCCTTAATAATTTTGTGAGATGGTTAATTTAATTTTCAATCTAAATTCCAATCTAAGGATTGATCAACATTTGAGTTAGACTAAGATTTAACAGTTAGTCAATTAAATTTTTATTTCAATAATTAACTTTTAGGCGATGACAAGGCACTAGGCCTTCTTGGGTATTGGATCATCAATTACGTCTAGACAAAGCCTTTTAAAGAAATTAAATATTTAATTTCCTTTCTGAAAATCCTAGGTCTAACTAGTCAAGTGTAGATCAAGCCTAAGTCCTTATCTGACCATTCTAGATTAAGTAATTATTAGTTAATTTTAAGTTAAAGTTGAAAATTATTACTTTATAGTTTATTGATTAGTTTCATAATTAAAAGATACTTGATTATAGCTTGGTTTATAGAGTTTAAGTTTTCTTTTAGACTTGTAACTCCAGTCTAGATTTTGTGATTTGGTTAACTTGTTAATTATCTTTTCTAATTTATCTATTTTTATCTTTTAGAATATTATTTTATTTTTCTAATTTCCTAAAAGTTAATTTCTTATATTTATTAAACAATTTTGAGTTATTCTTATTTTGATTTGAATTAACTTTATTTATTGTATTATTAGCATGCATATCTAATTTTCTAGAGAAATCTATACTAGAACAAGCAGGATTAGTTAGGGCACATACATGTGTTGCAAAAATTAGATTTTCATATAATGTAAATTTACTTACTTTGATTTCTCCCCCTGGATTCTTGGGTCTTCTTGTAGGATCGTAGACATGCTAAGGGGGGGGGGGGGGGGGGGGGGGAATAGCACGCGTTGCTTTTTCACTCATTTCGGAAAACACATAGAATACGCAGCAGAATACAGAATGAAAAGACAAGCAATGCTAACAAGCTTTCTTTTACTTGGTTCAGAGCCTGTGGTAACTCCTTGTAACGACCACCCTTCTTACTACTACTATTCTCTAAGAATGACCATTACTTAACTACTAACTCTACTTAACCAGTGTGATTAAAAACCACATGGAAACCCTACCGAAAAATTTCGACAGAGTCTCCCCTGTACCGGTGACCATATTCAACAATACATGCAGTATATATATCTAACTCAGCAACAATAAAGTAAAACTAATCCACAACCACAACTGAATAGCAAACACAGTATCAAGTGTCCTTATAAACAGTTATCAAATTTCCTTAACACATAAAGACTTAATTAACTCAAAGAACAAATCATAATTTATTTTATTCGCAAGGATCCCTAGGACTTCCATAGTGCAGACATCACACACCCCTCTTGCATCTCCTTGTCGCCTTCCTTCATATTAGCTTTCCTTTTTCTTTATCTGCAGTAGGAGAAAGTGCAGTCTATAAGCATAAAGCTTAGTGAGTGCTATCTAACTCACAAAAACTCGATATGCATGTATTCAAATAGAAAAAAACATGCTAAAACTGGATGCTAATATGTAAAGCTACTCATGCTCATAAATAGCAAAGAAATCAACTAACAGAAAAGATAACATGTATAACTACTCATGCTCATAAACTAATAAAGAAAGCAAACTAACTGGAATGCTAACATATAAAGCAAAACATCCTTATCAACTAGCAAATAAATAACATGTAAGAAACTAAACATGTAAGAGCTGCTAGCATAAAAGAAAGCTAAACTTGCTGATCTTTAAAACAAAGTGAAACTTACTTCTTTTACTCTAATCTTATTCTTTTATTTCACTTGTTTAAAATTTATACTTTAATACTTGAAAATAATAATCATCTTCTCTTGGGCCCGACATTGTACCACTTAGCGCGCATTCTTAATAAGAATCGAGGTAGCTAATCCCGAAACTACTAAGATACTTCTAGGCCTTGTGCCTAGGGGCAACTTGGAGCCCATCCCTTGGACCTTGGGTCCGGTACATGCCCTTTAAAAGTAAAATACTTTCTTTTTAACTATAACTTCTTTATATTTGCCCTTACTTGGCATTTAAGCAAACACCTTGTGTGCGCTTTTGATATTCAATCTTCTGGAATTGAAATCAAGTCTAGACCTTGGTCTTTCTTGCTTATAGCTTATTTATAAAATCTGCACTTAAGCTCAATAAAATCTTCACCAAAGCTTAACAGAAATCTGCACTAAAACTTAATAAAATCTGTATACTCAGCTTATCTAAAATCTGCATACTAAGCTTATCTAAAACCTGCATATTAAGCTTAACAAAATCTGCATACTAACTCAATCAAAATTCTACAAATCTAATTAAGCTACTAGAGATCTAATTGGATCTTCCGATGCTAAACCATCAAATCTGCAATAATGTATTTTTTTTTCTGCCAACGTTACTACTATCAAGTCTATAATACGAAAATTAAAGTGTTCAGGATATACTCTCTTACATTTCTGCTATATCATCATTTAATTTACCCTATGCTCGCTTTTAGAACAGAATCTGTACTAACTGCATAAAAGGTGATGAGCAACAACATATAACATAACTCAAACTTTTCCAATGCATGTAACTCAATATAAAGCTCTGACCACCTTAATTTGTTACAAACCTACATACTCTAGAAGAAAATTAAACTCCTGTTTAGTGCCACGGCAAGGAAACCATAAGGAATCAAATTGCTCAACACACTTAACTTGGTCTTCTATTCTGTTACTATTAAGCTGTCCCAAACTAAATCGAAGAAAAACATAAACATGACACCAAATCATGATCTCATTAACTCAACTTCCCACATGCAGTACATGAGACTAAATGAATCATCATCAAACCACATCTCTACCTACCATAACTCGACCAACAATCAATGTCAAGGAACTTCATGGTGGAAATACCAAAATCATCTAACACCACGGCTGTAGTACTCCAAATTCAATTCTGTGAACACAAATCCCATCTCAAGAAAGCCATGAAAACATCAAAACCGAGACCTTTCACCCAAATCACATGCTTAACCGATACCCTTTATTTTTCTTTCTTTGAAATTCACGGCAGAAGACAATAGAACACTGCCCTTACAACATGTTTCGAAATCAAGGAGAAAACAAGAATCCGAAACCTCAATTCATGGCAGCAAGTAAAGGAAATCTCGGAGCTATCCTACTGCAGGTGAGTAGCAACTCACCTTAGGCTTTCCTTGACTTATAACCGTCGGGAAGAATTCTAGGGTTCGGAGGAGCTTGATCTTCTCGGCCTCTTCCTCGTCTCTATGAACTCTCCTCGACAATAGGACCAAAATCACCAAGGTTCGCCGGAAGGAAGCCTTCGCCGACCGTCGGAGGGAGGAAAACCCTCGCTCGGCTTCGTTTTCGCCCGAGAGGGAGCCGTCGCGCGTCGTCGCGAGCGTGAGAGGAGAAGAGAGGTAAAAATTAGGTCACGGGAAATCAAGCCCTAAGTTCTCCCTTTATAACTCCAATATATTTATTATCAACTATCCTTTAAATTATTTCCGTTCTTTCCTTAATTAACAAAACTCGCTGGCACAGTTGGTTGGCTGCATTTTGCTTAAAGTGCGGCTCGTAGGTTCGAGTCTCGGCTGCAACTATTTTTCTTCCTATTTATTCTCTATTCACTAACTACTGCTTAAATATTATTCACTCCATATAAGATTAACAAAACCGTGTATCTCAGCTGGTTGGGCCGGTTTTGCTTAGGTCAGTCCGACCCGAGGTCATGGGGTCGAACCTCGCTTTCAACAATTTTTGTCAAAAGTTCTTTCTTTTTGTAAACATACTAAACGATCTCCAAAAATTTCGTAAAAATACTCTAAAAATTCCTAAAAATCTCTAGAATATTTTAAAAGTATTTCCAAATATTTTTATAGACTTTTAGAACTTGAGATAGGGAAAATTGGGTCGTTACACTCCTACTCCAAGGCTCACGATCGTTGATCGCTTTCGTTGGGCAATCACTATAGATTCAGAAATTGAGTACAAGTACAAATATGTAGCTTACAAGTATTACTCAAAATTAAACTTGTTACCAATGACTTGGAGAAATATAACTTCTAGCTTGATCGTCGTCGGAGCAGCGTTTAGACATTTTTGGAGTGCACACAAGAGCTCAAGTTGTTCTTCAAGAATTGTTGTTGAAGCACCTGTTCGAGCCCTCCTTTTATAGCTGAGCTTGATCTGATCCAGACCGCCTAATCTCGGGATCAAGTTTGACTCACCGTCGATCGGTCAACAGATCCTCTTGATCGGTCGACCGATCCCACCTGAATCGGTCCGCCTTCCAGTTGTTTTGCTCGGATAGACTTTCTTTGTTCGGTCGACCGATCTTGCCATTTGGTTGATCGATCCAAACACATCTGGTATGATCAACTCGGCTCAGCCACGTCACCACCTATCCCCGATTTTGTCGACCAATCCCGAGCTTCAGTCGGCCGATCCCTCGGTCGAACCCTGTCCACTCGCTGGAACTCTGCTATGTTTGCTTGGAGGTTCGATCGACCGATCCCCAGGTTCGGTCGACCGATCTAGGCTGAACTTCAACCTACAGAATCATTAGTCTTCCTGCAAAACAGAGTTAACACATAGCAGATAATATGTAAATAAATAACTTGATAGCTTTTGGACTATCTTGTTCTGACTTTGGATTTTCTCCAGAAACCCTAGGTGAAATCGATACCTATTGTTTCGTCATCGGGTAACGTGTCCTCACCTACTCCTCTCAAGAGAAGTTACCTATTGCCAGACCGGTCCTCTAGATCGACTGGATTTTTGCTCAGCGCTCGAGACTTCAGGTCTTCATGCTGGACGTTCGCTCCACGACCCGTCCAGACTTCCACTTGATCTGCGACCACTACGGTTTTCACCTAGAGTCCCCGACTCTAGGATTTTTCCCAAAGTGCTGGACTCACCAAGACTTTTCGCCTAGGGTTACCACCTCTTAAGACCTAGGGTTACCATCCCCTAGGATTTTCCACCTCCCTAACCGTAGCTAGGACTTTCCATTACCTAGGGTTATTGTTCCCTAGGACCTAGGGTTACCACCTCCTAGAGTTTTCCACCTGCCTAACTGTAGTTAAGACTTTCCATCACCTAGGGTTACCATCCCCTAGGACCTAGGCTTACCTCCCCTAGAGTTTTCCACCTGCCTAGAATCCACTAGGACTTTTGACTAAGACAACTTAGAACTTTCTTGCAAGTTCAATCAACCCTTTTAAATCACAAGACAACTTAACTTTGGACCCTTTGACATAATCAAAATCCAGGTTCGATCATCTGGCATATCCTACACTAACAGGGAGACGATAGGTTTTCTCCAAGTTGGTTGATATCCACTTCAGATAAGAACAACCTTGGCTTTTTAGGCACAACAAGACATTCTTATATGTAGTGGTAGGTATCAAATATACTGATTACATATCATGTATATACAATTATTACATTATGCTATTAACTAATTAATATTTGCATAAATATCAGGTTGCTAACACATTACCAAGTATACATTAAATGCATATCACCCAACTTCACCTTCATCCACATTGACATTGGCTTTGGCACAATAAATCAATGCTTCAAGTTAAAACCAATCCGTTAATCATGAGTTTATATCTCAATGGTTCGAACATATTTAATTTTAGGTTGAGCTTGACTTTGGAATAACAACTCAAACAAGTAATCAAACTCTAATTTTTACCATATTGATGGAAGGTGTAGGCTTTAATATTTTGTAAGGGTTTTAGGTCTCATCTTCACCATGCATATAATCTATCTATATGACATCACATGCAAGGCAAATATGATGATTTGACATCATGCATGCATGGCATAATTACATCTAATCATAGCATAAAATTAAAATTAATTAATGCATCTATATGACATACATGACATTAATAAATTTATAGTTATCATAATTTTATTTGGATATAGAATATATTTAGGAATTTGATTTTAATAAATCAAAATTCCTTAATTTAGATTAGAAAACAAATTCCCAAGTCTAACCACATATCTATCTTAAGAAAATAATTTTATTTAAGTAAATCTAATTAGAAAACTATTTCCCTAGTTTTGATTTCCATAATTATTATGGAATTTCCAAAATTCAAATTTTTAGTATCGATACAAGTTGTGTCAATTGATTGGCATAAGTCATTGATTGAGTGGGAAGTTCCTAATTGATTCAATGATCGATTACAATTATTGTTTAAATAGAATAACCCTTAATTGATTCGGTAATCGATTATGAAATCTTCTGTTCGCGAATACAAAGCTCTTAATCAATTCATTGATTGATTAAGATGCTTAATCGATTTAACAATTGATTACAAAGCTCTTTGTACGTGAAATATTTCTCTTAATCGATTCAATAATCGATTAAAAAGCTCTTTGTATGCAACATCTTGCACTTAATCGATTCAGTAATCGGTTAAGATGCTCAATCGATTATGAAGTCCTCTGTTCGTTATTTTTCATGGTGTAATTGATTGGTATGATCGACCAATTGATTCAATGGTTTCTATTCATGATTTTTATTGTTTAATCAATTAGAAAACTTTTCCAATTGATTGGGTTCGATTGAATCGATCGATCAATTGATCAGATGACAATCTCAACCCCTTAATCGATTAAGAACAGTTTTCAATTGATTAAGAGAAGCTTTTGTCATGAATTTTAAACTATTGATCGATTGAAGCATACGCTAATCAATTGATAAACATATCAATCGATTGACGAATTGATTAAGATCGATTCTATGACGATTCCAATCTCGGATTAGGAAACAATTTTCCACCTCCGTATTTCCCTAATACCCAAAACAATAAAACTATACTACTACAATTCATAAAATATTTTATGATCATGTTGAAGTACAATCGTACTCTGATACCACTATTAATGTGCCCGATGCGGTGTGTGATTAACACATTTCACGAAACATGCAGCGAAAGCAAAAAAGATGATAATAAAACTAATTTTATTACAAGACACACACTAACGCATGTAGGATATAACTCACGCAAACATAATCGTAAAATAAAAACTTAAGAATAATAATTATTCTAGGTGTACTTTACTGATAATTCGTAAGGAAAAGAGCATCAACCTAGCGACACCCACAAACCTAGCCACTATTTGTATCCACGTCGAGATCTTCAAGATAACTCTAGTGAGTAACAAGGTTTGCCTCTGATTGGTACTACCCGAGAATGGAGGTGATGCGATTCAAGAGAAGGAAGAAGAAGGAAAAAAGCTTGAGGAAGAAAACCTTCCTTGGCTTCTTGGTGGGCGGCGACAGAGAGAGGAGGGAGAGAAGAGAGAGACTAGGTTTCAAAAACCTAAACCAACGAATAATGAATGTTGTTCTTTTAATTTCTCCCTTCTATATCAATATATAGTTTCTCTTGATGAGTTAGATTACAAAGCCTAAACCTAATCCAAAATTCTTTAACCAAAATTTGTCCCATTGACCTCTTGGTTTGGTTCACAACCAAACCAACTTAGTTTAAACCAAACCAATTTAGTTCATTACTAAACCAAATAGGGTCTAACTCTTCCATAATAGATGTGGTTCATCTGTACTTCTATTCTGACAAAATATCTTTCATATTTGTCATTTGTCTGGTCTAAGCAAATATCTTATGATCTGAAATTTGAATTCTTAAACTTGTTTTATGTTTTTTAGATACTCGTACTCAATTAGTTCTCGATTTATCTTGGCTATCAATAATTAACTATTTAATTATAGATCGATCATGAGTGTTATCTAGTAGTAAATCATGATCTCTGGTTTAGCAAAAAATCATAGTTAATTTTAGAACTAATTCTGAACCTTTCAGCAGCTATAGTAAGTTGTGCCTCATGATCTATATGTCTATTCCCACTATGCTGACTACGTACATCTAGCCCAAGTAATATTAACTAATCCTGGGGATTCAAATTATTCCTACATGTGTCTAAGAGTCTTATACTCTTAACTGTAATGCTTTTAAAAGACTTTGAGTAACAATCCTAGCAAGTGGCCACATAGTATACGTCTCCTCACAAGGAGCGGTGAATCCTCTGTGGACTATCCAAACACCTTGGGGCACTTCAACTTATACCCAATCATCTCGGGTTCACATCTCTATGGAGATACTTTGCTTAAGATATCAAAGTATAAGCTTTCATGACCAAGGTGACTTGAATATCTCAAGCCAAAGGAAACTTGCACCTGAGATGTAGTAAGAACTTCACAGACATATTTATATATGTAGAGAACCATATAAAGCCTTACAGTAGGTTACTCCAATGAACTAGTTACCATAACTAGCATCCACGTTTAACTCTCGACATCCCAATGTCTCTAGCTAGTGAATAATAGCTGTTTGGTTAAACCAGACAGTATAACCTAAGCTAGTCTTACAGAATTGATGATGTCCAAATACATCAATTCATTGATTAGTGAATATTTCAATACTTTCATAATTATACATGTAAAGATACTCATTAGTTGTGATTCAATCACAAGTTCTCTTATGCTATGAATCGTATTGCGAACATTCAGTAAATGAATTTAAGACTATTTAAACACATAAGTAAAGTGCACTCAAATAGTGAATCTTTATTTATCAAAATAAATAGTACATGTCATGCCTCAGGTAGTCCCTGCCAGAAGAAATTTCGGCAGCATCAGCATCTCCCCTGTACGGGTGATAATATGAACCATTTCTACATTGCCCTCAGGGCCACATATACCTCGGCCAGCACGACCGGTACAAATACAATAAAGAAAATAAGCACGCACCCACATAGTTTAATAATAAAAAACCAACCTAAGTAATGATAAGGAAATCATCTCAAATATCCTATTCAACTACACTCATAAAACTCAAATCTTATATCCTACTGAACTACACCCATAAAACTAAAATCACCAGCATACATCCAAACCTACCTCTTCTGCCATCCGAGCAAGCATGTAGGAAGATATACCAAATGAAAACTCATCGATAATAAAGGATCATACAATATACAAGTGAAAAAAGATACAAGTCTGAAAACATAGACGATAACATAATAAGAAAACCAAGACAAAGATCTAAAACAGAAAATCCTCGCAATCTGAGGGGAAACTAGGGAATGGAAATCCTCCGAATAGCCTCAACCTAAAATAGTAATATCAACGGGGTGAGTCAGCTCCTCAGCGGGTAACTACTGACATGCATAGTAAGAAATAACAACTAATAATAAATATGCGTACAGTCTCCTGGATATATATATCAATGAAAAAATGCAAAACTGTAAGGAGCAGGAGTGTCTGTACTAACCAAGACCTGGGTATAGGGATAACAAAGTCGTTAGACCGAGAGTTTCATAAATCCTGTATGCATGTCAAACATATGCATCTACCAAATATGCAGCATATAAAGTGCAGCAAATACATGCAATAAATGCAAATGTGCATATGATGCCAATGACATGTCCTGGTCACCCCTAACGCCAGTCAACCATCTCACACATGATGGTGAGACCGAGTGGGTAGGGTTATGACAACCGTGCACTCTGCCATCACTGCTCCTGAGCGACCGAGTGGACGGGATGCTGTTGGAGTACACCTATCCTCCTACCCCAAATCATAAGTGGGGGAGTGCAATACTCTCATCTCCCTGAGACAATCCAGAGGAGGGATCCCTGCCGGCTACCACGCTGCGTCACACTACCCATGAGCGGACCAATGGAGCCAAACATAGCAAATCTGTCTGTCGACTACCACGTTGCGTCCCACTACCCAACAGTAGACCAGCGGAGCCTAACAGAGCATAAATGCCACACACCCTGCCTGATATACCACTAACCCATGAGTGGTTGTGTGTGCAGATCCATGTAATTGGCGATGTACTCAATAATAATGGAGTCAACAATCACACAGCATGCAATCATGTGAGATGATGCATGACACTAAACATGGAAATATCTCGATCCTATCCATCTCTACCAAAATATGTACCAAAAGATATATGGATCAAATAATATGATCTAGGTACACAGGTCAGGTATGGTAAAATAAATCTAGGTCTTGAACATAATAAGGCATGGTATGTCATTACCTTAAGGACATAAATAATCAAAGGAACATGAATGCAAAAATAGGAAATAAATACAACATGCTCAGGTAATAGATAATGACATACTGATGCAAAAATGAACATAAATATTACTACTTGTTAAATATTACTAAGCATATCAACATGATATATTAAAATAGATAAGTCAAGGTACCCACCTCCAATAGAAAGGTCCAATCAAGCCAAATCTGATGTCGAGACGCTCGTCTCTAATCAGAGTCCTGAATCGATCAATATATATATTTTATTTAGCTAAAATTCATAAGAATTAAATAGCTAAATAAAATCCCCAAGACTAATTTAGGGAAAACCAAAATCAACATAACCATTTGCCTACCTAAATTAAATCCAACGGTTAACTAGGATTAATTGCCTTAACCCTAATCATTCCATTAGATTAATTCTAAATCTAACAATTCTACACATGATCAACTACTTACAACATCCAATTCAAACCATGATCGACAACATAGATCAATTAACTACCCTTACCTCACTTCGTAGCCACTGTTGTTGATCCTCAGCCAGGTAGGGCAGCCGTTGAAATTGAGTAGCTGTTGGAAACCACCTGCCCAGATTTGTTTTGGTTATCCAGTTTATCAGAACAACACCCAAACTCCTAAATCCAGGTCTAGGAGGAAAGCCTACCTCAAATTTGGCCGTCGTAAACCCTAGATCAGCAATGGCAGCAAGCAACCAGCGGTGATGCACTTGTGGTGGTCACGTGAGGAAAAGAGGATGTGACTGGCAAATTGGTTTACTGGCAACGTCTCAAGCTTCCGACGGTGATCGGAGCAGATACCCCCTTGCTCTAGGCGTGCTAGTAGTGGATCGGAACTAGGGCACAGTGTTGGCATAGGGGAGATCAGGAGTGAGGGGTCTCGGCCGACTCAGATCGAGAAGAAGGGCGACAAGAGATCTGAAGGGCGTCGAAGCTCTTGCTCACTATGTCAAAGTTGCGCCTCAGCTTGGATAGGCGACTGGTGATAAGCGTCGATCGACGTTCTAGGGCACGGAATGGAGATCGACGACTCCACCTCGGATGGTGCCAAGTGCTCGGTGCTAGGGCAAAGAGAAGGCAACTGAAGGCAATCGGGAGAAGGGCTCGATCAGCGATGGCTTGAGCGTAGCCCGCGCTTGGGCAGGGACGGAAGAGAAGGACTGCGGAGAGGGCTTCGACAGTGCAACCTGTAACGCCCGCCCTCCCTGCTAACCCTAAGGGACGGGGCTACGATACTCTATGTACATATTACAGCGGAAGACTTGAAATAATTTTCTTAGTTTAATAAAGCTTTTCTTTTGTTTTCAAATCCGAACTACACTAATATGGTTTCATAACATGATAACAAGATAAATAGAAACATAACATCAAGTTACCCATATAGTACTACAATTTACGAAACCAAAGCGAAATTCTTAAAAGTTCTTAAAGCAGGTTCTTATTTGGTTGCCTAGCCACCGCCACACACATCTCCTTGCCTCTCCTGCTGATCCTTTAGCTCATCCAGCTTTTTCCTTTATCTGTGGTACAAGGAAAGTAAGCTATGAGCACTCATGGCTCAGTAAGTTCCTTTCCTACTCACTAAAACCGAAAATCATCACATGATCAAAGAATATCTCAACATAACATGATCTCAACTAGTCATGGCATAACATATCATACTCTTTAAGCATATCATGCAACATAACAAAATCATAACTAGTCATGGCATATCATCTCTTAAAGCATAGCATGATACATAACATAATCATATCTAATCATGGCATATCATAGCATCATCATAAGGTAGCATGGCATATCAAGCATAGCATGAAACATAACATACTCATATCTAATCATGGCATATCATAAATCATAGCATCATCACAACATGATCATAAGGTATATGCAATATGATTTTGAAAACATGTATCCGAAAAATATGTGTATGTCTCATGATCTTTAAAACCATTTCTTCTTACATATATACTTGAACATATTATCAACTTAAAGGGGATCCCGGCTATGTACCACTTACATATTGCGCGCAACCTATGTAGGTCCAAGGTAGCAAGTCTTGAACCCTACAAGGCAAACATACTAGGCCCGAGTCTTACTCCATCGACCTAGGGGCACTTAGGAGCCCATCCCTAACGAGGCCCGAGTCTTATTCCATCGACCCCGGGGCACTTATGGAGCCCACCCTTGGTACAAGCCATATAAAGTAAAGTACATGTCATACTTATACATATCACACATCATAAGAGCATGCATCACTTAGGCACACATCATATCATAAAAGTATGCATCACTTAGGCATACATCATATCATAAAAGTATGCATCACTTAGGCATACATCATATCATAAAGGTATGCATCACTTAGGCATACATCATGTCATAAAAGTATGCATCACTTAGGCATACATCATATCATAAAGGTATGCATCACTTAGGCATACATCATGTCATAAAAGCATGCATATTTTCACCACATAGCATATCATAAAAGCATGCATATTTTCACCACATAGCATATCATAAAAGCATGCATATTTCTATCCACATAGCATATCATAAAAGCATGCATATTTTCACCACATAGCATATCATAAAAGCATGCATATTTCTATCCACATAGCATATCATAAAAGCATGCATATTTCTAGCACATGTCATATCATGGAAAGTATGAATCACAAGCATACATATTTAAGCATAAGGGTGTATCATGTGATTATACTATCATAAGGAACATGGTAACATAGTTAACTTGGATTCTAAGCTTCCTAATCCCTTGGGTTCTTATCATGGCCGAACCCCCTTAGATCTCAATTTAGGTAAAAATAACCTCCAAGCATGTGGAACCTAAATTATCATCACATTAATTTCATTGGAAGCATTATAAGCATGATTAACTTGGTTTCTAAGTTCTCCAAGTCCCTAAACTTCATGTGGCCGAACCTTATCAGGTGTGAAACAAGGTCCCAATTGTCATGAAAGCATGGAAATCTTAAACCATATTTATAGCATTTTTCTTCCGAGTAACAAAGTAATCATATTTGAGCTAATTCCTAAGTTCCTCAAGCCCTTAACATATGTCATGGCCAAAATTTCACAAGTATTCATTAGGGCTAAAAACAAGCATACAAGCATGTGAACTTGAACTAACATCATGTATAAATTCATAATAAGGTATCATACAAAGGGTATGGCCGAAACTTACCCTAGCCTCATTTTAGGTAATTAAGCAACATATAGCATGAGAATTTTAGCTTTCTACTTATCATATTTCATGTAGAGTGACATGAGCATATTTAAATTTTGTTCTAGGGTTTCTAGGGCATCTATCCCTTCATGGATGAGACCTACAATGGTCCATTTAGGTCATGGAAAAATTATACAAGCATGTGACACAATCAACACATTATCATATTTCCATAAGAAGCATTTTTAACACAATTGGTTTCAACTCTAAGGCCTCTAGGTCATTTAAACCTTACTTGGCCGAGACCCATCAGTGGTTAACTTTGCTTCAAATAGCCTAAAAGCATAGGAAGTCATACAAGTTTCATAGCATGTATAAAGACAAGCATAATAAACATACATGTGCATTGTGTCTTAGGCTTCCTAGGTTTCTTTCCTTTTTCTTTTATTTTTCCTCATGGCCGAAACCTACCATTCTCTAAACTAGGTTTTAAGTGGCCTAAAGCATGGAAAACCTAAGTAAGTTTCATGGCAAAAATTACTAAGAACATCATATACAAATTTGGTTCAGAAACAAGCTAGGACCCTTGTGACCTTACAAGTCATATATCATGTAACTAAATTCTCTATACCCTAATTAAGCATGAGAGCATTAAACCACTTTCATATCTTAATATCATAGAGGTCTTGAGCATGTTAAAATTTTGTTTAAGCTTTCCTAAGCTATCCATCTTAACATGGCCGAAAATCTTAATGAAGAGTTCATGAATTTCTAGCAATATTCAACATGCAATTTTTTAAGAGAACTCTATATTCTATCATATAAACATGGTTACTTAAATTTAAAGGTCTTCCTAACCCTAAGCTCTTTTCTTGGCCGAAACATACTTTCAAGCAAGAAAACCAATAAAAGATCTTTAGTAATTCATGGAGGGAATCTTGTACTAGTTTGGTTAAACAATGATTTCCCTAACCTCTTTAAAACATTTTTGGCCGAAATTCTAGGGTTAGGTACTCCTCTGACCAAGCATCATATAGGTATAAAAACATGAAGGAAAACCTTCCTACATAGCATAGAAAAAAATATCATGAAATGATGACTTGTTTAAACCTTCCTAGATTTGAAACTCTTCTTTGGCCGAATTTTCTTAAATTCTATTCTAGGTTTTCTAATCCTCATAAAATCCGAAAATCACATAAAAAGCCTTGTACCACAGGTGAGGGGAAGCTTACATCCTTTTCACTTGTGGATCTAAGGTATGGTGATGGAAGAAGTAGCCTCTTCTTCTAGTTCCCTTCCCTTGTTCCTCTTGCTAAGTCCTCCTTGTATCTTAGGCTTTCTTAGGAGAAAACCTTGGCTTGGGGCCGAAGATGGAGGAGAGGGGGCTGGGGTTCTCGGTGATGGAGAGGGGATAATGAGAGAAATGAGAGAAAAATTAGAATTCTTCTCTTTACTTGCTCCCTTTTATGTTAAGGAGGAAGAAGTAGCAAAATTAGTTTTTGCTTTCCTTCTCCCTTAGCCTTTTTTTTTTCTATTTTATTTTTATTTTTATTTATTTATTTATCCTCATCATTCATGGTGAAATAAGGGGGAATGAATCCCCTTAATTAGCCTCTTTCATTTTCAGCAAGAGAAGAGAGAAAGAGGGAGAGAAGGAAGGAAGGCAAATTGCCTTTCTCTTGCTCTTTTCTTGTTTTCTTTTGGCTAACTTTTACTCTCACCCTTATCATGAGTTTCCCTCCTTTGCTATCAATATCTTCTCTCTATCCCAATTGGTTTCTACTAATTAATTCTATAAATTATAATATAAGAGATTCAAGGTTCAATCCTTGACCTCCTCTTCTTTTTATTTCATTTTATTTATTTTTGCTTCAACCCACTTCCTTTTATTTTTCTAAGGCAAAATCCTACATTCATATGCTTATCTTAAAAGCTTAGTGGGTGTTACAGTACCCCGTACCTCATAAAAAGTTCGTCCTCGAACTTTATAATAGCTACTTCAGGTGGTACTGAACTTTCGGCTGAGTGCATCGGCCACTTTGTTCGCCTTTCCTGGGTGATAAAGAATCTCGCAGTCGTAATCTTTAACTAGCTCGAGCCATCGGCGTTGCCTCATATTCAGGTCTTTTTGCGTGAAGAAATATTTCAGACTCTGATGGTCGGTATAAATCTTACACTGGGCTCCATATAAATAGTGTCTCCATATTTTGAGAGCGAAGACCACGGCTGCTAGTTCTAAGTCGTGAATGGGATAATTCTTCTCATGCTCTTTAAGTTGTCTAGGAGCGTAGGCAATGACTTTGCCATCTTGCATGAGTACAGCTCCAAGTCCTGTGATGGAAGCATCGCTGTACATATCGAAGCCTCTGTTGGTTTCTGGGAGAGTAAGAATCGGAGCACTGGTTAGTCTCCTTTTTAATTCCGCGAAACTCTTCTCGCAAGCTTCTGTCCATTCATACTTTGTATTTTTCTTGGTGAGGGCTATCATTGGGGTTGCGATTTTGGAGAAATTCTCTACAAATTTCCTGTAATAGCCTGCTAGCCCGAGAAAACTCCTGACTTCGCTGGCATTTCTTGGTCTGTTCCAGTTATTTACAGCTTCGATTTTGCTTGGATCCACCATAACTCCATCTTTGGAGATGACATGACCTAGAAATATTACCCGGTCAAGCCAAAACTCGCATTTGGAGAATTTTGTATATAGTTGTTTCTCTTGTAGGATCTGTAGTACAGTATTCAGGTGTTCAGCATGTTCTTCTGGGGTTCTTGAGTAGATAAGTATATCGTCAATAAAGACTATTACAAATTTATCAAGATATGCCGTAAATACCCGATTCATCAGGTCCATAAATACTGCAGGAGCGTTGGTTACTCCGAAAGGCATAACTATGAACTCATAGTGTCCATATCGGGTTCGAAATGCTGTTTTTGGTATATTATCTGGTTTCACCTTCACTTGATGATGACCGGATCATAGGTCTATCTTTGAGAAAACGGTCGCACCCTTCAGTTGATCGAACAGGTCATCGATCCGTGGGAGTAGGTACCGATTCTTGATCGTCACATTATTCAGCGCTCGGTAGTCTATACACATTCGCATAGACCCATCCTTCTTCTTTACGAACAGCACTGGAGCTCCCCATGGAGAGTGACTAGGACGAATAAGTCCCTTGTCGAGTAATTCGGATAACTGTTCCTGAAGCTCCTTTAATTTAGCCGGAGCCATACGATAAGGTGCTTTTGAGATCGGCTGAGTACCAGGAATCAATTCGATCCCGAATTCTATCTCTCTGTCAGGGGCCAACCCTGGTAGTTCATCAGGAAATACTTTTGGATAGTTGCATACTACCCTGACATCTTCTAGCTTCGGGTCTTTGACTTGATTGGTATTAACCACGTGCGCTAGAAACCCCATACATCCTTTATCTAACATCCTTTGTGCTTTAATAGATGACAATAACTTCTCCGTTCCCTTCGGTTCCCCGTAAAACTCAATCTCTGGTTCAGTTTCGGGTCGGAAAATCACTTTCCTTTTGCGGCACTCGATTGAAGCGCCGTATTTGCTAAGGAAATCCATGCCCAATATTATGTCATAATCCTGCATATCAAGTACTATCAGATTGCAGTAGAGTTCTCTGTTTGCGATCCGAATGAGTACTGCTTGCAGCATATGGTCCGATGGCATAATCTCCCCGGATGGTAAGGTTGTTAAGAATGTGTCCTCTAAAGTTCGGTCATTGCGTGTCCTAACCATGTTGATCTAAATAATGACAAATAGACTAGTGTAAGTGGTTATCGTTTTTAGCCAATCTAACGTACTGTTTTGTTTCTATCTATTTGTTCTGGTATTATTCCTAACCTACTAATATGTAATCCTAATCTAAATTATAACTAAAAGCATAGAATAAAGCATCAAACATAAGCAAGCAGAACATGAAACTAAAGCATAAGCATCATAAGGAAAAAAATAAAGAATAGAGTGACAAGCAATATAACATAAAGAAATAAAGCATAAGCAATATAGCAAAGAAAATAAAAAATAGGCAATATAACAAGGAAGAAAAATAAAGCATAAGTCATATCACGTGAAACTAAGCATAAGCATATAACAAGAAAATTAAGCATAAACATTCTTACTTGGAGCGGCAGGTCGGAGGCTTGATGTGTGTGTAGTGAGCTGGCAATAACTTGGCTCTGATACCAACCTGTAACGCTCGCCCTCCCTGCTAACCCTAAGGGACGGGGCTACGATACTCTATGTACATATTACAGCGGAAGATTTGAAATAATTTTCTTAGTTTAATAAAACTTTTCTTTTGTTTTCAAATCCGAACTACACTAATATGGTTTCCATAACATGATAACAAGATAAATAGAAACATAACATCAAGTTACCCATATAGTACTACAATTTACGAAACCAAAGCGAAATTCTTAAAAGTTCTTAAAGCAGGTTCTTATTTGGTTGCCTAGCCACCGCCACACACATCTCCTTGCCTCTCCTGCTGCTCCTTTAGCTCATCCAGCTTTTTCCTTTATCTGTGGTGCAAGGAAAGTAAGCTATGAGCACTCATGGCTCAGTAAGTTCCTTTCCTACTCACTAAAACCGAAAATCATCACATGATCAAAGAATATCTCAACATAACATGATCTCAACTAGTCATGGCATAACATATCATACTCTTTAAGCATATCATGCAACATAACAAAATCATAACTACTCATGGCACATCATCTCTTAAAGCATAGCATGATACATAACATAATCATATCTAATCATGGCATATCATAGCATCATCATAAGGTAGCATGTCATATCAAGCATAGCATGAAACATAACATACTCATATCTAATCATGGCATATCATAAATCATAGCATCATCACAACATGATCATAAGGTATATGCAATATGATTTTGAAAACATGTATCCGAAAAATATGTGTAGGTCTCATGATCTTTAAAACCATTTCTTCTTACATATATACTTGAACATATTATCAACTTAAAGGGGATCCCGGCTATGTACCACTTACATATTGCGCGCAACCTATGTAGGTCCAAGGTAGCAAGTCTTGAACCCTACAAGCAAACATACTAGGCCCGAGTCTTACTCCATCGACCTAGGGGCACTTAGGAGCCCATCCCTAACGAGGCCCGAGTCTTATTCCATCGACCCCGGGGCGCTTATGGAGCCCACCCTTGGTACAAGCCATATAAAGTAAAGTACATGTCATACTTATACATATCACACATCATAAGAGCATGCATCACTTAGGCACACATCATATCATAAAAGTATGCATCACTTAGGCATACATCATATCATAAAAGTATGCATCACTTAGGCATACATCATATCATAAAGGTATGCATCACTTAGGCATACATCATGTCATAAAAGTATGCATCACTTAGGCATACATCATATCATAAAGGTATGCATCACTTAGGCATACATCATGTCATAAAAGCATGCATATTTTCACCACATAGCATATCATAAAAGCATGCATATTTTCACCACATAGCATATCATAAAAGCATGCATATTTCTATCCACATAGCATATCATAAAAGCATGCATATTTTCACCACATAGCATATCATAAAAGCATGCATATTTCTATCCACATAGCATATCATAAAAGCATGCATATTTCTAGCACATGTCATATCATGGAAAGTATGAATCACAAGCATACATATTTAAGCATAAGGGTGTATCATGTGATTATACTATCATAAGGAACATGGTAACATAGTTAACTTGGATTCTAAGCTTTCTAATCCCTTGGGTTCTTATCATGGCAGAACCCCCTTAGATCTCAATTTAGGTAAAAATAACCTCCAAGCATGTGGAACCTAAATTATCATCACATCAATTTCATTGGAAGCATTATAAGCATGATTAACTTGGTTTCTAAGTTCTCCAAGTCCCTAAACTTCATGTGGCCGAACCTTATCAGGTGTGAAACAAGGTCCCAATTGTCATGAAAGCATGGAAATCTTAAACCATATTTATAGCATTTTTCTTCCAAGTAACATAGTAATCATATTTGAGCTAATTCCTAAGTTCCTCAAGCCCTTAACATATGTCATGGCCAAAATTTCACAAGTATTCATTAGGGCTAAAAACAAGCATACAAGCATGTGAACTTGAACTAACATCATGTATAAATTCATAATAAGGTATCATACAAAGGGTATGGCCGAAACTTACCCTAGCCTCATTTTAGGTCATTAAGCAACATATAGCATGAGAATTTTGGCTTTCTACTTATCATATTTCATGTAGAGTGACATGAGCATATTTAAATTTTGTTCTAGGGTTTCTAGGGCATCTATCCCTTCATGGCCGAGACCTACAATGGTCCATTTAGGTCATGGAAAAATTATACAAGCATGTGACACAATCAACACATTATCATATTTCCATAAGAAGCATTTTTAACACAATTGGTTTCAACTCTAAGGCCTCTAGGTCATTTAAATCTTACTTGGCCGAGACCCATCAGTGGTTAACTTTGCTTCAAATATCCTAAAAGCATAGGAAGTCATACAAGTTTCATAGCATGTATAAAGACAAACATAATAAACATACATGTGCATTGTGTCTTAGGCTTCCTAGGTTTCTTTCCTTTTTCTTTTATTTTTCCTCATGGCCGAAACCTACCATTCTCTAAACTAGGTTTTAAGTGGCCTAAAGCATGGAAAACCTAAGTAAGTTTCATGGCAAAAATTACTAAGAACATCATATACAAATTTGGTTCATAAACAAGCTAGGACCCTTGTGACCTTACAAGTCATATATCATGTAACTAAATTCTCTATACCCTAATTAAGCATGAGAGCATTAAACCACTTTCATATCTTAATATCACAGAGGTCTTGAGCATGTTAAAATTTTGTTTAAGCTTTCCTAAGCTATCCATCTTAACATGGCCGAAAATCTTAATGAAGAGTTCATGAATTTCTAGCAATATTCAACATGCAATTCTTTAAGAGAACTCTATATTCTATCATATAAACATGGTTACTTAAATTTAAAGGTCTTCCTAACCCTAAGCTCTTTTCTTGGCCGAAACATATGAGGGGATTTCCTTTGGTTCCAAGTAACTTTCAAGCAAGAAAACCAATAAAAGATCTTTAGTAATTCATGGAGGGAATCTTGTACTAGTTTGGTTAAACAATGATTTCCCTAACCTCTTTAAAACATTTTTGGCCGAAATTCTAGGGTTAGGTACTCCTCTGACCAAGCATCATATAGGTATAAAAACATGAAGGAAAACCTTCCTACATAGTATAGAAAAAAATATCATGAAATGATGACTTGTTTAAACCTTCCTAGATTTGAAACTCTTCTTTGGCCGAATTTTCTTAAATTCTATTCTAGGTTTTCTAATCCTCATAAAATC
Source organism: Zingiber officinale (assembly GCF_018446385.1). Lineage (NCBI taxonomy): Eukaryota > Viridiplantae > Streptophyta > Magnoliopsida > Zingiberales > Zingiberaceae > Zingiber > Zingiber officinale. Next base: position 68,164,894 of record NC_056007.1, on the reverse strand, counting down.
CGAAAATCACATAAAAAGCCTTGTACCACAGGTGAGGGGAAGCTTACATCCTTTTCGCTTGTGGATCTAAGGTATGGTGATGGAAGAAGTAGCCTCTTCTTCTAGTTCCCTTCCCTTGTTCCTCTTGCTAAGTCCTCCTTGTATCTTAGGCTTTCTTAGGAGAAAACCTTGGCTTGGGGCCGAAGATGGAGGAGAGGGGGCTGGGGTTCTCAGTGATGGAGAGGGGAGAATGAGAGAAATGAGAGAAAAATTAGAATTCTTCTCTTTACTTGCTCCCTTTTATGTTAAGGAGGAAGAAGTAGCAAAATTAGTTTTTGCTTTCCTTCTCCCTTAGCCTTTTTTTTTCTATTTTATTTTTATTTTTATTTATTTATTTATCCTCATCATTCATTGTGAAATAAGGGGGAATGAATCCCCTTAATTAGCCTCTTTTATTTTCGGCAAGAGAAGAGAGAAAGAGGGAGAGAAGGAAGGAAGGCAAGTTGCCTTTCTCTTGCTCTTTTCTTGTTTTCTTTTGGCTAACTTTCTCTCACCCTTATCATGAGTTTCCCTCCTTTGCTATCAATATCTTATCTCTATCCCAATTGGTTTCTACTAATTAATTCTATAAATTATAATATAAGAGGTTCAAGGTTCAATCCTTGACCTCCTCTTCTTTTTATTTCATTTTATTTCTTTTTGCTTCAACCCACTTCCTTTTATTTTTCTAAGGCAAAATCCTACATTCATATGCTTATCTTAAAAGCTTAGTGGGTGTTACAGTACCCCGTACCTCATAAAAAGTTCGTCCTCGAACTTTAAAATAGCTCCGGGTACTTTTGTTTCATATGGTCCTCGCGTTCCCAGGTGGCTTCTTCGAATCGTCGATTCCGCCACAGGACCTTTACTAAGGGTATTTCTTTGTTCCTTAACCTCTTGATTTCTCGGTCCAGGATCCGGATGGGTTTACTTTCATAACTCAGGTCTTCCTGCACCTGTACCGACTGAGGCTCAATCACTTGATCTGTGCTGGGAGTACATTTCTTGAGCATCGATACATGGAACACGTTGTGAATGACTGCCATGTCTGAAGGTAGTTCCAGTCTGTATGCGACTTGGCCCACTCTTTCTAAAATCCGGTACGGTCCTACGTATCGTGGGCTTAACTTGCTTCTCTTTCCGAACCTCATTATCCCTTTCATGGGGGATACCTTAAGGAATACCAAATCCCCGATGTTGAATTCTAGCGGTCTGCGCCGTTTATCGGGATAATTCTTCTGCCGACTCTGAGCAGTTTCTCTGTATAGCTCGGGTGGTGTCATCAATAAGTTCCGTTCGGAACCCCATTTCCTTCTTTTCACCGCTCTCATACCAGCATATAGGGGACCTACACTTCCTCCCATATAGAGCTTCGTAAGGTGCCATTCCAATAGTAGCTTGGTAGCTATTATTGTAGGCGAATTCTGCCAAGTATAAATATCAGCACCAGCTCCCCTTGAAGTCCAGGGCACAAGTTCTTAACATATCCTCCAATATTTGATTTACTCTTTTAGTCTGCCCATCAGTCTATGGGTGGAAGGCTGTGCTAAACAACAACTTCGTGCCGAGGGCCTTCTGAACACACTCCCAAAAGTGCGAGAAAAAACGTCCGTCTCTATCAGAAATAATGGTTTTAGGGATACCATGTAATTTGACGATTTCCTTAACATATAGCTGAGCTAGTTGTTCAGTTGAATAAGTCATCTTGATCGCCAAAAAGTGTGCAGACTTCGTCAATCTGTCCACGATCACCCATATAGCATCATATCCGTTTGTCGTCCTGGGTAGACCTGAAATGAAATCCATGGAGATTTCTTCCCATTTCCATTCTGGAATTTGGACAGGTTGTAATAATCCGCCGGGTCTCTGATGTTCAGCTTTTACCCTTTGGCACGTCAGACAAGTACTGACGTACTGAGCCACTTCTCTTTTCATACCGGACCACCAAAATTTCTTTTTCAGGTCCTGATACATCTTTGTGGAACCCGGGTGCATTGCATAAGGTGTTGTATGAGCTTCTTCCAGTATCTTTTTTCGCAACTCTGGATCCTCTGGAATACATAATCGATCCCTGAGGTATAATATTCCATCGTCTGCGATATAGAACCCATCATTCTTTCCTCCTGTGGTCTCTTGTTTAATTCTTTGAAGGCTCGGGTCCCTGGTTTGCTTCTCTAACATGTTCTCAAATAACGTTGGTGTTATGGTGAGGGTAGAGAGTCGTCCGGACACGGTTTTAACTAACGGATACGAAACATGTTTCAGTTTCTCGATGGATTCCCTCATCAGTTCGCTTTCAGCATTGAATAAAAATTCTAGCATACTGACTAAAATTAGATAGCTGACCTGTGATGACAGTAGAGGCGTTCGCCACGTCATCCTGAGCGAGAGAGTAGACTCTGGCGTTCGTCATAGCGGGAGGGGCTTCCAATCTTCCTTGGCTGATTGAAGTCCCTTCTATGGCAGCTTGCATCTGGTGAAGCTGTACGGGGGCACTCCTGTTCTGAAAGTTCTACGGAGGTGGTGCCTGAGGTTGAGTTGGGCAATTTCTCGCTAGATGGCCTTCCTTTCCGCAGTTATAGCACTTTCTGGTACTTAGGAGACATACTCCAGAATGCATCTTCCCACATGTGGCACACTGAGGAGCTTATTGGCCGGACCACCTTTTGTTTTATTCCACTGTTTCCTCTTTCCACTTGAGTTTCCTTTCCAGTCGGTTCTGGTATTGTGCGATTTTTGTCCTCCGGTCAGTGCTTGGTTCATGCCCTTGTTCATTGCTTTCTGGTAGTTCTCGGTAATTAGGGCACTGCTGACTAGCTCCTCTGCAGTCTGCGGTCTATTAACTCCGCCGGCTACGTTCAGGGCGGAGCATCTTTAACATTAATCGGACCCTTTCTTTTTTAGTACGGATCAGTTCTGGGCACAGTCGTGCTAGGCGGTTGAACCTCTTGACGGCTTCGTTAACTGACAGATCACCTTGCCGGAACTCAGTGAACTCATCATAGTGCTTGTTGGTCACTTGCATGTGGAAGAATTCCTCTAAGAACTCTGTCTCAAAATCCGTCCACTTCATTTGGTTTATTTGTCTTTTCGCCTTTACTCTGTCCCACCACATCCGGGCATCTCCGGTAAGGCAGAATGACGCGCATTTGACCTTCTCGTGTTCAGGCCAATCCAGTAGTTCCATTATGCTTTCCACGGTCTTGAGCCAGGCTTGTGCATCCCATGGTTCACAGTTTCCCGAGAATGCTTCCGGCTTGAGCCTTTGCCACTGAATCAGATAGGCCTCTTGTCGGACCATCGGAGTAGGAGCTGCCGGGGGCACTGGCGCGGCTGTAGGTATAACCGGTAGTGCATTCTGATTTTCCGGTGGGGTAACTGGGTTGCCTTGCTGACCCATTAAGGTAGTGATCAGCTGTTGTTGCTCCGCGATTTGATGCTGGAGGTCTACAACTACCTGCGTCAGGTCTGGTGGAGTCGCTGTCCCTCCGGTTCGGGCATTGCGTGTCCTAACCATGTTTATCTAAATAAGGACAAACAGACTAGTGTAAGTGGTTATCATTTTTAGCCCATCTAATGTACTGTTTTGTTTCTATCTATTTGTTCTGGTATTATTCCTAAACTACCAATACGTAATCCTAATCTAAATTATAACTAAAAGCATCAAACATAAACAAGCAAAACATGAAACTAAAGCATAAAAAAAAAAAAAGGAAAGAAACCTAGGAAGCCTAAGACACAATGCACATGTATGTTTATTATGCTTGTCTTTATACATGCTATGAAACTTGTATGACTTCCTATGCATTTAGGCTATTTGAAGCAAAGTTAACCACTGATGGGTCTCGGCCAAGTAGGGTTTAAATGACCTAGAGGCCTTAGAATTGAAACAAATTGTGTTAAAAATGCTTCTTATGGAAATATGATAATGTGTTGATTGTGTCACATGCTTGTATAATTTTTCCATGACCTAAATGGACCATTGTAGGTCTCGGCCATGAAGGGATAGATGCCCTAGAAACCCTAGAACAAAATTTAAATATGCTCATGTCACTCTACATGAAATATGATAAGTAGAAAGCCAAAGTTCTCATGCTATATGTTGCTTAATGACCTAAAATGAGGCTAGGGAAAGTTTCGGCCATACCCTTTGTATGATACCTTATTATGAATTTATACATGATTTTAGTTCAAGTTCACATGCTTGTATGCTTGTTTTTAGCCCTAATGAATACTTGTGAAATTTTGGCCATGACATATGTTAAGGGCTTGAGGAACTTAGGAATTAACTCAAATATGATTACTATGTTACTTGGAAGAAAAATGCTATAAATATGGTTTAAGGTTTCCATGCTTTCATGACAATTGGGACCTTGTTTCACACCTGATAAGGTTCGGCCACATGAAGTTTAGGGACTTGGAGAACTTAGAAACCAAGTTAATCATGCTTATAATGCTTCCTATGAAATTGATGTGATGATAATTTGGGTTCCACATGCTTGGAGGTTATTTTTACCTAAATTGAGATCTAAGGGGGTTCGGCCGTGATAAGAACCCAAGGGATTAGGAAGCTTAGAATCTAAGTTAACTATGTTACCATGTTCCTTATGATAGTATAATCACATGATACACCCTTATGCTTAAATATGTATGCTTGTGATTCATACTTTCCATGATATGGCATGTGCTAGAAATATGCATGCTTTTATGATATGCTATGTGGATAGAAATATGCATGCTTTTATGATATGCTATGTGGTGAAAATATGCATGCTTTTATGACATGATGTATGCCTAAGTGATGCATACCTTTATGATATGATGTATGCCTAAGTGATGCATACTTTTATGACATGATGTATGCCTAAGTGATGCATACCTTTATGATATGATGTATGCCTAAGTGATGCATACTTTTATGATATGATGTATGCCTAAGTGATGCATACTTTTATGATATGATGTGTGCCTAAGTGATGCATGCTCTTATGATGTGTGATATGTATAAGTATGACATGTACTTTACTTTATATGGCTTGTACCAAGGGTGAGCTCCATAAGCGCCCCGGGGTCGATGGAATAAGACTCGGGCCTCGTTAGGGATGGGCTCCTAAGTGCCCCTAGGTCGATGGAGTAAGACTCGGGCCTAGTATGTTTGCCTTGTAGGGTTCAAGACTTGCTACCTTGGACCTACATAGGTTGCGCGCAATATGTAAGTGGTACATAGCCGGGATCCCATTTAAGTTGATAATATGTTCAAGTATATATGTAAGAAGAAATGGTTTTAAAGATCGTGAGACATACACATGTTTTTCGGATACATGTTTTCAAATCATATTGCATATACCTTATGATCATGTTGTGATGAGGCTATGATTTATGATATGCCATGATTAGATATGAGTATGTTATGTTTCATGCTATGCTTGATATGCCATGCTATGATTTTTGATGATGCTATGATATGCCATGATTAGATATGATTATGTTATGTATCATGCTATGCTTTAAGAGATGATATGCCATGACTAGTTATGATTTTGTTATGTTGCATGATATGCTTAAAGAGTATGATATGTTATGCCATGACTAGTTGAGATCATATTATGTTGAGATATTCTTTGATCATGTGATGATTTTCGGTTTTAGTGAGTAGGAAAGGAACTTACTGAGCCATGAGTGCTCATAGCTTACTTTCCTTGTACCACAGATAAAGGAAAAAGCTGGATGAGCTAAAGGAGCAGCAGGAGAGGCAAGGAGATATGTGTGGCGGTGGCTAGGCAACCAAATAAGAACTTGCTTTAAGAACTTTTAAGAATTTCGCTTTGGTTTCGTAAATTGTAGTACTATATGGGTAACTTGATGTTATGTTTCTATTTATCTTGTTATCATGTTATGGAAACCATATTAGTGTAGTTCGGATTTGAAAATAAAAGAAAAGCTTTATTAAACTAAGAAAATTATTTCAAGTCTTCTGCTGTAATATGTACATAGAGTATCGTAGCCCCGTCCCTTAGGGTTAGCAGGGAGGGCGGGCGTTACAGGTTGGTATCAGAGCCAAAGTTTTTGCCAGCTCACTACACACACATCAAGCCTCCGACCTGCCGTTCCAAGTAAGAATGCTTATGTTTAATTTTCTTGTTATATGTTGATGCTTAATTTTCATGTTATATAACTTATGCTTTATTTATTTTTCTTCCTTGTTATATTGCCTATGCATTATTTTCTTTGCTACATTGCTTATGCTTTATTTCCTTATGTTATACTTGTTTTACCATATTTACCATATTCTTACTTGGAGTATAACTTATGTTATACTTGGAGCCCCGTCCCTTAGGGTTAGCAGGGATGTAACGCCCGCCCTCCCTGCTAACCCTAAGGGACGGGGCTACGATACTCTATGTACATATTACAGCGGAAGACTTGAAATAATTTTCTTAGTTTAATAAAGCTTTTCTTTTGTTTTCAAATCCGAACTACACTAATATGGTTTCCATAACTCCACTCGAATCAATACCAGAAGGAGGATCAGAACCCAAATTCAGGATAGAAACCAACCCTTACCTCCAATACCCCGATTAGGGCTCGGTCTTGTTCTTGCTAACGAACAGAGAAGAGATCGGAAACCCTAATGCACAACCAAAACCTACCCGAATCACATCAGAAAGAAGATCAGAGAATCGATTTCAAGACCCAAACCAACTGCTTACCTCCAGGAATCACAGCTAGGGCTCGATCTATGCTTGCCGACGAACAAAGAAGAGATCGGGAAGGGACAATGGTTGTTACTTCCTCCACACAAGCGATGCTGGCCTGATCCAACACCGGCACGCTCGATTCTCTCCCAACCGCAAGCGAGATCAATGGATTCGGGGGTCCAAACCTGCTGTTCGCCGAGATCAGAGAAGGGGAAAGGTCGGAAAGAAGAAGGGTTGGGATATAGCTAACCTTTTCCTCCCACGCTCCAAGATTTGCTCCTCGCCGGCGACACCGAGAGAGGAAAGGGGAGAACCGGCGATCGCTGAGGTAGGCGTCAGGAAGCTCACGCGAGAGAGAAAGAGGAAGAAAAGGATCGGGTGGGTTTGAGGGCTCGGGTGAGGAAATGAGACTATTAATAGTAACTTAGGGTTAAGGGAATTAAACCCTAAGTACTCCTCCTTAATTAGACTCTCACTCGCGTATTTACAACCAGGCCCCCACTCCTATCCCCGTGAAATTAGCCATACGACCTCCAGAAAAATCCAGAAAAATTCCTATAATTTCCGAAAACTTTCACAAGGTTATTCTATGATAGCCCTAAAATAAATTCGCATATCTTACATCCTCCCCCACTAATAAAAATTTGGTCCCCAAATTTACCACTACTACCTAACAGTAAGAAGTAGTAGATGAACTTATTCCAATTACTGAAATAAACTTTACTCACCTCCTGTAAACAGGTGGGGGTAACTAGTCCGCATCTGATCTTCCAACTCCCAAGTGGCTTCTTCATCTGAGTGATGCCGCCATCCGACCTTGACCAGTCGAATTGTCTTGTTCCGCAACTAGCGCTCTTTACGGTCCAAAATCCGAACTGGAATCTCCTCATAAGATATATCTGGCTGAAGAACCACTGATACATCTGTGAGAATATGCGAAGGGTGCGGTACGTATCTCCTCAACATAGACACATGGAATACATCATGCACCCCAGTCAGTGATGGTGGTAATGCCAGTCGATACACCACCTCACCTATCCTCTCGAGAATTTGGAAGGGTCCAATATAGCGAGGCGCCAACTTACCCTTCAACCCAAACCTTTTTACTCCTTTCGTAGGGGATACTCGTAAGAATACATGATCACCAACAGAAAACTCTAAAGGTCTCCATCTCCGGTCTGCATAACTCTTCTGTCAATCCTGAGCCTCTGACAATCTGCGCCTGATAGTACGAACCATCTCCGCATCACGCTGAAGACTCTGTGGCCCCAAAATCTGTGTTTCCCCAACTTCTGTCCATAAGGTGGGAGATCTACATGCTCTGCCATACAACGCCTCATAAGGTGCCATCTGTATCGCTGAGTGATAACTGTTGTTGTAGGCAAATTCTACTAAATGTAAATGATCCTCCCAACTACCTCCAAAGTCTATGACACATGATCTCAATAGGTCCTCTAATGTCTGTATGGTACATTCCGACTGACCGTCCGTCTGGGGGTGGAAAGCCGTACTGAAACGTAACTCTGTACCCATAGCCTGCTGTAGATTCTGCCAGAAACGTGAAGTGAACCGCGGATCTCTATCCGAAATAATACTGAGAGGTACACCATGTAGCCTGATAATCTCTCTACAATACAACTCTGCTAATCGATCCAATGACTCCGTCCTACGGATCGAAAGGAAATGAGCAGATTTGGTTAATCGATCAACAATCACCCAAATCGTATCATGTGTTCGTTGGGTTCTGGGTAGACCCACGACGAAATCCATCGCGATGTGCTCCCATTTCCATTCCGGTATCTGTATTTTCTGGAGTAAACCAGCGGGTCTCTGATGTTCAGCCTTTACTTGCTGACATACAAGACATCGTGCAACAAAATCCGCAATGTCTTTCTTCATGCCAGTCCACCAATATGAACGCCACAAATCTCTATACATACGTGTACCACCCGGATGAATCGCAAATCTGGATCGGTATGCCTCCTGAAGTAGGTCTTCCTTCAGGGAAGATGATTCAGGAACACACAATCTCCCCTGGAAATACAGAATCCCGTTTCCGTCGCAAGAAAACCCTGTCTGCTGTCCTGGAATAATCCTGCTACATAAAAACTGCAGATGCTGATCTGTAGCCTGAGCTTCTTTAATCCTCTCTACCATGGGTGACTGGGCAACCATAGATAACAGAATACCCCGCTCAGTCTGACCCTGCTCTACTAATTCCAACTCAGAAAATTTCTGTACCAGCTCTGTAACCATCACACGATGACAGGCAAGAACTCCTCGGGATTTCCTACTCAACGTATCAGCTACCACGTTGGCTTTCCCTGGGTGGTAGTTGATCGTACAGTCATAGTGCTTCAAGAATTCCATCCATCTTCTCTGTCTTAAGTTCAATTCTTTCTGAGTAAATAGATACTTAAGACTCTTATGGTCTGTGAATATCTCGAAGGTAATCCCGTATAGATGATGTCTCCAGATTTTTAGCGCATATATAATGGCTGCCAACTCCAGGTCATGCACCGGATAATTCTTCTCATGTTCCTTCAACTGGCGTGAGGCATAAGAAACTACCCGTCAGTGCTGCATGAGTACTGCGCCTAACCCCTGTAATGATGCATCTGTATAAAGCACGAAGCCATCATCTCCAGAAGGAAGTACTAGTATAGGTGCAGAAATGAGCCTTCGCTTAAGTTCCTGAAAACTTGTCTCGCAGGACTCTGTCCAGCAAAACTTCACCCCTTTTCTAGTCAACTGAGTCAAAGGCAGAGTGATGCTAGAGAAGCCCTCCACAAACCTTCGATAATATCCAGCTAAACCGAGAAAGCTACGAATCTCCTGTATAGACTTCGGCTGCTCCCTGCTAGAAACAATATGTCCCAGAAAGCCCACAGAAGATAACCAGAATGCACATTTGCTGAATTTTGCATAGAGACGTTCTCGCCGGAGCGTCTCCAATACTATACGAAGGTGTTGTCCATGTTCTTCCTCGGACCGAGAATATATCAGAATATCATCGATGAATACAATAACAAACTTATCCAAGAACTCAAGAAATACCCTATTCATCAAATCCATGAAGACGGCTGGAGCAATGGTAAGCCCAAATGGCATTACCAAGAACTCATAGTGTCCATAACGAGTACGGAATGCTGTCTTCTGTATATCTGAATCCCTCACACTGAGCCGATGATAGCCAGAGCGCAGATCAATCTTTGAATACACACAAGTATTCTTGAGCTGATCAAACAGATCCTCTATACGTGGTAGTGGATAATTTCATCGACCCATCCTTCTTCTTTACAAAGAGTACTGGAGCTCCCCATGGAGAAACACTAGGACGGATAAACCCTCTGTCCAGTAGTTCCTACAACTGCACCTTTAGCTCCTCTAATTCTTTAGGTTCCATACGATACGGAGCCCTGGATACCGGCGCTGTTCCCGGCATCAGCTCAATCGTGAACTCCACTTGCATTTTCGGGGGCAAGCCGGGTAATTCCTCTGGAAATACGTCAGGGTACTCCTGAACTATAGGAATGTCAGAAACCTGTGGAGTATGATCCTGATCAGTCTTAATCATAGATAATAGATACCCCTGACATCCTTGAGACAATAATCTCCGAGCTTGCATTGCTGAGATAACAGAAATCCCCCCATCCTTGGTACCCTGGAACACCCAGGATGGTAGACCCGGAGGTCTAAATGTAACGACTCTAGCGCTGCAGTCGACGGTAGCATAATATCTGGCCAACCAGTCCATACCCAAAATGATGTCAAATTCTAACATATCAAGAACCTGCAAGTCCACCCTAAGGGTCTGACCCTCGAAATCCAATGGACAATCTTTAACCTCTTGACTGATATTTAGTATATCTCCCGAGGGTAAAGATACCGCTAATGTATGAGTCCGACGAACCGGTAATCTACAAATCTTACTCAGAAATACTTGAGAAATGAAAGAATGGGAACTACCAGTATCAATCAATAATTCAGCAGGAAAAGTATAAACAGTAATCATACCCCGAAAGACCGATCCCTCGGCCCGCTGAGCCTCCTCGCGGGTAACAGTATAAACTCGTCCTACTTCCGGGCCCGACGGCGATACTCCCGTAGTGGGCTGAAACGGTGCTGGTGGAGCCATGGTGAACTGCTGAGGCTGGTGGGTGGTAGCATACTGCTGCGGCTAGTGAGTGGTAGCATACTGCTGCGGCTGGTGAGTGGTAGCATACTGCTGCGGCTGTATCACCGGATAGGAGCTGGGTGGCGTCACAAGGGTCTGTGGTGCCGGATATGTCTGATGCGAAGACACAGCAGGGGCATACTGCATAGCAACTGGTACTGCTGGGTGCTCATGGCCCTGGATGTGATATGCCTGTGCCTGAGAGGGTGGCACACGCTGCCGATATGAAGCACTCTGTGGCCTCTGTCAACCCTTCGACTGTCGAGTCTGAGTAGTACGACTCCCTTGTGGAGTACTCTTAGCCGCCTCCATCTGTGCCTTCAGTGTGCATTCATGACTCACATGCCCCGGCAGTTTACAGTAATAGCAAACGTCTTGACCCAATGGACAATTAGGTCTAAGATGCCCCTCAGTACCACATCTGTAACATTTAGGCACACTAGAATAATCCTTCTGAGAAGATTTAGATGAACCAGCTGAGGATCGTCCTGTCTTCGCCGATCGATAAGACTCCCCCGAAGTATCCTGGGATCCCTGCCATTTCTTTCGCTTTTTCTGATCCTTATTCTGTCGTCTCTGATTTGGAGTCGTACCCTGGGCCTTCTGCTTATCCTTACCCCGCTCCTGAGAAACTTGCTGCTGTGTCATCTCAATCATCAATGCTCTGTCTAAGGCCTCCCGATAAGTACTAGGGGTAAAACCAGACATCCTGATACGTATATACGCCGCAAGACCCTGGGTAAACTGGTCCAACAGATCGCTGTCCTGAGCAACAAACTGCGGGCAGTACTCAGCTAATCGGTTAAACTCCGCATTATACTCCATCACCGAGCGATCTCCCTGCTTCAAACTTAAGAATTCCTGTCGGCGAGCCATACGATATGGGGCTGGAAAATACTGTCTCTCGAAGGAGTCTCGGAATAAGGTCCAGGTAATACTCTGATCCCCAAACAGTGACCTCTGCATCTTCCACCAAGTAACAGCCTGGTCTCGAAGGTGGTACGCAGCCAGTTCAGCTTTTTCCTCCTCGGTACACGACAAATACTCGAAGGTGTCCTCCACATTTCCCAACCAAGAACGAGCAACACTGGGGTCGGGAACTCCATAGAATAAAGTGAATCGATCCTTCACCGATCGGGCCAATAACGGGATCCGAGCTCTATCTTTTGCCCAAGAAGTAGCAGTAGGAATGGGGACTACAGGTGGTAGTGTAGGAGGAACCAACTGAGGCTGGAAATCCGGATCTCTCGGGGCAACCCGAGGAGTCTGTGCACGACTGTCAATCTCATCCTCGGTAGGATCCCTGACAGAATCCGCCTCGTACTCCACTGGCTCAGCCTCCACTGACTCGGTAGGTTGCTTCCGTGGTCGTCCTGGACCACGTCGTTGACTAGGGGCTGTCTCTTTACGCTTCATTCCTGATACCAACAACAAGGTAAGGCTATAGAATTATAATATAACAGTAAAGTAACTTACATCCTATTGCTTGGAGATATCTTGCCGCTGCCTGTTCCCCATATCCGGAAAGTCATATCGAGGAAGCAAATACGAATCCGAAGTGTACCCCTCATAAACTTTGAAATCCTTGAAAAATCCGTACTCTCGCAATCCTCGGAAATCCAAAATACGAGAAAGAAGCATCGTAACCTCGAAAATCTAAAATACGAGTAATAAGCATCATAACCTTGGAAATCCAAAACACGAAGAATATACTTCGTAACCCTCAGAACTCTAAAACCCGAGCAACAGACCTCGAAAAACCAAAGCTCTAACACCACTAAATTGTCACGCCCCAAAGGAGTCTCTCCCGAAAAATTTCGGCGGCATCTCCCCTGTACCGGTGACAATCGGAACATCACATACATGCAAAATACATCAGCCACATGCGGCTGGAATATATGTACACAAAGAAACAACAACCACGCAGTTAAAAATCACAGCCTACCCGGCTGGATAAAAGAAAATGAGAACAATCATGTAACTAATATGTAGCCCACACGGCTATATCAAAAACACAACGGAAGGACGAAGAGGAAACCCACAAATACAAAAGTCCACGAAGTACATCACAGATACAAGTCCAAAATGCACGTATCAAACATAGTTCATTTTCACAACTCTAAATCCAACAAAGTCGAAGTGTAGGAAAAGAGAAACAAAACCGAAAAGGGTCTTCGGATATGACGTGGGAAGTGGGACCGGCCAGCAACATACTCCAAGCATCTCCATATCGTCTACCTACTGCCTGAAACCAACATAGTATAGACGGGGTGGTGAGTACAGGGAACTCAGCGGGTATAGACAGAATAAAGCATGGATTACATAATAATATATGAATCAAAGAATACAGTCTCCATATGTAAAGAATAGAATCATGTTGTCCAAAGTATAGCACATCTAACTGTATCTAATACAACAACGGTATATGAATGAACCTGACATAATAAATGCACATAACATAAATGTACATACCCGAAAAGAATCAATACCATGATATCATGATCAGTAAACTCACCGAGGCAACAACGTACTCCTGACACCTGCGCAATACATATACGACTGCAAATATATGTAAAGTAAATGACATGTATGCGACATGGCATCCATATGCAGCATCCATAGCTCAGACAAATGCAACAATACACAATCACATGCAACTAATATCTAGTAGGCATGTATGCAAAAATATCTCCTCAGATGCACCGCACATCATATGCAAAAGTGCATGCATGCTCCATGGTCACCCCCGCCACCTCTCTAGACACCACGACCCCTGTATGGCCGAGAGGCTTGGGTCCGTGACAAACCGTACAAGCCTCCAGTACATGCACCGCTATAGGCGGCCGAAACGGACGGTCAGCTAAGTAGTTATATAACTACATAGCTAAGGGTCCCTGACTACTCACAACTCAAGCCCTCTGACTACTGTACCCTCAAAACCCACTGCTCCAGAGTGGTCGAGGCTGACAGAACATTGAGCGGCTGAATGAGCACGACAGGACTAGCTCCACTCCTAGCTACCACTCTCCAACAGTGGTCGAATGGACAACTATAAACAACCGACGACTCTCTCACCATAAGGGAGACAACAGTCGTCAGTATGCAATGAATGATGACATGATGTGAATAGTCACACTATAAAGATCATCATCCGACCCGTATACCAACACAGCCCCCTAATAAACGTCACAAATGTATACACATACTCCCACCTACCCCAAGGTCAACTAACCATGCAACTCCAATAACATATACCCGTCACGTGTGTTGGGTTCTTTGGGCCGCGAAAACCGCTTTTCGCGTCGCGGAAACCCCGAATCGCCCAAGCCACGGATCTCGTGCAAGGTAAAACCGAACGAAAATACGAGTACAAGTTTGAAAAACTTTACGATCTACAGTAGATCTACAAAAGAAAACACTTTATACCTTTGATGCGATGCCCTTCGCGTTCCTGCTCGTCCAAAAGATGCTGGATCTCAAGACCGTCAAGTGCCGGTCCTCTAGAAGTATCCACACGGACACACTAGATGGAGATGACCAAAAACCAAGGTGTGCTAGCACCTATGTGGTTCGGCCAAGGGAGGAGAGGGAGAGGGAGAGCTTGAGAGGGAGAAGGAAGAAGATGCACACAAGTGAATGAATAATTTTCACAAAGTGGCCGGCCACTAAAACACCCAAATTAATTGCATTAATTGCAATTAATATGAAACCATTAAGAGAGTGGCTTTGTAACTTCCATGAGGTGGCACCCATGATGATGTGGAACATCATTATTGGTCCACCTAATGCCAACTCACCAATGAGGTGGCAAAAGGTCAAGTCAAAATTGACCTTTGGTCTTCCTTCTCAAGTCAAGTCAAACTTGACTCAATCTCTACCATGGTGGATCTAATCCAACCATTTGATTCGAGCCAACTTAACATAATGAATCTAATTCATTAAATTAAATTGATTCAATGAGTCAAAATCTAAATTAGACTCATTTAACACATGAATCAACTTGAGTCGAACTCAAGTTAGCCCAATTAGGATTACTCTTAATCCAATTTGATTAATCAAATGAATCTAATCCTCTTGGTTCATCATATGAACCTAATCTCCACCTAATTGTCCTAAGTGTGTGACCCTATAGGTTCTTGTAACGTTGGCAATGCCCTAAACCCATTTAGGAGCATAAGTAATGAGCGGTATCTAGCAACACATCATTACTACCCAAGATACAAGAATGTCGAGATCCGACATCACCTTGTGACTATCAATTGTGACTACTCACAAAATAATGACAAGTGTCCTTCTATCCTAGACATCTAGATTGATCAATATGAGGCATAGACCGTGTCATCCTCTAATCAATCTAAATCTTGAACTCCAAGTAGACTCACTCGATCAAATGAGCTCAACATCTAATGTTGACTCATTTGGGCATGGCCATGCACTTAGTGGTCTCACTCTATCAAGAATACCGATGTCGCTCCCGTCATATGGTAGGGATAGATTCCATCTACATCACTCACATCCCTCTACATAATTCGTTATATACCCAGTAATCGCCTTTATAGTCCACCCAGTTACGGGTGATGTTTGACGAAACTAAAGTACATAACTCCTTATGTAGGGATCCATGGTGAATTCAGGTCTAAGGACTAATAGTCATACTAATAGCCACATGAGAAAGTATATGACACTCATATAACGATCCATGATACTTTCTCATGGCGGGTCATTCAGTATACATTCTCTAATGCATACCCATGTGTCAGCTTGATATCTCTATATCCATGACTTGTGAGATCAAGTCATCGAGCTGACCTACATGCTAGTCTTATTGTATTAACATTGTCCCTGAATGCTAATACTCGACTAGGAATGATTTAGAGTAGTGTTCCCTATATCATCTCACTATCGATTCAACTAATCGATTGATATAGGTATGAACCTTCTACTCAAGGACGCTATTATACTTAGTCTATTTGGCACTAATATAAATAAGTATAATAACCAAACAAATGCCTTTATTAATATACAAGAATATGATATACATGAGTCCATACAATCATCAAATGATTGGCTCTAGGGCTCTAACTAACAATCTCCCACTAGCACTAGTGCCAATCAGTATAGGCTCTAAGGCCTAAAGACCTAGTGTGACCATCATGCTTCCTCTGTGCCAAAGCCTTGGTCAAGGGATCTGCGATGTTAGCCTCTGTAGGTACTCTGCAAATCTTCACATCTCCTCTATCGATAATCTCTCGAATGAGATGGAATCGCCGTAGTATGTGCTTGGTCCGCTGGTGTGAGCGAGGTTCCTTCGCCTGCGCTATAGCTCCATTGTTGTCACAATAGAGCTCAATGGTCGCGATGCTAGGAACCACCCAAGTTCGATGATGAACTTGCGGATCTCGCCTCCTTTGCCTCGATGCAAAGAATATACTCTCATTGTAGAATCAGCTCATGTATCCTGCTTGAACTCTTCCGGCACCACCATTAATGCAAAATACGAACCCCACTGCGATCGGTAATCATCTGATCGGTCTGGTAACCCTTTACAGTTAGCTCATCATTGCCTCCATATATCAAGAAATATTCTTTAGTCCTTCATAAGTACTTAAGAATATTCTTGACCGCTATCCAGTGACTTTCACCTGGATCTGACTGGTATCTGCTCGTCATGCTCAAAGAATACGAGACATCAGGTCGAGTACACAACATGGCGTACATGATCGATCCTATGGCTGAAGCATAAGGGATCTGATCCATGCGGTCTCTCTCCTCTCTAGAAGAGGGACCTTGAGTCTTCAAAAGACTCACGCCATGTGACATCGGCAGAAATCCCTTCTTGGAGTTCTGCATTGCAAACCGAAGGAGTACCTTGTCAATATATGTACTCTGACTTAGGCCAAGCAATCTCTTAGATCTATCTCTATAGATCTGTATCCCAAGAATGCGAGATGCCTCACCTAAGTCCTTCATTGAGAAGCAACTCCCTAGCCATGTCTTGACAGACTGAAGCATAGGGATGTCCTTCCCAATGAGTAGTATGTCATCCACATACAGTATGAGGAAGACAACTATGTCCCCTACAACCTTCTTGTAGACATAAGGCTCATCTTTGTTCTTGATGAAACCAAACTGTTTGATCGCATCATCGAATCGAAGATTCCAGCTCCGAGAAGCTTGCTTTAGTCCATAAATGGACCTATGCAGCTTGCATACTCTATTAGTATACTGTGGATCTACAAAACCCTCAGGTTGTGTCATGTACACATCCTCGAGTAGGTTTCCATTCAGAAACGCGGTTTTGACATCCATCTGCCATATCTCATAGTCATGGTAGGCTGCAATAGCAAGCATGATCCGAATGGACTTAAACATCGCCACTGGAGAAAAGGTTTCATCATAGTCAATACCATGAATCTGCTTGAAACCTTTAGCTACCAAGCGACCCTTATAGATAAGTCCATCCATGTCATTCTTTCTCTTAAAGACCCACTTGCACCCAATGGGTTTTACCTCTTCAGGTGGATCAACCAAAGTCCATACTTGGTTAGTGTACATGGATTCTATCTCGGATCTCATGGCTTCTAGACATTTCTCAGAATCTGGTCTCATCACAGCTTCTTGATAGGTGGTAGGCTCATCCTCTATGAGCACAATGTCATCATGGTCAGAAAAGAGAAATGAGTATCTCTCAGGCTGACGACGTACCCTATCAGACCTGCGAAGAGGTATGTCTACTTGAACTGGTTGTTGTTCCTCAACTCCTTGTGGAACAACATCATCCACAACACTTTGTGGTTCCAGTTCAATTTCCATCGAGGCATCAGTGCTATTGTTCGCATCTTGAACTTCTTCAAGATGGAACGCACTCCACTAGTCTTTCTAGAAACAAAGTCCCTTTCTAGAAAGACCCGCAGCCACAACTACCTTGTGCTTACTGGGAATGTAGAAATAATATCCTTAGTTTCCTTGGGATATCCGATGAAATAGCACTTGTCGGTTTGGGTCCTAACTTGTCGAGACTTGGCGTCGAACGTAAGCCTCACAACCCCAAATCCTCATGAAAGACACCGGGCACCCGCCTATATCCTATATGGTGTCTTTATCACGCCTTTGATGGAACTCGGTTGAGTATGAAAGTTAGTGTCTAGAGCATATCCCCATAGATATCTTTGGAAGATCTGTGACTCATCATAGATCGCACCATATCTAATAAGTACGATTCCTCCTTTCGGATACACCATTCCCCTGGTGTTCCAGGAGGAGTGAGTTGAGATAAAATCCACACTCAGCTAAGTAGTCACGAAACTCATGGCTTAAGTATTCACCACCTCGATCTCAAGTACCTTAATACTCTTGCCAAGCGGGTTTGTATTTTATTCTTGAATTCTTTGAACTTTCAAATGATTGAGACTTATGTGTCATCAAGTACACATAACCGTATCTGAAAATCATCGATAAATGTGATGAAGTACCTATAACCGCCTCTAGCAACATTGAAAGGGCACATACATCACTATGTATGAGTCCTAACAAATCAGTTGCTCTCTCGCTATGCCCACTAAAGGGGGTCTTGGTCATCTTGCCTCGTAGGCATGACTCGCATATCTCATATGATTCTAAATCAAATGAGTCCAGCAAACCATCCTTATGGAGCTGGGATAAGCGCTTGCCATTTATATGACCTAAGCGACAGTGCCAGAGGTATGTTTGGTTCATGTCATTTGACTTTAATCTCTTGGTACTAATGTTATAGATAGGGCTCTCAAGATCTAGAATATAGAGTCCGTTTATTAGTGGTGCACTACAATAGAACATATCTTTCAAATAAACATAACAACATTTGTCTTTTATTATAAAAGAGTATCCTTTCTTGTCTAAACAAGAAACTGAAACTATGTTCTTAGTAAGAGCAGGCACATAACAACAATCATCTAAATCTAGTACAAGCCCAGAGGGCAGAGATAGCTGATAAGTTCCTACAGCAACAGCAGCAACCCGTGCTCCATTGCCTACTCGTAGGTCCACCTCGCCCTTTGCCAATGCTCTGCTATTTCTCAGCGCCTGCACATCAGTACAAATGTGAGAAGCACATCCAGTATCTAATACCCATGATGTAGAAATAGATAGATTGACTTCTATAACATATATACCTGAAGTGGAAGTCTCACTTCGCTTCTTCTTCAGATCCTCCAAGTATACCTTGCAGTTCCTCTTCCAGTGCCCGGTCTGACCGCAGTGGAAGCAGGTAGCATCCTTGGCGACCCCTCCTTTAGGCTTCAGTGCCTTGCCTTTGCCCTTGGTTTGGGACTTTCCCTTACCTTTGGGCTTGCCCTTGCCCTTGTGCTTCTGGACCATCAGCATGGGCTTAACCTTCTTAAGGTTAATCTCAGCAGTTCGTAACATACTAAGTAGCTCGGGCAGTGGCTTGTCAATCTCGTTCATGTTATAGTTGAGAACGAATTGACTATAGCTATCTGGCAAGGACTACAAGATCAAGTCAGTGGCCAGCTCTTGGCCAAGTGGGAACCCCAGTCTTTGTAGGTTCTCTATGTACCCAATCATCTTGAGTACATAAGGACCTACAGGAGCCCCGTCTGACATCTTGCACTGAAACAGTGCCTTCGAGATCTCAAATCTCTCATGCCTCGCTTGTCCCTGATATAGTTGGCGAAGATGCTCAACCATATCAAAGCCCATCAACTCATGTTGCTTGAGCTCGAGTTCATGGTCATGAGCATTAGACAGGACATCTAATGCGTCATCTTGATGCTTCTTATAAGCATCTTTGTCGGCTCGCGGGGCATTGGCAGGAGGAGCATCCGGAATGGGCTGCTCCAGAACATACAGTTTACGTTCTTGGGTGAGAACTATTCTCAAGTTCCGGTACCACTCCAGGAAATTCGCTCCGTTGAGCTTGTCCTTCTCAAGGACAGATCGCAGGGAGAAGGAATTCGTGTTCGACTTCATGGTTATCTACAACAGAAAATTTGCAGAAATAAATATCATATTCTTTAAAATCATTTAATTAGGCCTTTTAATTAAATGATGCTCCCACTGAATTCTATAATTCTTGTGGGACAAGATCCACATCATACTAACCCTTGAGTTAGCTTTGGCTAATACGCCTAAGATCGGTAGATAACGATTATCAATTACATCTCTATGCAACTCTTGTTTATAGAATCAATATATGCATTTATATTAAAACTCGAGTTAGCTTTGGCTAATACGCCCGAGAGTTAATATAGATGTGATTTTGACCTATCTTTTCCAACCGTTGGAATAATGCCTATAGTTGACTCGATCCAACCGAGTAACTAGGAATACTCAATCTAATTGAGTTTGTATTCACCCATGCGTTGATAGGCGGGACCAAGATTGTCCCTCCGTACCTACCAAGATAATATGTATTGCTCGCTTTGGCAGATTCAACAATACATGTGATCGAGGTAGTGATAGGTATCACGGCATGGTTAGGCATTTAGAGTTGGTTCGATCTAGATCTAATCTAATCGAGAAGGATGCATCTTGTGCATGACTTAGATCTAATCTAATCGCAAGGGTGCATCATGTGCACGACTTAGATCTAATCTAATCGTTAAGGCACTAATTAATTAATTAACTATTAAACATGCATCAGATACATAATAATTAATTAATTAATCTATTTGTGATTTAGTCATGGCCCTACTACGATCTTCTCAAGCCAATGAGAAGATCGAATGATCAACCTAGGGTCAACAGCTTCTCCAAGCTCCTCCCTTTGACCACCTTGTGTTGCTCGTGCCCGCCTCGGAACTCCGTCTCGTGTGGACCCTCCACCGCTCCAATTTGTACATTACAATTTGAAACTCGAGTTACATTCGAGTCTAAATCTAATTTACAACAAGAATAAAAGACGAGGCACGACGCGCAGGTCGCGAATAATAAAATACATCACGGCACGCAGGCCGTATTATGAATTACAACACAACCAATCATATTGGGCTTTGGGCCATGACTATCACAAATTAATATATAATTCAAAATTATATATTTTTCATAATTTTCTATAATTTTAAAATTAATTTTTACAATTTTTAGGAATAAAATTTCTCGGCGGTCCCGTTTAGCGGTTACAGATCCCCTTGCGGGGCCCAGGGGCATCGCCCCTACCCGCGATCTAACCATCGCGAGGGTTCCTTTACGATCCAACAGCGCCTAAACCCGCTGTCCCAAAACGATTTGGGTCGAGACATTGCCGTTTCGGAAAAATCTTCCCGGCGGGTTCGTTTTTAGCGATTTCGGGTGCGATCGCGGAGCAAATCCCCTTGCGGGGTTAGGGGGAGTACCCCTACCCACGATCTAACCATCGTGAGTTGCTCCTTTGCGATCTAATGGCACCCAAGCCCTCTGTCCCAAATGAATTTGAGGCAAAACGAAGCCGGTTTTGAAAGATCTTTCCGGTAGCCGAAGCCTACAAGTGCCGAGACACTTGTGCTTCACTTCTATGGAAAAATTACCCATAAAATCATAAAAAAACTAATTTTTAAAGAAAATCACAGAAGGTTTTATTTTTCATAAAAATAAAAACAAACTCGTACAAGCCTTTCACGTGGCTCTGATACCACTGTTGGGTTCTTCGGGCCGCGAAAACCGCCCAAGCCACGGATCTCGTGCAAGGTAAAACCGAACGAAAATACGAGTACGAGTTTGAAAAACTTTACGATCTACAGTAGATCTACAAAAGAAAACACTTTATACCTTTGATGCGATGCCCTTCGCGTTCCCGCTCGTCCAAAAGATGCCGGATCTCAAGACCGTCAACCGCCGGTCCTCTAGAAGTATCCACACGGACACACTAGATGGAGATGACCAAAAACCAAGGTGTGCTAGCACCTATGTGGTTCGGCCAAGGGAGGAGAGGGAGAGGGAGAGCTTGAGAGGGAGAAGGAAGAAGATGCACACAAGTGAATGAAAAATGAATTTTTCACACAAAAACCAAGTGGCCGGCCACTTTCAAAAATCACATTAATTGCATTAATTGCAATTAATATGAAACCATTAAGAGAGTGGCTTTGTAACTTCCATGAGGTGGCACCCATGATGATGTGGAACATCATTATTGGTCCACCTAATGCCAACTCACCAATGAGGTGGCAAAAGGTCAAGTCAAAATTGACCTTTGGTCTTCCTTCTCAAGTCAAGTCAAACTTGACTCAATCTCTACCATGGTGGATCTAATCCAACCATTTGATTCGAGCCAACTTAATATAATGAATCTAATTCATTAAATTAAATTGATTCAATGAGTCAAAATCTAAATTAGACTCATTTAACACATGAATCAACTTGAGTCGAACTCAAGTTAGCCCAATTATGATTACTCTTAATCCAATTTGATTAATCAAATGAATCTAATCCTCTTGGTTCATCATATGAACCTAATCTCCACCTAATTGTCCTAAGTGTGTGACCCTATAGGTTCTTGTAACGTTGGCAATGCCCTAAACCCATTTAGGAGCATAAGTAATGAGCGGTATCTAGCAACACATCATTACTACCCAAGTTACAAGAATGTCGAGATCCGACATCACCTTGTGACTACCAATTGTGACTACTCACAAAATAATGACAAGTGTTCTTCTATCCTAGACATCTAGATTGATCAATATGAGGCATAGACCGTGTCATCCTCTAATCAATCTAAATCTTGAACTCCAAGTAGACTCACTCGATCAAATGAGCTCAACATCTAATGTTGACTCATTTGGGCATGGCCATGCACTTAGTGGTCTCACTCTATCAAGAATACCGATGTCGCTCCCGTTATATGGGAGGGATAGATTTCATCTACATCACTCACATCCCTCTACATAATTCGTTATATACCCAGTAATCGCCTTTATAGTCCACCCAGTTACGGGTGACGTTTGACGAAACTAAAGTACATAACTACTTATGTAGGGATCCATGGTGACTTCAGGTCTAAGGACTAATAGTCATACTAATAGCCACATGAGAAAGTATATGACACTCATATAACGATCCATGATACTTTCTCATGGCGGGTCATTCAGTATACATTCTCTAATGCATACCCATGTGTCAGCTTGATATCTCTATATCCATGACTTGTGAGATCAAGTCATCGAGCTGACCTACATGCTAGTCTTATTGTATTAACATTGTCCCTGAATGCTAATACTCGACTAGGAATGATTTAGAGTAGTGTTCCCTATATCATCTCACTATCGATTCAACTAATCGATTGATATAGGTATGAACCTTCTACTCAAGGACGCTATTATACTTAGTCTATTTGGCACTAATATAAATAAGTATAATAACCAAACAAATGCCTTTATTAATATACAAGAATATGATATACATGAGTCCATACAATCATCAAATGATTGACTCTAGGGCTCTAACTAACAACGTGTATACTCGACATCAATATGCATGATACATATACTAACCGTACAAACCGGACATATCTATGATGCAAACTCTACTTATGCATAATCACAGAGTTCCGATATCAAGGGTGAGACTGTATCGAGGTAAACGAGATCATATCAAAGCTCAAAACAGAAAGTGACAAGCAGGAACAAAACAAACATACAGAATTAAGGTAATGCAACCTAAGTTTCCAACAATAACCATGCTTTATAGTTCAAAGAACTAAATAGGAGAAAGGAAAGAAATACCCGCCTCGATATATCCAGTATCAACCGAACCACCCCACGTCTCGCTGCTCGTCTAGATCAAGGTCCTGTATCACACATACAGTTCATGTAATATACATATACATATACTACACATAAATGAATCACCTATGAATAAATAACCAATTCTAAAATAATAGCTAGCTGTAATTACTACTTTCCATTATCACCTAACGAGAAGCTAACCTTAACATTATGGACTTGACTTCAGATTTAGGTTAATCTACGTGTATAACCTTTAATTATCCAACATAATAACACTTACCACTGTTAACCAATATTGCTCCACACAATCCACAGTAGTTAGTTCCACTGAGACAACACATAAAAGAAGCTTCTAACACCTAAACACACCAAATCCGGTTACTTCTGCTAGTAATCCAGATCATGGACTATAAGGATTCAGTGTTAACAATCTATTGGATACACGGATTGGTCAAGAAAATATGATTTAAACAATGCATCAATCCCCTACATAGAGAACTACCTATTATATCTCCACCAACCAGAACAAGAATGAAGAGCAGCCAGAAATCATCAAACAATCTGTTAACAACAACAACAAGCTGATATCCTTACCTCTGCTTCTTCTATCGTCGGAGATGATCACAACTCCGGTGGAAGAACTAATCCAATCAATCTGTGGTGGCTGGAATCACCACAACACCTCTGTTTTCAGAATCAACACCACTCGAATCAATACCAGAAGGAGGATCAGAACCCAAATTCAGGATAGAAACCAACCCTTACCTCCAATACCCCGATTAGGGCTCGGTCTTGTTCTTGCTAACGAACAGAGAAGAGATCGGAAACCCTAATGCACAACCAAAACCTACCCGAATCACATCAGAAAGAAGATCAGAGAATCGATTTCAAGACCCAAACCAACTGCCTACCTCCAGGAATCACAGCTAGGGCTCGATCTATGCTTGCCGACGAACAAAGAAGAGATCGAGAAGGGACAATGGTTGTTACTTCCTCCACACAAGCGATGCTGGCCTGATCCAACACCGGCACGCTCGATTCTCTCCCAACCGCAAGCGAGATCAACGGATTCGGGGGTCCAAACCTGTTGTTCGCCGAGATCAGAGAAGGGGAAAGGTCGGAAAGAAAAAGGGTTGGGATATAGCTAACCTTTTCCTCCCACGCTCCAAGATTTGCTCCTCGCCGGCGACACCGAGAGAGGAAAGGGGAGAACCGGCGATCGCTGAGGTAAGCGTCGGGAAGCTCACGCGAGAGAGAAAGAGGAAGAAAAGGATCGGGTGGGTTTGAGGGCTCGGGTGAGGAAATGAGACTATTAATAGTAACTTAGGGTTAAGGGAATTAAACCCTAAGTACTCCTCCTTAATTAGACTCTCACTCGCGTATTTACAACCAGGCCCCCACTCCTATCCCCGTGAAATTAGCCATACAACCTCCAGAAAAATCCAGAAAAATTCCTATAATTTCCGAAAACTTTCACAAGGTTATTCTATGATAGCCCTAAAATAAATTCGCATATCTTACAAACCCTATGCGGAAAGTCTTGGTGGGTCGAGTGCTTCAGGCAAAAGTCCTATGGGGGTAATCCTAGATGGAAAGTCCTGGTGTCGTGAACCAGGTGAAAGACTGGACCAGCCGAGAAGTGGAAATCCAGCAGAAAGTCAGAAGCATCGAGCACGAAGCAAAAGTCCAGTCGATCTGGAGGATCGCACTGGCATCAGGTAAATCTCCTGAGTGGAGTAGGTGAGGACGCGTTCCTCGCAGAGGGAACAGTAGGCGTCGGGTCGACCTAGGGTTTCCGGTTGGAAATCCGAAGTCAGACCCGGACAGTCCGATGACTATCGATTAAGCTAACAGATCAGGTTTCCAGAAGTTGGACCGGGCTTGACCAGGGATCGGTCGACCGGACCTTGGGATCGATCGATCGTACCTGGGATAGGTGTCGACTGGATCAGGCCGAGGTGAGCGGGTCAGAGGAGATTGATCGGTCGACCGGACCTTGGGATCGGTCGACTGAACCCGGGGATAGAGTTTGACCAGATCGAAGCGGAGTGAAGGATCGACGGTTCAGATGCGGCGGAGATCATCTGATCGGTCGACCGAACATGAGGATCGATCGACCGAACATGAGGATCAGTCGACCGATCCGCTTCAGGTCAAAGCTGATCCCGAGACTTGGGGATCCAGATCAGACTTGCAGAGGCTATAAAAGGAGGCCTCGAGGTGCAGCTTCAACAACGATTTCGAACAGAAGAACTTGTGTGCTCATTCGCTGCTCCGAACACTTTGGCTACGCATTGCTACTTCTGCAATCGTCCACTCCGTCTTTCAATTCAATTGTATTGTCGGTATTTCCTTTAAGCACTTGTACTCATTTACTTGTAAAGATTTACGCTATATAGGTGTTGCCCACGGAAAGCGATTAAGGATCGCGGGGCTTCGAGTAGGAGTCGTCACAGGCTCCGAACGAAGTAAATTCCCTGGGTTTTTTTGTGTTTGCTTTACTTTTCATTTCCGTTGCGTTACTTGAGTTTCTCCGATTCCGATTCTAATGAAATAGCCGCGAGCGCTATTCACCCCCCCTCTAGCGCGTCTCGATCCAACAATTGGTATCAGAGCGGGGTCGCGTTGATTTGGTTCAATCACCAATCACGCAATTTTTTCGCGGTGTTTTAAATTTTTCGGAGTCAACTGAAATTAGTATCATTACTATATTCCAGTTTTTTTTCGTTCGTATCGATCGCGCTCGAAGTTGGTGCAACACTACTCGAGTTAGTTCTTTTTCAATTCTTTACTCCCGCACTACTAATCCAAGACTTAGTCTTGGGACAAAGTTTTTATTTCTTTTGCATATTCTCTCGATGGCCCAACAAGAGGGTTTCAGCACCGTTCGTCCCCCCCCCCCTCTTCTCCGGAGAAGATTTCAGGTACTGGAAGGGACGAATGGAAACTTACCTGAAAATCCAATTTGAAACCTGGATGATAATCAAGACTGGGATACAACTACCAACCGAAGATGATGGCAAACCTACACCCTGCGAGAAATGGGAGCCATCCCTAATCAAGAAGGTGGAAGCCGACGCCAAAGCTACCTGCACCCTCTAGTGTGGTCTTACCAAGGAGGAGCTCAACAGAGTCGGTCCATTTTCAACCGCAAAGGAGCTGTGGGAGAAACTGATAGAACTCCACGAGGGCACCTCTGACACCAAGATAAGTAAAAGAGATCTTTTACTTAATAAACTATATAATCTGAAAATGCAGGAAGGTGAGACGGCGACTTCTCTACACGCAAGAATTCAAGACATCCTCAACTCTCTCCACGGAATAGGTCAAAAGATAGAGAATCTGTCACGCCCCGAGGGTAAGGTTGTCCGACGAAAATCGGACAGCACCTCCCCTGTAGCAGTGACAAATAGAACCGGTATACCACACCACAGATAATACATATACAAATATATATCACAACCACGCAGATAATATACAGCCCACATGGCTGTAAAATCAAACACAGCGGAAAACAAGAATAACAAAGATAAAATAACAAAAACTCACCGCGGGCCGGCCCGGCTTGACTCATCGGCAAAACAACCAAATACAAATAACAAGTCCGCAGCTCAATTATTACAATGCTAAATTCAAAGGTTTAACTCACAATAAAATGAAAACCAAAACCGTAAAACCATCCTCGGAAGTGACATGGGACCGGCAGTCGGGATCCTCCTCCAAGCGTACTAGCATCGCTATCAGCTACCTGGTGAAATTACCAATGCGGGTGGTGAGTATAAAACTCAGCGGGTAATAGGATAGACAGTGCATGAGTATCATAAAGAACAGGAGTACAAAAGGATACAGTCTCGGAAAGATAAATAGCAGATACTACAGGGTAAACAAAGTATATACATATCCATACCTGAAACCATATCCTAGGCTAACAGTGTAAGGTCTGAGATAAAGTAAACCGCTACCGTACTGCTCATAACTACCAGAATCACATATAAAGTATACTGCAATAGTAATCAGTGTCCAAGCATATATAACAGGTATGTGATAACAGAACTGCATAAACAGCATAAGCAGGTATATCAAAAAAAATAGCGTATGCACGGATGGTCACTCCCGCCCACCCCTCAAGTCCATGACCCCAGTATGGACGAGAGGCCGGGACAATGACAAACTGTACACACTCCAGCTACCACTACTCTCGAGTGGCCGAGAGGACAGTTGCATAGTAGCTGAATAGCTACGTCTGCGACGGGGGTCCCTGCTGCCCGCGACTCCAGCAGACACTACCCATGAGTGAGCGAGTGGGGGGCACGACAGGACATGCGGCACGCTCCAAGCTACCACTACCCATGAGTGGCCGAGCGTGCGGCCCAGGCCAACGACCGTCTCAACCACAAGGGAGCCAAAGTCGTCGGCTATGCATGCAATGACATGATGCGAATAATGCAACAGTCATCATATATATATAACAGGAAATCAGGTATGCTACATGAATCCGCATGCTCAATACTAAGCATAAATAAACAGTAATCAAAGTAGGTAAACATGGTATCAGGTGTCCATATATCCAATACCTACTATCTAATGTCTGGTATCTGGTATCCAATACCTAGTGCTATAGTATCTGCTAAATATCATGGATAGCAACAAGAGACTGTATAGATACAGAAACGAGTAGCTCAAAGATTGAGTGGAAGTATCAAACGCAGGAAAAGTAAGAGTGGAGTCAAGATAGATACAGCAACTATCTGAACATAAAGCTCATGCACTAGGATCAAAATACTAAAGAGGTAAAGCAAGAAGTACCCGCCTTAATTGTAGATCGTGTCAACCGTCTTCAACAACTCCAGATGATCACATCCAACTCGGATCCTACAAATACAGGATACGAGACAAAACTAAAGATCTATAATCAATGTGTCAACTATCAACCAACCTAAACCGATCCAAGAAAAACGTGAATTAGCAATCCAACTTATCCAGTCCAATTTAATTCCATCAACAACTAAGCATCATGAATCCAACATGCATAATTCTTCCACATGTTTCTATGTGATCTAAACGAGACATAATCTACCCATCATCAATCAATCCAATACACCTTAGATCAATTTCTACCGATCAAATCAGTACTTAACCATAAGAGCTAACCTTAATAACTCCTGCATGAGGACAACCACTGCAGATCAAAAGCTCCCAATTTGAAGGTGGCTGCAATGGCTAAAGACAGAACAGAGGAATCCTATGAAAGGAACTCGAAGCTGCTACCAACTGTGCAAAGGAAGAAACAGCCGCTGAAATGCTCCCTATAGGAATGACCAAAACTTCAACAATCGATCCAACAACTGATCATAGAACCCTAAACAAAATACCCAATCATATCTATGATAATCCAACACTAACCTGATCCACAGAGTTAGCAATGCCTCGATTGTTATCCACCTCTTCAACCTTTGAATCCAATCAGATGCATTCAAGCGCTGGCTGTGGCTGATCGATGAAGCAGCAACAATCGGGAGCTAGTGCTTGGGATGAAGGAGATCAGTGATGAAAAGCACGACTAGGTGTGGATCTACGCTGGCGATGAGGAGATGAGATTAGGAACACAGCAAAGAGACGACGGGTGAATAAGAGACAGCAATGGACCTACCCAATCCAGGATCCGGCGAAGAGCGGTGATGAAGCTAGGGCATTGACTCGAAGAGGAAGAACACCCTCGAGAGGGAGACGACGACATTGCTCCAAGAGGCAGAACTCGGGAACCGGTACTCGAAGGCTCTCAAGAATCAGCATCAGTGAGAAGCGATCGTCCTCTGGGCGATGGTCGGCAGCATCGCGAAGAGAAAAGGGAAGGAGAAGGAAGAACCGACGCTGGACGGTGGCGTGTGGCGCGACATCGGGCTGAGAGAGGGAGACGGCTAGGGCACAGAGAAGAGGGGGAATCGGCCTCGGCAATCAGGTGCCGCGATGAGGAGAAGGGCCGCGGTGGTGTGTGCGGCGCGATGAGAGGAGGAAAGGGGATGAGCTCGGGTGAAAAGGGTTCGGTGGAAGAGGATTTGGGGCACGGTAAAGAGAAAATGAAATAATATTAATATAACTTAGGTAATTCTAATTAAACTCTAGGTTAAATTCCTCAATCAACTCCCACCTTTGGGTATTCCAAGGAGGCTTTCTCCCAACCCAATAATTGATCCCCTTAAAATACGTCATACGAGCTCCGATTAAATCCCAGAAAATTCCTAAAAATTCCTGAAAAATCTAATAAGATTATTTTTCCAATAATCTTATTATTTAATTATTATTTGGGCACCGTATTTTACATTCTCCCCCACTAATAAAAATTTGGTCCCCAAATTTACTGCTCAACTCAAGGATCCACATCTCAGTGTAACAATCCAACAACATACTCATATACCACTCCATCCACGTATCATAACAAATCTCCAACTGTCAAAGATGACTCTGTGGGTTATGAGCTCATCCTGCTTCCACTACTCTCACACTGCTGTCTAGCCAACCGTAAGTAAATCAATCATCTCCAAATTCCACAACACCTAGTATCAACAAATCCTCTAACATCCACATTTTTCACGTCAGTGGGGGTCATCTCTCCAAATGTACCCTCAAGGTCATCCTACCAGATACATACAGTCTATGGTTAAAAGTCTCCATAGAATAGGATACATCGATCCTCTACAGACTAGTCAAGCCAGCAATAGTATGCAGCTAACTCAGTCAATTCTTCGTCTGTACAAGTCATGAACCCAAATGTGCCTTTTAGGTTATCTAACCGAATACAACTAACCCAAAGGTCAGAATCTTCATGAAATAGAGTAAGTCAGTCTCCTACTAACTGAACTACTGACCGAACTAAGAGCATAAGAATGGATCAGTTCTCTACTGACCAAGTCAACAACGGTAATTCAAACCTCTATAGGCTAAAGCAACTAGGATAAGTCGATCCTCTACTAATCAAACCAACAAAGTAAATCAACCCTACCAGGCAAGTCAACGAAGGTACATCGGTCCTCTACTAACCGCAACAAAAGTAAACTGGTCCTCTACAACCGAACCAACTAGGATAAATCAATCCTCTACTACCCAAGTCGATAAGAGTAAATCGATTCTCTACGAACCAAGGCAATACGAGTAAATTGGTTCTCGACGAACCGAAGCAATATGAAATTTAACAGATACTAACCACTACCAACCTAGTGATAACAGACACGAATACTACTAGTGGTAGGGTACAAGAAATCTCATGAGACGGTAATCCTTGATCTCTAGTAGGGTCAACCGTGATCAGTGATTAGCCCAACACATATGATGTATGCTACAAACAACTGAATAGGTACTAACAAAAGCATACTAATACATAACATGACTAACATAACAACTATGCACGCGCCAACAGAAATGTAAGATAACAATATGCAAACATACCTCCTATAGCTTGGAGAATCCTGTCGCTGCCTGGTCCCAAAACCCGAAAAGTCACATCGAGAAACCAAATCGTGAAAAATCGAAATCACGAAAAATAGGTCTCGTAAACCTGTAGCTCTGATACCAATAAATTGTCACGCCCCGAGGGTAGGGTTGTCCGACGAAAATCGGACAGCACCTCCCCTGTAGCAGTGACAAATAGAACCGGTATACCACACCACAGATAATACATATACAAATATATATCACAACCACGCAGATAATATACAGCCCACACGGCTGGAAAATCAAAACCAAGAAGATAAAATAACAACTCACACGGCTTGACTCATCGGCAAAACAACCAAATACAAATAACAAGTCCACAGCTCAATTATTACAATGCTAAATTCAAAGGTTTAACTCACAATAAAATGAAAACCAAAACCGTAAAACCATCCTCGGAAGTGACATGGGACCGGCAGTCGGGATCCTCCTCCAAGCGTACTAGCATCGCTATCAGCTACCTGGTGAAATTACCAATGCGGGTGGTGAGTATAAAACTCAGCGGGTAATAGGATAGACAGTGCATGAGTATCATAAAGAACAGGAATACAAAAGGATACAGTCTCGGAAAGATAAATAGCAGATACTACAGGGTAAACAAAGTATATACATATCCATACCTGAAACCATATCCTAGGCTAACAGTGTAAGGTCTGAGATAAAGTAAACCGCTACAGTACTGCTCATAACTACCAGAATCACATATAAGGTATACTGCAATAGTAATCAGTGTCCAAGCATATATACAACAGTATGAGATAACAGAACAGTATAAGTAAGCATATATGCACGGATGGTCACTCCGCCCACCCTCAAGTCCATGACCCCAGTATGGACGAGAGGCCGGGACAATGACAACACACTCCGGCTACCACTACTCTCGGTGGCCGAGAGGGTTGCATAGTAGGTGAATAGCTACGTCATGACGGGGTCCCTGCCCGTGACTCCAGAGACACTACCCATGAGTGAGCGAGTGGGGGCACGACAGGACATGCGGCACGCTCAAGCTACCACTACCCATGAGTGGCGGAGTGCCAACAACCGTCTCAACCACAAGGGAGCCAAAGTCGTCGGCTATGCATGCAATGACATGATGCGAATAATGCAACAGTCATCATATATATATAACAGGAAATCAGGTATGCTACATGAATCCGCATGCTCAATACTAAGCATAAATAAACAGTAATCAAAGCAGGTAAACATGGTATCAGGTGTCCATATATCCAATACCTACTATCTAATGTCTGGTATCTAGTATCCAATACCTAGTGCTATAGTATCTGCTAAATATCATGGATAGCAACGAGAGATTGTATTGATACAGAAACGAGTAGCTCAAAGATTGAGTGGAAGTATCAAACGCAGGAAAAGTAAGAGTGGAGTCAAGATAGATACAGCAACTATCTGAACATAAAGCTCATGCACTAGGATCAAAATACTAAAGAGGTAAAGCAAGAAGTACCCGCCTTAATTGTAGATCGTGTCAACCGTCTTCAACAACTCCAGATGATCACATCCAACTCGGATCCTACAAATACAGGATACGAGACAAAACTAAAGATCTATAATCAATGTGTCAACTATCAACCAACCTAAACCGATCCAAGAAAAACGTGAATTAGCAATCCAACTTATCCAGTCCAATTTAATTCCATCAACAACTAAGCATCATGAATCCAACATGCATAATTCTTCCACATGTTTCTATGTGATCTAAACGAGACATAATCTACCCATCATCAATCAATCCAATACACCTTAGATCAATTTCTACCGATCAAATCAGTACTTAACCATAAGAGCTAACCTTAATAACTCCTGCATGAGGACAACCACTGCAGATCAAAAGCTCCCAATTTGAAGGTGGCTGCAATGGCTAAAGACAGAACAGAGGAATCC
Source organism: Zingiber officinale (assembly GCF_018446385.1). NCBI lineage: Eukaryota > Viridiplantae > Streptophyta > Magnoliopsida > Zingiberales > Zingiberaceae > Zingiber > Zingiber officinale. Next base: position 68,131,916 of record NC_056007.1, on the reverse strand, counting down.
TATGAAAGGAACTCGAAGCTGCTACCAACTGTGCAAAGGAAGAAACAGCCGCTGAAATGCTCCCTATAGGAATGACCAAAACTTCAACAATCGATCCAACAACTGATCATAGAACCCTAAACAAAATACCCAATCATATCTATGATAATCCAACACTAACCTGATCCACAGAGTTAGCAATGCCTCGATTGTTATCCACCTCTTCAACCTTTGAATCCAATCAGATGCATTCAAGCGCTGGCTGTGGCTGATCGATGAAGCAGCAACAATCGGGAGCTAGTGCTTGGGATGAAGGAGATCAGTGATGAAAAGCACGACTAGGTGTGGATCTACGCTGGCGATGAGGAGATGAGATCAGGAACACAGCAAAGAGACGACGGGTGAATAAGAGACAGCAATGGACCTACCCAATCCAGGATCCGGCGAAGAGCGGTGATGAAGCTAGGGCATTGACTCGAAGAGGAAGAACACCCTCGAGAGGGAGACGACGACATTGCTCCAAGAGGCAGAACTCGGGAACCGGTACTCGAAGGCTCTCAAGAATCAGCATCAGTGAGAAGCGATCGTCCTCTGGGCGATGGTCGGCAGCATCGCGAAGAGAAAAGGGAAGGAGAAGGAAGAACCGACGCTGGACGGTGGCGTGTGGCGCGACATCGGGCTGAGAGAGGGAGACGGCTAGGGCACAGAGAAGAGGGGGAATCGGCCTCGGCAATCAGGTGCCGCGATGAGGAGAAGGGCCGCGGTGGTGTGTGCGGCGCGATGAGAGGAGGAAAGGGGATGAGCTCGGGTGAAAAGGATTCGGTGGAAGAGGATTTGGGGCACGGTAAAGAGAAAATGAAATAATATTAATATAACTTAGGTAATTCTAATTAAACTCTAGGTTAAATTCCTCAATCAACTCCCACCTTTGGGTATTCCAAGGAGGCTTTCTCCCAACCCAATAATTGATCCCCTTAAAATACGTCATACGAGCTCCGATTAAATCCCAGAAAATTCCTAAAAATTCCTGAAAAATCTAATAAGATTATTTTTCCAATAACCTTATTATTTAATTATTATTTGGGCACCGTATTTTACAGAATCGGGTCGTCATAAGGTACACACTAAATTCGTTTCCTAGGAGCACATTGTGGGCATCAATGGTAGATGCCTACAAAGTCTCCAAGGATTTATCTTCAATAAAATTAGATGAATTATTCTGTGAGTTTGAATTACATGAGCAGACTAATGCACAGCCAATCGAGAAGGGGGTTGCTTTGGTTGCAGGTACCAGTCGAACGCGCGAACCGAGATCAAGATGAAGAACTGAACCAGAGTCAGAAGAAGAACCCGACTCAGATGATGAAGATGAAGAACTAACAACAGAGCTCATGAACCTTGTGAAGAGACTCTACAAGAAGAAGAAAGGCTTCAACAAGAAGGACCTAAAGAAGGCAGTCCAATCCAAGGAAGCCCAACCAAGTTCTAAGGTAAAGTTCAAAGTGATCTGCTATGGTTGCAACCAGAAGGGGCACATCAAGGCCAATTGCCCGAATCAAAAGGATGCGAAGAAGCAAAGAAAGAAGAAGGCCCTAAAGGCAACGTGGGACGAATCCACAGAAGAAGATACCGACGATAAACTCGATCAGACGAGTTTACTCTCACTAATGGCTCAGGACCAGATCGACGAATCCGAGAGCGAGACCAAGTCGGAGGCCGAGTCCGAGGGAAGCCACGGATCCGTATCCGTTTCTGAAGGGCCTAATCCCTCTGTAAGTATCCCTCGCCTTAATAATCTAGTTAATTACTTATTGCGAAAATTAGCTAAGTCGAACCTTAGAGTTAAGTCCCTTCTAAAGGAAGTTGACGTCCTTAAAGAAGCGACTGACTCCAAATCCTTGCCTGAACCAGTTCAGACTGGAAACTCAATTCAAGTTCAAAAACTTGAAGAAGAGAACTCCAGTCTGAAAACTCAAGTTAAGGATCTGGAGAAAACTCTAGAACGGTTTTCTTTAGGTTCCAAGAATCTTGACCTAATTCTTGGGACACAAAGAGCCGTTAACAATAGAACTGGTCTAGGATTTAAACCAAAAAGAAAGTATAAATCCTACCTATCTCTTGTAGAAAGAACAAATAGAAAAACAGTCCAAGCATGGGTCCCCAAGTCCAAATTGATTAATCAAGTTGGACTTGGTCAATATTGGATCCCGAAGGATGAAATACACTACCTCGATAGACCATATCGAGGCTATGATCCAGGGAGAGCAAAAAGAAAAACAATACTAATAAAACAAACTTAATTCGAAATTAAAAATTCAAAATTAAATTCAAAATTCAAAATTAAATTAAAACATTTGAAATTAAATTCAAATTTAAAATTAAATTAAAATTTTGAAATTAAAATAAAAATTTCAAAGTTAAATTCAAAATTCAATTAAAAAATTTGAAATTAAATTAAAATTTAATTTAAACCAAAAAAAATATAGAAGGAGGATCCAAAATAACTGGCACCCCTAACTAAACTACCCGACTGGGTAACCGAACTTAATCTATCCGAAATGGGTAAACAAGAGTAGACTACCCGGCAGGGTAATTAAGGTTAGAAAAAATGTGCTAGGTTTAACTTGACCCATGGTACTGGTGAAGTTTTTGGATGATAGTACGTTAGAGAAGCTTGGGCATCGCATGTCTAGGAAGATATGGCTTCGACCTGATGCATTTGGCCAAGTGGAACTAACCGAAGCTATCCTTAAATGGATCTTAACTAGTTAGACCAAGGCTTAGTATTAAGTTCAATGGGTAGGACTATTTGGAAAACCTCGAAGACATGGTTACTTTAATGAGTTCCTTGTGACTCACCATAACCCAGAAGTTTATCCAAAAAATGCTTACTTGTTAAACTCAAAAGTTAAACCTGAATCTAACACAAAGTTAAACCAAACCCTTGAATTGAACCTCAATTCATCTCACAATAATAATAGGATTCTCTGATTGAAAATTTAGATCGGGTGAGATGACTAAGGAATTTAAAATTAAAACTCAAACTTAACCTCATTAATTCAAATTCTATAATCAATTAATCAATTTCAAAATTATTTGAAAAGTCTTTTAAAGATTATTTGAAAAATCTTTAAAAATCATTTTAAAAATCTTTTAAAAATTAATTTTAAAATTATTTGAAAAATCTTTAAAAATCATTTTAAAAATCTTTTAAAAATTAATTTTAAAATTATTTGAAAAATCTTTAAAAATCATTTTTTAAAAAAATCTTTTAAAACTTAATTTCAAAATTATTTGAAAAATATTTAAAAATATTTTAAAACTAAATTTCAAAATTATTTAAAAAATCTTTAAAAATCATTTTAAAAATATTTTAAAACTTAATTTCAAAATTATTTGAAAAATCTTTAAAAATCATTTTAAAAATATTTTAAAACTTAATTTCAAAAGTATTTGAAAAATATTTAAAAATCATTTTAAAAAATATTTTAAAACTTAATTTCAAAATTATTTGAAAAATCTTTAAAAAATCATTTTAAAAATATTTTAAAACTTAATTTCAAAATTATTTGAAAAATCTTTAAAAATCATTTTAAAAAATCTTTTAAAAACTTAATTTCAAAATCATTTTAAAAAACTTAATTTCAAAATTATTTGAAAAATCTTTAAAAATCATTTTAAAAATCTTTTAAAACTTAATTTCAAAATTATTTGAAAAATCTTTAAAAATCATTTTAAAAATCTTTTAAAACTTAATTTCAAAATTATTTGAAAAATCTTTAAAAATCATTTTAAAAATCTTTTAAAACTTAATTTAAAAATTATTTGAAAAATCTTTGAAAATCATTTTAAAAATCTTTTAAAGCTTGATTTAAAAATTATTTGAAAAATATTTAAAAATCATTTTAAAAATATTTTAAAACTTAATTTCAAAATTAGTTGAAAAATCTTTAAAAATCATTTTAAAATTTAATTTCAAAATTATTTGAAAAATATTTAAAAATCATTTTAAAAATATTTTAAAACTTAATTTCAAAATTATTTCAATTTCAAAATTACTTTAAAAATCTTTTAACTTTTAAAACCTAAAGGTAGAGCTTTGTTTCAACAAATACAAACTCAACCTTAATCACTTCACTTTCTTTTCATCAAATAGAGTCGAATTCAAACAATTTCTGTGTAGGAACATAAAGAATTGGATCGGTGGATATTAGATAGTGGATGCTCTAGACACATGACTAGAGATAAACTAAAGTTCACAAAGCTCAAACTAACGAATTTAGGGTCTGTTGCATTCGACAACGACGACAAACTTAAGGTAATCGGAAGAGGTAACATTGAACTTAGTTCCGATTGTATTATTCGAAAAGTTCTATTAGTTGAAAACTTCAATTTTAATCTTCTAAGTATAAGCCAATTGTGTGCTAGTGGATATTTAGTTACCTTTGACAGATCTAGCTGTTTAGTTAAAAATATTGAAAATCCTGAAATCACACTTAAGGGGCTTAGGAAAAATAATATGTACTCAATTGATCTACCCACTTCCTCATTAAAGTGTTTTCTAACACAAGAAGAGGAAACTGAGTTGTGGCACAGAAGACTGGGTCACACTCACACTAGACTCATTTCAAAAATGAGTCAAAGTGGTCTAGTTAAAGGTTTGCCCAAATTAAAGTTTATTGAAAACTCAATCTGTAATGCTTGTCAACAAGGAAAACAAACCAAGTCAACCCACAAGTCAACTAATCTAGAAAGAACCAACTCCTTACTTGAGCTCCTACATCTAGACCTATTTGATTCACATGGAGCCAAGTCACTAAGCAAGAACCAGTATTGCTTAGTTATAATTGATGACTATTCTAGGTTCACTTGGGTCAAATTTTTAAAAACGAAAGATGAAACCTTTGAAGTATTTAGTAATTTAATAGAAAATGAAAAAGATAATAAAATTAAAAGAATAAGAAGTGATCACGGGGGGGGGGGGGAATTTGAAAATCATAGGTTTACCCAATTCTGTAGAATCAATGGGTATAAACATGAATATTCTTGCCCTAGGACCCCCCAACAAAATGGCCTCGTAGAACGTAAAAATCGAACCCTACAAGAAGCCGCTAGGACTATGTTAAATGAATATAATTTAAATCATCAATTTTGGGCTGAAGCAGTAAATACTGCAAACTATATCCAAAATCGAATTCTAATTAACAAACTTCACAATAAAACCTCTTATGAAATATATTATAATAAAATTCCTAACTTAAACTATTTAAAGGTTTTCGGGTGTAAAGTTCACATTTTAAACACTAAAGATTACCTAGGAAAATTTACACCCAAATCAAACCAAGGAATCTTTTTAGGATACTCTACAACAAGTAGGGCATATAGAGTCTATAATCAAGATACCCTAAAAGTTGAAAAAACAACTAATGTAATATTTGATGAAGAAAATAATCTACCAAATATAGATGATAGTATTGACATTAATCCAAAAACTGATGAAGATGATGAAACAAGTACCTCTCACCCACCTGACCAAATTTTGGGTGATCCAAACCTAGGAGTCAGAACCAGATCCTCATATAGGAACATAAGTCAGATTGCCCTTATTTCAAAGATTGAGCCTAAGACTATAGAAGAGGCCCTACCCGACCCAGAATGGATCATTGCTATGCAGGAAGAGCTAGCACAATTCGAAAGAAACCAAGTTTGGGAACTTGTACCTAAACCCATAGATAAGTCCATAATAGACACCAAATGGGTATTTAGGAAAAAATTGGATGATCAGGGTGAAATAGTTAGAAACAAGGCCAGACTAGTAGCCAAAGGTTTTAGTCATATTGAAGGTTTAGATTATGACGAAACCTATGCACCAATAGCTAGATTTGAATCCATTAGGATGCTGCTAGCCTATGCAGCACATAAAGAGTTTAAATTGTACCAACTGGATGTAAAATCTGCATTCCTAAATGGGTTCATTAAAGAAGAGGTCTATGTAAATCAACCCCCAGGATTCGAGGACTTAGATTACCCTAATCATGTATTTAAATTGAAAAAGGCCTTATGTGGACTTAAACAAGCTCCTAGAGCATGGTATGAATGATTATCCAATTACTTAACATCCAAAGGTTTTAACCAAGGTCACATAGATCCAACCCTATTTGTAAAAACGATAGAAAAGACATCTTCATAGCCCAAATCTATGTTGATGATATAATTTTATGTCAAAGCCGAGGTTTGAACCAGAAACCTCGGGTTAAGCAGAGATTCGCTTAACCAACAGACCAGCCGAACTTTTCTTAACTAAACCTATATCGAAATATATTTAAGTTATAGTAGGGAACCGAATTAAACCTAGTTATAAAGGGATTAGGTTTTCCCTTTCTCGCGAAAACCCAATCTTCCTTTCCCCGTTCTCTCCCGACGGCGCCTTCCCATCTCGGACGAAATTGTAGCAGTGAGCAAGGGTTTCTCCGGTGTCGGCGAGGGCTTTTCCGCCCAGTCTTCACCCGTGCGTGGTCATCCCGACGAAGGGAGCTCGGAAGCACAAAGGAGCCGCCGAGATCTTCCCCTCTCCATGAACCCTAGAGTCTTCCTCTTCTCAGTTGTAAGTCCAAGAACGCTCGGTAAGTACTACTCACCTGTGGTAGGAGTTGCTCCGAATTTTTTAGATTTTGTCTCCTTGCTCCCAGATCTTGCTGTGCCGAGTAGAAGTATATGCTAAGGTTTTTCTTCCTTGCTTTGTTGAGATGCCATTCTAGGATTTTGCTGTTGAACAGAATCATATGCTAAGTTTCTTTTAAGATTTTCCATGCCGAATTTGATAAGCTAGGGCTGCTTTGCCAAATTGATATGATCTGGGTTTTTGCTAAGAATGTAGTTAGGTTCTTTATTTAAATGGCTAGAGGAACTTAGGAGATGTATATGCTATTCCTGGTTGCTAGGGGGTAGTGGATAGATTAATTGCTATAGTTGTTATTGCTGGAATTAACTCTTACAATGCTGTTGAAGAGTGTTTCCATGTACTGTTGGGCTGTTCGGACTTGTCATAGCTGAAGTTAGTCTTCTTGGAACCCTTTTATAGTACTTGTCGTGCATGTTAGTTCAGTTTTTATTGAACTGTTTCTTTAGCATTCGGCTGGAATTGTATGTGTTGCTAGAATCTGGAAATTTGCTGCTATGTAAGCATCCCTTTATGTATGGCATATTACTGATCCGTATTGGTAGTGCATTATTGTTAGAATTGTTTCCAAACTTTATTAGATGGATTAGTCGATTCTCTGTTGATTAAGTCATGTTTCAAACTTCATGTGCAGTAAACAAACCGTAGCTATATTTTCCAATTGCTCTAAAATTGAGAATTCTATGAAGAATAGAAATTTTCAGTTTTCTTATTATTTTAGCAAGCATGAACTAGACAACTTGTATGAAAGTAAGCAGTGTAGGCTTCTTTAAGTTCCAACAAGTTAAATCTTTCGTTACCATGCTAGTATTCAGTTTTAAGATCTTATTTCTAGCCATTTAATTTTAAGCATGCAGAATTAGATTTTTCTTGCTACTACACAAGCATGTTAAACTCTTCTAGAAGATTATGAGAAGTGATAAGTAAGAAAAGACCAAGTCTTAAGTTGATTCCAAATTCTAGAAATTAGGATCAAAAAGCACACCAAGTGGTTAAACCAATGCCAAGGCATTTTAATATAAGAGTATTAAAGATAACAAGAAATTTAAAGTAAGAGGCTAGTACCCGACTTCCAAGGTTATCGTTAAACAAATCCAGGTGACCAATTCCGAGGTCTTGGCCCTGGTAAGACCAAGGTCTTTATCCTCATAGGACTGGAGGCTAGCTACCTCAGTCACTATTAGAGAGCGCGCATAAGATGGTACTAAGCCTGAGCACAAGAAAGAGAAGAAGAAAGTTAAATATTAATTTCAAGTATAAGGCAATAAGTAAATGAAACAAGTATCACCTATGTTTAGAACCAGTAAAGTTTAGCTCTTATAATGCTAAGCTTACGGTATTAGTTTTCATTTGCTTTCCTTATGAGTTATTGAGCATGATTAGCTGTATTTCCAGCATGTAGATTTATTCTTGTATATCATGAGTATGCAGATTATTTTAGTGCTTTGCTATAGATGAGCCTGTGTAGCTTTTCTTTTTAGCATTTCAGTTTTAGCATCCTTTGTATCCTGTGCACTTTCGAGTTTTTGTGAGATAGTTTAGTACTTACTAAGCATTTCACTTATAGATTTATTTTCCTCCTACTGCAGATAAAGGGAAAGCTAAAGTATACAAAGGAAGGCGACAAGGAGATGCGTGAGGGGCGTGTGATGTCTGGACTATGGGAGAGATCTGGGAACATTATTAAGTTATTTTGAGTTTTGGTGAAAATATTTGAGACTGTATCATTTATTCTAGGTCCTTGAGATTATCTTTGGTTCTAGATTGCATGCTATGATGTAATTGTTAGTAAGTTAGTACTTTGATGCTTTCTTGAGTTATAGTTTTGATATGTTTCTGTTAGTATAGTTATGTTATAAATGCATGTGATGTATGTATTGGATTTTAGTCCGCTGAACAGTAGATACTCTGCCGAAATTTTAAGTTTTCTAGAAACATTTAGTAAAGCTTACTACACTAGTTGTTTTAGAATCTATAGTAGTTAAGTAGTGGTCATCTTTAGAGAGTAGTAAGAAGGGTGGTCGCTACAGTTGGTATCAGAGCAGTTCTCATTCTCCAGCATCACACACACATCAGCATCAACCTTGCCGTCTTCAAGTAAGAAAGTATTTAAGTTCTTTCTTTATTGCTTTCCTTTATTATTATTTGCAGTATAGAGTAATTGTTTATAAGTGCTTAAGTTAGATAAGAGTTTTTGCTGTTTTCTTTATTCATACACATGTTTGTTTAGAAAGGATAGAGAAGATATCAAGCTTTTTTCTTTGCATAATTAGATGACAAGAAGAGGGCGTCCCCGTACCGCTCGTACTGAGGACCAAGTTCAGGAGAATAAAGGCCCAGGCTTAACTGAGCCCAATCTCTATGAAGTTGTTGCTCAACTCCAGAAACAAGTAGCAGAGCAGCAGCAAGTAATTGCCAATCTGATGGCAAATCAGCAATCAGTTCCTCCCCCTCCCCCAGTAGTCACTGCGGAGACTCCAGGGGTAACTGAGGTTCCACCAGCTGCCCAGGGAGTCATCACAGTACCTCAGAGACAAGAAGCTTACCTTATACAGTGGCTGAAATTGAAACCGGAGAGCTTCTCAGGCACGACTGAGCCCTGGGATGCCCAGGCTTGGTTCAATACACTAGAGAGCACCATGGAACTTCTTGACTGGCCAAAAGTCGAGAAGGTCAAGTGCGCCTCTTTCTGCCTGTCAGGAGATGCTCGTATGTGGTGGGAGAGGATAAAGACCAAGAGGGCAGCCAATCAGATGAGCTGGGCTGATTTTCAGTCAGAGTTTTATGAAGAGTTCTTTCACCTACAGATCACCAATAAGCACTATGAGGAATTTATAGAGTTCAAACAAGGTGACCTGTCAGTGGAAGAAGCAGCCAAGAAGTTCAACAGACTAGCTCGTCTCTGCCCAGAGCTAGTGAGTACAGAGAAGGAGCGAGTCAGACTGATGCTCAGAATGCTGAGACCACAGATAGCACTGAATGTGAGCAGTGGAGCTCACCGGCCCAGACTGGTGAAGAGTTGATCAGTAGGGCATTAATTGCTGAGCACTACCTGAACGACATCAAAGCACAACGAGCACAGCACAAGCCAGTGAAGATAGAGGATAACTCAGTGGGGAGCCAGAAATCCCAGTCAAGTAAATAGAACTGGAAAGGCAAGGGTAGTAAAAGAAAGCAGGGGAACTCAGGAAGTAACCAGAAGGGAGGACCAGTAAACAAGCAGACCAAGTTCCCTCTCTGTCCCAAATGTGGGAGAACACATTCAGGAGCCTATCTTTTGGGTAAGACTGGATCTTATTCCTGTGGTCAGGAAGGACACATGGCTAAAGAATGTCCTAACAAGCTCAAAGCACCTCAGCCACAACCAGTATAATATGGAGGCAAGCCTGCACAATTATATCACATGGAAGCAGCACTAGAGGGACCCTATATCAGCCAGGGAAGGTTGGAAGATCCACCAGTTCCAGCCTTTGATAGTGCCAGAGTATTCTCCCTCACCAAAGAGGAAGCTGCTAGTGTTTCCACGGTTGTAACAGGTCAAGTAGTTATTTTTCAGCATTTAGCTACTGTACTATTTGATACTGGGGCGACCCATTCTTTCGTATCAGTACCTTTTGCCAGTAAATTACAGGTGCCTACAGAGAGTATGAACTCCAAGTTCTTGACGACCCTACCTTCTGGGGAAGTCATGGAGTCCAATCAGTGGCTTCGAGCTGTACCGGTCAGAATTGCAAACCGAGAACTATATGTTAGCCTGGTAGTCCTCGCCATGCAAGATTTCGATATCATTTTGGGTATGGATTTCCTCAGCAAGTATAGTGCTTCAGTAGACTACCGCAGAAGGAAAGTAATCTTCAGTCCAGAGGGTGAACCTCCTTTTGAATTCACGGGAGTGCCAAGGAAGTGGACCCAGAAACTCCTCTCTTCTCTGACAGCTCACCAGATGTTAGCTAAAGGGTGTGCTGGTTTTCTTACATACATAGTAAATGCAGAAGAATAGAAAGGACTCAAGCAGGAGGATGTTCGAGTAGTATGCGAGTATCCAGAAGTATTTCCAGAAGAGTTACCTGGACTGCCTCCCAGCAGAGAAGTGGAGTTTGAGATTGAATTGGTTCCTGGTACCGGTCCAATTTCAAAAGCTCCATACCGCATGTCTCCAGCAGAGCTGAAAGAGTTACAAGAGCAACTTCAGGAGCTACTTGACAAAGGCTTCATCCGCCCTAGTCACTCACCTTGGGGAGCTCCAGTGTTGTTTGCCAAGAAGAATGATGGATCTATGCGGATGTGCATAGATTATACAGCTCTGAATCAAGTGACAATCAAGAACAAGTACCCCCTTCCCAGGATCGACGACCTATTTGATCAGTTGAGAGGGGCGACAGTGTTCTCAAAGATAGACCTGCGCTCTGGGTACCATCAGCTGAAAGTGAAAGAAAGGGATATATCCAGAACGACTTTCAGGACTAGATACGGACACTACGAGTTTGTAGTAATGCCTTTTGGTGTGACTAATGCACCAGCGGTCTTCATGGACTTAATGAACAGAGTGTTCAGAGAATACCTTGACAAATTTGTTATCGTATTCATCGACGACATTCTAGTCTATTCAAGGACCCCAGAGGAGCATGACACGCACTTGAGAATAGTACTGCAGACCCTACAACAGAAGCAGCTATATGCAAAATTCTCAAAGTGCGAGTTCTGGTTAGATCAGGTGGCGTTTCTAGGTCACATAATTTCTAAATAAGGTATTAAAGTAGATCCAGCCAAAATAGAAGCGGTCAACAACTGGAAGAGACCCAAGAATACCAGGGAGATCAGGAGTTTCCTTGGTTTAGCTGGGTACTACAGGAAATTCGTGGAGGACTTTTCCAGGATAGCTTCTCCACTAACGGCCTTAACCAGGAAGAACAAGAAGTTTGAGTGGTCAGACAAATGTGAGTAGAGTTTCCAAGAGCTAAAGAAGAGACTGACCAGTGCTCCCGTCCTGACAGTTCCAGAAAGTGACAAGAGTTTTGACATCTACAGCGATGTTTCCAAGATGGGCCTAGGAGCTGTTCTCATGCAAGAAGGAAAAGTTATAGCTTATGCTTCCAGGCAACTCAAAGATTATGAAAAGAACTACCCCACTCACGATCTTGAGCTGGCAGCTATGGTTTTTGCACTAAAACTCTGGCGACATTATTTGTATGGAGTTCAGTGCAAAATCTTCACAGACCATCAGAGTCTTAAGTACTTCTTCACCCAGAAGGACTAAACATGAGACAGCGTAGGTGGCTAGAGTTGGTCAAGGATTATGACTGTGAAATCCTCTACCACCCAGGTAAAGCTAACAAAGTGGCAGATGCACTAAGCAGAAAATCCAGTGCATCCCTGATGTCTTTGTCATCATTAGCCCTGCCACTACATAAGGAGTTGTCAGATTTCGGACTTGAAGTTATTTATGGGTAACTCTCTGCATTGACCTTAGAGTCAACCCTGCTTGAGGATATACAGAGAAAGCAAAGTGAAGATCCAGATATCCAAAAGATCAAGCAAGGGATACAAGAAAAGGGAAATTCAGAGTTTCGAGTATCAGATAGTGGAATCCTCTACCAGGGGAACTGCCTTTGTGTCCCCAATGACGAAGAGTTGAGAAAGAAGATTTTAGAAGAAGCCCATAGTACTCCTTACTCCATGCATCCTGGTTCCACCAAGATGTACCAAGACTTGAAACAAAGGTTCTGGTGGTCTGGACTCAAAAGAGATGTTGCTAAGTATGTCAGTACCTGCCTGACATGACAGAGAGTCAAAGCAGAATACCAGAGACCAGAAGGAATGTTACAACCTCTCCCAATACCAAAGTGGAAGTGGGAAGACATATCCATGGACTTCATAACAGGTCTTCCAAGAACTACAAATGGATATGATGCAATATGGGTAGTAGTGGATAGATTGACTAAGTCTGCTCATTTTCTAGCCATTAAGGTGTCCCACTCTATAAAGCAGTGGGTGCAACTATACGTTAAGGTGGTGATCAGACTTCATGGAGTTCCTAAATCTATTGTGTCTGATAGAGATGGGCGCTTCACTTCACACTTTTGGGAGTGTGTTCAGACTGCACTAGGCACTAAACTCAAGTTCAGCACAACCTTCCATCCTCAGGTTGATGGACAGACAGAGAGAGTAAATCAGATTTTAGAAGATATGCTCAGAGCTTGTGCGCTAGATTTCAAGGGAAGTTGGTGCAAGTATCTATGCTTTGCTGAGTTTGCCTACAACAATAGCTATCAGGCCACCATCAAGATGGCACCTTATGAGGGGTTGTATGGCAGGAAGTGCAGATCACCCATTTGCTGGCAAGAAGCAGGTGAGAGAAAAGAAATGGAGGTAGAGTTGGGCATCCAGACAGAGCTGATAGAAGAAACCAATCATGCTATCCAGAAGATCAGACAAAGGATTGAGACTGCCCAGAGTAGACAGAAGAGTTATGCTGATACACGCCGTAGGCCACTTGAATTCCAAGTAGGGGATTCAGTCTTTCTCAAGGTTGCTCCTATGAAGGGAGTGATGAGATTTGGCAAGAAGGGAAAATTAAGTCCCCGCTATGTAGGACCTTACCTGATCATACAGAGGATTGGGAAAGTAGCTTACAAGCTGGAATTACCACAAGACATGTCAGCAATACATGATGTATTTCATATCTCCATGCTAAAGAAGTGTCTCAACGACCCTAGCCAAGTGAGAGCCGCTCACTTGGCTACCAGGATTCATAAACTCTAGTACTTAAGGCTGGAGGTCTAGAGTTCGAATCCTGGGGGTGTTGGGTTTTTCGGGCCACGAAAACCGCTTTTCGCGTCGCGGAAACCCTGAAACCCCCGCCACCGGATCCGTGCGAAGATAAAACTTTCGAAAAACTTACGAGTATGAGTTTCTAAACCTCGATCTACAGTAGATCTACAAAGGAGAAGGAATATACCCTCGATGCGAAGCCCTTCGCAATCCCGCTTGTCCTCGGTTCGCCGAATCTCGAAAGTGTCAAAGTAGACACTTCTCTATGTGTATCCACACAAGCAAGAGATGGAGAAAAACCTCTAAGGATGTGCTAGCAACCTTAGAGATCAGTAATGGAGGAGAGGGAGAGCAAGAAGAAAGCTAGAGAGGAAGAAGATGGGTGTTACCATAAAAAAATGAAACTCTCCACAAGAAATCAAAGTGGCCGGCCACATTAGTGGAGGTTGTAACCTCCATGGGAAACCAAGAGTCACAACTCTTGGTAACTCCCATGAGGTAGCATCTCACTTAAGTAACCATGATAATGTGGAGCATCATCATTGGCCCACTCAATGCTAACTCACCAATGAGGTGGTATAAAGTCAAGTCAAACTTGACTCTTCATCTTCCTCTCAAGTCAAGTCAAACTTGACCACTTCTCTCCCATGGTTGATCAAATCTACCCATTGGTTCAAGTCAATTTTAATTTAATGAATCTCTATTCATTGAATTAAATTGATTCAATGAGTGTAAGTCCAAATTAGACTCACTTAACACATGAACCAAATTGAGTCCAAATCAATTAGCATAATTTGGATTACTCTTAATCCAATTTGGTTCATTACATGAACCTAATCCTTTAGGTCCATCAAATGAACCTAATCTCCATCTAATTGCCCTTTGTGTGTGACCCTATAGGTTCTTATAACGTTGACAATGCTCCTAAACCCTTTTAGAAGCATAAGTAATGAGCGGTATCTAGCAACACATCATTACTACCCAAGTTATAAGAATGTTGAGATCCAACATCACCTTGTGACTACTAATTGTGACTTCTCACAATATATGACAAGTGTCCTTTTATCCTAGACATCTAGATTGATCAATGCGAGGCATACACCGTGTTATCCTCTGACCAATCTAAATCTTGAACTCCAAGTAGACTCACTAAATCAAATGAGCTCAAAATCTCATATTGATTCATTTGGACATGGCCATGCACTTCGTAGTCTCACTCTATCAAGAATATTGATGTCTCTCCCGTCATATAGGAGGGATAGATCCCATCTACATCACTCACATCCCTCTGCATAATTCGTTACATACCCAGTAATCACCTTTATAGTCTACCCAGTTACGGGTGACGTTTGACGAAACCAAAGTACATAACTCCTTATGTAGGGAACCATGGTGAGTTTAGGTCTAAGGACTAGTAGTCATACTAATAGCCACATGAGAAAGTATATGACACTCATATAACGATCCATGATACTTTCTCATGGCGGGTCATTCAGTATACGTTCTCCAATGCATACCCATGTGTCAACTTGATATCTCTATATCCATGACTTGTGAGATCAAGTCATCGAGTTGACCTACATGCTAGTCTTATTGCATTAACATTGTCCCTGAATGTTAATACTCGACTAGGAATGATTAAGAGTAGTGTTCCCTATATCATCTCACTATCGGTTCAACTAACCGATTGATATAGGTGAGAACCTTCTACTCAAGAACGCTATTATACTTAGTTTATTTGACACCAATACAAGTAAGTATAATAACCAAAACAAATGCCTTTATTTATATAATAATATGATACAATAAGTCCATAATACAATCATCAAATGATTGGTTCTAGGGCTCTAACTAACAATCTCCCACTAGCACTAGTGCCAATCAGTGTAGGCACTAAGCCCCAATGACCTAGTGTGACCATCATGCTTCCTCTGTGCCAAAGCCTTGGTCAAGGAATCTGCATTGTTAGCCTCTGTAGGTACTCTGCATATCTTCACATCTCCTCTCTCGATAATTTCTCGAATGAGATGGAAGCGCCGTAGTATGTGTTTGGTCCGCTGGTGTGAGCGAGGTTCCTTCGCCTGTGCTATAGCACCATTGTTGTCACAATAGAGCTCAATAGGGTCAGCGATACTGGGAACCACCCCAAGTTCAGTGATGAACTTCCGGATCCAAACTGCCTCCTTTGTTGCCTTTGATGCAGCAATGTACTCGGCCTCTGTAGTAGAATCAGCTACTGTGTCCTGCTTCGAACTCTTCCAGCTCACAACACCACCATTTATGCAAAATACGAACCCTGACTGCGATCGATAATCATCCTGATCGGTCTAGAAGCTGGCATCACTGTAACCCTTTACAGCTAGCTCATCATTGCCTCCATATATCAAAAAATATTCTTTAGTCCTTATTAAGTACTTAAGAATATTCTTGACCGCTATCCAGTGACTTTCACCTGGATCTGACTAGTATCTGCTCGTCATGCTCAAAGCATACGAGACATCAGGTCGAGTACATAGCATGGCGTACATGATAGATCCTATGGCTGAGGCATAAGGGATCTGATCCATGCGGTCTCTCTCCTCTCTAGAAGAGGGACCTTGAGTCTTCGAAAGACTCACGCTATGTGATATCGGCAGAAATCCCTTCTTGGAGTTCTGCATGGCAAACCGTAGGAGTACCTTGTCAATGCATGTACTCTGACTTAGGCCAAGCAATCTCTTAGATCTATCTCTATAGATCTGTATCCCTAGAATGCGGGATGCCTCACCTAAGTCCTTCATTGAGAAGCAACTCCCTAGCTAGGTCTTGACAGACTGAAGCATAGGGATGTCCATCCCAATGAGTAGTATGTCATTCACAAACAATATGAGGAAGACAACTATATCCCCTACAACCTTCTTGTAGACACAAGGCTCATCTTCGTTCTTGATGAAACCAAACTGTTTGATTGCATCATCGAATCGAAGATTTCAGCTCCGAGAAGCTTTCTTTAGTCCATAAATGGACCTATGCAGCTTGCATACTCTGCTAGTATGCTGTGGATCTACAAAACCCTCAGGTTGTGTCATGTACACATCCTCGAGTAGGTTTCCATTCAGAAACACGGTTTTGACATCCTTCTGTCATATCTCATAGTCATGGTAGGCTGCAATAGCAAGCATGATCCGAATGGACTTAAACATCGCTACTGGAGAAAAGGTTTCATCATAGTCAATACCATGAATCTGCTTGAAACCTTTAGCTACCAAGCGACTCTTATAGATAAGTCCATCCATGTCAGTCTTTCTCTTAAAGACCCACTTACACCCAATGGGTTTTACCCCTTCAGGTGGATCAACCAAAGTCCATACTTGGTTGGTGTACATGGATTCCATCTCGGATCTCATGGCTTCTAGCCATTTCTTGGAATCTGGTCTCATCACAGCTTCCTGATAGGTGGTAGGCTCATCCTCTATGAGCAGAACGTCATCATGGTCAGACAAGAGAAATGAGTATCTCTCAGGCTGATGACGTACCCTATCAGACCTGCGAAGAGGTATGTCTACTTGAACTGGTTGTTGTTCCTCAACTCTTTGTGGAACAACATCATCCACAACATTTTGTGGTTCCAGTTCAACTTCCATCGAGGCTTCATTGCTATTGTTCGCATCTTGAACTTCTTCAAGATCGAACGTGCTCCCACTAGTCTTTCTAGAAACAAAGTCCCTTTCTAGAAAGACCCCAGTCTTTGCCACAACTACCTTGTGCTGACTGGGAATGTAGAAGTAATATCCCTTAGTTTCCTTGGGATATCCAATAAAGTAGCACTTGTCGGATTTGGGTCCTAACTTGTCTGAGACTTGACATCGAACGTAAGCCTGACAACCCCAAATCCTCATGAAAGACACCTGGGCATCTCTCCCAGTTCATATCCTATATGGTGTCTTTATCACGGCCTTGGATGGAACTCGGTTGAGTATAAAAGCTGCCGTGTCTAGAGCATAGCCCCAAAGGTATGTCGAAAGATCTGTGTGACTCATCATAGATCGTACCATATCTAATAGGGTGCGATTCCTCCTTTCGGATACACCATTCCACTGTGGTGTTCCAGGAGGAGTGAGTTGGGATATAATCCCACACTCAACTAGGTAGTCACGAAACTCATGGCTAAGGTATTCTCCACCTCGATCTGATCGAAGTATCTTAATACTCTTGCCAAGCTGGTTCTGTACTTCATTATTGAATTCTTTGAACTTTTCAAAGGATTCAGACTTATGTGTCATCAAGTACACGTAACCATACCTACTGATGTCATCAGTAAATGTGATGAAGTATCTATAACCGCCTCTAGCAGTGACATTGAAAGGGCCACATACATCACTATGTATGAGTCCTAACAAATCAGTCGCTCTTTCGCTGTGCCCACTAAAGGGAGACTTGGTCATCTTGCCTCGTAGGCATGACTCGCATATCTCATATGATTCAAAATCAAATGAGTCCAGCAAACCATCCTTATGGAGCTGGGATAAGCGCTTGTCATTTATATGACCTAAGTGACAGTGCTAGAGGTAGGTTTGGTTCATGTCATTTGACTTGAACCTCTTGGTATTTATGTTATAGATAGGGCTCTCAAGGTCTAGAATATAGCGTTCGTTTATCAGAGGTGCACTACAATAGAACATATCATTTAAATAGACGGAACAACATTTGTTCTTTATTGTAAACGAGAAACCTTTCTTGTCCAAACAAGAAACTGATATAATGTTCTTAGTTAATGCAGGCACATAACAACAATCATCTAATTCTAGTACAAGCCCAGAGGGCAGAGAAAGATGGTAAGTTCCTACAGCAATAGCAGCAACCCGTGCTCCATTGCCTACTCGTAGGTCTATCTCACCCTTCGTCAATGCCCTGCTATTTCTCAGCGCTTATACATTAGTACAAATGTGTGAAGCACATCCAGTATCTAATACCTACGATGAAGATATAGAGAGGTTGACTTCTATAACATGTATACTTGAAGTAGAAATCTTATTTCTCTTCTTCTTAAGATCTTCCAGGTATTCTTTGGAGTTCCTCTTCCAGTGCCTTGCTTGTCCTTGATATAGGTGAGAACCTTCTACTCAAGGACGCTATTATACTTAGTTTATTTGGCACCAATACAAGTAAGTATAATAACCAAAACAAATGCCTTTATTTATATAAGAATTTTATACAATAAGTCCATAATACAATCATCAAATGATTAGCTCTAGGGCTCTAACTAACAATCTCCCACTAGCACTAGTGCCAATCAGTGTAGGCTCTAAGCCCCATTGACCTTAGGTTGACCATCCGATCTTCTCATTGGCTTGAGAAGATCGTAGTAGGGCCATGACATAATCACAAAATTTAGTTAATTATTTGTGTATGTGATGTATGTTTAATTAAGTAATTAATTAGTGCATAACGATTAAGATTAGATCTAAATCGTGCACAAGATGCACCCTTATGATTAGATTAAATATACATCGTGTACAAGATGCACCCTATCGATTAGATTAGATTTATATCGTGTATATGATACAACATCGACGTTTAGATTAGATCTAAATCACGTCAACTCTAATGCCTACCGTGCCGTGATACCTACCACTACCTCGATCGCATGCTGTTGTTGAATCTGCCAAAGCAGAGCAACACTTACTATCTTGGTAGGGTACGGAGGGACAATCTTGGTCCCGCCTATCAACGCATGGGTACGTACAACTCAATTAGATTGAGTAAATAGTTAACTCGGTTGGATCGAGTACAACTATAGGCATTCTTCCAAAGGTTGGAAAGGTAGGACAAACTCGCTCTGATACCACTGTTGAGTTTTTCAGGCCACAAAAACTACTTTTCGCGTCGCGGAAACCCCGAAACCCCCGCCACCGGATTCGTGTGAAGATAAAACTTTCGAAAAACTTACGAGTACGAGTTTCTAAACCTCGATCTACAGTAGATATACAAAGGAGAAGGAATATACCCTTGATGCAAAGCCCTTCGCAATCCCGCTTGTCCTCGGTTCGCCGAATCTCGAAAGTGTCAAAGTAGACACTTCTCTATGTGTATCCACACAAGCAAGAGATGGAGAAAAACCTCTAAGGATGTGCTAGCAACCTTAGAGATCAGTAATGGAGGAGAGGGAGAGCAAGAAGAAAGCTAGAGAGGAAGAAGATGGGTGTTACCACAAAAAAATGAAACTCTCCACATGAAATCAAAGTGGCCGGCCACTTTAGTGGAGGTTGTAACCTCCATGGGATACCAAGAGTCACAACTCTTGGTAACTCCCATGAGGTGGCATCTCACTTAAGTAACCATGATAATGTGGAGCATCGTCATTGGCCCACTCAATGCCAACTCACCAATGAGGTGGCATAAAGTCAAGTCAAACTTGACTCTTCTTCTTCCTCTCAAGTCAAGTCAAACTTGACCACTTCTCTCCCATGGTTGATCAAATCTAACCATTGGTTCAAGTCAATTTTAATTTAATGAATCTCTATTCATTGAATTAAATTGATTCAATGAGTCTAAGTCCAAATTAGACTCACTTAACACATGAACCAAATTGAGTCCAACTCAATTAGCATAATTTGGATTACTCTTAATCCAATTTGGTTCATCATATGAACCTAATCCTTTAGGTCCATCAAATGAACCTAATCTCCATCTAATTGCCCTTTGTGTGTGACTCTATAGGTTCTTATAATGTTGGCAATGCTCCTAAACCCTTTTAGAAGCATAAGTAATCAGCGATATCTAGCAACACATCATTACTACCCAAGTTATAAGAATGTTGAGATCCAACATCACCTTGTGACTACTAATTGTGACTCCTCACAATATGTGACAAGTGTCCTTCTATCCTAGACATCTAGATTGATCAATGTGAGGCATAGACCGTGTCATCCTCTAACCAATCTAAATCTTGAACTCCAAGTAGACTCACTAAATCAAATGAGCTCAATATCTCATATTGACTCATTTGGGCATGGCCATGCATTTCGTGGTCTCACTCTATCAAGAATATTGATGTCTCTCCCGTCATATAGGAGGGATAGATCCCATCTACATCACTCACATCCCTCTGCATAATTCGTTACATACCCAGCAATCCTCTTTATAGTCCACCCAGTTACGGGTGACGTTTGACGAAACCAAAGTACATAACTCCTTATGTAGGGAACCATGGTGACTTTAGGTCTAAGGACTAGTAGTCATACTAATAGCCACATGAGAAAGTATATGACACTCATATAACGATCCATGATACTTTCTCATGGCGGGTCATTCAGTATACATTCTCCAATGCATACCCATGTGTCAACTTAATATCTCTATATTCATGACTTGTGAGATCAAGTCATCGAGTTGACCTACATGCTAGTCTTATTACATTAACATTGTCCCTCAATGTTAATACTCAACTAGGAATGATTAAGAGTAGTGTTCCCTATATCATCTCACTATCGGTTCAACTAACCGATTGATATATGTGAGAACCTTTTACTCAAGGACGCTATTATACTTAGTTTATTTGGCACCATTACAAGTAAGTATAATAACCAAAACAAATGCCTTTATTTATATAAGAATATGATACAATAAGTCCATAATAAAATCATCAAATGATTGGCTCTAGGGCTCTAACTAACAATCTCCCACTAGCACTAGTGCCAATCAGTGTAGGCTCTAAGCCCCAATGACCTAGTGTGACCATCATGCTTCCTCTGTGCCAAAGCCTTGGTCAAGGGATTTGCGATGTTAGACTCTGTAGGTACTCTGCATATCTTCACATCTCCTCTCTTGATAATCTCTCGAATAAGATGGAAGCGCCGTAGTATGTGTTTGGTCCGCTGGTGTGAGCGAGGTTCCTTCGCCTGTGCTATAGCACCATTGTTGTCACAATAGCGCTCAATAGGGTCAGCGATACTGGGAACCACCCCAAGTTCAGTGATGAACTTGCGGATCATCGCCTCCTTTCTCGCCTCGATGCGAGAATGTACTCGACCTCGTCAGTAGAATCGACTCTTGTGTCTGCTTGAACTCTTCCACTCACAACACCACCATTTATGCAAAATACAAACCACGACTGTGATCGATAATCATCCCGATCGGTCCGGAAGCTGGCATCATGTAACCCTTTACGGCTAGCTCATCATTGCCTCCATATATCAAAATATTCTTTAGTCCTTATTAAGTACTAGAATATTCTTGACATATCTAGTGACTTTCACGGATCGACTAGTATCGCCGTCATGCTCAAAGCATCTGAGACATCGGTCAGTACATAGCATGGCGTACATGATAGATCCTATGGCTGAGGCATAAGGGATCTGATCCATGCGGTCTCTCTCCTCTCTAGAAGAGGGACCTTGAGTCTTCGAAAGACTCACGCTATGTGATATCGGCAGAAATCCCTTCTTGGAGTTCTGCATGGCAAACCGTAGGAGTACCTTGTCAATGCATGTACTTTGACTTAGGCCAAGCAATCTCTTAGATCTATCTCTATAGATCTGTATCCCTAGAATGCGGGATGCCTCACCTAAGTCCTTCATTGAGAAGCAACTCCCTAGCTAGGTCTTGACAGACTGAAGCATAGGGATGTCCTTCCCAATGAGTAGTATGTCATCCACATACAATAGGCGGAAGACAACTATATCCCCTACAATCTTCTTGTAGACACAAGGCTCATCTTCGTTCTTGATGAACCAAACTGTTTGATTGCATCATCGAATCGAAGATTCCAGCTCCGAGAAGCTTTCTTTAGTCCATAAATAGACCTATGCAGCTTGCATACTCTGCTAGTATGCTGTGAATCTACAAAACCCTCAGGTTGTGTCATGTACACATCCTCGAGTAGGTTTCTATTCAGAAACGCGGTTTTGACATCCATCTGCCATATCTCATAGTCATGGTAGGCTGCAATAGCAAGCATGATCCGAATGGACTTAAACATCGCTACTGGAGAAAAGGTTTCATCATAGTCAATACCATGAATCTGCTTGAAACCTTTAGCTACCAAGCGACCCTTATAGATAAGTCCATCCATGTCAGTCTTTCTCTTAAAGACCCACTTACACCCAATGGGTTTTACCCCTTTAGGTGGATCAACCAAAGTCCATACTTGGTTGGTGTACATGGATTCCATCTCGGATCTCATGGCTTCTAGTCATTTCTCGGAATCTGGTCTCATCACAGCTTCCTGATGGGTGGTAGGCTCATCCTCTATGAGCAGAACGTCATCATGGTCAGACAAGAGAAATGAGTATCTCTCAGGCTGACGACGTACCCTATCAGACCTGCGAAGAGGTATGTCTACTTGAACTGGTTGTTGTTCCTCAACTCTTTGTGGAACAACATCATCCACAATATTTTGTGGTTCCAGTTCAACTTCCATCGAGGCTTCAGTGCTATTGTTCGCATCTTGAACTTCATCATGATCGAACGTGCTCCCACTAGTCTTTCTAGTAACAAAGTCCCTTTCTAGAAAGACTCCAGTCTTTGCCACAACTACCTTGTGCTGACTGGGAATGTAGAAGTAATATCCCTTAGTTTCCTTGGGATATCCAATAAAGTAGCACTTGTCAGATTTGGGTCCTAACTTGTCTGAGACTTGACGTCGAACGTAAGCCTCACAACCTCAAATCCTCATGAAAGACACCTGGGCATCTCTCCCCGTCTATATCCTATATGGTGTCTTTATCACGGCCTTGGATGGAACTCGGTTGAGTATAAAAGCTGCCGTGTCTAGAGCATAGCCCCAAAGGTATATCGGAAGATCTGTGTGACTCATCATAGATCGTACCATATCTAAGAGGGTACGATTCCTCCTTTCGGATACACCATTCCACTGTGGTGTTCCAGGAGGAGTGAGTTGGGATAGAATCCCACACTCAGCTAGGTAGTCACGAAACTCATGGCTAAGGTATTCTCCACCTCGATCTGATTGAAGTATCTTATTACTCTTGCCAAGCTGGTTTTGTACTTTATTCTTGAATTCTTTGAACTTTTCAAAGGATTCAGACTTATGTGTCATCAAGTACACATAACCATACCTACTGAAGTCATCAGTAAATGTGATGAAGTATCTATAACCGCCTCTAGCAGCGACATTGAAAGGGCCACATACATCACTATGTATGAGTCCTAACAAATCAATCGCTCTTTCGCTGTGCCCACTAATGGGAGTCTTGGTCATCTTGCCTCGTAGGCATGACTCGCATATCTCATATAATTCAAAATCAAATGAGTCCAGCAAACCATCCTTATAGAGCTGGGATAAGCGCTTGTCATTTATATGACCTAAGCGATAGTGCCAGAGGTAGGTTTGGTTCATGTCATTTGACTTGAACCTCTTGGTATTTATGTTATAGATAGGGCTCTCAAGGTATAGAATATAGAGTCCGTTTATCAGAGGTGCACTACAATAGAACATATCATTTAAATAGACGGAACAACATTTGTTCTTTATTGTAAACGAGAAACCTTTCTTGTCCAAACAAGAAACTGGTATAATGTTTTTAGTTAATGCAGGCACATAACAACAATCATCTAATTCTAGTACAAGCCCAGAGGGCAGAGATAGATGGTAAGTTCCTACAGCAATAGCAGCAACCCGTGCTCCATTGCCTACTCGTAGGTCTATCTCACCCTTCGTCAATGCCCTGCTATTTCTCAGCGCTTATACATTAGTACAAATGTGTGAAGCACATCCAGTATTTAATACCCACGATGAAGAAATAGAGAGGTTGACTTCTATAACATGTATACATGAAGTAGAAATCTTATTTCTCTTTTTCTTGAGATCTTCCAGGTATTCTTTGGAGTTCCTCTTCCAGTGCCTTGCTTGTCCTTGATATAGGTGAGAACCTTCTACTCAAGGACGCTATTATACTTAGTTTATTTGGCACCAATACAAGTAAGTATAATAACCAAAACAAATGCCTTTATTTATATAAGAATTTTATACAATAAGTCCATAATACAATCATCAAATGATTAGCTCTAGGGCTCTAACTAACAATCTCCCACTAGCACTAGTGCCAATCAGTGTAGGCTCTAAGCCCCATTGACCTTAGGTTGACCATCCGATCTTCTCATTGGCTTGAGAAGATCGTAGTAGGGCCATGACATAATCACAAAATTTAGTTAATTACTTGTGTATGTGATGCATGTTTAATTAAGTAATTAATTAGTGCATAACGATTATGATTAGATCTTAATCGTGCACACGATGCACCCTTACGATTAGATTAAATCTACATCGTGTACAAGATGCACCCTATCGATTAGATTAGATCTATATCGTGTATATGATACAACATCGACGTTTAGATTAGATCTAAATCACGTCAACTCTAATGCCTACCGTGCCGTGATACCTACCACTACCTCGATCGCATGCTGTTGTTGAATCTGCCAAAGCAGAGCAACACATACTATCTTGGTAGGGTACGGAGGGACAATCTTGGTCCCGCCTATCAACGCATGGGTGAGTACAACTCAATTAGATTGAGTAAATAGTTAACTCAGTTGGATCGAGTACAACTATAGGCATTATTCCAACGGTTGGAAAGGTAGGACAAACTCGCTCTGATACCACTGTTGGGTTTTTCGGGCCACAAAAACCGCTTTTCGCGTCGCGAAAACCCCGAAACCCCCGCCACCGGATTCGTGCGAAGATAAAACTTTCGAAAAACTTATGAGTACGAGTTTCTAAACCTCGATCTACAGTAGATCTACAAAGGAGAAGG
The DNA here is from genome assembly GCF_018446385.1 of Zingiber officinale. Lineage (NCBI taxonomy): Eukaryota > Viridiplantae > Streptophyta > Magnoliopsida > Zingiberales > Zingiberaceae > Zingiber > Zingiber officinale. Next base: position 68,106,731 of record NC_056007.1, on the reverse strand, counting down.
AATATACCCTTGATGCAAAGCCCTTCGCAATCCCGCTTGTCCTCGGTTCGCCGAATCTCGAAAGTGTCAAAATAGACACTTCTCTATATGTATCCACACAAGCAAGAGATGGAGAAAACCCTCTAAGGATGTGCTAGCAACCTTAGAGATCAGTAATGGAGGAGAGGGAGAGCAAGAAGAAAGCTAGAGAGGAAGAAGATGGGAGTTACCACAAAAAAATGAAACTCTCCACATGAAATCAAAGTGGCCGACCACTTTAGTGGAGGTTGTAACTGTTGGTGCAGTGAGCACCAGATGATCGAACCTGAGTTTTGATTATGGCAAAGGGCTCAAAGTTAAGTGGTGGTATTATCTAACAAAGTTCATGGAGCTTGCAGGAAAGTCCTAAGTGATACTTAGGCAAAAGTCCTAGCTGCGGTTAGGCAGGTGAAAATCCTAGGGGGTGGTAACCCTAGGTCATAGGGGGTGGTAACCCTATGCGGAAAGTCTTGGCAGGTCGATGGCTTCAGGCAAAAGTCCTAGGGGGTGGTAACCCTAGGTGGAAAGTCCTAGTGTCGCGAACCAGGTGAAAGTCTGGACTAGCCGGAAGCGGATGTCCAGAAAGTCCGGGCGTCAGTCTTGAGCAAAAGTCCGTCGATCGGAGGATCACATCGAAGCAGTAAATCTCACGAGTGGAGTAGGTGAGGCGCGTTCCCGTAAAGGGAACAATAGGCGTTCGACCTAGGGTTTCGGTTGGAAACCCAAAGTCGACAGTTCAGAGACTGTCTATACTTCATTTATCACATTTATTGCATTAGGTGCTAACTTTGTGTTGCAGGGTAGTGTTTGGGACTAACGTATCTTGCAGGTGCAAAGGAGCAACCTAAAGCCTCGGATGAACAGTGTCCGAGGCGCCTTCATGGAGCTTGGAGGTGCCTCGGGTGCAAGGCAAGGAGCTGGCTGCGAGAAGCTGTTCAAGGCGCCTTGATGAACAGTGGAAGGCGCCCTGTGAACAGTGGAAGGCGCCTTGAATCTGTGATAAGGTTCAACCAGTTCGCCCCTTATCTCCGCGGCTGACTCGGCAATTCAAGGCGCCTTGGTGAACAGTAGAAGGCGCCTTGAACACCCTTTATAAGGGGTTTCGACCAGCTGCTCTCCTCAACGAACTCCAAGCAATCCTTACGCTACAAGCTGCTCTAGAAACGCCCAGAAGTGCTGTTACAAGTCCCCGACAACCCGGAGCTCCAGATTCGGCTACTTTATTGTTGTCGGTATAATTTGTTTTAGTTCTTTCAATTGTAATATCTTATTGTACATTTTACGAGCTTATAGTTGTTGCCCATGGAAAGCGATCAAGGATCGCGGGCCTTCGAGTAGGAGTCGCCTTAGGCTCCGAACGAAGTAAAATCTCTCGTGTCTCTCTGTGTGTGTTTGTTCTTTATTCCGCTGCGTGTTTTTAAACTCCGATAGTTTTCCGATTTGAAGAAGAAATAGCCACGAGCGCTATTCACCCCCCCCCCTCTAGCGCGTCTAGATCCAACAGTAACCTCCATGGGATACCAAGAGTCACAACTCTTGGTAACTCCCATGAGGTGACATCTCACTTAAGTAACCATGATAATGTGGAGCATCATCATTGGTCCACTCAATGCCAACTCACCAATGAGGTGGTATAAAGTCAAGTCAAACTTGACTCTTTATCTTCCTCTCAAGTCAAGTCAAACTTGACCACTTCTCTCTCATGGTTGATCAAATCTGACCATTGGTTCAAGTCAATTTTAATTTAATGAATCTCTATTCATTGAATTAAATTGATTCAATGAGTCTAAGTCCAAATTAGACTCACTTAACACATGAACCAAATTGAGTCCAACTCAATTAGCATAATTTGGATTACTCTTAATCCAATTTGGTTTATCACATGAACCTAATCCTTTAGGTCCATCAAATGAACCTAATCTCCATCTAATTGCCCTTTGTGTGTGACCCTATAGGTTCTTATAACGTTGGCAATGCTCCTAAACCCTTTTAGAAGCATAAGTAATGAGCGGTATCTAGCAACACATCATTACTACCCAAGTTATAAGAATGTTGAGATCCAACATCACCTTGTGACTACTAATTGTGATTCCTCACAATATATGACAAGTGCCCTTCTATCCTAGACATCTAGATTGATCAATGTGAGGCATAGACCGTGTCATCCTCTGACCAATTTAAATCTTGAACTCCAAGTAGAGTCACTAAATCAAATGAGCTCAATATCTCATATTGACTCATTTGGGCATGGCCATGCACTTCGTGGTCTCACTCTATCAAGAATATTGATGTCTCTCCCGTCATATAGGAGGGATAGATCCCATCTACATCACTCACATCCCTCCGCATAATTCGTTACATACCCAGTAATTACCTTTATAGTCCACCCAGTTACGGGTGACGTTTGACGAAACCAAAGTACATAACTCCTTATGTAGGGAACCATGGTGACTTTAGGTCTAAGGACTAGTAGTCATACTAATAGCCACATGAGAAAGTATATGACACTCATATAACGATCCATGATACTTTCTCATGGCGGGTCATTCAGTATACATTCTCCAATGCATACCCATGTGTCAACTTGATATCTCTATATCCATGACTTGTGAGATCAAGTCGTCGAGTTGACCTACATGCTAGTCTTATTGCATTAACATTGTCCCTGAATGTTAATACTCGACTAGGAATGATTAAGAGTAGTGTTCCCTATATCATCTCACTATCGGTTCAACTAATCGATTGATATATGTGAGAACCTTCTACTCAAGGACGCTATTATACTTAGTTTATTTGGTACCAATACAAGTAAGTATAATAACCAAAACAAATGCCTTTATTTATATAAGAATATGATACAATAAGTCCATAATACAATCATCAAATGATTGGCTCTAGGGCTCTAACTAACAGGGGGAGGGAAAAATCCACTGCCAGGGGTGGAAAGTCCTAGTGAGTAACGGCACGGCCAAGGGTCGTCGGTCGACGACATTAGATGTCACCAAATGGGCCGACGACATAAGGGCCGCCAGTTGGGCCGCCGCAAGGGCCGCCCAAGAGTCCAAAGGGATGGGTCGTTACAATAAAAAGGCGCCTTTTTATTGTAACGACCCATCCCTTTGGACTCTTGGGCGGCCCTTGCGGCGGCCCAACTGGCGGCCCTTATGTCGTCGGCCCATTTGGTTATCTCTCATGTCGTCGGCCCATTTGGTGACCTCTCATGTCGTCGACCGACGACCCTTTGGTCGTGTCGTTACTCACTAGGACTTTCCACCCCTGGCAGTGGATTTTTGCCTTCCCCAGGATTCGAACTCTAGAACTCCAGGCTAAGTAGTAGAGTTTATGAATCCTGGTAGCCAAGTGAGAGATGCTCACTTGGCTACCAGGATTCATAAACTCTACTACTTAGCCTGGAGTTCTAGAGTTCGAATCCTGGGGAAGGCAAAAATCCACTACCAGGGGTGGAAAGTCCTAGTGAGTAACGACACAACCAAAGGGTCGTCGGTCGACGACATGAGAGGTCACCAAATGGGCCGATGACATGAGAGGTCGCCAAATGGGCCGACGACATAAGGGCCGCTAGTTGGGCCGCCGCAAGGACCGCCCAAGAGTCCAAAGGTCCGGGTCGTTACATTTTCGGCTCAACCAATTCTAAATTTCTAAAAGAATTTGTTAAATTAATGGAAAATGAGTTTGAAATGAGTATGGTTGGAGAACTAAATTTCTTCTTAGGTTTACAAATTAAACAAACAAAAGATGGAATCTACATTTACCAAACTAAATATGCTAAAGAACTAATTAAAAAATTTGGCATGGAAAACTCAAAAATCATAAATACCCCAATGACCACTAACATCAACATTGACTCGGACCCAGAAGGCAAATCAGTAGACCCAAAGTACTATAGAAGTATAATAGGAAGCCTACTCTATCTAACTGCAAGTCGACCAGATATAATTTTTGCAGTTGGTATATGCGCAAGACACCAGTCTTGTGCAAAAGAATCACATTTAACATATGTTAAAAGAATACTTAGATATATAAAAGGCACCCTCAATATAGGACTTTGGTACCCTAGAACTAGCACCTTTGACCTGTTTGGCTATTCTGACTCAGACTATGCTGGGTGCAAATTAGACAGAAAAAGTACAAGTGGTAGCTGCCAAATCCTAGGTCAGTGACTAGTAAGTTGGTCAAGCAGAAAGCAATATTTTGTTGCTCTATCCACTACTGAAGCTGAATACATAGCCCTAGGAGAGTGTGCCTCCCAACTTTTGTGGATGATGCATACCTTAAAAGACTATCAATTAGAATACAAAAATACAAAAATCTTAATTGATAATATAAGATTAATTAATCTAACTAAAAATCCAATTCACCACTCTAGGACTAAACACATAGAGGTAAAGCATCACTTTGTAAGGGATCACGTCGCTAAAGGTGAACTTGCACTAAACTATGTTGAGTCCAAATCAAACCTAGCTGACATTTTCACAAAACCCTTACCTGAACTTGAGTTCAGTACACTTAGAAGACAAATAGGAATGTGCTGGATAGAATAGATGTTGATTTTTCAAACTTATTATCTTACTTAATTATTCTGTTCTTTTCAAAAATTTGTTTTAAAAAATTCTAGGAAAAATAATGATTTTAAAGTCCCATTTTCTTAGAATTTTCAAAAAATTAGACTTAGCTTAGACTCTACCCTAGAAATCATGTTCCCCTATATTCAAACCAGAGCATCTCACAAACACCTAGGTATACTTTGCTTATGTTTGAAAAACATAGAATGGTGTGAGATGCATAGGGTACAACCTGGACTCAAGAATGCTTATTTTTGTGCATCAATATGAGTCTGGGCGTTAAATACTTTATTAACAGTAATCAAGTCAAGTCTTCTAGCTCTAGTCAAATCTAATTGGACTAAATGACTTGACTTGACTAACCAAGTGAAAGTTGCTGCTCTCTAGGCAATCAGCAAGTAGCTAAAGGTTAGACAGTTGGTGAAGGAAATGAAAATATTAAGCTTAAGCATGCTTGTACTTTAGGGCTCTGATACCTTATCAAAACAAATTAATAAGTTAACAACTATTTAACTTGACTCATGCTTGGACTTAAGGACCAACCAATTTAATTAAATTAAATTTTAGTTTCTCCCTCTTCATCCTAAAAATTAAAAAGTTCTTACTCCTATGTTTTCAACATTAAGTATTGTTTTCTTCAAATTAAGCTAAGTGTCTTTTTAACTTAAGCTCTATTTTCAAAATTCATTGTTTGCAAAAGACTAAGCTAAGTAGTTCATATAGAAACCTTCAACCTTTTTCAAACTTAGCCAACCTTCAAATCTAACTTTTATAAATTCTTGCTAAGCCATTTTTACTTACCTAAAAGTATTAAGAATCATTTCATTCAAAATGTTTTTTTGCTAAGTAAAAAGAGACTTCAAATTTATTTAAGATTTTCAAAATTTAGCTAAGTATATTTCAAAAACAACTAAGTTTCAAAAGTAGCTAAAATCGTTCTTAACAGTCTACTAAATAATAGCCTTTTAAACTTAGGTGAATTTTTTTTTCCAAAGTCAATTTACCATTCATAAGCCTAATCTATTTTTCAATAAGAAAAAAATTAAAAGTTGCTTAAACTGGCTAATTTTTGGTAAATGACAAAGGAGGAAAGTAGGAAAGTAGGAAATTCAAAAGTAAAAATCTACAACTGGCTTATTTTTTGATAAATGGCAAAGGGGGAGAGTAGAAAATTCAAAAAGTAAAAATCTATCTAATTCAAAAGTAAAAGGAAGCCTTGTATTAAGGGGGGGCTTCACAAAGTTTAAGTGTTAGCTTAAGTTATGCTTTTATTTGAATTTATACACTTAAGCTTACTCACTTAAAGTCTTTTAATATACTTATGCATTTGTTTTACTTAACTTTGAATTTGGTTTGCCATAATCAAAAAGGGGGAGATTGTTGGTGCGGGAAGTATTCGATGATCGAACCTGAGTTTTGATAATGGCAAAGGATTCAAAGTTAAGGTGTGTTGTGATCTAACGTGCTTGACTAAGTGTTTCAGGAAAGTCCTAACTGTGGTTAGGCAGGTAAAAATCCTAGGGGGTGGTAACCCTATGTGGAAAGTCTTGGTGGGTCGAGTGCTTCAGGAAAAAGTCCTAGGGGGGGGGGGGTAACCCTAGGTGGAAAGTCCTAGTGTCGCGAACCAGGTGAAAGACTGGACCAACCGGGAAGCGGAAGTCCAACAGAAAGTCCGGAAGCATCGAGCACCAAGCAAAAGTCCAGTCGATATGGAGGATCGCACTGGCATCAGGTAAATCTCCTGAGTGGAGTAGGTGAGGACGCGTTCCCCGCAGAGGGAACAGTAGGCGTCGGGTCGACCTAGGGTTTCCGGTTGGAAATTCGAAGTCAGACCCGGACAGTCGGGGACTGCCAAATTTATTTTTATATATTATCTTTTATGTTCTAACTCTGTTTTACAGGAAACTAATACTTTTGTGCAGGGTTAGAACTGACCGGGATCGGTCGACCGAACCCCCAAGCTAACAGATCAGGTTTCCAGAAGTTGGACCGGGCTCGACCAGGGATCGGTCGACCGAACCTTGGGATCAGTCGACCGTACCTGGGATAGGTGTCGACTGGATCAGGCCGAGGTGAGCGGGTCAGAGGAGACTGATCGGTCTATCGGACCTTGGGATCGGTCGACCGAACCCGGGGATAGAGTTTGACCAGATCGAAGCGGAGTGACGGATCGACGGTTCAGATGCGGCGGAGATCATCTGATCGGTCGACCGAACATGAGGATCGGTCGACCGATCCGCTTCGGGTCGGTCGACTGATCCGCTTCGGGTCAAAGCTGATCCCGAGACTTGGGGATCCAGATCAGACTTGCAGAAGCTATAAAAGGAGGCCTCGAGGTGCAGCTTCAACAACGATTACGAACAGAAGAACTTGTGTGCTCATACGCTGCTCCGAACACTTTGGCTACACACTGCTACTTCGGCAATCGTCCACTCCATCTTTCAATTCAATTGTATTGTCGGTATTTCCTTTAAGCACTTGTACTCATTTACTTGTAAAGATTTACGCTATATAGGTGTTGCCCACGGAAAGCGATCAAGGATCGTGGACCTTCGAGTAGGAGTCGTCACAGGCTCCGAACGAAGTAAATTCCCTGTGTTTTTTGTGTTTGCTTTACTTTTCATTTCCGCTGCATTACTTGAGTTTCTCCGATTCCGATTCGAACGAAATAACCGCGAGCGCTATTCCCCCCCCCCCCCCCCCCCCCCTCCTCTAGCGTGTCTCGATCCAACATATACTAGTTGCTCAATCTTGAGAACAATATTTCTCATGTTTTCAAACCAATCCAAGAAGTTTGGCCTAGTTAATTTGTTTGAGTCCATTAATGAACACAAATTTAAAGATGTCATAATTAAATGATTAACTTAGAAATATAAAAGTGAGAATATATGAGAAAGATGATTTTACTATGTAAACAATTTACATATAATAAAATTTTTGCTTATTTATTGAAGTCAAGAGCCCTTACGAATTCGGGAGATGGTAGGTTTTCTCTAAATGGGTTGATATCTACTTCAAATAAGAACAACCTTGGCTTTAGCACAGTAAGTCATTCTTAGCTATAGTGGTAGGTATCAAATATACCAATTACATATCGCGTATATGCAACTATCACATTATGTTATCAACCAATTGATATTTGTATAAACATCGGGTTGCTAACACATTAACATGCATACATCAAATGAATATCACCCAACTTCACCTCCATTCACATTGATCTTGACTTTGGCACAATAAATCAACGCTTCAAGTTTAAACCAACCCATTAATCATGAGATTGTGTCTCAATGATTAGAATATGTTTAATTTTAGGTTTAGATTGGCTTTGGCACAACTCAAATAAGTAATCAAACTCTGGTTCTTGCCATATTGACAGAAGGTGTAGGCTTTAATATTTAGTAAGAGATTTAGGTCTCATCTTCATCATGCATATGATTTATCTATATGGCATCACACGCATGACAAATATGATGATATGACATCACGCACACATGTCATAATTACATCTAATCATGACATAAAATTAAAATTAATTAATGCATCTATATGACATGATATTAATAAATTTATAGTTATCATAATTTTATTTGGATATAAAATATGTTTAATGATTTAATTTCCATAAAAATTCCTTAATTTAGATTAGGAAACAAATTCCATAATCTAACCACATATTTATCTTAAGGAAATAATTTTAATTAAGTAAATCTAATTAGGAAATAGTTTCCCTAATTGTAATTTCCTTAATTATTATGGAATTTCTAAAATTAGAATTTTTAGGATCGGTCTAAGTTGTGTCAATCGATTGGCACAAGTCTTTGATCGATTGGGAAGTTCCCAATCGATGCAGTGATCAATTATAGCCTTTTATTGTTCAAACAGAATAACCCTTAATCGATTCGATAATCGATTAGGGCCTTAATCAATTAAGCAATCGGTTACAAGACCTTCTATTTTCGAATACAGAGCTCTTAATCAATTCATTGATAGATTAAGACACTTAATCGATTAAGAAATCGATTACAAAGCTCTTTGTATGCGAAATCTTGCTGTTAATCGATTCAGCAATCGATTAAGATTCTCAATCAATTCATCAATTGATTGTGAGGTCCTCTGTTCATGATTTTTCATGGTTTAATTGATTGGTACAATCGACCAATTGATTCAATGGTTTCTGTTCATGTTTTTTATCATTTAATTGATTGGTAACCTTTTCCAATCAATTGAGTTTGATTGAATCGATCAGTTGATAATCTCAACCCCTTTAATCGATTGAGAACGATTTTCAATTGATTAAGGGAAGCTTTTGTCATAAATTTTAAGCTATTGATCGATTGAAACAGACGTTAATCGATTGATAAACATATCAATCGATTGGTTAATCTATTAAGATCAATTCTTTGACGAATCCAATCTCGAATCAAGAAATAATTTTCCCCTTCGAATTTCCATAATACCCAAAACAATAAAACTATGACTACTACAATTCATAAAGTATTTTACGATCATGTCAAAGTATAATCGGGCTCTGATACCATTGCTGGGGTACCCGATGCGGTGTGTGCTTAACACGTTTCACAAAACATGCAGCGGAAGCAAAAAATGATAATAAATCTAATTTTATTATAATACACATACCACATGCATGTAGGATACAACTCATGCAGACATAATCGTAAATAAAAACTTAAGAATAATAATTATTCTACGCATACCTTACGAAGGGTGCGTAAGGGAAAGGGCATCAACTTAGCTATGTCCACGAACCTCGCTTCTATTCATATCCACGCTGAGGTCTTCAAGACAACTTCAGTGAGCAACAAGGTTTGTCTCCGATTGGTACTAGCCAAGTGTGGAGGCAATGCGATCTAAGAGAAGGAAGAAGTGAAGAAACTTAAGGAAGAAAACCTTCCTTGGCTTCTTGGTGGGCAACAACAAAGAGAGGGAGAGGAGAGAGAGGCTAGATTTCAAACCTAAACCAATGAATAATGAATTTTGTTCTTTAAATTTATCCCTTCTATATTAATATATAATTTGAATTGATGAGTTAGATTAAAAAACCCCAAACCCAGCCCAAAATTCCTTAACTAAATTTTGGCCCATTGACCTCTTAGTTTGGTTCACAATCAAACCAACTTGGTTTAAACCAAACCAATTTGGTTCATTACTAAACCAAATAGGGTCTAACTCTTCCATAAGAGATGTAATCCATCTACACTTCCATTCTGACAAAATATCTTTCATATTTACCCTTTTTCTGGTCCAACCAAACATCTTATCTCTAGATTTGAAATTCAAATTCTCAAACTTGTTTTATATTTTTTAGATACTCATAGTACATTTGACCTAATAGGTTCCTGATTTATCTTGGTCATCCATAATTAACTATTTAATTATAAATCGATCATCATGAGTGACACCTAGTAGTACTTCATGATCCCAAATTAACCAAAAAATTATAGTTGATTCCAGAACTAGTTCTGAACCCTTCAGCAGGTACAGTGAGTCATGTCTCATTCCTTTCACTCATCTTATATCCACTTGGTTCAAAACATAGTCTATGTGCTGTCCCCATTAGGCTGACTATGTCAGTGATATTAACTCGTCCTATAGATTCAAATTACTTCTACATATGTCTAAGAGTCTTATACTTTAACGCCCCGCCCCTTCCTGCTTAAGCTGACGGGGGTTACTTATCTTTTCTTTTAAAACAACGGAAGTCTTATCTATAGCATATGTATATTTTTTTTCTTTTTAAACTTTTCTTTCACTTTTCAAATCATCATCGCTACCTATCATATGAGTCACATAACTTGCTTAACATAACTTAAACCATAATACTAAAGAGCATGATGAAGTGTCATAGAGTTGTAAAGGAAACAACATGAACATAATTCTTATTAATTAAAAGTAGGTTTTTCCTCTTTAGCCAAGTCACTACTACACACGTCCTTCTTGCCCCCTCCTGCTGCTCCCTTAGTACATCCATTCTTTGCCCTTATCTATGGTACAAGGAAAGTAAGCTGTGAGCACTCAAGGCTCAGTAAGATCATTTCCTACCACTACAAGAAAATTGGGATTCTACAACACTTAAACGACAACGCTTTTTATAAAAAGCGTTGTCTATTTTGTTTTAACAACGCTTTTAGTGAAAAGCGTTGTCTATTTCATTATTTTCTTAATAATAGATAACGCTTTTCTAAAAACCGTTGTCTATTAGTGATTTTTACGGGTCAAAGACAACGCTTTGTAAAAAGTGTTGTCTATTAGATTGATTTTTAGTGTCTACGACAATGCTTTTTAAAAAGTATTGTCTATGTTTAAAATCTCATCTAAATCTTCATTAATACAAACCGTTGGATCTAAATCTTGATTAATACAAACCGTTGGATCTAGGTAAGGAGTAGAAAACCCAAACCCTTCTCCCAACTTCTATCTTCCGATCATTTTCAAGTCCCGAACCCTTCTCCCAAGTACTCCTCATCTCGCGCGACCTTCTCCATCCAACTCCTCTCCGGCAAACTCCTCTCCAGCAAACTCTCTCCTCTCCAGCAAACTCCTCTCCGGCCCCAGCTAGGCGGAGTCCCCCGTCTCCGCCTACATGCGCTACCTCGAAAGCTCCCTCCTCAGCTCCGACACCTCCCGCCACCCCCGCCCGCCGCTTCCCTCCCCAGGGCTGCTCCCTTCCCCGCGCCCTCCCTTCCCCTTCCCTTCCCCTTCCCCCCGAGGGCTCCATAATTTGGCCTCGCTTCCGCCCCTTACTCCGTCGTCCGCTTTCCCTTCTCCGAATTCAGCCAAATCGTGAATTCGTCCCTGATTAAGAGATCTAAATCCCTCTCCTAGCCCTAGATCCACTCTCTCCCTCTCGCACGAAAATCCTGCGCCACCGGCGGTTCTCTCCAACTCACGAAGCACGACGAATTCTTTCCCTCCTTTCCCCTCCCCTGTCCCTCCCCTCCTCTGCTCGCCGCCGCGGGCCTGCGCGAGCGAGGCCAGCCACTGCCGGGCTTGATACTGATTTTCCCATTCGCTTCTCCATTCTCGCAACTCTAAAGACTACAGTTCGTCCTCCAATGGTGCTCTTCGACGTTGGTTCCTCTCACCAGACCTCCCTCAGTCTTGTCATCTCCTCCTCAATACATTCTGTTGCGCATCATGGTCCCTCACCATGGTGTGCTGCTCATGATCTCATCCCTTGAAATGCCACAACTCTAGCCCACAAGATATATGGCTCATTTATTCCATATAGAGGTTCACAAATCAGACCAACCCCCTTCCCCAGAAATCAAAGTGATTCAATTACATATCTTAGTTGGGAAAATCTTACATTGCCCTATTTTGCACAAGGAGGCGCACAACCTGATCTAGTAGTAGATCACCATGCACAAGGAGCAAGTCATTCAAAATTGATCAAGTAGAATGATCTGATCACCATGCGCTTGGAGCACTGCTGGCCGATGCTCTCCCCTACTACTATGTCCCTACCCTAAGTAGCATCCTCCGCAATGTGAGACCTTCAATAAATCTCTACTGTTCTAGCTAAAGGAATTAATGTGGCAATAAGTTAAGACACGAATTTGGTTTTGTTTCCATGTTATCATCTGAAAACTAGATCCTAGTAAAATTTGATTGTCTGACTGCTAATGAGTTGTTTTCTGCTTGAGCTTATAATTTGCCTAAAAGTTTTATCTCATTTAATTGCTGGTATGTTCACAGCAGCAAGTGTATGACAACTGATGTGCTAGAATTTTTTTCCTTGTCCTCAAATTTCAGATGGAAGTTTAGCAGTTTACATCTTGCATTATTCGTTACATTTGTTTGAAATTGATATGTTGTGTTGGTCTCACATGCATTATTGGACAAAGTAGTTATTTGAAGAACCATTTGCATTTATAATTTTGTAACTTTGATATAAGCAAGAATATGAAATTGCTTTGAATAGACATGCAAACAGGAAGTTAAGAAGAGAGTGACATTTACAAAAGAAAGTTAATATTAATAATAGAGTATGTAGAGGGATTTACAACTCCATGTGAAGAGATTAAGCTAGGGATTGAAAAAGTTAATCAAGTTAAATTTTGTTTTTTTTTTTTAAAAAAGGGTTCAATATCAGAATTAGGAATTATGAGTTTGATGCTTGTAAAGCATGTTTTCACTATGGAATATAACTTCGTAAACTGTTCCAGTTAAGATCAACTTGTGGCTGGTGTTTAAAAAGTTGATTTTATTACCTGAGAAAAAGAAAATTGAAAAGTCCAGTAAATTTGTATCTACTCAAAATTTACTGGTGTTTAGATCCTTCTGAAACATTGCAATGCTATTAGATTCAAATTGTAGTAATAAGTGTTCAGAAATAAAAAAACTAATAGAATTTGCAAGAATCTTTTATCACCTCTAAGTTGACCGATTCTTTGATTGGTGAATGTTAAGACATTCATGTATATACCATCCAGCCATTTTTTTATAATGTCCTGGTATCATTTCATCTTTTGTGCTAAATAACTGAGCCAATCCAAGGATTGTCATTCTTCTTCGGTTAAAATTTCAACGGCAATTCTGTTAAAATAGAATCCTCTTATCATTTGTTATGTATTAACTATACCCAGAAGCGAGATGCACCTCCAGGTGAAAAGCCTGAGCCAGTGAGGACCCATCTTAGGAACATGATAATAGTTCCCGAGATGATTGGGAGCATCGTTGGGGTCTACAATGGAAAAACATTCAACCAGGTTGAAATCAAGGTAACCTTTTTTTTTTGACATAACATTCATGTGGCATATTGCTAGGGATCTCTTTAATTTTACTTTTCTGCATTCCATATCTTTAATAAAAACCATCATATTTCTCATCGTATATTGATTTATTTACGTGGCATTACAGCCCGAGATGATTGGCCATTACTTGGCTGAGTTCTCCATCTCATACAAGCCTGTGAAGCACGGAAGACCGGGTATTGGTGCTACCCACTCCTCCAGGTTCATCCCCCTCAAGTAAAACTTGCATCAGTTGAGTTAAGAAATGTGTGACCAAGATCCTATTGGAGTTGCTATTCCACTTGGGTATTTCTTATTCTAGGCCAGTTTGATTTCTGAACACTAAGCGTATGGATTAAGTAACTACTGTACTATTTTGATAAACAGATTGTTGGCTACTTCAGTATTAAGTATTCAGTATTCAGTAAACAGATTGTTGGCTAAACAGATTGTAGCTGTTCAAAACAGATTTTTTGTGCTCTTTTGTTTTATATGTGAATATCACTATATACTTTGAAACAGAATTAGTGTAAATTTTGATATTTACTAGCTTTTCATGTAATTAATTATTAATATTACTTCAACGTCATATTTCTATTATTTTTATGAGTTTGAAATCATTAATTGAGTTGATTATATGTAAAATTCGAATCTAGACATGGTAAAATAAAAATAATAGTTTCATAAATATAAAAATAATGATTTTTAAATAATTTTTATTTATTTTTTTCTTTAAAACGACAACGCTTTTAAAGCGTTGCAAAAAGTGTTGTCTTTGTAAAAAACAACAACGCTTTAAAAGCGTTGCAAAACGTTGCCTCTGTATAAAACGACAACGCTTTTAAAGCGTTGCAAAAGCGTTGTCTTTGGTACAAACGACAACGTTTTAAAAGCGTTGTCGTTGAGCAGACTTTTTACAACAGTGCCTTTAACAACGCTTTTTCAGGCAAAAAGACAACGCTTTAAAAGCGTTGTTTATTAGCTTTTTTCTTGTAGTGTACTCACAAAACCGTATAGCATAAATAAAGCTTCAATGCATAAAGCGTAAACACAACTCATCATATCATGTATAGAAGCATCATATCATAACATAATCATATGGTATCATGGCATAAAGTGCATTCTAGCATAACATGATCATGATCATAACATAACAAAACATAATCATAAGGTTCATCCTAACATAACATAACATAATCATAGGCATCATGGTATATCGTAACATAATCATAATGTGTTATGCAAGATGACTTTCAAAAACATGATTCATGCAATAGTATATGCAACATGTCCTTTGAAAACATATTTCATACATACTTAAACATAATCATAACATAGTTAGGGCCCCGGCTTGTACCACATACATAAATGCGCGCGTCCTATGTAGGTCCAAGGTAGCAAGTCTTGAACCCTACAAGACATACATACTAGGCCCGTTTCTTAGTCCATCGACCTAGGGGCACTTAGGAGCCCATCCCTAACGAGGCCCGTTTCTTAGTCCATCGACCCCGGGGCGCTTATGGAGCCCACCCTTGGTACAAGCCATATAAAGTAAAGTAGCATGTCATACATATCATGGTTCTTATCATTTCTTGCACATCGTATTTCTTATCATATCATACCATAAAGAATTGTGGGCACACAGCTCATCATAATGGTATGTAAAATTTGGGCACACAACACATCATAAATACATGCATAGTTTGGGCACACAGCTCATCATAAATAGCATGTAAACTTGGGCACACAGCTCATCACATATATCATGCATAAATTGGGCACACAGCTCATCATAAATAACACACAACATAGCATAAGGGTTTCCATCATGTATAGATCATAAGTGTGCATAATTAAACATAGAAGCATAGCAATCTCATAAACATGGTATATAAGGTACATGGGAAACATAATTAGCTTTCAAACCTTAATGTCTTATAATGGCCGAAACCTATAAATTAGGTTTTAGGTAAAAAACCTCCATACCAACATGTGAACCCTAAACAAGTATTATTCCATATACCATAAGAAAACATCATGAGCATGTTTAGATAGAGTTCTAGGTTTCTTAAGCTTACAACCTATCATGGCCGAATCTTATCAAGCATACATTGGGTTAAAAATTATCCTTCAAGCTTGTGAACCCTAAACAACTTCCATAGCAAACATTTCAAGGAAATAATATGAGCATAGTTAAGTTAGGTTCTAAGTTTCCTAGGCCCTTAAGCATGATATGGCCGAAACTTGTAGGACTTAAAGCTAGGGTTCAAGTGTCCTAAAAGCATGAGAACTTTAAACAACTTTCATAGAAAATATTTCAAGGAATAACATGAGCATAGTTGAGTTAGGTTCTAAGTTTCCTAGGCCCTTAAACATGATGTGGCCGAAACTTGTAGGACTTAAAGCTAGGGTTCAAGTGTCCTAAAAGCATGAGAACCTTAAACAACTTTCATAGCAAATATTTCAAGGAATAACATGAGCATAGTTGAGTTAGGTTCTAGGTTTCCTAGGCACTTAAACATGATGTGGCCGAAACTTGTAGGACTTAAAGCTAGGGTTCAAGTGTCCTAAAAGCATGAGAACCTTAAACAACTTTCATAGAAAATATTTCAAGGAATAACATGAGCATAGTTGAGTTAGGTTCTAAGTTTCCTAGGCCCTAAATCATGATGTGGCCGAAACTTGTAGGACTTAAAGCTAGGGTTCAAGTGTCCTAAAAGCATGAGAACCTTAAACAACTTTTATAGCAAATATTTCAAGGAATAACATGAGCATAGTTGAGTTAGGTTCTAAGTTTCCTAGGCCCTAAATCATGATGTGGCTGAAACTTATTAAGCATATAAACAAATTTCCATGCAACAAATAAACATAAAACATTTTCATATCATTTCATCAATAAGGTCATGAGTATCTTAGACTTGTTTAAACTCTCCTAGGTTTCAAATCTAAACATGGCCGAACCTTCATAGACATGAAAAAGAGTTCAACTTAACATACAATCATGGGCATATCATAATATCTTCATATCTTATCTTAGGGAAAAACATGGCATGCTTAGTTTTAAGTTAAAGCTCTTCTAATCCCTTAGTTCTATCATGGCCGAATATTCATGAGCTTGAGATGAAGTTCCAATCCACATAACAAGTAGGAGAAAAATGTTAACAATACCATTATCATAGGGCATCTATCATAAGAACAAAGGAGCATGTTTTAATTTGAGGCTTAAACTTACCTAATCTTTTTATTCTTGCTTGGCCGAAAATCTAGGACAATGGATATAAGTTCTACTAAACATTCTAGCATAGAAACATGGGATAAATCCCTACCATAAATTACATATTTCAAGAAACATATCGAGCATGTCAAAAATTTAGATCTTTACATTCCCTAGGTCCTTCCCTTGGTCTTATCTTGATTGAAATTCTTCATGAGGTTTTCTTAGATTTTTTTTCTTTTTATGAAACCAAATCTTCATAGAACAAACAAGAGCTATTGTACCACAGGTGAGGGAAACTTACATCCTTTCGCTTGTGGCTTTCCTTAGAGAGAAAAGTGTTCTAGGTGCCAAGGAAGGAGGAAGCTTCTTCTTCTTGTACCTCCTTTTGTTTCCTTTGCTTGGAAGGGCTAGAACTTGAAGGTTTCTTCTCGGAAATTAGCTTTCTTGGAGAAGAACTTAACTTAGCTATTGGAATGAGGAGAGGGAAGGATTTCTTGGTTCGTTGAAGAATGAAGAAGGGAGAAGGAGGAAGAAAGAAAAGGACTTACTCTCTTGTTTTTCCTTCTCCTAAATCTATTTATTCCTTTGTTAAATGAAACATGTCTTCATTCATTCCCTCAACTCTTCTTCTCCATTATTCCTTTAATTCCCACGAAAATTGAGAGAGGGAGGGAAGTAGGCAATTCCTCTTTTGCTTGCTCCTTTTCTTAACCAAGAGGAAAAGAAGGTAAGCCACTTGGTTTTCTCTTGCTCTTTTGTTTAGTTTTATTTTATTTCCTTCTCACCTTTAATTAAATTTTTCATTCCTTTCCATCCAAATATTACTCCTTATCCTAGTGGTTATCATGCATCAATTTATCTCCATCATTTGTGGGAGGTTCAAGGTTCAATCCTTGACCTCACCTCTTCTTATTCTATATTTTTGTTCTTATTTTCCCTTTTTCTCTTATTCTTTTCATTTCTATGCTCTAAGGAAAAATAATACTCATATACCTATCTTATAATTTCGTGGGTGTTACAGTACCCCATACCTCATAGAAAGTTCGTCCTCGAACTTAGAATAGTGATGTTAGGTGGCACCGGACTTCCGGCTGAGTGCATCAGCCACCTTGTTCACCTTTCCGGGATGATAAAAGATTTCGCAATCGTAATCTTTGACCAGCTTGAGCCATCTGCGTTGTCTCATATTCAAATCTTTCTGCATGAAGAAATATTTCAGGCTCTGGTGGTCAGTATAAATCCTGCACTGGGCTCCATATAAGTAATGCCTTCATGTTTTTAGAGCGAAGACCACCGCTGCTAGTTCTAGATCATGGATGGGGTAATTTCTTTCATTCTCTTTGAGTTGTCTGGATGCATAGGCGATGACTTTGCCATCTTGCATAAGCACAGCTCCAAGTCCCAGTAAAGAAGCATCGCTATACATATCAAAACTTTTGTTACTTTCCGGAAGAGTAAGGATCGGAGCACTGGTCAGTCTCTGTTTTAGTTCTCTAAAACTCTTCTCGCATTCATCCGTCCATTCATAATTTTTATTTTTCTTGGTGAGATTCGTCATAGGGGCTGCAACTTTGGAGAAATCCTCCACGAATTTCCTGTAGTAACCCGCTAATCCTAGGAAACTTCTGATTTCGTTGGCATTCTTTGGTCTGTTCCAGTTACTCACAGCTTCAATCTTACTTGGATCTACCATGACTCCATCCTTGGAGATGACATGACCCAAGAATATTACTCGATCTAGCCAGAACTCGCACTTGGAAAACTTTGCATACAGATATTTTTCTCGGAGGATCTGCAGTACAATATTCAGATGTTCGGCATGTTCTTCCTGGGTTCTCGAATAGATGAGAATATCGTCAATGAAGATAATCACACATTTATCGAGATATGTCGCAAATACCCAATTCATCAAATCTATGAACACCGCAGGGGCATTTGTCACTCCGAAGGGCATAACTACGAACTCATAGTGTCCGTATCTTGTTCGAAAGACTGTCTTTGGTATATCATCTTGTTTCACTTTCACTTGATGATAGCCGGACCTTAGGTCAATCTTAGAGAAGACAGTTGCTCCCTTCAATTGGTCGAACAGATCGTCAATCCGTGGAAGGGGGTATCTGTTCTTGATTGTCACGTTGTTCAGCGCTCGGTAATCTATACACATTCACATAGTCCCATCCTTCTTTTTCACAAATAGTACCGGAGCTCCCCACGGAGAGTGACTAGGGCGAATAAGTCCCTTGTCGAGTAACTCCCATAACTGTTCTTGAAGTTCCTTCAACTCTGTCAGCGCCATCCGGTAAGGTGCTTTAGAGATTGGTTTAGTACCTGGAACTAATTCAATTGTAAATTCTATCTCTCTATCAGGTGCTAATCCCGGTAGTTCATCAGGAAATACTTCCGGATAGTTGCATACTACCCTGACCTCTTCTAGCTTCTGGCTCCCGATTTGTCTTGTATCAACCACGTGCGCTAGAAATCCCGTACATCCTTTGTCTAACATACTCGGTGTCTTTACAGCTGATAAGAATCTTTCAGTTTCTTTTCCGGATTCTCCAATAAATTCAAACATCGGTTCGACTTCAGGTCGAAAGACTACCTTCTTATTACGACACTCGATTGAGGCACCATACTTGCTAAGAAAGTCTATGCCCAGTATAATGTCATAATCCCGCATGTCGAGTACTATCAGATTGCAGTAGAGTTCTCTGTTTGCGATTCAGATAGGTACGGCCCGCAGCATATGATCCGATGGCATAACTTCCCTGGATGGTAGGGTTGTTAAAAACGTGACATTTAGTGTTTGGGGTGGTTTGTCTAATTTCTTTGTAAAAGGTGCTGAGACGAACGAGTGTGTCGCCCCAGTATCAAACAATACTAAAGCATACTGACTGAAAATAGGCAGCTGACCTGTAACGACGGTAGAGGCGCTTGCCACATCCTCTTTAGTAAGCGAGAAAACCCTAGCGTTCGTTGTAGTTGGTGGGGCTTCCAATCTCCCTTGGCTAATCTGTATTCCTTCAATGGTAGCTTGCATCTGATGTAGTTGTGAGGGGGTACTCTTGGTTTGGTTGTTCTGCTGGGGTGGTACCTGGAACCGGTTAGTGCAGTCTCTGGTCAGGTGTCCTACCCCTCCACAATTATAGCACCTTCTTGTGCCCTTATGACATACTCCGGAATGCAGCTTTCCGTAAATAGTGCACTGAGGGTATTTCGGTTGCTTATTCACTGAGCCACCTTTTGTATTGTCCCATTGTTTCCTTTTTCCAGTGGAGGTCCCTTTCCAGCTTGCTTTATTACCTGAGGGTCTGGTCCGACTCTTATTCCGTTCATTGCTCGATAATATTCGTGATGAGGGCACTGTGACCAATTCCTCGTAGTCGAGGTCTATTAACTCCGCCACGTGCTATTTGGTCAAGCATCTTCAACATTAGTCCGACCCTTCTTCCGCACGAACCAATTCGACATAGGCGTGCAAGCGGTTGAAGAGTTTTCGCTTTGTTCACCGATAGATCACCTTGCGAAACTCGGTGAACTCGTCATAGTGCCGGTTCGTCACTTGCATATGGAAGAATTCCTCGAAGAACTCCCTAAGTCCGAATTCATATGCCTCTTTGCTTTCACTCTTTCCCACCACATCCTTGCATCTCCGAAAAACAAAATGATGCACACTTGATCTTTTCCGCTACGGGCCAGTCCAGTAATTCCACTATGTTTTCCACTGTCTTGAACCAGGCCTGAGCGTCCCATGGCTCGCAAGTACCTGAGAAATTTTCCGGCTTCAGCCTTAGCCACTGTATCAAGTAGGTCTCCACCACTGGAGCAGGGGCTATCGGTGGTACTGGTGCAATGACTGGGATGACGGGCGCTGCATTCTGATTTACTGGCGGGGTGGCAGGATTTTCTTGCTGACCCATCAAGGTCGTGATCAGCTACTGTTGCTCCGTGATCTGACGCTGGAGGTCGGTAACTATCTGAGTCAGATCTGGTGGAGTAGCTGCCTCGTCTGTTCGGGTAGTACGTCTCCTAGCCATGCTTATCTTCATTAATAACAATAATTTATCGTTATTTCTATCCAGGCTAAAATAAGATCGTTACTATTCCTATCCTACCAACATGCATACCTAAACTAGGACTGTGACTTAACATCATAAAAAAACAAAATAAGAAATCATGCATAATATTAAAGCATCGTAAAAGAATTAATTTTAAGCATATAGATTCTTACTTGGAGCGGCAGGACGGAGACTTGACATGTGTGTAGTGAAAAGGCTAAACCTGGCTCTGATACCAAACAGTAACGCCCCGCCCCTTCCTGCTTAAGCTGACGGGGTTACTTATCTTTTCTTCTTAAAACAGTGGAAGTCTTATCTATAGCATATGTATATTTTTTTTTCTTTTTAAACTTTTCTTTCACTTTTCAAATCATCATCACTACCTATCATATGAGTCACATAACATGCTTAACATAACTTAAACCATAATACTAAAGAGCATGATGAAGTGTCATAGAGTTGTAAAGGAAACAACATGAACATAATTCTTATTAATTAAAAGCAGGTTTTTCCTCTTTAGCCAAGTCACTACTACACACGTCCTTCTTGCCCCCTCCTGCTGCTCCCTTAGTACATCCATTCTTTGCCCTTATCTGTGGCACAAGGAAAGTAAGCTGTGAGCACTCAAGGCTCAGTAAGATCCTTTCCTACTCACAAAAACCGTATAGCATAAATAAAGCTTCAATGCATAAAGCGTAAACACAACTCATCATATCATGTATAGAAGCATCATATCATAACATAATCATATGGTATCATGGCATATCCTCATAAAGTCATAAAGTGCATTCTAGCATAACATGATCATGATCATAACATAACAAAACATAATCATAAGGTTCATCCTAACATAACATAACATAATCATAGGCATCATGGTATATCGTAACATAATCATAATGTATTATGCAAGATGACTTTCAAAAACATGATTCATGCAATAGTATATGCAACATGTCCTTTGAAAACTTATTTCATACATATTTAAAAATAATAATAACATAGTTAGGGCCTCGGCTTGTACCACATACATAAATGCGCGCGTCCTATGTAGGTCCAAGGTAGCAAGTCTTGAACCCTACAAGGCATACATACTAGGTCAATTTCTTAGTCCATCGACCTAGGGGCACTTAGGAGCCACTCCCTAATGAGGCCCGTTTCTTAGTCCATCGACCCCGGGGCGCTTATGGAGCCCACCCTTGGTACAAGCCATACAAAGTAAAGTAGCATGTCATACATATCATGGTTCTTATCATTTCTTGCACATCGTATTTCTTATCATATCATACCATATAGAATTTTAAGCACACAGCTCATCATAATGGTATGTAAAATTTGGGCACACAGCACATCATAAATACATGCATAGTTTGGGCACACAGCTCATCATAAATAGCATTGAAACTTGGGCACACAGCTCATCACATATATCATGCATAAATTGGGCACACAGCTCATCATAAATAACACACAGCATAGCATAAGAGTTTCCATCATGTATAGATAATAAGTGTGCATAATTAAACATAGAAGCATAGCAATCTCATAAACATGGTATATAAGGTACATGGGAAACATAATTAGCTTTCAAACCCTAATGTCTTATAATGGCAGAAACCTATAAATTAGGTTTTAGGTAAAAAACCTCCATACCAACATGTGAACCCTAAACAAGTATTATTCCATATACCATAAGAAAACATCATGAGCATGTTTAGATAGAGTTCTAGGTTTCTTAAGCTTACAACCTATCATGGCCGAATCTTATCAAGCATACATTGGGTTAAAAATTATCCATCAAGCTTGTGAACCCTAAACAACTTCCATAGCAAACATTTCAAGGAAATAACATGAGCATAGTTAAGTTAGGTTCTAAGTTTCCTAGGCCCTTAAGCATGATATGGCCAAAACTTGTAGGACTTAAAGTTAGGGTTCAAGTGTCCTAAAAGCATGAGAACCTTAAACAACTTTCATAGCAAATATTTCAAGGAATAACATGAGCATAGTTGAGTTAGGTTCTAAGTTTCCTAGGCCCTTAAACATGATGTGGCCGAAACTTGTAGGACTTAAAGCTAGGGTTCAAAGGTCCTAAAAGCATGAGAACCTTAAACAACTTTCATAGCAAATATTTCAAGGAATAACATGAGCATAGTTGAGTTAGGTTCTAAGTTTCCTAGGCCCTTAAACATGATGTGGCCGAAACTTGTAGGACTTAAAGGTAGGGTTCAAGTGTCCTAAAAGCATGAGAACCTTAAACAACTTTCATAGCAAATATTTCAAGGAATAACATGAGCATAGTTGAGTTAGGTTCTAAGTTTCCTAGGCCCTAAATCATGATGTGGCCGAAACTTGTAGGACTTAAAGCTAGGGTTCAAGTGTCCTAAAAGCATGAGAACCTTAAACAACTTTCATAGAAAATATTTCAAGGAATAACATGAGCATAGTTGAGTTAGGTTCTAAGTTTCCTAGGCCCTAAATCATGATGTGGCCGAAACTTATTAAGCATATAACCAAATTTCCATGCAACAAATAAACATAAAACATTTTCATATCATTTCATCAAGAAGGTCATGAGTATCTTAGACTTTTTTAAACTCTCATAGGTTTCAAACTAAACATGGCCGAACCTTAATAGACATGAAATAGAGTTCAACTTAACATACAATCATGGGCATATCATAATAGCTTCATATCTTATCTTAGGGAAAAACATGGCATGCTTAGTTTTAAGTTAAAGCTCTTCTAAGCCCTTAGTTCTATCATGGCCGAATATTCATGAGCTTGAGATGAAGTTCCAATCCACATAACAAGTAGGAGAAAAATGTTAACAATACCATTATCATAGGGCATCTATCATAAGAACAAAGGAGCATGTTTTAATTTGAGGCTTAAACTTACCTAATCTTTTTATTTTTGCTTGGCCGAAAATCTAGGACCATGGATCTAAGTTCTACTAAACATTCTAGCATAGAAACATGGGATAAATCCCTACCATAAATTACATATTTCAAGAAACATATCGAGCATGTCAAAAATTTAGATCTTTACATTCCCTAGGTCCTTCCCTTGGTCTTATCTTGATTGAAATTCTTCATGAGGTTTTCTTAGATTTTTTTTCTTTTTATGAAATCGAATCTTCATAGAACATACAAGAGCTATTGTACCACAGGTGAGGGAAACTTACATCCTTTCGCTTGTGGCTTTCCTTAGAGAGAAAAGTGTTCTAGGTGCGAAGGAAGGAGGAAGCTTCTTCTTCTTGTACCTCCTTTTGTTTCCTTTGCTTGGAAGGGCTAGAACTTGAAGGTTTCTTCTCGGAAATTAGCTTTCTTGGAGAAGAACTTAACTTAGCTATTGGAATGAGGAGAGGGAAGGGCTTCTTGGTTTGGTGAAGAATTAAGAAGGGAGAAGGAGGAAGAAAGAAAAGGACTTACTCTCTTGTTTTTCCTTCTCCTAAATCTATTTATTCCTTTGTTAAATGAAACATGTCTTCATTCATTCCCTCAACTCTTCTTCTCCATTATTCCTTAAATTCCCACGAAAATTGAGAGAGGGAGGGAAGTAGGCAATTCCTCTTTTGCTTGCTCCTTTTCTTAACCAAGAGGAAAAGAAGGTAAGCCACTTGATTTTCTCTTGCTCTTTTGTTTAGTTTTCTTTTATTTCCTTCTTACCTTTAATTAAATTTTTTATTCCTTTCCATCCAAATATTACTCCTTATCCTAGTGGTTATCATGCATCAATTTATCTCCATCATTTGTGGGAGGTTCAAGGTTCAATCCTTGACCTCACCTCTTCTTATTCTATATTTTTGTTCTTATTTTCCCTTTTTCTCTTATTCTTTTCATTTCTATGCTCTAAGGAAAAATAATACTCATATACCTATATTATAATTTCGTGGGTGTTACATATACTCTTAACATGTGATGTTTTATAAAGACTTTGAGTAACAATCCTGACAAGTGGTCATAGGGTATATGTCTCCTCTCAAGGAGTGGTGAATCCTCTGTGGGTTATCCAAACACCTTCGAGCACTTCGACTTATACCCAATCATCTCGGGTTCACATCTCCAAGGAAATGCTTTTCTTAAGATGTCAAAGTATAAAACTCCATAACCAAGGTGACTTGAGTATCTCAAGTCAAAAGAAACTTACACTCGAGCTACAGTAAGAACTTGACAAACATATCCATATATATAGATAACTATATGAAGTCTTACAACATGTCACTCCAATGAACTAGTTACCATAATTAGCGTGAATGTTTAACTCTCAACATCACAATGTCTCCAACTAGTGACTAATAGTTGTTTGGTTAGAACAAGGAGTATAACTCATGCTAGTCTCACAAAATTGATGATGTTTAAATATATCAATTCATTAACTAGGGAATATTTCAATGCTTTCATAATTACACATGTAGAGACACTCACTAGTTGTAATCCAATTACAAGTTCTCACATGCTATGAAACAGTATTATGGACATTCAGTAAGTGAGTTTAAGACCATTCAAACATATAAGTAAAGTGTACTCAAATAGTGAATCTTTATTTTTTGAAATAAATAGTACAAATTATAAGGCGATTGTCTTAAGACATTTCTCAAATATAACACTAGATACATTGCAGGTAAAGTAATTGATGGTCCTATAGGGACATTAATTTTTTACTTGAATATTCTCTACTTGTATGTATGACTTTGTCATATTTTTTGTGTTAACAAAAGCACCAGGCAATTGATTTACAATTCTTTGTAAGTGAATGATTCTTTTCACTTCTTGCTCACATTGATTGTTGCTAGGAACAAAAATGAGATAATGTCTTTTCATTCCAATAAATTTTTCGTTGTTCTTCAGGATACAAATTTCCTCCCACTAGTGTTAGAAAATTCATTTTATCAAAGTGATAATTGTTGGTGCAAGAAGCATTAGACGATCGAACATATGTTTTGATAATGGCAAAGGGTTCAAAGTTAAGGTTACTTATTGTCTAACAAATCTGAATGGGCTTGTAGGAAAGTCCTAAGTGTTCTCAGACAAAAGTCCTAGCTGTAGTTAGGCAGGTGGAAAACCCTAGGAGATGGTAACCCTAGGTCCTAGGGGGTGGTAACCCTAGGCGGAAAGTCTTGGCAGGTCGAGCACTTTGGGTGAAACCCTAGAGTCAGAGACTCTAGGTGAAAATCCTGGTGGTCACGAACCAAGTGAAAGACTAGATGGGTCGGGGATCGAACATCCAGCGGAAAAGTACTGAAGACTCAGACACTAAGAAAAAGTCCAGTAGGTCTGGAGGACTAGTCTATCAATAGGTAAACTCTCTTAAGAGGAGTAGGTGAGGACATGCTCCCCGAAGAGGGAACAGTAGGCGTCGGTTCGACCTAGAGTTTCAGCGAAACTCAAAGTCAGAACCGGATAGTCCAGAGACTATCAATCACTTATATTTATATTTTATTGTCATAACTCTATTTTGCAAGGTATGTTTGATATTTTGGACTAACCTATCTTGCAGGGAACAAAAAGGACTTAAAAACTAGGATGAGCAATGTCCAAGGCGCCTCCGGAGTTGTTGG
This sequence comes from Zingiber officinale, assembly GCF_018446385.1. Classification (NCBI taxonomy): domain Eukaryota; kingdom Viridiplantae; phylum Streptophyta; class Magnoliopsida; order Zingiberales; family Zingiberaceae; genus Zingiber; species Zingiber officinale. The sequence goes on along the minus strand of NC_056007.1, from coordinate 68,080,542 downwards.
AGGTGCCTTGAGGATCCTGGCCGTAGCTTCGCAAGAAGCAAAGCAGAAGGCACCTTGAAGGACCCTGAAGGCGCCTTGGATGCTGGATGGAAGGTGCCTTCCATGGAGGGTAAAGGCGCCTTCGGATGGATAAACAACGCAGGCTTCGGAAGCTATCATCTCCGATGTGGAAGGGATAAAAATCCATGCTGGAGGCACCTTCCATGGAGGCTGAAGACGCCTTCAATAGGCTATTTAAGCCAATCTCGAGTAGGTACTAAAACACACTTGTTCTTCATAATTTTTCTACTGCACATTCCTCAAAAGACGATCTAATGAAGCTGTGACACAACTTCGACAATCGGAAGCCCAAAATTCCTTATTCGTATTGTCAATATACTTTCAATTATTATACTTGTAATTTTCAGATTGATAGTGAATTGTTTAAAGTAAACACTCAACGAGTGTGGGCCTTGGAGTAGGAGTTACCACAGGCTCCGAATCAAGTAAAAGCAAAGTGTTAGCGCTTGTTTTGCTTCCGCTTTATTTCTTTTTTCTGCTGTGTTTTTACTCGAACTATTTAAACGAAAGAATTAGCCACGAGCGCTATTCACCCCCCCTCTAGTGCAATGATTCTATAATTGGTATTAGAGTTAAATCGCTCTAAATTGGTGAAACCACCAATCGAGCAGAGGGGGTTCTTTTTGAAAGAAAATTATATATCGTTTTTGTTTTTAAAATATTCTTACATCTTTCATTTTTCCCTCCAAAATTATTTTTAAAAATTTTATTTTCATTTTTTCACCGGTGGTCAGTGTTGACAAAATATTGCATTTAACAAAATTAATAATAATATTTTTTCTAATATTTTATTATTTTTTCTCGAAATTAGTGAATTACTATTTTTATTTTTCTCCCACACTACTAATCCAAGACCAAGTCTTGGAACATTGATTTTTATTTTTTTTGTGTTATATTTCTTTTTAGCAATGACCCACCAAGAAGGCTATAGCACAGCACGCTCACCTCTTTTCTCCGGTGAGGATTTCAATTACTAGAAGGGGTGAATAGAGTACCACCTCAAGACGCAAGTCGAGATGTGGATAATCATTCAAACCAACCTCGCACTTCCACTCGACTATGCTGGAAACCCAATATCATGCGAGAACTAGGATGCAAGCCTGATGAAGAAGATCGAAGCCAACGCCAAAGCAACATGCACTCTTCAATGCGGCTAAACTAAAGAAGAATTGAACCGAGTCGGCCCATTCTCAAGCACCAAAGATCTATAGGAAAAGCTAATCGAGCTGCACGAAGGGACCTCCGATACTAAGGTAAGTGAAAGGGATTTAATTTTAAATAAACTATATAACATAAAAATACAGGATGGAGAATCGGCAAGCCAACTTCACACTCGGATCCAGGGCCTTCTCAATGGTCTCCACGCAATCGGTCAAAAGGTGGAGAATCGCGACGTTAGCAGGTATGCACTAAATGCATTTCCAAGGAACACTTTATGGGCATCCATGGTAGATGCTTACAAAGTCTCCAAGGACCTTTCCTCAATTAGGCTTGATGAATTATTTTCAAAATTTGAATTACATGAACAAACTAATACACCCTCGATCGAGAAAAGTATTACTTTTGTCGCAGGTACAAACAAGACAAAGGAACCAAAAGTCAAGCACTGAACCGAACCTGAGCCCAAAGATGAATCAGACTCAGAAGATGATGAGGAGATCACCACCGAGCTTATCAATCTTGTGTGAAAGCTATGCAAGAAAAAGAAGGGTTTCACAAAATGGGAGATCAAAATGATGATCCAGTCAAAGATGATGCAACCAAGCCCAAGATCTAAAAGAAAGGTTGAAGTCACTTGCTATGGTTGCAACAAAAAGGGACACATCAAGGCAAATTGTCCAAATCAGAAGGAAGCGATAAAGCAACGAAGAAAAGAAGGCGCTACAAGCAACATGGGATGAATCATCATCGGAAGACTCCGATGAAGATCTCGAACAAACAAGTTTCCTCGCACTTCCGGCCCAAGAGCAAGTTATCAAATCTGAGTCTGAGACAGAATCGAAAACTAAGTCCGAGTGAAGCCACGGATCCACATCCGTTTCAGAAGGCTCCCAAACCAATGTAAGTATTTCTTTAATTAGATTGTACAATTTGATTTCTTAATTGTCAATAAAATTAGCCAAGTCTAACCTCCGGGTCAAGTCGCTCCAAGAGGAGGTCAAAGCCCTCAAGGAAGTGACTATCCAAGCTCCTTGAAAGAATCGGTTGAGACTGGAACTTCAACTCAAGTCCAAAAACTTGAGGAAGAAAATTGCAATATGAAAAGTCAAGTCAAGGAACTGAAGGATACGTTGGAACGGTTCACTTTGGGTTCCATGAATCTTGACCTGATTCTTGGAAAACAAACAGTCGTATATAATCAATCCGGACTTGGATACAAGGCTAAGCGTAAATTTAAATCCTATTTATCACTTGTGAATCGAACAAATAGGAGAATAGTCCAAGCATGGGTCCCCAAGTCTAACTTGATTAATCAAGTTAGACTTAGTCAATATTGGATCCCCAAGGATCAAATCCATTACCTTGATAGGCCCTATCGAGGCTAGGATCCAGGGGAAGTCAATAGAAAGACCATATTCATTAAATAAATTTTCTTGATGTATGTTCTTTTTCTGCTTTCTATTATTCATGCTTAGATTAGAGTAGATAATAACTTAGGCTTGATTCACATTTTACTAGTTAGACCTAATATTTTCAGAAAAGAAATTAAATATTTAATTTCTTTAAAAGACCTTGTCTAGAAGTGATTGATGATCTAATATTCAAGAAGGTCTAGTGCTTCACCACAGCCTAAAAGTCAATTATTCAAATGGATATTTAATTAAATAATTGTTAAATCTTAGTCTAACTCAAATATGAATAAATTCTTAGATTTTAATCTAAAGTAAAGATAAAATTAACCATCTCACAAAATAAATAAGGTTTCCTGATTGATAATCTAGAAAAAGGGTGAGATGTATCTAGGTTTAAATTTAAATTCAACTTAATTAAATTTAAATTAAATTAAAATTCAACTTAATTAAACTAAATTAAAATTAAATTAAAATTCAACTTAATTAAGCAAAATTAAAATTAAATTAAAGTTCAATGTAATTTAGCTAAATTTAAAATTAAATTTAAACCAAATGAAAATCTTGCTTAATTAAACTAACTTAATTAATCTAACTTAAAGTTAAAATAACATAAGATTAAATTAAAATTAAACTAACTTCAAAGTTAAACCAAACTCAAATCAAATCAACTTAAGATAAAAAAATTAACCACCTCACAATCACCCATAGGCATAACATAATTGACAATCTAGACTGGATGAGATGGAAAATTAAGGAGTTGAATTCAATCAATGTAACGACTGCCTTTCTAAAACCCTCTTAGGACACAGACGTTACTCTTTTCATACCTTCTAAGGACATTGTTATTTGCACATTGCTCGATTCAGAAATATAGTATGAACTTGTTTCGACTGTTAAACCATGGTTTGGAGCGAAGTAGAGCTGAGAGGTACTCTATAGTTGCGAAGGGGTCTGGAACTTGTGACCCGAACCAGCCATGTGGCCCTACCCGTGAAGGGGCATGCTATGGCCATGTGGTGATGGCCGGTCGTGTGGCTTTACCAGACCCAAGTTTGGGTACGACCGTGTGCGCCACACGACCATGTAATGCCTTCCCTGTTGGAGCAGGGCACGCCCGTATGGCTTCCACACGGTCGTGTCATCTGGCAGTGAGGAAGAGGGGCACGACCGTGTGTCTCACACGGGCGTGCCACCTCGGCTGTGACGAAGGGGTGCACAGCCGTGTGAAACCACACGGCCATGTCATCTTACCCGAGAAGAAGAGGTGCACAGTCGTGTGCTTCACATGGCCGTGTCACCGTGACCGAGACCAAAAGTGATGCGCGGCCGTGTGAAGCCACACGGCCGTGTCACTACGACCGATAGGAAGAGGTGCACGACCGTGTGAAACTACACGGCCGTGGCACCCTGGCCGAGAAGGAGCAGGTGATGGTCGTGTGAATCCACACGGCCATATCACCCAGGCCGAGACGGGGCAGGTGATGGCCGTGTGAATCCACACGGTCGTGTCACGGGCCGTGCAGGGGTCACACCCAGCACTACAAAGGAGGTTTGTTCTCCCCTTTGTACTCCCTCTTGGCTTACCGTTCTCTCCCATTTCTTTAGGAAGAGTCTTTGACATGCTAATTACTAACAAACTATCAATTTCATCATACACAACTCTTAATAGAATTTTTATACTAAGCGAAATAAGACAATAGGTCCATCAGTACCAAAATCTAACATAGTCCATGCACTAGCAAGTTCCAAGATCACTTCCCACTGTTCCGTCACACACACCAGCAAACATTGCTCCTACTGCCCTTCCTTACTTGAGCTTTCCTTTACCTTTATCTGCAGTATAAGGAAAAGTAATCTATAAGCCAATGCTTAGTAAGTACCATCTACTCACAAGATAATGCATTCAAGGAGTACATGTTTTTCAAACTGCTTGCGGAAACCAAAACTTGCAATTAACAATCATTTATGCTAAAATACATAACTCGAAAATATGTATATGGCATGCATTTTAAAATAAGTTTCTCATGCAAAATATCCACTTAAAACCATGCAATGAAAAACATAAAATTTTCTATGCTATAGAGTTCAAACCCTACACTCTCTAACTCTAGTTCTCAACTTAAGAATGTTCCACTTTAACAAATCAATGGGCTTTAAAAACTTTATCTTACATACTAGTGAAAATAATAATCACTTGCTTTGGGCCCGGCATTGCACCACTTTGCGCACATCCTTAATAAAGTCCGAGGTAGCTAATCCTAAACTTATTAAGGTACTACTATGAGATATAGGGGGCTAGGGGCGATCTAGGAGCCTACCCATGGACCTTGTGTCCAGTACATGCCATCTTAAAGTAAAATACTTTATTTTTAATACTTCTTTCTTATACTTGCACTAACTTGTCATTTCAACAAACACCTTATGTGCACTTAATCCCTCACACTATAGGGGAGCACCTTGGGGTACTTGATTATTCTTCTTAGTCTTAAAACTTAATGGGAAGCAAATCAAATACTTTAAATGTGCTCTTAATCCCAACCTTTAGAGGGCATCTTACAATCATAACATCTATCTCCTTTAACATACATAAAACATATCATGGCATGAATCTTCTTTTAACTTACATAGATACATACTACAACATGCATCGACGAAGCAACTTATACCACAGGTGAGAAGTACTTACATCCTTTCGCTAAATCTTACTAGTATAAGATGTAGGGAAAACAAATCCCCTCTTGCACGCCTAAATCCCCAAAACACCTTTCCCGAGCGTACCACCTCCTTGGGATAAACCTTCCCTTTTTATTCTTCCCCATGCAAAGCTTTAAGGCTTGGAGCCCTAGGGTTCTTAACCGAAACTTGAAATGAGGAAAGGAAAAATTCGGCTAGAGAGGAAAGGAAGAGGAAGATGAAAAGTTAGGTTTTCATCTCTTCCTTTCCCTTTTATACTAAGTGGAAGTTGAAGCATCTCTTCACACAAAATCTGCTTATAATCAATTGTTTCCTACTTCCAATGTGATGCTTTACCACCACCTAATGGCTACTTAAACTAATTTCAAGTAAGAGATCTAGGGTTCAATCCTAGCCCAGGCCATTTATGATTGTATTTTTATTTCTTTTTCTCTTCTTCTACTTATTTTTGCTTTATTTAAATAGACGAAATTTATGGGCATTACAATCCCTCATACCTTATAAAAAGTTCATCCTCGAACTTAGAACAATTGTGGATACTTCTGTCTCATATCATCCTCGCGTTCCCATGTTGCTTCTTCATACTGTTGACTTTACCACATCACTTTTACTAACGGTATCTCTTTGTTTCTCAGTTTCTTTACTTCTCGATCTATTATCTGAATAGGTCGACTTTCATAACTGAGATCCTCTTGAACTTGTACCTTCTATGGTTCAATCACTTGGTTTGCATCGAGAACATGCTTCTTCAGCATTGCGTATTTTTATTTCTTTTTCTCTTCTTCTACTTCTTTTTGCTTTATTTAAATAAAGGAAATTTATGGGCGTTACAATCCCTCATACCTTATAAAAAGTTTATCCTTGAACTTAGAACAATTGTGGATACTTCTGTCTCATATCATCCTCGCGTTCCCATGTTGTTTATTCATACTGTTGACTTTACCACAACACTTTTACTAACGGTAGCTCTTTGTTTCTCAGTTTCTTTACTTCTCGATCTATTATCTGAATAGGTCGACTTTCATAACTGAGATCCTCTTGAACTTGTACCGTCTATGGTTCAATCACTTGGTTTGCATCGGGAACATGCTTCTTCAGCATTGAGACATGAAATACATTATGAACAGCTGACATTTCCTGAGATAGTTCCAACTCATAAGCTACCGTGCCAACACTTTAGTGATCATGTATGGCCCCACATATCGTGGACTCAACATTCCTTTCTTCCCAAACCACATTACTCCTTTCATAGGAGCTACTTTGAGGAATACTAAATCCCCAACCTCAAATTCTAGTGGTCTATGACGCACATCCGCATAGCTTTTTTACCGACTCTGAGCAGTTTCTATTCTCTAGCAGATGTTCTGAATAGCTTTGGTGGTGTCTTCGATGAGGTCTGTCTAGAGTCCCATTTCTTTCTTTTCACCACCTTCATACCAACAGATAGGAGATCTACATCTCCTCCCATATAGAGCCTCGAGGGTGTCATTCTGATAGTAGCTTGATAGCTATTATTGTATGCAAACTCTGCTAAGCATAGGTATCGACACCAGCTCCCTTTAAAATCTAAGGCACAAGCCCGTAGCATATCCTCCAAAACTTAGTTCACTCGTTCTGTTTGTCTGTCAGTTTGAGGATGAAATGCAGTGCTAAATCGCAGCTTAGTACCAAGAGCTCTCTGAACACACTCCCAGAAGTGTGAAGTAAAATGACTGTCTCTATCAGAAATTATGGTTTTGGGAACTCCATGCAATATGATAACCTCTTTCACATACAATTGTGCTAACTTCTCAATAGAGTAGGATGTTCTGATTGTTAGGAAATGAGCAGATTTGGTTAATCTATCTACTATTATCCAGATAACATCATAATCGTTCATAGTTTTGGGTAATCCTACTATAAAATCCATAGATATATCCTCCCACTTCCACTCTGGGATCTGGATAGGCTGCAGAACTCTGCCTGGTCTCTGATGTTCTGCTTTAACCCGTTGACATGTCAGATAGGTACTGATGTATCTAGCAACATCTCTCTTCATTCCAGACCACCAGAAGCGTTCCTTTAAATCTTGGTACATCTTGGTGGAACCATGATGCATTGCATAGGGTGTTCTATGGGCTTCATCTAGAATTTTCTTTCGTAATTCTTCTTGATTAGGGACACAAAGATGATTATCATAATATAGCATCCTACGGTCTGATATTCGAAACTCCCCATTTTCTCCTTCTTGTATTCCCTGTTTGATCTTCTGAATATTAGGATCTTCATCCTGCCCTTTCTATATATCGTTAAACAAGGTTGACACTAGTGTCAAAGTGGAGAGCTGCCCAGTAATAATTTCTAGCCCAAAATTTACTATTTCCTTCCGTAGGGGTTGGGACATGGCAGATAAGGATAATAAAGTTACACAAGATTTTCTACTTAGCGCATCTGCTACCTTGTTCGCCTTCCCTGGATGGTAGAGGATTTCACAATCATAGTCTTTGACTAACTCAAGCCATCTCCGTTGTCTCATGTTTAGGTCTTTCTGAGTGAAGAAATACTTCAGACTCTGGTGATCTATGTAAATCTTGCATCGAGTTCCATATAAGTAGTGCCTCCAGACTTTGAGAGCAAAGACTACTGCTTCTAACTCGAGGTCATGAGTGGGATAGTTCTTCTCATAATCTTTGAGTTGTCTCGAGGCATAGGCAATAACTCTGCCATTCTGCATCAGTACAGCTCTGAGTCCTAATTTAGAAGCATCGCTATCATATTGAAGCTCTCACCATTTTCTGGAAGAGTCAGGATTAGAGCACTGGTCAGTCTCCTTTTTAGTTCAATGAAACTCTTCTCACAATCCTCTGTCCACTCAAATTTCCTATTCTTTATGGTAAGTGCTGTCAATGGAGAGGTAATCCTTGAGAAGTTCTCAACAAATTTCCTATAATAGCCTGCTAATCCAAGGAAACTTCTGATTTCACTCACATTCCTAGGTCTATTCCAGTTACTCACAGCTTCTATTTTTGTCGGGTCTACCATGACCCCATCCTTGGAAATAATGTGACCTAGGAAGGACACTTGATCAAGCCAAAACTCGCACTTGGAGAACTTCGCGTACAACTGTCTCTGCTGAAGAATTTGTAATACTGTCTTCAGATGTTCAACATGTTCTTCCTGACTTTTGGAGTATATAAGAATATTTTCTATAAAGACGATTATAAACTTATCCAAATACGCTTTGAACACTCTCTTCATCAGATCTATAAACATAGCCGGAGCGTTCGTCACTCCAAAAGGCATGACTACGAATTCGTAGTGTCCATACCTCGTTCGGAATGCCGTCTATAGCCCTCACTTTCACTTGATGATATCCGGCCCGCAAGTCTATCTTGGAAAAGATTGTGGCTCCCTTTAACTAATCAAATAGATCATCAATCCTCGGCAAGGGATACCTGTTCTTGATTGTTACTTTGTTCAGCGCTCGGTAGTCCACACACATTCGCATGGACCTGTCCTTCTTCTTTACGAACAACACTGGAGCTCCCCATGGTGAGTGACTAGGGCGAATGAAGCCCTTGTCGAGTAGCTCCTATAACTGTCCCTGCAGTTCTTTCAAATCTGCTGGAGCCATGCGGTAGGGGTGCTTTTGAGATTGGATGGGTACCAGGGATGAGTTCAATCTCAAATTCAATTTCCTTATCCGGCGCTAAACCTGGCAACTCCTCGGGAAACGCTTCCGGGTAGTCACACACGACTCTAACTTCCTCTAGCTCTTGATTTCTTTCTTGCTGGGTATTAACCACATGAGCTAGAAACCCAGTACATCCATTGGCTAACATCTTCTGAGCTTTCAGGGCTGATAAAAATTTCTGGGTTCTCCTCTTTGAATCTCCGATGAACTCAAACTTAGACTCTGCCTCAGGATGGAATAGAACCCTTCGCTTACGGCACTCGATGCAAGCACTATACTTGTTCAGGAAGTCCATCCCAAAAATAACATCATAATCAGACATGTTCAGCAAGATCAGATTACTGTACAGTTCTCTGTCTGAAATTTTGACTGACACAGCTCGCAGCCAGTGCGTAGATGTCATTATCTCTCCCGAGGGTAGTGTCGTCAAGAATTGTTCACTTAGGACTTTCGGGGGTATACCTATTCTTTCCACAAATACTATGGAGACAAACGAATGGGTTGCCCTAGGATCAAATAGCACAGTTGCATATTGATTAAAAATGCTTATTTGACCTGTGACAACGGTGGAGGCATTTGCTACTTCCTCTCTTGTAAGGGAGAAAACTCGAGCATTTGTAGAACTTAGTGGAGCTTCCAGTCTGCCTTGACTAATATGGGGACCCTCCAACGTGGCCTGCATCTGGTGTAGCTGTGCCTGCTTGCCTCCATATTGCATAGGTTGTGCAGGAGGAAGGTTGATCTTAGTCGAGCAATTCTTGGCCATATGCCCCTCTTGACCACATGTATAACAACCACTCGTGCCCTTGCGACAGATTTCAGGATGCATCTTTTCGCAGGTGGAACATGTAGCATACTTAGGCTGCTTACTTACGGATCCTCCCTTCTTACTACTCCATTGCATCCTCTTGGAGCTCCCCTTCCAGGTTGACCCATGACTCTAGGGTTTCCGAGTGCCCGAACTCCCTTGACTTTTATTCTCCATCAGTACTGGCTTCTGCTGCTTGATATTGTTCATATAATGCTTCGTGATCAGGGCACTACTAATCAGCTCTTCTACAGTCTGCGATCTATTAATTCCGCTAGCTACATTCAGAGTTATCTCTGGCCTCAGCATCTTGAGCATTAGTCTTACCCTTTCCCTTTTTGTGCTTACCAGCTCGGGACATAGGTGAGCCAACCTATTGAATTTCTTCACGGCTTCATCTACTGATAAAATTCCTTGTCAGAATTCCATGAACTCATTGTAATGTTTGTTCGTGACTCGTATATGGAAGAACTCTTCGAAGAACTCAGTCTCGAAGTCAGACAAGGCCATTTGATCTACTTTTCATTTTGCCTTGGCCCGTTCCCACCACATTCTTGCATCCCTAGTGAAGCAGAAGGAGGCACACTTAATCTTTTCTACCTCCGACCAGTCCAGTAGCTCCATTATACTCTCCAAGGTTTTGAACCATGCTTGAGCATCCCATGGTTCATTGGTGCTAGAGAAATTCTCGGTTTCAGTTTCTGCCACTGGATGAGGTATGCTTCTTGCCTCGCCACCTTTGTTGGGGCTACAGGTGTAACGGATGGTACTTAAGCTATAGTAGGTGTTACGACATTGACTTCCGATGGGACCACAGGGGAAGCTTGCTGGTTAGCAGTTAGGGTGACAATAACCTGTTGCTGCTTAGTCACTTGTCTCTGAAGTTGAGCTACTATTTCTAAAAGGTTGGACTGTGGTGCAGACTCATTATCCCCTGGTTGAGGTTCATTAACCCTCAGCTGTCTAGCTGGTCGTCCCCTTGCCATCTACATATTCATAACCCAACAAATGAGACATACGTCAACCCATCATCATTCTTACTTGTTGCCCTTAATACTTTCATGTATAAGTATGCTTAATCTTACAAATATTTCCTACTAATCATAATAGAAATAAAATGCATAAAATTGTGAGAAGGTACTGTCTTACTTGGGAGCTGCAGGATCAATGCTTGATGTGTGTATGGTGGAAGGATGAAACTTGGCTCTGATACCAAACCGTAACGACTGCCTTTCTAAAACCCTCTTAGGACATGGACACTACTCTTTTCATACCTTCTAAGGACATTGTTATTTGCACATCGCTCGATTCAGAAATCTAGTCTAAACTTGTTTCAACTGTTAAACCATGGTTTGGAGCGAAGCAGAGCTGAGAGGTACTCTATAGTTGCGAAGGGGTCTGGACCTTGTGACTCGAACCAGCCCTGTGGCCCTACCCGTGAAGGGGCATGCTATGGTCGTATGGTGATGGCCGGCCATGTGGCCTTACTAGACCCAAGTTTGGGCACGGTCGTGTGCGCCACACGGCCATGTAAGGCCTTCCCTGCTGGAGCAGGGCATGACCGTGTGGCATCCACACGGTCGTGTCATCTGGCAGTGAGGAGAGGGGCGCGCACAACCGTGTGTCTCACACGGTCGTGTCACCTCGGTTGTGACGAAGGGTGTAACGACCCGCCTTCTACTGACTAGGCTGTGAGGCCGATCGCTACATTATGCTGTGCTAAATTACTATTACGAAAATCTGGATTGATTAAAATTTTACTAAACCAATTTCTGTAAAATCTGAACTTAATATTCTAGGTGTACCTAGGAGTTGTACACATGCTAGGAAAGATAATCTATGCCTCTCGGATGTCCTGCTAGCTGTAATCAGGCATTTCAATCGATCCATGAATCGATTGGGCTGTCGGATCTATCCAGTGATCGATCCAGCTTGATACCAGCACAGAGAAAAACTCTGGATCGGTCGGCTGATCGATCCATAAGCTATATTGCTTCTGTATGCGGCTGGATCGGTCTACCGACCGATCCAGGAGTACATTGATCGGTCGGTAGACCGATCTAGTGGCTCACTGATCGGTCGGCTGACCTATCAGTGAGCTTCTGTACTCTCTGTTCGCATCTGGATCGGCCGGCTGACCGATCCATAACAGACGCTAACTCTCTGTTCGCGACTGGATCGGTCAGCTGACCGATCCAGTGGCACAACCCCATTCTGATCGATCTGTAGATCGATCTAGGTTTCTGATTTCGAACCAGAACCCCTAATTTAAGCACTATTTCGTGCCTCAATCACATTACATGTTCTAAGATGGCTAGGAAACACTCTAACAACCACAACTAACATTCTAACATCATAAAGAACAATGTTATAAGCATAATAGAGTGCATGGTTAACTAATTCATAGCGATCAACATACTAAAGTGCGAATTGCTAAAACACTAAAAAGTACTAATGTTTAAACAAAGCTTGCTAGAGTTCCCTAAGTTCTTCTTTCCAAGTTCCTGCCCACACACATCTTTGTGGCATTGTCCTCCAGCCTCCGCTAGTACATCTTTCCTTTACCTTTATCTACAGTATAAGGAAAAGAAAGTATCTATAAACTTTCGCTTAGTAAGAAACCATCTACCTCACTAAAATATGCATTCGATGCAATATGCTTTTAAAACATGCTGTTTGAAAGTGCACTGATTAGACTGAAACATGGCATGTTATCATACATAGGAATCAAAACTAGTCATGGCATACTATCATCTAAACATGTGTAATAAAAGCTGAACATGAACACCAAAACATGGCATACAAAGCTAACCATAACTATCATGTGTAACAACAAGGAAAACTGAGCTGAACATGAATTAAACTAGTCTGGAACTGAATTCAAACTCAACTAACATAACTGATCTTTGTGAGTTTTGAAAAACTATAATATAATAGATTAAAATACATAATCATACTGCTAATGGGCCCGGTAACTGTACATGCTATGCGTGCATCCTCAACTAAACCCGGGGTTGCAAATCCCGAATTTAGCAAGGTTTACTAGGTTATCTAAACCTAGGGACCGACTATGGGAGTCCAGCCCAATGGATATCTAATCCTGTACAGTGCCACTACTGAAAATAAAATACTGAATCATAGCTAATTAATTTACCTTGCTTCTACTAGGTTATCTGAACCTAGAGGCGACTGTGGGTGCCCACCCATTGGACCGTAGTCCCATATATGCTGTGGCAAGGCTAACTAAACTATTTAAATGCTTCTATTGCATTTACTGAGCTATTAAAATGCCTAAGTTGCATTTTTTTGTGCTAAATAATTTAATCGAACACTTAGTATGCACTAATTCGCATCCTTGTGCCGAAAGTCTACATATTACTAAACTAAAACATGGAATTCACACAGAAGCTACTTATACTGCAGGTGAGGGGTTTCTTACCTCCTGTTAGGATTTTCTTACGATTCTAATCGCTGGATTTCCGGAGGAGACGATCCTTTCGACGATCTTCTCGCGTCTACACGTTCCTCTCGCGGAGGGGAGCGTCCTCGTGTCGAAGTCGTCGCCGGAAAGTGCTCTTGGAGCCCTTGGGACGGAACCCTCGCTTGCTCTTGTGGTTAGCGCCGAGAGAAGGAATAAATGGGAGAGGGTCGGCGGAAACTAGGGTGAGGAGGAGCAAGTCACGTTAAAAGAGAAAACCCAATAACTCTTCACCCATTAATTCCCTATTTATATTAAGTGGGTATTTCGGCCCAACTTAAACTTAAATATAAATGTTTCTCTTTCCTTTCAGCACGGCCCTGCTGGGTTCAACTGGTTACTAGAATTATCTGTAAACCATAGGTCTCGGGTTGAATTCCCCGCTTAGGCCGTTTTCGTTTTCTATTTATTTTTTGCTACTTCCGTTACTCCAAAAATTCTGTAAAAATATCCTAAAATTCCAGAAAAATCATAGAATATTTCTAAAATAGTTTTGAGAATTTTCTAGCGCTACAAAGTTACCTTTTGCCAAACCGTTCCTCCAGATCGACTGGACTTTTGCTCAGCTCCCAAGACTTCCGGTGTTCATGCTAACGTTCGCTGCATGACCTGTCCAAACTCTTACTCAGTCTGTAACCACCTATTTATCTGAATAGGCCGATTGTCATAGCTGAGGTCTTCACGGATCTGTACCGACTGGGGCTCAATTACCTGGGTGGCATCTGGGGTATGCTTCTTCAGCATAGAGACATGAAATACATTGTGGACAGCTGACATTTCCTGGGGTAGCTCTAGCTCATATGCTACCTTGCCCACTCTTCTGCTGATAAGGTATGGTCCCACATATCTGGGACTTAGCTTGCCCTTTTTCCCAAACCGCATTACTCCCTTCATGGGAGCTACTCTGAGGAACACTGAATCCCCAACTGAGAACTCTAAAGGTCTGCGCCGTGTATCAACATAGCTTTTCTGGCGGCTCTGAGCTGTCTCTATCCTCTAGCGGATCTGCTATATAGCTGCTGTGGTATCTGCTACTAGATCTGTCTGAAGTTCTAGTTCTTTCTGTTCACCACTCTCATACCAGCAGATTGGAGATCTACACCTCCGCCCATAGAGAGCCTCGTAAGGTGCCATGCCGATAGTGGCCTGATAGCTGTTGTTGTATGCAAATTCTGCTAGACTCAGATATTTGCACCAACTTCCTTTGAAATCTAGGGCACATGCTCGGAGCATATCTTCGAGTACCTGATTTACCCGCTCCGTCTGTCCATCTGTTTGAGGATGGAAAGCTGTGCTAAATTTTAGCTTCGCGCCCAAAGCTGTCTGTACACACTCCCAGAAGTGTGACGTGAACATGCTGTCTCTGTCTGAAATAATGGCTCGTGGGACTCCATGTAATCTAACGATCTCCTTGAGATACAACTGAGCTAGCTGTTCCATGGAGTAGGATATCCTGATAGCTAAGAAGTGGGCTTATTTAGTTAACCTATCAACTATTACCCAGATGGTATCAAAACCATTCATGGTTCTGGGTAATCCCACTATAAAATCCATAGAAATGTCTTCCCACTTCCATTCTGGAATCTGAATAGGCTGCAGGACTCCTCCTGGTCTCTGATGTTCTGCCTTGACCGTCTGACAGGTTAGGCAGGTGCTGACATATCGAGCGATGTCTCTCTTCATCCCAGGCCACCAAAAACGTTTCTTCAAGTCCTGGTACATTTTGGTGGAGCCAGGATGCATCGCATAGGGAGTCCTGTGAGCCTCATCTAAGATCTTTCTCTGTAATTCCTCCTGATCTGGAACACATAGTCTGTCACCGAAATACAACACCCCGCTAACGGACACTCTGAATTCTCCACTTTCTATTTCTACTAACCCTTGCTTGATTCTCTGAATTTCAGGATCCTGCTCCTGAGCTGTCTGGATGTCACCAAGCAAGGTAGACTCTAACGTCATAGTAGAGAGTTGTCCAACTATGAGTTCGAGACCGAAATCTGTGATCTCTTTCTGTAGGGGCGGTGACATGGCTGCTAGAGATAATAGGGTAGCACTAGACTTTCTGCTAAGTGCATCTGCTACCCTATTGGCTTTCCCTGGGTGGTAGAGGATGTCTATGTCGTAGTTTTTGACCAGTTCTAGCCATCTGCGCTGTCGCATATTCAGATCCTTCTGAGTGAAGAAGTACTTCAGACTCTGATGATCTGTATACACTCTGCACTGAGCTCCATACAAGTAATGTCTCCAAATCTTGAGAGCGAACACCACTGCTGCAAGCTCAAGGTCATGAGTAGGATAGTTCTTCTCATAATCCTTAAGTTGTCTGGAGGCATAGGCGATCACCTTTCCATCTTGCATCAGCACTGCTCCTAGTCCCAACTTCGAGGCATCACTATATATGTCAAAGCTATCTGCGTTCTCTGGTAGAGTCAGAATAGGTGCACTGGTCAATCTCCTTTTCAGCTCGCTGAAACTGTTCTCATAGTCCTCGGTCCACTGAAATTTTCTGTTCTTTCTGGTAAGGGCTGTCAGTGGGGAGGCTATCCTAGAGAAATCCTCTACGAATTTTCTGTAGTAGCCTGCTAATCCCAGCAAGCTTCTGATCTCACTGGCATTCTTGGGTTCTTTCCAGTTGCTCACAGCTTCTATCTTACTGGGGTCTACCATGATACCATCCTTTGAGATGATGTGACCCAGGAAGGACACCTGATCTAGCCAAAATTCACATTTGGTGAACTTGGCGTACAGCTGATTCTGCTGAAGGGTCTGCAATACTGTTTTCAGGTGCTCTACGTGTTCTTCCTGAGTTCTGGAATAGATAAGGATGTCATCGATGAACATGATAACAAATCGATCTAAATATTCTCTGAATACCCTGTTCATAAGGTCCATGAAAGTAGCTGGAGCATTTGTCACGCCAAAGGGCATGACTACGAACTCGTAATGTCCGTATCTAGTCCTGAATGTTGTCTTGGGTATGTCCCCTTCTTTAACCTTCACCTGATGATAACCTGATCTGAGGTCTATCTTAGAGAACACTGCTGCTCCCTTTAGCTGATCAAACAGGTCATCAATTCCGGGAAGAGGATACCTGTTCTTGATTGTGACTTGGTTCAGTGCCCGGTAGTCTATACACAGGCGCATGCTCCCGTCTTTCTTCTTCACGAACAATACAGGTGCTCCCAATGGTGAGTAACTAGGACGGATGAAGCCCTTGTCAAGCAGGTCCTGTAGTTGCTCATGAAGTTCCTTCAGTTCTGCTGGAGCCATGTGGTAAGGTGCTTTGGAGATAGGATTTGTACCGGGAATGAGCTCTATCTCAAATTCGATCTCCCTGTCTGGTGCTAGGCCTGGTAACTCTTCAGGGAAGACTGCTAGGTAGTCACATACGACTCAGACCTCTACTAGCTGTTGGTCCTTGTCCTGACTGGTGCTGACTATGTGTGCTAAGAACCCCGTACATCCTGAATCCATCAACCTCTGTGCCTTCATAGATGAGAGAAACTTCTTGGCCTTTCTCCTGGGTTCTCCGACGAATTCGAACTGTGCTTTCGCTTCAGGTTGGAATATGACTTTCTGTTTACGGCACTCGATAGAGGCACCGTATCTGATCAAGAAGTCCATTCCGAATATGACATCGTAGTCAGTCATATTTAGCACTATCATATCACAAAAGAGCTCTCTGTCTGCTATAACGACTGGCACTGCTCTGAGCCAGTGCGTGGATGCCATAATTTCTCCTGAAGGTAGCGTCGTCAGAAACTGACTACTGAGTACCTCTTGAGGTACTGCTAACTTCTCAGTTAATGCCCTGGATATGTATGAATGGGTTGCCCCAGTATCGAATAAGACAGTTGTACCTTGCTGTAAAATACTAATCTGACCTGTAACAACTGTCGAGGCATTCGCTACGTCCTCTCTGGTCAGTGAGTAGATCCTCGCATTGGTCGTAGTTGGAGGGGCTTCTAATCTGCCCTGGCTGATGTGGGGACCATCTAAAATGGCCTGCATCTGATGCAACTGTGCTGGCTTGGCCTCGTACTGGATCGGCTGTGGTGGAGGAAAGCTGGTCTTGTTCGGACATTGCTTGGCCATGTGCCCTTCCTGTCCGCATTCAAAGCATCCTCGTGTGCCCTTACGACAAACTCCAGGATGGAATTTCCCACAAGTAGCACACTTTAATTTGGATAACTGGGTTGCTTGCTGGCTGGTCCTCCTTTTGGATAACTCCCTGGTTTGTGCTTGTTGCTGGAGTTCCCTTTCCAGTTAGAGCCGTGGGAGCTGTGGCCCTGCTATTTCTGAGTGCCTGAGCCTCCTTGACCTTTAGCTTCTGAGAGGACTTGCTTCTGCTGCTTGATGCTATTCTGGTAATGCTCAGTGATTAGAGCACTACTCACTAATTCTTCTGTGGTTTGTGGCCTATGAACGCCACCAGCCACGTTCATTGCTATTTCCGGCCTCAGCATCTTGAGCATCAACCGGATTCGTTCCCTTTCTGTGCTGACTAATTCAGGGCATAGACGAGCCAACCTGTTGAATTTCTTCACGGCTTCCTCAACTAATAGGTTGCCCTGATGAAACTCAGTGAACTTGTCGTAGTGACGGTTGGTGACCCGCATGTGAAAGAACTCCTCAAAGAATTCCTTCTCGAAGTCAGCCCATGTCATCTGGTTCACTGGGCACTTCGCTCTGATTCTCTCCCACCACATACGTGCATCTCCTGTCAGACAGAAGGAGGCGCACTTCACCTTCTCATGTTCTGGCCAGTCCAGAAGCTCCATCGTACTTTCCAGTGTTTTGAACCATGCCTGAGCATCCCATGGTTCATTGCTGCCTGAGAAATTCTCTGGCTTGACTCTCTGCCACTGGATCAGATAGGCTTCTCTCCTTGCCTCTGTTGCTGGGGCTACTGGTGCTGTAGGCTGGACTGGTGGAACCTCTAAGACCACTGGTGTCGCTAAGTTAGGCTCCGGGGTGACAGTGGGAGTGTTCTGCTGACTAGCCTTTAAGGTGGCTATTTCCTGTTGCTGTTCAGCTAGCTGCTGCTGTAACTGAGCCACTAGTGTTGTAAGGTCTGGGGGAGGCACTGAACTGCCTGCCTCATGCTGGGGCTCAGTGGCTGGTGCCCTTCTAGCTGGGCGTCCTCGTGCCATTTCTAAAGACATGCAGGACATACATGACTAACACAAGCATAATAGAGAAACTATTGTTATCATGTTAACTACTATCATAAACAAGCATGCTTTAGTTATCCATAACAGAAAAGCAATAAACATACAAAGTGAGAGGTATTCTTACTTGGAAGCTACAGGTACAATGCTGATGTGTGTGTAGGAAGTATGGAAACTGCTCTGATACCACTCTGTAACGACCCGCCTTCTACTGACTAGGCTGTGAGGCCGATCGCTACATTATGCTGTGCTAAATTACTATTGCGGAAATCTGAATTGATTAAAATTTTACTAAACTGATTACTGTAAAATCTGAACTTAATATTCTAGGTGTACCTAGGAGTTGTACACATGCTAGGGAAGATAATCTATGCATCTTGGATGTCCTGCTAGCTGTAATCAGGCATTTCAATCGATCCATGAAACGATTGGGCTGTCGGATCGATCCATTGATCGATCCCATCTCAATCGACAGAGGAAAAAACTACGGATCGGTCGGTTGACCGATCCATAAGCTATATTGTTTCAGATGTGGATCGGTCACCGACCGATCCAGAGTACACCGATCGATGAACCGATCGATTAACTCACCGATCGGTCGGTGGACCGTCGGTGAGCTCACTCTGTTCGCATCGGATCGGCCGGTGACCGATCCATAACGACGCTAACTCTGTTTGGATTGGTCGGTGACCGATCCATGGCACAACCATCGATCGATCGTAGATCGATCGGGTTCGATTTGAACCGAACCCACGATTTCAGCACTATTTCGTGCCTCAATCACATTACATGTTCTAAGATGGCTAGGAAACACTCTAACAACCACAACTAACATTCTAACATCATAAAGAACAATGTTCTAAGCATAATAGAGTGCATGGTTAACTAATTCATAGCAATCAACATACTAAAGTGCGAATTGCTAAAACACTAAAAAGTACTAATGTTTAAACAAAGCTTGCTAGAGTTCCCTAAGATCTTCTTTCCAAGTTCCTGCACACACACATCCTCGTAGCATTGTCCTCCAGCCTCCGCTAGTCCATCTTTCCTTTACCTTTATCTGCAGTATAAGGAAAAGAAAGTATCTATAAGCTTTCGCTTAGTAAGAAACCATCTACCTCACTAAAACATGCATTCGATGCAATATGCTTTTAAAACATGCTGTTTGAAAGTGCACTGATTAGACTGAAACATGGCATGTTATCATACATAGAAATCAAAACTAGTCATGGCATACTATCATCTAAACATGTGTAATAAAAGCTGAACATGAACACCAAAGCATGGCATACAAAGCTAACCATAACTATCATGTGTAACAACAAGGAAAACTGAGCTGAACATGAATTAAACTAGTCTGGAACTGAATTCAAACTCAACTAACATAACTGATCTTTGTGAGTTTTGAAAAACTATAATATAATAGATTAAAATACATAATCATACTGCTAATGGGCCCAGCAACTGTACATGCTATGCGTGCATCCTCAACTAAACCCGGGGTTGCAAATCCCGAATTTAGCAAGGTTTACTAGGTTATCTAAACCTAGGGACTGACTATGGGAGCCCAGCCCAATGGATATCTAATCATGTACAGTGCCACTACTGAAAATAAAATACTGAATCATAGCTAATTTATTAACTTGCTTCTACTAGGTTATCTGAACCTAGAGGCGACTGTGGGTGCCCACCCATTAGACCGTAGTCCCATATATGCTGTGACAAGGCTAACTAAACTATTTAAATGCTTCTATTGCATTTACTGAGCTATTAAAATGCCTAAGTTGCATTTTTTTGTGCTAAATAATTTAATCGAACACTTAGTATGCACTAATTCGCATCCTTGTGCCGAAGGTCTACATATTACTAAAATAAAACATGGAATTCACACGGAAGCTACTTATACTGCAGGTGAGGGGTTTCTTACCTCCTGTTAGGATTTTCTTACGATTCTAATCGCTGGATTTCCGGAGGAGACGATCCTTTCGACGATCTTCTCGCGTCTACACGTTCCTCTCGCGGAGGGGAGCGTCCTCGTGTCGAAGTCGTCGCCGGAAAGTGTTCTCGGAGCCCTTGGGACGGAACCCTCGCTTGCTCTTGTGGTTGGCGCCAAGAGAAGGAAGAAAAGGGAGAGGGTCGGCTGAAACTAGGGTGTGGAGGAGCAAGTCACGTTTAAAGAGAAAACCCAATAACTCTTCACCCATTAATTCCCTATTTATATTAAGTGGGTATTTCGGCCCAACTTAAACTTAAATATAAATGTTTCCCTTTCCTTTCAGCACGGCCCTGCTGGGTTCAACTGGTTACTAGAATTATCCGTAAACCATAGGTCTCCGGTTCAATTCCCCGCTTAGGCCGTTTTCGTTTTCTATTTATTTTTTGCTACTTTCCGTTACTCTAAAAATTCTATAAAAATATCCTAAAATTCCAGAAAAATCATAGAATATTTCTAAAATAGTTTTGAGAATTTTCGGGCATTACAAAGGGGTGCACGGCCGTGTGAAACCACACGACAGTGTCATCTTACCCGAAAAGAAGAGGTGCACGGCCGTGTGCTTCACATGATCGTCACATTGACCGAGACCAAACGTGATGGTCGGCCGTGTGAAGCCACACGACCATGTCACTACGGCCGACAAGAAGAGGTGCACGACCGTGTGAAACTACACGACCGTAGCACCCTGGCCGAGAAGGAGCAGGTGATGGCCGTGTGAATCCACACGGCCGTGTCACGAGACGTGCAGGGGTCACACCCAACACTACAAAGGAGGTTGGTTCTCCCCTTCGTACTCCCTCTTGGCTTACCGTTCTCTCCCATTTCTTTAGGAAGAGTCTTTGGCATGCTAATTACTAACAAACTGTCAATTTCATCATACACAACTCTTAATAGCATTTTTATACTAAGCAAAATAAGATTAGGTCCATCAGTACCAAAATCTAACATATTCCATGCACTAGCAAGTTCCAAGATCACTTCCCACTGTTCCAAGATCACTTCACACCAGCAAACATTGCTCCTGCTGCCTCTCCTTACTCGAGCTTTCATTTACCTTTATCTGCAGTATAAGGAAAAGTAATTTATGGGCCAATGCTTAGTAAGTACCATCTACTCACAAAACATGCATTCAAGGAGTACATATTTTTCAAACTGCTTACGGAAACCAAAACTTGCATTTAACAATCATTTATGCTAAAATGCATAACTCGGAAATATGTATATGGCATGCATTTTAAAATCAGTTTATCATGCAAAATATCCACTTAAAACCATGCAATGAAAAACATAAAATTTGCTATGCTATAGAGTTCAAACCCTGCACTCTCTAACTCTAGTTCTCAACTTAATAATGTTTCACTTTAACAAATCAATGAGCTTTGAAAACTTTATCTTACATACTAGTGAAAATAATAATCACTTGCTTTGGGCCCGGCATTGTACCACTTTGTGCGCATCCTTAATAAAGTCCGAGGTAGCTAATCCTGAACTTATTAAGGTACTACTAGGCGATCTAGGGGCCTAGTGGCGATCTAGGAGCCCACCCATGGACCTTGTGCCCAATACATGCCATCTTAAAGTAAAATACTTTCTTTATAATACTTGTTTCTTATACTTTCACTAACTTGTCATTTCAACAAACACTTTGTGTGCACTTAATCCCTCACACTATAGGGAAGCACCTTGGGGCACTTGATTATGCTTCTTTGTCCCAAAACTTAATGGGAAGCAAATCAAATACTTTAAATGTGCTCTTAATCCCAACCTTTAGAGGGCATCTTACAATCATAACATCTATCTCCTTTAACATACATAAAACATATCATGGCATGAATCTTCTTAACTTACATAGATACATACTACAACATGCATTGACGAAGCAACTTACACCGCAGATGAGAAGTACTTACATCCTTTCGCTAAATCTTACTAGTATAAGATGTAGGGAAAACAAATCCCCTCTTGCACACCTAAATCCCCAAAACACCTTTCCCGAGCGTACCACCTCCTTGGGAGAAACCTTCCCTTTTTATTCTTCCCCTTGCAAAGCTTTAAGGCTTGGAGCCCTAGGGTTCTTGACCGAAACTTGAAATGAGGAAAGGAAAATTTTGGCTAGAGAGGAAAGGAAGAGGAAGATGAAAAGTTAGGTTTTCATCTCTTCCTTTCTCTTTTATTCTAAGTGAAAGTTGAAGCATCTTTTCACACAAAATCTGCTTATAATCAATTGTTCCCTACTTCCAATGTGATGCTTTACCACCACGTAATGGCAACTTAAACTAATTTCAAGTAAGAGGTCTAGGGTTCAATCCTAGCCCAGGCCATTTATGATTGTGTTTTTATTTCTTTTTCTCTTCTTCTACTTCTTTTTGCTTTATTTAAATAAAGGAAATTTATGGGTGTTACAATCAAACTATCTTTTAATCCGTCAAAATTGGATCCAAATCAAATATTTTATGTGTAGGAACATAATGATTTGGACCAATGAATATTGGATAATGGATGCTCTAGACACATGACCGGAGATAGATTGAAGTTCACTAAGCTAAAACTCAAGAACTTAAGGTCAGTTGCATTCGGCAATGATGGAAAACTTAAGATAATCAGAACAGCTAATATCGAACTGAGTTTTGATTTTATTATTCAAAAAGTTCTATTAGTTGATAAATTTAACTTTAACTTACTTAGCATAAGTCTACTATGTGACTTTGGTTATTTAGTTACCTTTTCCAATTCTGAGTGTGTAATTAAAAATGTTGAATACTTAGATATTACACTTAAGGGAATTAGGAAAAATAATATTTACATAATTGACTTACTCAATCCTAGCCCAGGCCATTTATGATTGTATTTTTATTTCTTTTTCTCTTCTTCTACTTCTTTTTGCTTTATTTAAATAGAGGAAATTTATGGGCGTTACAATCAAACTATCTTTTAATTCGTCAAAATTGGATCCAAATCAAATATTTTATGTGTAGGAAAATAATGATTTGGACCAATAAATATTGGATAGTGGATGCTCTAGACACATGACCGGAGACAGATTGAAGTTCACTAAGCTAAAACTCAAGAACTTAAGGTCAGTTGCATTCGGCAACGACGAAAAACTTAAGGTAATCAGAACTGGTAATATCGAACTGAGTTCTGATTTTATTATTCGATGATATGGGTTAAGTTTCATGGATCCCCGGTAAGGAAGGGAAAGGAGATAGCCAAGTGGAGAAAATAGATCAATATTGGTCGGGATATACCTCAAAGGAGGTAAGCCAATATCGATCAGGATATACCTCCGGAGAGGTAAGCCAATATCGATCAGGATACACTTCCGGAGAGGAAGGCCAATATCGGCCGGGATATACCTCAAAGGAGGTAGACCAATATCGGCCGGGATATACCTCAAAGGAGGTAGGCCAATATCGGTCGGGATATACTGTTGGATCGAGATGCGCTAGAGGGGGGTGAATAGCGCTCGCGGCTAATTCGTTCGATTATCGGAATCATAAAACTATCAGAGTTAAAACACGCAGCGGAATAAAGAACGAACACACACAGGAAGACACGAGAGATTTTACTTCATTCGGAGCCTAGATCGACTCTTACTCGAAGGCCCGCGATCCTTGATCACTTTCCGTGGGCAACAACTATAAGCTCGTAAAATGTACAATAAGATATTACAATTGAAAGAACTAAAACAAATTATACCGACAACAATAAAGTAGCAGAATCTGGAGCTCCGGGTTGTCGGGGACATGTAACAGCACTTCTGGGCGTTTCTAGAGCAGCTTGCAGCGTAAGTATTGCTTGGAGTTCGTTGAAGAGAGCTGCTGGTCGAAACCCCTTATAAAGGGTGTTCAAGGTGCCTTCTACTGTTCACCAAGGCGCCTTGAATGAGCCGAGTCAGCCGCGGAGATAAAGGCTGAACTGGTCGAACCTTATCAGGTTCAAGGCGCCTTCCACTGTTCACCAAGGCGCCTTCATCAAGCTATCCAAGGTGCCTTCCACTGTTCACCAAGGCGCCTCCAAGCTTGCTTTGCAGCCAGCTCCAGCCTTGCACCCGAGGCGCCTCCAAGCTCCATGGAGGCGCCTCGATACTGTTCATCCGAGGCCAATTATGCACTTTGGTCCCTGCAAGATATGTTAATCCCAAAAATACCCCGCAGCACAAAGTTAGCATAAAATAACAATATAAATATGATAAAGACTATTATGACAGTCTCCGGACTGTCCGGGTCTGATTTCGGATTTCCATCCGGAAACCCTAGGTCGACCCGACGCCTACTGTTCCTTCTACGGGGAACGCGTCCTCACCTACTCCACTCAGGAGATTTACCTGTTGCCAGTGTGATCCTCCAGATTGACTGGACTTTTGCTCTGCACTCGACGCTTCCGGACATTCTGCTGGACATCCGCTTCCCGGCTAGTCCAGTCTTTCACCTGGTTCGCGACACCAGGACTTTCCACCTAGGGTTACCACCCCCTAGGACTTTTGTCTGAAGCCATCGACCTGCCAAGACTTTCCACATAGGGTTACCACCCCCTATGATCTAGGGTTACCACCCCCTAGGATTTTCACCCTACCTAACCGCAGTTAGGACTTTTCCCCGCCTAGGGTTATCACCCCCTAGGACCTAGGGTTACCACCCCCTAGGGTTTTCACCTGCCTAACCGCAGTTAGGACTTTTTTGAAACACTTAGTCAAGCACGTTAGATCACAAACAACTTAACTTTGAATCCTTTGCCATTATCAAAACTCAGGTTCGATCGTCGGAAGCTTCCCGCACCAACATATACCTCAAAGGAGGTAGGCCAATATCGATCAGGATATACTTCCGGAGAGGAAGACCAATATCGGTTAGGATATACCTCAAAGGAGGTAGGCTAATATCGATCAGGATATACTTCTGGAGAGGAAGGCCAATATCGACCGGGATATACCTCAAAGGAGGTAGGCCAATATCGGCCGGGATATACCTCAAAGGAGGTAGGCCAATATCGATCAGGATATACTTCCGGAGAGGAAGGCCAATATCGTCCGGGATATACCTCAAAGGAGGTAGGCCAATATCGGCCGGGATATACCTCAAAGGAGGTAAGCCAATATCGATCAGGATATACTTCCGGAGAGGAAGGCCAATATCAGCTGAGATATACCTCCAGGGAGGTAAGCCAATTTCTGTCAAGACATACCTTCAGGGAGGAAAGCCAATATCGACCGAGATATACCTTCAGGGAGGAAACCCAATATTGGCCGAGAAATACTTCCAAGTAAGTAGGGCAATATCGACCGAGACATACTTCCAATGAGGTAAACCAATCTAGGCTGGATAATACCTAGGAAAGGCTATACCAATATGGATCAAGATTACACACTTGATAAAATATAGCCCAGTACTAGCTAGGATAATAAACTTAGAGGGGTACGGACAGGTATTGCCCAAGGAGCCTTATGAGAGGTAATAATAATTGACCAGACCTAGTTTAAGTTCAGTTTTGACTGATACAAGGAACAATGTTATATTAGGCTATATCTGATATAGCAAAAACAGGAGGGGCGAGTAGGAACGATAGATACACTTTTAGATAACTTGTGAAACAGGATAGAAGTAAATATTTCAAATAAAGTAGTTTAATGAAGATATTTGCAATGTGTGATTATATAACAGGTTCTACATATTTGGCGGGAAATGTGTTTTAAGACTTTTCTGCAGGTACTAGACGATAAAGAAGGTACATCTGGGGTACAAAAAAGATTCCTTAAAAGTCATTTACTACGAGTACGCAGCTTACGCCATCTCATAATAAACTCTAACAAACCGGGGTCCACTTCATGACTACGAAGGTTATATGAAGTGGTATAAAAAGGAAAATCCTCTCCGTTGGCGAGGTAAGTTCACATTCTTGTGCACATTCATAACCCTAATTTGGAACTGCTATTTTTCTCCTTCTTCTTTCTTCCTTCCACACGGAGAGAGATCACTAACTTGAGCGTTGGAGGGCCTAGCCAGGGATTCCCACCCCGGTCTTAGGTCACTGACGATAGTGTTGGTTGGTCTCTGGTGCGCAGGAAGCCTTGGAAGCTCCGGATCTGGTTTCTCTTCGGTAGGATTTCTTTATCGCCATCGGAACTTCGCATTAGAAGGACATTCCGGGGTTTCATCTTCTTGGATCCGCTTTGGGTTTCTCAGATCGGCATTCTATAGGTATTATTCTTCATCAGTGGTAGGTTTTTTCTCCCAACTCTCCATTTTGTTAAGCTTCTCAGATAGGATCAAATTTGGCGTCGTCTGTGGGAACTTCACCTGAATCTGAGACTACGAGATGGAAGAGGCTGGAAAATCAAATCTACTCACCATTAGCCGTGAGGATCTGGATTTCCTCATTAATTCTCATGTACAAAAAGCTTTGCAATAAGAACAATAACAACTTCAAGCTCATACTGGAGCTACTCTGCCAATAGCTCATAATCCAGTAATCTCAACTACTGAGCACCGGAAGGGAAACGAGCCAGAAGAGGAAGAACATGCATATTTTCCTCCAGCTACAGTTTCTCCGACAAGGCGTCCATGGGCCTTTCTTCGTACTCCCATGGAATAGGGGGGACGAAGGCCTGTGTTTCAAGAATCTTCTGGCGAAGCACCAGATAAAGAAAAGCGTAAAGTTAAAATGATAACTAGTGATAGCTCGCTGGAAAAAGTTATCTCTCCCTTCTCTCAAAGTGTACTGGATGATCCGCTTCCTAAGCGGTATCAAAATCTTCAGATCGACGAATATACTGGGACCACAGATCCAGAGGATCATCTATTGAAATTTGAGAATGTAGCATTATTACAACAATTCTCTGATGGGGTGAAATGTCGGATGTTTCTTACTACACTCGGAGGAGCCGCACAACGCTGGTTCAAGAGATTGCCAGAAAAATCTATCCAAAAATTTAGGGACTTCAAGAAAGTTTTTCTACACCACTTTTCCAATAACAAGAGGTATCATAAGACTCCTTGAATTTTATTCTCAATTAAGCAAGCATCCAAAGAGTCCATCCGAGCCTACATCAAAAGATTCAATAAGGTAGCTATCGATGTACCCAATGCTACTACTGAAATCTTAGTAAGTGCTTTCTCTCAAGGTTTAAATGATAATGATTTCTTTAAAGATCTGGTGAGAAATCCTCTTGTCAATTTTGATTCTTTAATTGAACGTTCCACTGAATTTATTAATGTGAAAGAAGCTCAAGCTGCCCGCAAAAAAGAGGGCATTACTTCTTCTCCTACTCTGGTTAAGGAGAAAGCTCCTGCTCCTGTTCCTCCACCAAGGGGGCCTCGAGCGATTCATCCACCTCATTGTCATCCAGAATATCGTCCACAGGCAGTACAACACATGGAGATACAACCAAAGGCACCGAGAAGATGGTGCACTTATCATAAAACTAGCAGTCATCATACTGAAGACTGTTTTGTTTTAAGAAATAAAAGAGCGAACAGGGAGCGCTACTAAAGGCAAAACTATTATCGACAGCAGTACCCTAGGCAGCAAAGTCCGCTCAAATTGGAATATCGCCCGGTCGAGCCTCGGTAGGATGCATTGCCTACCCCAGCCGGTACAAGCCATGTGTCGGAGAAGGCTCCTTCTGAAGCCATGACAGCCCAACAAGAAGAAAACAGGAGTAATGCCGCCTGGGGCAATATCAATATGATCGCAGGCGGGCCCACTGATAGGGATTCTAATAGGGCCAGAAAAGCACATGCACGAATACTGGAGATTCATGCTGTGGGGTGCAGCATAGAACGAGCAGCTGGTCCCGAGATAAGTTTTGGGCCTAGAGATCTTGAGGGGGTGGAAATACCACATGATGATGCATTGATAATCAAGGCCGTGATAGCCAATTATACTATTTCTCGCATCTTTATAGACACTGGTAGTTCTGTCAATATTATCTTTAAGAAGGCTTTTGATCAATTACAGATCGACCCGAGCGAACTTCAACAGATGGTGACTCCTTTATATGGATTCACGGGTAATGAAGTACAACCGCTTGGTCAAATAAAGTTGGCCATATCTCTAGGGGAGGAGCCCCTAATGAGAACGAGAAGATCTTATTTCATGGTGGTGGATGCCCCGTCCTCTTATAATGTGATACTGGGTCGGTCGGCCTTAAATGAGTTTAGGGTGGTCGTTTCTACTTTCTGTCAAAAAAATTAAATTTCCTGTTGATGACTAGGTCGGGGAAGTGTGGGGTGATCAGAAGACAGCTCGAAAATGTTATGTAGAGATCGTTCGGACTGAAGCTAATGCTACCTGAAAAATTTAAAGAATGGAGGTCAATGCTATTCAGGAGAAACCGCCTGTTCTGGTTTATGAAGAAAAGGAAGAAGTCCAGATTCAGACCGGTCGACCTAAAGCTACTACATATATTGCGGCTGATCTTGATCCCACTCTGAAAGCTGAACTGGTGCAATGCCTGAAGAAGAATAATGATGTGTTTGCCTGGACGCCCAAAGAGGTCTCGGGCGTTTCTCCTGCAGTAATGGAGCATTCTTTGCATGTCTTTCCAGATGCCCGGCCAGTTATGCAAAGGAAAAGGAATTTTAGCACAAAGCAGAACCAAATCATTAAGGAAGAAATAACTAAACTCATGGAGGCTGGCTACATCAGGGAAGTACAATTTCCTAGCTGGCTAGCTAATGTGGTCTTAGTCTCTAAGCCAGGAAACAAATGGCAGGTATGCATTGATTTCCTGGATCTCAACAAAGCTTACCCAAAAGATTATTATCCCTTACCCCGAATCGATCAACTGGTAGACTCTACTACTGGGTGTGAATACATCTCTATGCTAGACGCTTATCAGGGCTATCATCAGCTCCCCTTAGCTAAGGAGGATCAAGAAAAGGTCATTTTTATAACATCTGAAGGTACTTATTGTTATAATGTTATTCCCTTTAGACTAAAAAATGCAGGAGCAACTTATCAAAGGCTTATGAATAAGGTCTTCTAGAAGAAGATTGGAAGAAATATCGATGTATATGTTGATGATATCTTAATTAAGTCTCTTCAAGCTATTGATCTGTGCAGGGATATAGAGGAGACTTGCAAGACATTGAGACGATATGGGCTCAAGCTAAACTCGAGCAAATGTTTATTTGGAGCAAAAGAGGGAAAATTCCTGGGGTATATGGTGTCCGAACTAGGAATAGAGGCCAACCCGAGAAAAGTCAAGGCACTTTAGAACATGGAGCCGCCACGCAACATGAGGGAAGCTCAAAGACTTACCGGCCGGATTACAGCCTTGTCTAGGTTCATTTCCAGGTCGGCCGATCGTAGCTTCCACTTCTTTAAAATACTCCGGAAGGCAAACAAATTTCAGTGGAACGAGGAATGTGATAAGGCCTTCCAAGAATTAAAAGATTACTTGTCTATCCTTCCTGTATTAGCTAAGCCTATAGTAGGAGAAACTCTCTGGGTGTATCTGTCAGCTAATGAGAACGCTGTGGGTTCTGTATTAGTTAGGCAAGAAGGGAAAGAACAACAACCTGTATATTTTTCCAGCCATTTATTAAAAGGAGCCGAGTGTAGATATACTACACTCGAAAAATTGGCTTATGCACTAGTATTGACTGCCCGGAGGTTGCGCCCATATTTTTTAGCACATGCAATTGTTGTATTGACCAACAGTACTCTCGGATGGGTGCTACTCAACCCAGAGGCATCAGATCGGCTGATCAAATGGACGACTGAACTAAGTGAGTATGATATACAGTATCAACCTCGCTCGGCCATCAAGGCACAAGCTCTAGCAGATTTCATTATAGAAGTTCAAGGTCCCGAGGAAGAAAATATTTGGAAAGTTTATGTGGATGGCTCCTCAACCAGACAAGGTAGCAAAATTGGTGTTCTTCTTATATCTCCAAGAGAAGACAGACTCCAACTTTCTATCAGATTGAACTATAGAGCCACTAATAATAAAGCAGAATATGAAGCATTGATAGCTGGATTGCAAGCCGCTCGACATATAGGAGCAGCTCGGGTCCTCATATATTCTAATTCTCAATTAGCAGCCCAACAACTATCGGGTAACTTTGAAATTAATAACGATAGGTTCAAGTTATATGCCGAGGCATTTGATAAGCTGAAGTCTCAGTTTCAAGAAGTGAATATACAAAAAGTTCCTTGGTCTGAAAATCAGGTAGCAGATGAATTAGCTAAGTTGGCCTCCGTTATAACACCATGGAATTTGGATCGGCCAGTAGAACAGACTCTATTAATATCTTATATTGAAAGACAAGCTGATGTAGAAATACAGGGCGACTGGAGGGCACAAATCATATTGTACTTACAGTAAGGTATTCTTCCCAGAGATGCAGAACAGGCAAGGATATTCAAGAAAAGAGCTACTAAGTATACTATGATAAGGGAGCAGTTATATAAGAGAGCTTTCTCCAGACCTTTGCTAAAGTGTGTTGGAACAGAAGATATATAATTTATTTTACAAGAGGTTCATCAAGGCTCATGTGGTAGTCATATAGGAGGGAGATCCTTAGCTCACAGAATTTTATTAGCAGGATATTTCTGGCCTACTCTACACGAGGATGCTAATAAATTGGTAAGAACTTGTATTTCTTGTCAGAAACATCAAAATATTCTGCATCATCCTACGCAATTGTTAAGGACCTCTATAGTCTCCTGTCCCTTTGATCAGTGGGGCATGGATATAGTGGGCCCATTTCCTATGGCAGCTGCACAGAGAAGGTTTTTATTAGTAGCAGTAGACTATTTCTCTAAATGGGTAGAAGCGGAAGCACTTGCTTGGATTACTGAAGATGCAGTTATTAAATTCCTATGGAAAAATATCATATACAGATTTGGTATCCCTCATAAATTAGTTTCTGATAATGGAAGGCAATTTCAAGGAGACAGAATCCTAGACTGGTGCAAAAGTTATGACATTATTCAGGCATTCACCTCCATGGCGTATCCACAAAGTAATGGTCAAGTAGAAGTAACCAATAGAGAAATCATAAGGGGCTTAAAAACCAAACTGGATCATGTTGGAGGTAGTTGGGTAGATGAATTACCCAGTGTTCTTTGGGCCTATCGTACTACACCTCGAGAAGCAACAGGAATTACTCCTTTCCAATTAGTTTATGGAGGAGAAGCAATAATTCCCATCGAAGTGGGAGTAGAATCTGATAGAAAATGACTGTATGATGAAGACAATGCTGATCGACGACTCATGGAGCTAGACTTGATAGAAGAAAGTAGAGATAAGGCTGCAGCTCGACTCACCTCATATCGACAACGAATGAGGTAAAATTATAACAAAAGAGTTATCCTGAGATTTTTCCAAGTAGGAGATCTGGTATGGAAGCGTGTTAAACCCGTCGGGGATGTCAGCAAATTAGCACCACAATGGGGAGGACCTTACAAAGTAATAGAGAAACTCGCATCGAGTTCATATTATCTTCAGGATACTAAAGGAAGAATTCTTGAGCGTTCCTAGAGTGCAAATCACTTATAGCCTTACCGAACCTACCAAGATCACATTATTCAAAAGTATATCTGGAAGAACAAATCCAAATTAGTTGAAGCAAGTTCCCGGCGAACTGAAGACAAGTATGCTTATAGTGTATGTACTCTATTTCTTTCAATAGATACAATGCAAGACAAACATTGCCCGAGAGATAAATGCGGTTCAAACAGTTTGACAATCATTGGCCGAACTTTTATAATCTATTCGAGCGATCGACAATTGGGAACCCTAAGGAAGGACCTACCCAATTTCCTTAAGAAAAACTCAGAAGCCTTAAACCATTACAAGGTCAGTACAAGCATTATAGTTTTGCATTAGAACATAGTCGACCGGAAAATCTCATGAAGTAACTCGGGCGGGTCTTCATGGGAGGAACCGGAGACTTTAAACTATCACAGAACATAGTCGATCGGGAAATCTCATGAAGTAACTCGGACGGGTCTTCATGGGAGGAACCGGAGACTTTAAACTATCACAGAACATAGTCGATCAGGAAATCTAATGAAGTAACACAGATGGGTCTTCATGGGAGGAACCAGAGACTTTAAAACATCATATAACATAGTCGATCGGGAAATCTCATGAAGTAACTCGGACGGGTCTTCATGGGAGGAACTGAAGACTTTAAACCATCACGAAACATAGTCGATCGAGAAATCTCATGAAGTAACTCGGACGGGTCTTCATGGGAGGAACTGGAGACTTTAAACTATCACAGAACATAGTCGATTGGGAAATCTCATGAAGTAACTCGGACGGGTGTTCATGGGAGGAACCGGAGAATTTAAACCATCATAGAACATAGTCGATCGGGAAATCTCATGAAGTAACTCAGACGGGTCTTCATGGGAGGAACCGGAGACTTTAAACTATCACAGAACATAGTCGATCAGAAAATCTCATGAAGTAACTCAGACGGGTCTTCATGGGAGGAACCGGAGACTTTAAACCATCATGGAACATAGTCGGTCGGGAAATCTCATGAAGTAACTCGGACGGGTCTTCATGGGAGGAACCGGAGACTTTAAACCATCACAGAACATAGTCGATTGGGAAATCTCATGAAGTAACTCGGACGGGTCTTCATGGGAGGAACCAGAGACTTTAAACCATCACAGAATATAGTCGATCGGGAAATCTCATGAAGTAACTTGGACGGGTCTTCATGTGAGGAACCGGAGACTTTAAACCATCATAGAACTTAGTCGATCGGGAAATCTCATGAAGTAACTCGGACGGGTCTTCATGGGAGGAACCGAAGACTTTAAACCATCACAGAACTCAGTCGATTGGGAAGACTCATGAAGTAACTCGGACGGGTCTTCATGGGAGGAACCAGAGACTTTAAACTATCATAAAAGCATAATCGATCGGGATTATATTGTCGAGATAAATTCAAAGTTATACAAATTTTTTCACAAAAATCATTTGGCATTTCACGCTGAATCAAAAGCCAAGGTTCGAGGGGGATTCCATATATACATATATATACATGTCCTATCTAAAGGCCCGATTACATGGAACTCTTTATTTAAAATCAACTGGAATATTATACTCAGCTAAAAGCTCAGAAATCCCATGAAGTTCCTCACATAAAATCGCTCGGAATTACCCGTCCTTCTGAAGCATGAATGATGCTCGGCACATGCCTACCTGAGTGAAATTCAGGGAGATTATGGAAAATTTTATTGCTCAAAATTATATGGTCAAGGAAGATATTATCGGCAAAAGAGTTCATTAAAACAAGATTTAATTTCAAAGATTAAGCAAGGAATTCTTGAATAAAGTAGCACTTATGCCCACTTTCCGGAAGCATTTCAAAGGAAGCAATCTCCAACTAACACAAACTGAAAAAAAAAGGAACAGGTAAGTTTCAAACTTTCTCCTGATAGTGCAATCACTTAATTACAGATTTTTTAGTTACATTCCTTTCATTACCAGTCTTTTCATTCCAAGTTCTTTCATTACTAATCTTTTTAAATACATAGCCATGCTTACTTAAAATGACTCGCTAAATCTTCGGGTAATTCTTTGTTGAGTCTGCGACAGCTTATGAATGAAGAAGGGGGTTCCCTAGGTAGATTACCACCCTCTCTCAGTTGTTAAAGAATTCCTGACACAGAATGATTCAAAGATCCTACAATTCGACGAACATATTCTTTAACAAATGCCGGAGACTTTAGATAAGCTAGGCACCACTCTTCCCATCGGTTCTTCTCCTACTCCTTATAACTCTGAAAATCAGCTTGTAGTTTAGTGTTTTGATCTTTTAGAGTATCTCTCTCTAATTTCAGTTGTTCCAGTTCCTTTTGGAGCAGTGATAGCTCGGCATCTTGAGCCTTTCTTTGCTCTTGTTCCTGTAGGATAGCAAAATCATGAGAGGCTAGGTCTTGAGCTTGTTCAGAAAGACAGACATTATGAAGCCTCTCTACTTTCTCTAAAATAAAGCTTTTATGAGAAACATCTAAAAGAGCTTTTTCCCTTAGAGCAATTTCCAGTCGAAGACCAGAATGTAATCGGTCCACCTGTAGCTCCAGAGTTCTTCTTTCGAGCTCTTTTTCTTTCAATAATTGTTGCAATTCCTGTAATTCCTGCCTCAGTGCCCTTAGTTGTTGATCTTGTGAGGCTACTTTCTCTTGCAGCTGAGTCATGTCATTGTGGGAAGGAGGGAGAGTAGCTTTCAAAGTTTCTATTTGAGCTTTTAGCTTACTGCTCTCCCGTTCCCGAGCCATAAGTAGCTGGTCTACATGAATACTTGAAGCAAGAAACTAAACAGAACAATAATGAGGATTAGGAAAAATGACAAGTAGATAGTAACCTATAACTAAGAATACGTACAACAATAGCTTGGCGACTGTGATTGTCAGCCCGATCTAAAATATTGATGCCCCTTAATTGCTCTTGGCTATGTAGCCAAGATTCAGCCAATAGACCTTGTAATTGGAGAGAACCATAACTAGGGGGATCAGAGGTCTGCCCCATTTGGGAAGGTAGACCCAAGGCTTGTCTAAATAAAGGTGAGGGAACTGAAGAAGAAGAAGGTAGGGAAGAAGAAGATGTAATAGAAGGGAAAGAAGTAGTAGAAACAAGAGCAGCAGAAGAAGAACTAGATCGGATGGAAGGTAGTAATGCAAGGGGTGCTGACTCAGTCGTCGAAACATGAATTGCTGAGGGCCCTATACTTGGAGAAGATCTCCGACAAGGTGTTCGTTTTGCTCGCGGCCTAGAAGCCAAAGGAGGCAAGGCCAGTACAAGAGGACGAGAAGATATAGAGGGGATAACGGCCATCTCAGAAGCAGAAACAGAAGGAGCTGAAACAATAGCAGAAGAAGAGGGGATGAGTAGAGCAGGTCTCATCATCCTAAGAGTAGGATTGGAGATAATATGGGTAGGGGACATTGGTGCCTTACCTCTCTCAAAATAAATAGGTGCCGGAACGAGAGAAGCTTGCACAAAAGTACCAAAAAGGTCGCTAAAAGGAGCATCCTCAGTAAGCTTCAGTTTTTTGACTAAGGTAAGGAAGGGTTGTTCTTCTTCCTCTTCCATGGCCGCAACAGCTTCTGCTTTTTGTTCTTCTTTAGACAGCAGACCCAGGGTAGAGGAATTAGGATTATCTCGGCGAGTTCGTAGCCATTCTTCTCCGAGTTTATTCACAAAAGACTTAGTCATAGTAGTGTTCTTATACATGAAAGCTAGAAGAAGAGCATCAGCTGAAACGTAAGAATTAGACACCATTATAGAGGAAATATACTAATCAGTAAATGTAGTGCAAAATGTTTATACATACCAAAAGAGTCATCCAAGGGAGTGTCAATGTTACTTATTCCAAAGGGAAACATCAAACCTTCCACAATCAAATGTGGTAAGCTGAATTTTGCCCCCTTTAGTTTAGATATAGCAAAAGCAACAGAGGGATCATTAAGGAGATTGTTGGTACTAGGAACTGGAGGTAGATCATATATCCATTGGATAGGAAAAGGAGGAGGAGAAGGGAGACGCATAAAGAAAAATTTGTGATGTCATTCCCCTTGAGGAGGAATTCGGTTGAACAAAATGGCCTTAGGACGAGATTAAAATTTGAAGACACCAATATCTACTTGACAAGGAACAAAGAAGTGATGAAAAAGATGGGGAGATAGAGGAAAATCTAGCAGTTTCGACACTCCCACGAAACCCATGAGGATAGAAAAAGATTGAGGGACAAACTAATTAAGGGGAATGTTAAAGTAGATGCTAACATCGGGAAAAAAGGGATGAAGAGGGAATCGAAAACCTTATAGGACTTGGTCCCGGAAGATAGATATACACCCTAAAGGAGGAAGATGTGGACTATCCAGTAGAGTAGGGCGAACTACATAAGAAGGAAAACCATAACTCGCCTTTAAATCCACTTCCTCTGTCTCTGTGAGGTCAAAAGCACACGAAAGAAACCACGCAGGAGGAGAAGTAGCCATGGTGAAACAGTAGAAGGAAGATGAATCGGGGAAGGCAAGAAGAAAGCCCGGAAGCGAAAGAGAACGTCTTAAAACCCATACTTCTCCTTTCAACCCTATGCTAAAACCCTTAAATAAAGATAGTAGAAGAAATAGAACAAGGAAGAATACTCGGAATCATAACCGTCATAAAAAGGTAACGTCATCGAATTCAAAAAGGAGGACGAATCCCAAGAAAAATGTTAAGTTGGGTAATCTTCCTCGGGAAACGCAACCAAGTTTCTCTCAATATAGACTTGATTCTTAAGAAAATCAAACAAATATGGGGAAAATCAGTCGGGTGCTATAAGTTCAGACATGCATAATTGACCAAACGAAACTTAGTTGAGTATAAGGCATTAGACGATATGTTTCCGCATAAGGATATATTGACCATGTATAGTAAGCCAATTGATATCGAAATTAGCATAGCAAAAGGGACTTGGTTAGAAACTACCGGTCGGGACTCATAAATATAAGTATGAATCGGTCGGTCATAATAGACCGACCGAGATAAATACTATTCTAATATGTCAATCAGAGGTTTATAATGGTAAGTCAGGTGACATCCACCATAATGAACCATATGAAATTTGGTTAAGTATAATACATTAGACGATATTCATAAATACAAGTATAAATTAATTGAGTATAATAAACCGACCAATATTGAGAATATTGCGATAGACTGTACTAAATCGAATGGGACTTAATTAACTACAAAATATCGGACGATATTGGTCCATACTAGTATGCATCGACCGGTCATGACAGAATGGTCGAAATGGAGGATATTATAATATGTTGAGCGAAGTTTTAAGGCGGTCGGCCAGGCGACATTCAACATACTTAAACAAAACAAACAATCACCATGAAGAGGGACAGATTTAACAATAAAGAGGGAAGTTCAACTTTACATAAATTTACTAGGCTGACATCACAAAATCCTAGTCCACCTTACAAGGGTCTGAATTCAAGTAAGAAATGTTGGTTGCTACTCGGAAAACCTATCGGTTCCACTGTACAAAAATTTTGTACAAAGGTCTGAACCTTTTCCTAGCTACCAAGTGTTCCTTTAAATTAAACTTGGATCGCCTGCAGAACTTAACACGTTTGATCCTAAGTTTAATTTATTTGTTCTTTTAGGTTTAGACTTGGATCTCCTGCAGAACTTAACACGTTCGATCCAAATCACCTAGGTCACAAAGTTGATTAAATATTAATTTCCAAATTTGACTTCCAGGACTGCATGGCGAGGCACATGGCCTTCTTGGATATGGGAGCAACCACCACCGCCTAGACAAAGCCTCTTAAGGAAAGTTAATATTTAATTTCCTTAAATAACTCTAGGTTAGCCAAAAGGAACAATCGAAGCACAAGTTCGAAAAGAAAACAAAAGAACACAACATAGAAAACTAATTCGAAACCTAGAATCACATGCCTCTTGTATTTGGTATTTTTACAAAGAAATAAAACTAGTATGATGTAGAAAACAATTACTAGTTATACCTTTCTTTGTGAACTTTTAATGACCTCTTGATCTTCTACCGTATTCCTCTTCTAACCTCGGACATTGTGTGGGCAATGATCTTCCGAGATGAGAACCACCAAGGCATTTTCTTCTTCCTTCCTTCAAGTTTCGGCCAAGCAAAAACTTCCAAAGGATGAAGAGCTTTTTCCACCAACCAAGCTCCAAGGGATGCAAGAAACAAGCCTCCTTTCTCTCCTTTTCTCCAAGCTAGATCCGGCCACTTCTATGTCTGCAAAAGGTGATGAAGTCTCGGCCACAAGAAGGAGAAGAGAGAAGGGAAAGGGGAACCTTTAGGGGCCGGCCACACCTAGGAAGAAAATAGAGGAAGAAAAAGAATAGAGTCGTTCACCATGAAGGCACCTCTACCCCCTCTTTTATAATCCTTGGTCTTGGCAAATAAGGATATTTAAATAAAAACTTCCTTAATTATTTTGCCATGAAAAGGAAAATTTATTTAATTAAAAATAATTTTCTCTTCTCCAATTTATTTGGCCGGCCACTCTTCTCCCCAAAACAAGGAAAGTTTTAATTAATTAAAACTTCCTAATTTGTCTCCAGAAATTTATAAAAAATTTCTCCAATAATTTTTATCCCTTCATGATTGGTTAATAGAAAGGAAATTTTATAAATTAAAATCTTTCTTTTAAACATGTGGATAATTTTCAAAAAGGAAAGTTATCTCTAAAAATTAAAATCTCCTTTCAATCTACAAATAAGGAAAGATATTAAATCTTTTCTTAATATTTTGTAGAAACTAATAAAAGAGAATTTTTAATTTTTAAACTTTCTTTTAAATCATAAACATGATTAAAAGGAAAGTTTTTACCAAAATTAAAATCAACCTTTTAATCTACAAATAAGGAAAGAGATTTAGCTCTTCTCTTAATCTTTTATAGAATCTTATAAAAGGAAAGGTTTAAATTTTTAAACTCTCTTTTAAATCATGTTATCCACATAAGAAAAAATTTTAAAATTAAAATTCCTTTTTATTTTAATAGGGCCGGCCACCTAAGCTTGAGTTCAAGCTAGGGCCGGCCACATGAATTCACCCATGAACCTAGCCATGGCCGGCCCTAGCTTGGTCTCCAAGCTAGCTTGGTCGGCCCCTATAGGATGGGTAAGAAGGTGGGTATAGGTGGGTATAGTACTCTATAATTAAGAGGCTACGATAGGGACCAAGAGGAGGAATTGGTTTTGGTCTCCCGATAAAATTAAGCATCCCGTGTTCGCCCCGAACACACAACTTAATTTTATCAATAATAATTCATTTCACTAGAGAACTATTATTGAACTACTGTACTAATCCCAAATTACATTTTTGGGCTCCTTCTTATTATGAGTGTATTAGTCTCCCTGTGTTTAAGATGTCGAATGTCCACTAATTAAGTGGGTTACTGACAACTCATTTAATTAATATCTTAGTCCAAGAGTAGTACCACTCAACCTTATCGTCATGTCGGACTAAGTCCACCTGTAGGGTTTAATATGACAATCCTTATGAGCTCCTCTTGGGGACATTATCAACCTAGATCACTAGGACACAGTTTCCTTCTATAATCGATAACACACACTATAAGTGATATCATTTCCCAACTTATCGGGCTTATTGATTTATCGAACTAAATCTCACCCATTGATAAATTAAAGAAATAAATATCAAATATATGTGCTTGTTATTCTATTAGGATTAAGAGCACACACTTCCATAATAACTGAGGTCTTTGTTCCTTTATAAAGTCAGTATAAAAGAAATGACCTCTAATGGTCATACTCAATACACTCTAAGTGTACTAGTGTAATATATAGTTAAGATAAACTAATACCTAATTATACTACGACCTTCCAATGGTTTGTTCCTTTCCATCTTGGTCGTGAGCTACTGTTTATAATTTATAAGGTACTGATAACATGATCCTCTGTGTGTGACACCACACACCATGTTATCTACAATATAAATTAATTGAACAACTATATTTATCATAAATGTAGACATTTGACCAATGTGATTTTTATTTCTAGATAAATGTTTATACCAAAAGCTAGGCTTTTAGTATACATCCTAACAATCTCCCACTTATACTAAAAGACTAAGCTGCTATATCTGCTGTCATACATCTGAATCCCAACCCTTCAGCATGCCCGTCAAAAGCTCTTGCCTTAAGGGCCTTAGTGAAAAGATCTATAAGTCATCATCTGATGCAATCTAGCCAGCAACAACTTTTCCTCGTTTATACGATTTCTCGTATTGGGTGGTACTTGCGCTCTATTGTGTTTACTTGCCTTATAGACTCATGGTTTCTTCGAGTTTGCTACTGTACCACTATTATTACAATAAACTGTAATAATCTTTGGACAAACCAGAAATCATATCTAAGTCTATCTTGAGGTTATTGAGTCATTCAGCTTTTATGACTACCTCAGAGGCTTGTCATATATTTAGCTTCTATGGTGGAGTCCAGAAAAACACCTATGCTTATCACTCTTCCATAGTTATGACTTTACCTCCTAAAGTAAACACAAAACCCCGAGGTTGACTTACTATTGTCCCTATCCGATTGGAAGTCAAAATCCATGCAACCCACAGGGACCAAATTAACTGCCTTATAAGCTAGCATATAATCTCAAGTGCCTCTAAGGTACTTCAATATATGTTTTACTGCAGTCCAATGTCCTTGTCCAGGGTTACTTTGATATCTGCTAACTATGCCCTTGGCAAAACAGATTTCTGATCTCGTGCATAGCATATATTAGGCTTCCGACAGCCGAAGCATAAAGAACTGCCTTCATTTCCTCTCTCTCCTTTGATGTCTTTGGAGACATCTCTTTAGATAAAGCTACTCCAAGCCCAAAAGGTAAGAAACCTTTCTTGGAGTTCTGCATGCTTAAAACGAGCAAGGATTTTTTTTTCGATATATGAAGCTTGGGATAAGTAAAATATTCTTTTCTTGTGATCCCTTATTACTTTGATCCCAAGAATATATACATTCTCCCAAGTCCTTTATATCGAATTGTTTGGACAACCATATCCTTACTTCTGACAACACTTTGATATTGTTTCCAACTACCAAAAATGTTATCTACGTATAGTACAAGAAATACCACCACGTTTCCATCACACTTTTTGTATACACAAGACTTATCCGGTTACTAAATAAATCCATAGGTCTGGATTACTTTGATAAACCGGATGTTCCAAGACCTTGAAGCTTTGCCTCAGTCCATAGATTGATTGAGCTTGCACACAAGATGCTCTTTGCCCTTTGCAATGAACCCTTTTGGTTGCTTTATATGGATTCTTTCTTCAAGACTTTCATTAAGGAATGCTGTCTTGACATCCACTTGCCAAATAGATAAAAGAATCCGGATAGACTTAAGCATGGCTACCAGTGAAAAAGTTTCCTTTTTCATCAAGCCTTACTTTGAAAGTTTCCACCTTCCTGTCTATCCATCTTTTCCTATTATAGACCTATTTTCACCCAATGGCTTTTACACCATCTGGTGGTTCTACAAGCTTCCAGATTTGATTAGAATACATATATTCTAATTCTATATTCATTGCTCTTTGCTAAGATGCTGCATCTTTGTCTTGGAGTGCTTCATCATATGTCCGGGATCAGGCTCATGTTCATTTGGGATCAAGTCCAAAGATATTTCCAAAACATGAATCTTTTAGGTTGTTTGACAACCCTCCCACTACGATGATGCATTGTCTATAATTGTGTATCAATTGTGATACGTGTTGCAGTTTCTTGTGATATTTCATCTTGTACAGTTGGTACTAGATTAGACGTGTCTTTTATTAAGAACAAATTTACTTATGGGCTTGTGGTTCATTATATAGTCCTCTTCTAAAAATCAGTCATTGATGCTAACAATGACCTTCTGATTTTTAAGACTATAAACCTACTTTCGTTTCTCTAGGATAACCCATAAACAAGTGAATTCCTATCCAACTTATCATTGTCTCTCTTCAACATATGTGATGGACTACCCCAATCCGAATATGCTTCAAAATAGGCTTACACCTATTCAACAATTCTATATGAGTAGAGAGTTCTGACTTTGGAAGGTATTATATTCACTTTCTTTTTCAGAGTATATTCTTAAAACAAACTTGGTAATTTTCTGAATAACTCATCATCAATCTAATTATTTCCATAAGAGTCCTATACCTTCTTTCTACTACACCATTCTGTTGGGGTGTACCAGGTGCAGTTAGTTGGGATTGAATCCCTACTTTTGATAAGTGACTCCTAAATTGTCCCAAGAGGTACTTGTCACTATGATCTTACCATAGTGACTTGATACTTTTACTTTAACGTTTCTCCGCATTAGCCTTGTACTCTTTGAACTAATCAAATCACTTACTCTTGCGGCGCATTAAGTAAATGTATTTGTATCTTGAATAGTTGTCTATAAAATAGACGAAATATTCGATACTACCTCTTGTCTGGATAGTCATAGGATCGCACAAATCAGAATAAACCAATTCCAATGTATCTTTGGCTCCATACCCCTTATACTTAAAAGCTTCTCGGTTATTTTTCCTTTGAAGTAAGACTCGCAGGTTGGAAAGATTTCCACTACCAATGGACCTAAAAGTTCATCAGCTACCAATGAATCCTACTCAAGTTAATATAACCTAGTCTTAGATGCCAAAGATATAATTGGTTCATTTCCAAAGGTTGCTTTCTCTTAAAGTTAGAAGATGTGTTACTAATTTCCATTTGTTGCATCGTGAGAGTTATTGGATTTAGAAATTGTCAACCAACGTACCAGAACAGATAACTTCCCTCCTTTAAAAAGAGGCAGAATATCAAGTTTTTTTTTGAATAGTTTAGAAACTGAAAACTAGTTCTTTCTAAACTTAGTACATAAAGACAATTACTCAAAATCCATATTTTATTCTTATCAAAGGATAAACATCTCCCACTGCAACAGCTGCCACTTTTACAGCAGTGCCCATGTGGACGGTGTTTTTATTTTCATTTAGTTGTCGGGTTTCCTAGAACCCTGCAATGAATTGCGGACATGATTAATGACATCTGTATCTACACTCCAGGTTCTGGTAGATAACACCACTAAACATGTTTCAAGTAATGAATTAAATACACCTATATTGTTCTTAGTTCTAAGAAGACAGTCTACCTTAATGTCCAAGTCCTATTTCCAATCATTACAATTGGGACTACTAAGTCTTTTCTACAGTATAACAACTAGGGAATTGACAAACATTTTAAATCCTAAGAATCACAAAAATATTTGGTCAAGATCAATTCTTTAAAATCCCCATGAATTTTGTATGCCACGATAGTGTGGACGTATACAAAATCAAAGAGGAGATTTTATCCATTAATTTTATTATCTCGTCAACTTTACTTTATGATGAATAAAATTAATAGTTGATCTGTCTTTGATCAAATATTTGGTCAAAACTTTTTGAATTTAAAATAACATTGATTCCTCAAACAATATTATTTAAATTCACCAACACCTCAAACACCGTGAATTTTGCATGCCACGATAGTGTGGACGTATACAAAATTTAAACATTTGTAAGAGGAGGGTTTTACCCATTAATTATCTTGTCAATAAATCTTTATGACAAAATAAAATTACCTCAAACACCGTGAATTTTGTATGCCACGATAGTGTGGATGTATACAAAATCAAACATTTGTAAGAGGAGTTTTTAATTTTATTATCTTGTCAACCTATTTATTTGATAAATTAATAGTTGGTTTTCTTCGGTCACACAAATAATAGCAGTGACTCTGATGGGGAGGATACTATTAGACGCGCCTAAGTGTATACCATTACTTGACACTAAGTCCATTA
Source organism: Zingiber officinale (assembly GCF_018446385.1). Classification (NCBI taxonomy): domain Eukaryota; kingdom Viridiplantae; phylum Streptophyta; class Magnoliopsida; order Zingiberales; family Zingiberaceae; genus Zingiber; species Zingiber officinale. The sequence goes on along the minus strand of NC_056007.1, from coordinate 68,036,730 downwards.
ATAAGATTGTGCCCCTTCTGATGGGGAAGATCACACACTCTTAATTAACTTCCTATAGTCATCCAAAATGGAAGTTTAAGCTAGTGATCCACAAACAAGCTCATCCGATATGGAGGAAGGCACTCAGAGCCAACGCGCAAGATTGTTGCATCACTTATAAACCAGTAATGGAGACCGTGGAATTTATTTAAAAATAAACCCCTCTCCCACTTAGTTATTTAAAGTGAGGAATTTTGACTATGCTAGCCTACTTAGCATGCATACTAACAAGCACACACAATACAGCATAAAAAGCAATAAATAGAAAAACTAAATTTCAACTATTATGACTTTTATCTATTACTGTCCTCCGTGTGTCGCCAACCCTAGCTGCTGCCATCTTTGGCCACCGCCACCGGGTCTAGTTGTCGCATCCATCTTGCTCCTTGTTCCGCTGCGCCTCTGGTCCTCAAAAGGTTCCACGCCTTGCAAGATTCGATCCGCGACTTTACATTTTTCGATCCTATATTCCTCGAAGGAATGTACATGTAAACTAGATTGAACATAAAATAAAATTTACATCCATCGATCCTATATTCCATAAAAGAAATGTACATGTAACTAGATCAAAAAATAAAATCCTAATAAAACTAAATACAACTCCTGTTGTATTTTATAATACAATCATGCACACACAATAAAATGCCCTTGACATGTCCAAGGGTCCAATCACACACACAATATCTATAAGCCATAATAGTTGGATCCTGCATCCACAAAGTTAGAACATCCTACTATTATCATGCCTAAATTATGTATGTCATGTGCATAATTAAACTAATACCAAATACACAGAGGCAAAACCCTAGCTCTGATACCAATTGTTGGTTGCTACTCGGAAAACCTATTGATTCCACTGTACAAAAATTTTGTACAAAGGTCTGAACCTTTTCCTAGCTACCAAGTGTTCTTTTAAATTAAACTTGGATCTCCTATGGAACTTAACACGTTTGATCCTAAGTTTAATTTATTTGTTCTTTTAGGTTTAGACTTGGATCTCCTGCGGAACTTAACACGTTCGATCCAAATCACCTAGGTCACAAAGTTGATTAAATATTAATTTCCAAATTTGGCTTCCAGGACTGTATGGCGAGGCACATGGCCTTCTTGGATATGGGAGCAACCACCACCGCCTAGACAAAGCCTCTTAAGGAAAGTTAATATTTAATTTCCTTAAATAACTCTAGGTTAACCAAAAGGAACAATCGAAGCACAAGTTCAAAAAGAAAACAAAAGAACACAACATCGAAAACTAATTCGAAACCTAGAATCACATGCCTCTTGTATTTGGTATTTTTACAAAGAAATAAAACTAGTATGATGCGGAAAACAATTACTAGTTATACCTTTCTTTGTGAACTTTTAATGACCTCTTGATCTTCTACTGTATTCCTCTTCTAACCTCGGACATTGTGTGGGCAATGATCTTCCGAGATGAGAACCACCAAAGCATTTTCTTCTTCCTTCCTTCAAGTTTCGGCCAAGCAAAAACTTCCAAAGGATGAAGAGCTTTTTCCACCAACCAAGCTCCAAGGGATGCAAGAAACAAGCCTCTTTTCTCTCCTTTTCTCCAAGCTAGATCCGGCCACTTCTATGTCTCCAAAAGGTGATGAAGTCTCGGCCACAAGAAGGAGAAGAGAGAAGGGAAAGGGGAACCTTTAGGGGCCGGCCACACCTAGGAAGAAAAGAGAGGAAGAAAAAGAATAGAGTCATTCACCATGAAGGCACCTCTACCCCCTCTTTTATAATCCTTGGTCTTGGCAAATAAGGAAATTTAAATAAAAACTTCCTTAATTATTTTGCCATGAAAAGGAAAATTTATTTAATTAAAAATAATTTTCTCTTCTCCAATTTATTTGGCCGGCCACTCTTCTCCCCAAAACAAGGAAAGTTTTAATTAATTAAAACTTCCTAATTTGTCTCCAGAAATTTATAAAAAATTTCTCCAATAATTTTTATCCCTTCATGATTGGTTAATAAAAAGGAAATTTTATAAATTAAAATCTTTCTTTTAAACATGTGGATAATTTTCAAAAAGGAAAGTTATCTCTAAAAATTAAAATCTCCTTTCAATCTACAAATAAGGAAAGATATTAAATTTTTTCTTAATATTTTGTAGAAACTAATAAAAGAGAATTTTTAATTTTTAAACTTTCTTTTAAATCATAAACATGATTAAAAGGAAAGTTTTTACCAAAATTAAAATCAACCTTTTAATCTACAAATAAGGAAAGAGATTTAGCTCTTCACTTAATCTTTTGTAGAATCTTATAAAAGGAAAGATTTAAATTTTTAAACTCTCTTTTAAATCATGTTATCCACATAAGAAAAATTTTTAAAATTAAAATTCCTTTTTTTTTAATAGGGCCGGCCACCTAAGCTTGAGTTCAAGCTAGGGCCGGCCACATAAATTCACCCATGAACCTAGCCATGGCCGGCCCTAGCTTGGTCTCCAAGCTAGCTTGGCCGACCCCTATAGGATGGGTACGAAGGTGGGTATAGGTGGGTATAGCTGGGTATGGTACTCTATAATTAAGAGGCTACGATAGGGACCGAGAGGAGGAATTGGTTTTGGTCTCCCGATAAAATTAAGCATCCCGTGTTCGCCCCGAACATACAACTTAATTTTATCAATAATAATTCATTCCACTAGAGAACTATTATTGAACTACCACACCAATCCCAAATTATATTTTTGGACTCCTTCTTATTATGAGTGTATTAGTCTCCCTGTGTTTAAGATGTCGAATGTCCACTAATTAAGTGAGTTACTGACAACTCATTTAATTAATATCTTAGTCCAAGAGTAGTACCACTCAACCTTTTCGTCATGTCGGACTAAGTCCACCTGCAGGGTTTAACATGACAATCCTTATAAGCTCCTCTTAGGGACATTATCAACCTAGATCACTAGGACACAGTTTCCTTCTATAATCAACAACACACACTATAAGTGCTATCATTTCCCAACTTATCAGGCTTATTGATTTATCGAACTAAATCTCACCCATTGATAAATTAAAGAAATAAATATCAAATATATGTGCTTGTTATTATATTAGGATTAAGAGCACAGACTTTCATAATAACTGAGGTCTTTGTTCCTTTATAAAGTCAGTATAAAAGAAACGACCTCTAATGGTCTTACTCAATACACTCTAAGTGTACTAGTGTAATTATATAGTTAAGATAAACTAATACCTAATTACACTACGACCTTCCAATGGTTTGTTCCTTTCCATCTTGGTCGTGAGCTACTGTTTATAATTTATAAGGTACTGATAACATGATCCTCTGTGTGTGACACCACACACCATGTTATCTACAATATAAATTAATTGAACAACTACATTTATCATAAATATAGACATTTGACCAATGTGATTCTTATTTCTAGATAAATGTTTATACCAAAAGCTAGGCTTTTAGTATACATCCTAACAAGAAAATCATTCTATGGTCAACTGGGGAAATAGATCAAGAGGCCTGTTATCGAGAAGTTTGCGATGGTTCAGGAAGTTGGAAGGGGGATCGCGAGATAAGAAGTTTTCCTCTCATAATTGTTGCACCGCCCCTTCAGCTCCAGCAGTGAAGGCTGCTATGATCGACTTCACGATTGGCCTATTGAACTCAGTAGAGTTAATCATAAGGGTGGCCTTATCCTTGAAGCGAGTGTCTTCATTAGCCTTGTAAACAACCAAAGCCGTTTTGGAAGTGTTCTGTTCGGCTTCTTTGGTGGAGACCTCAGTTTTAGCCGAATTTAGGGAAGTATTCAAGGAAGTTATTTCGTCATCCTTCAGCTGCAAGGCCTTAAGTTTATCAGCCAATGCCGACTCATAATCAGCCTTTAACTTGCCAAGCTCAGTCGTCCGTTTCTCCAAATTGGAAGTTAATTCTTTGTTAAGATCCATAGCTGATTTGAACTGCGATTGGAGACTCTCAATTTGGACTTCAAGTTGTTTCTTGGAAGCAGGGGAAAGCGTGGCAGAAGATAACTCAGTAACCCACTTTTTCAATTTTTCATTCTCAGATTTCAGCTTCTTGTTCTCATTATATAAATTGTGCATTAGCCGAGACAATCCCATGTTCTCTACCCATCACTAGAAATATAATAAAAAGTTATGACCTAGTCGCTGATAAGTAGTAAGTAAATACTAATGAATATACCTGAGTTTTCTCATAGGAGAAGCGATCGATTATTTCAGGAGTAGAAAGTTCTTTCAAAAGAGGACGAACTTTCTCCCACGCACCAGCAAAGGAACCTCCCAGTAGTATAGGGAGGACAGGAATAGCAGAAGAACCCGCGGAGAAAGAGGAAGTAGGAATAGAAGGAGGAGCAAAAACTAAATAAGAAGAAGGTGAGGAGGGTAAAAATCTAGATTCTGGAATAGACAATGGAAAGGTGAAGGAGACACCACCAGAAGCACTGGTATTGGAAGAAGGTGAGGCAGGAAAAATAAGAGAAGGATAAAGTTCAGCCAACGTAGGCTCATCAGAAGGAAGGTCAGCAGGAACAAAACCTTCTGAAACCAGTTCGTTAGCGGGAAGGATAAGTCTCCTTTTGGACGGAGGAGCCCTAGTAAGTTTGCGCCCCGGGCGTTTGCCGGTAGCAACTTTAGTTACCGATTCACCAGAGCTCCCCGGAGATGTAAGCTCAATGATAGGAAGAGGAGCGGCTGATGAGGGAGCGGTAGCCACTGGTGAAGAAATAGTCGGCAAAGAGACCATAGGAATTTCTGCAGGAGGGCCTTCGGGAGCTTCAGGAACCACCTGAGAGTTGGACACTTCAGCCGGGGGAGTCGGATCTTCAACTGGAGGTGGAGGAGTAATGGCAGCAAGAAGCTCTTGTTCCTTCGCACGAATGGCGTCCTCTTCCAAACGCAGTTCTTCATCGATTAAAGCAGAATAAAAGTTCTCCACTACATAGAAAGGAAAAATGTTTTAGTTAGTTAAAATCAACAAGAAGGAAGCAGGATTTTACCTAAAGAGCCTTGTTTCATAGGCTTGACGGGGCTTAGACCAAATAAGTATAGAAGATCGACCCTCAGCCACTTAGGGATAGAAAGCCGACGACATAACAGTTTTTCACAATAAATAGGAAAAGAATGATGAAGATGAAACTCCCTGACATTTGGCAGGGGAGGTAAGGAGGATCTCCAAGTATGAGACCAAGGAATGGGTCCTGGAAACTTTATAAAGAAGAAATGAGATTTCCAACCTTTAAGAGACGATGACATATCCTCAAAAAGGACCATCTTAGTTCTGGATTGGAATAGGAAAACATCGGGCTCCGAACACTTGGGGTAAGAAAACATGAAAAAAATTTGGGGAGTAGGAGGGATATCTAACAGACGAAATAGCATGTAGGCACCACACAGATAACGAAAGGCTTTAGGTGAAAATTGCTATAAAGGAATATCAAAATACTGGCTCACTTCGATTAGGAAAGGAGGAATGGGAAACCTTAAACCTCCTATCAATTGATCCTTGAAAAAAGTCACGCAATTAGCGAGGGGACGATGAGGATGATCATCTGGTTTCGGGATTAAGATGCTATATTCCCTGGGAATTTCATACTGACGGCGGATGGAAAACCTAGCATTTTTATCAAAGAAAGAAGACATTTGGACATACCAAGGAGTAATCGTTTCCTCAGCCATACACAGAAGTAGAGGCTAGCAGAACAACAAGTTACTTACTGGAAGCAAAAAAGGAGATCGTCGGAAAGCGGTGAGCGCGAGGTTTGATCAAAGACTACAGCAAGAAAAGAACACTAAGGCAAGAAAGGAAGGGACAAAGTTGATAAGAAGACGAAGGGTTTAGGGTTTGGAAGATACACAGCAGTCGTTAGATCAAAACACTTTCCTCTCAGTAGACGTTGTGGATTATAGAAAAGGGATAAATGCTCGTGTGACGTAAAAGAGAGAGAAAGTATGTGTTACAGGAGCATTTATGTTGGACGCGATAAATCAAATCATGCTGGGGTTGGTAATACCTCGCCATACGCCTCCAACAATCTCTTACCATGGAAAAGTCAATCACAAGCAAAGAAATTCTGGAGAGAAGACGTAGTTTACTAGGCATAATAAAGAAAGAGGGACTGAGTTTGACTAAATCCAGGTTAAGGACAAGAAAAATAAGGAAAGCTATTTAGGCATATAGCATGGTCCAAATTAATATCATTATAAAGTATAAACTAGCATTGATCGAAATAATTTTACTTATAATATCGGTTGGCATAACTTTAGCTATGATAGATAAGTATAACATCGACCAAGATAACCTTGTTTGTGATAAACAAAGTGAATATCGGTCGGTATAACGATTAGCCACAATAGATAAGTATAACATTGACCGAGGCAACCTTGTTTGTGATAAACAAAGTGAATATCAGTCGGTATAACGATTAGCCACAATAGATAAGTATAACATTGACTGAGACAACCTTGTCTTTGATAAATGAGAGAATATTTGTCAAAATGACAATGTTTATGATATACGAGTAAATATTGGGCACAACATCATGTCTATTCTTATGAATTAGAAGGATTCAATAGAGTTACCCGATTCAATACAAAAGATTGTTTGAATTTACATTTAGAATCTGATCAAATACATAACATTACATTTCCCCCTTAAAACATTAAACCTCGAAAGGTCAACAAAAGTTACAAACATAAGCTCTCAGGATGCTAAGAAGATTTCAGCCCCACCGGAGTCAAACTTGCCATGGAGCAGAAGTGGAAATATTTTACCTGGCACGAAGGAAGCTTGCCTGGGCGACAGAAGTGGCAATATTTTGCCTGGGATGAAGGAAACTATGAAGCAGGGAGAGTCAAGGGCAAGGGGAAGGGGACAGATCTATTCAGGCCCCGGTGCAAAGGTGACTGAAAGAGCCTCTCCCCTGTTTGAGCCCTAGAGCTCTGCTTCCAGAGCAACCAACCCTAGCCCGCGGGTAACATGGGCTACGCGTTCGTAGCGACATCCATTGTCTATTGGGTTGGTCCTTCGTGAGTAGTGGAAACTCCTCTAAAACCCGTCGGGTTTGCAGAACAATCGTGCCTTTGAATGGAGATCCTAGATCTCGAAAAACTTCGTCCCTTAGGATAGTCTCTTGAACCATGGAGTTAGCTAAAGCAAAAACTTGAATAAACTCATGTATAGATCTCGCCTTGTCCAACAAGAGTCGCCCCCAAAGAGGGGGATCTAAGGTCATACTCTTAGCAGGAAAAGTTAGTGAGGGGGGAAAAGAACTGAGGAAAGTGATGAATGAAGAGAGGGTTGTAGCCCTATTTAAAGGATCGAAGGACCTAAGGAATCATTGTACGAAGGTTCACGGGATCACTGTACTCAGGTTCACAAGATAGTTGTACAAAAAATTTGTAAGGTCACTTCAGTACCCGTGGCAGAGTCACGGGTAAAGAAAAAACAAAATCAGACCTATGTCTAGTCAGTCGGCCACACCTCCTTCGACTACACTTGATGGGAAGGCTAGTGATATGGGTTAGGTTTCATGGATCCCTGGTAAGGAAGGGAAAGGAGATAGCCGAGTGGAGAAAATAGATCAATATTGGACGGGATATACCTTAAAGGAGGTAAGCCAATATCAATCAGGATATACCTCCGGAGAGGTAAGCCAATATCGATCAGGATATACCTCCGGAGAGGTAAGCCAATATTGATCAGGATACACTTCTGGAGAGGAAGGCCAATATCGGCCGGGATATACCTCAAAGGAGGTAGGCCAATATAGATCAGGATATACTTCCGGAGAGGAAGGCCAATATCGGCCGAGATATACCTCAAAGGAGGTAGGCTAATATCGATCAGGATATACTTCCGGAGAGGAAGGCCAATATCGGCCGGGATATACCTCAAAGAAAGTCGACCAATATCGATCAGGTTATACTTCCGGAGAGGAAGGCCAATATTGGTCGGGATATACCTCAAAGGAGGTAGGCCAATATCGGCCGGGATATACCTCAAAGGAGGTAGACTAATATCGATCAGGATATACTTCCGGAGAGGAAGGCCAATATCGACCGGGATATACCTCAAAGTAGGTAGGCCAATATCGATCAGGATATACTTCCGGAGAGGAAGGCCAATATCGGTCGGGATATACCTCAAAGGAGGTAGACCAATATCGACCGGTATATACCTCAAAGGAGGTAGGCCAATATCGATCAGGATATACTTCCAGAGAGGAAGGCCGATATCGGTCGGGATATACCTCAAAGGAGGTAGGCCAATATTGGCTGAGATATACCTCAAAGGAGGTAGGCCAATATCGATCAGGATATACTTTCAGAGAGGAAGGTCAATATCGGCCAAGATATACTTCCAAGTAGATAGGCCAATATCGATCAGGATATACTTCCAGAGAGGAAGGCCAATATCGGCCTAGATATACCTCCAGGGAGGCAACCCCATTTCTGTCAAGACATACCTTCAGGGAGGAAAGCCAATATCGACCGAGATATACCTCCAGGGAGGCAAACCAATTTCTGTCAAGACATACCTTCAGGGAGGAAAGCCAATATCGGCCGAGAAATACTTCCAAGTAAGTAGGGCAATATCGACCGAGACATACTTCCAATGAGGTAAACCAATCTAGGTTGGATAATACCTAGGAAAGGCTATACCAATATGGATCAAGATTACACACTTGATAAAATATAGCCCAGTACTAGCTGGGATAATAAACTTAGAGGGGTACGAACAGGTATTGCCCAAGGAGCATTATGAGAGGTAATAATAATTGACCAGACCTAGTTTAAGTTTAGTTTCGACTGATACAAGGAACAATGTTATATTAGGCTATATATGATATAGAAAAAATAGGAGGGGCGAGTAGAAACGATAGATACACTTTTAGATAACTTGTGAAACAGGACAAAAGTAAATATTTCAAATAAAGTAGTTTAATGAAGATATTTGCAATGTGTGATTGTATAACAGGTTCTACATATTTAGCGGGAAATGTATTTTTAGACTTTTCTACAGGTACTAGACGATAAGGAATGTACATCTGGGGTACAAAAAAGATTCCTTAAGAGTCATTTACTACAAGTACGCAGCTTACATCATCTCATAACAAACTCTAACAAACCGGGGTCCACTTCATGACTACGGAGGTTATATGAAGTGGTATAAAAAGGGGAATCCTCTCCGTTGGCAAGGTAAGTTCACATCCTTGTGCACATTCATAACCCTAATTCGGAACTGCTATTTTTCTCCTTCTTCTTTCTTCCTTCCACACGGAGAGAGATCACTGACTTGAGCGTCGGAGGGCCTAGCCAGGGATTCCCACCCCGGTCTTAGGTCACTGACGATAGTGTTGGTTTGTCTCTGGTGCGCAGGAAGCCTTGGAAGCTCCAGATCTGGTTTCTCTTCGGTAGGATTTCTTTATCGCCATCGGAACTTCGCATCAGAAGGACATTCCGGGGTTTCATCTTCTTGGATCTGCTTTGGGTTTCTCGGATCGGCATTCTATAGGTATTATTTTTCATCAGCGGTAGGTTTTTTCTCCCAGCTCTCCATTTTGTCAAGCTTCTCAGACAGGATCATTCGAAAAGTCCTATTAGTTGATAAATTTAACTTTAACTTACTTAGCATAAGTCTACTATGTGACTTTGGTTATTTAGTTACCTTTTCCAATTCTGAGTGTGTAATTAAAAATGTTGAATACCTAGATATTACACTTAAGGGAATTTGGAAAAATAATATTTACATAATTGACTTACTAACCTCCTCACTAAAATATCTACTGACACAACAAGAGGAAACCAAGTTGTGGCACAGAAGACTGGGTCACACTCATATCTGACTCATTTCAAAAATGAGTCAAAATGGCTTTGTTAGAGGTTTACCCAAATTAAAAAATTTAGAAATACAATCTTTAATGTTTGCCAACAAGATAAATAAATTAAATCAACACATGAATCAAAAAACCTAATCGAACCAACTCAATACTTGAGCTCCTACATTTAGACCTATTTGATTCACATGGAGCCAAGTCGCTAAGCAGAAACTAATACTGCTTAGTTATAATTGATGATTACTCAAGATATACTTGGGTAAAATTTCTAAAAACCAAACATGGAAATTTTAAAATCTTTAAGAATTTTTGTAAATTAATAGAAAATGAAAGAGATACTAAAATTAAAAGAATTAGAAGTGATCATGGAGGAGAATTTGAAAACTACAAATTTATTAAATTTTCTAAAATTAATAGATATAATCATGAATTTTTATGCCTTAGAACTCCCGAACAAAATGGTCTAGTAGAACGAAATAATAGGGCATTACAAGAAGCTACTAGAACTACGTTGAATGAATATAATCTTAGTAATCAATTTTGGGCTAAAGAAATAACTACAACAAGTTATATTCAAAATAGAATATTAATAAATAAATTTTACAAGAAAACCCCTTATGAAATGTATTACAATAAAATACCCAATCTAAATTACCTAAAAGTTTTTGGATGTAAAGTACACATATTAAAAACTAAGGACTATTTAGGTAAATTTACATCAAAATCTACAACTGACATATTTTTAGGGTACTCCACGACTAGTAGGGCCTATAGAGTCTTTAACAAAAATACTCAAAAAATTGAAGAGACAACTTGTTAGATTTATTATGCACATGAGAGGGGGGGGGGGGGGGGGAATCACATGGTTTTCAAAAATTTTCTTTTTGTCGTTTTAAAATTAGAGTGTGAACGTAGCAGAAAAGAAAAATATGAAAAGCTAGCGCGAGAAGAAAACAAGCGGTTTACTTGGTTCGGAGCCTTCGACGACTCCTACTCCAAGACCCAGGTCCCGTGGATCTATCGATGGATAATTCACTATAGACCTCTTCTGATACCTCCGGAAGAGGGAATCGAAGTACAAAGCAAAGTTAGAACAAGTGCAACACCCTACACTTATCCTTTCGCAATATTTAATTATACAAAAAAAAATTACCGACACTTTTGGATATAGAAGTGGGAGCGCTCGTGTCGATGTCGGTCTATCGGTCTGTCAATCGCGATCGAAAGTCTTTGGAGCTGTTGTCGGGTGCAACAGCTTTGCAGTAGAGTTGTAGCAGAAGCCCGGAGCAATCGAAACCTCAAAAGAACATGTAGTAGCTCGTATAGTCATTGTTGAAGAAGATTTGGGCGAGCAACCTTAAATAGAGCATCAAAGGCGCCTTCCATAGGTGTTGAATGCGCCTCTAATGGGATAAATTTTATCCCATAAATTCTGTGCATTATCTACTCCGAGCGCCAAACTTCATCCCTTGGAAGGCGCCTTCCTTGAACAGTACGAAGGAGTCTTCACTGCTTGAAGGCGCCTTCAGACAATTGTAGGATCGAAAAGCGCTAGAGGGGGGTGAATAGTGCTCGTGGCTTTCACGTTCATTTCGGAAAACTTTAAGTAATACATAGCGGAATAATAAAACACAAACACAGAAACACATCAGGGGTTTTAATTGGCTCGGAGCCTGTGGCGACTCCTACTCCAAGGCCCACGCTCGTTGAGCGTTTACTTTGGGTAATCACTATAAGCTCGGGAATATATAATTTGATTTACAATATAAAGAAAAATGAAAATTATACCGACAATGAAAAATAGAGAGTTTGAAGTTCATGTCGTTGGTGTCGAGTTACAGCTTTGTAGAATCAATCTTTGAGCAGCACACGGAAGAAGGATTGTCAGTTTTTGTTGTTCTTTGGCTCTTGCTCGAACTGGGCTTAAGTAGCCCGTGGAGGGCACCTCCAACACCATGGAGGGTGCCCTTAATCCCGCCGAAATCGCAGCGTGGATGAGCTTTGAACTGGTCACCACTTATCTGCCTAAGGGTACCTCCAACCTGCATGGAGGGCACCCTCATGCCAGTATCCAGGGTGCCTCCAAGCTCCATGGAGGCGCCCTCGTGCCTTGCTGCGAGGCCGTTTCTGCAAGTGACCCTGAGGCGACTCCAAGCTCCATGGAGGGTGCCTCGGGTATTGTTCATCCGATGCAAATGTGTCCAATTCGCTTCCTGCAAAATACGATAGTCCCAGAAACTATCCATACCCTATAAAACAAAGTTAGCACAATATAGACATGATAAATAAAGTATTTGACAGTCTCTGGACTGTCCGGTTCAGACTTTAGATTTTCTGTTCCAAAACCCTAGGTCGAAGCGACGCCTACTTTCCCTTACCGGGGAATGCGCCCTCACCTACTCCACTCAGGAGAATTTACCTATTGATAGACCAGTCCTCCAGACCGACTGGACTTTTGCTCAGTACCCGAGGCTCTAGGACTTTCTGCTAGACGTCTGCTCCATGACCCGTCCAGTCTTCCACATGGTGTTGGGTTTTTTGGGCCGCGAAAACCGCTTTTTCGCGTCGCGGAAACCCTGAAAGCCCCATCACCGAATCCATGCGAAGTAAAATGAAACAAAAATTTACGAGTACGAGTTTACTAAAGCTAGATCCACATTAGGAGAAGGAATTACCCTTGATGCGAAGCCCTTCGCGTATCCCGCTCTTCCAAGTGATGCCGGATCTCGAGGTTGTCAAGTGTACAACCCTCTAGAAGTATCCACACGAACAAATAGGTGGAGAAAACCTAACACAAAGGTGTGCTAGCACCTTGGTAAGGTTCGGCCAAGAGAGGAGAGGGAGAGCTTGAGGAAGAAGATGAAATAATTGGCTTGAATGAAAAATGAATTTCATTCACTCACAAAAGTGGTCGGCCACATTAAGGAGTGTAACTCCTTTTCATTAAATGTGGAGGCCATTAAAGAGGGGACTTGTAACCTCCATGAGGTGGCACACACATGTGCCAACTATGATGATGTGCAACATCATCATTAGTCCTCCTAATGCCAACTCACAAATGAGGTGGCAAATCGTCAAGTCAAACTTGACTCTTCCTCTTCATCTCAAGTCAAGTTAAACTTGACTTAATCTCTCTCATGGTTGATCTAATCCAACCATTTAATTCAAGCCAATTTAATATAATGAATCTAATTCATTTAATTAAATTGATTCAATGAGTCATAATCTAAATTAGACTCATTGAACACATGAATCAACTTGAGTCCAACTCAATTAGCCCAATTAGGATTACTCTTAATCCAATTTGATTCATCACGTGAATCTAATCATCTTGGTTCATCATATGAACCTAATCTCCATCTAATTGTCCTTAGTGTGTGACCCTATAGGTTTTTGTAACGTTGGTAATGCCCCTAAACCCATTTAGGAGCATAAGTAATGAGTGGTATCTAGCAACACATCATTACTACCCAAGTTACAAGAATGTTGAGATCCAACATCACCTTGTGACTACTAATTGTGACTCCTCACAATATATGACAAATGTCCTTCTATCCTAGACATCTAGATTGATCAATGTGAAGCATAGACCGTGTCATCCTTTGACCAATCTAAATCTTGAACTCCAAGTAGACTCACTAAATCAAATGAGCTCAATATCTCATATTGACTCATTTGGGCATGGCCATGCACTTCGTGATCTCACTCTATCAAGAATATCGATGTCTCTCCCGTCATATAGGAGGGATAGATCCCATCTACATCACTCACATCCCTTTGCATAATTCGTTACATACCCAGTAATCGCCTTTATAGTCCACCCAATTACGGGTGACGTTTGACGAAACCAAAGTACATAACCCCTTATGTAGGGATCCATGGTGACTTCAGGTCCAAGGACTAGTAGTCATACTAATAGCCACATGAGAAATTATATGACACTCATATAACGATCCATGATACTTTCTCATGGCGGGGCATTCAGTATACATTCTCCAATGCATACCTATGTGTCAACTTGATATCTCTATATCGATGACTTGTGAGATCAAGTCATCGAGTTGACCTACATGCTAGTCTCGTCGCATTAACATTGTCCCTGAATGTTAATACTCGACAAGGAATGATTAAGAGTAGTGTTCCCTATATCATCTCACTATCGGTTCAACTAACCGATTGATATAGGTAAGAATCCTCTACTCAAGGATGTTATTATACTTAGTTTATTTGGCACCAATACAAGTAAGCATAATAACCAAAAACCAAATGCCTTTATTTATATAAGAATATGATACAATAAGTCCATAATACAATCATCAAATGATTGGCTCTAGGGCTCTAACTAACACATGGTTCGCGACACCAGGACTTTCCACCTAGAGTCCCTGACTCTAAGACTTTTACCCAAAGCCCTCGAACTGCCAAGACTTTCCGCCTAGGGTTACCACCCCCTAGGACATGGGGTTACCACCCCCTAGGGTTTTCAACCTGCCTACCGCAGCTAGGACTTTTGCCTAAGTACACTTAGGACTTTCCTACAAACTCATTCAAACATGTTAGACAACAAATTACCTTAACTTTGAACTCTTTGCCATTATCAAAACTTAGGTTCGATCGTCGGATGCTTTCCGCACTAACAATCTCCCCCTTTTTATTATGGTAACAAAATTCAAAGTTAAGTAAAAATATAAAATCATAGCATAAATGCAACATAACATAACAACATAGCAAGATCATAGCATAAATGCAACATAGCATAACAATATAGCAAGATCATAGCATAAATGCAGCATAGCATAAAAACATAGCAAGAACATAGCATAAATGCAACATAGCATAGCAATTTGTTTGTTGTATCTCCCCCTTAATCACTTTGCTAGTTAACTTTCACTTTTCACCTCTCCCCCTTTGCCATATATCAAAAGCATCACTTCAAAAATAATAGAGAAAGGAATGTAAGAGAAAAGATAATTAGCTCCTCCTGAAAGGTATATTTTCACTTAAGACATATTAGTTTTACAGCAAAAATATTAGTTTCGTAAATTTTTGACTTTAGTAAAAATATTAGTTTTGCAAGTTAAGGATTTTAGCTTTAAAATATGTGGAAAAAGAAGCTCAAAAAATAAAAAGCAACAAAATCAACATTAAGCTTAAAAACAATTTTAATGCAACATTAGGACTAACTCAAAACATAATTTCATCATCAAGTTAGAAATAATTTATATTTCAACACTAAGATAAAATAATTAATAGCAAGTAAAAATTTTCATTTCAACACTAAGTTAAAAATAATTTTTTGTTTCAAAAATAATTTTTATTTTGAAAACTAAGAAAATAATTGTATTTCAAAACTAAGTTAAAATAGTTTTTATTATTTTTTTAAAAGAATATTATTTCACAACTAATTTCAAAGAAAACTCTGCTTTCTCTCCCCCTTGATTAATGCTAGCTATTTAAAAAAATAATAATATTCTTTAAAAACCTAGAGTCCAAGCATGAGTGAACAAAACACGTACTTTCAAACAAATGTCTAACCTTTAGTTACTAGTCGTTTTACCATGAGGTAGTGACTTTCACTTGGTTAGTCAAATTAAGTAATTGTTCCAGTTAGTTTGACTAAGCATGGATAACTTAATTTGATTAATATGATTTTGGTATTTATTGCCCAGACTTATGTTGATGCACAGACATAAGCATTCTGAAGTCCAGGCAGTACCCTATGCATCTCACACCATTCTAAGTGTCTTTCATACACTAGCAAGGTAATCCTAGCGTGCTTGTGAGATGCTCTGGCTGAAACTTAGGGGTACATGCTTTCTAGGGGGTAAATACCTAGGCTAAGTCCAAATTTTGAAAAACTAACAAAATTAGAATTTTGAAATATATTTTTCCTAGATTTTTTTTAAACTAAGTAAAAGAATATAATAATTTTTTTAAAAATAGAAATAAGAATTATAAGTGAAGGCATATTTGAAAAGGAATCCTAGTCGATCAAGTGTAAACATCAAATGGACCAAAAATAGACTGTCTATAACATGTCAATCATATACAATGCATAGTCTGATCAACTCTGATCATCGTCAGTAGGTGATGGTGGTGATCACTCAGGGGCGCACAGTATCTGAAGGATCTGCTCAAGTCTGGTAGTTAGGCCGTCCTTGAGAGCATTCATCTCCCCCCGCAGTGAGCTAAAACCATCCGTGAATGTCCGCAGTATCTGTGCGGAAGACTTCTCGAGACGAGTGAGTCGATCCTCGACGGACCATGAAGTCGAGGGTTGGGTTGAGGTCGAGGGCTATGCCGGTGAAGAAGGATGGTCAAAAATCTGCGCATTCGTAAACTCTAACCACTCCTCTCCCTCGACTAGGTAATAAAACTCATCTTCGGCTGGAATGAATCCCTCGGCTGGAGCAACAAACTCATCCCCGGTTGGATCAGCTGGTTGGGGCCCACCTCTCCAAGCTAGGATCCCTTGAGCAATAATGTCTATATGCACTAGAGAGAACTGACGCTGACCAATCTTGTCATATGGGGTAAGGGAAGTAACCCTCCCCTGGGTCATGTCTATCTCTAAGACCGAAAAGATATATGTCAAAATATGATAGTAGGGCATGTGGACCTCAAGTCTAGTGATGAGACCGGATGCACGTATGATGTTATGAAATATATGCAATGCTATATCTATATCTAAATGCTGACAAAGAGCATACAAAAAGAACGAGTGAGAAGGGCGCATCGTCGGAACGTTCCAAGACGCGATCGACAAAATGCAGGCTGTCAAGACCTGATATATAATATAGTCCTGGACACTAAGAGAGAGTGACCTGAAGTCAGTCATCACAGGTGGTCTCTCCTTCCCAAAAAGATACATATAGATAGTATCTAATGTAATATAGGAATAGTGCTCACCAAATGGGTGGTCCCTACTAGGGTAACACAAAAATGAACAAGTGGATGGCCTAAGTCCTAGGCTAGTACGTAAGAGGGCCGGAGAAAACTGAAAGTCCTTTCCACCAACTCTTGTGGAGTAAGTTAAATCATCTACTCTATTTAGGTTATTATAAAACTGAGCACAGAAGTTATGATTAACTACATGGATGCAGCAAACCAATCTATCTAGCTGGTAGTGCTCAATCATCTGAATAATAGGAGTGCAGTATCTAGCAAAAAAACATCTACTCAAATATCTACATTTTAATGGAGTAAATGTATGCCTAATGAACTCTAGCCTATGCCGCTCAGTAGGAAACCTAGAATCTATGGATGGGGTGCTACTAGTAGCAGGGTCTATGTTTCATCTTTTCTTAGGAGGCATTTTGGGTTGAAGGGGAGAAAATTGGATTGCAGAGGGCGCCTCGGTGTGAGTTGAGTCGTGAAAAAACGCAAACAGAGAAAGTTCTATTTGCTGGAAAAATCAGCATTGAGGGCGCCTTTAACCTCATTGAGGGTTGATGTGCGTAGATTATATACCTTTGTTTAGCATGTTTTGACGCACATTCACATACTTTGCACAGGCTTTGTCTACGTATTTTCGTACTTCCAGTTTTAGCATATTTACTCTTTTTATTCGGAGATATACTTTTGTGCATTTTTTGTACATAGGAGTCGAATTTGGTAAAGGTTTCATGTTCAAAGGCCAAATCTGCAAGTGAAGCAAAGGAGGAAGGCATCATTCCTGAACCTCACACGGCCCAGCCATGGGGAGTTGCCTAGGCCGTGTGGAGATCTTGGCCGTGTAGCTGCAGCATGAAAGGAAGATAGCTTGGTCGTGTGTACCTCACACGACCGTGCCAAGATTTGAAGCCAAATGGAGTTAGGCCGTGTACACCACACAACCATGTAAGATTTTCATAGACCAGGGAAGCCCTGGTCATGTACACCACACAGTCGTGCAGGGTTTCCAGTGAGCAAGAGGGCTTTGGCCGATTACACCACATGGTCGTGCCAGGTTTCCAGAGGCAGAAGCAGTCCAGGCTATGTAGATCTACACGGCCATGCAAGGGGGGTCATGGAAGATGCATGTCACAACTGTGTAAGGATGGCAGAGAAGGGAATGACTTTGGTCGTGTGAACCTCACACGGCTGTGCCTCGGGGCCGTGTGGCGCCCAAATCTCACCTCTATATAAAGCCTCCTTCATGATTTGAGAGGGGATCTTTCCCCTTTTGGGGGGAAACAAGATTTGGGGCATTCCTTACCATTCTTGGAGGGATTTTCGGCGATCTAAGGGCGGATCTTCACCGAATCGACTCCGGGAAAGCAAGGATTGGATCCGAAGACGTTCTTCTTTGTTGATAAGTTTTCTTTCTCTCTTTTCTTGGATTTGAGGGGATTAAGAATGCTTGTAATCTTCTTTTCTTCGGGTTTCTTTCCTTGTTTTATGGAGTAGATTTCTTGTTCTAGGATGGAGGGAGTAATTGTAAGGATGATTTGATGTAAAACTCTTGTGGATGTGCTAATTTCCTCTTTCTATGATTTTGCCCTGTTTGTATTCATTCTATCTTGTATGGATTGTTGTGATTAGGGTTTAATTACCATGCTTGATTGGATGTTTGGACATCTTGTGGATCTTGTAGAGATTGTATCTCATTCAATTTTTTGAGGGACGTTCGTGACAGGAACATGCCCGTGTAAGGACGTTTGGGGAACGATCTTGAGGGTGAAATAGGATAATCCAAGGAGGTTGGATAGATTATGTGCATTAATCTTTATATCTTGATGCGGTTAATGAGTGATGAATTCGTATATTGATTATCCGAGGGGCGCACGTGACAGGCAAGCCCGTGTAAGGACAACATAGGTTCATTCCTAATTGATCACATTTAGGTATAGATTTCAATCCTAGGTCGGTTGTCTATTGCAAGAGAGAACCGGCAACCTTCTACAAATGATGGACAATTGAGAAATAAGATTTGGTATATCATTTACATGGAGCAATCCTTATAAAGAAACCAAAACTCCTAGAACATTCCCTTTATCGTTGCCCTTATTCTTGTTTCTTATTCTTTCATTTTCTATCTTACTTTTCATAGTTTTACTTTACACTTGTCAACCCATTGATTAGTTGTTTAGCTAACTCGCGTTGAGACATCTTTAGTGCTTATTCCAGTCCCTGTGGATACGATATCTTTTATTATTACTTACGACATTTCCGTACACTTGCGGAGGTCAACAAGTTTTTGGCGCCGTTGCCGGGGACTGTGCTATAACATTAGGGATTATCAATTGAGTTAGACTAAACATAACTTTTCTTTTCATTTGCATAGTTGAAACTAATCTTTAGAATCCTATTTTCATAAGTTTTTCCTTTCTTGTATAACATTCTTGTCAAATCTTTTTGTTGTAATTCTAATTCTACATTCTTGATTCTAACATTTTAGTCTAACTTTTTTCTGTTTTTCTTTTGATTTAGTTTCTTTCTTCTTTTTCTTGTGTGAGCAACTATCATTTTGCAATCTTGTTCTTGTGTATGTGAAGATCTAACTTTGCAAGAGAACTTCTTCCTCTAGACCCTGAGATAGACAGAATATTTCATAGAAGAAAAATTCTGCAAAGACATTTAGAAGAACAAGAACATTCTATCATGGCTAATAGACCACTAAAGGATTATGCAACATCTTACGCTAGGAGTTTTCGATCTAGTATTTCTAGGCCTTCAGTTGAAGCAAATAATTTTGAGATCAAACTTGCAATTATTTCTATGGTACAGTAAAATCAGTTTGGTGGAGGACCGCATGAAGACCCGAATCAACACTTGGAGGTCTTCTATGAGATATGCGGCACAATGAAGATGAATGATGTTCCTTCTGAGGCAGTACGCCTATTATTGTTTGGGTTTTCTTTGAGAGATAGATCTAAGCAATGGTTGAATTCTTTAGCTCCAAATAGCATCACCACATGGGAGCAATGTGAGCAACAATTTCTTGACAAATTCTATCCTCCAAGTAAAACGGCTCTTATAAGGAATCTTATTGCAAGTTTCAAACAAGCCGACTCAGAATCTTTATTTGAAGCTTGGGATAGATACAATAGTATGCTCAGACAATGGCCACACCATGGTTTAGAGAAGTGGTTAGTGTTACATACATTTTGTAACGACGTCAATTATCATACAAAGGTGTCCCTTGATTCAACTGCTGGAGGGCACTTATGAATAAGAGTTTGGATGAAGCCGAAGAAATAATTGAAAGCGTAGCACAAAATCACCATCAATGGGCTAATGAAAGAAGTGGTGGCTATTCTTGTGTGAACCCAACAACAAAAGCATCAGGGAAGTTTGATGTCGATGCAGTTACTCTATTGGCTGCAAAACTGGATGCTCTCACAAAAAGGTTCGAGAATATGGGAGCTAGCTCAAGTACGGTCAATGTTATTGTTTCTTCTTGTGAAGTATGTGGAAGTTCTGAACATACAAATGACTCATGTCCATTGGGATATAATTGCACAAATTAATCAATTGGAACAATGTGATGCAATCATGGGTTTCAATCAAAAGCAAAACAACCCATACTTCAGTACCTACAACCCTGAATGGAAGAGTCATCCTAATTTCTCTTACAGAAATAACCAAGATCAACGACCATCTATGGGGGCAAGACCTAGTTTTCAATCTGGGTAGCAGAATTTTCAACAACAGCAATCTTCTCACGGCTTTCCTATGTCTAAAATTGAAAATATGTTTGAAGAAATTATCTCCAATCAGAATGAAATGAAACAAGATATTTTAAGGCTTACTCAGAGAATGAATAGTTCTGATAAACATCAAAAGATTCTGGATAGTAGATTGCCCAGTTAGCTTCCTCATCTTCTAGAGCATCAGGACAACTACCTAGAAAGCCTGATGTCAATTCTATAGAGCACTGCAATAGAATTGAGCTTAGAAGCGGACGGACCTTGGGAGATCCCCAAGTGACTGCTCCAAAAGGGATGCACACTGAAGAAGAGCTCTCTCCTCCAACACAAAATCATATTCAAGATAATGAGGAGAGTACCACTAAGGTTGAAGAGACTCTTCCACTCAACCATTAAAGTATAGCAGTCCCTTTTCCTCAAAGACTTATTATGTTAAAGAAGGATGTAGAGTTTGGCAAATTCTTGGAGAAGGTGAAAGAAATATGTGTTGAAGTACCACTTATTGATGCAATTCTTCAAATGCCCAAGTTTGCGAAATTCTTGAAGGACATCATGTCGAACAAAAGAAGGAAAGGAGACATAGAGACTATTGTACTTACAGAGGAATGCAGTGCTCTTTTGGAAAAGAACACTTCCCCAAAGTTGAAAGATCCTGAAAGCTTCTATATTCCTTGCAATATAGGAACTGAATTTATTGATAAAGCTTTTTGTGATTTGGGGGCAAGTGTTAGCCTCATTCCTTACTTAATTTGTAGTAAATTAGGTCTCAAAAACTTTAAACTTACTACTATGGCACTGCAACTTGCTGATCACTCCTGCAGGTACCCTATGGGTATTGTTGAAGATGTGCCGGTAGAGGTAGGTGGGAGTATAATTCCCACAGATTTTGTTGTGTTAGACATGGAGGAGGACTCAAAAATCCCTATCATATTGGGAAGACCATTCCTTGCTACAGCTGGAGCTATCATAGATGTTAAAAATCATAAACTTTCTTTGGTAATTGGTAAGGAACGGTTGGAATATGATTTATCCAATGCCTCTAACCATGTCTCTTCTCTTTTGAATTCTTGTAGCAGGGCAAACATTTATAAACTTGAGGAATGGAACTTCCATCCTCATGGGAGGCCACCAAATAAAGAAAATAATGTGGTGGAAGATGTTGGGAGGAGGCCTCCCAACAAAAATGACAAATATGTCTACCCTCCAAGGGCAACGAAAAGAGAAGAGTGATAGATTGGTCGAGCTAAAGACCCTAAACAAGCGCTTCTTGGGAGGCAACCCAAGGGTTCTTTTAGTTAGTACATTTTATGTTTCCATTTTTTTTCATTAGTAGTGTTTTTACTTGGTTTTCACTTTGGTTTTCAGGTTAAATTTCATTTCCATGAGATAGCCATGATTGCTTCATGGGCATGGAAGTATTGGAGAAGCAAGAAAGGAGAAAAATCATCAAGTGGAGTAAAACAAAGCATGGCTGTGTGTTATACACGGCCAGGCATATGTTGCAGAGAAGGGAGATGCTTGAGACGTGTCTACATGACATGGCCGTGTAGAGTCTCCAGAGAAGAAAAGGTGCTCGGTCGTGCCTCACACACGGCCGTGTGAAGAATCCAGAGAAGAAAAGGTGCTTGGTCGTGTCTCACACACGGCCATGTGAAGAAACAAGTACAGAAGCCTGCACTGGCCGTGTCATCCGACATGGACATGTGCTAATTCCAGAGGAGAAAATGGGTGAGGCCGTGTCCCAGACACGGCCGTGGAAGGATAGCCAAGAAGAAGAAGGATATGGTCGTGTCAATTGGCACAGCCGTGTGACTCAGCCCAAAAGGAAGAAGGGAAAGGTCGTGTAGATCTACACGCCCCGTGTGGAGAAATCTGATCAGTCCGTGTCTCTTAAACACGGTCAGATTCAAGTCGTATCCCCCACACACCCTCCTCATCTCAATACCCTCTTCTCTCCAAAACTCCTTTCTTCTTCAACCTTCTCTCCAAATCTTCTCAGATCTAGGTCTAAAACTCTTTCTTCTCCACAAACTTCATCTAGATCTAGATTCTTCTCTTCTCCTAGACCTAAGATCTCCACTTTCATAACCCTAAGATCTATTTCTTCAAGATCTAGCTTCTCTAATCACAAATAGTACCCTTCCCACTCAAACTTGACAAAATGTCCAACCTTTTGAAGAGACTTCGCAAGGGAGGTGGTGGATCCAGTGGAGACAAAGGGAAGGAGCCAACCAAAGATAAGGGGAAACAACCGGTGAAAGGCAAAGGAAAGAGGACCTCACGCGATGAAGGTAATGACAACGAATTCTATATCGTGTTTAGAAATGATGATCAAATAACTAGATTTGCAATTCTTGTCAATAGAAAGATCATGTGTACTAGGTATATGGACCCAACCATTTTAGATATACTTGGAATTAGAGATGATATAGATTGGTTGATTGTTTTCCTAGATTGGAGTGACATCTTGTACACACATCTACCTACTTATCCTCGCCTTGTTTTGGAGTTTCTAAGTTCACTAGATGCCCATTTTGCCAATGAGGATGATTATGTTGGCAAGATAACTTTTAGATTAATGAGTCAAGAATTTTAATGGACATTTAGTGACTTTAACACTTATTTTGGATTATCTTCCGGTAGCTCTCGGAGGTTCGATTCTAGGTTTAATTGGAACAATTTTTGGAATTCGATCACCGGATTTGATTAACCCTATGAGCCCTCTAGAGCCAAGGCTTCTCACATGCAAAACCTTGTTTTTAGATATCTACATCAAGTCATGAGCAAAACTATTTTTGGTAGAGGGGAAAGTGATGGAGTCGTTAAGAAAGTAGAACTTTATTCTCTTTGGGCGATGTTACATAAGGTTGATTTTGATTCTGATTTTCATTTTTTGTAAACCTTACTGAGAGATGTGAGGGCATCTTCGGGATCAATGCATTTCCAAATATCCATTAACTTGGAACTTGATTTAGATGGGTTGGAAGTTATTCATGACAATGACATGATAAACATTGATGCATGTCTTGCTATGAAAATAATCTGTCGGGATGAGAATGGTTTTGCATTTCCAAGGTCAAATGGTTTTCCTTTACCTCTTCCTTGTCCTGATCGAACTTCAGTTCGTAACCCAGCTAATTGGGTAATCACTGATTTAGACCCCGAAAATGTCCCTTCCATATCCGGAGACACAGAGCCACACATTGAGCCCTTGACATCTGGATACCCACAGCCTTCCGGTCATCCGAATCTAGCTAGGCATTCTTTTGCCTATGGTACGGGTCCCTCCAGAGTTGACTTCTCAGATTTTCGTGCATCTCTAGAATCATTTCATGAGAAGCAAAATGCCCAACGTGAAATGTTGGAAGGTCGTTTCTCTTTATCAAACGACAAATTTAGAGAGGTACAAAATCGCTTTCAATTCACGAGGAATTTTCAAGGTCAAGTGGCTAAATTTGTCCAGGATTATGATACAGATCAAGCTAGAATAAGAGATTTTATGTAGAGCATGAGTGTCAATAGCCAACAAGTAGATGCTTTGTTTGAGTATCATATAATCCTGAGCAAAACTCCAGGTTTTCCTAGTTTTCCCATTGGCCAACCACGTCGTAGGCCTCCTTTCCCTCGTCCACCTCCACCATATTGATTTCATCGGGATGATGAAAAGTTTAAGTTGGGGGGGGGGGGGTGTCGAACCTGATTTTTCTTTATGCATTCTAGTTTTCAGTTTTTGCTTGTTTTCTGCATGTTTAGTTTTGTTCTGCATTTTATTTTGATTGTCTTGCTTTGATTGCTTGATTTTTTATAGTTATTTGACTATCTTTTGAAAATTTTGTGGCATATATCTTGAGTGTTGGTGCGGGAAGCATCCGACGATCGAACCTGAGTTTTAATAATGGCAAAGGATTCAAAGTTAAGGTGTGTTGTGATCTAACGTGCTTGACTAAGTGTTTCAGGAAAGTCCTAACTGTTGTTAGACAGGTGAAAACCCTAGGGGGTGGTAACCCTAGGTCATAGGGGGTGGTAACCATATGCGGAAAGTCTTGGTGGGTCGAGTGCTTCAGGCAAAAGTCCTAGGGGGGTAACCCTAGGTGGAAAGTCCTGGTGTCGCGAACCAGGTGAAAGACTGGACCAGCCGGGAAGCGGAAGTCCAGCAGAAAGTCCGGAAGCATCGAGCACCGAGCAAAAGTCCAGTCAATCTGGAGGATCGCACTGGCATCAAGTAAATCTCCTGAGTGGAGTAGGTGAGGACGCGTTCCCCGTAGAGAGAACAGTAGGCGTCGGGTCGACCTAGGGTTTCCGGTTGAAAATCCGAAGTCAGACCCGGACAGTCCGGAGACTGTCATTATATTCTGTTAACATATTTACTGTTGTTTTGTGCTAACTTTGTTTTGCAGGGTAAGTGTTTGAGACTAACACTTTTGCAGGACCAAAGGAGCACAAGTTAACCTCAGATGAACATTGTCCGAGGCGCCTCCATGGGGCTTGGAGGCGCCTCGGGTGCAAGCCAGCACATGTCTGCGCAGAAGACTTGGAGGCGCCTCAGACGTGGATGGAGGTGCCTTGGACCAGACGTTGGAGGGGCCTTGGAGCAGTCAAAAGGCGCCTCAAGCAGGATAAAGCGCGACTTGTTCTGCACTTATCACCGCGGCAGACTCGGTGCCTGGAGGTGCCTCAGAGAGCCTTGGAGGCGCCTCCAGCACACTATAAAAGGACACTTCGAACAGCAGCTTAAAACAACTCATTCCAAGCAATCCTTTTGATACAAGCTGCCTACGAGACGATCCCGAAGTGCTGCGACTTGACACCGACAACCCGGAGCTCTGCATCTACTATTTCTCTTATTGTTGGTAGCGTTAACAGCTTTTATTGTAATTAGTTTGTAACACATTTTCGAAATATAGTTGTTGCCCACGGAAAGCCTTCGAGTAGGAGTCGATCTAGGCTCCGAACGAAGTAAATTCTCCTATGTCTCTGTGTTTGTTTCTTTATTCCGCTGCATGTTTTAACTCTGATAGTTTTACGAATCGAATGAAATAGTCGCGAGTGCTATTCACCCCCCCCCCCCCCTCTAGCGCTTCTCGATCCAACAATTGGTATCAGAGCGGGGTCGCGTTGATTTTGTGCAACCACCAATCACGCAATTTTTTCGCGGTGTTTTAAATTTTTCGGAGTCAACTGAAATTAGTATTATTACTATATTCCAGTTTTTTTTCGTTCGTATCGATCTCGCTCGAGGTTGGTGCAACACCACTCGAGTTAGTTCTTTTTCAATTCTTTACTCCCGCACTACTAATCCAAGACTTAGTCTTGGGACATATTTTTTATTTCTTTTGCATATTCTCTCAATGGCCCAACAAGAGGGTTTCAGCACCGTTCGTCCCCCCCCCCTCTTCTCCGGAGAAGATTTTGGGTACTGGAAGGGACGAATAGAAACCTACCTGAAAATCCAATTCGAAACCTGGATGATAATCAATACTAGTTTGGATCTGCCAATGGATAATGGCGGCAAGCCTACACCCTGCGAGAACTGGGAGTCATCCCTAATCAAGAAGGTAGAAGTCGACGCTAAAGCTACCTGCACCCTCCAGTGTGGTCTTACCAAGGAGGAGCTCAATAGAGTCGGTCCATTTTCAACCGCAAAGGAACTGTGGGAGAAACTGATAGAACTCCACGAGGGCACCTCCGACACCAAGGTAAGTAAAAGAGATCTTTTACTTAATAAACTATATAATCTGAAAATGCAAGAAGGTGAGACGGCAAGTTCTCTACACGCAAGAATTCAAGACATCCTCAACTCTCTCCACGGAATAGGGAAAAAGGTAGAGAATCGGGATGTCATAAGGTATGCACTAAATTCGTTTCCGATGAGCACATTGTGGGCATCAATGGTAGATGCCTACAAAGTCTCCAAGGATTTATCTTCAATAAAATTAGATGAATTATTCTGTGAGTTTGAATTATATGAGCAGACTAATGCACAGCCAACCGAGAAGGGGGTTGCTTTGGTTGCAGGTACCAGTCGAACGCGCGAACCGAGATCACGACGAAGAACTGAACCAGAGTCAGAAGAAGAACCCGACTCAGATGATGAAGATGAAGAACTAACAACGGAGCTCATGAATCTTGTGAAGAGACTCTACAAGAAGAAGAAAGGCTTCAACAAGAAGGACCTAAAGAAGGCAGTCCAATCCAAGGACGCCCAACCAAGTTCTAAGGTAAAGTTCGAAGTGATCTGCTACGAGTGCAACCAGAAGGGGCACATCAAGGCCAACTGCCCTAATCAAAAGGATACGAAGAAGCAAAGAAAGAAGAAGGCCCTAAAGGCAACATGGGACGAATCCTCAGAAGAAGATACCGACGATGAACTCGATCAGACGAGTTTACTCGCACTGATGGCCCGGGAACAGATCGATGAATCCGAGAGCGAGACCGAGTCGGAGGTCGAGTCCGAGCGAAGCCACGGATCCGTATCCGTTTCCGAAGGACCTAATCCCTCTGTAAGTATCCCTCGCCTTAATAATCTAGTTAATTACTTATTGCAAAAATTAGCTAAGTCGAATCTTAGAATTAAGTCACTTCTAAAGGAAGTAGCTTTCCTTAAAGAAGTGTCTGACTCCAAATCCTTGACTGAACCAGTTCAGACTGGAAACTCAATTCAAGTTCAAAAACTTGAAGAAGAGAACTCCAGTCTGAAAACTCAAGTCAAGGATCTAGAGAAAACACTAGAATGGTTTTCTTTAGGTTCCAAGAATCTTGACATAATTCTTAGGACACAAAAAGCCGTTTACAATAGAACTGGTCTAGGATTTAAACCAAAAAGAAAATATAAATCCTACTTATCGCTACTAGAAAGAACAATTAGAAAAATAGTCCAAGCATAGGTCCCCAAGTCTAAATTGATTAATCAAGTTGGACTTGGTCAATATTGGATCCCGAAGGATCAAATACACTACCTCGATAGACCATATCGAGGCTATGATCCAGGGGGAGCAAAAAGAAAAACGATATTAATAAAACGAACTTAAAATTAAAAAATTAAATTCAAAATTCAAAATTAAATTAAAATTCAAAATTAAAATTAAAAATTTGAAATTAAATTAAAATTCAAAATTCAAAATTAAATTAAAAATTTGAAATTAAATAAAATTCAAAATTCAATTAAAATTCAAAATTCAAAATTAAAATTAAAAATTTGAAATTAAATTAAAATTCAAAATTCAAAATTAAATTAAAATTCAAAATTCAAAATTAAATTAAAATTCAAAATTCAAAATTTAAAATCTAAAATTTAATTAAAAATTCGAAATTAAATTAAAATTCAAATTTTAAAATTCAAAATTAAATTCAAAATTCAAAATTCAATTAAAATTCAAAATTCAATTAAAATTCAAAATTCAATTTAAGTCAAATAAAAAATAGAAGGAGGATCCAGAATAGCTGGCACCCCCAACTAAACTACCCGACTGGGTAACCGAACTTAATCTACCCGAAATGGGTAAAAAAGAGTAGACTACCCGGCAGGGTAATTAAGGTTAGATAAAATGAGCTAGGTTTAACTTGGCCCACGGTACTGGTGAAGTTTTTGGATGATAGTACGTTAGGGAAGCTTGGGCATCGCATGTCTAGGAAGATATGGCTTCGACCTGGTGCATTTGTCTAAGTGGAACTGACCGAAGCTACCCTTAAATGGATCCTAACCAGTTAGACCAAGGTTTAGTATTAAGTTCAATGGGTAGGACTATTTGGAAAATCTCAAAGGCATGGTTACTTTAATGAGTTCCTTGTGACTCATCATAGCCCAGAAGTTTATCCAAAAAATGCTTACTTGTTGAACCCAAAGCTAAACCTAAATCTAACACAAAGTTAAACCAAAACCTTAAATTGAACATCATTTCATCTCACAAAAATTATAGGATTCCCTGATTGAAAAGTTAGATCGGGTGAGATGACTAAGTAATTAAAATCAAACTGATAATTAATTCAAATTCAAACTTAATTTCAAAATTATTTGAAAAATCTTTTAAAAATCATTTTAAAATCTTTACAAACTTACTTTCAAAATTATTTTAAAAAAACTTTTAAAAACTTAATTTCAAAATCTTTTGAAAAATCTTTTACAAAAAAAAATCATGTTAAAAATCTTTTAAAAACTTAATTTCAAAATTACTTTCAAAATTATTTTAAAAAAAAACTTTTAAAAACTTAATTTCAAAATCTTTTGAAAAATCTTTAAAAAAAATCATTTTAAAAATCTTTTAAAAACTTAATTTCAAAATTACTTTCAAAATTATTTTAAAAAAAACTTTTAAAAACTTAATTTCAAAATCTTTTGAAAAATCTTTAAAAAAAAATCATTTTAAAAATCTTTTAAAAACTTAATTTCAAAATATTTTGAAAAATCTTTTACAAAAAAAAATCATGTTAAAAATCTTTTAAAAACTTAATTTCAAAATTACTTTCAAAATTATTTTAAAAATCTTTTAAAAACTTAATTTTTGAAAAACTTAACCCTAGGTGGAAAGTCCTGGTGTCACGAACCAGGTGAAAGACTGGACCAGCCGGGAAGCGGAAGTTCAGCAGAAAGTCCGGAAGCATCGAGCACCGAGCAAAAGTCCAGTCGATCTAGAGTATCGCACTGGCATCAGGTAAATCTCCTGAGTGGAGTAGGTGAGGATGCGTTCCCCGTAGAGGGAACAGTAGGCATCGGGTCGACCTAGGATTTCCGGTTGGAAATCCGAAGTCAGACCCGGACAGTCCGGAGACTATCATTATATTCTGTTAACATATTTACTGTTGTTTTGTGCTAACTTTGTTTTGCAGGGTAAGTGTTTGGGACTAACACTTTTGCAGGACCAAAGGAGCACAAGTTAACTTCGGATAAATAGTGTCCGAGGCGCCTCCATGGGGCTTGGAGGCGCCTCGGGTGCAAGCCAGCACATGTCTGCGCAGAAGACTTGGAGGCGCCTCAGACGTGGATGGAGGTGCCTTAGACCAGACGTTGGAGGCGCCTAGGAGCAGCCTGGAGGTGCCTCAAGCAGGATAAAGCGCGACTTGTTCTGCACTTATCACCTCGGCAGACTCGGTGCCTGGAGGCACCTCAGACAGCCTTGGAGGCGCCTCCAGCACACTATAAAAGGACACTTCGAATAGCAGCTTAAAACAACTCATTCCAAGCAATCCTTTTGATACAAGCTGCTTACGAGACGATCCCGAAGTGCTGCGACTTGACACCGACAACCCAGAGCTCTGCATCTACTATTTCTCTTGTTGTTGGTAAATTTAACAGCTTTTATTGTAATTAGTTTGTAACACATTTCTGAAATATAGTTGTTGCCCACGGAAAGCGACCAAGGATCGCGGGCCTTCAAGTAGGAGTCGATCTAGGCTCCAAACGAAGTAAATTCTCCTGTGTCTCTGTG
Organism: Zingiber officinale; assembly: GCF_018446385.1. Taxonomy (NCBI): domain Eukaryota; kingdom Viridiplantae; phylum Streptophyta; class Magnoliopsida; order Zingiberales; family Zingiberaceae; genus Zingiber; species Zingiber officinale. The sequence continues at coordinate 68,006,818 of NC_056007.1, read as the reverse complement.
TTTGTTTCTTTATTCCGCTACGTGTTTTAACTCCGATAGTTTTATGAATTGAACGAAATAGCCGCGAGCGCTATTCACACCCCCCCCCTCTAGCGCTTCTCGATCCAACATTGAGAACATCAAAACTTCACTTATATGCTTTCTTGTCTTCAAGATTAAATGTTAGCACGTTCATTATCTAGATTCATGATGTTTTAAGTGATGCTAGTAGTATGCTTAATGAACCTCTTTTCTCTATCTTGGGTAGCATGACATAAGATAAGTATCATATGGAGATAGGTTTTAGTTTTGGCTTGACCTTAAGGATCTTACCTTCACTTCACTATACTTGAGCTTGGATAGTTGATATCATTGAAATAGTCATGATTCATCTTTTTTGTTTAGTACTTGGTTTCCATGGTGATTTCTCAAACTTTATTTTGGTTACTGGATGAGGCTCAAATCATATAAGCTCATTTGGAAAAATCAAAGTATCCCAACATTTGTGCTAAAAGTACATTTGTGAATAAGTGTTGCACAATGCAAATACTTATGAAAAAAAAAGTGTGAAAAATAGAAAAAAAAAAAAGTGAATAAGGGATATAAAAAATAGTTGTCATGAGTGGAATCTAGCAAGTCACCCCTTTGAGTCCGAGTTAGGTTACCGGAGAAATGACTACTTAGCTTCTCTTGAGATTGAGCACGCCTTTGAGACCTTGGGTTGATTGAGAAATATGAACCAAGTGTGTGGCAAGTAAGTGTCTATCACTGGTTACTTGTCTATCACTAGAAACATTAGGAATTCAAACTTGATGACGACTTGACTAGGACATAGATTGAAACTTTAAGAGTTTTGAGTTACCTTGCATTGAACACAAGAGACTTATGCTTGAGCCATACTTAACTTGTTCCCATGATCATGCTTGTTAATGAAACTTTTTGATAGAGTTAGGAGAATGCATTAGAGATATGAGAGCATTGTAAAACATATGAATTTAGATTACAACATTTTACTTGAGGACAAGCAAAGGTTAAAGTCTGGGGGTGTGATGTGCGTAGATTTTATAACTTTGTTTAGCATATTTTGACACACATTCACATACTTTGTGTTAGGATCTTTTGTACGGAGGCTAGAGAGGGGGGTGTGAATAGCCGACACCAAATCGTCGCGTTTCTACAAACTAGGTTAGCGCATCGGAAAATAACACGTAGAAACGAAGGAAAAGAAGACAAACCTCAAACAAACTGATGTAACGAGGTTCGGAATTAGGGCTCCTACTCCTCGGCGTGTCCGTAAGGTGGACGAGTCCAGTCAATCCGTCGGTGGATGAGTCCTCGGAAAACCGGCTAAAAATAACTCCTTATGGGTGGAGAAACCTCGCCACAATACTCTTGCAACAGCAAGATGAATGTACAAGAAATACAAGAAAGCAGAAGACAATACAAGTGTAAAAACAATCTTGCCTTCTCGTCGACTGGAAGAAGCAACAGCTCCAAGCACCTACAACAGCAGATGATCCAGCCGGAAGCTCACGCGAAGCTTTGGAGGAGCTCAACAAAGCTCAAGCACAGCAGCACTTAGGGACCGGAAGAAGGAAAAAGGAGAGAGAGGCTCGCAGCAGCAGCCCTCCTTTTGGCACGGAAAAAGGCTCTGGATCGGTCGGCTGACCGATCAGCAGCCATCTCGTGCTGTATGCGATGGATCGGTCCACCGACCGATCCATTCCCTAGCCTTCGCTTCTGTCTCGATCGGTCCATGGACCGATCAGGAACCTCCCGATCGGTCGTGGGGACCGATCAGGCCGATCGGTCCCCGACCGATCGAAGGCTTCAGAGTTGCCCAACTCTGGAATCTGATCGGTCCCGGACCGATCCCACCTCGTGGTAGCGTCCCTGATCGGTCCCGGGACCGCCGAGGCTGATCGGTCCCCAGACCGATCAGTAAGCCCACAGAACCATGATCGCCTTCTGTTTGTCATCTGATCGGTCACCAGACCGATCAGATACACAAACGTATCGCTGGATCGGTCTGTAGACCGATCCAGAGCTTGGTTTTTACCCAAACCAAGTCCCAAACCTTCCAAACCAATATCCGGTCAACCTTGACCTATTGGTACATCATGCTTAGCATCCGGTCACTCCCTTGACCTGCTAAGACTCCCCACCAAGTGTCCGGTCAATCCCTTTGACCCACTTGGACTTTCCTCTTCGTGCCAAGTATCCGATCACTCCCTTGATCTACTTGGACTTCCCAACACCAGATGTCCGATCACCCTTGATCCATCTGGATTTTCCCTTGCCTGGCTTAACTCACCAGGACTTTCACCTAGCTTCACTCACTAGGGTTTTCACCTGGCTTCACTCACCAGGATTTCCAATCTGTCTGGCTTCACTCACCAGGACTTTCCCTTGCCTGGCTTCACTCACCAGGACTTTCCCGAATGTCTGGCTTCACTCACCAGGACTTTCACCTTCACCTAGTTTCACTCACTAGGATTTTCACCTGGCTTCACTCACCAGGATTTCCCGACTGCCTGGCTTCACTCACTAGGACTTTTCCCTGCGCCAAACTCCCTGTTTGGACTTTTCCCGTGCCAAGTCTCCATACTTGGACTTTTCCAGTGCCAAGTCTCCATACTTGGACTTTTCACCGAATCAGGTCAACCAAGTCAACCTTGACCTACGGTTGCACCAACAATCTCCCAAACATCTATTCTTGTCAAACATCAAGAATAGAACTTCTCTTCTCGTCAAACATCGTCAAACATCAAAACACAACTCGAGTCAGGTCAACCAGGTCAACCTTGACCTAAGGTTGCACCAACAATCTCCCCCTTTTTGATATTTGACAAAATCCAAAATCAAGTTAGGTTAACCCGATAACCTAACTTAGGTTTTCCAATATTTTTCCTTGAACATTCTTCCAAAACCTACATTTTCCCCCTTGGGACATCTCTCCCCCATTTTGACACACATCAAAAAGAGGGAATCAAGGTCAAGAGTTTCTTCCTAATGAAAGTCCCATACCTTTCATTGAAACCCTTAATTTCCCCCTTGATACTAAACTCAACACTCAACTTAGTGACAATCCCATATCACTAATCCTCAAAAGTCTTAAGGAGTAAAAAAAAACTCCCCCTAAAAGTCAACTCCCCCTTGACAATTAGTTAAGACTCCCCCTAAAGGTCAACTCCCCCTTGACCATTGCACCAACAATGTCTTGGAGAGTTTCAAACCTTTAGAAACCCGAAACTCAACTCCCACAGCTGAAATTTCAGACCACAGTCAAAATTCAGCACGCCTGATCGGTCACCGGACCGATCAGGACCCCTCTGGATCGGTCCCCAGACCAATCCAGCCTTCCCTGGATCGGTCCAGTGACCGATCCAGCCTTGGACAGACTCGAGTTCTGAGTTCCTTCTCCCGAAATTCAGAAACTCACAACAAATTCCAGAAAATTCCAAAAATTATAAAATTTTGAGGATATATTCCTCATAACATATACTATCAAGGAAAAATAGTTTTCTATGAAAATAACTTCCATTTTCAAATCTTGATACAAAGTTTGAAAAGTTTTGAAATAGCTCAAAGTTTCAAAAACTTTGTATCACTTTGTTCAATGATGAATGCTATCACTAGAAAAGCTTCATCAAAGTTTTTCAAATCAATTTCAAAATGATTTTAAACCTTTTAATTTAGGACCATAATCTTAGGGCTAAATGTACATGACTTGTACATAAGCTTTCCCTATGATCCCCCAATTTTGAATTAGGTTCATCTAGGTACAAGAACTATGCACCTTGATCCTAACTCATCATCCTAATATCTCACACACATCTAAGGTGTATAAAACACATTCAAGTCAATTTTGATGTGAGATATGGGTTTAGGTCAACTTAGGCTAAGTTCTCATGCATTTTCTAAACACCAATTTGATCTCAATATCAAAATGTGCTTTTATCCTTAAATCAATTTCATTGATTATTAATGCAAGAGATGATGACATGGCATGAAATAATATCATAAATGAAAACATGTGCCAATGTCATGATGTCATGGCATAAAGTATGAAACTTAACTAAAGCATGACATATAAAGAACCTAAGCTTTATCATGACATATCAAATGATAAAATTAAACATGATGTCATGACATGTGAGGGCAAATAATCATGGCAAGATTTAGCATGAATAAGACATACCTAGATTACCTATCTAAGTATCCTTAGCCTTAGCTAATACTTAAGCTTTAACCCTTGATTGCCCTAATATGCCAAAATCCTAATTTTGACACTTCTTGAACTCTAGATTCATCCATGCCACTTAAAGATCAAATTTATCCTCAAATCTTGGCATGTTTCATTTTTCCTCAAGAGTTCTCTAGATTTTCCCAAATTGTGCCAATTGAAATTAACATCATCATTTTCCATGATGGCACATTTTACTCTTCCAAGGAGTAAATATTCCATTTCATTTTCAAAGGTTCCCAAAAACCTTGAAAATGCTCCTTGAGCGTCAATTTTCTCAAAGTTGGGTTAACTACCCTTCTAATCGGAGTTGACACTCTCTAACCCATCTATGGGGTAGAGAAGATGCTCCTAGGAACCCAATACCTATTTGAGCTCATTGGGTTCACTAAATATTCACTAGGAATAACTTCCCTAGCAACCCTCCTAATGACCCTCTTAGGCTTTAAAGCCTTGGTCATTTGGGACTCATCAAGATCAACTCTAGGGGTGACTCCCCTTGTGACCTTGGTGATGGTCTTCCTAGCCCTAGATTTTGTTCCATAATCGAATGGAACATTATGATAAGTGGGCTTGACCACTTGGGACTTAGGTTTGTGACCCAAACCTTTCTTGTCCTTGGACATTGGTTTTTGACCCTTAAACCCTAGAGATGACTTCTCCAAGTTCTTAAGAGCCTTTTCCAAAGTATCAAGTCTTGACCTCAAGACTTGATTCTCCTTCTCTAATACCTCAAGTTTTAATTTGTCATTGTTCTTTGAGGCATTCCTAGGCATATGTCTAGTTGATTTGGGATTCCTACCTAGGTTTTCCTTAGCCTTAGATGAGTTAAATCTAGGGTTGGCTTTCCTAGTGTTATCCTTATCTAGGCTTACATGTTTGGCTCCTAAGCACATATATTGATTCCTAAGATTATCATGCTTATCATTCTTGACAATTGCAATAAAACTACTAGCATGAGTCTTATTATTATTGCAAGAATGTGCCTTAAATGTTACTTTAGGGTTTGCCTTAGCTCCCCCTATCGACGTGCTCGGTCTCTTGTCCTTGTGAGATTGCCTCCCCCTCGGACATTGACTCCGATAATGTCCCCTTCGCTTGCATTGAAAGCACACCACGTGCTCTTTGCCTTTGCGTATCGGAACTCCGGTTTTCTTGACCTTTGGCGCCGGTGGAGTCTTCCTAACCCTCTTTGGACACTTACTCTTGTAGTGCCCAAATTCCCTACACTCAAAGCACATTATGTGTAATTTGCTAGAAATTAAAATGCTTGAGTTACCTAGGTTTGAGGATGGATGAACGCTCTCTCCTTCATCCCTTCCGGAGGTAGAAGCTTCTTCTTCTTGCTCTGAACTTGAAGAAGAACTCTCCTCTTCTTCTTTAGATGTTGAGTGGCTCTCAACTTCTAAATCCATTCCTCCATGATGTGAACTCCTTGGCTCACTTGACTCCTCTTCATGACTTGAAGTGGAGTTCTCCTCATGGAACTTTGCCAAGTTATTCCACAACTCCTTGGCATCGTTATATCCACCTATCCTACACAAAACATCATTAGGTAAAGAGAATTCAATGATTTTCGTTACCTCATCATTGATGGTTGATTGGTGGATTTGCTCCTTGGTCCACTCCTTCTTCTCTAGGGTTTCTCCTTTCTTGTCCATAGGAGGCTTGAAACCTAATTGAACACAACTCCAATTTTCAAGGTTAGTCATAAGAAAATACCTCATTCTTACCTTCCAAAACGCGAAGTCGCAGCACTCGTAGAAGGGTGGAAACGTGATGTCTTCTCCGAGTCGATCCATTCTCTAGCTTGTGCTCCCACGGGTGTTAATCCGACGAAGAGCGCGCCTCGCTCTGATACCACTTGTTAGGATCCTTCGTACGGAGGCTAGAGAGGGGGGTGTGAATAGCCGACACCAAATCGTCGTGTTTCTACAAACTAGGTTAGCACAGCGGAAAATAACACGTAGAAACGAAGGAAAAGAAGACAAACCTCAAACAAACTGATGTAACGAGGTTCGGAGATTAGGGCTCCTACTCCTCGGCGTGTCCGTAAGGTGGACGAGTCCAATCAATCCGTCGGTGGATGAGTCCCCGGAAAACCGGCTAAAAATAACTCCTTATGGGTGGAGAAACCTCGCCACAATACTCTTGCAACAGCAAGATGAATGTACAAGAAATACAAGAAAGCTGAAGACAATAAAAGTGTAAAAACAATCTTGCCTTCTCGTCGACTGGAAGAAGCAACAGCTCCAAGCGCCTACAACAGCAGATGATCCAGCCGGAAGCTCACGCGAAGCTTTGGAGGAGCTCAACAAAGCTCAAGCACAGCAGCACTTAGGGATCGGAAGAAGGAAAAAGGAGAGAGAGGCTCGCAGCAGCAGCCCTCCTTTTATAACCTGCGAAGAAAGCGAAGAAACACAGAAGAAATCTAGCCGTTGCGTTGCAACGGCTAGTGCCTGGATCGGTCTGTGGACCGATCAGGCTCCATGTGGATCGGTCCACCGACCGATCCATTCCCTAGCCTTCGCTTCTGTTCCGTCTCTGATCGGTCCATGGACCGATCAGGGAACCTCCTGATCGGTTCACAGACCGATCAGGGAACCTCCTGATCGGTTCACAGACCGATCAGGGAACCTCTTGATCGGTCGTGGGGACCGATCAGGCCCTGTGCTGATCGGTCCCCAGACAGATCAGAAGGCTTCACAGAGAGTTGCCCAACTCTCTGTGTGGAATCTGATCGGTCCCCGGACCGATCCCACCTCAGGTGGTAGCGTCCCTGATCGGTCCCGGGGACCGATCAGGCTCCAAGATGATCGGTCCCCAGACCGATCAGTAAGCCCACAGAACCATGATCGCCTTCTGTTTGTCATCTGATCGGTCATCAGACCGATCAGATAACAAACGTATCGCTGGATCGGTCTGTAGACCGATCTAGAGCTTGGTTTTTACCCAAACCAAGTCCCAAACCTTCCAAACCAATATCCGGTCAACCTTGACCTATTGGTACATCATGCTTAGCATCCGGTCACTCCCTTGACCTGCTAAGACTCCCCACCAAGTGTCTGGTCAATCCCTTTGACCCACTTGGACTTTCCTCTTCGTGCCAAGTATCCGATCACTCCCTTGATCTACTTGGACTTCCCAACACCAGATGTCCGATCACCCTTGATCCATCTGGATTTTCCCTTGCCCGGCTTAACTCACCAGGACTTTCACCTAGCTTCACTCACTAGGGTTTTCACCTGGCTTCACTCACTAGGATTTCCAATCTGCCTGGCTTCACTCACCAAGACTTTCCCTTGCCTGGCTTCACTCACCAGGACTTTCCTGAATGCCTGGCTTCACTCACCAGGACTTTCCCGAATGCCTGGCTTCACTCACCAGGAATTTCACCTTCACCTTGTTTCACTCACTAGGATTTTCACCTGGCTTCACTCACCAGGATTTCCCGACTGCCTGGCTTCACTCACCAGGACTTTTCCCTGCGCCAAACTCCCTGTTTGGACTTTTCCCGTGCCAAGTCTCCATACTTGGACTTTTCCAGTGCCAAGTCTCCATACTTGGACTTTTCACCGAATCAGGTCAACCAAGTCAACCTTGACCTACGGTTGCACCAACAATCTCCCAAACATCTATTCTTGTCAAACATCAAGAATAGAACTTCTCTTCTCGTCAAACATCGTCAAACATCAAAACACAACTCGAGTCAGGTCAACTCGAGTCAGGTCAACCAGGTCAACCTTGACCTAAGGTTGCACCAACACTTTGCACATGCTTTGTCTACGTATTTTCGTACTTTCAAATTTCCTTTTAGCATATTTACTCTTTTTATTCGGAGATCTATTTTTGTGCATTTTCTGTACACAGGAGTTGAATTTGGTGAAGGTTTCATGTTCAAAGGCCAAATCTGCAAGCGAAGCAAAGGAGGAAGGCATCATTCCTGAACCTCACACGGCCCAGCCATGGGGAGTTGCCTAGGCCGTGTGGAGATCTTGGCCGTGTAGCTGCAGCAGGAAAGGAAGATGGCTTGGCCGTGTGAACCTCACACGGTCGTGCCAAGATTTGAAGCCAAATGGAGCCAGGTCGTGTACACCACACGACCATGTAAGATTTCTAAAGACCAGGGAAGCCCTGGCTGTGTACGCCACACGGGCGTGTAGGGTTTCCAGTGAGCAAGAGGGCTTTGGCCGTGTACACCACACAACCGTGCCAGGTTTCCAAAGGCAGAAGCAGTCCAGGCCGTGTAGATCTACATGGCCATGCAAGGGGGGTCATGGAAGATGCATGTCACAGCCGTGTACCACACATGGCCGTGTAAGGGTGGCGAAGAAGGGAATGGCTTTGGCCTTGTGAACCTCACACGATCGTGCCTCGGGGTCGTGTGGCACCCAAATCTCACCTCTATATAAAGCCTCCTTCATGATTTGAGAGGGGATCTTTCCCCTTTCGGGGTGAAACAAGATGTGGGGCGTTCCTTACCATTCTTGGAGGGATTTACGGTGATCTAAGGGCGGATCTTCACCGAATCGACTTCGGGAAAGCAAGGATTGGATCCGAAGACGTTCTTCTTTGTAGATAAGTTTTCTTTCTCTCTTTTCTTGGATTTGAGGGGATTAAGAATGCTTGTAATCTTCTTTTTTCGGGTTTCTTTCCTTGTTTTATGGAGTAGATTTCTTTTTCTAGGATGGAGGGAGTAATTGTAAGGATGATTTGATGTAAAACTCTTGTGGATGTGTTAATTTCCTATTTCTATGATTTTGCCCTGTTTGTATTCATTCTATCTTGTATGGATTGTTGTGATTAGGGTTTAATTACCATGCTTGATTGGATGTTTGGATATCTTGTAGAGATTGTATCTCATTCGATTTTCCGAGGGGCATTCGTGATAGGAACATGCCCATGTAAGGACGTTTGAGGAACGATCTTGAGGGTGAAATAGGATAATCCAAGGAGGTAGGATAGATTGTGTGCATTAATCTTTATATCTTGATGCGGTTGATGAGTGATGAATTCGTATGTTGATTATCCGAGGGACGCACGTGACAGGCAAGCTCGTGTAAGGACAACATAGGTTCATTCCTAATTGATCACATTTAGGTATAGATTTCAATCCTAGGCCGGTTGTCTATTGCAAGAGAAAACCGACAACCTTCTACAAATGATGGACAATTGAGAAATAAGATTTGGTAGATCATTTACATGGAATAATCCTTACAAAGAAACCAAAACTCCTAGAATATTCCCTTTATTGTTGCCCTTATTCTTGTTTCTTATTCTTTCATTTTCTATCTTACTTTTCATAGTTTTACTTTACACTTGTCAACCCATTGATTAGTTTTTTAGCTAACTCGCATTCACGTGACAGCCAAGCCCGTGTAAGGACAATATAGGTTCATTCCTAATTGATCACATTTAGGTATAGATTTCAATCCAAGGTCGGTTATCTATTGCAAGAGAGAACCAACAACCTTCTACAATTAATGGACAATTGAGAAATAAGATTTGGTAGATCATTTACATGAAACAATCCTTACAATAAAACCAAAACTCCTAGAACATTCCCTTTATCGTTGCCCTTATTCTTGTTTCTTATTCTTTCATTTTCTACCTTACTTTTCATAGTTTTACTTTACACTTGTCAACCCATTGATTAGTTGTTTAGCTAACTCGCGTTGAGACATCTTTAGTGCTTATTCCAGTCCCTGTGGATACGATATCTTTTATTATTACTTACGACATTTTCGTACACTTGCGGAGGTCAACAAGGGTGCACTTAATGTTTATGGGAGGCGCCTCCGACCTGTTGGGAGGCGCCCTCTTTAGTTTCGGCAGGAGTTTTTCCCGCCGCTCCCGAGGACGCCTCTTTCAGAGTTGGAGGCACCTTCGGGAGGCACCCTTTAATAGCCCTTCTGAATATTTTTCCTTTTTAAGTTCTAATTTGGATTAGGTTAATTTAGATATAAGTAGTATTAATTAATTATGATTTAATTAATTGATTGATTAGGTTAAATTAAATTAAAATAATTAATTATATTAATTTAAATTAAATTAAATTAATTAATTAAGTTAAATTGATCAAATTAATTAAATTAATTAATTAGGTTAAATTAAATTAAATTAATTAATTAGGTTAAATTAAATTAAATTAAATTAATTAATTAGGTTAAATTAAATTAATTAATTAGGTTAAATTAAATTAATTAATTTGGTTAAATTAATTAAATTATTCTAATTTTTACCTAAGTCCATCTCTCCCTTTTCTAAGTTATCAATCAGGGAACCTTATGGATTTTTGTAAGATGGTTAATTTTATCTTTGATTTAGATAACCATCTAAGGATTAATTTACATTTGAGTTAGACTCAAGTTTGTCAATTAGTCAAGTAAATATTTATTTCAAAGATTTGCTTCTAAGCTGTGGAGAGGCATTAGGCCTTCTTGGATATGGGATCATCCACCACTTCTAGACAAAGTCTTTCAAAAAAATTAGATATTTAATTTTTATTTTAAAACCCCTAGGTCTAACTAGTCAAGTGTAAATTATACATATGTCCTTATCTAGCCTACTCTAAGCATGTATAATGAAAAAAATAGTAAAAGCAATCATCAAACAAATCTATTTATTAATAAAAATAGTCTTTCTATTGGGTCCCCCTGGATCATTGCCTTAATAGGGTTTATCAAGGTAGTGAATTTGATCCTTGGGGGCCCAATATTGTCCAAGTCCAACTTGATTTACCAAGTTCGACTTGGGGACCCATGCTTGGACTATTTTTCTATTAGTTCGATTTATAATTGATAAATAAGACTTGTATTTTCGTTTAGTCTTAAATCCAAGTCTGGATCAGTTGTAAACAACTCGATGTTTTCCAAGAATCAGATCAAGATTCTTGAAACCCAAGGTGAACCGTTTCAACGTATCCTTTAGTTCCTTGACTTGATTTTTTGGGCTAGAATTCTCTTCCTCAAGCTTTTGGACTTGAGTTGAGGTTCCAGTCTGAATGAGGTCAGTCAAGGAGCTAGGGTTAGTCACTTCTTTAAGGGATGTTACCTCCTTTTGAAGTGATTTAACCCGGACATTGGATTTAGCTAATTTGCGTATAAGGTAATTGACTAAATTATAAAGTTTATTTACTTGAGAAATAGTTATAGTGGGTTTAGGCCCTTTGGAAATGGATACGGATCCATGGCTTCTCTCGGATTCTGTTTCCGATTCGCTCTCGATCTCTGATTCGTCGATTTGTTCCAGGGTTGTCAGTGCAAGGAAGCTCGTCTGCCTAAGCTCTTCGTCGGAATTTTCTAACGAGGACTCATCCCAAGTTGCTTGCAGTACTTTCTTCTTCCTCTACTTCTTTGCTTTCTTTTGGTTTGTACAGTTGGCTTTTGACGTGTCCCTTTTGATTATAGCTATAATAGGTTACTTCAAACTTCACCTTTGGACTTGTTTGTACTTTCTTGGATTGAATTACCTTTTTTATGTCCTTTGTGAATCCCTTCTGCTTTTTATAGAGTCTGTATACTAGGTTGACGAGTTCGGCTGCTATTTTGTCGTCATCATCGTCTGAGTCCTGTTCTTCTTCGGACTCGGGCTCAATCTGATGCTTCTTTCTAGCCTCTTTTGCCTTGCTTGTACTTGCAATCAACGCAATACCTTTCTTGGCCAGACGTGCATTAGTCTATTCATGCAATTCAAATTCAAAAAATAACTCATCTAGTGTAATTAAAGACAAATCCTTAGATACCTTGTAGGTGTTTACCATTGATGCCCACAATGATTCCTCAGAAAAGCGTTGAGTGTGTACCTTATTACATCCTGATTCTCCATCTTCTGTCTGATTGCATGGAGGCCATTGAGGAGGTCTTGAATGTGCGCGTGAAGTTGGCTAGCCATCTCACCTTCCTTCATTTTGATACTATACAGTTTATTAAAAAGTAAATCACACTTGCTTACCTTCATGTCAGAAGTTCCCTCGTGCAACTCGACTAATTTTTCCCACGGCTCTTTCACGCTTGAGAACGGGCCGACTCGTTTTAGCTCCTCCTTTGTTAGGCCACACTGATGGGTATATGTCGCTTTGGCGTTGGCCTTGACCTTCTTTATTATACTTGTGTCCCAGTTCTCGCATGAAACTGGTTTTCCCATGCTGTCGAGTGGGAGTGTGATATCGATTTTGATGATCATCCACATCTCAAACTGGGTTTGGAGGTAAGATTCCATTCGGCCCTTCCAGTAGCCGAAATCTTCACCGGAGAAGAGCGGCGGGCTGGCTATGCTATAGCCTTCTTGATGGGTCATTTTGGAGAAAACCTTGCACAAGAAAAATGAGAAACTTGTTCCAAGACTTGGTCTTAGATTAGTAGTGTAGGATTGAGAAATTAATATGCAAACTCGAGTAGTATTGCACTAACTTCGAGGAAAAAATTTGATTGTGATTAGAACTGATTGAAAAGCGACAACTTTACCGATTCCGATTGACTCCAAAAAACTAAAAATCACCACGAAAAATTTGCTTGATTGGTGGTTTCACCAATTCAAAGCAACTTCGCTCTAATACCAATTGTAGAATCGAAAAGCACTAGAGGGGGGTGAATAGCGCTCATGGCTTTCACATTCGTTTCGAAAAACTTTGAGTAATATGCAGCGGAATAATAAAACACAAACATAGAAACACACCAAGGGTTTGACTTGGTTCGGAGCCTGTGACGACTCCTACTCCAAGGCCCACGCTAATTGAGCGATTACTTTGGGCAATCACTATAAGTTCAGAAATATACAATTTTAATTTACAATATAAAGTAAATTGGAAATTATACCAATAATGAAAAATAGAGAGTTTGAAGCTTCAGGTCATCGGTGTCAAGTTACAGCTTTGTAGAATCGATCTTTGAGCAGCACACGAAAGAAGGATTGTCAGCTTTCGTTGTTCTTTGTCTCCTGCTCGAACTGGGCTTAAGTAGCCCATGGAGGGTGCCTCCAACACCAGGGAGGGCACCCTCAATCCCGCCGAAATCACAATGTGGATGAGCTCCGAACTAGTCACTGCTTATCTGCCTGAGGGCGCTTCCAACCTGCATGGATGGCGCCCTCGCGCCAGTGTCCATGGTGCCTCCAAGCTCCATGGAGGCGCCCTCACGCCTTGTTGCGAGGCCGTCTCTGCAAGTGACCCCGAGGCGCCACTAAGCTCCATGGAGGGCGCCTCGGGTACTGTTCATCTTAGGAAAATGTGTCCAATTCGCTTCTTCCAAAATACGTTAGTCCCAGAAACTAATCATACCTTGCAAAACAAAGTTAGCACAATATAGACATGATAAATAAAGTATTTGACAATCTCCGGATTGTCCATTTCTGACTTCAAATTTCCCGTCCAGAAACCCTAGGTCGAACCGATGTCTACTGTTCTCTCATCGGGGAACGCGTCCTCACCTACTCCACTCAGGAGAATTTACCTGTTGCTAGACCGGTCCTCCAGACCGACTGGACTTTTCCTCAGCGCTCGAGGCTCCAAGACTTTCTGCTGGATATCCACTCCACGACCCATCCAGTCTTCCACCTGGTTGGCGACACCAGGACTTTCCACCTAGAGTCCCCGACTCTAGGACTTTTGCTCAAGCCCTCGACCCGCCAAGACTTTACGCCTAGGGTTACCACCCCCTAGGACCTAGGGTTACCACCCCTAGGGTTTTCAACCTGCCTAACCGCAGCTAGGACTTTTGCCTAAGTACTCTTAGGACTTTCTTGCAAACTCATTCAAATATGTTAGACAACAAATTATCTTAACTCTGAACCCTTTGCCATCATCAAAACTTAGGTTCGATCGTTGGATGCTTCCCGCACCAACATTGTTCATCCGAAGGCTTTTGCTCCTTTTTGCCCTGCAAAATTTATTAGTCTAATAACTAAAACATCTACTCTATAAAACAAAGTTAGCACAATAATAAGTGGTAGTAATTAGTTTCTATCCTCCCAAAACCAGAAACTAGTCAAGGTCTTAAATTAGGGATCTGAAATAGACCTAACCTGGACCGACGCCTACTGTCCCCTCGACCGGGGCACGCCCTCACTTAGTCACTCTCCTCCAATGACTTTCCTTTACTTACCATTTTTCCAGTTGTACGGTTCACAAACACAACTAGACTTCCTGCCAGATATCCGATCAGCCTGTTGACCTATCTGGACTTCTCACCAAATATCTGGTCAGCCTATTGGCATATCTGGACTTCCTCAGACCTGTCAGCTCCTGCACACTGGGTTAGTACAATAGATAAAATAGTAAAGTAAAATAGTGTTGACATATTTCAGGATTCGCTGGTCCAGTCGACCATGCATGGTCGACCGGAAAACTGTCGGTCACACATTACTTAGGGTTATCTCCCTAGGGTTGCCTAGCTTCACTCACTAGGACTTTCTGTGCCTGGCTTCACTCACCAGGACTTCCTCCATCTAGCTTCACTCACTAGAGCCCGGCTTCACTCACCAGGACTTCCACCACCTAGCTTCACTCACTAGGGCCCAGCTTCACGCACCAAGACTTTCACCAACTAACCTCTAGTTAGGGCTTCTCACTTGCTAGTCATCTAGTCCTGACTAGACTACTCTCTTCCAAACATCAAATCCTAGTTGGATTAACCCTTGGTCAAACTGACCAGACTTAGGTGCATGTTACGCTCCGCAAGTGTACGGAAATGTCGCAAGTAATATAAAAGATTATCGTATCCACAAGGACTGGAATAAGCACTAGAAATGTCTCAATGCGAATTAGCTAAACAACTATCCAATCATTTCAAAAGCAAAGTAAAGGTAAACAAATCTAATATTAGAGATCAACAAACAAGAGTTTTGGGTTTTGGGTTATGATAAAGGGAGATTCTAGGAGTTTCGATTTCTTTGTAAGATTTCTTGAATGTAAATGGTTCACCAATTCTTATTCCTCGATTGCCAAACATGTAGAAAGTTGCCGGTTCCCTCTTGCAATAGACAACCGGCTAAGGACTGAGAAATGTATCTAAATAGGATTAATTAGACATGAACCTACGTTGTCCTTACACAGAAGCGCACCTATTACTATGCCTTCCTTGGATATCAACATAGAAGCCCACAACTTATTAATCTATAAAGATACAAGAAGCTAATCATAGAATCCATCCTACTCTCTTGAATATTCCTATTTCCTCTTCAAGATTATCTCTCAAACGTCCTTACACGGGCTTGCACCTGTCACGTGGATCCCTCGGATGATCGAGTGAGAGTTTATCCTTACCAAGTCCATAATAAATCCAAACAATCAATCAAGAATGAGAATTAAGCACAAACCACCATCAATCATTCAAGATCTAATTGATACAAGCAAAATAATGTCATTGAAACAAGAAAATGGCAAATCCATAAGAGATTACATCAATCCATCATACAAATACTCCCTTAATCCTAGAATACAAGATCTACTCCATGAATCGAGGAAGAAAACCCGAAAGAATAGAGATTACAAGCATTCCTTGAATCCCCAATCCAAGAAAACAAGAAGAGGGGAAAAGAGAAAACTTATCTACGAAGAAGCCTTGTCTTCGGATCCAATCCTCGCTCCGGAGTCGAAATCGTCGAGACCTCCCTTAGAATCGCCCAGAAATCCTCCCAAGAATGGGAGAAAACCACCAAATCTTGCTTTCTCCCAAAGGGGGAGAGATCCCCTTTCAATTCATGAAGAAGGGTTTAAATAGAGGAGGGAATCGGGCGCCACACGGCCCCGTGACACGGCCGTGTGAGATTCACACGGCCATGTCCAGTTCCCTCTCTGCCAAACCTGCACGGCCGTGTGACTCCACACGGCCAGAACCCTTCTGCTCTCTGGAAATGCTACACGGCCGTGTGGTGCACACGGCCACCACCTGCTTAGCCTCTGGAAACCTCACATGGCCGTGTAGATCCACACGGCCATGTCCTGCTTGGCCTCTTGAAACCTCACATGGCCGTGTAGATTTACACGACCATGTAAGGTTTCAGCACTAGATGTCATACATGGCCGTGTGCAGCTCGCACCCCCTTGCATGGCCCTTGCACACCCTTTGTCTTAGCTTTGAATAGTTATGTTTCATTGCAACATCTTTTAGGCCACCAAGATGGGGTTTTCTCCTGTTGAAGTCTTCATCAAAGTTGTAGATCTTGAAGTTATCTACAATTCTGTATAAAGAACAGCCCAAATCTCCAACCGAGCACAAAGTTATGGCCGTTTTAGTTTTAGTCTGCAGTGCAGAAAACCTCACACGGCCTTCACACGGCCCCAACATGACCCCTACACGGCCTTAACACGCCCATGTGAGTTCTACACGGCCAGAACATGAAGAAAACATAGTTTTGCATGCCTATATCACTCTGGAAGCTCTAGACTTCATTTAAACTCTGTTTTTACTCCAAATCACGTCCTGTCAATCAAAATAAGCAAAGAGTAGATCTCCGAACAGAATATAATGAAAGTATGACATTCTAATGAAATAGGGTGCAATAAACATAGATTATGTCAATGAAATATAAGTAGATGTGCGTCAAAGTATGCATAAAAGAGTATATAATCTACGCACATCACACCCCCAGACTTAAACCTTTGCTTGTCCTCAAGCAAAATGCTGTAGTCTAAATTCATATGTTCTACAACATATTCATAAAACCTAGTGCACTTTCCTAATTCTATCAAAAAGTTTCATTAACAAGCGTGATCATGAAACAAGTAAAGTATGGTTCAAACATAAGAATCTTGTGCACAGTGTAAAAGTAACTCAAAACCCTTCAAGTTTCAATCCATGTCCTAGTCAAGTCGTCATCAAATTTGAATTCCTAATGTTTCCAGTGAAAGACAAGTAACCAGTGATAGACACTTACTCACCATTCACTTGGTTCATATTTCTCAACTAACCCAAGGTCTCAAAGGTGTGCTCAATCTCAAGGGAAGCTAAGCAGTCATTTCCCCAGTAACCTAACTCGGTCTCAAAGGGGTGACTTGCTAGATTCCACTCATGACAACTATTTTTTATATCCCTCTTTTTTTTTTATAAGTGTTTGCATTGTGCAAAACTTATTCATAAATGTACTTTTAGCACACATGTTGGGATATTTTGATTTTTCCAAATAAGCTTTAATGATTTGAGCCTCATCCAATAACCAAAATGAAAGTTGAGAGATCACCATGGAAACCAAGTACTAAGAAAACAAGATGAATCATGACTATTTCAATGACATCAACTATTCAAGCATCAAGCACAAGTGTAGTGAAGATAAAATCCTTAAGGTTGAACCAAAACTAAAACTCATCACCATAAGATTCTTAGCTTATTAATGCTTCCCAAGATAGAAAAAAGAACTACACAAAGTTTACTAGTAGCATCATGCGAACATCATGAATCGAGACAATAATCGTGCTAACATTTCACTTGAATCCAAGAAAGCATATAAGTAAAGTTTTGATGTTCTCAAGATGTATGCCACAAAAAATCAAAACACAATGCAAGACATAAGCAAAAACAAAAACAAACAAAGCAAATCAAATGCATCTAATGCATCCCCCCAGACTTAAATTTTTCATTGTCCCAATGAAAACTAAAAACAATGTGGAGGAGATTTTAAAAGAAGTTACCAAGTGATGAGCTCCAAATGGTTGACGTTCATGTTTTTAAAGATACTCCTCCATCCAATACTCACATTCCTCCACAACTTTGAATTCTACAACAATAAGATAGACAAGAAAAATTAAGTAGAGGATACATGTTTATTATAAAGAGAGAACTAAAGACATAAAAAAAAATAAGGAAAATGAACATGGGTTGCCTCCCAAGAAGCGCTTGTTTAAGGTCATTAGCTCGACCACCTCATTAGATTCATCTAAATCTTGCTCTTGGAGGGGTAAGATATTTTAGAACCTTCCTACCAAGGGCTCTTATTATGGAGGGAGCTTTCATCAAAGGAGCTACAAAGTAAAGTATAACTCTCTCCATCTTCGTCTTCTTGGAAATTTTTTCAGGTGGTCGAAGACGGTTCAGATTGAGCTTCCAATTATTGGCCCATGTGAAATCTGCACATCCAAAAGAAAAACAAATCTCCCACAAGCATGTTATATAGTATAGAGCTAGAACCATATCAAAATAAGATGAATAAGTAATAAAAACTGAATCACATCCAACAAAGTCAATTATAGGTACCTCCATAAAGTTTTCCAAAAGATCACAAGAAATACTAACCTTACCTTGTTGAGAAATACCTGAAATTTCTAAACATGTAGATGTGACTTCCTCTGAATCAAATGATGGTTCTGGCTCTAGCTTAGGTGTTGATGATATCAATGATGGTGATTCTCGAGACTCTACTAGCTCTGTATAAGTCCCTACACATTGTTCCACAACATGATCAATTCTTAAAACCTCTAAGGGTTGTCTTGACAAAGGTGGTGATCCTTGAGATGCTGCTTCCACAACACAGCTCCCTACACATTCTTCCATATCATCATCATCAACACATACATCAAAAAATAAACCAACATCTATGTCCTCAATAGGAGAATCAATAACAAGAGGATAAATAACTTCACTTGCAGTTTTAAGTTGATCTACCACATCACATTCATCATCTGAAAATTCGATGTCACTATAACACCTTATAAAATTTTGAGATAGATCTGAAAACTTATTTACCACTACATTATCAATAAAATCCTCATCTGAAAAATCTTCATCTTCATATATATTCAAAAATCTACACTCAACCATATTAGTGTCACAGGATTTGCCGAAGTCTTTATTTTCATTGACCCCACTAACCTTTGTGGAAAAGGAACCCTTAGTGAAGGTCCCGGGAAAGATGAACTCCTTTTTCCCAAATTCCCTTTGAGCTTTTGGAGGAGGTCCAACTTGCTTATCTAATGTTGGTGTGATTAATCGTTGAGGGAAAGGTACTTCTGGCCTTTGGGAACTTCCCAGAGAAATGGAACTGAGTTCTTGTGATCTTCTATTATTCTTCTCCTCAATTCTAAACATGTCGTTCTTCAGAAGTTCTTCATGATTTTTTCCACTTCTCAACCCAACATCATCACACTTTTCATTGGATCTTGACTGTGTAGGAGGGGGATCTTCTTTAAACCATTTTGAAACAATACTATCAAGCTTTGCCCCCAAATGTTTGAACTCCTCACTCTGTGACTTGTGAATTTCAACATTTTTAGGTGGTTGAATTTCATTTTGTTTGACAGGCTCTCTTACATTTATGGCTTGCACTTCTTGAATATCTGAGGAAATTCCATCCAACTTTTGTTCGACCATTCATGGAGGTTCAATGTCACTTGATCAATTAACGAATAAGCTTCATCTACACTTTTGTCCATAAAAGAACCTCCAACTGATGAATCCAATAAAGTCTTGTCTGAGAAAGAAATTCCCCCATAGAATATGTGCAAATCAACCATTTTTCAAAACCATGATGAGGGCACTGTCTTTGAAGACTCTTGAATCTATCCCATGCTTCAAATAATGATTCTCCATATGCCTGAGAAAAATTTGTTATGTAATTCCTCATATACACTATTCTACTTGGAGGGAAAAAATGATTCAGAAATTGCTTCTCCAATTGTTCCCAACTTGTGATGCTTTGAGGACAGAGAGAATATAGCCAAGTCCTTGCTTTATCTTTGATACTGAAAGGAAATGTCATCAATCGAACTGCATTTGCTGATACTCCTTCACATTTCACCAAATCACAAATCTCTAAAAATGTTTCAAGATGCAGATAAGGACTTTCTGATACTTCTCCTCCAAATTTGTGACCTTGTATCATGAAAATTATCTCTGGGTCTAGTTGAAAACTTTCTACTTCAATTTGAGGTTGCACAATGGGAGATAAAAATCTTGTAGAAAAGGGTGTAGAAAAATTTCTCATGGTCCTGCTTGACATGTTAGTGCTCATGGATATTCAAGAAGAAAAAGAAAATTATCAAGAATCAAAAACAAGAAATAAAATGCAATATGAAAAGCAAGAAAGCAAATGCAGAATTTAAATTGCAAGAAAGAAAGTGCATAATGAAAACAAGAAAGAAAAGATAAAAGAAAAAAAGAAAAATGTCAAGAATAATTCATATGCTAAAAATTTCAAGATATGTTTACAAAAGAAAAGAAGAAAGAAACAAGATCAAAAGAGAAAACAGAGAAAAGTTAGATTAGAGTACTAGAAATCAAGAATGAAAAGTTAGAATTAGAATTAGAATTCCAACAAAAAGAGTTGTCAAGAATGTTATTCAAGAAAGGAAAAACTTACGAAAACAGAATTCTAACAATTAGTTATAACTATGCAAATCAAAAGGAAAAAAGAAAAGTTATGTTTAGTCTAACTCAATTGATAATTCCTAATGTTATAGCGCAGTCCCCGACAACGGCGCCAAAAACTTGTTATGCTCCGCAAGTGTACGGAAATGTCGCAAGTAATATAAAAGATTATCGTATCCACAGGGACTGGAATAAGCACTAGAAATGTCTCAATGCGAATTAGCTAAACAACTATCCAATCATTTCAAAAGCAAAGTAAAGGTAAACAAATCTAATATTAGAGATCAACAAATAAGAGTTTAGTGTTTTGGGTTATGATAAAGGGAGATTCTAGGAGTTTCGGTTTCTTTGTAAGATTTCTTGAATGTAAATGGTTCACCAATTCTTATTCCTTGATTGCCAAACATGTAGAAAGTTGTCGGTTCCCTCTTGCAATAGACAACCGGCTAAGGACTGAGAAATGTATCTAAATAGGATTAATTAGACATGAACCTACGTTGTCCTTACACAGAAGCGCACCTATTACTATGCCTTCCTCGGATATCAACATAGAAGCCCACAACTTATTAATCTATAAAGATACAAGAAGCTAATCATAGAATCCATCCTACTCTCTTGAATATTCCTATTTCCTCTTCAAGATTATCTCTCAAACGTCCTTACACGGGCTTGCACCTGTCACCTGGATCCCTCGGATGATCGAGTGAGAGTTTATCCTTACCAAGTCCATAAGAAATTCAAACAATCAATCAAGAATGAGAATTAAGCACAAACCACCATCAATCATTCAAGATCTAATTGATACAAGCAAGATAATGTCATTGAAACAAGAAAATGGCAAATCCATAAGAGATTACATCAATCCATCATACAAATACTCCCTTAATCCTAGAATACAAGATCTACTCCATGAATCGAGGAAGAAAACCCGAAAGAATAGAGATTACAAGCATTCCTTGAATCCCCAATCCAAGAAAACAAGAAGAGGGGAAAAGAGAAAACTTATCTACGAAGAAGCCTTGTCTTCGGATCCAATCCTCGCTCCGGAGTCGAAATCGTCGAGATCTCCCTTAGAATCGCCCAGAAATCCTCCCAAGAATGGGAAGAAATCACCAAATCTTGCTTTCTCCCAAAGGGGGAGAGATCCCCTTTCAATTCATGAAGAAGGGTTTAAATAGAGGAGGGAATCGGGCGCCACACGGCCCCGTGACACGGCCGTGTGAGATTCACACGGCCATGTCCAGTTCCCTCTCTGCCAAACCTGCACGGCCGTGTGACTCCACACGGCCAGAACCCTTCTGCTCTCTGGAAATGCTACACGGTCGTGTGGTGCACACGACCACCACCTGCTTAGCCTCTGGAAACCTCACATGGTCGTGTAGATCCACACGGCCATGTCCTGCTTGGCCTCTTGAAACCTCACATGGCCGTGTAGATTTACACGGCCATGTAAGGTTTCAGCACTAGATGCCATACATGGCCGTGTGCAGCTCACACCCCCTTGCATGGCCCTTGCACACCCTTTGTCTTAGCTTTGAATAGTTATGTTTCATTGCAACATCTTTTAGGCCACCAAGATGGGGTTTTCTCCCGTTTAAGTCTTCATCAAAGTTGTAGATCTTGAAGTTATCTACAAGTCGGTATAAAGAACAGCCCAAATCTCCAACCGATCACAAAGTTATGGCCGTTTTAGTTTCAGTCTGCAGTGCAGAAAACCTCACACGGCCTTCACACGGCCCCAACATGACCCCTACACGGCTTTAACATGCCCATGTGAGTTCTACACGGCCAGAACATGAAGAAAACATAGTTTTGCATGCCCATGTCACTCTGGAAGCTCTAGACTTCATTTAAACTCTGTTTTTACTCTAAATCACGTCCTGTCAATCAAAATAAGCAAAGAGTAGATCTCCGAACAGAATATAATGAAAGTATGACATTCTAATGAAATAGGGTGCAATAAACATAGATTATGTCAATGAAATACAAGTAGATGTGCGTCAAAGTATGCATAAAAGAGTATATAATCTACGCACATCAGTGCATTGTCAAACATCAAAACCCTAATGGTCAATTACACTAACACAACCAATATAATTTTTGATGAAGAAAATAACTTACCTAATTTTATCAATGAAGGTAATCATCAGAATATAAGAAAAATAGATGATGAAGAAGATAATCAACTTAGACCTAAACCTAGTCAATCAGAAGAACTAAGTCTTGACCCTATCATAAGACAATCTAGGATAAGATCCAACCACCCATCTGACCAAATTTTGGATGACCTAACCCTAGGAGTACGAACTAGATCATCCTATAGAAATCTAAGTCAAATAGCTCTAATTTCTAAAATAGAACCCAAAACAATAGAAGAAGCCTTACCTGACCCAGATTAGATAATCGCAATGCAAGAGGAATTAGCCCAATTTGAAAGAAACCATATCTGGGAACTTGTACCTAAACCCACAAATAAATATGTAATTGACACTAAGTGGGTATTCAGAAATAAACTAGATGATAAAGGTGAAATAGTAAGAAATAATGCTAGACTAGTAGCAAAAGGATTCAACCAAGTAGAAGATGTTGGTGCAAGAAGCATCCGACGATCAAACCTGAGTTTTGATAAATGGCAAAGGGTTCAAAGTTAAGGTTATTTGTGGTCTAACATATTTGAATGAGTTTGCAGGAAAGTCCTAAGTGTACTTAGGTAAAAGTCCTAGCTGCAGTTAGGTAAAGGGAAAACCCTAAGGGGTGGTAACCCTAGGCAAAAAGTCTTCGTGGGTCGAGTGCTTCGGGCAAAAATCCTAGAGTTGGGGACTCTAGGTGGAAAGTCCTGGTGTCGTGAACCGGGTGGAAGACTGGATGGGTCGTGGAGCGAACACCCAGCAGAAAGTCCTAGAGCCTCGGGGGCTGAGCAAAAGTTCAGTTGGTCTAGAGGACTGGTCTGACAACAAGTAAACTCTCCTGAGTGGAGTAAGTGAGAACGTGTTCCCTGGTGAGGGAATGGTAGGCGTTGGTTCGACCTAGGGTTTCCGGATGGAAATCTGAAGTCAGAATCGGATAGTCTGATGGCTGTCAAATTCTTATATTAATCTTGTTTTATTTGTGCTAACCCTATTTTGTATGATATGTTTTGTATTTTGTTCTAACATATCTTGCAAGGAATGAAAAAGTACTAAAAGCTCAGATGAACAAT
Source organism: Zingiber officinale (assembly GCF_018446385.1). Lineage (NCBI taxonomy): Eukaryota > Viridiplantae > Streptophyta > Magnoliopsida > Zingiberales > Zingiberaceae > Zingiber > Zingiber officinale. The sequence goes on along the minus strand of NC_056007.1, from coordinate 67,983,099 downwards.
GTACGAGGTGCCCTCCATGGAGATTGGAGGTGCCTCGGGTGCCTTGGCCAAAGTAGCTCAGGAAGCAGGCCGAGGGCGCCCTCCATGGGGCTTGAGGGCGCCCTGGACGTTGGATGGAAAGCGCCCTCCATGGGCTTGGAGGCACCCTCGGGCGAATAGGCTATGGGTGAAGCGGAGCTTATCCACGCTGTGGATTCGGCAGGGTTGGAGGTGCCCTCCATACTGTTGAGGGCACTCTCAACGGGCTATATAGGCCTATCTTGAGCAGCAGCAAAGAGACAACTGAAAACGCAATATTTCTTCCGTTTGCTGCTCAAAGGACGATCCGATAAAGCTGCAACTCAACTCTGATGACTAGAAGCTTCAAATTTAGTAATTCCTTGTTTGTCGGTATAAGTTTTTCATTTATATTGTACTTCAAATTGTAACTTCCGAATTGATAGTAATTGCCTGAAGTAAACGCTCAACGAGCATGGGCCTTGGAGTAGTAGTCGTCACAGGCTCCGAACCAAGTAAAACCCTCGGCGTTTGTGTTTGTGTTTTATTATTCTGCTGCGTATTTAATTAAAGTTTTTCGAAATGAACGTGAAAGCCACAAGCACTATTCACCCCCCTCTAGCGCTTTCGATCCAATAATTGGTATCAGAGCGGGGTTGCTTCGAATTGGTGAAACCACCATTCAAGCAATTTTTTGTGATAATTTTTAGTTTTTCAGAGTCGATCAGAATCAGTAAAATTGCTGCCTTCCAATCTATTTTTATCATAATCAAAATTTTCCCTCGAAGCTGGTGCAACACCACTCGAGTTCACACAGTTAGTTTTAATCCCGCACTACTAATCCAAGACCAAGTCTTGGAACAAAGTTTCTTGTCTTTGTTTGTGCGAGATTTTACTTCTATAATGGCCCACCAAGAAGGCTACAGCACAGCTCACCCATCTCTCTTCTCCGACGAGGACTTCGATTACTAGAAGGGTCGAATGGAGTTCTACTTTCAAACCCAGTTCGAGATGTGGATGATCATCAGAACCGACATCTCAATCCCACTCGACAGCATGAGAAAACCAGTATCATGTGAGAACTGGGACGCAAGTATAATAAATAAGGTCGAGGCCAATGCCAAAGCAATGTGTACTCTTCAATGTGGTCTAACAAAGGAAGAGCTGAATCGAGTTGGTCCATCCTCAAGCGTGAAAGAATTATGGGAGAAGCTGATCGAGCTGCACGAAGGCACCTCCGATATGAAAGTAAGTAAGCACAATCTAATTTTAAATAAGTTATATAATATAAAAATGCAAGAAGGTGAGACAGCTAGCCAACTTCATGCACGGATACAAGATCTACTTAACGAACTCCACGGGATCGGACAAAAGATAGAGAATCAAGACATAATAAGGTACGCACTCAACGCCTTTCCGAGGAATACTTTATGGGCATCCATGATAGATGCTTACAAAGTATCCAAGGACCTTTCTTTAATTAGACTAGACGAGTTATTTTCTGAATTTGAATTGCACGAACAGACTAATGCACATCCAGCTGAGAAAGGTGTTGCTTTGATTGTAGGTACAAGCAGAACCCGGGAACCAAAAGCAAAGCGCGGAACCGAACCCAAGTCTGAAGATGAATTGGACTCAGAAGATGATGACGATGAGATCACAGTCGAGATCGTCAACCTAGTACGCAAACTCTACAAAAAGAAGAAAGGATTCAAGAACAAGGACATCAAGAAGGTGATTCAGTCCAAGACAGTGAAAGCCAGTCCAAAAGTAAAGTTCGAAGTTACCTACTATGGCTGCAACCAAAAGGGACACATCAAAGCTAACTGTCCGAATCAAAAGGAAGCAAAAGAGGCAAAGGAAGAAGAAAGCATTACAAGCAACATGGGATGAGTCTTCTTTAGAAGACTCCGATGAAGAACTCGAACAGACGAGTTTCCTCGCATTGACAGCCTGGGAACAACTAGAAGAATCAGAAACCGAGAGCGAATTAGAAACCAAGTCTGAGCGAAGCCACAAATTTGTATCTATTTCTGAAGGGCCTAAACCCACTGTAAGTATTTCTCAATTAAGTAAACTGTATAATTTAGTTAATTACCTTATGTATCAATTAACCAAATCCATCCTCCGAGTCAAGTCACTCCAAAAGGAGGTAACAATCCTTAAGGAGGAGACTAAATTGAGTCCTTTGACTGAGTCAGTTCAAATTGGAAGTTCAACTCAAGTCCAACAACTTGAGGAAGAAAATTTCAATTTGAAAACTCAAGTTAAAGAACAAGGACACGTTGGAATGGTTCACTTTGGTTCCAAGAATCTTAATTTGATTTTTGGAAAATAGAGAGTCGTCTACAATCGATCCGAACTTGGATTTAAGGCTAAACGAAAATACAAGTCATATTTATCAATTATAAATAGAACAAATAGAAAAGTAGTCCAGGCATGGGTCCCCAAGTCAAACTTAATTAATCAAGTTGGACTTGGACAATATTGGATCCCCAAGGATCAAGTCCACTACCTTGATAGACACTATCGAGGCTATGATCTAGGGGGAGCCAATAGAAAAACTATTTTTATAAATAGAATTGTTTGATGCTTGTTTTTCTTACTCTTATTATACATGCTTAGATTAGGCTAGATAAAGACCTAGGCATGATTTACACTTGACTAATTAGACCTAGGAGTTTCAAAAAGAAAATTAAATATCCAATTTCTTTGAAAGGCTTTGTCTAGAAGTGGTGGAAGATCTCATACCCAAGAAGGTCTAGTGTCTCGTCACAACTTAGAAGCCAATCTTTAAAATGAATATTTAATTGACTAATTGAACAACCTGAGTCTAACTCAAATGTAAATTAATCCTCAGATGATAACCTAAATCAAAGATGAAATTAACCATTTCACAAAAATCTATAAGGTTCCCTGATTGATAACTTAAAAAAGGGTGAGATGAACCTAGGTAAAATTTAGACCTAACTAATTAATTCATTAATTTAACCAAATCAATTTAACTAATTAATATCTAATCAATTCAAATTAATTAATCTAATCAATTTATAAATCTAACGAATTTATAAAATTAATCAATTAAGTATTTAATTAATGAATTAATCTAATCAATTACTAAATTAATCTAATAAATAATTAATTAACCAAATAAATCTAATTAATTCAATTTAATAAATTCTTAATTAACCCAAATTAATCTATCTAATCGTTAACTAGTTTAATTCAAAATTTAACTTAATTAAATTCAAACACAAAACCATCTCTCAATCACCCATAGGAATACCATGTTTGATAATCTAGACTGGGTGAGATGGAATATTAAAGAATTAATTTCAATCAAACTATCTTTTTCCATCAAATTAAACCAAATCAAATATTTTATGTGTAGGAGCATAAAGATTTGGATCAATGGATGTTAGATAATGGATGCTCCAGACATATGACTGGAGATAGATTGAAATTTACTAAGCTGAAATTCAAAAACCTAGGGTCAGTTGCATTCGATAACGACGGAACACTTAAAGTAATCAGAACATGTAATATCCAACTAAGTTCCAATTTCTATATTCGAAAAGTTTTATTGGTTGATCAACTGAATTTAACTTAGTATTAGTCAATTATGTGACTCAGGGTATTCAGTCACATTCTCAAAAAATAATTGCTTAATTAAAAATGTTGAAAATCCTAAAATTATACTTAAGGAAATTAGGAAAAAAGAACATTTATACAATTGACCTACCAACCTCCTCACTAAAGTGTCTATTGACACAACAAGAGAAAACTACATTGTGGCACAGAAGACTGGGTCACACTCATACCAGCCTCATTTCGAAAATGAGTCAAAATGGCTTAGTTAGAGGTTTACCAAAATTAAAATTTATAGAAAATATAATTTGTAATGCTTGCCAACACGGTAAACAAACCAAATCAACCCACAAATTAACCAACTTAAATAGAACTAACTCAATACTTGAGCTCCTACATTTAGACCTGTTTGATTCATATAGAGTCAAGTCACTAAGCAAGAATCAATACTGCTTAGTTATAATTGATAATTACTCAAGATTTACTTGGGTAAAATTTCTAAAAACTAAAGATGAAACTTATGAATCTTTAAACTTTTTGCAACTTAGTAGAAAATGAAAAAGATACTAAAATTAAAAGAATTAGAAGTGATCATGGAGGAGAATTTGAAAATCATAAATTTACTAAATTTTGTGAAATTAATGGATACAAACACGAGTACTCATGCCCTAGAACCCCTCAACAAAATGGTCTAGTAGAATGTAAAAATAGAACCCTACAAGAAGCTGCTAGAACCATGTTAAACGAGTATAACATAAATAATCGATTCTGGGCTAAAGCAATTAATACAGCCTGTTACATTCAAAATAGAATTTTAATTAATAAATTTCATAATAAAACTCCTTATGCAATATATTATAATAAAATACCCAACCTAAATTATCTAAAGGTGTTTGGATGTAAAGTCCACATTCTAAACACTAAAGACTACCTAGGAAAATTTGCATCAAAATTAGCCCCCAAGATTTGAGGACTTGGACCACCCAAACCATGTCTTTAGGTTAAAGAAAGCCCTATATGGACTAAAACAAGCACATAGGGCTTGGTATGAACGCTTATCAACTTATCTAATATCTAAGGGGTTTAAACAAGGTCAAATAGATCAAACCCTATTTGTAAAATCCTAGAAAAAGACATCTTTATAGCCCAAATTTATATAGATGATATAATTTTTGGTTCAACCAATACTAAGTTTTTGAAAGAATTTACCAAATTAATGGAAAGAGAATTTAAAATGAGCTTAGTTGGGGAACTCAACTTCTTTTTAGGCTTACAAATTAAACAAACCAAAGACGGAATTTATATTTTTCAAATAAAATATGCTAAGGAATTAATTAGAAAATTTGACATGGAAAATTCTAAAAATATAAATACTCCAATGTCAACTAATATAAAAATTGATTCTGATTTAGAAGGAAAACCAGTAGACTTAAAATATTACCGAAGTGCATTAGGGAGTTTACTCTACCTAACTGTAAGTCAACCCGATATTCGTTTACAGTAGGTATATGCGCAAGATACCAATCTTGTGCAAAAGAGTCACATCTAACAAATGTTAAAAGAATACTTAGATATATTAAGGGAACCCTAAATGTAGGGCTTTGGTACCCTAGGACTTGCACCTTTGACCTAATTGACTATTCTGACTCAGACTATGCCGGATGCAAACTTGATAGAAAAAGCACAAGTGGTAGTTGTCAATTTCTAGATCAATGCCTAGTAAGTTGGTCAAGCCGAAAGCAACATTGTGTTGCTTTATCCACTACTAAAGCTGAGTACATAGCCCTAGGGGAATGTGCATCTCAACTATTAAGGATGATACATGCATTAAAAGACTATCAACTAGAATATAAAAATACAAAAATTCAATTAATAATATAAGTTCAATTAACTTAACCAAGAATTCAATTCATCACTCAAGGACTAAACACATAGAAGTAAAACATCACTTTGTAAGGGATCATGTAGCTAAGGGTGACATTGTACTTAACTATGTTGAGTCCAAATCAAACCTAACTGACATTTTCATAAAACCCTTACCTGAACTTGAGTTCAGTGCACTTAGAAGACAAATAGGAATGTGCTTAGTAGAATAGAGTTTACTTTCAAAATTAGTTCTTCTTTAATTGTTGTTTCAAAGTGACAATCTTAGTTTTAAATTTTAGGAAAAATATTTTTAAAATCCCAATTTTGTTAGTTTTCAAAGTTCGGACTTAACCTATGTATCTACCCCCTAGAAAGCATGTACCCCTAGTTTCAGCCAGAGCATCTCACAAGCACACTAGGATTACCTTGCTTGTGTATGAAAGACACTTAGAATGATGTGAGATGCATAGGGTACTGTCTAGACTTCAGAATGCTTATGTTTATGCATCAACATAAGTCTGGGCATTAAATACCAAACTCATATTAATAAAATTAAGTTGTCCATGCTTAGTCAAACTAACTGGAATACTTAATTTGACTAACCAAGTGAAAGTTGCTACCTCATGGTAAACAGCTAGTAACTAAAGGTTAGACATTTATTTAAAAGTAGATATTTTGTTACTCATGCGTGAACTCTAGGACTTTAAATTTTGTTTACAAAAATTAACTGACACTAGTCAAGGGGAAGTAAAAGAAAATTTTCAAATTAAGCCAAGTTATTAAAAGTATTTTTCAAATAAAAGTTTTTTTTAAACTTTACTTAAAATTATTTTTAAAACTTGGACATTTTTAAACTTGTGTTAAAATGAAATTATTTTTTCATCTTTAACCAAATTATTTTTAAGCTTAGTACAAATTTAGCTGAGTCTTTTGTTAAAACTTAGTGTTTATTCAATATTAAAATTATTTTTAAGCTTAATTTTTGAATTATTATTAAGCTTAATGTTAAATTAGTTTTTAAGCTTAGAGTTTGTCAAAAGTATTTTTATCAAAAGGTTTTACTAAATACTTGACTAAGCTAAAACTTTTATCAGAATCTTTATTTAAGTTGAGTACTTTTAAAGCTAAGTGTTTAATCAACTTATCTTAAAGCTTGTGCTTACCTATGTCTAAAATCCCTTAAAGCTAAGGTATTTTTAATATTTAATTAAAGTCTCTTTCAAATTTTTCCTTCTTCTTGCAAAATTATATTTAATTAAGAGCTACCTTTGAGGGGGAGTTTAATATTTCCTATCTTTCCATTTTTTTCTCCTTTTTAAGTAATATTTTTGATATATGGCAAAGGGGGAGAGGAAAGTGAAAGTTAAGTAAATAAGTGATTAAGGGGGAGATACAAACAAGTTGCAACTAAATGTTTATATTTTTTGCACCTACATGTTTTTTTCCACTTGATTGCACTTGAATCTTGATTTTATGCTTGTACGCTACTTTCATATTTTACTTAACTTTGAATTTTATTGCCATAATCAAAAAGGGGGAGATTGTTGGTGCAGGAAGCATCCGATGATCGAACTTGAGTTTTGATAAATGGCAAAGGGTTCAAAGTTAAGGCTATTTGTGGTTTAATATGTTTGAATGAGTTTACAGGAAAGTTCTAAGTGTACTTAGGGAAAAGTCCTAGCTACGATTAAGCAAAGGGAAAACCCTAGGGGGTGGTAACCCTAGGTGGAAAGTCTTGGCAGGTCAAGGGCTTCGAGCAAAAACCCTAGAGTCGGGGACTCTAGGTGGAAAGTCCTGGTGTCGCGAACCGGGTGGAAGACTAGACGGGTCGTGGAGTAAACGTCTGGCAGAAAGTCCTCGAGCCTCGGGCGCTGAGTAAAAATCCAGTCAATCTGGAGGATAGGTCTAGCAATAGGTAAACCCTCCTGAGTGGAGTAGGTGAGGACATGTTCCCCGGTGAGGAAACAGTAGGTGTCGGTTCAATCAATGGTGTTTGGATGAAAATTTGAAGTCAGAACCGGATAATCTGATGGTTGTCAAATTCTTATAGTAATCTTATTTTATTTGTGCTAACTCTATTTTTTAGGATATGTTTTGTATTTTGTTCTAACATATCTTGCTGGGAATGAAAAAGTACTAAAAGCCCGGATGAATAGTGTGTGAGGCGCCCTCCATGGAAATTAGAGGTGCCTCGGGTGCCTTGGCCGAAGCAGCGCAGGAAGCAGGACAAGGGTGCCCTCCATGGGGCTTGAGGGCGCCTTGGACGCTGGATGGAAGGCGCCTTCCATGGGCATGGAGGTGCCCTCGGGCGGATAGGTTGCGGGTGAAGCGGAGCTTATCCATGCTGCAGATCCAGCGGGGTTGGAGGCGCCCTCCATGCTATTGAGGGTGCCCTCAACGGGCTATATAAGCATGTCTTGAGCAGCAGCAAAGAGACAACTGAAAACACAATCTTTCTTCCGTTTGCTGCTCAAAGGATGATCCGATAAAGCTGTAACTCGACTCCGACGACCAGAAGCTTCAAGTTTACTAATTCCTTGTTTGTCGGTATAAGTTTTTCGTTTATATTGTACTTCAAATTTGGACTTCCAAATTGATAGTGATTGCCTGAAGTAAACGCTCAACGAGCGTGGGCCTTGGAGTAGGAGTCGCCATAGGCTCCGAACCAAGTAAAATCCTTGGTGTTTGTGTTTGTGTTTTATTATTCCGCTGCGTATTTAATTGAAGTTTTTCGAAATGAACGTGAAAGCCATGAGTACTATTCACCCCCCCCCTCTAGCGCTTTTGATCCAACCGAAGGGTTAGATTATGACGAAACCTATACACGTGTAGCCAGACTTGAATCCATAAGGATGCTGCTAACCTATGCAGCAAATAAAGGATTCAAGTTATACCAAATGGATGTAAAATCTGCATTCCTAAATAAGTTCATTAAGAAGAAGTTTATGTAAATCAACCCCTAAGATTTGAAAATCTAGATCACCCAAACTATGTCCTTAGGTTAAAGAAAGCTTTATATGGATTAAAATAAGCACCTAAGGCATGGTATGAATGACTTTCAATATACCTAATATCTAAGGGATTTAACCAAGGCCAAATAGACTAAACCCTATTTGTTAAAACCTTAAAAAAAGATATCTTTATAGCTTAAATTTATGTAGATGACATCATCTTTGGCTCAACAAATACTAAATTCCTAAAAGAATTTACTAAAGTAATGGAAAATAAATTTGAAATGAGCCTAATAGGAGAACTTAATTTTTTTTATTAGGTTTACAAATAAAACAAACAAAAGAAGGAATTCATATTTTTCAAACCAAATACGCTAAAGAATTAATTAAAAAGTTTGGAATAGAAAACTCTAAAAATATAAATACTCCAATGGCAATTAATATTAAAATTGACTTTGACTTAGAAGGAAAACTTGTAGATTTGAAATATTATAGGAGTGCAATAGGAAGTCTAGTATATCTAACGACAAGTTGACCTAATATTTTATTTACAGTAAGTATATGTGCTAGATACCAATCATGTTCAAAAGAATCACACTTAACCAATATAAAAAGAATACTAAGATACATTAAGGGAACTCTAAATGTAGGATTTTGGTACCCTAGAACTAGCATGTTTGACCTAGTTGGGTATTCTGACTCAGACTATGCTGGGTGTAAACTAGATAGAAAAAGTACAAGTGGTAGCTGCCAACTTCTAGGTCAGTGCCTAGTAAGTTGGTCCAGCAGAAAGCAACACTGTGTTGTCTTATCTACCACTGAAGCAAAATACATAGTCATGGGTGAATGTGCATCTCAACTATTATGGATGATGCATACCTTAAGAAATTATCAACTAGAATTTAAAAATATAAAAATCTCAATTGATAACATAAGTTCAATAAACTTAACCAAAAATCTAATACACCACTCAAGGACTAAACACATAGAAGTTAAGTATCACTTTGTAAGGGATCATGTAGCTAGGGGTGATATTGTATTTGACTATATTGAATCCAAATCAAACCTAGCAGACATTTTCATAAAACCCTTATCTGAACTTGAGTTCATCAAACTTAGAAGACAATTAGGTATGTGCATAGTAGAATAGATTTTAAGTTTTTCAAAATTACTCCTTTTAATAAGTTTTTCAAAATCATGTTTTAAAATTCTAGGAAAATTATTTTCAAAACTTTCAATTTTACTAGTATTTTTAAAGTTTGGAAATAGTTTATGACTTTCTCCTTAGAAAACATGTACCCCCAGGTTTCAGCTAAAGCATCTCACAAGCATACTAGGATTACCTTGCTTGTGTATGAAAAACACTTAGAATGGTGTGAGATGCATAGGGTACTGCATGGACTTCAGAATGCTTATATTTGTGCATCGACATAATACTGGGCAATAAATACTAAAATCAAATTAATCAAGTTAAGTTATCCATGCTTAGTCAAACTAACTGGAACACCTACTTAATTTGACTAACTAAGTGAAAGCTACTATCTCATGGTAAAATAGCTAGTAGATAAAGGTTAAATGTTTTGTTATGAATAGAAGATGTTTATGTTGAAGTTATTTAAAAAAAAAAATACTCATGCTTGGACTATAGGACACTAAAATTTTTTTAGCATTAATCCAGGAGGAGTGAAAATTTAAAAATTAAAAAAAAAGGTTAACTTTTTTAAAAAAAAGTTAAACTCTTTTCTTTGAAAAATTAAAGTTTTTAAATTTTAAAATTGTTTCTCTTTTCTTTGAAATGTTAAAGTTTTTTTAAAAAGTAGAAGTGTTTTTTAGTTAGATCTCCTTTTTTATAAAGTTAAAGTTTTTTAATTTCAAAATTATTTCTCTCTTCTTTGAAGAGTTCAAACTAAGGTTCTTCATCTTTTTAAACCTAAGTACTTAACTAAGTTTTTATCAAAATCTTTTTTAAGCTAAGTGTTATAAAGCTTAATATAGACAAAGTGTTTTATTCTTCAAAATTCAGTGTCTTTCAAAACTTTCAAAATCTTAGTCTGTTTAAAAGCATTTTCAACTCTCTTGAAAGTATTTTTGATATATGTTAAAGGGGAGAGAAGCTAAAGTTAAGGGGAGCTAGGAGAAAATTAAAGAGAAACTTAAGGGGGAGCTAACAAATAAAAAAAATTCTTAACTTGTTCTATATTCTGCATGTCTTTATTATTGCATTTTCTTTATATTTGACTTAACTTTGAATTATGTTGCCATAATCAAAAAGGGAAAGATTGTTGGTGTGGAAAGTATCAGACGATCGAACCTTTGTTTTAATAATGACAAAGGGTTCAAAGTTAAGGTTATTTATTGTCTAACAAATTTGAATGAGCTTGTAAGAAAGTCCTAAGTATTCTTAGGCAAAAGTCCTAGCTGTAATTAGGCAGGTGGAAAATCCTAGGAGGTGGTAACCCTAGGTCCTAAGGGGTGATAACCCTAGGTGGAAAGTCTTAGCGGGTCTAGCACTTTGGGCGAAACCCTAGAGTCAAGGACTCTAGGTGAAAATCCTGGTGGTTGTGAACCAGGTGGAAGACTGGACGGAAGGATCGGATGTCCAGCAGAAAAGTCCTAAAGACTCGGACGGTGAGAAAAAGTCTAGTCGATCTAGAGGACTGGTGTGGTAATAGGTAAACTCTCCTGAGAGGAGTAGGTGAGGACGCATTCCCCGAAGAGGGAATAGTAAGTGTCGATTCGACCTAGAGTTTCAGCAAAACTCAAAGTTAGAACCGGACAGTCCGGAGATTGCCAATCACTTATATTTATATTTTATTGTCTAAACTATGTTTTCCAGAGTATGTTTGGTATTTTCGACTAACATATCTTGCAAGGAGCATAAAGGACTTAGAAAGCTTGGATGAACAATGTCTGAGGCGCCTTCAGGATTGTTGGAGGTGCCTCGGGCATCCTGGCTATAGTTGCGCAAGAAGCAGGGCAGAAGGTGCCTTGAAGGAGCCTGAAGGTGCCTTGGATGTTGGATGGAAGGCATCTTCTATGGAGCTTGAAGGCACCTTCGGATGGATAAATAACGCAAGCATCGGAAGCTATCGTCTCTGACACGGAAGGGATAAAAATCCCTGCTGGAGGTGCCTTCCATGGAGGCTAAAGGCGCCTTCAGTAGGCTATTTAAGCCAGTCTCGAGTAGGTGCTGAAGCACACTTGTTCTTCACAATCTTTCTACTGCGCGTTGCTCAAAAGATGATCCGACAAAGTTGTAACACAACTTCGACAACCAGAAGCCCGAAATTCCTTATTCCTAGTTGTCAGTATACTTTCAATTATTGTACTTATAATTTCTAGATTGATAGTAAATTGCCCAAAGTAAACACTCAACGAGTGTGGGCCTTGGAGTAGGAGTCACCACAGGCTCTGAACCAAATAAAAGTAAAGTGTTAGTGCTTGTTTTGCTTCCTCTTTATTTCTTATTTCCACTGCATTTTTACTCGAATTGTTTAAACGAAAGGATTAGCCACGAGCGCTATTCCCCCCCCCCCCCCCCCTCTAGTGCAACGATCCTATAGTAATATGCAAATCAAGCAGTGTCACGCCCCGGGGGAGTCCCTGTCCGAAGAAATTTCCACAGCACCTCCCCTGTATGGGTGACAATCTGAAGCATTTATACAAAGCCCTACGGGCCACATATACCTCGGCCAACACGGCCGGAACAATAACAGTAATAAAAATATAACACAAAGTCATCCACGCGGTTGGAAACAAAAATCCAAAAACACGGCAGAAAAATGATAGAAAAATCAAAATACATGACATGCTAGCCGGCTAGGCTTACATCATACCACAAAACATCACTCTGGAAACAAAACTGAAACACAAGCTAGATACATAAATACCAAAGTACAAATGGACAACAGCGAAGACAAATCTTCTGAGGTGACATGGGGACCAGCAGGCAGGATACTCCAAGCGACACCATAAACAACCTAGTACCTGAAAAAGATAGTGTCCACGAAGGTGAGTTCAACAACTCAGCGAATACCAATAGACATGCCTAGCAAGATATATCTAACAGCAATAAATATGGAATACAGCTTCCTAATCATATATAGGAAAAATGCAAGACTGAAAGGTAACTGAGAAAGCTGTACTCACCAGGAACTCCTATCCAGACAAAAGGATCGTCAAACCAGATACACAATATGCCTCCTGTATGCATGTCAAACAAATGCATCCACCAAAATACAGCATATAAGTGCAGCAAACACAAGCAAATAAATGCAATAAATGCATATGATGCTAATGACATGGTCACCCCTGACGCTAGTCAGTCATCTCACACACAATGGTGAGACTGAGTGGGTAGGGTTGTGACAACCGTGCACTCTGGTAGTGAGTGGATGGGATGCTGTCGGAGTACACACATACTCCTACCCCAAATCATAAATGGGGGAGCGCAATGCTCTCATCTCCCGGTACACCATGACGGGGAGGGATCCCTGACGTGCTACGACGTTGCGCCACACTACCCATGAGCGGACCAACGGAGCACCGAACAGAGCAAAACTGACGTGCTACCACGCTGCGTCACGCTACCCATGAGCGGACCAACGAAGCACCGAACAGTGATGAAACTGGCGATATGCTCTACAATAATAGAGCAGCCTATCAAGCAGCATGCAATCATGCGAATGGTGCATGAAACTAAGCATGACAATATCTTAACCAAATCCACATATATATATAAAAAGATGTACCCTAGTACAAGTAAATCAAATCCACAGATCTAGGGTATACAGGTCCTCTATGGTATAACAACCTAGGTCCTGAACATATCCACCTCCATAAAATATGTACCAACAATATACATGAATCAAAACAGAAGGTCTAGGTACACAAATCATGTATGATATAAAAATCTAGGTATCAAATAATCTAGATACACATGCCAGAAAATAAAATCCAGAACCAAGTCCTAACCTCAGTAAGGTATGGTTTGTCACTTACTCTAGGCACTAAGGTACTCTTGGTAATAATCACGAAACGTAAACATGGATACATAACAAACACCCAACAGAACATGCTATGGGTAACAAACAGTGACATACCAAAGGCAAACATGATTATTGCTTGTAGCTATAAAATACTATGCATATCCAATTGACAATATCATAAAAGATAAGTCAAGAGGTACCCGCCTCCAATGTAGATCAAGCTAATTAACCTCTATGTCGAAGTGCTCATCCCGAATCAACGTCATGCAAATCACATGATTATAATTTAGCTAATTACATATGCAACAATTAGCTAAATCTCAACTCAACCTAATTAGGGAAAACCCAAATCAAACCATCCATGAATCCTTTAATCTTTCCAAGACACTCCACATTTTATAAACAATCCAATGATTATATCATTCATAAACTCTTCTATTTATCACGATGTCAATTTAATTAACAATCCATCATAACAAATCATGATACTAATCCCATAATCTTATAAATGACCATGTGACCTTCTACATCAATCAATCAATAAGATTTCCATCTTAAATCTACAACAACCAAACATCATCGTCTACAACTAACCAAACCACCACATCTGATAATCCAACCAACAATCATTCATCCTATCCACATCACACTACTCACATCCAAATGTAGACAAGAATAAAACTTCAAAACTCACCTAAAACAACATGTATCAAGAACGTGCCAACTCAATCCATACACTAAAACCCTTACCTCACTGCTAGAGGAGGTTGCTGCCGGAAGAAGTAGCTTCTGGAAAAATGGCTGCTGGACCCAAGAGCAGAGTTGCTGCTGGAAACCCTAATGCCAGAAACTCAAGCCGATAACATGGTGGCTACTGGCACTCGACGGCTAGCCAACCAGTGCTAGATCATAAGGGCGGTGGCTAGCGAAGGACACTGCAGGAGGGCAGTGTCGGAGATAGCTAAGGCAGAGTGGGACGGCGGCGCTGCAAATCTAGGGCACAGCGTTGCTCTGGTCCGTCGGCATCGGCTGTGGTGACCGGAAAACGCAATAGGGCAAGGGAGGTAGCGGTGCTAGGGCACAACCCAATCGACGCTGGCGTTGTTGGACGGCATCGGCCGATCAACTCCCTTGTGGCGTCGGTGGAGATGCTAGGGCACAGAGGAGAGGCCGGCGACACTGCGGTGGTCGGCGCTGGGGACTGCAGAGAGGCTAGGCTCGGCGCTGCTCGGCGTCAGAAGAAGGAGAGGAAGAGGAAATCGGCTGGGGAAGAAGTAGAAGGAGGAGGCGTCGGCGCGAGGTGGCTAGGGCACGGGTCGCGGCAGGGAAGAAATAGAATCGTTCGGCGAAAACAAGGAAGAAAGAAAAGAAAAAGAAAATAAATAAGTAAATCCAACTTTTCCTCGCTTAAATGGGGTAGCCTAAACAGGCTTTTCCCGGGTCCTATTTTTTTATCCCCGTAAACTCATCCATACGAGTTCCGAAAAATTTCCAGAAAATTTCTAAAAATTTCGGAAAATTCCCTTATCATTATTCGCCATTTTTCGATATTTTACATTCTCCCCCACTAATAAAAATTTGGTCCCCAAATTTCGTTATCTACCCTCAGCAAATACTAACAACAAGTAAAGAGTATAAATGCTGAACGGTAAATTAAATCACATACCTCATGTGAAAAGATGGGGTTTCGAGCTCGAATCGTATCCTCGAGCTCCCAGGTAGCCTCCTCGTCGGAATGATGCTGTCATTCGACTTTAACCAGCCGGTTAGTCTTGTTCCGCAGTTGACACTCTTTCCGGTCCAGAACCGTACCGGAACCTCCTCATAAGTGACGTCAAGCTGAATGGGAACTGAGATATCTGTCAGTACATATGCCGGGTCGGGTATGTATCTTCTCAACATAGATACATGGAATACATCGTGAACACCTGCCGAAGCTGGTGGCAATGCCAAACGATAAGCTACCGCTCCAATTCTCTCCAAGATCTGGAAAGATCCAATGTATCGTGAAGCTAGCTTACCTCTGAGGTCAAATCTCTTCACCCCTTTCGTGGGTGAAACTCGCAGAAATACATGTCGCCAATAGAGAACGCTAAGGGTCTGCGTCTCCGATACGCATAACACTTCTGGCGATCCTACGCCTCTAACATTCTCTGTCTGATAATACGGACCAACTCTTCATTCTGCTGAGCTCTATGAGGTCCCAACAACTGGGCCTCCCCAACCTCATCCCAGAGGATGGGTGTCCGACAAGACCTACCATACAACGCTTCAAACGGTGCCATCCGGATAGCCGAAAGAAAGCTGTTGTTGTAGGCGAACTCTACCAATGGCAGATGGTCCTCCCAACTGCCTCCGAAATCCAATACACAAGATCTCAGCAAATCCTCTAGAGTCTGAATGGTCCGTTCTAACTGGTCCATCTGTCTGCGGATGGAAAACTGGAGCTGAGTGCCCAAGGCCTGCTGCAGACTCTGCCAGAATCGAGACGTGAACTGGGGTCTCTATCCGAAATAATAGTCAAGGGACACCATGAAATCTGATGATCTCCCGGCAATACAGATCTGTCAATCGATCCAGGGAATCAGTCTTCCGGATCGCTAAGAAATGCGCGGATTTAGTTAATCGATCAACGATTACCCAAATCGCGTCATGGCCTCGTCATGTCCTCGGTAAACCCACCACAAAGTCCATAGTAATGTGTTCTCATTTCCACTCGGAAATAGGAATCCGCTGAAGTAAGCCAGCAGGTCTCTGGTGTTCAGCCTTCACCTGCTGACAAACAAGACATCTAGCTACAAAATCCGCGATGTCTTCCTTCATGTCATTCCACCAATAGGAACGTCTCAAATCTTGATACATGCGAATCCCACCTGGGTGGATCGCAAATCGAGAGCGATGAGCCTCCTGAAGTAGCTCCTGTAAAATCGGATGAGACTGAGGTACGCATAATCTGCCTCGGAAGTATATAACACCCTCATCGTCTCGTGTGAACTCAGTCTGCTGCCCGGAAGCTATCTGGATGCCAATAAACTACAAATACTGATCAACAGCCTAGGGCTCTCGGGTTCTCGTCCTGATCGACGACTGAGCAACCATGGTAACCAGAGTACCCTGCCTTGTCTGTCCTTACCCCTCAAGGCTCAACTCGGAGAAACCTTGAATCAAGTCTGTGACCACAACTCGGTGGCAAGCTAAAGTCCCTCTGGACTTCCTGCTATGTGCATCGGCAACCACATTAGCTCTCCCTGGGTGATAGCTAATGGTACAATCAAAATCCTTCAGGAATTCCATCCATCTCCTCTGTCGGAGATTAGGTTCCTTCTAAGTAAAACAGATATTTGAGACTCTTATGGTCAATGAGAATCTCAAATGTAACGTCATATAAATAATGTCGCCAAATCTTCATGGCAAAAATAATGGCGACTAACTCCAGATCATGTATAGGGTAGTTCTTCTCATGCTCCTTCAACCGACGAGAAGCATAGGAGACTACTCTATCGTGCTGCATCAGAACAGCGCTCAAACCTTGAATAGATGCGTCGGTGTAGAGGACATATTCGTCCTCTCCAGAAGGTAAAACTAAAACTGAAGCCGACACTAATCTCCGCTTCAGCTCCTAGAAGCTGGTCTCGTAGTCCTCGGACCACGTGAACTTCATGCCTTTCTTGGTCAGGTGTGTCAGTGACATAGCTATCCGAGAGAAACCCTCAACGTATCTCCGGAAATATCGAGCCAAACAAAGGAAGTTGCGAGCCTCCTCTATAGACTTCGTCTACTTTCAACGGTAACAACCTCTATCTCCTGTGGAACCACGGTATACTCCTACTAGTGACCGTGTGTCTCATACATCTCACAGAAGACAACCAAAATACACACTACTGATCTTCATATATAGATGTGCTCGTCGAAACATCTCCAGAACTATGCAAAATGGTGTGCGTGACTCACCGCGGATCCGAAATAGATCACAACATCGTCAACAAAGACAATGGACACCGATCCAAACATCCTCGAAATACCAGAATCATTGAGCCCCTGAAAACATCTAAGGCTCTGCAAGCCCTAACGGTAAAACCAAAATACATAATGTTCGTATCACAGACATTCCTAACCATAAGATCTCCGAGAATAAGTCAGAAATCTGATCACCAACAACATAAATCATCAAAGAATAAATCCTCCAGTGTGAGAGCAACGCTCTATCACAAGAAATATCACATACGTGGGAGCAACGCTCTACCACAAGAAATCCTCAATATGTAGGAGCAACGCTCCACCACAAATAATCCGAAATATGTATCTGCAATAAATATGGGAGCAATGCTCCGCTACAAGCAATCCACAATATATGGGAGCTACGCTCCACCACAAACAACCCAAATATATGGGAGCAACGCTCCACCATAAACCAACAATAATATGTGGGAGCTACGCTCCACCACAAACGATCCATCAGTGCTCAGGACACCTAACTATCTAGCTATAGACTGCATGAGGTCACTCTATCACAGATCACTGTGGGCAGCCAAGGGTATAACACTCTAATAAGCAAATCAAATCCATCGTCAACTGTATCATCATCCTAGTGGGTCGGCCACCCACTAATAGGAGAATTAATTGACAGGGTAATACAACCAATAACATAATGTAGACACTCCCATTCTACATTCAACATAGGTAGAATCATCATGATGCTACCAATCATACACCTGGCACACGTGCACACATAACATATGTATAATCGACATAATCCTCCAACTAGTACACAACAAACATACTCACAACATAGGTATAAATCATCGTGATACCTCCAACAATGCATATCGAACTCGTGTGCATATATCAATGTAGGTATAATTGACAATACACCTCCAATAATACTCACAACACATACCAAATGAGTATAATCACTAAATACTTCCAATAAAGCCTAATAGACACAAGTGTACCCATAAATCATATATATTCCACAAGATACCTCGAATCTTACACCGAACACATCTGCACATATCACAACTCAGATTAAATCGACAAAATACCTCCAATAAACCAATCAGGCCACTCGGATATAATCTACTAGAAACACACAATAATCATCATCTGGACAAATATACACTCACTACATGCAATTTTGACCGTCTAACATAGAATTCCTACAACACATAATAATCAAGTGTATAAACTACACAGGTATGGATAATCAGCATATTTAATCCAATCTACCACACAAATCCTATGCTACCTACTCTCATGGTTTAAGGGTAAATCTAAATAAAATCAAACATAAAGATCATACAGGAAAACGCAATCATAGACAATCCAACTAGGTACATACAGTCTAAAATTAAAATCCACATGGAATAGGATACATCGATCCTCAATAGACTGACCAAAATCGACAATGGTATACGGTCAATTCAATCTTTCCACGTCAGTACGAATCATGTACTTAAATGTACTCTAGATACCTAACTAAGCACAAATAATCCAAAGATTCGAACCTCTAAAAATAGAGTATAACCGTCTCCTACTGATCGGACCAACATAACTAAATCGATCATCTACTAACTAATCAAGAATACACTAATCCGTCATAAGCAACTAAGGTATATCAATCTATGACTATCCAAATCGACAAACGTAAATCAGTCTTCTACTAACCGATCTAACAAGAATAAATCAATGTTTACTGATGAAATTAACTAAGAATAAATGGTATACTACTGGCTAGGTCAACATAAAGGTATAGATACTATCCACTACCCAGCTAATAATAGCAGAGGCTGGTATGTGCCTCAATCTGCTAACCAACAAGTAATAACAGAAGCTAAAAACTACTGGTGCATGATATGATAAATCACCAGAAACTGTAACCCTTAATCTCTATCAAAGACGATCATCATCAGTGGTTTACCTAATACATAAAATATATGCTATATCAACTAGACAGGTACTAGTAAAGATTGCTAATACATGTCAAAACTGTAATAGTCAACAGTGCATATACTAACAAAATGTAGGATAACAGTATACCAACATACCTCCTATAGCTTGGAGATGTCCTGCTGCTGCCAGGTCCCAAAACCCGAAAAGTCACATCGAGAAGACCAAAACACACAATCTGAAACACAGGGAAAATAAGACTCGTAATCCGATCTCTAATACCAAATAAATTGGTATCAGATAAATCTCAAAAATCCAGAACACATAGCAAGTATCGTATACCTGCTCTGATACCACTAAATTGTCATGCCCCGGGGGAGTCCCTGTCCGAAGAAATTTCGGCAGCACCTCCCCTGTACGGGTGACAATCTGAAGCATTTATATAAAGCCCTCTGGGCCACATATACCTCGGCCAACACGGCCGGAACAATAACAGTAATAAAAATATAACACAAAGTCATCCACGCAGTATATATCATCAGCCCACTCGGCTAGAAACAAAAATCCAAAAACACAGCAGAAAAACGATAGAAAAACCAAAATACATGACATGCTAGCCGGCTAGGCTTACACCATACCACAAAACATCACTCTGGAAATAAAACCAAAACACAAGCTAGATACACAAATACCAAAGTACAAATGGA
This sequence comes from Zingiber officinale, assembly GCF_018446385.1. NCBI lineage: Eukaryota > Viridiplantae > Streptophyta > Magnoliopsida > Zingiberales > Zingiberaceae > Zingiber > Zingiber officinale. The sequence goes on along the minus strand of NC_056007.1, from coordinate 67,963,116 downwards.
CAACAGCGAAGACAGATCTTCTGAGGTGACATGGGGACCAGCAGGCAGGATACTCCAAGCGACACCATAAACAACCTGGTACCTGAAAAAGATAGTGTCCACGAGGGTGAGTTCAACAACTCAGCGAATACCAATAGACATGCCTAGCAAGATATATCTAACAGCAATAAACATGGAATACAGCTTCCTAATCATATATAGGAAAAATGCAAGACTGAAAGGTAACTGAGGAAGCTGTACTCACCAGGAACTCCTATCCAGACAAAAGGATCGTCAAACCAGATACACAATATGCCTCCTGTATGCATGTCAAACAAATGCATCCACCAAAATGCAGCATATAAGTGCAGCAAACACAAGCAAATAAATGCAATAAATGCATATGATGCAAATGACATGGTCACCCCTGACGCCAGTCAGTCATCTCACACACAATGGTGAGACTAAGTGGGTAGGGCTGTGACAACTGTGCACTCTGGTAGTGAGTGGACGGGATGTTGTCGGAGTACACACATACTCCTACCCCAAATCATAAATGAGGGAGTGCAATGCTCTCATCTCTCGGTACACCATGACGGGGAGGGATCCTTGACGTGCTACCATGCTGCGTCACACTAACCATGAGCGGACCAACGGAGCAACGAACAGAGCAAAACTGACGTGCTACCACGCTGTGTCACCCTACCCATGAGCGGACCAACGGAGCACCGAACAGTGATGAAACTGGCGATATGCTCTACAATAATAGAGAAGCCTATCACGCAGTATGCAATCATGCGAATGGTGCATGAAACTAAGCATGATAATATCCTAACCAAATCCACATATATATATAAAAAGATGTACCCTAGTACAAGTAAATCAAATCCACAGATCTAGGGTATACAGGTCCTCTATGGTATAACAACCTAGGTCCTGAACATATCCACCTCCATAAAATATGTACCAACAATATACATGAATCAAAACAGAAGGTCTAGGTACACAAATCATGTATGATATAAAAATCTAGGTATCAGATAATCTAGATACACATGCCAGAAAATAAAATCCAGAACATAGTCCTAACCTCAGTAAGGTATGGTATGTCACTTACTCTAGGCACTAAGGTACTCATGGCAATAATCACGAAACGTAAACATGGATACATAACAAACACCCAACAGAACATGCTATGGGTAACAAACAGTGACATACCAAAGGCAAACATGATTATTGCTTGTAGCTATAAAACACTATGCATATCCAATTGACAATATCATAAAAGATAAGTCAAGAGGTACCCGCCTCCAATGTAGATCAAGCTAATCAACCTCTATGTCGAAGTGCTCGTCCCGAATCAACGTCCTGCAAATCACATGATTATAATTTAGCTAATTACATATGCAACAATTAGCTAAATTTCAACTCAACCTAATTAGGGAAAACCCAAATCAAACCATCCATGAATCCTTTAATCTTTCCAAGACACTCCACATTTTATAATCAATCCAATGATTATATCATTCATAAACTCTTCTATTTATCACGATGTAAATTTAATTAACAATCCATCATAACAAATCATGATACTAATCCCATAATCTTATAAATGACCATGTGACCTTCTACATCAATCAATCAATAAGATTTCCATCTTAAATCTACAACAACCAAACATCATCGTCTACAACTAACCAAACCACCACATCTGATAATCCAACCAACAATTATTCATCCTATCCACATCACACTACTCACATCCAAATGTAGACAAGAATAAAACTTCAAAACTCACCTAAAAGAACATGTATCAAGAACGTGCCAACTCAATCCATACACCAAAACCCTTACCTCACTGCTAGAGGAGGTTGCTGCCGGAAGAAGTAGCTGCTGGAAAAATGGCGGCTGGACCCAAGAGCAGAGTTGCTTCTGGAAACCCTAATGCCAGAAACTCAAGCCGATAATAAGGTGGCTACTGGCACTCGACGGCTAGCCGACCGGCGCTAGATCATAAGGGCGGTGGCGAGCGAAGGACGCTGCAGGAGGGCAATGTCGGAGATAGCTAGGGCAGAGTGGGACAGCGGCGTTGCAAATCTAGGGCACAGTGTTGCTCTGGTCCGTCGGCATCGGCTGTGGCGACCGAAAAACACAATAGGGCAAGGGAGGTAGCGGTGCTAGGGCACAACCCAATCGACGCTGGCGTTGTTGGACGGCGTCGGCCGATCAACTCCCTTGTGGCGTCGGCGGAGATGCTAGGGCACAGAGGTGAGGCCGGCGACACTACGGTGGTCGGCGTTGGGGACTGCAGAGAGGCTAGGCTCGGTGCTGCTCGGCGTCGAAAGAAGGAGAGGAAGAGGAAATCGGTTGGGGAAGAAGTAGAAGGAGGAGGCATCGGTGCGAGGTGGTTAGGGCACGGGTCGCGGCAGGGAAGAAATAGAATCATTCGGCGAAAACAAGGAAGAAAGAAAAGAAAAAGAAAATAAATAAGTAAATCCAACTTTTCCTCGCTTAAATGGGGTAGTCTAAACAGACTTTTCCCGGGTCCTATTTTTTTATCCCCGTAAACTCGTCCATACGAGTTCCGAAAAATTCCCAGAAAATTTCTAAAAATTTCGAAAAATTCCCTTATCATTATTCGCTATTTTCGGTATTTTACAAGCAGTATACAAGTCACCTGTCAAAGGCTCTAAATATCTAATAATGGATAATGAATCATATCCCACATAAATCCCAAATTTACGTTGTGGACCCATTTTGGTTCTTTGTGTAGCTGGGTTAGGGACATGTACGACACAACTAAATACTTGAAGGTGAGAAACATTAGGTTCTTGACCATAGCCAAGTTGTAACGGTGAGTATTGGTGATAATTAGTTGGCCTTACATGAATCAATGATGTAGGGTGTATTATGGCATGACCCCAAATAGAAGATGAAAGGTTTGTTTTCATGAGTAGTGGTTTAGCAATTAATTGCAATCATTTAATAAATGATTATGCTAGTTCATTCTGTATATGAACATGAGCAATTAAATGCTTAACTAAAATTCTAATTGACATACAATACTCATCAAATGCTTGTGACTTAAATTCAGTAGCATTATCAAGATGAATTATCTTAATTGAGTAATCTGGGAATTGAGCTTGTAGTTTAATAATTTTATCAAGCAATTTAGAGAAGGCTATATTTTGAGATGAAAGTAAACTAACATGTGACCATCTAGTTAAAGCATTAACCAATACCATGAAATATCAAAATGGTCCACGTGATGGGTGTATAGATCCACAAATATCCCCATGAATCCTCTCCAAGAAGGTTGGAGTTTCAACATCAATCTTTGTGGGGGAGGTGTTGGAGCAATCCCAATGGTCCGTGCGACCATGTGTTTTGGTGTTGGGCAAAGGGTTTAAGTTAGGATTACCCTCGTTATTTGATATATGCATGTGAGTGTGCAGGTTTGTATGATACACATGTGACTCAGGTTGATGGCTTCGGGTCTGGTGAAAGATGGCATTGGGGACGAGCCGCGGGCTTGTATGCATCCGAGGGACCGTTGACAAGGCAGCGAGGACAAGAGCCGAGGGAAGCGACTTGGAGGCATACGTGAAGGATGGCATTAGGGATGAGCCATGGGCTTGGATGCATCCAAGGGACAAGAGCCAAAGGAAGTAGGCTTGAAGGCAAGAGGTCAAAGCTGCGAAGAAGAGTCAAGTAAGTCGTGAGGGTCCGAGTGCGAGAGAAATGTACTCGGGATGAGAAACCCTAAGTTTGAGGTTGTACCAGTCGACTAGTACTGGGACCAGTCAACTGGTGGTGAGCACAGAGAGCTTCTATGCCCGAACGGCCAGGCACCAGTCAATTGGTGCAAGGACCAGTCGACTAGTAAAGAGCCGTTGGAATGTCATTGGGCTGGCACCAGTCGACTGGTGCAAGGACCAGTCGACTGGTAACGGGCAAATTAGCTTGTTGATTTATTCCAAGCTCTATAAGAAGGAGCTTGGGATGGCCGGCCAAGGTGACGAAATTAGACTTAGTTAAAGCCTAATTAGTAGTCATCTAGTGCTCTAGCAATCCAAGTGTTCTTGATCGAGTTGTGATGACGTTTCTCCACCGACAAGGTGGATTGTTCTAGACGGAGTTTTCGGGGACTAATCCACCGACGGATTGAGGGATCGTCCACCTTACGGATAGCCGTGGAGTAGGAGTAAGTTATCTCCGAATCACGTAAACAAACATATTAGCGGTTTGTATTTCCTTTCTTAGTTTTACTCTTTCTACTTGTTTGTTTGTATTTCCGCTTGCGCACTAACATTGTAGAAAGAAGTGAGTATTTAGGGGCGCCGTCTATCCAACCCCCCTTCAAGCCGGTCACTAATCCCCCAACAAGTGATATCAGAGCGAGGTCGCTCTCCATCGGACAAACCGCCGAGGAAGCAAAGATGACCGGCTTGATTGAACCGCTAAAGTTTGAAGGCGGAGGCTTATGGGACATCACATATTGGATGATGAAGATGGAGGTCTTCTTCAACACGGATTGGGACACCATGATGGTGGTTAAAAAGTCGTTCGAAGTCCCGAAGGACAAGAAAGGGAAGAAGCTCCGACCACGACATTGGACGGAGGAGCAAACCTCACAGTCAAAGGAAAATGACAAGGTAATATCTATATTAATTGATATTTTGCCTAATGACGTGATGAGCCGTGTAGGTAAATATGAGAACGCCCATGATTTGTGGAACAAGATAAAGAAGGTTCAATGGGAAGAACCTATGTGTACACAAGATGAAGAAGAGCCCAAGGAGATGGGCTTAATGGCTCAAGATGAGGAGGAGCAACCGGAAGGTGACGAGCACTCAACTTCCAAAGAGGAGAAGGATAAAGAAATGTCATCCACCAGTGTGGATGAGGATACATCCTCAAAGGTTGAAGAAGAATCCAAGACAAGTGAAGAAGAAGAAGAAGTCTTGGAAATCAACCTAGTGAGCACCTCCACCGAAGCAAAATCAAAAGATCACATTGTGTGCTTCGAGTGCAATGAAAAGGGACACTATAAAAGTAGATGTCCATTGGGTAAGAAAGAGGTATCTCCTAAACTCAATTCAATTCATTTTGAATCTAATTTGAGTTGTAGGAAGAAGGAGAAAAAGCACATAGTGTGCTTCACGTGTGGTGAGCGGGGTCACTACCACACCAAATGCCCAAGGAAGAAAGAAATCAAAAAGTTGGCGCATTTGAAGAAGGAGGAGAAGAAGTGGAGGAAGAATGGAGGCTCATGTCATGGGGGAGCTCCAAAGGTAAAAGGTAAGTTAAACCCTAATTTAAAGTTGAAGTTAAATTTAAATTCCTCCATGCATGCTAGGAATAATTGCTATTATTTACCCATGCATAACTTTGGATTTAAATATCATGATAGGAATAGGGTAATTGTAGATCATAACCCTAGGAGACCAATTCATGATAACTCTAGAAATGGTAGACCCAAGGAGACCCAAGACATTAATCCTAAGAAGGGAATATATATGCCTAGAAAAATGGGTAGGTCTAGGAATGTCCAATATGAACATGTTGACTCTAGATTTAGGAACCTAGAAAGGGAAAATCAAGTTTTGAAGGCAAAACTTGATAAGTTGGAGAAAACACAAGAAAGATTCAATGTTGGATCTAAGGGTTTAGGTGTTGGGTAGTCAAAGACCCAACAATGATAGATCAGGTTTGGGATACCGATCTAGTGTCTCCAATGCTAAGGAAAAGTCTTATGCTAGGGTTGCATATGATTATAGCAAGGAGAAGCTAATAAATGGCAAGAGAAAGCCATTTAAAGGTAAGGTTAAATTAACCAAGGACAAGGTGTCCAAGGTTAAGAAGGTTAGGTTTGTAGGCCAAGTGTCACCGGAGGTGCACCGATGTGGCCTAGCGATTGTGGATGAGTTACCTAGGGAGGTGGCTAAGGCAAAGGGCTCTAGGGGGAGCTCAAAGAGTCAATTTGGGGCTCATAGCAAATGGATCTTAGGTGGATACTACTTGGGAGTCTAGAGGAGCCATGGAGTGTGCCAAAAGGTTTGGAGATGGATTTGAGTCTCAACCTTAGGGAATTGGTACAATTGGGTTGTGTTTCATGCAAGGAAATATGACATTGGGGTTATAATGCATGACAATTGATTTTAGAAGTATAGATGCCATATAAACCAATTCTAGGGATGCATTGTGGGTTGGTATGGGCAAATACATCAAGAGGAAGCCAAAATTAGGACTTTAGGTCAAGGTTCAATTGAACCATTTAGCTAGTTTTGGATTTTGTGTAAATCTTAGGATTGGTGATAGATACATTTTGTAATGTATTTTTCCCAAGTAGACAAGGGTACAATAGACCTCTTCACAAAATTTAGAAATTTTTGGAGGTCTATGGAATTTCTGGTGCATTTCTGAAGTTGGCCTGAAAAGGCTGATTTTTGCAGAAATAGGGTATCAGTCGACTGGTGCAGATACCAGTCGACTGGTAACAGTGTTTTTAGACCATAATATGCTTCTTTAGGGTTGTGTCAAAGGAGGCAGTCGACTGGTACTTGGGGCAGTCGACTGATACCAGCCTAATAGTATTTTTCAGCGCTATTCTTGACCATGTCAACTCGTTTAGATGTATGAGATCCATGGGGGATAAAGACATGAGGTGAGGGTCAGTTTGGATGACAAGTTTTCAACAATTGGGATATTGTTGGAGAACTTTTTGGATGTTAGGCAAAGGGGGAGAAGTAAGGTTTAGTTAGGGAAACCTTAAGTGTCTTTGCGTAGGGGGAGCCTTGTGATTGGTTCTTAAATATCCTTGTGGTAAAATCCTAGCTCATTGAGGAGCTTAGGTGTAGAGGGAGCCTTGTGATAGGTTCCAATGCATGTTGCACTTTGTTTCGGCAATGTAAGTCCAAGTGTGTAGCCTTGGCAACGTAAGTTCATTCGGCAGTATAAATCCAAGTGTGTAGCCTTGGCAACGTAAGTCCATACGGCGGTGTAAGTCCAAGTGTGTAGCCTTGGCAACATAAGTCCATTCGGCCGTGTAAGTCCAAGTATATAGCCTTGGCAACGTAAGTTCATTCGGCGGTGTAAGTCCAGGTGTGTAGACTTGGCAACGTAAGTCCATTTGGTGGAATAAGTCCAAGTGTGTAGCCTTGGCATCGTAAGTCCATTATATTAGCATGTTTATTTGCTATTTGTTTTCCCTAACTTAAACGTATTTCCAAACACCAAAAAGGGGGAGATTGTTGGAGCAATCCCAATGGTCCGTGCGACCATGTGTTTTGGTGTTTGGGCAAAGGGTTTAAGTTAGGATTACCCTCGTTATTTGATATGTGTATGTGAGTGTGCAGGTTTGCAGGATACATATGTGACTCAGGTTGATGGCTTCGGGTCCAGTGAAGGATGGCATTGGGGGTGAGCCGCGGGCTTGTATGCATCCGAGGGACCGTGGACAAGGCAGCGAGGACAAGGACCGAGGGAAGCGACTTGGAGGCATACGCGAAGGATGCCATTGGGGACGAGCCGCGGGCTTGGATGCATCCGAGGGACGAGAGCCAAAGGAAGTAGGCTTGAAGGCAAGAGGTCAAAGCTGCGAAGAAAAGTCAAGTGAGTTGTGAGGGTCCGAGTGCGAGAGAAATGTACTTGGGATGGGAAACCCTAAGTTTAGGGTTGTACCAGTCGACTGGTATTAGGACCAGTCGACTGGTGGTGAGCACAGAGAGCTTCTGTGCCCGAACGGCCAGGCACTAGTCGACTGGCGCAAGGACCAGTCGACTGGTAAAGAGCCGTTGGAATGCCATTGGGCTGGCACCAGTCGACTGGTGCAAGGACCAGTCGACTGGTAATGGGCAAAACAACTTGTTGATTTGTTCCAAGCTCTATAAGAAGAAGCTTGGGATGGCCGGTCAAGGTGACGAAATTAGACTTGGTTAAAGCCTAATTAGTAGTCATCTAGTGCTATAGCAATCCAAGTGTTCTTGATCGAGTTGTGAAGAGGTTTGTCCACTGACAAGGAGGATTGTGCTAGCTGGAGTTCCTGGGGATTAATCCACCGACGGATTGAGGGATCGTCTACCTTACGGACAGTCGTGGAGTAGGAGTAAGTTATCTCCGAACCACGTAAACGAACGTGTTAGCTGTTGGTGCAGGAAGCATCCGACGATCGAACCTTAGTTTTGATAATGGCAAAGGATTCAAAGTTAAGTTAGTGTGTGATCTAACATGTTTGAATGAGTGTTTCAGGAAAGTCCTAGCTGCGGTTAGGCAGGTGAAAAACCCTAAGGGGTGGTAACCTTAGGTCCTAGGGGGCGGTAACCCTAGGTGGAGGAAAACCCTAAGGGGCGGTAACCTTAGGTCCTTGGGGGCGGTAACCCTAGGTGGAGGAAAACCCTAAGGGGTGGTAACCTTAGGTCCTAGGGGCGGTAACCCTAGGTGGAGAAAAACCCTAGGGGGCGGTAACCCTAGGTCCTAGGGGGTGGTAACCCTAGGCGGAAAGTCCAGTCGGTCTGGAGGACCGGACTGGCATCAGGTAATCTCTCCTGAGGGGAGTAGGTGAGGACGCGTTCCCCGTAGAGGGAACAGTAGGCGTCGGGTCGACCTAGGGTTTCCGGTAGGAAATCCGAAGTCAGACCCGGACAGTCCCGAGACTGTCTTTTATTCTTTACTATGTTTTATCAGATTCTAACGCTGTCTTGTAGGGTATTTTGCTCGGACTAACCTTTGTTTGCATGTGAGGAACCTGCTGGAAGAAGGTGGTCCGGGCGCCCGGGACCAAGTTTTATCCCCTGCACGACTTCGCCACGTGGAGCATCCTGGTTGGTTGGCCACGTCACATTCCAGGCGCCCGGAATGGATCCAGGCGCCCTGAATGTCATATAAAAAGAGGGTCGAGGTGCAGCTTCAAAACAACAATCTTCTAAGCTTTCTTTTGTGAAGTGCTGCCTACGAGACGACCTTGAAGTGCTACTACTCGACGTTGACAACCCAAAGCTCAGACTCTTCGATCTGTTATTGTCGGTATTAGTTTACTTATTGCTTTAATTGTAATTCAGATTGTAACTTTTACGAATTATAGTTGTTGCCCACCGGAAGCAATCAAGGATCGCGGGCCTTCGAGTAGGAGCCGATCAAGGCTCCGAACGAAGTAAATCCACTGTGTCATCTGCTTGTGTTTCTTTCATTTCCGCTGCATTTTTACTCGAGTGTTTTACGATTCCGATAAACGTACAATTTAGCCACGAGCGCTATTCACCCCCCCCCCCCTCTAGCGCTTTCGATCCATCAATTGGTATCAGAGCGGGGTCATTTTGAATCGGTGCAACCACCATTCAAAATATTTTTTTCGTGGTATTTATTTTTTTTCGGAGTCGATTAGAATTTAGCCTCATAGCTATATTCTAATTCTTTTTCGCTCGAATCGATTTTTTGAATTGGTGCAACACCACCCGAGTTCGTGGTCCATTTTTTTTCCCTACCGCACTACTAAGCCAGGACCAAGTCCTGGGACATTTGTTTGTTATTTTTTCGCTCTAGGTAAAACTGAAATGGCCCTTCAAGAAGGCTATAGTACTGCCCGCCCTCCGCTATTCACCGGAGACGACTTCGGGTACTGGAAAGGTCGGATGGAGGCATATCTCCAGACTCATTTTGAAGTCTGGATGATTGTCAAAACCGGATTCAAACTGCCAACTGACACCACTGGCAAACCACTACCGTACGAGGACTGGGATGCATCCTTAATCAAGAAAGTGGAAGCTAATGCCAAGGCAACCTGCACCCTCCAGTGTGGCCTATCAAAGGAAGAACTCAACCGCGTCGGCCCCTTCAACAGCGCCAAAGAATTGTGGGAGAAGCTAATTGAACTTCACGAAGGGACATCCGACACCAAAGTAAGTAAAAGAGACTTAATTTTTAATAAATTATTTAACATCAAATTGCAGGAAGGTGAAACAGCTGCACAACTACATGCCCGAATTCAAGATCTGCTCAATGGTCTGCATGCGATTGGACAGAAGGTAGATAATCGCGACATCATAAGGTATTCTCTAAACGCCTTTCCAAGGAACACCTTGTGGGCATCCATGGTAGATGCCTACAAGGTCTCCAAGGACTTGTCTACCATTAAATTAGATGAACTGTTTGCAGAATTTGAACTTCACGAACAGACTAATGCACGCCCGACCGAGAAAGGGTTGGCTTTGGTTGCAGGAACAGGTAGATCTCGCGAATCAAGAATCAAGCGGAGAACAGAACCTGAGTCAGAAGAAGAACCAGATTCAGAAGACGACGATGAACTTACCATCGAGATAGTTAACTTAGTTAAGAAGCTCTGCAAAAAGAAGGGCTTCAACAAAAAGGATCTCAGAAAGGCCATCCAGTCTAAAGAAGCCCAGCCAAGCTCGAAGGTTAAATTCGAAGTGACCTGCTACGGGTGCAATCAGAAGGGTCACATAAAGGCAAATTGCCCGAACCAGAAGGATCCAAAGAAACCCAAAAGAAAGAAGGCATTGAAGGCAACATGGGACGAGTCTTCTTCCGAGGAATCCGACGACGAAGAACAAGAATAGACGAACTTTCTTGCCTTGACAGCCCGGGACTTCAACAACGGATCCGGAAGTGAGGACGAATCGGAAGCCGAGTCTGAGAGAAGCCACGGATCCGCATCCGTTTCCGAAGGGCCGAACCCCTCTGTAAGTAAAAGTCGTTTATATAGTTTAATCAATTATTTAATGCATAAAGTAGCAAAGTCCAAGATTCAAATTAAAGCGCTTCTGAAGGAGGTAACACTTCTTAAAGAAACGCATAACAACCAATCCTTAACTGATCAAGTTCAGACTGGAACCTCAACTCAAGTCCAAAAACTTGAGGAAGAGAATTCCAATCTGAAAAGTCAAGTAAAGGATTTAAAAACTACCCTAGAACGATTTTCCTTAGGATCCAAGAATCTTGACTTGATTCTTGGAACACAAAGGGCAATCTACAATCGAACTGAACTAGGATATAAAAAGAAATATAAATCTTACCTATCCTTAATAAACAAACCAAATAGAAAAGTGGTCCAAGCATGGGTTGCCAAATCCAACCTGCTCAATCAAGTTGGCTTTGACAATATTGGGTCCCTAAAGATCAAATACATTACCTCAATAGACCTTATCGAGGCTATGATCCAGGGGGAGCTAAAATAATTAAAATTCAATATTAAACTCAAAATTAAAATTCTAAATTAATATTAAACTCAAAATTAAATCCGAAATTAATATCAAAATTCGAAATTAAATTCAAAATTCTTAAATTCAAAATTCAAAATTCAAAATTCAAAAACTCAACAATAAAAATTCCGAATTAAATTCAAAATTCGAAATTAAATTCAAAATTCAAAAATTCAACAATAAAAATTCCGAATTAAATTCAAAATTCTAAATTCAAAATTCGAAATTAAATTCAAAATTCTTAAATTCAAAATTCAAAATTCAAAATTCAAAAACTCAACAATAAAAATTCCAAATTAAATTCAAAATTCAAAATTCAAAATTAAATTCAAAATTCTAAATTCAAAATTCGAAATTAAATTCAAAATTCTAAATTCAAAATTTGAAATTAAATTCAAAATTCTTAAATTCAAAATTCAAAATTCAAAATTCAAAAACTCAACAATAAAAATTCGAAATTAAATTCAAAATTCAAAATTCAAAAATCAAATAGAAGGAGGGTCCAGAATAGCTGGCAACTCCGAAATCTATTTACCCGACAAGGGTAACCGAACTTAATCTACCCGAAAAGGGTAAACAAGAGTAGATTACCCGGATGGGTAAATAAGGATAGATTAAAGAGGGTTAAGTTTTAACTTGAAGCACAGTACTTGTGAAGTTTTTGGATGATAGTACGTTGGGAAAACTTGGGCATCGCATGTCTAGGAAGATATGGCTTCGACCTGGTGCATTTGGCCAAGTGGAACTAACCGAAGCTACCCTTAAATGGATCCTAACTAGTTAGACCAAGGCTTAGTATTAAGCTCAATGGGTAGGACTATTTGGGAAACCTCGAAGGCATGGTTACTTTAATGAGCTCCTTGTGACTCACCATAGCCAAGAAGTTTATCCAAAGAATGCTTACTTGTTGAACCCAAAGCTAAACCCAAATCTAACATAAAGTTAAACATAACCCTATAAATTGAACTAATTCATCTCACAAAATAATAGGAGCCCCTGATTGAACACATAGATCGGGTGAGATGACTAAGCAAATTAAAATTTAAAAATTCCTCCAAAATTACTTAAACTAAATTTCAAATCAAATTAACTTAAACAAATTCAAATTGAATTAATTTAAAATAATTCTCAATTAAACATGTTTAAAATCAAGCTTACTTAAGCATCTTTAAGGTAATTAAAACATTAAAAAAAAATTATATACAAAGGTCAAAAACCGGGGGCGAGCGCCCCCGGTATTCAGACCCCGGGCGCCCGCAGCGAACCCGGGCGCCCCGCCTCACACGACCCCGGGCGCCCGGAACAGGTCCGGGCGCCCGGACTCCCTTATATATAGGGGGCAGGAGGCGCCCCCTACCCTTGCACCCAAGTCTTCCTTAAGCTTCTTCTTAGCTTCTCTGCGAAGACTTTCAAAATTAAATTTTTCCGCGGTTGATACGAAGTCGTAACTTAACCGAGGTCGTCAGTTCTTAAATTTCTAACAATGGCTCCTCGGTAAAATTTCTATCCCCTCCTAAACTTTATTTTTTTCCCTTTTCTTAGTATAATATAAGTTTCAAATTTAGGAAGCGTACTAAATCTGGTGCTGGACCCTCTACACCTAGCATTGACCCTAGGTTTCCCACCGACAAGCTTAGGATTAAGTTTATGTCAACCAATTACATGGCCATTAGAACCAAATGTATAGATAGATCATTCTTTCTACGCTCTTGTATTCTAGTCTCCGAGGCCATAAACCACTATAGGTTGCGAAACCTTGTTGAGTGCACCAACCCAGTAAACATAAGTTTATGTGCCGAATTTTACAACAACCTAGTGAAAGTAGACGACTACTCCTATACCACTAGGGCAGCTAGCACGGATATCACATTATCTCCCACTACCATTCGTGAGTTTCTAGGGTTACGAGAGTCACCCTGTACCTTTTTATGCTATCCTCCTAGGGAGCTACCTTTTGGAGATCCCTACTCACATATTACCCTTGATACGATCTATTCGTATTTCTTTGAGGACCAGCGTGATCCCACTGAGACTCAGTTTAGGTCATTAACCTTAGAATTCAGGACTATGCCCTTTATAGGGTTCTAGTGCTTTGTATTCTACCGCTGACCACTCATGACATTGCGGTGATGCGTCCATTTCACTCCTTTCTTCTCTATGCCCTGTGTCATAAGTTAGACATAGACATCAGCCTACACATCTTTTCCACTATTATTTACGCAGCTGGATACGTGACCAGCAGACGAGTACATATGCCTTACTGTCACATTTTGACAGCTTACATGTCCTCATTGCACATTAATGTCACCGAAGGTGACATCCGCCACATGACCGAGTTTGACATCATAGGAGCTAGGAACTTTTCCCTAGAAAATATCCATATAGACGATGAGGGTACCATGTCCTGGCGTAGGGGGGCACAGCATCAGCAGGCAGAGGAGGCAGAGCAAGATGAGTTCATGTTGGCACTATTTCCTGAGGAGGCTGCTCCTGCCCCACCACCACCTCGAGCACCACACCCAGCTCCCCGCACTCTATCTGATCGAGTCTCCGGACTAGAGAGGGCTATATCGAGTCTCCAGCACGAGAGCTCCGAGTTTCATCAGTCCATGCGGCGAGAGGTCTCCGATCTTCGACGAGAGGTCCGACAGGAGGTCTCCGACTTACGACGAGACGTACGACAGGAGCTCTCCGACCTGCGCCGAGATCTACGAGAGGACGATCGGGCTCGTCACAATGAGCTCCTGACACTACTCCGGTCGCTGGGTTCCGGACCACCTCCCTCATCATCTCAGTAGCTCCTACTGTAGCTCTATTATGACTCTAGTACAGCTTGTAGCAGCTCTATTATGACTCTTTTATCTATGTCGACTTTTTAATCTAATAGACTATTTTACTACAGGCTTGATTGACTATAACTTAATCTAATAGATTAGTCTTTTAGTCACATTTTTTAACTTCTAGGCAAAACTGATTTTCCAAATCCCTGCTTTACTAGACTTTCGAAAGTTGGATTTAGCCTAGGATTTCCCCCTAGAAATCATGTTCCCCCAGGACTCAGCCAGAGCATCTCACAAACACCTAGGTTTACCTTGATTGTGTTTGTAAAACATAGAACGGTGTGAGATGTATAGGGTACAGCCTGGAATCGAGAATGCTTATTTCTGTGCATCAATATGAGTCTGGGAGTTAAATACATGATTAACAGTAATCAAATCAAGTCTTCCAGCCTTAGTCAAATCTAACTGGATCAATTGACTTGACTTGACTAACCAAGTGAACACTGTTGCCCTCTAGGCAATCAGCAAGTAGCTAAATGGTTAGACAGTTGGTGAAGGAAATAATAAGTTTAAGCATGTATGTACTTAAGGGATCTGATACCTAATCAAAACAAATCTTTACTCATGCTTGGACTTTAGGGCTCTGATACCTTACTAAAACAAAATGACAAGCTATTAACAAATAAGGTTATCGCTTCTCCTTTGCCTTAAGTATTTTTGAAACACATTTCAAAGCAGCCTTTTCAAAAACCTTCTCCAAATTTTCAAGTGACAACTATTCTGAATTTTTTTAAGCTGAAACATCTTCGAAAATTTGTCAAGTTTTTTTTAAAGCTTTTGAAATTTTTTTGGAAACTCCCTTTAAAAACTTGAATATTTTTTTAAGAAAATTTTTGAAATGGAACATCTTGTTAGAAAACTTCTGAAGTTAAAAATTTTGTTTGAAAATTTCTGAAGTTGAAAATCTTGTCAGAAAACTTCTAAAATTGAAAATTTTGTTTGAAAATTTCTGAAGTTGAAAATCTTGTCAGAAAAGTTCTGAAGTTGAAAACTGTGTTTGAAAATCTCTGAATTTGAAAATTTTTGTTAGAAAATTTCTGAAATTGAAAATTTTGTTTGAAAATCTCTGAATTTAAAAATTTTGTTTGGAAATTTCTAAATTTGAAATTTTTGTTTGAAAATTTCTGAAGTTGAAAATTGTGTTTTTCTGAAAGTGAAAATTTTGTTAGCAAATTTCTGAAGTTGAAAATTTTGAAAAATATTGCTATTTATCTCGCTCCTTGCATAAGTTAAGAGGTTTTCTGCTAAATTCTGTCTTGAAAAATAGCTCATTTTTTATATATGGCAAAGGGGGAGAATAGAGAAATTCAAAGAAAGAAATAATAGAAATTCAAATTCAAAAGGGAGCTTGTATTAAGGGGGAGCTATGTTTATGCTTATTTTGCTATCACGCCTATCTTGTTCTTATATATATAACTGCATATTTTTTACTTAACATTGAATTTCGGTTGTCATTATCAAAAAGGGGGAGATTGTTGGTGCAGGAAGCATCCGACGATCGAACCTTAGTTTTGATAATGGCAAAGGATTCAAAGTTAAGTTAGTGTGTGATCTAACATGTTTGAATGAGTGTTTCAGGAAAGTCCTAGTTGCGGTTAGGTAGGTAAAAAACCCTAAGGGGTGGTAACCTTAGGTCCTAGGAGGCGGTAACCCTAGGTGGAGGAAAACCCTAAGGGGCGGTAACCTTAGGTCCTAGGGGGCGGTAACCCTAGGTGGAGGAAAACCCTAAGGGGCGGTAACCTTAGGTCCTAGGGGGTGGTAACCCTAGGTGGAGAAAAACCCTAGGGGGCGGTAACCCTAGGTCCTAGGGGGTGGTAACCCTAGGCGGAAAGTCCAGTCGGTCTGGAGGACCGGACTGGCATCAGGTAATCTCTCCTGAGGGGAGTAGGTGAGGACGCGTTCCCCGTAGAGGGAACAGTAGGCGTCGGGTCGACCTAGGGTTTCCGGTAGGAAATCCGAAGTCAGACCCGGACAGTCCCGAGACTGTCCTTTATTCTTTACTATGTTTTATCAGATTCTAACGCTGTCTTGCAGGGTATTTTGCTCGGACTAACCTTTGTTTGCAGGTGAGGAACCTGCTGGAAGAAGGTGGTCCGGGCGCTCGGGATGGATCCGGGCGCCCGGAACAGGTCCGGGCGCCCGGGACCAAGTTTTATTCCCTGCACGACTTCGCCACGTGGAGCATCCTGGTTGGTTGGCCACGTCACATTCCAGGCGCCCGGAATGGATCCAGGCGCCCTGAATGTCATATAAAAAGAGGGTCGAGGTGCAGCTTCAAAACAACAATCTTCTAAGCTTTCTTTTGTGAAGTGCTGCCTACGAGACGACCTTGAAGTGCTACTACTCGACGTTGACAACCCAAAGCTCAGACTCTTCGATCTGTTGTTGTCGGTATTAGTTTACTTATTGCTTTAATTGTAATTCAGATTGTAACTTTTACGAATTATAGTTGTTGCCCATCGGAAGCGATCAAAGATCGCGGGCCTTCGAGTAGGAGTCGATCAAGGCTCCGAACGAAGTAAGTCCACTGTGTTCATCTGCTTGTGTTTCTTTCATTTCCGCTGCGTTTTTACTCGAGTGTTTTACGATTCCGATAAACGTACAATTTAGCCACGAGCGCTATTCACCCCCCCCCTTCTAGCACTTTCGATCCATCATTAGCGGTTTGCATTTCCTTTCTTAGTTTTAGTCTTTCTACTTGTTTGTTTGTATTTCTACTTGCGCACTAACATTGTAGAAAGAAGCGAGTATTTGGGGGCGCCGTCTATCCAACCCCCCTTCAAGCCAGCCACTTATAATTAGTTTGTCTTGTGAACAAGCCACATATGAAAAATTGTTATGTAAAAGAATATTTTAGTTCTTTAAAGGATGTCAACGTGAATTATAGATTATTCTAAAATCATTATTGTCCTAGGTATTGGTTGCTACACTTGGATTCCATTCTGTTTCCCCTGTACAAAAATTTGTATAAGCGCAGAACTTAACCTAGCTACCCATGTGCTCTACTGAAGTTAAACTTGGATTGCAAACGATACTTAATATTATTAATCCAAGTTGCTCTTCAGAAGTTAAACTTGGATTGGAAACGATACTTAACATTTTTACTCCAAGTTGAACCGATGTGATCTTCCTAAGTTAAACCATATTACAGAAGTTGATTAAATATCTATTTCAAAGATTGGATTTCAGGTTAAACATGGCGAGGCATTAGGCCTTCTTGGTTATGGGATCATCCACCACTTCCTATACAAAGCCTTTCAAAGAAATTGGATATTTAACTTCTTATAGTAACCCTAGGTTTAACTACAGAGACCACAATATAAACATAAGATCGAAACACAAAATCGAAATACAAAATCGATAGCACGAAATCGAAATATAAAATCAATAGCCTCTTGTGTTGGTGTTTCAGAATCCATGCAAAGAAAACTAACTAATTAATTCGAAGCGGAAACCATTAATTAGTTATATCTTTCTTTGTAGCTAAAGACCTCTTGATCTTCTGTTGTATTCCTCTCCTCCTCTTGGACGTTGTGTGGGCAACGATCTACCAAGATGGAATCCACCCGAACCACTTCTTCTCCTCCAAGACTCTCAAGCCACCAAGGGATGCCAAAATAGGAAACTTTCTTCCTCTTCTTCTCCTCCAAGCAACCGACACCAAGTGCTTCTCCTCTTCTTCTTCGTCCTCTCCAAGCAATCGGCCACAAGGACTTTTGAATCCTAAGGAAGCGAAAGAGGAGATAAGTGGGGTGCCGGCCTAAGAGAAAGGGAGAAGGGAAGGGGCCGGCCATACCAAGGAAAAGAGAGAAGACTTAAGGTTGTATATATTATTATGAGGCACCCTCTCCTTCTCTTTTATAATCCTTGGTCATGGCAAAAAAGGAAAGTTTTAAACATAATTAAAACTTACTTATTTGTGGCCTCCCATTAAAAAAGGAAATTTTAACAACAATTAAAATCTCTCTTTTCTAAATTTCCTATTGTACATGGCAATAAAGGAAAGTTTTAAAATTAATCTCTCTCTTTTAAAACATATAGATAACTACAAAAAGGAAAGATTAATTAAAACTTCTCTTTTTAAATCATGCTTACAAAAACGGAAAGTTTTATCAAAAATTAAAGTCTCTCTTTTAAACGTTATAGATAACTACAAATACGGAAAGATTTTAACAAAATTAAAATCTCTCTTTAATCTTTTGTAGATAGCTATAAAAGGAAAGATTTTAAAATTTTAAAACTCTCTTTTAAAACCATGAGGATGGCTATAAAAGAAATTTTTAAAATTAAAATTTCTCTTTTAAATCCTTTCATGAATGACTACAAAAGGAAAGATTTTAACAAAAAATAAAATCTCCCTTTAGTTCTAATGGTGTGGGCGGCCCCATGCTTGGACACCAAGCATGGCTTGGCTGGCCACCTCTTGGGCTCCAAGCTAATGCTTGGCCGGCCCCCTTTGCTCCAAGCAAGGATGTGGCCGGCCCATTACTTGGGTAAGAAGTGGACTTGGTAGATACAAGGCTTAATAGAGGCTACAACAGGGACCGAGAGGAGAAATTAGTTTTGGTCTCTCGATGAGCTTGAGCTTCTTGTGTTCTCCCCGAACACCCAACTCAAGTTCATTAATAATAACTCATACCACTAAAGAGTTATTATTGAACTATCGCACCAATCCCAAATTACATAATGGGCTCCTTCTTATCATGAGTGCATTAATTTCCCTGTGTTTAAGATATCGAATGTCCACTAATTAAATGAGTTAGTGACAACTCACTTAATTAATATCTAGTTCCAAGTGTAGTACAGCTCAACTTCATTGTCATATCGGACTAGGTCCACCTATAGGGTTTACATGACAATCCTTATGAAATCCTCAAAGGAGCATCATCAACCTAGATTACAAGGACACAGTTTCCTTTTATAATCAACAACACACCATATAAATAATATCATTTTCCAACTTATCAAACCTATTGATTTAACGAACTAAATCTCACCCATTGATAAATTAAATAAATAAATACTAAGTATATGTGCTTGTTATTATATCGGGATTAAGAGCACACACTTCCATTATAACAGAGGTTATGTTCTTTTATACAATTAGTATAAAGAAACAATCTCAAATGGTCCTGCTCAATACACACATAGTGTACTAGTGTAATTTAATAGTTAAGATAAACTAATACTAAATTACACTACAACCATTCTAATGGTTTGTCCCAATCCATCTTGGTTGTGAGATACTATTTATAATTTATAAGGAACTGATAACATGATCTTCTGTATAGCACCACACACCATATTATCTATAATATAAATTAAATGGACAACTGTATTTTACTAAATGCAAACATTTGACCAATGTGATTCTCATTTCAAAATAAATGTTTATTCAAAAAGCTAGGCTTTTAGTATACATCCTAACAATCTCCCATTTATACTAAACGACTATGCTGCTATATATGCTGTCATACATCTGATTCGCATCCCCTCAACATGCCCATCAAAAGCTCTCGCTGGAAGGGCCTAAGTGAAAGCATCCAGGTTATCTGCTAATGCAATCTTGGCGACAACAACTTCTTCCCGTTATACGATGTCTCGTATTAGGTGGTACTTGCACTCAATGTGTTTACTTGCCTTATGGGCTCGTGGTTCCTTCGAGTTTGCAACTGCACCACTGTTGTCACAATAAATTGTGATAATTTTGAGCAAACTAGGAATCACATCTAAGTCCATCAAGAAGTTTCTGAGCCATACAACTTCTTTGGCTGCCTCAGAGGTTGCCACATACTCAGCTTCCATGTTGGAGTTCAAAATGCATTTCTGTTTAACACTCCTCCATGTTATGGCTCCACCTCCCAAAGTAAACACATACCCCGAGGTAGACTTGCTATTGTCTCTATCTGATTGGAAGTCAGAATCTGTGTAACCCATAGGGAGCAAATCATCTGCTTGGTAAACCAGCATATAATCTCTAGTCCTTCCCAGGTACTTCAATATAAGTTTTACGGCAGTCCAATGTCCTTGTCTTGGGTTACTTTGATATCTGCTAACCATGCCCACGATAAAATAGATATCCGGTCTCGTACATAGCATCGCATACATTAGGCTCCCTACAGCCGAAGCATAAGGAATTGCCTTCATATCCTCTATATCCTTTCATATCTTAGGAGACATCTCTTTAGATAAAGGTACTCCATGCCGAAAAGGTAAGAAACCTTTCTTGGAGTTTTGCATGCTAAAACAAGCTAGGATAGTATCGATGTATGAAGCTTGGGATAAGGACAACATTCTTTTCTTGCGATCCCTTATTACTTTGATCCCAAGAATATGTCCACATTCTCCCAAGTCCTTCATATCAAACTGTTTGGGCAACCATACTCTTACGTCTGACAACACTTTGACATTGTTGCCAATGAGTAAAATATCATCTACGTATAGTACAAGAAATACCACCACATTTTCGTCACTCTTCTTGTATACACAAGACTTATCCGGACACTGAATGAATTCATAAGACTAGATAACTTCATTAAACCAGATGTTCCAAGATCTCTAAGCTTGCTTCAGTTCATAAATAGACCGATTGAGCTTACATACAAGATGATCTTTGCCCTTCGCAATGAATCCCTCTGGTTGCTTCATATGGATGTTTTCTTCAAGACTTCCATTAAGAAAAGATATCTTGACATCTATTTGCCAAATCTCATAATCTATATGAGCAGCAATAGATAAAAGAATCTGGATAGACTTAAGCATGGCTACCGGTGAAAATGTTTCCTCATAATCGATTCTCTCTTTCTGAGTATATTCTTTTGCAACAAGCCTTGCTTTGAAAGTTTCCACCTTCCCATCTGTCCCTCTTTTTCTTTTGTAGACTCATTTACACCCAATGGCTTTTACACCATTTAGTGGTTCTACAAGCTCCCAGATCTCATTAGAATACATAGATTCTATTTCGGAGTTCATTGCACTTTGCCAAGATGCTGCATCTTTATCTTGGAGTGCTTCATCATATGTGCAGGGATCAGGTTAATGTTCACTAGGGATCAAGTCAGAAGACTCTCCCAAAAACCTGAATCTATTAGGTTGCCGAACCCAGTATGACGTGGCACTGCTTGTAATTGTGCATCATTTGTGACACGTGTTGCAATTTCTTATGGTATCTCATCTTGTACTGTTGGTACTAACATAGACATGTCTTCTCTTATTTCTTCAAGAACAATTTTACTCATGGTCTTGTGGTTCATTACATAGTCCTCTTCTAAAAATCGGGCATTGGTGCTAACAATGACCTTCTGATCTTTAGGACTGTAAAATAAACCACCTTTCATTCCTTTAGGATAACCCACAAACAAGCCAACTTCTGTTCGTAATTCCAACTTATCAGTGTCTCCCTTTAGCACATATGCTGGACTACCCCAAATCCAAATATGCTTCAGACTAGGCTTACGCCCATTCCACAATTCTATGGGAGTAGAGGGTACTGACTTAGAAGGTACCATGTTTAGAATGTATACTGTCATTTCCAGAGCATATCTCCAAAATGAATTTGGTAATTCTGAATAACTCATCATTGATCTAACTATTTCCATAAGAGTCCTATTCCTTCGTTCTACCACACCATTCTGTTGGGGTGTACCAGGTGCAGACAGTTGAGATTGAATATCGACCTCTGACAAGTAACTTCTAAACTCTCCTAAGAGGTACTCTCCACCACGATCAGACCGTAGTGTCTTGATACTTTTACCATGACGTTTCTCCACATCAGCCTTGTACTTTTTGAACTTATCAAAGCACTCAAACTTACAGCGCATCAAGTAAATGTACATGTATCTCGAATAGTCATCTATAAAAGAGACGAAATATTCGAAACCACCTCTTACTTGGATAGTCATAGGTCCACACAAATCAGAATGAACCAATTTCAACACATCTTTGGCTCTATACCCCTTAACTTTAAAAGGTCTCTTGGTCATTTTTCCTTCCAAGCAAGACTCGTAGGTTGGAAAGTTTTCCACCACCAATGAACCCAAAAGTCCATCGGCTATTAACCTTTGAATCCTACTCATGTTAATATGACCTAGCCTTAGATGCCAAAGATATGTTTGGTTCATTTCCGAAGGTTGCTTTCTCTTATTAGAATTAGAAGATGTGTTATTAATTTTTATTTGTTGCATCATGGGAATTATTGGATTTAGAGTATATAAATTTCCAATCAACGTACCAGAACAGATAACTTTCCTATTTTTCTTGATAACAACTTTGTCATCAAAAGAGGCAGAATAACCATTCTTAAATAGTTTAGAAACTAAAATCAAGTTCTTTCTAAAACTTGGTACGTAAAGATAATTTCTTAAAATCAATGTTTTATTCCTATCAAAAGATAAATAAACATCTCCCACTGCAACAGCCGCCACTTTCGTAGCATTGCCCATGTAGACGGTGATTTCCCTTTCATGTAGTCGTCAGGTTTCCTGGAACCCCTACAATGAATTGCAGACATGATTAGTGACTCCCGTATCTACCCACCAGGTACCGGTAGATAACACCACTAAACATGTTTCAAGAACTAATGAATAGGATACACATTTATTGTTCTTAATTTTGTGAGGACAATCTACTTTTTGTTTCCAATCAATATAATTATGACCAGTAAGTTTGTTCTCTTTCAATATAATAGCAAAGGGATTGAAGGTCATCCTAAGAATCACAAAATATTTGGTCAAGACCTTAAAATAATATTGATTCCTCAATATCATTTAAATTCACTAACACCTCAAAACACTGTGAATTTTGTATGTCACGTTAGTGTAGACGTATACAAATTCAAACATTTGTAAGAGAAGATCTTACCCATTAATTTTATTATCTTGTCAACTTAACTTTATGACAAATAAAATTAATAGTTGATCTGTCTTTGATCAAATATTTGGTCAAAACCTTTGAATTTAAAATAATATTGATTCCTCAAATAATATCATTTAAATTTGCCAACACCTCAAAACACCGTGAATTGTGTATGCCACGTTAGTGTGGGCGTATACAAATTCAAACATTTATAAGAGGAGGTTTTACCCATTAATTTTATTCTCTTATCATCCTAACTTTATGACAAATAAAATTAATAGTTGGTTTTCTTCGGTCACACAAATAATAGCAGTGACTCCGATGGGGAGGATACTATTAAATGCGCCTAAGTGTATACCATTACTTGATACTTAGTCCATTAAATAGGATTGTGCTCCTTCAGTTGGAGAAGATCACACGCACCTAAATAACTTCCTATAATCATCCATAAAGGAAGTTTGATCTAGTGATCCGCAAACAAAATCATCCGATATAGAGGAAGGCACTCAGAGCCAACGCGCAAGTTTGAATGTATCACTTACAAACCAGTAATGGAAACCGTGGAATTTAAATAATCCTCTCCCACTTAGTTATTTAGAATCGAGGAATTTTAACATGCACACAAGCACACAAACACAACACACACATCACAGCATAAAAGGCAATAAATATGAAAACTAATTTTCCAACTATTATGGCATCATCCATAGTTGTCCTCCGTATACCGCTAACCCTAGTTACCGCCAACTCTGGCCGTAGGCCCTAGGGTTTATGTCGTTGCATCCTTCTTGCTTGCTTTTCCGCTGCACCTCCGGTCCTCAAATAGCACCACGCCTCGCAAGGATACGATCCGCAACAAAATAAAATTTTACATTTATCAATCCTATATTCCACGAAGGAATGTTCATGTAATCTAGATCGAACAAAAATGTAAAATCCTAAAACTAATACAACTCCTACTTTATTTAATAATTACAATCATGCACACACATAAAATGCTCGCGACATGTCCGAGGGTCCAATCACACACAAACACAATAGGGTCATGATAGTTGGATCTAAGATGCCTGCAACCACAGAGTTAATCTATTTGCACATCCTACTATTATTATGCCTAAATTTATGTATGGAAAGTGTATAATTAACTGAAAACCAAACACACAGAGGTAAAAACCTAGCTCTAATACCAATTATTGGTTGTTACACCTAGATTTCGTTCTGTTTCCCCTGTATAAAAATTTGTACAAGCACAGAACTTAACCTAGCTACCCATGTGCTCTACTGAAGTTAAACTTGGATTGCAAACGATGCTTAACATTATTAATGCAAGTTGCTCTTCTGAAGTTAAACTTGGATTGGAAACGATACTTAACATTTTTACTCCAAGTTTAACCAATGTGACCTTCCTAAGTTAAACCATATTACAGAAGTTGATTAAATATCTATTTCAAAGATTGGCTTCCAGGTTAAACATGGTGAAGAACTAGGCCTTCTTGGTTATGGGATCATCCACCACTTCCTAGACAAAGTCTTTCAAATAAATTGGATATTTAACTTCTTACAGTAACCCTAAGTTTAACTACAGAGACCATAATAGAAACACAAGATCGAAACGCAAAATCGAAATACAAAATCGATAGTACAAAATCGAAACATAAAATCGCTAGCCTCTTGTGTTGGTGTTTCAGAATCCATGCAAAAAAAAAAAACTAACTAATTAATTCGAAGTGGAAACCATTAATTAGTTATACCTTTCTTTGTATCTAAAGACCTTTTGATCTTCTGTTGTATTCCTCTCCTCCTCTTGGACGTTGTGTGAGCAACGATCTACCAAGATGGAATCCACCCGAACCACTTCTTCTCCTCCAAGACTCTCGAGCCACCAAGGGATGTCAAAATAGGAAACTTTCTTCCTCTTCTTCTCCTCCAAGCAACCGGGCACCAAGTGCTTCTCCTCTTCTTCTTCTTCCTCTCCAAGCAACTGGCCACAAGGACTTTTGAATCCTTGATATCACTGACCCTAAGGAAGTGAAAGAGGAGATAAGTGGGGTGTCGATCTAAGAGAAAGGGAGAAGGGAAGGGGCCAGCCACACCAAGGAAAAGAGAGAAGGCTTAAGGTTGTATATATTATTATGAGGCACCCTCTCCTTCTCTTTTATAATCCTTGGTCATGGCAAAAAAGGAAAGTTTTAAACATAATTAAAACTTCCTTATTTGTGGCCTCCCATTAAAAAAGTAAATTTTAACAATAATTAAAATATCTTTTTTCTAAATTTCCTATTGTACATGGCAATAAAGGAAAGTTTTAAAATTAATCTCTTTCTTTTAAAACATGTAGACAACTACAAAAAGGAAAGATTAATTAAAATTTCTCTTTTTAAATCATGGTTACAAAAAAAGAAAGTTTTATCAAAAATTAAAATCTCTTTTTTAAACATAATAGATAACTACAAATAAGGAAAGATTTTAACAAAATTAAAATCTCTCTTTAATCTTTTATGGATAGCTATAAAAGGAAATATTTTAAAATTTTAAAACTCTCTTTTAAAACCATGAGGATGGCTATAAAAGGAAATTTTAAAAATAAAATTTCTCTTTTAAATCTTTCATGAATGGCTACAAAAAGAAAGATTTAACAAAAAATAAAATCTCCCTTTAGTTCTAATGGTGTGGTCATCCCCATGCTTGGACACCATGCATGGCTTGGACGACCACCTCTTGGGCTCCAAGCTAATGCTTGGCCGACCCCCTTTGCTCCAAGCAAGGATGTGGCCGACCCATTACTTGGATAAGAAGTGGACTTGGGGGATACAAGGCTTAATAGAGGCTACTGTTGGTGTTGCAAGGTAGCAAACATAGTCCCACATTGAAAACACATGGGAAAGATCATGGGTTTATAAAGAGAAAGATATTTCCATTGGTATGAGACCTTTTGGGGAGAGCCCAAGAGCAAAGTCATGAGGGCCTAGGC